>NC_073244.2:58090833-60582500 GCF_029281585.2 Gorilla gorilla gorilla
TGATCAAACACTAGTATCCAGTTATTTGATCAAACACTAACTTAGGTGTTGCTGTGAAAGTATTTTGTACATGTGACTGATATCTACTATCAGTTGACTTTAAGTAAATTATCCTAGATAATCTGGGTGAGCCTGATCCAATCAGTCGAAAGGCCTTTGGGGGAGCAGAACTGAGGTTTCCCTGAGGAAGAAGGAATTTTGCTTTTGAATGACATCAACTCCTGCCTGAGAGTCTCCAGCCTGCCCTGTGGATCTTGGACTTACGTAGCCAGCCCCTAAAATGGCAGAAGCCCATTCATTTGCAATAAGTAAATACATAAATGCATAAATAAATACATGTACACATATATGCATACATATATACATGTATGTATATATATGTGTATGTGCATATATCTTAGTCTGTTTTGCTTTGCTATCAAAAAAATACCTGGGCTGGGCACGGTAGCTCACGCCTGTAATCCCAGCACTTTGGGAGGCTGAGGTGGGTGGATCACAAGGTCAAGAGATCAAGACCATCCTGGCCAACATGGTGAAACCCTGTGTCTACTAAAAATACAAAAAACAAATTAGCTGGGCGTGGTGGCATGTGCCTGTAGTCCCAGCTACTCGGGAGGCTGAGGCAGGAGAATGGCTTGAACCTGGGAGGCAGAGGTTGCAGTGAGCCGAGATTGTGCCACTGCACTCCAGCCTGGCAACACAGCGAGACTCCATCTCAAAAAAAAAAAAAAAAAGAACCAACTCGAGCCTGGGTACTGGGTAATTCATAAAGAAAAGAGGTTTATTTGACTCCCCAGTCTGCAGTGGTGAGGGCCGCAGGCTTCTTCCACTCATGGCAGAAGTGGAAGCGTAGCTGGCATGTCCAAATCACATGGCAAGAGAATGAGCAAGAGAACGGGAAGATGCCAGTCTCTTTTTAATAACCAGCTCCCAGGGGAACTCTTGCAGGTGCTAATAGAGAGATAACTCACTCACTACCAAGAGGCTGGCACCAAACCAATCGTGAGGAAGTCACCTCCATGACCCAGACACCTCCCATTAGGCCCCACCCCTGACATTGAGGATCAAAATGCAACATGAGGTTTGGAGAGTCAAATATCCAAACTCCAGCAGCATATATGTGTATTTATATGCATACGTGTATATATCATATCTATATCTCCTACTGGTTCTGTTCTTCTGGAGAACCAGGACTGATACCTGAATACATATATGCATATCCATATCTCACTTCTTATCATTCTCTTTCTCTGACTGACCCCTGGCTGGTACTCTGCTCTCCCAGAGCAAACCCAGAGAAGATATTTTATTTTGCCAGTATTTCACTTTCCTGCTTGCTCTTGAGCATCTGTCCTTTAAAAGCTTATGTGAGAACTAACAACTTTTGTTCATTCATTCCTTCATTTATTCCACAAACTTTTTTTTTTTTTTGAGATGTGGTCTCACTGTGTCACCCAGGCTGGAGTGCAGTGGTGCAATCTTGGCTCACTGCAACCTCTGCCTCCCAAGCTCAAGTGATCTTCCTGCTTCTGCCTCCTAAGTAGCTGGGACTATAGGAATGTGTCATCAGGCCCGCTAATTTTTGCATTTTTTGTAGAGGTGGAGTTTCACCATGTTGCCCAGGCTGGTCTCAAACTCCTGGGCTCAGGTGATCTGCCCGCCTTGACCTCCCAAAGTGCTGGGATTATAGGCATGAGCCATTCTGCCTGGCCTACTCCATGAACTTTTGAACGCTATGCACAAACATACCCTGTGCCGTGCTGTCTGATGACACACAGGTTACAATACTGATAATGGTCCCTACCCTCACAGACATCACAGTCCAGTGAGGGGGGAAAGAGAGGGAGTGGGGAGAAGAATATTTATTAGTTATGTATTAGTTATCTACTGCCACATAACAAGTGTATTAGTTATCTACTGCCACATAACAAATTATACCAGGCCAGGCATTGTGGCACATGCCTGTAATCTTGGCACTTTGGGAGGCCGAGGCAGGAGGATCACTTGAGCCCAGGATGCCGAGGCTGCAGTGAGCCATGATCATACCACTGCACTCCAGCCCAGGCGACAGAGTAAGACACTGTCTCAAAAAGACAGAAACAAAGGCAAAACAAAAATTACACCAACATGTATTGGCTTAAAACAAGAAACATTTACGATGTCACAATTTCCAACAGTCAGGAATCTGGGTGAGGGTAACTGGGTGCCTTTGGCTGTAGGTTCCTCAAGGCGAGAGTCAAGGGGCTGGCTGGAGCTGCAGGCATCTCAGGGTGGAAAATCTGCCTCCAGACTCACTCATGGCAGTGGGCAGCCCTCAGGTCCTTGCTGGCTGTTGGCTGGAGGCATCAGTTCCTTGCCCCATGAGCCTCTCCCTGGGCAGTTCCCAGCATGGAAGCCCCTTCCACAGAGCAAGCAAGGCAAGGTGGGGAGGACCAGCAGGACATAAACCAGTCTTCCAGTAACCTGTCCCGGAAGTGACATCCCATCACTACTGCCATATGCTGTTTGTTAGAAGCTTGTCACTATGCCCAATCTACACACAAAGGGGTATAGGTCCCAGAAGGGCATGAATACCACGAGGCTGGACCACTAGAGGTCAACCTACCATAAGTAAACATGTTAAGATGTTAAGATAATAAATATGACCATGGCTCCACCTGGTGGGAAACAATGGCAAACAGAGTGACGAGGTAGAAAGTTCTAGTTTTAACAGTTTTGGTTTTTTTTGTTTTTTTTGTTTTTTTTAAAGACCAAGTCTCGCTCTGTCACCCAGGCTGAAGTACAGTGGTGTGATCTTGATCTTGGCTCACTGCAACCTCCACCTCCCAGGTTCAAGTGATTCTCCTGCCTCAGCCTCCCCAGTAGCTGGGATCACAGGCCTGCACCACCACGCCCAGCTAGTTTTGTATTTTTAGTAGAGACAGGGTTTCGCCATATTGGCCAGGCTGGTCTCCAACTCCTGGCCTCAAGTGATCCGCCCACCTCGGCCTCCCAGTGTGCTGGGATTACAGGCGTGAGCCACCACTCCTGGCCTTAGTTTGAACAGTTTCTGACTTCATAGTTGTGTTGCCAGATAAAGCAAGGTCACTCACATTTATCATGACCAAGTGAGATTTATCGCAGGGATGCAAGGATGGTTCAACATATGCAAATCAGTCAATGTGATACATCATATCAATACAATGAGGGAAAAAAACCATATGATCATTTCAATTGATGCTGACAAAGCCTTTAATAGAATTCAACATCCCTTCATGATAAAAGCCCTCAAAAAATTGGGTATAGAAGGAACATACCTCAACACAATAAAAGTCATGTATGACAGACATACAGCTAGAATCATACTGAATGGAGAAAAACTGAAAGCCTTTCCTCTAAGATCTGGAGCAAGACAAGGATGCCCACTTCCCCCACTGTTCTTCAACGTAGTAGTGGAAGTCCTAGCTACAGCAATCAGAAAAGAGAAAGAAATAAAGGGCATCCAGGTTGGAAAGGAAGAAGTCAAATTATCCTTATTCGCAGATAATATGATCTTATATTTGGAAAAGCCTAAGGGCAAAAGATCAGAATAGACATTTTTCAGAAGACACACAAATGGCAAACAGGTATATGAAAAGGTACCCAACATCAACATCACTGACCATCAGAAAAATGTGAATCAAAACTACAACGAGATATCACCTCACCCCAGTTACAATGGCTTTTATCCAAAATATGTAATAACAAATGCTGGCGAGGATGTGGAGAGAAGGGAACCCTCATACACTGTTGGTGGGAATGTAAATTAGTACAGACACTCTGGAGAACAGTGTATGGAGGTTCTTCAAAAAACCACAAAGAGAACTACCATATGATCTAGCAATCCCATGCTGTGTATATACCCAAAAGGAAGGAAGTCAGTGTATCCAAGAGATACCTGCACCCCCATGTTTGTTGCAGCACAGTTCACCACAGCCAAGATTTGGAAGCAAGCTGAGTGTCCACCAACAGACATATGGATAAAGAAAATGTGGTACCTATGCACAGTGGAGTACTGTTTTGTTGTCGTTGTTGTTATTGTTGTTATTGTTTTTGAGACAGAGTCTCACCCTGTTGCCCAGGCTGGAGTGCAATGGCACGACCTCGGCTCACTGCAACCTCCACCTCCCAGGTTCAAGTGATTCTCCTGCCTCAGCCTCCGGAGTAACTGAGATTACAGGCGCGCACCACCATGCCCAGCTAATTTTTTCTTGTATCTTTGGCAGAGATGGGGTTTCACCATGTTGGGGCAGGCTGGTCTCAAACTCCTGACCTCAGGTGATCCTCCCACCTCAGCCTCCCAAAGTGCTGGGATTACAGGTGTGAACCACCATGCCTGGCCACAATGCGATACTTTTCAACCATAACAAAGATTGAGATCCTGTCATTTGCAACAACATGGAGGGAACCAGAGATCATTATGTTGAGTAAAATCAGCCAGGCATGGAAAAAGAAATGTCCCATCTTCTCACTCATTTGTGGGAGCTAAACATTAAAACAATTGAGTTCATGGAGACGGAGAGTAGAAGAATGGTTACCAGGGGCTGGGAAGGGTAGTGGAGCAGGGGGAAGTGGGGATGGTTCGTAGTTATAACAATGTAGTTAAATAGAATGAATAAGTTCTAGTATTTGCTAGCACAACAGGGTGACTACAGTCAACAATACATTTTAGGGCCGGGCACAGTGGCTCACACCTGTAATCACAGCACTTTGGGAGGCCAAGGCGGTGGATCACCTGAGGTCAGGAGTTCGAGACCATCCTGGCCAACATGGTGAAACCCTGTCTCTACTGAAAATACAAAAACTAGCCAGGTGTGGTGGCGCACACCTGTAATCCCACCTACTCAGGAGGCTGAAGCAGGAGGATCGCTTGAACCCAGGAGGCGGAGGTTGCAGTGAGCCGAGATTGCACCACTGCACTCCAGCCTGGGTGACAGAGCAAGACTCTGTCTAAAAAAAAAAAGAAAAAAACAAACCCATACTTTACTGTACATTTTAAATAACTAAAAGAGTATATTTGGGGTGTATGTAATACAAAGAAATTGTACATGCTTGAGGGGATAGATACCCCATTTACCCTAATGTGATAATTACACATTGCATGCCTATATCAAAATATCTCACGTATCCCATAAATGTATACACTTACTCTGTACCCGTAAAAACATTTCAGGCTGGGCATGGTGGCTCACGCCTGTAATCCTAGCACTTTGGGAGGCCAAGGCGGGTGGATCATGAGGTCAGGAAATCGAGACCATCCTGGCTAACACGGTGAAACCCCATCTCTACTAAAAATACAAAAAATTAGCCGGGTGTGGTGGCGGGTGCCTGTGGTCCCAGCTACTTGGGAGGCTGAGGAGGAGAATGGCATGAACCCGGGGGGCGGAGCTTGCAGTGAGCTGAGATGGCGCCACTGCACTCCAGCCTGGGCAACGGAGCGAGACTCCATCTCAAAAAAAAAAAATTTTTTTTCAAAAAGAATTTTTTATAAAAACATGTCACCCAGTTAAATTGGAATTTCAGATAAACAACAAATACTTTTTTAGTATGAGTATATCCCACGCAACATTTGGGATATATTTATAAAAAAACACCTCATTGTTTATCTGAACTTTAAATTTAACTTGGCTTTCTATCTTTTTAGTTGCTCATTGTGGCCACCTTCCTCCAGGGCAGCACAGGGCTCAGGAGTGGAGGAGCCAGGCTAGGGACTATGGTACCAAAACCAGCCAGCAGGTTAGAGGTGAGGACGCAATGAGGACAAACTCCTGGAGAGGGAGACATGGAGGCAGGATCAGCAAAATGTCGGGGAAGAGGACTGAGCTTTTTTTTTTTTTCTTTTGAGACAGAGTCTCCCTCTGTCGCCCAGGCTGGAATGCAGTGGTGTGATCTCGGCTCACTGCAACCTCCACCTCCCAGGTTCAAGTGATTCTTCTGCCTCAGACTCCCGAGTAGCTGGGACTACGGGTAAGCGCCACCACACCTGGCTAATGTTTGTATTTTTAGTAGAGGCAGGGTTTCACCATATTGGCCAGGCTGGTCTCGAACTCCTGACCTCATGATCTGTCCACCTCGGCCTCCCAAAGTGCTGGGATTAAAGGTGTGAGCCACTGTGTCCGGCCCTGAGCTTCTTTTTAACCCCATAATAAACCACATATTTAATGTCTTTACATTATTGCTGCCTGAGTCCCCCCCATGAGAAGGAAAACTCCACAAAAAAACAGGGACTGCTGTCTGATTTGTTCATTGCTGTGTTCCCAGTACCTAGAAGATGACTTGGCACCTAGCAGGCGCTCAAGAAATGTTGTCTGAAGGCCAGGCGCGGTGGCTTACGCCTGTCATCTACCACTTTAGAAGGCCAAGGTGGGCGGATCACCTGAGGTTGGGAGCTCAAGACCAGCCTGGCCAACATGGCAAAACCCCATCTCTACTAAAAATACAAAAATCAGCTGAGCATGCTGGCGGGCACCAGTAATCTCAACTAATCAAAAGGCTGAGGCAGGAGAATTACTTGAACCCTGAAGGTGGAGGTGGCAGTGAGCCGAGATCCTGCCACTGCACTCCAGCCTGCAAGACAGAGCAAGACTCCATCAGAAAGAAAGAAAGAAAGAAAGAGAGAGAGAGAGAGAGAGAGAGAGAGAGAGAGAGAAAGAAAGAAAGAAAGAGAGAAAGAGAGAGGAAGGAAGGAAGGAAGAAAGAGAAAGAAAGAGAGAAGGAAAGAAAGAAGGAAAGAAAGAAGGAAAGAAGGAAGGAAAGAAGGAAAGAAAGAAGGAAAGTAGGAAGGAAAGAAGGAGAAAGAAAGAAAGGAGGAAAGAAGCAAGGAAGGAAGGAAGGAAGCAAGGAAGGAAGGAAGGAAGGAAGGAAGAAATGTTGGCTGAAGAAATGAATCTTTGAGTTGCTTAAAGAATCTCAGCTCTCTGGCTCAGGAGTCAAGGATGAGAGGAGGACAGGAGGAGATGAGTCTGCTGGGAGAGACAGAGGAGTCATCCCTGGGATGGGGATGTGAGAGGAACAGGACTGGGGGGGGAAGATGCTGAGATCAACTTGGACACGGTGAGTGGAAAGTACCCAGCAGACATCTGGAGAGAGACATTCAGGAATCCCTTGTCTAGCCAAGCCTGGAGCTCAGAGAGAGAACTGGTGTGGTAGACAGAAAAATGCCCCCTCCAAGGATATTCACGTTCTAATCCCTAGACTTGTGAACAGCTTTGCTACTTGGCAAAATGGACTGTGCAGGTGTAATTAAGCTAAGGCTGTTGATATGGGGGGATTATCCCAGTGTACCTGGGTGGGCCATTATAAACACAATCTTCATAAACACAATGCTCTTTATAAGCGTTATGGGTTGAGTGGTGTTTCCCAAAAAGACATGCTGAAGCCCTCTTTCCCAGTCCCTCAGAATGTGACCTCATTTGGAAACAGGGTTGTTGCAGATATGATTAATTAAATGAACATAAAGTCATGGCCAGGCGCAGTGGCTCAGGCCTGTAAACCCAGCACTTCAGGAGATCGATGGTAGAGGATAGCCTGAGTGCAGGAGTTCTAGATCAGCCTGAGCAACATAGCAAGACCCCCTCTCTACCAAAAAAAAAAAAAAAAATTTTTTTTTGTTTTTGACAGAGTTTCACTCTTGTTGTCCAGGCTAGAGTGCAATGGCACGATCTCTGCTCACTTCAACCTCCACCTCCTGGGTTCAAGCGATTCTCCAGCCTCAGTCTCCCAAGTAGCTGGGATTACAGGCATCCGCCACCACTCCCATCTAATTTTTGTATTTTTAATACAGACAACGTTTCACCATGTTGGCCAGGCTGGTCTTGAACTTCTGACCTCAGTGAGCTACCTGCCTTGGCCTCCTGGGATTGCAGGCATAAGCCACGGCGTCTGGCCTCTACAAAAAAATTTTTTTTTTAATTAGCTGAACGTGGTGGCACACACCTGTAGTCCTAGCTACTTGGGAGGCTGAAGGAGAAGGATTATTTAAAACCAGGAGTTTGAGGCTGCAGTGAGCTATGATTGCACCACTGCACTCCAGGCTGGATGGCAGAGTGAAGCCCTGTCTCAAAAACAAACAAACAAAAAAAATTCAAGGTGTTGGCAAGGCCATACTCCCTCTGAAACCCGTGCCCTTATCTCTCCATTCAAGTTTCCCATTTATACCTTTGGAATTTGTAGTTATTGATTTCCACACAATTGCAACCAAGGCTGAATGGGGCCCCGGGCTCCAGCCACTGGGCTGGGCATGACAGCCACACTGGAAGTCATCAGCACAGAGACAATGCTGGGAACATCCCTGAGAAGTGGGAGCTCCTGGCTGCCCACACAAGCGACAGGTGTCAGCCTTGGGCTTCTGTCCTTCGAGCTCAAGTCATCTCTCTGACCGTTTCTTGCCAGCCTCCCCAGGCACCTCCTCTTCCCTCCCCTGAGCATGATCCGTGGCTGCCCTGTGCCCAGGCCCTCTTGCCATCTTCACCCATTCTCCCCGATCTCATTCATTCTCGCCACTTCCGTCTCTCATTCCTTTTCCTCCCTGTGCATCTCTGTCCTCAGCCCCAGTGTGTTCAGGTCTTCTTGCTGCTGTAATGAATGACACAGGCTAGGTGGCTTAAACAATACAAATTTGCTCTCTTGCAGTTCTGAGGGGTAGAAGTCTAGCACGGGTCGCACTGGGTTAAAATCAAAGATATGCTCCTTCTGGAGGCTCTAGGGCAGGAATCCCCAACCCCCGCGCCACACACTGTGATGTGGTTTGGCTCTGTGTCTCCACCCAAATCTCATGTCAAATTGTAATCTCCACATGCCCGGGGGAGGGACCTGGTGGGAGGTAATTGGATCATGGGCGCGGTTTCCCTGACGCTGTTCTCACCATAGTGAATGAGTTATCATGAGATCTGATGATTTAAAAGCGTGTGACAGGCCGGGCTCGGGGGCTCACGTCCGTAATCCCAGCACTTTGGGAGGCCGAGGCAGGCGGATCACCTGAGGACAGGAGTTCAACACCAGCCTGGCCAACGTGGTGAAACCCTGTCTCTACTAAAATACAAAAATTAGCCAGGCGTGGTAGCTGGCGCCTGTAATCCCAGCTATTCAGGAGGCTCAGGCAGGAGAATCGCTTGAACACAGGAGGTAAGGTTGCAATGAGCTGAGATCGTGCCACTGCACTCCAGCCTGGGTGACGGAGCTAGACTCCTCAAAAAAAAAAAGTATATATATATATATATATATATATATATGATATTATATATGATACATATTATATATATATGATATATATGATATTGGGAGGCCAGGCACAGTGGCTCATGCCTGTAATCCCAGCACTTTGGGAGACTGAGGCAGGTGAATCACCTGAGGTCAGAAGTTCGAGATCAGCCTGGCCAACACGGCGAAATCCTGTCTCTACTAAAAATTCAAAAACGTAGTTAGGTGTGGTGGTGTGCGCCTGTAACCCCCACTACTTGGAAGGCTGAGGGTACAAGAATTGCTTGAACCCAGGAAGCGGAGGTTGGAGTGAGCCAAGATCACACCACTGCACTCCACCCTGGCAACAAAATGAGACCCTTTTTCTTTGAAAATAACTTAAAAATTAGCTATGCAAAGTGGTGCAGGCCTGTAGTCCCAGCTACTCGGGAGGCTGAACAAGAGGATGTCTTGAACCCAGAAATTCGAGGCTGCGGTGACCTGGGATCACACTACAGCCTGGGTGAGGGTGAGACTCCATCCCTTTAAAAAAAAAAAAAAAAAAAAGAAAGAAAGAAATTAAAAACAGCCAGGCACAGTGGCTCACACCTGTAATTTCAACAGGTTGGAAGGCAGAGGCAGAACCACATGATGGGACCTTGTCTCTACAAAAAATTAAAAACAGAAAAAAGATTGGGTGATTAAACAACAGACATTTATTTTTTCACAGTTCTGGAGGCTGGGGAGTCCAAGATGAATGTGCCAGCAGATTCAGTTGTTGGCGAGGCCTTGCTTCCTGACTTGCAAGCAGACGCCTTTTTGCTGTGCCTTCCCATGGCCTTTCCCCAGTGTGTGCACGTGGAGAACGTGAGCTCTGGTTTCTCTTCCTCTTGTTTTTTTTTTCTTTCTTTCTTTTTGAGATGGAGTCTTGCTCCATCGCCCAGGCTGAAGTGCAGTGGCGTGATCTCGGCTCACTGCAACCTCTGCCTCCAGGGTTCAAGCGATTCTCCTGCCTCAGCCTCCCAAGTAGCTGGGATTACAGGCACCCGCCACCATGCCTGGTTAATTTTTTTGTATTTAGTAGAGATGGGCTTTCACCATGCTGGCCAGGCTGGTCTCAAACTCCTGGGCTCAAGTGATCCACCTGCCTCAGCCTCCCAAATGTTGGGATTACAGGGTGAGCCACCGCTCCCAGCCTCTCTTCCTCTTCCTATAAGGGTACTAATCCTATCATGGGGGTCCCAGCCTCCTGACCTGATCTAAATCTAATTACTTCCAAAATTCCCTGCCTCCAAATAATATCACACTGATGGTTTTGGCTTCAAGATATGAATTCAGAGAGGACACAAACATTCAGCCTACAACACTCAAGCAAGCAGAAAGTGGTAAGAATAATATGATTTCTCTTTTTCAGTCCATTGTCTGTGTGCCAGATATTCATGATCATACACATTATGTTCATATACATGATCTCACTTACCATGATCCTGACGTAGTAAGTTATCTATCGCTGTGTAACAAATCAGCCCAAGATTTACTGGTTGATGTGGTTTGGCTCTGTGTTCCCACCCAAACCTTATCTCAAATTGTAATCCCCACCTGTTAAGGGAAGGAGGTAATTGGATCATGGGGATGGTTTCCCCATGCTGTTCTCATGATAGTGAGATCTAATGTTTTTTGTTTTGTTTTTTTTTGAGACGGAGTTTCGCTCTGTCACCCAGGCTGGAGTGCAGTGGTGCGATCTCGGCTCACTGCAACCTGCGCCTCCCGAGTTCGTGCCATTCTCCTGCCTCAGCCTCCCGAGTAGCTGGGACTACAAGCGTCCGCCACCACGCCCGGCTAATTTTTTTTGTACTTTTAGTAGAGACGGGGTTTCACCGTGTTAACCAGGATGGTCTCGATCTCCTGACCGCGTGATCCGCCCACCTTGGCCTCCCAAAGTGCTGGGATTACAGGCATGAGCCACCGCACCCAGCCAGATCTAATGGTTTTATAAGTGTTTGACAGTTCCTCCTTCACATGCCCTCTCATTTCCTGCCATATAAGACATGCCTACTTCCCCTTCCGGCATTATTGTCTGTTTCCTGAGGCCTCCTTAGCCATGCAGAACTGTGAATCAATTAAACCTCTTTTCTTTATAAATTACCCAGTCTTAGGCAGTTATTTATAGCAGTGTGAAAACAGACAAATACACTGGTATAAAACAACAATGGGCCAGGCGTGGTGGCTCATGCTTGTAATCCCAGCACTTTGGGAGGCTGAGGCAGGCAGATCACTTGAGGTCAGGAGTTCGAGACCAGCCTGGCCAACATGATGAAACCCCGTCTCTACTAAAAATACAAAAATTAGCCGGGCTTGGTGGCGCACCCCTGGAATCCCAGCTACTTGGGAAGCTGAGGTGGGAGAATCGCTTAAACCCGAGAGGCAGAGATTGCAGTGAGCCAAGATCATGCCACTGCACTCCAGCCTGGGTGACAGGCTGAGACTCTATCTCAAAAATCATCATCATCATCATTATCATCATCATTTGTTATCTCTTGCAGTGCCTAGGAGTCAGGAATTCAGGAGCAGCCCAGCTAGGGAGTGGCAGCTCTAGGTCTCTAATAAGTTTGCAGTCAGACAGTGGCTGGGTGTGGGATCATTTCAAAGCTTTCCTAAATTACATATCTGGTACCAAAGGCTCCTTGGCTCCCTTCTCTCTCCATAGGGTCTCTCCACCATGGTGACTCAGAGCTCCCAAGGCACAAGTCCCAAGACAGAGAGACCCAGGGAGTGGCTGTGTCACCTTTTCTAATCTAGCCTCAGAAATCACTTATCATCTATTCATGAGGAGCAAGTCAATAGGGCTGCCCATATTCTAGAGGACAAGAACTGGAATCCACCTTTTTATTTTTTCAATTTTTAAATATATTTTTTTAGGCAGGGCGTGGTGGCTTACGCCTGTAATCCCAGGACTTTGGGAGTCCGAGGCAGGCGGATCACGAGGTCAGGAGATCAAGACCATCCTGGCTGACACGGTGAAACACCGTCTCTACTAAAAATACAAAAAATTAGCCGGGCGTGGTGGCGGGCGCCTGTAGTCCCAGCTACTCGGGAAGCTGAGGCAGGAGAATGGCATGAACTTCAGAGGCGCAGGTTGCAGTGAGCCGAGATCGCGCCACTGCACTCCAGCCTGGGCGACAGAGTGAGACTCCATCTCAAAAAATATATATATATTTTTTTTTAAATATATATTTATTTAATATATATTTAATATTATATATATATATATTTTTTTTAATAGAGACAGGGTCTTGCTCTGTTGCCCAGGCTGGTCTCCTGGGCTCAAACAATGCTCCCACCTCAGCCTCCCAAAGTGCTGGGATTACAGGTGTGAACCACCATGCCTGGCTAGAATCCATCTTTATATAAGAGGAATGTAAATAATTTGTAGACACTTATTAAAACTACCACTGTAGGTATTATTTTATGCCCATTTTACAGACAAGAAAACTGAGGCACAGGGAAGCTAAGTAACTTGCCTAATGTCACATAACTTGGGCTTCACGCATGGTGGCTCACACCTGTAACCCAATACTTTGAGAGGCAGAGGCAGGGGGATTGCCTCCAAGAGGCAGAGGCAGCAGGATTGTACCACCAAGCCCAGCTAAGGAGGCAGGAGGATTACTTGAGCCTAGAAGTTCGAGACCCACCTCAGCAACATAGTGAGACCTTGTCTGTACAAAAAAATGTTTTTAAAAATTAGCCAGGCATGGTGGTGCAGGCCTTTGATCCCAGCTACTCGGTAGGTTGAGGCAGGAGGATCGCTTGAGACCAGGAGGTCAAGGCTGCAGTGAGCCATGTACATGCCACTGCACTTCGGCCTAGGCGACAGAGGAAAACCCTATCTTAAAAACATAAGTAAATTCATTTAAAAATTAAATAAAATGCAAGTCTCCAACCATTAACAAAGGGAGTGTTAAAAAGTAATGGAAAAAAGGGTTTTTTTTAAAAACAATTTAAGGAACATAAAGATAACGTTTAAAATGTAAAATAGAAGTGAATATATTTTTTCCCTGCAACTACACTGAAAGAGACACTGTTTTGCATAATAAAACTGTCTAAAGAATCTGTCCTGATAACGTAATTGAAAATATTCCCAAGAATGCCTGTCTTGTTTTGCTGTGCGGTCAGGAGCCCTGAGTTCCTGTCACCACCTGGTCTGTTCATTTAAGACTGTCCTTGGAAAGATAATTGGAACAAAAGAGGCTTGTGAGATTCTCCTAGAAATTGTTGCCAATCTTGAGAAAAATAATCTCCCAGAGAAGCCTGCAATTCTGATTGGTTTTCTTCCTGATCATCTGTTGCCATGGTGACAGCCATCATCTCTCTATTATTAAAAGGAAGAAATGACTGTAGGTTTTCTCTCTCTAAACCAGAAGAGGATCGTTGGCACTTTTCTCCCACAAACATAATGGAAATAAAAGCCTGTGACTCTGCTAGATTTTTTTTAAAAAACAAAGACATTGAGAGTCCTGTCTCATTTAAATGAATCAAAGCACTCATCCCCACGCACAGATAGACATAAATGGTGGTAGCTGTGGGCATCGCAGTTGTGGTCGGCTGTCATCTTCACTTCATCAGAGCGCCCACTGGTGGGTAATGAGAGAACAGCAGGGCTATCCCAGCTAGGAGACCCCCTTCCCTCCCTTCCTCTCTGGAGGGTTCACCACCCCAAATAGCCAGGCTTGCAGTGGAGGGAGGAACTAGGGACAGAAATCCCTGGATATTCTACCAAGGATGGGAGGATGGCCCCTCCTGCTCTCAGCCCCCGTCATGGTCTCCTATTGTGTACCAGACATTGTTCTATCCCCTCTACATTCTCCATGCTCACTACAACCCCTTAAGTGGGGAATTATGACTGCCCTACCCACAGATGAGGATTCCAAAACCAGAGAGGTTTAGTCTCCTGCCCAAGGTCACACATAAACTGGAGGAGCTATGAGTTATTCAAACCCAGGTCTCTCTGACAGTAGGCAGAGAACTTCAGCGTAGAGGGAATGTGGCGAGACTCAAAAGGCTCCCAATCCACCCTCAAGAGAGACTTTTCAGGACTGATTGGGTTTATCAGCAAGAGGCATCCAACACCCAGCTATCTAATAATCAGGGTGATTCATGGCTAACAGTTATTGAGCTCTCATCAAGTGCTATGTTCTGGGCTAAGTACTTTGGATGTATAATCCCACTAAATCCTCCTGACAAATTTTGGGAGAAAAATTACGATTGTGCCCATTTCACAGAAGAGAAGACTGAGGTTCAGAGAGGCCCATTATATTGCCCCAGGTCACACAGCGGGGAAGTATTGGAGCCAGGTTTGTAAACTCGTGTTTGCCTGGCTCCAAAGCTTCTACTCTTCTCCAGTAGACTATTTAGAAAGACCAGCTTTGGATATGGGTGTGGGCCTGACTCAATGCAGTAAGTGCTTTCTGGGCCCAAGTAAAGGCCCTGCCATTTTCCGATTTGCTGTTTCGTTTTTTGTATTAGTTATTTATGGCTGTATAACAAATCACCCCAAGATCCAGCAATCCCACGACTCAATATACATACAGAGGAAATGAAATCAGTATGTCAAAGAGATCTCCGCATTCCCTTGTTCATTACAGCACTACTCACAATAGCCAAGATATGGAATGAACCTAAGTTGCCATCAACAGATGAATGGATAAAGAAAATGTGGTACACAGACACAATGGAGTACTATTCTGCCTTAAAAAGAAGGAAATTTTGTTCCTGGCAACAACATAGACAAATCTGGAGGATACTGTAAGTGAAATAACCCAGAAATAAGCCAGTCAAATAAGCCAAAGAAAAACAAATACCACATGATCTCACTCGCATGGGGATTGTAAAAAAGTTAAAGTAAATAGAGAGTAGAAAGGTAATGGTTGTAGGGGGTGGAGGGTTGGGGAGATGTTGGTCTAAGGGCACAGATTTTTAATTAGATAGGAGGAATAAGTTCAAGAGATCTATTGTATAATATGGCCACTATGGTTAATTACAACTATAATTATTCTATAATTATCTAATTATACTATAATATTCAAGAATGTATTTTACTCTTGAAAATTGCTAAGAGAATAAAAAATCACCCCCAAACCTGGCAACTTAAAAGAACAACAATTATTTATTTTACTCACAAATCTGCAGTTTGGAGTAGCTTTGTCAGGGACAGTTCTCTGCTCTGCAAGGTGTTAGCTGAATAGCATCAGAATCTGCTTTGAAGAAGACAACTACTTTCCTAGCTATTTTCTGGGAAGTGTGAGCTTGGGACCTCATTCCTCTTCATATGATCCTTTCCTCTGGCTCCTTGAACTTCCTCACAACATGGCGGCTGGATTCCAAGAGCAAGCATTCTAAGAGAACAAGGCATGCCTTTTTTTTTTTTTTTTTTTTCTTTTTGAGACAGGGTCTCCTTTTGTTGCCCAGACTAGTCTTGAACTCCTGGGCTCACACAATCCGCCCACCTCAGCCTCCCAAAGTGCTGGAATTACAGACATGAGCCACCATGCCTGGCCTATGCATAGCATTTGTATGACCCAGCTTTGGAAGTCATATCATCGCTTCCACTTTATTAGTCAAGGCAGTAGGGACTGCTCAAGCTCAAGGGAAGAGACATAGACCCCATCTCTTGATTCTAGAAGCATGTGGAATAGGAGATATTATTGTCGCTATCTGTAGAAAGTAAAATCTGACATACTCTCAAAGGCAGGGGTAGACTGGAATATCCCACTTGGTCCCTCGTTGCCCACTCTCTGGGAAAAGGGGGAAGTTTTACTGCAGAGGATGGGAGGGTGAAGATCCAGCAAGGTCTTGGTCTTGGAGCTCTAAGAATCCAAGAATCTAATAATAGTTTTAGGGACAAGAGTGTCACTAGGAGAGAAGGTGTGTCTTTGGGGGATATTTAAGGATCCATGGGCTGGACCTGCCTTTTATTAAATAACTACTAAAGATCTCTAGATAACACATGGCTAGCTCTGGAAGAAGATCCTAGACATAGCACGAAGGTCAAGATCCTAGACATTGGGGCCAGGTAGGCCACCGTCCCAGTTCCAGCTATCTATGTATTCCTTGGTCACTATCTATGTATTCTTTGTCCGTTGCAGCCTCAGTTTCCTCATTTGTAAAATTGGCATAAAAATAATATATAGTACAGGACTGGGCGCGGTGGCTCACGCCTGTAATCCCAGCACTTAGGGAGGCCGAGGCGGGCGGATCATGAGGTCAGGAGATCAAGACCATCCTGGCGAACACTGTGAAAACCCATCTCTACTAAAAATACAAAAAAAATTAGCCGGGCGCGGTGGCAGGCGCCTGTAGTCCCAGCTACTCAGGAGGCTGAGGCAAAAAAATGGCGAGAACCCGGGAGGCAGAGCTTGCAGTGAGCAGAGATGGCGCCACGGCACTCCAGCCTGGGCAACAGAGCGAGACTCCATCTCAAATAATAATAATAATAATAATAATAAGTAGTAGTAGAGGTTAGGTGAAGCCTGAGACCTGGTGGTGTATGAGCCAGAGCAGAATCCAGAGTAAAACCCAGTATTGTTGTTGCCTCAGGCCCTCTGTGGCCAGCATCTATCTCCATCTGTGCCATCAGTGCCTGCCCCTATAGGGGCACTAGCTGTTCCAACTGGGTCACCCTGGCTGAATTCAAGATAACTTATAAAAAGCCACATCTTGGCTGGGTGCGGTGGCTCACGCCTGTAATCCCAACACTTTGGGAAGCTGAGGCAGGTGGATTACCTGAGGTCAGGAGTTCAAGATGAGCCTGGGCAACATGGTGAAACCCCGTCTCTACTAAAAATACAAAAATTAGCTGGGCATGGTGGCACACACCTGTAATCCCCACGTACTTGCGAGGCTCAGGCAGGAGAATTGCTTGAACTCAGGAGGTGGAAGTTGCAGCGAGCCAAGATTGCGGCACTGCACTCCAGCCTGGGCGACAGGGTAAGACTCCATCTAAAAAAAAAAAACAAAGAGCCACAACTTTAAAGTTGTGGAAATTGGATGCCATTAACATTGTCAACAAAAGTTTTTGAAATACCAGCCAGGCGCAGTGGCTCATGCCTGTAATCCCAGCATTTTGAGAGGCTGAGGAAGGTGGATCACCTGAGGTCAGGAGTTTGACACCAGCCTGGCCAACATGGCAAAACTCCATCCCTACAAAAAATACAAAAATTAGCAGGGCATGGTGGCATGCACCTGTAGTCCCAGCTACTCAGGAGGCTGAGGCAGGAGAATCGCTTGAACCCAGGAGGCGGAGGTTGCAGTGAGCTGACACCATTGTACTCCAGTCCGGGCGACAGAGCAAGACTCTGTCAAAAAAATAAAATTGAAATATCTAAGAATAAGGCCAGGTGCAGTAGCTCATGCCTATAATCCCAGCACTATGGGAGGCCAAGATAGGAGGATTGCTTAAGGCCAGGAGTTCGAGGCTGCAGTGAGCTACGATTGCACCATTGCACTCCAGCCTGGATAACAGAACAAGATCCTGTCTCTAAAAAATAAAAAGAAAAGTTTAAAAAAAAGTTTTTTCAGTGAAAGACAAATCAGATCAATGAAAATGAACACATGATATACAAAAACATATGGGATACACTAAAGTAGTGCTTGGAGGAAAATTTACAGCTGCAAATTGCCTATATTGAAAGAGAAAAATGGTCTCAAATCAATAACCTAATCTTCCATCTTAAGAAACTAGAAAAAGAAGTGCAAACTAAACCCAAAGCAAGCAGAAGGCAGGAAATAATAAAGATTAGAAAGGAAGTAAATGAAACAGAGAAAAGAAAAACAAGAGAAAATTGACAAAACCAAGTTTGGTTCTTTGAAAAGATCTACAAAATTGACAAATCTTTAACTAGACTAACCAAGGGAAAAAAGAAAAGACTAAAATTATTAAAGTCAAGAATGAAGGAGGAGACATCACTACTGACCTTACACAAATACAAAGGCTTATAAGGGAATACCATGAATAAGTGCGTGCCGACATATTAGATAGTCTAGGTAAAATGGTCAAATTCCTAGAAAGACACCAACTATCAAAACTGACTGAAAAATATAGAAAATCTGAGTACACCTATAACAAGAGATTGAACTGGTAATTTTAAAAGTTTTCACAAAGAAAAGTCCACAATCAGATGGTTTCACTGGTGAATTCTACCAAATATTCAAAGAAGAATCAACACAAATCCCTCATGAATGTTTTTGAAACATAGAACAAGAGAGAACACTTCCTACCTCATTCCACGAGGTCAATATTACCCTGATACCAAAATCAAACACATCATAAAAAAAGAAAACCAAAAGGAGACCAATATCCTTTATAAATATAGATAAAAACATTCTCCACCGGGCACAGAGAATCACACCTGTAATCCCAGCACTTTGGGAGGCCAAGGTGGACGGATCACCTGAGGTCAGGAGTTCAAGACCAGCCTGGCCAACGTGGCAATGGCAAAACCCCGTCTCTACTAAAAATACAAAAATTAGCCAGGTGTGGTGGCGCATGCCTGTAGTCCCACGTACTTGGGAGGCTGAGGCAAGAGAATTGCTTGAACCCAGGGGGTGGAGGTTGCATGAGCCAAGATCATGCCACTGCACTCCAGCCTGGGCAACAGAGAGATAATCCATCTCAAAAAAAAAAAAAATTCTCAACAAAATACTATCAAATTGATTCCAGAAACATATAAAAAGGATTATATGCCATGACCAAGTGAGATTTATTTTAGGAATGCAAGACATGAAAATTCATCAGTGTAATAAACCATATTAACAAACTAAAGAACAAGAAGTACATGATCATCTCTGTAGGTGAAAAAAAAGCATTTTACAAAAAATCCAACATTCTTTCATGATAAAAAATTAAAACTCAATAAACTAGGAATAGAATGAAATTTCCTCAACCTAATAAAGGGCATTTATGAAAAACCTACAGCTGACATTATACTTAATTATGAAAGACTGAAACCTTTCCCCTAAGATCAGGCACATGATCAGATGTCTACTCTTATTGTGTCTATTTAACATTGTACTGGGAGTTCTAGCCAGGACAGTCAGGCAAGGAAAAAAAAAAAAAAAGCATCCAGGCAGACGTGGTGGCTCATGCCTGTAATCCCAACACAATGGGAGGCCGAAACAGCCGGATCACTTGAGGTCATGAGTTTGAGACCAGCCTGGCCAAGATGGCAAAACCCTGTCTGTACTAAAAATACAAAAATTAGCTGGGCGTGATGGTGCATGCTTGTAGTCCCAGCTACTTGGGAGGCTGAGGCAGGAGAATTGCTTGAACTGGGAGATGGAGGTTGCAGTGAGCTGAGATCATGCCACTGCATGCACTCCAGCCTGGGCGACAGAGCAAGACTCTGTCTCAAAAAAAAAAAAAAAATTCAGACTATAAAGGAAGAAGGAAAACTCTATTTGCAGGTGACATAATCTTACACATAGGAAAGTCTTAAGGAATCTACACACACACACACACACACAACTACTAGAGCTAATTAACAATTTTAGCAATTTTTCAGAATACAAGATCAATATCTAAAAATCAGTTGTATTTCTGTATACATCAGCAATTAACAATCTGAAAATAAAATTAAGAAAACAATTCCATTCGTAATAGCATCAAAAAGAATAAAAGGCTTAGGTATAAACTTAAGAAGACTTTGTAAGAATTTTACACTATAATGCACAAAACCAGCATCAAAATAAATGTTAACGGACATAGATAAGTGGAGAGACACTCTGTGTTTATGAATTGGAAGATTATTGTTTAGATGGCAATATTCCCCAAATAGAACTGCAGATTCAACACAATCCACATCAAAATTACAGCTGCCTTTTTTGTAGAAATTGACAAGCTGATTTTAAAATTTATATGAAAATGCAAGGAATCCAGAATAGCCAAAATAATCTTGAAAAGGAACAAAGTTAGAGGACCTACACTTCCCAATTTTAAAACTTACTACTAAGCTGAGTAATCAAGATTTTTGGTACTTACATAAACACAGAGGAATGAGAGTCTATTTTAAAAACTCATATGTCTATAGTCAATTGATTTTCAACAAGGGTGCCAAAAAAATCAGTGAAGAAATTCAATGCCTTTTCAACAAATGGTGCTGGCACAATTATATATCCACAGGTAAAAACAGGAAGTTGGACCCCTGCCTCACACCACATATACAACTTAACTTGAAATGGATCAGAGGCCTAAATGTTAAGAGTTAAACCTGGAAAACTCTCAGAAAACATAGATGTATAGTCTTGCGTTGCTTAACAATGGGGATACATTCTGAGATATGTATCGTTAGGTGATTTCATCATTGTGCAAACATCATGGAGTGTACTTATCCAAACCTAAATGGTAGAGCCTACTGAATACGTGGGCTAGAGGATAAAACCTATTGCTACTAGGCTACAAACCTGTACAGCATGTTACTTTACTGAATATTGTAAGCAATGGAAACACAATGGGTATTTGCATACCAAAACATAGAAAAGGTATAGTAAAAATACAGTATTATAATCTTATAGACCACCATCATGTACGTGGTCCATCACTAACCAAAATGTCATTATATGGTGCACGACTGTATATCTTTGTGACCTTAGATATGACATCATGGCTTCTTAGATATTACATCACAAGTACACGCAATAAAAAAATACATATAAATTAGACCTCATCAAATTTAAAATTTTGTGCTTCAAAAGACACTGTTAATGAAGTGAAAAGAAAACCTACAGGATGGGAGATTTGCAAGTCATCTGATACAATCTGATAAGTAGTGTCTAGATTCCAGAATATATAAAGAGCACTTACAATTCAACAGCAAGAAGACAAATAACTCAATTTTAAAATGGGCAAAAGATCTAAGTAGACATTTCTCCAAAGAAGATATATAAATGGCCAAGGAGCCCATAAATATATACCCAACATCATTAGTCATTAAAGAAACTAAATGGATGAGCCAGGCACGGTGGCTCACACTTGTAATCCCAGCACTTTGGGAGGCCAAGGCAGGCAGATCATCTGAGGTCGGGAGTTCAAGACCAGTCTGACCAACATGGAGAAAACCTGTCTCTACTAAAAATACAAAATTAGCCAGGCGTGGTGGCAGGCACCTGTAGTCCCAACTACTCGGCAGGCTGAGGCAGTAGAAACGCTTGAACCCGGGAGGTGGAGGTTGCGGTGAGCCAAGATCGCGCCATCGCACTCCAGTCTGGGCAACAAGAGTAAAACTCCATCTCAAAAGAAAGAAATTAAACAGATGGACTAAAATGGTGGCCACTACCCAAGTCAAATGAAATCTTCCCCTCCATGGTCCCTGGGCAAGGGAATGTTACTCTTACAAATCTTCTGTTGACAATGCATTTTGATTGTTTGGGTTTTTTGTTTGTTGACAAATAATTGCATATAATCATGGGAAACATAGTGATATTTCAATAAAGAAAATGTATAATGATCATAGCAGGGTAATTTCATGTCCTTTGTGAAAGGAAAATAAATCTCCTCCAGAAATCACTAAGCCAAACGGAAACGTCAAGGTGGGACATCCATCAGGCAAACATGCCTCCTGTTTTATTCCTAAATAAGATAACTACAAAGATTTAAAAAGCTACACAGTTCCCTCAAAATATGTCAGAAAGGAAATTTCTTGTGAGCCTCAAGATCTTTATCCTGAAACAGTTCTGTTGAATTTCACCCCGGCAATGTAAATTGATAACTGATACCTTATCTTCACAGATGGGGGACAAAGGACAGACAGAACCCAACGCCATCCCTCTTCTCACCTGAGACAAATGCACATCTGATGGCTTCCTCTGCCCAGTTGTTTATGTAAAAATGCAGGTTCACTAAGCGAGACTCAGGCATAAGTGACTACTCCTCTATGGCGTCTCACATGTAAATTTTGTATGCAGTGAAAGGCTTATCAGAGACTCAAAAGAATGCAACTGTTGGTCTCTTATCTATCTGTGACCTGGAAGCACCCCAGCCCCCAACCCTGGTAGGTGCATCAAGTTGTCCCATCTTTCCAGACAGAACCAATATACATCTTACATATATTGAGTGGTGTCCATGTCTCCTTAAAATGTATAAAGTGAAGCTGTGCCCCAACCACCTTGGGCACATGTCATCAGGACCTCCTGAGGCTGTGTCACAGGAGTGTCCTTAACCTTGGCAAAATAAACTTTCTAAATTGATTGCAACCTGTCTCAGATACTTTTGGATCACACCTCTAACAAGCCTCCCCCATCCCTTCCCACCCTCTAGTATCCTACATGTTTGAGTGGTAGAAGTTCCAAGCTAGGAGGAATTGGTCTTAAAGATAGTCTAACAACATTCTCAAATTTTAGGATGTTTCCAAGTCATCTGGAGGGCTTGTCAAAACACATATTTCTGGAGCCCAATCCCAGAGTTTCTGATTTAGTAAGTCTGGGGTGGGGTCCAGAAATTAGATTTTCTCAAAAGTTTACAGTTGATGCTGATGCAGCTGGTGTAACCCTTTCCTTCTACACATATGAAAGCTGGCGCCAACAGAGATGGTGTGAATGGTGCAGCTAGTTGTACAAAGTGCTGTCAAGTAAGAACCTTCTGTGATGATGTACATGCTCTTCTGTCCTCTCCAACACAGTAGCCACATGTGGTTACTGAGCACTTAAAATGTGGCTAGTGCAACTGAGACTTCAAATTTTTAATGCAATTAATCTTAATGAATTTTAATTCATATGATCGCATATCATACTTACTAGAGTAAGTACCATGTTGGACACCACATTTCTACAAGCGAGGCCTCCTGACTCCCAAGCTAGTAAACTTTCTAATACACAGTACTGCCTTCTGTTTTCAAGCCGCTAAGGATGTATGCAAGAGAAGAATCTCTAGGTCTTAGCAAACCTACATGCTCAACTTGCCAATAGACATTGTCAAATGGTTGTCTGTGGCTGAGACCATGGTATACACTCACCAAATTCTGTTTCCAGTTCCTTCTTCAAAGGCACATGAGAAAATATATTTCTCCATCCACTTGCAGTGAGATGAGACCACATGACTGGTTCTGGACAAGTAAATATAAGCTGAAGTGACATATGTCACTTCTAGACCGAGGCAATGAAAACCTCCTGAGAGATTTTCTCTTTTTTGTTGTTTTTTTCTTTTTTGAGACGGAGTCTTGCTCTGTCGCCCAGGCTGGAGTGCAGTGACACAGTCTCGGTTCATTGCAAGCTCCGCCTCCCGGGTTCATGCCATTCTCCTTCCTCAGCCTCCTGAGTAGCTGGGACCACAGGCACCCGCCACCACGCCCGGCTAATTTTTTTTTTCTTTTTTGTATTTTTAGTAGAGATGGGGGTTTCACCATGTTAGTCAGGATGGTCTCGATCTCCTGACCTCGTGATCCGCCCGCCTCGGCCTCCCAAAGTGCTGAGATTATAGGCGTGAGCCACTGCGCCCAGCCTGAGAGATTTTCTCATCTCTCTCTCCCCAGCTCTGGCAGCATGGAGGCCTTTAGGAGAGATGAAAGATCCTAGGTTACAGGGTTAACACATGGAGTAGAGCTGGCCTGAAGAGTAGCTGGGATTTACAGTGGACTTTGTGTGAATGAGAGATAAACTTTAATGGTGCTAACTGAGATTTTTGGAGTTATTTGTTACTGCACTGTGACCTAGTCTATCCTAAATTATACACTCGCTGGCATGATTGTATCAATACTCCCATCAGCATTTTATGAGAATTTCCATCTCCCCATACTTATTTATTTATTCGAAAAATAGTTATTGGCCAGGTGTGGTGGCTCACACCTGTAATCCCAGCACTTTGGGAGGCCAAGGCGGCTGGATCACCTGAGGTCAGGAGTTCGAGACCAACCTGGCCAACATGATGAAAACCCATCTCTACTAAAAATACAAAAAATTAGCCAGGCATGGTTGCGGATGCCTGTAATCCCAGTTACTCAGGAGGCTGAGGCAGGAGAATCCCTTGAACCCGGGAGGCGGAGGTTGCAGTGGGCAGAGAGCACGCCATTGCACTCCAGCCTGGGAGATAGAGAGAGACTCCATCTCAAAAAAAAATAAAGTTATTGATAGCTGGGCCTGGTGGCATGCACCTGTAGTCCCAGCTACTTGGGAGGCTGAAGTGGGAGGATTGCTTGGGCCTGGGAGGCAGAGGTTGCAATGAGCCAAGATTGCACCAACTGCATTCCAGCCTTGGCAACATAGCAAGACACTGACTCAAAAAAACATAGTTATTGAGCACCTACTATGTTCCTGGGTCTATTTTAGGCACTGGAGATACAACAGCAAACAAAATAGACAGAAAATTGTGACCTCATGGAGCTTATATTCCAGTGAAAGAATCAAACAATAAATATAATGAAAAAGAAGATAATATTATATTTTAGCAGGTGGTCACTGCTATGAAAAACATTAAAGCCAGGTAAAGGGAATTGAGAGTATTGGGTTGCAATTTTTTTTTCTTTTTTAAATTTTATTTCTTTATTGATACATAACAGATATACATATTTTCAGGGAACATGTGGTAACTTAATAAATTTATATAATTTGTAAAGACCAAATCAGGGGGCCAGGTGTGGTGGCTCATGCCTGTAATCCCAACACTTTGGGAAGCCGAGGTGGGTGGATCATAAGGTCAGAAGTTCAAGACCAGCCTGGCCAAGATGATGAAACCCTGTCTCTGCTAAACATACAAAAATTAGCCTGGCATGGTGGTGGGCACCTGTAATCCCAGCTACTTGGGAGGCTGAGGTAGAAAATTGCTTGAACACGGGAGGCGGCGGCTGCAGTGAGCTGAGATTGCACCACTGTACTCCAGCCTGGGAGACAGAGCAAGACTCTGTCTAAAAAAAAAAAAAAAAAAAAAAAAAAACATCAAATCAGGGTAATTAGGATATTCATCACCTTAAATATTCATCTTTATGCTAAAAACATGAAGTCTTCTTCTATTATTCTACCTATTTTGAAATGTACAACAGATTATTGTAAACTATACTCACCCTACTGATCTATCAAACACCAGATCTTATTTCTTCCATCTTACATTTCTTCCAAATGTAGCTATACATTTGTACCCATTAGTCAATTTCTCTTCATGTCCCCCCTCCACCCTACCCTTCCTGGCTACTGGTAGGAATCACCTATCTGCTCTCTATCTTCATGAGATCCACTTTTTCAGCACCCACACATGAATGAAAACATACGATATTTGTCTTTCTGTGCTTGGCTTATTTCACTTAACATGATGCTGCAAATGTCAGAATTTCATTCTTTTTTATGGCTGAATAATATTCCATTGTGTACATATAGCGCATTTTTTCTTTTTTTTTTTTTTTCTTTTGAGACAGCGTCTCTCTCTATCACCCAGGCTGGAGTGCAGTAGCGCGACCTCAGCTCCCTGTAACCTCTGCCTCCAGGGTTCAAGCAATTCTCATGCCTCAGCCTCCCTAGTAGTTGGAATTACAGGCATGAGCCACCACCGGTTAATTTTTGTATTTTTAGTAGAGATGGGGTTTCACCATGTTGTCCAGGCTGGTCTTGAACTGACCTCAAGTGATCCACCTCCCAAAGTGCTGAGATTACAGGCGTGAGCCACCTCACCCAGCCATATACCACATTTTCTTTATGCATTCGCTCTTTGATGGGCACTTAGATTGACTCCATTATCTTGGTTATTGCAGCAAATAGTGCTGCAATAAACATGTGAGTGCAAAGAGCATTTCCCCAGTGTTTTCCTCTGGTAGTTTCATAGTTTCAGATCTTAGATTTGAGTCTTTAATAGATTTTTGTTTAATTCTTGGATACACTGACTTCCTTCCTTTTGGGTGTATTCATAGCATGGGATTGCTGGATCATATGGTAGTTCTATTTATAATTTTTTGAGGAACCTCCATACTGTTCTCCAGAGTGGCTGTACTAATTTACATTCCCACCAACAGTGTATGAGGGTTCCCCTTTCTCTACGTCTTTGCCAGCATCCACCTTTTTATAAAGGCCGTTTTAACTGGGGTGAGGTGATAGCTCATTGTAGCTTTGATTTGCATTTCTCTGACAATTAGAGATGTTGAGCATTTTTGTATATACCCCTTAGCCGTTTGAATGTCTTCTTTTAAGAAACGTCTATTCAGATCCTTTGCTCACTGTATTAGTCAGGGTTCTCTAGAGGGACAGAACTGATAGGATAGATGTATATATGAAGGGGAGTGTAGTAAGGAGTATTGAGTCACATGACCACAAGGTGAATAGGCCGTCTGCAAGCTGAGGAGCAAGAAGCCAGTCCCAAAACCTCAAAACTAGGGAAGCCGACTGAGCGCAGTGGCTCAAGCCTGTGATCCCAGCACTTTGGGAGGCCAAGGAAGGTGAATCACCTGAGGCCAGGAGTTCAAGACCAGCCTGGCCAACATGGTGAAACCCCATCTCTACTAAAAACACAGAAAATAGTCGGGCGTGGTGGTGCACGCCTGTAATCGCACCTACTCGGGAGGCTGAGGCAGGAGAATTGCTTGAACCCGGGAGGCAGAGGTTGCAGTGAGCCGAGATGGTGCCACTGCATTCCAGCCTGGGTGACAGAGTGAGACTCCGTCTCAAAAAGAAAAAAAAAAGTAGGGAAGCTGACAGCGCAGCCTTCAGTCTGTAGCCAAAGGCCCGAGAGCCCCCGGCAAATCACTGGTGTAAGTCCGCAAGTCCAAAAGCTGAAGAACTTGAAGACTGATCAAGGGCAGGAAGCATCCAGCACGGAAGAAAGATGAAGGCCGGAAGTCTCAGCGAGTCTGCTCATTCCGTTTTCTTCTTCCCGCTTTATCCTAGCCGTGCTGGCAGCTGGTGGGTGCCCACCCAGATTGAGGGTGGGTCTGCCCCTCCCAGTCCACTGACTCAAATGTTAATCTCCTTTGGCAACACACTCACAGACACATCCAGGAACAATACTTTGCATCCTTCAATCCGATCAAGGTGACACTCTGTATTAACCATCACACCCGTTTTTGTTTTTTTGTTTTTGTTTTTTTTTTGAGACGGAGTCTCGCTCTGTTGCCCAGGCTGGAGTGTGGTGGTGTGATCTCAGCTCACTGCAACCTCTGCCTTCTGGGTTCAAGCAGTTCTCCCTCCTCAGCCGACTGCATAGCTGGGATTACAGGCATGTGCCACCACACCCAGCTAATTTTTGTAGTTTTAGTAGAGATGAGGTTTCACCATGTTGGTCAGGCTGGTCTTCAACCCCTGACCTCAAGTGATCCGCCCACCTTGGCCTCCCAAAGTGCTGGGATTACAGGCGTGAGCCACTGAGCCCGGCCCACACCCACTTTCTAATTAGATTTTTTTTTCCTGTTGAGTTGTTTGAGCTCCTTATATATTCTGGTTATTAATCCTCTGTCAGATGGATAGTTTGCAAATATTTTCTTCCATTCTGTGGTGTGCCTCTTCACTTTGTTTATTGTTCCCTTTGCTTTGCAGAAGCTTTTTGGGTTGATACAATCCCATTTGTCTATTTTCACTTCGTTGCCGGTGCTTTTGAAGCCTTACACAAAAAATCTTTGCCCAGACTAATGTCCTGGAGCAATTCCCCAATGATTTCTTCTGGTAATCTCATAGTTTCAGGTCTTGGATTTAAGTCTTTAATAGATTTTTATTTGTTTATTTATTTATTTTTATTTTATATATAAATTTATTTATTTATTGAGTCAGATTCTCCCTCTGTTGCCTAGGCTGGAGTGCAGTGGCACAATCTCGGCTCACTGCAATCTCCACCTCCTGGGTTTGAGCGATCCTCCAGCCTCAGCCTCCCCAGTAGCTGGGACTACAGGCTCACACTACCACACGCAGCTAATTTTCCAGAGCATCCCAACTGGAAAGGAAGAAGTCATATTAGCCTTGTTCATAGATGACATTTTTTTTACAATAGCTTTATTTATTATTTTATTTTTTAGAGATAGGGTCTCACTCACTCTATCGTCCAGGCTGGAGTGCAGTAGCACCATTATAGCTCACCGCAGCCTTGATCTCCTGGGCTCAAGTGACCTCCCTGTCTTAGTCTCCTGAGTAGCTAGGACTACAGGTGCACCCCACTATGCCTGGCTAATTTTTTAATTTTGTTGTAGAGGTTGGGTCTTGCTCTGTTGTCCAGTGTGGTCTTGAACTCCTTGCTTCAAGTGATCCTCCTGCCTTGGCCCCCTAAAATGCTGGGATTACAGGCATGAGCCACCTGGGCAACACGGCAAAACCTCATGCCTGGCCTGGTATGATCTTATACTCGACTCCACCAAAAAACTGTTAAAACTGATAAACAAATTCAGTAAAGTTGCAGGATACAAAATCACCATACAAAAATCAGTAGCGTTTGGCCAGGTGCAGTGGCTTACGCCTGTAATCCTAGCAATTTGGGAGGCCGAGGCAAGTGGATCACCTGAGGTCAGGAGTTCCAGACCAGCCTTGCCAACATGGTGAAAGCCTGTCTCTACTAAAAATACAAAAAATTAGCCGGGTGTGGTGGCGGGCGCCTGTAATCCCAGCTACCTGGGAGCCTGAGGCAGGAGAACGGCTTGAACCCGGGAGACAGAGGTTGCAGTGAGCCCCGAGATCACACCATTGCACTCCAGCCTGGGCAAAAAGAGCAAAACTCTGTCTCAAAAACAACAACAACAACAAATCCAAACCAAAAAAAACCTCAAATCAGTAGCATTTATATATGCCAACAGCAAACAATCTGAAAAAGAAATCAAGAGAGCAGTCCCATTTACAATCGCCACAAAGAATATAAAATACCTAGGAATCAATTTAACCAAAGAAGTGAAAGATCTGTACAAGGAAAGCTATAAAAACACTAATGAAAGAAGCTGAAGAGGACACACACAAAAAATTGAAAGATATTTCATGCTCATGGTTTAGAAGAATTAATTTTGTTAAAATGACAATACTGCCCAAAGGAATTTGCAGATCCAGTGCAATCCCTATCAAAATACCGGCGACATTCTTCACAGAAATAGAAAAAACAATGCTAAAATTTACATAGAACCACGAAAGACCCCAAAATAGCCAAAGCAATCCTGAACAAAAAGAACAAAGCTAAAGGCATCACACTACGTGACTTCAAAATAGACGACAAAGCTATGGTAACCAAATCAGCATGATACTGGCATAAAGACAGACATGTAGACCACTGGAGCAGAATAGAAAACCCAGATATAAATCCACACATTTACAGCCAACTCATTGTCAGCAAAGGCACCAACAACATACAATGGGGGGGAGAACAATCTCTTCAATAAATGGTGCTGAGAAAATCGAAAAACTGTATGTAGAAGAATGAAACTAGAGCCGTAGCTCTCACCATATACAAAAATTAAACAGGCCGGGTGCAATGGCTCATGCCTGTAATTCCAGCACTTTGGGAGGCTGAGGTGGGTGGATCACTTGGGGTCAGGAGTTCAAGACCAGCCTGGTCAACACAGTGAAACCCCGTCTCTACTAAAAATACAAAAATAGCCAGGCGTGGTGGCAGGCACCTATAGTCCCAGCTACTCGGGGGCTGAGGCAGGAGAATCGCTTGAACCAGGCTGCAGGGAGCCAAGATCGCACCACTGCACTCCAGCCTGGGCAACAGAGCGAGACTCTATCTCAAAAAAAAAAACAACCAACTGTATTATCCTCTCACTGAATATACCCCTTTATCATTGTACAGTGACCTGCTCTGTTTCTTTTCACAAGCTTGGAATTGTAGTCTCTTTTATCTGATACCATATATAGATACCAAGTGTAGCTACCCCTGCTTTTTTTTTTTTTTTTTTTTTTTTTTTTGGTTTCCAGTTGCACGGAATATCTTTCTCTAACTCTTCACTTTCAGTCTAAGTGTGTCTTTATAGGTGAACTGGGTTTCTTGTAGACAGCATAGAGTTGGGCCTTTTTTCTTTTTTCTTTCGTGATAAGGTTTGTGGCCCAGGCTGGAGTACAGTGGGGAAATCTCGGCTCACTGCTATCTCCGCCTCCCGGGCTCAAGTGATCCTCCCACATCAGCCTCCTGAGTAGTCAGGAATACAAGTGCACGCCAGCCACCACGCCCAGCAAATTTTTTTTTTTTTTTTTGGTAGAGACGAGGTTCACTATGTTGCCCAGGCTGGTCTCCAACTCCTGAGCTCAAGCAATCTTCCTGCCTTGGCCTCCCAAAGTGCTTGGATTACAGGCATGAGCCACCATGCCTGGCCTGGGTCTTATTCTTTATCCATTCAGCCACTTTATGCCTTTTAATTGGATAATTTATTTCCTTAACATTCAGTGTTATTATTGATAAGTAAGGACGTACTACTGCCATTTTGTTGCTTATTTTCTGGTTGTTTTCTTCCATCTTTTTTTTTTTTTTTGAGACAGAGTCTTGCTCTGTCGCCCAGTCATGACTGCAGTGGCGCGATCTCGACTCACTTCAACCTCTGCCTCCCGGGTTCAAGCAATTCTCCTGCATCAGCCTCCCGAGTAGCTGGGACTACAGGCACCCGCCACCACACTCAGCTAATTTTTGTATTTTTAGTAGAGACGGGGTTTTGCCACGTTGGCCAAGTGGATCTCGAACTCTTGACCTCAAGTGATCCGCCTCCCTTGGCCTCCCATAGTTCTGGGATTACAGGCGTGAGCCACCGTGCCTGGCCCCCTTTTATTCTTTCTTACTGTCTTCCTTTGTGGTTAAGTGATTTTCTCTGGTAGTATGTTTTAACTTGTTACTTTTTATTTTTATTGAATCTATTATAGGTTTTTGCATTGTGGTTACCTTAAGGCTTATAAAAAAAATCTTATAACAAGTTTTTTGTTTTTTTTGAGATGAAGTTTCATTTTTATTGCCCAGGCTGGAGTGCAATGGCACAATCTCGGCTCACCACAACCTCCGCCTCCCAGGTTCAAGCGATTCTCCTGCCTCAGTCTCCCGAGTAGCTGGAATTACAGGCATGTGCCACCACGCCCGGCTAATTTTTTGTATTTTTAATAGAGAAGCGGTTTCTCCATGTTAGTCAGGCTGATCTCGAACTCCCGACCTCAGGTGATCCGCCTGCTTCAGCCTCCCAAAGTGCTGGGATTATAGGTGTGGGCCACCGTGCCTGGCCCCCTTTTTTCCTTTCTTACTGTCTTCCTTTGTGGTTAAGTGATTTTCTCTGGTAGTATGTTTTAACTTGCTACTTTTTATTTTTATTGAATCTATTATAGGTTTTTGCATTGTGGTTACCTTGAGGCTTCTAAAAAAAATCTTATAACAAGTTATTTTAAAGCGATAACATCTTAGATCACAAAGAAAAAAATAGAAACAATGAATAAAAACTCCACACTTTATCTCCTTCCCTCCCACATTTTGACTTTTTGTTTCCTCAATTTACATATTTTTATTTTGCTTGCCTCTTAACAAGCTGCTATAGCTATTATTGTTTTAATTATGGGGTCATACTGTGTTGCTCAGACTGGCCTCAAACTCCTAGGTTCAAGTGATCCTCCTGCCTCAGCCTCCCAAGTAGCTGAGACTACACCCAGCTCAATATTATTGTTTTTGATAGATTTGTCTTTGAGGCTTTATGGTAGAGTTAAGAATGAATTGCATACCACAATTACAGTATTGGAGTATCCTGGGTTTCTCTGTGTACCTAATTTTACCAATGGGTTTTATACCTTCAAATATTTTCTTTGGCCAGGAATGATGGCTCACACCTGTAATCCCAACACTTTAGGAGGCCAAGGGGGGAAGATTGCTTGAGCTCAGGAATTCGAGACCAGCCTGGGCAACATGGCAAAACCCCATCTCTACCAGAAAGAAAATACAAAAATTAGCCAGGCATGGTGGTGTGCACCTGTAGTCCCAGCTACTCAGGAGGCTGAGGTGGGAGGATCACCAGAGTCTGGCAGTTTGAGGCTGCAGTAAGCTATGATTGGGCCACTGCACTCCATCCTGGGTGATAGAGCAAGACTGTGTCTCAAAAAAAATTTTTTTTCTTTTTGCATGGTTTTTTTTTTTTTTTCCGGATTGAGGAACTCTCTGGAACTCTCTTTCTTCAAGAGAGCATTTCTTATAATACAGATCTGGTAGTGGTGAATTCTCTCTGCTTTTATTTGGGAAAAACTTTATCTCTTCTTCATATTTGAATAATAGCTTTGCTTGATACAGTATTCTTGGATGGCCTTCATGGTTTCGATTGAGAAGTCTGTGGCCAGGTAAATTAGAGCTCCTTTAAGTGTTATTTCCTTCTTTTCTCTTACTGTTTCTAGGATCCTCTCTTTGTTCTTGACCTTTGAGAGTTTGATTATTATATGCCTCGGGGTAATCAAGTCTATTTCGTGTTCTCTGGCCTTTCTGTACCTGGATATTTGGAATTTTTGAATGTCTTCCATTGTTTCTTTGAATATCCTTTCTATCCCCTTGCTCCTCCTCAGCTCCCTCTTGAACACCAATAATTCTTAGATTTTGTCTTCTATATTTCGTAGGTGATTTCCATTCCTTTCATTCTTTTTTCTTTTTTCTTCTGTATGTATTTACAAACAGCCTGTCTCCAAGTTCACTAATTGTTTCCTCTGCTTGACCCACTCTGCTGTTGAGAACCTCTAATGAACTTTTCAGTTCAGCAAACGTATTTCTCAGTTCTAAGATTTGTTTGGGGTTTTTTTAAATTATTATTTCAATCTCTGTTAAATTTCACTGATAAATTTCTGAGTTGCTTTTCTATGTCGTCTTGGAATACACTGAGTTTCCTTAAAAATGCCATTTTGAATTCTTAGAAAGCTCCCATATTACTGTCTTGTTAGGTTTAGTCACTGGTCCCTTACTTGGTCCATTTGGGGAGCTCATGGTTCCCTGTTTGCTTTTGTTTGTTGTTAATGTACATCTATGCCTTTGCACTGAAGGATTAGTCACTTATTCCAGCCTTCTCCGTCTGGCTTGTTTTGGCTTTTACTGGCTCCATTTGCTTACAGAGTCTTCGTAATTGACCTGTTGGTTTCTTTTTTTCTGCTAGGTTGCTGCCTCCTTTTTAGCACTCAGTGGCACCTTAAAACCAGGTTTGCCTTGGCTCTATTAAAGATCAGAGTGTCTCCCATCCCGATTGGGGGAGGTCCCAAAGGGGATATCCCAGTAGCACAGTAAAGCTGGCTAGGGGTTCATTCCCAGGGGAGCTATGGAAGAAACCTCCCACAGCATGGTGCTAACGAACAGCCACTCTGATTTGGCATCTCCTTTGGCCAAGTTACAGAGTAGAGAGAGTTTCCAGGGCTGGGGATGGTAGTCCCACCTCCCCACTTTGTCTGTGGCTATTCTCAGAGGATATTTCTCCCTTGAGGCACTCCTGATGCTTCCTGTAGGTTGAGGCAGGGACAGATTGCCTGTCAGGGAACCCGAGATGGTGGGGAAGCTGGCTATTCACCTCGATCTGACTCTTTCCCACATAGAAACCATGAGTGGAGGGGAATTTCCTGCCCACTTGGTGCCATGCAGATTGGAGAGAGGGATGTCACGGATATGGAAGAATTATTCTCTTACTGTCTGCTCAGAAGATTTTTTCCTTTCTCTGTGGTCCCAGGAACTGTTTCACCCTCATATTTGGGTTCTGGGATATTGGGATATTGCTGACGATAATTTTGGCACCATATATTTGTTTTTGGTTTTCTGAGGGAGTGTGGGGAGTAGTCAGTGTTTTAATCTGTTTGCATTACTATAAAGGAATACTTGATACTGGGTAATTTATAAAGAAAAGAGGTTTATTGCGGCTCATATTTCTGCAGGCTTTATAGGAAGCATGGTGCCGACATCTTCTTCTGGTGAGGGCCTCAGGAAGCTTCCAATCATTGTGGAAGGTGAAGGGGGACCAGGCACATTCTATGGACAGACAGAGAAAGAGAGGGAGCAAGAGAGACAGGGAGGAGGTGCCAGGCTCTCTTAAACAACCAGATTTGCCCCCGGGTGTAGTGGCTTACACCTGATTACAGCACTTTGGGAGGCCAAGGCAGGTGGATCACTTGAGCTCAAGAGTTTGAGACCAGCCTGGCCAACATGGTGAAACCCTGTCTTTACTAAAAATACAAAAATTAGCCAAGTGTAGTGGTGGGTGCCTGTAGTCCCAACTACTTGGGAGGCTGAGGCAGGGGAATCGCTTAAACCCGGGAGGCAGAGGTTGTAGTGAGCCAAGATCACGCCACTGCACTCTAGCCTATGTGACAGAGCAAGACTCCATCTCAAAAAAAATACAGATCTTGTGTGAACTAACAGAATAAGAACTCACTCGTTACCGTGAGGACAGCACCAAGTCATTCATGAGGGATCCACCCCTATGACCCAAACACCTCCCACCAGGCCCCACCTCCAACATTGGTGATCATATTTTAACATGAGATTTGAGACTGAGTAACATAGTGAGACCTCCATCTGTACAAAATTTTAAAAGTTAGCCTGGCATGATGCAGCAAGCTACTCTAGCTACTCAGGAGGCTGAGGTGGGAGGAATGCTGGAGCCTAGGAGATGGAGGCTGCAGTGAGCCAAGATAGTGCCACTGCACTCCAATCTGGGTGACACAGACCCTATCTCAAAAGAAAAAAAAAATTGAGATTTTAGGAGGACAAATATTCAAAACATATCAGCCAGCTTGCTTCTACCACCATTTTGGAACTGGGAGTCCTCCTGGGTTGCAATTTTTAATAGCATCATTATGGTAAGTCACAATTGAGAATGTGTCATTTGAACAAAGACTTGATGTTAAGGAGAGGATAAGCCACGCAGGGATTATGGGGAGAGCGTTTGATGAAGGGGAAATAATAGAAACCAGCCAGAAGTGTTCAAGTGCCAATGGCACTCAACAGAGCGAGTGGTGGCGGAGCGTGCTTCGGTAGGTAGAGTTAAAAAAAATAATGGGGTTGGGCCGGGAGTGGTGGCTCACGCCTATAATCCCAGCACTTTGGGAGGCCGAGGCGGGCAGATCACGAGGTCATGGAGTTTGAGAACAGCCTGACCAACATGGTGAAATCCTATCTCTACTAAAAATACAAAAATTAACCGGGCGTGGTGACAGGTGCCTGTAATCTCAGCTATTCAGGAGGTTGAGGCAGGAGAATCGCTTGAACCCAGGAGGCGGAGGTTGCAGTGAGCTGAGATTGCGCCACTGCACTCCAGCCTGAGCAACAAAGCGAGACTCCATCTCAAAAATAAAAACAAAAAAAATGGGGTCATCAGATTGTGGTGTGGGTACAACAGCAAATAGTATTGCTGGGCTTAGTGTTTGTCCAGCTAATGGATGTAAACTGGTGTGTTATTGGGATTTTAGTTTACATTTCCCTGATTACAGTGGGGTAGAGCCTTAGTTTATCAGTCATTTCTAAAGCTCAGAAGGTATTGAGACTCTTGGCTAACTGCATAGACAATTTGGAAGACTGGAAGCCCAGGAACCCCCTGCGAAGACCATAACATTGTTTCCCAACCCTGGAAAAGAGTGGCTTTGAGACTGGGGTTACCAGATTTAGCAAACAGGAATATAGAATGCTCAACTGAATTTGAATTTCAGATAAATAACAAAAGAAAAATTTGTACATAAGTATACCCCCATGCAATTTTTGCTTAAAAATATATTGAGCAAAAGAAGCTGGCACACACAAAAAAACATGTTATTTGATTTCATTTCTATAAAATTCTAGAAGAGGCGAACTAATAAAAAATGACAGAAGTCAGAACAGTGGTTGCTTGAAGAGGGCAAGAATTGACTTTTAAAGGGTCACAGGAGAACTGATTTCTGGGGTGATGGTAATGTTCTATAGCAATAATATTGTCTAGGATGGTGGTTACATGGGTGTATGCAATTATCAAAGCTTATTGAAGTGAATATTTAAAATCTGTGAATCTGTGGCTTTTTTTTTTTTTTTTGAGACAGAGTCTTGCTCTATCGCCCAGGCTGGAGTGCAGTGGCATGATCTCTGCTCACTGTAACCTCCGCCTCCCGGGTTCAAGCAATTCTCCTGCCTCAGCCTCCCCAGTGGCTGGGATTACAGGCATGCGCCACTACGCCTGGCTAATTTTTGTATTCTTAGTAGAGATGGGGTTTCACCATGTTGGCCAGGCTGGTCTCAAACTCTTGATCTCGTGATCCTCCCGCCTCAGCCTCCCAAAGTGCTGAGATTACAGGCGTGAGCCACCACCACGCCCGGCCCAATCTGTGGCCTTTTGTTTTGGTTTTTTGTTTGTTTTTTCTTTTTCGAGACAGAGTCTCCCTCTGTCACCCAGGCTGGAGGGCAGTGGTGGCACAATCCCAGCTCACTGCAACCTCCACCTCCTGGGTTCAAGCGATTCTCATGCTTCAGCCTCCTGAGTAGTTGGGATTACAGGTGTGCGCCACCACGCCTGGCTAATTGTTGTATTTTTAGTAGAGAAGGGGTTTCACCATGTTGGCCAGGCTGGTCTCGAACTCCTGACCTCAAGTGATCCTCCCGCCTTGGCCTCCCAAAGTGCTGGGATTACAGATGTGAGCCACCGTGCCCCGCGGGCCTTTTTGTAACGTAAATTATGCCACACAAGCCAAAAAAAAAAAAAAAAAAAAAAAAAAAAGTTGGGGGGGCACATGGCTAACTGAACCAATCAGAGGCAAGAAAGCAGAGCTATGCTGATTGGCTTATGCCTGAGGCACAGACCCCTCGCTAAACTAGGCGCAAGAGGTGACGGTCATGGTGGCTCAGCCTGTAATCCCAGCACTTTGGGAGGCCAAGACAGGAGGATCACTGGAGTTCAGGAGTTTGAGACCAGCCCGGGCAACAGAGTGAGACTTCGTCTCCATAAAAAGAAAAAATGGCCGGGTGTGGTGGTTCACGCCTGTAATCCCAACACTTTGGGAGGCCAAGGCAGGCGGATCACCTGAGGCCAGGAGTTCGAGACCAGCCTGGCCAACATGGTGAGACCCCCATCTCTACTAAAAGTACAAAAATTAGCCGGGCGTGGTGGCGGGCCCCTGTAGTCACAGCTACTCGGGAGGCTGAGGTAGGAGAATCGCTTGAACCCGGGAGGTGGAGGTTGCAGTGAGCCGAGATCAGATCACTGCACTCCAGCTTGGGTGCCAGAAGGAGCCTCCGTCTCAAAAAAATTTTTGTGTTTTTAGTAGAGATGGGGTGTTACCATGCTGGCCAGACTGATCTTGAACTCCTGACCCAAGGTGATCCACCCACCTCGGCCTCACAAAGTGCTGGGATTTACAGGCGTGAGGCACTGCGCCCTGTCCTAATTTTTGTATTTTTATTAGAGACGGGGTTTCGCCATGCTGGCCAGGCTGGTCTCGAACTCCTGCGCTCAGACAATCCGCCCGCCTCGGCCTCCCAAAGTGTTAGGATTAAAGGCATGAGCCACCGCGCCCGGCCATCTTCTTTACCTCTCCACTGTGTCAGTTTTATTTTTCTCTTCTTCTCTAGACACTTTGTTCCTCAAGATAGGGAGCAGAGTGGGAAAATGACTATAGTCAGAACCTATGGGAAGGACCCACCCAAAAGGAAAAGGCTTCTTGTGCCCAGGCTGCAGATCCAAACCCCAGGGAAGGACTCTCATTGGTTCAGTCTCCATTCTGTTCCAGGTGGAGCATAACGATTGGTCCAGCCTGACTCGTTTGCCCATCTCTTAACCATCACCATGGTGGGGAGGGGACACGCAGGAGACTGTCAGCTCCTATCCTAAACGGGGGAGGGGGCAGGGGTGATCATTTTCTGAGCTCCTATAAACAAAGTTTCAGTTCTTTTTCCGCCTATGGCTGGAACACTGGAATAAGGAAAGAGGTCGTCTGTCTGGAGAGGCTGGTTTGGGAGTATGGTCTCCCCAGCCCAGCCAAGCTCAGGTCCCTGCATACAGCCGGCGCCTAATTGATGCTTATAGCACGAATAACTGAATGAATACCCCGTTCCCACAGGCTGTCCTGGGATGGTCCTAATTTCACAGACCCTGAGCGGATCAAGAATGAAGCGGGCCCAGGGGTCCCGCCCACCGGCTGAGTGCGTCTTAGGACGCAGAGACAAGACCAGGGAGGGCGGAACCTCTGAGCGTTAGGTGGCACCTTGGAGACCCCGCCACCTCGAAAGGCCCAGTTAGGGGCGGAGCTTCTAAACCCTAGCATTTTGGATTGAACCATCTTCCATCGGTTAAAGGGGAGAGCCGAGAAAGCCCTTCTGCATTTGTCGCCAGCCTTTTTACCACCTCCTGGCCACAGAAACGACGTATTTGCTTCTCTAACGGCGACGCCGTTTTCCCCTTCGCCTCGTTACTCCTCAAAGCCCCACGCGGCCACAGAGTTCAGACTTACCCACCACCACCTTGCAGTGGCTCGCCCCAGTTTGACGCATTGCAGGGAAGGTCGGACCAATGGGCGCCACGCTCTCATTTCCGCCATGGGCCAGGCCCAATAGTGACGCGACTCACAGAGGGACGCGTCACGCACCGCCGAGCTGTGCCCCTTCGCCGAAGAAAGTGAAGTGGGCCCGGGAGGCGGGGCGCGCGGCGAGGGAAAGTAGTCCGGCGACGGGAGCGAGCGCGCGCGCGCCCGGCGGCAAACCCAGTTCCTGTGCAGGGTGGGGACGAGAGATTCGCGGGCCCGTAGGTGTGGAGCGGGGCGCGGAAGGATCCGTGGGAGCCGCAGTGCGGCGGCGCGCGGGCCGGGTAGGGCGGGGCCGAGCGAGGCGGGGCGCGCGCTTCGGCCGTTGAGGGACCGTTGGGGCGGGAGGCGGCGGCGGCGGCGGCGCGCGCTGCGGGCAGTGAGTGTGGAGGCGCGGACGCGCGGCGGAGCTGGAACTGCTGCAGCTGCTGCCGCCGCCGGAGGAACCTTGATCCCCGTGCTCCGGACACCCCGGGCCTCGCCATGGTGAGTGAGGCTGGGGGGTCGCCGAGGCTGCGGGCTCTGAGGCGGGCTTAACGGGGCAGGACCCCTGAGGGGGCGACAGATCCCAGAGTGGGGGGCGTCTGGGCACGGCGAGAGCCTCGGGACCCTTTTCTGCCCGCGTTGTCGGGGGCTGTTGAACCCAGAGCGGGACGTCTGGATCACCAAAGGTTTCCAGAAGCGACTTTAGCACCAAATGGGATGTTTAAGTCCACAAATGGGTATTGAGCCCCTAAAGGGGACATTTGAACCCCGGATGGAGGATCGGGACCCTCAGTGGGACCCTTCAAAAGGATTTTGGACCCAGGATGGGGGGTTGGGTTTCAGGATGGAGGTGTTTGGACCCCAGGGGACGAAATAAGAAAGATGGGCTGGGGAGGGGAGCTATTCGGGCCCTGATGAAGGCGTTTGGTCCTGAGAGGATGCGGGGAACGGGGGACGAAGGGAGGCTGGGCTGCTCCTGGATGGGGTGGTGGAGGGTAGCTGGGCCCGGGCGGGGAGGGGCGACCCCTGGGCTCCTGTGGAGCAGAGGAGAGGGTCAAGGATGGGCGGTCACTTCTACAGATGAGACTCCCGAGGGTGGGGGAGGGTGGTCTCCAGAGCCCAGCACTGCAGAGGAGGAGGAGGGTGAGGTGCAAGCTTATGGGAGGAAGAGCCTGGGGTGGGTGGCAGCGGAGATTAGAAGATACTTTTGAAGGCTTCCGGGACGGAGAAGGATCAGGGTCGTGGAGGTGGTGAAAAGGGATGGTGAGAGTGGGGCTCGCCAGTAGTCGGGGGACAGGGACCCTTGGGGTTAATTTGGAAGTAGCTAGAAAAGGTTCCGAGGTTACTAGTGGGTTAAGACTGTTGCTCTAGAAAGACAGAATTTTTTTAACGGGGTAGGAGTGTTGTGTTTGGGTCCAAGAGAAGATGGATTTCCAAGGTGAGGGGTGGGGGAGGACTTGGGCTTGGGTGGTTGGGAGGTGAGGTGGAAGGGGAAAATGAATGGCAGTCAGGGTGGGCCTAGGTTTGGGGGTGGATGTGGGTAGCACCCTGCCAGTCTCCAGGGACAGGCCAGGACAAAGACGGCTCAGTGTGGATGGGGAGTGGGCTGCAAGGCCCGGAGGAAGCTTTTCTACCGTCCTCCTTCCTCAGGAAGAACGCGGCTGGGTGGAAGGCACCGGGGCAGTGGGAGCAGGTGGGCGGAGCTGTTCAGGCCCCTATTGCGCACTGAAGCCTCATGAAATGGGGATGGGAGATCAAAGTTTGGGGTGCCTCGAATGAGCCAGCTTTTTCAAGCCTAGAAGCCTCACTCTGTCGCTGCCCTTTTCAGGCCAGGAGCACTGCCTTTTCCCAGCAGGAGCGCCGGTTTTCTCATGATCCCCAGCCCCACGCACCATGCTGCACCTCCTCACTTGTGCCAAATGACAGTGCAGTACAGTGTGGCGTCAGTGACAATCAGATGCCTATTCCCGTGCCCTCGGGGTGGGGGCTGCAGAGCTTGATCAGAGAGTGCCTCTGGGGAGACCCCTTCATCAGCCTGAGGGCCACTTGTTCCATTCAGGACCCTCACTGAGCGTGTCTGTTAATTCACAGGGCTTTGAGGGAAAACCAGCAGGCTAGTTCTGTCCTACTCCCTGCCACCCACAACACCCACAGCCCCCCCAGGCTGAGCCTGGGAACCGTGTGCAGCCATCCTCCCTGGCAAGGCTGGGGAGAACAGGCAGCCGCTGCTGTGTATCAGATCTCATACTTGCTGACACAGACCTGATGGCTCCTCTTGCCGCTACCCCATTTTCCCCCAGCAGAACCTGGCTAAAAGGGGCCCTGAAGCACTAGCAGGCCCCCTACCTCCAGAATAGGACCCAAGCTTTGGCCACAACTAGTTTCTCTTTCTGTTTGTAATCAGCAAGGTAGAGGTGGGACAAGTCACTGTTAACTGGCCTTGGACTTTGGCCTGAGCTCTGTGGCTCCTCCTTGGCCCGGGTGAGGGGCCCTGGCCTTGGTTTCTGATCTCATCTAACACTGCTCTCTGGCATTGGCTGGGGGCTGGGGCAAGGCAGAGAAATCATACCCTCTTCCCTCCCCCAGCTCATGGTTTTTTTTCTTGTCCAGCCCCTTGCTGGAGCCTAAGATGAGGGATAAGGAAGCAGGAGACCAGCTGAGTTATTTTGGAAACAGTTTTTGTTGAAAGTTTAGTCTTCAGGTCTAGAAAGGGAAGAAACCTTGAGCAAGGATCAATGATCTCTTCTTAGGCGGTCGGTTTTCTGGGCGGCAACCTTGCTTGAGGTCTGTACCTTGCCTTGACCAAGCAGGGAAGTGGGTCTCCAACATGGGAGGGAGAGCGTCTGACAGGCCCTCCATGCAGAGCCACGCCTATTTGCAGCAACCCTGTGACAGAACTGAACATGGCAGGGCCTCATCTGCATCTTCCAGTCTTTTGGTGGAGACTGGCAAACGGTGGCCTTCCGAGCCGCTCGGGGCAGTCTGCAGCCTGTCACAGCCTCCTCGCCCCCACCCCCAGCCCCTTACGGTGCTGCCCAAAGGTCCGGGGAGCTGGACTTCTTGCAGGGCAGAACAGTGGGCTGGGAAGGCCCTGACCTGGCTCGCTTTTTCCATTCTAGGCCAGGGGAAAGAATGAAAAGCAGATGGGATGGCAGCCACCTCCCCACACTGCTGCCCTCCTCTCTGTTCTTTCCCTGACCCTCCCTGGGCATTGCCTAGTCTCGGTAACCAGAAGCCCATCCTCCCTTCTCACTTTCCCTAAGCCTCTTCCTCAGGTGTCAGGACCTAAGGTATGGCTCCAGGCTTTTTTGCCCATGGTGGGAGGTGGGGGGCAGGTGGATCAAGAGACTCATGGGCCTGGGGCTACCAGGTGGGCATTTAGAAGCCCAGCCACCCTGTCTGTTTTGAAGGCAATGCAGAAGCATCTTCATTTGGCCTCCCCACCTCCCCTTTACACTTTGGACTTTTCCAGAATGTGCATGTGTGCCGTTTTCCTTCTCTGCCTTCCTCTTTCCCCCTCCCTAAGCCCTCTCCCCTCTGTGATCATCATTTTGATTACCCCTCCCATTCTGCCTGTTTGGGGCTTGCAAGTTCTTCTTCCATTAGGTTTTTTTTTCTTTCTAACTTTTTTAGATCAGTGATTGTTAATATTTGGGACGGGGATGGGGGTAGGGGAGGCAGGCAGTGGTTTGTTCCTAGCCTCTGGAACCTTTCCGTAGAATACTGCAAATTCACATAATAGTCTGCTTCTATTTCCGAGGCTCTCAGACTCAAGACTAGAACATGCTATAGACTTGGAGCCCCTTTCCCTGATTGTGAAAGGAAGGGGAACAGACCCACCGTGGTCCCGGGATGGTGGTGCCTTCTTAACAGCATCAACAAAAACCAGGGAAAATGTGTCTTTTGGCTGCTAAAGCTAAATGTTGGGATTCAGCCTCCCCAACCCCCCAGCCCCGCTCCTGCCCCATAGGATCACTATGCCTGGCTGATGCCCAGCACACCAGTGCAGGAGAAGCCAGTCCCCGCATCTCCTCCCCACCCCCAAACCCCGCATGCAGCAAGGGCTGCCTGCCACCCACTGGCCAGTCCCCAGAGTGCCCAAGCTGGAAAGGGTTAAAAACTGCAGTGCAAGCCAGCTTCAGTCCTCTGCTGCTGCCCGCTGCAGCCCTCTCCCTGACGTTTGTCCCTCCTGCCCAAAAGAAACAAAACAGAATGGCCCTGTGCCCTCACTGTGCGCAGGGGGTGGAGCGCCTGCCTCCAGCCTGACCAGAGTTCTTTAGGTGCTTAAGCAACTCGGGCTGCCAGTTAGGAGAATTTTTGCCACTTGGGTCGACTCTGCCTGAGCCAACCGCCTCCAAATAGGTGACACAGAAACTAGCAGAGATAGCCCCAGACATCGTCCCTCTGCCCTACCCAAGGACTGGCCTGCTTCAGTTTGGAGCCTTCTAGAGCTTCTTGATGAGGCCTCCAGGGCAATCGTTCCCTTCACTCGGCCTCTGGGGCTCCCACTGTTGAGATGCAAACCTGTGCCAGGCCTCACCAGCGCTGCTGGTTTGGGGCTGGGGCAGGCTTTTCTCCCGCCCCTGTGGCTCCCACATGCTGAGTTGAGATTGGAAGCCCGTGGGTCTGGGCAGCTTCATCGGGCCGTGCGTCCAGCAGGCCTAAGTGTCCAGCCCACCCTGGTACCCAGCTTTCTGAATCACCAGACTTTATCATCAGGCGCTGGCTCTGCCTCAGACCCTGACTCTGGCATGCTCCTCCCTGGCCCGGCGGGAATGGCACGTGGAGCTGGCCTCACTGGGGCCAAGGGCCTGGGCTGAGTGAGGAAGATGCGTCCGTGCTGTCCGGCCTGGTGACTGACTTTCCCCTTCATGCTTTTACAGGCTGACCAGCTGACTGAGGAGCAGATTGCAGGTGAGTCTGCTATCCCCCTCATCTTAGCTCAGGAAAGCCTCCACATCCCCAGCCAAACCTTAGCCACTGAGGAGTGACATCTGATGGGTGAACCTGTGTATCCCTTGTGTCACCTAACACTATGCCTTGTGCCTAGAATGCTGATAAATGTGTGTAAGAGCACACCAGTGCCCCAATGACACCAAGCCCCATGGCCCTGAGACAGGCCTTTACCAGACACCAAAGGCTGTGTTCCTCTCCTGGGCCTGGGTCATCTAGGGGCTTGATATCAGTGGCTGCAGGACGAACCCAACTCTCTCTCCCAGCTTCAGCCAGGTTGGCTTAGAAGGTGAGCTCCCTGCCTCCCTGTGGGGCCTGCAGAGCTCCTGTCCCACTTTAGGGGCCACCCAGGAGCTGGCTCGTCACTCCCACCTCTGCGCTTGCCTGCGCTTTGCACTTTCTTTCGCATGTGCCTGCGCCTGCCTGTTCTGCTGGCGGAAGTGCCTCCCCAGTGCTTTGCATGGGCAGCTCCTTCCCGTCCCTTAGCTCAGATGTCCCCTCGGGGAGGCCTTCCCTGACCCCCATCTCAAGTACACAGCCTTCCTTTACTCTCCTTCACATCACTTTATTTTCTTCATAACCTTTCTTGCTGTCTGAAATTATTTTCTTATGTCTTCACCTGTTGTATCTCCTGTTACTAGATGTGAGTTCCATTGAGTTTGGGACTTGGTTTTGTTGGTCCCTGCTATAGCCTTAATGCCTGCCTAGAACATAGTAGGTCCTTCGCAAACTTTTGCTGGCTAAACAAACATCTCTCTCTCAGCAAGCTAGAAGAAATCCCTGGATCCCATCTAATTCATTTTTCTAACCCCTCCAAAACCCCAGAAGGGTCAGCTACAGGAACTATTGTGTAATTACAGATCCGTGCCTGCCTACCCACCCATACTGAGCTGCCCGAGGACAGAGAGCAACTCTTGGTTTATCTCCATAGCCAGGGGCCAGCACACAGTAGACCAGAGTAGCGATCCAGAGAATGGGCCTCTGCTCCCCACCAGCTACCCAGCCCCCAGCTCTGCTGTCAGGTTCAACCGGCTGTGTAACAAGTACTAAAGGCCCAGCTTCTGCTGTGGGAGGCAGGAACGGACTTGCCTTCTCTCCTTTCTCCCCTCAACCCCCATCACAGAGTCACCTTTGCAGCTTCAAAATTTTGGCCCTGGGTGGCTATGGAGACCCCTGAGGAAAGCCAGAAGATGGCCTGGTTTAGTGATCATGAGCTCGGGGTGCCCCATGACCCACTACCTGCCCTCCCCAAGAACAACAAGGCCTCAGCACAGGGAGGTGCCAGCCTCCCCAAAGAGACTCTTGCCATGTCCCCAGGGCCCAGAGGCTCAGGGCCACAGCTTCCCAGCTGTGCATGTCCCTCCCAATGCACCTGCCACCCATCTCCCAACTCTGGCCTTGTGCAACATAAACGGTCTGCTTTTCACCCTGTCCCCATTAGCAAACTGTCCACCGCCTCACCCCAGCCCACACCCTCTGGGAATAGGCTGCCAGACATCTGTTTTTGGAGGGCTTGGGGGTAGAGGAGCACCAGGTGCCAAAATGGGCCCAGTGGGAGGGCAAGAGCCATGTGCTTCTCTCCCTGCCCCTGATGCGGCCCTAGCTGTGGCCTTCCCACTCAGCACTGCTAGCTCCTCATCCTCCTGGCTTGGCAGCCGTCCCCTCGCTTTCCATCCCCCCACCCACCCCACGCACCGTCCGTCAGCCATGTTCTGCTGCCGACCACCCCCACGCTCACCACACGCAGTGGCTCAGCTCCTTTGGAAGCTGGTAGCACCCACGGCAAGGAACAGGGCTGCCAGTCAGAAGGGAGTGGATGCCTGCATTTCCTCTTCAGGCCGGCCAGAGGCATTCTGCAGCCTCCCCTCCTCGTCCCAGCCAACCAACCCTGGCTAACACACTCAGACAAAGAATCCTTTCGGCTCTCATTCACTCCATGACTTTGCTTCATTTCATCATTTGAGGGAGAAGTCAAAGCCAGGGACCAAACAGAAATGTAGAATCATCTAAGGACGGCTGTCAGACCATTTTCCCCACTGTCTTCACTGGCTGGCCAGAAAAATAGCTTTACCTAGCACAGTGTTGATGTTCAATAACTGTTGAATGAAGGTTAGAAGGGCTTTGCCCTGAGCACTGAGGAGAGAGCTGGTTGCGTGGGACTTGAAGTCTGTCTCAGTTTCTTTAGGTGGGACTGATGCCCTTGGCCTTCCTCCAGGGAAGGCATCCAGCATCCAGAGGTAAGGATTCTCCTGTGGACCTTGTGACCTCTGACTCCTCCCCCTTCTTCCCCCAGAGTTCAAGGAGGCCTTCTCCCTCTTTGACAAGGATGGAGATGGCACTATCACCACCAAGGAGTTGGGGACAGTGATGAGATCCCTGGGACAGAACCCCACTGAAGCAGAGCTGCAGGATATGATCAATGAGGTGGATGCAGATGGTGAGCCCCACAGAGCACGTGGGCAGCCCTGCTCCTGGTCACCCCGAGTGACTGCAGGGAGCCTCCCTCAGGGTGATGGATGAGCCCGTGTCTCTCAGGGCCCAGGCCAAGAGCATTCTCCATCCTTTCCCCACCTTCCAGGGAATGGGACCATTGACTTCCCGGAGTTCCTGACCATGATGGCCAGAAAGATGAAGGACACAGACAGTGAGGAGGAGATCCGAGAGGCGTTCCGTGTCTTTGACAAGGTAAGCAGCCCTCTCCAGGGGCGGCTGTGAGACTGACGCCAGCCTTCAGGCAGACAGGCAGAACTGGAGCCACGGAGCTACCACTTCCAGGAGGTCCGGGTCCTGGTGCCAGCCTCATTGCCAACCTGCTCTGCCACCTCAGGCAGCCTCCCTCACTGTGCTCACTGCTGAGGGATGGTGATGACAGCCACCCCTCTCACTGCCTGTCTCCCCGCCGGGAGAAGTGCCCAGTGAAAGGCTTTATCCCCAACCCCCAGGATGGGAATGGCTACATCAGCGCCGCAGAGCTGCGTCACGTAATGACGAACCTGGGGGAGAAGCTGACCGATGAGGAGGTGGATGAGATGATCAGGGAGGCTGACATCGATGGAGATGGCCAGGTCAATTATGAAGGTGAGTCAAGGCCAGGCTTGATCTCTGGAACAAGAAGAGAATCGCAGCTTCAGGAACAAGCCCCCAGATCCCTCTTGTTGGGGAGGGCCGCTCGCCACTTAGCTTGCCCGCCTGACCTCCTCTCTCTCTGCTTCACTCCACAGAGTTTGTACAGATGATGACTGCAAAGTGAAGGCCCCCCGGGCAGCTGGCGATGCCCGTTCTCTTGATCTCTCTCTTCTCGCGCGCGCACTCTCTCTTCAACACTCCCCTGCGTACCCCGGTTCTAGCAAACACCAATTGATTGACTGATAATCTGATAAAGCAACAAAAGATTTGTCCCAAGCTGCATGATTGCTCTTTCTCCTTCTTCCCTGAGTCTCTCTCCATGCCCCTCATCTCTTCCTTTTGCCCTCGCCTCTTCCATCCATGTCTTCCAAGGCCTGATGCATTCATAAGATGAAGCCCTCCCCAGATCCCCTTGGGGAGCCTCTGCCCTCCTCCAGCCCGGGTGGCTCTCCTCCATTTTGGTTTTTTTCCTCTTGTTTGTCATCTTATTTTGGGTGCTGGGGTGGCTGCCAGCCCTGTCCCGGGACCTGCTGGGAGGGACAAGAGGCCCTCCCCCAGGCAGAAGAGCATGCCCTTTGCCGTTGCATGCAACCAGCCCTGTGATTCCATGTGCAGATCCCAGCAGCCTGTTGGGGCAGGGGTGCCAAGAGAGGCATTCCAGAAGGACTGAGGGGGTGTTGAGGAATTGTGGTGTTGACTGGATGTGGCCCAGGAGGGGGTCGAGGGGGCCGACTCACAGAAGGGGACTGACAGTGGGCAACACTCACATCCCACTGGCTGCTGTTCTGAAACCATCTGATTGGCTTTCTGAGGTTTGGCTGGGTGGGGACTGCTCATTTGGCCACTCTGCAAATTGGACTTGCCCGCGTTCCTGAAGCGCTCTCGAGCTGTTCTGTAAATACCTGGTGCTAACATCCCATGCCGCTCCCTCCTCACGATGCACCCACCGCCCTGAGGGCCCGTCCTAGGAATGGATGTGGGGATGGTCGCTTTGTAATGTGCTGGTTCTCTTTTTTTTTCTTTCCCCTCTATGGCCCTTAAGACTTTCATTTTGTTCAGAACCATGCTGGGCTAGCTAAAGGGTGGGGAGAGGGAAGACGGGCCCCACCACGCTCTCAAGAGAACGCACCTGCAATAAAACAGTCTTGTCGGCCAGCTGCCCAGGGGACGGCAGCTTCAGCAGCCTCTGCGTCCTGGTCCGCCAGCACCTCCCGCTTCTCCGTGGTGACTTGGCGCCGCTTCCTCACATCTGTGCTCCGTGCCCTCTTCCTGCCTCTTCCCTCGCCCACCTGCCTGCCCCCATACTCCCCCAGCGGAGAGCATGATCCGTGCCCTTGCTTCTGACTTTCGCCTCTGGGACAAGTAAGTCAATGTGGGCAGTTCAGTCGTCTGGGTTTTTTCCCCTTTTCTGTTCATTTCATCTGGCTCTCCCCACCACCTCCCCACCCCACCCCCCACCCCCTGCTTCCCCTCACTGCCCAGGTCGATCAAGTGGCTTTTCCTGGGACCTGCCCAGCTTTGAGAATCTCTTCTCATCCACCCTCTGGCACCCAGCCTCTGAGGGAAGGAGGGATGGGGCATAGTGGGAGACCCAGCCAAGAGCTGAGGGTAAGGGCAGGTAGGCGTGAGGCTGTGGACATTTTCGGAATGTTTTGGTTTTGTTTTTTTTAAACCGGGCAATATTGTGTTCAGTTCAAGCTGTGAAGAAAAATATATATCAATGTTTTCCAATAAAATACAGTGACTACCTGATTTGGCTCCTCTCCTCCTGTCTCAGTTTCTGGCCTGCCCCCTCCAACACACACACACCAACCCCAACACTGACTCCTTTGGCCCAGAGGTGGAAGAGCCTCTCCTCAAAGCTGGCTCTGAAGCTGTGTCCGGTCAGTGCAGCCCAGTGGACGCCTCTGAACCACAGTTCTGATCCCAGCTAGATCGCAGGGTCATCAAGGGCAGGGTCCTGTCCTAGAGATAGTCGCACAAATGGACTGAAAGGCGGGGACTGAGAAGGCTCCTCTGAGGCAGGCCCATCATGCCACGGGAGCACACAGAGAAGGGGTCAGCCCAGTCAGGTGGCAGGACTGAGCTGAGACCTACCTGAAAGATGGGCAGTCCCCTAGCCGGGTAGGGGAAGGAAGGGCATTCCAGTTCGGGGGGACGACATGTATGGAAGCCCTGAGGCAAGAGGAGCCCAGACACCAAGGAACTGAAGGAAATCCATCGAGACTGGGTGAGAGCCCCGAGCAGCTTGGAGCCCAGCTGGGTGAAGAGAGGAAGGCAGGGGCAGGCCCTGCAGTGGGTGAGCCTCTTGATGCTTTGGGGAGAGGGGTGGCATTCACTGCTTTAGTCTCACAGGCAGCCAAAACATGCCAAGTTTGGATCTACAGTGGTGAGAAAGGCATGGTTCTGAGCTCACAGGGAGGGCATGGGACTCAGTGTTGGTTTGAAGATCTGAAACAAAAAGCCCAAAACAATTGCAAACCACACAAGGCAGAGAACAAACCACTATGCGGTCACAGCCAAATTACAAACCACAGAAAGCTCAACTTCCTCGTGGCAAGTGGGGATGTGAGGAAGAAGCCGCCTCGACAGCGCCCAGTGGCACATGCCTGTAATCCTCCTACTTTGAGAGGCTGAGGCAGGAGGATTGCTTGATGCCAAGAGTTTGAGACCAGCCTGGGCAACATAGCAAGACCCTCCCATTCCAGTGGGGCTATAGTGGAGGGATGGGTCAGAATCCTCAAGGGCTCTTCTCATTCTCCCTCAGGGCAATGGGGAATGAGAGGTTAATAAGCATTTTCTTTAACTTCTGAGCTTCTCACACAGGAGCTGGGCAAGGGTGGAGCAGAGACAGAAGTCAGTGGAATAAAAAGAGGTCTTTCCACTCATCTGCACTTGGCCTCAGAGGGCAGGGGAAGCCTGGCCCAATCCCAGGGCCCTCCTTGTGGCAGAGAGATCAGGCCTCGGCTGGGTTTTCCTGGTGCATCCCAGTCACCGGAGCCAGCGGCGAGGGTGGAGACATTGGGAGTGGCAGGCCATTTTCCAGGGCCCCAACTTCTGGGCCCCCTTTTCCTGCCACCTGGTTGTGGCTTGGCATTTGGTGGTGCAGTAAAGACGGTAGAGTGTAGTGGGTAACTTGGGGTCTGAGCAAAAGCACCTGCCTTAGCCTTCCGGTTCCAGCACTTACCTGCCTTGTGGCCTTGGGCAGATGCCTTAGAGTTTCTGGACCTCAATGACCCAGTCCACAAAATGGGGGTATAATGGTACCTGCCTCCTGAGCTGAGGATTGGATGAGGCTACAGGAAGGAGGGGGGTGTGCAGTGCTCAGGAAGTCTTCTGTGAGCACCTGCCGCCATTGGCTGGGTGCTTCCTGCTTCATGGGCTGCCTTTGAAGCTCTGCATCCATGAGCTCATCGGAGCCTTAAAGCAACCATTTGGGCTGGATGCCATTAGTTCCCATTTTGCTGACCAGGAAACTGAGGCCCAGAGAAGTGAAGTCACTACTGCAAGGTTATGAAGTAGGAAGTGACACAGCCGGAATCTGAACCAGATCTAACCCTGAGGAGTTTAAAATGGTAGTTTAAAAACAGACAGACTTCAAGCAGGCCAGAGCCAGAGCCAGTGGGGAGGCCAGGCTGAGGCTGGCGTCCCAGTGGTGGGGTCTGAAATGGGAGCTGCCCCCTTAGCAGTAAGGGTACCTGAGGAAAATTCTGGTCTAGTAGTTGAGTCAAAGATGGGCTGTGGTTTCCCACAGGATTGGGCTCAAATCCCAGGTTGAGACTCACTCACAAGAGTGAGTCTTCATGCTCACTAAGTCCCAAGGGGCCACCTCTGCCACTTCAATAAACTTGGAGCAGCGATTTAACTTCCCTCGGCCTCCATTTACAAGTCTGCAAAATGGCAAATGATAATAATCTGTAAAGGAAGACGATACAAATATCCACCAACTTGGGTTGTGCCAAACTTTTTTTTTTTTTTTTTGAGATGGAGCCTCACTCTTGTCTCCCAGGCTGGAGTGCAATGGCATGATCTCGGTTCACTGCAACCTCTGCCTCCCAGGTTCAAGTGATTCTCCTGCCTCAGCCTCCCGAGTAGCTGGGATTACAGGTGTCTGCCACCACGCCTGGCTAATTTTTATATTTTTGTAGAGACAGGTTTTCACCACGTTGGCCAGGCTGGTCTCGAACTCCTGACCTCAGGTGATCCACCTGTCTTTGCCTCCCAAAGCTCTGGGATTACAGGTGTGAGCCACCACACCTAGCTTTTTTGTTTTTTGTTTTTTGTTTTTTTTTTGAGATGGAGTCTCACTGTGTCGCCCAGGCTGGAGTGCAGTGCTGCAATCTCAGCTCACTGCAACCTTCACCTCCCAGGTTCAAGCCATTCTTCTGCCTCAGACTACCCAGTAGCTGGGATTACAGGTTCCCCCCACCACGCCTGGCTAATTTTTGTATTTTTAATTTTTAAAATTTATTTATTTATTTATTTATTTTGAGACAGAGTCTCACACTGTTGCCCGGGCTGGAGTGCAATGGCGAGATCTCGGCTCACTGCAACCTCCGCCTCCCAGGTTCAACTGATTCTCCTGCCTCAGCCTCCTGAGCAGCTGGGATTACAGGCACCCACCACCACACCTGGCTAATTTTTTGTATTTTTAGTAGAGACGGGGTTTCACTATGTTGGCCAGGCTGGTCTTGAACTCCTGACCTCGTGATCTGCCTGCCTCAGCCTCCCAAAATGCTGAGATTATAGGCGTGAGCCACCGTGCCCAGCCTGTATTTTTATTTTTTATTTTATTTTATTTTTTGAAATGGAGTTTGGCTCTTGTTGCCCAGACTGTAGTGCAATGGCACAATCTCAGCTCACTGCAACCTCCGCCTCCCAGGTTCAAGCGATTCTCCCGCCTCAGCCTCCCTAGTAGCTGGGATTACAGGCGCCTGCCACCACACCCAGCTAATTTTTGTATTTTGGTAGAAACGGGGTTTCACCATGTTGGCCAGGCTGGTTTCTAATTCCTGACCTCAAATGACCTCCGCCTGCCTCAACCTCCCAAAGTGCTGGGATGCCAAACTCTCTTTTCGCCTCCCCCTACCCCCCCCCCCCACATCTCCCCTTCCCCCCCAGCCTAGGCTGGAATGCAGTGGCGCCATCTCGGCTCACTGCAACTTCCGCCTCCCAGGTTCAAGCAATTCTCCTGCCTCAGCCTCCTGAATAGCTGGGATCACAGGCGCCACGCCCCACTAATTTCTTTTGTATTTTAGTAGAGACGGGGTTTCACCGTGTTGCCCAGGCTGGTCTCAAACTCAGGCAATCCGCCCGCCTCAGCCTCCCAAAGTACTAGGATTACAGGCGTGAGCCACCGCGCCCGGCCGTGCCAAACTTTACAGACATCATTTCACTTAGTTCATACCCAGGCTGGATGGACTGATTCTAAAACGCAGCACCCGCTCAAGGTGTGCGGACCCTGCCCAGGCTTGCCGGCAGGAGTCACTAGAGAAATCTGGCAGTAGAGGAGTGGAGGCCGGGCAGGTGAAGCCTCTTGCCCCACACTTACTGGAAGCAGCTGAGCGGGGTCTCAAAGCCCAGCGCACTCGGATCCCAACGCCCACGCCTTCTCCCACCGCATCCCGGTACCCATGCTTCTCAGCGGCCTAGCAGTAGTTTCCCCCTTGGGCCCTATGTTTTGAAAGACTTTTACTGCCAGACAGGCTACATTATTAAATAATCATGACTTCCCTTCCCATTTTTTATTAATCAAAGACAAATAGACCGCACTCAGCTTCTAAAGGCCCCTGGGCAAGCGCTGAGGGGAGCCGGCTCCAGCCCAAAGAAGAGAAATGCCTGGACCGGGAGTCATTTCCAGTTCAGCCTCGCAGGTCTACTAGACCAGCTCAAAACCTGTCCTGAGAAAGTGACTTAGAGAAGGGGACTTACCAGGGATGCCCAACCAGGGCCGCCTGGGATCCTTGGGCTCCCAAGGATCCCCTCACTTCCCAGAGGGTGGCTCTGGGGCCACTCCTGAGTGTCACTCCCAGTGTGACCAGCAGGTGGGGCAATGACCACGGAAGACCCTGAAGAGCTGCAACTCCCAGGCCCAGCCCACGGCATAAGTCTGTGTGCGCCGGTGTTTAAGTCCCATTTGTGGGTCAGGCCGGGTGCTAGGGAGATGGGAATGAATAAAAAGAAAGAAATCGTAAAATGAATCAAGTCCCCTTGAGTCCCCCGTTCCCAGCACATCACTTCCTGAGCCCCACCCCAGACTAGGGCAGGCGCCTAGAGCAGTCAGCCTCTGTGTCTGCTGGTTTGAGCCAACTGCAGATCAAAAATATTCAAAACACACAGGGTGCGGTGGCTCAAGCCTATAATCCCAGCGCTTTGGGAGGCTGAGGTAGATGGATCACCTGAGGTCAGGAGTTTGAGACCAGCCTGGCCAACATGATGAAACCCCATCTCTACTAAAAATACAAAAATTAGCCAGGTAAGCTGGGAGCGGTGGCTCACGCTTCTAATCCCAGCACTTTGGGAGACCAAGGCAGGTAGATTATTTGAGGTCAGGAGTTCGAGACCAGCCTGGCCAACATACTGAAACCCCGTTCCTACTAAAAATTCAAAAATTAGCCGGGCGGTAGTGGTGCGCACCTGTAGTCCCAGCTACTCAGGAGGCTGAGGCAGGAGAATTGTTTGAACCCAGGGGGCAGAGGTTGGAGCGAGCTGAGATAGAGCCACTGTACTCCAGTCTGGGCAACAGTGAGACCCTGTCTGCCCCACCCCCCCCCAAAAAAAATTAGCCAGGTGTGGTGGGCTCCTATAATCTCAGGTAGTCGAGAGGCTGAGGCCCAAGAATTGCTTGAACCCAGGAGGTGGAGGTTGCAGTGAGCCGAGATTGCGCCACTGCACACTTGGGTGACATAGCGAGACTCCGTCTCAAAAAACAAAACAAAACAAAAACACAATAAAATATACAACTTTTAAAACAATACAGTATAATTATTTACATAGCATTTGCATTGAATTAGGTGTTATAGGTAATCTAGAGATGAGTTAAAGTATAAAGGAGGACGTATGTAGGTTATATACAAATATGACACCATTGTATATAAGGAACTTGAGCATCCACAGATTTTGGTATCCCAGGAGGGTCCTGAAACCAATCCCCCTAGGATACCGAGGGATGACTGTCTATATTTTCACAGATCCTTGTACTGTGCCCTCTTAGTACAGCTTGTGATTTTGTGTCTGAGCTGCTTATTATAAAACATTTTTTTTTGAGACGGAGTCTCACTCTGTCACCCAGGCTGGGGTGCAGTAGTGTGATCTTGGCTCACTGCAAGCTCCACCTCCCCGGTTCACGCCATTCTCCTGCCTCAGCCTCCCAAGTAGCTGGGACTATGGGTGCCCACCACCACGCCCGGCTAATTTTTTTGTATTTTTAGTAGAGACGGGGTTTCACTGTGTTAGCCAGGATGGTCTCGATCTCCTGACCTCGTGATCCACCCGCCTCAGCCTCCCAAAGTGCTGGGATTACAGGAGTGAGCCACCACGCCCAGCCAAAACATTTTTTTTTAGACAGAGTCTCACTCTGTCGCCCAGGCTGGAGTGCAGTTGTGTGATCTCGGCTCACTGTAGCATCAACCTCCCGGACCCAAGCAATCCTCCCAACTCCACCTCCCAAGTCGCTGGGAATATAGGCACAGACCACCACGCCCAGCTAATTTTTGTGTTTTCTGTAGCGAAGAGGTTTTACCATATCACCCAGGCTGCTCTTGAACTCCTGGGCTCAAGCGATCCACCTGCCTCGGCCTCCCAAAATGCTGGGATTACAGGTGTGTGCCACTGCGCCCGACCTTTGTAACACATTTTTATGTGATTATTCAATCACCCATGTGGATCGTGAATGAGGTAGGGTCAAGGCTATGTCAGTCACCATTATATTCCCAGTGGGCACGAGGCAGCCTCGGGTCCAGACCAGAGCAACTCAAGGTAATGTATGTTGAGTTAATGAATATATAGGAGGCTTAGAAGGGAGGCATCAGATGCCCCAAGTTGGAGGTGTAAGCACGACAGAAATGCTTTTTTTTTTTTTTTTTAGATGAAGTCTCACTCTGTCGTCCAGGCTGGAGTGCAGTGGCGTGATCTCGGCTCACTGCAACCTCTGCCTCCCGGGTTCAAGTGATTCTCCTGCCTCAGCCTCCCAAGTATCTGGGAATGCAGGTGCCCGCCACCACACCCAGCTAATTTTTGTATGTTTAGTAGAGATGGGATTTCACCATATTGGCCAGGTTGGTCTCAAACTCCTGACCTTGTGATCTGCCTGCATCAGCCTCCCAAAGTGCTGGGATTACAGGCATGAGCCACCGCACCTGGCCAGAAACCCTTCTCTTAACTTGGTTCACTTTCTTCTAAACCTCAGGTCCCCGCTCAGCCATCCCCTCCTTTCAGAAGCCCTCCTGCCTAGACACCCTTCCACCCTGCTTCATGACCATTCCGAGGACAGGGCTGTCTCCCCCACCGAACTGAGCTACAGGAGGGCAGGGCCAGGTCTATCTCTATCACTGCCATGTCACCAGCATCACAGGGACAAGCCCTGACATACAGTAGTCCCTCAACAAGACCCTGTGGAGCAGGTGAGCAGACACACGTCCTTGCCATGGCAGGCTGTGGCCAGTGCCATCGTGCAGCCGAAAAAGTTCTGAGGGCCTGCTGAGGCAGGAGTGGTTGCATCTTCAAGGAGGAAAAATGTAAGAAAGAATTTGAAGGGCAAGGGTGTTTTTGACGGATGGAAAAGGGAAAAAACAGTTCCAGGAAGAGTGAGCTCAATAAGCAAAGATGCGGGGGCCCAAAATGTCACGGCCTCTTTGGGGAAACCGCAGCCATCTGTTGCGGCCTCAGCCAAGGCCTGCAGGGGAGTGGGAGCGCGGGAGCTGGCCAGGAGCCTCCAGGTGGCGCCTGAGCCCTGGGAGCTTTCCAAGGCTGGCAGGGACTGCCAGATAGAGCTCTCTGGACAGGACCCGGGCAGCTGGCAGAGAGGATGAACTTGGACAGTCAGGGGCCAGGATCCCATCTAGGAGGAGTTTCCAAATCACCCCCGAGGGGCAAAGGGTGGATGGGGGGCATTGTCTGAAAACCTCTGGCCTGTTAGACAGTGTAGACACCCAGGTCAGAGGTGGGGTGAGGGGAGGGGGTCTGCAGTAAACAGTGAGATTTCAGGCCCTGGGGGAGTAAGAGCCCACAGAACCCCAGCTTCTACGTTGCATCCTCACTTCCCCTTAATCCTCATCTGAAAAATGGGAATGAGAGCAGCATCCACCGCAGGCAAGGATGCTGTGGTTCAATGCTCAGCTCTGCCTGGTACACAGTGAGCCCTCAGAGGTCAGATGGGCAGAACTGACCCACCTTTGGGGGTGACACAGAGAGAGGAGGTGAGCACCCTTCAATGCCCTTCTCCAGAACCCCCCATCCCTTCCTCACCATCCTCTGTTGGGGGTAGGAGGGTTGGCCAAGGTTTGGCCAGGCTTGGTGACAAAGTCAGGTCCCAATCTGATGTTTGTCAACCTGTTGTGTTTTTGCTTTTAACAAGTGGCTTTTTTTTTTTCTTTGAGGCAGAGTCTGGCTCTGTCACCCAGACTGGAGTAAACATCTCGGCTCACTGCAACCTCTGCCTCCCAGGTTCAAGCAATTCTCGTGCCTCAGCCTCCCGAGTAGCTGGGACTACATGTGTGCGCTACCACACCTGGCTAATTTTTGTATTTTTTTTTTTTTTTTTTTTTTTTGAGACGGAGTCTGGCTCTGTTGCCCAGGCTGGAGTGCTGTGGCGCGATCTCGGCTCACTGCAAGCTCTGCCTCCCGGGTTCACACCATTCTCCTGCCTCAGCCTCCCGAGTAGCTGGGACTACAGGCGCCCGCCACCACGCCCGGCTAATTTTTTGTATTTTTAGTACAGATAGGGTTTCACTGTGTTAGCCAGGATGGTCTCGATCTCCTGACCTGGTGATCCGCCCGCCTCGGCCTCCCAAAGTGCTGGGATTACAGGCGTGAGCCACTGCGCCCGGCCTAATTTTTGTATTTTTAGTAGAGATGGGGTTTCACCATGTTGGCCAGGCTGGTCTCAAACTCCTGACCTCAGGTGATCCTCCTGCCTTGGCCTCCCAAAGTGTTGGGATTACAGGTGTTAGCCACCACGACAGGCCAGCACCCAGCTAATTTTTTTATTATTATTTGTAGAAACGGGTTCTTGATATGTTGCCCAGGCTGGTCTTGAACTCCTGGGCTCAGGGGATCCTCCTGCCTCAGCCTCCCAAAATGCAGGGATTACAGATGGGAATCACCTCGCCCTGCCTACTTACTTTATTTTTTTTATTTTTTTTTAATCGCAGTAAGATACACATAACATAAAAGTTGCTATTTTAACCATTCAAAGTTACAATTCAGTGGCATTCAGTGCATTCACACTGTTGAGCAACCCTCACTACTATCCAATTCCAGAACATTTTCATCACCCCAAAGGGGAACCCCAAGCTCATTCATGGGTGACCTTGACCTGTTTTTAACTCTCCCAGACACCCCTTGTTCTGCTTTATTGTGATTTGAAACATGGTTACCTGGGCGGGGTGGGGGAAGTCAAAACACCTGAACCAGAGCCGGGAGGTGCTTTGCTTTTAAATTGTATCTGTCCAAATAACAATAGCAACAGCTACAGCAATGGCAATCATAGTGACATTTCTTATGGGCTTTATTCCAAGCCCTGAGCTAATTTGCTTTTCAGAGGGAATTGCTTAATCCCCAAAGCTGCCATGTAAGCTAAGTGCTAGATTATGATCAAAAGGAAACCAAGGTGTCCCGGAGTGGATAGATGGGCCTGCTCCAAGCCCACGCCCACTCGCTGTGTGAGTCGGGACAGGTGGATTATCATCTCTGGACCTGGACTCCATCTTCTGTAGAAAGGACTTATTGCTGGGCTCAGAGGCTCCCACCTGTAATCCAAGCATTTTGGGAGGCTGAGGTGGGAGGATCACTTGAGGTCAGGAGTTCGAGACCAGCCTGGCCAACGTGACGAAACCCCGTCTCTACTACAAATACAAAAAAATTGGCCAGAGGTGGTGGTGCACGCCTGTAATCCCAGCTACTCGGGAGGCTGAGGCAGGGGAATCACTTGAACCCGGGAGGCGGAGTTTGCAGTGAGCCAAGATGGTGCCACTGCACTCCAGCCTGGGCGACAGAGCGATATTCCGTCTCAAAAAAGAAAGAAAGAAAGAAAGAAAGGATTTATAATAGGTTGCCCTGTGGATGGAGTGGGAGGAAGCGCTGCCTACCCCTGGAAGAGTTGGCTGCTGTTGTCCTCATGGGAGGCTCAGGCCTCACGTACCGCACCTCTCCCCAAGTGTGGATTTTTTGTTTTAACAGAGGGGGAGAGTAGGAAAGGGGAACTGGGACTGGCAGTGCAGTGGGGCTGGGTGGGGTGAGTTCCCACTCACCCTCCCCCACCCTAAACGCCTACTCACTTCCTTCCATGCTCGTCAGCTCACTCCTGAGCACCCTCCATCCTGGGCCTCTCTGAGGGCAGGGAGTGGTCATGAGAAGCTGGTGTGGATGGCAGGTTGGAAATCACCCCGGCAGGGCCCAGGGTGGAGTAGGGGCTTGTCTGTGTCCTTAACACCAGGCAATCAGCACTGCTGAATTTCATTGGAAGGTTGAGGGTTTTTTGGGGTTTTGTTTTTGAGACAGTGTCACTCCGTCACCCAGTGGCACGATCTCAGCTCACTGCAGCCTCAACCTCCCACGTTCAGGTGATCCTCTTGTCTCAACCTTCCTAGGAGCTGGGACTACAGGTGTGCACCACCACGCCCAGCTAATTTTTAAAATTTTTTTGTAGAGACAAGTTCTCGATATATTGCCCGGGCTGGTCTCAAACTCCTGGGCTCAAGTGATCCTCCCACCTGAACCTCCCAAAGTGCTGGGATTACAGGCTTGTGCTATGGTGCCCAGCCAAGTATCTGTTGAATGAATGAATGAATGAAATCTTGGTGAGGGCTCTAAGGACACATAACATGAGGTCAGGCTCTGCAGGGAGGCTTTTATTTATTCAGGACCCTGGGGACAGGCACAGGACTTAGGTTTGTGTTCTGGGGCAGTCCCTGGGATCCGCAGCCCCCACCTTTCATCTGCCAGCTTCTCCATCTGTCTCCCCACCACCTGCACCCCCCCCAGTTCTCATCTTGCAGCCCGTCAAGCTAGGTGGAATGTCTCAGCCCCTTTTTGTACCAAGCACATGTCCTGCGTCATCACCCACAATGCAGCAGCCTCCCCTTCCTCCCATTGCCCCTTTGGGATGCCAGGGCTCCCAAGCCTGATGGGGGACCAGCGGCAAGGGAAGGCAGGGAGCTTTTCCAATAACTGTGGTTTTTGTGGAGCAGAGAGGGGCTGGTTCTTGGAGTGGCTTGGTAGAGGGGGAGGGCCATCCCCTGGGGACTTGGGGTGGGCAGTTGGGCCCCCTAAGTGGACGCAGATTGGAGCCAGCACCCAGACCAGAGCAGACCTGAGTGTACAGAAGCCGCTGGGAACTTCTCCGCCTTCTAAATATTTAGACAGTGAGATGGATGGGGAATCCAGGGCCAGAGCAGGTCGGCCAGGCCACTGGTTATTTTGAGAGAACCATTCTTTCTGCACTCCAGGATAAACGTTTCCTCTGTCCCTCACTCTCTTCCCAGAGCCAGCAGCGACTGTCCTGCCGCAGGAGAAACAGCAGCTGATCGGCCCCAGAGTTTGGGGGCCAAGGTTCCAGCATCCGCAGCCATCAGCCATGTCCCTGATTTTCTGGCTCTTGTCGCCCGAAGACAGGGCAGAGATCACAGGGTCAGCTCGAAATGTCAGCAGAGGGAGCAGGCGACGCTGGCTTCTGCTTTGGACGACGTTCCCACGGCGCTGCCGCTGGACTGCTGTGTGAGAGGCAAGGGCTCCACCTGCCCCTCGCCCCAAGCTGACAAAGGCACCCAGCTCCCCTCCTTTCCCACAGGAGCAGAGGGGGCCCTTGGGTCCCTCCTCCCGGAGGCGAGCTGGGAAAGGGGTGTCTGCGAGTCGCCGTGGGCAGGCCCGAGGCACAGGCAGCAGACCCAGAGCTTGAGTCGCTGGAAGACAGCCTTGCGGAAAAGGATGAAGACCCAGGGGTCCAGGATGGGGTTGAAGGCGTAGAAGCGGAAGGCAAGGAGGTCCCCCATCTCACTGCTGCTGTCAGGGGCGACGGCCTGGGTGAAGCAGCGGATCTGAGGGCAGGGTGAGGGCGTCAAGGAGCACCCAGGAGTCCTCAGCCTCCCCACCCTGGCTGCCTCCTCCCACTTGCTTACCAGGGATGAGGTAGGGGTGACATGTCAGAGGGGAAGGAGATAAGATAAAGACTAAGTAACAAATGTATCTGGGGAACACAGGGAGAGAAAGCCCCAGGAAATTGCCAGAGATGCCTAAGGGGAGAGGGATGGGGGCCAGGTATGTGGGTCCCCCCACCCTTAGAAGCTGGGAGGACCCTCGGGCTCCACAGATTTTTGAGTATAACGTCCCTGCAAGAAGGCGGCGCCACCCGGCTGGGCCCCCTGAAACTGCCGCAGAGCTGTGGTGGTGCCTGTGTGTATCTGTCCACAGCATCTGAGTCTCTGAGTCAGAGTAACCCCCAAAAAAGATTTAAGGACCCCCCAATCCAGCCTGGCCTCTTGCATTTTACAGAAACAGAAACTGAGGCTCAGAAGAAAGGTGGCACGACCAGGTGTCACAGACACTGAGTGGGTACCGGGGTCTGTGCCACTCCCATTGGGGAGGGGCAGGACAGGAGTCCCCGCAGGAAACCGAGGTGCAGAGGCAAGGGTGGGGCCTGCTCTGAGGCAGAGGGGAGCCAGGTAGGTGGGAGATCAGGCTCTACAATCGAAGGACCCAGGACCAGGACCTGGCTCTGTGTGACTGTGGGCGAAAGACACTGCCCCTCATCTGTAAAAACGGGGATGGGAGAGAATGTTCTCTTGGTTTCCTGCCAAATACTGTAGAATGGGTGGCTATGATCATTTTGAAAATTATCTTAGGAAGTATCTGTAAGCCACTAAGCACGGGGCAGGCATAGAGAAGCGCTCAATGAGTGGTGGCCTTGTCATTACAGGGGTGGGGAAGGATGGGGGATGCATTTCATCATGTGGGGCTCAGGATGCCTAAGCTGGGAGACAAGGTATCAGAAGAAGTCAGATGCAGAAAGACCCCTCCAGAAAGCCAGGAGCTGTCTGACTGAGGACCAAGCCTCTGTCTGATTTGTTTTTGTTTTCTTTGTTTTTGTTTTGAGACAAGGTCTTGCTCTGTCAGCTAGGCTGGGATGCAGTGGTATAATCACAGCTCACTGCAGCCTCAACCTCCCAGGACGGAGCAATCCTCCCACCTCAGCCTCACGAGTAGCTGAGACCACAGGCACAGGCCATCATGCCAGGCTAATTTCTAAATGTTCCATAGAGATGGGGTTTCACCACGTTGCCCAGGCTGGTCTCAAACCTCTGGGCTCAAGTGATCCTCCTGCCTCGCCTTTCTTTTTCTTCTTATTTTTTATTTTTTATTTTTTTGAGACGGGGTCTCACTCTGTCACCCAGGCTGTAGTGCAGTGGCACGATCTCAGCTCACTGCAACCTCCGCCTCCCGGGTTCAAGCGATTCTCCTGCCTCAGCCTCCCAAGTAGCTGGGACTTCAGGCATGTGCCACTACGTCCGGCTACTTTTTATTTATTTATTTGTTGTATTTTTAGTAGAGACAGGGTTTCATCATGTTGGCCAGACTGGTCTCGAACTCCTGACCTCAAATGATCTGCCCGCCTCGGCCTCCCAAAGTGCTGGGATTACAGGTGTGAGCCACCGCATCCGGTCCTGCCTCGGCCTTTCTACATGCTGGGATTACAGGCGTGAGCCACCATGCCCACGATGTCTGACCTCTTTTGAGCCTCAGTATCCCCATCTGTGACATGGGCACAACCCACAGAGCTGCCCTCCTCCTCTCCCCACTCCTCCCGGCTCCGGAGGGGACTCACCGTGAGAGGCAGGGAGCACACGGCCATGACCACTGTCATGAGGGCCAGCAGGATCAGGTGGTCTACCTCGTCCTCTCCGGTGCGCGGCCGTGGACCCAGAGAGCCCTGGTGGCGCTTCTGCTGGCGGTACATGCGGCAGAGGCTGAGGGTGACCGAGCCATTGCAGAGGAAGATGGCAGCCACCAGCAGGGCCACCAGGCCGGCGTAGGCCAGCGAGAAGGCGGCGCCGCCCGGCTGGGCCCACCGCATGCGGAGGAAGCACCAGCTGCCGGGGCAGTACTGCTGGTGTTGGCCCAGGCCCAGCAGGGGCAGCGCGCAGAAGAGGACGCAGAAGGCGTAGATGGCTGGCAGCGCCAGGCGGGCGCAGCGGGGCCCGTCCAGCTGCGCGTAGAGGTAGGGGTGGCTCAGCGCCAGGCAGCGCTCCACGGCCATGGCAAAGAGGATGAGCATGGACGCCAGGCCGAAGAAGGTCATGGCGAAGGCGAAGGCATCGCACAGCGCGGGGCCGCCTCGGGCCAGGCCCAGCAGGGAGCTGTTGCGCGCATAGGCCACGAACACGGCCGGGCTCAGGAAGCTGGTGCCCAGCAGGTCGGTGGCCGCCAGTCCGGTGACCAGCACCGCGAAGGCCGAGGGGCGCGCCGGTCGCCGTGCGCTCAGGATGCCCAGGGCCAGCCCGTTGCCCACCACGCCGGCCACGAACATCAGGGTGCTGGTGGCCGGCCCCACCGAGCCCCGCACGTAGGTGAGGTTCCTGCACGAATCCGCCATCCCAGATCTGGGCTGGAGGGTTCCCAAGGTGGGGGGTCAGAGGGAGCCAGGGCTACCCCCACCACCCAGCCCACTCAGATGTCCCTGCTGGCCAGTCCTTTTGGCAGTTGGGGCCTCCCAGCCAACCCCCAGTTCTCCTGTGTGTGCGGGTATGCAGTCCTCTCCCCTCTGGCTTCTCCAGTATCTCTCTCTCTGTCTCTCCCCACCTTCCTATTTCTCTTTCTCTCTTTCTTTTCTTTCGAGACAGAGTCTCACTCTGTTGTCCAGGATGGAGAGCAATGGCATGATCTCGGCTCACTGCAACCTCCACCTCCTGGGTTCAAGCGATTCTCCTGCCCCAGCCTCTGGAGTAGATGAGATTACAGGCGTCCACTACCACGCCCAGCTAATTTTTGTATTTTCAGTACAGACGGGGTTCCACCATGTTGGTCAGGCTGGTCTCGAACTCCTGACCTCAGGTGATCCATCCACCTTGGCTTCCCAAAGTGCTGAGATTACAGGCGTGAGCCACCATGCCTGACACCCACCCCCCCCGCCCCCCACCTCCTATTTCTTTCCTTCTCTAGCTCTGTTTCTGCCATTAAAGAGACAGAGAACATCCGGGCATTGCCAGTTCTTTCCCTCCCTGTCTCTTGGTCTCTTGCTGATATCTCCCTGTCTTTGTCCCCTCCCTTGTCCTTGTCCTCCCCGTACCTTTCTCCCTCTAACCCCACACCCTCTACCTGCTCCTGCTCTGTGTTGCTGCATCCCCAGCCCCTCACCGCACCTCTCCAGTCTTGCCCAGGCTCTCCTGTCCCGTGCGTCTGTGCCTTCACTTGCTTTGCTCCGCGTGTCTCTCGCTGCCTGTGTCGGTCTGTGTGTCAGCTTCTCCTTCCCTCCTCCCTCCGTCCCTCCCTCCCTCCCACCCTCCTCAGCTTGCCTGCTCACCCCAGCTTTTTCATTTCCTCTCTCTGCCCCGCCCTCCCTCACTGTTCTCCAGAGGCCCCCCTGGCACACTCCCCACTCCCCGTCCACCCGCCCAGTCCAGGATATCCATCTCCCATCGCTGCCTCCACTCTCCTCCCCACATCCTCTCTTGGTTCCCATCACTGAGCCACCTGCCACCTCCCCACACATAGGTCTCCTCCCTCCCCCAGTGTCTCCCTCTCTGGCCTGGGTGGGAAATTCCTGAGTCACCATCACTTAGGCTTGGAGCCTCCTGGGGTAGTAGGGGGCCTCTAGGAGGGACCTGAAGGGCACAGTTGACCAGGCTTCAGTGGGGTGGTCTTGGCCTGGGCTGTCTCAGGGTGGCCTCTGGGATCTATTCTGGGCTCCAGGCCCCGGGGCTGAGGACATTGCCCAGGGATTGAGAAATGACCAGGAAATTCCTCTCTGATGTAGTGTTTTCCAGACACCACTGAGAGTTCTGGTCCCTGGACACAATTCACTCCTTCCAGAAAGCTGAGGAAGGAGGCTTGGCCAGAGAGAGACATGCCAGTCCCTCGAGCCTGTCCCTGGGCACCCAGCTCACCCTGCAGAGACCGGAGAAGAAAGCATGAAGGGGCGTATTTGGTGTCCAGTTGTCAGGGACAGGCTTGGGAGACTTCCATGGCCCATGATGGAAAGGTAGCACTGGGCCACCATCTGACTTCTCTCATAGCACCCCTAGGCCCCAGGCCAAGCTCTGGTGACATTGACCTTCAGGAATCATATTTTGATCACAGGAAGCTGTCCACAGCTCCAACATTGCTGCCATATGTCCCCCACCCTCCCCAAACACAGCCAAGCCACCACCGCTGCAGCCTTGGGCCAGTGTGACAGACCCACGTGTTCCTGCTGCCCGCACAGCGTTCACGGGTCTCCCTTCCCACGGAGTCGGTGGCTTCCCAGGCAGCCTCCCAGCCCAAAAGGGCCAGATAAAACCTCAGAGACCCTCTCTGAGCCCCACTGTTTCTCAGGGGGACGGTCTCAAATCCATTCGACTTGGCTTCCTGTTTCCATCTGACCACCTTTTTTATTGCTGCGGGATGGTTCCAGGTGAGGAGAGGGAGCTGGTAGACTTCAGCCTCCTCTACTGTGCGTGGGGTAACACGGGCCTCAGGGGCCTGGTGGCCAGCCTCGGCCTGCAGTGCATCCCAGATTGGTCTTTGTAACAAGGAGAGAGGCTGTGCGGGTGTCTCTTGTCCAAGGCCAGGAGGGATGTGTCCAACCCAAGGACTGGACTGTGGGCAGCTGCCGTCTTGCCCTCTCTGTACCCTGGTGTGTGACCACAACCCCTTTGCCCCTTCCCCCCATCTCCCTATCACCCTTGCCCAGCTGGCACCCGCAGCTTCCAGCAGGGTGGACGCCCAAGTTCCAGCCCAACCGTGGCTCCCTAAGGGACCCCCCAGCCCTGCTCTGGGGGTGCCTGTACATGTGGGCTCCAGGTCCTGCCACGTTGTCCCGCCTCATGCCATGTGGTCCCCAGACAGACCAGAGGGAACTCAGGAAGTTACATCATATTAATGAAGGATGATGCCTGGCAGGCGTGCATCTTGTTTCGGCATCGGGGGGGGGGGGCCTCTGGTTCCCGGAGACTCCCTCTCTCGCTTCCTGTTACAAGGACAGTTAACATTCAGGAAGTCCCCTCTGCTCCCATGCCCAGTGGGGCCACAGTCAAACCCTCGTCCCTTCCAGGCCTCAGTTTCTTTTTTGTTGTTGTTTTTCTTTTTGCTTGTTTGTTTTTGTTTTGAGATGGAATCTTGCTCTGTCACCCAGGCTGGAGTACAGTGGCATGATCTCAGCTCACTGCAACCTCCGCCTTCCGGGTTCAAGCGACTCTCGTGCCTCAGCCTCCCGAGTAGCTGGGATTACAGGCATGTGCCACTGCGCCCAATTTTTATATTTTTAGTAGAGGTGGGGTTTCACCATGTTGGCCAGGCTGGTCTTGAACTCCTGACCTCAGGTGATCTGCCCGCCTTGGCCTCCCATAGTGCTGGGATTACAGGCGTGAACCACCATGCCTGGCTGTTCGTTTGTTTTTGAGACAGGGTCTTGCTCTGTTACCCAGGCTGGAGTGTAGTGCTGCAATCTCGGTTCACTGCAACCTCCACCTCTGGGGTTCAAGCGATCCTCCCACCTCAGCCTCCTGAGTAGCTGGGACTACAGGCACCCACTGCCACGCTAGCTAATTTTTGTATTTTTGTAAAGACAGGGTTTCACTGTGTCACCCAGGCTGGTCTCAAACTCCTGGACTCAAGTGATCTGCCTACCTCGGCTTCCCAAAGTGCTGGGATTATAGGCCACCACGCCTGGCCTCAGGCCTCAGTTTCCCCGCCGATGCCACTAGGAGCCATGAGCCCTCGCAACCCCAGGATTGGTTCTGTGTTCCTGCATCAGGAGCAGGTAGGGGTGGCAGTGACTGTGACTCCCTCCTAGTGAGGGGACTGAGTTCCCCAGGGTCCGTACTGGCGCCAGACATGCCTCAGTCACCTTGCCCTGAAACCCAGCCTCCTGCTTGGCCATGGCCCCAGCTAGCAGGGCCAAGCCCACAGCAGGGTCCCTACGGGGGTTCCACTCCCCAGCCAGGTGCCTTGGGGTAAGAAATCACCCACGGTGCGTTGTGCCAGGGGCAGCTTCCAGGGTGGGCGGAGCTATGGAAGGAACTGCCCTGGGGGCGTGGGTCCGTAGCCCTCCTCTCACACTCTCTCCACCCATGGCGAGGAACAGGACCAGGCCTCCCTGAGGGGGACCCTGAAGCAGCAGGGAAAAAGAGGAAGGACAGCTCAGAGACCACTGAGATTAGGGACGGACACACAGCACCCAGGAGGGGAGAGAGATCGAGGCTAGTGTGCTGGGGACTGTGGGTGTGTAACCGGATTGTGACTCTGTGTAGAGTTAGTGCAGCCCACGTGACCTAAGTGAGCATTTTTCTCAGCATTGTGATTGTGTTTGTGTGTGTATTGTGTGTATGTGTGTATTGTGAGCTCGTGGGACTTTGTGTACACATGGGCACACAGCTATGTTGTAGTTTTCTTTTGTTTTTGAGATGGAGTCTTGCTCTGTTGCCCAGGCTGGAGTGCAGTGGTGCCATCTCAGCTCACCACAACCTCCACCTCCCGGGTTCAAGTGATTCTCCTGCCTCAGCCTCCCGAGTAGCTGGGATTACAGGCACCCGCCACCACGCCCAGCTAATTTTTGTATTTTAGTACAGATGGGATTTCACTATGTTGGCCAGGCTGGTCTCAAACTCCTGATCTCAGGTGATCCGCTGGCCTCAGCCTCCCAAAGTTCTGGGATTACAGGTGTGAGCCACCGTGCGCAACCTAGCTTTTTTGAGACAGGGTTTCACTCTGTCACCGAGGCTGGAGTGCAGTGGCACGATCTCAGCTCACGGCAACCTCTACCTCGCAGGCTTAAGCAATCTTCCCACCTCAGCCTCCCAAATAGCTGGGACCACAAGTGCTCACCACCATGCCCAGCTAATATTTTTATTGTTTTGTAGAGATAGGATCCCACTATGTTGTCCAGGCTGGTCTCAAACTTATGGGCTCAAGTGATCCTCCCACCTTGGCCTCCCAATGCACTGGGATTACTGGCATGAACCACGGCACCTGGCCGAGAATGGTTTTTGGGTTTGTTGTTTGTTTGTTTGAGATGGATTCTCACTCTGTTGCCCAGGCTGGAGTGCAGTGGTGCCATCTCCGCTCACTGTAACCTCTGCCTCCCAGGTTCAAGCGATTCTCCTGCCTCAGTCTCCCAAGTTGCTGGGACTATAGGTGCGAGCCACCATGCTAGGCTAATTTTTGTATTTTTAGTAGAGATGGGATTTCGCCATGTTGGCCAAGCTGGTCTTGAACTCCTGACCTCAAGAGATCTGCCTGCCTTGGCCTCCCAAAGTGCTGAGATTACAGGCATGAGCCACCGCGCCTGGCTGAGGATGGGTTTTGAAGTTCATCTCCACCACTCACCAGTCAGTCACCATGTGACCTGAGAAAATGACTTCCCCTAGCAAAGCTTTGATGTTCTTCATCAAATGGCTGCCTTGACCTTGTTGGGGTGTTATGTGAAGATAAGAGACAGTTCCCCCTGCCTGCCTCTCAGGAAGCCCTCAAATAGCTGTTGATATTATTCATTCAACAAACCGTAACCAGCAGTTTACTGTGTGCTAAGAGCTGGGGACACAGAGGGGCTCAGAGGGCACAGCCCAGGAAGAGTGTTCTCAAACAGGTTTGTCCACCCAGTGTGGGGATCCTGAGCAGGGGTGCCTGCATCTGTTTTTTTTGTTGTTGTTGTTGTTGTTCTGAGATGGAATCTTGCTCTGTCGCCCAGGCTGGAGTGCAGTGGCGAGATCTCAGCTCACTGCAACCTCCACCTCCCGAGCTCAAGCGATGCTCCTGCCTCAGCCTCCTGAGTACCTGGGACTTCAGGCGCCCGCCACCATGCCTGATTAATTTTTGTATTTTTAGTAGAGGCGGGATTTCGCCATGTTGGCCAGGCTGGTCTCGAACTCATGACCTCAAGTGATCCGCCCAACTCGGCCTCACAAAGTGCTGGGATTACAGGCTTGACCCATCACGCCCAGCCCAGGCCTGCATCTGGAAGTGCCGCAGACCTAAGATCCTGGCTTGCCCTGGGCCTGACCCTCTCCGGACTCCCTGGTTTCCGTCCTCCTGGCTCTGGCCCTGGGAGGAAGTGGGCCTTATCTCATGTTCTGCACACACGCACCACCAGCTGCTCGTGCCTGCCAGGCCTCCCGTCTGCCTGCTGTGCCCTCTCACTGCTTTGAGAAACTGCTATGTGTATCCCAGACCTGTCTCGCCTTGGCTGGTTCCAGCATCCAGAGCCAGAGGCCTCCTTTCTGTATCCACTCACTGCCCTCCACCGCAAATGGGCCCTGGCCTACCTTCTGGTGGCTGCACCTCACCTTGCTCCAGGGGGCATAACCCAGTCTCCTGCCTACCCTGCCTCTGAATGGGCCGTGCCCCTCACCTGGGGATCCCCTCATTTCCTAGCCTTCAAGGCCTCTTGGTCACCCCCTGAGCCTCTCCTGAGCGGTCATCCATCAGATCCTCCCACTCCCATTCCAGTCTCAAACCCCAGCTGATGGAGTCTTGCTCTGTCCTCAGGCTGGAGTGCACTGGTGCGATCTCAGCTCACTGCAACCTCTGCCTCCTGGGTTCAAGCGATTCTCATGCCTCAGCCTCCCGAGTAGCTGGGATTACAGGTACACGCCACCATGCTCAGCTAATTTTTGTATTTTTAGTAGAGATGGGGTTTCACCATGTTGGCCAGGCTGTCTTGAACTCCTAACCTCAAATGATCCGCCTGCCTTGGCCTTCCAAAGTGCTGGGATTACAGGCATGAGCTACTGCGCCCGGCCCCATGACTGTTTTCCTTGTCTGTAAAATGGGGATAAACAGAGTCGCCTTGAGGGCTATCGTGAGCATTGAGCAAGATGGGACTGTTGAACTGTTCCCCTAGGAAGTTATGGCCAAGATTGCAGCTCCTGCTGGCTCTAGGCTTTCCCTCCCCCGCTGTACCCCTTCGGCCAAGCCAAGTGCTGCTCTGAGCGCCTGGGTTGGGGTGCAGCGTGCGATGTGGGTGCAGAGGGAAGACAGCCTGAAATAGGGCAGCTGAGAGCCCTTGGGGTCTGGAGGAACAAGCACCTCGCCCTGCATGCACCTCTACCTCTTGGTCTGTCTCTGACCCCAGCATGGGCCTGGCCCCAGAGCTGACTTCACCCCTGGGGGTGGCAGGAAGCAGCAGCTGGTGACCAGAAGCTGGTGCTGCTACAAGGCGGTAAATTTAATAAGATTATTCGGATCTGTTCTCATGGAGGCTGGGCACGCGGGGACCTGCCCTGTCCCTCCTGGATTGTGACTTCTGACTTCTCCTTTCCCCTAGCCTCAGTTCCCCATCCTCCTCCTCCTCCTCCAGAAAGACACCTCCTTCTGGTCCCCTCTGTGTCCCACTCCCACCAGCCCTCCCTTCCCCCAACCCAGGTCCCATTCAGCTGCTTACATCTCCATAGTTTCTGTCCCCCAAGACCAGGAATGTGAAGGAGGAAGGGTTTGCACTACGCAGCTCTGAGATTCCAGGGCTCGAAGGATCTAGCTCCCAAGAGCCTAGGCTCAGGAACTCCTTACACTTCTGAGATGCCGAACTCTGGAATCCTAGGGTGCAGGACCCCAGGATCTTGGCCCCATAGGATTGAAAGATGCTGGAATTCCAGCCCTCAGAGGTCCTGGGATCCTAGATTCCTTTGCATTTCAGGTTCTGAGCTGTAAGGATGCAGGATCTGTGAATTCTGGAATCCTTCTAGCTCCTTCCTTCCCAGCTTCTCTCCCCGCTCCTCCTCCACACCCTGGCTCATCTCTAGCTCACTCCCTGTCCCCCGTCTCCCCCGGGGCTCCCACAGACATGATGCAACCAGGCCGGAGCCAAGCCAGCTCAGAGGTGGGAAGCAGGAGGGAGATGTAATTACAGACGCTCCTGCCTGGATCCTACAGGAAACTCAGAGTAGGGGCCCGGGGGACCCTAATCCAATGTGAATAATGGAGCAGACTTGTGCACATTCCGCCTGTGGAGGGGAGGCCCAGCAAGCCACCTCCAGCCAGACCCAGGGTCCAGCCTCCACCAGCCCCAAGCTGGGGAGCCTGAGTATTAGACAAGATAAGAAGAGATGAGGGAGAGGAGAGGGAGTGATCCTCAGGCCCTTGGGCCAACCAGGTAAAATAATTGGCCAAACCCACAGCTTCCCTGACCTGCATTCTCCCCATTTTCAATGGAGACACAGAACATTTCATTTTTCTTTTCTTTTCTTTTCTTTTTTCTTTTGAAGTAGAGTCTCACTCTATTGCCCAGGCTGGAGTGCAGTGGCGTGATCTTGTCTCACTGCAACCTCCACCTCCCAGGTTCAAGCGATTCTCCTACCTCAGCCTCCTGAGTAGCTGGGATTACACGTTCATGCCACCATGCCCAGCTAATTTTTGTCTTCTTAGTAGAGGCGGGGTTTCACCATGTTGGCCAGGCTAATCTTGAACCCCTGACCTCAAGTGATTTGCCCACCTCGGCCTCTCAAAGTGCTGGATTTATAGGCGTGACCCACCACGCCCAGCCATTTTATTTCTCATTCCTCCATAAGAAGCCCCCGACACAGGCTTCAGGTTAAATGGCAATTGGTCCCCAGCTTCCTTGACCAGAAGACAATAGGGCATGGTGGGGACTTTGGTGAGCTGGAAAGCCCAGGCCCCGTCTCACAGCCTATGCGTCACCAGACCTTACAATTTCAAAGAAGCCTTTGCAATTCCAGAGGAATATGGACTTTGATGTGAAATATCTGTGTTTGTCAATTGGCAGCCAAGTCAAGAACATCTTTAAACATCATGTAAAGCCATAAAAACATAACTGCGGCCGGGCGGGTGGGTCACGCTTGTAATCCCAGCACTTGGGAGGCCGAGGCAGGCGGATCACTTGAGGTCAGGAGTTCAAGACCAGCCTGGCCAACATGGTGAAGCTCCGTCTGTACTAAAAATACAAAAATTAGCTGGGCGTGATGGTGCATGCCTATAATCCCAGCTACTTGGGAGGCTGAGGCAGGAGAATTCCTTGAACCTGGGAGGCGGAGGTTGCAGTGTGCCAAGATCCTGCTGCTGCACTCCAGCCTGGGTGACAGAGCGAGATTCCGTCTCTCTCTCTCTTTCTGTCTCTCTCTATAGATAGATAGATAGATAGATAGATAGATAGATAGATAGATAGATAGATAGATCTGCAAGCTACATATGTCCTGCAGGCCAGCAGTATGTGAATTGGAAAACAGAGGGCAGGAACCAGAGCTGTCATAGTCATCCCTTTGTCTCCAGAAAAATGATGAAATACAAGAAGAATGAAGGAATGTACTCATTATTTTCTTTCCTCTCCCTCCCTCTAGCCATGTTTCTCTCTTCTGGGTCCCCAAATTTTATTACCACCATGTTCCAGCTCAGATGTCACCTCCTCCAGGAAGCCCTCCCTTACCTCCAAGCTGAGTCAGGAGTCATCTCTGCGCTCCCCCACCCAGCACTGCGCACTCTGGGTTTTTACCATCTGGGGACAGGTCTTTCTCTCCTACTGGACTCTGAGCCCCAAGAGAGCAGGGCAGGGCAGAGCCAAGGCTGTCTTGGTCACAGCCATGTCCCTAGCATTGCCCAGCGCTGGTCAGAGAGTAGGTACTCAGGGAGTGTTTGGAAGAATGAATGAATGAATGAACAAGTGAGCAGAGAAAAAGTGCAGGGCTTTAGGACAGAAGCGGGCCTGCGGTAGAGGGGAACCAGGTGTGAAAACAGGAGTCGTTAAGGGGGTGAGAAGTGTGGGATGGGGACTGGGGACCCTAAGAATGTCCCAGCCAGTGGGGAGGAGAGGAGAGAGGATGGCGGAGGGGTTCAGGGGGCACTAGAGTACCCCCGTCAGCGCCCTGTTACCGCCTAGCTTTGTGACTCTGAATAAAGGACTTCCTTTGGCTCAGTTTCCTCTTGGGTATCATACAAGTAGTTAGCTGTCTTCTGGGGCTGTCGGGACCATTAAGTTCAGGATCGACCGTGGAGGAGAGAGCACCGAATACTCATCTCCTCCGAAGCTTTGGTGGAGTCGGTACTCCCTCCACGTCCACCCCTACCCCCAACACACACACTCAGAAGGAATGAGAACGGACACAGCTTCCCCTACGGTGGCCCCAAGCTCTGTGCGTGCCTCAGTCTCCCTGAAAGCACAGGCACCACCACAGTTACCAAGTTTATTGGATCCACACATTGGCAGGGGAGGGTAAGCTGTCCGGAGGGCTCAGAGCAGAACACAAAAGAGGCGCTTGTCGCGGAAGGGGTTCTCCGCGGCGGGTACTGGCGTCACCAGCGGGTCATCTTTGGCATGCGTCTCGCAGAAAGCCAGGAGTTCGGCTGCTGCCTGCGACACCTGCGAGCACCCGGGTGGAGATGTCACCGCCCTGCCCGGCTCCTTGGAGCCGCCCACTTAGGCCCCGCCTCTTGCCCTGTCCCCTCCTCCCACCTTGCCCCGCCCCATACAGGCCTTTCCCCTTGTCTTACTCCGCCCCCTCGTCCTGGCCCCTCCCCTGCCCCACCCCTCTCCTCGTCCTGGCCCCTCCCCTGTTCTGCCCCTCCCCTCGTCCTGGCCCCTCATCCTGCGCTGCCCAGCCCTGTTCCCAGGGGCATCCTTGCACTATGGCTCCGGACCGGGCCGACACAGCCCCGGACAGACCGCAGGCCCAGAACCCCCGCCCTATTCCCCACCCCGACCCAGCACCTTCATGCGGTCGATGTTCACCTCCAGCTTCAGCTGTTCCACCGTCTTGCGGGCCTCGGCAATCTTGGCCATGTTGTTGGACATGGTTGCGGCGGGGAAGGGGTTAAAAGACGCGCGGGAGTGGGGGCTGTGGGGGTAGGTTAGGATACGTCTGGGTCCCGAGGTGGGGGCGAGAGGGCGGGCCCCGGTAACAGGTGCGAGGGTGGAAGGGCGCGTGAATGGGGTGGCCAGGGGCTGGTGGAGGGAGGGACAGATGAAGGGGACAGGAACAAGAGGAGCGATGGAGGGGTGCACGGATGGAGGTAGCTAAGGCAGGTGGGGAGAGAGCAGGGAGGGGCGAGGGAGGGAAGGAGGGGCGCACAGATGGGAGGCTGAGACAGAAGGACAGGGCCACAGGTGCTGGATCAGAATCCAGGTGTCCTCACCCCCGGGGGCAGAGCGAGAGCCAGGAGGGGGGCCCCTCCCCCAGGCCAATTAGCAGTGGCTCCAGGGAGAACTGGGAATTAAGATCGCGGCGGGAGGGGCACAGAGGGGGCCTCATTAGGGCCTTGGCAGCAGCTGCCCCCTCCGCCACCCTCAGGGAGCCCCCCCACCCTAGCCCTGGTCACCTCAAAGCCTCCTCTGCTCATTAGCAGCCAGGGGAGAGGGTTGGGGGAGCCCAACTCGGGCACCTGAGGAGAGGCCTATCGGATGGACAGAGGGACAACGGGACGCGCAGAGGCAGAGACAGAGTAATGGAGGGAGAGACTGAGGCACGGGAGAAATGAAGAGACAGGGAGGAATAGAGAGAGGGAGAGACTGGGGGAGGAATGAAGTGATGGAGGAGAAAATAGAGGGACAAATGAAGGGGGGAGCAAGGAACAGGGTGATACAAGGCGACAGGCACCGAGGGGACAAAGGGACAGAGGGGACAGAGCAGGGGAGATGGAGGGAGGGGGTGTGGGGTGGGAGAGGATGGGGAGATGGAGGGAGGGGGTGTGGGGTGGGAGAGGATGGGGAGATGGAGGGAGGGGGTGTGGGGTGGGAGAGGATGGAGGAGATGGACGGATGGGGTGGGAGAGGATGGGGTGATGGAGGGAGGGACGAAGGAGAGAGAAGGGGAAATGGAGGAAGGGGGGAGGGAGGAAGGAGCAGAGACACCAAGGAGATAAAGGAACAGAGACGGGGAGATAGAGGGACAGAGGAAAGAAGGGAAGGACAGAGAGAGAGATGGAGGGGTTGGGGAGAGATGGAAACAGAAAGTGGGAGAGAGGAACAAAGCGAGAGACAGGCTGATGGAGACGCAGAAGAATTCATTCACTCACTCATTCACTCATTCACTCATTCATTCCCAGGCGGAGAGACGGTGGCCACGGAGCAGGCAAAGGGACCAGCTGTGGGGCCGGGACCGGAGCTTCCTACCTGTTGCTGCTCTGGGCCGGGCTGGCGGCGGTGACAGAGGCTGGGAGGCAGCGTCTGGGTCCCTCTGGCCCGCCCCGCCCCCTCCCCTGGGGCGCAGCCCCTACGGACCCGCCTCCTCCCGGAGCCACCGTCCCCGCCGCCCGGCCACCTTGGGGCTCCCTCTCTGGGCCCTCTCTCTTGTCTGTCAGTCCTATCTTTGTCCCTCTCCTTGTGTCTCTGCCGCTGCTGTCCTCTTGTGTGACTCTCTCTGTGCCTCTCTCACACTCACTAGAAAACACAGTCTCTCTAGGTGGGCCCCGGGCCTCGCTACATTTAATCCACAGTCACAACAAACCACTCCAGTGTGTCCCACAGAGCTGCTCACTCAGCCACACTCGCCACCTCGGTGTCACCCCCCCCCAGCCTCATGCTCACTGTCCCTCACACAGACACAAACTATCTTGCCCTGTCACACGGTAGCACCACACAACCTCACGAATGACCTTGTTCAACACAACCTCACACGATCGCCCCAAATGCCACACACAGCCGCCACCAATGGCAGCTCCAAGCGCTACACAGTCAGATAAATTATCTCAGAGCACCAAACGTACCACAGTGTCACACATAATGTCTCCAAATGTCACACACATTTGCATGCCTTTTTTTTTTTTTTTGAGATGAAGTCTCGCTGTGTTGCCCAGGCTGGAGTGCAGTGGCCCAATCTCGGCTCACTGCAACCTCCGCCTCCTGGGTTCAAGCCATTCTCCTGCCTCAGCTTCCTGAGTAGCTGGGATTACAGGTGCCTGACACCACGCCCGTCTGATTTTTGTATTTTTCGTAGAGACAGGGTCTCACAATGTTGGCCAGGCTGGTCTCGAACTCCTGACTTCAGGTCATCCACCCGCCTCGGCCTCCCAAAGTGCTGGGATTACAGGCATGAGCCACCGTGCCTGGCCTTGCATGCCATTTAAACTTCTCTCTCAATCTCACATCCTGTCCCAGTCTCACACTTTCTGTGTCTCACGGTGGCATGCAATTACCCAATACAACCTGTCAAGTACACACTGTTTTATAGTATTTCATAGTAACACCCAGTCGCCTGTCCAGTGACAACCATGGAAGGTCACATACATTCTCTCACAGTCTCCTGGTGTCACACGCATCTGACACATTCCCTCCATTCACAGTCTGTCCCTTCACACACATGCATGCATCCCATCTCCTGGTGTCATACCTAGCTACCCACGATGGCTCAGTGTCTCACAGAGTCCCACACAATCTCGCAGCGTTTCACACACTCACTCCTACCTCTCCATCATCTCTTGCCTTCTATACACAAGGCCTCCCTCACGCTCTCGCTTCCGAGTGCCCTGCACAGCCTCAAACTCTTGCATGCACTGTCACAACGCTGCCATCTCTCACCAGCTCAGTGTCACACATAGTCACACAGTTTTGTTTTGTTTTTCGAGACAAGGTCTCTCTCTCTGTCACCCAGGCTGGAGTGCAGTGGCGTGATCTTAGCTCACTGCAGCCTCCACCTCCCAGGCTCAAGCGATCCTCCAACCTCAGCCTCCCAGTAGCTGGGACCACAGAGGTACATAACCGCACCTGGTTAATTTCTTTTATTTTTATTTTGGTAGAGACGGCGGAGGCGGGGAGGGGTCTCCCTATGTTGCCCAGGCTGGTCTCAAACTCCTGGCCTCAACGGATCCTCCAGCCTCAGCCACCCAAAGTGCTGGGATTGCAGCAATGTGCCCGGATCACGTACTTTTTCACAAGCCATACACAGTGTGGCCAACACAGACTGTCTGACACTCACTGCGTCTGTCCCACCCAGGCCCCCTATGTGCCTCTCATGACACCTGCCCACACCACCTCTCAGTGTACATCAGTCATCAGTCTCACTCTCTCTCACACAGAATCTGCTTGTGTGACACACACAGCACCGTATGCTCACCATGTTGCACACAGCCACACACACTGCCCCCTCACACGCACCGTCACACACGGTCTCTCACTCCCACATACGGTCTCTCAGTGTCCCATACAGAGCCCCAAAGAGTGTCTCTCCCACACCCAATCACACATAACCTTTCATCAGCACACACAGTCACCCACAATCTTAGCATCACCAGTAATCTCAGTGTCACACACAGTCAGCGACATGTCATCTCTGACATATGCAGTCCCACTCAGTCTCTCCTTGTCGCACATAATCTCACATCAATCAGTCACACACAGACTCCCAGCACCACACACCATCTCACCAGTACACCATCATGGCGGTACACACTCATGGTGTCCTGGTCCTGGCACTGCACACCATCTCACGGCAGTCGACACTCACACAGTTTCCTGGCGTCGCACACCATCTCACCACAGTACACACTCACAGATCTCCTGGAGTCACACACCATCAGGGCAGTACACACTCACACACTCTCCAGATGTCGCACGTCATCTCCCGGCAGTACACACTCACACAGTTTCCTGGCGTCGCACACCATCTCACAGCAGTACACATCTCCTGGAGTCACACACCATCATGGCAGTACACACTCGCACACTCTCCAGATGTCGCACGCCATCTTCCGGCAGTACACACTCACAGAGTTTCCTGCCATTGCACACCATCTCACGGCAGTCCACACTCACACAGTTTCCTGGCGTCGTACACCATCTCACAGCACTACACACTCACAGATCTCCTGGAGTCACACACCATCACGGCAGTACACACTCACACACTCTCCAGATGTCGCACGCCGTCTCCCGGCAGTACACACTCACACAGCCTCCAGGTGTCACACGCCATTTCCCAGTGTCACCGCGAACACCAGCGTCCCCCGCTCCCCAGCACTCTCCTTTTGGCGCTCACACGCAGCGTCTGCCGGCCACATGAGGGCGCGCGCAGCACGCCCAGGCGCCCACCCTGCCCCGAGAGGCCGTAGGGAGGAGGTGGCCGCAGGGAGGAGGTTGCCACAGGGAGGAGGGCCAGGCGGGAGATGAAAGGGAGACTCGGGACCAGAGGAAGCACGGCAGGGAGCCAGGGACCGGAGGGAGAGGACAGAAGATGGACGCAGAGAAATTCACAGACAGGGGAGGGAGATGCAGGGAGAGTCAGAGAGACGCAGGGGGCTATAGGGACACAGATTTAGAGAAGGAGCGAGCTAGGGACTCAGAGAGACAGAGACGGGGAGGGCGCTGCGGAGAGAGGGACAGGAGAGGCAGAGACAGACAGGACACAGAGAGACGGGGGTAGGAGAGAGACACCCAAGCCGAAACTCAGAGACAGGGATGAAGACGCAGACACACAGAGATGGAGGCAGAGGCGGCCAGAGAGACAAAGAGATGCACAGAGGGCGCCTTCCAGTGGGGACCCGACGACGGAGGCGGGGCCTGCAGAGGCGCGACCGAAGGGGAGGGGTCCGGGGCGGGGTTTCTAAGGGGGCGTGCCCCTCGGTGTACCTGGGGGCGTGTCCCGATGGACGGGGCTTGGGGTTCTTTCTGGACCTGGAGAAGGCGGGAGCCCTAGGAAGAGGTGGAGGTGGGGAGGAGCATCTTTACCGCAGTCAGCCCACCCTAACTCGGTTTTCACCGCCTGGACAGGGAAGGGAGACGGGCGGGGAGGGGACCCCGACCCAAGTCCCTGGTGGAGATTTGGGTCTCGGACCCTAGCTCCCCTCCCCCCTCCCCCCTCCCCCCTCCCCTTGCGGGCTCAACGGGGCCAGATAAAGGAGGGAAACCAAGCCCACATCTGGAAAGCATCAGGCGCGCCGGACGTGCCAGAGCCCCAGGCCCGGCTGCGGAAGAGGGGAGGGGAGCCAAGGCGCTCCTCGCCCCGCCATCGGGGTCCGCCGGCGCCGAGGAGGGGCCTGGGCGTGTGCCGAGCCTCCGCGCCTCTCGCAGCTGGTTTCTATCAGCAGTCTGGCCTGGGCAGCCCCCGAGGAGGAAACCAGCTCAGAGAGGGGGAAGACAGGGTGACGATCCAGTCTTCCCTCCCGCTCCTCCACCGCGGCCAGAAGCTGGGGGATGGGGGAGACGGACAGACAGACACTGCCTGCCGTGAGCGCAGCCTCCGTTCCTCTCCTGAGCTGCAGACCGCAGCAGATGACCTCAGTTCCTGTCCTGTGCCCCAGCCTCATGACAGCCTAGCGCTTGAAGGCATTACAGTCCCCATTTTTTGGAAGAGGAAACTGAGGCCCTGGATTCGGACTCCGTTCTGACGTTAATTATTCAAGAAATCATCAACAAACGGCAAGAGTGAATTCCAGGATCAAATACCCAACCGCCTGGGTGTTTAGTGGGTCTCTCGAACTCAACGCATCCAATACTGAGCTGATTCCATCGACCAAATTCGCTCTTACTTCAGGTTTACCCATCTCAAGTGATGGTAAATCTTTGAGTTTTTGTTGTTGTTTTGAAACAGGGTCTTGCCTGTCGCCCAGGCTGGAGTGCAGTGGTGCAATCATAGTTCACTGCAGCCTGAACTCCTGGGCTCAAGTGATCCTCCTGCCTCAGCCTCCCCAGTAACTGGGACTACAGGCATGCACAACCATGAAGAGGTTTTTGTTTTGTTTTGTTTTGTTTTTTAACAGAATCTCACTCTGTCACCCATGCTGGTGTACAGTGGCACAATCTCGGCTCACTGCAACCTCCGCCTCCCAAGCTCAAGCAATTCTCATGCCTCAGCCTCCTGAGTAGCTGGGATTACAGGCATGTGCCACCAAACCCGGCTACTTTTTTTGTATTTTTAGTAGAGATGGGATTTCACCATGATGGCCAGGCTGGTCTCAAACTTTGGCCTCAAGTGATCCACCTGCCTCGGCCTCCCAAAGTGCTGGGATTACAGGCGTGAGCCACTGTAACCAGCCTAACTTTTCATTTTTTTTTAGAGGCAGGGTCTGGCTATGTTGCTTAGGCTGGTCCTGAGCTGTGAGCCACCACACCTGGGCTGGGGTCATCCTTGACTCCCCGCCTTCTCTCACACTCCACAAGTCACCCAGTAAGACATCCTGTTGGCTTTATCTTCAAAGCAATTCCAGAATCCAATCCCTCTCACTTCCTCCGCTGTCCCCGCTTGGGTCCAGACACCGTTCCCTCCTGCTTGGACTATTACAGTGACCTCTGCATTGACCTCCTATCTTCTCCCTGTCCCCCTCAGCCTGTTTCCCACAGAGCAGCCAAAAGGACACTGTTTCAAACTGTCCCCATATAATAGCAAGTGAGTATGTGGAGCAAGCTGAACCCTCATAAGCTGGTGGGGATGTAAAATGGTGAAGTCACTTTAGGAAACAACCTGGCAGGCCGGGCATGGAGGCTCATGCCTGTAATCCCAGCACTTTGGGAGGCTGAGGCGGGCAGATCACTTGAGGTCAGGAGTTCAAGAGCAGCCTGGGCAACATGGTGAAACCCCGTCTGTACTAAAAATACAAAAATTAGCTGAGCGTGGTGGTGCACGCCTGTAATCCCAGCTACTTGGGAGGCTGAGGCAGGAGAATCGCTTGAACCTGGCAGGTGAAGGTTGCAGTGAGCCAAGATCGCACGACTGCACTCCAGCCTGGGTGACAGAGTCAGACTCTATCTCAAAAAAAAAAACAAAAAAAAACCTGGCAGTTCCTCAAAAGGTTAAACATACAGTTAACATATGACCCAGCAATTCCACTCCTAGGTGTATATCCAAGAGCAATAAAAACATACAAACACGTATATAAAAATGCTCACAGAGGCAATATTCATAATAGCCCAAAGTGGAAACAACACACGTTCATCAACTGATGAATGGACAAATGAAATGTGGTCTATCCAGACAATGGACTATCAATCATTTGTCAATAAAAGGAAATGAAGTACTAATACCTGCTACAACATGGATGAAAGTTGAAAACAGTATGCTGGCTGGGTGCAGTGGCTCACGCCTGTAACCCCGGCACTTTGGGAGGCCGAGGCAGGCAAGTTGCTTGAGCCCAGAAGTTCAAGACCAGCCTGAATAACATGGCAAGACCCTGTCTCTACAAAAAAATATTAAAAAATCAGCCAGGCCCGGTGGCATGTACCTGCAGTCTCAGCTTCCCAGGAGGCTGAGGTAGGAGGATCACCTGAACCCAGGAGGTAGAGGCTGCAGGGAGCCGTGATTGCACCACTACTCTCCAACCTGGGCTAAGTGAAAGAAGCCAGTCACTAAAGGCCTGTATTGTATGATTCCATTTATATGATATGTCCAGAACTAGCAAATCTATAGAAGGCAAAAGTCGATTACTGGTTGCCAGGGGCTGGGAAGGTTGGAGGATGGCAGCTGTGATGCAGGGTTTCTTTAGGTGGTGATGGAAATGTTTTAGAATTCATTGTGGTGATATTTGCACAACTCTGAATATACTAAAATACTGGTTTTTTCTTTTTTTTGAGACTGAGTCTTGCTCTGTTGCCCAGGCTGAAGTTCAGTGGCGTGATCTCGGCTCACTGCAAGCTCCGCCTCCCAAGTTCAAGAGATTCTCCCACCTCAGCCTCCTGAGTAGCTGGGATTACAGGCATGCACCACCACACCCAGCTAATTTTGTTGTATATTTAGTAGAGATGGGGTTTCACCATGTTGGCCAGGCTGGTCTTGAACTCCTGACCTCAAGTGATCTGCCCACCTCAGCCTCCTAAAGTGCTGGGATTACAGGCATGAGCCACCACGCCTGGCCACTAAAATACTGAATGTCTTTTATATTCAATATATTTAAAAACATTGAACTGTATACTTTACATGGGTAAATTTTTTGGTAGGTGAATATATCTCAGTACAGCTATTAACCCTCCCCCCTACCAAAAAAAAAAACTTAAAAAACTCTCTTTTATATGCTCAGAATTCTCCCATGGGTGCCAGGAAATAAAAACCAAAATCCCCACCATAGCCCACGAGGCCCCCACGATGTGACAGTCCTTACCTGCCCTCCCTCTCACCTCCCCACTCCAGCTGGCCTCCTTGCTGTTTTGCCAACATGCCAGGCAGAGTTTTGCCTCAGGGCCTTTGCACTGGCTGTTTCCTCTGCCCAGGATATTCTTCCCCAAGATATTCATAAGTCTCACTCCTCCACCTCCTTCAGGTCTCTGTTCAAATGTCATCTTCTCAATTAGACCATTCTTTTTTTTTTTAGACGGAGTCTTGCTCTGTCACCCAGGCTGGAGCGCAATGGCGCGATCTCGGCTCACTGCAACCTCTGCATCCCGGGTACAAGCGATTCTCCTGCCTCAGCCTCCCGAGTAGCTGGGACAACAGGCACATGCCACCACGCCTGGCTAACTTTTGTATTTTTAGTAGAGACGAGGTTTCACCATGTTGGCCAGGGTGGTCTCAAACTCCTGACCTCAGGTGATCCACCTGCCTCGGCCTCCCAAAGTGGTGGGATTACAGGCGTGAGCCACCATCTGCTCAATTAGACCATTCTTGATCACTCTACTTAAAATTGCACACTCCCTTGGCCAGGCACACTGGCTCATGCTTGTAATCCCAACACTTTGGGAGGCTTAGGCAGGAGGATCACTTGAGACTAGGAGTTGGAGACCAGCCTGGGCAACATGGTGAGACCCTGCCTCTGCAAAAAAAAAATAAAAATTAGCCATGCATGGTGGTGTGTGCCTGTAGTCCAAGCTGCTTGGGAGATTGAAGCAGAAGGATCCCTTTAGCCCAGGAGGTCAAGGTTGTAGTGAGCCATGGTTATGCCACTGCACTCCAGCCTGGGTGACAAAGTGAGACCCTATCTCAAAAAATAATAAGTAAAATTACAAACTCCCCGCTTCGCCACCCCACCCAATCCCCTCATATCTCTGGTCAGTTTTTCCCTATAGTCATCACCTTTAACAAACTATAGAATATATTTATTATGGTACCACCACCACCACCACCCCCAGCTTCCCTCCCTGGGACCCATTCCTGGTATATCCTTTTTAAGATCATGGATCCAGCAAATAGACCATGTAGGGCACTGACTAAGGCCATGAACTCTGAAAATAGTGTGCCTGAATTTGAATCCTGGCTTTGCCACCTATGAGCTTCAGATACATTTTTGTTTGTTTGTTTGTTTGTTTGTTTTTGAGATGGAGTCTCACTCTGTCACCCAGGCTGGAGTTCAGTGGCGTGATCTCGGCTCACTACAACCTCCGCCTCCCAGGTTCAAGTGATTCTCCTGCCTCAGCCTCCCAAGTAGCTGGGATTACAGGCACCCACCACCACACCTGGCTAATTCTTTTTTGTTTGTTTGTTTTTGTTTTTGAGACGGAGTCTCGCTCTGTCGCCCAGGCTGGAGTGCAGTGGCGCGATCTCGGCTCACTGCAAGCTCCGCCTCCTGGGTTCACACCATTCTCCTGCCTCAGTCTCCCGAGTAGCTGGGACTACAGGCGCCCGCCACCGCGCCCGGCTAATTTTTGTATTTTTAGTAGAGACAGGGTTTCAGTGTGTTAGCCAGGTGGTCTCGATCTCCTGACCTCGTGATCCGCCCGCCTCGGCCTCCCAAAGTGCTGGGATTACAGGCGTGAGCCACTGCGCCCAGCCTCCACACCCGGCTAATTTTTTAATTATTAGTGGAGACGGGGTTTCACCATGTTGGCCAGGCTGGTCTCGAACTCCTGACCTCGTAAGACGTGACTTTCACCTTCTGCCATGATTGTGAGGCCCCCCCAGCCACGTGGAACTGTGAGTCTATGAAACCTCTTTTTCTTTAAAAATTACCCAGTCTCAGGTTATGTCTTTATCAGCAGCATGAAGACAGACTAATACAGGTGGAGAGGATTAAATGGGTCAATATGTGTAAAGTGGTGAGAATAGAGTCCAGCACGTCGTAAGTGCTCAAATAAGTGTTAGCTGTTATTTTCTGTAAGCACTAAAATCTTAAAAGGGAGACCCTTAAATATCCATCCGTATTTACTTCAACCATTTTGGCCACTAAGTGACCTATGTAGCCCTAGACAAACAAATCTCTTCTCCTTTCTGACTTCAGTTGCCCCTTTTATGGAATGAAGTTGGAGTAATTGTTCCCAAGGGCCTGCCAAGCAATAGCTTTTCCTGGAAAAACTTTTAAAAATAACCTTTATTCATTATTACTCTAAGTGAAACATAGGTCTATCCCTCACCCTACCCCCACCATAGAAGCTCCGTAGGGCAGGGGTTTTTTTTCCTGTTTTGTCCCCTGCTCTAACCCCAGTGCCTGGCTGGGCGCTGAAGATACAAGTGAACACAGCAGGCCTGGTCCCTGCTCTTTCCGAGCTCAAAGGGAGGTAGATCTACCCATGCAGATTCAAAGGTCAAAGCAGCAACACACACCCATCCTTCTGACTGTGGATTCAGGTGGGGGCTGGGTCCTAGCCCTGGATCCCCCTTGCTTTGTGACCAGGGCAAGTAATGGCTCCTCTCTAAGCCTCCATTTACCCACCTGAGAACTGAGTATAATTTTACATACCCAATAGAAAAACAGGACGAGCACGGTGGTTCACGCCTGAAATCCTAACACTTTTGGTGGCCAAGGTGCAAGGATTGCTTGAGGTCAAGAATTCAAGGCCAGCCTGGGCAATATAGTGAGAGTTCATCTCTACACAAAATTGAAAAATTAGCCAGGCATTGTGGTGCATGCCTGTTAGTCCCAGCTGCTCATGGGGGGTTGAGGTGGGAGGATTGCTGAAGCCCAGGAGTTCGAGGCTGCAGTGAGCTGTACCACTGCACTCCAGGCTAGGTGACAGATCAAGACCCTGTCTCAAAAAAAATAATAAAAAATAAGAAGGAAGGAAAGAAGGAAGGAAGGAAGGAAGGAAGGAAGGAAGGAAGGAAAAGAGTAAAAAGGCAATTCACATAAGAGGAAATGCAAGAGCCAATAAGCACCCAAAACTATGTGTTACCTCAAGGAAAAGGGAGGAAACGTGCTAATTAAAACAGAACACAGTTTCTCCCCATAAGATTTGCAAAATGAAAATGATCAATAGCATCTATCGTTTGGTGAAGGGGTAGAAAACAGACATCTGAAAAACTGCTGTTAGAAATGTCAGCTGGGGGCAGTGCTAATGGATGGAAGTGTGGCAGTGTCCATTAAAAGTTCTTAAATTGGCATACTATTAATGACCAAGCAACTCTATTTCTAGGAATGGGTCCTACAAAAATACACACAGACATGCACAAAGAGGCAAATACAAGGACATTACTGTAGCAAGATTCATAATAGCAAAAGAACTGGAGAGCTGACAATAGGGTTAGATTATGAGAATCCCCATAATGGAGTCTTTTTTTTTTTTTTTTTTTGAGATGGAGTCTCACTCTGTCACCCAGGCTGGAGTGCAGTGCCGCGATCTTGGCTCACTACAACCTACACCTCCCAGGTTCAAGTGATTCTCCTGCCTCAGCCTCCCGAGTAGCTGGGACTATAGGCACACGCCACCACGCCTGGTTAATTTTTGTATTTTTAGTAGAGACGGGGTTTTGCCATGTTGGCCAGGCTGGTCTCGAACTCCTGACCTCAGGTGATTCACCTGCCTCGGCCTCCCAGAGTGCTGGGATTACAGGTGTGAGCCACCTCACCTGGCCATAATGGAGTCTTATATGCACCTATCAATAATAATATAGTGATAGGAAAATATGTTACCTAAATTTAGATGAAATGGGCCAGACATGGTGGCTCACATCTGTAATCCTAACACTTTGGGAGGCCAAGACAGGAGGATCACTTCAGCCTACAAGTTCAAGACCAGCCTGGGCAACATAAGGAGATCCCATCTCTACAAAAAGTTTAAAAATAGCTGGGCAGAGTGACGTGCACCTGTGGTCCCAGCTACTCAGGAGGCTGAAGTGGGAGGACTGTTTGAGCCTGAGGGGTTGATGCTACAGTGAGTCATCATCACACCACTGCTCTCCAGCCTGAGTAATAGAGCAAGACCCCATCTCAAAAAATAAAAGAAAAAATAAGTAGATTTAGACGAAATGGACAAATTCTTAGATGAATAGGGCCTAGCAAAACTGACACAAGAAAAAATAGAAAACCTAAATAGTACTACAACTATCAAAGAAATTCAATCCTTAAACCCTCCCCATAAAGAAATCTTCAGGCACAGAGATTTCACACAAAGAAGTGATAAACACTGCATACATATAGTTCAATTTATGTAAATATATACTTTCACACATATATTACATATATAACTATATGTATATTCATACATATATATTTATATATTTAGATTCATATATATACGCAAACACATAAACATGGGAGGATGCACGTCGAACTGCTGATTATGATGACCGTCAGAGAGGGGATTTAGGGACTGTCTGTTTCCCATGCTGTTCCCATTTTTGTGAAACCATATTTTTTTGTTTTTTGAGACAGGGTCTTGCTTGTCATCCAGGCTGGCGTGCAGTGGCACAATCATGGCTCACTGCAGCCTGGGCCTCCCAGACTCACATGATTCTCCCATCTCAGCCTCCTGAGCAGCTGATAGTTCAGGAATGACCTACCACACCCAGCTAATTTTTGTATTTTCTGTAGAGATGGGGTTTTACCATGTTGCCCAAGCTGGTCTTGAACTCCTGGGCTCAAGATATCCCCCTACCCCTGCCTCCCAAAGTGCTGGGATTATAGGCATGAGCCATCATATCCCACCTGAAATCGTATTTATGACCAAACATAACCCAATCAAAGGTTAGATTCCTTGATGTAAAATAGCCAATGGTAGGAAGATGATGTTGAGATTCACCCTGGGACCTCCCAGGAAACTGCCATATCCACAGCAAACAGAAGTTGCTCAATGAATGTCAGTCCAAAGGCAAAAGAGCATTTCTCCCATTTAACCATTCAGTGAGAGTCCACCACATATGTTACACTGTGCATTTATTTACAAAGAGGTTAGAGAAACACACAGAATCTGGCCCCCCTTTGCACTGGGGAGTCACCATCGTCATAATAAATACAGTAATTTTAAAAAAGAAAAAAAATACTAGATTGGAACAGCTGAGGGTCATCAGGCTTCCCCCATTCCCTCTCACAGGGAGTGGGGGGCATGAGATAGAAACCATCTTCCTTCCCCTCTTCTACCTCCGAATCCTCCATAATTGTCCAGGGATCGAAGTGAAAGAGTCCTTCTTTCCAGGTGTTACCAACCCCTACTTGACCCTCAAAACCCCCAAATCAGTGCTCCTTCCCTTCCCAGGGCACTCTGCAGGAACCACCTGAGTCAGACACAGAGTCTGACCAGATTGCCAAGGGGATATCTTAAGGGTCCAGGGACATGGAGGGGGCACTTTGTGAATGAGAGGGGGCCATAGCTGGGCAAGGAAAGGAGGAATGAGGGGGCTCATCAGCAATGAGAGGGAGAGCGGTGAAGGGGAACAAACAGACTAGGCTTCTAAACTAAAACGGGGAAATTCAAACCGAATTACCCCTTTTGCATACATGGACACTTACTGTACAGATGAGGAAAGTGACGCCCAGAGAAGGGGAACTGTCTTGCCCAAGGGCTTCCAAGCTAGAAGCTGAACTGGGTCAAACAGGGCTCATCCCCATTCCTCTCGGTGGTGGTGGGGGAGCCTTTTCAACCAAGACTGTTAGGAGTGGGGAGAGTGAGGGGGGTCTTTGGAAGCAGAGAAAACGATGGTCTTTGGAAGGTAGATGTGGAAGGGTCAGTGGTTGGGAGTGTGGAGGTGCAGAGGCCATGAAGGGGGAGCCCAAGCAAATCCCCAAACTCACACTGTAGTCATGACCTTGAGAGAACCCGAACGGAAACGCAGTATCTTTTTCTTGAGCGCGTGGGAAGCTTTGATCTTCACGAAGACTTTGGCGGGGCCTGCGGGCGCCCCTGCACCTGCTCCGCCCCCAGAGGCCGCGGTGGCCGCCACCAGCTGCTGCGGCCACACAAGGCCACCGCTGCCGTCTGAGTCGCTGGAGGCAGAGCTGAAGGCAGGCGATTCTCCCTCGCTGGCGCTCGATTCGCTCTCCCCGTAACCCCCGCCGACGCCTCCCGCAGGCCCCCGGCGTCCCAGGGGCCCCAGGCGCCCAGCCGAGCACTCGGAGTCGCTGCCCGCGCAGCCGTAGAGCAGACGACGCTGGGGAGCTGACGGGGACGGGCCGGGGCCGGGAACACGCGCCGCAGGGGCTCGGGGCCGCACGCGGCGCCCATCGGCAGCGTCGATCTCCGCAGTGGAGCGCCAGCGACGGCAGGACCCTGCGGCCTGGGCCGCCAGCGTGGGCGCTGGGCCGCGGCGTGGCCGTGGCGGCCGAGGCTCTTCCCGCTCCGCCGTGGGGTACTTAGGGGGCCCCGAAGGGACCGCGGAGGCGCGGCCCAGCAGGCTGGTCTCGGACTGGGAGCGCGAGGCCTTGCGGGCCCTGGGCGAGCCGCGGCGGCCCGAAGCCTCGGCCATGCGTCCACGGCGGCCGGCGGCCCGGGGACGCTCCCGGGGTGGTGACTGCTCCACGCTGCGGCCGCGGGTCAGCGGCGGCGGTTTGCGGCGGGCGGCGCGGCCAGGGAGGCCTCGGGTGGCCGCCTGCGCGCCCGGGATGTACTGCGCCTTCACCAAGCGGCCCTCAGCCGGGCTGTCGGGGGGTGAGGGGGCGGCGGGCGGCGCAGCGGGCTCGGGTGCCGCCTCCGACTCCCACGACGACGCCCAGGCGCGGCTCAAGGCGGCAGGGCTGGTGGGGTGGCCCCCGACGCGCTCCAACGAGGGCTCCCGCGCGGGCCGCGCGCTGCCGGGGGACGGAGACGCGTCGGGCGGCCGCTGGCGCACGCTGTTCTGGCGCCGCGGGCCGCCGTCCGCGCCCCCGGGACTGGTCCGGGGCTGGCCCGCCCCCCGGCGGCGGCGCCTGCGCAGGAGCGCCGAGATGTAGCCGTCCAGGGGCCGCCCTGCGCTCCCCGCGTCGGGCGAGTCGGTGGGAGGGCGGCCGCAGGGCCGCGGGCTGCGCATCGCCACGGCGTGCAGCGGGCTGGGCGTCAGAAAGGGCCCGGCGCGGGCCCGCCGCTCCGCCGAGGAGCAGGCCTCCGGGCCGGCGGACCCCCCTGCCGTCGGGTAGGGCGCTGAGAAGGACCGCGGCACCGCTGCCCGCGCGCCCACCACCTCCGGAGCGCTGGGACTGGCGTCTCCTAGGGAAGGAAGGCCAAAAAAAAAAAAAAAGAGAGAGTGGAGGGGCTCTCAAAGTCCTTTCCCATTTCTCATCCAGCCCGGAAGGGGCGGGTTGCCTCCCTCCCTTCCATCCTCATCTCAGCAAAAACCCTGCTCTCACACCTTCCTTCTTGTAAAATTCATAATAAAATCTTTACAGGGTCCTACAAGACCCTGTGTGACTTGTCCTGCCTCTGCCTCTCCAACTCTCACAACATCTTACCCCCTTTTTTTTTTTTTTTTTTTTTTTTTTTTGAGACGGAGTCTCGTTCTGTCGCCCAGGCTGGAGTGCAGTAGCCCGATCTCGGCTCACTGCAAGCTCTGCCTCCCGGGTTCATGCCATTCTCCTCCTGAGTGGCTGGGACTACAGGCGCCCGCCACCACGCCCGGCTAATTTTTTTGTATTTTTAGTAGAGACGGGGTTTCACCGTGTTCGCCAGGATGGTCTCGATCTCCTGACCTCGTGATCCTCCCGCCTCGGCCTCCCAAAGTGCTGGGATTACAGGTGTGAGCCACTGCGCCTGGCCTTTTTTTTTTTTAGACAGGTTCTTGCTTGCTCTGTCACCCAGGCTGGAGTGCAGTGGCGCAATCATACCTCACTGCAGTTTCCAGCTCCTGGGCTCAAGGGATCCTCTCGCCTTATCTTTCTGAACGGCTGGGACTACAGGAACGCATCACCATGCCCTGCTGATTTTTTGATTTTTTGTAGGGTGGGGTCTCACTGTGTTGCCCAGTCTGGTCTCCAACTCCCAGGCTCAAATAATCCTCCCGCCTCAGCCTCCTAAAGTGCTGGGATTACAGGCATGAACCACTGAGCTGACCCTTCTCCTCTACTTATAGGACTCCAGCCACACTGGCCTCCTGAAAGCAGGCGCCAGTCACATTCTGGCCTCAGAGCCTTTCTGCTTCCCATTCCAGATTCCAGATTCCCGGAATGCTCTTCCTTCTGGATATCTGCTAGGTCCACTGCCCCACTTAGTTCAGGGCACAACTCAAATGCTACAGTCTCAGTGAAGCCCTCCCCAGCCATATTTTCTAAAATTGCACTTCCCTCCCCAAACTCAAAGGGACACTTCTGAGTCCCTTTCCCCAGCTTATTTCTTGTCATAGCACATGGCATTATTTCATACCCTAGATATTTTACTTATTTATCCTGGTTTATTTATCTATCTATCTATCTATCTATTTATCTATTTATTTATTTATTTTTTAGACGAAGTCTCGCTCTGTCACCCAGGCTGGAGTGCAGTGGCATGATCTCAGCTCACTGCAATCTCTGCCACCCGGGTTCAAGCGATTCTCCTGCCTCAGCCTCCTGAGTAGCTGGGATTACAGGCACGTGCCACCACGCCCAGCTAATTTTTGTATTTTTTGTAGAGACGGGGTTTCACCATGTTGGTCAGGCTGGTCTGGAACTCCAGATCTCGTGATCTGCCCATCTCGGCCTCCCAAAGTGCTGGGATTACAGGCATGAGCCACCGCGCCTGGCCATTTATCCTGTATTTTATCTATTCCTCCAACTAGGCTGGCAGTTTCCTGAGGGCAGGGATTTGCCTGTTTTGTTCATTACTGTTCATTTTGTTCATTGCTCCTGGGATACTGCTAGATAGCACATAGTGGGGGCTCAAAAACTTACTTGTATGAATGAATGACAGCAGTTCCTGTTTACCAGTGACTGCCATGCACCAAGTCCAATGCCTTAGAGCAGAGGCTCACTGAATATTCAAAAATATCCCCTTAGGGCAGGCACTGTTTGTGTGTGTGTGTGTGTGTGTGTGTGTGTGTGTGTGTGTGTGTGTGTGGTTGGTGTTTTATTTTTATCTTTTTGAGGCAGAGTCTTGCTCTGTCACCCAGGCTGGAGCACAGTGACACCATCTCAGCTCACTGCAACCTCTGCCTCCCAGGTTCAAGCAATCCTCCTGCCTCAGCCTCCCAAGTAGCTGGGATACAGGCATGCACCACAATGCCTGGCTATTGAGGCACTGTTATTTTATTTATTTATTTATTTATTTATTTATTTATTTATTGAGATGGAGTCTCACTCTGTCACCCTGGCTAGAGTGCAGCGGCTCCATCTTGGCTCACTGCAACCTCCACCTCCAGGGTTCAAGCAATTTTCCTGTTTCAGTTTTCAGAGTAGATGGGACTACAGGCACACACTACCACGCCCAGCTAAGTTTTGTATTTTTAGTAGAGACAGGATTTTACCATATTGGTCAGGTTGGTCTCGAACTCCTGATCTCAGGTGATCCACCTGCTTTGGCCTCCCAAAGTGTTGGGATTACAGGCATGAGCCACTGTGCCCAGCCTATTTATTTATTTATTTTGAGACAGAGTCTTGCTCTGTCACCCAGACTGGAGGGCAGTGGCACAATCTTGGCTCACTGCAACCTCCACCTCCCAGGTTCAAGCGATCCTCCCACCTCAGCCTCCCGAGTAGCTGGAATTACAGGTGTTCGCTACCACACCCAACTAATTTTTGTATAGACGGGGTTTCACTATGTTGGCTAGGCTGGTCTCAATCTCCTGGCCTCAAGTGATCCACCCACCTCCCAAAGTGCTGGGATTACAGGCGTGAGCCACCGCACCCAGCCATATTTCATTTTAACAGATGGAAAAACAGAGACCCAGAAATAAGAGACCTGCTCATAATCACGTGAAAAGGAAATGTCACAGCTGGAATTGGAATCCAGGCCCGATTCAGAAGTCTGTGCCCACAACCATCCTCTTACTGTCCTTTCCCTGGCCCCAGGGCCCCACCCTCACCCACCTTACCTAGGGACTTGGGCCTCTCACTGGCATAGATGCCCCGGGGCTCAGAGGGACCCAGGCGACCATAGGAGCTGGATCCAGAGAAGCCACTGTCCCCACAGAAGGTTGAGGGTGGTGAATCTGGACCTCCTGTAGAGCTGGGATCTTCATAGAAGCCTAAATTTCCAGGAGAAGCAGAGAGACTTCAGGGGGTTTGGGTGGGAAAACCAGAGCTGGGGAAACGAGGAGATGGCGTGGGGAGAGACACGGGGGGCCTGAGAAATAGGGATACGGGGAACATGGAGGCATCCCAGGCAAACCCTACCCCTCCATCCATGCTCACCCGAGCTACGCCCGCTCTCCTGTTCCAGGCCCCCAGACTCCAGGCTCAGGTCTCCCAGCTGCTGTCCCAGGTCCCAGACGAGACCAGGCAGGGCCTCCTGAAGGCATAGGGAGAGAAGGATGGTCAGAAGGCCCCCAGTCCTCTGCCGACTGGTCCCCTATTCCATGAGCTCATGGGCAGAGTTTCACTTTGACAATGAGGCTCTCGCTTCAAAGGATAAAAGCAGTACCTGAGTCCCAGGACCCCCTCAAGATCTGTGTCTCTTCATCCCCATTAGAAAGTCCTTCCGACGTTCCAACTCCAGTCCTTCATGCTGCAGCCCCATCTCATTCCCTCTTAGGTGTGATGAGGACTCAGAAAACCCCCATCTCTTGCCCTGTCTTTATCAGTTGCTACCCCCAATCTGTGCTCAGAGCCCCTCAACCCTGATTAGAATGTCCCTCTTTGAGTCTAACTTCAGGATTGCTGTAAGGACAGTTTACTGCTAAAAGGTGGTGTCCAGGACCCCCAGATCTCTTAGTCATAGGTCTGCCTTCTTCTCCAAGTTTTTCTTTTTTTATTTTTATTTATTTATTTATTTATTTTGAGATAGGGTCTCACTCTGTCGCCTAGGCTGGAGGGCAGTGGCGTGATCCCAGCTCACTGCAGCCTCTACCTCCCGGGATCAGGCAATTCACCCACCTCAGCCTCCTGAGTAGCTGGGATTACAGGCGCCCGCCACCACGCCCAGATAATTTTTGTGTTTTCAGTAGAGGCAGGGTTTCACCATGTTGCCCAGGCTGATCTTGAACTCCTGACCTCAGGTGATCCACCTGCCTCGGCCTCCCAAAGTGCCGGGATTACAGGCATGAGCCACTGCACCCAGCCTCTCCCCGTCTTTGACCTTCTTTCTCAGATACGCCCATTGCCCCTTATCACCAACAGAAGGTCCTTTTGTGAGTCTTCCTTAAGTCCTTCCTGCTGCAGATTGCCTCTTTCCCCCATATGGGTAAAATAGGCTGACCACGACTCATAAACGTCTTTGCTCTCCCTTCAGAAAGAACCTCCCAAGCCTCCTAGACAGTCCTGTGAGTCTAGCCTTACTGGTACTGCAGCAGCCATCCCAGCACGTTCCTTTGCCCTAGAGACCACATCCTCCTTCTGCCTTTGGTCCACTCCCACCAGGAAGCTCCAGTGGGTCTACCTTTCCTCATTGCCATAAGAAATTTCCGGGAGTCAGGCCGGGCGCAGTGGCTCACGCCTGTAATCCCAGCACTTTGGAAGGCCGAGGCGGGCGGATCACATGAGGTCAGGAGTTGGAACCAGCCTGGCCAATATGGTGAAACCTCGTCTCCATTAAAAATACAAAAACCAGCGGGGCGTGGTGGTTTGCGCCTGTAGTCCCAGCTACTAGAGAGGCTGAGGTGGGAGGATTGCTTGAGCCCAGGAGGCAGAGGTTGCAGTGAGCCGAGATCACACCATTGCACTCCAGCCTAAGCAACACAGCAAGACTCTGTCAAAAAAAAAAAAAAAGAAGGAAAAAAGAAAAAGAAATTTCCATGAGTCTACCCTGGATCCTTCTTGCTGCAGGAAAAGAGCACTTCTCACGGATGGGGTCTCCAAGACATTAGGACTTAATCTCATTTTAGAAAAGAGAGGGTCAGAGCCAGAAAAAGTCTCACATGGGTCTGAGTGAGGCCGGGTAGCAGCAGGCAGCCTCGGGCTGACGGTTGACCCTCAGACAAAAGTGGCTTGTCTGGACCGCAGGAGGGAGGGAAGTGGGGAGGACGGTTTGGGAGGGCAGGCACCCAGCCCTGCCTATTTAGGGCAGAAAGACTGGCCGGCTCCCCGGCAGCCACAACCCCCCCGCCCCATCCCAGTCTCTCCAGGGCCCAGCCTCTCCCATCCCCCTAGAACAGAAGCCCCCATTCGGGCCTGTTTATTTGAGGAAGGTCAACAAATCCTTCCACTCTGGGCTCCTGCCCTGGGTATATTGAGATGCTCACAGTGAAGTCATCTTTGAGCAGAACTCAAAAAAGCAGCTGAATTGGGCAGCATCAGGAAGTAACTAAAAAAAAACTCTCGGACCTACCATGTACCCCATGTCATGTCCGCCACAAATCACTGGCATGCTCACTCCCCTCTAGCCACGCCTGGCCTTGCCACCATCCCTCGAACATACCATGTATGCGCCTACCTCAGGAGAATGTTTCCCCCACATACCTTCCTTGCTTCATTCAGATCTTTGGTGACCTGATCTCTTCTCTGACACCTTTCCAAAATAGCTCCCCTGTCATTGTGCACCCCGTTGCCCTGCTTTTTGGGTTTTTTCTACATATCAGTAATGACCTCTTGATTTAAAATTATACATCAGGCCGGGCTCGGTGGCTCACGCCTGTAATCCCAGCACCTTGGGAGGCCAAGGCAGGGAGGATCACTTGAGGTCAGGAGTTCAAGATCAGCCTGGCCAACATGGTGAAACCCCGTCTCTACTAGAAATACAAAAAATAGCCAGGTGTGGTGGTGCGTGCCTGTAATCCCAGCTACCCAAGAGGCTGAAGCAGGAGAATTGCTTGAACCAGGGAGGCGGAGGTTGCAGTGAGCCGAGATCACGCCACTGCACTCCAGCCTGGGCGACAGTAAGATTTCGTCTCCAAAAACAACTAAAATAAAATAAAAGTATACATCAAGGTATCATTTGTTTGTTGAATCTCACTAGAATGTCAGCCCTAGGAACGCAGAGATTTGTCTGTTTAGCTCACAGGTGCACCCCTACCCAGTGCCTAGAACAGTGCCTGGCACAAAGTGGGTGCTCAGGAAATATTTAATGGGCTGGGTGTGGTGGCTTATGCCTATCATCCCAGCACTCTGGAAGTGCCAAGGCGGGAGGATCGCTGGAGGCCGAGAGTTCAAGACCAGCCTAGGTGACATAGCGAGACCCAGTCTCTCTCTCTCTCTCTATATATATATATATACACACACAGACACACACACACACACATATACACACATATATATACACATATATACACACACATATATATACACATATATATACACACATATATATACACATATATACACACATATATATACACATGTATATACACATATATGTATGTATATGAAATTTATTTATTTATTTATTTATTTATTTTTGAGATGGAATCTAGCTCTGCTGCTCAGGCTGGAGTGCAGTGGTGCAGCCTCCACCTCCCAGGTTCAAGTGATTTTTTTTTTTGCCTCAGTCTCCCAAGCAGCTGGGATTACAAGCATGTCCCACCACACTTGGCTAATTTTTGTGTTTTTAGTAGAGACAGGGTTTCATCATGTTGGCCAGGTTGGTCTCGAACTCCTGACCACAAGTCATCTGCCCACCTCAGCCTCCCAAAGTGCTGGGATTGCATGCGTGAGCCACTGTGCCTGGTCTTTTTTATTTTATTTTTGAGACAAGGTCTCACTGTCTCACCAGGCTGGACTGCAGTGGCACGATCACGGCTCACTGCAGCCTTCACCTCCTGGGCTCAGGTGATCCTACCACCTCAGCCTCCCAAGTAGCTGGGACTACAGGCACATGCCACCACACCCCCGCTAATTTTTGTATTTTTTTGTAGAGACAGGGTCTCCCTGTGTTGCGTAGGCTTGTCTCGAACTCCTGGGCTTGAGCAGTCCTCCCGCCTCAGTCTCTTAAAGTTTTGGGATTGCAGGCATGAGCCATTGCACCCAGCTGTCTATTTTTTAAAAAGAAATATTAGATGAAAGAATGAATGTATACAATGGAATACTATACAGCTGTTAAAACAGAATGAGTCAAATTTCTATATAGAATCATTACCAAGATATAGCATTGAGCAGAAACAGAAAAGTGCAGAATATATATAGTATGAGTGACTCAGAATTACCTGGAGGGCTTGTGAAAGCCCAAATGACTGAGTCCCATTCCCAGAGCTTTTGATTCCAGCCTGCAGTCGCGCCCAAGTAGTTGTATGGCTAACAAGTTCCATGTCATGTGGTGCTGCTGGCTAGGAGGCCACACTTTGACTGGCATAGTCTCTGGGACCTCACCCAAGAAACTAGAATTTGTAAAAAGCAAAGCTTTGACAAAAGCTCTACGTTTTTTGGTATGTAAACAGTTTCTGTTAGGAGATATGTTGGAAGACGTCTGGGAGGTGACACTAAGGTGACAATGATGGTGACCTCAGGGGATAGGTTGGATTTAGGGGCTCCAGGGAGGAATGAGGGGACTGGATGGTGGAAGGAAGTGTTTAAGGAGGCGTGACTTGGCATCACATTAAGCTCTGCTGCTCCCCAGCTGTGTGACCTCGGGTGGGTGACTTTACCTCTCTGGGCTTCAGTTTCCTTATCTATAACTGGGCATCATAGGACACCATCTCCTGGAGGTTATTGTGAGGATTAAATGAGTTTCTTTTTTTTTTTTTTTTTTGAGACGGAGTCTTGCTCTGTGGCCCAGGCTGGAGTGCAGTGGCACAATCTCGGCTCACTGCAAGCTCCGCCTCCCGGGTTCACGCCATTCTCCTGCCTCAGCCTCCTGAGTAGCTGGGACTACAGGTGCCCGCCACCACGCCCAGCTAATTTTTTGTATTTTTAGTAGAGATGGGGTTTCATGACGTTAGCCAAGATGGTCTCAATCTCCTGACCTCGTGATCTGCCTGCCTCGGCCTCCCAAAGTGCTGGAATTACAGGCGTGAGCCACCGCGCCCGGCCAATGAGTTTCTTTTGACACATAATAAATGCCAGTTTGTATGATTACAGGAAAGCTACGAGTTTCTTACAAGGAAAATAGAAAATGTTTCCATTGTTTAATTAAAAATAAACGTAGGTGTCGGGCGCAGTGGCTCATGCCTGTAATCCCAACAACTTTGGGAGGCCGAGGCGGGAGGATCACTTGAGGCCAGGAATTCAAGACCAGCCCGGCCAACATGGTGAAAGCCCATCTCTACTAAAAATACAAAAATTAGCCAGGGGTGATGGTGCATGCCTGTAATTCCAGCTACTCGGGAGGCTGAGGCAGGAGAATTGCTTGAATCCAGGAGGTGGAGGTTGCAGTGAGCCGAGAATCACTTGAACCTAGGAGGTGGAGGTTGCAGTGAGCAGAGATTGTGCCATTGCACTCCGGCCTGGGTGACAGAGCAAGATTCTGTCTCAATGAATAAATAAATAAAGGCCAGGTACAGTAGCTCACACCTGCAATCCCAGTGCTTTGAGAGGCTGAGACAGAAGGATTGCTTGAGCCCAGGAGTTGGAGACCAGCCTGAACAACATAGCAAGACCTCATATCTTTAAAAAAAAAAAAAAAAAATTAGCCAAATGTGGCGGCGTGCACCTGTAGTCCTAGCTTCTTGGGAGGCTGAGGCAGGAGGATTGCTTGAGGCCAAGTTAGAGGCTGCAGTGAGCTATGATCGTGCCACTGCACTTCAGCCTGAGAGACTTTGTCTCCAAAAATAAATGAATAAATAAATATATCATTTAAAAATACATAAATAAACGTGAAAGGATAGACTTTTTGGTAAGTTCTGCCAAGTCTAATTCCGGTTGTTCCATTACAAGGAAGAGCAGAAATTAGGGAGACAGACAGGAGATGCCTCCTCCTCTCCAGCACCTAGACGCCCCCCAGAAATATTCCAAGTCTACACCCCTCTATTTGCAAGTCTGGCCTCATTCCTTCCAGTTGCAAAAGGATGAATATTTAAAAGATTAGAAAGTCCTTGGCCTGAGTCTGGCTCTCTGCCTCCTCACGGTGCCCCTCATCCTTTCTCTGCAGGCTTAATAAGAGTGTGGTTAGGACCCCTGGAGACCCCTTTGCCCAAACTTCCCTTACCTTGTTTCTCCCCTCACATGCCTCTCGTTGGTATCCAATGCCCATTTATCTCTATTAGGAAGTCATTCCGCAAGTCTAACTTAAGTTCTTCTTGATGAAAGGAAGCTTTTTCCTTCTTGAGAGCAAGCAGGACCCAGGGAGCCCCTGCCCTCACCCAGGATTCCTGCCTCTCTTCTCTGCAACACCCCTGATCTTTACCTGGTATCCCCATCATTCCTATTAGAAAGTAATCAAGTCTGGCTTCAGTCTTTCTTGCCTTGAAGGAAGCGTATTCCTGGCAGGGGCTGGGAGTGGGGGGATAAGTCATAAGACAAGGGTTGGGGGATCAGAGGAAGCCCTCACCCACTCTTCAGAGGGACCCAGGAACCCCCAGCACTAGAGAAGTTTATATTTAGCGCTTCTCTGCTCCTCCTCCTCCCCCCGCCTGCCACCGCCTCCTCCCTGATGCTGGGACAAGCTTTGCCTAGAGACTGGGGGGTGGGGGGGACAGGCCTCTCCACTATCAGCTCATGCCGGGAGGACAGAGGGCTGAGGGGGAGGAGGGGACAGAGGGACCGAGGAGAGGGAGACTGAAGGGCAGAGATGGGGAAGGTGAAGGGTGAAAAGGGGAGAGACCGAGGGCAGAGGGGGAGAGGACACAGCTACCCACAGCTACCCCATCCTCATGCCTCGCCTTCTCCTTGTCAGGATGGAAGGCGCCTTCCAAGCCGAGCCAGCTTGGGGTGGGGGGAGCTAGCGAAGGCCCCCACAATCCGTCTCTAACTTTGGGAGGGGGTGGGGCCTCCCACAGCTGTTTCTGTTTCCAGAAAAGAATGTGCAGGGGGGTCCCACTCCTGAGAGGGGGAGGGGCCGGGCGTGCAGCCCCGGGAGCCTGGCTTCAGTCTTCCTCCCCAGTCCCCATCTGGGGAGGGGGCGGTCGAGGTCAGCGGCGGGGAGAGCCCCCTCCACTGCCACCTCGGCTCAGGTTTCCCGAAACGGGAAGCTCTGGCCACACACAGGCTTGGGGATGGGGATCTGCCGTGGAGCCAGGGTGTGCGGGCTGGGGGGAGGGGAAGACAGACTGAGCCTGGGACGTCGGGCAAGAAGAAGAGAGCGAGGTGCAGACAGGCAGGAAGGGAAGGCCAAGGAGACAGATGCAGAGGGACACAGAGATCACAGAGACAGAGAGACAGGATGAAGAAAGAGAAGCAGACACAGAAAGTCACAGGGATGTGGCAGGACGGAGAGAGTGACAGAACCCCAGGACGAGATAGGGAGACTCAAGGAATGACATAGAAAGGGGAGAGGCATGGGGCCTCCTCAAGTCATTCCGGAGACCTCTGCCCATCTTCCACCATGAGAACACCCAGAGTCCAGAAGTCTCCCCCAGGCGCTGCCTCGACCTGCCTCCCCTTGGGTCAAGGAGAGCTGGGGCCAGGTAGGAAGCAGGGGAAGTGTCACCAAAGGGTCAAGATCCCAGTGGGGGGTCCTCAGGGACTGTGAGCTTCCTCTCAGCAGTGGTCCCTCCCTCTGGAGGCCCTGAGATTCCCCTCCTCCCACCCCGCCCCCTCCAGAGATCTCCAAGCACACCAGGACTTAGGGAAGATGGAGCCCTGGTGGCGGGGCCCAGAGAAGGGCATGTTTGGAGCCTCGCTGTGTCACCTTGGGTGAGTCGCTTGCTGTCTCTGAGCCTCAATTTGTCTCTCTGTTAAATGGGGACTATCACCCCCTGTTTCCCAAGCCTCAAGAAGACAACGCCTGCAAAGTACCCGGTCTCGGGTTTGACACATACTTGGCGCCCACAAGGATTTTCTTTGGGGAAGGGGTGTAAGAGACAGGGCCTGTGTTTCTCACGAGGCCCCAGTGGGGGCGATGCAGTTCCCCCTCCCCCGATTTGGGGGCGGGGAGGCCAGGTCCGGCCCGCCGCCGGAACTCCGGGGTCGCCAGCCCCACCCCCTGTCCTTTCTCACTCCCTGCCTACCCAGGTCCCCAACCCCCGCCCGGGTGTCTGAGCATCCAACCGAGACAGACAGACACAGACGGGGGTGGAGGGACGAACGGACAGGCAGCCCCTTACCAGCTGCTCCTCCAGGGCCGCTGCGGCCCGGCGCGCCGCCGCCGCATCTTCATCCTCATCGGCGTCCTCCTCGTCCTCGGCCTCGGCGCCCCCCATTCCGGGCTGGGCCAGCCGCAGCGCCTGCTGCACGCGGTACTCCTGCCTCTCCCGGAGCCAATGTAACTCGCAGAGCCCGGCCAGGCTACCCTCCAGCCAGCCCCGCAGCCGGCCCCGCTCAGGGCTCACCGGGAACGAGAAGGCCCGGATCATGGCTGCGGCCCCCCGCCCCAGCCCGGCCGGGCCCCGCGGCCACCCCTCTCCCGGTCCCACCTCCCCGCCCCAGCAGCCTGCCCGCCCGCCCGCTGGCCGGGCTGTCACCGTCTCATCTGCATAGGCGCCCGCCCATTGGGCCGCCCACCCGAGCCTTATCTGCATGGCCACGCCCCCGGCGACCGAGCAACAGCCGCCTATTGGCGAATAACCTTCCTGACGAAGACTCTCGGCCGTGCAACCGCACCGCCCAACACGACGCATGCTCGCAACTGCCTACTCACTCCGCTCGCCACGCCCCCTCCGTGCAACTGCCTCGGGGCCCTGGCCACGCCCCCCACGCGTCACAATGAAACAAGCCCGCCCTTGCTTCAGTGCCATTGGTCTGTGCCTGGCCGGTCCTGCAGCAGGTTCCACCCTCTTGCGGGCGAGCTCTGGCTACCATTGGACTGTCCGGCGCGAGGGGAAGGGTGATCTATAAATAGGGAATGGGTACACGTGACAGTTTGGCAGCTGCTCCTACCCCTCCACCCCGCCCAACCTTCAGCTTCTGAGGCTGCGCAGGGGGAGAAAAGGGTTAGGGGGTCGAGCCCTGACTTCGCCTCCTCTTCCAAGAAGCCTTCCCAGACACTCAGCTGTAAAACCAGACGGACGTCCTCCGATAAAATTGTTTCTACGTAGGGCCGGCTTCACCGGCTTGGAATCCACTTAGAAGGGTCTTCGCGCTTGGTTGAATGTTCCGCAACTTCTGTCTTGAAATTTTTAGTTTTTGAGCAAGGGGCCCCTTATTTTCACTTTGCACTAGGCCAAATATGTAGCCGGTCTTGCTGCTAAGAGTCTAAGATCGACTGCATTCCAAATTCTGGAATTATAAGACCCTGGGTGGAAGATTCTATGCTTTCACCAGAAGAGAGTCTAAGCAGCTTTTGTCTCCCAGGTGGAAGGAGGATGTGTGCTCATCATTCTTCCATTCCAGGGGCCTTTGTTCTACGTTCTAAGGGGCTTTGTTCTCAGCCTTCTATGATGCTCTATTCTCAACGTTCTCTGGTCCTAGGAGTCTGAGCCTGACATTCGTTTCCAAGGCTTCCTGCTGTCTCTCCAGGCTCCGCAAGCAGGGCTGGGGCACCCTCAGGCGGCCAATCTGTATCACTACGCCGAGCCTGCCTCTACCAACTTCCAAGACCTAGCTCTAATATTCATACTCATCTCTCAGACAGACCTTGGCTCCCTAAAAGCCAAGGCCCAGAAAATCATACAAGAAATTCCCTCTTTTATGATTCCCCGTGCATGAAGTGACCTTCTGGTGGTGAGATGGAGAGAAATTGATAGTGGCGATAGACAGCAAAGTCTCCAGGAGCCAGACTTCCTCGGGGTGAGTCACAGATCTGTCACTTTCCAGCTGTGTGACCTTGGAAAACTTACTTAACCTCTCTGTGCCACCGTTTCTTCATCTGATCACGGGATCATAATACTGGCTGCCTCATAGAGTTGTTCTGAGGATTCAATGAAATGTATCAGGTCCTTGGAGCAGTGTCTTCCATGGATCAAGAGCCACAGAAGGGTTTGACAAATAAGTTTAAAAACTAATCTAGTAAGTTTCAGGGGGGGAAATGTCTTGAAATTTATTAGAGACAACCTTTATTCAGTCCTCCTCTTGTTCAAAATAGACTTAGAAAATTAGTCGGGTGTGGTGGTGCACACCTGTAGCCCCAGCTGCTTGGGAGGCTGAGGCGGGAGGATCACTTGATTTCCTTTTTGACTTCTTGATGCTTTTATTAATGATGATGCCAAAAGATTTCTGGAGAATCAGCCAGGTGCGGTGGCTCACGTCTGTAATCCCAGCACTTTGGGAGGCTGAGGCGGGCAGATCACCTGAGGTCAGGAGTTCAGATCAGCCTGGCCAACATGGCGAAACCCCATCTGTACTAAAAATACAAAAATTAGCTGGGCATGATGGCACACACCGAGATTGTGCCACTGCACTCCAGCCTGGGCAACAGAGGGAGACTCTGTCTCTAAATAAATAAATAAATAAATAAAGAGAGAGAGAATGCAAATGAAAGGCAAAAGTCATATGATGAGAAGCAGGCACGGGAGGACCAGAGTGGGTATTAAAATGGGGAATCCTAGCCAGGCTCTGTGACATACACCTGTAGTACCAGCTACCCAGAAGACAGAAGCAGGAGGATTGTGTGAGCTCAGGAGTTCAAGGCCAGCCTGGGCAATATGGTGAGACCCTGTCTCTAAAATAGTGTGTGTGGGAGGGAATCCTGGAGTTTCTGATTCCAGGAGCAGGCTGTCTCATGATGTCGTCTGCTTGACCCAAGGTTCTTGGGAGAGCTGTCTACAATTGCACCCTCGTCTGCTTCCAGGGCTCTTGAAAGAGCTTCCCTCTGAGGTCTCCAATGGGAGTGGATTCCCATTCAGCACAGGTCTTATATCTCTTCATCTCTGAGATATGAACCCAAGGCAGGACAGTCTGGTGTTTGCAATAGTGTAGGGTCCATCCCATCTGAGTTCAAGGTTAGTCTTCCTGCAATGTCTTTTCCGGAGGACTAAATTCCCTGTTTGGAAATTATGAAGAGGCCGTGATGGAGTATTTGGAGGGAAGGCAGCTCACACCTGTTAGTGACAAGCATAAGTGTACTTAGTCCTTGATAATATCTGAGAATGTCGATTGTAATAGACTAGAGTCCTCAAGGGCCCAATAGGAGTAGAATCCTTGTGAGTCTTTGAGTGATTATTTCATAAGAAGATTATTGATATGTGCTCTGGTAGGAAGAGTAATGGCCCCCCGCAAGATGTCTACATCTTTATCCCTGGAACCTGTGAATATAGCACCTTTTATGGAAAAAGGAACCTTTTGTGATTAAGAACCTTGAGATAGGGAGATTTATCTTGGATTATCCTGGTGGACCCAGTATCATCACAAGTTTCCTTATAAGATGGAGGCAAGAACGTTAGAGTCAGAGAAATATGTAAATATAGAAGCAGAGGCCGGGCCAGGCACAGTGGCTCACACCTGTAATCCCAAAGCTTTGGGAGGCCGAGTGGGGGAGGATCGCTTGAGGCCAGGACTTTGAGACCAGCCTGGGCAACACGTTTCTACAAAAAAAAAAAAAAAAAAAAAAATCAAAAAATCAGCCAGGCATGATGGCACACATCTGTGGTCCTGGTTATCTAGGAGGAGGATCGCTTGAGGCCACCAGTCTGATGCTGCAGTGAGCTGTGATTGTGCCAGTGCATTCCAGCCTGGGGCGACAGGGAAAGACCCTGTCTCAAAAAATAAAATAAAATAAATCTGTGTTGTTTTAAGCCACCACATTCATGGTGATTTGTTCTAGCAGTGTATTCATTTGCTAAGGTGGCCATAACAAAACACTACAGACATAGTTTAAACGACAGAAATTTATTTTCTCACCAATCTAGAGGCCAAGAAGTCCAAGATCAAGGCGTTGGCAGGGCTGGTTTCCTCCGAGGCCTCTCTCCTTGGCTTGCAGATGGTCACCTTCTCACTGTGTCCACACATGGTTTCCAGTATGTGTGCACGCATCCCTGTGCCTCTCTGTCTTTTTTTTTTTTTTTTCAAGACAGAATCTTGCTCTGTCATCCAGATTGGAGTGCAGTGGCACGATCTCGGCTCACTGCAACCTCCGCCTCTCAGGTTACAGTGATTCTCCTGCCTCAGCCTCCCGAGTAGCTGGGATTACAGGCATGAGCCAACTCACCCAGCTAATTTTTGTATTTTTAGTAGAGACGGGATCTCACCATGTTGGTCACGCTGGTCTCAAACTTCTGACCTCCAGTGATCTGCCTGCCTTGGCCTCCCAAAGTGCTGGAATTATAGGTGTGAGCCACCGCACCCAGCCCAAAAAACTTTTTAATTAGCTGGGCGTGGTGGTGCATGCCTGAAGTCCTGGCTACTGGGGAGGCTGGGGAGGAAGGATCACTTGAGCCCAGGAGGTTGAGGCTGCAGTGAGCCATGATTGCACCACTGTGCTCCAGCCTGGGCGACAGAGCAAGACTGTCTCAAAAAAAAAAAAAGAAAGAAAAAGAAAAGAAAAAGGAAAATAAGCTAATGCTTGTGGTTACGGGGAAGTCAAGGGACAACAGTGGGCAAGGGTAAGTTCAATTCTTCAGTTAGTTTGGCAAGTTTAAGTTTGACGAGACTGAATCGGCATGTTCAATTTGTCCTGATGATCATGGGCAATAGGGCTAAAGGATTTCTGTGAAATGGGAGTACCCACTGGTTCTCTGGATTAGCCTGCTTGATATGGGTAGGCTTTGTGACTCCACCCAAATCTCATTTTGAACTGCAGTCCCCAGGTGTTTAAGGAAAGACCTGGTGGGAAATGATTGGCTCACGGGGGCTGTTCTTGTGACAGTGAGGGAGTTCTCACGAGATCTGATGGTTTTATAAATGGTAGTTTTTCCCGCATTTACACACACGCACTGTCTTGCCTACTGCCCTGCGAGATGGGCCTCTTCACCTTCCGCCATGATTGTAAGTTTCCTTAGGCCTCCCCAGCCATGTGGAACTGTCAGTCAATTAAACCTCTTTCCTTTATAAATTACCCAGTCTCGGCAAGGCGCGGTGGCTCAAACCTGTAATCCTAGCACTTTGGGAGGCCAAGGTGGGCAGATTACTTGAGGTCAGGAGTTCAAGACCAGCCTGGCCAACATGGTGAAACCCCATCTCTACTAAAATACAAAAAATCAGCCGGGCATGGTGGCATGCACCTGTAATCCCAGCTACTCAGGAGGCTGAAGCAGGAGAATCACTTGAATCCAGGAGGCGGAGGTTGCAGTGAACCAAGATTGCACCACTGCACTCCAGCCTGGGTGAGAGAAAAAGACCCTGTCTCAGTTATTAACTGTGGTCACTGTGCAGTGCATTGGGCCGCTAAAATGTATTCCTCCAGTCTAGCTGAAACTTTGTACCTTTGATCAACATCTTTCCTGGGTCAGGCACAGTGGCTCATGCCTGTAATCCCAGCACTTTGGGAAGCCGAGGTGGGAGGATCGTTTGAGCCCGAGAGTTCAAGACCAGCCTAGGCAACACAGTGAAACCCTGTCTCTACAAAAAAAAATTAAAATCTTCCTTTTCCTCATCCCCCCTCTGGCGCTGAGTGTGCTGTTTGGGCTGATGTGGGTTCAGGGAGGCATGGAAACACTATGAGCTTGCTGAAAGTCAGAAGAGAGGCTACTGATTAGAAATTTCCTGCTGGGTGTTTAAGGTGAAGGGCCATCCACAAAGAGGGTGACAGGAGATTGTCACATGGAGGCTCTGCAAGGTCAGGACAAGAAAGAATAAGAATCTGGGGCCTGGGGGCCGGACGCGGTGGCTCACGCCTGTAATCCCAGCACTTTGGGAGACCCAGGCGGGTGGATCACAAGGTCAGGAGATTGAGACCATCCTGGCTAACACGGTGAAACCCTGCCTCTACTAAAAATACAAAAAATTAGCCAGGCATCGTGGTGGGCGCCTGTAGTCCCAGCTACTCAGGATGCTGAGGCCAGAGAATAGCATGAACCTAGGAGGCAGAGGTTGCAGTGAGCTGAGATCACGCCACTGCACTCCAGCCTAGGCAACAGAGCAAGACTCCGTCTCAAAAAAAAAAAAAAAGAATCTGGGTCCGGGCCCGGTGGCTCATGCCTGTAAATCCCAGCACTTTGGGAGGCCGAGGTGCAAGGATCGCTTGAGGCCAGGAGTTGGGAACCAGCCTGGGCCACATAGTGAGACCCTATCTCCAAAAAATTTAAAAACTTAGCCAGGTATAGTGGTGCATGCCTGCAGTTCCAGCTAGTAGGGAGGCTGAAGCGAGAGGATTGTTTGAGCCTGGGAGTTTGAGGCTGCAGTGAGCTATGATCATGCTACTACACTCCAGCCTGAGTGAGAGAGCAAGATCCTGTCTCAAAAAATTAAAAAAAAAAAAAAGCATGTTAGGGAGCTCCAATTCCCCAGGCAATCCTTCCTTGCCTCTTCCCAGCTTCTGGTGGCTCGTGGCAATCTCTAACATTATTTGGCTTGTGGCTGCATCATTCCAAGCTCTGCCTTCATCCTCACATGCTACTCCCTGTGTCTTACGCGGCCACCTTCTCATAAAGACACCACTCGGCCAGGCGCGGTGGCTCACACCTGTAATCCCAGCACTTTGGGAGGCCGAGGCGAGTGGGTCACCTGAGGTCGGGAGTTTGAGACCAGCCTGACCAACATGGAGAAAACCCCGTCTCTACTAAAAATACAAAATTAGCCGGGCATGGTGGTGCATGCCTGTAACCCAGCCACTCGGGAGGCTGAGGCAGGAGAATCGCTTGAACCCGGGAGGCAGGGTTTGCGGTGAGCCGAGATCGCGCCATTGCGCTCCAGCCTGGGCAACAAGAACGAAACTCCATCTTAAAAAACAACAAAAAAAGACACCAGTCATGTTGCATTAGGGGCCCACCCTACTCCAGTATGACCTCCTTTTAACTGATTACATCTGCAATGACCTTATTTCCAAGTAGGGTCATATCCTGAGGTACTAGGGAGACAAAATTCAACCGATGACCAGCCCAGAAACCACTGGAGTTGCCTTTTAGTCTTGGATAAAACAAAAATAATAATGGTATAAATGCATGCTGTGTGGATAAGGTTTTGCCTTCAAGGGCAAGGTCATGCCCTAAATCTTGTACTTATGAATTACATAGTTATAATTTGTCCTAGACACCCTTTTTTTTTCTGAGACAGGGTCTTGCTCTTTTGCCCAGGTGGAGTGCTGTGATGCAATCTCGGCTCACTGCAGCCTCAACCTGTCAGGCTCAAGCAATCCTCCCACCTCAGCCTCCAGAGTAGCTGGGACTAGAAGCGTGCATCACCACACTCAGCTAATTTTTTTATTTTTTATTTTTGTAGAGATGGGGTCTCCCTATGTTACCCAGGCTAATCTCGAACTCCTGGGCTCAGGTGATCCTCCCACCTTGGCCTCCCAAAGTGCTGGGATTACAGACATGAGCCTGTCCTTTATGAGCAAGGGCTTGGGGCAGATTTTTATTTGTTTTTCCTACTTCCTGTATAATTGCAGAAACTTGGGGCACGTGTGGAGTGTGAGTGAGTGAGCTGCTGGAATGAATTGACCAGACAGGACATCATCTATGTATGGGATTAGAATGGAATTACAGGAGAAAACCAAATCCCTCAAATTAGCATTCAGGATCGGAAAAAAAAGTAAGTAGGGGTTTCAGCGAACCACTGAGGCATAGCAGTCTATGTATGTTTACTGTTGACTTTCAAGGAGAAAGGGAAACGGGCTGTGGATCATCAGGTGTGTGAAAGAAGGCAGAGGGCATGTTAGTACAGTCGAGTGGCTGGTGGTGGCTTGTCTAGAATAGAGGCCAGTATAATGTTTGGATTGGAAATGGCAGGAACCACAGTGTGACTATTTTGTTTACAGCCTTGAGGTCTTGGACTGGCTGGTATCCTTTATCACTGAGACTGTTACTGGGATTTTTTTTTTTTTTTTTTGAGACAGAGTCTCACTCTGTCATCCAGGCTGGAGTGCAATGGTGCGATCTCGGCTCACTGCAACTTCTGCCTCTCGGGTTCAAGCAATTCTTCTACCTTAGCCTCCTGAGTAGCTGGGATTACAGGTACCTGCCGCCATGCCCAGCTAATTTTTTAATTTGTTTTTAGTAGAGACGGGGTTTCACCGTGTTGGCCAGGCCGGTCTACAACTCCTGATCTCAGGTGATCTACCCGCCTCGGCCTCCCAAATTACGGGTGTTATCATTGGGATTCTTGGCAGACAGGAGTGTTGTAGGAGATGGAAGTGGATAGTAGGAGGCTCTGAATAATGGGTTGGGGGCCCTAGTGTGCCTCTGGTGTCAGAGCACATTAAGGCAGCTTCAAGAAGGGCATGAAAAGATCTAATTCTATTCCACAACTTGGGGTAATTGGTTAAAAAAAAAAAAAAGGGAGCCAAGTGCAGTGGCTCACACCTGTAATTTCAACACTTTGGGAGACCGAGGTGGGAGGACTGCTTGAGGCCAGGACTTTGAGACCAGCCTGGGCGACATAGCAAGACCTTGTCTCTATTTAAACACAATTTTTTTTTATTCTAAAAAAGAAAGGATCTACTTCTACCTTAAGAGGTTCAGCCTCCCAGAGGCACCCTATGTTTGTTGAGTTGGGGGCTCAAAGAGAATCAGGAATGCAAGTCACAGATCTTGGATATGTAGGTCTGAGGGAGAGGTGGATGTTTTGGGAAGGGGGTGGTTGGAGTGGTGGGAAGGTTAGTGGACTAAGATGAACAAGGGCAGAATTAGGGACTGGGAGACATAAGCCCTCTTGTGAATATGAAATATTATGGCTTTGGCTGGGCACGGTGGCTCACACCTGTAATCCCAACACTTTGGGAGGCCAAGGCAGGTGGATCACTTGAGGTCAGGAGTTTGAGACCAGCCTCTCCAACATGGTGAAACCCTGCCTCTACTAAAAATACAAAAATTAGCCGGTTGTGATGGTGTGCACCTGTGATCCCAGTTGCTTGGGAGGATGAAGCAGGAGAATCGCTTGAACCTGGGAGGTAGAAGTTGCAGTGAGGTGAGATCGCACCACTGCACTCCAGCCTGGGTGACAGAGCGAGACTCCATCTCAAAAACAAACAAACAAACAAAAAAGAAATATTATTGTTCTACGTTGATAGAACATCCCTTTCTAAAGGGATTATTGGAGTAATTTGAATAAGAAACTGTGCTGGGTAGTAGAGAGCCCAATGAGCCCAAGAGTGGCTTAGACAGGCATAAACCATGTGGCTAATTGTGCTGTCATCACCATTATTGCTGTGTACTGAGGTAGGGAGGGGGGACTGAGATATTTATGGCGAAGCATGTGGCCCGTGTCTACAAACACCCTGGCAGGATGCTCATTAAGGGGGTTGATGGTCATTTCCCCCTGAAGGTTAAGGAATCCTTATAGACACAGAGGAGAAAGTTGGCTGGAAGTGAGTCACTGGGAGACTGAATCTTAGACTCAAATTCCTTTTGCATTTCAAAGCTAAATAGTGTCAAGTCCAATGTCCCTTTTCTTTACAGTATATACAAGTGTCTCTATCAACATTAGGTTTTGAGGCTGAGTGCAGTGGCCCACACCTGTAATCCCAGCACTTTTGAGAGGTGGAGGATCGTTCAACCCCAGGAGTTCAAGACCAGCCTGGGCAACATAGTGAGACCCCATCTCTATAACAAATAAAAACCATGCCTGGGCACAGTGGTTCATGCCTGTAATCCCAGCACTTTGGGAGGCTGAGGCAGGCAGATCACTTGAGGTCAGGAGTTCGAGACCAGCCTGGCCAACATGGCAAAACCCCTTCTCTACTAAAAATACAAAAATTAGCTGGGCATGGTGGCACGTGCCTGTAGTCTTAGCTACTTGGGAGGCTGAGGTGGGAAGATCACTTGAGCCCAGGAGGTTGAGGCTGCAGTGAGCTGTGATCATGCCACTGCACTTCGGCCTGGGCAACAGAGCGAGATTCCATCTCAAAAAATAATAAAATAATAAAAAAATTAAAAACTACATAAAAAACAAAAAATTAGCCAGGTGTGGTGGCTCATGCCTGTAGTCCCAGCTACTCAAGAGGCTGAGGGGGAGGATGGCTTGAACCCTGTAGTTTGATGCTGCAGTGAGCTACGATCATACCACTGCACGGAAGCCTGGGTGATAGAGCAAGACCCTGTCTCTAACAAACAAAATTAGGTTTTGTGATTCCAGTGGTCCTGATAGGATAAACTTTTTGTCTCTTATGATTTAAGTTATAGGGCCCTAAGTTTTCATTGTATGGATTTGATTGTTTTTTTTTTTTTTTTTTTTTTTTTTTTTGAGACAGAGTTTCGCTCTTCTTGCCCAGGCTGGAGTGCAGTGGCACCATCTCAGCTCACCGCAACCTCCGCCTCCCAGGTTCAAGCGATTCTCCTGCCTCAACCTCCTGAGTAGCTGAGATTACAGGCATGCGCCACCATGCCCGGCTAATTTTGTATTTTTAGTAGAGACGGGGTTTCTCCATGTTGATCAGGCTGGTCTCAAACTCCTGACCTCGTGATCCACCCACCTCAGCACTCAAAGTGCTGAGATTACAGGCGTGAGCCACTGCGCCCGGCCTTGATTTTGTCTTTCCTGGCATCCTCATGATATACGCTATCTCCTGGAATTCTATAATTGAGGAATTTCAATGTTTTTGAATCATGTCTCTCATTTCTGGTCTCTGGATATTAACTAGTGGCCAAGACAGAAGCAGATCAGGGCTGATAGTCTTTTCCATACATTTTCTAGCCTGGGTCTGTCACGGGAGATGGATTCATCTCTATGTTGCCTACACTTCTGGACCTTAGACTAAATAGAGGGATAGGCACTGGGGATGGAGTCTAAGAGCCTTTCCCCAATAGTCTTAGCAACTATGCCTCAGAGGTATACTGCTCCTTTGGATACCTTCATTTACTGAGGCTTGTTTAGCATTTTCAAATCAAAGAGCTGCATTTTGGCCAGGCGCAGTGGCTCATGCATGTAATCCCAGCACTTTGGGAGGCTTAGGCAGGCAGATCACTTGAGCCCAGGAGTTTGAGACCAGCCTGGGCAACATGGCAAAACCTCTGCAAAAAATCCAAAAAATTAGCTGGGCATGGTGGCATGTGCCTGTAGTTCCAGCTACTCAGGAGGCTGAGGTGGGAGGATCACTTGAGCCCAGAAGGTCAAGGCTGCAGTGAGCTGTGTTCATGCCACTGCACTCCAGCCTGGGAAACAGAGACCCTGCCTCAGGAAAAAAAAAAAAAAAAAAAAAAAGCTGCAGCTCTGGAACCATCAGATGGACAAGGTGATACAAATCAAATTGGAAAATCCCAGAGTAAGCTCTCAGTATTAGCCTAAATTGGCTACTAAATTCTTCCCTGTTTTCCTGAGTTTTTTTAGGCTATGTTGCCCAAACTGGACTCGAACTCCTGGATTCCAGCGATCCTCCCACCTCAGCCGCTTAAGTAGCTGGGAATACAGTCACCCGCCACCATGCCCAGCTTTCAGGTAGGTCTTTGCAGCACGTAAGTCAGAGCGTTCTGAAAGTCTGAAGAAAACTTGTTCAGGTCCATGCTCGGATCGTTCACCTTCAGCTGTGGAAGGTGGAGGACCATGTGTTAGGGTGTTACTGGGGAGCTGGAGGGCTGGAGTCAAAGGTAGAGAGAGGTGGATATGTGTTCCCTCCAGTTCATTCCCTCTGCCTTCAGTCTTTCAAGGCCAAGATGAAGCCTAAGAGGTCCCCTCTGATTCCCCACTCTCTCTGACCCCTGAGCTCATTCTAGGCTGCCCAAGCCTCCCAAACTCCCCCAGTCCAGCCCTTCCCGTTCTGGGTCATCACTGTCCAGGGGCAGGTATGTCTCTCTACTGGAAGGGCAGTCCTTGGCTGTCTCAGTCACCACTGTGTCCCCAGCATCACCCAGCTCAGTGACACAAAGGAATGAGTGAATATATACTTCTCTATATATTTCATATATAGAGAAGTCATCACATCAACATAAAATAAAATACTGAATGTTACATATCAGTTTTCTAGTATGGATCAGACTTGGGCTAATTGCATTTTATTATTTGATTTTTGAGACAGGGTCTCACTCTCTTGCCCAGGCTAGAGTGCAGTGGTGTGATCCTGGCTCACTGCAATCTCTGCTTCCTGGGCTCAAGCGATCCTCTAGCCTCAACCTCCAAGTAGCTGGGACCACAGGTGCAAGCCACCACACTTGGCTAATTTTTGAACTTTTTGTAGAAACGGAGTTTCACCACGTTGGCCAGGCTGCTCTCAAACTCCTGAGATCTAAGGGATCTGCCTGCCTTGGCCTCCCAAAGTGCTGGGATTATAGGCATGAGCCACCACACCCAGCCTGAATTAATAGTTGTGATTAGTAGTAACACCACCACATAAAAAATCAGTCATCACAAACCATGAGATTACTTTTTCTGCAAGTTCTCTACCCTCCAGTCACATTCCTTCCATCTCTCCCCAGTTTCCAACTCCTCCTCCATTACTCCTCCCTCTCCCTTCTCATCTTCTCTCCTGGCAATCTTCCTCTATATTTTCTACCCCAGCTCGTCCTCCTTCCAAGACTCCTCTCCCATCAGTCCTCTCTCCCCACCCCTTCCATCCTTCCTGTTTTCAGGCAGTCCTCCTTCCAGATGAACTCCATGTTGGTACAACAGAGTAATGATTCGAGAGTGCCGTGTGCTGAGATCAAGGCCATGGGGCCAGAGATGAGTCCGTTTTAATTGCTGGGGAAACAGGGAGGGGACTTGGAAATAGCTCCCCCCACCCCACTCCCCATGTGTCCCATCCAGTTTGGGCAGGAAGCCACTTTCCCTAGAACAGTTCATTGCTGGGATCCTGTGAAGAACCGCTGTGGAGGGCAGCAGCTGGACGAGGGCACAGGACCTCAGAGAACACTGATGCGCTCCGCCAGCCCCTGCATGTCGTGGTCCTGTGGTGGACGGGCCCCACCGAGATCCCTGTCCGTGGGCAGCCCAGACCCAGGCAGCGGATGCTCTGCTGCAAACTGCTCCCAGCGCGCGTCGTCACTCTCATGCGTGATATATCGCTCTCCCATCTTCCCCTCCAGCTCTCGGAGGTCCAGCCACGTCTGGTACTCCTGGGCCCGAGAGAACTGGGGTTAGCTTGGGGTCTGCACTGGAGCAGTGCCTGGATATCCTCTGGTTTGCCACTGAGAGCTGGGTACCAATGAAGGTGAAGCCATACCCTCTGCAACCCACCCAGCCAGTAGACATTTAGCTCCACCCCCTCTTCTTGCACCCAGCCAATGGGAGGCCTAGCCACATTCCAGACCCAAGGAAACCTACATCCTTCACAACCTGCCTAGCCAATAAGCGATCTAGTCCCACCCCTTCCTCCAATCCAGCCAATGGGCCAGCCCTGCCCCCTGCATCACCTGTAACCAGGGGTGGCTGAGAGATTTGTCCACGCTGTAGCGTTTGCGCATCTTCACCTGCAGCAGGTTGTTGATGAGGTCAATGGCTGCACAGGAAAGAGAAACAGGTCAAGCCCTACAGGTCAAGGGTCACTCCTCCTCCAATAGGCACCCCCTAGCCTACCTGCCTGCCATCAACACCTTCCTTCTGCACCAGCTCAGGTGGCTCAGAAGCCTCACCTGTGCCAATCACTCACCCACCCATTTCCTCATTACATTACAAATTTGTCTCCTCCTGCCCACACATGTTCACACCAGCTCCCTCTCTTCACCTGTTCTCTACTTCAATTTCCCCATTCCCCTATGTCACCTTTTTTTTTCTTTTTGTCATACACAGGTACATACAATTACACTTGTACTATTCTTTTTATTTTTACTTATTTATTTATTGAGACAGAGTCTCGCTCTGTCGCCCAGGCTGGAGTGCAGTGGCACGATCTTGGCTCCCTGCAACCTCCGCCTCCCGGGTTCATGTGACTCTCCTGCCTCAGCCTCCCAAGTAGCTAGGAATACAGGTGTGTGTCACCATGTCCTGCTAACTTTTTGTATTTTTAGTAGAGATGGGGTTTCACCATATTGGCCAGGCTGGTCTCTAACTCCTGACCTCAAGCAATCCGCCTGCCTTGGCCTCCCAAATTGTTGGGATTACAGGCATGAGCCACTGCGCCCGGCCTAAATGGATTTTCAACCTACAATGTTTCCTTTTTTTTTTTGAGACAGGGTCTCATTGTTATCCAAGCTGAAGTGCAGTGGCGTGATCAATGCTCACTGAAGCCTCCACCTCCCCAGCTTAATTGATTCTCCTGCCTTAGCCTCCTGAGTAGCCAGCTGGGACTACAAGCACCTGTCACTATGGCCGGCTAATTTTTGTATTTTTTGTAGAGATACATTGCCCAGGCTGGTCTTGAACTCCTGGGCTCAAGCAATCTGCCTACCTTGGCCTCCCAAGGTGCTGGGATTATGGGCTTCAGCCACTGCGCCTGACCAACTTATGATATTTTCAGTTTACAATGGGCAATGGGTTTATCAGGTTTATCTAACCCCAGTGTAAATCAGGGAGCATCTATGTCATCAGGCTGGGCGCGGTGGCTCATGCCTGTAATCCCAACACTTTGGGAGGCCGAGGCGGGTGGATCACCCGAGGTCAGGAGTTCGAGACAAGCCTGGCCAACACGGAAACCCCGTCTCTACTAAAAATACAAAAAATTAGCTGGGCATGGTAGTGCATGCCTGTAGTCCCAGCTACTCAGGAGGCTGAGGCAGAATCGCTTGAACTCAGGAGGCAGAGGTTGCAGTGAGCCAAGATCGTGCCACTGCACTCCAGCCCGGGTGACAAAAGCGAAACTCCATCTCAAACAAAACAAAACAAAACAAAACAAAACAACATCATCAGATGGTAGGTAGTCACCATTGCCTGCAGAAGGCTCAGAGATAGGCCTGTTCATTGTGAAAAAGAGGACTAGGGAATGTCAAGCTTCAAGACAAGCCAGCACTCATCCGAGGCTCTCTCCTTGATGGGAAGCCATGAAGGACAAGGCTTCACTGTAATGAACCCATCCGAGGACAGGCCTGGTGCACACAGGCACCCTGCTCCCGTCAACACCCACAGGATTCTGTGATCCTCACACAGGTGCAACCACACTTAAATTCACTTGTGCACACTCGATGCACTTTTACTGAGGGACTTCTGAGTGGGTCTCAAAAGACAATGTTGGTGGGGTGTGATGGCTTATGCCTGCAATCCCAGCACTTTGGGAGGCTGAGGCGGGCAAATAACTTGAGGTCAGGAGTTCAAGACCATCCTGGCTAACATGGCGAAACCCTGTCTCTACTAAAAATACAAAACATTAGCCAGGCATGGTGCTGTGTGCCTGTAATCCCAGTTACTCGGGAGGCTGAGGCAGGAGAATCCCTTGAACCCAAGAGGTGGAGGTTGCAGCGAGCCGAGATCACGCCACTGCACTCCAGCCTGGGTGAAAGAGCGTGACTCCACCTCAAAAAAAAAAAAAAAAAAAAAGCCAGTGTTGAGCACCCCCAATATTACTCCAGGACTCAAGTCAATCCACATTCTCACTGCTTAGGGCCCATGCTCTTGGACCACCACCAAGACCTTGTCTTGTCCTGCACCGAGCAACCTCCGCGTCACCCTGCTCCACCTGCTCCATGAAGCCGCACCCTCCAGAGAGGACCCTTCCCCTTTCCACCCTTCGCAGACCACTCAGTGAGCTACCCTGCACCTGACCCCTTCTGTCCAAGTCATCACAGTATTCCCAGAGCTGGAACAGTCAATGCCTGGCACATCGTGGCCACTCAACATGTTGAATCAATGGTTACAAATACATGAATGTACTTGTTGAATAAATGGTTATAAATAAATGAATGAATGATCCCCCCCTTCCCATACTCCATCTGTCTTCCCGAGCTCCCTGGCTCCAAGACAGGTCCCTTGTTCTCCTGGCTTCTGACACACCCCAGTATCTTAGCCCTGCCTCTGGCCCTCTAAACATGCCATCCCACACCCAGCCTCAAAGCTCCAGGCCTTAGGACTTAACTTTTCCAAGCAGGGCAAGTTACAGACCCATTCCCAAGTAGGTTCAAGTCACCAGGCCCGGTGCCACTTCATCAGGCCCAGCCACAACACCAAAGCCCCAGAATGCAGAGTGCAATGTCTGCCTCAGTCCTGGCTCCCTTCTCCTCCCTGCTCCCATCCACTCCCAGCTTCCAGGACTCAGGGTCAGCCCTGTTCCTGGACCTCTTCGGAAACCCTCCACGGCCACGCCCCTAGACTGGCTCCCTTGGTCACTGAACCTACCCCAGGCTTCAGGCCCATCTTCACCCAAGTCACGGCCCCAGTACACAGCAAAGTAGCCATGCCCTTGATTCTCAACCCTACCCACTGGTGCCTCCTTTTTGCAAGGCTGACCCTTTTGGGGTCGTAAACCCAAAGGCTCCAGGTCCCAGCCAATGCCTTGGGAGGCTCAGCCCCTTCTCCTGGTCACCACAGCCCTTTGGTACCCTCAAGTCCAGTCCCTTTCCTGGTCCCACCCTAGACAAGCCAAGTCTCACTCAGCGCCCCTAAGGTTCCAAGTGTCCTCAGCGCTTCTGGGGCACTTGGTTTCCAGCCCAAGTAACCTAGTCTAGGCCTGAGTCCCACCCAGCCCACCTTTTACAGGACGGCTCCTCCTGTGGCCACACCCCTCCAGTAGGCCTGCCCCAGCACTGGGCTCCACCCCCAAGGTGCCAGGCTGTTTCCGGGTCCACCCACCTCTCATGGCTCCGCCCACTTCTCCAGCCCCACCCCACAACCCACCCGCCCATGGGGTAGGCGGGCCCCAGGCACCTCCAGCTGAGATGTGGCTCCAGGGGCTGGCCGGGTACATGAAGGCGGCGTTCTGGATCTGGTCATTGATGTCCTCGTCCTCGTTGAAAGGGAAGGTGCCACTGAGGCTGACGTACATGATCACGCCCACTGACCACATGTCCAGCGAGCGGTTGTAGCCCTGGTTGAGCAGCACCTCCGGCGCCAGGTAGGCCGGCGTGCCCACCACTGAGCGGCGGAACGACTTCTCGCCGATAATGCGAGCAAAGCCAAAGTCACACAGCTTCACCTGCAGAGGGCAAGGGATGGAGGCTCCACCAGGTGATGGAGCTGCACCCGCCCCAGCATCCCCACCACGCCACCCTCCATGGTATGCCAGAGAAAGCTGGATGCTGGTTTGAATCCAGGCTCCTCGGCTCACTAGCTGAGCAACCCTGGGCAGGTGACTTCCCCCCTCTGTGCCTCAGTTTCCCCATCTATAGGAAGAAGAGCAGAAGAGCACCTATCTCAGAGGACTGCCATGATGGTTAGTGAATTAAACTATCCAAAGCCCACAGGACAATATTTGGCATTCAGTTGGTGCATAATACATGCTAGCTGCTGCTATACCTCTGCCACCTCCAATGGGTCGCTGTTTCCTCTTTTGAATAATGCAGATTTTAAAAAATAGCCTCAAAATATACATGATTGGGGCGTGGTGGCTCATGCCTGCAATCTCAGCACTTTGGGAGGCCAAGGAAGATGGATCATTTGAGGTCAGGAGTTCGAGACCAGCCTGGCCAACACGATGAAACCCCATCTCTACTAAAAATACAAAAATTAGCACACGCCTGCGGTCCCAGCTACTCAGGAGGCTGAGGCAGGAGAATCGCCTGAACCTGGGAGGCAGAGGTTGCAGTGAGCCAAGATCGCGCCACTGCACTCCAGCCTGGGTGGCACAGCGAGACTCCGTCTCAAAAAACAAACAAAAAAAACATGAAACATAATGGAGATCTTAACAGTCCCTACCTTAAAGGGTGCTTGTTTAGACTGAAAGAGAAATATATGCAACGTGTTAGGAGCAGTGTCTAGCACAGAATGAGCCTCGATGATCTCAGGTCAAGGACCTGATTTCTCCAGGCCTTGATTTTGTCATCTGTATTGGGGGGTTGTTGATAGCAGCCTCCTCTCAGGCTTTCCTGGGGATTAGGTAGGAGTGGGTGCTGACTGCGGTAGCCGGCAGACAGTATAGTGTATGCCTACCTTTCCTTCATTGTTTTATTTTTTTTGAGACGGAGTCTCGCTCTGTCGCCCAGGCTGGAGTGCAGTAGCGTGATCTTGGCTCACTGCAACCTCTGCCTCCTGGGTTCAAGCAATTCTCCTGCCTCAGCCTCCTGAATAGCTGGGATCACAGGGACCCGCCACCATGCCTGGCTAATTTTTGTATTTTTAGTAGAGACAACATTTCGCCACATCAGCCAGGCTGGTCCCAAACTCCTGACCTCAGGTGTTCCTCCTGACTCAGCCTCCCAAAGTGCTGGGATTACAGGCATGAGACACCACACCCGGCCCCTTTCCCTCTTTGTTAATGGCTGCAGTCTAAGGTCATGGACAGGCTTTGGAGCCAGCAAGACCTGGGTTCAAGGTCTTGCTCTGCTGCCTACCTCTCAGCCTTGGTTCCCAGCTCTGTTCATGTACTGTCCCTTCCCTGTTCAAAACCCTTCCTTGGCTCACTGTTGCTTGCAGGATAGAGCCCCAAATCCTTGAAGCCTGAAGCCTCTGTCACCTTTGAAACCAGCCACGCCCCAACCCCTGAGCTGAATCTCAATGTGACAGCCACCCTTTCCTGAGGTACTCTGCCCTTTCTACAGATCTTATAGCTCTTTCTCTTTTCCAAGATCTATGCTTTCCTATGGATCTTTTTTTAAATTTTTATTTTATTATTATTTTTTTGAGACGAGTCTTGGTCTGTTGTCCAGGCTGGAGTGCAGTGGTGTGATCTCGGCTCACCGCAACCTCCACCCTCCTGGGTTCAAGCAATTCTCCTGCCTCAGCCTCCTGAGAACCCGGGATTACAGGTTCCCGCCACCATGCCCAGCTAATTTTTGTATTTTTAGTAGAGACGGGGTTTCGCCATGTTAGCCAGACTGGTATCCAACTCCAGACCTCAAGTGATCTGCCCGCCTCAGCCTCCCAAAGTGCTGGGATTACAGGCATGAGCCGCTGCGCCCAACCAGAAAACTTTTAAATATGTTTGGAACAACTTGGGCATGTCAATCTATTTCCCCAACTGTTATACACACCAGATTTTGAAGACATAGTATGAAAAACAAGCAGAATATTTCATTGAGTTTTGTTTCTTTTAAAAAAGACAGGGTCTTGCCCTGTCACCCCAGCTGGAGTGCAGTGGCACAATCATAGCTCACTTCAGACTTGAACTCCTGGTCTCAAGCCGTCTTCCCATCTTGGCCTCCCAAAGTGCTGGGATTATAGGCATGAGCCACCTCCCCTGGCCTTAATAATTTTTATGTTGACTACATGTTGAATAAAGTGCTGTATGTTGGGATAAACTATATATATATATATTTGTTTTGTTTTGTTTTGTTTTTGAGACAGAGTCTCGCTCTCTTGCTCTGTCACCCAGGCTGGAGTGCAGTGGCGTGATCTCGGCTAACTGCAAGCTCCGCCTCCTGGGTTCACACCATTCTCCTAACTCAGCCTCCCAAGTAGCTGGGACTACAGGCACACACCACCACGCCCGGCTAATTTTTTTGTTTTTTTAGTAGAGAAGGGGTTTCACTGTGTTAGCCAGGATGGTCTCGATCTCCTGACCTCGTGATCCACCCGCCTCGGCCTCCCAAAGTGCTGGGATTACAGGCGTGAGCCACTGTACCCAGTCTTTTTTTTTTTTTTTTTTTTTTTTAAGAGACAGATCTCACTCTGTTATTCAGGCTGGAGTGCAGTGGCACAATCATAGCTCACTGCAGCCACCAACTCCTGGGCTCAAGCAATCCTCCCATCTCAGCCTCCTAAGCAGCTAGGACTATAGGCACACGCCACCATTCCCGGCTATTTTTTTTTTCATTTTTTGTATAGATGAGGTCTCGCTATGTTGCCCAGGCTGGTCTCAAACTCTTGGGCTCAAATGATCCTCCTGCCTCAGCCTCTCAAAATGCTGATTACAGGCAAGAGCCACTGTGCCTCGCCCCCACATCTTGATTAGTATAATCCCCTTCCCCACCCCCACCCCAGCCATCAGTGTTGCCTGGATTTCCCCAAATCAGGAGGGGACATAACTGACCTGAGGAAATGGGTCTGCTGATGCCAGCAACACGTTTTCTGGTTTCAAGTCGCAGTGGACAATGTTCTTGAAGTGAAGGTGTCTCAAAGCCACCAGGATCTGAGGGGAGCAGATGGGGCCAGTAAGAAAGGTAGACAGGTACTCAGCCAAATCCCAACCTCAGCAGCCAGCCCTCCAAACCCATCCATACCTTTTTTTTTTTTTTTTTGAGACAGAGTCTCGCTCTGTAGCCCAGGCTGGAAGTGCAGTGGCATGATCTCAGCTCACTGCAACCCCCCCACCTCCTGGGTTCAAGTGATTCTCCTGCCTCAGCCTCCCAAGTAGCTGGGACTGCAGGCATGCACCACCACACCCAGCTAATTTTTTTTTTTCTTTTTGAGGCGGAGTCTCACTCTGCCGCCTGGGCTGGAGTGCAGTGGCATGATCTCGGCTCACTGCAACCTCTACCTCCAGGGCTCAAGTGATTCTCCTGCCTCAGCCTCCCAAGTAGCTGGGATTACAGGCGCTGGCCACTATGCCCAGCTAATTTTTTATATTTTTAGTAGAGATGGGGTTTCACCATGTTGGCCAGGCTGGCCTCAAACTCCTGACCTCGTGATTCCCCCACCTCGGCCTCCCAAAGTGCTGGGATTACAGGCGTGAGCCACCGGGCCCAGACTTGCCCTGATAATTTTTTTTTTTATTTTTAGTAGAGACAGGGTTTCACCATGTTGACCAGGCTGGTATCAAACTCCTGGCCTCAAGTGATCCACCCACCTCGGCCTCCCAAAATGCTGGGATTACAGGCGTGAGTGAGCCACTGCGCCTGGCCCCATCCATGCCTTCCTACACACCCCTGCAGACACCTCAGCCAGGGAAACAGGAGGCACTGGAGCACCAAAGAATCTCAGAATCATAGAACCATTTACACCTGAGAGACAAGAGTTAAATGTAAACTAGAAAGTCTGGGCTAGATGAGAGGGGCTGTGAAGATCCCAAGATCTTCTAGCATGTGGTAAACTCCTGAATGCTACTCACAGAGCAGGCAGTTCCAAGATCCAACTATGTGATTCTATTTTTTTTTTTTTTTTTTTTTTGAGACAGAGTCTTGCTCTGTCACTCAGGCCGGAGCACAGAGGCGGGATCACAGCTCACTGCACCTCGACCTCCCAGGCTAAATCCATCCTCCCACCTCAACCTCCCTAGTAACTGGGATTATAGGCACACACCATCACACCTGACTAATTTTTGTATTTGTAGAGACAGTGTCTCACCATGTTGCCCAGGCTGGTCTCAAACTCCTGCACTCAAGTGATCCACCCACCTCAGCCTCCCAAAGTGCTCGGATAACAGGCGTGAGCCACCCCACCTCACCCATTTTTTTTTTTTTAAGAGATGGAGTCTCCCTCTGTCACCCAGGCTGAAGTGCAGTATCATTCACTACAGCCTCAAACTCCTGGGGTTAAGTGATCCTCCAGCCTCAGTCTCCCAAATAGCTGGGACTACAGGCATGTGCCACCGCCACCATGTCGGGCTTTGATTCCTGTTTTTTTTTTTTTTTTTTTTTTTGAGAAGGCCTCCTGATCCTCCTGCCTCAGCCTCCTGAGCAGCTGGGATTACAGGCACACACCACCATGCCCGGCTAATTTTTGTATTTTTAGTAGAGACGGGGTTTCACCATGTTGGTCAGGCTGGTCTTAAACTCCTGACCTCGTGATCCACCAACCTTGGCCTCCCAAAGTGCTGGGATTATAGGCGTGAGCCACTGTGCCCAGCCTGATTCCATTTTTTAAAAAAATATTTTTCATCCTTACAAAAAACTTTGGCTGGGCATGGTGACTCATGCCTGTAATCTCAGCACTTTGGAAGGCTGAGGCAGGTGGATCACCTGAGGTCAGGAGTTAGACACCATCCTGGCCAACATAGCAAAACCCTGCCTCTATTAAAAATACAAAAATTAGCTGGGCGTGGTGGTGGGCGCCTGTAGTCCCAGCTACTCGGGAGGCTGAGGCAGGAAAATCGCTTGAACTGGAGAGGTGGAGGTTGCAGTGAGTCGACATCGCGCCATTGCACTCCAGCCTGGGCGACAGAGCGAGATGCCATCTCGGAAAAATAAAAGAGTACCGACCTTACAGTTTGCTATAAGGTTTAAAGCATATCTAAAGATGCATGTAAAACGCTTAGGATAGCTAACCACTGTATGTTAGCTGTTACTGTTGTTATTAGTTATTATTTTTGTGATGGCTTGTTGGTAAATATATTTGTGTGTGTCTCTTAAATAAAGCTTCTCCTGCTGTATCTGTTCTATGATAAGGTGAGCTGATTGAAAAAAAAAAGTTACCATTTGTAACCATTCATCTGTGAGAATCATATTTCTTGATTCTCTGTAACTCAAAATGCCAAGTACACCAGAAGCGTAGAGTGTTGTACGACTGCAATTATTATCTGTCTCGGAGTTTAAATACTTGTGTATCTGTCTCAGAGTTTAAATACTTGTGTTTATTCCGATTGTTTTCTTTTTTAAAAAAATTTTTTTGTAGAGATGGCATCTCGCTATGTTGCCCAGGCTGGTCTTAAACTTCTGGCCTCAAATGAGGCCCCACCTCAGCTACCCAAACCTTGAGATAATAGGCACAACCCACCATGCCTGACCAACCTCCTCATTCTACAGACTGGGAGACCAAGCTGGAAAGATGCAAGTGTTGTATATGTCATCTCCAGATTGTTTTTTTGAGATGGAGTCTCACTCTGTTGCCCACGCTGTAGTGCAACGGCATGACCTCGGCTCACCACAAATTCCGCCTCCCAGGTTCAAGCAATTCTTGTGCCTCAGCCTCCCCAGTAGCTGGGATTACAGGTGAATGCCACCACACCTGGCTAATTTTTGTATTATTAGTAAAGATGGGATTTCACCATGTTGGCCAGGCTGGTCTCAAAACTCCTGACTTCAGGTGATCCATCTGCCTTGGCCTCCCCAAGTTCTAGGATGACAGGCGTGAGCCACCTCACCCTGCCCATTTCCAGATTTTGTCAGTTGATTTTCTCCCAGTTCATGTGAACAAAGAGGGCAGGTTAGGCTGGGCACGGTGGCTCACGCCTGTAATCCCAGCACTTTGGGAGGCTGAGGCGGGCAGATCACGAGATCAAAAGTTCAAGACCAGCCTGATCGACATGGTGAAACTCCATCTCTACTAGAAATACAAAAATCAGCCAGGAATGGTGGCGTGTGCCTGTGTTCCCAGCTACTCAGGAGGCTGAGGCAGGAGAATCATTTGAACCTGGGAGGCAGAGGTTGCAGTGAGCTGAGATAGCACCACTGCACTCCAGCCTGGGCAACAGAGCGAGACTCCATCTCAAAAAAAAAACATTGGCCGGATATGGTGGCTCACACCTGTAATCCCAGCATTTTGGGAGGCCGAGGCGGGTGGATCACAAGGTCAGAAGTTCAAGACTAGCCTGGCCAACATAGTGAAACCCCGTCTCTACTAAAAATACAAAAATTAGTCCAGTGTGCTGGGACGCACCTGTAGTCCCAGCTACTCAGGAGGCTGAGGTGGGACAATCGTTTGAACCTGGGAGGCGGAGGTTGCAGTGAGCTGAGACTGTACTATTGCACTCCAGCCTGGGTGACAGAGTGAGACTTCGTCTCAAAAAAAAAAAAAAAAAAAAAAAAAAAAAGAAAGAGGGCAGGTTGGAAGCTAGATAGATCCAGACTCAAATCTTGGCTGGAAAGCTACTTGGCTGTGACCTCGGGAGAGACTGCTATCTCCCTGAGCCTCAGTTTCCTCATCTATACAATGGGGTTTATAACAATACCTACCTCCTAGGATGGTGGTGAGGCCTACATAAGCTCAGGAGGTAAAGGGCTTACCACAGGGCTTAGGTGTGGGGCAGGCAAGAGCCCAGAAAGCAGAAATCTGCAGAGAGAGAGAGAGAGAGAGAGAAAGAAGAGCGAGCAGGCAAAAAGAGAGGAAGAGATGAAGGCCAGAAAGAGAAACCCCCTCAGCTGCTGAAAGCAGCCACCTGTGAGAACCATGATTCCTTTCCACACCTGAAGTCTGGATGTGGCCGGGCACGATGGCTCATGCCTGTAATCCCAGCACTTCAGGAGGCTGAAGCAGGCAGATGACTTGAGGTCAGGAGTTTGAGACTGGCCTGGGCAACATGATGAAACCCCATCTCTACTAAAATTACAAAAATTAGCCAGGCATGGTGGCACACACCTATAATCCCAGCTACTCGGGAGGCTGAGGTAGGAGAATCGCCTGAACCCAGGAGGCAGAGGGTGCGGTGACCGAGATCGTGTCACTGCGCTCCAGCCTGGGCAACAAAGCGAGACTCTGTCTCAAAAATACATAAATAATAAAGTCTGGATGAGGGTGCATCAGTGGGTTTCTGTCCCCACCCCATAAGCCAGCCTGACAAACACAGGCACACTGCCTGAGAGGATAAGGGTGCTGGGCCAGGGTAAAGGGAACACAGCAACGATGGCTCTGAGACCCACAGAGATGTCTCAGAAGGCGGCAAGGCACCCACCAGAGGGAAGCCTTTCTAGGAAGGATGTGAAACACAGAAACCACAAAAGGGGATATTTAACATCGTAAAAGTTCCACTCTATGGCCAGCTGGACGCAGTGGCTCATGCCTGTAACCCAGAACTTTGGGAGGCTGCAGCAAGAGGACCACTTAAGCCCAGGAGTTCGAGACCCAACATGGCAAGACCCTGCCTCTACAAAAACATAAAAAAACATTAGCCAGGTGTAATGGCTCATGCCTGTGGTTCCAGCTAACTCAGGAGACTGAGATGGAAGGATCGCTCGAGCCCAGGAGTTCAAGACCAGCCTGGGCAACACGGCGAGACCTTGTCTCTACAAAAACGTTAAAAAAAAAAAAAAAAAAAATTAGCTGGACGTGGTGGCTCATGCCTGTGGTTCCAGTTAACTCAGGAGGCTGAGATAGGAGAATCGCTTCAGCCTAGGAGTTTGAGGCTGCAGTGAACTATGATTACACCACTGCACTCCAGCCTGGGTGACAGAATGAGACCCTGTCTCAAAAAAAAAATAAAATAGGCCGGGCGCGGTGGCTCACGCCTGTAATCCCAGCACTTTGGGAGGCCGAGGTGGGTGGATCACGAGGTCAGGAGATCGAGACCATCCTGGTTAACACAGTGAGAGACCCTGTCTCTACTGAAAATACAAAAAATTAGCCGGGCGTGGTGGTGGGCACCTGTAGTCCCAGCTACTTGGGAGGCTGAGGTAGGAGAATGGTGTGAACCTAGGAGGCGGAGCTTGCAGTGAGCCGAGATGGTGCCACTGCACTCCAGCCTGGGCAATAGAGCAGGACTCCGTCTCAAAAAAAAAAAAATAAAATAAAATAAATAAAACCCTATGGCAAATAAAAACTAAATATAAAATAAAGAGGCAAACACTGGGATAAAACCATTGAACAATGTAAGTGATAAGAATCTACTCTGCACCTCCACCAAAAAAAAATAAATGCAGAACAGAGGCCGGGCACAGTGGCTCATGCCTGTAATCCCAGAACTTTGCGAGGCTGAGGCCGAGTCAGGAGGATCACTTGAGCCCAGGAGTTGAAGACCAGCCTGGGCAACATAGCAAGTCTTTATAAAAATGTCTTTATAAAAATTAGCCGGGTGTGATGGCTGATGCCTGTTGTCTCAGCTACTCAGGAGGCTGAGGCAGGAGAATCGCTTGAACCCGGGAGGTCAAGGCTGCAGTGAGCCATGATTGTACCACTGCACTCCAGCTTGGGTGACGGAGCGAGACCCTGTCTCAAAAAAACAAACAAAAAGCACAGGCACACAAGGAAAATCTGTTTGAATATAACACAAATGAGTTTGACATCACTAGTTAAAAGCAAAGAATCCTAGGTTCAAATCCCACCAGCTATGTGACCCTGGACAAGATATTTGATGTCTCTGACCCTCAGTTTCTTCAACCATAAAAGGGGACTGATAATAATAGCACCTGCTGCACAGGTTACTATGAAGATTAAATGAGTTTGAAGAGTGCTTGGCACATAGTAAGTGCTCAATAAATGTTAGTGACCACATTATTTATCATCACCATTATCAGCCTCCCTTGTCCTAGCCCTGCTCACCTGAGCGATCACTGTCTAAGAATGGGGCTGTATTGGTCATCCCTGTGTCCTCAACACTGCCCAGCAAGGGACCAAGCACAGAGCAGGGACTAGGGAGTGTTTGTTGACCAACTGAATGAATGAATGAGAGAAAAAGGGCTGCTTGCCCCTTTTTTCTATTGTTTGGTTTTGAGACAGGGTCTCACTCTGTCACCCAGGCTGGAGTGCAGTGGCACGGTCATAGCTCACTGCAGCCTCAACCACCTAGGTTCAAGAGAGCCTCTCCACTCCCTTCCTCCCAAGCAGCTAGGACTACAGACATGTGCTACCAGGCACCACATCCAGCTAGGTTTTCTATTTTTTTTTTTTTCTTTTTGTAGAGGTGGGATCTCACTATGTCGCCTAGGCTGGTCTCCAACTCCTGGCTTCAAGCGATCCTCTTGCCTTGGCCTCCCAAAGCGCTGGGATTACGGGCATGAGCCAGACTGTTTTTGAGATGGGCTCTTGCTATGTTGCTCAGGCTGGCTCAAACTCCTGGGCTCAAGCAATCCTCTGGCCTTAGCTTCCTGAGTAGCTGGGATTACAGGTGTACCCCACCATGCCTGACTCCCCTTTTTTCTAGATGAGTCAAGTCAGGTCCAGGGAGCCTGACTGATCATTTATTTTTTATAATAAAAATAGCTATCATTACCGCTAGTCTATTTTTTTTCTAGTATTATGATTACTCTTTATTATTATTATTATTTTTTTTTTTGAGACGAAGTTTCACTCTTGTCCCCCAGGCTGGAGTACAATGGCACGATCTCAGCTCACTGTAACCTCCGCCTTCTGGGCTCAAGGGATTCTCCTGCCTCAGCCTCCCGAGTAGCTATGATTACAGGTGCCTGCCACCACACTCAGCTAATTTTTGTATTTTTAGTAGAGACAGGGTTTCACCATGTTGGCCAGGCTGGTCTCAAACTCCTGACCTCAGGTGATCCACCCGCCTTGGCCTCCCAAAGTGTTGGGATTACAGGCGTGAGCCACCGCGCCTGGCATACTCTTTATTATTTTTAATTGTTATTGTCACTATTATTTTTCTTTTTTCTTTCTTTCTTTTTAGAGGCGGGGTCTCGCTATGTTGCCCAGGCTGGAGTGCAATGCCTCTTCACAGATGTGATCCCACTACTGATCAGCACGAGAGCTTTGACCTGCTCCATTTCCAACCCGGGCTGCTTTGCAACCTGGTGGTCCCCCACTCCTGGGAGGTCACCACATGGATGCCAAACTTAATGAGGACACCTGATCAGCACAGAACTCCTGGGATCAAGTGATCCTCCTGCCTCAGCCTCCTGAGTAGCTGAGACCACAGACACGTGCTACCATGCCCGGCTTATTTTTTCTATTATGGTTATTATTACTTCTGTACGATTATGGTTCCTTTTTTTTTTTTTTTTTTTTTTTCTTGAGATGGAGTCTTGCTCTGTTGCCCAGGCTGGAGTGCAGTGGTGCGATCTCGGCTCACTGCAAGCTCCATCTCCCAGGTTCACACCATTCTCCTGCCTCAGCCTCCCGAGTAGCTGGGACTACAGGCTCCTGCCACCATGCCCGGCTAATTTTTTGTATTTCTAGTAGAGACAGGGTTTCACCATGTTAGCCAGGATGGTTTCGATCTCCTGACCTCGTGGGCCTCCCAAAGTGCTGGGATTATGGGTGTGAGCCACTGCGCCCAGCCTGATTATGGTTTCTGTTATCTGCTATTGTGACTCCCGCAAGTGTCTGCCTGACCCCCTAGGCATACAGGGCCTCTCCAAGCCGACACCTGATGGGGAGGGGCGGGTGGCAGCAGGCAGGGCAGACACACCTGGGTGATGAGGAACTTGGTGAGGCGCTCAGGCAGCCGGCCCTTCTCACTGGACAGGATCATCTCCAACATGTCCCCATGCAGCTTCTCCATCACCACAAACACTTTCTCAGGCGTCTCGAACATGCATTCCAGGTTCACGATCCCGGGATGCCGCAGGCTCTGCAGGGTGGGGAGCGGGGTCAGGGCCCAGGTCACCCACAAACTCAGACCCCAAAGGGTCAGGTATAGGAGCAGGAGGATGACAAACAAGGAGAAGGATGTCCCTGGGGTATTGGCACTCGGGGAGGGAAGGGGGCTTCCCACAGGCCAAGACAGAACAGGCCCACCTCCACCCCACCTGCCAGGTGCCCAGAAGGATCTTTTTTTTCTTTCTATTTAAATATAGAGATGGGGTTTCACCATGTTGGCCAGGCTGGTCTCAAACTTCTGGCCTCAAGTGATCCTCACACCTCGGCCTCCCAAAGTGCTGGGATTACAGGCGTGAGCCACCATGCCCGGCCCAGAAGGATCTTTACATCCTGAAATTCTGGTGGAGGCCCAGGGTTGCAGGAGGGAAGAGGGGGAGCTTGGAGAAATGGGGAGAGCTCTGCACATCTGTATCTTTTAAATCCATACCCCCTCTCACATTCTCCAGTCCCATCCTGGCCTAACCCCTCTCTCCCACCCAGATCCCCACTCAGCCTCCTGGCTACAATCACTTCCCTTTCCACCCACCCTCCAGATGGCAGCCCGAGGGATTTTCCTAACGTACACACCTGATCCTGCCCCTCCCTTTCTCAAAAGCCTTCTGTGGCTCCCCAGTACCCTCAGGAGAAAGTCCAAAGGGTCTGGCTCCGCCCTCCTCCCTGGCCTCATCTCCCAGTACCTCCTTTCTAGAAAACCTCATGCTCCTCTCACCAGGCCTTTGTACAGGCTGGTCCCTCTGCTAAGAACACCTTCTCCCCTTCAGTCTCAACAGGCATATGCCCTCCTCCAGGAAGCCTTCCCTGACCACCCCTACACTGGGTCAGCTGGCCCATGAAAGGAAGAAGCAGAAAGGGAAGGCGGCCTGGTGGTTACCTGCAGAATGGCCACTTCGTTCCGGAGCTGGCTCTCCTGCTTGGTAGGGAAGCGCAGTTTGTCAATGACCTTAACTGCCACGTCCCGGCCTGTCTTCCGGTGCTTTCCTGCACAGGGAGTAGAAGAGATGGGGGATGAGAGAGCAAGACCACCCAGTCCTGGCAGGAGTATCTCCACCTCTGCCAACCTCTGCCCCCCACCATGGAGACAGCCAGAGTTGGGCAGAGTTGGAAGGCCCCAGGAGATACGTGAAAAGGCCACCTGAGGTGCACCTTGGGAGTAAAGGCAGAAAGAAGGAAAGCAAAAAACAAACAAAAAGCTCCGAAGAAGAGAATGTATAACATGGGAAACTGGATTTATAACCAGTCAGAATCTAGCATCTAGTTTTGTGTGACCCATAAGAGTCCTGGGGACAGGGGAGAGACACCAGCACCAGGGGAGGCAGACTGACCCTATTATACAGAGAAGGAAACTGAGTCTTAGAGTTTAGAGTGTAGAAGTTACCCTCCCTGTCCTATTGAACTCTAGGATCTAGCTCTGTGGCAAATCAAAGTGTAAAATTTACCCCCCCCCCCCATACAATCAGAATCTAGGATTTAGCCTGTGGCCAATCAGAATGCAGAATCTACCCTCCAATCCAATCAGAATCTAGGATCTAGCCCTGCGGCCAATCAGAATGCAGAATCTACCCTCCTATTCAATCAGAATCTAGGATCTAGCTCTGTGGCCAGAGTGCAGAATCTACCCTCTTATCCAATCAGAATCTAGGAACTAGTTCTGTGGCCAATATGAATGCAGAATCTACTCTATCCAATCAGAATCTAGGTTCTAGCTCTGTGGTCAATCAGAGTGCAGAATCTACCTTCCCTATCCAATCAAAATCTACCTCTGTGACCAATCAGAGTGCCGAATTTACCCTTCCTATTAATAACAGGAGGAATGTCCATTGGTTTTTCCCAATGAGAAAAGGAGAACCTGCAATCAGTCCACCCAGGATCTAGCTAAGCCAATCAACATGGGAGGTGAGCATGTGACCAATCAGAAAGGAAGGGTTGGAGCCAGAAAGAAAGGGCTGGAGCCACAGCAGCTTCCCCCAGCCCCGGGCTCCCTCTGGGTTAGCTCTGAAGTGTCCTCACCTCCATAGACCACTCCAAACTGCCCTGAGCCCAGCACTTCATCAGGGAAGATCTGGTAGACAGTGGCAATGTCCTACAGGGTGAAGACAGGGCAGGTCAGGGGTGCAAATGGAAATGGGGAAGGGGGAGTTAAGGAGACGAGAGAGCTGGGGAGGGTTTGTGGGAGGGGAGGGCATCAGGTGGGGGCAGGAGTCTCACCACATTCTCTTGGATCTGACTGTTGGACACAGAGATGCTCAGAGAAGCTTGTCCTAGGGAGAGGGGAGAGACAGAGGTGAGGGGACTCCAGGCTCAGGATTATCTCCACCCATACCTGCAAAAGCAGACTTGGGAGTCAGGCCACCCAGATTTGAATCCAATGTTCGATACAATGTGCAACTTCAGGCTGGTGACTTGTCCACTACAAACCTCAGTTTCCTCATCTAGAAAATGGGAATAATAAAAGGACCTCCCTCATAGAGCCACCAGGAGGAGTAAATGAGATGTGCTGAGCGGCTAAAGGAGTGATGTTACAGATGATTTTGCTGAGCATTTTACCCCAGGATCTCAGCACCAGGGGAGGCAGACTGACCCCATTGTACAGAGAAGGAAACTGAGTCTTGGAGGGAAAGCCCAGACTGACTCCTGCATCTTCCCTTGAACTTTTCCCCCTACAAACCCAACCAGAGCCAGACATTTCTAAAGTCCGATCCTTCTGCCATTTGAATGTCTCTCTCTTCCACCAGTCTAGGCCCCTGCTCACCCCCCAACTCTGGGTCCTCACCCCACAGCCCCTTCCCTGGTCTCCTTGCCCCAATCCTGCCCCTTCCTACTCACCTCCCACAGAGAAGCCAGAGGGATCTTACTGAGGCACAAGACTGACCCTGTCCCTCCTCTGCTCACAACTCTGCCATGGCTCCCCAGTGCCCTCAGGAAGAAGCCTGAGCCCCTTAAATGGCCTAAAAGCCATGGCCTAGACCCTCATCTACCTCTGACTTCTACCCCCAACATGCTATTCCTGACACACTGGCCTCCTTGCTGGGCCTCAAATACAGCAAGCTCTCTTCTACCTTCTGGTCTCTGCATATGCTGTTTCCCCTGCCAGGAATACTCTTTCCTTCATCCTAGACTTAGCTAAATCCTCCTCATCCTCAAGTGTAAGCTCAAATGTCACTCCTAGGACCAAGTTGGATTACTCTCGCAAATGCTCTGCATCACACTCGTTGCTTGTATGGGTTAATGATCAATGTCTGTCACCCACACTGGATTATAAGCTCCAGAGGGTGGGAACCTGGTACTCTCTCAACATTTTTTGCCTCTGCCTAAAATGACCTCCCATTTTCTTTCCCACATCTCACCCTGCCTCGGCCTCCAGATCTCAGTTCAGATGTCACCTCCTCCAGGAAGCCCCCCTATATACCCAGATTGGGTCAGGTACCCCTCTGGGCTCCTCCAGCTCCCTAGCTTCCTTGTCCCAACCCTGCCCACCCTGGACTGTCACTCTCTGAAGATGGGTATTCTGCCCTACTGGACTCTGAGCCCCATGAGGGCAGGTCTTGGGCTGTCCTGGCCACCACTGGGTCCCCAGCACTGTTCCGCACAGAGGAGGCACTCAGTAAGTGCATGAGGACTTATCAGCACCTGGGACAAGGCTCATGGAGGGGAAGTGATATGCCCAGGGCCACATATCAGGCCAGGAGCTTAACAGAGATTTGTTGTGGATTTTTTTTTTTTTTTTTTTTTTTTTTTATGTTTTGGAGACAGAGTCTTGCTCTGTCACCCAGACTGGAGTGCAGTGATGCAATCATGACTCACTACTCCCAGGCTCAAGCAATTCTCCTGCCTCAGCCTTCCAAGTACCTGGAACTACAGGTGTGCGCCACCACACCTGGCTAATTGTTTTTATTTTTTGTAGAGATGGAATCTCATTATGTTGCCCAGGCTGGTCTTGAACTCCTGGCCTCAAGTGATCCTCCCTCCTTGGCTTCCCAAAGCGCTGGGATTAACAGGAGTGATTAACAGAGTTTGAACCTAGGCCTGCTGAGTCCAGAAGCTGCGTTCTCAACCCCACCATTGCCCACTTTCCTCTTTGGCCCTTCCATTCCCCAGAACCCTGCCCCACCCATCTAGACCTATTCTCTCAAGGACCCGGGGTGGGAGGACTTACTGTGGGGCGCGTGGCCTGGGGCGCTGGGTGCGTCCTGAAGGATGACGGGCATCAGGGCCTGGCGGATGGCTGTCTCCCAGCCCCGGGCGGCCTCAGCCCCCTGCCCACTTGGCCCACCCGGAGTCCCGCCAGGCATCTCGCCCACGAAGTAGGTGGCATTGGCAGTGACGATCTCAAAGCAGTGTGGGTTGGTGCCCGGCGGCACAAGGCTGAAATTCTGGGCGGACTCCACCGTGAGGATTTCTGACAGCGGAATTTCCTGCAGGACGTGGAACCAGCACAGGTGAGGATGCCAGGCAGACCTTGGAATTCTAGTGCTTACCCAGAAGGATACACAGGATCCATGTTGATGGGGATGGGCCTGGTTTGCACAGTGGTCAGACAAGTTCCCAGTAATTCTAAGCCTGTTCTCACTGTTCTTTTATAATTACTGGCAGAGGCCAGGTGCGGTGGCTCATGCCTGTAATCCCAACACTTTGGAAGGCCGAGGCCGGCAGCTCACTTGAGGTCAGGAGTTCGAGACCAGCCTGGCCAACATGGCAAAATCCCGTCTCTACTGAAAATACAAAAATTAGCCAGGCGTGGTGGTGTGCGCCTGTAATCCCAGCTAATCGGGAGGCTGAGGCAGGAAAATCGCTTGCACCTGGGAGGCGGTGGTTGTAATGAGCCAAGATCGCATCACTGCACTCCAGCCTGGGCGACAGAGTGAGATTCCGTCTCAAAAATAATAATAATAATACTAATTACTGGCAGAAGTGATATTGAAGCAGAGACCAGAAAGGTAAGAAGAAGCCAGCTGGCAAGGAGTAGGGGAACAGCATGTGCAAAGGCCCTAAGGAAAGGCTATGCTCAAAAGCCAAGCTGTATCCCCATCACATGGGCGGTGCCTGGACATAGTAAAAGCTTGATAAACATTTGATGGCCGGATGTGATGGCTCGTGCCTGTACTCCCAGCACTTTGGGAGGCCGAGGTGGGCAGATTGCCCAGGAGTTCAAGACCAGCCCGGGCAACACAGTGAGACCCCGGCTCTACAAAAAATTTAAAAATTAGGCATGGTGCCACAAGCCTGTAATCCCAGCACTTTGGGAGGCCAAGGCAGGCAGATCGCTGGAGCCCAGGAGTTTGAGACCAGCCAGAGCAACACAATGAGACCCCCATCTCTACAAAAAATAAAAAAACTAGCCAGGTGTGGTGGTGCGCACCTGTAATCCCAGCTACTGTGGAGGTGGGAGAATCATTTGAGCCAGGGAGGCAGAGGTTACAGTGAGCCATGATCATGCCACTGCACCTGGGAGACAGGGCAAGAGCCTGTCTCAAAATAAATAAATGGGCCGGGTGTGGTGGCTCACGCCTGTAATCCCAACACTTTCGGAGGCCAAGGCGGGCGGATCACAAAGTCAGGAGTTCAAGACCAGCCTGACCAACATGGTGAAAGCCCATCTCTACTAAAAATACAAAAATTAGCCAGGCGTGGTGGCACACCTATAATCCTAGCTACTTGGGAGGCTGAGGCAGAAGAATCACTTGAACCTGGGAGGCGGAGGTTGCAGCGAGCCAACATCGCGCCACTGCACTCCAGCCTGGGTGACAGAGCGAGACTCCGTCTCAAAAATAAATAAACGTTTGATAATAAATGGAGGAAATGAGGCCACACAGGGCTTTGCGGGCCACAAGGAAGAGCCTGGGCTTTGTCCAAGGGCCCTAGGAAGCCACTGAAGGCTTCTGAGCATCATCCGCTTGTGTGCGGAGGGCAGATGGAATAGAACGAGATGGAGACAGAGAACCAGGAAGGAGGCTGAGGGGACCCAGGCGGGACAGAAGGCACAGGGACCATGGGGTAGGAAACGTGTCAAAAGAGGAAGGAGGGAGGTAGGAGAGAGGAAAGAATGAATGACTTAGGCAGCCCATAAAACCAGGTGATGACATGGACACGTCGGGGGGGGGGGCATGGTGAGGACAGCATTTTATTTTATTTTTTTGAGATGGAGTCTTGCTCTGTTGCCCAGGCAGGAGTGCAGTGACGTGATCTCAGCTCACTGCAACCTCCACCTCCCAGGTTCAAGCAATTCTCCTGCCTCAGCCTCCCAAGTAGCTGGGGTTATAGGCACCCACCACCATGCCCAGCTAATTTTTGTATTTTTAGTACAGACAAGGTTTCACCATGTTGGCCAGGCTGGTTTCGAACTCATGATCTCAAGTGATCCGCCCGCCTCGGCCTCTGAAAGCGCTGGGATTACAGGCGTGAGCCACCATGCCTGGCCAAGGACAGCATTTTAGATGGTGTGGTCTGAGCAAAATGGGAAGATGATAAGGAACCAGCCATGGAAAGTTCAAGGAAGACGCTCCAGGGCAGGTAACAGCTGGAGTCCAGGTTTTATTACTCTAAGACAATGGGAGCCACTGGGGGGTTTGACGGTTTTAATAAAGACTGCCCTGGCTGTGGGGGAAATGACAGAGGTTGTGAGGTCAGAAGCAAGGACCCTGCAAGGAGAAGGCTGAAACCATCCAGGTGGAAGACAGTGGCTGGGACACAGTGTGGGCATGGGAGGTGGTGACGAATATGCACACATAATGCAATACATTAATTATAAAGGAATAGTGAGGCCGGGCGCGGTGGCTCATGCCTGTAATCCCAGCACTTTGGGAGGCCGAGGGGGGCAGATCATGAGGTCAAGAGATCAAGACCATCCTGTCCAACATGGTGAAACCCCGTCTCTACTAAAAATACAAAAATTAGCTGGGTGTGGTGGCATTCACCTGTAGTCCTAGGGTGGGAGGCTGAGGCAGGAGAATCGCTTGAACCCGGGAAGCGGAGGTTGCAGTGAGCCGAGATCGCGCCACTGCACTCCAGCTGGGTGACAGAGTGAGACTCTGTCTCAAAAAATAAACAAATAATAAAAAATAAAGGAATAGTGAGAACAGCCTTAGAATTACTGGGAGCTTAATATATACCACGCCTTAAGCCGACTGGTTTAGTGGATTGGCTCTTCGAATTCTCGCACCAGCCCTGAGGTGAGTATTAGCATTTGAGGCATTTTACAGGTGAGAAGCGTGAGGCACTGAGAAGTAAGGGAAACTGCCCGGAGTCCCCCTCGCTGGAAAGTGGTGGGGCCAGAATCGGATGGGCAGCACTTGCTGATGAGCTGGAAGCAGGGAGGCTGGGGGTGGGCAGAGGGTGTGATTTGCAGGATCTGTCTGGAGTAACTGGGGGTAAGAGGAGGTGTGGGGAAGTTTGTGGGCACAGCGGGAAGTCCGAGGGAGCTGAAAGCCCGGAGGCTTACCTTATAGTATCTGTTGGTCGTGTTGTTCTGGAAGAGCGTGATACACTTGCAGTCCAGGCGCCAATAGTGCCGCTTTCTCTGCAGAGATGTTTGAAGAGTCACGTGAACCGCCAGACTTTCCTGCCCAGTCCCTATCCCGTGGAGCTGCTTGGGGCTTCAGGTGCCTGGAGCACCACGTGCACGCCCTAACTCTAGCACCTACCCCACGCCGTAACCCCACCCCACCACACGCCCTAACCCTAGCCCCGCCCCTAGCCTTAACCCTAGCCCAGCCCCCACGCCCTAACCCCAGACTCGCCCCCCACTTAGCCCTCTTCCTCCAGCCAAGCTCCTCCCCTAACTCTAGCCCCGCCCCTGACCTTGCCCTGAGCCCCGGGTCTTCCCTAACTCCTGCCCCCTAGTCCCACCCTTATAGCCCACACTTCTAATTCTAGCCCCGCCTCCAGCACGGCCCAGCCCACTACTGGCCCCGCTCGCGCCTAGCTCCAGCCCCACCCACCTAGCCCCGCCTACTCAAGCTGAGCCGCCCCTCTTCCAGCCTTCGCTCCGCCGCACCTGGCCCCGCCCCGGCCACTCACCAGCGTGTCCTTGTTGCTGTAATGAACCACCCAACCCTCCCGCAGCGTGGTGCTGGATTTCCGCGTCGTGTGTCGCACCGATTGCACCACCCTCATTAGGGGGATGTACCCCAGGGAGCTGCGAAGGAAGAGGAAGGGGTGAGAAGTCACATGCAGAAAGTGACCATGCTGCTTGGGAATGCAGGGGGCATCTCTGGGTAACTAGGGAGTTGGGGACTGTTTTTGTTTGTTTGGTTTTTGTTTTGACATTTTCCCCCCAACACACACCCGGGAGTTGCTTTCTGTTTGTTTTTAAGAGGCTCGCTCTGTCACCCAGGCTGGAATGCAGTGGTGCGATCTCGGCTCACTGCAACCTCTGCCTCTCGGGTTCAAGCGATTCTCGTGCCTCAGCCTCCTGAGTGGCTGGGACAATCACGGTGACCATTAGGCGCACGCCACCACCCCTGGCTAATTTTTGTATTTTTAGTAGTGATGAGGTTTCACCATGTTGGCCAGGCTGGTCTCGAACTCTTTGCCTTAACTCCTTCCCTAACTCCTGCCCCTAGTCCCATCCTTATAACCCACCCTTAGAATCCGTTCAAGAGATCCATCCGCCTCGGCCTCCCAAAATGCTTACAGGTGTGAGCCACCACGCTGGCCCAGAGGGAGATTCTTGAGAGGGCTTCTGTAGTAGGCCTTTCTGAAGTCAGGCTGCCTAGCAAATTACCTAACCTCTTCATGCCTCAGTTTGTCCACCCAAAGGGGATGCTATGAGGAGTGGAAACCTTTCTACGGAGCTTAGTACAGTGCCTGGCATACAGAGGACCTCCAGTAAGTGCTAATTGGTATTTAGTCCAGCAATTGTGGAACCAGCTGTGTGACATTGGGTAAGTGATTCAACCTCTCTGGGCCTCACCTCCCTCATTTGTGCAGATGCTGTTAGTACAGTAAGGAAGGTCTAGAGAGATTAAGTGGCCTGCTGGGCATGGTGGTTCATGCCTGTAATCCCAACACTTTGGGAGGCAGAAGTGGGGGGATCACTTGAGGTCAGGAGTTTGAGATTTGAGAGATTAAGTGACTTGCTCAACTCTGGAACCAACAATCTCTGGATCCCTGTGCTAGATCAGAACCTGGGTGGCCTTGATCACATCTCTTTGCCTGAGACTCAGTTTCCCCATCTGTGAAATAGGCTGCCTCTCCCCACACCCGCCACCCCCAATCCCTCAAGGTCCAACTCTTGACAGTGTATGACTGTGTTACTAGGCATTCCCAGGAAAGACGTGGGAGAAAGGGAACCTGCGGCTTCAGGCTGCTTGGGTTGGGAGGCACCACAGGAAACACTCTGTTGTCACTGTGACTGGCTTACCCATCCCCTTTCTCTCCAACCCTCTTCCCCTCGCCCTCCCTGCTGCAGCTACATGGGTCTCTTTGCTGTCCCTGGAACACGGTGCCTCCACCCAAGGGCCTTTGCACTCGCTGTTGCCTCTGCCTGGAAGCCTTTTCCCCCAGAGCCCCACAAGGCTCCTTCCCTCCCCTCCCTTCAACTGCCACTTCCTCAGCGAGGTCTCCTTGAAGGACCCTAAGAGAGCATGTCCCCCATTCTCCATCTTCTCTTGTTTTTATCACCATTACCAATACCCGATGCTATTGATGCATTTATTAGCTGTCTCCCCACTGAGGCAGTCAGCTCCAGAAGGGCAGACTTTTACCTCTTTCGTTCATAGCTGTGTGCTTGAACACAGCAGGTGCTCATTAAATATTTTCCAGTGCACCTGTGAGGGTGCACCCTTACCCCTACCCCAGGTTTATCACCCTGTGGGGTAGGTACCTCATCGCCCCAGGAGGAAACCGTGGCACACAGGGAAGCACCTAGCAAGTGAAGTGGTAGAGCTGGGATCTGGGCTGTCACCCTCCAGCGCCTGTGTGAACTGTGCTTTCTCAATAAACATTCATGCCACACCCAGATAGGAAGTGCCTGATCTGAGCCAGTCCTGTCCTAGGCACCTGGGAGGGCAGAAAATATCCTTGCCCTCATGCACCTGAGCTCACATTCCAGTGGAGCTAAGTATGAACTCCGTGTATAGTTTAAAAATGCGTAGGCTGGGGGCACAGTGGCACACACCTGTAGTCCCAGAACTTTGGGAGGCTGAGGTGGGAGGATTGCTTGAGCCCAGAAGTTCAAGACCACCCTGGGCAACATAGCAAGACCCCCTATCTTAAAAAAAAAAAAAAAAAAAAAAAGAAGAGGAATATAGGTCAGGCGCGGTGGCTCATGCCTGTAATCCCAGCACTTTGGGAGGCCGAGGCAGGTGGATTACCTGAGGTCGGGAGTTCAAGACCAGCCTGACCAACATGGCAAAACCCTGTCTCTACTAAAAATACAAAAAAAGTAGCCGGGCATGGTGGCAGGTGCCTGTAGTCCCAGCTACTTGGGAGGCTGAGGCAGGAGAATCGCTTGAACCCAGGAGACACAGGTTGCAATGAACTGAAATTGCATCACTGCACTCCAGCCTGGGCAACAAGAGCGAAACGCCATCTAAAATTAGCCAGGGATAGCAGTGCGTCCCTGTAGTCCCAGATACTCGGGAGGCTGAGGCAGGAGGATCACCTGAGCCCAGGAGTTTGAGGTTACAGTGAGCCACAGTCACACCACCGCACTCCAGTGGGCAATAAAGCAAGACCCCTTGGGAGGCTGAGGCGGGTGGATCACTTGAGCTCAGGAGTCAGGAGTTCAAGACCAGCCTGGGCAACATAGGGTAGACCCTGTCTCTACAGAAATACAAAAATTAGCTGGGTGTGGTGGACGAGCCTGTGGTCCCAGCTACTCGAGAGGCTAAGGTGGCAGGATCGCTTGAGCCCAGGTGGTCGAGGCTGCAGTGAGTCAAGACTGCACCACTGCACCAGCCTGGGCGACAGACCGAGACCCTGTCTCAAACAAAAAATTATTTTTAAAAAATTTTAGTGCTTTAAAAGGTTTGCCTCAGGAACTGGGAAAATTTATAAATATAAGGTGATGTCAGCCCATTGTACAGAAAAAGAAATTGAGGTTCACTGTGCAGGAGGGTCTTCCCCCAGGGTCTCTTGGAGGGTTCTGTGTATACCTCTGGGCCTTGCCTCCCTCGCCTTCCTCCTCCTCACTGGCGTGGAGCGCATTCTCTGAGTGGGAGCCAGGGATGACACCGGAGTCCTCTGACTCATCCATGAGGGCGCTCTTGTCAGCCTCACTGAAATCGGTGGCCTCCTCCATCGGCACATCTGTGGGGACGGAGGCATCAGAGGGGTCTCCACCCAGTCCTGCCCCTTCCCCTTTCTCCCCAGCATCCCCCCAGCCTCTCACCTCCATTGATAAGGGCCTCCCCCAGGCAGTCATTAGGGACGCGGGTGGCGCAGCGTTTGTGACAGTTAAACTTGCAGTCTGGTAGGACAGGGAACAAGGGAACGGGTGAGAAGGGGAAGAGAGGTTACCTGGAAGGCTTGAACCTTGACCCTAAGCCTCAGGCTCAAAAGAGTCTACTCTTGCTGTCTGGGTAAGAACACTGGCTGCTGCTGCCCTGGTCATTTTCCCACTTTCAGCCACAGTTTTCCCAACTATCGGGGGGTCTTGATTAAGTAGGAGGGCTAGACTCAAAATCCCGACGACTGCCGAGTGCAGTGGCTCCCGCCTGTAATCTCAGTATTTTGGGAGGCTGGGGAGAGCAGATCATTTGAGGTCAGGAGTTTGAAACCAGCCTGCCCTACATGGTGAAACCTCGTCTCTACTAAAAATACAAAAATTAGCTGGGCGTGGGACTACAGGCGCCCACTACCACGCCCAGCTAATTTTTTTGTGTTTTTAGTAGAGACGGGGTTTCGCCATGTTGGTCAGGCTGGTTTCGCGCTCCTGACCTCAGATGATCCACCTGCCTTGGCCTCCTAAAAGTGCTGGGATTACAGGCGTGAGCCACCGCGCCCGACGTGTGTGTGTGTGTGTGTGTGTGTGTGTGTGTGTGTGTGTGTGTTATTGGTTCTAATGTGCTGTGACTCCAGACTCTGAACACCCTAGGGCTGGGTTCCTCAACCCGTGACACTAACACAGTGCCCAGGATAATTCCTTGTTTTAGGGCACTTGCTCTGTGTATTGTAGGATGTTTAGCTGCATCTCTGACTTCTACCTACTGGATGCCAGTAGCACTATCCCAGCGTACCAAACAAAACCATCTCCAACCCTTGCCAAACATCCCCTAGAAGTGAAACGGCCCCTGGTCGAGAACCACTGCTGTAGAGTTCAGTGTTTCCACAGTTCTAGGGACACTATACATCGAAGATTCTAGAGGTTACTAAAAACCTATTTTATGAAGGTTCTATGATTCTGTTTTTTTTTTTTTTTTTTTAAGAAACAGTCTGGCTGTCACCCAGACTAGAGTGTGCAATGGCACCATCTCGGCTCACTGCAACCTCTGCCTCCCAGGCTCAAGCGATCTTCCCACCTCAGCCTCCTGAGTAGCTGAAACTACAGGCACGCACTACCATGCCCAGCTAATTTTTCATATTTTTTGTAGAGATGGGGTCTTTCCATGTTGTACAAGCTGGTCTTGAACTCCTGGGCTCAAGCAATCCACCCACCTAAGCCTCCCAAAGTGCTGGGATTACAGGTGTGAGCTACTGCCCCTGACCTGATTCCGTATTTCTAAGGCTTCAGAGTTTGATGTCCAAGTTTCTAGAACTCTAGACATCTATGAATCGACACTTCTAAGACTCTTTAATGTCCAAGATTTTAGGGTGTTATATATCTAAACTCTAAAATTTGACAGTTCTAGGGTTCTACAATTCTAGGCTTCTCTACCTCCAGAATCTGCAGATTCCAAGGTTCTAGGATTCTATACATACAAGATTCTAGAATTTGATGTTTCTATGCTTCTTTAGCTCTAGGCTTCTAAGATTCTAGAATTCGATTGTTCCAGTAAATTCTTGAATTGGATGTTTCTAGGTTTATGTGGATCTAGGCTTCTGAGGTTCTAGAATTTTTTTTTTCTTTTTTTGAGACAAGTTCTTGCTCTGTCACCCAGGCTGGAATGCAGTGGCACAATCACGGCTCACTGCAGCCTCAACCTCCTGGGCTCAAGCAATCCTCCCTCCTCAGAGTCCCAAGTAGCTGGAACCACAGATGCATGCTGCCACGCCTGGCTAATTTTTAATTTTTTTTGTAGAGACAGGGTTTCGCCATGTTGCCCAGGCTGGTCTTAAACTCCTGGGCTCAAGTGATCCACCTACCTTGGCCTCCCAAAGTGCTGAGATTACATGCATGAGCCACCACACCTGGCTGGATTCTAGAATTTGATTGTTCAAAGTTCTGGGAGCCTAGAATTTCCAGGATTCTAGGTTACGATGGTTTCAAGCTTATATGATTCTAGACGTCTAAGACACTCAAATTTGATGTGCCTATGTTTCTATTACCCTCAAATCCCATGGTTCCAAAATTCTCATGTTCTGAGAGTCTATAACTTGGGAGATCTAAGATGTGTAATCTAAAGTTCTGTTGTTATTTTAGCTGAATTCTATCATTCGGAATTCTTGAATGCTATGGTTCTGATTCTAGAATTCTCAGGTTCTACAGTTTTAGAATTCCATGCTAAGCACGTTATGAATCTAGGATTCCAAGGTTCTAAAGACTGAGGTTCAGCTGGGCGCGGTGGCTCACACCTGTAATCCCAGCACTTTGGGAGGCCGAGGTAGGAGGATTGCTTGAGCCCAGGAGTTCAAGACCAGCCTGAACAATATAGTGATACCTTCTCTCTACAAACGATTTAAAAATTAGCTGGGTGTGGCCAGGCGCGGTGGCTCACACCTGTAATCCCAGCATTTTGGGAGGTCGAGGCAGGTGGATCACAAGGTCAGGAGATCGAGACCATCCTAGCTAACATGGTGAAACTCCGTCTCTACTAAAAATACAAAAAAATTAGCCGGGCGTGGTGGCGGGCGCCTGTAGTCGCAGCTACTCAGGAGGCTGAGGCAGGAGAATGTCGTGAACCCAGGAGGCAGAGCTTGCAGTGAGCCGAGATCACACCACTGCACTCCAGCCTGGGCGACAGAGTGAGACTCCATCTCAAAAAAAAAAAAAAAAGAAAATTAGCTGGGTGTGGTGGCATCACCTGTAGTCCTAGCTACTTGGGAGGCTGAGGCAGGAGGATCACTTGAACCCAGGAGGTTGAAGCTGCAGTTAGCCGTGATTGCGCCACTGCACTCCAGCACTCCAGCCTGGGTGATAGAGTGACACCGTCTCCAAAAAAAAAACAACACACACACACACACACACAACTGAGGTTCTAAGATTCCAGAATTCCAAAGGTCCCAGAACACTAGGATTCAGGGCCCTCCCCTTCTGAGGCCCTGGGGTCCCAAGGCTCAGATCCTTGTGTCCTGCCACAAGACCAGGTTGCGGCGGGAAGGAGGTTCTGACCCTGTCTGTCCTCCCCGACAGGCCCAGCTAACCTTTGCATTGCAGGCCCTGCCGGAAGAGGCCCTTGAGGAGTTTCTTGCAAGCCTGGCAAACGGTGGGCCGTGTATAGCTGTGGATGAGGAAGGTGTGCGGCACCTTGACCTTGGAGAGCAGCATCTTGTCCAGCTCAATGGGGCGGCCCGTATACGATGAGGCAGAAGAGGAGGAAGAGGATGACGGGGGACGGCGAGGCAGGAGTTCGGTGGTGCTACGGCTCTGTCGTTGGCAAGAATGGAAGGGACACATCAGTGCGTTGGCCCCATGCCTGGGCCAAGTCACCCCCCTAGCCACCAACCCGTCCCATCCCCCATCTCCTCACCAGCTCTTCAGCCGTGCAGGGCAGGGACTCGGAGGTGCCGAGGCGCACCGAGTGGCCACTGGCCAGAGACGTGGATGACAGGCGCCGTTTGCGGGCCCCACTACAGTTGTTGGGGATGCTGAAGGCACAGCGCTTGTGGTAGTTCAGCCCGCAGCCTGCAGGGGGCGCCAGAGAGTATAAGAGACATGGCTTCTGCCCCTCCTAGGTCTCTTCTTGAGAAGTTGTGCCCTTTCCACCCAATCTCCCACCTGGTCCTGTCCCATCACCCCCCAGCACGATCTCCTCCAAAAGGCACTACTACCCGTAAGTGTATCAGCCCCTTCAGGCCCGCCCCTCCTTAGAGTTCTGCCCCAAGTTCCAGCTTGTAGCCCCACCATCACCCCATCTGTCCCCTAGACCCTGAACACAACCACACCCCTTTTCTCACTCCAACAAGGGACACCTCAAAGGTTCCCCCCAAAGCTCCGTCCCCAGTTTCAGCTTGTAGCCCTGCCATCACCCCATCTGTCCCCCAGACCCTGAACACGCCTCACACCCAAAATTTTCCCACTCCAACAAGGGATACCTCAAAGGTTCCCTCCAAAGCTCCACCCCTAGTTCCAGCTTGTAGCCCTGACATCACCCCATCTGCCCCCCAGGCCCTGAACACGCCTCACACCCCACCTTTTCCCACTGCAACAAGGGATGCCTCAAAAGTCCCCTCCAAAGCTCTGACCCAGCCCCAATCCTCTATGGTAAGCACCTCCTTCTAGTCCTCCCCAAAACTCCTGTCCATCTCCCTAGAGATACCTGTTCCCCCTTCTAACCCTGACCTTCCTTTTTCTGAGGCCCCTTTGGTTCCCCCTCTTTCCCCAGCCCCAACTTTCCAAAAGAAAATGCCTCTCCTCACCCCCACCCCTAAGGTCACTATCCCTCCAGGTCTGCTCACCCCCTGTACCCCACTTTCTCTTTTCTGTAGACCTGGAATCCAGGCAATCCCTAAGAAGTGTGATTAAATCTTAGTAGTGTGGGCCACGCATGGTGGCTCACGCCTGTAATCCCAGCACCTTGGGAGGCCAAGGCCGGCGGATCACTTGAGGTCAGGAGTTTGAGACCACACTGGCCAACATGGCAAAACCCCATCTCTAACTAAAAATACAAAACTTAGCCAGGTGTAGTGGCACATGCCTGTAATCCCAGCTACTCTGGAGGCTGAGGCAGAAGAATCACTTGAACCCAGGAGGCAGAGGTTGTAGTGAGCTGAGATCACGCCACTGCACTCCAGCCTGGGCAATACAGCGAGACTCAGTCTCAAAAAAAAAAAAGAGTTCTCAGTTGTACTCAGGTTCATTGTACCATACTAGGCAGAAGTATGACTTCTTATTGTCTTATTTTATTTTGTAGAGACAGGATCTCCCTGTACCCCAGGCTGAAGCACAATGGCACAATCATAGCTCACTGCAGCCTTCAACTCCTGGGCTCAAGTAATCCTCCTGCCTCAGCCTCCTGAGTAGCCAGAACCACAGACATACGCTACCATGCCCAGATAATTTTATTTTTATTTTTTTGTAGAGGTGGGGTCTTGCTACGTTGCCCAGGCTGGTCTCGAACTCCCGGGCTCAAGTGATCCTTCCACCTCAGCCTCCCAAAGTGTTGGGATTACAGGCGTGAGCCACTGTGCCCTGCCTATTTTATCTTTTAAAATCCTCATCCATGGAGAAATCAGCTCAACTCCCTGTTTCCCACTGGACGTTCTGTATGCGTGCTCTAATACATCTCCAGTGATTCCAAACGACTCCAGGATCGCTTTCTATTCTGGAGTGAAGAATGTTCCTCCAGCCTTTGGGAGCCCTTCTGGTACCCGCCTGCTCCAGGCTTTCCAGTTCCACACCTCCTCATTGTAGGCACTGTCTTGGCTGCATGCTGTAATCACGGCGGCAAGCTTGGAGAACGGTGTTGGCCCTGCAAGAAGAGCTTCAGCAGGGCAAATGGTCTTTGCACACAGTAACCATTTCCCAGTGTTGGCCTTGAATCACTCATATGCTTTCCAGAATTTCAGAATCTTATCTATAACTCTCAGAATGAGTCTCAGGATAGAGTTAAACTCCTGTCGGAATGTAGTCATTTGGGGTTCTCTTGCCACCATAGGAACTGGGACCATCATCTGTGATGCTGTGCCAGTGAAGTCTGTGCTGATAACCCATTAGGGCTTGATGACACCAGGGCTGTACCATGACAAAGACTGCATATGCTGAGGCCTCGAGAGTTGGATATGGTGTGTGGACGATGGCAGTATTTATAAGAGCTTTGAATGCACTGAATCAGTATCTGCAGGCCTACAGTCCTTAAATAATACAAATATACTTTGGACTGCATGATGATCTGGAACACAGGATATTGGAGAAACTGGATTTCTTTTTTTTTTTTTTTTTTTTTGAGACAGAGTCTCACCCTGTCACCCAGGCTGGAGTGCGATGGTATGATCTCGGCTCACTGCAACCTCCACCCTCCCCAGGTTCAAATGATTCTCCTGCCTCAGCCTCCCGAGTAGCTGGGATTATAGGTACCCGCCACCACACCCAGCTAATTTTTGTAGTTTTAGTAGAGACAGGGTTTCACCATGTTGGCCAGGCTGGTCTCTAACTCCTGACCTCATGATCCGCCTGCCTTGGCCTCCCAAAGTGCTGGGATTACCGGTGTGAGCCACCGTGCCCGGCCCAGAATCAGGATTTCTGTACAAGCGTGGCACCCACGGAGCTAGAGATGCTGTCTCAGACCTAATACCCAATGGAACATCCAAGAATATGGCTCTAATTGCAGGGCACGCCATACAAAAATGGAGGCACATGGGGCCCAGCGCAGTGGCTCATGTCTGTAATCCCAGCACTTGGGGAGGCTGAGGTGGGTGGATTACTTGAGACCAGCCTGGCCAACATGGTGAAACCCCATCTACTAAAAATACAAAAATTAGCCAGGAGTGGTGGTGCGCACCTGTAATCCCAGCTATTTGGGAGGCTGAAGCAGGAGAATTGCTTGAACCCAGGAGGTAGAGGTTGCAGTGAGCCAAGACCACGCCACTGCACTCCATCCTGGATGACGGAGCAAGACTCTGTCTCACACACACAAAAAAATGGAGCCACAGGGTCTCATCACAGAATGGATGGTTCTCACCTGTCATCTGTCCTCATAGCCAATGCAGGTACATGGCCTTCATCTGTAGGCAGAGCCCCGATTTCAACATTCTCACTCAGAAGCATGAATAACAGGGACAGAGGACCTATATAGATCTTGACACTTGGGCTGAACCTTGAGACATCTTGGCTTAAAGAACTGTATGTTTTGGACAGGCGCGGTGGCTCATGCCTGTAATCCCAGCACTGTGGGAGGGCAAGGCGGGTGGATCATTTGAGGTCAGGAGTTCAAGACCAGCCTGGCCAACGTGGTGAAACCCCGTCTCTACTAGAAATACAAAAATTAGCCAGGCAGTAATGGCGCGTGCCTGTAATCCCAGCTGCTCGGTAGGCTGAGGCAGGAGAATCGCTTGAGCCTGGGAAGTGGAGGTTGTGGTGAGCTGAGATCGCGTCACTGCACTCCAGCCTGGGTGACAGACTGAGACGCTGTCTCCAAAAAAGAAAACCTGTATATTTTTAAACTATGATTTAAGGAGATATGTATGGGTGCTGTTATGGACTAAATGTCTGTGTCTCCCCCAAAATTCTTATGTTGAAACCCTAACCTCCAATGCAACTATATCTGGAGACGGTGCCTTTATGGAGGTAATTAAGGTTAATTGAGGCCGAAAGAGTGTGACTGTAATCCAATGGGACTGGTGACCTTTTTTTTTTTTTTTTTTTCTGAGACAGAATCGTGTTCTGTCACCTAGACTGGAGTGCAGTGGCGTGATCACGGCTCACCGCAGCCTCAACCTCCCAGGCCCAGGTGATCCTCCCACCTCAGCCTCTTGAGTAGCTAGGACTAGAGGTATGCACCACCATGCCTGGCCAATTTGTTGTATTTTTTAGAGACGGGGTTTCACCATGTTGCCCATGCTGGTCTCGAACTCCTGGACTCAAGCGATCCACCATCCTCCCAAAGTGCTGGGATTATAGGCATGAGCCACCATGCCTGGCCTTCCTTATAAAGGGAAGAGATACCAGGAATCTCTCTCTCCTTGTCCCATTTGAGCACACAATGAAATGATGGCCCTCTGCAAGGCAGGAAAGCAGGCTACACCAGAAACAGAACCCTGCCAGAATCTGGATCTTTGTCTTTCCAGCCTCTCACAATTCCAGGGATTTTGAGAAGTAAATGTCTGTCATTTAAGCCACGCAGGGTGGTATTTTGTTAAGGCAGCCCTGACAAACTAAGACAGGTGCCAGGTTGACAAGAGATGGACCCTGATAGTCATGTTTATGTGTCAGCTTGGCTAGGCAAGATCCAGTTATTCAGACACTAATCTAGATGTTGCCATGAAGGTTTGTTTGTTTGTGTTTTTTTGTTTTTTTTTTTTTTGAGACGGAGTCTCGCTCTGTTGCCAGGCTGGAGTGCAGTGGCACGATCTCGGCTCACTGCAACCTCTGTCTCCTGGGTTCAAGTGATTCTCCTACCTCAGCCTCCCAAGTAGCTGGGACTATAGGCACATGCAACCACGCCCGCTAATTTTTGTATTTTTAGGAGAGATGGGGTTTCACCATGTTGGCCAGGGTGGTCTCGATCTCTTGACCTCATGATCCGCCTGCCTCAGCCTCCAAAGTGCTGGGATTACAGGTGTGAACCACTGTGCCCAGTCAAGGTTTGTTTTTTCTTTTCACCTTCTCAACCCAGCTTTTCCCCGACTCCAGGAAGAACTGGGAAGAGAAGGCCCCATGGAGGTATTTTCTTTTCTTTTCATTTTTTTGAGACAGTTTTGCTCTTGTTGCCCAGGCTGGAGTGTAATGGTGCAATCTCAGCTCACTGCAAGCTCTGCCTCCTGGGTTCAAGAGATTCTCCTGACTGAGCCTCCCGAGTAGCTGGAATTACAGGCGTCCACCGACACGCCGGCTTTTTTGTATTTTTAGTAGAGACGGGGTTTCACCATGTTGGACAGGCTGGTCTCGAACTCCTGACCTCAGGTGATTCACCTGCCTCGGCCTCCCAGAGTGCTGGGATTACAGGCGTGAGCCACCGCACCCGGCCCAGTGGAGGTATTTTCTGGATGTTATGAAAATCCATAATCAGCTGACTGTAAGTGAGAGAGGTGATCCTGCTTGTTCTAGGTGAGTCTCATTCAATCAGCTGAATGTTTTAAAAAGCAGATCAGAGATTTTTCGGATGAAGAAATTCCACCTGTGGACATCAGCTTCGGCTTGTGCCTGAGTTCCCACTTGCCCTTCCTGATAGGATGGATTTTTTTTTCTTTTTCTTTTTTTTGTTTTGTTTTTGTTTTTGTTTCTGTTTTCAGAAGGAGTCTCACTCTGTCACCAGGCTGGAGTGCAGTGGCACGATCTCGGCTCACTGCAACCTCCGCCTCTCAGGTCCAAGCAATTCTCCTGCCTCAGCCTCCCAAGTAGCTGGGACTACAGGCGTGTGCCATCACGTCCGGCTAATTTTTTGTATTTTTAGTAGAGACGGGGTTTCACCATGTTAGCCAGGATGGTCTCAATCTCCTGACCTCGTGATCCACCCGCCTCGGCCTCCCAAAGTGCTGGGATTACAGGGATGAGCCACCGTGCCCGGCCTTTTTCCTGTTTTTGAGCCAGGGTCTCGCTCTGTCACCCAGGCTGGTGTGCAGTGGTGCAATCAGGGCTCACTACAGCGTCGAGCTCCCAGGCTCAAGTGATCCTCCCGCCTCAGCCTCCCAAGTGGCTGGGACCACAAGTGTCTGTCACCATGCTTGGCTAATTATTTTTTGTACAGGCAGAGTCTTGCTATGTTGCCCAGGCTGGTCTTGAACTCCTGGCCTCAAGTGATCCACCTACCTTTGCCTCCCAAAGTGCTGGGATTACTGGCCTCCCCCACTGTGCCCAGCCGGATTTGAGTTGCCTAGCCAGCCCACACAATTCTGTAAGCTGATTCCTTGCATATAAATATCTTAATATTATATCTCCTACTGGATCTGTTTCTCTGCTTGATCCCTGACTGATAGAGGCCCCACCCTCTTCCCCAGCCACCCTTCTGCTCCCCTAGGCTGTTCTTAGGCCCCTACTTGTCCCTCCCAGCTCCACCTCCTAGGCTCCGCCCCTAGACCTGAGCCCCGGCCCAGCCCCACCACTCCTTCCCCAAGCTCTGCTTCTGGGCCCATCCTTCTTCCCATTATTACTTCCTAGGCTGCGCCCCCAGCTCTGAGACCCGCTCCTCCTCCCCACGCTGTCCCCGTGCCAGGACCATTACGCTCCGCCCCCGGTGCAGAGCCCCGCCCCAGGCCCCGCCCCCAACCCTTTAGCTCTCACCATCGCACTTGAGGCCCTGGCGCACTAGGCCGAAGAGCATCTCCCCGCAGTGATCACAGAAGGCAGGCGCCCGATAGGAGTGCACCGTGAGGGCGTGCGGGCGGATCTGGAAGTCCTCGAAGGTGGCCGAGGCTGTAGGCGGAAAACAGGGATGGATGCTTGAGGCGGGGTAGGCCAAAGCTTTTCCAGACCCCACGTTCCCTGATTTCTCACAGTCCTCCCAGCGGCAAGGTTTGATCTTTCCTTCCTTCCTTCATTTGCTCTCATACTACATTCTGCCTGGGTTCAAATCCCAGCTCCACCCCTGAACAAAACACATATATCCATCCCTACGCCCGGGGCAGGGACAGAGCGGGAATTGGGGAGTTGTTTAACGGGCAAGGAGCTTCAGTTTCGCAAGATGACAACAGTTCTGGAGACTGGCTGCACAACAGTGTGCATGAACTTTAAATTACTGAACTGTACGCTTAAAAGTGCTTAAAATGTTGTGGGCTTTTTTGTTTGTGTTTGTTTGAGAGTTTCATTCTGTCACCCAGGCTGGAGTACAGTAGTGAGATCTCGGCTCACCACAAGTCCACCTCCCGGGTTCAAGCAGTTCTCCTGCCTCAGCCTCCCAAGTAGCTGGGATTACAGGCATGCGCCACCACACCCGACTAATTTTTGTATTTTTAGTAGAGACGGAGTTTCACCATGTTGGCCAGGATGGTCTCAAACTCCCGACCTCAGGTGATCTGTCCGCCTCGGTCTCTCAAAGTGTTGGGATTACAGGCGTGAGCCACTGCACCCGGCCTAAAATAGTAATTTTTATGTTATGTATATTTTACCAAATTAAAAAATCTTTAATTAAAAATACCACCACCAACAACAAAAAAGAACATGGATAGGCGGTGCCCGGTGGCTCACATCTGTAATCCCAGCACTTTGGGAGGCCCAGGTGGGCGGATCACTTGAGGCCAGAAGTTTGAAACCAGCCTGGCCAACATGATGAAACCCCGTCTCTACTAAAAATACAAAAATTAGCCAGGCCTGGTGCCAAGTGCCTGTAATCCCAGCTACTCAGGAGGCTGAGGCAGGAGAATTGCTTGAACCCTCGAGGCAGAGGTTGCAGTGAGCCAAGATCATGCCACGGCACTCCAGCCTGGGTGACAGAGCAAGATTCTGTCTAAAAAAAGAAAAAAAAAAAAGCCCAGTGTGGTGGTGCATGCCTGTAATGCCTGTAGTCCAGCCACCTCAGGAGGCTGAGGCGGGATGATTGCTTCAGTCTGGGAGGTAGAGGCTGCAGTGAGTGGTGGTCATGCCACTGCATTCCAGCCTGGGTGACAGAACAAGACCCTGCCTCAAAACAAAATAACAGGGCCGGGAGCGGTGGCTCACACCTGTAATCGCAGCACTTTGGGAGGCCGAGGTGGGCAGATCACTTAAGATCAGCAGTTCGAGACCAGCCTGGCCAACAAGGTGAAATCCCGTCTCTACTAAAAATACAAAAATTAGCCACATGTGGTAGCAGGCGCCTGTAATCCCAGCTACTCGGGAGGCTGAGGCAGGAGAATCGCTTGAACCCAGGAGGCAGAGGTTGCAGCAAGCTGAGTTTGCGCCACTGCACTCCAGCCTGGGTGACAGAGCGAGACTCCGTCTAAAAAAACAAAAAATAATAAAAATGACAAAAACAAAACAAAACTCAGGTTTAGGGGAGAGACAAGGATGAAGATAAAAATTCAAGTGAGGCCAGCTTATGATATGAAAGAGTACTTAAAGCCTGAACAAGGTCACTAAAGGTGTAAATCCAGACTTCTGTCATTCATTCATTGAGCCGGTTTCACTGGGTACTGCAGTATGCAGGAGCAGCAGGGAAGACAGCCATGAAAAAGGCAGCTGCCCCCACCCTCAAGAGGGACCAAGGGCCATAGACTGCTCTAAGGTGCTGAGAGCATGCCCATGTATACTACTGGAATAGTGAGTGGGTGAACTGGCTTCTGGCTGTGTCTTAGAAAATCACCTGGGGGCTTTTAAAAATACTGATGTACAGATCCCATCTCACTTTGCAGAGATTCTGATTTAATTTAGCATTTTCGTGGCAGGAGCCATGGACAGCATAACTTTTTTTTTTTCTTTTTCTACTTTTTTTCTTTTTTAGAGATAGGGTCTCTCTCTGTCGCCCAGGCTGGAGTGCAGTGACATGATCGTGGCTCACTGCAGCCTCAAACTCCTAAGCTCAAGAAATCCTCCCACCTCAGCCTCCCAAGTAGCTGAGACTACAGACATGTGCCACCTTGCCCGGTTAACTTTTTTTTTTTTAAAGAGATGGGGTCTCCTTATGTTGCCCAGGCTGGTCTCAAACTCCTGGGCTCCAGCGATCCTCCCACCTCAGCCTCCCAAACTGCTGGGATTACAGGTGTGAGCCACTGCAGCTGGCCCATTTTTTACCTTTATATTAAGCATAACACAGTCAGTTACAGATCCAACTCCTTCTTCTCCTCTTTTCCCCCTTCTAACTACTGCACTTGACTAGTTTTATAAATAAATAAATATAACATATGTTCAGGAAAGGCCGCACATCACAAGTGCACAGCTCAATGAATTTTCAAACTGTACAAAGCATGTCACTAGCATCCTAATCCATAAATGAAAGTTTAGACCAGTCCCTAAAGAGCCCCTTCATGACCCCACTCTGTAACCATCTTCCGGAAACCCCCAACTCTCCTTTTTTTTTTCCAGAGGGAGAGAAAGGGGTAGAGATGGAATCTCACTATGTTGCCCAGGCTGATCTCGAACTCCTGGGCTCAAGCGATTCCCCCAGCTCCAGCTCAGCCTCCCAAAGTGCTGGGATCACAGGCGTGAGCCACTACACCCGGCCTCTCCTGACTTCTAACTCCCCCTACCCTCTCCTCCCCCAGATGCCCCGCCCCCAGGCCGGCCACCACCTCTCACCCGACAGCACCACCTCCACCAGGTCGCCCTCCTGGATGTCTCCGGCCGAGCGCACCAGCTGCAGGAGGTTGGCCGACGTGGGGTCATGTTTGAAAAGCAGGATCTTGTCGTAAAGGCCGTAGAAGCCACACTCAGGGAACTGAGGGGCGGGAGAGGAATGTGGCGACGGAAAAGCTCAGAGCCGCCTTCAGCAGCGGGCGGACTGTGACCCTCCCAGGGCAGGGCCGGCTGTTTCCCCCGGAAACGCAGAGACCCCGCAGGCCCTCGCTTCCTGCCTACCCCCTCCCAACCCCAGCGCGAGCCGGGCAGGATGCCAGCGCCCCAATTGTGCGGGGAGGGGGCGCCGGCGTGGGTTTGGTGGCTGGAAGGGGGAGCTGGGGTGGGAGGGAGAGTGGCTCCGGGAGCGTGGACACCTCGAATTTTCCGGAACCTGGCGGAGGTGGGAGGGGATGCTGAATGAACACTCCCTCCCCTGTGCCTCCTCCCCAGGCTCACACACCCGCCCCCCACCTTCCTTCCTGGATCTGTCTATTGTTGTCCCAGTTACCTGGCTCCAGGCCCAGCACTGGGGTGGGGCGAGCTGGAAGGAGGACTTTTCGGGGCTCCTGGGAAAGTGGGGGGGGAGCCGGGGGACTTGGACTCGAGGGGGCTGGAGATAAGGAGGGCGCCTGCCACCCAATGCTCAAAGGACCCAGGTGTCTGGGTCCTCAGCTTTGGGGGCCTGGGGGCAGGAAATGAAACCTAGTAGAACAGAAAGTGAAACTGCCCCGGTGGGGCCTCGGGAAGGAAGGTACGCGGCCCTAACACACCTGGACCTGGCAGAAAAATAAAACTGGGGTGAAGCCTGAGCGGGGCAGGCTGGGGACTTGAGCACTGGACAAAGAAGTTCACCCAAGGGACAATCTGCCCCCGTACCCCCACTGCCACCAGCTTCCCATGAAGTGGGCTGAGTTGGGGTGGGGAGCTGGGCCTGCTGGATTTAGGCATTTGGTGGGCAAAACCCTATCAGTTCTCACTGCTAAGAGAGAGTCCACAGAAGACCAGGACTGCCTTGGCCCTGACCCCTTGGGAAGTTTTTCTCTAAGCTTCAGTTTCCTTGTCTGTAGAATGAGGGAGCTGGCCTAATTCCCCACGTTTCTCTGATGCCCAAAGGATTCATTTCCAGGAGTCTGAAAAGATTCTGGAATTTGGATATTTTGGGACTCCAACATGCTCACATTATAGAATTATACATTCTAGATTCCAACCTGGTATCACTATACATTTTAGGATTTCAATAAGCTAAATAAGCGGTAATCTAATATTTTAATATTCTAGGAGTCTGACAAGCTAGGACTGTGCTCTTTGAATTCTTTAGCATTCAAGGACCTCATCCATCCAGCATTCCAAAATTCTAACATTTTAACTTTCTAGGATTCAACAATCTAGGAATCTAATATTCCAGCATTTTAATGTTTTACTATTTCACAAACCTAGAATTCTAATATTTGAACACGAACATGGGGGCAATTTAATTGCCTAGGATGCATATTCCAACAAGTTATGATTCTAATATTCTAACATTTCTACAGTCCAGTACTCCAACACAGAAGCCCACTATTCTTTTAACATTTCACGGTTTAGACGTGGAGTTCCACCTGGTTTCCTCTTGCCATAACACCCAGCTGCCCACCCTGGGGACCCTGGTGTCCAAAATTAAGAGTAGGCTAACAGCACTGTGACTAGGAAAGGGAATAGAGTCCCCAGGGTCTGTAGGAGTGCCTGCCCCTCCACACATATCTCAGGCTTAGGGGAGGGCAGAATTGGGCTCCGAGACCTCACTTGCCCCTGGCAGCTAACTCAAGCACCTGCACCCACACATGTCACCGGATCACCATGGCCAGCCCGGGTTCAATTTCTCCTGTTTCCACCAAATGGGAGGCCCGGGATGGGCCTGGACGTGGAGGTCCGCCGACATCTGCTGCCCCTTCCTCCCCTCTCTACACCTGGCTGGCCCCTCCCTTCCTCCCTGTTTGCTGCAGAAAACAACGACATGCAGGGACATGAAATTTGGGGAGGCCTCTGGGGCACCCCACCCCTGCCCAGTCCTCTCTCAAAGGGATGGTGGGGAGAGGGGCAATGGAGGGGGGCAATGCCCCCTATCCCTCCATCACCCAAAGCTCAGGTCTCCTTCCTCCCTCTTCCGCACACCAGGCCCCAGACCCCTCTGCCAGCACCCCCTCCTTCAACCTCTCCCCGAGCTGGATCCAGGGAGCCTGCGCCCTCACCTTCTGGTCCACGATGGAACAGGCCAGCTGCTTCACATGAGCCAGCTCGGAGGCGGCGGGCAACAGCACGAACTCGCGGGTCAGCCCGATCTGGATGTGAAAGGAGACCCCGGAACCCGGGGCCGGGATCTGGGGCAGTAGCGGTGGCGGCGACTGCAGCTCTAGGCCGCCGGGGGGCGGAGGAGACCCCGGCCCGGGAGAGCCAGGGAGCCCGGCGGGATAAGAGGGGGCGGCGGCCATGGGGGGAGGCCGGGGACCGGCCGCCTGGAGCCCACCCGGGACCCGGCCGGGGGGCCCCGGGGGACCCTGGGTTCTAGATCCGCGGGATCTCGTGAGCAGGTGGTGGGAGAGCGGGGATCCGAGGAAAGATCTGGCAGGCGGAGGGGACCTGAGGATGGCGGGGTCCTGGGAAGGAGAGAAAGGCACTATAGTGGGTCAGAGGCCCGGAATCCAGGGCTCCCAGAAGATCAGAAAGGAGAAAAGTAGTGGGTTGGAGGTCCCAGCGATTGAGATTCCAAGAAGCCTGAGAGGTAATCTAGTAGGTCGGGGTCACAGGGATCAGGAAAGCCCGCGATTCAAAGGCCCCTTCCCTAGAGGAGGGATTGAGAAGGTGGCAGAGGGAATCCCAGGATCCAGTGCTCCAAGAAGAGGATCCCACTCAGAAGGCGGCCCGGGGGAATTCACCTTGGGGGTGGAGGGTAGGAGTCTCTGAGTCGGGGACCGAGTGGATTCCAGAGATAAAGTGGTTCGCAGGGACTCGACCGGCCCGGGGATGGGCAGAGGGGTCCCGAGGGCCGGAGTGGGTAGAAGGGAATCTCACAAGTCGCAGAAGTTGGAGAAAAGTTCGGTCGGGAGCCGTGAGGAAGGGGGCGTTGCCGGAGCGGGGTTGGGTGGGGGGCAGGGAGGGTCGCCAGGCGCCAGTAGCTCTTTTTCCCCCTCCAAAGTTTAAGTCGGCGGCGGCGGCGGCGGCCCAGGAGGAAGTGTCCGGAGCGACAGTGCAGTCGACCAATCGGCGCGGGCCTCGGCGACGTCAGAGAGGGGAGGAGCCTGCCGCGGGGCCGGGGGCGGAAGGGGAGAGTGGGCCCGGTGCCTCCGAGTTGGGGGCTGGACCTCCGCCTCCAGGGTCCTGGACAAGGGATGGTGTGAGAGATGGAGGGCAGGCAGGCGAGACCAGTTCCTTCCCTGAACACAGCCAAGCCTGGAAAGTTAACTTTTCTCTCGGCTGGACAGGGAGGGGAAACACTATCACCCACCGCCCGTCGCAGGCGTCGGGCTTGGAGGCCACTGGCCCTTTAAGGAGGGGAGCCCTCTCCGGCAGGCGTCCGGCGCCCATGGCAGGGGACGGGTGGGAAATCGGTATCAGGTCCCGGCCCGCTCTCTGGGTTCAGCCTCTCTGTTCTCCGAGCGTCACCCCTGCCCTCCCCGCCGCGTCCCAGCCCAGGGAAGGGGGTGCTGCAGAGCGTCCCCCCGCCCCAGCCCATTTAACACATGGAAAGACCGAGGCCTCCAGATGGGTAGGAAGGGCTCGCCTTAGGTCTGTCTCCAGCGATGGTGGGCAAGGTGCATGGCGCTAACTGGATGGGTGGGGAGGGTCCATCCCCCCGCCTACCCCAACCCCGCCTTAGGATAGTGTGGGGCTGCCCCGAGGGAGGACAGCACACCCATACCACTTCATAGATGCAGTGTGTCTCCTGGGGATGTGGAGTACGTGTGCGTGTCTTTCTCTCCATGTGACTTCAGGTGAGTGGCTTCTCTGTGAGCCTCAGTCCCTCCATCTGTTAGGACTGTAATAGGATTGACCCCACATGGGATGGTGGGAGCCGATGCCATGGTATACTGGTGCCTGGAAACGCAGCAGTTCAGTAAGTGGTGGTTGTCTCTGATAATATGCGGAAAGGACTGGCCACCTCCAGCACTCAGGCTTTGATGGGTGGGCACACTCATTCAGTCACCCAGCAAGTATCTGTGAGGACCTACTGGGTGCTGGGTGGGCCCTGCTGTAAAACTCCAGCCGCTACAGGGGTCAGGCTTGATCTCTCCTCCCTAGCTAATAATCAAATAGTGGCTACCATTTAGTTTACACAGAATAAGCTGAAGCCTCAGAGAAGCAAAACGTCTTGCCCAAGATCCCAGAGTGAAGTTGCTTGAGGGAAGCTGCCCCACCCACCCCTTTGATTGACAAGTCAAGGCCTAGGTTTGAGCTCTGAGAGAAGGGCCACCTGTCTGGCTGGGATGCTGGCAGGACTGGAAATGGCAGGGCTGGCTGGGGATGGGGGCTGCCAGAACAGCCCCTCTTCCTGGTGTACGGCCGTTGGGGGTAGCTGAGGTCGGTACAGTATCGATTCTGTCACCACATCCGGGGGCTGGGGCTGAGGAAGGAAGTCTGAGGCTGGAGTGAAAACCCAAACCACCACCTGGGGAACTGCATCGAGCCCAGAGGGATGGGCAGGGAGCACACCACGTGGAGCCCACGCAGGCTCCCCTTGGCGTCACCTAAGGGCCTCCTGCCCACCTGCACCCTTTTTCCTGAGGGGCAGATAACTGTCCTAGCAAAACGCTGCCATGTCCCGAGTGTCCAGACAGCGGCCTCCATCCTTTCTCGTATGTTCACTGGGGCCTGCTGGGGGACTGGGGCACAGCACTTTACAACCCAGGAAGTGGGCATTAGTGCCCTGTGGCAGAGGTGCTAGGATTACCGAGGACGCCTGGCTGGTAGGTGGTGGAAGCCTCCTCCTGGAGACAGGAGCAGCGGTCCCCTCCGTCTCATCTGGAGCATGTGGACACCTGCTCCCTCTTTTTAAGGCTGTGGACCCAGTGTAATGCCATGTAAAGCACTCAGTACAGTAGACATGGCCCACTGAGAAGGGAAAGGAGGGACGCATCAGGACGAGCCACGAGGGCTCGGGCACCTGCGGCACCTCCTCCCAGCATGGAGGAGCCTGCAGCTTGCGCCCCAAAGCCATCATCCTCCACTGGCAGGTAGAGCCTTTTCCCTCCCTGCTCCTTGTGGGCCTGGGATGGGAACAGGAAGGGGGTTTACGTCCTCTGGGCACCAGCCCTTTGGCCTCGCCACCACCCTCACACATCCCAGGCGGGGCTGAGGCTTCAGCTGGACTGTCATCATAGTATCTGCTCCCCAGGGCTCTACCCCTGGGGAGGGAGCACTTAGGGACAGAAAGAAAGGGCACAAGGAGATTCGGTCCAGTGCCTCCACTTCTCTCCACCCACACCCCACCCAAGCTCTGGGCCCGTCTCCGGCCCCTGCTGCCCTACCACAAAACCCCAACCCATCATATCCCCTCTCTCCAAACTCCACCCAACCCAGGCAGAGCCGGTCACTCCTCCCCCGAAGTCCCCAGTGCCCTCAACAGATGGCACCGTCACCCATCTTACTCCAAAGGGTTTATTGAGACAAGTTTTCACATACAAGATGGGGGCAGAGGGGTTAGGGCTTATAAACAGGAACCTGGAAGGGGACCGAGGGTGCAGGGTAGAACCAAACAAGAGAGTGAAATAAATAGAGGGAAAGAGTGGAGACAGGGAGGAGACTGACTGAGACCATCACACAGTGATAATGCGGGTGGGGCGGCGCCATGAAAATCCCGTTATTTATACAGATATACAGGGAGTTCAGGGGGACCCGAGGCCCACTCCACCCTCCATGCCCCAGGGAGGGGCACAAGAAAGCCGTCTCTACCCATGGGCGACCCCATGGGGCGCTGGGAGGGCTGCCCTAGGAGTGTTGGGCAATCCCTGGCCTGGAGGCCTTGGTTAGTGTCTGGAAAGCAGTGGAGAGGGCCGGAGGGGAGGGGCAGCCAGGCCGGGGCTCAGCTCTGAGGCTCCCGGCTGCCACCCTTTCTCCCAGCACAGCTCCTGCCCAGGTCTGGGAGGATGGGGGATGGGGGAGCAGGAGCTCAAGGGGAGAACCTGGCACCTTCTGGAGTCTTGGAAAAACTGATCCCTAAAGACACCCGGCCCTGGCTATGCTGCCCTCTGGAAGGCAGCTCCGATACCAGGAGCGGCTGTCAGGGCACAGGGGGAAACCCCAAGGCCATCCTCGGGGGTGATTCCTGAAAGGGGCCCATCCCCAGGCTGGATGCTTGGGGAAGGCAGCCGTGGGGGAGGGATTCCTGGGGAAAGGGCCATTAGCACCACCAGGCTCCATGGCAAACAGACAGAGGCCAGGCCTCTGCACCTCCAGTGAGGCTGGGAGTCCCCTGCGGGAAAGAGAAGGGAGGGGAGACTGAGCCGCCGCCTCTAGGGCGCCTCTGAGGCCTCAACCCCTCCCCTGCATGCCCAGGGCTCCCCCAGTGAATCTCACAGGACGCCCCTGACTGGACTGCGGGGCTCAGCACACCTGGCAGTACTAGGCATGGGCGTGCAGAGACTCAGAATGTGGGGTTTCTGCCCTCACCTCAGCCCCACCTGCCCGGCCCTGCACCCCAGCCAGCGTGGCGGCCAGGGCAGGGCCAGGTGGGCATCATACGAAGACCTTGGCCAGGGCATCAGCGCCAGCACTGGCAATGAGGGCCTTGCTGGGGTGGCAGGCGACAGCGTGGATGGCCTCCTCGTGCTTCTTGCGGTGGGCCGTGATCTCCTGCACGCACGTTTTGTTGTCCAGGCTCCAGAGACGCAGGGAGCAGTCATGGCCTGCACAGGTGTCGGGGACAGAAGGGGTGGTCACTGGGCTCCTCGCTCAGACGCAGCCCTGGAACCCCTCACCTGGCCTTGTCCAAAGGCCTCAGGGGAAGTGGGGCTCAACTCTCCTCTCTCACCCTCTGCTCATCACCTCCTGTGGCCCGCCCAAAGGAGAACCCTGGTCCCCTCCTGTCCACAGTCCATCTCACCCCCCAGCATTTCTTGAGCAGCTACTGCACACTGAGCCCCAGGGCGGCAGGGGGCAGTGAACAAAACAGGCAACTCTCCCTGCCCCGCGCAGTATTGACGCTGCAGCTGGGCAACAGGAAGAGAAAGAAGAAAGCAACCCAGCCGGTCAGTGTGAGGACAGAATGGCCCCAGGAGGAATGCAGGGAGCCTTCCAGGCAGAAGGACAGGCGCGAAAGGTCCTGAGGCAGGAGGTGGGGGTGGCCACAAGAGCCTTAGCAGGGGCTTGGGGAGAAGAGGGGAGAGGACGGCAGGCTGGGCAGGGCCCTGGCGAGGAGAAGTTTAATTTAGGGTCAAGAGGATCAGGCAGGGCAAAGGCTCAGCTCCCTCCACTGTCTAGTGGCCCCCAGAATAGAGCCCTGTCTGGGCACTGGGCGGGAGCTCACTGACCAGCCCCTCACCCACCAGAGGCTGCCAGCACAGGCCCGGAGGCAGAGCCCAGCCACAGCCTCCAACACCACGGCCTGCGCCTCTTGTGCACACACACTCACTTGCTGCACTCACTGCAGGCCTCACCCTTCACCCCCACAGCAACCTCCAGTCTCCTTCTCCACCCCCCCACATCACACTCCATCCCTTCTAAGCACAGCCACGTTGCTGGCCTCAATGTCCTTATCCAGAGACAACAGGGTGAGAGCACAGAAGTCCCACGGGTACCCCCAGGTAGACCTGGACTGATGTTACAGAGCTTCAATGGCCAAGTTACAAAGCGTCTGGGCATCAGGGCCCACATCTGTAAACTGGGGATCAAAGTACCAACCGCACACGCTGCTTAGAGGCCCAGGCTGCTTAGAGGCCGAATGAGACGATGCAGCTCCAGTGCCCCAGAGGAGGGCCCCAGCGGACTGTGCTGCCCCCTATGGTCACCACGGTCATTCCCGCCCAGCCCAGCTTCCCCCAGCCCTGGCCCCCGGGGCCCCCTGAGCACTTGCCTGGAGCCAGTGCCCAGGCCTCTTCCTCCCCTTCTCCCCAACCCTGGTGGGACTAGTGTGCCCAACTTACTTCCTGACATCAGGAATGCGCCGTTGGGGTCCACGGCTAGGCAGGTGACTGCGTCCAGGTGTGCAACCATGGAGTGCACTGGCTTACCTGAGGCGAGAGGGGCGGGTGGCAGGTTCCCCTCCCACTCTGGGCCTCGCCTGAGAGAGTGAAAGGACTGGAGGAGAGACTCCCAGAGCCTCCCACAGGGACGCAAGCATCTCTGCTGCCTGCCTCTGGCCCTCCCCACCCACCACGAGCACAAGGGGCTAGGCCTCACCTGTCCGATTGTCCAGGAAGCGGATGCCCCTGTCGTCGTGGGCGGTGATGGTGAGAGGCTGGTTTGGATGACTCACCACTTGGTTGATCTGGGTTGGACCTGAAGGAAAACGCAGGAAGAGGGAAGGATGTCAAGTGGAAAATCAGGAAGACCGGAACAGAGGCGCAAGCGCAGCGTGACAGCCCCTACACCAGCCTCTGCCTGGATGTCGACGGGGACTGGGCGAGGGCACTCCAGTCCCCGACCGCAGTGCTGGTTCTGCACAAGCAGCCCCTGGGCCCTGTTTTGGGGCTGGGGGAAGAGGAATAACAAACATGAACACATTCCGCCACTCTACCAAGAGGGCCCGACGGGGCGGCCCTGACGCGCTCTCCCCACTCAGCCCCGCCAGTGCCCTGGCTGTGAGGGCCGGGGGCCCTCCACTGGGACCCGACTTCCTTCCTGCTCAGGGCCTGAGGGTGCAGGGGAGTCATCTGAGCTGACTGACAAGGGGTCGCCAAAGCCCCAGGAGGAAGTGGGGCCCAGAAGACACTGAGACCAATTCCATGAGCTGATGTCAGCCCCCTTACCGCTGCTGCCCCGGGACTCCAGCGTGAGGAGGGCACTGCCAACCTCCATGTCATACAAGACTGTGTCGCCAGAGCGGAAGGAGGCCACTATGTGGGCAGGCTCGGTGCTGGTGAAGGCCACTGAGGTGGGGACCCCATGCTCTGAGGGCACAGGGAAGAGAAGGCTGCTGAATGGACCCTCAGACCCAGCCCTGCCCCAGGGTGGGGGACAGTGGGTGGGAGGCCTGGGGCCTCAGCAGGAACCACTCTTGATAGCCTCCAGATCCCGCACAGCTCCAGGGTGAGGCGCCGGGGCCCCCACTCACCGCTGGCTGTGGGGAAGGTGCAGAGGCAGGCCGGGCTGCTGCTGCTGGGGTCCCAGATGCGGACGGTGCCATCGGCAGAGCAGGAGGCCAGGCGCTGGGAGGTGGGACTGAAGGCCAGGCCCCACACGGCGTCCCCGTGGCCCTCCAGGACGTGGCTCAGCACGCTTGGGTCTGCACCCACCGCAGGGAGGAAATGAGCTGTGTCAGGGCTGCCAGCTCCTCCCTGGACAGCCCAGAGCCCCAGCTCTGCCAAGCCCCAGGCAGCTGGGCTCCAATCACCCACGCACCCGCTTCACGCCTGGTGCCCCTTGGAACTGTCCACTGCCAGGACAGCCCGGCAGCTGCTCACACTGCCCACTAGCTCTCCAAGGAAGGTTCTAGGGCTCCAGAAGGCAGGGATTTCCCTCTATTCACGGCTGTCTCCCCAAGCAGGGCCCAGAAACTGGGAGCTCAGTACAGAATTTTTCGGGCTCCATTAAGGAAGAAGGAACAGCATGTTTCTGTGGCCCCAGGAGCGGCACGCAGCCTGTGCTGGACAAGGGTTGGTCCCAACCCTGGCCCGAGCAGTCTTTTCAGCCCATGGCCAAGTGCATGGGCTTTGCCTGGTCTCTCCAAAGCCCCCTGGTCATTCAGAGGTCCAATCACTGCTTCCCTGGTTGCTGGAGTCCACACCAGCAGCTCTGGCCTGCTGACACCGAAAGTGTGGTGGCTAATGTAGCTGGGACCGATCCTGACCTTGTGCAGGTGAGCCTGTTCTCTAAAGTCTGTCCTCCCCTTGAGAGGAGACAAAGACCTCTGAACTCTGCCCGGACAAGGTGGAGCACAGGGCCAGGTGCATGATCAAGAGGAGGCAGAGCCGGGCGCAGTGGCTCATGCCTGCAATCCCAGCACTTTGGGAGGCCAAGGTGGGTGGATCACCTGAGGTCAGGAGTTCAAGACCAGCCTGGTCAACATGGTGAAACCCCGTCTCTACCAAAAATACAAAAAATAGCTGGATATGGTGGTGCGTGCCTGTAATCCCAGCTACTCGGGAGGCTGAGGCACGAGAATCACTTGAACCCAGGAGGTAGAGGTTGCAGTAAGCCAAGATCAAGCCACTGCATTCCAGCCTGGGTGACAGAGTGAGACTCTCTGTCTCAAAAAAAAAAAAAAAAAAAAAAAAAAAAGGCAGAGAACAGGGGGACAGATGTTGAATAGAAGTGACAGTCTGGTCACTTCCCTACTTAGGTCTTAGATGCTCCAAAGAGAAAGCCCCAACTAGCTCCAGCCTGGCCCAGCTAACTCCACCTTCTCTGCTTTCTCTGGACATGCCCTCCCGTCAACCACGCAGAGACCCTGGCGGATCCCCACACACAGAGTACACGGCATGGCAGAGCAGAGGCTGCCAGGGCCAGCCACGCCTGTGCATGGGCTGCTCCCAGCCTGGGCTGCCTCAGCTCTGCCTTCTGGACGCCGGCTCACAGAGATTCTCAGGCAGCTTCACCACCTCCTCCCACAGCCATCATTCCCATCCCGGCTGGCTCGTCCCTTGGCCACGCGCTGCATCGCGCTGCTCACAACAGAGCAGACAGGGGAGCCGTCACACGCACTCCTGAGGCCGGCAGTGTTGGCAAGAGGTGGACGCGATGTGTGCGTGCGTGGAGGGGACGGCCAGGCCCCAGTGGATGTGAGGGGAAGGCGGGAGGCGTTGTCCTCACCGTAGCCATCATAGGGATCCATGCTGAGGTCTGGAATCTTCCAACTATGGATGCAGGCATCTGCCCCGCCACTGTAGCAGTATTCACTGTTGCTGCCCATAGCCACAGCCAACACTGGGCCCCTGGAAGGGACAAATATGTGGAAACGGGGATGAGACAAGCTCAGGGCCTCCCCTGGCCACAGGACCTAAGTTCCCTACTAGCATTCTTCAAGGATGGCCAAAAGGAATTCAGCGACTGGGGCTCTGGCCATGCTACCTGGACAAGCTGCCTGTCCCCTGCCCTCCCCCACCCCACCTCCATCTCCTCCCCTGAAGGGCTGTGCTGAGTACCAGCTGCCAGGGAATGTGAAAGTCAGCATGGAGCCCCAGGAGCCAGGGTTGTGTATATCATGAAGGGGGCGGGGACTCAGAGCCCCCTGCTGTCCTGCCTCCTGCCGTGGGCCTCCCGCGATGGCAGTGAGCAGGTCAGGAGTCAGGCTGCATTTAGGACGAGTTTCTAGCAGGCTCAGGGGCACCTCCCTACCTGTGAGCCCGGAAAGCATGTATAGGTTCCACATCTAGCGCCGCATTCCTGTGGGATGACAGAGGAGCCTGATGTCACTGAGACCCTGTCACCCCCGTCCCCAGATGCCCCTGCCCCCGGCTCTGAGCTTGCTGCCCTCACTTCTTGGCCGTGACCGCCTTCTGCAGGTTCCAGAGCTTGAGCGTGCCGTCCTCGGAGGCGGTGAGCAGAGCCGACTGGCTGTGGTGGAAGGCCAGGGAACGAATGCCGTCGTAGTGCGAGCGCAGGGTGAACTTGGGGTTCCACGTCTTCTTAAAAGCATCTTTGCTGTCAGACAGCTGGGGTTGGGGGGAGCTGCCTCAGTGTCTTCGCATCCATCCCAGCAGTCATGCAGACACCGACACCCAGGGCTTGAGGCCCCGTCTTCCACCCACATGACCCTGGCAGGAATGCCCTCAGAGCCTGGGCTCCAGCCGGGACCTCTCCCCTTCCTCTGCTGGGCAGAGTCTCCATGCTCGCCCAACAAGTCCCCACACTGCGCTGGGTTCTGGAGAGACAAAGGTGAGCCTGACCCCTTGGGGTCTTGCAGTTGAGAGGAAGGGGAATGGGGGACACAACTGGACCATCCCACAAGTGTGCAGGATCATCAGCCATGAGCAGGGCAATGAATTAAAGATGCACAGAGAGACATCAGGCAGCCTGCCCTCCTCCCTGGAGGCCACTGAGGCTTTCCTGAGGAAGCACGAGCGAGCAGGACTTCACCAGATAAGGAGAGGGCCCTGGAGAGGGAAAGGGCCCGTGCAGAGGCCCTGAGGCAGCAAGGGCGAGCCCAGGCCTGAGAGGTCATTGGTACAGGCTGCAGGAGGCAAGGAGAGTGGCAGGGGATGAGACAGGTGCTGGGTGGTGAGCCCCGGAGGAATGCGCATTTCATCCTAAGAAAAAGCCTCGGAGAAACAAGGAGCTGGGGAAGTGTTTAGAGCAGGGGAACGACATGGCTTGTTCCTGCCACCCCTGAGAGGCTTAGATTAGGGGCAGGTAAAAGTAGCCACAGACGGGGCACAGTGGCTCATGCCTGTAATCCCAGAACTTTGGGAGGCCAAGGCAGGACGATCATTTGACCCCAGGAGTTCGAGACCAGCCTGGGTAACATAGGGAGATCCCCTCGAGGAGCAAAAAAAAAAAAGGTAGCCTCAGAGAAAGAGGTTGAGAGGCCAGGAAGTCCCAGGGGAGATGAGGGCACGGAGACCAGACACGTGACCATGAAGGGGAGGCAATGCACAAGTGGGAGAGCTGTGGGGGCCTCTGTCCACCACGCTGCATGCGCCCTGGTGCCGCTCACCCAGCAGGGGACCCGGAGAGGGCCAGGTTCAGGAGAGATGACGAGCAGAGTACCAGGCAAGCCTCAGCACCATGCCCCAAGATGGGCTCCCAGCTGACGTCCCTGCCTCAGCTGTCCCTTCTGCCACAGTTCTTTAGGGTCAGAGGATCTGCTACTGTGTGGTTCACTCACCCCCTCCCCTAGCGGGGCTCAGAACACTGTACTTCCCCAAGATGAAGTGACATCTCGGGGCGTGCAGAGGGACCCCATGGCACACTCCACTTCTCAGGCCTCTGCTCTGACCCCCCTTCCTGAATCTCACAGCAGTCCCCACCCAGCCTTGCTAGGGTCACCAACACTGGAAATCCCATTCTGTCACAGTAAAATGTGCACATGCACCCACACCAAAAGCTCCCAGCTGGCCAAAGGCTCCCAGATGGCCAGAGGCCCGTCCACTGAGGCCCGGAACATTTCATTTCAGCCCAGCTGCCCATTCACACTAGATTGGCCTGACTTGGCAGAGCAGGGGGTGGCTACAGGTCATCTTCCTGCATTCCAAATCACCAGGGTGGGAGGGGTACTGAGTGGAGGAGCCATGGAACTGTGATTATTAAGACACAGGCTCCAGAGTCTTCCAGGCCCTGCGCCTTGGCGACCGCAGTCAAGTCCCTCCACCGTCTACATCTGCACCCCTCTGTGAAACAGGATGAACAGGGCATGGGCGGCACCCAGTCAGAGCTTGCAGGGGCTGGCCCTGGGCTCAATGCCCAATGGGGACAGTGTGGGGGGCACCCGGAGAACTTACATCGCAGCTGAGGTCGTTGTCGTTGGTGACGGTGAGATCTGCCAAGTCCCCCAGGCTCACCTCCCCGCCCCCGATAGTGTCCATGATGAAGACGTCTGAGGAGAAGCCAAAGGAACCTGGTAGGGGGAGGGGAGGGAGAGGCAGAGAGGGCCAGGGAGAGAGAGAATGACAGAGAGAGGCAGAGAAAGAGATAAAGAGCAAGAGAGAGAGACAGGGAGAGGACAAGATGAAGAATCACAGCTGGAAAGAGACAGAGAGACAGACAGGGCAGGACAGACAAAAAGAGAGGGAGACAGACAGACAGACGAACTTTTGGGGCAGGGAGGCTGCAGACTGGAGGCTGGGCCTCGACCCTGAGGACACAGAAGCCCTGGGCTCAGCTCTGCAGCCTCCCTCTGCCATGGGCCCGCAGGACTGGGACCAGGTAGGGGGTGCCTCTTACCTTCGTGTGGCCGGGGCTGGGGTGTGCCAGGAGGCGGGCCAGTCACTTTTGGGGGCAGCCCATCCACATCCCGCAGGTCAGCCAGAATGCCTTGGAGTTTGACCCGACGGCTTTCTGCAGGGTCGAGGCATAGGGCCGGAGTCGCCCAGCAGTTCCAACCCAGTTTGGCATAGGTGACGCCTTCCCCACAGAGGGCCTCCTGCCACTCTGTGGGGCTGTGAAGCTCTGGCCCCGGGGGAGGGGGGGAATGGGCAGAGGAGAGGAGGTTGATTGGGCCCCTCCGTGGGGCAGTGGGCAGGTCACTGCCTTGCCTAGGCCTCAGGCCCCAGCCACCCATCCCATGTATCCTGAGAGCCCTCCTAGCTGGGAGTCACAGGACAGGGAGGAAGATGCGGCCCTCCCACCTGCCTCTCCCCAACTGGGTCCTCATCCTGTTCCCTCCTTGAGGCCAGCCAGAGCTGGACGCCCGCCCTGGAGGGCTGGCGGCCCCACTTCAGGAAGAGCCAGGACTGCCTGTGTCTCCATGGGGATTTTCCAGGGAAGGGGTGAGGGGCCGGCGGCCATGACCTGGGCCTCCTGCTCTCCTTGGCTACCCTCCTCTCAGGAAACATATCCGTCCGGTAGAGAGACCCTGTACAGGAAGCAGCTGCGGGCAGCTGAGCCTGCTCCCACCCCCTCGATGGGGAAGGCAAGCAGGGGCTGGCCAGAAAACGTCAGCTCACCCAGCTCATGGGGGCTCCCATCCACAGTGCACCGCCGAGGGTCTGGAGCCCCTTCCCCATCCTCTCCTGAGCCCAGGAAATCAAACTCATTGATAGCATCCTCGGAGTCGTCTTCCTCATCCTCGTCTTCCATTTCGGGCACCAGAGCCTTGGATGGGAGCTGGCGCATGGAGAAAGCCAGACAAGTCAGGGGGCCTCTTGTCCAGAGACTAAGCCACCTCCGTGCCTAGGAACAGATAAGCCGGGGCTCTGGGCCCGTCTCTGTTCATGGGGCTGCCTCAGCCGCCAGCCAGCTGCCCTGGAGCGCCCCCTGCTGGGCCTTGGACAGCTGCTACCACTAGGGCCGGTTGGCCTGACCCCACCCTCACGCAGTCCTTCCCCTAGCCAGGGCTCAGCCTGCTCCAGTCCCCCAGCAAGGTGCCTCGGATGAAGAAAAGTCAGATAATGCAACAATCTGCCTGCAGGGAGGGCAGATATGCACTGGTGTCCGTGTGTGAATATATGGAGGTGCAAACAAGTGAGGACGAATGGACCACAGCATTGCAGCGATAAACACAGCACCAGCAGCCGTGCTGGCACAAGAGCAAATTCCACTCACTGAATGACCACTGACTACCCCTCGCAGACACGACTTCACTTAACCCCCAACCCTGCGAACAGCTACCGTGAACACTGTCATTATCATCCCACATTACAGGCCAGGAGACAGGCTGAGCAGCAGGAACCCACTTGCCCTAGGTCACCAAGGCCAAGCTCTGCCCACTGTGAACTCCTCCAGGGCGTGGCTGGCCCCTTCCACATGTCAGCCCCCCAGGGTGAGTTTGGCGACACCTCTCGGGCACCAGTGAGGGGCCAGCCTCTGACCTGCATGGGGGGGACCAGAGGGAAGGGGCATGGAGAAGACCTAGGGCCAAGGTTTATTCGACACTTGTGCAAAGAATGGGGAAGGGGAGGGTTTAGACAGCATGCCCAGAAAGGCAGCAGCCGGGCTCAGGACTCCAGAGGAGGGAACCACCACAGGTGCTCTGAGGGGCACACGAGTGGCAATTGTGCTCTGCCAACAGTGCCTGGAACCATGAGGGCTCCACCACTACCAAGTGCCACCAGCGCCACTAACACCTACTGAGCACTTGGGGGACAGCCACCGTGCAGCTGAGGGCTTCCTGGGCACCAGCTCATTCTAATTAAATCCTCAACAATTCAGACGGAGGGACTCAGCCCCATCTAAAGGGTGAGGAGACTGAAGCCAAGACAAAGAAGTGTGGGCCCAAACTCACGCAGCTGGGCCAGCGCCCCCTGGGAGCCATGGGCAGTCCCCTGGGTTCCCAGCTGGGCCTCGCTGGAGGGCTGCTGCGTAGAGACAGAGAGCCCTACCCAACCAGCCAGCCCAAGGGTGTGGGCCCGAAGGGGTGCAAACACCATGGATGATTCCTGATGGAATGGGTGGAGGGGTGGAAAAGGACTAGAAATTCTCAGAGGTGTGGGAAGGACCAAGCGTCTGGACCAGGGGCCAGCGTTTTGAGACCCTGGACTCAGCCCTCCTTCTCTTCCTCTAGGCCTCCTGCAGTGCTGCGGCTCCGTGCACGCCACTCTACTTGGGGTGCGACTCTGTGCTGAGCCACACTGGGGATACCGGAGATGGAGTGGAGGCCCACACAGGCCCAGTCCCTCCCAGGGAGGGGTCAGGAGGAATACAGACCAGACAGGGAGGACCCCAGAGTGGCCAGGGCCAGGGAAGGGAGCCCAGGGTGAGTCAGAGAAGGCTTCCTGGAGGAGGGGGTGTCTGAGCTGAGTCTAAAGGAGGAAAGAAAGGGGACCCAGGCAAAGGGACCCGCTAATGGGAAGCCCGGGGCTCAGGGAAAGCTCCGAGGCCATCTCCCACAGGTGCCTCCTTCATAGGCACATGCCCCTGCCTCCACCACAACGCGTCCTTCTGCACATGACTATTTACAAGGCCGCTGCTGGCCACAAGCTCCTCCAGGCCAGGGCCTGTGTGTCTCCATATCCCTGCTGCCAGCACACACCGCAGCCCCTGAAGGCCCAGGCTGACTCGGAAGGGCTTCGATCAGGTCACACCCAGGCCAGGCTGTGCAGGGCGTGGAGGAAGGGCTCACCTTCACACGCTGCTTCTTGTGCTGCACGCTGTCCAGCTCATCGTCCTCGTCGCTGTCTTCGTCCTCGCAGTTCTGCAGGAAGGGGATCTGCCCCAGCACTGAGCCGCCCAAGCGCTCTTTGCCATCTTTGCCTGCCGCGTTCCTGCCAAAGACAGCAGAGCAGAGGAGGCATGAGTCCTGGCAGGTGTCAAAGCTCAGATAGGAAGGTGCCCTCCCAGGCTTGGTGGCCAGAGCCCAGACCCAGCTAACCCCCTAAGCCCTGAGCAGCCTTGACTCTGGTCATACACAGAGCCCCAACCCCAGCCTCTGCCCAACAAATGCTCATTCCAACTGGAAGCCTCACTCAGACCGCAAACGGGGCCCTGCTCCTCAATGACCGCCGACCTGAGTTTCAGAGGGCCAGCCCCCAACCCTGGTCACAAATCCCCATCCTGTGCTGAGTCAGAAGGAAAGCTGGATGAGAAAGTGCCACTGACTCAGCAGTCCTCATTTCTACAGCCCAGTCAGACCACAAGGGCAGGTCAGGCAGGAAGCAAACATGCCCTGCAGGAAAGAGGAACTGGCCATTCTACAAATGCTCGGGGAGGCGCCGAAAGCCAGCCAGCCTCGCGCAAGCAGGGGCGCCGGCGATCCCTGCTACCCAGGAGCCTGCACTATCCCCAGCAACAGATGGCACTCCTCCTTCCACCTCCTGGCTTCCAACTTCATGACAAGTTATAGCAGAGGAGGTACTGACCCAGCCTGACTGCGGGAGAAGGCAGGGTGCAATTCCAAGTGCAGATCGATGCAAACATCCCCCCTTTCTGCCATCAGGTTGATGCCCTGGAGGTCTTGTCAACTGCCAGTTACCAACGGGTGCAGAGGTCACTGCAGATGTACCCTCTCGCCTCACGGCTGCCGTCACCAGAGCTCCACTCCATCCTCAGAACACTCGCTGCACTTGCAGCGGGACACAGGACTCCATTCTCACCGGCCTTCCTCCCACAACGACACTGACACGCCACACAGGCTCAGCCTCTTTCTCAGCTTCCTCCTCCTGTTCCTCCCTCCAGCCTCTAAGTGGGAGAGCACCCGGGCAGTCCCCAGATCTCTTCTCTGCGTCATCTACACTCACTCCTGCAGGCACTGCAGACGGCCATGGCTTTCCAAAGAATGCCCATGTGCTTGTTCAACTAGAGCTATGTTTAGGGGCCAAATGCCCCCCAGCTCCAGATGAGCTCTGCTTCTCCACTTGGGGGTAAACAGGCCCCTCACACTTCACACAACTTCGGCGGCCCCCAGAACTTCCACTCCCAGGCTTCCCCGTCTCAGGGGATGCTGCTCCAATGGCTCACACCAAACCCTGGAGTCGCTCGTTTCTTTTCCTCTCCCCTTAGCTGCAGTCCTTCAGTGTCGACTGCCTGAAAGCCTCTGGGGAAGCTGACACCTCTCGCCTCACCACCGCTAAAGTCCGTCAGCTCTGTCCCGGACATCGAGCCATCTCCTAACTGGTCCGCCTGCCTCCTCTGTGACCCTCCCACACCTCTCCTTAGAGTGGATCAGGTACGTCAGATTATGTCACTCCGCTGCTCGAAAGCACTGGCTTCCCACAACCCTGAGTCAAACTCAGGGTTGACTATTCCAGCCCAAGGCCCTGAGTGGCTGACTCCTGAGACCACAACCTCCCCGCAGCCCACGCCTCACTGCCTGCGGCCATGCCGGCCTCGTGCTGCTTCTGTGCAGGCTGCGTCTCTCCTGCCTCTGGACCTCGGGGTTCACTGTGCCCTCTGCCTAGAACATTCTCCTCCCAGCCACTCGTGTGGCTTACCCTCCATTTAATGCCCACAGAGGCCCTCCCTGCCCACCCCCCACAGAGGAGCACATATTGGCCCTCGTGGTCTCCATCGTGCTTAGCATCACCTACGTGGCCTCACTTGTTCTGCTTAACTGACAATTGCTGATGAGAGTGAACAAGCCAGAGATTCCTGAGGGTGACGACCACGTATGCTCCACTCTCTGCTGGCGAGGCACCCAGGGTGTGCCTTCGGTAAGCACCCCACTCGACCGAGAAGCGGGCAGGCCTGAGTATCAGGACGGGGGCAGGGCTGGAGATGAGGCCATGGCGAAGTGTGTGGAGGGAACCCAGGACAGAATCCGGGGGATCCCAGCAGTGAAGGGACTCAGGGTTTCAGAACAAGGGAGCCCACGGCATACTCCAGGAGGAGGGGCCACCACGGCACCCAGCGCCATCAGCTGACACTCTGACCCTGGCCTTCACCAGCAGTCAGGAGGAACAGAGAGACACACCTGCCATGTCCATGGGCTCACCTCTTTATCTGCTCCTCGATCTGTTTCACCAGCAGCGACTCCCCGCCACTGAGCCCCGCAGGGCCTGGTGGAGCCCTGGGGGCCCCTTCACTCGGCTCCACTGCCCCATTGAGCTCCAGGGAGCGGCCCAGCAGGGAACGGACGCGCTTGGACCGCATGTCGAGGATGGTGTCTGTGTAGCCCACCTCTTCCAGGTACCTGCAGGAGTGCAGAGCCACGTGGGTCAGACATCCCCTGAGCTTCTTCATGTACCACAGGGGCCAATGCAAACCGAGACAACCTCGTAAGGGGCCACTTAAGAGCATACACCAAAATCTGACATAAGCACACCCTCGCTCCAGCAGTTCCCCGTCAAGGCTATTTCCAGTGGAAGCCCTTGTACACACACACAATGCTATGTGTGAGGGTGCTCCCTGCACTGCTGTATGGAGAAGCCGAAGCACAGGGACCAGCCTCAGCACCCACCGACAGGGGCTGTGTCAGCAAATGACTCATAGCGCTGCGAGGCAGAAGATCAACAGGGCAGAGCCTTAAGGGAAGCTGGCCACGGTAAACAGCAAAACGAAAACGCTAAGTTCTATGATCCACATGATGCCAATGTTTGTAGAAAAAAACAAAAAGGCGTTAATGTGCATAAAGCTTACACAACACGCAAACACACGTTTGTATTATGTCCCCCAAGAGGCCTAGAAAGATCCATAAAAAACATAACAGCAGTGACCTCTGGAGAATGGGATTAGGGGCGTAAGAGGAACTTTTGCAACTTACTCTACTTACTTCTACAAATGAGCACTTATTACTTCTGCAATTTAAAAACTGAAGCCAGCTGGGACTGGACTAAAAGTAAAAAAAGAAGAAGGAAAAAAGAACAAAAATCAATTTGGGGTATCTGTGGCTTCAAAATACAGTGACAACAGTCCCTTGCTACTCCTCAGGAGGCTTCCTGGCCAGGAGGCCTTTGCCGTTCCCTGTCCCTTCGCAGCTCTGACCCTGTCTCTTGAACGTTAGGCTGCACGCACCTGCATGTACGTCTCATCCTGTGCGCCTGTGTGTGTCTGAGGCTCCTATCTCCCCACCAAAAGAGAGACAGGGAAGCACGGGGCTTTAAAGCTGGGCACTGGGGGCGGATTGCCCAAGATCCCACAAATTAACCATGCAACCTTGTGTAAACAGATCACCTCACCGCATGCCAGTTTTCTTACGAGGGGAACACTAGCATTACACCACAGAGATCTCAGTGAGGAGCCAACAGGTGGAAAATGTTTAGCACAGTGCCAGGCACGTAATAGGTACTTGGTAAGTGTAGCCTGTTAGTATTACTATTATTGTTTTAGGGTTATTGTTTGCACACACTTTAAGCTAGCAACCCCACTTCCAGATATCTAACTTGAGGAAATCAAGGATATGCACAAATACCTTCCTGATTTTTATCACACTGTCTATAATACAAAAAAATTAAAAGCAACCTCGACAAAATACAAGGAACTGACCATGGAGAGTTATGGTTATCTATATGACAGACATTATATGTTGGGTTTTTTTTCTCCATAGGACCAAAGGAAGGAAATTATGAGGTCTTCAAAGTGATGCAACATAACTAATTAATACGGAGAGATGTTCGTAACTCTTTTTTTTTTGTTGTTGAGACAGACTCTTGCTCTGTCGCCCAGGCTGGAGTGCAGTGGCACGATCTCGGCTCACTGCAAGCTCCGCCTCCCGGGTTCCCGCCATTCTCCTGCCTCAGCCTCCCGAGTAGCTGGGACTACAGGAGCCCGCCACCACGCCCGGCTAATTTTTTGTATTTTCAGTAGAGACGGGGTTTTGCTGTGTTAGCCAGGATGGTCTCGATCTCCTGACCTTGTGATCTGCCCGCCTCGGCCTCCCAAAGTGCTGGGATTACAGGCGTGAGCTACTGCACCCGGCTGATGTTTGCAACTCTTTAACAGTGAAAACAAATCCCAGCTTTTATAAAATATATAAGCTGGGCTGGGCGCGGTGGCTCACACCTGTAATCCCAGCAGTTTGGGAGGCCAAGGCAGGTGGATCACTTGAGCTCAGGTGTTCAAGACCAGCTTGGCCAACATGGTAAAATGCTGTTTTTACTAAAAATACAAAAATTAGCCAGGTGTGGTGGCACACACCTGTAATCCCAGCTACTTGGGAGGCTGAAGCACGAGAATCACTTGAACCCGGGAGGCAGAGGTTGCAGTGAGCCGAGATTATGCCACTGCACTCCACTCTGGGTGAAAGAGCAAGACTCTGTCTCAAAACATTAAAAAATAAATAAATAAATAAGTAAATGAAATACATAAACTGAGCAGTGTGGCTCATGCCTGTTGTCCCAGCTACTCAGGAGGCTGAGGCAGGAGATCACTTGAGCTCAGATCAAGCCTGCTGTGGGCTCTGACTGCACCACTGTACTCCAGCCTGGGAGACAGAGTGAGTTTATTTATTTATTAAGATAACTGAGGCAAAAATACACAGCCACGGAAGAAACTGAGACCATATATGGCAAAATGTTTATAGGGGTATGAAATTTCTTGGGTGGAGAAATTATGAGTGATTTTTCTCTCTGCTCTCCTATATCTTCTACATTTTCTAAAATGCACAAATCTCTTCAGCAATTAAAAAATAATAATTTGAGGCTGGGCACGGTGGCTCACACCTATAATCCCAGCACTTTGGGAGGCCAAGGCAGGTGGATCACCTGAGGTCAGGAGTTCAAGACCAGCATGGCCAACATGGTGAAACCCTGTCTTTACTAAAAATACAAAATTAGCTAGGCATGGTGGTGCATGCCTGTAATCCCAGCTACTAGGGAGGCTGAGGCAGGAGAATCGCTTGAACCCGGGAGGCAGAGGTTGCAGTGAGCCGAGATCGCACCACTGCACTCCAGCCTGGGCAACAAGAGCGAAACTCTGTCTCGAATAATAATAATAATGATAATAATTTGGCCAGGCGCAGTGGCTCATGCCTGTAATCCCAGCACTTTGGGAGGCCGAGGCAGGCGGATCACTTGAGCTCAGGAGTTTGAGACCAGCCTGGCCAACATGCTGAAACCCCATCTCTACTAAAAAATACAAAAATTAGCTGGGTGTGATGGCACCTGCCTGTAATCCCAGCTACTCAGAAGGCTGAGGCAGGAGAATCGTCTGAGGTGGATAGAGGCAGAGGTTGCAGTGAGCTGAGATCGTGCCACTGCACTGCAGCCTGGGCGACAGAGCAGAAACTGTCTCAAATAATAATAATAAATAATAATAACATTAAGAATTTGCTGGTCCAAACATGGTGAGTTACTGTGATCATTCACAGTCAATTACAGACCTACTTACAGATCTGCCTTCTCCCCACTTCCCACTACTGTATTTGATTAGTCTTTAAATAAATAATTAACAAATAAAAAACAATTTAATATTACCCTTGGGAAATAAAAAGCCACGCTTCATAAATCTTCGCAAGGTATCTAAAAAAAAAAAAAGCCACACAGGGCTCCTATGGCCACTGAGACCAAAAAAAAAAAAAAAAAAAGCCACAGAGGCATTCAGGGACACATTCCAACGGGGGCGTCCCCATGTCTGCCTCCTGCAGCAGGTTTCCTTCCCTCTCCCCAGGCCAGGCTCCGCCCACAGGGTGAAAGCCATTCCAGCCATGGCTGGCTAAGATCCTGATAGTTCAGCATCCCCAGTGGGGACGGAAAAGGACTGTGGAGTCTTTGGACTTATCTCTCAAGCCAAACGTGTCACGTGTCCCCAGCCCCACTCCCCTAGCACACTCACTGTCGGAGAAGCTGCCGCCCCTCCTTCCACACCAACGGGCTGTTCTCCAGGGTGACCGATTCCACGGGGCCATTGGAGACTGGCGGGTGAGAGAACGGAGGCTGTCTTAAGTCAGGCCACTGCCACCTACCCATCACCTCCTCCATCTTCCTCACCCCTCCAACCCAAATCGGTCACTGTCATGGGTCCTGTGGCATCACTTCCTGAGTGTTGGAACCCTGCTCTCTTCCCTTACTCGGGGATTCCTCCTCCTTGAAGCGGTCCTCATCTCTAGGTCTCCTGACTGGTGGTTCCCCAGACTGGCCCCCGACAAGATAAGGGTTTTATTTCAAAACTCTGGGTGAGTTGTCATTTTCCTTCACAGAAAGCTGGCCTGGTTCTGAGAGAAGGGCCGACTGGGTTCAAGCCCGGCTCTGCCCCATCCCAGCTGTGTGACCCTGAGTTAGTGTAAGCGGTGTCAGTTTTGTCCTCTGAGAAATGAGCTTAATGATAACAGCATCTCCCTCTTGGGAGTGCTGAGAGGATGCAATGAGATAATTTGCTTAGTATTTTATTCAAGTCTTTCCTGGGCATCTACGCTGTGCCTGGCCAGGGGCCTGGGCTACATGGGTAAACAAAGACCTGCCCTTGTGGAACTTCCGTTCTAGTGAGAGGAGCTGGCAGCAGGTAATGACCATCACTATCAGCTGAGCACACAAGGTCTTCTCAGCTTGCCTCGGCCAAGCTTCCCCCTCACCCAGCCCGCCCTCCCACATCCTCTGCCCTACACTGTTTGCCCAGGCACACTGACCGACTCCCTGTCCCTTAACTCTTTCAGCGTGCATCTCTGTATCTGTGCTCTCTCCCCTGACTCTCCTGCTGGGGAACGGAGTCATCTTTCAAGGAGCTTAGACTCTAAGGGACCAGAGGGTAGGGACCATGTCTCCCGTGCTCTCTGCTGTATTCCTGATCTGTGATACAAAGCCTGTACCCTACAAATAAAGTCTTTTTTGGATGAACGATTGAACGGCAACCCTGTTCAAATGCCACCTCCTCAGTGACGTCTTCCCCGGCTTTCCCGCACCGTCCCCAGCACTCTATAAATAGCCCTGGCGCCCACTCCTCGCAAAGGGATCCCGTGAGCTGCTCGTGTGTCTGCCTCTGTTGCACAGGGGGACCCAAGCAGGACTGGCCCCCAGGGTCCAGCACGGGACCTGGCAGCCCACAGGGAGGGCTCTGAGAGTGAGATTCCGCCCCTCCCCAGCCCCGGGGCCGATTCTGCCTTCTAAGGAGCAAAGTGAGAAAGAGGCACCCCATCTTCCTGCTTCTCCAGAACACTGAGATTCCGCGGGAGGGTGCCGACAGTGCGAGCATCAGAGGGTGGGTACCTTGTTCTGACACATCTGCTTTCTTCTCCCCCTGGTTCAGGTCTGTCCCAAACTTCAGTTTATGATATTTGGCCCTAAAAGAGCAAATGATTAATGAATAAGAGATGCGGGAGAGTAGACAGGGTCAGTAGTCACCTAAGGAATCCGGAATCCCAAACCCCAAATCACAGGGCCTCCCCCAGCTGGTCTCCTACTACTGAGGCTGAAGCATCCCCCCACACCCCTGGCCTGGTGGAAGAAACCACTCCCTGGAGTCAGGCAACCTAGGTTGCTCTCAGGGGTCCTTGAGGAAACCATCAGCCCTTGAAACCCCAGTTTCTTATCTGAAACAGGGCTAACAATACCCGTTAGGCTATTGGAAGGTATAAGGGATAACGGAGGTAAGGACTATACGATATTTGGCGCACAGTGGGCCACTAGCATCGTGAATATCGTTCCTGGTGTCTAACCCAAATCCCACCTACTCCGTCCTGTTTCTCCCCTAGAATCTTATGGTACTGGAATGATGGAAAAGAATGTCGACCCCAAATCTCCCTTAGCTGGAAGGAGGCGTGGCTGGTGGCCTCCTGACACTGTGCTTGAGATGGACCCAGAAGGCAGGCCCAGGGCAGGATGAAGGCTCACCTTTCCTGCTTCAGCGCATACTCTAGCATCTTGATCCGCCGCACCAGGTCCGTCTTTAGATTCTCCTGCCCTTTCCTCTCTCCCTGAAGGAAGGCCACCTGAGCCTGGGAGGGCAGACAGGAGGCAAAAGGAGACAACGGGGCTCAGGCTCAATGCCAGTGTGTCTATCACTCACCCAGGTATAGTGCCAGCCCACAGTCACCCCACAGTAATGGGCGGCAGCGACTTCCTCAGGCACAAAGATCCCAAGCCAGGGTTCAGGGAGCACTGAGAGGACAGGATGGATCTGTTTCCAGGGCCCCCTGCCACGTCACCCACAACGAGGGCCGAAGGGGAGCCCTTAACCCCTGATATAACAATGGGGCCAGCCTGGGCCTCACCTGGTGGCTGCCTTTGGGGGGAAGTCGGGTCAGGGACGGCAGTGGAGAGGAGGGTGGGCATTCACCGCCCTGGACTACCCCTGACGCCCTCTGGCAGGTGCTGTCCCTAAGGCTGCTGGTGGAGGTGGCGTCCCACTATTCTTACCAGAGCATCTGTCTCTGGGAGGCGTGGGAAGCTACTTCTGGAGCTTAGGGACAAGAGTGGGTGGCTCGGCTCGGCTCCTGCTCCAATAGAAAAGCTTTACAAGCCAAGCCCGCCGTGGGGACCAGCCGTCCCACTGCATTCCGCCCAGGGTGTGAGAGAAATGTGCCACAGACACGACCCCGGGTTCCTGCCAAGCACTTCACACCGTCTGCTGGCTTGAGCTGCCCCGTCTGCTCCAGTCTGTCAACAGGTCATTTGGAGACACTGGGCCCACTGCCTTCCAGGCAGGATCCTGGCCCCTGACCATGGTCCAGAAGCCCTTCTGCCAAAGCCCTGGCCCAGGGCTCATCTCTGGCTTCTCCCCAAGCACCCCACTGTTCCAGCCCAGAACAGCCAGAGCCCAGGCCCAACTTAGACACTTACTAGCTACATGATCTTACACAGGTCATCGGCCTTCTCTGAGCCTCCATTTGCCCCTCTAGAAAATGAGAGTCACAAGAGTGCCCTCCCCTCATGTGCTAGGTTCTGCTCAGTCAAGGCCTGGCACAGAATAAAGGCTAACAAATGCCAGCTTCTACTTCTTTCATCATTTTTATTCTCCCTGTCCATTGTTCGCAACTTCAAAATGGGCCCAGTTCCTTACGGGAGGTAGGATCCCTTGGAGACCCCAGATCAACTAGAAATGTCTGTGGATTGGCCAGGCACAGTGGCTCACGCCTGTAATCCCAGCCCTTTGGGAGGCTGAGGTGGGCAGATGACTTGAGGTCAGGAGTTCAAGACCAGCCTGGCCAACATGGTGAAACCCCATCTCTACTAAAAATACAAAAAACTTAGCCAGGCATGGTGGTACACACCTGTAGTCCCAGCTACTCGGGAGGCTGAGGCAGGAGAATCGCTTGAACCTGGGAAGTGGAGATTGCAGTGGGCCAAGATCGTGCCACTGCACTCCAGCCTGGGCGACAGAGCGAGACTTCGTCTCAAAAAAAAAAAAAAGAAATACATGTCACCAGTTACCTTATAGAAAAGAAAACTCATCTGTCCGCTTCAAGAATGGGAAATTTTTTTCCTTTTTAACACTTTTTACCAACACATATGTATATAAATGTCCAAGACCAGACAAGGAAACTACTTATATGACATCAACATCTCTGAAGCATGAGTTTCTGTCTTTTGTGTATCTTCTCAGTCCCCCAAATCTACTCTCTGAATCACTGGAGAAGGTGTGAGGAGAGGCAGACCGACCACCGAAGACAAGTCCTGACTTTCCTCCTCACTCTCCTCCCTTCCCTCCTGGGGTTTGGTGATTGATCCCTCAACCTCCCAGGGGCAGTTCAGCCTGCCGGGAACCTACACCTTGGTCGACACCTGCCACTGTTTGGTGACTGCCCACACACATCAGGTGCCCCAGTAAGGCACTGGGGAGTAACAGAGGAGCCATGTGGTTCCTGCACCCACAGGGCTCAGTCCCATGCAGGAGACAGGCATGAGCAGCAACTCACATGCAATGTGACTAGGACCCCATTGCGGGAGCGAAGGACACTATGGGAGGAGAGACAAGAGGCGACAATTCAGCTAAGGCCTGAAGCTGAAGAGAAGTTAGCCAGGGGAGGGAAGGGCCCTGCTGGCAGAGGACGGAGACAAGAGCTGCATGGTGGGCTTAAGGAACTCTAAAAAAGGCCAGGATGGCTGCTTCAGAACGTGTAAAAGGCTCAGTGAAGCCATGGAAGGGTTTTAAGTACAGAGAGGTAACCGACTCACATGTTATAAAGGCAGCCCCAGCTAAAACATGGAGAACTGACTGGAGGGAGTTCTGGAGGGAGACTAGAGGGAGGGAGCAGGAGAGCAGCAGAGCTGGACACAGAGACCCCCATCACAGATGAGGGCAGTCCCAGAAATTCCAGGACAGAACGGTAGTGGCCTGGACTAGGCCGGGGCAGTGGACACAGTAGTGGTCCATCTGTGGGGACAGCAGGTGGAGTTGGGCATCCCAACCAGACCTGTCACTGGCTGGGTTCCCCGTTCATCCCTCTGCTGCCTCATCGAGCCGTGGTCTCCCTCCTCCTAATGAGGATGTGAGGGTCTTCAGCTGCCCACTCTGCTTTGCTGTCCCTTTCCTAGTGCCTCTGGAAAGAGAACCAGAAAGACGTGGTTGGAGCATCTCAGGGAGGTGGAAACCCACCAAAAACGGGAAGCGTCATTGGCCAGTCTCTCCCTTGCTGCAAACGCCAGCAGCCCCCACGGGCTGTCTGGTCTGCGAGGGCCAAGGTAGGCCTGAGGGTCGGTAGGGGATCTGGAAGTGCTGCTCACCATATCCACCCACTGCCACTCCCTCTAGCCAGAGCCGCAGAGCATGCGCCCCCAAAACCTTCTGATACCTGGCAGCTACTGCCTCTCCGCCCCTCCAGCTATTCCCAGCAAGGCGACATCTAAAGGCTTCGGAGGAGTCCCAGCAATTCAGTCCTCCCAGGAGCTGATGCCTCTCTGAATTCGCTGCTTCCTGTCCCAGCTAGCTGGGAGGAGTCCCCGTTTCGTGCCATCTAGCCCTGCATCTCCTAAGGACCTCCTTCCCAAGCTTCAGCAGCTGCTGGCAGGAATGAGCCCCCAGGAAGCTGAAGTGGGGAGGGGCAGCTCCGCACATTCTCTGCTGGCACCGCACTCACTGCAGGTCCCTGTCGCTGCTCCTATACAAATCTCCAGTTCAGATCCCTCATTAAAAGGTCCCCCCATCCTCAAAAAGCTTCCCCTCTCAGAGTTACCACAGAACAGGGGCAGAGCCACACAATCAACTGTGCATGAACATCTACAGCTCTGCGGTCCCCTGCACGAACAAGCTTCCTCTGCCAGCCTGGAAGTTTCGGATGGGCAGAAACCGCGTCACTTACTTCTCAGAATCCCCCACCTAGCAAATGCCTGCTCATTATCAGACTGCAGCTCCGCCACCTTCCTGCTCCAAACTTATGGTGACTACTGGCAGGACCTCCCAGGGGGCTGCCTTCTCTGCCATTCAACACACATGTACCAAGCAGGGTCGCACGGCAGGTCTTCTGCTAGGAGCAGCTGTATTAAGCTCTTCAGAGAAAAGTTATTCAGAGTCCATCAGGAAAATCTGACACTGCCTAGCTCTTAAGGGATCTCACAGGGGAAGTCACACCGTCTGTTAGCACTAAGTGTTCAAGTAAAGGTGTGTAAAAGAGGTGCCGCTGATGGGAGAGTAAACTGGTGGGTCAACGTGGCAGAGTCATTCACTGTTTCTTTTTTTATTTTTATTTTTTTGAGATGGCATCTCGCTCTGTCACCAAGGCTGGAGTGCAGTGGTGTGATCTCGGCTCACTGCAACTTCTGCTTCCCGGGTACAAGCGATTCTCCTGCCTCAGCCTCCCGAGTAGCTGGGACTACAGGCGCCCGCCACCACGCCCGACTAATTTCTGTATTTTTAGTAGAGACGGGGTTTCACCATATCGGCCACGCTGGTCTTGAACTCTAGACCTTGTGATCCACCTGCCTCGGCCTCCCAAAGTGCTGGGATTACAGGTGCGAGCCACCGCGCCCAGCCCAGTCACTGTTTCATAAACATATCCATTCTACTATTCCACTCATCTGTTCTGCTTCATTCTTGCACAGGAATAAGGGGTTCTCACTGCAGCCATGTCTGATGGGGGAAAAACTAGAAAAAATCTAAAAGTCCACCAACCAGGGTCAAACTCAATCAGCTATGGTGCAAACATCCCGTGGGACGCTATGCAGCTATCAAAAAGAAAAAGAAAGAGTTCTCTGTGCTGATATGAAAGGAAAACCAAAACAGATTATTATGTCACAGAATGATACATACAGCAGTAGTTCATCTATTACATAAGCACAATAACTCTTCTCTCTCAGGAGAGAAGAGCAGGAAAGAGACGAAGAGAAGGAACTTTCCTTTTTCACTTACATATATATGTGTATACACACACTCACACACACACACACCCCTCTGAGATGTCTGAATTTTTACTAACTTAACAGAATAAAAGAAAACAAAAGCACAAAGTGACAGTGCTGGTACCATGCCAGACACAAGTTCCTCTCAAACTCCAAGAACGGTCAGTAAGTGAGGGGATAAACATCTTTTCTCTCGTCAGCCTCCAGGATGAGAAGATGGTGTGGTGGGTGCTGTGCGGTGCACTAGTGCAAAGTCCCAGAGGCCAAGATTCAGTCCAAGCTCTGCTATGACTGCTTGGGTGACCCTGGGGAGGCCACTATGCTTGCCTGAACCAATTTTCTCAACTGTACTGGGTAGCAGAGAGGTACAGAACATGGGCTTAAAAGTCTACCGACGGTCGGGCATGGTGCCTTATGCCTGTAATCCCAGCACTTTGGGAGGCCGAGGCAGGTGGATCTCTTGAGGCCAGGAGTTCGAAACCAGCCTGACCAAAGTGGCAAAACCCCATCTCTACTAAAAATACAAAAATCAGCCAGGCGTGGTGGTGGTGCACACCTGTAATCCCAGCTACTTGCGAGGCTGAGGCAGGAGAATCGCTTGAACCTGGGAGGCAGTGGTTGCAATGAGCCAAGATCATGCCACTGCACTCCACCCTGGGTGACAGAGTGAGACTCTGTCTCAAAAAAATAAAAATAAATAAATAAATAAATAAAAGGTCCACCACAGACCAGCCCTTCTGCTCATCTGCTGGGATCCTAGATAAATCACCCTCTCAAAACCTCCATTTCCTCTCCTGATTTTTTTTTAAAGGCAGGGGGAATATCCTTTATCCTCCCAGAATGCTGCAAGAATTAAATGACAGCTCGTATCTACAGTACTTGATACAGCGCCCCAGACATGGTATGTGCTCACTAAATTGCAGCTGGTACCGTTATTGCTGAGTGAGGTAATGACACTGCCTCTGCCTACATCACAGGGCATTGTGAAGATCTGATGAGATGTATGCTGGGAAAGAGCTTCGGAAGTAGAGAGTGGGACAGAAGTGAGAGCAGTTACATAAGGATTCTGCTCCCACCCCAGCCCCAAGCCTCAGCCACCACAAGTGAGGGCAGGGGGAGAGTTACTGGAGGGTCTTTACTCATCCTATGAACAAAATGCTTTTTTTTGAGACAGGATCTCACTCTTTCGCCCAGGCTGGAGTGCAGTGGTGCAATCATGGCTCACCGCAGCCTCAACCTCCGGGGTTTAAGCAATCCTCCCACCTCAGCCTCCTGAGTAGCTGGGACTACAGGCGCATGTCACCACACCCGGCTAATTTTTGTACTTTTTTATAGAGATGAGGTCTTGCTATGTTGGCCAGGCTGGCCTCGAACTCCTGGGCTCAAGGGATTCTCCCACCTCAGCCTCCCCAAGTGTTGGGATTACAGGCGTGAGCCACCGCACCCCATCCCTACCGACACAATTCTCATCAGCTATTTATTTGGGTACCAGCTTCCTACTAGATAGCAAATGGCAAATCGGAAGGGGAAAGGTGGGCTGCTACAAGCAAGTACTGACAATTTCTGCTAATAATAACCGAGTCCAAGAATCTTCAGACTTCCAGCGGGCCATTCCTGATCCCTTCAAATCCGGACATCTCCATGGTCCTCCAGTCACTGCCAATGGACCTGACGCTCCACGAGGTCACAAACCCTAGCCCAACTCCTCAGACTCTTCCATGCAACATCCCTGTCCCAAGCTACCCCACAAACCATGGGGTCTTTTCCCAAGACTTCCACAAACATATCCCCTTCCCCCCAACCCCAGCCTACCCCCGTTCCCGAGATGCCTCCTCATGTTGCCTTCGGGCTCTACAAAATTCTCCCCCCTAAAGCATCACCCCAGGGTAACCCTTAACTCGTCCTCATTGGCACCATCCCAGGACCCTCACCTCCATACTGGACATGCCCAACACCCCACACTCCAGTTCAGGGCTCTCTACCTACATCCTACAACACACGTGCCACCTCAGTGCCATCGCGCCCACTCCTGCACACCCCCAAAGTGGAACTTCCACTCTTAAGCTCTCCCATCCAGGCTCCTAGGGTACATTCCCTGCTCTGTCCACACTTCCAGTCCAAAGAACCCTTCCCTGCCCTGTGCAGCCACACATGCCCGGGATCCCCAAAGTTTCTCCTCAGAGGGGAAGGCACACACTTTCATCCTGGACCCTTTGAAACCCTCCTCCCACCCCTCGGGTCCTTACACAGCCATCCTTCCGTGCCCACCGTCCAGTCGCCCCGAAACACACCGATCCCAGGTTCCCGACTTCCTCTCCCTAAATCCTCCCGGTTCCCCATCTGGACCCGCTCTTTCCCAGCGGGTCCCAAGTTCCCTCCTTGGACGCTCCCACCTCCAACCTGCACCTGGCTAGGGCCAGGGTCGGGGTCGGGGTCGGGAGTCCCTCGGCGCCCGGCAAGCTTCTGCTTACTCCCACAGGAGACCACTCAGGTCTCCCAGACCCCTCCAGCTCCTCTCCACACCCTTTCCCGAGTTCTCTTAGCCTCCCCTCCAGGGCTCGAGTCGCCTCTCTCAGGAGCCCCGCGGCCAGCGTGCTCAGTCCCAGTCCCAGTCCCACTCCCAGCTGGTTGTGGTCCCTCCGCCCCTTTCTCTCGGCCGGTCCCGGTGATCCCTCCCACCCCCGGTCCCTCCACTCCCACCTCGGGCCGTCCCGGTCCCGTCCCACCCCGGAGTGCCCTCAGGACACCCCTCGGACGGCCCCTCACTCGCCCTCCGGGACCGTCGCGGTCCCCTCCCGCCCCCCCCCCCCCTCGGCCGTCCCGGCGGCCATTGCTCCAAGATGGCGGCGGCGGCGGCAGCGGGTGAGGCCGGGCCGGGCCGGGCCGGGTTGGGGGTCGGGGGTCCCGGGACAGCGCTCACCTGTAACTCGGCGCGCTCGGCCTCCCAGCGGGCTTTCTCGGCTTCGAAGCGCGCCCACTCGTGCTGGATAAAGTGGAGGATCCCCGGCAGGCTCAGGGGCTCCGGGCCCGCCGTGGGCCCGGGGCTGCCTCCGCCGCCGCCTCCCTTACCTGCCGGGCCCGGCCCGGGGGCAGGGGCGGAGACCGGGGCCGCCCCAGTGGGGCCAGGGCCCGCGCCTGAGCCGAGCGGACGGCAGGAGGAGGCGGCGGCAGCGACCGCGGCGGCCGCTCGCTCCTCCATCATGGAGGCCCCGGGGCCGGCCCGCGCGCCCGCTGTGCCTCGCGCGCCTGCGCGGCCGCGCCAACACCCCCCTCCCCGCCCGCAACCACCGCGCGCGTGCCCGGCGGGGGACGGTAGGAAGGGGGGCCGGCGGCGAGCGCGAGGCCAGGCGCGAGCCTCGCCCACCCGGGTCGACACCGAAGGGTAGCGTGCCCGCGCGGGGGGCGGCGGGTGGGAGATCGCGCCCCGAGGAGGGCGAGGGAGACCCAGGCCCCGTGCGACGGTGCCCCTCGCTGGAGTGAGACTGAGGAAGGGGCCGCTTTCTGCCCCCCTCCTCCCACTTCGCCCCAGAGAAAGAGCCTTACCCCTTCCACACCCAAACACCACTCTCCTGGACAATTACTTTTACTCTGAGAGAAAGGGCGACCAGCAGTGGCCCCATCCTCTCTGATTGCTGGCCTGGTTGGTTGTCATGGTAACCCTTCCCCAGCGGTGGGGGCGAGGTGGTGGGGGGCAGCCTTCCCCTCCCTTCCACCTTTGTGGTTATGGAGCCCCAAACCTCTTAGGACTCTGCACCAGGAGAAGGTTGCTAAGGTAACCTAAGTGTCCGTGGTGGTCCTTCTGCTCCTATCCTCATTGATTATTATGGCAACCTCCCCCCCGCCACCTAGCATTCAGGTAGAAAGGACCCCAGCCCCAAGGACACTGATCTCTAAGAGAAGCACCTCTTCCCCAGCCCCTCCCCCATAGCCACCTAGTTGGCATTACCATGGTAACCGTCTTCTCCTTCCCATCGTGGGAGGCCCATGCACCAAACCAACCAGGTGTTTTTATTTAGAGGAGATGCTCTGCTGAGGGGCAGTTGCTATGGTTACAGGGCCTGGACCGTCCTCCGGACGGTGAGAAACAGGCAAGTTCAAGGCCTGGTTACTATGATAATAGAGCAGCCCCCTTCGAGTGACCCTAGGAACCAAGCCCAACAAAGGAGGGGATTTTTTTTTTTTTTTTTTTTTTTTTTTGAGACAGAGTGTCACTCTTGTTGCCCAGGCTGGGATGCAATGGCCCAATCTCGGCTCACCACAACCTCCGCCTCCCCAGTTCAAGCCATTCTCCTGCCTCACCCTCCCAAGTAGCTGGGATTACAGGCATGCGCCACCATGCCCGGCTAATTTTTTTTTTTTATTTTTAGTAAAGACGGGGTTTCTCCATGTTGGTCACGCTGGTCTTGAACTCCCGACCTCAGGTGATCTGCCTCAGGCCCGCCTCGGCCTCCCAAAGTGCTGGGATTACAGGTGTGAGCCATCACGCCCAGCCAGGGGATGTTTTAAGAATGTCTCTCAGAGGTAGAGTGTGTCTAGGGAAGGGGTTGTCATGGTAACAGCTTCTGTTGGCTTCTAGCCCTACCTTTTCTGGACACATTCATGCTAGAGGGATGGTTATAGGTTGCTATAATAACTGACATCCCTCCCATTCACCCCACCCCACTCCTGAGACACCCCAGGTGGTGCCCAAGATTATGGGACTTCAAGAGAAAGGATTCCCTGACCTTTCTCTTGCCACTTTTGTGGATAAGATGAAATTGTGCTCTATTGTACGGAAATGGCTGATTTGGGATTTTCTGGTTCTCCTCCTCTCAGGAGCGCAGCTCAGCTGGGCTGGAACTGCCCTCCTGGAACCCCCCCAGCCTGCAACCTAGGAGGTAAGAAGTCCCTCAGTGTCACCTACACTCTCATGGAAACTGCCCTTCCTCGTTCCTTAAGGCTTTCCCATGTCTCTCATTTTTTTCTTTTTCTTTCTTTCTTTTTTGAGACGGAGTGTCGCTCTGTTGCCCGGGCTGAAATGCAGTGGCGCAGTCATGGCTCACTGCAACCTCCACCTCCCTGGTTCAAGCGATTCTCCTGCCTCAGCCTCCCGAGTAGCTGGGATTACAGGCAGCTGCCACCACGCCCGGCTAATTTTTTGTATTTTTAATAGAGATGGGGTTTCACCTTGTTGGCCAGGCTGGTCTCGAACTTCTGACCTCGTGATCCGCCCGCCTCGGCCTCCCAGAGTGCTAGAATTACAGGCGTGAGCCACCGCGCCCAGCCCTCTCATTTTTTTCTAACCGTCACATTCCCATTCCACAGGTGCAGGGACTGAGGCTCAGGCCAAATCGCAACTCAGACCCAGTGAACCCAAGGCCTGAAGAGAATTTGGATTCATTTACATTGTTTTGTGGGGACTGGAGAGACAAGTAAACTCTCAGAGTAAGTGTCCCCTCTGACTACCATTTCTAAGGCAAGCCCCCTGTTTCTACTCTTGTGCCCCCTGCTGGTTTCCTGCCCTGTCTGTAAGTTGCATGGCTTTTGTCCGTCTTTTTTTTGTTGTTTTTTTTTTTTTTTTGAGACAGGGTCTCACCCAGGCTAGGGTGAAGTGGAGCAATCTCGGCTCACTGCAACCTCCGCCTCCTGAGTTCAAGTGATTCTCACACCTCAGCTTCCCCAATAGCTGGGATTACAGGTGCGCACCACCATGCCCAGCTAATCTTTGTATTTTTTGGTAGAGAGGGGGTTTCACCATATTGCCCACGCTGGTCTCTAACTCCTGACCTCAGGTGATCTGACCGCCTGGGCCTCCCAAAGTACTGAGATGACAGGTGTGAGCCACCACACGTGGCCCTATCAGTCTTCTTTCTGTCTTCTGGAGGGCTGACCTAATGAGTACCTCGTTCATTCTGTATCCTCAAAACATGGGGTCCACCACAAAGAATACTTGCGTTTGTTGAGTTACTGAGTTGAATTAATTTATTAATGTGCCATAGCCAAGCTTTGAAAGCACCTGTCAGGTTAGGGCTGGGGAAGGCTCACCAAAGATGGGCTGAGAGTTGGGGCTTCAGAAAGAACCCAAGAGAGAAGGTAAAGTTTATTGGTTTAAAGTACGACTCTGTAGCCAGCTTCTTGGATCAACTCTTGGGTCCACTACTTCACACTGTGTGACCTTGAATAAGAGACTTTAACTCTTTAACTCTCTGTGCCTTTGTTTCCTTTTTTTTTTTTTTTTTTTGAGATAAGGTCTCGCAGCCAGGCGCGGTGGCTCACGCCTGTAATCCCAGCACTTTGGGAGGCTGAGGCGGGCGGATCACGAGGTCAGGAGATGGAGACCATCCTGGCCAACATAGTGAAACCCCATCTCTACTAAAAATACAAAAATTAGCCAGGCATGGTGGCGCATGCCTGTAATCCCAGCTACTCGGGAGGCGGAGGCAGGGGAATCCCTTGAACCAGGGAGTTGGAGGTTGCAGTGAGCCGAGATTGCGCCACAGCACTCTAGCCTGGTGACACAGCGAGACTCCGTCTCAAAAAAAAAAAAAAAAAAAGTCTGGCTCTGTCACCCAGGCTGGAGTGCAGTGGCACAATCTCAACTCACTGCAACCTCTGCCTCCTAGACTCAAGTAATCCTACCACTTCAGCCACCAGAGTAGCTGGGACTACAGGCGCACACCACCATGCCCGGCTAATTTTTTAAATTTTTTTGTAGAGACGGGGTCTTACCAGTCCATGCTGGTCTCAAACTCCCAGGCTCAAGCAATCTCCCCCAGCCTCATCCTCCCAAAGTGCTGGGATCACAGGCATGAGCCACCACATCGGCTGGTTTCCATTTTTAAATGTGATCATAACACGAGGATTAAACAAGTGAATATGCCTAAAGTGCTTAGAACAGGGTCTGGCACATGGTGAGCTGCTAGAATTGTTATTATTATCCTCCCAATTCAGAAAAATGTAGAACATTCAGACCTTCAAAATCATCATTGTATCCACTTTGCCCCAACGAAGGGGTTTGTAGCCCTTAGAGGCGGTGAAGTCCGCATGGCTTTATCAGGGTACTAGATGATTCCTTTCCCCGCCTCAGGTTCCCTCACACCCTCACCAGCAGGTGGCACCTCTTCATCTGGCCATCAAATCTGCTGGTGTCTGGTCTGCGAGGGCCAAGAGTTGTGCTGGGCCTGAGGGTAGCCAGGACCTGGCTGCTGTCCTCTGCCCTGCTGGGCACCTCCTGCCTGGCCCAGAGTCAGTCAGACAGTGTGGAAAGAGCCAGGGCCTCAGAAGCGGAGACCTCGGTTCTCGACCCTGCATCCTTCTTATCTCTCTGAGCCAGAGGTTCCTATCTTTCGTTTTTGAGACTGGGTCTCGCTCTGTCACCCAGGCTGGAGTGCAGTGGCTGAATCACAGCTCACTGCAGCCTCCACCTCCTGGGCTCAAGGGACCCTCCTGCCTCAGCCTCCCTCCTAAGTAGCTGAGACCACAGGTAGGCACCACCACACCTGGCTGATTTTTGTATTTTTTGTAGAGACAGGGTTTTGCTATATTGCCCAGGCTAGTGTTGAACTCCTGAGCTCAAGCGATCCTCCTGCCTCAGCTTCCCATAGTGCTAGGTTTACAGGAGTGAGCCCCCATACCCAGCCCACGTTCCTTATCTTAATAATTCAAGTCACTCATTCATTCAACACATATTTATTGAGCACCTGCTATGCACCAAGCACTGAGCTGTGCTCTGAGGATACAGTAGGGAAGAAAACAGATTCCCTGCCTTCCATGGAGATTCTGACAACAAACAAGCTAAGTAAAATCCACGTGATAACTACTAGGGGAGCAAAATAAAGCAGGAATGGGGGATAGGAAGTACATGGGAGATGCTTTTTTTTTTTTTTTTTTTTAAAAGACAGACAAGGTCTCACTCTGTTGCCCAGGCTGGAGTGCAGTGGCGCCATCACAGCTCACTGCACCCTTGACTTCCCCAGCTCAAGTGATCCTCCTACCTCAGCCTCCTAAGTAACTGGGACTACAGGTGCAAGCCATCACATCCAGCTAGTTTTGTTTATTTTTTGTAGAGATGGCATCTTACTATGTTGTCCAGGCTGATCTCAAACTCCTGTTCTCAAGCGATCTGCCTACCTCAACCTCCCAAAGTGCTGGAATTACAGGTGTGAGCCACCGCACCTGGCCAAGATGCATTTTTTTGTTTATTTACTTATTTTGAGACAGAGTTTTGTTGTTGTTGCCCAGGCTGGAGTACAATGGCATGGTCTCAGCTCACTGCAGCCTCTGCCTCCTGGGTTCAAGCAGTTCTCCTGCCTCAGCCTCCCAAGTACCTGGGATTACAGGCGCCTGTCACCATGCCCAGCTAATTTTTTTTGTATTTTTAATAGAGATGGGGTTTCACCATGTTGGCCAGGCTGGTCTTGAACTCCTGACCTCAGGCAATCTGCCCGCCTCGGCCTCCCAAAGTGCTGGGATTACAGGCATGAGCCACCATGCCCAGCCCATCAAGATGCATTTTTAAATAGGATGGCCAAAGGAAGGGGTTATGGGAAGGTGACATTGGAGCGATGGGGGTGGGGGCCGGCGCGGTGGGGTGGATCGCCTGTGGCTACCTGGGATAAGAACACTCAGAGGCAACAGGCAGTTCTGCAGCTGGAGTGTCCCAGGTGTGTTTGAAAGATGGTGTTGGTGGCCAATGTTCCTAGAGCTGAGGGAGTGAGTAGGAAAGGATGGAAGATCACGCGGGGCCTTATGGGCCACACTGAGGACCTTGGCTTTTCCTGCGAGGTGCCAGCCACAGAAGGGCCTGAGCAGAGCCAGGACAGGATGAAATGTGAGTTGTGACAGGATCTCTCGAGGTGCTGAATGAGGAACAGACCACAGGAACAGAAGTGGGAAGACAGTCTCTTGCTGTGACCTTCAAGGATATGCAGACTAACCATCTCATGTGTGTTCGGAGCTCCTATGTACCTAAACTCTTAAGATTTTGAAGGGCTTGAGGTTCTGTGGTTGCAAAGGTTCCTGCCCCTGCACTAATGGGAGCTCCACAAGGGCAGGAATGTTGTCTGTCTCTGAGCATCTGTTGCTCTCTCTCCAGTGCCTAGAACAGTGCCTGGCATATTGTAGGAGTTCAACAAATAGATGTTGAAGGATTGAAGGAAGGAAGAATCAATCTAAGGTCCAGAATGCAATTCCAGGATTCTAAAGATTAGAAAGGACATGGTGACTCACGCCTGTAATCCTGGCACTTTGGGAGGCCGAGACGGAAGGATCACTTGAGGTCAGGAGTTCGAGACCAGCCTGGGCAATATAGTGGGAGCCAGTCTCCACAAAAATGTGTTTGAAAAATTAGCCAGGCACAGTATTGCATGCCTGTAGTCCCAGCTACTTGGGAGACTGAGGCAGGAGGATGGCTTGAACACAGGAATTCGAGGCTGCAGTGAGCTGTGATCGCACCACTGCACTCAAGCTTGGGCAGCAGAGCAAGACGCTGTCCGTTTAAAAAAAAAATTATTTTGGCTGGGTGTGGTGGCTCACTCCTATAATCCCAACATTTCTGGAGGCCAAGGCAGGCAGATCATGAGGTCAAGAGATTGAGACCATCCTGGCCAACATGGTGAAAACCCGTCTCTACTAAAAATACAAAAATTAGCCGGGCATGGTGGCACGTGCCTGTAGTCACAGCTACTCGGGAGGCTGAGGCAGGAGAATCGCTTGAACCCTGGAGGCGGCGGTTGCAGTGAGCCAGTCGCACCACCGCACTCCAGCCTGGCAACAGAGCGAGACTCCGTCTCAAAAAAAAAAAAAAATTGTTTTTGGCTGGGCGCGGTGGCTCACGCCTGTAATCCCAGCACTTTGGGAGGCCAGGGTGGGTGGATCACGTGAGGTCAGGAGTTCGAGACCAGCCTGACCAACATGGAGAAACCCCGTCTCTACTAAAAATACAAAATTAGCCGGGTGTGGTGGCACATGCCTGTAAATCCCAGCTACTCAGGAGGCTGAGGCAGGAGAATCGCTTGAACCTGGGAGGTGGAGGTTGCGGTGAGCCTAGATGGCGCCACTGCACTTCACCCTGGGTAATGAGAGTGAAACTTTGTATCAAAAGAAAAAAAAAAATATATATATATATATATATGATTAGCCAGGTGTGGTGGCATGCGCCTGTAGTCCCAGCTACTTGGGAGGCTGAGGCAGGAGAATTGCTTGAACGCAGGAGGCAGAGGTTGCAGTGAGATGAGATAGCCGCCACTGCACTCCAGCCTGGGCAACAGAGGGAGACTCCATCTCAAAAAAAAAAAAAAAAAGAAAAGAAATAAGAGCAGTTTGAGAAAATGTTCAGGGTGACTTAAACATACAGGTTGGGGAAAGCATGGCAAGAGATGAGGGCGGAATGGGGGGCAGACAAGGGGAATGTCAGAAGAAGCTTCCATTTTCTCCCCTGGGCACTGGGAGCCATGGCAAGTTCAGAGCAGGGGAAGGAGAGGTCCGACTTGTGCTTTAGGAAGACTCCTCTGGCTATCACAGGGAGAGGAATTGCCGGGAGACCAGGGGGAGGTTGGATGGGAATGTGGGTGGACCTGGTTGAGGAGGGAGCTGTGGAAATGGGGAGGAGGGGACAGAGGATTTAGGACATAGGGAGGTTAGTTGGATGCCCCCTCTTTCTAGGAAGGGCAGAAACCTACAAAAAGCCTTCATTGGGAAATTATTTGATCATCTGCTTGGAACCCAGAGCTACACCACCTGTGTTGGAGACTGGCCAGCCAAATTTTCAGTCGCGGTGGGGACAAGGAGACAGCGCCATCTGGTGCTTGAGGGTGTGGCCAATGAATGTGGAGGGGAGTGTCCTAAGGTTGGCAGCCTCTTTTGATGCAAGCTACCCCAGTTTTTTGTTGTTGTTGGGTATTTTGAGACAGGGCCTCACTCTTGTCCATGCAGAGTGCAGTGGCACGATCATGGCTCACTGGCTCAAGCCATCCCCCCACCTCAGCATCCTGAGTGGCTGGGACCATAGGTGAGTAGCACCACACCCAGCTAGTTTTTTATTTTTTGTAGAGATGAAGTCTCCTTATGTTACTCAGGTTGGTCTCAAACTCCTGGACTCAAGTGATCCTCCTGCCTTGGCCTCCCAAATTGCTGGGATCACAGGCGTGAGTCACTGTACCTGGCTCACCCCACTTTTGTTTTTTCTTTTTTTTTTAATATTTATTTATTTATTTTTTTTTTTTTTAATTTTATTTTATTTCGAGACAGAGTCTCTGTTGCCCAGGCTGGAGTGCAATGGTGCCATCTCGGCTCACTGTAACCTCCACCTCCCTGGTTCAAGTGATCCTCTTGCCTTGGCCTCCCAAATTGCTGAGATCACAGGCGTGAGTGACTGTACCTGGCCCACCCCACTTTTGTTTTGTTTTTCTTGTTTTAAATTGGTTTGTTTGTTTATTTATTTATTTATTTATTTTTCGAGACGGAGTCTCGCTGTGTCGCCCAGGCTGGAGTGCAATGGTGCCATCTCGGCTCACTGCAACCTCCATCTCTCAGGTTCAAGCGATTTCCTGCCTCAGCCTCCTGAGTAGCTGGGCTTACAGGCACCCGCTCTCACACCCAGCTAACTTTTGTATTTTTAGTAGAGATGGGGTTTCACCGTGTTGGCCAGGCTGATCTCAAACTCCTGACCTCAGGTAATCCACCCGCCTTGTCCTCTCAAAGTGATGGGATTACAGGCATAAGCCACCGTGCCCAGCCTAACCTTTTTTTTTCATTTATATTTTTCAGCACCCCACTTAAAATTTTTTTAAAATTCTGATTAAGTATATATAACATTAAATGTGCCATCTTAACCATTTTTCAGCACACGGTTCAGTAGTGTTAAGTGCATTCATACTGTTGTGCCAACAAACCTCTGGGACCTTTTCATCTTCCCAAACTGAAACTCTGTACTTATCAAACAACTCCCCATTCCCCCCTGCCCGCAACCCCTGGCACCCGTCATTCTACTTTATGTTTCTATTAGTTTGACTCACTCTGTTTAAAAAAAAAAAAAAAAATTCTGAGGACACCCAGAGTTGGTGCATGGCCCAGACTGGGAGGTCAGGGAGTGCTTCCTGGAGGAGGGGAAGTCAAAGCTGAAACCAAATAGGGAAAAGAAAGGGAATTGAGAAAGAGCTGTAGAAAGGGGCAAGGCTGAGGGTGGCAGAAGGGGGTGGTTCTGACAATCAGCTGCTGCCTTCCCTTTCGTCCCCCTCCCCCAGGATGCCCCGGAGGCCCAGCTAGCCCCAGACTTCGGCCCCATGCGGCTCACCCGCTGCCAGGCTGCCCTGGCGGCCGCTATCACCCTCAACCTTCTGGTCCTCTTCTATGTCTCGTGGCTGCAGCACCAGCCTAGGAATTCCCGGGCCCGGGGGCCCCGTCGTGCCTCTGCTGCCGGCCCCCGTGTCACCGTCCTGGTGCGGGAGTTCGAGGCATTTGACAACGCGGTGCCCGAGCTGGTAGACTCTTTCCTGCAGCAAGACCCAGCCCAGCCCGTGGTGGTGGCAGCCGACACGCTCCCCTACCCGCCCCTGGCCCTGCCCCGCATCCCCAACGTTCGTCTGGCGCTGCTCCAGCCCGCCCTGGACCGGCCAGCCGCAGCCTCGCGCCCGGAGACCTACGTGGCCACCGAGTTCGTGGCCCTAGTACCTGATGGGGCGCGGGCTGAGGCACCTGGCCTGCTGGAGCGCATGGTGGAGGCGCTCCGCACAGGAAGCGCACGTCTGGTGGCCGCCCCGGTTGCCACGGCCAACCCTGCCAGGTGCCTGGCTCTGAACGTCAGCCTGCGAGAGTGGACCGCCCGCTATGGCGCAGCCCCCGCCGCGCCCCGCTGCGACGCCCTGGACGGAGATGCTGTGGTGCTCCTGCGCGCCCGCGACCTCTTCAACCTCTCGGCGCCCCTGGCCCGGCCGGTGGGCACCAGCCTCTTTCTGCAGACCGCCCTTCGCGGCTGGGCGGTGCAGCTGCTGGACTTGACCTTCGCCGCGGCGCGCCAGCCCCCGCTGGCCACCGCCCACGCGCGCTGGAAGGCTGAGCGCGAGGGACGCGCTCGGCGGGCGGCGCTGCTCCGCGCGCTGGGCATCCGCCTAGTGAGCTGGGAAGGCGGGCGGCTGGAGTGGTTCGGCTGCAACAAGGAGACCACGCGCTGCTTCGGAACCGTGGTGGGCGACACGCCCGCCTACCTCTACGAGGAGCGCTGGACGCCCCCCTGCTGCCTGCGCGCGCTGCGAGAGACCGCCCGCTATGTGGTGGGCGTGCTGGAGGCTGCGGGCGTGCGCTACTGGCTCGAGGGCGGCTCACTGCTGGGGGCCGCCCGCCACGGGGACATCATCCCATGGGACTACGACGTGGACCTGGGCATCTACTTGGAGGACGTGGGCAACTGCGAGCAGCTGCGGGGGGCAGAGGCCGGTTCGGTGGTGGATGAGCGCGGCTTCGTATGGGAGAAGGCGGTCGAGGGCGACTTTTTCCGAGTGCAGTACAGCGAAAGCAACCACTTGCACGTGGACCTGTGGCCCTTCTACCCCCGCAATGGCGTCATGACCAAGGACACGTGGCTGGACCACCGGCAGGATGTGGAGTTCCCCGAGCACTTCCTGCAGCCTCTGGTGCCCCTGCCCTTTGCCGGCTTTGTGGCGCAGGCGCCTAACAACTACCGCCGCTTCCTGGAGCTCAAGTTCGGGCCCGGGGTCATCGAGAACCCCCAGTACCCCAACCCGGCACTGCTGACTCTGACGGGAAGCGGCTGAAGCCCTGATAACCTCGCCTTTGTTTTTCGGGGGTCCGTCTGGATGTGGAGAAGCTCTGTGTGAGCGGTGAGGGGTGGAGGGATGTCGCGGAGAGGGGAAGGGGGAAACTGACCAAGAAAGAAATTCTAAGGAGAGCATGAGAGAAGGCTGGCATTGGCAGGAGGAGAGCACCAGGACGAGGATGGGAAGCGACCTCCAGATTTATCAAATGGTCATGCCCACTGGGAGCCGTGGATATGCGTGGGGACATCCTGGGTCATCTCAGTCATGGAGGGAGACGGGGATGTCACGCCGTCCCGCAGGGCCCGGCACAGCCCCAGACCCGAAAAAAGTGTCCTGCCCAAGATTCCGAGAGCCCTGCGCTCTAGGGCAGGGGCAGAGTTTTGGAAACAGTGCAGGCTCTGGAGCCAGACTGGTGAGATTCAAATCCTGGCTCTATCGCTTCGGAGCCAGGTGGGCCTGGGGGGGCGTCGCAGTCTCTCTGTGCCTCAGTTGCTTCCAGGATGCGGGACCCTTGGCTGCAGGGGTTGCTTCCGCCACTAGAGGGCGCGCCGGTCCCGCTCCTGGTGGCCCACTGTGGCTGCCCGGGCGACAGTACGCCCAGGGCCTCTGTTCCATAGCCATCTACTCTCTTGAGCCTTTGGACTTCTCTCCAAGCCCCTGTGGGAGGCGGACAGCAGTGACCACCTCCCCTTCTTTTGGACTGCGACCTCCTTCCCTCCTGGGAGAGCCCTGTGACCTGCATGCTACTCTTAACTATTCTATTCAAGACTGAATAGAAGTATTTAAGTCTTGCAGAGGAGGAAATGCTCAGAGCTCCGAGGTGCGGCTGTGGTCGAGAACCGGGTGCTGGGCTGGGCGCGGGGGCTCACGCCTGTAATCCCAGCACTTTGGGAGGCCGAGGTGGGAGGATCGCTTGAGCCCAGGAGTCTGAGACCAGCCTCGGCAACATGCCAAGACCCCGTCTCTATTTTTAAAAAAGAAAAAGAACCGACTTCTGAATCTCAGCTCCACTCATGATTGTTACCTCATTATTTCAGCTGTCTGCACCTAATTCCCCACTTGCACGGCAGGGTAGACAATAACCATAGCTCACACTCACTGAGCACCTACTGGGTACCAGGCACCATTCTCAGTGTTTCACCTGGATCAACTAATGCGTCCCTCACCTCAGCCCTCTGAAGTGACAGCTGCTATTATTTTCATTATACAGATGAAAAAGCTGAGGCCAGAATCGTGAAGTCACTTGCTCAAGGTCAGGCAGCTTAGGAAGGGGCAGATCGGGGGCTTGAACCCAGGTGGTCAGGCTCTGGAGCCCACAATTGTCTTACCCACTATGCCCCTCTCTAGTCATGGTCCCCAAGAGGGGCTTGGAGGCCCACTTAGCAGGTGAAAGCAATGGCAGCCTTCCTTATTTGATTATGCACCTAAGAATAAATGGTATTTGGGCATGTATTCCCAATATGTGTATATTTATTTATAAATACATACAGATACTATTATCTGTATGTCAGTAATAAAGCTTAAATTATTCCATTTTAAAATTATGACTATGAATAGGGTTTTTTTTATGTTTCTTGCCTCATCCCAATGACTTGTTTTGCACACCCAGGTGTGAGCAACCAGCATTCAAGACCACAGGTTAAAAAAAAAAAAAAAGCTGGCCAGGCGTGGTGGCTCATGCCTGTGATCCCAACACTTTTGGGAGGCTGAGACAGGAGGATCACTTGAGCTCGGGAGTTCGAGACCAGCCTGAGCAATAGAGCAAGACTCTTCTCAATTAAAAATAATAAATAAAGCCAGGCATGGTGGCTCACGCCTGTAATCCCAACACTTTGGGAGCCCAAGGCGGACGGATCACAAGGTCAAGAGATCGAGACCATCCTGGCTAACACAGTGAAACTCCGTCTCTACTAAAAATACAAAAAAATAGCTGGACATGGTGGCGGGCACCTGTAGTCCCAGCTACTCAGGAGGCTGAGGCAGGAGAATGGCATGAACCTGGGAGGCGGAGCTTGCAGTGAGCCAAGATTGCGCCACTGCCCTCCAGCCTGGGCAACAGAGCAAGACTCCATCTCAAAAAAATAAAATAAATTAATAAATAATAAATAAATAAGAGGCAAAATGTTAAAAATAAGCAAGGACTGGGCACAGTGGCTCATGCCTGTAATCCCGGTACTTTCGGAAGCCAAAATTGGAGGATCCTTTAAGGCCAAGAGTTCAAGATCAGCCTGGGCAATGTAGCGAGATCCCCTGTCTCTACAAAATAATAAAAAAATAGCCACTGTATTAGTCCCTTCTCATGCTACTAATAAAGACCTACCCGAGACTGGGTAATTTATAAAGGAGGAAAGGTTTAATCGACCCACAGTTCAGCATGGCTGGGGAGGCCTCATGAAACTTAAAATCATGGCAGAAGGGGAAGCAAACACATCTTGTGATGGCAGGAAGAAGTTCCAAGCAAAAGGGGGAAAGCTCCTTATAAAACCATTAGATCTCATGAGAACTCACTATCACGAGAATAGCATGGGGGTAACCGCCCCCATGATTCAATTACCTCGCACCCAGTCCCTCCCACGACACATGGGGATTATCAAAACTACAATTCGAGATGAGATTTGGGTGGGAACACAGCCAAACCATATCAGCCAGGCATAATGGCATGCACCTGTAGTCCTCGCTACTGGGGAGGCTGAGGCAGGAGGATTGCTTAAGCCTAGGAGATCAAGGCTGCAGTGAGCTCTGATTGCACCTCTGCACTCCAGCCTCGGCAACAGAGCATTATCCCATCCCCCCACAAAAAAAAAGAAAAAAAGAAAAGACATGGGCTCTGAGGTTGGAGAGGACCGGGTTTCCCAGCGCTGCCACCTCCTCCCAGGGCCTCTGTTGACTCTGTCTCTGCGCCCCCACCTTGCTTTGGGAAGTGAAAGCAATGAGATCGCTCCTCCCACAGGAGTGTGTTCGCGGTAAAGGGGTCCAGAGTCTGGCTGGGTTTGAATCCTGGCTTGGCCACTTGGTTTCTTTGTAATCTCAGACAAGTCGCTGCCTCTCTGAACCTGTAAACTGGGGAGATTGGTAATATTGCACAATTGTACATTCCTGGGAGGAGGAGGCTTCATAGACCAGCAAGAGAAGATTACTGTTTGGCCCAGTCTCCTGAGGCTCAGACATCCAAAGCCTGACTTCTTGTAACCCAACCCCTGCTTTTAACCACTGAACCCAAAAATGGTTCACAAAGAGACTTGGCAGGTCCACAGGGAGGATTCTGGAATGCATGGGGATGATTTGCATTATCATCATGACTGGAAGCTGCTCTTGGCTCTTGGCAGACATGGTCCAGGGATGCAGATGTCTTGTAATATTCAGGAATCTCCACACAGTACAGCATCATCCCTTGTCTCATGCAGCTTCCAGATGTCTCATTGGACATTCACGAAGGAAGGGTAATATTCAAAATGTTTTGCCACTGGTACTGTAATATAAATTAGTATATGTCAATGTATGCATCAAATTTTTTAAATATTTTAGGCCAGGCATAGTGTAATCCCAGCACCTTGGGAGGCCAAGACAGGAGGATGGCTTGAAGCCAGGAATTCGAGACCAGCCTGGGCAACATAGACAGACCCTCATCTCTACAAAACATTTCAAAAATTGAGCAGGGCATGGTGGTTTACACCATTAATCCCAGCACTTTGGAAGGCCGAGGCAGGTGAATTGCTTGAGCCCAGGAGTTCAAGACCAGACTGGGGGCCAGGCGGGGTGGCTCATGCCTGTAATCCCACCACTTTGGGAGGCTGAGGCGGGCAGATCACTTGAGGCCAGGAGTTCAAGACCAGCCTGGCCAACAAGGCAAAACCATGTCTCTACTAAAAATACAACAATTAGCTGGGCGTGGTGGTGCACCCCTGCAGTCCCAGCTACTCAGGATGCTGAGGTGGGAGGATCACCTGAGCCCAGGAGGTCAAGGCTACAGTGAGCCATGATCATGTCACTGCATTCCAGCCTGGGCAACAGAGTGAGACCCTGTCTCAAAAAAACAAAAATCCTTATTATCACCTAAGTTATGATATGACAAAGATCTGTCACAATTAACTTGAACTAATTCATTTTTATTCAAATATGTATTGAATTTCAGTGCTTTCTCAACTACTCTTGTACTATTATTATCCAGTCAGAAGTATTTCAGTATTTTAACAACCAGTATTGGCCAGGTGTGGTGACTCACGCCTGTAATCCTAGCACTTTGGGAGGCCGAGGTGGGTGGATCCCAAGGTCAGGAGTTCAAGACCAGCCTGGCCAATATGGTGAAACCCTGTCTCTACTAAAAATACAAAAACTAGCCGGGCGTGGTGGTGGGCGCCTGTAGTCCCAGCTACTCAGGAGGCTGAGGCAGGAGAATCACTTGAACCCAGGAGGCGGAGGTTGCAGTGAGCCGAGATCATGCCACCGCACTCCAGCCTGGGTGACAGAGCGAGACTCTGTCTCAAAAACAAACAAGAAAGAACAGTGTTTCCATACTAGTTCAGACCAACTAAATTTTAGCCTTACTTGGAGGTGAAAACCCTGGCCAAAAATCTCTCTCTTGTATGTACAAAGTCCTTTTTGTTTTTAAATGGCCTCAGAATCTTCCAGGAAGTGCAACTACCACAAAAAATGAGGGAAGCTTGTATCGTGTTTTGTTCAAAACTTGGCCAAAGGTTGCCCACCATGTGAAAAAAATCACATTGCACATGGCTCTTGGTAATTGGACACCAGTCCACGTGTTTTCAATGTGTTGGAACTGTCTATATTACAGGCGTAAACATCTTTCTACCTCCTTGGGTTCTAGGGGACTGGCTCCACACATCCGCATAATGAAATGCTTATTGTAAGTTACTATGTTCTTATTTCTCCTTTTTATTACATTTAGGGCAATCAAGGATCGTTTTTGTTGCTGCTGCTGTTGTTGCTTCTGAGACAGGGTCTCACTCTGTCACCCAGGCTGCAGTGCAGTGGCACAGTCTTGGCTCACTGCAGCCTCAACTTCCCAGGCTCAGGCGATTCTCCCACCTCAGCCTCCCGAGTAGCTGGGACTACAGATACGTACTACCACACCCAGCTTTTATATATATATATATATATATATATATATATATATATATATATATATATTTATATATATAACGTCTCTACTAAAAATACAAAAATTAGCTAGGTGCGGTGGCGCACGCCTGTAATGCCAGCAGTTTGGGAGGCCAAGGCGGGTGGATTACTTGAGGTCAGGAGTTCGAGACCAGCCTGGCCAACATGGTGAAACCCCATCTCTACTAAAAATACTTATGTGTTTGTGTGGTGTGTGTGTGTGTGTGTGTGTGTTGTGTATTTTAGGTAGAGATGGGGTTTCACCATGTTGCTCAGGCTGGTCTTAAACTCCTGGGCTTGAGCGATCTGCCCACCTTGGACTCCCAAAGTAGGATTTTCTTAAATCATGTTAAATCATGTGCCAGTGGGTTATACCATCTATGAACTTCATTTCAGGAGAACAGAGAGAACTTTCCCAGAACCGACATTCAAGCCAGCACACGCCCTGGTATGGCCACGTCAGTGGTTAAGACAGCAAAACACTAAATTATGGATTATTTACTCAGTCATAAACGGTCACTGCCATGAACCCCCTGACTATTAGTATCCTCCTAGCTCTCCCTGGGGATCCCCTGGGCTGCCCTCTGGCCCAGAAGTCCAGGGGTTAAACTGGGTATAGTGGGAGGTAAGAGGGACCCATATCCCGGATGTTTGATGGACTGATGACTTTGCCAAGCAGTAAATATTTTGTGTATCAGCCCTACATGTTACAAAATATTTGCTATGAACAATAGTGGCATGTAAAGACCTGTCTACATTAGCCAGGTGTGGTGGCTCATGCCTGTAATCCCAGCGCTTTGGAAGACCAAGGCTGGAGGATCACATGAGCCCAGGAGGTGGAGGCCACCCAGGGTAATATGTTGAGACCCTGTCTCTACAAAAAACATTTAGGAGGGGCGAGTGGCTCATGCCTGTAATCCCAGCACTTTGGGAGGCTGAGGCGGGCAGATCACTTGAGGTCAGGAGTTTGAGACCAGCCCAGTCAACATGGTGAAACCACGTCTCTACTAAAAATACAAAAATTAGCCAGGTGCGGCGGCTCACACCTGTAATCCCAGCACTTTGGGAGGCCGAAGAGGGCGGATTACTTGAGGTCAGGAGTTCAAGACCAGCCTGAACAACATGGTGAAACCCCATCCCTACTAAAAATACAAAAATTAGCCGGGTGTGATGGTGGGTGCCTGTAATCCCAGCTACTCAGGAAGCTGAGGCAGGAGAATCGCTTGAACCTGGGAGGTGGAGGTTGCAGTGAGCCGATTGCACCACTGCACTCCAGCCTGGGCAACAGAGCAAGATTCTGTCTCAAAAATAAAATAAGGTAAATAAAAAATAAAAAACCTGTCTACAAATGCACCTTTATGCACAATAGCCCCAACCTGGAAACCATCAGATGTAAATCAACAGGTGGGTGGATAAGCAAACTGTGGTACACTCAGACAACATAATACTCCTTAGCAAGTTTTTTAAAAAAGGAAAGAACTGGGCCGGACGTGGTGGCTCACGCCTGTAATCCCAGCACTTTGGGAGGTCGAGGCGGGCCGATCACCTGAGGTCGGGAGTTCAAGACCAGCCTGACCAACATGGCAAAACCCTGTCTCTACTAAAAATACAAAATTAGCTGGGCATGGTGGCACATGCCTGTAATCCCAGCCACTTGGGAGGCCAAGGCAGGAGAATCACTTGAACCCAGGAGGCGGAGGTTGTAGTGAGCCGAGATTGTGCCATTGCACTCCAGTCTGGGCAACAAGAGTGAAACTCCATCTCAAAGAAAAGAAAAGAAAAGAAAAGAAAGAACGAACTACTGATACATGCAAAAACAAGAATAAATCCCAAAAGCATTATGACACATAAAAAAAAAGCCAGATGCAAGACGCTACATAGTATATGATTCCACCAATGTAAAATTCTAGAAGAGGTAAAACTAATTTATAGTGACCAAAAGCAGATCAGTGGTTACCGGGGCCTGGAGCTGGAGAGAGGGGCAGACTGCAAAGAAGCATGAGGAAATCTGGGGATGATGAGAATATCATGTATCTTGATTATGGGAGTGGTTTTTCACAGTATATTCATCTGTCAAAACTCATTTAATTGTATTTTATTTATTTATTTATTTATTTTGAGACACGGTCTCACAGCGTTGCTCAGGCTGGTCTCAAACTCCTGGGCTCAAGCGATCCTTCTGCCTCGGCCTCTCAAAGTGCTGGAATTACAGGCATGAGCCTGGCCTAATTGATTTTAACGGGTGCAATTTATCATATGAAACAATTTTTTTGGAGCCAGCCTTGCTCTGTTGCCCAGGCTAGAGTGCAGTGGTGCAGTCTTGGCTCACTGCAACCTCTACCTTTTGGATTCAAGTGATTCTCATGCCTCAGCCACCTGAGTAGCTGGGATTACAGGTGTGCACAACCACACCTGGTTAATTTTTGTATTTTTAGTGGAGATGGAGTTTCACCATGTTGGCCAGGCTGGTCTTGAACTCCTGGCCTCAAATGATTTGCCTTGACCTCCCAAAGTGCTAGGATTACAGGTGTGAGCCACCTTGCCCGGCCTATTGTATGTAAATTATACCTCAATAAAGTTGACCTCAAAAAGAGCAGATAGGGGGCAGAATCCAACAAGCCTAAGAACATTGACCTGTCTCTAAGAGAGACAAAACTGAGTCACTGCCCTCTGCCTTTCTGTCCCCATACTGCCACTCTGAGCCTAGAACCCAGGACCAACCCTAATCCGGGGCCAGCCTGGGCCCTCCTTCCTGGGCCAAGCTCCTTCAAAGAGGCAAGAGGGGTGGGTGGGGCAATGGAGAAAGGGAGAGAAAGGTGGGAGCTGGGAACTGGGACCCAGGGAGTGACCGCCAAAGTGCCTTTTCTTCTGCTCTTACGTAACCTGCACTAGCAGCTTTTGGGTGAGGCATAAGAGAGCCATTGTCACCGGCGGGTGAGACCTGGCAGTGCTCATCCAAGGTCACATAGTTGCCAGGCAGCAGAGTCGAGACTGAACCAGCCTCTTCCACCATTCCACGAGTGTTTATTGAGCTCCTGCTATACGCATGCACTGGACCCTATGCTAGACTCTGAGCCTACAGCAGTGAACAATTCAAAGATGGTTCCCCCACAGAGTGACCTTCCCAGTGGGGACAGGCAGGAAACAATAAACATCATAAACCAGTGAATTCTATCGTCTGTTGGGAGGGGACTGTTGCTATTAAAACAGGAGAACAGGGCAGGGCACGGTGGTTCACAACTATAATCCCAGCACTTTGGGAGGCGTAGGTGGGAGGATCCTTTCAGCCCAGGAGTTCAAAACCAGCCTGGACAACATACAGAGACTGTGTCGCTACAAAAAAAAAATTAAGAAAAAAAAATAGCTGGGCAGGGTAGCATGGGCCTATAGTCCCAGCTACTTAGGAGGCTGAGGTGGGAGTATCACTTGAGCCTGGGAGGTCAAAGCTGAAATGAGCTGTGATCATGAAACTGCATTCCAGCCTGGGCAACAGAGCAAGACCGTGTCTTTAAAAAAAAAAAAAAAAAGTAGAGCAGGCCTGGCGTGGTGGCTTATGCCTGTAATCCCAGTACTTTGGGAGGCCGAGGTGGGAGGATTGCTTGAGCTCAGGAGTTTGAGACCAGCCTGGGCCATAGAGCAAGACCCCATCTCTTTTTTTTGTTTGTTTGAGACAGGGTCTATCTCTGTCACCCAGGCTGGAGTGCAGTGGCGCGATCTTGGCTCACTGCAACCTCTGCCTCCCGGGTTCAACAATTCTCATGCCTCAGCCTCCCGAGTAGCTGGGATAACAGGCGCCCGCCACTACACCCAGCTAATCTTTGTATTTTTAGTAGAGACAAGTTTTTGCCACGTCTCTCCAACTCCTGACAGCAAGTGATCCACCTGTCTCGGTCTCCTAAAGAGCTGGGATTACAGGCGTGTACCACCACGCCTGGCTAATTTTTGTATTTGTAGTAGAGACAGGGTTTCGCCATGTTGGCCAGGCCGGTCTCGAACTCCTGGCATCAAGTGATCTGCCTGCCTCAGCCTCCCTAAGTGCACAGATTACAGGCATGAGCCACTGCGTCTGTCCAAGACCCCATCTCTTAATTAAAAAAAAAAAAAAAAAAAGAGGAAAAGGGCTGGGCGTGGTGGCTTACGCCTGTAATCCCAGAACTTTGGGAGGCCTGAGGTGGGCAGATCACGAGGTCAGGAGATCAAGACTATCCTGGCTAACATGGTGAAACCCCCGTCTCTACTAAAAATACAAAAAAAAAAAAAAAAAATAGCCGGGTGTGGTGGCGGGCGCCTGTAGTCCCAGCTACTCGGGAGGCTGAGGCAGGAGAATGGCGTGAACCCGGGAGGCGGAGCTTGCAATGAGCCGAGATCGCGCCACTACACTCCAGCCTGGGCGACAGAGCGAGACTCCGTCTCAAAAAAAAAAAAAAAAAAAAAAAAAAAAGAGAAAAGGGTAGAACAGGGTATGGGTTGGGTGGGTGAGGGTGGGGGCAGGAAGCAGGGGTGGTAGAATTAAATAAAGCGGTCAGAGAAGGCTCACTGAGGTGACACTGCAGCCAAGTCGAGAGGGAGGTGTGGGAAGAGCCAAATGGAAATCTGGGGGGCAGAGCAGCCAAGAGAGGAACAGCCTGTGCAAAGGCCCTGAGGCACCAGCAGGCCTGGCATGTTCAAGGAATGGCAGAGGCTGGAGTAAGAGAGGGAGGAGGAGAGTGGGAAGAGGTGAGGTCAGTGAAGTAAGGCGCATCCTACAGAGGCTATGGGGAGCACCTTGGATTTTTCTCTGGGTTCTGAGCTGCGGAGGGCCACGAGCTGCCATGATGGAAACAGGTGCCCTCTGGAGGCCATATGGGGAACAGACGGAAGACGTTGGGGCTCAGGAGTCCCGCGTGAAGGCAATTGCAATAGTTCAGGTGGGAGATGATGGCAGCTGGCCAGGGTGGTACCCAGTGTGGAAGGTGTAGAGGGGCCAGATTTGGGGTTTCAGGGCAGAGAAACTGAGATTTCTGGTAGCTTGAATGTGGGATATGACGGGCAGAAGGAGGGCATAGCAGGGGAAGGAAATAAAGTGGCTTGTTCTGTGTGTGACTGGAGCCCAGCTCCTTGCACCAACCCGGGCTCCTGCACCCCTCAGCAGGCCCAGGGATCCCCAACGCCAGGCCAGAGCCAACCCCATGGAACCCAAAGTGCTCAAGCTCCCCAGTGAATGAGGCTCTTAATGTATCACCGCCCGTCAGGTCTGGCCTGGCATCCGGGTTTCTCCGCCTGCAGGGTGCAGGGGCCACATTGGTGGGTTCCAGATTCCAAGTTCCAGTATTTGGAGGAGGTGGCAGAGGAGGGCTCCCACCCCACCGTTTTCATCTTTCACCCAAGATTTGCACAGATTTCATTTTAATGACAGTCCACTGTCTGTTTGTTAGTTAGCTTTGAGATAGAGTCTCACTCCGTTGCCCAGGCTGGAGTGCGGTGGCAAGATCTCAGCTCACTGCAACCTCCGCCTCCTGGGCTCAAGCGATTCTCCCACCTCAGGCTCCTGAGTAGCTGAAACTACAAATGTCCAGATAATTTTTTACATTTTTAGTAGAGATGGGGTTCCACTATGTTGGCCAAGCTGGTCTCAAACTACTAACCTGAGATGATCCACCTGCTTCGGCCTCCCAAAGTGCTGGGATTACAGGCATGAGCCACTGCGCCCAGCCACCCAGCCACTGGTTTTAAAAAATGTTTGACACTGGGCACAGTGGCTCATGCCTGTAATCCCAGCACCTTGGGAGGCTGAGGTGGGTGGATCACCTGAGGTCAGGAGTTGGAGACCATCCTGGCCAACATGGTGAAACCCCATCTCTACTAAAAAAAAATACAAAAATTAGCCGGGCATGGTGGCAGGCACCTGTAATCCCAGCTATTCGGGAGGCTGAGGCAGGAGAATCGCTTGAACCCGGGAAGTGGAGGTTGCAGTGAGCTGAGATCGCATCATTGCACTCCAGCCTGGGGGACAAGAGCGAGACTTCATCTCAAAAAAAAAAAAAAAAAGCAGTGGCTGGATGCAGTGGTGCACACCTGTAATCCCAACACTTTGGCCTGGGAGTTCCAGACCAGCCTGGGCAACATAGTGAGATCCCTTGTTTACAAAACAAAACAAAAACAAAAACCTTTTCTAATTAAAAATAGCTGGGCATGGCCAGACACGGTGGTGGCTCACTCCTGTAATCCCAGCACTTTGGGAGGCTGAGGCAAATCACCTGAGGTCGGGATTTCGGGACCAGCCTGGCCAACATGACAAAACCCCGTCTCTACAAAAAATACAAAAATTAGCCAGGCCTGGTGGCAGGTGCCTGTGTGGGGAAAAAAAAGAGAGAGATCAGATTGTTACTGTGTCTATGTAGAAAAGCAAGATATAAGAAACTCCATTTTGATCTGTACTAAGAAAAAATTGTTTCTGCTTTGAGATGCTGTTAACCTGTAACTTTAGCCGCAACCCTGTGCTCACAGAAACATGTGCTGTAAGGAATCAAAGTTTAATGGATTTAGGGCTGTGCAGGATGTGCCTTGTTAACAATATGTTTGCAGGCAGTATGCTTGGTAAAAGTCATCGCCATTCTCCATTCTCTGTTAACCAGGGACACAATGCACTGCAGAAACCCGCAGGAACGTCTGCCCAAGAAAGCCTGGGTATTGTCCAGTGTTTCCCCCCACTGAGACAGCCTGAGATATGGCCTCATGGGAAGGGAAAGACCTGACTGTCCCTCAGCCTGACACCTGTAAAGGGTCTGTGCTGAGGAGGAGTAGTGAAAGAGGGAGGCCTCTTTGCAGTTGAGATAAGAGGAAGGCTTCTGTCTCCTGCTCGTCCCTGGGAATGGAATGTCTCGATGTAAAGCTGACCATTCCCATTCCTTCTATTCTGAGCTAGGACAAAACCTCCCTGTGGCTGGAGGCGAGATATGCTGGCAGCAATACTGCTCTGTTGCCCTTTGCTACACTGAGATGTTTGGGTAGAGAAACATAAATCTAGCCTACGTGCACATCCAGGCACGGTACCTTTCCTTGAACTTACTCATGATACAGATTCCTTTGCTCACATGTTTCCCTGCTGACCTTCTCCCCACCTGTTGCCCTGCTACACTCCCCTCGCTAAGATAGTAAAAATAATGATCAATAAATACTGAGGGAACTCAGAGGCTGGCGCCAATACAGGTCCTCCGTATGCTGAGCGCCGGTCCCCTGGGCCCACTGTTCTCTCTCTATACTTTGTCTCTGTGTCTTATTTCTTTTCTCAGTCTCTCGTCCCACCTGACGAGAAATACCCATAGGTGTGGAGGGGCTGGTCCCCTTCATGCCTGTAATCCCAGTTACCGAGGAGGCTGAGGCAGGAGGATTGCTTGAATCTGGGAGGCAGAGATTGCAGTGAGCTGAGATCATGCCACTGCACTCCAGCCTGGGGACAGAGTAAGATTCTGTCTTAAAAAAAAAAATAGCTGGGCATGGTGGTGCATGCCTGTGGTCCTAGCTACTCAGGAGGCTGAGGTGGGAGGATCGATTGAGCTCAGGAGTCTGAGGCTACAGTGAGACATAATCACACCACTACATTCCAGCCTGCGAGACAGAGCAAGGTCCCAAATCTTTAAAAAAAAATTTTTTTTTTTTTTTAGAAAAAGTTTGAGCCAGGCGCAATGGTTCACGCTTGTAATCCCAACAGTTTCGGAGGCTGAGGCAGGCGAATCACCTGAGGTCAGGAGTTCAAGCCCAGGCTGGCCAACATAGTGAAACCCCATCTCTACTAAAAATACAAAAAATTAGCCGGGCATGTTGGCACACACCTGTAATCCCAGCTACTTGAGAGGCTGAGACAGGAGAATTGCTTGAACCCGGGAGGTGGAGGTTGCAGTGAGCTGAGATCGTGCCATTGCACTCCAGCCTGGGCAATAGAGCAAGACTGTCACACACACACACAAAAATAGAATAGAAAAAAAATGAGTAAGTAACGTTTGGTAAAGCTTGTTTCATGAACATGTTTTTCTTTATATACATAGGTTGTTTATGAAATATTATGTAGGTAGGTTTATAGCTCCATAAACAGGCATCCCTCAGAATATAAACCTAATCTATTCCCAAAAAAGTATTATATAGAAAATTTGGGGATAAACCACTATTTATTTATTTATTGTTTGAGACGAAGTTTCGCTCCTGTTTCCCAGGCCGGAGTATAATGGCATGATCTCAGCTCACTGCAACCTCTGTCTCCCGGGTTCAAGCGATTCTCATGCCTCAGCCTACCAAGTAGCTGAGATTACAGGTGCACGCCACTAACCCAGATAATTTTTGTATTTTTAGTAGAAACAGGGTTTTACCACGTTGGCCATGCTGTCCTCGAATTCGTGACTCCAGGTGATCCATCCGCTTCACCTCCCAAAGTGCTGGGATTACAGGAATGAGCCACCTGCCCAGCTTTTATTTATTTATTTATTTGAGACGGAGTCTTGCTCTGTCGCCAGGCTGGAGTGCAGTGGCGTGATCTCGGCTCACTGCAACCTCCACTTCCCAGGTTCAATTGATTCTCCTGCCTCAGCCTCCTGAGTAGCTGGGACTACAGGCGCTTTCCACTACGCCCGGCTAATTTTTGTATTTTTACATCCATGTTGGCCAGGATGGTCTCCATCTCTTGACATTGTGATCCACCCGCCTCAGCCTCCCAAAGTGCTGGGATTACAGGCGTGAGCCACTGCACCCAGCCCCGGCTTTTATTTTAAGCAGAGAAAATAATGCACTCCCAGCTTCATCCAAAAACGCTAAACAATTTCCTAGAATATCAATAAAAGACTCTTAAACACCTATATAACAGCCCACCACGGATTATGGCATAGTAGAAAGCATTTAAAATACCAATTACCTAATTATTCAACACTTAAACTCATGAATGATTATGTTTGTGTACAATACAAAACTATTCTGCACAGAATCAGATATAAATTATATTTTCCTTCCGCAGTGCAATGATCATGGGGTATAACTAAACAAACAAACAAAAAGATACTAAAGATACCGTCTATAATTGGACCCAGGTCAGTGGTGCCTCCAGGCACCTGGCCAAAGTCAACACAGGGGGTTTGGAAGCGGAAGATAATATCAACAATGGCTAACACATTCAACGCACAAAACAGAATCCTGTTAGAACAGGTGAAAAGTAGGGCTGGGTGCAGTGGCTCACACCTGTAATTCTAGCACTTTGGGAAGCCAAAGTGGGAGGATCATTTAAGTCCAGGAGTTTGAGACCAGTCTGGGCAACATAGTGAGACCCCGTCTCTACAAATAAAAATTAGCGGCCGGGTGTGGTGGCTCATGCCTGTAATCCCAGCACTTTGGGAGGCCAAGGCAGGCAGATCACCTGAGGTCGGGAGTTTGAGGCCAGCCTGACCAACATGGAGAAATCCTGTGTCTACTAAAAATATAAAATTAGCTGGACATGGTGGCTCATGCCTGTAAACCCAGCTACTCAGGAGGGTGAGGCAGGAGAATCACTTGAACCCGGGAGGCAGAGGTTGCGGTGAGCCAAGATCGTGCCATCTCACTCCAGCCTGGGTGACAAGAGCAAAACTCCGTCTCAAAATAATAATAATAATAATAATAATAATAATAATAATATTTAGCTGGGTGTGGTGGTGTGCACCTGTAGTTCCAGCCACTCAGGATGCTGAGGCAGGAAAACTGCTTCGGTCCGGGAAGTTGAGGCTGCAGTAAGCCATGATAGCACCACTGCACTCAGCTTGAGCAACAGAGACCCTGTCTCAAAAGAACAGGTGAGATACAACAGCAGCATAGTACTTTTTTTTGAGGGGGGCGCGGTGAGACAGAGTCTCACTCTATCGCCCAGGCTGGAGTGCAGTGGCGTGATTTCCAGTCACTGCAACCTCTGCCTCCCGGGTTCAAGCGATTCTCCTGCCTCAGCCTCCCAAGTAGCTAGGATTACAGGTGCCCACGACCACACCCAGCTAATGTTTGTATTTTTAGTAGAGATGAGGTTTCCCCATATTGGTCAGGCTGGTCTTGAACCCCTGACCTCAGGTGACCTACCCGCCTCAGTCTCCCAAAGTGCTGGGATTATAGGTGTGAGCCACCGCGCCCGGCCAGCGTAGTCCATATTCTGAACTTACACAGGATGTAAAACAGTTGCAGAGTGGGTTTTTATCCAAATAGCTATCTTGGGGTTTCAAGGAAATAAAATAATTATTGGGACAATTTGGATAGTGAGAGTTGGGATATGAAGGGATGCTGCATTCCTATGTAGGTGGTCACAAAGGAAAAAAAAATTGTTACCATGCGTTGTGCAGATTTTTGTTGTTGTTGCTCTTGAGAGAGAGTCTTGCTCTGTTGCCCAGGTTCGAGTGCAGTGGCGCAATCTTGGATTACTGCAACCTCCACTTCTTGGGTTCAAGCGATTCTCCTTGTGCAGATTTTTTTAAGAGATAGGGTCTCAATCTGTTGCTCAGGCTGGAGTGCAGTCACATAATCATAGCTCACTGCAGCCTTGAACCCTTGGGCTCAAGTGATTCTCTCGCCTCAGCCTCTTGAGTAGTGGAAACTCCAGATACGTACCAACCACCACACCCAGATTGTAGAAAAAATTTAACTGGAACGCACACAGGGCAAAATGCACGTGATTTGTGTACAGGTTCATTAACTTTCCCAAATGCATCCATCTGTGGAATCATCACCCAAATCAAGGTAAGACATTTGCTTTATCATAGAAGGTTCTTTTGTGCTCCCTTCTGATCAATATGCTATTTTTTTTTTTCTTTTGAGATGGAGTCTTGCTCTGTCACCCAGGCTGGAGTGCAGTGGCGCAATCTCGGCTCACTGCAAGCTCCGCCCCCTGGGTTCACCACATTCTCCTGCCTCAGCCTCCAGAGTAGCTAGGATTAGAGGCGCCCGCCACCATGCCCGGCTAATTTTTTGTATTTTTAGTAGAGATGAGGTTTCACCATATTAGCCAGGATGGTCTCGATCTCCTGACCTCATGATCCGCCCACCTCGGCCTCCCAAAGTGCTGGGATTACAGGCATGAAGCCACCGTGCCTGGCCCCGTATTCATTCTCAAAGGTCACCACTGTTCTGATTTCCCACCATAGGCCAGTTGAGCATGTTCTAGCCCTCCTCTAAATGGAACTATACAGTATTTACCGTCTCTGGCTTCTTTATCTCAACAAATTATCTGAAATGCATTTCTGTTGCAGTGTAGGTCAATATCGCTCTTATTTATTGCTGAGTAATCTTCCATTGTATGAATGTACCAGTGTATCCAATTGATTTGTTCCCAAATTTTGGCAATGATGAGAGTACAGCAGCTAAACGTTTGTGGACACATTTTTGTAAAAGCAAAAGTTTTCATTTCTCTTGGGTAAATGCCCAGGAGTGCAACTCCTAAGCTGCATAGTAAATAAATATATAATATATATATATATATATATATATATATTTTTTTTTTTTTTTTTTTTGAGACAGAGTTTTGCTTTTGTCACCCAGACTGGAGTGCAATGGTGTGATCTTGGCTCACTGCAACATTCTGCCTCCTGGGTTCAAGCGATTCTCCTGCCTCAGCCTCCTCCCAAGTAGCTGGGACTACAGGCATGTGCCACCACGCCCGGTTAATTTTTGTATTTTTAGTGGAGACGGGGTTTCACCATGTTGGCCAGGCTGGTCTCGAACTCCTGACCTCAGGTGATCCATCCACCTCGGCCTCCCAAAGTGTTGGGATTACAGGCCTGAGCCACTGCACCCAGCCTGTGTTTTTTAACTTTATTAAGAAACTGCCCAGTTATTTTCCAAAACAACTCAGCCATCTACTAAGGGAGCACCAACCAAGAGATGAGGAGTCCTGTTGTATCCCATCCTCCCTTGGTCTTGTGTTCAGCCATTCTACTGTGTATAGTGGTGTCTCATTGTGGTTTCCCGTGGTGTTTAAGAGACAGGGTCTGGCTGGGCGTGGTGGCTCACGCCTGTAATCCCAGCACTTTGGGAGGCCGAGGTGGGTGGATCACTTGAGGCACCGGTCTCTACTAAAAATACAAAAATTAGCTGGGCGTGGTGGCAGATACCTGTAGTCCCAGCTACTTCGGAGGCTGAGGCAGGAGAATCACTTGAACCTGGGAGGCGGAGGTTGCAGTGAGCCAAGATCGTGCCACTGCACTGCACTCCAGCCCAGACAACAGAGCCAGACTCCGTTTCAAAAAAAAAAAAAAGCTACAGGGTCTCACTCTGTTGCCCAGGCTGGAGTGCAGTGGCATGATCATGGGTCACTGCATCCTTAAACTCCTGGGCTCAAGGAATCCTCCCCACCTCAGCCTTCTGAGTAGCTGGGACTGCAGGTGTGCACCACTGCACCTGCCTAATTTTTTGTGTTGTTTTTGAGACAGAGTTTTGCTCTTTCACCCGGGCTAGAGTGCAGTGGTGCGATCTCGGCTCACTGCAACCTCTGCCTCCCGGGTTCAAGCAATTCTCCTACCTCAGCCTCCTGAGTAGCTGGGACTACAGGCGCCCACCACCATGTCTGGCTAATTTTTGTATTTTTAGTAGAGACAGGGTTTCACCATGTTGGCCAGGATGATCTTAAACTCCTGACCTCGTGATTCGCCCGCCTCGGCCTTCCAAAGTGCTGGGATTACAGGTGTGAGCCACCGTGCTCGGCCTTAATTTTTGTATTTTTTTTGTAGAGACGACGTCTCACTATGTTGCCCAGGCTTGTCTTGAACTCCTGGCCTGGAGTGATCTCAAAGTGCTGGGATTACAGGTGTGAGCCCCCATGCCCAGCCCAGTGGTGTTTCTTGATGAGCAGATACTGTCATTGCAGTGGCCAGTGCTTTAAGTCAAATTCTCAAGAACACCTGATTAAATAGTTGACACTCAATTTTATTGCTAAAAAAATGTCCTCTGGAGTGACAGCAGGTATTTGTCCTCAGCCTCTCCCCAGAGTCCCTGGGAGTGTTTCTGTTATTGTGGAGGGAATAGGGGATCTGGGGACAGGGTGGGACGTACCATGGGGATAGGAGGTCACAGAACACACACACACACACACACACGTGCACACACACATCCCCCCACAACTACAGCGGCCAAAATAACCAGCATGGTGTTGCAACATCCCCCCAGTGGGGGCTAGAATTCCCCATGGTGACCTGTGACCTGCTCCCCGAGACAGGGGAGGCCAGGCAGGTCACGGTGGGGATGCAGCAGGACATTATTTCTCCATCTTGCTGTTTTCTAGCCTTGAGTTGGGGACATGAGTGAGAACTGGGGGTTTTGAGGAGTAACCCTTATGAACACATGTACTCCAGCAGCCAGGCATCCCAGATCTCCTGTCCTGGAGGGAGCCGGGGCCCCTGGCTCCCCAGAGTGTGCAGGCAGACCCCCAGAGCCCTAGCTCATCCATTTATCCATTCCTCATAATCCAGTGTCCAATGAGCACCCCCAGCAGGGCAGGGAAGGTCTCTCCCGGGGTTTACATGACTGATTCCTTCTCAGAGGCAGCCGTGGCATCCCCTGCGGGCCCCCGATAGTGTTTGAGGAGGGGGTTTCCTTCCTCAGTGGGGACTGGCAGCGGATCCAGGGGCAGCTCACTCTTCACTTGTATCAACTCAGGCTCTGTGCTTCTCGACTCCGTACGGTCCACGTAATTTTGGAGGAGTCCTGCCCCCAGAGCGTCACCTTCTACATTGAGGACGGTACAGGACCGGTCACTAAAGGGGTAGAAATGACAGCAAAGTAAGCGGGAGGGGGAGGGGGAGAGGGAAGGAAAGGGCCAAGGCCTAAGCCTCCTGCCTCTCTCCCCCTGGAAGCTAAAAAGTAAAAATTAAGAGTTGGAGTCAGCCTGGGCAACATAGTAAGATCCCATCTTTGTATATATAAAAAAAAAAAAAAATTAGCCAGGCATGGTAGTGCACACCTATAGTCTCAGCTACTCAGGAGGCTGAGGCAGGAGGATCGCTTGAGCCTGGGAGGTGGAGGCTGCAGTGATCACAACCATGATCACATCACTACACTCCAGCCTGGGTGACAGAGCCAGACTGTGTCTCGAAAAAAATTATAATTCACCTACCATAAAATTAACCTTTTAAAAGTGTCCATCTTGGTATTTTTTAGTATATTCAGACTTGTGCAACCATTGCCAATAATCAATTCCAGAATTTTTTTTTTTTTTTTGAGACAGGATCTCACTCTGTTGCCCAGGCTGGAGTGCAGCGGCACAATCTCGGCTCACTGCAACCTCCACCTCCCAAGTTCAAGCGATTCTCCTGCCTCAGCCTCCTGAGTAGCTGAGATCACAGGACAGGCGTACACCACCATACCCGGCTAATTTTTTTGTATTTTTAGTGGAGATGGGGTTTCACCATATTGGTCAGGCTTGTCTCAAACTCCTAACCTCAAATAATCCACCTGCCTGGGCCTCCCAAAATGTTGGGATTACAGGTGTGAGCCACCGTGCCTGGCTGCTTTCCAATCTTTATACTCTTAATAGCTTAATCGTGATAGCAAATAATTATGTAGCAATTACTGCTTACTGGGGGCTGCTCTAAGGGGTGTGTGTCTGTTATCTAATCTCTAAGGGGGAGAGACTGTTCTTCTCCCCATTTTACTGATGGAGAAACTGAGACGCAGGGAGATTAAGCACTTCCCGAGGTCACAACAGTGAATGCTGGAGCTGGGATGTGAACCTGAGCAGTCTGGCTGAAGAGTCTGCTGTATTCACCACACAGACGCTCTACTTTTCTGACGTCCCTGTTAGAGCCACAAAGATGCCATTCCTTGCCCTCAGGAATGCTCAAGGTTCCCCCCATTTCCTCCAGAATTCCTTCCTTCTTCTCTTCCTCTTCTGTCCAGAGGCTCTAAGGACTCTCACTCACTCATCCTCTTTCCCAGGGGTCCCCTGGCCCTGCCCCAGTCTCCAGACCCACACTCACACTAGCCAGTCCACAGCCAGGATCAAGGAGATATGGTCGACCGGGAGGTTGACTGCTTCGAGGATGATGGCCAGAGTGAGGACACCTCCAGCAGGGATGCCCGCTGCCCCCACGCTGGACGCTGTGGCCGTGACCCTGAGGGAGAAGGTGGGAGGTTAGGCAGATGCCTCTCTTGTGGGAGAAGATGGGGGTCAATAGGGGTCCGGGGGTCCCATCCGCAGCCCCCTGACACTCACAGGATGGTGATGATCTTTACAAAGTCCAAGGACTGCTGGCTGAGCTGTGCAATGAACACTGCGGCCACGCACTGGAAGAGCGCGGCACCGTCCATGTTGACGGTGGCGCCGATGGGCAGGATGAAACGGCTGATGTGCTTGGCCACGCCATTATTCTCCTCCACGCACTTCATCATCAGCGGCAGCGTGGCGGAACTGCAAGGGATGGGGGAGCTGAGTTAGGTTAACCTGCTGACCGGGGCTCCGCCCACCCTCCAGGTCCAGCCCAGGTGAGGCCTCGCCTACCCCACCCCAACCAGCCAAAGCCCCACCCACCCCACCTAGTGGATCCCCACCAGAGCCTGCCTAAGCAAAGCCCTCTCACCCAACCAGCCAAAGACTGCCCACCCTCCAGGTCTAACCTGCACCACCCACCCAGTTGAAGCCCCGCTCACCCAGAGCCCACCCACACCACCTGCCCAGCCAAAGCCCCGCCCACCCAGATCCCGCCCATACCACTTGCCCAGCCAAAGCCCCGCCCACCAGATCCTGCCCATACCACCTGCCCAGCCGAAGTCCCACCCACGTCCCCAGTCTGTCCCTTGGCCCAAGGCCCCCACATCTAACCTAGACCCCCCTTCCCTCCTACCATGTCCAGACTCCACCCCCCAGCCCTCACTTGCTATATCTAAGCTCTTTTCCCACAAGCAGGCAGCACTAGGGAACTCAATACCAGGATTACAAAATCTATGAGTCCTGGAACCCCTGGGAGAGTATAGACTATACCTCCCAAAATACCCACACAATTCACACCTAAATTCTAATGTCTGGGTCCTGCTGACTCTCACCAATAATACACTAAGAATTACTATTGTCTTGGAAGGGGACAGGGTCAGCAGGGATGAATGAAATGCCCAGGAGAGACGGTGGAAGGAGTTCTGAGGTTGAATCAGAGCAGAACTTAAGAGCCCCCCAGGGGCATGGCAGCTCACACCTATAATCCCAGCACTTTTGGAGGCCAAGGTGGGCGGATCACTTGAGGCCAGGAGTTTGAGACCAGCCTGGCCAACATGGCGAAACCCCGTCTCTACTAAAAACACAAAAATTAGCTGGGTATGGTGGTGGACACTTGCAGTCCCAGCTACTCAGGAGGCTGAGGCAGAGAATCACTTGAACCCAGGAGGCAGAGATTGCAGTGAGCTGAGATCACACCACTACACTCCAGCCTGGGCAACAGAGCAAGACACCATTGTTTAAAACAAAAGAAAAAAAAGAGTGCCTCCAGGGCCACGGGGAGGCAGTGTAAGAAAGAGGGAAATAAATCTCTAGGGCAATCATTTCCTATCTTTTTAAGGGCGGGGATAAATCCAGGACCTTATGAGAATCTCCTGAAGTATGGCCCCTGTACCCAGATACAATGTCCCGGGCAGAGAAAATTTCATCCACTCCATGCCGCTTAGCGGATTAAACATCCCACCCTAGCCCACCCCAAGGCCGTACCTGGAAGAGGTCCCAAAGGCAGTGGCCAGCGGTGTCACGATGCCCCACAGGAAGCGGTAGGGGTTTTTACGGGTGAAGAGGAAGTAGATGAGGGGCAGTACCAGGAGCCCGTGGATGGCGTGACCCAGCAGGCAGCACAGAATGTACTTGCCAAGGCGGGCAAACAGTAAACCCACATCCTCCATCTCCACGATCTTGCCAGCCACCAGGAACATGATGCCCACAGGGGCGTACCTGATCAGTAACACAGGAGACAGCTTGTTGCCTCTTCCACGGGCCCAGTGGCCAGGCGTGAGGCTCAGCACCCTGCCCACATCTTCCCGCCTTCCTGAGGTCAGGAGAAGCCCCAGCAATATGTGCTTCAGCATGGGCACCACTCCCAGGCCTGGACCCTGAAGCCCCCATGCCAATCTCATGCTCTCTTTCCCCTCAAAGGTAGAGCAGCCCGGAGATAAAACTCTCCGTGCAGGCCGGGCACGGTGGCTCACAACTGTAATCCCAGCACTTTGGGAGGCTGAGGCGGGTGGATCACCTGAGGTCGGGAGTTCAAGACCAGCCTGACCCACATGGAGAAACCCCGTCTCTACTAAAAATACAAAATTAGCCAGGCGTGGTGGCGCATGCCTGCAATCCCAGCTACTCGGGAGGCTCAGGCAGGAGAATTGCTTGAATCAGGGAAGCAGAGGTTGCTGTGAGCCGAGATCATGCCATTGCACTCCAGCCTGGGCAACAAGAGTGAAACTCCATCTCAAAAAAAAAAAAAAAAGTCTCAGTGCTTCCATCACCACGTGAAGCAGTCACCAGATTTGGACTTCACATGGGAGCCAGAAAGAAATGTCCATCAGTGTGTGCCATTCACACTTCCTGGGTTGGTTTGCTATGGCAGCTAGCATGACTTGAGCCAATACGCTCTCTGCAGATGATGAAAGATAAAGAGGCTGGGCACAGTGGCTCATGCCTATAATCCCAGCACTTTAGGAGGCAAAAGCAGGAGGATTACTTGAGGCCAGGAGTTCTCGAGACCAGCTAGGGCAACACAGCAAGACCCAGTCTCTACAAAAAATAAAAATAGGCCAGGCACAGTGGCTCATACCTGTAATCCCAGCATGCAGGGAGGTGGAGGCAGACAGATCGCTTGAGCCCAGGAGTTCAAGACCAGCCTGGGCAACATGTCTCTCTCTCTTTTTTTTTTGAGATGGAGTCTCGCTCTGTTGCCGAGGCTGGAGTGCAGTGGCATGATCTCGGCTCACTGCACCCTCCGCCTCCCGCGTTCAAGCGATTCTCCTGCCTCAGCCTCCCAAGTAGCTGGGACTACAGGCGCGTGCTACCATGCCCAGCTAATTTTTTGTATTTTTAGTAGAGACAGGGTTTTTCCGTGTTAGCCAGGATGGTCTCGATCTCCTGACCTCGTGATCTGCCCGCCTCAGCCTCCCAAAGTGCTGGGATTATAGGCATGAGCCTCCGCACCGGGCCACCCAGTTTCTTAAACAACAACAACAACAAAAATGAGCTAGGCTTTGTGGCTGGGGTCTGTAGTCCCAGCCACTTAGGAGGCTGAGGTGGGAGGATCACCTGAACCCAGGAGGTCCGGGCTGCAGTGAGCTGTGATCATGCCACACTGCACTCCAACCTAGGCAACAGAGCGAGATCCTAGTTCAAAAAAACGTTTTTTTAAATTACTATTATTATTATTATTTAGACAGAGTCTCGTTCTGTTGCCCAGGCTGGAGTGTAGTGGTGCAATCTTGGCTCGCTGCAACCTTTGCCTCCCAGGTTCAAGCGATTTTCATGCCTCAGCCTCCCGAGTAGTAGCTAGGATTAAAGGTGTACACCACCATTCCCAGCTAATATTTGTATTTTTTTGTAGAGAGGGTTTTTCGCCATGTTGGCCAGGCTAGCCTCTAACTCCTGGCCTCAAGCAATCTTCCCACCTCAGCCTCCCAAAGTGCTGGGATTACAGGTGTGAGGTACCACAACCAGCCAAAAAACACATTTTTAAAATAAAAATTTGAAGGCCAGGAGCGGTGGCTCATGCCTGAAATCCCAGCACTTTGGGAGGCCGAAGAGGGTGGATCGCTTGAGGTCAGGAGTTTGAGACCAGCCTGGCCAACGTGGCAAAACCCTGTCTCTACTAAAAATACAAAAATTAGCTGGGTGTGATGGTGAGTGCCTGTGGTCCCAGCTGCTCAGGAGGCTGAGGCAGGAGAATCACTTGAACATGGGAGGCAGACATGGCAGTGAGCTGAGACTGTGCCACTGCACCTCCAGCCTGGGCGACAGAGCAAGACTCTGTCTCTAAATAAATAAATTAATTAAATAAATACAAATTTTAGAAAGGCCATGGCCTGGGTCTTAATAACAACTCCCAGGTATGAAGCATTTTCGATGTGCTCTGCCCTTGAACACGATGTTGAATCTTCCCAACAACCCCCGGAGGGAGGTCCTATGAGTCAGATTGCAGATTACACAACACCCAATAGATTCCTCATGGGAATGCTGGGAGGATGCAATGAGATGCCAGTTGAAAGGAGCTAAAGCTTTTAACAGACAATAAGTGATCTATAAACTTCAGGTGGGGTTATTATCACCCTCTCCTGCTGTGAAGATCCCAGGGATGGCTCCAAGCCAAGAGGACTCCCAAGTCCGGGCGCGGTGGCTCACGCCTGTAATCCCAGCACTTCGGGAGGCCGAGGTGGGCGGATCACCTGAGGTCGGGAGTTTGAGACCAGCCTGACCAACATGGAGAAACCCCGTCTCTACTAAAAATACAAAATTAGCCGGGCATGGTGGCGCATGCCTGTAATCCCAGCTACTCGGGAGACTGAAGCAGGAGAATCTCTTGAACTCGGGAGGCGGAGTTTGCAGTGAGCCGAGATCACGTCATTGCACTCCAGCCTGGGCAACAAGAACGAAACTCCATCTCAAAAAAATAAAATAAAATAAAAGCCTCCCAACATCACTTCCCTAGACTACTCGATCATCGGTCGCCCATCAATCATCACTGACTAGTTATCTCCCCAGTCCCTTCTTGTAAGTCACAGAAGAAAGGCATATTTTCCCAGCCACTTGTGCAGAGAAGGGAGGCTAGATACCCAAGTTCTGGCCAGTGGGAAGTATCCAGAAGTTATACAAGCAAAATGCCCAATAAATATTAGCTACTAGGATTTACTGTAGGCACGCAATAAGCCAGGCACTGTCCTAAGACCTTCCGTGTACTGTATTCACTTTCTTTTTTTTCTTCTTGAGACAGTTTCCCTCTGACCCCAGGTAGTGGCACGATCTCCGCTCACTGCAACTTCCGCCTCCCAGGCTTAAGTGATTCTCATACCTCAGGTTCCCAAGTAACCGGGATTACAGATGCGTGTCCCCACGCCTGGCTAATTTTTTTGTATTTTTAGTAGAGATGGGGTTTCACCATGTTGGCCAGGCTGGTTTTGAACTCCTGACCTCAAGTGATCCACCGGCCTCAGCCTCCCAAAGTGCCGTTCCCATTTTATAGATGAGGAAACTGAAGCAGAGAAGGAAAATCACTTGCCTAAAATCACATAGACAGGGAATGGTCAATGCTGGATTTAAATGCAGGTCATCTGGCTCCAAAGAGTAAATAGAGGGTGCCCCATCCCAAACAGAATGCCCCGCACCTGCCTCTGGCAGCAGACCGACCCTGCAACCCCACCCACCCCGAGCCTCCTCTCCCACCACCTACCACATGATCCAGGAGACTAGAACCATGGTGGCCTCATTGAAGGAGTTGAAGAAGCGGATAAGCAGCTCCCCCTCAGGCCCCAGCTTCCGCAGCGCCACACCAAAGACGATGGCAAACACTACCAAGCCCAGGATGTTCATCCCCTCCACCTCCTGCCCCACGGGCACCTGTGGGCAAGGAACAGATCGGGGTGGAAGGGACACTCAGTCTACCTGCACAGTCACTGAGGGCCTGTCCTTGGCACCACTGGGACCCAGCAGAGACAAGGCAGCCCTCAGACCCCTTCCTCCCAAGGCTCCCAGTCCAGGTCCAGGGGAAATATATTAGTTGTCAGGGATGGCCCAGAGTAGGTGGGACTGGAATAAGGGAGCCCAGGGGAGTGTGGGAACCAAGAGAGGGCAGTGCCAGCTTGGGGAGTAGGGGGCAGTCAGGGGGGACTTCCTGGAGGAAGAAGCATCTGAGCTGAGACCTGGAGGACAAGAGGAGTGAACCAGGTAAAGAAGGGTGGTAGAAGGATCTACAGAGAGGAAGCAGAATGTGCAACAGCCTAGAAATGAGTGCAACTTGGGCATTCAAAGAAGACCCATAATCTACTGTGGCTAGAGTAGAATAATCTGGGCAGGGTCACTAGTTAAGGATGGGCAGCCAGGCAGGCTGGCAGGGGTTTGACCTCACAGGGACCCCTTGGTCATAGACTGTAGCAAGGAGACTGGACTTTCTCCTGAAGGCACTGAGGCACATGGCAGGTCTCTGGGTACTGCAGAGATAGGGTCACATTTGTGTTTTGAAAAGATCCTTGGGCGGAGCACGGTGGCTCACGCCTGTAATCACAGCACTTTGGGAGGCTGAGGTGGGCGGATCACCTGAGGTGGGGAGTTCGAGACCACCCTGACCAACATGGAGAAACCCCATCTCTACTAAAAACACAAAATTAGCCGGGCATGGTGGCACATGCCTGTAATCCCAGCTACTCAGGAGGTTGAGGCAGGAGAATAATCACCTGAACCCGGGAGGCGGAGGTTGCAGTGAACCGAGATCGCACCATTGCATTCCAGCCTGGACAACAAGTACAAAATTGTCCCAAAAAAAAAAAAGAAAGAAAGAAAGAAAAGAAAAGATCCTCGGGGCCAGGAGCAGTGCCTCACGCCTGTAATCCCAACACTTTGCGAGGCGGCCAAGGTGGGCAGATCACTTGAGCCCGAGAGTGCAAGACCAGCCTGGGCAACATGGCAAAACTCAGTCTCTATAAAAGATACGGAAATTAGCCAGGTGTGTTATAGTCGCAGCTACAGGGAAGGCTGAGGTGAGAAGGATCACTTGAGCCCAGGAGGTCAAGACTGCAGTGAGCTGTGATCGTGCCACCGTACTCCAGCCTGAATGATGGAGAGAGATCCTGTGTCAGAAAAACAACAACAAAAACCTCTGGCTGGCTGCCAGTTTGAGCAGGTTGAGGGTGGATGGAAGGGGGCAGGGAGAGGGCAGCACGGAATGGGGTTGGTGGGTGAGGGATAAAGGGAGAAAGGAAGAGCCTGGACACCTGGGGCGGGAAAAGAGGGGACAAAGTAGAGACCTATCCAGAGGGCAGAAAAGACAGAAATTGGGGAAGGACTGCAGAGTGTCAATCAAATTCCACAGCAAAGACTAAGGCAGAAATAAAACCAAAAAGTTACAGCAATGGGCAAAGAGGTAGAGCCCCCGCTGCCTCCCACTGCTCTCACCTTCACCCTGGTTCCGGTGATATTCCTCTCTTCATAGGTGGTAGAGTACTGTAGGTGGGGTTGGGAAGAGTCAGTGTCCATCGTTACCAGGGCCTCCCAACCCCATGCCAAGCTAACAATGCTCAAAGCCTGCCCTTCCACATCCTTTCAATGTGATCTCATTTCATCTGCTGGCAACCCCATGGGGCAGGATGATCAATACCCCCATTTTCCAGAGGTGGAAAACCGAGGCTCAGAGAGGTAAACACATTTACCCAGAGTCACACAGCTAGAATTAAAACTCACAGGAGGCTCTGAGCCCGTATTCTCATTGACATGCATTTTTCCAGGAACTAACCAAAATCAGGTAGCAAGGGCTCCCCCTGGCTGGCATCCCTCCCTGTCCACCCCCATCCCCTCAGGACACCCCTGAGGACTCACTGAGCGAAAGGCTGCTGACACCAGGTTGGATGGGAAGATATTTCTGCAGAGACAGACACACAGAGGGTTATTAGATACCATAGTGGGAGGCAGCATTGTCTGAGAGGCTGGGTTGGCGTTTTAAGGCAGCGAGTGGAAGCTTTGGGGCCTGCACGCAAACACAGCCCCTACTCATGCCTCAGCCCGGCAGGGTTGGGCCCCTTTGCAGGACGTGGGGAGTCAGCCTCCTTCAGCCCCAAGAGGCTGGTGTGCTAGCCCTGAGGCACTGTGGGTTCGGGGTGAGGAATGCTGGCCTCCCACGGCAGGCCAGGGCAGGTCGCCCCGGGCCTCAGCTCCACCCCATGCAGCAAACTTAATACCCTGGACAGCTTGCATCAGCCACTTCCTCCTGGAGGGCCTGCCAGCGGCTCTGAGAGTATGGGGGAGGATCTGGGTGTGTTGGGAGGCGGTGGCAGGGAGGGAGACAAGGGACGGCTTCATATCTCATGAATATGCATCTGTGTTTACAAGGCTACTCTTACTCTTGTGTGACAGTGTCTGCCTTAAGATGAAAATAGTAGCTAAGGCCAAGGCGCCGTGGCTCTTGCCTGGAATCCCAGCACTTTGGGAAGCCAAGGCAGACAGATCGCTTGAGCCAGGAGTTGAAGACCAGCCTGGGCAACATGACGAAACCGTGTCTCTACAAAAAATACAAAAATTAGCCAGGTGTGGTGGCATGTGCCTGTAGTTCCAGCTACTCTGGAGGCTGAGGTGGGAGGATCACTCGAGCCCGAGGAGGTTGAGGCTGCAGTGAACCAAGATCATGCCACTGCATTCCAGCCTGGGACCGAGTGAGACTCTCTCAAAAAATATATATAGCAGCTAAGCCATCTACAGCACCTACTGTGTGGCAGGCAGGCATTTTGGCCTGTGCTTGACACAAATTAACCCATTTCATCCTCACAACAGCCTTGGGGATAATCACTATTACCCCATTTTATAGAAAAGGAAGCTGGGGCCCAGAAGGGTAAAGAAAATTGCCCAGCTGGAAAATAGCAGAGCTGGGATTTGAACCCAGCCAGCTGGCTCCATAGCCCCAACCACTCCACATGCTCCCTCTCACCAATGACCGGTGTACAGCCAATGCCATGTGTCCATATACAATCTGTCAAATGTTAATGGTTTGGGTGCAGGTTAAGGTTCAGCAGTATGGGACAGTGTCCATGGATGGCCAGCCATGCATCACGGTACAGTAAAATAACATCATGGTAGAGGAATGAGTTTGGCCAGGTGCGGTGGCTCACGCCAGTAATTCCAGCCTTTTGGGAGGCTGAGGTGGGCAGATAACTTGAGGTCAGGGGTTCGAGACCAGCCTGGCCAACATGGCGAAACCCCGTCTCTACTAAAAACACAAAAATTATCCAGGCGTGGTGGCACACCCCTTTAATCCCAGCTACTCAGAAGGCTGAGGCACGAGAATCACTTAAATCCAGGAGGTAGAGGTTGCAATGAGCCAAGATCGCACCACTGCACTCCAGCCTGAGCAACAGAGACTGTCTCAAAAAAAAAAAAAAAAAAAAAAAAGCATGAGTTTATTGGTGTGTGACCACACAGGTGTGTATGTGAGTGTGTATTGTGTGCTCTTGAGCCTGTGTTTAGATGTTGGCGTGGCTGGTGGCATCACTGAACGGCTGTGCTACAGGGGTCTTAGTACACAGTGAGCGTGTGTATGACCGCTGGTATCTGGCCATGTGTTTGTTGAGATGTTACAGCCTCAGCTGAGTGTCTGCGTGAATGTGTCCAGCTGTATGTTATTTGGTTATAAGCCTGTGTGGCAGGCCAAGTGTGAGCTACAGCTGTTTTGGCACGCAGGGGAGGCCTGTGCTCATAAACAGCCTCGGAGTGGGTGTGCCTGCCTGAAGGTCCGCCTGTACCACCCAGGCCCAGGCTGGGCCAGGACCCAGCTAATCTCCCCCCGCCAGAAGGTGCTCCCAGGCTTCAACTCGGGACACCAAGCCTGCCCCAGTCTCGCATCTCAGCCTGCACTGACGCCCCAGAGGCTGGGGAACCCTGTTCGGTGACTCATCATTTCCTTCCCCCAACTTCCAGGAAGTCCCCACCGTGGAGACACTGTGTCAGCAAGCCCTAAAGGCAAGCGCATGGGGGCCTCTGCCCCCCGCCCTCCTCAAAGTGGGGGAGGCCATTCTTGGGGGCGCGGGGCAGAGGCCAGGAGAAGGAAAAGAATCTGCTCCCCTTTCTAACTGGTCCTCTTCTGGGCTGCCTGCTAGGGGGTGGCCCAGACAGAGGAGGAAACGGGAGGGAAAGGCAGGGGTGGCAGGGCTGATCTAAAAGATAAAGGGGAAGCGGCCAGACCCCAGCTGAAATGGGCGGGAAGCGGAGGCCAAAAACAGAGCCTGGTTATGTCCGAGTGACACGTGGTGTGGGGGTGCCCCAGGGCTGGGAAGAGGGCCTGGTGGGAGTTACTCAGATCTCAGATCCTCCAGGGGCTCCTTACCCAGGGATCCCAAACTCTCCGACCCTGGCCCCAAATTATATCTAGAAGCCCCATCTTGGGGCCCTTGACCACGCAAAGATTCCCCCCGCAAAAGTTCCTCCTGGGGTCCCCTCCCCTCAGTGTCTTTCTCCCCTAGGCAGACCCTCCTATGTCTCCCCAGATCACTTTCTTCTCCCTCTACAAGACCCCACTTATGTACCCAGGCCCCCAGATTTAGAAACCCCCTTCCCCAGGAGACTAGACTCACACTCCCGAGGGCTGGAGCCTCCCCTCAATATCCTGTCGAGTTTTCCTAAGACTCTAGAGGGAAGTCTCTGCTCCAGGGGCCCCAAAGCCCCGTCCTGTCCACGTGGCCACTCCCGCCATCCGTAACACTCCTCCCCACCTCCCGGGGGAGCGGGATCTGACCTCGCAAGATCCAGGAACGAATCGAGCACCTCCTTGCTGGGGGCATTTTCGGCACTGCCCGCGGCTCCCACGGAGGCGTTGATGGCGGCGGAGGCGGCGCCCGGCTGCAGCGCCAGCGCCAAGCCCACTCCGAGCGCCGACGCCAGCAGCGTGGTGACCAGGAAAAAGAGCAGCGCCCAGGCGCCCAGACGGCCGAGCGCGCCGGGGTCCAGGCTGGCGGCGCCGCCGATCAAGCTGCACACCACCAGCGGCAAGATGATCATCCGCAGCAGACGCAGCAGCAGCTCGCCCGGGAAGACGAAGGCGCTCAAGCGCTCCGGGCCCAACGCCAGCGCACCCCCGGCCCCCGACACCCCCAGTCCCAGCGCCACGCCGGCCACCACGGCCACCACTGTCAGCAGCACAAGCAGGTTGGCTCGAAGGCAGCGGCGCACCTGGTCCCGGGAACCGCAGTAGCCGCCTGCTGCCGCGCCTTGGTCCTCGATGGAGGCCAGCGCCAGGCCCCCGTTGGCGGTGGGCTCCGCCGCTGCGAGCCCCTTGGAGTCTCGAGGAGGATCGGCCACCATGATGGGAGGCACCGGGGTTTCTTAGCGCCTGGAAGCTGGCTGGGAGCGCTTGGGCTCCTTCCCAGGACCCGACGTTCCTAGGACTGAGTTGAGTAACAGCACCTGGAGACTGGAACTTTGGAGGGCTCCTTAGAGTTTTGAGTTCACAGCACTGAAGTTCCTTGGCTCTTGGAAGCTGGAGTGTTTAAATTCCCCAGGCTGGGCGATGAGGCTTCTTTGCTCTGCCCCGTGTGCCAGATGTCCGAAAGCTGGGAGTTCGGAGCGCCTGGGTTCCTTGGCCCTAGGAGCTGGGAATACGAGAGTTTCTCTGGGTGGGACGTGGGGCCCTTGGCTCCAGGAGGTTCAGTGCCCCCAGATGGCGGAGGTCTGCAGGAGGCTAGGTTCTGGTGGCGCAGATCCTGGACGCCTGGATCCGGGAGGCGGGGACCCGGGCTGCCTGGGTCTTGGACACTGAGGGCTGGGATGCCAGAATCTGGGGGCCGGGAAGCGGAGCTCCGGAAACAGGGGACCCAGGCTCTTAGGTCCGGGAGGGTAGGATGCGGGCCCCTGTGTACGGAAGGCGGTGGTCTGGTGTCCGGGAGTAGCGGTTACCAGCCCATAGAAAGCCTCCCGGGCGTGCCGCGTGGCTCTGAGCCCGTTTAGCGGAAGCTGCCAGGGATAAGGGTAGGGGGCGGGGCTTGAGAAGGCGGGGACCGACCCGCGGGCGCCGATTGGCTGCAGAGCGTTCGGAGACTGGGCGAGTAGGGGCGGGGCTGATACCCGAGATGGGCCAGGTCCCCCATAGAAGGCCGATTAATAATACCCATCTCCAGGATCCGGGCCCAGAGACGACGGGGCGGGGCCAGGAAGGGGCGGGGCCTTGGGAGGGTGATGTTTCCCGCCAAAGGAATTGGGTTGTGGGTTGGAGCCCTTAAACCACAGGGGTTCGTTCCCTGGTGCGAGGGTCGCTAGAAAGCTCCGGTGGTCCTCGGTGATTCATTTGCAACTCAGCTCAGCTTTGGAACTCCTCAGCCCTGAGTTTGGTCTTTAGTCGCCTCTGAGAACTTTAATTCCTCGAATATAAAGTGCAGGTGTTAAAAGCTTTTGTCTCATATGATTGCTGTAAGATTTAAATAAAATTGATGTATTTATTTAGGGAGCCGTGGCTCAAGCCTGTAATCCCACCACTTTGGGAGGTGAAGCGGGCGGATCACTTGAGGTCAGGAGGTCGAGACCAGCCTGGCCAACATGGTGAAACCCGTCTCTACTAAAAATACAAAAATTACCTGGTGTGGTGGCACGTGCCTGTAATCCCAGCTACTGGCAGCCTGAGGCAGGAGAATCGCTTGAACCCCAGAGGCAGAGGAAGTCATTCACCTTGAGGCCACACCTAGAGAGGATGACACGTGCATGCCCACCTCCCAAGCCCCTAACGGCACCCACTCTGCTGCCTCCCCAAATTCTCTGTTAGTGGCCGTTTGGGAGGTTAACAATGAATTATGATTCCTTGCTCCACCTGACAGTGTTGAAATCCTCATTCCTTTCCCATCTCTAGCCTGTTCTGTGACATTTCATGCTTTCACGCTTGCTCAAAGATTGTAGTGGTAATGTCAGAAGCTTCCTCCTACAGCAGCTGTGAGGCCTCAGGTAATTTACAACCTCTATGAGGCTCAGTCTTCATATGTGTAAATGGGAATAATAATAAGTCATACCGCCTTGAGTGTTGCAAGGGTTCAAATGAGATAATACGGCCGGGCGCAGTGGCTCACGCCTGTTATCCCACCACTTTGGGAGGTGAAGCGGGCAGATCACTTGAGGTCAGGAGTTCCAGACAAGCCTGGCCAACATGGCAAAACCCTGTCTCTACTGAAAATGCAAAAATTAGCTGGGTGTGGCGGCACATGCCTGTAATCCCAGCTACTCAGGAGGCTGAGGCAGAAGAATTGCTTGAATCCAGGAGGCAGAGGTTGCGAAGAGCCGAGATCTCACCACTGCACTCCAGCCTGGGTGACAGAGCGAGACTCCACCTCAAAAAAATAAAGTTATTTATTTGTGCTTTAAAATTTTTTGTTCTTTCTCTCTTCTTTTGTTTCTAACAAAAATGCCCTTCAGAAGAAAGTCAAATACTACTGCTGCGATTGCTGTTATTGTTATTATTACTGAAGAACAAGCTGGATGCAGTGGCACGCACCTGTAGTCCCAGGTATTTGGGAGGCTAAAGCAGGAGGATCCCTTGAGGCCAGGAGTTCAAGGCTGCGGTGAGCTATGATCGTGCCCACGATTGGCCACTAGACTCCATCCGGGGCAACATAGTGAGACCTTATCTTTAAAAACATGAAAATAGGCCAGGCATGGTGGCTCATGTCTGTAATCTCAGCACTTTGGGAGGCCAGAGTGGGCAGATCATAAGGTCAGGAGATCCAGACCATCCTGGCCAATATGGTGAAACTCTGTCTCTACTAAAAATACAAAAATTAGTTGGGCATGGTGGCATGCACTTGTAGTCCCAGCTACTCAGGAGGCTGAGGCAGGAGAATCGCTTGAACCCGGGAGGCGGAGGTTGCAGTGAGCCAAGATCACACCTCTGCACTCCAGCCTAGTGACAGAGTGAGACTCCGTCTCAAAATAAATAAATAAATATTTTAAAAAATTTTTCGGCTGGGCATGGTGGCTCCCGCCTGTAATCCCAGCACTTTGGGAGGCCGAGGCGGGTGGATCACAAGGTCGGGAGATCGAGACCATCCTGGCTAACACGGTTAAACCCCGTCTCTACTAAAAATACAAAAAATTAGCCAGGCATGGTGGCGGGCGCCTGTAGTCCCAGCTACTGGGGAGGCTGAGGCAGGAGAATGGTGTGAACCCGGGAGGCGGAGCTTGCAGTGAGCCGAGATCACGCCACTGCACTCCAGCCTGGGTGACAGAGCGAGACTCCGTCTCAAAAAAAAAAAAAAAAAAAAATTCACAGTGGCTTACACCCTTAATCCCAGCACTTTGGGAGGCCAAGGTGGGAGGCTCACTTGAGCCCAGGAATTTGAGACCAGCCTGGGCAACATGGCGAGACCCCATCTCTACAAAAAAATTAAAAAATAAGCTGAGTGTGGTGGTATGCGCCAATAGTCCCAGCTACTTAGGAGGCTGAGGCGGGAGGATCGCTTGAGCCAGGAGGTCAAGGCTACAGTGAGCTGTAATCTCACCACTGCACCCCAGCTTAGGTGACAGAGCAAGACTCAGTCTAAAGGGAAAAAAGATTTAGGCTGGGAGCGGTGGCTCACGCCTGTAATCCCATCACTATGGGAGGCCAAGGCAGGTGGATCACTTGAGGTCAGGAGTTCAAGACCAGCCTGGCCAACATGGTGAAACCCCATCTCTACTAAAAATACAAAAACATGAAAATAGGTCAGGCACAGTGTCTCATGCCTGTAATCCCAGCACTTTGGGAGGCCAAAGTGGGCAGATCATGAGGTCAGGAGATGGAGACCATCCTGGCCAATATGGTGAAACCCTGTCTCTACTAAAAATACAAAAATTAGTTGGGCATGGTGGCGGGCGGCTGTAGTCCCAGCTACTTGGGAGGCTGAGGCAGGAGAATCGCTTGAACCCAGGTGTCAGAGGTTGCAGTGAGCCGAGATCACACCACTGCACTCCAGCCTGGGCAACAAAGTGAGACTCTGTATCAAAACAAAAAAACAAAAAATTCCTTGGCTGCTAGAGCTTGCATTCTAGTGCAGAGAGACAAGACAATAAACTTGGGCTTGGCCGGGTGCAGTGGCTCACACCTGTAATCCCAGCAGTTTGGGAGGCCGAGGCGGGCGGATCACTTGAGGTCAGGAGTTCAAAACCAGCCTGGCCGACATGGTGAAACCCCATCTCTACTAAAAATACTAAAAAATTAGCCGGGTGTGGTGGTGCACGCCTGTAATCCCAGATACTCGGGAGGCTGAGGCAGGAGAATCGCTTGAACCTGGGAGGCAGAAGTTGCAGTGAGCTGAGATCTCACCATTGCACTCCAGCCTGGGCAACAGAGCCAGACTCTGTATCTCACACACACACACACACATACAAAATCCTTGGCTGCTAGAGCGTGCATTCTACTGCGGAAGAGACAAGACAATAAACTTGGGCTGTCAGCTGGAACTAAGTGTTGGGAGAAAGCAAAAGCATCCTATGAGTAACAGAGTGAACAGTTCAGCCACAGGAAAGAAGTGACATCTGCACTGAGATCTGAAAGATAAGAAGGAGTCCATGGCATAATGTGGAAACATTCAAAGGACGTGTGTGAAGCCCTGAGGCAACAGAGAGGTTTCCATCTCTGTTAGCGGTGCTCACAGACATGGTTTTATCCCCACTAATCCAGGAGACCAGCTCACACTCCCATTTTCCTGATTTGGAAGCAGATAAGGGTAATGAGGCTTGCTGTGGCCCAAACTCCAGGCCTAAGCAAGAAATCTGAACTCAGATGTTTCTGATCCTGGTCTGCATCTCCTATCAGACACCCTAGCTACCCCTGCACTCAGCTCTCTCCAACTAGACATTTCCTTCAAGGGACAGTCATTTATTCTGAGCCCAGTGTTGGGCCCTGCGATGGGTGATACCAGGGACCCAGCGGCGAACAAGACAGTTCTGGCCCCGTTCTGCTGGGACTCAAAGTTCAGCGGGGGAGACAGATAGTGATGATACAGAGTGGGCAGGGCTGGGATGGGGGAGCCCAGAAGGGATGCTTGACCAGGCTTGGGGGTCAGGGAGAGCTTCCTGGAGGAGGAGGCATCGGAGCTGGGATATGAAGGAGTTGGACCCATCCCAGGGAAAGAATATTCCAGACAAAGAGAATAGCACATGCAAAATCCCAGACTTCTGGCCAGGCATGGTGGCTCACGCCTGTAATCCCAGCACTTTGGGAGACTAATGCGGGTAGATTGCTGGAGACCAGGAATTCCAGACCAGCCTGGCCAACATGGCAAAACCCTGTCTCTTCTGAAAATAAACAATAAAAAAAATAGCCAGGACTAATGGCACACGCCTGTAATCCCAGCTATTCTGGAGGCTGAGGCAGGAGAATCACTTGAACCCAGAAGGCGGAGGTTACGGTGAGCCAAGATTGCACCACTGCACTCCAGCCTGGGCAACAAAGCAAGACTCTGTCTAAAAAAAAAAAAAAAATCCCAGACTTCAGAAGAGTCTGGAATATTTCAAAGCACAGATCTAACTGGGCCACCCCTACTCTCTGAACAGCCCCAGCGGCCTCCCTCAGGATAAAAACCACTCTTCAGCTAGGCATCTGTCCGCTTGGTGATTCATTTATTCAGTCGTTCAACAAACCACATCCACAGAATAGAAGACTGAGAGACATCAAATAGAAGGAGACGGATGCCCATGAGCTGACATGGGATCATTGTGATGGCTCATCTGACCAATATTTATCAAACACTGAGAAAAACAGATGAGGAGCCGGGCGCAGTGGCTCACTTCTGGAATCCCAGCACTTTGGAAGGTTGAGGTGGGTGGATCTCTCAAGGCCAGGAATTCAAAACCAGCCTGGCCAACATGGTGAAACCTCATCTCAACTAAAAATACAAAAATTAGCGGGGCGTGGTGCTACATACCCGTAATCCCAGCTACTCGAGTGGCTGAGACAGAAGAATCACTTGAACCTAAGAGGCAGAGGTTGCAGTGAACCAAGATTGCACCACTGCACTCCAGCCTGAGCGACAAAGCATGAAAAGAAAAAAAGGCAAAGAAAAACAGATGAGAAAAACACGAGCAAAACAGATGAAGATCCCTTCTCTGCTAGCACTGATATTCTAGCAGGGGGACACGGTCAATAAATACTAAACATAATATGCAAGTAGGCTAAGTGGGTTATCTGGCTTGTAACTTATTGTCACAAAGCAGAAAGTGCTGTGGAGGGAAATATATATGTATGTATGCATGCATTAGGAAAAGTGAGGAATTAGATGAATGAAGGGTAAATTGCAATAATAAATCAGGCTGGGCTCAGTGGTTCACAACTATAATTCGAACACTTTTGGAGGCCAAGGCAGGAGGATCACTTGAGCTCTGGAGTTCAAGGTTATAGTGAGCTGTGATCGTGCCACTGTTGCACTCCAGCCTAGGGAACACAGTGAGACCTAGTCTCTAAAAAAATAAAAATTAGGTGGTCACAAAAGTATAGAGGGAGGCCAGGCACAGTGGCGCACACACTTGTAATCCCAGCAACCTGGGAAGCTGAGGCAGGAGGATCGCTTAAGCTCAAGAGTTCGAGGCTAGGCACAGTGGCTCATGCCTGTAATCCCAGCACTTTGGGAGGCCGAGGTGGGTGGATCATTTGAGGTCAGGAGTTCAAGACCAGCCTGGCCAACATGGTGAAACCCCACCTCCACTAAAAACACAAAAATTAGCTGGGCATGGTGGTGGGTACCTGTAATCCCAGCTACTCAGGAGGCTGAGGCAGGAGAATCACTTGAACCCAGAGGACGGTATTGCACCACTGCACTCCAGCCTAGACGACAGAGTGAGGCTCCATCTCAAAAAAAAAAAAAAAAAAAAAAGAGTTTGAGACCAGCCTGGGCAACATTTCGAAAGCTCATCTCTATGAAAGAATACAAAAATGAACCGGGCGTGGTGATGCACGTCTGTGGTCCCAGCTACTCAGGAGGATGAGGTGGGAGGATCACTTGAGACTGGGAGGTTGAGGCTGCAGTGAGCAGAGATTGCACCACTGCACTCCAGCCTGGGTGACAGAGAGACACCCTGTCTCAAAAAAAAAAAAAAAAAATAGAAAGGGGAAAAGGAAGGTGCAAGAAAGTGTGTATAGAATGGGGAAAAGCAAATGAACACAGCATCTGTTTTATTTTTTAATTTTTTAAATTTTTTATTTTTATTTTATTTTATTTATTTATTTATTTATTTTTGAGACGGAGTCTCGCCCTGTCACCCAGGCTGGAGTGCAATGGCGTGATCTCAGCTCACTGCAACCTCTGTCTCCCAGGTTCAAGCGATTCTCCTGCCTCAGCCTCCCAAGTAGCTGGGACTACAGGCGTGCGCCATCACATCCGGCTAATTTTTGTATTTTTAGTAAAGACGGGGTTTCACCGTGTTGGCCAGGATGGTCTCGATCTCCTGACCTTGTGATCTGCCCACCTCAGCCTCCCAAAGTGCTGGGATTACAGGCGTGAGCCACTGCACCCAGCAAATTTTTTATTTCTATTTATTTATTTTTTTGAGACAGAGTCTCACTCTGTCACCCAGGCTGGAGTGCAATGGCACAATCTCGCCTCACTGCAACCTCCACCTCCTGGGTTCAAGTGATTTTCCTGCCTCAGCCTCAAGAGTAGCTGGGATTACAGGCACCCGCCACCAGGCCCAGCTAATTTTTTTTGTATTTTTAGTAGAGATGGGGTTTCACCATGTTGGTCAGGCTGGTCACAAACTCCTGACCTCAGGTGATCCACCCACCTCAGCCTCCCAAAGTGCTGGGATTACAGGTGTGAGCCACCGCGCCCAGCCAACAGCATCTCTTTTAAATGCATTGACTATTCAAGAATTTGCAGAAACTGCTAAAAGGATTTGCTTTCAGGAAGGAAAGCTGTGGCTTTAGAGTTCGGTGCCAGGACCCTGAAATCTGTCATCTTGACCTTGTATCTCACTTAGCAGCTGAAAGATCTTGGGCAATTCATTCAACTCTCCTGTCTCAGTTTGCTGGGCTGTGCAATGGGGATCACTGTAGCTTCTGCCTTGGAGATCACGGAGGGGTGAGCAGAGTTCATGTGTATGGAGTGCTTTGGTTGGTGCCCGGCAAATCACAACCCCATGGTATTTTAAGTCATGACGATCTTTTGCAGATAAATATTATAAAGAAAGGAAAAGAAAGAAAGATTTCTTCCAGGCTGAGTGCGGTAGCTCACACCTGTAATCTCACCATGTTGGGAGGTCAGGACAGGTGGATAGTTCAAGTCCAGGAGTTTGAGAACAGCCTGGGCAACATGACAAAACCCCGTCTCTACCCCCAAAAATACAAAAATTAGCCGGGCATGGTGACGCAGGCCTGTAGTCCCAGCTATTCTGGAGGCTGAAGTGAGAAGATCGCCTGAGCCTAGGAGGTGGATGTTGCAGTGAGCTGAGATCGTGCCACTGCACTCCAGCGTGGGGGACAGAGTGAGACCCCATCTCCGAAAAGTAAAATAAAAGAGAAAAGAAAAGAGATCTCTTCCAGTGCATACCCCGGGCACAGATTCACAAGCTGGGAGCTTTTCCCCTGAGGACCCAGCGACCACTGGACAAAGGGAGGCCTGAGAGGCCCCTGAGGGACCCAGCAGCTGGTGACCCGGCTGCGGTGTGGAAGCTCTGGCAGCCCTCCAGGTAATCAGCGCCCCAGGGTTTGGACAAGTGGCCCAGGCCAGTTGGGCAACTTGAGCACAGGCCAGGCTCAGCCTAGTCACTGCCCACTCACTTTAGGGCTAGAGGTGCCAGACAGGGGGAAGTTGGAGGGAGGAGGCTCCTGGACTCAGGAGACCCCAGAATCCTAGACCCTTCAGGGAATGTGGGGTGGGTCCAAGCCAAGAGGGCATGGTTTGAGGGTTTGGATGATGTTGCCTGGAGCGCCTCACACCCTGCCCTCCCCCTTCTTAGAGAGGAAAATATACCAGCTGGTCTCAGCCGGCTTTCCTCCCCCTAAGCCAAACCTCCTACCCAGATTCTGATTTCATCATTGGAAAAAAAGGGCTCCAGGAAGGGGGTGAGAGAGACCAGGAAGAGGCTGGATCCCACAGAGCAGAGAGGCCCTTTCTGGCCTCAGTTTGCCACCTAGGAAATGGCTTTGGGTCTTGTCTTGTATTATCTTGTCTTTTTTCTCTTTTCTTTTCTTTTCTTTTCTTGAAACAGTTTTGCTCTCTTGCCCAGCCAGGAGTTCAGTGGCGCAATCATAGCTCACTGCAGCCTCAAACTCCTGGGTTCAGGCTATCCTCCTGCTTCAGCCTCCTGAGTAGCTAGGACTATAGGCACACGCAAACATGCCTGGCTAATTTCTTAAATTTTTTTGTAGGGGCCGGGCGCGGTGGCTCACGCCTGTAATCCCAGCACTTTGGGAGGCCGAGGTGGGCGGATCACGAGGCCAGGAGATCGAGACCATCCTGGCTAACACGGTGAAACCCCGTCTCTACTAAAAATACAAAAAATTAGCCGGGTGTGGTGGCGGGCGTCTGTAGTCCCAGCTACTCGGGAGGCTGAGGCAGGAGAATGGCGTAAACCCAGGAGGCGGAGCTTGCAGTGAGCTGAGATCGCGCCACTGCACTCCAGCCTGGGCGACAGAGCGAGACTCCGTCTCAAATAAATAAATAAACAAACAAACAAATAAATAAATAAATAAAAACAGTAGGACAGAGGAAGCAATCAGATATGCATTAGTCTTATGTGAGCAGAGGGATGACTTTCTACCTGTGAAGACGAGCTATCAGTTTACATGACCAGGGTGAAATTCAACAGAACTGTTTTAGGGTAAAAATCTTGAGGCTCACAAGGAATTTCCTTGTGGGCAAATTGTGAGGGAGATATGTAGCTTTTTTTTTTTTTTTTAATCTTTGTAGCTATCTTATTTAGGGATAAAATGGGAGGCAGATTTGTCTGACATAGTTCCCAGCTTAACTTTTCCCTTGGCTTAGCGATTTTGGGGACAGACCCAAGATTTATTTTCCTTTCACATAAGAAAAAAAAAGCAGGCCAGGCACAGTGCCTCATCCCTGTAATCCCAGCACTTTGGGAGGCCGAGGCAGGTGGATCACCTGAGGTCAGGAGTTCAAGACGAGCCTGGCCAATATCGTGAAACCCCATCTCTACTAAAAATACAAAAATTAGTCGGGCTGTGGTGGTGCATACCTATAATCCCAGCTGTTTGGGAGACTGAGGCAGGAGAATTGCTTGAACACAGGAGGCAGAGGTTGCAGTGAGTCAAGATCATGCCACTGCACTCCAGCACTCCAGCCTAAGTGACAGAGCAAGATCCTGTTAAAAAAAAAAAAAAAAAAAAAGATTCCTGGACTGCTAGAATCTGCATTTAATAAATACCCCAGGAGGCTGTGGGAGGCTTAATATTACATGGGTTTATTCTCTGAAAAGTCCAGAGATTCCAGCCTGGACAACATAGCAAAACCCTGTCTCTACAAAAATGCGAAACTTAGCCAGGCATGGTGGCTCATGCTTGTAGTCCCACCTAATTGGGAGGCTGAAGCAGGAGGATCATTTGAGCCCAGGAGGCAGAGGCTGCAGTGAGCCAAGATCACGTCATGGCACTCCAGCCTGGGTGACAGAGCAATACCCTCTCTTAAAAAAAAAAAAAAAATCCAGAGAGTGAAGTTTGAAATGGTTTCACTGGGCTGAAACCAAAGCGTTAGCAGGGCCACGCTCTGTTAGGAGGCTCTAGAGGAGAATCTACATCCTTGCCTTCTCCAGCTTCTCGAGGTCATCTGTGTTCCTCGGCTCATGGCCTTTTCCTCCATTTTCAAAACCAGCAGCATAGAATCTTCAAATCTCTCTGCTTCCATCATCCCACTGCCTTCATTCTCTTCTATGTCAAATCTCCTTCTGCCCCTCTCTTATAAGGGCACTCAGGGTTAATTTAGGGCCCACCCAGTTAGGCCAGGATCATCTCTCCATCTCAAGATCTTTTACTGACTCACATCTGCCAAGTCTCTGTTGTCATTTAAAGTAATATTCACAGGTTCTAGGGACCAGGATATCTTTGAGGTTTATTAGGCAGCCAACCACAGGAGCCATGCATGGATACAGGGTATGTAAATTCATGGGACTGGCTGGAGATTCACTAGGAAGTGAGTATAGTAGGGCCAAAGAAAACAATGGGTTCAATATGAAAGGTTGAAAAGACAAGAAAACCTAGCTACTTGGGAGGCTGAGGCAGGAGGATTGCTTGAACCCAGGAGATCAAGGCTGCAATGAGCTATGATCGGGCCACTGCACTCTAGCCTGGGCAGTGTAGTGAGACCCCATGTCTACAAAAACATTAAAAAAATAGATAGGTGTGGTGGCATGCACCTATAATCCTACCTACTCAGGAGGCAGGGGCAGGAGGATCACCTGAGCCCAGGAGATCGAGGCTGCAGTGAGGTACGATTGTGCCACTGAACTTCAGTCTTAACACACACACACACACACACACACACACATCAGAGTGCATTGAAAAGTGATTATTATTTTGTGAAATTTTTGCTTAATTTATATACATATTTGCACACATACTGCATTCCAGGTGAAATATACATCTAGCTAGGGTGTGGTAGCTTGCACCCAACTCCCTGCTAGTGAGAGGCTGAGGTGGGAAGACCCCTTGAGCCTAGGAGTTCAGACCAGCCTGGGCAACACAGCAAGTCCCCATCTCTAAATTAAATTCCTTGAGTTCAGAAATTGGAGGCTGCAGTGATCTCACCACTGCATTCCAGCCTGGGCAACAGAGCGAGACCCCATCTCTAAAAATAAAATAAATATGCTGGGCCCGGTGGTTCACACCTGTAATCCCAGCACTTTGGGAGGCCAAAGCTGGCAGATCACTTGAGGTCAAGAGTTTGAGACCAGCCTGGCCAACATGGTGAAACCCCGTTTCTACTACAAATACAAAAATTAGCCAGTGTGGTGGCAGGCCCCTGAAATCCCAGCTACTCGGGAGGCTGAAGCAGGAGAATCACTTGAACCCACGAGGCGGAGGTTGCAGTGAGCTGAGATCACACCACTGTACTCTAGTCTGGGTGACAGAACAAGACTCTGTCTCAAATAAATAAATAAATAAATAGATAAAATAAATAATCATAAAATAAATACATGAAATGTATACATCCTGTTGTGGATCAGGTGTCTCTAGTTCAAAATTACTTGAGAAACACTGGTGTGCCAAGCCTTCTGTGGTCCATGAGTCTCACCACATCACTCCTTTCCTCACACATTTTTTTTTTTTTGAGACGGAGTCTCGCTCTGTTGCCCAGGCTGGAGTACAGTGGCGCGATCTCAGCTCACTGCAAGCTCCGCCTGCCAAGTTCAAGCGATTCTCCTGCCTCAGCCTCCCGAATAGCTGGGATTACAGGCGCCCGCCACCATGCCCGGCTAATTTTATTTTTGTACTTTTAGTAGAGACGGGTTTTCACCGTGTTAGCCAGGATGGTCTTGATCTCCCAACCTCGTGATCCACCCGCCTCGGCCTCCCAAAGTGCTGGGATTACAGGCGTGAGTCACCGTGCCCAGCCTCCTCACACATTTTTCTCTTCATTTCTCCAGAATCTTCACATTTCCACTCAGGAATCTGCTGAGTCCACCAGTCTGGGTCACGTGTCTCCCCAGGCTTCCCCCAGGCCCCTGGACTCCTAATCCCAGCCCTGGCCACCCTGGGTGGTCAAAGTCTGGGGACCACGGTTTGCCACCTCCATTGGACTGAGGGTGGGGGTTGGCTGTCTCCACCTCCACTGTGTTCCAAGCACGGCCCTGCCTGGGGCCAGGCACACAGAAGGGTCTTCAGGAATATGGGTTGATGCTTTGCTTTCAGAAACAGGAAGGAGGACCGGGAGCACTGGCTCACCTCTGTAATCCCAGCTACTCCAGAGGCTGAGGCTGAAGGATCATTTGAACCCAGGAAGTGGGTTCAAGTGACTCCATCTCAAAAAAAAAAAAAAAAAAAAAAGGCTGGGCTCAGTGGCTCATGCCTGTAATACCAGCACTTTGGGAGGCGGACATGGGTGCATCACCTGAGGTCAGGAGTTTGAGACTAGCCTGGCCAAGACGGCGAAACCTCATCTCTACTAAAAATACAAAAAATTAGCCGGATGTGGTGGTTGGCGCCTGTAATCCCAGATACTCAGGAGGCTGAGGCAGGAGAATCACTTGAACCCGGGAGGTGGAGGATGCAGTGAGCCAAGATCACGCCATTGCACTCCAGCCTGGGTGACAAGAGCGAAATGTCATCTCAAAAATAAATAAAATAAAATAAAAATTAAAAAAATTAAAAAGTAAATTAAATTAAAAATAAAAAAGAGAAAGAAACAGGAAGAAAAGGAGGAGATGTCAGGAGCATTGCACTTTCCAGCCTGGGGAACTGGAGAACAGCCCTGCCCTTCTCTTCCTACCTCCCTGATTATTTAAGAGCTGGCCTGTCTGGGCGGCTCAGCTCTGTCTCCCCCAGCTGCAGGGTGGCAGGCCCCAGTGGCTCCTGGTGCAATTGTAACTCGGGGCCGGGCGCGGTGGCTCACGCCTGTAATCCCAGCACTTTGGGAGGCCGAGGCGGGCGGATCACATGAGACCAGGAGTTCCAGACCAAACTGGGCAACGTGGTGAAACCCTGTCTCTACTAAAAATACAAAAAATTAGCCGAGCGTGGTGGCGGGAGCCTGTAGTCCCAGCTACTCGGGAGGCTGAGGCAGGAGAATGGCATGAACCTGGGAGGAGGAGCTTGCAGTGAGGCGAGATGGCTCCACTGCACTCCAGCCTGGGCGACAGAGCGAGACTCCGTCTCAAAAAAAAAAAAAGGTAACTCAGGTTTCTGAGCCTTGAGGCCCAAAGCTGGGGTGGCAGGCACTGCCCTCCCCACCTCCCCCAAAATCCAGCCAAGGTGGGGACTTGTTTCCCTACCACAGCAAGGTCCCAGCCTGGGAACCTACAGGTATTTCAGGGCTCAGGTGACCTGGATGGAAAGACATTCAATACTTCCTAGGAGTCAGGATAAGACAATGGTTGAGGGGGAAATGGAGGCAGAGAGATGGGCCTCCCCAGCTTCTTTTTTTTTGAGACAGAGTCTCGCTGTGTCACCCAGGCTGGAGTACTGTGGCACAATCTCGGCTCACTGCAACCTCCACCTCCCGGGTTCAAGTGATTCTCCTGCCTCAGCCTCCCGAGTAGCAGGGATTACAGGCCCACGCCAGCATGCCTGGCTAATTTTTATATTTTTAGTGGAGACGGGGTTTCACCACTTTGGTCAGGCTGGTCTCAAACTCCTGACCTCAAGTGATCCTCCCACCTCGGCCTCCCAAAGTAGTGGGATTACAGGTACAGGTGTAAGCCACCACGCCTGACAGACACCCCCCTACTTCTTAGATGATCTTGGGTAACGGATTCCATCTCTGAACCTCGGGTCATCTCTGAAATAGGATGAAAGTAATACCTACCCCAGATGTGCCAGCAGCAGTAAAGAAAATCTTAGCATAGGTCTGGGCAATGCCATGAGATCAGTATATTAGGGGCTGGGGGGCCTATGACTGTGATTGTTACTTTTTGCTTTAGAGAGCCCTAGTCAGATGTGAGTCAGGCCATACAATGCAGCCTCTGAAGGGACGTAGCCCTATGGGGGTGGAGGGGGAGGTTGCGAAATAGCCTTGCCCTGGGGGTCTGAGGGAACAGGGTCCTACCCTGGCGAGTCTAAGGCCTGCCCCGGGGATCTGAAGGATCAGATATCTCAAAAGGCCAATCTACAACAGCGGTGTTATTTGCAGGAGAGTTGGGGCAGTAGCCTATCTTCTAACCTCCAGGATAATGGCTGATAATCTTTTATGTCTGCGCCTTAGCAGTACTCAGGGTCCTCTCTTCCCCGCAGCCTGATGACCTCCCGTTAACTTTACAAAAGCGGTTGAGTTTTGGGCAAAGCCTATTATCATTTAAACTGTACCCTAAATGTCTTCCAAAGTTTGGCCCAATCGCCCAGGAATAATGAAGGGAAAGGCAAGATGAAGTATGGGTTAGCTTAGCTCACTGTTATAATTTTTCTTACTGATATAATTTTTGCAAAAGTGGGCCAGGCACGGTGGCTCACACCTGCAATCCCAACACTTGGGAAGTTGAGGCAGGTGGATCGCCTGAGATCAGGAGTTCGAGACCAGCCTGGGCAACATGGTAAAACCCTGTCTGTACCAAAAATACAAAAATTAGCTGGGTGTGGTGGTGCATGCCTGTAATCCCAGCTACTCGAGAGGCTGAGGCAGGAGAATCGCTTGAACCCAGGAGGCGGAGGCTACAGTGAGCCGAGATCGTGCCACTGCACTCCAGCCTAGGCGACAAGAGTAAAACTCTGTCTCGAAAAAAAAAAAAAAAAAAAGATTTTTGCAAAGGCAGTTTCAGGTTTGAGGGGACACAGGCCCAGCCCTTTGGGGTCTGAGGGGACATGGGCCTGCCCTTGGGGGGAAGCGCTGAGAGGACATGGCCCTATAAAGCCAATTCTAGGGCCAGGCGTGGTGGTTTATGCCTATAATCTCAGCACTTTGGGAGGCCCAGACAGGTGGATCACTTGAGGTCAGGAGTTCGAGACCAGCCTGGCCAAATGGTGAAATCCTGTCTCTACTAAAAATACAAAAATTAGCTGGGCGTGGCGGGGGGCACCTGTAATCCCGGCTACTCGGGAGGCTGAGGCAGGAGAATCTCTGGAACCCGGGAGGCAGAGGTTGCAGTGAGCCGAGATTGTGCCACTGCACTCCAGTCTGGGCAACAGAGTAAGACTCCCTCTCAAAAAAAAAAAAAAAAAAAGCCAATTCTGAGAGTATACAATCACACAGCACATTCCTAGTGACTATGTGGGTGTCACCCCTGAGGGCAGTTGGCCTGAAGGACCAGGACAGTTTGAGTCTGGGAGGCACTGCCACCGGCTCAGATGCCTGGGCCTAGACATCCCTTGAATAAACTAGCTAATGAAAGGTCCCACCTCCACTTCCCCTTTCTGAGAGAAGTGTGAGGCCTGAGGCCTGGATTTGAGAGGTGTTAGAATTTGCACTTTAGCCCAGAGGAGCAGTGTAGGTGCTGATTAACAGGAACTGGGCAAAGTCCTCCCAGAGCTGAAGAGCCCTGGCATTTTGGGGGTGGGAGGGGCAGGGCAAAGGGGGTCCAGTGAGAAGCACACCTGAGGCTCCAGCGAGGCCCATGAAACTGAGGAGGCTAATCCCATCCTGATACAGACAAGGCAACCATGTCTCAAAGTCCCACAGCCAATGAATGAAACAGCCAGGAGAGAGGCCAGGAGCTGGGAACTTTATGCTTCCAACCACCAAAGCCTCGTGGTGGGGGACCTCATATGGCCTGAGAAAATCAGCAATACACATTCCACACAACTGCTTTCTTCCAAGGGCCAATTTATTATTATTATTATTATTATTATTATTATTATTATTATTATTTTGAGATGGAGTCTCACTCTGTCACCCAGGCCGGAGTGCAGTGGTGCAATCTCGGCTCACTGCAACCTTTGCCTCCCGGGTTCAAGCAATTCTTGTGTCTTGGCCTCCCAAGTAACTGGGATTACAGGCATCCACCAACCGTGCCTGGCTAATTTTGTATACATATATTTTAATATGGAACGCTTCACACCTGGGATTACAGGTGTGAGCCACCGTCCCCGGCCCGAATGCCAATTAAAAAACAAAAAACTTTACTATTATTATTTTTATTTAAGGAACAATGTCTCACTCTGTCACCCAGACTGGAGTGTGGTGGTGAGATCATAGCTCACTGCAGCCTCTAACTCCTGAGCTCAAGTCATCCTCCCATCTCAGCCTCCCGAGTACCTGGGACTACAGGTGTGCACCACCAATACAGACATACATACAGATAGATAGATAGATAGATAGATAGATAGATAGATAGATAGATAGATTTGTTTGTTTGTGATGGAGTCTTGCTCTGTTGCCCAGGCTGGAGTGCAGTGGTGCCATCTTGGCTCACTGCAACCTCTACCTCCCAAGTTCAAGCGATTCTCCTGCCTCAGACTCTCGAGTAGCTGGGACTACGGGCACATGCCACCACACCTGGCTAATTTTTGTATTTTTAGTAGAGACAGGGTTTCACCAGAAAAAAACAAAAACAAAAACAAACTTATTTGCTTTATCTTTTTGCTTTCCCCTGGTCCTGCCAGCCTGATTCCTTTTCCCGAATTAGGACTCCACAACTAATGTTTATCGAACATTTACTATAGCCCAGAGGTACAGCTTCTCAGCAAACCAATGGGTCCTATTAATATCCTCATTTTATAGCTGAGTAAACATAGGTACAGACAGGTGGTGTGACTTGGCCAAGATCTCACAGCTTAATTGATAGAGTCACATTTTTTTCTTTCTCTTTTTTATGATTATTTTAAAATTTTTAATTTTTTTTTAGAGACAAGATCTCGTTCTGTCACCCAGGCTGGGATGCAGTGGCATGCTCATAGCTCACTGCAACCTTGAACTCCTGGGCTCAAGCAATTCTTCTACCTCGGCCTCCTGAGTAGCTGTAATCTCAGCACTTTGGGAGGCTACGGAGGGTGGATTGCTTGAGCCCAGGAGTTTGAGAACAGCCTGGGCAACATGACGAAACCCCATCTCTACAAAAAATATAGTAGCTGTGTACCAGCTACTCGGGAAGCTGAGCCTGGGAAGTCAATGCTGCAGTGAGCTGTGATTGCAACACTATACTTCAGCCTAGGTGTTGGAGTGAGACCCTGTCTCAAAACACACACACACACACACACACACACACACACACACACACACAGCCTGACAGAGGCACGCACTGTTGAAGGTGATAACATGGAAGAGGACAAAAGTGACAGGCCAGGTGCTGGGCCTCATGGCAGCGTTCAAACTCCTGGAGCCAGCTATGCCTGAAGCCAGTCCATCGATTCCTGATGTCGCTGAAGAGTTACAATCAGGTTTTCAGCCACTTGAAACAGAAAGAGACCAAATGTACCCAGGGAAGGGACAAGTGGATTCAGCCCACTGATACGGCAATGGGAAGTAGGGTTCATGGAAAGGGGAAAGGCGGGACTGTGTAAAAGTGAGTAGGAACACGACCCATTCCAGGGGACAGACAGCAGATCATCGGGGTGGCTGCCATGCAAAATTTATAAGGGGTCATGGTGAGGTCATGGTGCCACCTTTCAGTTGCAAGAGAAAGGGAGAAGCCGTGACTATTGTGAAAGCAAAATAGAATCTCAGGACCCCAAATTCACTAGGCCAAAGGGAAAATTAAGCTGGGGAACTGAGGCACCAGTACTGTCTTCCTTTTGTTCCCAGATTCCTGTAATTTTCCAACCCCGTATCATAGCTTAATTTACTTTTTTTTTTTTTTCTGAGACAGAGTCTCACTCTGTTGCCCAGGCTAGAGTGCAGTGGCGAATCTTGGCTTGCTACAACCTCCGCCTCCCGGGTTCAAGCAATTCTCCTGCCTCAGCCTCCCAAGTAGCTGGGACTACAGGCACCCGCCACCACGCCTGGCTAATTTTTTGTATTTTTAGTAGAGATGGGGTTTCACCGTGTTAGACAGGATGGTCTCGATCTCCTGACCTCATGATCCACCCACCTCGGCTTCCCAAAGTGCTGGGATTACAGGTGTGAGCCACCACGCCTGGCCATTTTTTAAATTTTATTTTATTTATTTTTTTTGAGATGGAGTCTCACTCTGTTGCCCAGGCTGGAGTATAGTGGTAAGATCTCAGCTCACTGCAGTCTCCACCTCCCGGGTTCATGCGATTCTTGAGCTCAGCCTCCTGAGTAGCTGGGATTACAGGTGCCTGCCACCACGCCTGGCTAATTTTTATATTTTTAGTAGAGACAGGGTTTCACCATTTTGGCCAGGCTGGTCTTGAACTCCTGACCTCAGGTGATCCACCTGCCTCTGCCTCCCAAAGTGCTGGGATTACAGGTGGGAGCCACCGCACCCGGCCAACACCGGATTGTAGCATGAAGGGAGAAGGGCTTCATGCAGGATCAGTGGGGAACATCAAACGGTCTAAGCAGCAGAGTGACACAATCAAGTTTGTGTTTAGAAGCTTCTGCACTCTGACACATTTGCTGGTGGGTGTGGAAGTTGGTACAGCCTCCCTGCAAAGCCATTAGGCAAAAGGCCTTAATTTTAGATCCTCCCACACCCTTTGACACAGCAGGTCTTCTCTGAGGGATTTATTCCATGGCTATTGTCTTGCATGGGAAAAATCACCACAGCCCTGCTTGCAGTAGCAAAAGACTAGAAGCAAACTAAGCACATATCAGGAAGGAACCAGCAAAATATGTTATGGCCCATTCATGCTATGGAACACTAGGCAGCTGTAGAAAAGAATGAGCCACGTTTATAGGCGTTGCACTGGCATGCTGGTAAATATTTAACCAGGCTGGGCATGGTGTACTTCCAGCATTTTGGGGGGCCTAGGTGGGAGAATGGCTTGAGCCCAGGAGTTTGAGACCAGCGTGGGCAACATAGCAAGAACCCTGTCTCTACAAAAAAATACAAAAATTTGGCTGGGCGTGGTGGCTCATGCCTGTAATCCCAACACTTTGGGAGGCCGAGGTGGGCAGATCACTTGAGGCCAGGAGTTCAAGACCAGCCTGGCCAATGTGGCAAAACGCTGTCTCTACTAAAAATACAAAACTTAGCCAGGTGTGGTGGTACATGCCTGTATTCCGAGCTGTTTGGGAGGCTGCAGCATGAAAATCACTTGAACCTAAGAGGTGAAGGTTGCAATGAGCTGAGATCACACCATTGCATCCAACCTGGGCGACAGAGCTGGACTCTGTCTCAAAGAAAATACAAAAATTAGCTGGGTGTGGTGGTACGTGCCTATAGTCCCAGCTACTCAGGAGGCTGAAGTGGGAGGATCGCTTGAGCCCAGGAGGTCGAGGCTGCAGTAAACTCTGATTGCACCACTGCACTCCAGCCTGAGTAACAGAGCAAAATCATCCATATATATATATGTATGTATGTGTGTGTATATATATATACACACACACATGTGTGTATATATACATATGTGTATACACATATGTATATATGTGTGTATATATACATATGTGTATACACATATGTATATATGTGTGTATATATACATATGTGTATACACATATGTATATATGTGTGTATATATACATATGTGTATACACATATGTATATATGTGTGTATATATACATAATTTTTTTTTTTTTGAGGCAGAGTCTCGCTCTGTCGCCCAGGCTGGAGTGCAGTGGCATGATCTCAGCTCACTGCAAGCTCCACCTCCCAGGTTCACCCCATTCTCCTGCCTCAGCCTCCCGAGTAGCTGGGCCTACAGTTGCCTGCCACCACGCCCAGCTAATTTTTTGTATTTTTAATAGAGATGGGGTTTCACCATGTTAGCCAGGATGGTCTCAATCTCCTGACCTCATGATCTGCCTGCCTCAGCCTCCCAAAGTGCTGGGATTACAGGCGTGAGCCACTGCGCCCAGCCAATATATATAGATATATATATATATATATATATTTTTTTTTTTTTTTTTGAATTTAACCACCAGCTCTCTAGGGAAGAAACAGCCCTAATTTATACCATTTGCCAATTTCTACAGTGTAAATATTCCCACTGTGGTTGATTTCAAGTTACTGACAGGATGTCATTGGATGTGGAATTCAGAAGAGACAAGCAACCACCCACTATCACTCAGGATTTCCACCAGGCAGAGATAAGTAGCCTGGAGAGCATAGATAATAGTAAAAATGTAGCAGTTAGGATGCAATGCATTTGAACTATTTATTATATTTGTTTTTAACATAATTTATTTATCTGTAACTTCGTATCATTTAATTGTTAATAATACCTATATTTAACAACTGGTTTGTGAAATTCCCAAAAGTGTAGCAATCTGCTCTTGAGAACTGGCCACGGCACACACTGAGACACAAATGGATCTTCAAGAAGAGAAAGCAAAAGCCAACTTTTGGAAAATGGCCTGGAAGGTTCTACACTGCTCACTCTCTTCTTAATTTTAATTTTAATTTTATTTATTTATTTATTTATTTATTTATTTATTTTTTGAGACAGGGTCTCGCTCTGTCACCCAGGCTGGAGTGCAGTGGCGCAATCTTGGGCCACTACAACCTCCGTCTCCTGGGTTCAAGTGATTCTCCTGCCTCAGCCTCCCGAGTAGCTGGAACTACAGGTGTGGGCCACCACACCTGGCTAATTTCTTGTATTTTTAGTAGAGACGAGGTTTCACCATGTTAACCAGGATGTTCTCAATCTCCTGACCTTGTGATCCACCCACCTCGGCCTCCTGAAGGGCTGGGATTACAGGCTTGAGGCACCGCGCCCGGCCAATTTACGCTTAAGGAAAAAAAAAAGGTGCACCAGCCTGGACAATATAGTGAGATCCTGTCTGTACAAAAATTTTTAATAAATTATCCAGGTGTCATGGGCTTCAGCCTCAAGCGCATGGCCGCTCCCATTGACCATGTGGGCCAGACCATAGAGCACATGGGCTCTGGCGTGGAGCACATTGGCCCTGCCATCGAACGCGTGGGCCTGAACATGGAGCACACGGTGCTTGCAGGCATGGAGGCTGGCTTGGAGCACATGGGCCCCATGATGGATCACATGGTCACTGGCCTAGAGCACATGGGTGCCAAGAGCCTCGCGTGCATGGGCCTGGCCATGTGTGGCAGTGGCGGTGCCAGCTTTGACCGTGCCATCGGTATGGAGTGTGGCAACTTTGGAAGCTTTGCAGGTTCCCTTGGCAGAGCAGGAGACCATGCTCCTGGGCGTGGCCAGGAAGGCATGCCAAATATTTGTAAGAAATCTCCCATTCAATTTTACATGGAAGATGCTAAAGGACAAATTCAACGAGTGTGGCCACATGCTGTACACTGACATCGAAATGGAGAACAGGAAGTCCAAGGGGTGCGGTGTGGTTAAGTTTACGTCCCCAGAGGTGGCTGAGTCTGCCGGATAATGAACGACATGAAGCTGAATGGCCAAGATTGATGTTCGAATAAATAGAAATGCTTAAGCAGTTGCCTTTTTTAAACATCAATACCAGACCTCTGAATTTGTATTTTTTCTTGTTAACTTTTTTTTTTTTTTTTTTGAGACAGGGTTTCGCTCTTGTTCCCAGGCTGGAGTGCAATGGCGCAATCTCGGCTCACCACTGCCTCCCGGCTTCAAGAGATACTCCTGCCTCAGCCTCCTGAGTAGCTGGGATTACAGGTATGTAATACCATGCTGGCTAATTTTGTATTTTTAGTAGAGACAGGGTTTCTCCATGTTGGTCAGGCTGGTCTCGAACTCCTGACCTCAGGTGATCCGCCCACCCTTGGCCTCCCAAAATGCTGGGATTACAGGCATGAGCCACTGTGCCCAGCCCTCTTGTTAACCTTTTTATTTTTCTTTTCCTTTTTTTTTTTTGAGACACAGTCTCACTCTGTCGCCCAGGCTGGAGTATAGTGGTGCAATCTCAGCTCACCGCAACCTCTGCCTCCTGGGTTCAAGCGATTCTCGTGCCTCAGCCTCCCAAGTAGCTGGGACCACAGGCATGTGCCACCACGCCTGGATAATTTTTGTATTTTTAGTAGAGATGGGGTTTCACCATGTTGGCCAGGCTGGTCTCGAACTCCTGACCTCAAGTGATCCACCCGCCTTGGCCTCCCAAGTGCTGGGATTACAGGCATAAGCCACCACACTGGCTTTTTTTTTTTTTTTTTTTTTTGAGACAGAGTCTCGCTCTGTCGCCCAGGCTCAGTGCAGTGGCGCGATCTCGGCTCACTGCAAGCTCCGCCTCCCGGGTTCACGCCCTTCTCCTGCCTCAGCCTTCCGAGTAGCTGGGACTACAGGCACGCGCCACCGCGCCCGGCTAATTTATTTATTTATTTTTATTTTTGTATTTTTAGTAGAGACGGGGTTTCACCATGTTAGCCAGGATGGTCTCGATCTCCTGACCTTGTGATCCGCCTGCCTTAGCCTCCCAAAGTGCCGGGATTACAGGCATGAGCCACAGCGCCTGGCAGCTTTTTTTTTTTTTTTTTTAAATTTAGCATTTTAATTTTTTTTTTTTTTTTTTTTTTTTTTTGAGACAGAGTCTCGCTCTGTTGCCAGGCTGGAGTGCAGTGGTGCAATCTCGGCTCACTGCAACCTCCAACTCCCTGGTTCAAGCGATCTTCCTGCCTCAGCCTCCTGAGTAGCTGGGATTACAGACACGTGCCACCACATCCAGCTAATTTTTTTTTTCTTTTTTTTGTATTTTTAGCGAAGACGGGGTTTCACCATGTTGGCCAGGATGGTTTTGAACTCCTGACTTCGTGATCCATCTGCCTCGGCCTCCCAAAGTGCTGGGATTACAGGTGTCAGCTACCGTGCCTGGCCAATCATTTTATTATTTATTTATTTATTTTTGAGAGAGTCTCGCTCTGTTGCCTACGCTGTAGTGCAGTGGCACAATCTGAACTCACTGCAAACTCTCTCTCTCAGGTTCAAGCAATTCTCCTGACTCAGCCTCCCAAATAGCTGTACTACAGGCACTCACCACCACACGGGGCTAATTTTTTTTGTATTTTTAGTTTCACCATGTTGGTCAGGCTGATCTCACCTGACCTCAGGTGATCCACACACCTTGGCCTCTCAAAGTGCTAGGATTATAGGCATGAACCACCACGCCAGACCACTTGTTAACCATTTTAATTTGTTGGCTGGATGTATAAAGATGTTAAAAAAGCTTGAACCCAGGGAGGCAGAGGTTTCAGTGAGCCAGAGATCGTGCCATTGAGCTCCAGCTGGGCGACAAGAGCGAAACTCTATCTCAAAAAGAAAAAAAAAAAAGAAAAAGATGGTAAAAAAAAAAAACAAAAAAAAAACCAGTTGCTTTTTAGGCTAATTTAATTACTTTTTTAAATGACTGGTGTTCCATTTGACTGTTTGCCTTGAGATTGCACTGTGCGCAATTTTTTTTTGTAGCTATGGTGTCTTCTTGACATTGAATATGATTTTGATAATAAATACTGGTTCTTGAAAAAAAAATTAGCCAGGTGCGCTGGTGCACGCCTATAGTCCTAGCTACTTAGGAGGCTGAGGTGGGAGGATGGCTTGAGCCCAGGAGTTGGAGGATGCAGGTGAGCCCTAATTGTGCCACTACACTGCAGCCTGGGTGACAGACAGAGAGACAGAGAGACCCTGTCTCAAAAATAAATAAATGAGGCCAGGCAAGGTGGCTCAGGCCTGTAATGCCAGCACTTTAGGAGGCCGAGGTGGGCAAATCACGAGGTCAAGAAATCGAGACCATTCTGGCCAACATGATGAAACCCGGTCTCCACTAAAAATACAAAAATTAGCTGGATGTGGTAGTGCGCGCCTGTAGTCCCAGCTACTCGGGAGGCTGAGGCAGGAGAATTGCTTGAACCCGGGAGGCAGAGGTTGCAGTGAGCTGAGATTGCACCACTGCACTCCAGCATGGGTGACAGAGCAAGATTCTGTCTCAAACAAAAACAAAAACAGAAAACAAAATTAGCTGGGCCTGGTGGCACATGCCTGTAGTCCCAGCTACTTGGGAGGCTGAGGCAGGAGAATCGCTTGAACCTGGGAGGCTGAGGTTGCAGTGAGCTGAGATCGTGCTGTTGCACTCCAGCCTGACTGACAAGAGCAAAACTCTATCTCAAATAAATAAATTAATTAATTAAATGAAAGTTGCAGACACATGTGAATGACCTGGGCAGCATTTCTCCACCTGCTCTTGCATTTGCTAGACAGTCTGTGACTCTCTGTGGGAGAAAACACAAGAAACCGGCCCCTCTGCTGGTTCCCCACCTGGCCTGGCTCTCCTGTTCTCCACCCTGCACACTCATGCCTCGGAACCTGCTTCTCCTCTGAGTCTCCCTCACAGTGGCCCGGCCCACGTGGCCTTTAATCTGCCCACATCAGAGCCTCCACCTCCGGCCTACAGCCCATCAGAGGCAGCTGGAGCCGGGCATCCTCCCCACATGGGCCTTTGAGGATGGGATGAAGGAAGCTGAGCGGAGGTCGCAGTGCCTCCCAGGAGGGGCCTGGAGGGGAGGGAACAGGGGAGAGGAGAAGGTTTTTCCACTGTGTCCCCTCCTGTGACTGTAGAAATGAGCCATGTGACTTCAATTACCTATTAACATTTTTTGAAGTGTTCTATAAAAAGTGCCCGCCTCGGGCTAACGTGGGGAGCAGGGAAGGAGGAGGGTGAGTCCAGGCGTGAGGAGGCCGGGGCGGTGACCCGGGAGTGGGGACGGCCGGGGCTGCCAGGCAGTCACAGCCTGTTCCAGAAGGCCCCGTGGTGGAATGCTGTGCAGAAAGTCCCTAGAAGGCTCTGGCGGGGGCGGCCTGTCCCTCAGCACCCTCCTCTCTAAGCCAACTTCAGGGTTTCCCGGAAAGGCATCTCCTCCACCACCTCTGCCCCTACCCAAAATGATCCCCAAATGTCCGGTGGATAAAAACTCTCGATCTTTCCTTCGCACTAGGTCTGCAACGGTGGGAGCTGACTCACATCTGGCCCTCCACCTCCACCCTTCTCCTCTCTCCTCCCCGCCTCCTCCTCTCTCACCTCTGTCCTCTCCCTTCCTCTCCCTCCTCTCCCTCTTTCCCTCCTATCCCTCCTCCTCCCTCCAACCCCTCCTCCTCCCACTGCCTCTCCCGCCCTCCCTCCTTTCAGTGAGACACAACCTCCTCCAGGGCCCCCAAAACACCAACCCTCTCTCTGCTCCACACCTTTGCCCCTGCTGTTCCCTGGTAGATTTCATTTGAATTTCTCTGATGATTCATGACATTGAGTATCTTTTCGTGTGCATTATGGGCCATTTGTATGTCTTCTTTGCAGAAATGTCTATTCAAGTCCTTTGCTCATTTTTGAATCGGGGTGCCTGGAACTCTCTGCCCCCATCCCCCCCGCCACCTCTTCACCAAACCCTGTTTTCTCCTGGAGATCTTGGATCCTTCCTTCATCTAACAAATATTTGCCGGACGTCAACTCTGTGTCAGGCACCCTGCCAGGGATTGGGGAACACAGGGTTAGGAGAGGCTACATTGTAGTGGAGAAGGCAGGAAATAAAGGAGTCAACAGAGACTGCAAACAAGGGAATGTTTTCTTTTCTTTTTTTTTTTTTCTTTTTCTACAGCGTTCATGGGCTTGATTTAAAAGCTTGCTTGCTTATTTATTTATTTATTTATTCATTCATTTATTTATTTTTGAGACAGGGTCTCATTCTGTCACCCAGGCTGGAGTGCAGGGCATGATCTCCACTCACTGCAACCTCTGCCTCCTGGGTTCAAGTGATTCTCCTGCCTCAGCCTCCTGAGTAGCTGGGATTACAGGCTCCCGCCACCACGCCTGGCTAATTTTTATATTTTTTGGTAGAGACGGGGTTTCCCTGTGTTGGCGAGGCTGGTCTCGAACTCCTGGCCTCAAGTGATCCTCCCGCCTCAGCCACCGAAAGTCCGGGATTACAGACATGAGACACAGTGCCCAGCCAAAAGCTTATCTTTCTTATTTATTTATTTATTTATTTTTGAAACAGAGTCTCACTCTGTCGCCCAAGCTAGAGTGCAGTAGCACAATCTCAGCTCACTACAACCTCTACCTCCCAGTTTCAAGTGATTCTCCTGCCTCAGTCCCCTGAGTAGTTGGGATTACAGGTGTGCACCACCACACCCGGCTAGTTTTTTCTGTTTTTAGTAGAGACAGGATTTCACCATGTTGGCCAGGCTGGTCTCGAACTCCTGACCTCAGGTGATCTGCCCACCTCGGCCTCCCAAAGTGCTAGGATTACAGGCTTAAGCCACCGTACCTGGCCTATTTATTTTTGGAGATGAGGTCTCGCTATTTTCCTCAGGCTGGACTCAAATTCCTGGGCTCAAGTGATCCTCCCACCTCAGCCTCCCAAAATCCTAGTGTTTACAGGTGTGAGCCCCAGCACTTGACATAAGAGAACTATTTTAAAATTTATTTTTAGAGACAGAGTCTCACCCCATCACCCAGGCTGGAGTGCAGCAGTGTGATCATAGCTCACTGCAGCCTTGAACTCCTGGGCTCAAACAATCCTCTCAACTCAGCCTCCTGAGTAGCTGGGACTACAGGCATGCACCACCATGCCCAGCTAATTTTTTTGATTTTTTTGTAGAGATGAGGTCTCACTATGTTGCCCAGACTGGTCTTAAACTCCTGGGCTCAAGGCATCCTCCTGCTTCAGCCTCCCACAGTGCTGAGATTACAGGCATGAGCCACTGCACCTGGCCAAGACATTTTTTTGAAAGAGCTCAGTGCTGCAAGAAGAATTCGTCTGCAATCTGAATGAGGATAAGGAACCTGCCTGGTGAGGGACTGAGAAGAGAGAAGCTGGCAAAAGAAATAGCAAGTGCAATGAACCAGACGTGAGAATGAACTTGAAGTGGTCAGGAATCAGATGGAGACCAGGGGCCATGGCTCACACCTGTAATCCCAGCACTTTGGGAGGCCAAGGCGGGTGGATCATCTGAGGTCGAGAGTTCAAGACCAGCCTGGCCAACATAGTGGAACCCCGTCTCTACTAAAAATGCAAAAATTAGCTGGGCATGTTGGCGGGCGCCTGTAATCCCGACTACTTGGGAGGCTGAGGCAAAAGAATTGCCTGAACCCAGGAGGTGGAGGTTGTAGTGAGCCGAGATCATGCCACTGAACTCCAGCCTGGGCGACAGAGCGAGATTCTGTCTCAAAATAAATAAATAAACAAAAATGAAAAGAATTAGAAGGAACAGGGTGGCTGGATTCAAGGGATTGTGGGGAAGTGTCATCAGATGTGGCTGAAGAGGTAGGTTGAGATGGGCATCATAGACTCTGTGAAGAACTTAAGAACCTCTTCCAGGAAGCCCTTCTTGACTGCATCAACTAGGTTTTCCCATCCCAGCCCTGTTCCCACTAGGTTGTTGCTCCTGGGGCACTGGCCTATCTGCTCCGCTGGCCTGTGAGCCCTCTGTCGGCCAGGCCAGTCACCACTATGTCCTCAGCATCACCTAGCACAGGCCTGAGCACACAGGAGGTGGTCGGTAAATGCCCAGGTCATTCTGGCACTGCCAGCAAGCCCCAAGAAGCATCCCTTGCTCTGCCTCCCCGCCGCCCACCTCTGTTCCTGGGCGTAGCACCAGGGATTCCTGAGTTCCCCATTTGGCCATTCACACTGGTTTCAGCCTAGCCTCTTTCATCCCATCCTCAAAGGCCCATGTGGGGAGGAGGCCTGGCTCCAGCCGCCTCTGATGGGCTGCAGGCCGGAGGTGAAGGCTCTGAAGTGGGCAGATCAAACGCCATGTGGGTTGGGCCACCGTTGGGGAGGCTGAGAGGAGACGCAGGTTCCCAGGCATGAGTGTGCAGGGTGGAGAACAGGAGAGCCAGGCCAGATGGGGACCAGCAAAGGGGCCCATATGTTCACCCGTCTTTATAATAACACAGCTTCCAATTGTTGATTCATTACGGCCAGGTACAGGGTTAATTTTTTTTTTTTTTTTGAGACAGGGTCTCACTCTGTCACCCATGCTGGAGTGCTGTGGTGACATCATGGCTCACTACAGGAGTGTGCTACCATGCCTGGTTTATTATTTTTAAAAATGTTTTGTAGGCTGGGTATGGTGGCTCAAGCCTGTAATCCCAGCACTTCGGGACGCCGAGGCGGACGGATCACCTGAGGTCAGGAGTTCGAGACCAGCATGGCCAACATGGTGAAACTCCATCTCTACTAAAAATACAATAATTAGCCGGGTGTGGTGGCAGGCGCCTGGAGTCTCAGCTACTCAGGAGGTTGAGGCAGAAGAATCGCTTTAACCCAGGAGGCGGAGGCTGCAGTGAGCCAAGATCACGCCACTGCACTCCAGCCTGGGTGACATCATGAGACTCTGTCTCAAAATAGAAAAAAATGTTTTGTAGAAACAGGATCTCACTATGTCACCCAGGCTGGAGTGGAGGACAGTTGTAGCTCAATCCAGCCTCGAACTGCTGAGCTCAAGTGATCCTCCCACCTCAGCCTCCCAAAGTGCTGAGATTATGGGTATGAGCCACCATGCCCAGCTAAAGTCAATTCTTTTGATAGAAAGGTCAGAAGAGCAGAGCAGATCAAACAGCTGGTTCATGTGCTGATGGGAATGATCTGGATTTCTAGATTCCAGAAGAGAAGCAAGAGAGGAAAGTGGCTGGATTGTTGTCGTTGAGTAGGCAAGAGGGGAACCATCCCTAGGCTCAAGAGGAGAAGAGGTCTTGAGAAAGAGTATATGGCAGCCAGGCGCAGTGGCTCACACCTGTAATCCAAGTACTTTGGGAGGCCGAGGTGGGCGGATCACGAGGTCAGGAGATCGAGACCACCTGGCTAACATGGTGAAGCCCTGTCTCTACTAAAAAAAAAATTACAAAATATTAGCCGGGTGTGGTGGCAGGCACCTGTAATTCCAGCAACTCAGGAGGCTGAGGCAGGAGAATTGCTTACCTGGAAGGTGGAGGTTGCAGTGAGCCGAGATCACGCCATTGCACTCCAGCCTGGGCTACAAGAGTGAGACTCCGTCTCAAAAAAAAAAAAAAAGAAAGAAAGAAAGAGTATAAGGCACTCTGAGAGGCTGAGGCGGGCGGATCACTTGAGGCCAGGAGTTCGAGACTAGCCTGGCCATCATGGCGAAACCCCGTCTTTACTAAAAATACAAAAATTAGCTGCTTGTGGTGGTGCGTGACTATAGTCGCAGCTACTCTGAGGCACGAGAATCACTTGAACCCAGGAGACAGAGGTTGCTGTGAGTAGAGATCACACCACTCCACTCCAGCCTGGGTGACAGAAAAAAAAAAAAAAAAGAAAGAGAGTATAAGGCTGGACGCAGTGGCTCATGCCTCTAATCCCAGCACTTTGGGAGGCGGAGGCTTTCAAATCACTTGAAGCCAGGGGTTTGAGACCAGCCTGGCCAACATAGTGAGACCTCACGTCCACTAAAAAAAAAATACAAAAAATTAGCTGCGCATGGTGGCACACACCTGTAATCCCAGCTACTTGGGAGACTGAGGCATGAGAATCGCTTGAAACAGGGAGGCAGAGGTTGCAGTGAGTTGAGATCGCACTATTGTACTCCAGCCTGGGTGACAGACTGAGACTGTTTCTCAAAAAAAAGAAAGAGTATAGTTCAGCCGGGCACAGTGGCTGATGCCTGTAATTCCAGCACTTTGAGAGGCTGAGGCGGGAGGATGCCTTGAGCCCAGGCGTTTGAGACCAACCTGGGAAACAGCAAATCCCCGTGATATGATTTGGGTGTGTGTCCTAACCCAAATCTCATGTAGAATTGCAATATTCAGCCGGGCGCGGTGGCTCACGCTTGTAATCCCAGCACTTTGGGAGGCCGAGGCGGGTGGATCGCAAGGTCAGGAGTTCAAGACAAGCCTGGCCAAGATGGTGAAACCCCGTCTCTACTAAAAATATATAAATTAGCTGAGTGTGGTGGCACATGCTTGTAATCCCAGCTACTCAGGAGGCTGAGGCAGAGAATTGCTTGAACCCGGGAGGCAGAGGAAACGCACAAAGCAAGGCAGCAAAAGCAGACATTTATTTTAAAGGAAAGCACACTTCACAGGGTGGGAGTGGACTCAAGCTAGCAGCTGAAAAGTGTCAGTTACAGAATTTTTGGGGATTTGAACACCCTCTGGAAGTTTCCCATTGGCCTGTGACCAGTCTGATTGGTTGTAGGAGAGGACCAATCCGAATGAAGAGTAGGCCTGTAACCAGTCTGATTGGTTGTGGGAGAGGACCAATTAGAATGAAGCATAGGCCCGCAGCCAGTCTGATTGGTTGCAGGAGGGGGCCAATCAGAATGAAGAGTAGGCTCAGGACCAGTCTGATTGGTTACAGGAGAGGACCACTCAGAGGTACTTTGATTTTTCAACTGCCATGCAGAAAAAGGAGGGTTTGAAAGGGGAGTAGCCTCTGATATCCAGTCATCATGAATTGGCCTTAGGCTCTCTGGCTCCAGACCCTATTCTCCTGCCTCAGTTAGAGTGATGCAAGGAGGGCCTTGAGCTGAGGAATGTGGACAGCTTCCTGAAGCTGGACAGGGCAAGAGAGCCTCCAGGAGAAGCCCTAGAGTCTCCAGAAGGGATGCAGCCCAGCCAACACCCTGTAAAACCCATTTTGGGGGCCTGGGGCAATGGTTTATGCCTGTAATCCCAGCACTTTGGGAGGCCGAGGCAGGAGGATCGCTTGAGCCCAGGAGTTGGAGACCAGCCTGGGCAACATAGGAAGAGTCTCTACAAAAAATTTTTTAAAATTAGCCGGGCACGGTGGCACACACCTGTAGTCTCAGCTACTTGGGAGGCTGTGACAGGAGAATTGCTTGAGCCCAGGAGGCTGAGGCTGCAGTGAGCCATGATCAGGCCACTGCACTCCAGCCTGCACCATAGAGCCAGACCCTGTGGAAAAAAAAAAAAAAAAACCTCCAGAACAGTAAGGTAATAAATAAATCTGTCTCCTATGGAGCCACTAAGTGTATGGTCATTTGTTACAGGAGCAATAAAAAACCAATATCCTTGGCTGTGCACGGTAGCTCACCCTTGTAATCCCAGCACTTTGAGAGGCCGAGGCAGGTGGATCACCTGAGGTCAGGAGTTCGAGACCAGCCTGGCCAACATGGAGAAACCCCATCTCTACTAAAATACAAAAAAAAATTAGCCGGGTGTAGTAGTGGTGGGCGTCTGTAATCCCAGCTATTCAGGAGGCGAGACTGAGGCGGGAGAATCACTTGAACCCGGGAGGCAGAGGTTGCAGTGGGCCGTGATCACGCCACTGCACTCCAGGCTGGGTGACAGAGCGAGACTTTGTCTCAAAAAAAAAAAAAAAAAAAAGCCAGTCACAGTCTGCATGGAACAGAGGAAGAGCGGGTGGAAGATGAGGTCAGACAGAGAACAGGGAGCTGGTGAGTCGTGGTGAAGACGTTGTCTTTTAGTGAGTGTGGCAGGAGCCACAGGAGGGATTTGAGGAGGAGAATGACATCATGTCACTTCTGTCGAAGGATTCTGCTGCCATATGGGGACCTTTCTGTTGGGGACAAGGGCAGAAGCAGCGAGGAGGTGACTGCAGTTTTCCAGGTGAGAGATGATCATGGCTAGACTAGCTCTGGGGGGTCAGACTTTGTTTTTGTTTTTGTTTTTGTTTTGAGATGGAGTCTCGCTGTGTCTTGTCCAGGCTGGAGTGCAATGGCGCGATCACGGCTCACTGCAGCCTCCATCTCCCAGGTTCAAGCGATTCTCCTGTCTTAGCCTTCCGAGTAGCTGGGATTACAGGCATGTGCCACCACACCTGGCTAATTTTGTATTTTTTAGTAGAGACGGGGTTTCACCATGTTGGCCAGGCTGATATCGAACTCCTGACCTCAGGCGATCCGCCTACCTCGGCCTCCCAAAGTACTGGGATTACAGGCGTGAGCCACGGCGTCCAGCCTTTGGGGTTCCGACTTCGGGTGCATTTTGAAGGTCAACAGGATTTCCCACTGGATGGGATGTGGGGTGTGAAAGCAGAGAGGAGCCATGAGCCCTTTCTAAGTTTCCAGACAGCAAGCTTGAACACACGATGGTTTCTCTGTGGCTCAAGGACATTAGGCTACTCCTGGCCCTTAGCGTGTAGCTGTACACAGGAAGTGTCCTGCTGTGCTGTATTAATTAAAGTGGATATTGTCAGCCGAGTTGGAGACATCCCGGGGGAGGAAAGGCCGGGCTGACCCTGGTTAACTTCAGGCAGGTGTCAGGCATGCAGCCAATGTCATCTTCCGCCTCTCATTCTCCATCTGGGCTGGGCCTGCCTCTTCTTTCCCCAGCTAGCAAATAAATCATCTCTCCCATCTCCACCTGGAATTCATTCTCACTCATGTTTAATGAGGCTCCCACACCCTTCTGCCAGGTGTGTCTTCACCCAGGTCGCTGATAACTACAAATAGGTTATATTTCAACTCTTTTGAGTATGATGTGAGGTAGAGATCCAATTTCCTGCTGCGTGTGCAGAACAGGAAGACTGTCTCACAAACAAAAAGAAAAACCAAAACAATTATTTTAGGCCGGGCCCAGTGGCTCACACCTGTAATCCCAGCACTTTGGGAGGCTGAGGCAGAAGGCCGAGCTGGAGCTCAGTAGTTCGAGACCAGCCTGTGTAACATAGGGAGACCCCTGTCTCTGCTAAAAATTTTAAAAATCAGCCTAGCGTGGTGGTGCACGCCTGTAGTCCCAGCTACTAGTGAGACTGAGGCAGGAGTGATGGCAGTGGCTGCTGTCATTACACCGGCTGCAGCAGGGAGGTGCGGCTGGGGCTACACACTCCATGGAGCCGGTGGAAGCCCTGCCCCTTCTGAGCTGTGGTGGGAGTTCCCCAGATGCCACTGCAGCCGCCCAAACCGCCACTGTGGATTGAGCCTTCCTGTGCTCTTGCAGGGGCCAGAAGTAGGTAGGGTCTGCCCTCCCGGGTGCAGCTGCAGCTGCCCCCATGGCTGCCAACCTGGGCCTCCAGCTCCACAGAGTGGACAAGAGCCGGGCACAAGTGGGAGCCCCGCCCGTTCCGAGTTGGCAGGGCAGGAGCTCCCCGGATGCAGCTGTGGCCACCCTCTGAGGCTCAGGACCTGGGCCTCTCTGCAGCCTGCACTCTCAGAGGCCGGGAAGGCCCCCCCAATCTCTGCAGACTCCTGGGTGTCTGCTCCTGCTGCCTGGCCTCTCTTCTCTCCCAGCGCCAGCTCTGATCTGGGATCGGGGTCGGGGTCCAGTCCTGGGGCCATGAATGGCAGCAGGAGGCAGACGGATTCCTGGGCAGAAGTTGGTGGGGGGTCCCTAGTAAGGCCCCACCTTCTTGCCAGAGAGGGCCTGAAGGCTGGGGGCCAGGCTGCCAACCCCACAGACAAGAGTGGGGACTTGTACCTCCTCTGGGCCCACCCGTGGCAGCCCATGGACCAACCAGCAGGTACTTCCTCCTCTCTGAGGTCCATAAAAGCCCCAGGCTCCACCAGAGCAGGGCAGAGGGCAGAGGACAGAGAGACAATGGGATTACCACCTGCACAGAGGAGCTACCCTCTCTACTGAGAGCTTCAGAGACCTGCAGAGACACCTACATGACCTGCCTGCCGAGAGGAACCCCCCTCTTCAGGGCCTCATCTCTGCTGAGAGCTGAACACTCGATGGGGTGACCTGCCTACTGAGAGGAGCTGCCCACTGACAGTCTCCTCTGAGCTGTTCTAAGACTAAATAAAGCTCCTATTCATCTTCTTCACCCTTCACTTGTCTGCGTACCTCATTCTTCCTGGACACAGGACAAGAACTTGGGCAAAGGCACTGCAGCCACAGAGGTTTCTGGCCAGAAAAGCAACACCCCAAAGATCCCATAACAAGAGGATCACTTGAGCCCAGGAGGCGGAGGCTGCAGTGAGCTGAGATTGCACCACTGCACTCCAGCCTAAGTGACAGAGCAAGGCCCCAACTAAAAAAAAAAAAAAACAAAAAACAAAAAAAGCCCAGATATTTTATAATAAAAAAAAATTTTATGGCTGGCCACGGTGGCTCATGCTTGTAATCCCAGCACTTTGGGAGGCCAAAGTGGGCAGATCACTTGAGGTCAGGAGTTTGAGACCAGCCTGACCAACACAGTGAAACCCCATCTTTACTAAAAATACAAAAATTAGCCAGGCATAGTGGCACACGCCTGTAATCCCAGCTACTGGGGAGGCTGAGGCACGAGAATTACTTGAACCTGGGAGGCAGAGGTTGCAGTGAGCTGAGATTGTGCCACTGCACTCCAACCTGGGCAACAGAGTGAGACTCTGTCTCAAAAAAATAAAATAAAATAAAATAAAAAATAAAGTGAATGGGAAGACACAGAGTCTAGCACTCTAGAAATCTGGGTTCCAGTCTCATCTGCTCATTGTGTGTCCTTGGGCAAATGATCTTCCTTATCTACAAAGAGGAGATAATACTCAGAATTGCAATGCTAATACCAAGAGCCACTTCACAGCGTCATTACAAGATTAAATGGGATTATGCCTTTAAAGCCTTGGAAGCTGCTGGGCCTAGAGCAGGAGCTCCCCCTAACAGTTCAGAAGCTTCCTTGAGGCTGGGCTCAGTGGCTTACACCAGTCATTCCAGCACTTTCGGAGGCAGAGGTGAGCAGATCACTTGAGCCCAGGAGGTTGAGACCAGCCGGGGCAACATGGTGAAACCGCCATTTCTTTTTCTTTTCTTTTTTTTTTTTTTTTGAGACTGTGTCTCATTCTGTTGCCCAGGCTGGAATGCAGTGGCGCGATCTTGGCTCACTGCAAGCTCTGCCTCCTGGGTTCACGCCATTCTCCTGCCTCAGCCTCCCAAGTAGCTGGGACTACAGGCGCCTGCCACCACGCCTGGCTAATTTTTTTTTTTTTTTTTTGTATTTTTAGTAGAGACGGGGTTTCACCTTGTTAGCCAGGATGGTCTCGATCTCCTGACCTCATGATCTGCCCACCTCGGCCTCCCAATGTACTGGGATTACAGGTGTGAGCCACCGCACCCGGCCTTGAACCCACCATTTCTACAAAAAACACAAAAAATTAGCCAGACTTAGTGGCATACACCTGCAATCCCAGCTACCCAGGAGACTGAGGTGGGAGAATCACCCAAGCCTGGGAATTCAAGGCTGAAATGAGCCATGATAGTGCCACTGCAGTCCAGCCTGGGCAACAGAGTGAGACCCTGTCTCAAAAAAACAAATAAAACTGCCGGGCATGGTGGCTCACACCTGTAATCCCAGCACTTCGGGAGGCCGAGGTGGGCAGATCACGAGGTCAGGAGATGGAGACCATCCTGGCCAACATGGTGAAACCCCATCTCTACTAAAAATACAAAGAATTAGCTGGGCATGGTGGCACGTGCCTGTAATCCCAGCTACTCAGGAGGCTGAGTTAGTAGAATTCCTTGAACCAGGGAGTCAGTGGTTGCAGTGAGCCAAGATGGTGTCACTGCCCTCCAGCCTGGTGACAGAGAAAGACTCCGTCTCAAAAAAAAAAAAAAAGAAAGAAAGAAAAAGAAACCCCGTCTCTAAAAATACAAAAATTGGCCAGGCATGGTGGTGGGCACCTGTAGTCCCAGCTACTTGGGAGGCTGAGGCAGGAGAATTGCTTGAACCTAGGAGGTGGAGGTTGCATTGAGCCGAGATCGCGCCACTGCACTCCAGCCTGGGAGACAGAGTGAGAGTCTGTCTCAAAAAGAAACAAAAACAAAAACAAGAAGCTTCCTTGTTTGGTGGCTTTCTCAGGTTCCTCTTTGACTTTCTGTCCTCTAAACCCTGGAGCCCCTCAAAAGCCCAGAACTGACTCTGGCCTGTGCTTTAGTGCAGTTGCACCAGGGTTGCAAACACATGGCCTGAGGGCTCCATCCAGCCACCACGTTTCGTTTGCCACCCCAGAGTATTTTTAAGTTTTTTGTCTTTTTTTTTGAGATGGAGTCTCGCTCTTGTCACGCAGGCTGGAGTGCAGTGGCACGATCTCAGCTCACTGCGGCCTCTGCTTCAGCCTCCCAAGTAGCTGAGATTACAGGCGTGCACCACCATGCCCGGCTAATTTTTTTATTTTTAGTAGAGATGGGGTTTCACCATGCTGGCCAGGCTGACCTCAGATGATCCGCCTGCCTCGGCCCCCTAAAGTGCTTGGATTACAGGCGTGAGCCACCACGTCTGGCCCCCATGTCTTAAAAGAAAATAAAAGACAGGTGATCTCCACTCCACAGGCTCCACCACCTGCGTGGTCTCAAGGGCACCAACTTGAGTGGCTGTCACTCTCAGCTGACTGAGACTCACTCTTGCTTCCCATTTCACTGAGAAGAAGGAAGTCACTGGTGTAGGGACTTTTGGGAACTCTCCACACCAACACCACCACCACCTGCCTTGGCGCCCACGCACCCCTCCCTCCAAGATGCCTCTCGTGTGCTTGGATAATCCCAGCTGCCCCTTCCATCCCTCTCCCATCTCTTTCCTGCATCTTCCGGTTTCCCCTTGTCTATTGCATCATCCCCATCGGCATAAAACTGATGATTTGAGCCGAGCGCGGTGGCTCACACTTGTAATCACAGCACTTTGGGAGGCTGAGGCGGGCGGATCACTTGAGGTCAGGAGTTTGAGACCAGCCTGACGAACATGGCGAAACCCAGTCTCTACTAAAAATACAAAAAATTAGCGGGGTATGGTGGCGGGCGCCTGTGGTCCCAGCTAGTTGGGAGGCTGAGGCAGGAGAATCGCTGGAGCCCAGGAGGCAAAGGTTGCGGTGAGCCAAGATCGCACAACTGCACTCCAGCCTGGGCATCTGTCTCAAAACAAAACAAAAACCTGCTGTGATATCATCCACTCCACCAAACACCCTCCAATCTCACACCCCCCTCTAGCGACTATTTCTCTTCTCCCTTTATAGCAAAACTTCCTCTAAGGTTTTTTTTTGTTTTTTATTCAACATCATCATCAGACACTTACATTTAGCCATCAACAGCATGGGTGCAAAACAAAAATCTACATTAAAACCCTTTGTTGGAATGCTTTGCACTTTCCACAGAAGAGAAACTAAAATAACCTGTTATACGATTAGTCACAAATACAGTCCTGGAGTTTTTTGTTTTTGTTTTTTGTCCATACACATGAGTATTGTCTCCAACACATCTTCCACCGGGTGTGGTGGCTCATGCCTGCAATCCCAGCACTTTGGAAGGCTAAGGCAGGAGGATTGCTTAAGCCAGGGAGTTCGAGATCAGCCTAGGCAACATAGTGGAACTTTGTCTTTAAAAAATATTAAAAAATCAGGAGCCGAGGGTGGTGGCTCACGCCTGTAATCCCAGCACCTTGGGAGGCTGAGGTGGGCGGATGATTTGAAGTCAGGAGTTCAAGACCAGCCTGACCAACATAGTGAAACCCCATCTCTACTAAAAATATTTTAAAAATAGCCGGATGTGGTGGTTCACGCCTGTAATCCCAGGTACTCGGGAGGCTGAGGCAGGAGACTCCCATGAACTAAGGAGGCAGAGCTTGCAGTGAGCTCCAGCCTGGGCGACGGAGGGAGACTGTGTCTCAAAAAAAAAAAAAATAGGCAGGCATGGCAGCACGCACCTGTGGTCCCAGCTACTCGGGAAGCTGGGGTGAGAGGATTGCTTGAGCCCAGGGGTCGAGACTGCAGTGAGCTGTGATCATGCCACTGCACTCCGGCCTTGTCAACAGAGTGAGAGCCTGTCTCAAATCAAACACGGCTGGGCGCGGTGGCGCACGCCTGTAATCCCAGCACTTTGGGAGGCCGAGGCAGGCGGATCACAAGGTTGGGAGATCAAGACCATCCTGCTAACACGGTGAAACCCCGTCTCTACTAAAAAATACAAAAAAAAAATTAGCCGGGCGTGGTGGCTGGCACCTGTAAATCCCAGCTACTCAGGAGGCTGAGGCAGGAGAATGGCGTGAACCCGGGAGGTGGAGCTTGCAGTGAGCCTTGATCGCGCCACTGCACTCCAGCCTGGGCAACAGAGCGAGACTCCGTCTCAAAACAAACAAACAAACACAAAAAACACACCTTCTTCATAACAGACAGGCCCTGCCACCCCTGTGCCTGGCTGAGTTCACAAATCTGTTTGTAACCTGAGCTTCCCTGTCATTTCCCTGGCTCTGTCTGCTGGCTAAGCTTCATTTCCCCAAAGTAACTAAAGATTTCTGCCACCGCCCTGGCCACCAGGGCTGCTGGAACTGCCATAGCCATCTTGGTTTCATGTTTTGGCAAAATATTGGCCTCCATCACCATAGGGGCCAGGGCTTCTGCCTCCAAATCCTCCTCCCTTCATGGATCCAAAATTCGAAGACTGATTGCTGTTATGGCCAAGATTACTACAGCTTTTGCCACCTCCAAAACTACTTCCATCTTTACTGTGATGGGTGTTTGTTTGTTTGTATTTGTTTTTTTGTTTGTTTGTTTGTTTTTTGACAGAGTCTTGCTGTGCCTCCCAGGCTGGAGTGCAGTGGCACAATCTCGGCTCACTGCAACCTCCACCTATGGGTTCACACCATTCTCCTGCCTCAGCCTCCCAAGTAGGTGGGACTACAGGTGCCCACCACCACATCTGGCTAACTTTTGTATTTTGTATCTCTTCCTGAAACACCTGTGCAGACACAAACAGAAATAATGTTTTACCAGCTATGTGGGCACCCCTTAACCCAATCAGGTTGACACATACAATAAACCATCACTGCTGGGTGCAGCGGCTCACGTCTGTCATCTCAGCACTTTGGGAGGCCGAGCCACGTGGATCACCTGAGGTCAGGAGTTTGAGACCAATCTGGCCAATATGGTGAAACCCTGTCCCTACTAATAATACAAAAATTAGCCAAGCGTGGTGGCAGGCGCTTGTAGTCCCAGCTACTCGGGAGGCTGAGGCAGGAGAGTTGCTTGAACCTGGGAGGCAGAGGTTGCAGTGAGCCGAGATCACGCCATTGCACTCTAGCCGGGGCGACACAGCAAGACTCTGTAACAAAGAAACAATTAGCCGGGCGTGGTGGCGCATGCCTGTAATCCCAGCTACTTGGGAGGCTGAGGCAGAAGAGTCGATTGAACCCGGGAGGCGGAGGTTGCAGTAAGCCGAGATCACGCCATTGCACTCCAGCCTGGGAGACACAGCAAGACTGTCACAAACAAAGAAACACAATTAGCCGGGCGTGGTGGTGCATGCCTGTAATCCCAGCTACTTGGGAGGCTGAGGCAGAAGAATCGCTTGAACCCGGGAGGCGGAGGTTGCAGTGAGCCGAGATCGTGCCATTGCACTCCAGCCTGGGCAACAAAAACAAAACTCCATCTCAAAAAAAAAAAAAGAAGAAGAGGAAGAAGGCCAGGCGCAGTGACTTGCACCTGTAATCCCAGCACTTTGGGAGGCTGAGGCGGGCGGACCACTTGAGCTCAGGAGTTCGAGACCGTCCTGGCCAACATGGTGAAACCCTGTCTCTGCTAAAAGTACAAAAAAAATTAACTGGGTGTGGTGGCACATGCCTGTGGTCCCAGCTACTTGGGAGGCTGAGGCAGGAGAATCGCTTGAACCGAGGAGGCAGAGGTTGCAGTGAGCCGAGATCACGCTACTGCACTCCAGCCTGGCCACAGAGCAAGGCTCTGTCTCAAAAAAGAAATAATAATCTTCTGGATGTTGTTCTTCAGTGTCCTCTAATGCCATCAACAAAGATACTTATGTATATATACACACATATAGATATGTATATATATGTATAGCATAGTTATCAAATTTAGGAGATTAACTACTGATGTATTACATTTTATTTAATATGAAATCTATTATAAGAGGAAGAAATCATACACACAGTTGACAGTTCAGATTTATAAAAAACATAAAACTAGCATAGATAAATTATTGCTGACTAATGACACTAGCTATAAGTTTAGTAGAAACTTCTACAGTAGGTAGAATACGTCACACTGTGAATGTGGGTCATTTTTCCCGCCACTAGACTGAGTCATTGAGCACAGAAGATACATCAATTTTATGTGTTAGCAACATGTACAGTTCTTTTTTTTTCTTTATTTCTTCTAAAAAAAAAAAACAGGATACATGTACAGAACGTGCAGGTTTGTCACGTAGGTGTATGTGTGCCATGGTGGTTTGCTGCACCTGTTGACCTGTCCTCAAAGTTCCCTCCACTCACCCGATCCTTTTTTTTTTTTTGAGATAGGGTCTCGCTCTGTCTCCCAGGCTAGAGTGCAGTGGTGTGATCACAGCTCACTGCAGCCTCGCATCCAACTCTCGGGCTCAAACGATCCTCCCACCTCAGCCTCCCAAGTAGCTGGGATTACAGGCAGGAGCCACCATGCTTGGCTAATTGAATTTAATTTTTATTTATTTATTTATTTATTTATTTTTTCATAGAGACAGAGCCTTGCTATTTTACTCACGCTGGTCTCAAACTCCTCAGCTCAAATGATCCTCCTGCTTCAGCCTCCCAAATCTGGGATTAGACGTGAGCCACTATGCCCAGCCCAGAGCATTTTTATCACCGAGAAATGAAACTCCACAAACATTAAGCAAACCCTCCCTGCTCTCCTCTTCCCCCAGCCTCGGGCAACCACTAATCTACCATCTGTCTCTGTGCTGTACATTTCATGTGAATGGAATTCTGTGCTAGGTGGCCTCTTGTGTCTGGCTTCTTTCACTCAGCATCACGTCTTCGAGGTTCACTCATGTTGTAGCATGCGTCAGTGCTGCATTTCTTTCTTTCTTCTTTTTTTTTTTTTTTTTTGACATGGAGTCTCGCTCCGTCACCCAGGCTGGAGTGCAGTGGCACGATCTCAGCTCACTGCAACCTCCGCCTCCCGGGTTCAAGCAATTCTCCTGCTTCAGCCTCCTGAGTAGCTGGGACTACAGGCACGTGCCACCACGCCCGGCTAATTTTTTTGTATTTTTAGTAGAGATGCGGTTTCACCATATTGTCCAGGCTGGTCCCGAACTCCTGACCTAGTGATCCGCCTGCCTCGGCCTCCCAAAGTGCTGGGATTACAGGTGTGAGCCACCGCGCCTGGCTGAGTTCTGTACTTTTAAGCTTTTCTCTTGACATAAAATTCAGACGCGAAATGCAGTTTCCGTGCAGTGAGGCACACAAACACCTTTGCTGTGGATTCCCCATTTCGCACATGGGAACAGATGCATTTTCCCAGGCAATTAAATACCAAGGACTTCCTGAAGACACTGAGTGTCCAGGCCACCGAGTTTGTCCTTGAGTAGCTGTAAACACCCTCACCCCCGGGTATCCAGGAATCTGCCCGATGCCCTGGTGGCCAGCTCCAGGCGTTAACAGCTTCCTCCCCATTTCCAGCAGTTTCCTTCAGTTACTGAGTGGAAAGTTACTGAGTCAGAGGCTGGGGAGATGAGGTTCCTTGGCAGATGGCTTTCATTTTTACCTCTCCCTACCGCCCTGTCGTCCACACAGCCCCAACACACACACACACACACACACACACACACACACACTTACACACACACAGACCTGTTTTCTTATCTACAAAACATCTGTTTTTATTTAATATACATCATTTTATTTAATATGGGAGGGAGAAGAACAGCAGAAATAGCTCCTTAAAGCCCCGTTCTACAGGATGTAGTGGGGAAGAGGGAAGCTCTGACGTTAGTCTCTCCCTTCATCCATTTCTTTTATAAACTGCCTGCTCTATTTTTATAAACATTTTGTCCTGGATAAACCTTCCCAAAGGCGATAATATACAATGAAGAAAGACTAACAGAAAGCAAAACACTAAACCCTTCTTCCTGAAAAAAGATACCACATACAAAGTCAAAAGACAAAAGCAGCCTGGGGGGAATGTTTGTGACATGTATGACAGACTGTGGATCCACAATAAATAAAGAGCTACTACAAATAAACAAGAAAATGACAAACAGCACAGGAGGAAAATGGTCAAAAGGTTTGTACCAACACAGAAGAGGAATATGAATGACTAGTAATGTTCGACCTCATTGGTAACCAGGCACAATAAAATAAACATAGTGAGATCGCACAGTAGCAAAGCTACATGGAAACAGGGGGTCTCCTCCTATGCTACCAGAGAGTAAAAATCAGCACAGCCCGTTTGGAGAGCAATTGGGTTGAACCTATCAAATGACCTGTTACAGATACATGTACCCTTCAGCCCAGAGATTCATTTCCAGGTACTTACCCTCCACATGTATGTGAAAATGCACGTGGGCAAAGACATTCTTTCATCTTCATTAGGAGGAGCCACGCAGGCCTGGTTAAGTAACATAGGATGCACCCACATAACGGGATTCCACACAGACTATACACAGAATCACCTCCAAGATGCACTGATAGCAAGCTGCAGAACCACATACGGTGTGATCCTAAGACATCGAAAAAACCAGTTATATCCTCACAAGTATGTGCATGAAATTTATTTATGTATTTATGTGTTTTATTTATTAATTTGTTTCCAGTATGGAGCTTCGCTCTGTTGCCTAGGCTGGAGTGCAATAGCACAATCTTGGCTCACTGCAACCTCTGCCTCCTGGGTTCAAGCGATTCTCCTGCCTCAGCCTCCCAAGTAGCTGGGATTACAGGGATGTGCTACCACATCGGCTAATTTTTTGTATTTAGTAGAGATGTGGTTTCACCATGTTGGCCAGGCTGGTCTCGAACTCCTGACCTTAGGTGATCCACCCACCTCGGCCTCCCAAAGTGCGGGGATTACAGACGTAAGCCACTGTGCCTGGCCTTATTTCTTTATTTTGAGATAGGGTTTGTTCTGTTGACCAGGCTGGAGTGCAGTAGCTAGATCTTGGCTCACTGCAGCCTCAATGCCTTGGGCTCAAGCAATCCTCCCATCTCAGCCTCCCAAATAGCTGGGATCGCAGGTGTGATACTTACCATGTCCAGGATATTTTTCTTTTTTTTTTTTTTTTTTTGGTGGAGATGGGGGTCTCACTATGTTGCTCAGGCTGGACATGAACTCCTGGCCTCAAGCAATCCTCCTGCCCTGGCCTCCCGAAGTGCTGGGATTATAGGTATGAGCCACCGCGCCTGGCCGGGTTCATTCCTTTTCAATGTTGAGGAGTGCTCCATTGCCTGGAGGGGCCAGAGTTTGTTTTTCTATTCATTTTTGAAGAATATTTAGGTTGTTTCCAGTTTTTGGTGAATAAAACCACTATAAACATTCGTGTGGCCAGGCACGGTGGCTCACACCTGTAATCCCAGCACTTTGGGAGGCCAAGGCGGGCGGATCATGAGGTCAGGAGATCAAGACCATCCTTGCTAACACGGTGAAACTCGTCTCTACTAAACAAAATACGAAAATTAGCCGGGCGTGGTGGCAGGCACCTATAGTCCCAGCTACTTGGGAGGCTGAGGCAGGAGAATGGCATGAACCTGGGAGGCGGAGCTTGTAGTGAGCCGAGATCGCGTCACTGCACTCCAGCCTGGAAGACAGAGCAAGACTCTCTCTCTCAAAAAAAAAAATTCTTGTGCATTTTCGTTGTTTTTCTGTTTACAATTACAAGGTTAATGTCATTCATTCAGGTGTTTTGTAACATCTTTGTTGACATCTATTTACATACCATTCAATTCACTTATTTAAAATGTATACTTCGGCCAAGCGCGGTGGCTCACGCCTGTAATCCCAACACTTTGGGAGCAGGAGGGGGGTGGATCACGAGGTCAGGAGATTGAGACCATCCTGGCCAACATGGGGAAACCCTGTCTCTACTAAAAATACAAAAATTAGCTGGGCGTGGTGGCGTGCGCCTGTAGTCCCAGCTACTTGGGAGGCTGAGGCAGGAGAATCCCTTGAACCCGGGAGGTGGAGGTTGCAGTGAGCCAAGACTGTGTCACTGCACTCCAGCCTAGCAACAGAGGGAGACTCCACTAAAAAAAAAAAAGTATACGGCCGGCCGCAGTGACTCACACCTGTAATCCCAGCACTTTGGGAGGCCAAGGCGAGTGGATCACGTGAGGTCAGGAGTTCGAGACCAGCCTGGCCAACATGGTGAAACCCTGTCTCTACTAAAAAAAACACACAAAAAAATTAGCCAGGCATGGTGGCATGTGCCTGAAGTCCCAGCTACTTGGGAGGCTGAGGCAGGAGAATCGCTTGAACCCGGGAGGTGGATGTTGCAGTGAGCTGAGATCATTGCGATCACGCCATTGCACTTTAGCCTGGGCAACAGAGCGAAATTCCCTCACAAAAAAAAAAAAAAAAGGAAAGAAAAGAAGTTAAGAAAGACAGAAAAGAAAAGGAAAAGAGAAGAGAAGAGAAGAGAAGAGAAAAGAAAAAAGAAAAGAAAAGAAAAGAAAAAGTAAAGAAAGAAAAGAAACCCAAGCCAGGTTCAGTGGCTTGCGCCTGTAATCCCAGCCCCTCAGAAGGCCAGGGCATACCAAAGTTATTGAAATAAGAAATCAAGAAAGAGAGAAAAAAAAAAAAGAAAAACAGGTAAAAAGGAGGCTGAAGCAGGAGGATTGCTTAAGGCCAGGAGTTTGAGACCAGCCTGAGCAACATAGCGAGACCCTGTCTCTAAGAAAAATAATTTTAAAATTGGCCAGGTTTAAAACAGGCACAGTGGTTCACGCCTGTAATCCCAGCCCTTTGGGAGGCCGAGGCGGGCGGATCATGAGGTCAGGAGATCGAGACCATCCTGGCTAACGTGGTGAAACCCCGTCTCTACTAAAAAATACAAAAGATTAGCCAGGCGTGGTGGTGGGCACCTGTAGTCCCAGCTACTCGGGAGGCTGAGGCAGAAGAATGGCATGAACCCAGGAGGCAGAGCTTGCAGTGAGCCGAGATTGTGCCACTGCACTCCAGCCTGGGCGACAGAGCAAGATTCTGTCGCAAAAAAAAAAAAATTAAAATTAAAGTTTTTTAAAAAATTGGCCAGGTGTGGTGATGCACACCTGTGGTACCAGATACTCGGGAGGCTGAGGGAGGAGGATCACTGGAGCCCAAGAAGTCGAGGCTGCAATGAGCTATGATCACAGCACTGCCTGGGAGACAGAGTGAGACCCTGTCTTCTAAAAACAAAACAAAACAAGAAAGAACCCCAGTACCCTTTAGCTATCATCTCCCTCCCATTTCCCCTGGGTCCTGACAACCCGTCATCATTTTCTGTCTCTCTGTACTTGCCTGTTCTGCATGTTTCCTATAATGGATCATTCAATATCTCGCCTTTTGTGTCTGGCTTCTTTCACTTAGCTTAATGTTTTCCAGCTTCATCCATGTCAAGTGTTACAGTAGCTAGTTAGGCAGTTTTTTTTTTTTTTTTTTTTTTTTTGACGAAGTTTCCTTCTTCTTACCCAGGCTGGAGTGCAATGGCGTGATCTCAGCTCACTGCAACCTCCACCCTCCAGGTTCCAGCAATTCTGCTGCCTCAGCCTCCCAAGTAGCTGGGATTACAGGCATGCACCACCACGCCCGGATACTTTTGTATTTTTAGTAGAGACGGGGTTTCACCACGTTGGCCGAACTCCTGACCTCAGGTGATCTGCCTGCCTCGGCCTCCAAAAGTGCTGGGATTACAGGCACGAGCCACTGCACCCAAGCTCTGCTCCCAATTCTTGACCTCTTACATCAGATTTGGCACAAAACTGTCCCATGCCGCACATATTAAATGACCCTATTTATATGAACTGCCCAGGCAAATCCAATAAGACACAAAGTGGAGTAGTGGTTGCCAGGTGCTAGGGGAATTGAGGGGTGATGGCTGAAGGATAAGGTTTCTTTTTGGGGTGATAAAAATATTCTAAAATGGGTTGTGATGATAGTTACCCAACTCTGTGAATATAACAAAAACCACTGAACTGTAATACCATAAATGGGTGAATTGTATGTATCCCAAAAAAGCTGTTACCACCATCCCCCAGGTTCTCCAAAATGAAACATCCTTCCCATAGCGGGCATCAGACACAGAATAAACCCGAGCAGGCCCTGTGTGATCGGACTTCCCCTCCCATCCCCAGTCCCACTCTGAACCATCTCGAACCCCCTTCTGCTTACTCTGTTCCAGCCACACTGGCCTTCTTGCAAGTTCTGCCTCAGGGCCTTTGCACTTGCTGTTCCATCGGCTAGAATCCTCTTTCTGGTTAACCCGGCTAGCAGAGTGTGATTTTGACCTTAACAAAACCAATCTCCCCTCCCCTCCCCTCCCCTCTCCTTTGCTTTCCTTTCTTCTTTTGAGACAGGTTTCACCATGTTGGACAGACTGGTCTTGAACACCTGGGCTCAAGTGATCCGTCCACCTCGTTCTCCCAAAGTGTTGGGATTACAAATGTGAACCACCATGCTCGGCCCAAATTCTTTTCTTTTTTCTTTTTTTTTTTTTTGAGACAAAAAGAGTGTCACTCTGTCGCCCAGACTGGAGTACAGTGGCATGATCTCAGCTCACTGCAACCCATCCTCCTGGGTTCAAGTGATTCTCATGCCTCAGCCTCCTGAGTAGCTGGGATTATCGGTGCCCAACACCACACTTGGCTAATTTTTGTAGTTTTAGTAGAGATGGGGTTTTGCCACGTTGGCTAGGCTGGTCTTGAACTGCTGATCTCAAGTGATCTGCCACCTTGGCCTCCTAAAATGCTGGGATTATAGATGTGAGCCACTGCACCCAGCCCCCAATTCTTATATAGACACCATATAAGTGGCAGGCAGAATAATAGCACGCCCTAAATATCCACATCCTCATCTCCGGAACCTGTAGATGTGTTGTCTTACACAGTAAAAGGGACTTTGCAGTTGTGATTACAGTCCGGGTCTTGATATGGGGAGATGATCCTAGATTATCCAGGTGGGACGAATGTAACCACAGGTGTCCTTATCAGTAAAAGCAAGCGGCAGGAAAATCAGTCAGAGCCAGAGAGAGAGAGACTGGAAGATGCTCCGCAGCTGGCTTGAAGGATGAAGGATAGGGTTACATGCCAAGAGCAGGAGGCAACTTCTAGAGGCTGGAAAAGGCAGGGAAGGATTCTCTCCTAGATGTTCCAGACAGCTCTGCTGACAACTTGATTTTAGCCCACTGAAACCCATTTCAGATTTCATTGAGAATAAAATTGTGTTGTTTTAAGCCACTAAGTTTGTGATAATTTGTTACAGCAGCAATAAAAAACTAACATGCTAGTTTATAAAAAGAGGCTGAGCGCCGTGGTTCAGGCTTGCAATCCCAGCAACTTGGAGGCTGAGGCGGGCGGACCATTTGAGCTCAGGAGTTCGAGACCAGCCTGGCCAACATGGTGAAACCCCGTCTCTACTAAAAATACAAAAATTAGCCGGGCATGGTGGCAGGCGCCTGTAGTCCCAGTTACTTGGGAGGCTGAGGCAGGAGAATCACTTGAGCCTGGGAGGTAGAGGTGGCAGTGAGCCAAGGTTGTGCCATTGCACTCCAGCCTGGGGAGTGACAGAATAAGACCCTATCAAAAAGAAAGGAAGGAAGGAAGGAAAGAAACTGACAGGGGCCAGGGTGTTCTCAGCTTGCGAAGGACACCAGGCATAGGTGTGGCCAGCAGCCCCCACACTCTGCTCTCAGTGGGCATCGGGGGGCCCCTTAACTTCAGAGGGCCCTAGAAACACTCAGGGGTGGCTTCTATCATCACAATGGCCAGAAGGCCACTTCTGGCACTTGGTGGGTGGAAGTCAAAAGTCCATCCACTTCTGGAGCAGCCTCACAATGAGGGATTGTCCTGGCCCAAATGCCAGCAGTGCTGTTGCCAAGAAACACAAATCATCAAGCCCAGTGCCTACATTTCCAACAACCACCGGGGAGAGCAGATAAAAATGAGGGTTCTGGAGCTACCTGCCTGGCTTCAAAACTGGCTCAAAACAAACCTGGCTTGGCTACTGACTAGCTACAGACCTTGGTCAAGTCTTCTTTTTTTTTGAGATGGAGTCTCGCTCTGTTGCCCAGGCTGGAATGCAGTGGCGCAATCTCGGCTCACTGCAACCTCTGCCTCCCGGGTTCAAGCAATTCTCCTGCCTCAGCCTCCTGAGTAGCTGGGATTACAGGTGCACGCCACCATGCCCAGCTAATTTTTATATTTTTAGTAGAGACAGGGTTTCCCCATGTTGGCCAGGATGGTCTCAATCTCCTGACCTCGTGATCCACCCCCCTCCTGCTCCCAAAGTGCTGGGATTACAGGCGTGAGCCGCTGCACCCAGCCTGGTCAAGTCTTTTAATGTTCCTGAAACATTCCTGGAACAATGTTCTCACTTGGAAAATGGGGATAATAACAGTCCTGTCCTTGGCCGGATAGAGTGGCTCATGCCTGTAATCCCAGAACTCTGGGAGGCCAAGGCAGGAAGATCACTTGAGCCAGGAGATCACTCCAGCCTGGGCAACAGAGCAAGACTCCATCTCAAAAAAAAAAAAAAAAAAATTAGCTGGGCATGGTGGCACGCACCTGTAATCTCAGCTACTTTGGAGGCTGAGGCAGGAGAATCACTTGAAACTGGGAGGCAGAGGTTGCAGTGAGCCGAGCTAGAGCTATTGCACTCCAGCCTGGGCAAAAAGAGCGAAACTCTGTCTCAAAAAAAAAAAAAAATTAACCAGGTATGGTGGCACACATCTGTAGTCCCAGCTACTTGGGAGGCTGAGGTGGGAGGATCAACTGAGCCCAGGAGGTCAAGGCAGCAGTGAGCCATGATCCTGCCACTGCACTCCAGCCTGGGCAATAGAGTGAGACCACGTCTCAAAAAAAAAAAAAATAGTCCCATGCTTATAATCTAGTGAGCTTTAAGTAAGGTAAGACACGTTAATTGCTTAGAACAATGCCTGGGAGAGGGTGAGTGCCCTTCAGCATTAGCTGAGTATTGTTATTTTAGTAGCAAGTGCCTGGAATCTAAACCCATCACCCCTTCCAGCCTGGGGGCCCTTGGTGAGCAGGAGCAGGTCTGAAGAGCACCTGGGTGTCTCACCTTGCTCAGCACAATGAGGGGCGTTTGTTGACTGACTGACTGATGGACTGAAGGCAAGGCATCCTAGGTATCTGGTTCCCAGGGGAGACAGGCAAGGGCTCAAAGACAGCAAGGCCAGGCAGGACCACAGGTTTATTGGGGACTCCACGCACACACGCTTATGGCATCACACGACAACGGCACGGTTACTCGGGACACACACGGTGGCCTCCGCCCACAGCCAGGGCCCAGAGGCAGTGGGGTGCAGTGTCCTCCCTTGTGGCCCAGACCCAGCTGGGTCCCTTCCTCCTAGGCGGCTGAGGGAAGGACTGCTGGGTTGGCCACGGGCCTGGGAAGGGGAAGCGAGCAGGCGAGTCCAGGAGGGGCCGGGGCCGGGGCCGGGGCGGGGCTCGCCTGCCCTCACTCCAGGGACTGTAGCATCAGCAGCTGTTTCAGCACCTTCGTCTGGCTGGTCTCGCGGATTTCGCCAGCCAGGAACATCTCGTCCACGACCGTGTAAACCTATGTGAGGGGAGACCCTGGGGTGAGACGAGGCCCCCCGGGATGCTGGCCCGGACCCTGGAAGCTGGGGCTCTGATGCCCCTCGAGCTGGGACACAGACCTCAGCAGAGGCTCTGGGTGGCTAGTGCACCACGGGTCCCCCCCGTCCCCCTCCTCCGGCTTCTTCAGCCTCCTCTTCACCAGGAGCCTACCTTGTAGAAGTTGAACACCAGGTCCAGTTCACAGACATTGTGGAAATATTCGTTTAAGACCTGGGAGAGGAAGGCAGAGGTGGTAAGAGATGGGCAGGGAGAGAGCCACACACGCACACAGGTGGGAACAAGGTCATCAGAAAGAGACAGCAAAAAAAAGAGACCAAGGGGGAGGCAGGGGAGAGAGAGAGACAGCGACAGGGAGAGAGGCAAGGAGACACACAGAGAGAAACAAAAGCAAAGATCGATGCAAAGAGATGGCAAAAGGTCAGGCGCGGTGGCTCACACCTGTAATCCCAGCACTTTGGGAGGCTAAGGCAGAAGGATGACTTGAAGTTAGGAGTGCAAGACCAGCCTGGCCAACATGGTGAAACCCCATCTCTACTAAAAATACAAAAATTAGCTGGGCATCGTGGCGTGTGCCTGTAATCCCAGCTACTCAAGAGGCTGAGGCAGGAGAATCACTTGAACCTGGGAGGCGGAGGCTGCAATGAGCCAAGATTGCACCACTGCACTCCAGCCTGGGCGACAGAACAAGACTCCGTCTCAAAAAAAAAAAAAAAGAAAAGAAAAAGAAAAAAAAGAAACGGAGAGAGAGAGTCCCAGTCACTGCAGAGCGGAGGGCTCAGGAGGGACCAGGGAGGGTTCCCAGGCCTTGGGGGCCACTCCAGGGCTGCCCGCCCGCCTCCCCACCTTACCTCCACGAAGTTGTGAATGGCCTCCAGGTAAGCCAGGTTGTTGTCATTGACATCCACACAGATGCAGAAGTAGAGGCCAGCATAGCGGCGGTAAATGATCTTAAAGTTCCGGAACTGCAGAACAGAGAGGCTGTCAGCAACGGAGCTTGCCAGGACCCAACATGCCAGACAGAGTGGGGCCAAAACATTCACTCCTTCACTCCATACGTGGTCCCGAGGCTCAGCTCTGTGCCTGGCCCTGTGCTGGGGTCACAGCAGTGACCGAGACAGCCCTAACCCTGCTCACAGTGCAGCGGGGGCAGGCATCCCCAGAATGGACAGGATGGGCTGTGAGAGCCCAAAGAGGGTGCCTAACCCCCTCTGATCCTGGAGAGTCAGGGAGGGCTTCCTGGAGGAGGGGGTATCGGAGCTGAGACCTGGAGGATAGGCAGGAATGTTCTAAGCAGATAGCAAAAGCCCAGGGCTGGGCGGGAGCCTGACATGTTCAATAGTGTCCATGCAACCTTGCCACTCCCTTCTGTGACTTCCTGCTACCTCTGGAGACAGTCACATTCCTTAGCCTGGAATTAATTAACTCAATTATTTAACAAATACTTCCTGAGCAGCTACTCTATGCCAGGCCTGTGATAGGCAGTGTGGGGAGGAGGGTTACCACTGCCACCGACGATCCTGGGTCCTTGTCCTGCCCTCACTGAAATGCGATATACACAGCATAGTAACACAGACACACACCGTGAACAAACATGCCAGGATCAGGGACATGGATTCTCATTTTATGCGTGTGTTAAGTAGACAGAGACAGATATATATATGCATACTGGGTTGCAAAGTACAATGTCTTTGGCCAAAACCTGAAAATCCCAGTTCAGTTCTATATGTTCTCAATGTCAGGTTCATTACAAAAAAAAAAAAAAAAAAAAAAAAATCCCAGCACTCCAGGAGGCCGGGCGAGAGGATCACTTGAGCCCAGGAGTTTCAGGCCAGCTTGGGCAACATGGTGAAACCCCGTCTACACAAAAGTACAAAACTTAGCTGGGTATGGCGGCGTGTACCTGTGGTCCCAGCTACTCGGGAGGCTGAGGTGGGGAGATGACCTGACCCTGGGAGGTCAAAGCTGCTGTAAGCCACGTTCCCATCACTGCACTCCAGCCCGGGAGACCCTGTCTCAAAAAACACAAAAAAACAGCGGCTCTAGGTCTGGGGTGTGCGTGTGTCGCCACCTGCTGACAGCTATGAGTGCCAGCATCAGTCTTCGGCTTTTTTTTTTTTTTTGAGTCTCGCTCTGACGCCCAGGCTGGAGAGCAGTGGCGCGATCTCGGCTCACTGCAGTCTCAGCCTCCTGGGTTCAAGCGATTCTCCTGCCTCAGTCTCCCAAGTAGCTGGGATTACAGGTGCGCCACCACACCCAGCTAATAGCTTTTTACTCATTTTTTCAGCTCAATCTCTTGTTCATTGCTATACTCCAAGCATGTTTTCAGGGTTTTTTTTTGTTTTTTGGTTTTTTTGAGACAGTCTCACTCTGTTGCCCAGGCCAGAGTGCAGTGGCGCAATCTTGGCTCACTGCAACCTCTGCCTCCCAGGTTCAAGCAATTCTCCTGCCTCAGCCTCCTGAGTAGCTAGGAATACAGGTGTGCACCACCACGCCTGGCTAATTTTTGTATTTTTAGTAGAGATGAGGTTTCACCATGTTGGCCAGACTGGTCTCCAACTCCTGACCTCAGATGATCCACCTGCCTCTGCCTCCCAAAGTGCTGGGATTACAGGCGTGAGCCCAGCCTGAGTATGTTTTCTGGTGTGATTACAGTAAGGCCTACATATAACCCACGGGTAAATGAGCTGACACTGATCATCAGTGCTCCTCTCTTCTTGCAATCCAGCTTTTCTGGCTCTCACCCTCCTCCGCCTCCAGCTACTGCTCCATCTTTCCAGTCTCCCTTCCTGTTTTAAATTTCGAGGCTTCTCAGGGATCTGCCGCAGACCCCCATCTCTCCTCCAGCTACATTCTCTCAGAGAAGCACATTCTCTCATCCTGCAGGCTGGGGCAGGTGTCCCCTCTGAACATCCCATGCCACTGCCCCACCCCTGCCCCGCCCCAGCCTGACCACTGCCGGTCGCCACTGTCTGGGGATGGGTCTGTCTCTCCATTGGACTGAGCCTGTGGGGGAAGCTGGAGCTGTCACACTGTGTCCTCCATGCTGCCCTGCAAAGGGCTGTCACAGGTAATGGCCCCCAAAGACATCCACATCCTAATCCCAGACCCTGTGAATATGGGACCTTATATGGCAAAAAGGCACTCTGCAGTCTCAACTTGTGACGAAGTTAAGAAGCATGAGATGGGGCGATAATCCTGGATGGTTCAGGCGGGACCAATGTCCTCACTGGGCTGCTAATAAGGGAAAGCGGGAGGCGGGACAGTGCGAGTCAGACAGAGACTGGAAGACGGCCAGGTGCCAGGCCTCATGCCTATCATCCCAGCACTTTGGGAGGCCAAGGCTTGGTCTCAGGAGTTCAAGAGCAGTCTAGGCAACATATCAAGACCCATCTCTATAAAACATACAAAAAAATTAGTTGGGCGTGGTGGCAGGTCCCCGTAGTCCCAGCTACTCAGGAGTCTGAGGTGGGAGGATCCCTTGAGCCTGGGAGGCGGAGGCTGCAGTGAGCTATGACTGCACCACTGCACTCCGGCCTGGGGCACAGAGTGAGACCCTGTCTCAAATAATAATAATAATAACAAGAGGGATAGCCCGCATCTTCCAGTTGCCTACTCCTCCCTTTGATCTTCACTCACAAATCCCCTCCAGGAAGCCCTCCAGACCCCCAGGCTGGGTCAGGTGCCCTCCCCCAGCCAGGCTCCTCGATCCCAGCCCTGCCTACTCTGGTTGTCACTGTCTAGGACAGGCTTGTGTTCCTTCCTGGGCTATGAGTCCCAAGGCAGCACAAGGCTGTCTCAGTGCTGCTGTGAACCCAGCACTGGGCTGATCACAGAGGAGGCACACAGAAACATTAGGTGAATACATGCACAAAGGAACAACTGAATGAATGGGCGGGCCTGGATCCTGGAGGCATGGAGGAACTCAAGACCTGAGGGTCAGCCTTCTCTGTAACATTCTCATTTGCCCAGCCGGACTTTCCGGCTGCCCCTGTATCACTGGGCCTCACTGACCCCTCCCGTGCCCCAGCCCTCAGCACAGGACCAGCCACTACATTAGCAGCAAGGCACCCACACAGCCAGAACACCCAACACCCAGTTCCTCTCCCCCTTCCCACCTGCTGCTCTTGGTGACACCACCAGTGACCTCCTCCTGGAGAGGTAAGTCCAACCCTGTCCCTCTCCTGGCTGCTGGGACACCCAATCTGTTGGTTCTCCTCTCCCTCCTCATCTTTCTGCCTGCAGACGTGGCCCTCTGGTGCTCTCCTCGGTCTATCCTCACTTCCCCGGTGAGCTCCTTGGCCTCGGTTTCCCTCTATGTGCAGAAATGCCGTTTCCATATCCTACCCAGCTCTCTCCAAGAACCCTGACTCGTCACTTCTTCCTGGACATCTCTGCTGGGATGTGGACGATACTCGGGGCCAGACCCCCAACACTTCCCTCCTGATCTTCACCTCCGCCTGCCCTTCCCATCTGCCCATATCAGATAATGACAGCTCCATCCTACCCGGGGGCTCAAGTGGGAAATCTAATTGTCGCCCTGGCTCTGCTTTCTCTCACATTCCACATCCAGTTCTTGGCCATTCAGCTGGGTCCACCTCTAAAACGCTCCTGGCCACACCGACGGCTTCCATGCTGGTCCAGTCACCAGCATCTCCCACCTGGACCACTGCAGCCACCTCTCTCCGAGCAGTCTCCTCTCTGCTCTTGCCCTATAGCGCAGCCTCAAGTCGGCCAATGGCCATGCTCTGCTCAAAACCCTCCGTGGTTCAAGACCAGCCTGGACAACATAGCAATACCCCATCTCTACAAAAAATTTAAAAATTAGCCAGGCGTGGTCGCTCATAGCTGTAATCCTAGGACTTTGGAAAGCTGCGGTGGGCGGATCGCTGGAGCTCAGGAGTTCGAGACCAGCCTGGGCAACATGGCGAAACCCTGTCTCTACCAAAAATACAAAAATTAGTACGGCGTTGGTGGCACATGCCAATGGTCCCAGCTACTCAGGAGGCTGAGGTGGTAAAATTGCTTGACCCCTAGAGGCAGAGGTTGCAGTGAGCTGAGATCGCACCACTGCACTCTAGCCTAGGTGACAGAGTGAGAACCCACCTGAAAAGAAAAAAAAATTTAAAAATTAGATGGGCATGGAGGTGCATGCCTGTAGTCCCAGCCACTTGGAAAGCTGAGGTGGGAGGCTTGCTTGAGCCTGGGAGGGTACAGTGAGCTGTAATTGCATCACTGTACTCTAGCCTGGGAGACAGAGCAAGAAAGACTGTGTCTCTAAAAAACACCAAAAAACAAAAACAACCTTTCTTTTTTTTTTTTTTGAGAGGAGTCTCGTTCTGTTGCCCAGGCTGGAGTGCAATGGCACGATCTCGGCTCACTGCAACCTCTGTCTCCTGGATTCAAGTGATTCTCCTGCTTCAGCCTCCCGAGTAGCTGGGACTACAGGCACCCACGACCAGGCCTGGCTAATTTTTATATTTTTAGTAGAGACGAGATTTCATCATGTTGGTCAGGCTGGTCTCGAACTCCTGACCTCATGATCCACCCACCTTGGCCTCCCAAAGTGCTGGGATTACAGGAGTGAGCCACTGTGCCCGGCCAGCAAAAACAACTTTTCTATGGCTCCCATCTGACTCACAGTAAGAGCCCAAGTCTTCCCTGCAGCCCTGCACCAAGAGATTACCCTGTTAATCTTCTCTCTTTCATCTCCTCCCCTTCCTGGCTGCATTCCTGCTATCCCTGGAACGCCCTAAGTATTCTCCTGCCCCAGGGACTTGCACTTGCTGTTCCCTTGGCTTGAAATGTTCCTCTCAGACATTGGCTCCTTCCTCCCCCTCAAGTCCTTCAGGTCTTGGCTCCAATATCACCTTTTCAGCAATGCCATCCTAACCAAACCATTTAAACCTGCACCCTGGCTGGGCGCAGTGGCTCATGCCTGTAATCCCAGCACTTTGGGAGGCCGAGGCAGGCAGATCACTTGAGCTCAAGAGTTTGAGACCAGCCTGGGCAACATGGTGAGACCCCATCACTACCAAAAATACAAATATTAGCTGGGCTTGGTAGTGCACAAGCCTGTAGTCCCAGCTACTCAGGAGGCTGAGGTGGGAGGGGAGCTTGAACCTAGGAAGTCAAGGCTGCTGTGAGCCATGTTTGTGCCACTGCACTCCCACCTGGGTGACAGAATGAGCTCCTGTTTCAAAAAAAATTTTTTAAAGAGGGACAGGCGTGGTGGCTCACGCCTGTAATCCCAGCACTTTGGGAGGCCAAGGTGGGTGGATCACTTGAGATCAGGAGGTCAAGACCAGTCTGGCCAACATGGTGAAACCCCATCTCTACTAAAAATACAAAAATTAGCCAGTGTGGTGGCGAGCACCTGTAATCCCAGCTCCTAGGGAGGCTGAGGCAGAGAATAGCTTGAACCCTGGAGGAGGCTGCAGTGAGCCAAGATTGCCCCCATTGCACTCCAGCCTGGGTGACTGAGACAGACTCCATTTCAAAAAAAAAAAAAAAGGCAAAAAAGGCCAGGCGCAGTGGCTCATGCCTGTAATCCCAGCACTTTGGAAGGCCGAGGAGGGTGGATTACAAGGCCAGGAGTTCGAGACCAGCCTGGCCAACATGGTGAAACCTCGTCTCTACCAAAAATACAAAATTAGCCTGGTGTTGTGGTGCACGCCTGTAATCCCAGCTACTTGGGAGGCTGAGGCAGGACAATTGCTTGAACCTGGGAGGTAGAGGTTGCAGTGAGCTGAGATCATGCCACTGCACTCCAGCCTGGGTGACAGAGTAAGACTCTGTCTCAAAAAAATTAATTAATTAATTAATTAATTCAATTCAATCAAATAAAAAATAAAGACAGGGTCTTGCTACATTGCCCAGGCTGGTCTTGAACACCTGGGCTCAAGCAATCCTCCCACCTTGGCTTCCCAAAGTGCTGGGATTACAGGCATGAGCCACTGCGCCTGGCCTATTCTCTCTACTTTTCTGTGTTTGAACATTCTATAGGAAGTTTGAAAAACGCACCAGCAAAAAAAATTTGACAAAAAAAAAAAATTCTTTTTTAATCGTAGGCAAAAAAAATTAATAACAATGCAGAACAAAAAGGCAAAATATTAATACTGATTAAATCTGGGTAGTAGGTATATGAACCTCCAATCTACTTTTCTTTCATTGTACTAATCTGTATGTTTATGATTTTTCACAATGAAAAGTACAAATAAAGGAAGGGAAGAAGCAAGCAAGCTCAAAGCGGGTTGAGTGAATGATATAGGATGGACAGAGGGTCCAAGGGGTTCTTGCAACTAGAAGCTGGGCAGGGAGTGGCGAAGTAGGGCACGAGGAAGCAGCGGGTTGCAGGAGGCATGGAGCGGGCGTCACCTCCACAAAGTTGGTGTGTTTGGCGTCTCGGACGGTGACCACGGCATGCACCTCCTCGATCAGCTTCTGTTTCTCATCATCATCAAACTGCATGTACCACTTGGCCAGGCGCGTCTTGCCTGCCCGGTTCTGGATGAGGATAAAGCGGATCTGGGGGCAGCAGGAGGAGAAGGAGGAAGTGAGAGAGGCAGAGAGGGCGGGTTGGGCGCTGCCCAATGGCCTCACCCATCCACCCAGAGGGGAGATAGGGCTCAGGGCCTCCCTGCTGCCTGACTTCCAGGAGTCTCGGCTGCTCCCCAGACCCAAGCCAGGCTGGCCTGGCCACACGCTTCATCCCAGGTCCCTCCAGCACCCCTGTGGAGTGACTTCCCTTCCACAAGTCTCCAACTCTGGAGTCAGCTCCAGGGCCCCGAGTCCCAGGCTCCACCACCTCTTATCTCTCTCTCTCTCTCTTTTTTTTTTTTTTTTTTTGTAGAGACAGAGTCTTGCTATGTTGCTGGTCTCAAACTCCTGGACTCAAGCAATTCTCCCACCTCGGCCTCCCAAACTGCTGGGATTACAGGTGTGAGCCACTGTGCCCTGCTTTGTCTGCCCCTCTAGGCCTGTTTCCTCACCAGCAAAACAAGTCTCCCAAGAAGATTCATCTCACCAGGGTGGTTTTTTCATTATATTTTTTGTTATTTTTAAGTTTTCAGACAGTGTCTAATTCTGTCACCCAGGCTGGAGTGCAACGGCGCAATCTCGGCTCACTGCAACCTCCGCCTCCCAGGTTCAAGCGATTCTCCTGCCTCAGTGTCCTGAGTAGCTGGGACTACAGGCACCCGCCACCACGCCCGGAAAATGTTTGTATTTTTGGTAGAGACGGGGTTTCACCATGTTGGCCAGGCTGGTCTCAAACTTCTGACCTCAGGTGATCCACCCGCCTCTGCCTCCCAAAGTGTGGGGTTATAGGCATGGGCCACCGTGCCTAGTCAGCCAGGGTTTTTTTAAAGGTTAAAAAAAAAGTTTATAAACTTAGTTCGGTGGCTGGTAGGTGGTAGATACTCAATAAACGTTTGAGGTTCAGACTCCTTTGGGCTAAGTCTCAGCTCTGCCACTTCTTTTTTTCTCTTTGCTTCCTAACTTTTTATAAAATTGAAATGTAATTCACACACCATAAAATCCATCCACTTAAAATGTAGACAGTTAAATGGTTTTTGGTATATTCACTTAGTATATATTCACAGTTGTGTAAAAATCACCACTTTTTTTTTTTTTTTTTTTGAGACAGGTTCTAGCTCTGTTGCCCAGGCTAGAGTGCAGTGGCGTGATCCCGCCTCACTGCAACCTCCATCTCCTGGGTGCAGGCCTCCCAGGTAGCTGGGACCGCAGGTGCACACCACCACCAGGCCCAGCTAATTTTTTGTATTTTTAGTAGAGACGGGGTTTCACCATGTTGTCCAGGCTGGTCTCGAACTCCTGGCCTCAAGCGATCCACCCACCTCATCCCCCCAAAGTGCTGCATCAGGCGTGAGCCACCGCACCCCACCTAATATCACCACTATCTAATTTACTATCTAATACCAGAACATTTTCATCATCTCCCCCCAAAAAACTCCCCACCCATTAGCAGTCACTCTCCGTCCCCCCAGGGCCTGGCAGCCACGAGTCTCCTTTCTGTCTCTGTGGATGTGTCTGTTCTGGACATTGCATATGAGTGGAATCATGCACTCTGTGGCTTTCGTGTCTGGCTTCCTTCACTCAGCGTGACGTTTTCCAGGCTCATCTGCGGGGTGGCAAGCGGCAGAGCCGCAATTCCTTTCCGTGGCTGAGTGATCCTCTGTTGGATGGATAAGGCCGTACTTCGGACATTTGGGTTGTTTCTGCTTTAGGGCTATTATGAATAATACTGCTATGAACATTCGTGTATGAGTTTTCGTGTGGATGGATCATTTCTCTTGGGTATATACCTAGGAGTGAGATTGCTGGGTCATAGGGTAACGCTATGTTTAACTTTCTCAGGAATTGCTAAACCGTTTTCCAAAGCATCTGCCACTTTCATGACTTAACTTTGGTGCCACTTTGGTGCCTGAGTTTACTGTGAGGAGTAAAGGATATTCCTGGCCGGTCACGGTGGCTCACACCTGTAATCCCAGCACTTTGGGAGGCCAAGGCGGGCAGATCACTTGAGGTCAGGAGTTCGAGACCAGCTTGGCCAACATGGTGAAACCCCATCTGTACTAATTAGCCAGGTGTGATGGGGGGCAGGGGGGAGGTGGCTATAATCCCAGCACTCGGGAGGCTGAGGCATGAGAATCACTTGAACCCAGGAGGCAGAGGTTGCAGTGAGCTGACATTGCACCATTGCTCTCCAGCCTGGGTGACAGAGCGAGACGCTGTCTCAAAAAAACAAAAACAAAAACACAGAGGTATAGTACAGTGACTGGCACGTACTAAGTGTTATATAAGAACCAGCTCTTAGCAGCATTATATTTTCCATTATGTGATGTTCAGAAAACCATGGCCAAAGTTTACTCCATTAGAAGCTCTGGGCCCATTTCTGTCTGAGACAGGCATGCTTATGCCCATTTTATAGATGAGGAAACTGAGATTCAGGGAAAGGAAGTCTCACAGCCAGAAAGCAGAGGTGGGAGTCCAAAGGCTTTGCTCTGAACCACCTGACCCCAACTTGTGGGAGCCTTCTCTCTTAGGAAAGAGAGCCCTCTAGTCCTGTCTTTTTCTTTTCTTTTTTGTTTTGAGACAGAGTCTCACTCTGTTGCCTAGGCTGGAGTGCAGTGGCACTGTCTTGGTTCACTGCAACCTCTGCCTCCAGGTTCAAGCGATTCTCCTGCCTCAGCCTCCTGAGTACCTGGGATTACAGGCGCATGCCACCATGCCCGGCTAATTTTTGTATTTTTAGTAGAGATGGGGTTTCACCATGTTGGTCAGGCTGGTCTTGAACTCCTGACTTTGTGATCTGCCTGCCTCAGCCTCCCAAAGTGCTGGGGTTACAGGTGCGAGTCACTGCGCCCAGCCTTTTTTTTTTTTTTTTTTTTTTGAGACAGAGTCTCATTCTGTCGCCTAGGCCAGTGGCACAATCTCGGCTCACTGCAGCCTCCGCCTCCCGGGTTCAAGCGATTCTCCTGCCTCAGCCTCCCAAGTAGCTGGGATTACAGGCATCCACTACCACACCTGGCTTATTTTTGTATTTTTAGTAGAGACAGGGGTCTCACCACGTTGGCCAGGCTGGTCTCGAACTCCTGACCTTATGTGATCTGCCTGCCTCAGCCTCCCAAAGTGCTGGGATTACAGGCATGAGTCACCGCCCCAGCCTGAGAGTCTTTTCTTAGGAAAGAGAGTACACTCTCTTTCCTAAGCCTCATTCTCCACACACTCTATCCTCCCTCCCCCAACCAACCAAACTGGACCGGAACAGGATGTTACACTCTCCTTCCAAGAACTCCTTCTGCTGAGCCAGGGAAAACCACTTCTTAGCAGGGCTGGGGTCCCAGGCAGGAAGGGACGTTGGGGGGCCTACACCAGGCAGCCACAGCCTGGGAGCAGAGCCGGAGACGTATTCACACAGTTAGGAGAACTAGAAGCAAACCCACAGAGTTGACAAAAAACTCTGCCTCTTACTCCCAAATTCCCTTATATACCTCTCCCTGTTTTCTTCCCATTTGGAATCTCAAGTCCCCTCCGTCCTGAATCCCTGCATCCTCACGCCTCTCCTGTCCCCTCTAGATGCCCCCCAACCTTCCCTGTCTCCAATCCCCCTCCTCTGGAGTTGTTCCCTTTTGACCTCCACTTTCTCAGTCTCAGTTCCCCTCCTTGGGGCCTCAATGGGCTTTTTATTGGTGACATCCCTTGTCCCACTCCCAAGCTTCCTCCCTTCTTCAAAAGGTCACATTTTGCTTCCAAGGACCCTGTTCCTGGAGGAGACTCCGCCCCCGCTCTGACACTCTTTCCCATTCGTTTTCTTTCCCAACTTCCAGCCCAAAGAACCCTTTCCTAGATCCAAAGCCCCAATCTGGGGGATAGGGGCACTCCTAAATCCAATGTTGAGTCTTTGCCCCAACAAAGATTCCTCCCCAGGTCTCACACTTTCAAGCCTACTCCCCACCTCACAAGATCTCTCCTCTTGGAAAGACCTATTCAATTGCTCCCCATTCATTCCGAGTGTCCATCTTACCTCCAGGTCCTCTCTCCTTTTACAGCGCTTTCCCAGACCCTTAAGTTTCATTCCCTACAGTTGCCTCCTTTTGGTTTCCTGTGCCAGGTCTCTTCTTGAGATCATCCCTCTCTCACAGGCAGTCTCCTGCCCCTGTCTCAACATCCCCTCTCCACCTGCAATCAGATCCTTGTCTCTAGAGACTCCTCCCATCAAGAAAACCTCCCTCCCCTTTTCCAAGGTCTCGCGTTCTTGTCCCAGCGCTCCCGCCACACTTCCAGAGCGCCTTCCTCTTTCAGACGCCCTCTCCTCACCTCCAATGCCTTCTCGCTACCCACAAGACTGTGCCTCACGAGTTTCCTCTCGTTTCAAAGCTTCCAACCATCTACAACGTCTCCCACCTGCACAGCCCTTTCCCCTTGGAACACCACCCCCAATGCCCGTCGTCGCGAGACCCCTGGTAACCCCCGCGCGCAGAATCACCGCCCTGTGCCCTCCTTCCCGGCCCTGGATCGGTCCCAATCCCCAGAGCCCGCGCCCGACCCAGACCATCCGCGGCAGAGAAGGGACTTGTCAGCGCCCGATCCAGCCTCGGCTATTTACGCGTGGGCCCCCCCTCCGCCAGTCCCCGGCGTAGCGCTCCCCCGTTACCATGGCGACCCCCGTCCAGACCCCAGCGGCCCCGGTCCCGCGGCGACTGGGCAGCTCCGGCTCAGGGTGCAGTTGTAGGGCCCAGAGCTAGAGCGGACTTCCGGTAGAAAAACCCGCCTGCCTTCTCGCGCACAGACCCCTGGGAGTTGTAGTTTCACCAATGGGGCCAGCCTGGGTGAAGATGGGTGAAGAGTCAGAGCCAGTCCTTTTCCTACCAAACGAGTCAGATCCCAAGTGCATGCTGGGATTTGTGGACAAACATCTTTACAGAGGACTACAATTCCCGAGATGCTGAAGAACCAGCGGTGCAGGCGTTGCATTCAGGGAAATGTAGTTCTCTTAGGTCCCCGCCCCCCACCCAGGGGAGAAGGGCATGCTGGGAATAGTAGTTTTAAATTTTAAAAAACTGTCCTGGGGAGCTAGAAAATGTCTTTCCATTCCTCATCCAGTGATTTGTTTAATTTTTTAAAAAATAGAGACAGGGGTCTAGATATATTGCCTAGGTTGATCTCGAACTCAGCTTCAAGCGACCCTCAGCCTTCCAAATCACCAGGATTACAGGCATGAGCCACCTCAACACCAGGCCAGTGCTTTGCTTAAAATATGTTGCGTGTGTCCCTCGGGAGACAACAGTTTAAAAGCATGAATTTGAACCGGCCCGGCGCGGTGGCTTACTCCTGTAATCCCAGCACTGTGGGAGTCCGAGGCAGGCAAATCACTTGGTCAGGAGTTCGAGACCAGCCTGGCCAGCATGGTGAAACCCCATCTCTACTAAAAATACAAAAAATTAGCCAGGCATGGTGGTGCGCACCTGTCGTCCCAGCTACTCGGGAGGCTGAGGCAGGAGAATCACTTGAAGCCAGGAGGCAGAGGTTGCAGTGAGCCCAGATCTCGCCACTGCACTCCAGCCTGGGCAATAGAGAGAGACTCCAAAAAAAAAAAAAAAAAAAAATCTCTAGTCTGGCCGGGGCATGATGGCTCATGCTTGTAATCCCAGCACTTTGAGAGGCTGAGGTGGGTGGATCACCTAAGTTCAGGACTTCGAGACGGCCAACATGGTGAAACCGTTTCTACTAAAAATATAAAAATTAGCTGGGTGTGATGGCAGGTGCCTGTAATCCCAGCAACTCGGGAAGCTGAGGCAGGAGAATTGCTTGAACCTGGGAGGCAGAGGTTGCAGTGAGCCGAGATCACACCATTGCACCCTAGCTGGAGTGACAAGAGCGAAACTCTGTCAAAAAAAAAAAAAAAAACCCTCCAGGTCAGCAGTTAGTTTAGCTTTTTTTTGGTGTGTCTTTGTTTTTGCTTTTTTCTGAAAGAGGGTCTCCCTTGGTCACCCAGGCTGTAGTGCAGTGGCATGATCTCAGCTCACTGAAGCCTCAACCTGCTGGGCTCAAGTGATCCTCCCACTTCAGCCTCCCGAGTAGCTGAGACTACATACACATGCCGTCACACCTGGCTAATTTTTTGTACTTTTTGCAGAGACAGGGTCTTGCTATGTTGCCTAGGCTGCTCTTGAACTCCTGAGCTCAAGCGATCCTCCCTCCTCCACCTCCCAAAGTATTGAGATTACAGGCGTAAGCCACCATGCCCAACCTAGTTTGGTTTTTTAAATGGCCTTTATTACATTTTTTAAATTATTTTATTTGCCCTATGAGTATGTGTGTATGTTTGTCTAGATCTCTCATTAGGTAGTGAGTTGTTGAGGGCAGGGACCCTGTCTGATAACTGTATCTTCATTACCTAGAACATGACAGATGGTAAGCAGTCAATAAAGTTATTACTATTAGTACTGAGGGGAGATTGGCCCTAATAAGAACAAAGCAGGCCAGGCATGGTGGCTCACTCCAGTAATCTCAGCACTTTAGAATGCCAAGGCAGGCAGATCACCTGAGGTCAGGAGTTCAAGACCAGCCTGATCAATATGGTAAAACCCCATCTCTACTAAAAATACAAAAATTGGCCGGGCTTGGTAGCACTTGCCTGTAGTACCAGCTACTTGGGAGGCTGAGGCAGGAGAAGCACTTGAACCCTGGAGATGGAGGTTGCAGTGAGCCGAGATCGTGCCACTGCACTCCAGCCTGGGGGACAGAGAGAGAGAGAGACTCCATTTCAAAAAAATAATAATAATAAATTAAATAAATAAAACAAAATGTATTGTAGAATTATGTAAATTTAAGGTATAGAACTGGCAGAATAACCAACACATAGTTGTTGAATATTATAGGGGCAAAAAGAGGCCAGAGATCATTTCTGTCTTGTGTACTTTTCTGTCTCCAACAGGGTTGATACTAGGATGACACAAGCAAAGTGTCCAGGTTGCAAAATTTTAAAAGGACCTCACTCTTAGCTGCCAATTCCTGTCTTACACAGGACTGAGAATATGTGCCTCATTAAATTTTGTGCCCTCAACACGTCGCTTGCCTCCCCTCAGTCCCAGTCCTGATCTCCAGTGTTCAACTTAACACTTGGCACAAGTCTGGTGTTCAATAAACATTTGTTGAATGGATGAATGCATTTGCAGCAAGAAAACAGACCCTGCCCCCACCCTCACAGCATTCACAGTCTAGCAGGAAAAATGGACTTAAATGACATAACATAAATAAATTTAAGGCCAGGCGCGGTGGCTCATGCCTATGATCCCAGCACTTTGGGAGGCCGAGGTGGGTGGATCACCTGAGGTTGGGAGTTCAACAGCAACCTGGCCAACATGGTGAAACCCCATCTCTATTAAAAGGACAAAAATTAGCCGGGCATGATAGCGTGTGACTGTACTCACAGCTACTTGGGAGGCTGAGGCACGAGAATCACTTGAACCCGGGAGGCAGAGGTTGTTGTGAACTGAGAGTGTGCCACTTCACTCCAGCCTGGGCAACAGAGTGAAACTCTGTCTCAAAAAAAAAAAAAAAAGAAGGCCAGGCAGAGCCAAGTGGATCACCTGAGGTCAGGAGATCAAGACCAGCCTGATCAATATGGTAAAACCCCATTTCTACTAAAAACAAAAATTAGCCAGGCATGGTGGTGTGCAACTGTAGTCCCAGCTGCTAGAGAGGCTAAACAGGAGAATTGCTTGAACCCAGGAGGTGGAGGTTGCAGTGAGCCGAGATCGCACCACTGCATTCCAGCCTGGGCTACAGAGCGAGACTCCATCTCAAAAAAAAAAAAAAAAAAAAAAAAAGATATTAGCCAGCGCTACAGCCACGAGAACACTATCTTTTTTTCCTTTCTTTCTTTTCTGAGACAGGGTCTCACACTATAACCCAGGCTGGCATGCAGTGGTGCAATCACAGCTCATTGCAGTTTCAACCTCCGGGGCTCAAGCAATCCTCCCACCTCAGCCTCCTGAGTAGTGGGAACTACAGGCACGTGCCACCATGCCCAGCTAATGTTTAAATTTTTTGGAAAGAAGAGGTCTTGCTATATTTTCCAGGCTGGCATGTGGATGCTTGACTGGAGCTGAAGGACCTGTGTTCCAGGTGGCTCGCTCCTGTGGTTGGCAAATGAATGCTGGCTATTGGCCAGAGACCTCAGCTCCTCACCACGTGAATCTGTCCACAAGGACATATGAATGTCCTCACATGGCAGCTGTTTTCCCAAAGAGTGAGTGATCTAAGAAAGAGCATGGCGGAAGCTGCTATGTCTTTTATGGCCTTGCCTCAGATCTTTTATGACACTGTCATTTCCACAATGTTCCATTGGTACCTAATCAGCCCTGTCCAATGCAGGAGGCAATGCAAATACCAGGTGAGACTCACTGGGGTCCATCTTGGAGGCTGGCTGCCACAACGGCTCATAACAGGCACCTAGCTGAGTTGAAGAGTTAGTGACAGCTTCCTAGAAGGGGTGACATTTGAGCTGAGATCAGAAGGAGGAGTGGAGCCAGGCATGGTGGTGCACGCCTGTAATCCCAGCTACTCGGAAGGCTGAGGCAGGAGAATCACTTGAACCTGGGAGGCAGAGGTTGCAGTGAGTCGAGATTGTACCACTGCACTCCAACCTGGGCGACAGGCTGCTCCGTCTCAAATAAATAAATAAATAAATAAAGGCCAGGCGCAGTGACTCATGCCTTTGATCCCAGCACTTTGAGAGGCCAAGGTGGGCGGATCACTTGAGGTCAGGAGTTTGACACCAGCCTGGACAACATGGTGAAAGCCCGTCTCTACTAAAAATACAAAAATTAGTTGGGTGTGGTGGTGCGCGCCTGTAATCCCAACTACTTGGGAGGCTGAGGCAAGAGAATCGCTTGAACCCGGGAAGCAGAGGTTGCAGTGAGCCGAGATGGCGCCACTGCACTCCAGCCTCCGCGACAGGGCAAGCCTCCTTCTCAAAAAAAAAAAAAAAAAAAAAAAAGACGAGTGGGAATTAACCAAGCAAGGATTAGTGTCCAGGATGGGGCAGAGTGCTGGGCAGAAGAACACAGGCACGGAGAAGATCAAAACATTTTCTCTACCCTCAGGAGTCTCATGGCTTGAGTGGTTTCGAGTCTGGGGCTACATGGCACAGACATAGAAAAGATAAGTCCCGAAGGAACAATTATTTATTTATTTATTTATTTTGCTAGACAGGGTCTGGAACTCCTCCTGGCCTCAAGTGATCCTCCTCCCTTAGCCTCCTAACGTGCTGGAATTACAGTCGCGAGCCAGCGCGCCCGGCCTCAATTTTAAACGTTTATAAAGATAGAGAGGTTGTGGCAGGGCGCGGTGGCTCACGCCCGTAATCCTAGCACTTTGGGAGGCCGGAGCAGGTGGATTGCCTGAGCTCAGGAGTTTAAGACCACCCTGGGCAATATGACAAAACCCCGTCTCTAATAAAAATACAAAAAATTAGCGCGCCTGTAGTCCCAGCTGTTTGGGAGGCTGAGGCACGAGAATCGCTTGAATCCGGAAGGCGGAGGTTGCAGTCAACGGAGATCACGCCCTGCACTCCAGTCTGGACGACAGAGCGAGACTGTCTCAAGGAAAAAAAAAAGAGAGAGAGAGAGAGAGAAAGAGAGAGAGGTTGGCTGTTCGCGGTGGCTCACGCCTGTAATCCCAGCACTTTGGGAGGCCGAAGTGGACCGATCACTTCAGCCCAGGAGTTCGAGACCAGCCGGAGCAACATGGCGAGGCCCTGTCTCTACAAAAAATATAAAAATTAGCCGTGTGCACTGGCGCACGCCTATAGTCCCAGACACTCCGGAGGCTGAGGTGGGAGGATCCCTTCAGCTGGGGAGGAGGAGCTTGCAGTAGGCTATGATTGCACCACTGCACTCCAGCTTGGGCGACAGAGCGAGACCCTGTCTCAAATTTTTTTTTAAAAAAATAGATGTTTATTATGCATTCATCCAGTAGATATTTAGTGCGTCTATCTACTAAGCAAGGGGCCCAGGCACTGGGATTCCGCGGTGAATCTGAGCATCCCCGCCTCCCGTTCCTGCCTCATGATTGGCTGCCCTTGGGCCAATGGCTGAAGAGTCCACCGCTCCGCCAGCCCCGCGGCATCCTCCAGCTGCAGCTTCGCCTGTTTGGTTTGCAGGCGGCGCTGTGGGCTCACTGACTCCTCCGTCACACGCAGACCTGGTCCCCACCCTCTCTGATTCTTTCAGACTCTCAGGAATGAATAGAGTGTATACCCCAGAGTCCCACCCTCTTTACAAAATCCTTTTGTGAATTTTTCTGCCTGTGCAGGTTTCCAATACAGGTCCAGAATCCCACGCCCGCCTCTTATCAACCAACACCGGCGGCTCTCCCGTTGATGTGACCTCCAGCCATTCGGCCCGTAGGCCGATGCTTGGGAAATCTTGACAGCGGCCCAAGCCGGCAGTCGGCACTTCTCTCTGTCGATTAATTGTTTACTCGTTTGTTTATTTATCCTGGAGTGAAGGCTAGCCGGGTGCGCGGAGGCGGCTGCCCCCAGGGAAGCCCGCTTCCTGTGGTTGGCTTGCTCAACTACTATCCGCCCTCTTGCGCACTGGAAAAAATTGCAGAGCTGGGAATGCACCCCTTGATGGTTCCGTTCATGCAGTAAAACAATGCCTGGGCCCCTGCCTTGTGCCTGGATCCGTGCTAGGGACATCGACGATGACTGAAACAGCCCTGGCCCTGCCCTCAGGGGCCTTGCAGTCCGATGGGAAAGACCTATCACCAGATATGGACCACCCAAGGTGGCCAGGGCTTGGACGGGAGACCTAAAGGGACTGTGGGAGCTTGGAAGGAGCAGCTGACCCAGCCTGTTGCATCAGAGAAGGCCTCCTGGAAGAGGGGACATCTGAGCTAGCATCTCAAAGAAGGCTAGAAGGACAACCATGTAGTCTCTGGCTACCATGTCCCCAGTGCCTACCACCCCCTTGTTTAGCATTGGATTTTTGTTTTGTTTTGTTTTGTTTTGAGACGGAGTCTCCTTCTGTCACCCAGGCTGGAGTGCAGTGGCGCGATCTTGGCTCACTGCAATCTCCATCTCCCGGGTTCAAGCGATTCTCCTGCTTCAGCCTCCCGAGTAGCTGGGATTACAGGCGTGCACCACTATGCCTGGCTGATTTTTGTATGTTTTGTAGAGACAGGGTTTCGCCACGTTGTCCAGGCTGGTTTCGAACTCCTGGCCTCAAGCAATCCACCCGCCTTAGCCTTCCAAAGTGCTGGGATTACAGGCCTGAGCTACTGTGCCTGGCCGACTCATTCATTTTTATTTATTAACAAGTTTTAATTGTGGGTCATTGGCCAGACTTTGGAACTAGCCAGGGTCCCCTGCCTTCAGAGGGCTCACACATAAAATGGTGATACCAACACAGAACTTCATTTAATCTTTTTTAGAGACAGGGTCTGGCCTTGTGGCCCAGGCTGGAGTGCAGTGGCACAATCATAGCTCACCGAAGCCTTGAACTCCTGGGCTTAAGTGATCTTTCTTCCTCAGTCTCCTAAAGTGCTGGGATCCAACACAGAACTGCAAACCTTGAACCCTGAAGAAATGCTACATGTAGCAACGTGACCCAATTGTCTGGGTTTGTATCTCAAACCTGCTGCTTACTAGCTGTGTAACTTCTCTGTACCTTATAACTTACTCATAAGGTTGTTGTGAGGATTCAGTGAGTTAATGGGTCTAAAGTGCTTTTAGACTGCTGCCTGGCATGTCCAGGCATGGTGGCTCATGCCTGTAAACTCAGCGTTTTGGGAGGCTGAGGCAGGAGGCCTGCTTGAGGCCAGGAGTTTGAGACCACCCTGGGCAACATAGCAAGACTCCATCTCTACCAAAAGAAAAAAAAAACTGGCCAAGTGTCATGGTGAGAGCATGTAGTTCCAGCTGCTCAGGAGGATTGCTTGAGCCCAGGAAGTGGAGGCTGCAGTGAGCCATGACTGGTCCACTGCACTCCAGCCTGGGCAACAGAGCAAGACCCTATCTCAAAAAAAAAATTCACAAAAAAAACAAATAAAAAGAATGTTGACTAGCCTGGCCAACACAGTGAAACCCTGTCTCTATTAAAAATACAAAAATTTGCCAGGTGTGGTGGCACACACCTGTAGTCCCAGCTACTCGGGAGGCTGAGGCAGAAAAATCGCTTGAACCTGGGAGGTGGAGGTTGCAGTGAGCCGAGACCTCGCCATTGCACTCCCACTTGGATGCCAGAGTGAGACTCCATCTCAAAAAACAAACAAACAAACAAAAAAGACTGTTGCGGCCAGGCTCAGTGGCTCACACCTGTAATCCCAGCACTTTGGGAGGCTGAGGTGGGTGGATGGCTTGAGGCCAGGACTTCGGGACCAGCCTGGCCCGAACAGGTGAAACCCTGTCCCTACTAAAAATACAAAAATTAGCCAGGTGTGGCGCCTGTAGTCCCAGCTACTCAGGAGGCTGAGGCAGAAGAATCACTTGAACCCGGGAGGTGGAGGTTGCAGTGAGCCGAGATCGCACCACTGCACTCCAGCCTGGGTGACAGAACAAGACTCTGTCTTAAGAAAACAACAACAACAACAAAAATTAGCGGGGTGTGGTGGTGCATGCTGGTAATCCCAGACTCTGCCTCAAAATAAAAAATAAAAATAAAAAAAGACTGTTGCTTCGCACGAAGTACTCATTTTTATTATTAAAGAACGAGGGATCAGGCCAAATCTGGGAGACTACCCTGAGAAGGTGACTTCAAGCTGAGAGTTGAAGGGTAAATCAGAGCTGATGGGCTCCCAAGGGGTTTGGGGGATCCAGAGTGAGCCCAAGCGTCCTTGTTCTCCAGATGCTGCCAGCTCACAAATTTAAGATTGAAAAGACTTGGAACACTGCATAGGCGTTGTAAAGACATTAATTTGAAATACAGGTATCAGGAATTCACTGCCCCCCACCTTGTCTTTCCTGTGTCTCCTCAAGTAATCTCAAAAGTCCCTTACACATCACGGTTTGTAATGGCAGTCTACGCACTCGATTTGGCAGCCCCGCAGTGCTTAAAGAAAAGTTGTTGTTTCAAGCCACTAACATCTAAAAATCAGACTGAATGCATTAAAAGTGCCTTTTTTTTTTTTTTTTTTTTGAGACGGAGTCTCCCTTTGCTGCCCAGGCTGGAGTCCAGTGCGATCTCGGCTCACTGCAACCTCCGCTTCCCGAGTTCAAGCGATTCTCCTGCCTCAGCCTCCCGAGTAGCTGGGATTACAGGCGCCCGTCACGACGCCCACCTCATTTTTGTATTTTTAGTAGAGACGGGGTTTCATGTTGGCCAGGCTGGTCTCGAACTCCTGACCGCAAGTGATCCGCCCGCCTCGGCCTCCCAAAGTGCTGGGATTGCAGGCATGAGCCACCGCGCCTGGCCCTAAAAGTGCCACATTAAGAAAAAAAAAAAAGTCAATGGAAACATCCTTCAATATAAAAATCTTTATTAATGGAATAAACCCCTGTAATTTTATTTATCAACGCTTACAGAGCGCTTACTATATGCAAGGCATGATTTCAAGAGCTTTGCAAAATATAATCTATTTAATTTTCACAGCAGACCTACGAGGGAGGTACGATTATTATCCCATTTTATAGATGAAGAGACTGATGGCAGAAATGCCAAATGTAATAGGAAACAGCCTTTCTTCATGCATTCCACAAATATTGGCTCGGCGCCCGGGAAGCTCATCTTCCACGATCTGTACTTCCGGAGGAGTCCCAGAGGAACACCTCCTCAGTTCAGAGGAGTCAAGGGTTACAGCGGTGCCCTCTCCCATCACTACTCTTTTCCCTTCAGGCGCCCTAATTGACATTCGATTTGTAGCCATTTGCACAATGCTAAGTGACAGGCTTGGGCTGCACACAGGACCAGGCCGTCTTCCCTCTCCTGGGGATCAGGCGTTCACAGAACCGAAAACAAGTTGCATGGACGCGCTCGTTGGCTGCAGATTTTCTTCACAGCCAGGAGAAAGAGCACGCGCTCTCCAGCCCCGCCTCTTCTTCCGGGACGACGAATTGCGGGGCTCGGATTGGGCTGAGGCGGGCCACGCCTCCTCATATCCTCCAATCAACTCCCTCTCTGGTGCGCTCCCTCCTTCTCAGCCCCGCCCCACCGCCCCACGTTACGTCGCTCCTTCTGGCCTCCTCCGTTATCCCGGCGGCTGCGGCTCGCGCGGCAAACCCACCTCCCATTGCTTCCCATTGGCTGGTCAGGTCCCGCGCGAGCGGGATCGCGCCCTTCGCCCCCCACCCCCAAAACGGGGCCATGCCGCTCTCCTTCGGCTTTCTCCAGGAGCCAGCGCGAGGCAGCAGATCGGCTGCTTGAGACGCGCGCTGCTCCTGCGGACCACTCCCTCCGCCCTGCGCCAGCAGCTGCGCCGGCTGGCAGCCCTCCGCGCACGCGCGCTCGCCCATCCCGCTCCCTCTGCTCGTTTGCAAGTCGCCTCGCGCTCAGTCGCGACGGCGGCCGCCGCAATAGCGGCATTTTCGGGGGCGCACGCGCACTGCACCGTCCGCGGCCGTTCCTAACCTCAGGCAGCGGCTGTGGCAGTGAGCCCCTCGGGTGCGCACGCGCTCTGACCTCTCCCCACTGCCTCGCTGGTTGTCCCTTCGCGGCGCGCGCCCAGGGGCCGTTATACCCCTGCAACGGTCCACGCGCCGCGCACGCGCAGTAGCGAGGGGGGCGCGCGCGCGCGGGAGCGGCCGTCGCAGGAAGGAGGTGCCGCCGCTGCCGCCATTGCGAGGGAGGGAGGGAGGGAGGGAGTGAGCGAGGCTGGTCCGCCCTCCCCCTGGTTCCCGCCCCTCCCCCCTTCCCCTCCCCGCCCCCCGCCCCGAGGGAGAGCCGCGGCGCGGCGGCAGGAGGAGGTGGAGGAGGCGGAGGAGGGAACCCGCGAGGGAGGGTCCGCCCGGCCCCCCGCCGCCGGAGCCGCCGCCGCCGCCGCCGCCTCAGCCGCCGCTGGACTAGGAGCAGGGGAACATGGCGCCGGGGCCCCCGTCGTTGCTGCCGGGATCTTGGAGGCCGGGGCCGCGCTGAGGGCGCCCAGCTGGTGAGTGCGCGAGCTCACGGGCCCCGGGCGGCGAGGCCGGGCGCCGCCCCGCTGCGGGGTCCACGGGGAGGCGGGGACGGCGGGGCCCGGAGCCCGCGAACAATGGAGGAGCTGGAGGGGGAGGGGAGGAGCGGCCCCCCCAGCCCCCCGGGCCCCGCCGTCCCCGTCGCTTCGCGCGTCGGCCCGGCCCGTGGGGCCCTCCTGCCCTTTGGACCTGCCCCTGCCCGCCCCAGCCCTGCTGTCCCCGCCGCCGCCCCCATCCCCGACCCGTTGGGATCTCGGTGTCTGCCTCGGAGCCTACCCGACTTCAGCCAACCGGTTCCCAATTCTGCCCCCCCCTTCCCCCTTCCACCCCTCCATAATGCCCTTCGCTCCTCCCGGGCTCTGCAGTGCTCCTGGGACCCATCTTGACCATTCTGCATCTCTTAATTGTGGCTCCCACTTTTGAGATCCGTGACCCTTCTCCCTCTTCTCGATTCTGCTCTCACCACCCTTCAGATCTGTCCTCGGCCCCTTCTTTGACCTACCTGCTGTGCTATTATTCTTGTCTCAGAATCTGTTGCACCCTGGGAGCTGTCCCTTTAGGACCTGCGGTTCCAACCCTTTGGAGATCCATCTGAGACCCCTGTTCGGCCAGGCACTGCTGCCCCAGGTCTTCCCCTTGGACTTAATCCCGTTCCCTCGTGGGCCCTACTACCCGCATTTCTGTCTGCCCTCTCACAGAGCCTGCTGCACCCCGGGATGCCCCTCGGCTGGCTTTCTGACCCTTCCGTGCCACAGCTCATTCCCCTGATCCCCTCGGACTTGGCTGCACCGTTCTTGCCTGTTCCCCTTCTCAGCTCTTGTTCCCGTTTACCATTCAGACCCTTTCCTCTCTTCCAGACCTTTCTGCCTCTCAGCTCTGCCCCTTGCCCGACCTCAGATCTTGCTGCGCTCCCCTCACCTGCTTGCTTCTGACTCTGCCTTCCCGGGAAGCAGCCTCCTCCCCCTTCTCTGACTCTGCAGGTCTCCCATTTCTGCTATTCACTTAAATGATGTATCCCTAACTCAGACTGCCTTCAGTTTCAGCCCGTGTTCTCTTGGAGGTTTCCTCTCTTCCCCACCTCCTTTTTGGCACTCCTCTGAGCTACTGCATTCATTTGCTTCTCCTTTCTTTGGCCTGTCTCTCCTTCAGTTCTCTGCCTAAAAACTGCTTCCTGTCCCCTCTGCTCCAATTCCTCTCCTCCCCGTTTTAGCCCTTAGACATGCCCTTTAACCTCACTATACCTCTGATACCTCCCGGGCTGGTCACCCATCCCCTTCCTGTTCTGCATCTCACAGACCTGCCCCTAGATCCATTTTGTACCTACACTTTCTTCTCGTTTTTTTCAATTCTACTCCATCCTCTTTATTTAGAGTTTCCCTCCCCAGCTCGGCTCCTTCGGAGCTGTCCACTTGCCCGCATATTTTTAGACCGGTTTTTAACTTCTGTATTGCCGTCCTCTCTTGGAGCGGTCCTTTAACACTGGGGTTCTTGTCACTGTGTCCCCTCTCTGTTCCCTCCCGAGTCTTTTAAGTTTTCCACATGACAGTCTCTTCCCCCCACCATTTTGATTCAGCTCTCACCCTTCACTCTGCTTTATTTGCCCACCCTCCACTGTTCTGCCTCTTGTCTTCTTTTGGAGTTCTCACTCCAATTGTGACATTAAGATGTCTTCTTAATCATTCTTTCCTATGTATTCCCCCCCACCTTCCTCTTGGAGCTGCCTCAGTGCTGTGATAGATTATCACTCCCCTTTGATATCCCTCTCCCAATTCTGTTCCTCTTGGACTTGTTTCCTTCCTCATCTTTTTTTTTTTTTCTTTCCCCTTGTATCCTGCCAGGCTCCTTCTCTTCCCATTTAGTTCCTATCAGACCTGCTCCTCGCAGCTCACCACCCGTGGCCCACCCATTCCCCATTGAGCACTTCCCCTTTCAGGCATATCTTTCTCTGTTCTCCATCCCTCTGCTGCAGAGGCAAAGGGGCTGGATTGGGCCTTCGGCCCTTCAGGCTCTGAGACTGTAGATTCTCTCTCTGCGCCCTAACCCTGAGGGTTCTCTCCCCAGGGATCCTGAGAGATCTGGGTAAATAGGTGGGGGTTGGTTGATTGTTACTACTCTTTGGAGTCTGGGAGTGTCTCCCCCATTTCCCCCACTTCCACTAGGTTAGTAGTGTGGGGGGAGGTAGATCTTTTTCCATTGCCCCATTTTCTTTCCTCTGCTGTTTGCTCTCTCCCTTCCGATCTCTGGGCTTTGCAGCTTTGTGTCCTTTGGAAAAGGGGATTGCAGCTGCTCACAGATCTTTATTCTCTTTCTCACTTTCCCTCCTTCCTTCTTTGAGCCATTGCATAGAGTACCCTCTCTCCCCTTCCACCTCTAAGCCAGCAACCCTAGGAGTGTCCTTCCCTTCCCCCCCCCCTTTCGCCCCTCCCCCCCAGCTGACAAGTTATTTCAATATATAGTTTTACCTCTAGCTGGGGAAATGCCAGTTCTCAAATTATCCCGATCCCACCGGGGGTTATGGCCACAGTTGGACCTAGGGAAGCTACAGTATTGCCTTCCCTAATGGCCTCTGGTTTGCAGTGTGACCTTGTGGGAGGGGATGGGGAAGGTGGGCTTATTTCTTTTTCACCTTTGCCCCGGGAAAGGCTCCAGCTTCCTGGTCTTCAAAATGGTGAGGGCTTGGGTTTGGAAAGCACTTTGCGGTTGTTTGTTGAAAGAGAGAGTGCCAAATGTCACTCAGATTTCTGCCCTCTGGTATTGCAGGCACTCCCTGCCACAGGAGCTGAGTGCCTCTGGGCAGATCCATGCTAGATTCTGGGGCTCATTGCCCTACAAGGGGTGTGTGGGTGGGCCCTGACATTCCTTAAGCTTTTTGAGTGACCTGATTGGGTAGAGTTAGAAAGGGATGCCAGGAACTGGCGGATGTGATTGGATTTTTAGTCTTATTATCTGAGAAATGCGTCTTGGCTACCATTCCTGAGCGATTTTCTTTAATGACTCTATGGTTGTGGGGGGGTATTTAGTTCATTCAGGGGTAGAGGTGGTTTTTACAAAAAATCTATCCAACCATTTTCCTTCCTTAACTTGGGAAAGGGGATCTTTTGCATGTTCTAGGTTTATTTATTTTATTTCTTAAGTAAATCAAAAGACTGATTTTTTTCCCTGCTGTGGCCTAGGGCAATTGTATATTAAAGTAGCCATCCAACTGTGAAGGAGCATTTACTGGAAGGACTTTCTTAACTGTGCTATGATCAAACTTCGTTTATTTTAGTACTTATTTAGAAATAATTCTGTGTGGACACATTTGAAATAAAAACATTCACTGTCATCTACAGAGTTGGATCATTCACTCATCAAATATTAGGGCATTTGTATATGAGACAGTGAAGATGGCTGATAGTAGATTTGTATGGTCCCTTGAACTTTTTAAAATTTTCTGACAGAATCTGGTAATTTTAATAATCTATGTATGGCATGGGTTTTCACCATTATTGACTTAAAGATTTTTGGTTCATTTCCGTTGGTAAATTTTTAGCCTTGTGTGTCATGATTAATTTTCTGAATTTATCCTAGAGTTTGTGTTACCCATTTGGTGTCAATAGTTGTTGTGTTTTTTATTAATATGGAAGTGACAGATAATTAAGAATAAAAACAACTGTGTATGCAGTACTGCTTAAATGTGCGTCCCAGAGTTTTAATACCATTGGCAGCATGAAAAGGTCCTGCATGCCAAAAGCCTAAGTTTACATAATAGGGAGAGAGGAAACACAGAATAAAGAGCTGATTTTTCCACCTTAACTGGTAACCGATGTTCTTAAAGACTGTCAGATTTCTTTGAGGCTAGCAGAGGCCCTAACTCCAGCGTTGCCATATGCTTTCATGATGGGATTGGGTGCTACAGAAATGTGAGGTGGTAGCCTTGGCCTTCTGGCACAGTTAATATGCCATTTGGAGTGGGGGGACTGGAGCAGGAGATGGCGGTAGACAACTGCTTTCAACGTAGTAACATGTTTTCAAGGGCTCTTGCCCTGCCTAGAAAATCTTTGTAAAGACTTAAAAACTAATCTGATCAAAGTTCCTCATTTAAGTTATCATCTTGTTTTCAACTAACCTCTTTTTGGCCATGCTCCCCACCCGCCCTTTTACCTGCCCGCCATTTTCCTTGGCATGATGAAGGTCGACGCATTTAGAACAGTGACAAATCAGAAAATACTCATTCTTCTTGATCCAGAAGAGAAGAAGTTGAAAGAAGTTTTTGGTGTGCAGATTGATGGGCAAGATCCATGGACCTGATGGTGACTTTTGGCAAAGGACACAGCCTGGGAAGGGTGGGGGTTGCACAGGTGACAGTAAACCATAGCCTAATAGATGTTTGGTGAATCTGCGTGTGAGGAGGTGAGGCGTCAGGTCAATATAGTTGGAGATTGAAAAGGTCGGAGTGGTTGTTCGTCTCCACCTAGTCTGGTCTGCTTCCCAACTTTGGTCCACTGTGGTCTCCTGAGAGGTGTTAGGCCGCTTGCAGCGTCTTCCTGTGATCTGCTATGACTTCTGTCAGTCACCACCTGGCAGTCTAAACAATGTCTTGATTTACACAGTAATCTTGACTTTTTTTGAGATGGAGTTTCCCTCCTGTTGCCCAGGCTGGAGTGCAATGGTGCAATCTCAGCTCACCACAACCTCTGCCTCCTGGGTTCAAGCAATTCTTCTGTGTCAGCCTCCCGAGTAGCTGGGATTACAGGCATGCACCACCACGCCAGGTTAATTTTTATATTTTTAGTAGAGATGGGGTTTCACCATGTTGGCCAGGCTGGTCTTGAACTCCTGACCTCAAGTGATCCACCTGCCTCGGCCTCCCAAAGTGCAGAGATTACAGGCATGAGCTACTGCGCCTGGCCTGTTGTTCCCTTTTTTAAAAAATCTTTGGTTATTCATCACAGCACTATCCATGATGTCCAGTTGGTAAGATTTCTTTTTCACGATCTATAAAATAGGTAAAATTGAGATTCTTTGCATGAAGAGAGAAGGTGACTAGCACAAATACCTCCTTTGACGCCTTGCGTTCATTGGAACTCAGTGGGAAAATCAGCGCGTAGTCTAGCCTCCTCATTTACAGATGGAGGAATGGAAGGCTGGCATAGGGCATTGTGACAGGCTTCCTGCCACAGCAGAAAAGTACTGGATTTATATAAGGGCAATGACCTGGCTTCTGATCTAGGCCTTGTCCCAATTAGTTGGGACGTTGAACAAATTGCTTGACTTCTCTGGGCTTCACCTTCCTAGTCTGAAGCCTGGTGTGCTGTCCAGGTCTGATTGTAGATTCTTGTTGTCCTGGGTCACTTACCAAGTTAGTGTTGGAGCTTAGGACTAAGCTCCTGTTGCTACTCTTTGATTCCTCCCTCACCTGCCAATCCCCAACTGCCTGTCATCAAGTCCTGTAACCCAGAGTCTGTGTAGGGGGCTCTTTCCCTGGGAGATGCAGTAAAATGAACTGGATTACCCTTGTTGTATACTTTTTCAGATATAAAATAAACACTGCCTGTTTTTCAACCATTCACATGGAAATTACTTTATAATTTAGGGGGATGGGGTTATCCAGATTATATTAGCTACATAACTAAAACCATATACCTCTTTTAAAAACGATTTGGAATTTTTCAAGCTGAGTCATTGTTGACCTAGGCTCTCAAACAGCAATGGTCTGAACAGCACTTGTATTGCTGGCATTAAGAAATGCAAACAAATAATTCGTGTTCATCTTCCCAAAACTTTTGATCCAGTGCTTTATCAGGCTTCATCTATGAATAATTCTTGAAGATAACTTTTGGCATCTGTCAATCTAATTTTCATTTATTTGCTTCTCTGGTACTGAGAAATGCCATTAAGTTGATATATTAGCAGAGAACCAGATACTTTCAGCCATGAAGTATCATTACAGGAAAGTAATACTTATTTTAGTTGAAAATAGCCAGACTTGCCTATCTCTCTCATCTTCCTTTATTGAAACGAACATTTTCTTTTTATGTACTTTGCAGCAGTTGTGACTGTTGTATTATAGATCTGCAGGTATTTCCTGCCTCTTTTGCTCTCCTGATATCTCTGCATTCTTACTTGGATGATGCCCTCGTCCTGGCCACTGTAGTAAACTGGTAATTGAATTTGGACAGTTGAGAGGCGGCTTCCTATGATGTAAAGAACATTGAAGAAACCTGGGTCCTAGCCCTAGCCCTGTCATTTACTAGCTTTGTGACTAGCCAAATCATTTTCATTTCTCTGGACTACAGTTCCTTCATTTGAAAAATGAAGGGATTATACTAGTTGGTTCCCATTCTGCCTTATTTTGTGGCTAATAATACTTGATTGTCATCTCTCTCTCTAGATAGACAGTAAACTCCTGAGGATGAGGGGCCTCTTATATTATCTTTGATTTCCTACCACACCCAGCAAAAATACCTTGTACTTGGTAGGCCCCCATTGCGTCCATGTTGATAGAAGATAAACAGGTGCTAAAGTTTTTTGTTGTTGTTGTTGTTGTTGTTTTTGGAGATGTTTGTACCAACTGTAATGGCCATTTGCAGGCTTTAAATGCTTAGAGGGCATGCTCTCCTGGTCAGCCTTTTTTTTAATTTTTTCTTTTTTTGAGACAGAGTCTCACTCTATCGCCCAGGCTGGAGTGCAGTGGCGAGATCTCAGCTCACTACAACCTCCGCCTCCTGGATTCCAGCGATTCTTGTGCCTCAGCCTCCCGAGTAGCTGGGATTACAGGCGCACGCCCACCATGCCCATCTAGTTTTTATATTTTTAGTAGAGACGGGGTTTTGCCATGTTGGCCAGCCTGGTCTCGAACTCCTGACCTCAGGTGATCCACCTGCCTCAGCCTCCCAAAGTGCTGGGATTACAGGTGTGAGCTACCGCACCTGGCTCTGGCCCAGCATACTTTAATCTGCATACTTGCTGCATTGTAAATTTCTTGATCATGATGACACAGTTAATAAGTAGTAAGTCAGTGTGAAGAATCCAGATCTGTCTGAGTTCAAAATTTGTTTATTTTATTAGGCTACACTGCCTCTCTGGGTATAAGAATAAGCATAGTTCATCACCTTAAGGAATTTATAGTCAATTGTAAACAATTAACTATATAGGGTGAAGGGAAGTAAATGTTGAATAGACTATTCTGATTAATGTCTGGCTCCTTGGGATGTGATCCTGTATTAATAGTCTTGAAGACTTTCATATTCAGAGATTTGAGCACACAGTAGGTTCCATATCACAGTATTTTGAAAAGAATCTACACAAGTACCAGCTTGCCTTTTTAGCCAGCATATTTGGAAAAGTTGAGCATTTTATGTCTGACCTGAATTCAAACACAGGTGTAACAAAACTGTGTAAGTAAACTAGTCTAACAGGAAGAAGGTAGAGATGTTTGGTCATGTAATGACTCCTTAAATCTACATGTTTTTCAGCAAGTAGAAAAGTATTTGGGTAGCTACAAATTGAGAGATTTTTCTTTAGGCAACTAAAAATACATACATAGAATATATACAACTACAATTTGCCATTTTACAATTAAAAAATAAAAATTAAAAGAAACATACAGATAGAAATACATCTTTCCTCTTGAGTTATTTATGTGGAGCTCACCGTGATTTTTTTTTTTTTTTTTTTTTTGGCGACGTAGTCTTGCTCTGTCACTCAGGCTGGAGCACAGTGGTACCATCTCAGCTCACTACGACCTTCACCTTCCAGGTTCAAGCGATTCTCCTTCAGCCTCCCAAGTAGCTGGGATTACAGGCACTTGCCACCACGCCTGGCTAGTTTTTTTGTATTTTTAGCAGAGACGGGTTTCACCATGTTGGCCAGGCTGGTCTTGAACTCCTGACCTCATGTGATCCACCTGCCTTGGCCTCCCAAAGTGCTGGGATTACAGGCCTGAGACTCCACATCCGGACATGATACTTTATTTAGTAACTTTTTGCATTTTAAAAAAATGTTAGTCTAAAAGTATGCTGGTTAGTTACAGCTAATAGCCTCCTGAGGTGTATATATATAGTTGGCCAGGCGTGGTGGCTCACGCCTGTAATCCCAGCACTTTGGAAGGCCAAGGTGGGCAGATCACCTAAACGCCTAACCCCCAGGGGTAAAGGCTGCAGTGAGCCATGATCGCATCACTGCAGTCCTGCCTGGGTGATGGAGTGAGACCTTGTCTCAAGAAAAAAAATTGTGTGTGTGTGTGTGTGTATTTGCATTGTGTGTGTGTATGTATGTAGTTGCATTGTGCTTTTTCCCCATTTTCATTTAAAAGGTCAAAACTGTGGCTTTATCTCTTGCAGCCTGCACTACTTAGGAATGAGACAAAGGAAAATGATTACCATTAATTGCCATGGGCAATTAAAAAGAGTTCTTTGTTCAGTAACAAATTGATTGTGTACAAATGAAAGTCAGCACTGCATTAATACAAGATTATTAGATTCTTGAAATCAGCATCTTCTGCTAGAGTAGCTTTCACTTCAAGGGAATTATTTCACTGGCAATAGCGTACCTAAATGATTGGTGATAAAATGTATCACTAGGTCTTTATTTTTCAGAAATGCCTGTTAACATTGTAGGTAGAGGCTGGTGGATGCTGCTTTTATGGTAACTTTTTTAATGGCCTGAAATCACTGTATACTTTTTTTTTTTTTTTTTGAAACAGAGTCTTGCTTAGTCGCCCAGGCTGGAGTGCAGTGGCGCCATCTTGACTCACTGCAGGCTCCGCCTTCTGGGTTCACGCCATTCTCCTGCCTCAGCCACCCAAGTAGCTGGGACTACAGGCGCCCGCCACCATGCCTGGCTAATATTTTGTATTTTATTTAGTAGAGATGGGGTTTCACCGTGTTAGCCAGGCTGGTCTCGAACTCCTGACTTTGTGATCCGCCCGCCTCGGCCTCCCAAAGTGCTGGGATTACAGGCGTGAGCTACCACGCCCGGCTTGTATACTTTTTTTAATGCTGTCAACGTATAAGAAATTTCTTCTTCTGGGCTGGGCACGGTGGCTCATGCCTGTAATCCCCAGCACTTTGGGAGGCCGAGGCGGGTGGATCACGAGGTCAGGAGATCGAGACCACCGTGGCTAATACGGTGAAATCCCTTCTCTACTAAAAATACAAAAAATTAGCCAGGTGTGGTGGCGGGCGCCTGTAGTCCCAGCTACTCAGGAGGCTGAGATAGGAGAATGGCGTGAACCCAGGAGGCGGAGCTTGCAGTGAGCCGAGGTCGTGCCACTGCACTCCAGCCTGGGTGACAGAGCAAGACTCCGTCTCAAAGAAAAAAAAAAATTTCTTCCTCTGATTGGTCAGTCAACTGAGGAACGTAGATAAAACCTTTGATAAATGAGGAAGAAGAGAAAAAGACTCTTGACTGCTGTGGAGTAGGTCTTGGCTGTTGGCATGTACCTAGTAGTAGCCACGCAACAACCATAAAGGCTTAAAAAATGGCAGCCTTAGCTAAAGTAGTTGTGATTTGATGTTATGTATATACAAGGTGTATATATTTTCTTGTGTGCAAATCCCCTTTTAAGTTTTTTCTTAAAAAAATAAGGTATAATCTACATGTAGAAAAGTACGTAAATCTTAAGTGTCCATTTCTGAATTTTTTGCATGTTGTACAAGCCCCTTTTTCATATGCTGGGGCATAATTCCCTTTTCTACATAGTTCTTACTGAGCCGGAAATTATTTGAGAGTCTCTATATAAGGCACTTCAATTATTACTTTATATTTAATATACAAATGTGAACATGTAGGATGTTTCTAACTTTACCCATCTGGGCAGGGTCAGATACCTGATAAAGAATGGGATAACGGTGATTTCATTGTATAAACTGTCACAAGTGTGAAAGCATTCTTTTAACAACAGATCTTTTCTACTCGTGTTGTTAATTCCAGATTATTTTGATCTCTGTTTGCTGGAAATTAAAAGAAAAGAGATAGTGGTCACTGCTAATGAGAGTGAAATGGGACTGGTATTGAAATTGCTATCAGGCCTGCAAACTAGTGTGAACTTTCAGGAAAGTAGTGTAGCAATGTTTTATTTGTTTGTTTTTTGAGATGGAGTCTTGCTCTGTCACCCAGGCTAGAGTACAGTGGCATGATCTCGGCTCACTGCGACCTCCACCTCCCAGGTTAAAGCAGTTCTCCTGCCTCAGCCTCCCCAGTAGCTGAGATTACAGGTGCGTGCACCACGCCCGGCTAATTTTTGTACTTTTAGTAGAGATGGGGTTTCGCCATGTTGGCCAGGCTGGTCTTGAACTCCTGACCTCATGTGATCCACCTGCCTTGGCCTCCCAAAGTGCTGGGATTACAGGCGTGAGCCAACATGCCTGTCCAGCAATGTTTTAAGAAACATACAATCCTTGATCTATTTATAAGAATCTATAGAGGGCTGGGTGTGGTGGCTCATGCCTGTAATCCCAGCACCTGGGGAGGCCTAGGCAGGCGGATCACTTGAGGTCGGAAGTTCGAGACCAGCTTGGCCAACATGGTGAAACCCTGTCTCTACTAAAAACACAAAAAATTAGCCAGGCATGGTGGCGGGTGTCTGTAATCCCAGCTACTCGGGAGGCTGAGGCAGGAGAATCGCATGAACCCAGAAGACAGAGGTTGCAGTGAGCGGAGATTATGCCACTGCACTCCAGCATGGGTGACAGAGTGAGACTCTGTCTCACAAAAAAAAAAAAAAAGAACCTATAGGGACCAAGAAAGAGAGATGTGAATCAAGATTGTATACAAAAGAGATGTTAACTATGTTAACTATATGAATGTTTATAAATTTAAAAAAAAATCTAGATGTTTTAACCTTAGGGGAATGGTTTGCTTTGTGGAAAGGTTATGGAGTCATTAAAAAAGTATGTTTTTGAGAATACTTGACGTGGGAAAGTGCACACAAAATAAAATTAAATGTGGGAAAAAATAGGATATAGAACTATAAACAGCATGAGTCCAGTTATTTTAAAATATATATGTGAAAAAGTGGAAGAAATATGCTGAAGTGTTATTAGTTAACTGTGTTGTAGGATTATGGGTGATTAAAACTTTTTTTTTTAATTTTCCCAAGCTTTCCACAATGATTTTACTATTTCTGATTCAGGGAAAAAAAGATTAAACAAGTTTTTTTTTTTTTGTAGTGTGGTTGTATTGTGTTTGGTTTTTCTTATAAACATACGAAGGAAAAATTGAGCCGAAAAGCAAGAAATTCATGGTAAGATCTGTTGGACTCTAGTACCTTTGAAGGTAAGGCATTCACCCTTTCTTAGAGAATAATCAAATTAATTACTAATAACGCTGGGTGAGGTGGCTCAAGCCTGTAATCCCAGCACTTTGGGAGGCCAAGGCGGGCGGATCACGAGGTCAGGAGATCGAGACCGTCCTGGCTAACACGGTGAAACCCCGTCTCTACTAAAAATACAAAAAAATTAGCCGGGCATGGTGGCAGGCGCCTGTAGTCCCAGCTACTCAGGAGGCTGAGGCAGGAGAATGGCGTGAACCCGGGAGACGGAGCTTGCAGTGAGCCGAGATTGCGCCACTGCACTCCGGCCTGGGCGACAGAGCAAGACTCCATCTCAAAAAAAAAAAAAAAATTAATTACTAATAATATTACCAAATAATAACAATGAACTGTTTATTACATACCAGAAGACTAAGAAGTGTTATCTCATTTTCTCCTCACAATAACCCTCTGGGGTAGGTGGTATTCTCACCTTCTAGGTGGGAAACCGAGGTTGCAGAGAGGGGACTTGCCCAAGGCCACATGGCTAGTAGGTCCCCAAAGCAGTCTGGCCCAGAGTCTCTGCTCTCTGTTGACTTCTCTGGCCGACTTTACAGTTTCCAGAGTGCTTTTTTAACACACTTTCCAGAAAGTCTGGAAAGGACTTTACACTTTCCAGAATGCTTTCGCCCAGTGTGATCTCAGCCCAGAGATGAAGAGAATTCAAGTCTACTCCATGGTGGATAGATAGAGCTGAACCCTTAGTTCTCTTTGAACAAGGTTCCCTTCTAACCCCTGAAGTGTGCTTGTTTTAAGAGAAAGGAGCTGGCCGGGCATGGTGGCTCACACTTGTAATCCTAGCACTTTGGTGGGCCGAGGTGGGCGGATAATTTGAGGTCAGGAGTTTGAAACTACCCTAGCCAACATTGGTGAAACCCCATCTCTACTAAAAATACAAAAAAAAAATTAGCCCAGGCTTGGTGGCGGGCACCTGTAATCCTGCTACTTGGGAGGCTGAGGCAGGAGAATTGCTAGAACCCAGGAGGTGGAGGTTGCAGTGAGCTGAGATCGCGCCACTGCACCTCACCTGGCTGACAGAGCGAGACTCTTTCTCAAAAAAAAAAAAAAAGGAGCCGTCGGTCAAAGTCAGGAATGGCTATAAAATTAGTGATGTGTTCCCTTTTATGGGCCAAAAACATCATTTTAATAAGATTTAAATTTATTTAAGCTTTTTTTTTTTCTTTTTTGAGACGGAGTTTTGCCCTTGTTGCCCAGGCTGGCGTGCAGTGTCACGATCTCGGCTCACTGCAACCTCCGCCTCCGGGGTACATGCCATTCTCCGGCCTCAGCCTCCCAAGTAGCTGGGATTACAGGCATAGCGCCACCACCCTGGGCTAATTTTGTATTTTTAGTAGAGACGGGGTTTCCCCATGTTAGTGAGGCTGGTCTCAAACTCCTGACCTCGGGTGATCTGCCCGCTTCAGCCTCCCAAATGCTGGGATTACAGGCGTGAGCCACCTCGCCTGGCTAAGCTATTAATTAAAATTTTTTTCCCAAAGTCCTATTTTGAAGTCCTGTCTATAATTAATTTTATTTAAATAATTTAGCAAAAGTTTGTTAAGCAGAAGAGGGAACAAACTAGTTCTTTGTAGTTCCAGAGGATAGAGGTAGAGGTCTAGGTATCTACAAGGTTTAGAGTGCACAAAACATGCCTCTTCCTCTCTGGGAGAATTTATATGCCGTTTATAAAACAAAAGCAATTCTTCCCTTACAGGTAACACAAGGAACACACTGTTTCTTTACCAGAATGTAAAAAATTTAGAAGGCCAGTGGCCTGATTGTTTTTACTTGATCTTATCTTAAAGAATTATGTGTGACTAAGCATTTCAATGCAAGAATGCATTGACTAGGAAGACAGATTTCGTCTTATTATGAGAAAGAACTTTTAAAGAAAGCGATCCAAGCTCATGTTTTACGTTTTGTCTTTTTTTTTTTTTTTTTTGAGTCAGAGTCTTGCTCTGTTGCCCAGGCTGGAGTACAATGGCGTGATCTTCGGCTCACAGCAACCTCCGCCTCCTGCGTTCAAGCAATTCTCCTGCCTCAGCCTCCTGAGTAGCTGGGATTACAGGCGCCTGCTACCACGCCTGGCTAATTTTTGTATTTTTAATAGAGACGGAGTTTCACCTTATTGGTCAGGCTGGTCTCGAACTCCTGACCTCGTGGTCCAGCCACCTTGGCCTCCCAAAGTGCTAGGATACAGATGTGAGCCACTGCGCCCAGCAGTTTTGTCCTTTTTTTTTTTTTTTTTTTTTTTGAGACGGAGTCTTGCTCTTTTGCCCAGGCTGGAGTGCAGTGGCTCAGTCTCAGCTCACTGCAACCTCCGCTTCCTGGGTTCAAGCGGTTCTCCTGCCTCAGCCTCCTGAGTAGCTGGGATTACAGGCGCCCACCACCACACCTGGCTAATGTTTGTATTTTTAGTAGAGACGGGGTTTCACCATGTTGGTCAGGCTGGTCTCGAACTCCTGACCTTGTGATCTGCCTGCCTCAGCAGGGATTACAGGTGTGAGCCACTGCACCCGGCCCCATTTTGTGTTGGATAAGCAATAATTTTAAAGTTTACCCCATTTGGTTTTATTGTTGTTTTTATTTAACAAGACGTCTACACATATATCTATTAAATATTTATTTACTGATCATTCTTTCTGTTGTCGAGGAGAGTAACAGATCTTCAGTTCAAGGAGGTTGGCGTTCAGACATCAGGAAGAAATTGCAAAATAAAGCGTTTTGGATCCTCTGTGAGATTTTTGTCTTTTGTTCCTCCATTTGTTCTGTGACATCACCTAGAACATGACCTGACAGGTCAGTAGGAGCTCAGTCTTCATTGAATAAAAGTATGAGTTTCTGAATGAGAGAATCCTGGAATAGATGAAGTCTGTCGCCTTTCAGTCTTCAGATTCTTGAGATTCCTCAAGCCATGTAGAGGAAAGAAACTTTCCTATTGTTAGTTTTCATTTGCATCTTACCAACTTTGTGACTTAGGACAAGTCATTTATTCTTAATCTGAGTTCTCGTGTCTATAAAATGGGCTTAAATACCTATTTTGCTTGCCACAGTCTTTTTATTTTTATTTTTTGAGAACTAAATGCCATAACGCTAAAGTTGGTAACCTTTGAGTTTGCTGGAAGAATGAAAGAGAACAATTAGGTAATTAAAATGTTCAGGTAAGCAGGCATGTGAGAGTGCTGCAAAGGCGGCGTGATGAAATTTTGGATCAGTGGAGTGGCACATGCTATTGATTTGTTATCTCTTGGTCTTTGTACAACTTGTAATTTGCCCCCAGGTAGCAGATAGTTTGAAGGTCTTATCAGAAAGTGTCTCATACACCTAAATGTTAACACCAGGTCATAGGCCAAATAGCAGTTGTCCACATTTGTGGAGGCCTCCGTTACTCTTTTTCTCATCATGACACATGGCCTAGGTTTGAGTCCCAGTCCCACCTCTTACCTGCTCTGCAACCTCCGACAAGGCCCTTTAAACTCTTGGTGCCTTAGGCACGTCGTCTTAAAAAGGAGAATATAGTAGTGTTTACTCATAGGGTAACTGTGCTAGTTAATATGCTTACTGTATGTCATTATTAGTGCTGCACTACCTGGACCTGGCTTTATTTTTTTTTTAATTTAATTTTTTTTTTGAGACAGGATCTCACCCACGCTCCATGGAGTACAGTGGCATGATCACACCTTACTGCAGCCTTACCTCACAGGCTCAATCATCTTGCTTCAGCCTCTGAGTAGCTGGGACCACAGGTGTATGCATGCCACCAAGCCCAGCTAATTTTTTTTTTATTTTTTTTTTTCTTTTAAGATGGAGTCTTGCTCTGTTGCCCAGGCTGTAGTATAGTGGTACAATCTCGGCTCACTGCAACCTCTGTCTCCCAGTTCAAGCGATTCTCCTGCCTCAGCCTCCCAAGTAGCTGGGACTACAGGCACCCACCACCACGCCCGGCTAATTTTTGTATTTTTAGCAGAGACGGGGTTTCACCATATTGGCCAGGCTGGTCTCGAACTCCTGACCTCATGATTCACCCGCCTCGGCCTCCCAAAGTGCTGGGATTACAGGCGTGAGCCACCATGCCCAGCCTAAATGTTTTTATTTTTCATAGAGACGGGGACTCGCTGTGTTGCCCAGGCTGGTCTTGAACTCTAGACTCAAGCCTCCCTTTTCAGCCTCCCAAAGTGCTGGGATTACAGGTGTGAGCACGTGGCTGGACTTGGCTTTAAGAGACCAGCTAAAGAATATAGTGGTAGGAAAATATATACAGGCATAACTCAGAGATAGTGTGGGAGTAGTTCCAGACTACTGCAATAAAGCATATATGGCAATAAAGCCAGTCACACGAAGTTTTTCGTTTCCCAGTGCATATAAAAGTTACGTTTTGGCCGGGCGCAGTGGCTCATGCCTGTAATCCCAGCACTTTGGGAGGCGGAGGCAGGTGGATCACCTCAGGTCAGGAGTTCGAGACCAGCCTAACCAACATGGAGAAACCCCATCTCTACTAAAAATACAAAATTAGTCAGGCGTGGTGGCGCATGCCTGTAATCCCAGCTACTCAGGAGGCTGAGGCAGGAGAATCGCTTGATGAAACCAGGAGGCGGATGTTGCAGTGAGCTGAGATCACGCCATTGCGCTCCAGCCTGGGTAGCGAGTAAAACTCTGTCTCAAAAAAAAAAAAAAGTTATGTTTTGGCTGGGCGCAGTGGGTCATGCCTGTAATCCTAGCACTTTGGGAGGCAGAGGTGGGTGGATCACCTAAGGTCAGGAGTTCGAGACCAGCCTGGCCAAAGTGGTGAAACCCCGTCTCTACTAAAAATACAAAAACTAGCCGGGCGTGGTGGTGGGCACCTGTAATCCCAGCTACTGAGAAGGCTGAGTCAGGAGAATCACTTGAACCTGGGAGGCGGAGGTTGCAGTGAGCCATGATCACGCCATTGCACTCCAGCCTGAGCAAAAAGAGCAAGACCCTTGTCTCAAAAAATAATAATAAATAAAAATTAAAAAATAAAAGTTATCTTTATGCCGTACTGTAGTCTAAGTGTGCAGTATCATTATGTCTTTAAAAAAGTATATACCTTAATTTAAAAGTACCTTTTTAAAAATTTAAATATTTTATTAATTTTTTTTTTTGGAGGGGGACAGTTTCGCTCTTGTTGCCCAGGCTGGAGTTCAGTGGTGCCATCTCAGCTCACTGCAACCTCTGCCTCCCGGGTCCAGGCAATCCTCCTGCCTCAGCCTCCCAAGTAGCTGGGATTACAGGCGCCTGCCACCGCGCCTGGCTAATTTTTTGAATTTTTAGTAGAGACGGGGTTTCATCATGTTGGCCAAGCTGGTCTCGAACTCCTGACCTCAGGTGATCCACCTGCCTCAGCCTCCCAAAGTACTGGGATTACAGGCATTAGCCACCGCTCCTGGCCTAAATTTTTTCATCTTTTAAGTTTATTTTTTTGAGACAGAGTCTTCCTTTGTTGCCCAGGCTAGAGAGTATAGTGGTGCAATCTTAGCTCACTGCAGCTTCCACCTCCCAGATTTAAGCGAGTCTCTCTCAGCATCCTGAGCAGCTGGAACTACAGATGCGCACCACCACACCTGGCTAAATGTTTTGTATTTTTAGTAAAAACGGGATTTCTCCACATTGACCACGCTGGTCTCAAACTCCTGACCTCAAGTGATCCACCCACCTCGGCTTCCTAAAGTGCTGGGATTACAGGTATGAGCCATCGCGCTTGGCCTAATTTTTATTTTTTTGAGACAGACTCTCACTGTGTCACCCAGGCTGGGGTGCAGTGGTGCAGTCTCAGCTCACTGCAACGTCTGCCTCTCGGGTTCAAGCAATTCTTGTGCCTCAGCCTCTGGAGTAGCTGGGTCTAGAGATGCGCACACTACCACGCTTGGCTAATTTTTGTATTTTTCATAGAGATGGGGTTTCGCCATGTTGGCCAGGGTGGTCTCAAACTCTTAGCCTCAAGTGATTTGCCCACCTCGGCCTCCGGAAGTGCTGGGTTTATAGGCGGGAGCCACTGTGTCCAGCTCCCACAACTTCCTTTGTTTTTGTTGTTGTTGTTGTTGTTGTTTTTTGAGATGTCTCATTCTGTTGCCCAGCCTGGAGTGCAGTGGTGTGGTCACAGCTCACTGCAACCTCAACCTCCTGGGCTCAAGTGATTCTTTGGACTCAGCCTCCTGTAAAAATACTTTATTACTTAAAAAATGCTGGTGATCATCTGAGCCTTTGGTGAATCATAACGTTTTTGCTAGTGGAGGGTCCTGCCTTGATGCTGATGGCTTCTGACTCATCAGGGTGGTGGTTACTGAAGGTTGGGCTGGCTGCGGCAGTTTGTTAAAATAAGGCAGCAGTGAAGTTTGCTACATTCATTGATTCTTCCTTTCGTGAAAGATTTCTCTATAGCATGCAATGCTGTTTGATAGCATTTTATCCACCGTAGAACTTCTTTCAAAATTAGAGTCAATCCTCTGAAACCCTGCTGCTACTTTATCAGCTAAGCTATGTAATACTCTGAATCCTTTGTTGTCATTTCTGCAGTGTTCACAGCATCCTCACCAGGAGTAGATTCCATCTTTAAAAATTGCTGGGCGGGCCAGGCACGGTGGCTTACGCCAGTAATCCCAGCTCTTCGGAAGGCCGAGGTGACCTCATCTGAGGTCAGGAGTTGGAGACCAGCCTGGCCAACATGGAGAAACCGTGTCTCTACTAAAAATACAAAAATGGCCAGGTGCAGTGGCTCACACCTATAATCCCAGCACTTTGGGAGGCCAAGGCAGGCGGATCATGAGTTCAGGAGATAGAGACCATCCCGGCTAACATGGTGAAACCCCGTCTCTACTAAAAATGCAAAAATTAGCCGAGCGTGGTAACACATGCCTGTAATCCCAGGTACTCAGGAGGCTGAGGTAGAAGAATCGATTGAACCCGGGAGGAAGAGGTTGCAGTGAGCCAAGATCGCGCCACTGCACTCCAGCCAGGACAACAGAGTGAGACTCCATCTCAAAATAAATAAATAAAATAAATAAATAAATAAAAATAAAAATACAAAAATTAGCCACGCATGGTGGTGAGCAGCTGTAGTCCCAGCTACTCAGGAGGGTGAGGCAGAATCGCTTGAACCCGGGAGGCTGAGGTTACAGTGAGCTGAGATTGCACCATTGCACTCCATCCTGGGTGGCAGAACTAGACTCTTGTCTCAAAAAAAAAAAGAAAAAAAAATCGCTGGGCGCAGTGGCCAACCCCTGTGACCCCAGCACTTTGAGAGGCCGAGGTGGACGGATCACTTGAGGCCAGAAGTTAGGGACCAGCCTGGCCAACATGGTAAAACCCCATATCTACTAAGAATACACAAATTATCCAGGCATGGTGGTATATGCCTGTAATCTCAGCAACTTGGGAGGTTGAGGCATGAGAATTTTTTGAACCCTGGAGGCGGAGGTTGCAGTGAGCTGAGATTGTGCCACTGCACTCCAGCCTGGGTGATGAGGCAAGACAATGTCTCAAAAAATCAATCCAATCAATCAATCAATCAATCACTTTCTTTGCTCACCAATAAGCAATTCCTGGCTGGGCGTGTGGCTCACGCCTGTAATCCCAACACTTCGGGAGGCTGAGGCTGGTGGGTCACCTGAGGTCAGGAGTTCGACACCAGCCTGGCCAACATGGAGAAACCCCCTCTCTACTAAAAATACAAAATTTGCCGAGTATGGTGGTGCATGCCTGTAATCCCAGCTACTTGGGAGGCTGAGGCAGGAGAATCGCTTGAACCCAGGAGGCGGAAGTTGCAGTGAGCTGAGATGGCACCATTGTACTCCAGCCTGGGCAATGAGTGAAACTCCGTCTCAAAAAAAAAGAAGCAATTACTCATCTGTTCAGGTTTTATTATGAGATTGCAACAATTCTGTCACATCTTCAAACTCCATTTCTAATTGTAGTTCACTTTCCACCACATCTGTGGTGACTTTATTCAATGAAGTCTTGAACTTCTCAAAGCAGTCTGTGAGGGTTAGAATCAACTTCTTCCAAATTCCTGTTAATGTTGATATTGTGAGCTCTCTCATGAATCATGAATCTTCTTTTTATTTTATTTTATTTTTATTTTTTTTAAGAGATGAGGTCTTGCTCTGTCACCCAGGCTGGAATGCAGTAGTGTGATCATAGCTACTGCAACTTTGAACTCCTGGGCTCAAGGGATCCTCCTGCCTCAGCCTACCGAGTACCTGAGACTACAGGCATATGCTGCCATGCTGGACTAATTTTTTTTTTTTTTTTTAAGAGATGGAGTCTTACTACATTGCCTGGGTTGGTCTTGAACTCCTGGCCTGAAGGGATCCTCCTGCCTCAGCCTCTCAAATGAATGTTCTTTTTTTTTTTTTTTTTTTTTGAGATGGAGTCTCACTCTGTCACTCAGGCTGGAGTGCAGTGGCATGATCTCAGCTCACTACAATCTCCGCCTCCTGGGTTCAGGCAATTCTCCGGCCTCAGCCTCCCGAGTAGCTGGGATTACAGGCGCATGCCACCACACCTAGCTAATTTTTGTATTTCGAGTAGAGATGGGGTTTCACCATGTTGGCCAGGCTGGTCTTGAACTCCTGATGTCGTGATCCACCCACCTCGGCATCCCAAAGTGCAGGGATTAGCTGGTCTTGAACTCCTGATGTCGTGATCCACCCTCCTCGGCCTCCCAAAGTGCAGGGATTATAGGCGTGAGCCACTGCGTCCAGCTCAAGTGAATGTTCTTAATGGGATCATGGGATCTAGAATGGTGAATCCTTTTCAGAAGGTGGACTTTGCCCAGATCCATCAGAGGAATCACTATTTATGGCAGTGTTGCCTTATGAAATGTGTTTCTTAGGTAATACCACTTGAAAGTCTGAATTACTCCTGGATGCATGGACTGCAGAATGGATGTTGTGTTAGCAGGCATGAAAACAACATTAATCTTGTACATCTCCATCAGAGCTTTTGGATGACTAGGTGCCTTGTCAATGAGCAGTAATATTTTGAGAAGAATCTTTTTTTGCAAGCAGTAGGTCTCAATGGTGGGCTTAAAAATATTCAGTAAACTATGCTGTAAACAGATGTGCTGTCATCCAAGCTTTGTTCCATTTATAGAGCACAGGTAGAATACAGTTAGCATGATTCCTAAGGCCTGTAGGATTTTCAGAATAGTAAATAAGCATTGGCTTCGATTTAAAAAGTTACTAGCTGCATTTGTCCCTAACAAGGGTCAGCCTGTCCTGTGGAGCTTTGAAGCCAGCCATTGACTTCTCTCTAGCTATAGAAGTCCTAGATGGCATCTTTTTCCAACATAAGCCTGTTTTGTCTATAGCAGCCACCTTCATCAAGGTGGGCTAGGTCTTCTAGATGACTTGCTGCAGCTTCTCCCTCAGCACTTGCTGCTTCATCTTGCACATTTATGCTATGGAGGTGGCTACTTTCCTTAAACCTTGTTAACCAGTCTCTGCCAGCATCTAACTTTTCTCTGTAGCTTCCTCGCCTCTCTCAGCCCTATTGAATTGAAGAGAGTGAGGATCTTGCTCTGGATTAGGTTTTGGTTTAAGGGAATATTGTGGCTGGTTTGATCTTCTGTCTAGACCACTCAAACTTCTTTCTTTCCCTTTTTTTTCTTTTTTTTTTGAGACAAGGTTTCGCTCTGTCACCCAGGGTGGAATGCAGTGGCATGATTATGGCTTACTGTAGCCTCAGCCTGCCAGCCTCAAGCAGTCCCCCCACCTCAACCACCCAGGTTGCTGGGATTGCAGGCATATGCCACCATCCCTGGCTAATTTTTATTTTATTTTTTGTAGAGACAGGATCGGGGTATGTTGACCATGCTGGTCTCGAGTTCCTGGCCTCAAGCAGTTGTCCCGCCTTGGCCTCCCAAAGCACTAGGTTTACAGGCATGAACCACTACACCCTGCCAAAACTTTCTCCATATCAGCAATAGGCTGTTTCACTTTATTTTATTTATTTATTTTTACATTTTACTTTAAGTTCTGGGATACATGTGCAGAACGTGCAGATTTGTTATATAGGTATACATGGGCCATGATGGTTTGCTGCACCTATCAACCTGTCATCTAGGTTTTAAGCCCCACATGCATTAGGTATTTGTCCTAATGCTCTCCCTTTCCTTACTCCCCACCTCCTGACAGGCCCCTTTGTGTGATGTTCCCCTCCCTGTGTCCATATGTTCTCATTGTTCAACTCCCACTTTTGAGTGAGAACATGCAGTGTTTGGTTTTCTGTTCCTGTGTTAGTTTGCTGAGAATGATGGCTTCCAGCTTCATCCATGTCCCTGCAAAGGACATGAACTCACTCTTTTTTATGGCTGCAGGCTGTTTCACTTTATCACTCGTGTTCACTGGAGTAGCACTTTTAATTTCTTTCAAGAGCTTTTCCTTCGCTTTAACAATGTGGCTGTTTGGCACAAGAGGCCCAGCTTTCAGCCCCTCTTGGCTTTTGACATGCTTTCTTCACTAGGCTTAATCATTTTTAGCTTTTGATTGAAAGCGAGGGACATGTGACTCCTCCTTTCACTTGAGCACTTAGAGGCCATTGTGGGATTATTAATTGGCCTAATTTCTTTTTTTTGAAACAGAGTCTCGCTCTGTTGCCCAGGTTGGAGTGCAGTGGCACGATCTCGGCTCACTGCAACCTCCGCCTCCCAGGTTCAAGCGATCCTCCTGCCTTAGCCCCACTAGTAGCTGGGATTACAGGCACGTGCCACCATGCCTGGCTAATTTTTGTATTTTTTTTTTTTTTTTTTTTTTTTTGGTAGAGACAGGGTTTCGCCATGTTGGCCAGGCTCGTCTCGAACTCCTGACCTCAGGTGATCCACCCGCCTTCAGCCTCTCAAAGTGCTGGGATTACAGGCGTGAGCCACTGTGCCCGGCCAATTGGCCTAATTTCAACATGGTTGTGTCTCAGAGAACAGGGACAGAGATGAGGAGCAGTTAGAACACATACAACATTTTTTCAACTCGCCGTCTTATATTGGTGCAGTTTATGGTGCCCCAAATCAATTGCAATATTAACAGCAAACATCACTACTCACAGATCACCATAATAAAATAATAATGGAAAAGTTTGAAATATTGCAAGAATTACCAAAATGTGACATTGAGACATGAAGTGAGCATATGCTGTTGGAAAAATGATGCTGATAGACTTGTTCGACGCAGGGTTGCCAATGACCTTCAGTTAAAAAAACACATGCACACATAGTATCTGAAGCGCAGTAAAAGGAATGGCAATAAAACGTAGTATGCTGGTCAGGTGCGGTGGCTCACTCCTGTAATCCTAACACTTTGAGAGGCCAGGGTGGGCGGATTGCCTGAGCTCAGGAGTTTGAGACCAGCCTGGGCAATGTGGTGAAACCCCATCTCTACTAAAATACAAAAAATTAGCCAGGCATGGTGGCGCATGCCTGTAATCCTACCTACTCGGGAGGCTGAGGCGGGAGAATCTCTTGAATCTGGGAGGCGCAGGTTGCAGTGAGCCGAGATTGCGCCAGTGCACTCCAACCTGGGTGACAGAGCAAGACTCCATCTCAAAAAAGCATAGTGTGCCTATACGAGTTTACTAGTTTTTAGCTTTGTCAAGGAGAGAATTTAAAAAAGAAAAATTATTCCCACCATTATTTCATAAAAAGTAGGATCTAGGCTGGCCATGGTGGCTCACATCTGTAATCCCAACACTTTTGGAAGCCAAGGCAGGAGGATTACTTGAGCCTAGGAGTTGGAGGCTACAGTAAGCAATGATTGTGCCAACTACACTCCAGCCTGGGCAATAAAAACAACAACAACAAAAAGGATCTAACTTCAGAATAAAGGATATCCCTTCCCAAGGAAACTAGCTGCCTTATAGGGACATATGTAGGTATATACTTAAAATTCTCATTTTAAACATAAACTGAGGAAAACTGCCACAGGCCAGCTATTTAATTTTTTGGGGCCTTAGTTTTCTCATCTGTAAAATAATGATGATATCCTTTTTTTTTTTTTTTTTCTTTTTTCCCCTTTTGAGATAGGGTCTCTTGTCCAGACTGGAGCACAGTGGCATGCTCACAGCTCACTGCAGCCTCGACCTCCTGGGCTCAGATGATCCATCTCAGTGTCCCTAATAGCTAGGACTACAGGCATGTGCCACCATGTTGTATTTTTTTGTAGAGATGGAGTTTTGCCATGTTGCCCCAGCTGGTCTTGAACTCCTGGGCTCAAGCAATTCCCCCGCGTAGGCCTCCCAAAGTACTAAGATTACAGGTTTAAGGGCTAGAGTGCAGTGGCATGATCATGACTTGCTACAGCTCGACTTTCTGGGCTCAAATGATCCTCCTGCCTCATTTGAGGCAGACTACAGGTGTGCACCCACCATGCCTGGCTACTTTTTAAAATTTTTAGTAGACATGAGATCTTGCTATGTTGCCCAGGCTGGTCTGAAACCCCTGGCCTCAAGTGATCTTCCTGCCTTGACCTCCCAACGTGTTGGGATTATAGGCTTGAGCCACTGTGCCTGGCCCAGGGGTCTATATCTAAATCCTAAAGCTTGCAGAAGTTCTTTCAGCTGTCCCCATGGCTTTGGGCATTATGAATAATAATCCATAGGACATAATTGGAAGGTGTTTCAGCTTAGGATGGATTGGACTTTTGAAAAGCGCCCCTTCTTATAGTCAACACAACATCTCATTCCCCTATGAACTCACCCTTAGGGAAACCATTTTACTTTTGGACAGATGAGACCAGATCCTCAGAGATAGTTTGCGACTCTTGCAATAATAATAGCAAATATTTCCTTAATCTTTTCTATATGCCAGGCACTGTATTATGTACTTTACATGTATTAACTCAAGGAATCCACTTAACAACCCAATGAAGTAGGTACTATCCTTGTACCCATTATTCAGAATAGGAAACTAAGGCCATGCATGCTAGGTGATGTAAGCGAAGGATTCAGAGGAAGGAGAATAATAAATTACCCCCACTTAGAAAGTACTGGTCTGGGTTTGTGTGCTCTCTCTTCTGCCCACCTCCCTCCTCTGTCTCTGGCCCTACTTGTTTTTATTAATGTGGGGTTAATGCCTGTGATTTCATATACTAACCTTGATCATTGGGAAATGTTTCTCTCACGGGAAGGTATTTGGATGGGCATAGTACATTCTTTGGTTTGTCCTCTTGATCTCTAGTTTAGCTTACTTGTTAAAGATTTCCAGAATGATCTAGCAGTTAATTCCAGTTCCATTTTCCCCTCCACCTTTTTATTTTTAGTGAGGTCCTAATTGGATTTTTTTAATCTTAATTTTTTAAATTTTTACCTTTTTAGAGATGAGTTCTCACTATGTTGCCCAGGCTGGACTCGAATTCCCAGGCTCAAGCAATCCTCCCGCCTCAAGCTCCTGAGTAGCTGGGGCTACAAGTGTGTGCCACTGCACCCAGCTATAAATAGATTTTTATAATGTGATTTTTTAATTTTAGGGTATTAAGCTTATCTTAAAGTACAATCAAAGCCTGTCACCCATTTCATTTCTCTAATGCCTCCTTGAAGTATTTTGCTTTTGACTTCGGGGAAGAGCCTTGGAGATTGGGTACTGCATGATGCTGCAGGGAGGCCAGTGGTGTATGTTGTCGTCGTCCGTCCTGGAGTGCTTGCCTTAATGCTGCTCATTTCAAATGCCTCCTCTCTGTTTCCAAGGTTGAATTAGCATCAGGTCTTCTTTTACATCAGCCTTGGCTAATATAACTTTCTGTGTTATTCATTATGGTAACCATCAGTCACGTGTTGCTACTTGAAATGTAGCTAGTGGGGCTGAGAAACTAAATTTAAAATTTTTATTATTATTAGTTTAACTTTAAATGGCCAAAGTAGTGCAGATCTAGACTATGCTCCGTAAGGGAGGTTTTTTTTTTCTTTTCTTTTTTTCCTAATTCTAATTCTGACATAGGGCTGTGCTCTTTATGTATTTGTTAAATGCTTTCACTAGCTGAAATACAAGGAAAGTTAAAGTATTCCTTAAAGTCTTCCTCCCAGGGAAAACCATTGTTAATAGTTGTATTTTTTAATTGTAGGATAAATTGCCAGTTTTTATTATCATTACAGTGATTTCTGCACAGGATTCACCCTTGATTCTAGGGATCGGGCGTTACTCAAGGTTGTAGATTTGGGAGTTTTAGGAGATGGAGGAGGCTTAGAATGCAGGTTATAAATGTAACAGAAAGAAGTATGACTAATACTGGTAAAAGTGTCTTTATAATGATTGTTGCGATATGATTGAATTTCTATCCTAATGCTTAAGAATCCTTAGTGAAAATGTGGGAAAGAGGATGAATCACTGTTTTCTCCCTTCCCAAATCCCAGATGATTTTGCTAGAATTTTAAGGATGGATTGAGTGTTCAGGTGATTTTGTCTTGAATTCTTGGGTTGGTTGGGATCTTTAAAGAGAGAGAGATTAAAAAGGATTTACTACTAGCAAAACTGAAAAAGCAGAAACATGTCTGCTTGAATTTTGAGTTTCTTTTCTCTTCGATAGTGGAAGCAGCATCTTAGGCCAGGTTCATTTTGTAACTGGTGTGGGTGTATGTATGCATGTGTACATCCGTCTCATGTTCGTTAAATTTTCTTGACTCCCTAACAGTTGTTTGTACTCCACATCATCAATTTTGGTACCTTCTACTCGTTACTGAAAGGATATATTTACCTTCTCAGTGGGTTGGTGAAGATGGGGGGTGGGGGAGCATATATGGAAACTGATGAAAATGATAAAACCATGGTGCTCCAAAGAAAGGAATTTTTAAAAGCCTTTGAATTAACTGGAATGTGGGATCTTGGATTGGATCCTGGTACAGAAAAGGCAATAAATAGAAAAACTGGTAAAATCTGAAAGTCTGTAGTTTAGTTTTTTGTGCTAATTTCTTAGTTTTGACAAATACACCATGGTTATATGAACATTAGGGGAAGCTGGGTGAAGGGTATGTGAGGACTCTGTAACATCTGCAGCTTTTTTGTATATCTAAAATTATTCCAGAGTAAGAAATTGAAATAGAAGCTGTGACTAGCAAGAGCTTCCAAGGGCTGTGACTTCACCAAGGGAGTGTGTTCATAAGTAGGGCTTCTCTCTAAGGGCCTCTAGAAGTTCTGCTTATCTGCCCACTTCCCTCCTTCAACTCAGTGCTCTAACCATGTGGAATGACTAACTCTCCCCAAAATCCATGCTTCTGGGCCGTTTCATACACTTCTCATCGGGGTATTCTCCTGCTACACCCTCCCCGACCGAACCAAAAACAAAATACATAAAGATCACCTAAAAAACAAAAAATGCAGCTTGACTAATTCCTTTTCATTCTTTAGGTCTCTGGCTTAGATTTTATTTTTTTCAGGAAGCCTTCCCTGACCCACAGAAGTCAGTGTCTTGTCTGAGTTTGCCTGCTGAGTGGAACCCTCATTGTGCTGGTACTTAGTACTTTGCCTTTTTTTTTTTCTGAGACAGAGTCTTGCTCTGTCGCCCAGGCTGGAGTGCAGTGGCATGATCTCGGCTTACTGCAAGCTCCGCCTCCTGGGTTCATGCCATTCTCCTGCCTCAGCCTCCTGAGTAGCTGGGACTACAGGTGCCCGCCACCACGCCTGGCTAATTTTTTTGTATTTTTAGTAGAGACGGGGTTTCACCATGTTAGCCAGGATGGTCTCGATCTCCTGACCTTGTGATCCGCCCACCTCGGCCTCCCAAAGTGCTGGGGTTACAGGCGTAAGCCACTGCGCCCGGCCTCAATCAATAATATATATATATATGTATATAAAAAATACTGATTTTACACACACACACACACACACACACACACACACACCCCACAACAAGAAGGAAGGCTCCTGCTCACACCTTCTTAGGCTCCACTGGCAGCAGCTTCCCTCATGCCCTTGGGTAATGGTGGCTGTGGTTTGCTCTGTACCAGCATATATGCTGTAGATGGCCAAATCCCTGCCAGAGAGACAAACTCAGCACCATAAAGTTGAGAAAGCACATTTTGTAAGGCTTATTCTTGTATTTCAAGGTCTCAGGGGTCCAATTTAGGAAAATGTTTTGTTTTTTAAAATCTGCTTAGTTATGTAGCATTATCTTTTACTGTACTATGTGAATTTACAGCTCATTTTACCATAAAAGATAATGTGTAGGTTGTATAAAACCTGTTCTTTGGCCGGGTGTGGTGGCTTATGCCTGTAGTCCCAGCACTTTGGGAGGCTGAGGCAGGAGAATCCCTTGAACCTGGGAGGTGGAGGTTGCAGTGAGCTAAGATTGCACCACTGCACTCCAGCCTGGGCGACGAGTGAAACTCCATCTCAAAAAAACAAAAACAAAGACAAAGAACCGTTCTTTAGTAAACCAATCAACAGCGATTAATTATATAAAATGTGCACCGCCTTAGGTGGTATACATAGCACTATCAGACATGGCTCCTGCTTTTGAATTTCTTACTTTCTAGTAGGGGAAAATAGAATATCCTCACCCCACAGTGTGTTACTGTGGCTTAACCACATGAATCAGGAAACAAGAGGAGTAGAGGCCATTGTGGTGGGTGGTGAAACATTACAAGTACTAAAGCCATTGCTTCAGCTTCCTTTAACAGTGTGACCGCTGAAAAACTAAATGGTTAGTGTTTTGGGTTGCCTCTAGTGAGACATGGCTAGACGTGCAGATTCTAAGCAAAGGTTATAGGAACTTGAGGTTCTGTAGACCCTTAAGGGGTTGGGTCAGGGGTGTCTATGATGCTTTCAGAATGAGTATATGCTGAATTTTGGGGTCTGTTTATTTTCTGCAGAGAGAGAATTTGTAGATTTCATCAAATTCTCAAAGGAATCCATGACCCAAAAAAGACTACAACCACTGGCTTAGAGTAACACTGAGCCCCATGGCCTCATTTTGTCTCTGTTTTACTTTACTGTTCTAGATTGAGACCTGCCTTTTATTTTTCCCTGATACTTATTTGGAGGGGTCCTTGGTGCAAAGAACTCTATTGTTGAACATCTAAGGAGGAGTGTGTAAGCTTTCTTTTTTGGAAGCTTGGGTATTATGGCTCTTAAATCTTCATCTTTTCTGTCATTGTTTAGTAAAAATGTCTTTCTATTTGAAATAATGATTACTGTATTTCTAGGTGCAAGTATTCATTCGTCATGTATTTATATGCTGAGGCCCATGCTGGGCAGTGGTCATAGATGAAATTACCGGATCCTGGCCCTTAGAGGCTTTTAGTGATACACATGTAAGTGTTCAGAAATGGTAGCTGTTAGTCTCCTGGGAACAGCTATTATATAGTGTCATGGCCAAAGTCATAGAGGATATACAGGGTAGAACAGGAACACAGGAGAGGTTATCTAGACTATGTTTCATTGAAATTTCACTGTTGATTCATCTCATTACCTCATTGATGGGTTGCAAACCTTTGCATGAGAGGGTGTAACAGATTAGGTGTTTGGGGCCTTTGCCAAACTGGAGAGGTACAGTTGGAAACACGACAGTGACTGAGGCTGTAGCTGTGACACATATATTCAAATGGAACTCACTTAAAAACTATTGACTCTATTTCTCTACTTTTCTGTCGACAACAGTATACGGTTCTCTTTGCCCTTAGTCACTCAGGAGGTATTTATTGGATGCCCAGAGGGTGTGTAATACTGGACTGGACCCTTGGACTGGACTGTTTACTTACTAGAAGAGCAGATGGAAATGACTGGGTTGTGGCTCTTTGGCAATATTCTTTGCTGTCTCCCAGTAGTCAGTATGGTAATAAGGTTCCCTCTGGTGGGAGGTAGGATAGTTGGGCTTTGGAAATCAAAATACCAGAGTTCCAAACCCAGCTCTGCCACTTTCCATCTGGGTAGCCTTGGCCAGGTCAGTTGATACCTCTGAGCCTTGGTTTTCTGATGTACAAAATGGGGATATAACTATTACCCGCCCTCCAGGACTTCTGCCACATAGTAGAGCCCAATAAATGGAAGTTGTATTGTTACTAGCAGGTGAGGATTATAAACCATGGAGGAATTCCCTCACTTTATTGATTCATTAAGGATGATTATTATGTTGTGCAGAAGAAGGAGTATTCTACTTATGTGAATGGGGGAGTTTGGAATTCCTAGTTAGAAACAGTGGCTCAATCTCTCATTTTTGGCCACTTTTCTTAGGCTTTTTGCTAGGGCAAGTTTTTTTTTTTTTTTTTAGATGGAGTCTCGCTCTGTCACCAGGCTGGAGTGCAGTGGTGCAATCTCGGCTCACTGCAACCTCCGCCTCCCGGGTTCAAGCGATTCTCCTTTCTCAGCCTCCCAAGTAGCTGGGACTACAGGCTAGCACCACCATGCCCAGCTAATTTTTGTATTTTCAGTAGAGACAGAGTTTCACCATGTTGGCCAGGATGGTCTCAATCTCTTGACATCGTGATCTGCCCGCCTGAGCCTCCCAAAGTGCTGGGATTACAGGCATGAGCCACCGTGCCCGGCCAGGGCAAAGGTTCTTAATCCAGGGTTCCTGAATTTTTTGTGTAAGTCCATTCTATTTTCTGGGAGAAAGTGTTCAAGTTTTTATCAGATTGTCAAAGGGATTCTTAACTGCCAAAAGATTAAGAATTGGTTAATTGGCCAGGCGCGATGGCTCACGCCTTAATCCCACCACTTTGGGAAGCCGAGGCAGGCAGATTGCTTGAGTTCAGGAGTTCGAGACCAGCCTGGGCAACGTGATGAAATCCTGTCTTTACCCAAAATACAAAAATTAGCCAGGTGTTGGCCGGGCACAGTGACTCACACCTGTAATCCCAGCACTTTGGAAGGCCGAGGCAGGCAGATCACTGAGGTCAGGAGTTCGAGACCAGCCTGGCCAACATAGTGAAACCCTGTCTCTACTAAAAAAAAAAAAAAAAAAGAAAAAGAAAAATTAGCCAGGCCTGGTGGCACGCCTGTTGTAATCCAAGCTACTTGGGAGACTGAGGTAGGAGAATCACTTGAACCCGGGAGGCAAAGGTTGCAGTGAGCCGAGATCGCACCACTGCACCTAGCCTGGGCGACAGAGCGAGACTTTGTCTCAAAAAAAAAATAAAAGAAAAAATAAAAGCCAGGTGTGCTGGCACACACCTGTAGTCCTAGCTACTTGGGAGGTTGAGGTGGGAGGATCGCTGGAGGGAAGTCTAGGCTGTGGTGAGCCATGATCACGCCACTGTACTCCAGCCTGGGTAACAGTGAAACCCTGTCTCAAAAAAAAAAAAATTGGTTAATGGACCTGTTGGGTGGGTATGGAGCCACAGTTGGTACCTTTGATCCTGAAATTGTCCATTATAATAAGATATTACTGAGAGCACTTTTCTAAACTACGAAGTACATAATGAAGATACAGGGAGAATATTCAGAAGTTTTTGTTGGCTGCTTTTTTTTTTTTTTTTCTGCCAGGAGTAGGTGGGACAAGTATAAAGGAAAGTGGTATCAGGAGGAAGTAAGAAGTAAGAAACCACCTAAATAATTGTTAGCTGCTTATCCTCATAGTTCTTTCCATAGGTTGATTCCGAGTTGGGGCGTCTCTGCACTGTACCTTGCAATCAGGCCGGACCACTTGCTTTTTCCTGAACACTGTGTTCAGGCTTTGTATGTTCATGAGGTCCCTCTGCCTAGAGTATCTCTTCTCCCAACATTTGTAAGTCCAGTTCTCCATGCATCAGAGCTTCCTGGTGTTGCCTTTTAGAGTTCTCATCAGCTTATAACTCCCTGGAGAGCACTGACTCTCATCTTCAGATCCTTCACCGTCATGGTCCTTTGCACATGGTAGGTGCTAAATAAAGGGTTGTGGAACTAAGTGAAGAGTGATACATATGAAGGAAACAAACACCTGTGTAAGGGAGAAGGATATAAATTAAAATTTTCAGATACCAGTGAATTCCGCGGGGGAGCTTGGGAAACCCTTAGAGTTTCACTGACAACCTGAATAGGGGGAGGAGCCTGCCCTGAGTTAGGAAGCAGAAGTGTGGGGAACAGGTAGCCAGCCATAAGGTCTTGGCCAGGTCATATCACTTCTGGACTGGAGTTAACACCTTCAAAAACTGTTCGGGTTGGACTTTCTGAACATATAATAGAGGTGATGTTGATGAGCATCTACCGTATACCAGGTACTACTCTAGGTCCTGGGAATATAGTAGGTTGCCACCAGACAAGACCCCTTCTTTTCTAGTGGGAAGCATTGGGTGGGAAGTTAGTCCTTTCTAGCCTTAAAATGCTGTGATTCTGTCATCTGAAGAATGGGCACCAACTTCTGCTTGGGATTGTTTTGAGGATCAAATGAGAAAGCACTTTAAAGATTATAAAACACACATACCTTGTTTATTATGAATACTTCTCTCCCCCCTTGGTTTTGCCCCCCTTGGTTTTGACTTAGGTTTTTTAAAAGTTTAAAATTGAATTGTACCAATAGGAGTATGAACTAATGATCCCAGGGTTTAGGTAGATTTGGGGACTTAAATCTTTCAATAAGTGATCCTTTAGCTAGATTGGGATGTAGGTTTGTAATATCATCTTCACCAGTGAAAAATGTATTGGGGGGGAAGTCCATTTATTTATGGATATTTTGGATATTTTGTTTGTTTCGTTCTTTCTCTTTTTTTTTTTTTTTTAAGATTTCAGACTGTCTCTGCCATTATTCTTTTTTTTTTTTTTTTTTTTTTTTTTGAGACGGAGTCTCGCTCTGTCGCCCAGGCTGGAGTGCAGTGGCACGATCTCGGCTCACTGCAAGCTCCGCCTCCTGGGTTCATGCCATTCTCCTGCCTCAGCCTCCCGCGTAGCTGGGACTACAGGCGCCCGCCACCACGCCCGGCTAATTTTTTTGTATTTTTTAGTAGAGACGGGGTTTCACCGTGTTAGCCAGGATGGTCTCGATCTCCTGACCTCGTGATCCGCCCGCCTCGGCCTCCCAAAGTGCTGGGATTACAGGCGTGAGCCACCGCGCCCGGCCTCTGCCATTATTCTTAAATACAACTTCATATTGGTGAAGGCTGCTTGTCAGGGAAAAACCAAACTTCTCTACTGATTTGGGATTTTTTTTACCATAAATTCAGGGTGCAGTTGTTCTTGAAGTGGTTCCATTTTGTGATTAGGCTGAGTATTTTTAAGCACAACTCTCTCCCTTGTCCTTAGAATTATCTCCAGTATCCTCAAAACAAAGAGCAAATGATGCAATTAGGATGCAATCCCTTGCCTGTGGATTTCAAGGAAAATTATTTTCCACACTACTTGGACGCTCATGGACAAAGTCAAGCTTTCTTTAGATCTGGTGAACTTAGAAAAAATAACTTGATAAAGTGAGATTCTTACCTTGAGGTTAGTTTTTGAGAGTGGATCAATGATGTGAAATTTCTAAGATATTCTTGATTTATAAATATCACTTTATGACTCATTCCTTGGAGCAGTTTTTATTTTTTCCTTTGAAAAACTTTAGATGTAATTGACTTTGGTTTACACTCTATCCTGTTTTTTGGTGTTTTTTTTTTTTTTTTTTTTTTTTTGAGACGGAGTCGCTCTGTTGCCCAGGCTGGAGTGCAGTGGCACGATCTCTGCTCACTGTAACCTCTGCCTCCTGGGTTCAAGCGATTCTCCTGCCTCAGCCTCTCGAGCAGCTGGGACTACAGGTATGTGCCACCACACCCAGCTAATTTTTGTATTTTTATTGGAGATGGGATTTCACCATGTTGACCAGGCTGGTCTAGAACTCCTGACCTCAGGTGATCCGCCCGCCTCAGCCTCCCAAAATGCTGGGATTACAGGTGCAAGCCACCACGCCCGGCCATACTTATAGTGAAAGGAAAGCCATGTATCTTTTTCTGCTGTCTCCTATGTCATGTCTTACTCTGCCGTTTTGTAATGGTCCTTGAGATTGAGATAATAGAGATAGATTTTCTAGATTTTCACCTACTCACTGATTTTTACTACAGGCATTTTAATTCCTTTAAATTTGAGACTGATTTTCTTCCCATAGTATTTAACTTATCATCATCCTTATAGGAGGGCCAGACCCTTAGGATTTATGTGAATACTGCTAGTTGGTAGGAAAGGTACTTTTCCTGAAGCCTTGAAAGAGTATTTCCAGAATAGTGAGCTTCATATTTTTTTGGTAACTTTTTTTTAAAGGTATACTTTCTGTGTAAATAGAAACGAATTTTTGCAATTGGATGAGGGGGAAAAAAGCTGAAATTTAAGGGCAAAATCTTTTTTTTTTTTTTTTTTTTTTTTGAGATGGAGTCTCGCTCTGTCACCCAGGCTGGAGTCCAGTGGCGCGATCTCTGCTCACTGCAAGCTCCACCTCCCGGGTTCACGCCATTCTCCTGCCTCAGCCTCCCGAGTAGCTGGGACTACAGGCGCTCACCACCGCGCCCGGCTAATTTTTTTGTATTGTTAGTAGAGGCGGGGTTTCACCGTGTTAGCCAGGATAGTCTTCGATCTCCTGACCTCGTGATCCACCCACCTCGGCCTCCCAAAGTGCTGGGTTTACAGGCGTGAGCCACTGCATCCAGCCGGGCAAAATCTTATAGCATCTTATCCCTTCTATGGTTTGGGAAATTAAGAAAAGTGCACGTTGGTGTTTTCTCACAATTTAATGCTCAGGCAAGTAAAATGATATCCTTAATTGCAAGTTACTGAAGTTGAAAGGCGACTATTTCCCATCAATTAGAAATGGTCTTTATGGTTAACTCTGGCAGAAATTCTGTTCTTCTGTGAGGCTTGGGTGATATCAGTAATCCTATTGAGGAGACAGCATATTGAATCCTCTGACTTTGGGCAAATAATTTAGTCTCCAGGTCCCAATGCCCTTGTCTGTGGAATGAAGAGAATACTTACCCTTCCCGGGTGGATTTAAAAATCTGTGAGGAAGGCCAGGTGCGGTGGCTCACGCCTGTAATCCCAGCACTTTGGGAGGCTGAGGCAGGCGGATCTCCTGAGGTCAAGAGTTTGAGACCAGCCTGGCCAACATGGTGAAACCCCATCTCTACTAAAAATACGGAATTGGCTGGGCTTAGTGGCACATGACTGTAGTCCCAGCTACTCGGGAGGCTGAGGCAGGAGAATCGCTTAAACCCAGGAAGCAGAGGTTTCAGTGAGCCAAGATCGCGCCACTGCACTCCATCCTCGGTGACAAGAATGAAACCCCGTCTCAAAAAAAAGCTATAAGGAAGCCCAGCACGGTGGCTCACACCTGTAATCCCAAGCACTTTGGGAGGCCTAGGTGGGAGGATCACTTGAGCCCAGGAGTTCAGACCAGCCTAGGCAACATGGTGAAACCCTGTTTCTACAAAAAATTAGCCAGGCGTGATGGTGTGCACCTGTAGTCCCAGCTGAGGTGTATCACCGGAGCCCGGGAGGTCAAGGCTGCAGTGAGTGGTGATTGCGCCACTGCACCTGCACTCCAACCTGGGCAACAGCAAGTCCCTGTCTCAAATAAAAGCTGAGAAGGCAAGTTTTGTAATAGTACTTTGAGCAGCATAAGGTACATATACAAAATATTGTGGGAAATATATTATGAAGTTTTGCATCTAGGTACATAAGAGACTGTTTCCCTCACAGTGGAGAGCTTTGGTAAAAGAGCAAGTGGATTAGAGCAGTTGTAGCTTCTGTTTTCTCCAGAAAGCTCACGCTGTGCAGCAGCTGTTTTTGTCCGTTCTGGCTTTGCAGCAGTGCAGTATTGGGGTTAAGCCACGTGTGTGGGCCTCAGAGGCAGGCAGCTGGGGCAGTACTAAGCCGGGTGATCTTGAACGAGTCTCTTGACCTCTGCGAGCCTGTTTTCTCATCTGTAAAATGGGGATTATAATAGTAGCTGCTCTGTTGGGTTACTGTGAGAAATACTTAATATGGATTGTAGGGCATGATTTCCTATGGTAAGGTTTTTAGAAGTAATAATGGACCAGCTAAAAATGTTCAAGCATTTATCTACTGGGCATGTTGTCTTTTTTTCTTTCTTTCTTTTGAGACAGCTTCTTGTTCTGTCACTCAGTCTGGAGTGCATTGGCGCGATCTTAGCTCACTGCAACCTCCGCCTCCCAGGCTCAAGGGATCCTCCCACCTCAGCCTCCCAAGTAGCTGGGACTACAAGCGCACGCCACCACACCTGGCTAATTTTTTTTTTTTTTTTTTTGGTGGAGATAGGGTTTTGCCATGTTGCCAGACTGGTCTTGAACTCCTAAACTCAAACAATCCACCCGCCTCAGCCTCCCAAAGTGTTGGGGTTACAGGCGTGAGCCATCGCGCCCAGCCTTCAGCATGTTGTCAAAGGAAGTATGAAAATGACAACAACTGATGGCCCATTTTCATCAGTCATCCTGGAAATCAGCAAGAGTCAAGCTGCTTTGTGCACTTATTGGGGTGCACTTATTTTCTCCAAGGTGTCCATTTCATGAGGCATTTTTTGTTAATGGAAAGCTGGGTTAGCAAATGCAGTGATGAAGGGCCATAACTATAGTTTTAGTAGTTGTTAACCCTTGAAGGTAGTGGGTTTATTTTGTCTTTTTTTTTTGTTTTTTACGACCTCCAACACTTTCTATTTATCTTGGCTTAATATAATACCTGAAAATGAATTTTAGTTAAGACTTAGAGATTTGTCTAAACAATCTCCAAGCAGGTTGAAAACTGAGACTTTCAAGAGCCAGGGGATTTGAGTGTGTTCTGGATTAACTTGGTTCTTCATCTTTCCAAGAAAGGTAAACTGTGTTCTAGGCAGTTTTTGTAATGGGATTTTCAGGCTAGATCTTTAACCAAAAAAAAAAAAGAGGTCCTACAGAAACTTAGAAACAGCCTTTACAGGGTCAAGGGGAACTTTGACAAGGAAGAGGCAAAAATCTCTGCCCCATGTGTCAGTTGAACTTCTTCCACCTTCCCTCACCAGTGGCTACATTTCAGTGATGAAAGGGCTTTGGAATCCTTTGCTGAGTGCTTTGGATGAGATTTGTTTTCAAGTTGCTTTTTAGAATTAGAGTGACCATTTACATGGCTTTCATTCCCAATCTGTGAATTCCAAAGCCTTATACCAGTCACCAGGCAGATATGTTACCTAAGAAGTGCCTACTTTTGGAGGCCGAGGTAGGTGGATCACCTGAGGTCAGGAGTTCGGCCAACATGGTGAAACCCTGTCTCTACTAAAAATACAAAAATTAGCTGGGCATGGTGGCGCATGCCTGTAATTCCAGCTACTTGGGAGGCTGAGCCAGGAGAATCACTTGAACCTGGGAGGCAGAGGTTGAAGTGAGCCAAGATCGTGCCACTGCACTCCAGCCTGGCTACAATGCGAGACTCCGTCTCAAAAAAAAAAAAAACAAAAAGAAGTGCCCTCTGTGTGTAAGGTTCTGAGGAAACATAAAGGAAGGATTCTCCCAATTCCACAAAAACTCGATTTAAGATATACTTATCGACTTTCTTAAAAAATTAAAAAGAAAAACAACTAAATACACAGCCAACTAGCATCTTCATTTTTAGAACTCAAAAATTAATTGGAATATACCTAGGGAGAAATTTTCTGGGATTTCATTTTCTGGGATATTTTTTAAAATTGCTAGTCCTCATTCCTTTGTCATTTTATATTTTATTTTCCATCTTAGTTAATATTGCTGTTTTTATTTCCTCATTCTCTGTTATTGTATCAATTATTGTCCAATCAGGAAAGTAGAAACCACTCTAGATAGTTCCAGCAGGAAGGGATTTAAATGCAAGGGATTTATTACAAAGGTGTTGGAAAGGCTTGGGAGGAGCAAAATGGAGAAGAGGGTTGTTATCCAGAGATGAGAAAGCTGCCTGTGGGCTAGAACCCAGGAGCCTACATGCACAGATGAGCTGCTGCTGCTGCTGCTGTTGGAGCTGTATTGCTGCAGTTCACCAGGAACCCAGAAGCCAGCACTGCGCTGATGTGCTGGAACCTGCGGTGTGTGTAGTTGCCTGCATTCTTCCATAGTTGTTCACTGCTCCTGCTGCTGCAGCTCCCCAAGACAGAGCAGTAACAGGAAAAAAGTGGTGTTATCCTTCCACTTGCCAACCAGTCTCCAGCCTTTGAAAACCTAACTGTGGAAGCCAGCTGGCAAAGGAGTCTGGGAAATGTAGTGTGCAGGCTTTCAGTTCTGCTGATACAGAGGAGAATGTAGAAGGGCGCGTTTGACCAAATGAATGCTGTAATTGCTTGGGTGATGCATTTCTCATAACGGAGATGGGCAGAGAAGGCATTATTTTACACTGATAACATTCAGAGAGGTGGAGAAGAGGCACAGTGGCATTCCAGATAAGGGGATAGCCAGAGTGGTGGTGTGGAGGCAGGAATGCTCATGGCATGTTCAGAGAATAGCTTAGCTGGACCATAGAGTTCTTTTTGAAGGATAGCTAGAAATGAAGGTAGAAAAGAAGGTTGGGTTCAAATTGGATTGAGATTGTGGTAGTAAAAGCTGTCTTACAATTAACCCATGTTGGATGTGGTAGCTCACGCCTGTAATCCCAACATTTTGGGAGGCTGAGCCTGGCAATCATTTGAGCCCAGGAGTTCCAGACCAGCCTGGCCAACATGGTGAAACCTTGTCTCTACAAAAAAAATACAAAAATTAGCCGGGCATGGTAGCACACCCACACATCTAGTCCCAGCTACTCAGGTAACTGCAGCGGGAGGATCGCTTGAGCCTGGGAGGTTGAGGCTGTGGTGAGCCATAATTGCGCCACTACACTCCAGCCTGGGTGACAGAGTGAGACCCTGTACAAAAAAAAAAAAAAAAAACGAAGAAGATTAACCCACAGCACTTTACACAGTGATTTGAGCTGTGATAGACCAATGAGGAAACTCTTATGATAGCTCAAGCTTTAAGGGCTTGAGGACTGTGGTAAAAACCTGTACATTCAAGACAAAGTAGTCTTGAATGAATTGTTTCTGTCTTAAGAACTGAGGCTATGGTAGTGGAGTTGGAGATAAACAGTTCATTCAAAACAAGCTTTTAACTGATGTACCTGTCAATGGCTTGGGGCAAGTAATTGGAATAAATAATGAATTCTGATTTTCTGTTGATTTTTCTATATAAATTGAATTTGTTGATTACCTTATGCCCTTGAAAAGGTCTTAGTTCTCTCTTTTTTATGCTTTTACTTCTCTGGGATAATGCCTTGATAAGTTAGACTCATCATGGTATTGTTAGGATCTTCCTTGAGGTGGCATTAAATTCACTTTGATCATAAACTTTATTCATAAATTTGTTTTTTGTTTTTTGGGTTTTTTTTTTTTTTTTTGAGATGGAGTCTCACTCTGTCACCCAAGTTGGAGTGCAGTGGTGCAATCTCGGCTCACTGCAGCCTCCTCCTCCCAGGTTTAAGTGATTCTCTGCCTCAGCCTCCCAAGTAGCTGGAATTACAGGCATGTGCCACCACACCTGGGTAATTTTTGTATTTTTAGTAGAGAGGGAGTTTTGCCCTGTTGGCCAGGCTGGTCTCGAACTCCTGGCCTCAAGTGATCCGCCCACCTTGGCCTCCCAAAGTGTTGGGATTACAGGCGTGAGCCACCACGCCCAGCCTTTATTAGCCAATTTGAAACCTGTGCAACAAGTTCTGCAGGGCCTTGATAACTTGAGGTAACACTTAAATTACTTGCGGACAGGTTTTTGGTTTTTTCTTTGGACACTAATTCATTAATTCCATTTAGCAGGTATTTATTGAGCCAGCAGTGTGTGTGGTGCTGAGGTCACATGAGGAGCAGAATAGATAAGACATTAAATCCCCATCTTTTTGGAGTTAACAATTTAATGAGAAATAGAAATTAAAGAAAAAAAAAAAACATTCCTCGGCCTTAGGGCCCTTGCAGTTGCTGTTCAGCTGCCTGGAATGCTGTCCCCCAGATGCCCAGATTCTTAACTCCCTTGCCTCCCTCATGGCTGCTCCCACGCCTCCTGCTCAGTGGGACCTGCTCTGGCCATCCCTTTCAGCTCTGTGCATACTCCTCTACCACGTGCCAGGGCTTTCTCCCCATTCTATTTCTCTCCTAAGTTTGCTTTGTAATTGTCTGTTTCCCTCTGCTAGAATGTAAGTTCCATGAGGCAGGCATCTTTGTCTCTTTTGTTCATTGCTGTATCCACATGCCTAGTACAGTGCCTGGCACAGTAGTAGGTGCTTGCTCAGTAATTTTCATTGAATGATTGAATGGGCGAATGAGAATAAATAAACGAGGGCATCCAGGGAACCCAAGGAAGGCTACAGTGGCTAGTGAGAAAAAGGCAGAATGGTGGAGATGAGATCACATAGGGAATAAGAATTTGAGGGTTTAATATAAGAGCAGGCCAGGCATGGTGGCTCACCCCTGTAATCCCAGCACTTCGGGAGGCCGAGGCAGGTGGATCACTTGAGGTCAGGAGTTCGAGACCAGCCTGGCCAACATGGTGACACCCCATCTCCACTAAAAATACAAAAATTAGCTAGGCATGGTGACGCGTGCCTGTAGTTCCAGCTACTTGGGAGGCTGGAGCAGGAGAATCACTTGAACCCGGGAGGCAGAGGTTGCAGTGAGCCGAGATCGCGCCACTGCACTCCAGCCTGGGTGACAGAGCTTAGACTCCGTCTCACACACAAAAAATGATCAAATCTGTTCTTTAAAAGATAACTTGCTGCTCTAGGAGAGCAAGAGTATACATGTGAAGAACGCGTAAGGCTGTGGGGATCCAGGCAATCTAGATTCCCTGGCAGCAGATACGTTGGCTTTCTCAGCTGTTGAATTTAAGTGCCCATTCCAAGGGTAGGCATTGATTGTTATCATTCTGATTATACTTGCATGCACTTAGGTTATCATTAGCCCCTAGAGACTTACCTGTCTCCTTGAAGAACATCATTGTCCAGTGATCCTGCTGACAGATGAGAGCTGTCAAGATAGCTTGGCTGTGAGATGCCATTTAACTAGTTTTTATCTGTGTATGCTTTCCCTCCCCCTGCAAGATTTAATGACCTAGCCAGGAGAGAGTCTAGGCTTCCTGGCTCCTCTCCAAGTGTTCTACCACTAAAATGTTAATATTACCTTTCTCAGAATTCTTCTGAATCACTTGTTGGCACTGTAAGTGGCTTTTTAAACTTTGATTTTGCCATTTTTGAGTCTGTTTGTACTAGGATTTTTTGCTGGAGGAATTTGAGCTGATTTGATTACTTAAAGAAGGCCTTTTCACTTACCTTTGCTTTTTAAAGTTGAGTAGCCTGTGATAGGTGGGAATGTTTCTGCCACCTGACATGTTAGTTGGCAGAGTAGTAGAGGCAGCCTTTAATAAAAGTCACTCTGGAAGAATATTAGTTGGGTACTCAGCATTCTTGGCATTCTTATGGAATGATACAGGTTTATGGCCTTTTTATTAAGTTCTTAAAATCAAATGATTTTTAATTAGAAGCAATCATATATAAAACTTTGTGACTCCAGACAACACTGGCCTTACTGTATTCTACTATGGAGTGGGGTTTGTGCCTGCAGGAATGCAGGTTTGGGTTAGGGGAGCGGAGAAAGGGGTGTGAGAAGGCCATATTGAACACACTGTAGCCTGGTCTGTGCCATCTGCTCCCGGCTGCCTTACTGGTATGGAATGTGGACATACAGCTTTTGAGCCTAGCTGTACCTCGCTTGGCTTTTAGCTCTCATGATTCAACTGGCTGAGCTTAGCTTTCTGTTACAGTCAGTAAGGAAAATGGAGTTGAGCAGCCTGTTTTTTGAACTCAGGTAGTCATGAGGCTTGACAAGCCATGACACATATATTTTAATCGCCACGGCCCCCTCTAATGTTTTAAATAAGACAGTAGAGGAATATTTACATTCAAGGAACAACAAGTTATCACAAAACTCCCCCCAACATACACAGCAAGAAAAATGCCACCTTATTCTATTGTATATGATTCTTCACTGGGCAAAAAGGGCTCTTTATCTGAATGCAATCCATGATGTCCTCAGTGAAGAAAACTAAAGGGTTGGTGTGTATGATATCGCATTTTGGTATGAACAGATTATATATGTTTCTGTGCCCACACCTGTACCCTTGAGGAGCGGTAATAGCCAGAAGGGATCGTGGTGTTAGAGATGGCAAAGCTAAGGCTCTGACAGGCTCTCTTAAGCTAAGGCCTTGACAGTGGGTTTTCTGAGCAGAAAGCAGAAATCACAGATGGATTCAGGGGCCGGGGAGTGGTCTGCGGCATTGGGGAGATACATGCAATAGTGAAGGAACTGGGTTGAGACACCTACTCATCCCCAAACCCTCTCTTCATTCTGCACACAGTAATCATATTAGCTATGGTACAAGTTTCCCATAAGATTTTAACATAGTAAATGCCGTGGGAGTCAGAGTCGGTCTGCTGACAAGGTTTTTATAATGGTGATGTACGTTGTTGTGCATTGATTTTAAGACGATTCAAAAGAAAGTAGCTGCTCTGTGCTCTTCCCAGGGCCATTCAGAGCCAGGGAGTGGGAGGTGAGGCCACGGAGGGAACCACTCAGTGGGTTTATCTTGGGCATTCTGTGCATATGTAACTGAGAAAGGTATGTTGTTACCTAATGTATGCTTTTGATAATTTGGACCAAGAGACATGGTATTCTGAATAGCAGCCAAATATATGAGGTCAAGGTGACTTCCTCTAGCAATTAGGACAGCTGTCATGGAAGAGTAGGCCAGACCTGTTTTCCTTCTTAAGTCCGAGGGCTAAACCAGTGATAAGAGATGACTCGTTGATCTTCCTGATATTACTGGCCAAGCACTTTCTAAGGAATGACGATTGATAAGGAAGAACAAACTACTATTTTGGTCTCTTATCTAAAGGAAAATCATGAAGCTAGCACTTTATAGAAAATGCACTTATTCAGTTCCTTGTATGATCACAAATGTTTTCTTAGTTATTTTTGGGCTCCCCAACAGGATATGTTACTTATAGTTTGAAATTCGCCTTTTTTTTTTTCTCTGAAATATATCTTGAAGTGTTGAGTGGTGGCTAGGTGCCATATAGAACATACAAGCAGAATTTTATAGAAGTATACATTTAGTGAGGGGTGGAGATTATTGCTTTAATAAATGGGACTGGCTGGATGTCATTCTTTTTTGTCCCCTTCCCAGTCACTTTGACTCTAGGGTCTTGATTAATGTGATCATCTCTGGCGAGTGTGGAGAGACAGCACTGGGATGGGGGTGGGAAGTGGGCGCAAAGCCTTTCTTAGGGCACAGACAGCTCTGACAGCAGTTTCTGGGACTGCCTTCCCCTCTCCCCTTCAACTTCCGCATCTGTGACGTGAGGGAGCTGGCTGCCAGCGTTCCCAGCTTGGCCTGCCTTCCAGTGGCTTTCATTCAGAGACAGCAGATCATGTTCATCTGGAAGTTTTCTTAGTTGTTCATCTCAAGAAGAATCTTAGGAATTTTTTTCAAATCAGCCAGTTTTCCTCAGATTTTGCTTCTTCTTTATCTGCCCTGTTCCTTTGGCTAACTCTTCTGTCAGCGAGACACAGGGTCATCAGTTTAAGTATGGGAAGGAAATTATGGCCTTGAGCACAGGCAGAAAGCATCTGGCTCCCAGGCACTTCCTGTGAGCCACCATGAAATTACAAAGACGGCCTGACAAGGCTTTTCAAAGGAGCATCTCACACCACCACTGTGTCAGCATTTCCATGATTCCGTCGTAAAGCAGTTGTTTTTCCTGATGCTTATTATGACCAGGTTGGAGTTGGCCTTTACATGGGAAGCGTTTATCCAGTGGATGAGAGTGAAACAGCAGGACAGAGGTGGCGGGGGAGAGGGCTCAGATTGCTCTCAGAATTCCCTTCTCCAGCCCGTTCCTGACCAAGCCATTCTTGCTCAGAAGCCTGTGGTTCCTCAGAGGATGAAGTCCAGACTGTCTTTAGCGTGTCAGGACCCTCCACAGACTTGCCCCCCGCGTCTCCCACCATATGTGCCTATGCTCCGCGTTCCTGTTCTCCAGCCAGGGCAGTGCGGGGGAGTGGAGGGACGAGAGCTGGGGGTGGTGTCAGGAGACCTGGGTTCTGGACTGGGGTTCGTGTCTATCTGGCTGAGTTATTTCATTTCTGTCTGTCTCAGTAGTTACTAATCTGGATAGGCTTACCAAATGAGAGGAGGAGAAGAAAAGGTTTAGGAGACAGATTACAAGGCTCTTTCTGATTCTTGTCTCCTGGCCTAGCTTGGAAATTAGAACACCAAATGTCTGAGCATTAAATGGGTTTTTGAACCATGAAGTTTTTTGAACTTCTTAAAAAAAAAAAAAACAAAAAAAAACACTGTAGGTTTGGCATGGTGGCTCATGCCTATAATCTCAGCACTTTGGGAGGCTGAGGCGGGTGGATCAGGAGATCGAGGCCAGCCTGGCCAAGACTGTGAAACCTCATCTCCACTAAAAGTAGAACTTAAACTTTTTTTTTTTTATAGATGGAGTCTCACTCTGTCACCTAGGCTGGAGTGCAGTGGCGCGATCTTGGCTCACTGCCACCTCTGCCGCCGGGGTTCAAGAGATTCTCCTGCCTCAGCCTCCCAAGTAGTTGGGACTACAGGCGCCTGCCACCGCGCCCAGCTAATTTTTGTATTTTTTTCCACCCCCCGAGACGGAGTCTTACTCTGTCACCCAGGCTGGAGTGCAATGGCGCGATCTCAGCTCACTGCAACCTCCACCTCCCAGGTTCAAACGATTCTGGTGCCTCAGCTTCCTAAGTAGCTGGGACTACAGGCACATGCCACCATGCCTGGCTAATTTTTTTGTATTTTTAGTAGAGACGAGGTTTCACCATGTTGGCCAGGCTGTTCTTGAACCCCTAACCTCACATGATCTGCCCACCTCAGCCTCCCAAAGTGCTGGGATTACAGGTATGAGCCACTGTGCCCAGCTAATTTTGTGTTTTTAGTAGAGACGGGGTTTCACCATCTTGGCCAGGCTGGTCTTGAACTCCTGACCTCGTGATCCACCTGTCTCAGCCTCCCAAAGTGCTGGGATTACAGGCGTGAGCCACCGTGCCCGGCCACATTTTTTTTTTAACGTGGGACACCAACATACAAAACAGATCAAAAGCTAGGTAAGGTGGCTCACACCTGTGACTCCAGCACTTTGGGAGGCCAAGGCAAGAGGATTGCTTGAGCCCAGGAGTTCTACACCAGCCTAGGCTACATAGTGAGATCCTGTCTTTACAAAAAATAAAAATTAAAAAAATTAGGCGGGCATGGTGGCCCAGCTACTTGGGAGGCTTGGTGGGAGGATTGCTTGAGCCCAGGAGATCAAGGCTACAGTGAGCCATGATTGTGCCACTGTACTCCAGCGTGGGTGACAGAGTGAGACCCTGTCTCATAAAAATAAACAGAAACAGATCAAATTGGACTTGCTCTCTTGAGGCTGAAAGGTCTGACATGCCACCTGTTGAGTCTTAAAACCTGCCAGTTCCATCCAGGGCTCCCCAGGGCACTGCTTCTCTGCATTTCTTCTCTCTTGCTATGCAGCCAGGATTAGAGTCACCTGTTTGACATGACCCCAGGCAGGGGCCTAGTGTAGAAGGGGCAGATTGTATAGAAAAGTGTATAAAGTATGTACGATTTGAACAACTATAAAGTGAATACCAATATAACCACTACCCAAGTCCAGAAATAGAACAGAAGCTCCACTTTGTATTTAGTATTTTCCTTGGTTCCATTCGTTCTGTTTCTTAGCTTCTTAGCCTTAGCTTCAGTACAGATGCAGTAGATAAAATAAAAGCCAATGGCTTTTATATCTCCTTAGTCTCAAAGCAGGAATCCAAAACACTGCTTTCAAATACAGATGATAAATATTTGAATAAGAAATAATATTTTGGCTGGGTGCAGTAGGTGACACCTGCAATCCCAGCACTTTGGGAGGCTGAGGTAGGTGGATCACATGAGCCCAGGAGTTCGAGACTAGCCTGGGCACCATGGTAAAACCCCATTTCTACAAAAAATACAGAAGTTAGCCAGGCACGATGGCACATGCCTGTAGTCCCAGCTACTCTGGCGGCTGAGGTGAGAGGATCACTTGATCCTGGGGAGGTTGAGGCTGCAGTGAGTTGTGATTATATCATACTGGGCTCCAACCTGGGTGATAGAGTGAGACCCTGTCTAAAAAAAAGAATCTTTTTTCTTAATAAAAAATATTAATAATAAGAAATATGTTATAATAAATTTTGTTTGTTTTTGAGACGGAGTCTCGCTCTGTCGCCAGACTGGAGTGCAGTGGCATGATCTCGGCTCACTGCAAGCTCTGCCTCCCAGGTTCACGCCATTCTCCTGCCTCAGCCTCCCGAGTAGCTGGGACTACAGGCGCCCGCCACCACGCTCGGCTAATTTTATTTTTGTATTTTTGGTAGAGACGGGATTTTACGTGTTAGCCAGGATGGTCTCGATCTCCTGACCTCGTGATCCGCCCGCCTCGGCCTCCCAGAGTGCTGGGATTACAGGCGTGAGCCACCGCACCCGGCCCCCATTCATTCTGTTTCTTAGCTTCTTTTTTTGTTTGTTTGTTTGTTTGTTTGTTTGTTTTTTGAGACGGAGTCTCGCTCTGTCCAGCAGTGGCGCGAACTCGGCTCACTGCAAGCTCCGCCTCCCGGGTTCACGCCATTCTCCTGTCTCAGCCTCCCGAGTAGCTGGGACTACAGGCGCCCACCACTATGCCCGGCTAATTTTTTTATTTTTAGTAGAGACGGGGTTTCACCATGTTAGTCAGGATGGTCTCCATCTCCTGACCTCGCGATCCGCCCGCCTCTGCCTCCCAAAGTGCTGGGATTACAGGTGTGAGCCACCGGCCCTTTTTCTTAGCTTCTTAGGTTGGCCTTAGCTTCAGTACAGGTGCATTAGATAAAATAAAAGCCAACCATCCTTTTTAAAAGAAGGATATACATGTGGTATAACTTTTATTACTTGCGATAGCCTGTTTTAGGACTGGCAGTTTACAGAATAATGCAAGTGAGTAGTGAAGAATAATTAGAAATAATGAGCTGAAATCCTCATGTCATCCTAACATGCCATCAGGAAATAGTAAGCCTTACTGTTGGACTCGAAAATAAGCTGACCCATTTTTCCCAATTGACAGAAATGCCTGTTTCTTCAGCACTGTCCTTTGTTGGCAAGGCACATTTGGCTGGACGCAGCCTCCACTCTTCTTGCGTCAGGGACATTTATATAGAGAATGTTCTTTCAAAAAGAACTTTTTTCCTAGTGAGAAGTTTTAAAAAAAAATTAATAGAGTATAACTGCTTAGAAGCAACTGCTGGAATAATTTTATAGGTTTTACTTACCCTTTTGAAAATCAATGTAAAATTGGTCTTAATGCCAGGAAATTTCAAAGGTAAGACTCGGCTGTTTTTTTGTATCTTGACTTGGTAAGAATCTCAGCTCACTGTGGTAATGGTAATTATGCTGTGATACCTAGGCTTATTGGAGTGCCTCCAATTTCGAATTTGCCTTGGTTTTGTATTCCCTTTGACGTAGAATATTTTTACAGCTTATCAGAATCTTGGTTTTTGTTGTTGTTTTTCTTAATATAGGTAATCCAGAAATTGTGCTAAATCAGTGAGAAAGACTTCTTAGCTTTTGATTTTGTCTTTGTTTATATTTGCCTTATACTTTGATCAGATAGCTTAATTAGAATTCCATAGTTACCTGGTAGAAAGCTGCTAAGGATAAAGCTTAAGGAAGTACTTTGGCTAAAAGCTGCTCCCTTTATTCATCAGGGGAATTTGATTTCATCCTGTGGATAACATAGCTTAGAAATTCTGTTTCTTTGGGACCAGCCTGTAGAGTTCTGCAAGCCTGGAAGCATGAGAACTGTGGTGGGGGAAAAATGGGCTACTTGCTGTATTTAGTGTGGGCTGCTAGGATGGTAAGGTAGCAACATAGTTCTGTATTCCCACCCTGGAATTCAGAAGAACCTTTAAGCAGGGATTGCATGGAGGTGGGGAGGACAAATCAAGAGAGGCAGGAGGGGACATTTGCAAAAATTATAAATGGAATGTCAGAGAATCTTTCATAGCTACTCTTTAAAAATTAACTTTAGAGCCAAGAGTGGTGTGGCTCACGCCTGTAATCCCAACACTTTGGGAGGGTGAGGTGGTAGGATCGCTTGAGCACAGAAGTTCAAGACCACCCTGGGTAACATAGTGAGACCTCATCTCTACAAAAAAAATTTTAAAAATTAGCCGGCCGTGGTGGCATGCGCTTGTAGTCCCAGCTACTCAGGAGGTTGAGGTGGCAGAATTGCCTGAGCCTTGAAGACTGAGGCTGCAGTGAGCTGTGATTGCACCACCGCACTCCAGCCTGGGAAACAGACTAAGACCATATTTAAAAAACAAAAACAAAAAAACTTTAGGCCAGATTATTTTCAAAACAGGCATGCGAGTTACTAGCCCTTGAAAGTCTACTGATCCCTTTGTGGTTTCCTTTGGTCTTCTGGAGTGTGCTGCACATTGAATTTATAGAGAGTATAGTGAGAGCTGAATGTGCGTAATCAATATTCAAGAATCTGTTGCATGAGATGACGTGTTTCAAGACCAGATAGGCAAACACTGAAATCAGTCTTTCTAAAGATCCAGATGACCCATTTCAGAGACTGCCTGTACCCAGAGCCCTAGGGACATAGTGAGATTCCACGGCTATGAGGAAATCTTCCTCTCACATTGGGTAGGAGTAAGTGTATGTAGCCTATACTAGTGGGAACAACTACCCCACCAACACTGTTCTGGGCAAATGTCACTTTCTTTTTTCCCCTTGGCAAATCCTGGTTTTGCATACCATCCCCACAATGTTATTATTTTATTTTTATGTTTTTTAGAGGTGGAGTCTTCCTGTGTTGCCCAGGCTAGAGTGAAGTGGCTTTTCATAGATGTGATAATGGTGCACTGCAGCCTTGAACTCCTGGGCTCAGGTGATCTTCCCACCTGAGCCCCCTGAGTAGCTGGGACTACAGGTGTGAGCCACCACACCCAGCTCAATGTTGTTATTTTAATTTGCATTGGACTGAAAGGTAGAAATATAATTGCTAGATTCAAATGGAGTTTTCATTTATGTAAGATGATTAACTCCTTAGACTGTGTTAATTTGTTGGGTGAGTAGTTAAGGTAGCAGTGTACAACAATAAATAACTCAATGGGGTAAAAGATTATTATTATTATTTTGAGATGGTATCTAACTGTCACCCAGGCTACAGTGCAGTGATGTGATCATAGATCACTGTGACCTCAAACTTCTGGGCTCAAGTGATCCTCCTGCCTCACCCTTCCAAGTAGCTGGGACCACAGGCACATGCCACCATGCCTGGTTAATTTTTTATTTTTTTTCTTTTATTTTTTTTGAGACAGAGTCTCACTCTGCTGCCCAGGCTGAAGTACAGAAGTGCGATCTTGGCTCACTGCAACCTCTGCCTCCTGGGTTCAAGCCATCCTCCCACCTCAGCCTCCTGAGTAGCTAGGATTACATGCATGCACCACCTCACCCAGAGAATTTTTTTTTTTTTTGTATTTTTAGTAGAAATGGGGTTTCACCATGTTGGCCAGGCTGGTCTCAGACTCCTGACCTCAAGTGATCTGCCCACTTTGGCCTCCCAAAGTGCTGGGATTACAGGCGTGAGCCACCACACCTGGCCAATTTTTAAAATTTTTGAGACAGGGTTGCACTCTGTTGCCCAGGCTGGAGTGCAGTGGTGCAGTCTCAGCTCACTGCAACCTCTGCCTCCTGTGCTCAAGTGATCCTCCCACTTCAGCCTCCCCAGTAGCTGGGACAACAGGTATGCATCACCACAGCCAGCTAATTTTTTGTATTTTTTGTAGAGAAAGGGTTTTACCATGTTGCCCAGGCTGGTCTTGAACTCCTGAGCTCAAGTGATCCACCCGCCTCAGCCTCCCAAAGTGTAGGGATTACAGGTGTGAGCCACCATGCCCAGCCTAAATTTTTTGTAGAGAAGGGTTCTCACTGGTCTTGAACTCCTGGTCTCAAGCAGTCCTCTCACCTTGGCCTCCCAAACTGCTGGGATTACAGGTGTGAGCCACTGCGCCCTGCTCGATTATTTTCATATTTGATTCTCAGAGTAAACATACAGCTTGTTGATAATCTGAGCCCCGACTGCCCATCTCATCTTCTGTCTCCCATTCTTGGAAACCCTTTTCCAGTCAATCTGTCCCAAAACATGTTTATTGCTTTCCCATTTTAGCCACTATTATTCATGCCTTTTATGTCACCTCTCCAAACTCTGCCAGTCTTTTAAGAACCAATTCAAGTTTTACTTCTGCCTGATGCCTTTCCCACTTACTCCAGATTGAATGGTTTTTCTTTCTCTGGATCCCAGGAAATGGTCTATACCATTTATTGTCTTATGGTTTGGCTATTTTTTTTAAGTGTAAATATTGTATCTCAAGTATATTATAAGATCCTCGTCAGCAAAGACAGTACCCATTCCTTTTGTTTCATCACATTTTCTTTGCTATGTGAGTATGCATTTGATTTGGGTGATGGACAGTTCAGTCCTTAATTCCAAAGATTATGGTAATACAAAAATGATTAACACTCTGAAATATGCAGAAAGGAGGGAATTTAGCTGCTGTATAACTAGATCTATCAAATGGGGACCTTTCTCTTTTACTCAGCTTTAGAGATTCTGTTGTCCTTGTTGAGTTTGATGGAATCCTTCTGTAAGATACTCTTCATGTGGTAAACAGATGAGTAGAATAGGGGTATTGCTTCAGATTCTGACAAATCATACACAGAAAATGAAAATGCCCTCTATATCTCACTCAGATTCAAAAAGATTATAATTCCCTTTTACACCTAAATGCCCTAACACATCATTTTTGCATATTACTAATTAAGGTTCTCTAAATTCATCTGGATTTTACAGATGAATGAATTGGATGAATAAGGACCTTGAACTCTACTTCCAACTTTTCTTCTCTAATTTATCTTTATTCAAAAGGAAAAACAAAAACCCTAAGAAAATTTACTTTAGCATTTATTAATATGAAAATGGAAGCATTGGGTTTTAAGAAAATGTTTTGCTTAAATTCAGTGGTTTAATAAGCCAGAGAATAGTGTTCCCTTCTTTTCTTTTTTTTTTTTTTTGAGACGGAATTTCACTCTTGTTGCCCAGGCTGGAGCGCAGTGGCACTCTCTCTGCTCACTGCAACCTCTGCCTCTAGGGTTCAAGCGATTCTCCTGTCTCAGCCTCCCGAGTAGCTAGGATTACTGGCGCCCACCACCATGCCTGGCTACTTTTTGTATTTGTAGTAGAGGCGGAGTTTTACCATGATGGCCAGGCTGGTCTCAAACTCCTGACCTCAGGTGATCCACCTGCCTTGGCCTCCCAAAGTGCTGGGATTACAGGCATGAGTCACCGTGCCCGGCCAGTGTTCTCTTTCTTTTTTTTTTTTCTTTTGAGACAGAGTCTTGCTCTGTCGCCCAGGCTGGAGTGCAGTGGCATGATCTCGGCTCACTGCAAGCTGGCCTTCCAGGTTCACGCCATTCTCCTGCCTCAGCCTCCTGAGTAGCTGGGACTACAGGCGCCCACCACCTCGCCCAGCTAATTTTTTGTATTTTTTTTAGTAGAGACGGGGTTTCACCATGTTAGCCAGGATGGTCTTGATCTCCTGACTTCGTGATCTGCCCACCTCGGCCTCCCAAAGTGTTGCGATTACAGGCGTGAGCCACTGCTCCTGGTCGTGTTCTCTTCTTATTGAAACTTTTATATCCCATCCTTCCTGGCCTATTTGGTAAGTATTAATACGTTCCTCTGGAAAACTTCCATGTCTACCTGACATGGAAAGTGCTTCCTACATAGATATATTTCTTGTTCCACCCCTCCCACCCCGCAACTGAGTCTTTTCAAGTGTCTACCAAATGCAAACATTTTAACCAGCTGCTAATGGGAACTCATAGCTTTGAAGACTTAGAAATGTAAGATATTGAGAAATACGAGGTTTTAAGGAGGTTTGAAGAATGCTTTTTTGCTTTCTGTTAGTTACGATGTATATTTCCAGTTTATTTCCCCTATTGAGATTAAGGAAAATTGTGATAACAAGTATTTTACTTCCTTTGCTTGTAGTTCTGTATGAAATTATTTCCTTATAGTGTTATTAGTTGGTGGTGTTCTGTATGTGATTATTTGAAACTCAGTGTGTTTTCAGAAGTTGTCGAATATTCTCAGGTGGAGATGGTAATTTTTATTATGGATAATGGTGGAAGATTTTTGTCTTGGGGGCATTCTAGATTACGGAGCACACAAACATTTCCTACTTCGGGGAGAGAGGGATGAGGTTGCTGTGTTGGAAGAGTGATACACACACTTCCAGGCGTATGCTGATAGTGCTGTTGACAGTATGAACTTTCCCAGTCATAGTAAATCTGGGATCATGGTGGCATTTCTAGGTCCTACAAAAATGTGTGCTATCTTGGGAATGTTACCACTTCTTGCCCTGAGTGTTTCATAGAGGTGTTAAAAAAGAAAACACCCTCCTTCTACCTTCCAGTTGAGGCACTCTGGTGGGGACCTTGTGTCTTGGTTAAACAAATCACAAACAACTCTAGATGCTTGGTGACAGTCTGAAGAAGGCACGTAGATATTTGCATTATGTTTTATTACAGCATGTATTTGTGACTGAGAAACCAAAATACTTCTGAAGTATTTTCCTCTCTGAAGTAGTTGACTCTTGGCATAAAATGGGAAACTATGAAGTCCTGTGTTTCTATTTTTCTAATGAAATATCTCTGTACAGCTCAAAGATAAAAGTAATTACCATTTTTAAAGGATCCTTCTTTCCCCTCTGTTTTAACTCTTCCATTTAAAAAGGATTAGCACTGGAAAATTATTAGAATGGACATTCAGATTCTGTTGTGTATCTTAGTTGCCTGCTAAGAACACTGGTTCCCATCACATTTAAACTCTAAAGACATTGTGAAGTCTGGATATGCCCGGTCTCCTACTTTCTCTTTCTTTGTGGCCTTCAGATCATTAAATTTAGTGACTCAGCTAATTTTTTTTACTCACCTCTTAGAACTAAGTTGAATGTATTTGTGACCAAGCACTTAAAGTTATTTCCTCTAAACCAAGTGTTTGAGATGTTTTTAGATTTATAACAGTCTTTGTTTACCGTGTAATTCAGTCCAATTGAGGAACTAGTAAAACTGCATTATCCAGACATCAAAGCTAAGAAGAGTATACTTACACCAAGAAACTTATTAGGTTTCTAACAAGTGGAAAGTTACCAGGTGTCCCAAAATTAACCACTTCCATGCCAGCTGATTTTCACTTTTTGTAGCTATTTTAATGATCAGCAGCATTCTGGGTTTAAAAATAACAGTCGTGGCTGGGCACAGTGGCTCGTGCCTATGATCCCAGCACTTTGGGAGGCTGAGGTGTGAGTGGGAGGATTGCTTGAGGCCAGGAGTTTGAGACCAGCCTGGGCAACATAGCAAGACCCCATTTCTAAATAATAATAATAATAATAATAATAATAAATTAGCCAGGCATGATGGCTTGCACCTGTAGTCCCAGCTACTTGGGATGCTGAAGTGGGAGGATCACTTGAGCCCAGGAGTTGGAGGCTGCAGTGAGCTATGATTACAGCACTGCACTCCAGCATGGGTGACAGAGCAAGACTCCATCTCATAAAATAAAATAATCAGTTCTACATTATTCAGAGTTGAGTGTTGCTTTCTTTAGCATCCTTCAAATAACTGAAAATATGCCATTAAAAAATATAACCAAGGTGTTGAATGGATAATTCATTTTAGTTCATTTCAAAATAGAGCCAATATCTTTATTTCTTGAGGTTTGAGAGCAGGCTGGTGTTTTGTTCTGTTTTTCCTTCAGATTTCTGTGAAGGGATAAATATTAGACCCACTTTACAGAGAACAGTTGAGTCACAGACAAGGGATGACTTGCCAATTGCATGCAGAGGTCACTTTAAGTAGGACCAGTGCTACCAAGTTGCATTTCAAGATTGGTAACCTTAAGACCTGACAGACCCTGGGGTCAGGAATTGATAGAGAAGGACTCTGTTAGATGAGGACCCATGACTTCCTTAACCCTTCATCAGCACTCCTGTCTGAGGCTCTGTTAAACCTAAGTTTCTTCATGGATTGAAACAAAATTATATGTGCATATTACAGAGTAATTGATTTTGTACAGATGCTTCCTTTAGGTATTTCAGAGGATATGTGTAAACATGCTTTAGATATTCATAAGCATCTTATAATTTTGTTTATGTAAGCAATCTCCTAGAAAAGTAGAGGATGGGAAAGGTTTGTTTTTCTTTCCCGTGGATACCTTGCTTGTTCCTGCTGAATTCTAGAACATGGCATCTTTAGGAACATGCCATTATCTGGAGGCAATTGCCTACAGTCATTGAGATTTTTCTTTTTAAAATGTAGTTTTTGCATATTACATCTAGTCACATTTTGTTTCCATAGAGGGTTTGGCTTTCTGGGATATCGGAAGGAAGCTATGGATGTTTGGAAAAGGTCTGTGACCTTTTGAGGTTATCATCACAGGGGACAATTGCACTCTCCCATTCATTGCTCCCTGGTGTCAGTCAGAATAATGCGTGGTGGTCTGACTTCCAGTGGCACTTCTTATGCAATAGGCTTACAAAAACATATTGAGGTCATGGCAAGCCTAGGTTCCCACAGACATAAATGAGATTCAGAAGAAAATTGCTCTGTTCATTTCAGATTCTCCTCTTTGTGATTGTCTTGAGAGAATGTTCATTTGGCTGCAGGTTCAGTGCTTGCACAGTTATATTGGAGTATCTAAGTAAACTGCAGTACAGCATAAACTGTCGTAGCTGGAAAGTTGCTAAAGACTGTAAGCCATAACAGTTTGTTTAACTTAAGCTGTTAAAACTTTAGGTTCTTTAAGGTGCCATTTTTTTGGCCACATTCTGTGGTTCCCCATAGCCTTCAGGAAGGAATTCAAACTCTTTTTTTTTTTTTTTTTTTTTTTTAAGATGGAGTCTCGCTCTGTCGCACAGGCTGGAGTGCAGTGGCGTGTCTCGGCTCACTGCAAGCTCCACCTCCCGGGTTCACTCCATTCTCCTGTCTCAGCCTCCTGAGTAGCTGGGACTACAGGCGCCCGCCTCCACACCCAGCTAATTTGTTGTACTTTCAGTGGAGACGGGGTTTCACCATGTTAGCCGGGATGGTCTCGATCTCCTGACCTCGTGATGCATCCGCCTCGGCCTCCCAAAGTGTTGGGATTACAGGCGTGAGCCACCGCGCCCAGCGAAGGAATCCAAACTCTTAAAGTGGTTTGATCCAGTCCCTGGTTCCTTGCTAATGCATCTTACCCATTCTTTCCCCACACACACTTTGTTCCAGTTGGTTCTCCCAACTGGCAGTGCTTTTTTTCGCGGAGGGAAGGGTCTGTGCACACTCTGTCCCTCTGTCTTAAATGCACTTCATACTTCAGGTCTCACCTGAGATGGAACTTCCTACAGAAAGGCTTTCCCGAATCTGAAAGGCTGGGCTTGGGGACCTTTTAATATGCTGGATCATCATTCAGTTATTGATTCTTTCAGTGAATATTTGTGTCAAGCACTGTGTCATAGGCTGAGGACACAGAATAGAACTAAACAGGGGACAGGCCTCACAGAGCTTGCATTCTTGTCAGGGAAACCATCTCATATTTACACACTTAATTTTTTTTTATTTGGAAATGATTGAAAACTTGTAAAAATAGCACAAAGGAATATCCTATATGCTTTACCCAGATTCATCTATTTTTTTTTCAGATTCACGTGTTGTTAACAATTTACCACCCCATTTGTGTTCTTACTCTTTCTGTATACATAATTTTTCCAGTGGGATCAGTTACGTACATTATGGCCCTTCCCCTCAAAATACTAAGGTGTCAGTTTCCTAAAAGTGGAGACATTTTCACATGATAGATTTTATAGATTTACATTGATAAAATATTTTATTTGGGAGGGTTTATCCTTCCTGCATTTCTTTTTTTTTCAATCTTTTTTTTACTGTGTTAAAATACACAAAACATAAAACTTGCCATTTTCATCATTTTTAACTATACAGTTCAGCGATATTAAATACTTTCATGTTATGCAACTATTTCTGTAACACTTTCCATCTTGTAAAACTGAAACTCTGTACCCATTAAGCAGTAACTTTTCATTCCCACTTTCCCCAGCCCCTGACAACCACTGTTCTACTTTCTGTCTCTATGAGTTTGACTACTCTTAAGTACTGCATATAAGTGGAATCATATAGTATTTGTCTTTTTGTGACTGGCTTATTTCACTTAGCACAATCAAGATTCAGCCATGTTGTCAGAATTTCCTTCCCTTTAAAGGCTGAATAGGCCAGGTGTGATGGCTCACGCCTATAATCCCAGAACTTTAAGAGGCCAAGGCAGGCAGATCGCCTGAGCCTAGGAGTTTGAAACCAGCCCGGGCAACATGGTGAAACCTCGTCTCTACTACAAATACAAAAGTTAGCTGGGCACGGTGGCTCATGCCTGTAATCCCAGCTACTCGGGAGGCTGAGGAAGGAGAATCACTTGAACCCAGGAGACGGAGGTTGCAGTGAGCCAAGATCGCACCACTGCACTCCAGCCTGGGCTACAGAGCAGGACTCTGTCTCAAAAAATAAAATAAAAATAAAGGTTGAATAATATTATATTGTATGTATATATCACATTTTGCTTATCCATTCATGAGTAGGTGGATACTTTGGGTTGCTTCCATGTTTTGTTGTTGTTGCTGTTTTGAGATAGTCTCACTCTGTTGCCCAGGCTGGAGTGCAGTGATGAGATCTCAGCTCACCACAACCACTGCCTCCCGGGTTCAAATGATTCTTCTGCCTCAGCCTCCCAAGTAGCTGGGATTACAGGCACATGTCACCACACCCAGCTAATTTTTGTATTTTTAGTACAGACGGGGTTTCACCATGTTGGCCAGACTGGTCTTGAACTCCTGACCTCAGGTGATCCGCCCACCATGGCCTCCCAAAGTTCTGGGATTACAGGCGTAAGCTACCGCGCCCGGCCCAGGTTCCTGTTTTTTGCAGTGGGTTTATAATTCATTACCATACTTAATTATTTTGGCGCTCAAATTGTCCCAGAGTTGGCCAGTGGGAGCCCCTTCAGGCTGGCTTCTGTGTCCTTGTGAGATCCTCCATCGTTTTTTTTCTTGCATAAAAAGATGTTCCAGGGTCATCTTGTCCCTATCCTGCCCTAACCCTGGAATCAGCCCTTTTTCCAGCGAGCCCTCACACCCTTGTTTTAGCACTTAGCACACTGTTTACTTATGTTTTCCTCCACTGGACTAGATTGTACCTCTCTGGGGACACATAGATGTGAGTTTTACTTGCTCTTATATCTTCACCCAGCACAAGGCCTGACACATGAGATGTTTACTAAATATTTGTTGAATAAAAAATTAATTTTTACTGTAGTTAATTGATTAAAATTTGGTTCTAAAATTATGATGCTGATGGGTTTTTTTTTTCCCCCATCTAGGAAGAAATGTTGGCTGTTTGGCGATGAGAGGTGGTGAACAGTGACCATACTGGTATACAACACTATGGGACCTGGCATTTTTGCTGCATGTCCAGCCCACCCCCACTAATAATGTAGGAAGCTGTCTGGTCCATTGGAAACACTAATCTGATCTCGGAAGTGGCTGATCGTGGCAGGATGTGTCGACGATGATGATGGCAAGAAAGCAAGATGTCCGAATTCCCACCTACAACATCAGTGTGGTGGGATTATCTGGGACCGAGAAGGAAAAGGGCCAGTGTGGGATTGGAAAGTCTTGTTTGTGCAACCGCTTCGTGCGCCCGAGTGCTGACGAGTTTCACTTGGACCATACCTCCGTCCTCAGCACCAGTGACTTTGGAGGGCGAGTGGTCAATAATGACCACTTTCTGTACTGGGGAGAAGTTAGCCGCTCCCTGGAGGATTGTGTGGAATGTAAGATGCACATTGTGGAGCAGACTGAATTTATTGATGATCAGACTTTTCAACCTCATCGAAGCACGGCCCTGCAGCCCTATATCAAGAGAGCTGCTGCAACCAAGCTCGCATCAGCTGAAAAACTCATGTACTTTTGCACTGACCAGCTGGGGCTGGAGCAGGACTTTGAACAGAAACAAATGCCAGACGGAAAGCTGCTGGTTGATGGTTTTCTTCTTGGTATTGATGTTAGCAGGGGCATGAATAGGAACTTTGATGACCAGCTCAAGTTTGTCTCCAATCTCTACAATCAGCTTGCAAAAACAAAAAAGCCCATAGTGGTGGTCCTGACTAAGTGTGACGAAGGTGTTGAGCGGTACATTAGAGATGCACATACTTTTGCCTTAAGCAAAAAGAACCTCCAGGTTGTGGAGACCTCAGCGAGATCCAATGTAAACGTGGACTTGGCTTTCAGCACCTTAGTGCAACTCATTGATAAAAGTCGGGGAAAGACAAAAATCATTCCTTATTTTGAAGCTCTCAAGCAGCAGAGTCAGCAGATAGCTACAGCAAAAGACAAGTATGAGTGGCTGGTGAGTCGCATTGTGAAAAACCACAATGAGAACTGGCTGAGTGTCAGCCGAAAGATGCAGGCCTCTCCAGAATACCAGGACTATGTCTACCTGGAAGGGACTCAGAAAGCCAAGAAGTTGTTTCTACAGCACATCCACCGCCTCAAGCATGAGCATATCGAGCGTAGGAGAAAGCTGTACCTGGCAGCCCTGCCATTAGCTTTTGAAGCTCTTATACCTAATCTAGATGAAATAGACCACCTAAGCTGCATAAAAGCCAAAAAGCTCTTAGAAACCAAGCCAGAATTCTTGAAGTGGTTTGTTGTGCTTGAAGAGACCCCATGGGATGCCACCAGCCACATTGACAACATGGAAAACGAACGGATTCCCTTTGATTTAATGGATACCGTCCCTGCAGAGCAGCTATACGAGGCCCACTTAGAGAAGCTGAGGAACGAAAGGAAAAGAGTTGAGATGCGAAGGGCGTTTAAAGAAAACCTGGAGACTTCTCCTTTCATAACTCCCGGAAAGCCTTGGGAAGAGGCCCGTAGTTTTATTATGAATGAGGATTTCTACCAGTGGCTGGAAGAATCTGTATACATGGATATTTATGGCAAACACCAAAAGCAAATTATAGATAAAGCAAAGGAAGAATTTCAGGAGTTGCTTTTGGAATATTCAGAATTGTTTTATGAACTGGAGCTGGATGCTAAGCCCAGCAAGGAGAAGATGGGTGTTATTCAGGATGTTCTGGGAGAGGAACAGCGATTTAAAGCATTACAAAAGCTCCAAGCAGAGCGTGATGCCCTTATTCTGAAACACATTCATTTTGTGTACCACCCAACAAAGGAGACATGCCCCAGCTGCCCAGCTTGTGTGGACGCTAAGATTGAGCACTTGATTAGTTCTCGGTTTATCCGGCCGTCTGACCGGAATCAGAAAAATTCACTCTCTGACCCTAACATTGATAGAATCAACTTGGTTATATTGGGCAAAGACGGCCTTGCCCGAGAGTTGGCCAATGAGATTCGAGCTCTTTGTACAAATGATGACAAGTATGTGATAGATGGTAAAATGTATGAGCTTTCCCTGAGGCCAATAGAGGGGAATGTCAGGCTTCCTGTGAACTCTTTCCAGACGCCAACATTTCAGCCCCACGGCTGTCTCTGCCTTTACAATTCAAAGGAATCGCTATCCTATGTAGTGGAAAGTATAGAGAAGAGTAGAGAGTCCACGCTGGGCCGGCGGGATAATCATTTAGTCCATCTCCCCCTTACATTAATTTTGGTTAACAAGAGAGGAGACACCAGTGGAGAGACTCTGCATAGCTTAATACAGCAAGGTCAACAAATTGCTAGCAAACTTCAGTGTGTCTTTCTCGACCCTGCTTCTGCTGGCATTGGTTACGGACGCAACATTAATGAAAAGCAAATCAGTCAAGTTTTGAAGGGACTCCTGGACTCTAAGCGTAACTTAAACCTGGTCAGTTCTACTGCTAGCATCAAAGATTTGGCTGATGTTGATCTGCGAATTGTTATGTGTCTGATGTGTGGAGATCCTTTTAGTGCAGATGACATACTTTTTCCTGTCCTTCAGTCCCAAACCTGTAAATCTTCCCATTGTGGAAGCAACAACTCTGTTTTACTTGAACTACCAATCGGACTGCACAAGAAGCGGATTGAACTGTCTGTTCTTTCATACCATTCCTCCTTTAGCATCAGAAAGAGCCGGTTGGTTCATGGGTACATTGTTTTTTATTCAGCCAAACGTAAGGCCTCTTTGGCTATGTTACGTGCCTTTCTTTGTGAAGTGCAGGATATTATCCCTATTCAGCTTGTAGCACTCACTGATGGCGCTGTAGATGTCCTGGACAACGACTTAAGTAGGGAACAGCTAACTGAGGGGGAGGAGATTGCTCAAGAAATTGACGGAAGGTTCACAAGCATCCCCTGTAGCCAACCCCAGCATAAACTTGAGATCTTTCACCCATTTTTTAAAGATGTGGTGGAAAAAAAGAACATAATCGAGGCTACTCATATGTACGATAATGCTGCCGAGGCCTGTAGCACCACCGAAGAGGTGTTTAACTCCCCCCGGGCAGGATCACCGCTCTGCAACTCAAACCTGCAGGATTCAGAAGAAGATATCGAGCCATCTTACAGCCTGTTTCGAGAAGACACATCACTGCCTTCTCTGTCCAAAGACCATTCTAAGCTCTCTATGGAACTGGAGGGAAATGATGGGCTGTCTTTCATTATGAGCAATTTTGAGAGTAAACTGAACAACAAAGTACCTCCGCCAGTCAAACCAAAGCCTCCTGTCCATTTTGAAATTACAAAGGGGGATCTATCTTATTTAGACCAAGGCCATAGGGATGGACAGAGGAAGTCTGTGTCTTCTAGCCCCTGGCTGCCTCAGGACGGGTTTGATCCTTCTGACTATGCTGAACCCATGGATGCTGTGGTGAAGCCAAGGAATGAAGAAGAAAACATATACTCCGTGCCCCATGACAGCACCCAAGGCAAAATCATCACCATTCGGAATATCAACAAAGCCCAGTCCAACGGCAGCGGGAATGGTTCTGACAGTGAAATGGACACCAGCTCTCTAGAGCGAGGGCGCAAGGTTTCCATCGTGAGCAAGCCAGTGCTGTACAGGACGAGATGCACCCGGCTGGGGCGGTTTGCTAGTTACCGGACCAGCTTCAGCGTGGGGAGTGATGATGAGCTGGGGCCCATCCGGAAGAAAGAGGAGGATCAGGCATCCCAGGGTTATAAAGGGGACAATGCTGTCATTCCATACGAAACAGACGAAGACCCGCGGAGGAGGAATATTCTTCGCAGCCTAAGGAGGAACACTAAGGTAAGACACCAGTCTAGGATTAGTCATAGTGTTTTGTACAGCGTCTCGGTGAGGGTTGATTGATGATGATTTTTCAAGGACAACCTATTCTGGTAAAAAAACTGCCCTGTGTGTGTATTTGACTTAACATAAAAAAGCAGTGCCTCAATTAGCTACCATTATTGGCAGCTCTCAAGTAGTTAGGACTTTGGATAGATAGTCTGAGTTGTTGTTGCCTAAAACAATAGTTAATTAATTAGCAAAATGAGGAGATAATGCAGAACTTGTCAGTGTCTTGACAAGTGGCCAAGCGCAGTGACAATACACTTGCTCTCCCTTCACTGAAACACCAGAACTCAAAACTGCTTGCCGCAGTCTCTCACTGCTAAACATAACATTTCATCCATACATCTCTTAAATGATCCTTCCTCCCTTGCTGATCTGTAAAGGTTGCTGCATTTGAGATTGGTGAAGAATTGGATGATGATTTGCACACACAAATCAGTGACGAGTCTTTGAGTACATAAATGAAAAAAGAGAATCTTGCCACTGAGAGTTATAAACCTGTCCCGTATTTGTTAAATTGGAATACCATCCAGTCTATTATTTTATCTTCAAGGGAGTTGCTGCTGCTATCAGTCAGAAACTCGGATTTTATTTAGGGATCACAAATGGTGCAGGGAGAGAAAAGAAAAAGTTAACTGTATACATTATAAACATTGGGCCTACTCGTCATATGTAGAGACAGGAGCAAATGAAGTCTTTTTTTTTTTTTTTTTTTTGAGACGGAGTCTCGCTCAGTCACCCACGCTAGAGTGCAGTGGCGCGATCTCCGCTCACTGCAAGCTCCGCCTCCTGGGTTCACGCCATTCTCCTGCCTCAGCCTGCTGAGTAGCTGGGACTACAGGCGCCCGCCACCACGCCCAGCTAATTTTTTTATTTTATTTTATTTTTTAGTAGAGACGGGGTTTCACCGTGTTAGCCAGGATGGTCTCCATCTCCTGACATCGTGATCCGCCCGCCTTGGTCTCCCAAAGTGTTGGGACTATAGGCGTGAGCCACCGCGCCCGGCTGCAGATGAAGTCTCTTATCCTGCGTAGAATTGTAGTTTGTAGTCTGCAGGGCAGAGAGCTGTAAGCAGTACTCTGTCCCCTTGGGTTTAGGCTTTGCGAAAGAAAAAGCGTTTCTCAACTTTTTCTTTTTCTTTTTTTTTTCCATTTGGAGTAGGGAGAAATACTCTTCCCCCCCACCCCCAATTGCCAAGGCTGATTTAGAAATACTGAAATACTCTTTACAGGCCAGGCGCCGTGGCTCACGCCTGTAATCCCAGCACTTTTGGAGGCCGAGGCGGGTGGATCTCTTGAGGTCAGGAGTTTGAGACCAGCCTGGCCAACATGGTGAAACCCTGTCTCTACTAAAAAAGTACAAAAATTAGCTGGGCGTGGTGGCAGGCGCCTCAGGAGGCTGAGGCAGGAGAATCATGTGAACCTGGGAGGCAGAGGTTGCAGTGAGCCAAGATCACGCCACTGTATTCCAGCTTGGGCAACAGAGGGAGACTCTGTCTCAAAAAAAAAAAAAAAAAAAAGGAAAAAGGAAAAAAATGTATATATATATAAATACTCTTTATTTTTTTCAGAAAAAGACATTTTGGTGACATGCCACAACAGAACTGTGTTATATAATAATCCTTGACCAGCAGATTATGATATATAAAAGGATTTTTTCACGTTAAAGCTTTTGCTACTCTCCCTCCCATGAAAGAACAGAGAACAGAGTTACTTGTCTGAAAGTATTGCAGGGACCTCTGGAAAGAAAGGTTGCCAGAAACTTTTATTATTACAAATCCTACCAAATCAGAAGGTTCTAGAATCCAGGCTGTCTTGAGAGCTGACAATCCTGACAACTCTGTTGTAAAATGTAATACAGAGGCCAGTTTGGCAGCCCTGCGGGCCCCGAGAGATGGAGGAACAGGGTGCCATCACCCTCCCACAGAAATTGCATCCACTTTGTGCTACATCCCATAGTAGAGAGTGTTCCTGCATTATCGCTGACCAGGAGCTTCCAGAGTTTTCTCACCTGTGCAGTGTCAGAAAGGGCAGAGTGGTTCTGTTCCCCTCCCCGCCTGTGCTGACTATTAATAAATGCCATAGGCATCCTCCTGTCTGATTTTCCTTTGCCTGGCTTTTCTACATGGAGTCCTTTGTCTGCCTCCAGTGTTTTCTCCTCCAAAGGTTGGTAGGAGGCCAACCTGTGGAAAGCATTGCTTATTTAGGAAGCCAGAAAACAGCCTGACTTGCCTCCGGTATTTTCCCAGAGCTCACCTATTTAATGATACTGGAATCCAAACATTTTGAACATTTCTTCTCTTCCTCCTCCTCTCCCAATGAAGACTGTTGCCAGAACGGCTTAAAAATGCTGACAGTCTTCTAATTTGTGGGGGTGTTTGCACACCTGGAAATTAGGAAGGTGGCATAATAGCATACTGAATTATAACTATATTCTGACTTCTAGCTACATTTTTAATACTTACTGAAAATGATGCTTTAAAAACACATTCCCATGCAAGCCAAGCTTTAAAGAGCACACACTGTAGTGGAGGCTCAGCAGAAAACAGCTGATCACAGTGCGCCTCTGAGATAGCTGTGTTCATGCTGGTAATGAGCACTTCCTAACCTGAGACTTCCTTCCCCGGGTTGCTGGGTCAGCGTGCAAGAAGTGGTCGGCTTCCGGTCTATCTTTAGCTATGTGGGCCACACCTCTTCAAGTCAAATAAAAATGATACTTCTGGCCCAAGAGCAATAGCGTGCCAGAAGTCAGTTATGGAGTATCCTTTGGAAAGAGTGACTAGAAGGTGAAATTTTCTTTTCCTGCCTTGGAAAATGGTGCTTTGAAATGAAGGTAGTTGCTTTGTCATCCCAGTGCAGAGATGAGCAAATCCTTTGCCGCTAGAGCAAACCTCCTATTAAAATTGCTGCAGTTCGGAACACAGACTGGCACTTGTTTTACTGGAAAAGCAAGATGCCATCAGGGGAGAGAAGGGCCAAGCCAACCCCTGTGTGGGAGATTTGGCCTTTGATTTTTATTGGCATGACAAAGCAATACAATATTTATTTGGAGGGAGGGGGCAGCTAGGCACTAGGATTTCAGTTGGTAAGGGAAAATACACTCAGTACCTCCTGCGTGCCAGGCACCATAGGGAAATGACACAGACCCTTCTTGCCCAGACCTTAGTACCCAGTTGAGGCAGCAAGACCTACACAGCCACTGAAAATAGGTGGCCTGCCCAGGGAAGGCTATGTGTGGGCATGTCGGGTTAGTTATGTTAGAGTAGGGTGTAGTGATTAGGAGCTCAGGCTCTGGGAATCTGGGCTACAGTCAACTCCAGCTCCTCCACTTCCTTAGTTGGACTTTGGGCATGTGAGTCACTTCTCCACATTCTTTCTGCAAAAGAGGGAGCACCTTCCTGATCAGGTTGTGAGAAATGAACACCGGGCGTAGTGCATGCTGGATAAGTGTCAGCTGTCATCATTTAACTAGACCCCAGAGAATGAGTGGAACTAAAGCAGTGGCATGAGGTAAGGAAGGACTTGAAGGTGGAAATATGCATATTGTATTCCGAGAAAGGAGAAAACTTGTCTGGTCTAGCTGAGGGCTTGAGGGACCAACATTATCCATCCCGTCTTTTGGAAGTTTTAACCCCATGCATTACTGAGCTGCTTTCTTGGTACTTACCCTAGCAACCACCCTAACAAAAAAATAGCTATGCTCTGGGTACTAATGTGATGCAGAAAAAAATCACTCAGTGCCCTTGGCTGATTTGCTAGATTAGGTCTCTACTATAAAACTGGAGTCGGAGTGAGGGAATCGCTTTCATTTCTCCTCATGAGAGTGCAGACTGTAAAGCTGACTCTCATTCTGGGTGCTTTTCCCAGCTGAACCATTTAGCAACCCACCCTCATAGTGGGAGCCTTCCGCACTCAGCTGAATGAAATTGAAAATCTACGATTGCACTTCAGTATGGTCCATGAATAGTGGCTTTGTCTGTAAAGAGTTGTTGTTGCACATGGTCTCTGTCTCCCAGTGCCATGCGTTTGCAAAGAGGAGATCAGGATCGGCAGGGTCTTATTTTAAAGCCAAAAAACAGGCTGGGGAGCCTTGTTCCACAAAGTATGCCTTTTGGTCACGCTGAAATGGCTGCATTTGGTGTGTTTGACTGTGGATTTAAAAAGAAAACATTATTGGCTATTTACCCTTCTATCTGATGTGTTCTTATTTTGGTGCTAAAAAAAAAAAGACAAAACAGAATGATAAAGAAAATCTTTCACTCACTGCAGCAACCACATGACAAGACAACCTATTGAAAAGCTAACCAATTCAATCATGCATTGTTTGGTCTATAAGGCACCAAGTAACCAGTTTGACAGTTTGTGTCCCCCCCTAGTGAATTGGCTTATTTCATTGGATTCAGTGAATTGGCTGGTTGTTGTGGCTTTGTGTGGACACAGCTCTCATTTTGTGAGGCCTAGAATGGAGTTAAAGTTTCTAGTGTGAATAAAAACCAGCTGGGGAATTGGACTGCTTGCTCCCCTGGGAGGGATGTTGAGTTTTGACAGACAAGCTGAATGCGATGAAATATGAGCTCTTTGTAACCTGCCTAGGAAAGACTCTCAGTGTGTGCTTCAGAAATAGTCCTACTCAATGAGCTTTGAGACCAAATACATACCTTGGTTTTAAAAATGGGGTGGGCACACTGACTTGACCTTGGATTTTCTGTTTCCTGAAAAAATTGTGTCTTTTAAACGAGGTACTTTTGTTTCCAAGCAGAAGTTCAGTCATTCTTTTAGGAAGGAGACATGCAATTCGGTGCGTGGGCATTCAGTGAGCACTTGTTTTATGCCCAACATTGTGCTGGGTGCCCTAGGTGTGGTAGTGACGTTAATCCAGCTTACAGTCTTGGGGATGTTAGGTTTTAAACATGTACTTGCATGCATTTTGAATATTACCAGAGGGAAGGTACAGGATACTAAGGAATTGTGTAACAAGGAAGTTTAACCTAAACTGCGGTATCAGGAAAGCTCCCCAAGGAAATGATATTTAAGGCTGAGACTTTGGAAGCTGAGGCAGACAAAGTCAGTGAGGATGGAAGCTTCATGGAGCTGAAAGAACCTCATGTGTTCAAAGAGTTGAAAGAAGCTTAGCGTGGCTGCTCTGGAGAGGTGAGGGGGACCTACGCCAAATAATAGAGGGCTGTGGCTACCACGTGAAGGGTTTTGTGTTTTTGTGCATTTATTGAATACTTACTGTGTGCCAGGTACGTGTCAGGCATTTTCACATCAATTTTTTATTTATTCCTCCTCCCAGTCTTAATGAGGTGATGTTTTTCATCCTTGATTTTGAGTTGAGGTAACTAAGGCTCAGAGAGATTAAACCTTGCCCAAGTGAGTGTAGCCACTGAGTGGAAGAGCTGAGATTCTGAACCCTGGTGTTCTGACTTCCACTTCCTGTGGATTTTCATCATCCAGTCTGCAGAAAAGTTGCTAATATTCAACAGTCAGGTGCCTATATTTAGACCACTCAATCAGTCCAGTCGATTTGTTCATTCAAACAAAAGATCTTTGATTATCTGAAAAAATCCATTTCTCCTCACTGCCCCCCAGAAGAGCACGGTGCTGTTTGTTTCTAGCTTCAGAGCCTAGTTGAGTAGAGGACAAAAAAGGCATGGAGACATTGAAATAGCAACTGGAACTTTGAGAAATTGTTTCTCACTGGTGTCACTCGATTCTCAGTTTATTTTAAGCCTGAAGAACTTCTGTAGTGTGTTTTTGGTGATAAAAATAGACTATCTTTAACTATCTGCCTTAGCTTACAGCACACCTGTTCTTAAAAAAAAATTACGATAGGCAACCCAAATCTGTTTTTAAAAGAACTGGGAATTGTGCTGATGCCTCACTGAGCCAACTTGGTCTCCTCCACCACCTGGTGATACTGAAATACCTTTGTAGGGACTCAAATTATTCCAGCTCTAGTCGGGAATCACCTTTGCTTATAAGGCAAACGCCTTCCAAATGGATTTTCTACAGCATTTGAGAGAAGCAAGCAATAAAAACTGACCCATAGCTTTGGAAAGTCCAAATTCAGTGTGTGTTGAACTTCAAGCAAGTGTTCATGAAAATGTACCTGGAACTAGTGGGCCCTCCTCGCTGTTTGGCTCCAGATCACACTGGCCACGAGTTGTCTTCTCGGGGGGGTGGATCCGCGGTCACCAGACTTCATGCCTTAATAGAGCAAAAAGCTATGGTCTGCGCTGGGCGCGGTGGGTCACACCTGTAATCCCAGCACTTTGGGAGGCCGAGGCAGGCACATCACTTGAGGTCAGGAGTTCGAGACCAGCCTGGCCAACATGGCGAAACCCCGTCTCTACAAAAAATACAAAAATTAGCCAGGTGTGGTGGCGGACGCCTATAATCCCAGCTACTTGGGAGGCTGAGGCAAGAGAATCACTTTAACCCGGGAGGCAGATATTGCGGTGAGCCAGGATCATGCTACTGCACTCCAGCCTGGGCAACAGAGGGAGACGGTCTCAAAAAAAAAAGCTATGGTCTGCATTTAGTTAGGTCCTGCAATAGGATGACATGTCTCCGTTTCTTTCTCCATTATTTAAGAAGATTAGGGATGGCAGGAAGGCCAGGACTTTGTGGTCCTTCCTGTTCATCCGTAAATAAAGATGCTCCAAGATGGTGAGTGACTGAGTGTCATGGTATTAACTGCCAGCTTGAAGGAGACCATATCTAAGCATTTGTGCTTTAATAATAGATTTTGTCAGCAAGAATACATCTGCCTTCAGGTTTTCTTTTAAACTTCGGTGTGGAATTTTTCAGAACCCAGAAGGGGGAGCACCGGTTAACCAAGAATACATTTGGAGCATAAGCAAATAACTTAATTAAAAAGGTCCTTTTGGAACTCTTTTGGAAATAGAAGAGAATAATTGCCAATCAGAAAGGCACGATGTTGAATACTGAATGCAAGAAAGTGGTTTAGGGAACAGCTGTAGTAATGCCACTTATGGAATCTTTCCGATTTTCTAAGACTCTACCAGTTACAGTTAGTCCATAGTATGCCACCACACAACTTGGCAAGCCATGGGTGTGACCCTCTGGGGCTCTGTGTATTGATTTCACTCTCATCCTCATTCAGATGGCACTGTCCATGTTCCAGACTACATTCCGTATATGGTGTTACCTGTTACTCTTTTTTTTTTTTTTTTTTTCTTAAAACATTAACACCGGGCACAGTGGCTCACACCTGTAATCCCAGCACTTTGGGAGGCCGAGGTGGGCAGATCACTTGAGGTCGGGAGTTCGAGACCAGCCTGACAAACATGGGGAAACCCCCTCTTTACTAAAAGTACAAAATTAGCCGGGCTTGGTGGCACATATATGTTAATCCCAGCTACTCAGCAGGCTGAGGCAGAAGAATCACTTGAACCCAGGAGGTGGAGTTTGCAGTGAACCGAGATCGCACCATTGCACTCCAGCCTGGGCAACAAGAGCAAAACTCCATCTCAAAAAAAAAAAAAAAAAATTTAAAAAAATTTTTAAAAGTTGGGGTCTCACTATGTTCCTAGGCTGGTCTCAAAACTCTTGGCCTTAAGCAGTCCTCCCATCTGGGCTTCCCAAAGTGTTGGGATTACAGGCATGAGTCACTGCACCTGGCTGGTGTTAACTGTTTTTTAAAAAGGCCAGACATGGTGGCTCACACTTGTAATCCCAATGCTTTGGGAGGCCGAGTTTGGCAGATTGCTTGAGCCCAGGAGCTTGAAACTAGCTTGGGCAACATGGCAAAACTCCGTCTCTACAAAATATTATCTGGGCGTGGTGGCACACACCTGTAGTCCCAGCTAGTTGGGAAGCTGAGATGGGAGAATCACCTGAGCCCAGGGAGGTCGAGGCTGCAGTGAGCCATGATTACACCATTGCACTCCAGCCTGGGCAACACAGTGAGACGCTGTCTCAAAAAACCAACTAGAAAACCCAGTTCCAATGCCTGGTTCCCCACCACCCCACCTGCTTCCAGTCCAATTAAATCAAAATCACTAGGGCTGGTGTCCAGGCACTTTGAAAAAAAAAAAAAAAAAGACAAAAAAAGGCAGTGAATCCAACAGGCTGGGTTCCGTTTTTTATTTCCTTTATTAGATGTGTTACCAAGCATTTAAAAGGTTTAAACGGCTATACTAGATGGTACAACTCTAGTGAACATATTTTCTGACTCTAAAATCTAGATAAGTAACTTTACATTTATAAGGTTGTTTATGGAGACCAAAAGAGAATATTTGAAGTTGACAGCGTAGGGTCAGTAAGTAGCCCTCCCTGCTGTTCCCACAGAAGATAGAATATTCTTACCTTTTTCCATTGTTGCATAGCTGGTACTTGCTCATGTGGTACCTAGATGAGCTTTGTTTATTGTGGATATGTCTTCTGTTACCAAATAGATTGGAAGTTCATTGAGGGCGGGAGACGACTTTAGTCCTAGTATTAGCTCTGCTGCCAGTTTGTTATGTGGCCTTGGGGTGATTCATAAATTCATTAAAAAAAAACAAACCAAGACTCTTGCCTTCTAGGAACTTAGCCTAGTAGAATATTTGTTGTATGTGTACGTAAATAACTGTACCTCATTCAGTACCTACAGAGGGAATTAGGACTTCATCTGGCGGTTTTTAAAAGGCTTATGATATAGTACTGCCAAAGTATGAACAAGGCCTTCTGAGCCTCACCTCCTCACACACTAGTGTGAGCAGCACAGTGTAAGGAGAAATGAGAATCTCTACGACAGAGATAGTCTGCGTCTCAGCTAAATTTGAGAAAATAGAAAGGAACATTGGCCCAGTACATTATTGGAAACTGTTTTTGTTCAGCAAATATATTGAGTGCCCACTGCACGTCAGGCTCTGGAACCCAACCATCTTCCCAGCTGATAGAAGGCCCTTCTTTTGGCTCTTACCTATCCCTTGGCTTCCATTCTACTCTTTTTCTTGCCCCAGTGGACTTGCACAGGGTCTGTGGACTGGGCTTACAGCCGAGTGGGGAGCAGAGGCAGTGACAGATGCAGCTTCCTACTCTGCCACAGTCGGGAGTTTCCTCCTTATGCCCTTGTGTCTGAAAAGCCGAGAGACCGGAGGTAGTTTCCAGGCACCATTTCTCCCCAGTGCACCACGGGCATAAACTATTATTTATAAACTTTGCCATGATTAATATCAAGACCAAAAATCAGGTGTGTTTTTAAGCAAACTATGAGGTACAAAGCAATGGACTATGTTGTTCATTTTTTTAAAATCAATCTAAAAGGCCAAGGTGAAGATGTTTCAGGCTGGCCCAGTCCTTTGTGTATGGCAGTGGCATTTCTTCATGGAGGAGATAGACCATGCAGGGGAAAGAGCATGGGGCTTTGGCATTCAAAGATCACCGTACACTAAGTGCTGGCTGTGAATCTCCATGAGTCTCTTGTTTTCTCAACTGTAAAATGGGTCTAAATAACCCTTACCTTGCAGAGTGGTCGTGAAGTTTTGAATAATTGTGCAGAGCAGCTACCACCATGCCCAGCCACTCCTAGGGAATCTCTATTCCATTTTTGACCCAGCTGGACTCTAAACTTAGAGGCGGCCGGGCACGGTGGCTCACACCTGTAATCCCAGCACTTTGGGAGGCCAAGGCAGGTAGATCACTGGAAGTCAGGAGTTCAAGAACAGCCTGGCCAACATGGTGAAATCCCGTCTTTACTAAAAATACAAAAACTTGCTGGGCATGGTGGCTCACGCCTATAATCCCAGCTACTCAGGAGGCTGAGGCAGGAGAATGGCTTGAACTGAGGAGGCGGAGGTTGTAGTGAGCCAAGATTGCGCTACGGCACTCCAGCTTGGGTAACAGAGTGAGACTCCATTTCAGTAAAAATAAATAAATAAACTTAGAGGCACACATGTGGAGATTGTTCTCAGGGCTTGAGTTCCTCTGGCTAGATGCTTTTTTCAGTTCAGCCTGCTAATAGGTAAGTGCCTCCGGAAGAAGATGGATGTTGGGTGTTTTTACTTTCTCCTTTTCAAGGACCTGTTGCTGAAAGTGCACCCAATAACTCCCTGAAGAGTGACACACGTCTGACTGGGGGCATGAGATATCTGGCAGGCCACTCAGGAGAATGGCATTTCCATCAGAAATATGCCCAGTAACCCTTCAGATGCCTGAAGTGTTGTTTCTATCAGCAGTCTGGCCCAGCTCTTGGCATGCACCCCAAACCCTGATTTTCTTACTAGGAAGGTTTAGAATTCATTTTGCAAGAGTTCCAATTTTGTGACACCCTAGAGAGCCTTCAGTTATCTCAAGGAGGTATTCTGAAATTCTGTAAACCAGAGTTTGTCTTAAAAAATAGGGAGTGAGATTGAATCCACGTCACTCAGCAAGGAGGTGGGGTGATGCTACTGCAAAAGCTTACCCTCCACATCCACTGTTGTAAATGGAAGGATTGAACTAAATCTTGGGCTCTTTGAGGTGAAAGAGATAGGAGCAGTTGTCTCAGTTAGCCTTCCGTCTCTCTTATCGCTCCCAATGTGACCCTTTGGAGCCATGTAAAAGAAGCCTGCTCTATAGTCAATAGGTAGCTCTATAGCTATTTGAAAATAGCTATCAGAGTGCCCCATTATTCTCTTAGCCAATTTAAAGTTCCCTGGTATTTTATATGAGTGGATCTTTATTACCTTTAGAAACCTTTGGAAGTCCTCCAGATAATCAGTGATCAGTGTGCCTTCTTTTTTTTTTTTTTTTCGAGACAGGGTCTCCTGCTATCACCCAGGCTGGAGTGCAGTGGCACAATTTTGACTCACTGCAGCCTTCACCTCCCCAGCTCAAGCAATCCTCCCACTGCAGCCTCTCGAGTTGCTGGGACTACAGGCATGCATCACCACACCCAGATAATTTTTTTGTAATATTTTTTGTAGAGATGGGGTTTCACCACGTTGGCCAGGCTGGTCTCAAACTCTGGCCTCAAGTGATCCGCCAACCTCAGCCTCCCAAAGTGCTGGAATTACAGGCATGAGCCACCAATCCCAGCTAGTGTGCTTTTATTCACTTACTCAGTCATCCATTTATTTATTCTTTCCATCTCAAGAATTTTCACTAGATTATAAGCCGTGGTGGTTAAAAGCACAGGTTTCGCAGTCATACAGACCTGACTTTGTCAAGTTACTTTTTCTAGGAGTTGGCCTCTATCAAATGGAGTTTTTAATACCCACACCCACAAATATTTTGAATCTGGAGTGCTTGTAAAGAATTTATGCTGGCTGGGTGCGGTGGCTCATGCCTGTAATCCCAGCACTTTGGGAGTCCGAGGCAGGAGGGTCCCTTGAGCCCAGGAAGCTGTGGTTGTAGGGAGCTATGACTGCGCCGCTGCACCGCAGTCTGGATGACAGAGCGAGACCCTATCTAAAAAAGAACTTATGCTAGGTTCTGGTACACAGAAACTACTCAATTGATGAAGGCTAAATTTCCTGGCTAAGTTAGATTGTTAGAACACACCAGCATCATCTTGTTCCTAGTATTAAGAGGGTGGGGGAATGTAAGATTGAAATTTGTTGTCTGTTTCGTAGAACCATGGTTAGGAGGCTTTAAGGTGATTAGGAATAGCTTCTTTGCAGCTTCCATTTCTGTTCCTTCACAGCGGTTTATTTGGAAGCCTGTTTTATTGAACAGTGCTGTTAGTTTCGACAGGCATATTCTGTAGGATTTGAGATTGTTAAAAACTTCAATGATAGAAGATGGATGAATGTGATTTAAGTACAGATGCTCTTTGGTTATTCAGATTGTATAGCTAACCTTTTAAACTCCAAATGTAAAACTTTTCGACTTTTAACCTTTTAAACTTTAAATTAAAAAAAATAGGAAACATTTTAAGTGGGGAGAGCATTGTTTGAATCATTGTTATCTGGTTGCAACAATGTGTGAAACAGAGGCACTCAGCCCCTCTTCCCCACCCCGCCCCTCCTCCCGGAGACACAGTCTTGCTCTGTCGCCCAGGCTGGAGTGCAATGGCACAATCTCGGCTCACTGCAACCTCTACCTCCTGGGTTCAAGTGATTCTCCCACCTCAGCCTCCTGAGTAGCTGGGATTACAGGCACTTGCCATCATGCCCGGATAATTTTTGTATTTTTGTAGAGACAGGGTTTCACCATGTTGGCCAGGCTGGTCTCGAACTCCTGATCTCAGGTGATCCGCCCGCCTCGCCCTCCCAAAGTGCTGGGATTATAGGCGTGAGCCACCATGCCCGGCCAGCCCTCTTATTTATTATTTTGAGACGGGGTCTCACTTTGTCACCCAGGCTGGAGTGCAGTGGCACGATCTCAGCTCACTATAGCCTCGACCTCCTGGGCTCAGGCGATCCTCCCACCTCAGCTTCCCAGGTAGCTGGGACTATAGGTGTGTGCTACCACGCCCAGCTAATTGTTTTTGTATTTTTTGTAGAGATGGGGTTTCACCATGTTGCCCAGGCTGGTCTTGAACTCCTGAGCTCAAGCAATTTGCCCACCTCAGCCTCCCATAGTGCTAGGATTACAGGCATTAGCCACCATGCCCAGCCTTAAATTCTTCATGTTATACTTCATATAAGTAGAAGATGCTAGAGACACAGTATAGACTCGTTAAATTATTTCCTGTAAATGTATATCATACATCGTTAATTGGCATTTCCTTACTTCTTTGGTAAAAAAGTCTGAAGTCAGAGCCTGTTTGCTTCAGTCTATAAGGGGAGCAAGCAGCAGCCATTCCCCCGAACCTAGGAGGCTATGCCACTACTTTATGAGGAGCAGGTATCTCACAGTGAGTGGGGACAGGCTTTATGGAGTGCATGGTTCTTCCCTGAGACCCCAGAATCCATTCACATTATAGCATTCTCCATATTGAGTCAGGTAGCAGGCTGAATGAAGATTGGATTCTCATTGCCTTTGGTTTGTCATTTGAAGTAATCTCACCCAGCAGCCCAGAAATGGAATGGACTTGCTCTTTCCTTGTATACATTATATTCTGATCTGTTCTTTTTTTTTTTCTTGCTATTTGTTTGCACAGGAAGTTCTCAACGAATCTCAGACTAAACAGGAAGTGTTTTTTTCTTATATAAAGGGGTACTGGTAGGAACGAAGATGGGCAGGAGAAGGAGAGGGAATAGGTGGCCTGTGGCCTGGCGGTTCGTTGTTTCCTTCCGTGGGTTTTATGTAAAATCCCTAAATACTTTAGGTTTATGGGCTGTGCACATTTCTGAGTAAATCTGCTTTTCTAAATTGGTTTCATCAACTGGAAAATGAAACTGGATTGCTGGAGATACACCTGGGTCTAATTTACCTTGATCCTATTTGGTTACTTTTCTTTTTTAGTAGATAATTTAACAAAAGGCCAAAATTTCAAGTGTATTTCTTTGGCTTTAGGAAATTTACCATTTGTTTAGAGTAATTTTTTCTCCATTTAAGGTTCAAAATAAAAAGATTGAATACTTTTGAGGCAGAGTATCTCAGTATTAATCGTGTTAATGAGCATAGGCTTTGGAGACAAACCTTCCTGGATTTGAATCCAAGCAGTCACTTAGTAGTTGTGTCATTTAGGCATGTGAGAGATTTTTTCCTTGGTAAGATTGAGTGTCATCAGGTTTAAAAGAAATAATATTTGGCACGCTGGGCAACATAGTGAGACCCTCATCTCTACAGAAAATTTAAAAATTAGCCTGGGTACATGCCTGTGGTCCCAGCTTTGGGATGCTGAGGTAGGAAGATCACTTGAGCCCAGGAGGTCCAGGCTGCAGTGAGCTGTGGTTGTGCCACAGTACTCCAGCCTGAGCAACACAGGGAGACCCTGTCTGAAAATTATAATAATAATAATAATATTTGGAACTTAGTCTGTGCATAGTAAGTTCTCAAGTGGTTGCTGTTGCTGCTGCTACTGCTGCTGCTAGTACTTCTTGAAGAAGGTGACTAGGGAAAAATAGACAAAAAAAATACTTTATTTGTCTTGTTTGATTAGTCAACTTTACCTTTTCCTAATGTGGATGCAACTGAGAATTAACCCCAAGCTAATGTATCAAAGGACATTCTCATTTGGGTCTATCAGCCCTAGCAGAATGCCTGCTCTCTTTTCTAGAAAGGGGAAATAATCTGTTTTCCATTTCATTTTTTTAAAAGATTTTAGCTATCTTTGAGTATGTAACATCTATTATCCTTGTAGGGTGTTTGGAAAACTTCCTGTTTACTCCAGTGCATCCCTGGTAGAGGATGTAGATAATCATCGTATTGTTATTTTATTACATAAACATGGACTGCTTCTTATAAACATCTTTGTTCTAATAATGTGGTCTCATACTCAAGGTGTGACTTTCTGGCATCCTGTGTGGTATTCAGAGGCCAGAAGATAGAAAATTAAAAGTAGTGAGATGAGCCAAGCGCATCTTTTTAATCCTTCTTGAAATCTTTTTTTTTTTTTTTTTTTTTGAGTCTTACTCTGTCATCCAGGCTGGAATACAGTGGCGCAATCTCAGCTCACCTCAATCTCCACCTCCTGGGTTCAAGCAATTCTCCTGCCTCAGCCTCCCAAGTAGCTGGGATTACAGGCGCCCACCACTACGCCTGGCTAATTTTTGTGTTTTTAGTAGAGACACGGTTTCACCATGTTGGCCAAGCTGGTCTCAAACTCCTGACCTGAGGTGATCCACCCGCCTCGGCCTCCCAAAGTGCTGGGAATACAGGCATGAGTCACCGCATCCAGCCACTTCTTGACATTCTTTCTAGCAGTTTTTATACCACTGCTTCCCCTCTGGAAGCCTTACTGATGTTTAAGTTACATGTTGATACTCACTTTGTTTTTGTGCTTCCCTTTCTCTTTCCTGGACAGAAACCAAAGCCCAAACCCCGGCCATCCATCACAAAGGCAACCTGGGAGAGTAACTATTTTGGGGTGCCCTTAACAACTGTCGTGACTCCAGAGAAGCCGATCCCCATTTTTATTGAAAGATGTATTGAGTACATTGAAGCCACAGGTAAGAGTATTACCTCATAGCAGTTTATAACTTTCACTGTCTACAGGATGCTTACTGGAGGGCCAAGCCATCTGGAGATTCTGGAATCAGTTGTTGATTGTGAGATGCTCTTGGAGAAGGAGCTAAGCAGTCCCGACAGCTGTCAGATGTGTGGATTCTCCATTTGTGTGCAGTTTTGAGGCTGTCGTTGGGCATTTATTAGGCCTTGGCCTACGAAGGAGCTGTTCTGTGCTTAAGGTGGCAGCTGTGGCTGCTTGGACGCTTTCTCTGTGCTACCTCACCCACCAGAGCATCAGCACTCTGTCAGTTGCCTGCCCGCCTGTGTTCCCTGCAGATCTGTGAACTCCTTGAGGGTTGTGCTATCATTGTGTCCTCAGTACTATAGTGGATACATAATACATTTTGGTTTAGTAAAATTAATACAGCCCTCAGCATTGTTCGGATGCCTGAGACCCATGTATTGATAGGATTTTTTTCTGAGGTAAGAAAATGATTAGGATGTTTGGGATGTCTTCTGGTTATGCCGCTCCTCTGACAACTTGATGCTATCACAAAGGTAGACTGTCTTGGGAAATTTTTTTGCATTGTTCTTGAAATAATTAAGTTTTACTTGTGTTGAAACAATTTGCTTTATTCATTTGAGCTCTCATGTCTCCCTTTGGCCTTCCAGTTTCACTAAGGTGGGTTCTTGAGCATTCGGAGTTGGGCTCAGGAACACAGGCTTAAACTAATTTGAAACTAAGGTAGGGATTACAGCCTTCCAATCTGTTCTTTCTAACTCTGATATTATCTACAGTGGTATTAAGTATTGTGTGGTGTGGACAGCCTACTAGGCTCTGCTGATAATTTCAGCAGCATCGTGTGAAGCTGAGTGACAGTGTTCATATTTACTTAGGATGTTGTAAAGCAGGGAAGATAGCTTTATTTATTATTTTATTTTTATTTTTATTTTTTGAAATAGAGTCTCACTCTGTTGCCCAGGCTGGAGTGCAGTGACACGATCTCAGCTCACTGCAACCTCCGCCTCCCAGGTTCAAGCGATTCTCCTGCCTCAGCCTCTGAGTAGCTGGGATTACAGGCGCCCGCCACGACGCCCAACTAATTTTTGTATTTTTAGTAGAGACGGGTTTTTGCCATGTTGGCCAGGCTGTTCTTGAACTCCTGACCTCAGGTGATCTGCCCGCCTCGGCCTCCCAAAGTGCTGGGATTACAGGCGTGAGTCACGGTGCCCAGCCGAAGATAGCATTTTTCTTTTTTTTTGAGATGGAGTCTCTCTCTGTTGCCAAGCTGGAGTGCAGTGGCATGATCTTGGCTCACTGCAACCTCTGCCTCCCAGGTTCAAGTGATTCTCCTGCCTCAGCCTCCTGAGTAGCTGGGATTACGGGTGCACACCACCATGCCCGGCTAATTTTTGTATTTTTAATAGAGATAGGGTTTCACCACATTGGTCAGGCTGTCTCAAACTCCTGACCTCGTGATCCGCCCACCTCAGCCTGCCAAAGTGCTGGGATTACAGGCATGAGCCACCGCGCCTGGCCTGAAGATAGTTTTTAAGTTGGAGCCCACCAAAGACTTTGTATTTATTTCCTAGGTTTTCTGTGGAAACCAGAGAAATAATTCACCCCAGGCTTGAATCTCAGTAATAAGCACTTGGCATAATCATTACAGATCTATAGCTTTGTTTAGTCCATTCTGTACCCAAAGCGGTTTCTCATTGTCCATCTTTTTTTTTTCCTGCTGTAGACACAGGGGTCTCACTTATTGCCCAGGCTAGTCTCACAATCCTAGCTTCAAATGATCCTCCTACCTTGGCCTCCTAAAGTCCTGGGATTACAGGCGTGAGCTACCATGCCTGGCTTCAGTGTCCATCTTTTTGACACTCGTTTTATATTAATTTCTTCCTTTATCTGTCTCTATAAAATGTTTGAAAGTTGCAGGTGTGATATGCACCTTTACATTTATTTATTTATTTATTTATTATTTAATTTTTTTAGACGGAGTCTCACTCTGTCACCCAGGCTGGAGTGCAGTGGCACGATCTAGACTCACCGCAACCTCTGCCTCCTGGGTTCAAGCAATCCTCCCACCTCAGGCTCCTGAGTAGCTAGGATTACAGGCATGCACCACCACACCTGGCTAATTTTTTTTGTATTTTTAGTAGAGATGGAGTTTCACCATGTTGGCCAGGCTCGTCTCAAACTCCTGACCTCAAGCGATCCACCCGCCTTGGCTTCCCAAAGTGCTGGGATTACAGGCGTGAGCCACCATGCCCGGCCTGCACCTTTACTTTTAAATACTTCAGTGGGTATTTCCCAAAAACATTCTCTTATAGAACCACTGTGCATTTATCAAAATTAGGAAATCAACATTGATCTAGTACTAATCTGTCTGTAATCTAATCTATAGACATTCTCATTTCATCAGTTTTCCCACTACCTTCCTTTATAGCAACAGACAAAACACTGTTTTGGTCCAGGACCTTATCCTGGACCACACGTTACATTTAGTGGTCAAATCTGGCCCAGCACAGTGGCTCACGACTGTAGTCCCAGCACTTTGGGAGGCCGAGGCAGGCAGATCGTGAGGTCAAGAGATCGAGACCATCCTGGCCAACATGGTGAAACCCCGTCTCTACTAAAAATACAAAAAATTAGGCCGGGGCGGTGGCTCACGCTTGTAATTCCAGTACTTTGAGAGGCTGAGGCGGAAGATCAGGAATTCGATACCAGCCTGACCAACATGGAGAAGCCCATTCTCTACTAAAAATACAAAATTAGCCAGGCTTGGTGGTGCATGCCTGTAATCCTAGCTAGTCGGGAGGCTGAAGCAGGAGAATCGCTTGAACCTGGGAGGCGGAGGTTGCGGTGAGCCAAGATCGCACCATTGCACTCCAGCCTGGCCAACAAGAGCAAAACTGTGTCTCAAAAAAAAAAAAAAAAAAAAATTAGCTGGGCATGGTGGCACGCACCTGTAGTCCCAGCTACTCGGGAAGCTGAGGCAGGAGAATCGTTTGAACGCAGAAGGCAGTGGTTGGAATGAGCCGAGATCACGTCACTGCACTCCAGCCTGGCGACAGAGCTAGACTCCGTCTCAAAAACCAAAAAACCAAAAAAATAAAATCACCAATCAGTTATTTTGTAGGGTGTTCCTCAGCTTAGCTTTGTTTTCCCTTTTTTTTTTTTTTTTAATTTTTTGTATTTTTGGTAGAGATGGGGTTTCTGTGTTGCCCAGGCTGGTCTCAAACTCCTGAGCTCAAGCTATCCACACGCCTCGACCTCCCAAAGTGCTGGCATTACAGGCGTGAGTCACTGTGCCCGGCCTTGGCTTTGTTTTCGTTTTTTGGATATTTCATCGTGATCAGGTTCTGGGTTTGCACTTCTGGCAGATACCACAGGGCAGCAATGCCTTTGCTCTGTCCCCTCCACTTCATCTCTGCTGCCCACCATCACCCACCTTCTCAGTCCAGTCTATGGGTATGACAGTTTATCTGCTGAAAACCCATCCTTGCTTCTTTGTTGCCTACCAGATGCAGGTCGCACTCATAATCCTCCTTCCCGGACTCAGGAACAGCAAGACTGTTACTATGCCATTGTCCCCTGCCCTCCTTCCCACCCTCCTTTTTTTCCCTCTCCCCCTCCCTTCTTTCACCCCTTTCTTTCTGTTTTATGCTGCTTCAAGTATTAATTTTAAAATTGTTCTACAAGAATGCGATTTATCAGAAGGATGTGAATCAAGCAGAATTTCTTAGTATTTCTTTGCCTTAGGGCATTCCCCTTGTGTGGTTTAAAATTTGTCCCCCATTCCTTTTTGCCTCTGGAACTTATCCTTATTCTTCAAGAGACTCCTACTCCTAATAGCACTTTGAATTTAACCTCCCTGGTAGTTCTCCTCAGCCAAATTTCACCTTCCTGAAAACAGGATTCTCTGTTCTCCTTGTCTCCCTAGAGCCCGATACAGCATATACATTAATTGATTATTGTAAATTAGCCAGGCATGGTGGCACGCATCTGTGATCCCAGCTACCCTGGAGGCCGAGGTGGGAGAATTGCTTGAGGCCAAAGGTTCAAGGCTGCAAGTGAGCTGTGATCACACCACTGCACTCCAGCCTGGGCAACAGAGTGAGACCCTGTCTCTTAAAAAACAAAAGAGAGAGAGAAAGAGACAGGGTCTCGCTCTGTTGCCCAGGCTGGAGTGCAGTGGTGCAGTCATAGCTCACTTGCAGCCTCACTTTTCTGGCCTCAAGCCTCTTGAGTAACTGGGACTACAGGCACATGCCACCATGTCTGGCTAATTTTTGTATTTTTTGTGGAGACAAAGTCTCACTATGTTGCCCATGCAGGTCTCAAACACCTGGCCTTAAGCCATCCTCCCACCTTGGCCTCCCAAAGTGCTGGGATTATAAGCATGAGCCACTGCACCCAGCCAGAGACCCTGTCTCTTTAAAAAAAAAAAAAAAAAAAAAAAAGGTAGATTGAATGAGTGGTTTTCAATCTGGAACACCTTAATTCCATTTTCGTCTTTCTTCAAGAAAAAAATGACCATATATTTCCCCTTGTTGGCATTAGTTTGTACTTTTATGGAATTTCAGAAGAAAAATTAAACCTGGTATCTGTGAGCTTAGTGTGCATTGGAGGGATGACTTTGTGTACCCTTATTTCCTAAGAAAACTTTTTCTCCCCTTTATAAAATTAAAGCAAGTTCATTGTAGAAATTGGACAAATGGCAAGAACTGTGAAGAGGAACTCAAAGATTCGTGATCTGCTACTTAATGAAAACCACCGTTAATGATTTGAGATGTTTCTTGTAGTCTTATTTCTCTGCATATGCACATATATTTATTTTCACATAATTCAGAGTATGAGGTAAGCTAGCTTTCAACATTTTTTTAACATAGCCCTCTTAGATGAGGCAGAAGAGGCCGGGTGCAGTGGCTCACACCTGTAATCCCAGCACTTTGGGAGGCCGAGGTGGGTGATCACTTGATGTCAGGAGTTCCAGACCAGCCTGACCGACATGGCAAAACCCCATCCATCTCTACTGAAAATACAAAAATTAGCTGGGCTTGGTGGTACATGCCTGTAATCCCAGCTATTCGGGAGGCTGAGGTGGGAGAATTACTTGAACCCACGAGGTGGAGGTTGCAGTGAGCCGAGATCGCACCACTGCACTCCAGCCTGGGCGACAAAGTAAGACTCTGTCTCCAAATAAATAAATAAATAAAGCATGCATGCATGCCAGGCATAGTGGTGTGCACCTGTGATCCCAGCTATTTGGGAGGCTAAGGCAGGAGGATTGTTTGAGCCCAGGAGTTCCAACGCTGCACTGAGCTCTGATCGCACCACTGCAATCCAGCCTGGGCAACAGAGCAAGACCCTGTCTCAAAAAAAAAAAAAAAAGGAAAAGAAAAAATTACCATTAATTCAGTAGTATCATTTCACATACAGTTCATTTTAAAATTTATTCATTTGACGTAAAACTATATGTTATAGCTGAGCTTTTTGTACTAGGATTCAATCAATAGTCACACTGCACTTGGCTTTGCCTCTTCAGGCCCTTGCCGTCCAGAACAGTCCTCTCTGGCTTGTTTTAATAATGTGATTTTTTTTTTTTTTTTAAAGAGACAGAATCTCACTCTGTCACTGAGGCTGGAGTACAGTGGTGCAATCGTAGCTCACGGCAGCCTCTAACTCCTAGGCTCAAGTGATCCTTCCTCCTTTTCTTCCTGAGTGCTACAGGCATGCTCCACCACACTCAGCCAACGATGACCTTTTTTGAAAAGCCTAGTCAGTTGTCTTGCAGAATGTCCTCTTCATGTAATGTGCTCTTTGGACCTCTTCACCATCCTCGGCTGCCTTCCAGGACCGAGTGTAGCCTCTGACTGAGCAGGGGGTTGAGCACCCTGCAGGTGGTGGACGCGGGACTGCTGCCTCCCTTTCTGGACAGGGCACACGTATGAATTGGGTTTACGGGCTCCATAGGGTTGTATTGAATAATTGAACGAATTGTGGGCTAGTGTTTTCCCCAACTTTGACTCACAGATAGTGGGCTTGCACTTTGCTTAGGGAAAGCTGGTGCTGCCACCTGCCCTCTCACCCCATCTCTCTCTCTTGCTCATGGTTGGAATGGCCATATGACCACACAGTTTCCATGTAGTATTCCAGGCAGGGGGTCCTAGCTGATTAGAGATGACATTCCCAATGAAACTTGTTTGCCAGGCCTGGTCAAAGCAGTCCAAAGTCAGAAGTCTTTGTGTCCCTGTTTTTGTGTCCATTTCATGTACCTTGGCACTTTAAGGCTTGTCCTGGAAAATAAAACATTGCATCATCACTTGTGAAGGCAGAGCTTGAGAGTTTGCACTGCTAAGATGAGGATAGGAAAGAAATTTATGCCGCAGGGCCTTTGATGCTGCCCACTCACCTGTCTGCACAGCCAGGGCACGGCCAGCGGGAGTGGAGAAGACGAGCGAGACCAAAACCTTGCTGTGGGGAGGAGGGTGGCATAGCCATTGATAAATCGGGACTTGAACTATCCCATCACTCTAAAAATATTTTTTATCTGATTACAAAAGTAATAGATGGCCAGGCATGATGGCTCATGCCTGTAATCCCAGCACTTTGAGACAGCAAGGCAGGAGTAGCATTCAAGCCCATTCGTTTAAGACCAACCCTGGCAACATGGTAAAATCCTGTCTCTACCAAAAATACAAAAATTAGCCATACATGATGGTCCATGCCTGTAGTCCCAGCTACTCAGAGGCTGAGGTAGGAGGATCGCTTGAGCCCAGAAGGTTGAGGTTACAGTAAGCTGAGATCATGCCACTGCACTCCAGCATGGGCGACAGAGTAAGACGCTGTCTCAAAAAAAAAAAAAAAAAAGTAATATACTTGCTCACTGTAAAACAAATTAATCATTATAGATATGTAGGACAGAAAGTAAAAATTCTTTATAATCCCAGTCTCCAGGAGTCATCTCATTAATGTACAGATTATGCTTCCTGCTAATGCTAGTCCCCCAAAACATTGAAAAGTCTGAGTATGAGATCATCTCTGTGCTGTTCCGCAGCTCATTGTTTGTTTTAGCCCAACATGATATCTTGGGCGTCACTTCTGAATTCCACCTCCAGGCCAATTGGATTTTGGTTTTTGATGTGAGGAGAGGATGCAAGAGCTGGTATGAGAGGAGGGTCTCTGGAAGTGTGGGAAGAGAAGCCTTGTTTGCAGAGGTGGCACGTGGCAGTTTCCTGTGACTGGCATCTCCCAGCCCCTTAGTTTGTGAGTAAAGTGCCAAATCCTTCTAAACACAGATCACAAGAAAAAGGATCATCACTTTCTTACCTCAATTTACTGCTCCTGATGTTTACAATCAGGGCGCTGTGTTGAGACTCCTCCCCGATATTTTCCCTTCTCAGGTTAGCTCCTACATTGTGAGGGAAATTGGTTCTGATTTGCACCTGTCTTCTTTCCTGGGCTTTCTGACCAGTTCATTTACCGTTGTTCATACTTCTGAAAATCAGAACGTGGTCAAGAAATGACCAGAGAGTAGAACAGCTTTCAGATTGATCTGCAGATGCTTTTAGGCCAGCCCAGCCCCGGACACCCTCTGTGCTTGCTGTGCTAATAGGATATTAGACTTTCACTCTCTCAGCTCTGGTTACATGGAAAGGCTGGATGAGGGCATGTCACTGCCACAGCTGCTCTGGGACCGCCACTGAGAGTGGGAAGGAGGTGGGGTTGAGGGGGAGCTTAGGAGTCAGACTAACTTTATATTTCTAGCTTGAATGCTTTTTTTCCTCCAATTTTGATCTTTGTGGAAAATTGGTTGAGGCAATGGAGTCACTGCTCCCTTCTGCAGCAGTGTGGCTCCTAATGACAGAGAACATTGGCCAAGCTCATCTGAGCTCTCTGATGCACAGCAGGAAGTAGAATTATTCAATTCAGTGTACCTCTCTGGAATGGGGCAAAAGGTTACTTTTAGAGCTGGCTCACAATCCTCCTGAGAATAATTTCTCAGGGTAAAGTACACTCTTGATAGCTCATGGTGGTCACAAGACTGAGGTTTTAAATCCTGGGTCTCAGGGCCAAATGTGAGTCAAGCCTTCCTAGGATTCAAGAAATCTGACAGCATAGGAACCCCCTGAGGCAGCTTCCAAGTGTCGTCACACCTGCCCACCCAGGACGGTCTCAGCATTCTTGAGACAGAATCCTAGTGCCCCACTTGCCTTGGCTCTGCTGTGTGTGTTCCCGGGTCCCCAGCCTCTCCTCAGCCTCACTTGCTATTTAACTAGAAATAGCATTCTCTACGCATGCTTTCTTTGAATAATATGTGAGGCCAGACTTCGTTCCCTGTTTCTGTGATTTTTAACCTCTGCTTTTGGCAGTGTGAGAGGAGGCATGGCAACAGTGAGGAAATGATTTCCCTGGCCCCAGTCCTTTCTTAATTGGTTTGCTTACTGAGATGACCAACCCTCCACATCTCTAGCCAGTGCTGTAGGGGCCGAGAAGAGGAATTGTGCCTAGGGAGAAGCAGTTTTACTGGGGCAGAAGGCACCCATCTTCTCTCTTGAATTATGATGTATTCAAACTATTCTATATAAATAACTGCCAGGCCACAGTTTTGTTAGTGCAGCTGACTTTCAGTTAGTCCCTCTGGAATGAAAAGCTGTCTGAAGTCAAGGAAGGCCTGGCAGGTGTTGAAAGTAATAATGCCCAAGGTGGTTTTCCCTCGCATTCCCTCACCCCGCTTTCTGTTCCATACGTGTTTCTTGAGCGTTGATATGGCCTAGGCCTGGCTCTGGGCACTCCGTCATATATGATCCCATAAGAGATGGTGTTTTGCTCTAAGAACATGGCTGTGGTAGGAAGCTAGCCCTTGGGAGGGGTCAGGGTACATCTCAGTCCTCTGTCACTGTGGGGAGGACCTCAGTGTCAGTAAAGTTCAGGGTTAGTCTGGCTGGAAAAAAGGTGGCAGCATTGATATTCCCTTTCCTGTATATAAAACCTTGAGAGGAGTCCTGCATAAAATCCGGTGACAGAACCCAGGCTCTGCCTCTCAGGGCAGCACCTACCTGTCATAGTAATTTAGCTGAAGTTCACATTTATTTTCTTTTTCTTATTTTTTACTTTTTTTCAGAAATGGGGTTACCCTGTCACCCAGGCTGCAGTGCAGTGGTGCAATCACAGCTCACTGCAGCCTTGAACTCCTGGGTTCAAGCGATCCTCCCGCCTCAGCCTCCCAAGTAGCTGGGAGATACAGAAGTATGCCACCATGCCTGGCTTGGTTTTTTTGTTTTGTTTTGTTTTGTTTTTGTTTTTGTTTTGTGTGTGTGTGTGTGTGTGTGTGTGTGTTTGAGATGGGGTCTTGCTGTGTTGCCCAGGCTGGTCTCTAACTCCTGACCTCAAGTGATCCTCCCTTCTCAGCCTCTCTAGTCTCTGGGATTGCAGGCATGAGCTCCTAAGCCCAGCTTCACATTTATTTTCAAATGCTCTTTGCTGGAGGGTCTGCAGAGCCCCACCTTGGGGTATCATTGCCTGCACTTAGGAGACTGTAATGTAAATGGTGCCTTCTTTATTTGCCTTCCAGGGGCACTTCCTTGATGGACACATAATCAGGTCAACTTTGACCTCTTGTCCCTGGTTGAGTGGGGAAATCCCAGAGAGAGGATCACGTGGTTGTAGGAAGACAAACTTCCAGATAACTCTTTAATAGCTTTAAGCTTAATTCACTTACCATCTTTTTTGTGGGGGTGGATGGCAGATCTTGTTCATTAAACGAGTATTTATTGACTTTATATTAATTAAGCACCTACTATATGCTAGGCACTGTTTTGAACTCAGATAGCCCCCATGTGTCTGGGCATGGGGGAGATAGATATAATCACATGAATGCATAATTCTTCAGACAAGGAATGTTATTGGATTTTAAAATTATTGGGGAATAAAATAACACACAGGACCCAGTGTTGGTGAGGATATGGAGCAATTAGAATCCTCACATTGCCGAAGGGAGTGTAAAAGGGCAGAGTCACTTTGGAAAACTCTTTGGCAGTTTATTAAAAAGTTAAATAGATCCTTTTATAGTTCATAAGTGTGATGATGGGGTGTACAGGGAAAAACTCCAACCCCATTTTTCCTCTAGCCTCACACCACCACAACAATCACCAACACAGAAGACTTATGTGACCAAATGTGTGGCGTGCTTTCCCCACACACCAGGCACCAGACACCAGCTGGGTGTCCTCCAGTTCAATTCCAAAACCGTCTACCTGGAGATAGTGTCAGATCCTGCAGGTTGGGGGCTCAGCCTCCAAGACTGCCCTCCACATCCCCAGACACCAGTTGCAAGTGCAGGCCTCTGGAACTTCTGACTGACCGGCTTCAAGTTGGGGTTCCCATGACCCCCTCTTTGGGTTCAGTTAATTTCTGGAGCAGTTCACAGAACTTAGGGAAACACTTGCTTATATTTACTGGTTTATTATAAAGAATATTACATGGGATACAGATGAAGAGATGTGGGTAGGGTGAGGTACAGGGGAAGGTCGTGCAGCTTCCATGCCCTCCCTGGGCACCAGGAACCTCCAGTGTTCAGTTATCTGGAAGCTCTCTGAACCCTGTCCTCTTGGGTTTTATGGAAGCTTTATGACATCAGCATTCCTTCCCCCAGGGTATAGGGTGGGACCCTCGCAGGGGAGGGTCTTAAGACACAGTTGGAAGGTGGGGGAAGATTAGAGTCCTGCCCTGTGGCAGGTGAAAGGAGGACAGGAGAGAGATTGTGTTTCCCGATACCTGCCCTTGGGGCCTAACACACCCAACATTATAACAAAAAACTATAACAAGGGCTGTGGGAGTTAGGAAACAAGAACTGTAGACAAAAACCTATGTATCATATCACATTGGGTTTTCATGCTCATGTGTGAGAAGTGCCTCTTTCAAACCTTGTTCTGACACATTATCTTACATGCAAGGAAAAAAAGCTAAACATACACTTACCATCCCACTTCTAGGTATTTGCCCAAGAAAAATGAAAACATATGTTCACACTAAGACTTGTACTCAGCTGTTTCTAGCAGCTTTGTTCATGACAGCCCCAAACTAGGAGCCACCCAGATGTCCACCACCAGGTGAATAGACCAGTAGGTCCATCCATCTGATGGAATACTTCTTATTCATTAAAGGGAATAAGTACGCTGTGTGTAACAACAGTGGGATCTCAAAATTATGCTTCTGAGAGTGATGGAAGCCAGACACACAAGACCATGAACCGCGGTTCCCTTTCTAGAAAGTTTTGGAAAATGCACACTAACCTACTAATGTGAAGCCAACCAGTGGTGGCCTGGAAGCTGGGATGGCAAGAAGAATCGATTGCAAAGAGACAATAGAAAACTTTTGTGGGTGGTGGAAGTATTCCATATTTTAATTGTGATCATTTCACTCATTATTACATATTTCAAAATTATTGGGCCAGGCGTGGTGGCTCACGCCTGTAATCCCAAAACTTTGGGAGGCCGAGGCAGGTGGATCACACGGTCAGGAGATCAAGACCATCCTGGCTAACACAGTGAAACCCCGTCCTTACTAAAAATACAAAAAATTAGCCAGGAGTGGTGGCGGGTCCCAGCTACTCGGGAGGCTGAGGTAGAAGAATGGCGTGAACCCGGGAGGCGGAGCTTGCAGCCAGCCAAGATCGTGCCACTGCACTCCAGCCTGGGCAACAGAGCAAGACTGCATCTCAAAAAAAAAAAAAAAAAAAAATTATCAGATGGTATACTTTAAATGGATACAGTTTACTATATATAAATTATACCTCAATAAAGTTGATTTTTAAAAACAAAACAAAAAAGAAGTCATTGGGGAACAGTTTTGAAGAAACTTGCTGTTTATATAATTTCAAAATATCATCTAGCGCATTAACTACTAGTTACAAAGGGGGACCACACCTTTATAATGCAAAGATCTGGGTATTACCACCTTACCAAAGTAGTTACACTCAGCATCTCTAGTGGATGAACCCGACATTGTGTTGTGCCTCCTGGCCAAAAATATTTCACCTGAATTTTATCAGGGAGAAGCAATCAGACAAACCCAGAATATGATACATTTATAAAACAAGTGGCCTGAACTCAACAAAAAAGGGGTCTCATGTGACTTCTCCATTTGTACCGTGAACTCGTTTTCCACTAGCCTAGTCAGATGTGAAACCCATGAAACTTGGAGTCACAGCTGACACCCCACCTTTGCCAGGCAGGAGTAGCTGGCCAACCATAGGCAAGACGCCTAAACTTTCTAAGCCTCATTTTTCTGTTCCTTCAAATTGGGAATTAAAATAACAACTCTTTCAAAGGGAGTTTTTGACAATTAAATCCTGTTTGTAATGTTCTTGGAGTAGTGCCTGGCACATAGTGATCATTCGGTCAACGTTAGCCATTATTTTGGTAGCTCCTGTCACTGACCTGCTGTGGTGTGAAAATCCCAATGGGACATTTCCCCAAAACAGTAATGGATGAGACTGGGCAGTGTCTGTAGGCAGTTTTTAAAACTTCTCCTTGAAGTATAACACACACTAAGAAAAGCACACCCATCTGGGCACTGGTTGCATAGGTCAGGAAAACAGAAGACGGCCACCCCCAAAGGCCCCTCGTCATTTCATCCCTCAACAAGGATAACTAGTATCCTGGCATCCAATGGTATGGAATACTTTTGCCTGCTTTTGTATTTTAAAAATGGAATCATACCAAATGCACATTTTTGTACCTGGCTTCTTTCACTTAACATTATGAGATTCAGCTACATGATTAAATCTGTAAATTCATCCATGGTTGCGTATGATTGTAAATGGTTCATTCTCATTGCTATGTAGACTTTCATCATGTGAATATTCCACAATTTCTTTCTTTCTTCCACTCTTCCTGGACATTTGGGTACTTTCCAGTTTGGGGCAGTTATGAATAGTGCTGTTGTGAACATTCCTGTACATGAATTTTGGTGTACATATGTGTGCACTTACATTGGTGTGTATACCTAGAAGGGAGGCAGTTTTGAATAATTCAGTTTAGCATGTGGGACACAATGATTTAAATGATGTCTCCAAGCACATATCAGTCCCTGAAGGGGTAATAATCTCTGAGGCTGATGGCAGAGGCAGTCAGGGGATCTCTCTGTGTTACTGAGCTTGTGGTGGTGTGTTTTTGTATCTTCGGGGCTGAAGGAGTGATTCTGGCAGGGTGAGTGTGGGTTCCCCAAAGCTGTCACCACATTCTTGCCCCAGCTGGATCGTTGCCATCTACTGAGGCCTGGCTGGCCCTCCATTACCTCGCTGTGGCTCTCTCTGTGGTTTTGCATTGAGTCTGTGGTTTGCACACATCTTGATGACCCCATGGTTTTTACCTGCCGGGCCATCATAGGACAGTGCTCTCTGATGAAATGCTGGCCATTTGTGGCACAGAGAAGTAGGTGTCAACAAGAACACCTAGCGGTGAGACAAGTCTTCACCAAGACTCCAAAATGAAAGGTTCAGCCTTGTGGGCAGTTTGTGAGGAGAGGAAAGGGAGCAAGTCAAGAAGTGAGGCTCTTACCCCAGTCCCTTTACAGGGTGAATGTGGAGCCTGGCAGCTGTGGACCAGTTTGTCTCCATCATTTGCAGGTCAGAGGTTACCCTCAGCTCCTCAGCTGCAAATGGAAGCCCTCTATCAAACGGCCTTTTGCCAGAATACTTAGGCTGTGACCTTCCCCCGATGCAGCTCATTTGCCTGGGTAAATGAGTAGAGTGCTTTCTGCGTGGCAGATTTAAATTTCACCACTAATTGATGCTGGCGTCTTCAGGGGAAAATGCTTGCCATTAGATCACAGGCCTTTGGGAGACAGCCTCACAACAAATACATCCAGGACAGGGGGCGGGGATGGGGAAAGTACAGAATGCAGCTGTACCGAAAGGAACTGTGGGGACGTGCCCAGAGAAACCAAATGAGTACTTTTGAGGCATGCCCTTGGGGACTGCGCATGTGCATGGTTGTGCCATGTGTGTTTTGATGGCCTTTTTTTTTCTTGCTAGTGTATAGTATGTACAGGACAAACTTGGAGCCAAACTGTCTGGAATCAAATCCCAGCTCTGCTGCTTACAAGCAAATATTTAACTTCTCCATTGTTAGTTTCCTTGACCATAAAATGGGGATAATGATGGTACTTTGAGTCATGAGATGATTCAGTATGTTAGAGACCTCATAACAGTACCTGGCAGGTTGTAAGTAGTCAATTTGCTACTGTTGTTGGTGTTATTATTGAAATGATCTAAGATGCATCTTCCACTCTAGGCAGGCCCCTGTGCTGGCCATCCCCTTCATTTGCCAAGTCCCCCATGCAGAGGCTCCTGGTCTTCAAGACCCAGTATGGGTTTCTCCCCAGGGAGAGTAGCCCACGTGACTTGTTCTCCCTTCTGCATTCCTCAGGTCATAGCAGGGCGGGTCAGAGCATGGACTTTGGAATTGGTACAATTGGTTTAAAATCCCAGCTGAAGGGGGATGGGGGATTAAGAGAAGATGCTTAAATGGATATAAAAATACAGTTAGAAGGAATAAGTTCTAGTGTTTGACAGCCCAGTAGGATGACTATAGTTAACAGTAATTTATTGTATATTTCAAAATAGCTGCAAGATGTGAAATGTTGCCAACACAAAGAAACGATATATATTTGAGGTGATGGATATCCTAATCATCCTGATTTGATCATTACACATTGTATCCTTGTATCAAAATATCACATGTATCCTGTAAATAGGTATAATTATGTATCCATTTTTAAAAATACATTATTTTTAGAATAGAATATTAAAACTATGAATACTCAAAGTTCTGAATGATTGTGTCATTTATTACATTAATTGTGCTGTTCAATTTAAATTTATGATCCTCCAAATAAATTGTCAAAATGATTTGAAAGCAGGAACTATTATTTATCTTATGAAAAGTAAGCCCCATAACTAAAAAAGTTCCTGCAAAATAATCTGTAATTGTGTTTATATTACATGAATGATTCGCTGTTTCTCCAAAAGAGCATTTAAGAAGTCAGTAATTCTCAAATGTGCAAAGTATTTCCACATGCTTAACAAGAAAACTATCTAAAACGAAACAAACAAAAATCCCAGCTCTGCCACTTACCTTGGCTAAACTCTTTCACATTGCTGAGCCTCTGTTCTTCCTCTGCAAAATGCAGCTAATAATAATGCCCACCTTATTAGGACTATGAGGATTGTTTTCGTTTTGTTGTGTTGTGTTTTGTTTTGTTTGAGACAGGGTCTCCCTCTGTTGCCCAGGTTGGAGTGCAGTGGTGCGATCTCAGCTCGCAGCGTGCAGCCTCAACCTCCTGGGTCTCAGGTGATCCTCCTAATTCAGCCTTCAGAGTAGCTGGGACCACAGGTGTGTGCCACCACGCCCAGCAGTTTTTGTATTTTTCGTAGAGATGGGGATTCGCCGTGTTGCCCAGGCTGATCTTGAACTCATGGCCTTGAGTGATCTGCCCACCTTGAGTGATCCCAGAGTGCTGGGATTACAGGCATGAGCCACCATGCCTGGCCCTACATCACTCTTTAAGTGGTCCTTTGTGCATTTATTTCTCTGCCTGGCTCCAGAGAGCCAGAGGACTGTGAAGACACTGTCCTTTTTTCGCATATTCAGCAAGTATATATTGAGCATCTTATACTATATGCCATGCACTGTTTAAGATGCTGGTGATACAGCATTGGACCAGACAGACAAAATCCTCACCCTTGTGTGGCATACATTATAACCCGGGGGGAGACAGATAATAAGAAGTAAAATGTAAAGAACCTTAGTGATTAGTGTTCGGGAAGGAAAAAAATGAAGCAGGAAAGGTGGGGTATGAAATGTCCGGGGTGAACATTAACATTTTAGATAAGGAGGGCTGGGGAAGAGTGGCTTTTCAGAAGGTTCTGAAGGAAATGGGGGAGGGAACCATGCCATTTCCTGGGGAAGAACCTTTCAGACAGAGAGAACAGCAAGTGCAAACGTCCAGAGGCCAGGACATTCCTGGGAAAGAGCTTGCTTTTTACTCTGAGTGAGGTAAGAAGCCATTGAGGGGTTTGGAGTGGAGGGACAGGACTTGGCCTTTGCTTAATAAAATAACTGGCTGCTCTGTGGAGAACAGTCCTCGCCCTTGAGGACTTGTGTGTTCTTGTTCTAGCTGCCTTTCTGCAAATCTTTCTCCATTCTGCTATTCCTTTCTCTGGATGTATACCCAGTCCCCCATATTGCCGGCATGGGTTCAACCAAACCCTTCCTTCATACTTGAAAGGGTAGAGTAGCACACTCCAGTGTGGGGGCAGCCCAGGTTGGAGCCCAGCTGGAAGAATTCAGCACAGTAAGCAGACGGGTCACTTCCCGTCCAACCCTGTCTTTCCAAGACCATCTTCCTTCACACTGGACTCCTTATCACCTTCACACGGTGTCGTGCCTCTGCGTCGTTGTTAAACACTGTTCCTGCTGCCTGATATGTTGTTTCCTCTCCCACCTAACACATTCCCATCCTTTCCGAAGGCTTCACACTCTAGAGACATGCCTCGATTATAGTACCTGTCCCCTTGTGTTAGGGATACTGTTTCTGTCTGTCACTCCTTAGAAGAAGAGACAGGAGGGAGCTTGCTCTCCTCACTCTGCCATGTGAGGACACGAGAAGGCAGCTGTCTGTATGTAAGCCAGCAGGAGGGCCCTGCCAGAAACCAAATAGGCTGGCCCCTCGATCTTGGACTTCCCAGCCCTCAGAACCATGAGAAAAAGAGAGCTATTGTTGAAGCCACCCAGTCTGTGGTATTTTGTTATGGCAGCCCAAGCAGCTAAGACAGATGGCAAGGTGACCGACTCAGGCATCAGAACACCTGAGAGCCTTAAGGCAGGGGCCCCTTCTTTCCTGATTCATGTGTCCCCATGGGACCTGGCTCTCCAGAGTCCTCCATCAGGGATCTTTGTGTCCACATGACCAGAACACAGCAATTGGGTCAGCAGAAATGGGAATTGAGGCAACTGAAAGTCAGAAGGGCTGAGACAGGTGGACGAAGACGTGGACAAATGCCACTTGAGAGCCGTGGTCTGAAGAGATGAGCTCACACCTTTGTGTAGTGCCCGGCTCCCAGGTGGTTTACTGTTTGAAATGTAAGCTGACTGGGTATCAGACAACTGAATCCCACTTTTTCAAACAAAGATGGTGCAAGGCCTTGTGATTTCACCCCAGTTTGCGTTCTTTCACTCTTGGCTGGCATCCTTTGGCTATTTAAATTCGTAGCCTCCCAACAGTTTTTAAAAAACAAACAAACTCACACAATTTATCTTTTCATGTAAGCTGCAATTTGGTTGAAACAAGACCTTTCTAGTACATAGTCCAAAGCTCCTGATAACTGAAACTACAATCAGTGTTTCTGTTCTGTGATCTGTTTTTTGTTTTAAAAGCCACAACAGAAAACCTTTTCTTCTGTTACGGCTGTCAGGAGCCAGCGTTTGGGCTTAATCAATAATGAGGTGTTTCGCTTCCTGGGGCTGGGCTATCTGTGGAGAGCACTTACTTCTCCGTAACCCATGAAGCCAGTGAAGGACCCTGAATCTGGGTAAATTCAAAATTCTTCTGAGCCTTGGATAGTCTTAGGCATAGTTCTGGCAGGGTCTGACTTGAAAAAGTAGGTTGTGTATTTATTATTGTCGTTTCAATATCACTAACACTAGGTGAAGAAGAAGAAGGCAAAAGACCCAGCCTGAGCAGAACTCAATGTAACAGTCCTTGATTCTAAGCCGCCCCCGTCCATGTGATACAACTCCTAGCGGGGGAGGGATAGTGGGGCATTATATTAAGTATAGGTATTAATGATAAGTTCGTCTAGTTTGGAAAACTTTTAAATGGGCAGAGATGAACATAATCAGATGGCAAGGATGTGGTAGTAGCTGTTTGAATAACAATAATGATGAGGATAGCTAACATTGATAAGCATTATTTCATGTCACCCTCTCGGTGACAGACAGAGCCTGAGAGGAGCCGCCATTGCCCCCACACAGCCAGCCTTTTAGCAGCCTTCTTGGCAGCAGTTATGTCAGACCAACAGTATCTTCCTAATCTTAGTCTCACAAAATTCATTTATGTTTCATATATACCTTATTCACATAGCATGAAGGTAATTTCATATGATGTTTTTTGTTTTGTTTTGTGACAGGGTTTCTTTCCATCACCGGGGCTGGAGTGCAGTATTTCATACTTCCTGTATTTGTGGCAGGAAGCTTTATGCTTTATCATCAGAGTGATCTTTGAAGGGAAGGACTTACTCAGCATTTAAATAACACAAGCTAGATTACAGGGCAACCCTTTAAACCATTTAAGAAAAAAATGATTTCCTTTTTAAAAAATGGTAATTGCTGTATGTTCGTCAAATTTTTCCTCTTGAAAGTATTTTTTAAGTAAAAATGAGCCTGCATACTACACCCATGTATGACCATCATATAACAAGACAGGGTAAATGCAGGTCACACATCCCTAATCTGAAATCCAAAATGCCCCAAATCTGAACATTTTTCAGCACCAACATGATTCCCCACCTGACCCCATGTGGTCACAGTCAAAACTTTGTTTCATGCACGAGGCCAGGGCACAGTGGCTCATGCCTATAATCTCAACACTTAGAGAGACCAGTGCGGGCAGATCACTTGAGCCCAGGAGTTTGAGACCAGCATGGGCAAGATGGAGAAACGCCATCTCTACTAAAAATACAAAAGTTAGCCACGTGTGGTGGCGTGCACCTGTAGTCCCAGCTACTTGGGAGGCTAAGGTGAGAGAATCGCTTGAGCCTGGGAGGCAGAGGCCACAGTAAGCTGAGATTGCACCATTGCACTGCAACCTGGGTGATAGAGCAAGACCCTGTCTCAAAAAAAAAAAAAATTTTATGAAATTACCTTCTATGCTGTGTATATAAGGTATATGTGAAACATAAGTAAATTTTGTGTTTAGGTTTGGGTCCCATCCCCAAGATATCTTTTTTTTTTTTTTTTTTTTTTTTTTTTTGGGAGAGGGCGTCTCACTCTGTAACCCAGGCTGGAGTGCAATGGCATGGTCTCAGCTCATTGCAACCTCCGCCTCCCATGTTCAAGCAATTCTCCTGCCTCGGCCTCCCAAAGTGCTGGGATTACAGGCATGAGCAACCACACCCAACTGCATCCTCAAGATACCTCATTACTTATATGCAAATATTCCAAATTCTGAAACACTTCTGGTCCCAACTATTTTGGTTGAGGGCTGCTCAGACTGTAATATATCAGTGTGATTAAGAGCAGCCACATGGAGTCAGTCTCTTTGGATGCCAGGCCTAGCTCTGCTACCCAGTAGCTGTGTGATCTGGGGCAAGTGACTTACCCTAAGCCTCAGTTTCCTCATCTGTTAAACAGGCATGATGATGATAAGCAGTATTTTATGTATGCATATATCTTCCTACGTTTAGCCAGTGGTTTCTAAACATTTGAGGCATATGTATAGCTCTCATCTTACTAATTACAAATTATCATTAGCTGTTCTTAAAGCAGACTTTTTTTTTTTTTTTTTTTGAGACGGAGTCTCGCTCTGTCGCCCAGGGTGGAGCACAGTGGTGCCATCTCTCGGCTCACTGCAACCTCCGTCTCCCGGGTTCACACCATTCTCCTGCCTCAGCCTCCTGAGTAGCTGGGACTACAGGCACCCACCACCACGCCCAACTAATTTTTTTGTATTTTTAATAGAGACGGGGTTTCACCATGTTAGCCAGAATGGTCTCGAACTCCTGACCTCGTGATCCACCCGCCTCGGCCTCCCAAAGTGCTGGGATTACAGGCGTGAGCCACCGCGCCCGGCCAAAGCAGACTTTCTAACACTGCTATTCAAATGGTACCATCCTTCATCATTTTTAAAAAGTGTGATTTAAACTGTTAAGTAGGGCTGGGCACAGTGACCATTCCAGTGCTTCTGGAGGCCGAGGCAGGAGGATCACTAGAGCCCAGGAGTTTGAGACCAGCCTGAGCAATATAGGGAAACCCTGCCTGTACAAAAAATAAAAAATTTGCCAGGCATGGTAGTATGTGCCTGCAGTCCCAGCTACTTGGGAGGCTAAGGTAGGAAGATCACTTGAGCCTGGGAGCTCAAGGCTTCAGTGAGCTGCGATCACGCTACTGCATTCCAGACCGGCGATAGAGTTAAACCCTATCTCAAAAATAAATAAATAACTAAACTGTTAAATGTGTGGCTTAGATGATTTATTCCTCTAAATAGGATGAATAAATTTGTGAGATGGGGCATAGTAACTATTTTGGTACAGTGGCAAGGTGATTGGTGCTGGCATCAGAACACACCTGACTGTTAGTTCAGGATCTGTGCTTCTCGCATTCGTGCAATGAGGATGTTTAATGAGCCTCTCCAGCAGGCCAGAAGATAATGCACAGGGCATGGTCTCTGCTATTAGGAGTTAGGAAATGAGAATGGGAGAATAGGTATAGAAGGAGGGAGATTTCTTATGTTCAAAATACTGTGAGAACACTGAGAAGGGAGCTGGAGTGCAGTGGTGCGATCATAGCTCACTGCAGCCTGAAACACCTGGGTTTAAGCGATCCTCCTGCCTCAGCCTCCTGAGTAGCTGGGACTACAGGCCCAAGCCACCATGCCTGGCCACCATCTTAATCATTTTTAAGTGCATGGTTTAAGGCCAGGCGCGGTGGCCCAAGCCTGTAATCCCAGCACTTTGGGAGGCCGAGGCGGCGGATCACGAGGTCAGGAGATCGAGACCATCCTGGCTTACACGGTGAAACCCCGTCTCTACTAAAAATACAAAACAATTAGCCGGGCATGGTGGCGGGCGCCTGTAGTCCCAGCTACTCCGGAGGCTGAGGCAGGAGAATGGCGTCAACCCAGGAGGCGGAGCTTGGCAGTGAGCCGAGATCGCACCACTGCACTCCAGCCTGGGCGACAGAGCAAGACTCCGTCTCAAAAAAAAAAAAAAAAAAAAAAAAAAAAAAAGTGCATGGTTTAGTGCGTGCCAGATCCTTTTTAAATTATTTCTCTTTGAAGATTCCTTCCTAGTCTAACAAATTTGTAGAAAACGACTATGGGAGGCGGGGCCTAGCTTAGCAGGAGTGTTCCTTAAATATTTTATATGTGGATGACACTGCGAGGCTTTTTCCTCAGACATCTGGAACTGGCCATCGGAGAGCTGCTCCAGGCAGTTGCTCTCTGTTGCTCTACCTCATTGATAGACCGCTTCCTGCACATTGGACCTGTATGTATGATCCTGCACACCAGATGGAATCTGAGGAAGGCTCAGTCAGGAGTCCCTGAACCAGTTCCCACTGTTTGAAACAATGGTTTTGCACCCTGGTAGTGAAGCATTTGCTTTTGAGAACTGCAATTGCGTGCCTTCTCTGACATCTGTAACAACAGGCATTCTCTTTCATCACTTTCCCACGCCCTCATTTGACCTTTACAGCATTTGGCCGTTTTTACTCATATATTGGGGATTGAGGTCACAGATGTCTCCAGTTTTGTCAAATAGGTGATATTTCTGTTTCTCATTCTCCTGGTTGCTTTTGTGTGATTCTCCAGAGGAAAAAGGGTAAAATCTTTATTCTGTTTTTAAATGAAGTACAGTTGTTTAAGTAAAATAAATTTAGCATTCTGGAAAATCTCCTTTTTTAAAAAAAAATTTTATTTATTTATTTGAGACAAGGTCTTACTTCATTGCCCAGGCTAGAGTGCAGTGGCACAATCTCACAGCTCACTGCAACCTTGACTTCCTGGGCTCGGGTGATTCTCCCAGGTAGGGGCTACAGGCATGCACCACCACACCTGGCTACTTTTTTGTATTTTTTGTAGGGATGGGGTTTTGCCATGTTGCCAGGCTGGTCTCGAACTCCTGTGCTCAAGTGATTCGGCCTCCCGAAGTGCTGGGATTACAGGTGTGAGCCACCACACCTAGCCAAAAATCTCCTTTTTTTATTTATTTTTATTTTATTTTATTATTTTTATTTTTATTTTTTTGAGACAAGAGTTTCACTCTTGTCACCCAGGCTGGAATGCAATGACAGGATCTCTGCTCACTTGCAACCTTGGCCTCCTGGGTTCAAGCAATTCTCCTCCTTCAGCCTCCCAAGTAGCTGGGATTACAGGCACCCGCCACTACGCCCAGCTGATTTTTGTATTTTTAGTAAAGACAGGGTTTCACCATGTTGGCCAGGCTGGTGTCAAACTCCTGACCTCGGGTGATCCACCCGCCTCAGCCTTCCAAAGTGCTGGGATTACAGGCATGAGCCACTGCACCCACCCAAAAACCTCCTTTTTTAAATGGTCTTTATATTTTGTCTACTGATGATGACTTCCTCACTACCATTGTTTTAGAAACTGCTCCTTTTGTGCCATTTAAAGGTAACTCGAAGCCAGGTGCGAGTGTGGTGGCTCAGGCCTGTAATCCCAGCATGTTGGGAGGCAGAGGGGCTAGAGGATCACTTGAGCCTAGGAGTTCAAGACCAGCCTGGGCAACATAGCAAGACCTTGCCTCTACAAAAAAAATTTTTTTTTTTTTTTTTTAGTTAGCCATGCATTGTGGCACATGTCTATAGTCCCAGCTACTCAGGAGGCTAAGGTGGGAGGATTGCTTGATCCCAGGAATTCAAGGTTAGAGTGAGCTATGATTGCACCACTGTACTCCAGCCTGGGCAACAGAGCAAGACCTGTCTCACAAAAAAAAAAAAAAAAAAAAAGAAAGAAAAAAGTAACCTGATCTTGTTGAGGAATGTGTGCTTATGCCCTTTCCCGCCTTCTCTCCATTAGCCCTGGCTGTTTCTGTCTGCCTGTAATTTTATTAGCATTTCAGTCAGATCTGTCATTAGGTACCCATCTTCTTGGGTATACGTATCACTCTGCTAAGAAACAAAAGGAATACATGTCTCGTCCATGACTAGGCAGTGGGTGCCACAGGAGCCAATGTAGACCAATATAGTCGTTCAGGCAGGAAGCTTATGTATGAGACGGTAGGTGATAGACCCCTAGATTCCTGTGGCTTCCTCAGGTCTTTTGTATATGAAGAATTTCATAGGTTTTCATTCTTTGGTCTACATGCAGAGAAGAGAGTTTCTTATTAGAGGACAGATTGGAGAAAAAAATAGAGCTTTTACTGTTTATTCCACATATTTCTGTATTGTGTGAAAAGTAATTTAGCAATGAACACGTATTTTGTTAAAAAAATTGTAGAATCGTTAGAAGTAAAAAGTAAAGTCATTTTCTCATTCTCAAAGTTACCTGCTATTAAGAGTTTAAACTGTACCTTCCAGAGCTTTCTGTATATGTGTCTACACATAATAGATATAATGTGCTGGGCTGCTTTTTATACAGATGGAGCCATGCTGAATGTGCTGTTCTATGCTTTGCTTTTTCCCACCTAAAAATATATTGCATACATTTTCCTATAATGATGGGCATAAATCAGCCTTTGAAAAACTTGACTGGAGAGTATTTCTTTGGCTTTTTTTTTTTTTTCAGAGACGAAGTCTCACTCTTGTCCCCTAGGCTGGAGTGCAGTGGGACAATCGGCTCACTGCAACCTCCACCTCCCGGGTTCAAGCGATTCTCCTGCCCCAGCCTCCTGAGTAGCTGGGATTACCAGCGCCTGCCACCACACCCAGCTAATTTTTGTATTTTTAGTAGAGATGGGGTTTCACCATGTTGGCCAGGCTGGTCTCGAACTCCTGACCTCAGGTGATCCGCCCGCCTCAGCCTCCCAAAGTGCTGGGATTACAGGCGTGAGCTGCCGCGCCCAGCCAACTGTATAATAATTTGTTTAATCAGTCTCCTGTTAAAAGACATCATCTCAGTCTTTTGTTAATATAGATAATACTGCATTGGCTATCTATACATGTGTAGACACATGTATACACACACATACAGGTGCATGCAAATACATCTATAGGATAGATACCTCAGAATGGAATAGGCAGATGGAAGGATAGGTACATTTTATATTTTAAACAATATTGCCAAAATGCTCTCCAGTATAGCACCTCCATCAGCTGTATATTAGGATAGTGGTAAAATGGTAATATGTTAGAATTGCGGCTGCCTTACAGTCATCCAGTCCACCTCTCCACAACATGGGTGAATCTCATGGACACGTTGAATAAAAGAAGCCAGAAATAAAAGAATGTATACTGTATATTTTATTTCTATAAAGTAGAAAACCAGAAAACCTACCCATGCTATTAGAAATCAGGATAGTGGCCGGGTGCAGTGGCTCATGCCTGTAATCCCAGAACTTTAGGAGGCCGAGGCAGGTGGGTCACCTGAGGTCAGGAGTTCAAGACCAGCCTGGCTAATATGGTGAAACCCCATCTCTACTAAAAATACAAAAATTAGCCGGGCGTGGTGGCGCACACCTGTAGTCCCAACTACTCGGGAGGCTGAGGCAGGAGAATCGCTTGAATCGGGGAGGCAGAAGTTGCAGTGAGCCGAGATTGCGCCACTGCCCTCCAGCCTGTGTGACAGAGTGAGATCCTGCCTCAAAAAAGAGAGAGAGAAAGAAAGAAAAAGAGAGAGAGAGAAAGGAAGGAAGAAAGGGAAGGGAAGGAAAGGATTGGGATAGTGGATATCCTTGGGGAGGGAGTAGAGGCTGGTAGAGGGCACAAAAGGCTTCTGGAATGCTGGGATGTTTTTGTGTCTTGATCTGTGGGTGCTGTTTACACAGGTGTGGTCATTGTGTGAAAATCCATCACTGTACACTTCTCTGTAAACTTCTGAATGTGTATTATCTTTCAATAAGAGTTTGTTTTTTAAAAAAGCCTCTAGTCCCAACTCTTCCATTTTAAAGATAAGAACCCAGGAGTTGAAGAGATTCCCCACTGTCTTGCCATATGAGCAGCTCAGGGTTTCTGAGAGCCTGTGCAAGAAGCCAGAGCCCTGGCCTGCCTTGCCAAGACTGGCTAGTGATGCTGTTGGCACTTGGAAAGGCCGTGAATGTGTGACAATGTCTCTCACCTTGAGGCCCCTGAAGAATAATGGAGAGTCTCAGAGCCAGCTCATGTGTCAAATGGAATTTCTGGTTTTATAGCTTATGCTCTTGTGTTTAGGGCAGAAATTCTAGCACAAGGCCTCACACCCAGGCAGTAGACAAGGGTGGGGAAGTTTCTGATGGAGAAAAGTTCGGTTCTCTGTTACTCTGGCCAAACTCTCATTCTTTTGTTTTTGTTTTTGAGATGGAGTCTCACTTTGTCGCCCAGGCTGGAGTGCAGTGGTGCGATCTCAGCTCATTGCAACCTCCACCTCCCAGGTTCCAGTGATTCTCCTGCCTCCTGCCTCAGCCTCCCACGTAGATGGGATTATAGGCATGCACCACCACACCCAGCTAATTTTTGTATTTTTAGTAGAGATGAGGTTTTACCATGTTGGCCAGGCTGGTCTCGAACTCCTGACCTCAGGTGATCCGCCCGCACTTGGCCAAAGTGCTGGGATCGCAGGCATGAGCCACTGCGCCCGGCCTCAACCTCTCATTCTTAGTCCTTTTTCTCACTGCATCCTCATCCTTCCCGTTTTGCTGCTGCTTCCTACTCCTTTTCAGGCTAGCCTATTTCAGAAAATTTTATCTTTTTTAGTAAAATTATTTGCTCAGAATAAAAATAAAGCAGATTTCTGTTTCATTCTTCCTGGGCCTGCTTTGGGAGGGTGGTTGAGTGGTGAACTCCAAGGAATTGTTTGCATGGTGTGCTACCCTGATGGGAGATTCTCAGCGTCCAGGATTCCTTTACTTTTCTGTGGTGGTTCTATCTGGAAACCTTATGTGACTCAGAGCATAGTATGATTTTGAGCACTTCCTGTGGTCAAAAACTGTTGTCTTTGATTGGAAATTATGCTGTGCTCTGAGTGCTTGCTGGCACGCACACACTGTTGACTGCTTGTTCTGGTAGCACATCTGCGTGGGGTGCCTTAAAAATGGGCACTCTCTCAGCAGAAAATTCCCATGTGGGACCTCAGTCCAAGCCCCTCCTCACTTTCATCACTTTCTTCTCTTTTGCTTCCCTTCCTCTGTGCCTTCACTCCTCCACACTGGCCTCAGCAAATCCCATCTATTTTCCAAGCCCCATCTGAAAGCGTGCCTCTTCTCTGATGACCATCCTTGTTGGAGTTGACTTTGCCGTCCCTCCTGTGGACATCCATGCCAGTTGTCTGTGTCATCTGTTTAACAGTCATCTGGTCCTAACTTTTAGCTTATCTTTTATTATATCTAAGTGTGATCTAACTTTTCACCTTTATCTTGTCTCCCTGTCACCTCGAAAGAGGACACGACAGTGCTGTTAATTTTTGTATCTCCCATGGGACTTAATCGGTGTCCTCCACGTAGTATGCTTTAATAATGGTTTATTGCTGTGATACTGCTTCACAAATGCCAGCAGATGCCATGCTGTATCATCAGAGATGAGATTATTTTATTTATTTATTTTTAGTTTTTTTATTTTTTGAGATGGAATCTTGCTCTATCACCCAGGCTGGAGTGCAGTGGCGCAATCTCGGCTCACTGCAATGTCCGCCTCCCAGGTTCAAGCAATTCTCCTGCCTCAGCCTCCCGAGTAGCTGGGATTACAGGTGAGTGCTACTACCCCCAGCTAATTTTTGTATTTTTAGTAGAGACGGGGTTTCACTATGTTGGCCAAGCTGGTCTTGAACTCCTGACCTCAGGTGATCCACCCGCCTCAGCCTCCTGAAGTGCTGGGATTACAGGCAGGAGCCACTGGACTCATTATTATATGAGTCATTATTATATGCCCGGACAAGATTATTATAAATTAAAATTTAAATTTGTAATTTATTTTGTGAACCTGAGCAGGTGACTTTTTTTTTTCTTTTCTTTTTGAGACAGGATCTTGCTCTGTCACCCAGGCTGGAGCGCTGCAGTGGCGTGATCATGGCTCACTGCAGCCTTGACTGCTTGGGCTCAAGTGATCTTCCCGAGTAGCTGGGACCACAGGCATGCACCACCAAGCTCGGCAACTTTTTAAAATATGTTTCGTAGAGATGGGGTCTCACCATGTTGCCCAAGCTGGTCTTGAACTCCTGAGCTCAAGTGATCCTCCCACATCAGCCTCCTAAAGTGCTGGGATTACAGGTGTGAGCCAGCATGCGCAGCCAGTGGCATCATTCTTTAAGTCTACTTTTACGCCATAAGCCAATCTCCCATTGAAAAACTGACAGAAATAATTCTCAACTTTCAACTGGTTTCAGCTGACCCTCTGAATGTGAGATAATATTTGCTTGATAGGGCAGTTTCAGTTCAGCAGAAGGGCTGGTGTGGCTCATTGGAGCTTATGGAAGGGGGTTCTACCAGGGTAATAAGGTCAATATGTGAATCCTTTGATAAGAAAGAAATGGGCACAAGCCAACATGGACCCAGAGAGAGAACAAAAGTCTTAAAAACTTGCAGAAATGAACAGTCCTGGTAGGTCTTTGGTAGCCTGTCCAAATACAGAGCATGGATCTAAAGTGATTTCTTTCCCTTCATATGTTTATTCAGTTATCATAGTACTACCTTTTGATAGTCTTCCACTATATTTTGTGACAATTACTTTATCAAATATTCAGTTCTTAAAATTGAGTCTTTTTAGGCCAGGCGCGGTGGCTCACGCCTGTAATCCCAGCTCTTTGGGAGGCCGAGGCGGGCGGATCACCTGAGGTCAGGAGTTTGAGACCAGCCTGGCCAACATGGTGAAACCCCGTCTCTACTAAAAATACAAAAATTAGCCGGGCGTGGTGACAGGTGCCTGTAATCCCAGCTACTCAGGAGGCTGAAGCAGGAGAATCGCTGGAACCCAGGAGGCAGAGGTTGCAGTGAGCCGAGATTGCACCATTGCACTCTAGCCTGGAGGACAAGAGCGAGACTTCATCTCAAAAAAAAAAAAGAGTCTTTTCTAAGATTTCTTTTGTTTTACTGATTTTACTTTCTTGTTTTTATACCAAAATCATGTTTCCTAAATTTTTACTCTCAAAAGTGCTTTAATAGCTGGTAAAATTCAACTTTTTCTCTGGGTCTTTTTCTTGGGTTTTTTGTTTGTTTGTTTGTTTGTTTGTTTGTTTGTTTTGAGACAGGGTCTCACTTTGTCACCTAGGCTGGTGTGCCGTGGCACAGTCATGGCTCATTGCAGCCTCGATCTCCCAGGCTCAAGTAATCCTCCCACCTCAGCCTCCCAAGTAGCTGGAACTTCAGGTGCACACCACCATGCTCAGCTAATTCTTGTATTTTTTGTAGAGATGGGGTTTCGCCATGTTGCCCAGGCTGATCTCCAACTCCTGCGCTCAAGTGACTCTCCCGTCTCAGCCTCCCAAAGTGCTGGGATTACAGGCGTGAACTGCTACACTCGGCCTGAATTAATCTTTTTCAACTCCATGTTTCATTCCCATAATTTCTGTCTTTGCCAGAATATTCTTTAGCCTCACAATGTTTAGTTTTTACAATCCTGAAAGAATAATTGAACACCTGTTATGTATCAGTTCCATTAGATGCTGGAGGCTAAAATATGAATAAGATAGTTCATATTGCCCCCTAAAAGGACTCTTACTTAGTCTTCTCTGGTCAAAACCAAGTCAATAAAGGAAGTATTAGTTGGAAACCCTCCGTCTCCCCAGCCTCAATACCTAGCTTCACTTGTACATCCAGCAGCCCCTGGGGTCTACTTTGCAACCTTCCAGTTTGCCATATGTGATATTTTCTATTGGATCTTTTAAAGATATTTTTGGTATTTTTTTCTTTCTTTGCAAAATATTTATACGATTTTTGGTATTATTTTATTTAGTGCATTTTAACCATTCCATTGAGATTTTTATTTTATTTATGTATAAAATGCAATAGAGGCCAGGCGCAGTGGCTCATGCCTGTAATCCCAACACTTTGGGAAGCTGAAGCAGGAGGATTGCTTGAACCCAGGAATTCAAGACCAGCCCCAGCAACATATCGAGACTCTGTCTCTACAAAAAATTAGAAAATTAATCAGGTGTGCTGGTGCATACCTGTAGTCCTGGCTGATTGGGAGACTGAGGCAGGAGAATCACTTGAGCGTGGGAGGTTGAAGCCATGGTGAGCCATGGTTGCACCACTGCACTCCAGCCTGAGTAACAAAGCAAGACCCTGTCCACCCCCCCAAAAAAATGCAATTGAACATCTTTGTAATGTATGGTCCTTCATTTCAAAGTCATGACACCTCTCTGCTTTTTTTCCTCTTCTCTTTTTTTCTTGTGTAGTCATTACAGTTGTTTGTCTTACTTTCTAGGGTTGATGGGATGGAGTGAGTGTAATAAGTTAGTCTATAATAATATTTCTGGCCTATCAAGTACAAGGCATTTTTGAAGCCAAGAAGATCCTGAGGAAGCCTGAGGCCAGCCCCCATTGGAGATGACTACACACATCAAAGAGAAAATTAATATCTCTCCACAGTCAGTTTGCCCAGTGCCCATGAGGCTGCAGGGGTTAGTGCTGCAGAAGTCAGGGAGCTTGCTTGCTTGGAGTCTGAGATGGAGGCTTGTCCTTAAAGATACACTGGATTCTCTAACAGGATGGGAGGAATAGTCTAGGTGTGGAAAGTCAACTGAATGAGAGTCAGGTGTAGAGGTGAGAGGCCGTGCTGACCACATAGCCATATTGCCCTAAAATCCTTTGAATGTCAGCCTCCAGCAATTGGACTTGGCCTGGGCTTTTCAGATTTTTTTTTTTTTTCTCTCAGATCCCTAGAATTGTAAGGAAGTCCTTCTGCATGGGGAGGGGAAAGGTCAGGCCACCAGGACTCTGGATCCTTCAGCCTTAAGGTTCAGTTTAAGATTTCATTTGGAAGAAGGATTTTCTCACTCCTGAGAAAGCTTGTCAGCCCTCACCGTTACCATTTGCGGGAAGGTAGGGTTTGAAGGTTTTCATCCCAGAGAATCTGCTGACCTGAGTCAACAGCATGTCCTCCATGGGGAGGGGGTCTCTCCCTTGTTACCTTCCCACACCAGTCAACCTCATCAGTCAGTCCCATTGTTTTTACCACCTAAGCGTGTTTTCAGCCTGGCCCCTGCCCCTGCGTTTAGTCTCTCACCCTCTTCTTGGTTTACTGTGGTAGCCTCTTTGTAATTGACCTTCCTGTTTCTGGTCTCATGTCCTTTCAGTCCCTTATGCACACTGCTGCAAATATCTTTCCAAAATAAATGGGATCACTTCACCTTCACCTGCTTAAAACTCATCAGTGGTTCTGTATCACTCCAGGATGAAGTTTCATCCTACTACTTACCAGCAGGATGTGGTCCCTGCCCACTGTCTAGCTCTGCCTCTTGCCATTTCCTTCATTCACTCTAAACTTCAGCCCACAGATTAAAACTACGCACAGTTCCTTAAGCTGCCATTATATTTCTCACCCGCACTGCCTTTCCTTGCTGTTCCACTTCAAGACTCCCTCCCAGAGTCCTTCTCTGACCTGCTCTGTGAGCCAGGGCTCCCTGCCATGTCTGTCACGCCCCGTGCTTTCCCAGTGAACACGTAGCACACTGTACTCTGATTGTCTTCCTTCCTCAATAGATCCTAAGTTCCTTGAGGGAAGGGACCGGGTCATCTTCATTGTCTCCTCCAAGCCAAGCATACAGGGCTCTAGTAAGTGATGATGAATGACTGAATGGCACAGAAACACTCCAGAGACCTCTCCCCTCAAAAGCTTCATTCAGTGGTGGAAACGTGGAATTGTATACATAGAAAGGGAGGAGGAAGAAGATTCATATAACACTAAGGTCTTGAGCAAGGTGGCAGCATCTGGGCAGGAGCAAATGCCCAGTGTTTAGTGTAGGGGCACAGCATGTGTGTTGCTGATAGGGCATGCGTGTGAAACGTTTAGGTGGGATATCTAAATAAATGGGCTTGGACAGAAGGAGCTGTGGGTCAGCAGAGCAGGAGGGAAGAAAGCAAGGGAATCCACCGGCAAGGCTAATGGGAAGCCTGCTGTCCCTGGGCTGGAGGCCAGCCACAAAGTGTCACACACATCCTTCCTGAGTTTGGGGAAGTATCTGTAGGTCACTTCAGAATTTGGGTTCAAAATAATATGGAGGCCACATTATTCATAATAGCCCAAAAATGGTAAGAACCCAAATATCCCACTGATGAGTGAATGGATAACGAGATATAATATATTCATACAGTAGAATATTATTCGGCCGTAAAAAGGAACAAAGTAGTGACGTGCTACAGATGGATGAACCTTGAAAACATTACGCTAAGTGAGGTAAACTAGTCACACAAGATCACATGGCCCGTGATCTCATTTACACAGAATTATCTAGAATAGGCTAATCTATAAAGATAGAAAGTAGATTAGTGGGCCGGGGTGCAGTGGCTCACACCTGTAATCCCAGCACTTTGGGAGGCCAAGGCAGGCAGATCATCTCAGGTCGGGAGTTCAAGACCATCCTGGCCAACATGGTGAAACCCCGTCTCTACTAAAAATACAAAAATTAGCCGGGCGTAGTGGTGTGTGCCTGTAATCCCAGTTATTCAGGAGACTGAGGCGGAAGAATCTCTTGAACCTGGAAGGCAGAGGTTGCAGTGAGCCAAGGTTGCACCACTGCACTCCAGCCTGGGCCATAGAGCAGGACTGTCTCAAAAAAAAAATAGAAAGAAGTAGATGGGTGGTTGCCAGGGGCTGCGAGAAGGGAGAAATTTGGAGTGGCTGCTCATGGATACAGTTTTTTGGGTGTTGATGACAGTGCTCTAAAATTGTGCTGATACTTGTGCAACTCTGAATGTGCTCACAGCCATCAAATTGGACACTCTCAGTGGGTGAATTGTATGGTGTGTGAATTATATCTCAATAAAACGGTTGTGAAATAATAATCATAATAAATGGAGGATAGGTGGATAGATGTTTTACTCCAGGTTTGCTACTTAAAATTTTTCACCGAGTCTGCAGTGGCCTGTGTTCTTTTTGAGGTGGGTCCTTGGAGAAGAGACCTGCTCTGACAAAGGTTCCTCACTGCCTGGTGGTTTCTCCTGTCTGGCTCATACACTCTATCGGACTGCTTGAGGCACTGCTCCACTCTCAGGAGCAACCAGGGATGGGAGACAGCACTAGTGTCTTCGGTGAACGTCTGCATCCAGCCCGCGTGAGCTGTGACACACAGACCCTTAGAGAACACTTGCCTCCTGCAGAGGTCTAGGGGCAGAGGGTTGGACCAGTCCTGCCCTCAGTAACCACTCAGCGACTTGTTCTCTGTGGGGTGTCATCAGCTCAGAGAAGCAACACGTCTTTCCTAGGTTCTCTGAAGGAGATCTACTCATGCCATTGTTGGATCTGTCTGCTACAAGTGTTACTGGGCTGGATTCGAGGACTTTGTTTTTCCATCTGCCCTCTGTATTTTCCTAGGAATGCTTCTGTGAATACCCCCCTCCCACCTGCCAAGGCAAGTGAGGCAGCAGCGCCAGGAGAGCTGGACCCCTGCACACACCCCCACTGCCACCACGCTGCCTTTGCTCCGCTGCCTGGCTTCTCTGTTTCCCCTACTGAACTGCGAGGAATTGGGGCAAAGACTGCCTCTTCTTTCCATTACCTGTGACCCATAGTAGGCACTCGGGTATCTATTGAAGGAATTAGTGAATTTTTCTTTCCACGGATTGAATTAGATTGAGACAAAGAAAGAAAGTCATGGGGTGCAGGGTGAATTCTTGGGGCTTGATCACTTCAAGATCTCATCTTGGCTTAAGTCTGTCAACATTTTTCTTTTTCCTTACCCAGCCCTAAGCTATTTCTATTGGCAATATATTGCACACAAGCTGTGTTTCACTTCTTAATGCTATGGGATTTTGCTGCTACAAGGGCCATCCTTGGTGTTTGCAGAAATATTTGTGATTTGAGGAACCCAGTGCAGTGTAGAGCAGGTAACGTGGGGGAGAGCAAACTCACACCCCTGCAGTCTCTAACTTGAAGGACTGTGCAAGCAGGCATGTTCCTTACGTAGGGGTGCTTAACCTAAGGTCTGTGGATAGGCTATGGAAGTCTGAACCCCTCAACATTACTGCGGAAATTTTGTGTGTGTGCACACACACCCAGATGTACACTTGCACTGTGGATGGTGCAGAGTCTATACCCTTCATCAGGAGATCAGAGTGAGGGGCGTCTCCTCCCCTGAAAAAGTTAGAGATCACTGTTCATTCACAGCGTTTGTGGAAACTATACCACTGATCCAGAGCAAGCCAGGACGATGATGCAGCCTTGTTCTCAAGGGGTTTATAATCTAGTAAGGGTGAAGATTTCACCCTAAACCATGTAGAGCCTACAAAAGGAGGCCAGGGAGGCCAGGGAGGGCTGGGAGGTAGAGTTGTTGGAACTTAAAGGATGACTCGAAGTGGAATGATTGAGCCTAGATCAAATCATTTTCTCTTCACAGCTCTCCGTGACAGGAGACTGCATAGCTTCCCTGTGAGTCCATGGGCCCCAAAGTGATTATAACTGACCTCTAGCTTGACTGTGCCCATCCCCTGCCATTGGATCCTCTCCAAAACAGACAGTCATTGTCACGTATACTCACACAACACACAGGGACAATAGCAACCAACAAACTGTTTCCATGTGTTAGAGTGGTAGAACCTGGCTCCATTTCCAGTGTCTCACCTCCATGTGTATGAACTAAAAATAGGCAAACTTGGCTGGGCGCAGTGACTGACGCCTATAGTGCCAGCACTTTGGGAGGCCAAGGCAGGCAGATCACGAGGTCAGGAGTTCGAGACCAGCCTGGCCAATATGGTGAAACCCCATCTCTACTAAAAATACAAAAATTAGGCGGGCGTGGTGGCGTGCGTCTGTAGTCCCAGCTACTCGGGAGGTGGAGGCAGGAGAATCGCTTGAACCCGGGAGGCAGAGGTTGCAGTGAACTGAGATCACGCCGCTGTACTCCAGCCTGGGTGACAGAGCCAGACTCCATCTCACACACACACAAAAAAATAGACAAACTTCTGGGGGGTATCAGGGTGTAATGACTCCCTTGGTTTTTTGTTTTTTGTTTTTCGTTTTGTTTCTGTTTTTTGGGGTTTTTTTTTTTTTGAGACAGAGTCTCGCTCTGTCACCCAGGCTGGAGTGCAATGGTGTGATCTCGGCTCACTGCAACCTCCCCCTCCCAGGTTCAAACGATTCTCCTGCCTCAGCCTTCTGAGCAGCTGGGATTACAGGCACACGCCACCACACCCGGCTAATTTTTGTATTTTTAGTAGAGACGGGGTTTCACCAAGTTGGTCAGGCTGGTCTCAAACTCCTGACCTTGTGATCTGCCTGCCTTGGCCTCCCAAAGTGCTGGGATTACAGGCGTGAGCCACCGCACCTGGCCGGCTCCCTCAGTTTTATCCTTCCCTACAGAGAGGTGGCCTCACATACATCCATCTCACTTATGTTTTTATGTGATTGCAGAAATAACTCCCAATGTTAAGAACACTGATGAGTGGTGCACAGTTCTTCAGAAAATACCAGCCCAGTTTTTCCTAGAACTGCTGTCCAAAAAACCCACCAAGCTTGTAAATGGAAATGGCTAATAAGTGTTGTTTGTTTGTTTGTTTTTTGAGATGGAGTCTCGCTCTGTCACCCAGGCTGGAGTGCAGTGGCACAATCTCAGCTCACTGCAACCTCCGCCTCCCGGGTTCAAGCGATCCCCCACCTCAGCCTCCTGAGTAGCTGGGACTACAGGCGTGCATGAGCACGCCAGGCTACTTTTTGTATTTTTGTAGTAGAGATGAGGTTTCGCCATGTTGGCCAGGCTGGTCTCAAAATCCTGACCTCAGGTGATCACCCACCTCAGCCTCCCAAAGTGCTGGGATTACAGGCGTGAGCCACCGCTCCCGGCCAGCTAAGTGTTTAGAATAAGTAATATGCATATATTTTCAGCTTTATAACTAACTGAGAACAAATTGCAGTGTTGTCCTAATGGGACACAGCAGGACAAAAGGCCAACTATTTCTTGAGCTGATTTCCTACAGCTGCTGGTGAACTAACTGCCAGATTGCTTAATCTAACTGGGAAGTGCTCTTTCTTTAGACTTAGGCGTGCGGCACACAGCCTTTCGTGAGAGGTACGAAAGCAGTGTCTGCGGGCAGCATGACAGATGTGGCCCTGAGCGAGTTCCTTCACTCCTGAGTCTCCTGTCCTTGATTGAAAAATGAAGACAAAAGTAGCTTCCTTGCAAAGTACTTGCACATATTAAAAGAGATAATATGTACCAAGTGCCAGGCTGGAGCTCACATTGCCAGGCCCTGTGCTAAGTGTTTCCATGAGTCTCATTTAAGCCTCATAGCAACCATATTAGATAGCTGTGATTTCCAATTTTCTCATAAGAAAAATGGGATTCAGAAGGATGAAGACAGAATCTGGGATTCAAACCCAGAGCCATTGCCTGCTAGCCACACTGCCTTCCTTTACTGGAGTGAGTTGAAGCCCACAGAAGACAGATCAGGTGGAGTCCTGGTTACTCACAGAGCGATGGAAACAGGCAGATAGTATTCAACCCTGTTCCCCTGCACTGAAGATTTACTTCCAAACCTCTCTTAACTACCTGAGGATTTTTTTTTCTTCCTGACAAATCTGTACATTTTCTTTTCTTTTTTAAAAAAATTGAGACAGGTCGGCTGCAGTGGCTCACGCCTGTAATCCCAACACTTCGGGAGGCCGAGGCAGGCAGATCACCTGAGGTCAGGAATTCAAGACCAGCCTGGCCAACATGGTGAAACTCTGTCTCTTCTAAAACTACAAAAATTAGCTGGGCGTGGTGGTGGGCACCTGTAATTCCAGCTACTCAGGAGGCTGAGGCAGGAGAATCTGCTTGAACCTGGGAGGCGGAGGTTGCAGTGAGTCGAGATCGTGCCGCTGCACTCCAGCCTGGATGACAGAGCGAGACTCCGTCTCAAAAATAAATACATAAATAAAATTAAAATGAAAAATTGGCCGGGCGCAGTGGCTCACGCCTGTAATCCCTGTAATCCCAGCACTTTGGGAGGCCAAGGCGGGTGGATCCGAGATCAGGAGATCGAGACTATCCTGGCTAACACAGTGAAACCCCCTCTCTACTAAAAATACCAAAAACTTAGCCGGGTGTGGTGGCGGGGCGCCTGTAGTCCCAGCTACTCGGGAGGCTGAGGCAGGAGAATGGCGTGAACCCAGGAGGCAGAGCTTGCAGTGAGCGGAGATCGCGCCACTGCAATCCAGCCTGGGCGACAGAGCGAGACTCCATCTCAAAAAAAAAAAAAAAAAAAAAATTGAGGGCCAGGCACAATGGCTCATGCCTGTAATCCCAGCACTTTGGGAGGCCGATGCAGGTGGATCACAAGGTCAGGAGTTCGAGACCAGCCTGGCCAATATGGTGAAACCCCATCTCTACTAAACCCCATCTCTACTAAAAATACAAAAATTAGCCGAGCATGGTGGCGGACACCTGTATTCCCAGCTACTCCGGAGGCAGGATAATCTTTTGAACCCAGGAGGCGGAGGCTGCAGTGAGCCAAGATCGCGCCACTGCACTCCAGCCTGGGTGACAGAGCGAGACTCCATCTCAAAAAAAAAATTGAGACAGAATCTCGCTCTGTTGCCCAGGCTAGAGTGTAGTAGCACAGTCACAGCTCACCTCACAACAGCGTCAACCTCCCAGGCTCAAGCAGTCCTCCCACCTCAGCTTCCCAAGTAGCTGGGACTACAGGTGTGCGTCACCACACCTAGCTAAGTGTATCTTTTCTAACACCACTTCTTCAGTTTTCTGACACCACTGGGTGTCTGTCTAGCAATTCATTTAATTCTGACACTAACTCCCAAAGTTAGCATTAGACTCCATAAGTTCAAGGGCTCAGTCCCACAAGACTGCCCTTCAGATGCCAGTTGCAAGTACTGGGTGACTAACCAGAAGTAAGCTTACCCACACTTCTGTCCTACTTGCCTTCAAAGTCTGGCGTTACCATCCCATTCCTCCCTGGGTTCCATAATTTGCTAGGATGACTCACAGAATTCAAGAAAACACTTAACATACATTTGCTGATTTATTATAAAGGATATAACTCAGGAACAACCAAATGGAAGAGATGCAAGGGACAGGATGTATGCAAGGGCAGCGATTCACCAGGAGCTTCTGTGCCCTCTCTGGATACACACTCTCCCAGCACCTCGATGTGTTCACCAACCCAGAAGCTCTACAGACCCTGTCACTGAGGGTGTTTATGGCGTTTCTGTGATGTCCGCTTGATTGATTAACTCATTGGCCATTGGTGATTGAGCTCAATCTCCAGCCCCTCTCCCCTCACCCCCAGAGGTCGGGGGTGGGGCTGACAGTTCCAACCCTCTAATAAAGGTTTGGTCTTTCTGGAGACCAGCCCCCATATCCTGCACTATCTAGGGGCCCACAAGAGTAACCTCATTATCATGAAACTCAGGTTTGGTTGGAAGGGGCTTGTTTGTTTTGAGACGGAGTCTCGCACTGTTGCCTGGGCTGAGTGCAATGGCACGATCTCGGCTCACTGCAACCTCCGCCTCCCGGGTTCACACAGTTCTCCTGCCTCAGCCTCCTGAGTAGCTAGGATTACAGGCGCATGCCACCACACCCGGGTAATTTTTTGTATTTTTAGTAGAGACAGGGTTTCACTGTGTTGGCCAGACTGGTCTCGAACTCCTGACCTCGTGATCGGCCTGCCTCGGCCTCCCAAAGTGCTGAGATTACAGGCATGAGCCACCATGCCTGGCCAGAAGGGGCTTGTTAATGAGTAACAAAAGATACTTCTATCATTCAGGAAATTCCAAGACTTTGGGGAACTCTGTGCTAGGAGCTGGGGACAAAAACCAAATATATATTTCTTCTACTACACTGCCCCATCCCCTCCTGCAGGGGTCCTAAATTTAAGACCTTACTAGTGGGCTTCCTGCACCCTTCTGAGGGTGCGCAGGAGAGGAGGCTGCCAGCCTCTGCATCTGGAAGGAGCACCAGGGAGGGCCCAGCCTGGGGCTGGGAGCTCAGGGGCCAGTGTGCCACGGCAGCACAGTGAGAATCCTGGGCCTGTGTGGGGCTTGTTCTTCACTTTACACCCCATACATGGTTTATTAGCTAATCTCCCGTGAGCCAGAGGACAGTATTAATCTCAAGTAATGCTAATCCCTTTTTACAAGAGGAAACAGAAATCCCCAAGTCCTCTGGCAGAGGCCGTTCACAGCCCATCAGAATGGAAAAGGCCCACGTTCCAGCCCTTTTCCTGTCTTCTCTGCTTTAGGCTGATGAAGCTGTGAGTTTTATAGCATTGGACTGAGCAGATTCAGAATTTTACCAAATACCTTCCCACTTGGAAAACAGCCACCCTGCAAAAAACCTCCGTGTTTCCCTCCACATTCATCATAGCCACCAGTTCCTAGAGCTATCATGAAGGAGAGTTGGCGGGACGAGAGCTGTTAAATTCAGTTAGTTACTATTTCCCCGCAGTCAGCCTAGATCTATGTAATTCTGTCTTTCAGAGAAGGCAGCTAATTTCAGTATAGATGCTCCCGTCTATCACTGTAACAGTTTAATAGGTACGGTTATAGCTTGAATACACCAACAGGCTTTATGTGAGTAATTGCCGTATTTGCACTGCTTTGAATTGATAAAGTGCTAAAATATGAGGTATACTGTTTCATATGCTGTGATTTTTATGGGGGCTGTCTGTTACTTAATCTCTCTCCCTCCCCCTGTAATTCTAGTTTTACTAACAAATTGCTTTCCCACAGTCCAAATAGTTTTAAAACAAAGCTTTCTCCTTTTTTTTTTTTTTTTTTTTGCTACCATTCCTCACCACCCTCCCATTTTTCTGCTTGCTTGTAAGTTAAGCACAAGTCACTTGCATTCCAGAAATTCCCCACTGCCATAAAGGCAGGCAGTCAGCTCGCCAGCTCTTGCCTGTTCCAGATAAGCAGGGTTCATTTAGCTTGTGACTCGGCATTGCTAGCGGATTTCCTCAGGCCCCAGTGCCCTGATCAGAACAGTGTGCCCTGGCACACCGCCTGGAGAGCCCAGCAGCCAAAGAGAAGTAGAGCTTGTTTCACAAAGTAACCCTGCCCTTCCATCCAAGACAGAAATAGTCTGGGTGGCGGCCCAAGGCCCCGAGACGGTTCCAGCGGGCTGCTTTGCCTGGCTGTCCCGGCTGCACTCGCCTTCTCCATGGTGGGGAGCTCGGGCAGACAGGTTGCTCTGGCCTGAGTGTGCCAACCAGGCCCATGGCTTGTCCTGCCATATTTGCCAAGGCAGTACAAACAGGACGGTACAGCAGGCTGTCCTGTGAGAGTGGTCCCAAGGAGCAGTACCCACTCTCGGCTGCAGGACCTTCTCGGGCCCTTGGTGGAGCTGGCCTGACTGTGCCATTGAATTATCACCTGGGGGCTCCGGTGGCCCTTGCTCTTGCTCTTGCTCTGTGTCTGTCTGTTCATCTCACTCACACGCACACCTTCTGTGCTGCCTTGCTCATGAGGTTTCACACCCAGCAAATCCCCACGCCTCTACAACCCGTCAGTTTCCTTGACCTCTGCTTTTTTCCTGTTCATTTCACCAAAGCCAGTGAAGCACAGATGAACTAACCTCTTCTCCTCCGTGTTACACTCCCTGTAAAAACATCTAAGACCCGCATAAGGTTAGTCTGGGAAGGCTGAGCCCTGATAAAAGGCGACAGAGCAGCCCATTAGCAAGAATGTGGACAGCTTCTGCAGGGGGCGTGGCCCTGTGGGGACTCCCAGCCACAGCCAAACCATGGCTCTGCCCTGTAAAAGTTAACAGCCAGGTCTGGAGACCAGACTTAACAGCAGCACATGACTGGCTGTGGCGAAATAATGAACCCACTACGTTCCTAGTGAAGTCACCGGGAAGAAGGGGAGGGAGAAGGCTTCTTGGTGAATGTAGAACCTCAATACATCTGGAAAGGAAAGTAGGAGTTGGATGCTCCAGCCGCTTAGGGAGCAGCTCCTCCATGCTGACCCCGGTAAGGCACAGGCCCCTTGAGAACAAACACTTGAGTCACCTTCCTCCCTCTCTTCAGCTGGAGAAATGCTGCACTTTTCTTCCTCCTTCCCTCCTTTCTGAAGACAGCTACTGAATGCCTTCCCTGGTACTAGTTACTGTGCAAGCCCAATACACAGACGGGTGATGAGAGGACTCTGCCTGCTCTTGTGAACTCAGGGGTCTACCAGGGGACCAGCATTAAGCAGCTAATCACACAGCTATCCAGCGACTTTCACATGGTGCCCAGGGCTGTCCAGGAAGAGCATGGAGACAGTGCCTTGTGGTGATTGATTAAACACGGACTCTGGAATCAGACTGCCCGGGTGTGAATCCCAGCCCTGCCATCTGTTTGCCGTGTGGCTCAGTTTGTTCAGTTATAAAATGGGAAGAAGAATGGTAGAATACAACTCACAGAGCTGGTGTGAGGACTGGGTGAGACAGTGCATGTAAAAGGCTTATGGCTGGCCTTGGCCCAGAGCGCCAGCACTGCGTAAATGTAAGCAATTGTTGGGATCCTATAACAGGAACTTAATTTAGTCTAGGAGTCAGGGGAGACCTCGGAGGGAGCATTGTTTAGTCACAGAACAGAGGTAAAAGTGGAAGGAACAACCTGTAGGGAGGCCCTGCAAGGTCATCAGGACTGCAGTGAAGTATAGGGGGAGGGTGGCAGGCTTGAGCCTGGTGACAGGAGCCCCCGAGGCCACATGTTGAGAAGTTTGTGTTGTACCCTAGATTTTTATCCTAGATTGCAGGGACTGGGATCAGCCTTCCTGCCTGAGGCTTACAGGCTTCTGACTCTGAAAAGTATTCTTTCTTAGGGAAGAGAGGCCAGGAAAGGAAGGGACACTGGGCTGTGATTGGTGACATGTTTGCCTCCTTTCATGGGTCATTGGGAATCAGGAACCTGAAGGAAGTTAACCTCTGCCCTCCTTAATGCTTGGGAGGAATCTGCTTGTAACCCCAAGGGGCTTTTCTACTTGGGCCTTCCGTGGAAAGGAAGCGGGTGTTTTGTGTGTGTGTGTGTAGTGGGGTGTGTGTGGGGGGGGGTAGGATATGTGTGTGTGTGGTGGTGGCATGTGTGTGGTGGGATGTGTGTGTGTGGTGGGGCGTGTGTGGGGGGGGTGTGGTGGGGTGTGTGTGGTAGGGCTGTGTGTGCGGTGGGGTGTGTGTATGTGGTGGGTGTGTGTGGTGGGGTTTGTGTGGTGGGATGTGTGTGTGGTGGGATATGTGTGTGTGTGGTGGGGCGTGTGTGTGGTGGAGTGTGTGGTGTGTGTGTGGTGGAATGTGTCTGGTGTGTGTGGTGGGATGTGTGTGTGTGTGGTAGGGGGTTTGTGTGGTTGGGGATTTGTGTGGTGGGGTGTGTGTATGGTGGGGTTTGGTGGGATTGTGTGTGTGGTGTGGTGGGGGTGTGTGTGGTGGGGGTGTGTGTGGTGGGGTGTGTGTGTGGTGGGGTTTGTGTGGTGGGCTGTGTGTGTGTGTGGTGGGGTTTGGTGGGAAGTGTGTGTGTGTGGTGGGGTTTGTGTGGTGGGACGTGTGTGTGTGTGTGTGTGGTGGGGCAGGTGTGGGGGGGTGTGGTGGGGTGTGTGGTGGGATGTGTGTGTGTGGTGGGATGTGTGTGTGTGTGGTAGGGGGGTGTGTATGTGGTGGATGTAGTACACCTGTATTGTGCTCGCGGTCTGTTTCTTTGTTGGTGGATCTTTAGCCTGTAAGATCCCTCACAGTGGTGGCACCAGCTCTCCTCAGAGTCACACTGCCATCACTCCAGTGCCACTGGGCCTGCGTGGGCATGCCAGCAAAGTCACACTTCAGAGCATGAAGACATCTCACGTTCTTGGCAGGAGGGCTCTCCCAGCTGCTCCTGGCTTTGAATGTTCACTCCCGTTTTGCAGAGCGCAGTCGGCTCACCTCGGTTATGGACCACACTCTTCCTCCAGAATGGGCAGGGTGTCAGCTCTAGGCTGGCCTCAAGTTCTTTGCCAGCGTGGTTTCTTAAGCCCAGCTGTTGGGATATGCATTTTCTTGAAAGTCAGGGAAAAGAAGGGAGCCCCCTGTTGGGCTCAGAGCAGGTCCAGAAGTCCTACTTGACGGTTCATGGCAGCAAATGCATAGGCAGCTTCTGAAGGATCAGCCAGATGCTAGAGCCATCTGATCCCCCAGACCTGGTGCGATGTTGCACCTCCTCCCTCCTCCTCAGCCCTGAGATTTATGACATGGCCGTGTGCGCATCGCTGGCATCGGGAATGTATAAAGCCACAGTGCCTGCTTGTGGCACTCACACCCAGTCAAGTCGTCGTAATAGAGTGTTAGTGGCCTTCTATCATGGGGGGAAGTCTGGCACAGGAAGAAGCAGGTCTTGACTGACAGGGGAATTACCTGGGAAGACAGCTAACAAAGGGGCAGGGGAGGGACAGAGGACCCGAGTGTTCAAGGAGGAGAGCAGCCAGAAAACCACCCAGGCACCTCCCGAGCAGGAAGGCAGCAGGGGGAGCTGCGGGGACTCGTGTGATTTCAATAGTAGCGCTTCTGCGGAGAGACACAGCGAGGAAACCTTCTCTATGGAGAGGAGGCCGTCGTTCTTCTCAGGCCAGACATCCTTGCCCTCCAGTTCATAGAAGAGAAAATTGAGGGCCGGGCGCGGTATCTCATGCCTGTAATCCCAGCACTTTGGGAGGCAAAAGTGGGCGGATCACCTGAGGTCAGGAGTTCAAGACCAGCCTGGCCAACATGGTGAAACCTCGTCTCTACTAAAAACACAAAAATTAGCCAAGTGTGATGGTGGGTACCTATGATCCCAGCTACTCGGGAGGCTGAAGCAGGAGAATCGCTGGAACCCGGGAAGCAGAGGTTGCAGTGAGCCGAGATTGCACATTGCACTCTGGCCTGGGCAACAAGAGTGAAACTCTTGTCATCTCAAAAATAATAATAATATTTACAGCATCTTGACAGACTGATTAATGATGTCATTACCCCATTTTGGATGAGGATTCCAAGCCCCTGAGAGGAGAGGCGATTTACTCTCAGACACCCAGCCTAGCTATAAGACAGAACCAGGATCAGAACCAAGGTCATTTTGGTGTCAAAGCCATGCATGTTTTAAAATGTTTTTCTACAAACTGTCTTGTTTTGGCCAAGCTCTCAGAATAGGTCATGCCTACAGGCAGGTGCCATTGTTGAGGCTTGTTAAGAGTGTAGAGAAAAAAGAATACTGGCAGGCATTGTGCAGTGGACTGTGCATAGACGATCTCATTTATTCCATTGTACGGTCAGATGAGCTGAGGTCAGGGGCAGGATTCGAACCCATGTCTCCCTGACAGCAGAACTCAGGTGCTCATCCACTTGCCAACCAGCTTTCCACTTAGATCATTAGGATAATAGCTACTCTCTCAGCACTAAGTGCTAAGATCTCATTAAATACATACCACCAGGGGATGAGGTGAGAACTGTTATCTCTGTTACACATAGAAGGAAATGGAGACATGATTGCTTTGATTTTGACCTAAACGCTCTCCTGCCCCCTCACCCTTTGATCTTCCATTGAGGTGAGATTGGGGGAGTGCCGCAGTGTGGTCCTCAGAAGACACACTGTAGATACACTGTTAGCATTGGATGAAAAAGAAGGGCTTCATACCTTTCCACAGAGGTCGGTCCTCTTCAAGACCATTTGAATTTGATGCTCAAGAGTTTCCTTCTCTCCCTGAGTGCTCAGCACCCCTCCGGCCTTGCAGTTTAGCCTGCCTTAGACTTAGTCTTGCATGTGTAAAAGAAAAAGGGAATGGTTTATTAGATGCTTCCAGACTCCAGAAAAGTCGACAAAAGTTGTTAGTGAAGTCCTGTCTGGCATGGGGTGTTTTAGAGTACTAGCAGTGCCAATTAAATTTTTTTAAAGGACTAAGTGCTGAGTTTCTATATCTAAATATAGAAAGTAAAAAATAAGCAAGTCTGAGTTCGTCTTGGAGGAAGTATTGATGTGTTGCTAGAAAGGAAACTTTGGAGGAACTGAGTCCTGGTGTGAAGGAGCAGAGGCGAAGCCTGACGCTGGCCGACAGCACTGCTGCTAAGAAGGGCCTGCCTGGGGTCCAGGATCAAAACCTGTTTCAGAAAATCAGGATACCAGGAAAGGAGGTGATTTTCCCCATTGATTTCCAAGCTCCTGAGGGGCATCTCTCCATTTTTTTAGTGTCCGTCCTGCCACAGACATCTCCCAGGAGCAGGGCCAGCCACCACAGCTCTGACAGGGCAGTTGAAGGGCTGAAATACCAGTTCCTAGTCCATGGGGAAGTCCCCCCAGCTCGCACCGGAGGGCCGTCTAGTCTTCCTATGTCACCAAAGTATTTTTTGGTGTTTTGTTTTGTTTTGTTTTGTTTTGTTTTGAGATAGGGTCTCACTCTGTCTCCCAAGCTGAAGTGCAGTGTTATGGACATGGCTCACTGCAGCCTCGACCTCCCAGGCTCAAATGATCCACCCACCTCAGCCTCCCAAGTAGCTGAGACTACAGGCATGACACCATGCCTGGCTAATTTTTTATTTCTTGTAGAGATGGAGTCTCGCTGTTTTGCCCAGGTTGGTCTCGAACTGGGCTCAAGCAATCCTCCCGCCTTGGCCTCCCAAAGTGCTGGGATTATAGGCGGGAACCACCACGCCTGCCCTGCCAAAGTATTTTTGTGGAAGACCAAGACTGAAAACTGTGTAAAGGAGCCGGGTGCGGTGGCTCACGCCTGTAATCCCAGCACTTTGGGAGGCCAAGGCGGGCAGATCACTTGAGTTCAAAAGTTTGAGACCAGTCTAGCCAACATGGCAAAACCCCATCTCTACTAAAAATACAAAACTTGGCCAGGTGCAGTGGCAGGCGCCTGTAATCCCAGCTACTCGGGAGGCTGAGCCATGAGAATCGCTTGAACCCAGGAGGCGGAGGTTGCAGTGAGCCGAGATTGAGCCACTGCACTCCAGCCTGGGCAACAGAGTGAGACTTTGTCTCAAAAAAAAAAAAAAAAGATTAAGTAATGCCTAAGGGCTTGTTTTCGTATAAAAAGCAGCAGTTTTCATGCTGTTTGGAAGTGCTTTGTTCCTAAAGTATGTGGTATCTATTTTGCCTGGTGTATTACCCCTGATTTTATTGAATCATAGAATTCAAGAGTTCTGACTAAGACTTCTCTGGAGCCTTAGAGCTCTGGCACATCTTCTAGAATGGCAGTTCTCCAAGTGTGGTTCGCTGGCCAGCAGCAGCAGCATCACCTGGGAATGCATGAGAAATGCAGATTTTGAGGCCAGGCGCAGTGGCCCACACCCAGAATCCCAGCATTTTGGGAGGCAATGGCAAGAGGATCGCTGGAGCCCAGGAGTTTGAGACCAACCTGGGCAACAAAGTGAGACCCCCATCTCTACGAAAAAAAAATTTAAAAATTAGCCAGGTGTGGTGGTGCACACCTATAGTCCCTCCCAGCTACTCGGGAGGCTGAGGTGAGAGGATCACTTGAGCCTGGGAGGTTGAGGCTACAGTGAGCCAAGATGGTGCTACTGCACTCCAGCCTGGGTGACAAAGCAAGACCTTGTATGCAAAAAAAAAAAAAAAAAATTCTTGGGCTCCCCTCCAAACTGACTGAATCCAAAACTCTGTGGCTGGAGCCCCGCACCTGCACCGTAACAGGCCCTCCAGGTGACTCTGCTGCATGCTCACTCTTGAGAAATAGTGATTTTGAGCATCATAGAAGAAGAACTCAGGTAGGATTCAAATCCCATCTGTGCGACTCACTCATTCTCTACATGTTCCTTTACCTCCTAGTCTCAGCGTTCCTGTCTGTAGAATGGGATAATAATCACCAGTCTGGAGGGGTTATTGTGAGAACTGCTATGAAAAGGCACGAAAGCACTTAGCATCGTGTGCCTCATACAGAGTAAGCATTTGATAAATGGCTTATCATTATTGTTATTAGCTAGCTTCCTAGACCAGGTATTCATCTTTTTAAACAGTACCCCAGTCAGATGGTTGTCTGGTGAGAGGAGATTCAAAAATTCTGGTCTATTCCAATGAATGACAGCTATGGCTGTTAATAGTTATATATTGAGAGAATATTTGCCATTCTGTAATGTCCATTCTTTTTTTTTTTTTTTTTTTTGAGACAGAGTCTCGCTTTGTCACCCAGGCTGGAGTGCAGTGGCACGATCTCAGCTCACCGCAAGCTCCGCCTCCCAGGTTCACGCCATTCTCCTGCCTCAGCCTCCCGAGTAGCTGGGACTACAGGCACCCGCCACCATGCCCGGCTAACTTTTTTTGTATTTTTAGTAGAGACGGGGTTTCACAATGTTAACCAGGATGGACTCGATCTCCTGACCTCGTGATTTGCCCGCCTCGGCCTCCCAAAGTGCGGGGATTACAGACATGAGCCACTGCACCCAGCCTTGTAATTCCCATTCTTGATTGTAGCTCTGTCCCCTAGAACCATTGGAACAAGACTTTTCTACATGGCCTTGTTCAGATATTTGAAGATAGTGATCTTGGCTGTTCTGAGCATTTTCTTGTTCTATTTCCAAAGATTAACTTAAACATAGAAGATAATTGCAGCCAGTAGGGAGGGCTTTTAAAAAGGAAGGAGAGAAACAGAAAAGGCCTGCAGCCAAGGCTATGCTTTGGCAACATGGGTCTTTGGAGATTTCTGGTAGGTAAGGATGCCAACCTCAGTTTAAGGTTGAGGCTTTCTCAGATGGACTTGGGAGCCTGCAGTAGACATGGTGGGTGGAGGTCACTGTTGGTAAGAATTCTGCCTTCTGCCACTGGCGGGTGTGGGCCAGAGTCACCCCTAGGGTGTTTCCATGTAGGAACACTGGGGTGTTCCAGACACAAATGCCTTAATATCCAGCATCTTTGCCAGGGGGTCTGCTCCAGGACCCCAGCCCTTTTCCTGCTGTGGTCTCAGGCCTTTGGCAAGCTGCCCGTGCTCTTTCCAGCGTCCTGTTTCTCACCTGGGTTGCCAGCTCCCTGCAGCCTTGGTGGTGTTTGCAGCCTGCTCTCAGTTTTTTTAATCTTTTTTTAATTGATGTCTAATTAGTAGTTATGATAAATTGCACTAGCCAAGCACATGCTACCTTTCCTAAATTACGCCGTGGTATTGTGTACGACAGCAGCAGGGTTGCTATTTTAAAATGGGATTGCGTAAAATAAACATGTGCCCAGATGACAGGAAGTACTAAGTTGATGATTAATTGATGCTCTGGTACGGCCTCATGCTTTCCAGTGCTTCCATTTGTGTGGTGATCCATCTAGTGAAGTTTCAGCAGGTCCACACCACTGATAATTGCCAGATCGCTAATTTGCAGTTCGTCTCCTGCCCTCTCATGCCGGGGCCGGTGGCCATTATGAGGCAATGCAGAGCAGTCCTCAGTCCCGCTGAAGGTCAGGGTCACCAGAAGGTGATGTGCATCCCTCGGCTGGCCAGGTCTTCTGCAGCTCGGAGACTGCCTCTCTACACTGAGACTCAGGAACGGTGACATTGCTGCATTATTCTGGACTCTTGAGACTGGTGCTATTTGTCCTATCATTTTCTTTGTATTATGGAGGGCTGATATTCAGGGAAAGGGAAAATAACTTAGATTTAGTTTTATTTGTTTTTTTCAAATTAGGAGATGAAGACTTGAGCCTGCTGACACATACCCAAGGCTTGCTCATATGTGAAATAGGTAGAAGTTTAAATATGTCTTGAGAGCAGTTGAGAAAAGAGTCAGTGGAAAAATTACTAACTAGTGCTGGTGAGCAGGGTCTCGACAGCACAGGGGGTACGGGTGTGCAATCTCAAAAGCTGCCCTGGTGCTTAGGCCAGAGGGCTTCACCCAAGTGTGGTGCTGCTTCTGAGAAACGGGGGTGCTGTGGTCTGCACCCCAGCCTGGTGGATTAATAGGAAGCAGCAGAAGCTTGAGCCAGGTGTCTTCTGGAACACTAAGGAGGCATGACAGTGGCAGAGTCCCCGGACTCAGACCACTCTGCCTCTTAGCGGCTATGATCTGGGGCAAGGACTTCACCTTTCTGAATCTTAGTTTCCTCATGTGTGTATTCTCTACCTACCCAATAGCTCTTCCCATGAGGTGTGGGAGATTAAATGGCATCATCGTTTATTTAATAAACAAGCGAATGGTGGATGGGGACAAAGCACCTAGCTCAGTGCACAGCGTGTGACCACTCTGGTTTGGAAAGTGCCAGCACTCCTCCCAGGCGAGTACAGCAGTGGCAGCTCCTTTGTAACTGGGCGTTGCTTGGTAGGATGTCCCTGGGGTTGGTCCATTAACCTCCTTTTCTCTTGGGGAAAGGGCCTTGGTGCAATTAACAGCTTTTAAGCCAGAGAATTGATGCCTCTTGCTCCAGTGTTCTTGAAGCCTCAAGAAGTCTGGGACCCCAGAAAACAGACAAGCCAGTTGCTTTTATCTTGCCTGATGGCTGTCTCTCCAGAGGTAGCAGTGACAATAACAACCAACACATGGCTCTCGGAAGCCTGACTGACTCCAGGGCCCGGTGCTCTCTACTGTCCGCACTGTTTCTGTTGTCCAGTGGCAGCACCCACAGTGCTTCCTCTGTGCACCTTCAGCAAGACACAGTCGCTCAAAGCCAGTCTTCAGAAGGGACCTAGGGTTGCTTTAGCCATGAGACCCCATGTCAGTTTTCACAATGACTTCACTGTCCTTTCGACAAAGTCCTTGAGATCTTGATGGCTCACAGTGGACTTCATTCCCAGGACAGGGCGAGTGGACTCAGTAGACAGCTTGGAATCCACTCTAAGCTGAACAGCGCTCCTCTGCCCACGGTAGGATGGGGAGGGAGTGGGAGCCCATCCTTCCCTTGATATTTTATTCTAACTTACGTATTTAATTGACTTTTACTACTTTTTTTCTTGTATCACACTATACACCAAATAAGTTCCAGAATGATCACAGAATGAAATGATTTTTTTAACTGATAAAAAGAACTAGAAGGAAAAAAAACAATAGCTGATACAGGAATAGGAAAAACCTATTCTAAGCATAAAAACCAAGGAAGACATCATAAAGGAAATGGCTGGTCTTGAAAGCCTAAAATGTTTGAATTATATACTTCAACAAATTCAATAAACAAAATTAGAAGACAGATAACAAAAAGGAAAAATGTAAACATATATAACGTTGATATAATTACTTAATATTCATAGACTTTCTCAAGTTCCAAATAAGAACACTAGGAAAATTAACAAGAACATGAATACGATATTCACAAAGTAAGAAATACCTATTTCCAGTAATCTGTTAAGCTTTTACTAGTTGTCAAAAAAACATACTTGTGAGTTAATTTTATTTATTTATTTATTTATTTTCAGACAGAGTTTTGCTCTTGTTGCCCAGGCTGGAGTGCAGTGGCGCGATCTTGGCTCACCACAACCTCCACCTCCTGGGTTCAAGCAATTCTTCTGCCTCAGCCTCCCGAGTAGCTGGGATTATAGGCATGTGCCACCACACCCACCTAATTTTGTACTTTTAGTAGAGACGGGGTTTCTCCATGTTGGTCAGGCTGGTCTCGAACTCCTGACCTCAGGCTATCCACCCACCTCGACCTCCCAAAGTGCTGGGATTACAAGCATGAGCCAAGTGCTGGGATTACAGGCGTGAGCCACCATACCCTGCGCAAGTTAATTTTCTAACAGTAAAAACTTGGAAAACCCTGTGTCACTTTTTTTTTCTTTTTTTTTTTTTTTTTTTTTTTTGAGAGAGTCTCACCTGTCACCCAGGCTGGAGTGCAGTGACGCGATCTCAGCTCACTGCAACCTCCGCTTCCTGGGTTCAAGCAATTCTCCTGCCTCAGCCTCCCAACTAGCTTAGATTACAGGCACGCACCACCACACCCAGCTGATTTTGTATTTTTAGTAGAGACGGGGTTTCACTATGTTGGCCAGGCTGGTCTCGAACTCCTGACCTCAAGTGATCCTCCTGCCTCAGCCTCCCAAAGTGCTGGGATTACAGGCATGAGCCACCGCTCCCAGCCAACCCTGTATGATAACAGCATGACTATTCTTACAGTGATCATATACTTTGGTGTCTTTAAAATCATGTAAAAGAATAAGAACTTGAAGTGATTAAAATAAGTTCACAACATACTTTGTAAGTGAAAGTAATTGGGTTAAAATATATATTACCTCTGTTTTTTAAATGAAAATGAAAAACTCAAGAGTATACATCAAAATATGAACAGAAGTTATCTTTAGCTGCTGTGCTTCTATAGTCTTTCCATTTTTACCAAAAAACAAATACTTTAAAATTTTTAAGTGAAAAAGAAAATGGAGGTCAGATGGGTTGAAGCATCTAGAAAAATCAAACGAGAGTGTGCTGAGGCCTGCTCCTCTCTTGTGGTGGGCACCTCATGGACTTTCCCTGGCTTTCTCCTTGTCTTCGAGCCCAGCGCTCCTCATTCTCTGCTCTCCAGTTCCTGCTCCTAAGACCCTGCCTGTTTCTCCTCAGGACTGAGCACGGAAGGCATCTACCGGGTCAGCGGGAACAAGTCTGAGATGGAGAGTCTGCAGAGACAGTTTGATCAAGGTAAAGTGCAGCCTGGCCAGGCATCCGAGGCCAGAGCTGGTCAAGGCAGACACAGCTGCCTCGGTGAACTGTCTGTGGGGCTTCGGGGCACTCCTGCCAGCACAGACCTAAAGCCACGAGGTGCTGAGACTGAGAAAGAGACCATGTGTGGCTGCAGCGGGGAGGAGGGGACCGGGTCCTGTCAGTGAACCGAAGCACCATCCCTGCCAAAGCTGGGTCATGTAGGCCACTCCCCACACTGCCACTCACAGATGCTCTTCCAGGTTGCCTGGGCACATGCCTCCCTCACCACACTGAAGAGTTTTGCCTGTTTGCCCATGCAGAGCTAGTTGCAGGCACATGATATACAAGTTGGGTTGAGATGTGATCCTGTTTTGCCAGGGCCTCAGATCTACCCTCCTCACAAAGTCCCAGCACCAGAGAAAGTGAGGGACCATCGTGTGAGGAGCTGAGCCCTTGGGACAGAGACCCAAGTTACATAGCTCTTGGCAGGGACTCCCTTCTCCTAAGCTGAGCCAGCTTCAAGAGGCCTAAAGTCAGGCAGCCAAACTACCTCTTGGAATTGCCCACACTGTGGGATGAGAAGCCACGTCCCCCAGCGCCAGAAGCAAAAGCACCAGAGCAGGGCACATTCCCATCTATCAGCAGCCAGGGCAGGAGGCACCACCCAGAGTGGACACCACACCCACTCCCCAGGTGGGCGGCCCTTGCGCCTTGCAGCACTGCAGTCGGGCTCAGCTGGCCGGCAACAGGCAGAGGGGACTGCAGGACAGGGAAACGCCTGCTAATCTGTGGGAGACACGAGGCCAAAGTGAGGGTAGAGCCCCCAGTGTGGGATGCATTTGTATATATGGGAGATCCTGTACCAGCTTACCTCCCCCACAGTGGAACCTGGTACTGTCCATCTGTAGAGATTTCTTCGTCATCAGGAACTCACTGAAGTATGTATGCAATGAGAAGGAAAGCAAGACATGGGTCAGCGGTGCCAGTGGCTGGGAAGGGCCAGAGAGAGAAAAAATGAGCCTATTTGCCCTCCCACCATAGGGGACAAGGATGGAGGCAGCAGTCACAGTGGTTGCTAACATCTTTGTGACCTACCTGGAAAGCGAGCCACCCTTTAGGAAAGCCGCCTCCTTCTTCTGTGATGGGAAAGGAGTAAGGAAGAGGCAACAGCATATCAAAGCCAGATGAGGGCAAGCTCCTGGCACCAAAAACCAGCATGTGGGGGTAGCACCCCTGCCCCGAGAGTGGTAGAAGGGGCAGTTCAGCAGTCTCGGAAAGAGGTGCTGGGGCCAGCCCATGCCTGAACCTCAGAACTCGTGTTAGCGCTCACAAGTCCCACCCCTCCAGTCCTTGCCAGTCCTGAGGCTGTCTCTGGCTCCTTGAGGTTTCTCTAGCCTCTCCTGAGCCCCGAGTTGTCCTGATGCTTCTGCCTGGCTTAGAATGGTTTGGCCTCACTCTCCTGACTTCCTTTCAGACCACAACCTGGACCTGGCAGAGAAAGACTTTACTGTGAATACCGTGGCCGGTGCCATGAAGAGCTTTTTCTCAGAACTGCCTGACCCCCTGGTCCCGTATAACATGCAGATCGACTTGGTGGAAGCACACAGTGAGTACCGGCAGCCCAGTGTTGGGCAGATTGAGGGAGAAAGGGCTTGGCACTGGAAGAATAGGTCCTGCCCTCAGAATGGATGCTGGCTGTTAGAGCTGAGGTTTGAAGGACAGAGGGCAAGGGAATTAACCAGATGACAGCAATGGGACTTGCAAATCGGGCTCCTGCCCTTGTAGACCTTAGGTGCTTATCTGAGGGTTACACCAAGAGAGTTGCAGGTTTCCCCCAAACTCTCATTAGTTAAGAGCATGGTTTCGGTGTCAGACTTGGCTCCTTCGCTTGTGGCCAACTTAACCTTCCCTGCCCCTTGTGTCCTGCCGTTGTTACCATCCCTACTCCTGCGGATGAAATTCTATTCGGAAAGACCTAGAAGTGAGGCTGTGAACAGCCTATTTAATAGTAGGTCTTATTTTTCTTTCCCCTCTTCTTACCTGTCTTCTCCTACCTCTCCTGTAATGAAGTTAACATGGGTCTAGGGTCCTACAGCCTCTTAGGAAGCCGGCCTCTGGAGGGAAAGAGACGACTCCAGTGGCCCTGGCCAAGTAATCATTTGATGCTGTAGCAAATTAGCACCTCTGGTTTTAATGGTATCCTGTGTGCCATGCCACCTTGCCTCATCAGTTGTTCCTGCCCCAGCCTGCCTCTCTGTAGAGGTGTTTGTCCAGATGGGTGAGCCTTCTCACTGGCCAGCCTTTCCCTGGACTTTGTGTAGTACCACAGAGGATGCCTGACCTCTCAGAGCGTCCCACCATGTGGCCCTCACTACCTTTTAAGTCATCAGCAGCCTTCCTGCTTTGTGCCTTTGGCGGGCCAAGACCCAGCAGCAGCCCTTGCTGTGCAGCTGCAGAAGCGAGTGTCTCTGCCAGCTGCCCAGAGATCACAGCCACCTGTGATCCAGCAACCAGAGGGTGGGGAAGAGGAAAGGAGATGTGTTCCTCAGGGGCAAGACATTAGTCTCATCTTGTCACTGCCCACCTCTAAAGAGGGAGCTTTAAACAAGCACAATTTATTCACAAGGCTGATGGTGTAGGCAGAAATTTGAGGGAGGTGATGGATCAGCATGGCCCCGAGTCCTGGGTCACTGACTCTTAGTAGCATCTGAAGGAGACAGGTGTGCAAGAAGCCCACCCCTGAACTGTCAGAGCCTCAATAGTGACAGAGCTGCGGGGCCTCCAAGGTCATCCTTCCAGGGTCTGCACTTCCTAAGGTGTCTGTTTTCACAATCTGGATGCCACCTTCACCTTATTCTGTCCACACTCTCTTAGCTGACTGGAATTGTTCACAGCTCCTGACCCTATCTAAGCCCACAGGGATGGGGCAGGAGAGCGTGACACTCCTGGGAGGGTCATAGAGTAGCCTGCTTTCTGAAGATGGGAGTCAGGGTTTCTCCAGGGGAGTTAGTGGGTGGGGACAGTTGCGGGCTTCTCCCCTGATCCTGCTGTCTGAAGATAGAGGCTTTCCCAGCAGTCACTTCTCCAGCAGGCTCCAGGCAGGCACAGATGTGAAGTCGCATGGGAAATCTCTATTCTGGAGCCAGCTTTCTTTCCACGGAAGCTTGTCTCACAGTGGAAGTTAGGAAAAAAGGAAGGCATAGACTGATACCCAGTTTGCTGGAAGCCGGGAATTCCTGTCTGCATTTGTCTTGACTTGGCGCCATCTAGAGGTGCGTGAAATCCTGCCACCCGGCAGAACCCCATTGTTTCTGCGGGAACTGCTGACACAGCATCTTTTTGTGTAGGGTTGTGGGGCCGGCAGGAACGGGAGGTGCTATTGATAGGGAATCAGCTGCCCTTCCCACAGCAGCTTCCACCCAGCTTCCACTGCTCAGGAGGTGGCTTCTTGCCGCTGCTACTGCAGCAGCCTGGGAAAGGGTGGAGGTTTCCCACTTCCTCTTCCCATTGTGTGTTTCCTGTCCCTGACGGTACTCAGCGGGGGCTCCGTTGTCTTGAACCTGACCGAAGCGGGTGGGAGAGGAGAAGATCTTGCTGACATGGCACCTCTCCCGGCCAGAGCAGTTGACTGAAAAGCTGGGCTGTGGATGTTGCAGGGCCAGGTTCAACTGAGCCGCAGATACCAGGCAGTGCAAAAGTTAGTAGTGTTAAGGGATATTATGGAAAAAAGATGATTGTGCCCCAAAGTAGCTCTTCCCAGACTGGCTGGGGTTTCCATGGCTACATCAACTTGACCAGTTCTTTCTACTTAATCCCTGAGAGCAATTGTGTCTCTATATGTTCAGGCCTTGGAACCAGTTTCAAATCCCATCACAACAAATATCAAGGTCACTAGCAAATGGTTTTGTTAGCTCCAGAATTTCACAATATTGAACACTGCTGAAAATGTACTCGCAAAATAGAGACGTTTGTGATTATTTGCCAATTATTTTCCTCCCACACTCAAGGTGACACGTGGGAGATTCAGAAATGAACAGCAGCAGCAACCGCACCGCCCATGGCCTGTGTGCCTGCCTAGGTTGGGTCCGGCTCTCCACGAGGCATTTGATTCCCACCACTGATCTTCCTTTGAGGAAGATGGTATTATAATACATCTCCATTTTACAGAGAAGGAAACAGCTTCTCAGAGGTGATACAGCCTGCCCAGGGTCACACCGCTAGGGAGTGGCAAGTCGGGGCTTGAGTCCCTGCCTACGTGGGTGTAAATGAAGTTCTCTGAAGACAGAGCAAAGCTGAGCTTGAAGTGCACAAACCCCAGCAAGGAAGGCGTGAGGAAGTGGGCTTCACAGGGGAGATGGGCCAGGGTTTCAGGAGGCAGAGGAAAAGGCTTGCGCTGCCTGTTCTGTCTCCTACCTGTAGCCCACCCCCACCTTCAAGAGTCGCTCTTGCCTGGTTTCTCCCCGTCTCTGTGACTCCCTCCTCCCTGCCTGTCTGGAGTCGACCCCGTCCAGCTGGTGTCCACAGGCCCTGTCCTATGGCCTTTGTGCTGGAAGGGGTGCTAGAGCTGGCTCCGTCTCAAGCCAGAGGGTCAGGACCAAAGGACCTGTGGCTCCAGGGTCCCCATTAACTCCCTGTAATAGCTCACAAAATTCAGTCTTTTTAATTTAAGGAGAGACCAGTCATTTTCATCAGATTGTTGAAGGGGATGTGTGACCCGAACATGGTTCAGGATGCCAGCTCATTGTCTCGGCCTTTCCATTTGACAGATGAGACTGTTGGGGCTAGAGATAACAGTGCAGCCTAGGTTACCAGGGGACGGCCCTGCTGCTCTCTGGGCTCTTGTTCACCAGCTGCCTTGGGATGTTGCTGGTTCTGGGATCCTGCCTTCCTTTGATCTGTCCAGATAGCTGCCCGAGGGCACGGGGGTGCTTCTCACACCGTCGTACGGGGTCATTAATTTCACAGCTAGCCAGGCCCCGTGTGGACAGGGACAGATGGCAGTGGGCACACACATATGCGGTCCCAGGCTCAGTCTGGTGGGACAGGACATTCAACAGGTGATTGCAAAGCCGTGTCTCCAGGGGAAGGACAGCTTGGATTCTCCATCCTGAGCCCTGCAGAGTGAGGTCTTGGCCTTGGAGTTGTTTACCACCTGGGGCGGGGAGAGCCGACGCCGGACAAGCCTGCGTGATCACTGAAGGGCTGTGACCTTGAGCCGGGCTTTCCCTTTCCTGGCGATGCAGGCGTGCAGATGGTCAGCGGCGGCCAGCAGGGACTTTCCTCCAGGCACCGAGCTGGCGGCAGCAGACTCAGGCCTAGAGCTTGGTTGGCAGCCTGGCTGCCAGTGATGGCAAGTGGCGCAGCACAGCCAGGGCAGGAGTGTTCTTTGGGAACAGGGTCTCTGCCGCCAATTTGTTTGACCTTGGACCGGTATTCTGGCTTTGTGAGGCCTGGTGTGTCTGTTTTGTAAGAGGTATGGGAAGCTAATCGGTAAGGTCCCTGTGCCCTCTGGCTGTCCCCTCCCCTTCCTCCTGAGTTCTTGGGGTCTCTATTGTACTAAATTGCTGGATCTGTGTCCAGGCTGTCTTGGTTCAACTGGCCCAAAAATGCCTCCCTTGGACGTTTCTTGTTGTCTCAGTCGATGGCCCCTAAGTTCAAAAGTATGATGTCCCAGGAAGAGGTGCAGCTCCCAGCCCACACCCCCTGAGCAAGAGCAGAGCCGCCTGGAGCCAAGCCAAGCAAAGGGGTGAGCGCAGTGTGGAGGCTGGGGTCTCCTCCATAGGCCACCTTCTCTCCCGGCCCACGCCCCTGGACTCCTGTCTACCCCTGACCACACACTGGAGCAGGATGGGTGGTTGTTGTTGTTGTTGTTGTTGTTGTTGTTGTTAGAAAAAACTAAGTGTCTTGACTCCCAAAGGGCAGGCTGAGGGAGCAGAGTATGTGAGGATCAGGCCCTCCACAGTCTGGGTCCTGAGGGGACTCTGAAGGGGGTGGAGGTTACACCAAAAGTCTGGGCGAGCGGACCTGGGAATCCACAAACCAGCACACTCCAGGCGTGGGGAGAAGCCACCCTGGGCACCTGTACCATGGCGGGTCTGGGTTGCAGCAGCTCACCCAGGGCTGGGTGCCCTGACGGCCCTGTCCCAGCAGGGACACCAGGGAGCCCATTGCCCCTGCTGTTTCTTTGGCCAGTGTAGACACCTGGCCAGGCGGGCTACCTATTGAAGCTGGGGGTCCCTGTACAGCAGGGCTCCACTGAAGATGGTGAGTGGCTCCCCTGTGTGTGCCGCTGCCCTGTGACCAGGTCCACACAGACTGTGGCCCCAGCCTTCGGCAGCACCATAGGGCAGAAGGTGTCCAGGGTGCACGGGCTGGGCTGGCTCTTGGCCACCAGCTTGTTCCCCAGGCCTCTGGCTTGGAGCCGAGGGAGTCTGTGCTTGACCACACCCAGGCCCAGGTTGGAGCGGGATAGCCCAGTCAGCACCGTGCTCAGCAAGTAGCAGCCAGCCAGAGGCGCCGTGAACTTGCCGGGGATGAGGATGGTGGTCAGGAGGGGAGACAGGCAGGGCCAGGAAGGCCTCGAGGAGCCGGCCCAGAGCTCCTAGACTAAAGAGGCACCCACTGGGTCCTTTCCCCTCTTTCCACTAGACCGTAAGCGGCAGGGAATTTGGTTTTTGTTCCCTACTGCATCCCCAGTGTGTAAAATAGTACCCAGGCAGGAGCGGGTCCCCGTAAATATCTGCTCCTCCCACCCACTGCGGATGAACAAATGACCCAAGGAGGAGGGGCCTCCCAAATCCGAGAATGAAAGAATTCGCATTGTCTGACAAGGCAAGAATGGGGCGCTGTCACCGCACAACCTTACCCATCCCCACGTGCTCAGCCCAGCCCTTCTCATGCTCACCTGCCTCTGGGTCAGAGTCACCTCCTCCCTCACTGAGGACTGTTGAGGGACCTGTGCCTGGTTCCAACCAGGGCAGCTGAAAATGCCACACAGGGCACAGACACTGCTGGTGCCTCCCCCAGTCCTGGGTCAGGGGAGGGTGGGTATAGAAAAAAGGCTGGGTACAGTGTGACTGGGTACAGTGGCTCACACCTGTAATCCCAGCACTTTGGGAGGCCAAGGCGGGCAGATCATGAGGTCAGGAGTTCGAGACCAGCCTGACCAACACGGTGAAACCCCGTCTTTACTAAAAATACAAAAATTAGCCGGGCCTGTAATCCCAGCTACTCAGGAGGCTGAGGCAGGAGAATTGTTTGAATCTGGGAGGTGGAGGTTGCAGTGAGCCGAGATCGTGCCACTGCACTCCAGCCTGGGCAATACAGCGAGACTCCATCTCACAAAAAGAAAAAAAGTGTCCTAGCTGGTGAAGCCAGCACCCTGGAGGCCCCCCATCCCCTGTCCTGTCAGAGGATTACTACAGTCAGAGAGGGCTCTGCTGCGTGCAGGGAGGCGGGGACCCGGAGCAGATGGGCTGAGCTGGGAGACAGGCCTGGGTCCCATCCACCTTTGCCATCACCAGCCTTGTGGCCTTCTCTTGGCCTCTGGAGTGGGTTTCTCAGCCACCATATGGGTAACGCCCAGCCCCACCTTCCACTCGGGTCTGCGGTCAGGGCCATGCACAGAGCACTGTGAAGCTGTCCTGCCAGCACTCGGGCAGCACCCAAACCTAAGCAGCTACTGGTGCCTTTGCCATGTGAAGAGGCTGCAGCCGGAGCCTAGAGTAGGTCCCTCCGCAGAGAGGCCCTAGAGGGGTGAGGGCAAGCTTTGCTTAAGGAAAGAGGTGAATGGGGCTGAGTCAAAGGATGTTCACAAGGTCGACCTTGCTTTTAGTGTGGGCCAGACTTGAGCAGAAGGGCCTCTCGCCCTCCTTGACCTCTGCCCAGTGAGCTCCTAGTGCTGCTCAGTACTCAGGAGCACCTGGACCAGGCAGCCAGTGGGGAGGGGAGCAGGCGAGGAGACTGGCCACCCGCTCCTCACTAGGTGTTCGGCTGAGGTGCACATGCAGAAGGAGGCTGGGATTCTAGGGGGCAGCCCCTAAATTTTTTTTTTCTTTTTGAGATGAAATCTCACTCTGTCACCCAGGCTGGAGCGCAGTGGCACGATCTTGGCTCACTGCAACCTCCATCTCCCAAGTTCAAGTGATCCTTCTGCCTCAGCCTCCCAAATAGCTGGGATTATAGGCACACGCCACCAGACTTGGCTAATTTTTGCATTTTTAGTAGAGATGGGGTTTGGCATGTTGGCCAGGCTGGTCTCAAACCCCTGACTTCAAGTGATCCACCCACCTCGGCCTCCCAAGTGCTGGGATTACAGGCATGAGCCACCGCACCCAGCCGGCCCCTAAATTATTATCAAAGCAGGCTTTGTAACTCCCACCCCTGCCCCTCCCCACCCCCTAAAGAAGAAACAAAACCACCCGCCTTGCTGCTCATCAGATAGGAAGGAGAGCAGGCATCTCTGGCAGACCTAGGCTTTGCCAGCCCCATTTCCTGCCTCCAGCCGGAAGACGGGATGAGACCCAGCTCTTATGTAAAGGTGCTACCACTCGATGCCTAATTAAGACAAACACAGCTGTGTTTGGGTCGTGCAGGCACCTACGGAGAGACCTGTGTCCTCCTGTGCCAAGCTAGCAGCTGGAAGGGGGCACGACGATTTTATTAAGTGAAGCTTTGCACCACACACATGCTGCTTGTGTTTTCTAATACGGTCTTCTGTCCTCCCTACAGCAGTTTACTTTGTTTATGTAAACATTTTATTGTAACATGACAATGAATTGTTTGAAGACTCAAAGTCGTAGAAAAGAGTGTGCCCATGGCCGGGTGCGGTGGCTCACGCCTGTAATCCCAGCATTTTGGGAGGCCGAGGCGGGTGGATCACCTGAGGTCAGGAGTTCCAGACCAGCCTGGACAACATGATGAAACCCCATCTCTAGTAAAAATACAAAAATTAGCAGGCGTGGTGGTAGGCACCTGTAATCCCAGCTACTTGGGAGGCTGAGGCAGGAGAATTGCTTAAACCCAGGAGGCAGATGTTGCAGTGAGCTGAGATCACGCCACTGCACTCCAGCCTGGGCAACAGAGCGAGACTCCATTTCAAAAAAAGAAAAAAAGAATGTGCCCTTGAGGTGGAACCCTTAAAATCTTGGATTCAGAGAGATGAAGCTGCTCATAGCCCAATAACTAGCTCCCAGGACTTTCAGTCATTTCTGATAGACAGATGTTACCAAGACACTGCTCTTATCAAGTCACACTCTCAAGGCCACAGATTTGCCAGGTTTCATTCCTCCTCATTAGGCTGCCCTGGAGAGCTCCTGGAGCTCTGTCCCTTCCAGCCCTGCAGCCTCCCTTCCCCACAGGCTCCTGCGAGTAGACTGGCTCCCAGGTGCCCTTATTTTGTGTCCAGCTGTGAACTCTTCATTTAATTGCCAGGTGTCACCGAATGAAGGAGGCACTGTCCACAGCCCCTTTTACAGACAAGGAGACTCACCCTAAGGTGTCACTTGCCCAAGGTGACACGGTTGACGCGAGAGGCCGGATTTGTACCAGGGCCATCTGAGTCAGGATCTGGACTCCAGACCACCACAGGACCTTCCTCCCTGCTCAGCGTGCCCGTCATTGGCATTCTGTCTGCTCTTCCAAGTCTCACTCTCACCAGGGTGCTTGTGCAACTCCCCCAACTCTGACCCTCTGGGTACGTCACCTGCTGCAAGGTGACTAGGAAGCTATGGGTTTCCCAAAGAATACTTGCTTCAGGGCTGGGTGCGGTGACTCACGCCTGTAATCCCAGCACTTTGGGAGGCTGAGGTGGGTGGATCACGAGGTCAGGAGATCGAGACCATCCTAGCTAACACGGTGAAACCCAGTCTCTACTAAAAATACGAAAAAATTAGCCGGCGTGGTGGCGGGCACCTGTAATCCCAGCCACTTGGGAGGCTGAGGCAGGAGAATGGCATGAACTCAGGAGGCGGAGCTTGCAGTGAGCCGAGATCGCACCACTGCACTCCAGCCTGGGCGACAGAGTGAGACTCCGTCTCAAAAAAAAAAGAAAAAAGAAAGAAAAGAATACCTGGTTCAGGGAGTCCGCACCCCTCCCGGATTCATCAGCAGAATGGTACACATATGTCTCCGGCGGAGACGGTCTGGCACCATCATCTATCTCAAAGGAGCCCAAGCCCCCGAGCCCATTAGCAATCATCTGCGTTTTAACAGACCCGTCTTCACCACCCCCCCAGCCGCCAGTTGTGAGATCACTGTCGTCTCCTTCGTGAGACCCTCCTGTGGTTCTTCTGAGCCCTGGAGTCCAAGAAGGAAACATGGGGGCATCTTTCCCTGCACAGAGAAATCTGTCTTAGCCAGCTGGGCTCCAGGTGGGCTCTGGGACGTTTGTGCCTCACCAGCCCCGATGCCCTTCCCAGCCAAGGTGGGCCACACCCACTCAGGGATGGCAAGCCCAGTGGCCACAGCTCAGGCCCCACAACCAGTCCCAGCTCTGCAACTTCTAAACTCAGATACTTCATCCTCAAAATGGGGTGACGAGTTCCTGCCTCACACAATTGTGGGGACTCATGGAACTGGGCCTGGCGCGGGTTACAAGCTGCATTCCAGGCAGTTGTTTTCCCTCCCCCAGGACATTAGGATTCCATGATAGGCAAAGTGTGGGCGTTGGGGGAAAAGGGGGTGCGTAGTTCCTTTGGTGAAGTGCATAAGAATTCCCCCACTGTTTCCATCAGCCCCTCCAACGGGGATGTGTGGAGGGTCCCTGTGTCTCTAGGAAAAGGACAGAGCCTTGGTCTCATGACCGACTCCCTCCCTCGAAGGTCTGTTGGCGTGGGTGGGTGGCAGCGGCCGCCCGTCTCCATCTGGTCAGGAAGCAAGCAGGCTTTCTGCGTAGGGATGCCTGTCTCCAGGGGCAACCGGATGAGCAAAGAATGGTGTTCTTTATGGCGGAGTGTCTCCAGATTGTTCTGTCTTGGGTGGTGGGGGCCAGGAAGCCCCAGGCACACAGTGCCGCCCTTCAGCGGGGGCCTGGGACACAGAGGTGGGCCAGACCCCTGGGCCAGTGCCACTGCCAGGTGTGCCAGCCTTGGGCACAGGCTTTGGGGGAAAGAGTGGGGTTAGTGTCATCCGAAAGCCCTGGGCTGCCCTCAGAGAAGGCCCATCACAGAGCACGCCCTGGGGTGGCCACCAGCCTCGGCCATGAAAGGCAAGGCTTTGGTTTTCTCTCTCCTCAGAAATCAACGACCGGGAGCAGAAGTTGCATGCCCTTAAGGAGGTATTAAAGAAATTTCCAAAGGAAAACCACGAAGTCTTCAAGTATGTCATCTCTCACCTAAACAAGTAAGTCGCAGGGCCTTCTGGTTGGTTTTTCCTCTTGAAAATTGACAGCTAGGGTCAGTGTGTCGCAGAACAAGGCTCTGTCCACAAGCCAGTAGAAGCCTCAGGCCCTGGCCTGGAAGGGGTGCTGGCTGGCCTCCCGTGGTGCCCGCTGGCCTCAGTGCCCAGAGCCTCTGCCTCTCGCCCATCCTCAGGCCTCCCTCCTGCTCCTGTCTGAGGGCAGCCCACGTGGCCTCAAACCTGCCTAACACCAGATAGTGCACTTAGCTCCAGCGGGCATGGGGCCTCTTGTAGGCCTGTGCCCCAAAGCTGGCAGAGAGAGAAGATCTTCTGGTTGGTGCTGATGCTCCAGAAATCTCCTGAATCAAAAACACCTCAGAGTCCCTGAAAGTCCTCTCACAGCATTCACGTTCCCAGCTGGGGAGAACCAGGACACTGCACCTCGAGAGATGTGCTGCAGGAGACAGCCAGCCTCTGGCATGGAGCACAGCTGCAGGCGGGAGGCCGTATGGCTGTTCCCTGAAGTTCCATGTGTGTGGAGGAGATCTGCTGGCCGAGTGGCCTCTGATGGCGCTCTGGCTTAGGACACTCAGCCTCCCTCCCTCGTCACAGCCGGAGCACCGCCACTGCTTTGGCTGGCTGCAGAGTGAGTCCCTGAGGTGGTCCATCCACCCCCAGGGGTTTGCGGGGCTCCAGGCAGCCTTTCCGAGGTTGGCCATGTAGAGGCACTGGGCTGGAGGGGAGAGGACACTGAGGGCGCAGCTTCCCAGGCAGGGCAGGGTACAGAGAGCTGCGCATGGCCTTTTCTGCTCCACCTGAGGGTGTGCAGATGGGGCTCAGCCTGGGTGCTGAAGACCATGAGTGCCCAGGGCCAGGTGGGGCCCTGCATGGTTCTGACCATTGAGTTTGGTGTCGCCCACAGGGTCAGCCACAACAACAAGGTGAATCTCATGACCAGCGAGAACCTCTCCATCTGCTTCTGGCCCACCTTGATGAGACCTGATTTCAGCACTATGGACGCCCTCACAGCCACGCGCACCTACCAGACAATCATTGAACTCTTTATCCAGCAGTGCCCCTTCTTCTTCTACAATCGGCCCATCACCGAGCCCCCTGGCGCCAGGCCCAGCTCCCCCTCCGCCGTGGCTTCCACCGTCCCCTTCCTCACTTCCACGCCTGTCACAAGTCAGCCGTCGCCCCCACAGTCGCCTCCACCCACCCCCCAGTCCCCAATGCAGCCACTGCTTCCCTCCCAGCTTCAAGCCGAACACACGCTGTGAGCCACCAAGACCTGGGGCGACAGGAGAACGGGTCCTCTCTCTGACGGGGTGGCATTTGGCCTTGAACAAAACCAAGTCCACTGGGGACAGAGGCAGGGGCAAGTGGCTCTCCCCATTACCTTCTCAAGACCTCAGTGGGAGCACCAGCCAATGGTACCATCGGCCGGGCTGCCAGGTACCCTGGGCCCGGCGCTGCAGACCTGAGCTGGCTGCAGGCAGCAGCCATGGGGCCCTGTCCTTTGACTTGGACCCATTTGAGGACTGAACTAGGCAGGCAATGGCCCCAGTGCCCTCCCTGTTCCCTGGACCACCACCCTGCCTAGCTGCTCACGCCAGCCTCCAGGTGCCTCCCTCTGCTTGTACAGAGCCCATGGTCGGGACAGTGCCCTGGCCTTTGCCGGGGAGGAGGATGCTCTAAGATTCAGGGCGGGGCTGGCAACCCCTGAAGAGAACACTTCCTGTTGGTCTGTCTCTTCCCACCTTCCATCTGCACACACCCCCAAGGTAAGGGTACAGCCCGGCTGGCGGCCTCCTTGGGAACGTGTAGGCCACGGCTCTGCCACCACTAGGTACCTGCTGAGGGCGCTGGCTCTGCAGATCAGAACAACGGAGGATAGCTTTGTGCCTGGACCCAGAGAGTGCGGGACTCCCCGCTTCATCCCCACCGTCCCACTCCACAGCCTTCCCGAAACATTCCCTGGCAAACAAAGGAACACTAGGAGAAAAAATGGAAAAACCCTTCCAGTAATTAAAAAGGAAGAAACCACAGAAAGAAAACTACAGACCTCAAGATTCCACTCTGCGCCCGCCTCTGCCGGGAGGGAGGGAGGCACACAGGTGGAGCTGACCCTCGTCTTTGTGGTAGCAAAACCAGGATGCCTGGAGCTGTGGCCTGAGGGCCTGCTGGGGTCCCACTCACCCACTTAGGTCTAGTCGCTAGATCCCCCGTTTTCCCAAGAAGAGGGTTCGAGCCCTTGGTGGGGACAGCCGGGGAGATGGCAGTGCAGGCTGGAACCTGGGCTGCCCCAGAACACAGTCCATTACGATAGAAACACTAATTGAGCATGTGCGTGGGGGGTGTGTGTGTGTGCACATGTGAGTGTGAGTGTGTGTGGGCGCTTGGTGGGGGGTTGGGGACAGCTGGAAGGTGCCAGGTGCACTTGGGGTTGGGGTTGGTGTGTTGGGTGCTGAAGTGGAATCGTTTCATCCCAGCCATGGAGGCCACCAGCAGGAGTGTTCATGGGGATGTGGGCAAGGTGGGGCACTTTGAAGGAATGGCGGTCCACTGGTGCCCTCGAAGGGGCATCCTTCCTGGTCTTCGCTGGCCCAGAGGCGCTGTGCCTGCATATCATCCACCACCACCCTAGCCCAGCCTTCCCACTGCCCCAGGAAGAGCTCTTCTCCTGCCCACCTCTGCCCCCCAGCACCACAAACTTGCATGGCTGGGCTGTGGCCTCTGCGGCCAGGAAGCCTGACACTAGGCACCCCCCAGGCGAGAGCTAGTGGGGTGCAGAGGGCCCCACGCCAGACAGCCCTTGGGGCTCATTGCACTTTAAGAAATAGGATCTGTGGTATATTCCAGGGGGCCTGATGGACACCTTTCCCGGGCGTCTGCAGCTGCCCTGCCGGTGCCCACCTGCAGTGGTTGGAGACGGGAGTGGCCCTTCGGCTCCCGAGCTCCCTCTGGGGACGGCTGGCTCACTGTCTCCAGTTCTCAATGGCCAAGGAAGGTGCTTGGAAACACCTAACCTTGCAAGTTTTACCGCCTTTTGAGGAACACAAATCGGAGAACAAACCCAGGGTTCAGGCGTGTTTTCTGTGAATGTTGGATGATGAATTTTTGTCTCTTCTGGTGGAGCTGTGCCTGGCCCTGTAGGCCCAGGGTTGGCTGGAAGGTGACATCTGTGTTTCGTTTTAGCTGAGGTTGGCAGAAACGTTCCCAAACTCCCCCAGCCCTGGACCCCAGCAGATGAGGAAATGGCCCCATTTACTGACCCCGCCCCCTTTTCGAGGTTGTGCTCACCTGGTCAGCTCCTCACGGAATTGGGGGTGGAGGGAAAGCATGGTGGTGCCCTGGGCCGTCCCTGTGTGAACGCAGGCAAAAGCAGCCCAGTCCCCCTCACTGCTTGAGCTAACACTGCCACCTCTTTTGTGTGAGCACAAAAGCCACGTCCCAAGCCACCTGGCCCGATTCCACAGATGTATGCGCGGCCAGTGACTTCCCCAGGAGTGTGGAGGGGGTGGTGAGGAGGAGCACCTGGGCTCTCTACCCCTCTCCTCACAGAAGTACCTGAAACTAGGTCTGGGGCACTCCCAATGCAGCGCCCCGTCAGCCAAGGTGGGCAGGCAGGGACTGTGGCAGCTCATGTCCAAAGGGAGCCCCCATGCACAGGAAGCCGCAGGGTTCCTCTTGTTTCCCCCGCTAACTTCAGCCTCTCGTCTGCTGCTCCGGGCTGAGGGACTAGAGGACATATCGGTCGTTTCAGGGGCATGGCCAGTTGTGGCAGGCCGGCCTTCAGCGTCCGGTCAGGGAAGTGTGCAGCCCAAATGGGCACTTGCGTGGGAGCCACAGAGGAGCGTCCCTGGGGATTGTTGGGACCATGCTGCCCCCACCCCCGCTTTCATCAGGGCTCTAAGTTCTGGAAGGTGCGTGCACAGAGGGTGCTCATGGGACCCGCATGCAGCTCTCAGCACTGGGTGGGAGGGCGTTGGCTTGTCCAGAATGGGGACGTGGGGCAGCCACCCCTGCCCAGCGAGAGCGCAGACACCATGTGAGGGGACAGCAGCCCTTGGTGCAAAGCCAGAGACTGATCCTGGCTCTGACGGCTGAGGAGGGAAGACCCGAGGCTGGGTGGCGTGGCTCGTGAATCCACTTAGAATTCTTGGCTTGTGTCGCATACTGGGTGTCACGGCACACATTTACTCTGCATTGTCCCCGTCTTTCCCGTTGCCTAGCGTTTGGGGAGGAACAGGGAGAGAGCTTCGGGGAGTCTGTCTCCTTGCTCTCCTGCCTCCATCGCCTTGGCTTTGCTTCCTGCTGGAGGCGGGGCACCTGCTGCGACCCAGATTCTTCTGCAGGATGTGTCTGTCTTTGTCACGGTGGACAGAGGGTGACATCATAGGAGCAGCTCGCTGGCCAGAAGGGGATGGGGGCATCCCTGTGCCTCACTCAGCTCCTGCTGCTCTTAGGGAAAGGAGGCCTGGGTCAAGCCAGCATCCCCTTGGTAAAGACCCCCGCAGGCCACCAGGCATTCTGGACACACACACACACACACACACACACACACACAAAACTTCACAGCAGGCCAGCTGCAGTGACTTGTCATCAAGAGTCACCTCAGCTGCGCCCCCCTACCATCCTTTCCTATGAGAAGCCACTGCTTTGGGGGCGCCGGCTAGAAAAAGTAGGGTGCGGTGGCCAGGAGGGCCCCTGCCGCGCGGGGGGCTGGGTCTGGTTGAGTCGCTGCTTTCCCGAGGGCAGCGCAGGGATCCGGGGAAGCTGCGGCAGGGAACGGGCCCCGGCTCCGTGGCTCTGAGGTGTAACGGGGGTGGGCTCCCTCCCTCGGAGGACATTGTCTGTGTCCAGGTCAGAAAGTGGCCCAGGAAGGGGGCAGTTTCTGTCGCGGGTCCGGTGGGGGCGCGGCCGCGGTGCGGTCGGTGCAGCGTGGCCAATGCGCGGCACGCGCGGGGGACAGAGCAGGAGGCGGTCGGTCACCTCGGCCACTGCTGACCTGGGCTGGCCTCCCCCAGCCCTCCCGTGGCAGAGCGGGCAGCGATGCTACAGGCCTAAGTTATTGTTTGTATAAAAAGAATCATGTTCCCTGTGTACATTTAAGAAAAAAAAAAAAAAACGGAAATGTCAGAATTGTATGGAAATAAAACTTGTTTGAAAATTGGGAATAGTGCTGCTGCCAGCTTATTTTTCTGGTACTTGTATTTTCACATGTTAAATGATCTTTATATATGTTGAATTAACAAATATTTTGAGTTTCTGAGAAAAACAAAACATATTAATGGTATTGAAATGTGTTAGTAGTCTGGCTGTGTGCCCAAAATTCTGTTTCGCAGCAAAAGTGAAGACCTGTATGTAAAGAAAGTATAACAATTATTTCTTTGTATTTTAGGGGCTTTAACCGGAACATCGTCTAGCTGGTGTTAGGAATGTTTGCTTAATTTCCAGACTTTTTTTTAAAAACACATCGTGGGTTTTTTGAGGCTCCAACCTGATTAGTGCATGGTCAGCCCTCAATGAAGGCTGAGGCATCTCTGACTGAGGTGTTTTTGTTTGGTTTTGTTTTTTAAAATCATGTATTTGCTACAAAGTATTGTACTTGTCTCAATGGGAATGGTGTAAAAAACAAAAGGCCTTATGTGATCTGTATCATAGTTAATAAATCAATCTTGTAAAAAACCAAACCTGAGAGAAGTGAAGGGGGGCCTCCTCCTTACCGGGCCAGTGCAGCACACACCAGGGTTTCACAGGCTTAGGCGCCCGGGGGTAGGAAGCAGGAGGCTCCCACAGGAGAGGCCTTGGCCAACACGAGCTCCCCCTCCCGGCTCTCACCTGCTTTCCTCTCCAGCACAGCTTCCCAGAAGGCCGCATCATTCCTGTGGTTTCTCAGCATCACCTAAAGTGCCTCCCACAAACCCCCATGGCCGCAGGAGCTGCAGGCAGGCATGGGGAGGGGATGCCAGAGGTGCCGCTCCTGACCTTCCTTCCCACTCCCCTCTGGCCTGAGGCCACGTGGGTAGTACCGGGAGTCAGATGCCCAGGTTCACTTCCTGGGTGAGTTCCAGGGGCAGGGTCATGAGCAGGCTTGTGGCCAGGAGGTGGCCGACCTCAGACCCTTCTCAAGTGAGGGGTCAGGGCTGAAGTTCTGAGGGGGGAGAGCCTAAGGTCACACTCACTCCCTGGTGCTGGCCCTGGGGTCAGAGACCCAGGCTCTATGCCAGAGTTAGCCACTGTCACCACCGTCATCCCAGACAGCACCTCCAGGGACGGAGGTGGGCTGCTTCCCAAAGAAGCCTTACCACCAAAGACACCTCCTCTCTGCTCACCCCCTAAAAAACTCTTGTTAAGAATATCCTCCTCTTTCCAGTCTCCCAGGCTCAAGTTTGCTCTATCCTTGGCCCCCTCCTTACCCCTGACTGCTTCTAAGATCCCAAATGTCACTTGAGCGTGACTCTGCTGTTCCCTCTGCCTCCATTGTAGCCTAGACCTGAATTCAAGCTCACTAGACTCTGATAGACACCCCCACACACTGAATGGCCCCCCTGCCCTCAATATTCATGGCAGAAGAGTGAACTATTCAGCATACAAGATGCATCCTTCCCTGCCTGTGCCCATAGCAGACATGGCTAGCTGATCACCGCACTCTGCCACACCCCTCTCCAGGCAGCCACTGCCAATCAATAGGGGCTGGCACCAGAGATGACGTCTGTTTGCCACTGCCTCAGCCAGGCAGGCAAACAAACGGAGATGCCTACTGACCATAGCCCAGGCTCCTTGGTAGCCATGCAGAACCCCACGCTCTGTCTGGATCCATCCTGCTCTTCTCTCCCACTCCTCTAACCCAACTCCCCAACATCAGTCAAAATTAGTCTTTTTTTTTTTTTTTTTTTTTTTTTTGACAGAGTTTTGCTCTTGTTGCCCAGGCTGGAGTGCAGTGGCTCGATCTAGGCTCACTACAACCTCCGCCTCCCCGGTTCAAGGGATTTTCCTGCCTCAGCCTCCTGAGTAGCTGGGATTACAGGCATGCACCACCACACCTGGCTAATTTTATATTTTTAGTAGAGACGGGATTTCTCCATGTTGGCCAGGCTGGTCTCGAACTCCTGGCCTCAGGTGATCCGCCCACCTCAGCCTCCCAAAGTGCTGGGATTAGAGGCGTGAGCCACCTCGCCTGGCCGAGTCTCATTCTTTTGAGTGCAGCTGGCTGCTTTCTGCTTCCAGATCTTTGCTTTGAGCACTTCCCTCTGCCTGAAATTCCTTCCATCCACCCTTCCCCAAACCTCTAGCCTGCCCATCAGATCCTACCCTGTTCTTCAAAGCCAGTCTTTCTCCAGAAACATTCCTGACCCTCTCCACTCACGGATTCACCCTGCAGCCTGGGATTTACCTGCTGGGGGTTTATGTCACTCCCCGTGAGCACTCCAGGGTTTCTCCTTTTTTTTTTTTTAATTAAATCTCTACATCCTCCTGGTGTGCAGTTGGTACTCAATGTGTGCTGACAGAAACCTGTCTTCTCTATTTTTTTTTTTTTCCTTTTCTTAGTCTGTTGTCCAGGCTGGAATGCAGTGGCACAAACATGGCTCACTGCAGCCTTGAACTCGCAGGCTGAAGCAATCCTCCCACCTCAGCCTCCAAGTAGCTGGGACTACAGAGGCACATGCTACCACATCTGGCTTTTTTTTTTTTTTTTTTTCCAGAGATGGGATCTCGCTCTATTGCTCAAGCTGGTCTTGAGCTCCTGGGTTCAAGCGATCCTCCTGCCTCGGCCTCCCAAAGCACTGGGATGACAGGCATGAGCCACCATGCCCGGCCTGTTCCTCCCTTCTTTGGGCAAAGGCTGAGCCATCTGGGGGCCCCGGTCTGTGCTAAGCTGGGTTGAGGGAGAGACCAGAACCAGATAGGCAGTGGGCTCTGGGTGCTGACTGGCCAAGGAGTGTCTTTTTTTTTTTTTTAGACGGAGTCTCCCTCTGTCGCCCAGGCTGGAGTGCGATGGCGCGATCTCGGATCACTGCAACCTCTGCCTCCCGGATTCAAGTGATTCTCCTGCCTCAGCCTCCCGAGTAGCTGGGATTACAGGTGCCGCCACCATGCCCAGCTAATTTTTGTATTTTTAGTAGAGATGGGTTTTCACCATGTTAGCCAGGATGGTCTTGATCTCTTGACCTCGTGATCCACCCGCCTCGGCCTCCCAAAATGCTGGGATTACAGGCATGAGCCTCCGCGCCTGGACTTTTTTTTTTTTTTTTTTTTTTTGAGACAAAGTCCCGCTCTGTCGCCCAGGCTGGAGTGCAGTGGTGTGATCTCAGCTTACTGCAGCCTCCACCTCCCGGGTTCAAGCAATCCTTCCACCTCAGCCTCCCAAAGCACTGGGAGGGCAGGCGTGAGCTCCTGTGCTCAGCCTTCTCTGGCTCTTGATCTTCAAGCCTTGTGTGCTTTCTAAACATGAGCCTCTCAGCCACCAGCACCCACGTTGAGAGCTTTGGGGGGCAGCTTTGTGGCTCCCAGATAGGCCACCCCAGGAGGCCCAACAAGATGCCTTATGAGTGGTAAGCCTTCATTTGGTTTTTCGAACGCGGTGGTCTCAACCTTACCCTTGACCTGCCCCATCTGTAAACCACCCTCTCCCATGTGACTCCAGCCTAGACCTCCGCTGCAAGCAAAACATCATATCCACCTATCTATGACACTCTACCTGGGGACTCCACTGTGACACACCCACAGCCAAACTCCTGACCCCTTCTCCAAACAGGTCCATTCCCCAGGATCCCCCCTTCAAGCCAGAGAGAGACCCTGGGGGCCCCCTTGGGGTGTCTCTGTCCCTTCCAGTCAACCAGGTACACCTCCCAGTTCCATTTTGCCTTCCAGCACACTCCCCTTCCTGCTCCCTGCACCCCAGCCCTGTCTGATCTCACCAAGACATCTGCCCTCCATGCTCACCCACTCCCATCTCCATGAGGGCAGATCAGATCTCACATCTAGCCACGCGTCTCCTCCCGTAACATCCTCCAGGGATCTCCAATGCCCTTAGAGGAAGCCTGAACTCTTCCACAGGGTCCCACCCCTGACCCCGCCCACCTCCCAGGAGCCTTTCCTCGCACTCTGGTCCAGACACTCCAACTCCCCTGGGGCCTGCCCACCTCGGGCCTTTTGCAGTATTGTCCCCTCCTCCTCCAAGACTGTCCTCCCTTGAGGCCATCCCACCTTGCTAACTTTCTCCTGGTCCTTCAGGTTTCAGCTCCTCAGACTCCTCCACAGGGAAAGCCCTCCCTGACTCCCCCAGCCAGGGGGTCTTTTTGATTTCAGATGAGATCGGTGGGTTCAGGGTGTATGGCCGTAGACTCTCTTTGCTTTCAAAGGAAAAAAATAAGTTCTTTCAGAGTACTTTCTGAGCTGAGCATGGTGGCTCATACTTGTAATCGTAGTGCTGTGGGAGGCCAAGAGAGGAGGATCACCTGAGCCCAGGAATTCAAGAACAGCCTGTTCAACAAAGTTAGACCTTGTCTCTACAAAACTTTTTTTTTTTAAATTAGCAGCTTGGGGCCAGGCACAGTGGATCACGCCTGTAATCCCAGGACTTTGAGAGGCCGAGGCAGGCAGATCACCTGAGGTCGGGAGTTCAAGACCAGCCTGAGCAACATGAAGAAACCCTGTCTCTACTAAAAATACAAAATTAGCCAGGTGTGATGGCGCATGCCTGTAATCCCAGCTACTTGGGAGGCTGAGGTGGGAGGATCACTTGAACTCGGGAAGTTCAAAGTTGCAGTGAGCCAAGATCGTACCACTGCACTCCAGCCTGGGCAAAAGAGCCAGACCCTGTCTAAAAAAAGAAAGAAAAAAAAAGCACTTTTCTCAGTGTGTTATTCATTCAGGCTGGGGCACACAGACATTAAACAAATCCCTGCCCGGAGCTGACATCCTAGTGGAAGGAACACAGTAAACAAATGTGGCCATTATTTAGGCAGGACCGAGGAGTTAACGAGGATTCAGTTGTTGGGAGCACTTGCCTCGGCTGCAAAACTTAACAGAACACAAAAGAGACTTCAGTCATCAACATAAAAATATTTCAGCACAATGTTTTCAAAAAGCAAAGTTGCTGTGAGCCTAATACTGCTCTAAAAAAAAAATGTTAGCCACGCGTGGTGGCTCACGCCTGTAATCCCAGCACTTTGGGAAGCCGAGGCAGGCGGATCACGAGGTCAAGAGATCAAGACCATCCTGGTCAACATGGTGAAACACCGTCTGTACTAAAAATACAAAAATTAGCTGGGCGTAGTGGTGTGCGCCTGTAGTCCCAGCTACTCGGGAGGCTGAGGCAGGAGAATTACTTGAACCCGGGAGGTGGAGGTTGCAGTGAGCCGAGATCACGCCACTGCACTCCAGCCTGGGCGACAGAGCAAGACTCCATCTCAAAAAAAAAACAAAACAAAACAAACAAAAAAAATTGTTTGTCTTGGTTGGGTGCACTGGCTCATGCCTGTAATCCCAGCACTTTGGAGTTCAAGATGGGAGGATCAGTTGAGCCCAGCAGTCTGAGACCAGCCTGGGCAATAGAGTGAGACCCCGACTCTACAAAAAAATTCTTTAAAAATTAGCTGAGCAAGCCAGGCGAGGTGGCTTACACCTGTAATCCAAGCATTTTTGGGAGGCCAAGGCGGGTGGATCACCTGAGTTCAGGAGTTCGAGAGCAGCCTGGCCAACATGGCAAAACCCCGTCTCGATTTAAAATAGAAAAATTAGCTGGGTGTGGTGGCGCATGCCTGTAGTTCCAGCTACTCAGGCGGCTGAGGCAGGAGAATCGCTTGAACCTGAGAGGAGGAGGGTGCAGTGAGCCGAGATCAGGCCACTACACTCCAGCCTGGGTGACAGAGCAAGACCCCATCTCAAAAAAAAAAAAAAAAAAAGCCAGGCACGGCAGCTCACACCTGTAATCCCAGAACTTTGGGAGGCCGAGGCGGGCGTATCACCAGAGGTCAGTTCAAGACCAGCCTGACCAACATGGTGAAACCCTGTCTCTACTAAAAATACAAAATTAGCCAGGCATGGTGGTACATGCCTGTAATCCCAGCTACTCGGGAAGCTGAGAGAGAAGAATCGCTTGAGCCCAGGAGGCAGAGGTTGCAGTGAGCCAAGATTGTACCATTGCACTCCAGCCTCAGCAACAAGAGGGAAACTCCCTCTCGAAGAAAAAAAAAAAAAAAATTAGCTGGGCATGGCGGCACGTGCCTGTAGTCCCAGCTACTCAGGACGTCGACGTGGGAAGATCGCAGGAGGTTGAGGCTGCATTGAGACAAGATTCTGCCACTGCACTCCAGCATGGGTGACAGAGTGAGACCCCATCTCAAAATAAATAAATAAAAGTCTTTTGGGCCAGGCGTGGTGGCTTATGCCTACAATCCTAGCACTTTGGGAGGCCAAGGTGAGTGGATCGCCTGAGGTCAGGAGTTCCAGACCAGCCTGACCAACATGGAGAAACCCCGTCTCTACTAAAAATACAAAATTAGCCGGGTGTGGTGGCGCATGCCTGTAATCCCAGCTACTCGGGAGACTGGGGCAGGAGAATCGCTTGAACCCAGGAGGCGGAGGTTGTGGTGAGCCGAGATGGCACCATTGCACTCCAGCCTGGGCAACAAGAGCGAAACTCCATCTCAAAAAAAAAAAAAAAAGAGACTCGTTTAAAAAATCAAAATTAGTGCAAAAAAACCAAATCCATGATGAACAAACTATCAATATTTTAAATAAAGACGAATCAGTAAGAGTGTCAAGTGAGTCACATTGGAGCCTGAGGCTAAAGAAGAAATCAGTTAAGACTGAGCCTGGATTCTGGGAGTCCAGCAAGGAGGTAACTACGATAATCCAGGAGTGAAACGGTGGCGGATTAGACCAGAGAAGGACGGTGATAGTGGAAAGAACAGGGAATTCCAGGTATCTTGAAGGTCAAGGCGACAGAATTTGTTGAAGATGGCATGAGACTGGGGGAGAGAGAAGGTGCAGATGACGCCAGGGTTGCCGCATACGACAGTGTGAGTATCTGATTATCCTTTGTCTTCCCCACTTTCCTGTGAAACCTACGAGGGCAGGAGGTGTGCCCCCCAAGCCGCAGCCAGCACCCAGCATTCGCTCCAGGGCTCCAGGCCAACTGCCCTGGTGGAGAATGCGCTGTGTCACTCCGCGCGGCCACCAGGGGTCAGCAGAGCGCCGCCCTGCCCAGCCATGGCCATCCCGGGAAGAGTAGAAAGCCCGGATGGCGGCTTTTTAGGAAGTAAGGCCAGATTAGAAGGAGAAGCAGCAGGGACTGAGGAGGAGGCGGGTTCTGAGAAATGGGGCTGGAAGCGAAGTGTCCCAGGAGCTGGCCGAGAAGCAGGGGAATGAGCTACTGTTTCTGTCACTGCATCCATCCACCCATTTATTCACAGGCCACTCAGGGCCTTGCAGAGCCGGGTGAGAAACTCAGTGTGTCCTGAGGGCACTGGGGAGACAAGACTGGGTCCGATTTGCAGGAGCTGAGAGGAGGGGAAGAAAGTAGAGATTCAGGACATGCAAGCTCACAGCCAACCTGCCTCCCAGGTGGGCCTGAAGAGCATGCAATTAACATAAATGTTAGCAAAACAAATAATATTGGCCGGGCACGGAGGCTCACACCTGTAATCCTAGTGCTTTGGGAGGCTGAGGTGGAAGGATTGCTGGAGGCCAGGAGTTCGAGTCTGCAGTGAGCGACGATTGTGCTACGCACTGCAGTCTGGGAGACAGAGCAAGACCCCATCTCTACAAAACATACAAAAAGTTAATCAGGAGTGGTGGCGCATACCTGTGGTCCCAGCTACTTAGGAGGCTGACATGGGAGGATCACCTGAGTCCGGGAGGTAGAGGCTGCAGTGAGCTGTAATCACATAACTGCACTCCAGCCTCGGTGAAAGAGTGAGACCCTGCATTAAAAAAAAAAAAAAAAAAAAAAAAAGAATACAAGTAATATTAAATTAATAAAAGCTAACAATCATTGGACCCTTACGAGATAGCAGGCCTTGTTTTAATCGCTTTTCACCATCAATTTTCTTTTTCTTTTTTTTTTCTGAGACTGAGTCTTGCTCTGTCACCCAGGGTGGAGTGCAGTGGTGTGATCTTGGCTCACTGCAACCTCTGCCTCCCGGGTTCAAGCGATCCTCCAGCCTCAGCCTCCTGAGTATCTGGGATTACAGGTGCCCGCCACCATGACTGGCTAATTTCTGTAATTTTTTTAGTAGAGACAGGTTTCACCATGTTGACTAGGCTGGTCTTGAACTCCTGACCTCAAGTGATCCACCCTCCTCAGCCTCCCAAAGTGCTGGGATTACAGGCGTGAGCCACTGCACCAGGCTTGTGTTTTGTTTTTGAGACAGGGTTGCTCTGTCGCCCAGGGCTGGAGTTCAGTGGCACAATCACAGCTCACTCAGTCTCCTGGGATCGAGGGATCCTTCTGCCTCAGCCTCCTGAGTAGCTGGGACTACAGGGGTGCATCACCACACCCAGCTAATTTTTGTATTTTTTTTTGTAGAGACTGGGTTTTACCATGCTGCCCAGGCTGGTCTCGATCTCCTGGGCTCAAGTAATCCTCCCTCCTTGGCCTCCAAAGTGTTCGGACTACAGGCATGCGCCACCTCACCCAGCCCTTTTCTTCTTTTTTTTTTGAGACGGAGTCTTGCTCTGTTGCCCAGGCTGGAGTGCAGCGGCACGATCTCAGCTCACTGCAAGCTCTGCCTCCCAGGTTCACGCCATTCTCCTGCCTTAGCCTCCCGAGTAGCTGGGACTACAGGCACATGCCCGGCTAATTTTTTTGTATTTTAAGTAGAGACGGGGTTTCACCGTATTAGCCAGGATGGTCTCGATCTCCTGACCTCGTGATCCGCCTGCCTCAGACTCCCAAAGTGCTGGGATTACAAGCATGAGCCACCACACCCAACCTTCTTTTTTTTTTTTTTTTTTTTTGAGACAGAGTCTGGCTCTGTTGCCCAGGCTGGAGTGCAGTGGCGCGATCTCGGCTCACTGCAACCTCTGCCTCTGGGGTTCAAGCGATTCTTCTGCCTCAGCCTCCCAAGTAGCTGGGATTACAAATGTGTGGCACCATGTCCAGCTAATTTTTGTATTTTTAGTAGAGATGGGGTTTTGCCATGTTGGCCAGGCTGGTTTTTTGTTTTTTTGTTTTGTTTTGTTTTGTTTGAGACGGAGTTTTGCTCTTGTTGCCCCAGACTGGAGTGCAATGGCACCATCTCAGCTCAGGCTCACCGCAACCTCCGCCTCCTGGGTTCAAGCAATTCTCCTGCCTCAGCCTCCCAAGTACCTGGGATTACAGGCATGAGCCACCACACCCGGTTAATTTTGTATTTTTAGTAGAGATGGGGTTTCTCCATGTTGGTCAGGCTGGTCTCGAACTCCCGACCTCAGGTGATCTGCCCGCCTCGGCCTCCCAAAGTGCTGGAATTACAGGTGTGAGCCACCATGCCTGGCCGATAAATATTTGTTGAATGAATTCATTGAATGCTGACAGCAACTCCACGAGGAATGCCTTGGGGCTTGTTTTCCTATTATTTATCTGTTAATAAGCACTCTATTGAGATTGTTCCCACGCCATACATTTTACGCGTTTAAAGTTGTGTTTAGCAGAGTCAGGGGTTTTTAGCATGTTCAGGGGTTTTTTGGTATATTCACAGACTTGTGCAACCATCACCACAGTCAATTTTAGAACACTTTCATCACCCAAAAAGCAAGCATGCAGCCATTAGCAGTCACTCTCCATTCCACGGTATTAGTTTGCTGGGACTGCCAAAACCAAGGACCGCAAACTGGGCGGCTTGAAACAATAGAAGTGTCTTCTCTAGCAGTTGCCAGAGGCCGGAAGTCCGAGATCAATCAGGGTGTCGGCAGGGCTGGTTGCTTTTTTTTTTTTTTAATTTGAGATGGAGTCTCACTCTGCTGCCCGGGCTGGAGTGCAGTGACTTAATCTCGGCTCACTATAAACTCCACCTCCCAGGTTCAAGCAATTCTCCTGCCTCAGCCTCCTGAGTAGCTGAGATTACAGGTGTGAGCCACCACGCCTGGCTAATTTTTGTATTTTTAGGAGAGACAGTGTTTCCCAATATTGGTGAGGCTGGTCTTGAATTCTTGACCTCAAGTGATCAGCCCACCTTGGCCTCCCAAGCTGCTGGGATTACAGGCTTGAGCCACCGTGCCCAGCCTCTTTCTGAGGCTGTGAAAGAGAATCCGTCAGTCTGTAATCCTAGCACTTTGGGAGGCTGAGGCAGACAGATCATGAGGTCAGGAGTTTGAGACCAGCCTGACTAACATGGTGAAAACCCGTCTCTACTAAAAATACAAAAATTAGTCGGGCATGGTGGTGCATGCCTGTAATCCCAGCTACTCGGGAGGCTGAGGCAGGAGAATCGTTTGAATCCGGGAGGCGGAGGTTGCGGTGAGCCAAGCCAAGACTGTGCCACTGCACTCCAGCCTGGGCGACAGAGTGAGACTCCATCTCAAAAAAAAAAAAAAAGAGAGAGAGAGAATCAGTCTCAGGCCTCTCCCATGGCTTCTGGGGGTGTGCTATGCAGCTTTGGCATCCCTTGGCTTGTAGAGATGTTACCCCGAACCCTGATCTTACCTTCGCCTCCACATGGCCCTCTTTTTTTTGAGACGGAGTCTCACTCTGTGGCCCAGGCTGGAGTGCAGTGGCGGAATCTCAGCTCACTGCAGCGCCTCCTGGGTTCAAGCAATTCTCCTGCCTCAGCCTCCCAAGTAGCTGGGATTACAGATGCCCACCACCACGCCCGGCTAATTTTTTGTATTTTTAGTAGAGATGGGGTCTCTCCATGTTGGCCAGGCTGGTCTCGAACACCTGACCTCAAGTGATCCGCCCGCCTCGGCCTCCCAAAATGCTGGGATTACATGTGTGAGCCACCATGCCCGGCCTAATTTTTATTTTTATTTTATTTTATTTTTTGGAGATGGAGTCTCTCTCTGTCACCCAGGCTGGAGTGCAATGGCACGATCTTGGCTCACTGTAACCTGTGCCTCCTGGGTTCAAGCGATTCTCTTGGCTCAGCTTCCCAAGTAGCTAGCATTACAGGTGCCCACCACCACGCCCAGCTAAGTATTTTTAGTAGAGACGGGGTTTCACCGTGTTAGCCAGGGTAGTCTCAATCTCCTGACCTCGTGATCTGCCTGCCTCAGCCTCCCAAAGTGTTGGGATTACTAGTGTGAGCCACCTTGCCTGGCCTAATTTTTATTTTTTTGAGACAGGGTCTCACTCTGTCACCCATGCTGGCGTGCAGTGCTGTGATCTCAGCTCACTGAAGCCTTGACCTCCCGGGCTCAAGCCATCCTCCCAGCTCAGCCTCCCAAGTAGCTACAATTACAAGCAGTACCACCGTGCCTGGCTAATTATTTAATTTTTTTGTAGAGACAGGGTCTCGCCATGTTGCCCAGGCTGCATTCCCTATTTGTTTAAATCATGGACTACATGGTAAAAACAAGACAGTGCACAAAACACATCTGCCTGAGAAAATAATGAAATGGCCGTCCAGGAACCCCCCATCAGCATTAAGACCTAGGCTACAGGCCCCTGGCCCCGCCCACTGTGTCCCCTTTCTCTTGCCCCAGATTCAACCACTCTTCTAAATCTCACATTACTCATTCCCTTTCTTTCATTACTCTTTTTTTTTTTTTTTTTTTTAGATGGAGTCTCACTCTGTCATCCAGGCTGGAGTGCCGTGGCGCGATATTGTCTCACTGCCATCTCCGCCTCCCAGATTCAAGTGATTCTCCTGCCTCAGCCTCTTGAGTAGCTGGGATTACAGGTGCCCGCCACCACGCCTGGCTCTTTTTTTTTTTTTTTTTTTTTTTTTTTTTTAGACAGAGTTTCGCTCTTGCTGCCCAGGCTGCAGTGCAATAGCGTGATCTCGGCTCACTGCAAACTCCTCCTCCTGGGTTCAAGCGATTCTCCTGCCTCAGGCTCCTGAGTAGCTGGGATTACAGGTGCCCACCACCACACCCAGCTAATTTTTGTATTTTTAGTAGAGACGGGGTTTCACCTTGTCGGCCAGGATGGTTAAGATCTCTTGACCTCATGATCTGGCCGCCTCAGCCTCCCAAAGTGCTGGGATTACAGCCGTGAGCCACGGCGCCTGGCCGAGTTTCCTCTTAAGAGGAGGAGGCTCTCCCACCTCTAATCCCAGCTGTTCAGGAGGTTGAAGCCACAGGATCGTTTGAGCCCAGGATCAACCTGGCTAGCAGATCAAGACCCTGTCTCAAAAAAAAAAAATTAAAATGTAAAAATTAGGCCGGGCGCAGTGGCTTACGCCTGTAATCCCAGCACTTTGGGAGACCATGGTGGGCAGATTACTTGAGTTCAGGAGTTTGACGCCAGCCTGGCCAACGTGGTTAAACCCCATCTCTACTAAAAATACAAAAATTAGCCGGGCATGGTGGTGCATGCCTGTAATCTCAACTGCTTGAGAGGCTGAGGCAGGAGAATCACTTGAACCCTGGAGGCAGAGGTTGCAGTGAGCCGAGATCGCACCACTGCACTCCAGCCTGGGCAACAGAGTAAGACTCTGTCTCAAAAAATAAAATAAAATTAAATTAAAATTAAAATAATAATTATAAGCCCATTACGGGCCAACATAAATATTTTATGAAAAATATATTTTTCAATTAAAAAAAAAGTTAGTGACGGGAGTGGCATTCTTTTACATTTTTGCAAATCTCTTTAATGTCCAGCTTTAAGAGAAGATGGCTGGACCTTGGGCTGGGCACTGTGCTTACGCCTGTGATCCCAGCACTTTGGGAGGCTGAGGTGGGAAGACTGCTTGAGGCCAAGAGTTCAAGACAAGCCTGGGCAACATAGCAAGACCTCAAAAAAAAAAAGAAAGAAAGAAAAGAAAAGGAAAGAGAGAGAGAAAGAAAGAAAGAAAGAAAGAGAGAGAGAAAGAAAGAAAGAAAGAAAAGAAAGAGAGAGAAAGAAAGAAAAAGAAAGAAAGAAAGAAAGAAAAGAAAGAGAAAGAAAGGAAGGAAGGAAGGAAGGAAGGAAAAACAGTAAGAAGAAGATGGCTGGACTCCACGGCTGCTTCTGCATTTGGTCTGTTGTGATATCACACATCACACAGCATCTAGAAATCTCCACCAGACAACAGAATGAAGTGAAAAAGGCAGAAAATGTCTCGGTATGAAATTTTGACCTAGCACACCGAAGAGACCAGTTCTCAGGTCACATTGAGACCTTCTAAAATAAACTTATTTTATCTTCACTATGATGCTGTGAGGTGGGTACTAGAATTAAAATATCCTCATTCTACAAGGGAGAAAACGAAGGCCCAGAGAGGTGAAGTTACTTGCCCAGAGTCATACAGCAGTAAATGGCAGAGCTGAGGTTTTAACACCACCAATTAGACTCTTAACCTCACAAAATCCATGTGTAGGCCAGGCATGGTGGCTCACGCCTGTAATCCCAGCACTTCGGGAGGCTGAGGCGGGCAGGTCACAACGAGGTCAGGAGTTCGAGACCAGCCTGACCAACATGGTGAAACCCCATCTTTACTAAAAATACAAAAATTAGCCAGGTGTGGTGGTGCGCACCTGTAATCCCACCTACTCAGGAGACTGAGGCAGGAGAATCGCTTGAACCTGGGAAGTGGAGGTTGCAGTGAGCCGAGATCCTGCCACTGCACTCCAGCCTGGGTGAGAAAGCGAGACTCCATATCAAAAAAAAAAAAAAAAAATCCGTGTGTATGTGCAATCATAAATAAATACAGGCCAGGCTGGGCAACCTGGCTCACGCCATAATCCCAGCACACTGGGAGGCTGAGGCAGGAGGATTGCTTGAAGCCAGGAGTTCAAGACGAGCCTGGGCAACATAGCAAGTCCCTCTCTCTACAAAACTTTTTTTTTTTTTTTTTTTTGAGACGGAGTCTCACTCTGTCTCCCAGGCTGGAGTATAGTGGCGTGATCTCAGCTCACTGCAACCTCCGCCTCCCAGGTTCAAGCGATTCTCCAGCCTCAGCCTCCTGAGTAGCTGGGACTACAGGTGCACGCCACTGTGTCCAGCTAATTTTTGTATTTTTAGTAGAGATGGGGTTTCACCATGTTGGCCAGGCTGGTCTTGAACTCCTGACGTCAGGTGATCCACCCGCCTCAGCCTCCCAAAGTGCTGGGATTACAGGCATGAGCCACTGCGCCCGGCCAACAAAACATTTTTAAAAAATAGCTGGGTGAGGTGGTGCATACCTGTAGTCCCAACCACTTAGGAGGCTAGGTGGGAGAATCTCTTGAGCCTGGGAGTTCAAGGCTGCAGTGAGCAGTGATCATGCAGCCTGGGTGACAGAATGAGAAGACTGTGTCTCAAAAATAATTAATTAATTAATTAATGGCACAAGTCTACCTCTCATGGCTGGCATAGCACCTGCCCAGGCTGCACAGCCAGGAAGTGCTGTCAGGAGACAGGAGCCCATGATCTGAGCTTGAATCCTTGCCCTGAAACTCTAGCAAGTCTCTCTGGGGATAAATAAGGAACTGTTGTCTGAGAGGCCACTATCACCAGGCTATATCACTTCCCCATGTCTCAGTTTCCCTAGTTGTAAAATGTGTCTAGTAACAGAGCCCATCTCAGAATCTTGCTATAAAATAAAGTATTAGCAAAAAACAAGCACTCGCTTAAGTGTTAACTATGAGGATCATGAATGAGTTTGTGTGTTCTTGTGAGCAAATGCACACGGGTGTTTGTGTGTGCCTCAGTTTCCCCATCTGCCCAACCAAAGGCCAGCGCGTGCTCCCTGCAAGCCCCTGACTGTATGCCTCTTCTAAGACTCCCTGCTCCATTTTCTTTTTCTTTTCTTTTCTTTCTTTTTTTTTGAAATGGACTCTCCTTCTCTGACCCAGGCTGGAGTGCAGTGGCGGGATCTCGGCTCACTGCAACCTCCGCCTCCCAGGTTCAAGCGATTTTCCTGCCTCAGCCTCCCGAGTAGCTGGGATTACAGGCGCCCACCACCACACCCGGCTAATTTTTGTATTTTTAGTAGAGACAGGGTTTCACTGTGTTGGCCAGGCTGGCCTTGAACTCCGACCTCGGGTGATCCACCCGCCTTGGCCTCCCAAGGTGCTGGGATTATAGGTGTAAGCCACCGCGCCCGGCCCCCAGCTCCATTTTCTTTCCCCATGTTAAGGTCATGTAGAGGCTTTTAAGTGCCTGGAGACCCCTATGCCAGGGAGCACCCTGAGAACGGGGAGTGGGGGCTGCATGGAGAGAAGGAGCTAGGGGAACTGTAGGACCTCCTATCAGACTGGGGAAGGCCTGGCTTGGACGCCTGGGTCCCCGTCCTCTGTGCGAGGTGCTACAACCCCTGAGTTCCCATTTATGATCTAATGGGGAGCTTGGATGTCAGGGTTCCCGTCCCTGCGGCGGCGGATGGAGATAAGACGCCAGGATCCTGGTCTCTGGAGCTCCTTAGAGAGCTGGATCCTGGTCCCTGACGAGGGAGGTGTATGTCCCCCTTGTAAGGCGGGTTGGGTTTGGATGCGAAGTCTCAGCCATGTGGGGGGAGAGTGTGCTGACACTCAGGAGTTCTCTCCCGGAAAGGGAGGGTCTCGAATTCTGGATTTGTGTCCCTGGAGGGAGCACTGACGTGAGTCTTCACTCGTACATGGGGCTCGGGTGCAGGGTACCTGTCTTGTCGCGAGGGGCTGCTGGGGCACTAACCGCCTCCTGAAGGGGTGTAGACAGTGCCCGGACTCCGCTGTTCCCCTTTTGGAGTGGGGTAGCTCCGATCCGAGGTGCTACATTCTGACCCCCGACGTTACCGCGGGGCAAGGGAACTCGGACCCCAGGGTAGCTTGGCCCCCTACCAGGGAAAGGCGAGCGGGGCGGGTCCGGGGGGCGGAGACGCGGCGGGCGGGGCTCCGGCAGACCCCGCCCCCGCCCGCAGCGCTGGTCGCGCGTCTCCAAGTCTGCGAGGCCGAGGTGGGCGCCGAGAGCTGGGCGCCACAGACCGCGCGTCCCGCTGCGCCCCGCGCGCCCCGGGGTCTATGGAGCGGCGCCTCCGCGCCGCCCGGCCGGCCCCACGCCGCGCCCGGAGCCTGCTCTGCGGCCAAGTAATCGGACTGGCGGTCCTGCGGGTAGGGGAAGCTTGCGGGCTGGCAGGAGGGGGACTTCTGGGTCCCAGAGGAATGGGGGGCTGGAACTCCAGTGTCCTGGGGGCTAGGGGGTCGGGACGAGGGTATCCCGAGGCTGGGGGAAGGGGCGCACGGATGTTTGAGTCCTGGAGAAATCTGGGGTTGGGAGACCTGGACACGGGGGTCTGGGGCATCTGGACACCTGGCTGGGAGGTTTGGGGGCGGCCTGGTTCCTGGGGTTAGGGGGTGTTCTGAACGCCTGGTCCTGGAGGAATGAAGACCTAACTGAAAACGTTAGGGGATCAGGAGACCAGGACACCTGGGCCCCGAGTGTCGGGTCAATCCTGGGGGCGTCCTGGGGCAGAGGCTGTGGCGGTTGCGTCCGGGGCTGGGGCTCGCGCGCCGGGGTCTTCAGGGAGGAAGTTGTGGTCGTGGGGATGTGGCGCTCCGAACACGTGGCGCCACCCCGAGAGGCTGGGGGGATCCCTGGGCAGGACACAGGATGGGGGTTCCTGCCCTCTGCCCCCTGCCTCCTTAGCCCAGCCGGGAAAACAGGGTGCAGATCCGGGGAGTCAGACACTGGGGATGGGCTTGGGGGGCGGGTCCTCGGGGCAGAGGGCTCCGGGGGCTGGGGCGTGCGTGCCTGGCCCGGGAGGCGCCCGCCCCCCGCCCGGCTTGGGCATGCTTGGCACGCAGCGCGCGGGCCGGTTCGATCCGTATGCGCGCCGCGTGCGCCCATTGGTATGCGGGAGCCGGCCCGGCGCGGGCGTGAGGCGGGCGCGCTGGCGGGCGGCGCGGGGGAGGCGGCGGCGGGGCACGTCCTCACCCGGAGCTCCAGCCCCGGGCCGGCTAGGGTGGGAGCTGAGGCCTCCAGGGAGGGGAAACTGAGGCACCATCCAGGTTCCCCCCCCCCACCCAGCTCCTTGCTGGGACCCTGAGCCCTGCACGGATCTCAGTTTCCCTAGAAGGTCTCCCGAGGGCACTGAGCGCTGCCCCTGGCCCCCTCCCGCTGCAGGAGACTCGGGGCTCGGAGCCCGCCTGAGCGAGCCCCCCGGAGATGGCGGCCCCCTATCCCGGCAGTGGCGGCGGAAGCGAGGTCAAATGCGTGGGAGGCCGCGGCGCCAGCGTCCCCTGGGACTTTCTACCCGGGCTGATGGTCAAGGCGCCGTCCGGACCGTGGTGAGCAAAGCCCCGCCCCCCTGGCCGCGGCCCCGCCCCCGGGGAGGCGTCCCCGGGGCCAATTCACACCCGATGTTCTGTCCCCGTGCCAAGGGGCTGTTCACACCCAGCTCCCTGACCCGCCCCTTAGGGCTAGAAGGTCTTACCTTGAGTTAACGACCGTCCTGAGCCCGGTCCCCTGCGTTCTGCTTCTAGTCCCGGTCCTCAGAATTCACGCCCAACATCTTTAATCTCTCGCCCTTCCTCCTCCTTCTCACCAGAATTGACACTCGAGGTTCTGTCCCTGGGTCGGAGTGTAGAATCCACACTCCAGTCTGCTCCCACCTCCAGAGATGTGGAATCCACTCCCAACGTCCCGTCCCGTTCCCAAGGCCCCGGGAGGCGGGGCTCACCCCCAGTTCCCAAGCCCCTGAGCCCCGGGTCCCCGCCGACACCTCCTCCGCGCCGCCCGCCCAGCCTGCAGGCGCAGCGCAAGGAGAAGTCCCGGAACGCGGCGCGCTCGCGGCGCGGGAAGGAGAACCTGGAGTTCTTCGAGCTGGCCAAGCTTCTCCCGCTGCCCGGCGCCATCTCCAGCCAGCTGGACAAGGCTTCCATCGTGCGCCTCAGCGTCACCTACCTCCGCCTGCGCCGGTTCGCCGCGCTGGGGGCGCCGCCCTGGGGGCTGAGAGCCGCTGGGCCGCCAGCTGGCCTCGGTGAGTGCTCATGCGCGGGGCAAGGGTCCCAGGGCCCTCCAGGCGGAGTCACTGCGGCCCAGATCCGGGCTGCGGGCCTGCCCTCGCCCAGATGCTTGTCTCTGGAGTCAGCCAGGACCTTTGCGTGTCCCTATCAGGTGGCTTCTGCTCTCCAAGCCTCAGTTTATTAAACTGTCAAATGGGCGCAAGAGGTTGGGAAGATTTCGTGAATTCTGCCCTAAACAAGGCCCTGGCAGTTCTAGTGGTCACTGGTAAATGCTATTCCTATATTTTTATTAGAGGAGAGGAATCATTATTACAACCAAAGAAACTCCCAGCTGCATGAGCGGGACAGAGGGGACTCACCCTGGCTTGGGACGCCCATTCGCTAATGGGCGAGATACCCTGGATCCAGACCTGAGGGGCCCCGGCGGGGACGCAAGGACTGTACAGTCTGAGCCCCTAGTTGGAGGAGCAAGAGGGAGACAGTATGATGTGGCGGATGAGATAGGGAACTTCAGGAAGATGCCCCAGGGTTCCTGTCGCCGCGCAGCCACCTCCCAGCTTTGCAACTCCGGGCAGGTCGCCTCACTTCTCTGTGCCTTAATGTGAAGTGGGAAAAAACGGTCCAACCTCCCCCAGGGGGCTGAGCAGAGAATCAACCAGGTCATATTTGCAAAGTCCCTGGAAGTGCCTAGCTCAGAGCAAGCCACCGCTATGCGGCCAATGCTGTTATCAGCAGTGACCTTGCAGGGCTGCTGGAGGGGTTCGGGGCATGGAGGAGGGGGCGGGGGGGCTGCCGCTTTTGGAGCATCTCCTGCCTGTCTGGCACTTTTCTGAGCGCTGGGATCCAGCAGGAGAAACAATCTAGACAAAAGTCCCTGCCCCGGAGCGGCTGGCATCCTAGTGGCCAAGACGCAATAAAGAAATAGGCAAAGCAGTATGATCTAGAATATGTAAAAATATAAACTCTGTAAGATACAGATAAATATCTAAGTTTATTATTATTACTCAGACTTTATTATTGAGACATAGAAGTGTTGTTATGTTATTATTACTTCTATTTTATGTGTTTGTTACAGCTTTGCGGTTATGAGGATAAGGCAGTGTGAGTGGTGTTTATCTGAAGTCTCAGGGCACCCCAGGCTACCCCTGTCCCCACCCCTCCAGGAGAAGAGGGTGTCCTTAGGGTGGGGTTGGAGGGGCTCCAATTCCCCTCCTGCCCCGTCCCAGGGGAAGAGGGGGGAGAGAAAATAGCATTGATTAAGCTCGCAATAAATCACCATTTAAATTTAAATAATCCGGCTTCCCAGGCGGTAATTAGGCGAATTGACTGGCGCGGAGAGAATGCGGCATTAGCGCCGCTGATTACTGTCATTACCGCGAACAACATGTGCGCCGGCGGGGGATAAACATCTTGTCTATTGTCCCCAAGCTGAAGGGGGGGAAAGGGGGGGGCTAAGAGAGTCCCGGCGGCGTCCAGCCCCCCATTACCTGGATGGGCATTCCGGGGCTCAGAGGCATCAGGGGCTGGCTGAGGTCACAGCACTGACGTGGCAGAGCATGGACTTAATCGACCCCACCTGGACCACGGTGCCAAGTGGAAGTAGGGTCAGGACAGTGTGGGGGGGCTTGGTACTGCGTGGACTCCTATAGTCCCAAAATTGGGAAATCGGGGGACAGAGGCATTTCTAGCTCTACAGGGTCCCTAACAAGAGGCGAAGCACCTGCTTCCATAGTTCAGAGGAGGAGCTGAGGACAGCATTTTAGCTGAAGCCACAGAGCAGAGCACTGTCAGTCACACTCTCTGAAGGGGAGGGGACTCCCATGCCCTCCTCAGTAATAAGCCGGGCACCATGGCTCACATCCGTAATCCCAGCACTTTGGGGCGCCAAGGTGGGAGGAAAGCTTTGGGCCAGGAGTTCGAGACCAGCCAGGGCAACATAGCAAAACCCTGGGCAATATAACAAAACCCTGTCCCTACAAAAATAAAAATATTGGCCAGGCACGGTGGCTCACACCTGTAAGTAATCCCAGCACTTTGGGAGGCCGAGGCGGGCAGATCACGAGGTCAGGAGTTCGAGACCATCCTGGCCAACATGGTAAAATCCCATCTCTACTAAAATACAAAAAATTAGCCGGGCGTGGTGGTGTGTGCCTGTAGTCCCAGCTACTCCGGAGGCTAAGGCAGGGGAATCACTTGAACCCAGGAGGCGGAGATTGCAGTGAGCCGAGATCACACCACTGCACTCCAGACTAGTGACAGAGCAAGACTCCGTCTCAAAAAATATATAAACATAAAAATAAATAAATAAATTAGCCAGGTTTGGTGGCACCCGCCTGTAGTCCCTGATACTGAAGAGGATGAGGTGGGAGGATGGCTTGAGCTGAGGAGGTCGAGGCTGCAGTGAGCCATGATCATGCCACTACACTCCAGCCTGGGCAACAGAGCAAGACCCAGTATCTAAAATAATAACAATAATAGTAATCATATAGAATGCATGCATCAGACCCTGGGATAAGCCCTGTATACAAAATGACTTTCTTGGCCAGGCGCGGTGGCTCACGCCTGTAATCTCAGCTCTCAGGGAGGCAAGAGGCAGGAGGATAGCTTGAGCCCAGGAGTTCGAGACCTGCCTCGGCAATATAGCGAGACCCCGTTCTCCAGAAAAAGGAAAAACAACAACAACAACAACAACAACAAAAGACAAAATGACTTTCTTTTTCAGAGGGAGACACTATTATGATTCCCAGGTTACAGAAGTGTGTGCCCAAGGTCGTACAGCTGGGATTCAAACACAGATGACCTTGCCCCAAAGGCCGCCTCTCAACCATCATACGTGGTCTGTAGGTCTACAGGGATGGGTTCTAGGTCTCTGCCTCTCCAGGCCTCAGTCCTCCATCTGTGAAATGGGACAACAGATGTTCAAGTCTAGCCCTGAGCCTCTGAGTCTGGAGAGAAGACTGCCTAAATCTCATGTCAGCATTCCCTATTGCTTTTTTTTTTTTTTTTTTGAAACGCAGTTTTGCTCTTGTTGCCCAGGCTGGAGTGCAGTGTTGCAATCTCTGCTCACTGCAATCTCCGCCTCCTGGGTTCAAGCAATTCTCCTGACTCAGCCTCCCGAGTAGCTGGGATTACAGGTGCCCGCCACCGCGCCTGGCTAATTTTTTGTATTTTTAGTAGAGATGGGGTTTCACCATGTTGGCCAGGCTGGTCTCGAACTCCTGACCTCCTTATCCTCCCAAAGTGCTGGGATTACAGGCGTGAGGCACCGCGCCCGGCTTTTACAGCCTTCTTTCTTCCCATAGCACTTATTGTCATCTGACACTCTCTGTATTTATCTTGTTATTTTGTGTCATTCACCAACAGCCCCTTGGTTGCTGAGCCTGGAATAGCATCTGGGACACAATGAGAGCTTACTAAATTGTTGAGTGACTGTGGCAGTTGAGGGAAGGAGGGGTGACATCTTTATTTATTTATTTATAGACAGAGTTTTGCTCTTGTTGCCCAGGCTGGAGTGCAATGGCATGATCTCGGCTCACTGCAACCTCCTTCTCCTGGGTTCAAGCAGTTCTCCTGCTTCAGCCTCCCTAGTAGCTGGGATTACAGGCATGTGCCACCACGCCCGGCTAATTTTGTATTTTTAGTAGAGATGGGGTTTCTCCATGTTGGTCAGGCTGGTCTCAAACTCCTGACCTCAGGTGATCCGCCTGCCGCAGCCTCCCAAAATGCTGGGATTACAGGTGTGAGCCACCGCACCCAGCCCTTTTCAAATTTTTTTGAAACAGGGTCTTGCTCTGTCGCCCAGGCTGGAATGCAGTGGTTGGTGCGATCTTGGCTCACTGCAGCCTCCACCTACTACGCTCAAGAGATCCTCTCACTTCAGCCTTCCAAGTAGCCAGGACTACAGGCACACACCACCACGCCTAGCTACTTTTTGCATTTTTTAAGAGACGAGGTCTCACCATGTTGCCCAGGCTGTTCTCACATTCCTGGGATCAAGTGATTTGCCAACCTTGGCCTCCCAAAGTGTTGGGATTACAGGTATGAGCCACTGTGCCCAGCCAAGGGGTGACTTCTTAGCCCACAGGTCAGGCATATCCTCGCTGAGGAAGTAACGTTTTTTTGTTTTTGTTTTTTGTTTTTTTTGAGACAGAGTCTTGCTCTGTCACCCAGGCTGGAGTGCAGTGGTGCGATCTCGGCTCACTGCAACCTCCACTTCCCAGGTTCAAGCGATTCTCCTGCCTCAGCCTCCCAAGTAGCTGGGTTACAAGCACACGCCACCATGCCCAGCTAATTTTTGTATTTTTAGTAGAGACAGGGTTTCGCCGTGTTGGCCAGACTGGTCTTGAACTCCTGACTTCAGGGTGATCCATCCACCTCAGCCTCCCAAAGTGCTGGGGTTACAGGTGTAAGCCACTGGGCCCAGCCAAGGAAGTGATCTTTGAGCTGAGGCTCCAAGGAGGTGTGGGAGCAGCTGTGAGAAAAGCTGGAAGAGAGTGACTCAGCAGAGGGAACAGCAGGTGCAAAGGCCCTGAGGCAGGCAGGGATCAGCTTGCTGGGTGCAGAGCCTCATGCACTGTGGTAGGGGTTTGGCTGTTACCCATAGTGAGAGGGGAGCCACAGAGGTGGTGAGGGCGGAAGTAGGAGCCCAGTGAGGATGAGGACGTGGTGGTCCAGCCAGGGCAGCTAGACTGGGCTGGGGCCATGGGTGGTGGAACACAGGTGACATGGTCAGGTCCAACCCCTGGGACTTGCTTAAAATGCATGTGGGTGTGAGAGACACAGAGGGCGGCCTCCAAGAAACCGCCCGAAAAGGCAGTGGTGCCCTGATGTTATCTGTAGTCATACTGAAAAGAAAAGTGCAGCCAGGGCGGTGGCTCACACCTGTAATCCCAGCACTTTGTGAGGCCGAGGCAGGTGGATCACCTGAGGTCAGGAGTTCAAGACAAGCCTGACCAATATGGTGAAACCCCGTCTCAACTAAAAATACAAAAATTAGCCAGGCATGGTGGTGGTCGCCTGTAATCCCAGCTACTTGGGAGGATGAGGCAGGAAAATCACTTGAACCAGGAGGCAGAGGTTGCGGTGAGCTGAGATCCTGCCACTGCACTCTAGCCTGGGTGTCAGTGCTAGATGCCGTCTCAAAAAAAAAAAAAAAGAGAGAGAGAGAATGGTGGCATGACTCCCAGTATTAGGCACCTACTGTATGCACTAGCCCATTCAACTCTATCACTGTAGACCCATTTTACAGATGAGGCTGAGGAAAGTAAAGGCAAAGGTGACCCGGCACTGCCCCACCCCATGGTGGTTGCCCCCATGCAGCCCTCAGGCCTGCGGCGCTTTGACGATGGGGCATGTGAGGGACCCCTCTCCCCGACTTCCCTGGGTGATGAAGCCCCAGCCTCTTCTCTCCAGGAGCCAGGGTCAGCACATTCCTTCAGGGCAGTTGAGAAGGGCAGGTGACGGGGGAGATCTGGGAACTTGGAAGAGGCCTTGGCTTCTGCCTTCTGTCCCTGGATCCCCCTCTCTCTGCCCCAGGTCCCCCCTCTCTCTGCCCCAGGTCCCCGCCCCCACTCTGCACCCGGTTTCCCCCTCTCTCTGCCCCCTGGGTCCCCCTCTCTCTGCCCCTGGTCTCCCTTCTCTCTGCCCCTGGTCTCCCGTCTCTCTGCCCGTGGTCTCCTGTCTGTCTGCCCCTGGTCCCCGTCTCTCTGCCCCTGGTCTCCCTTCTCTCTGCCCCTGGTCTCCCTTCTCTCTGCCCCTCGTCTCCTGTCTGTCTGCCCCTGGTCCCCGTCTCTCTGCCCCTGGTCTCCCGTCTCTCTGCTCCTCGTGCTCCCTCTCTGCTCAAGAGATGAGGACACTGAGCAGGCTCTGATAAGAACCACAGCAAGTGTTTGTTAAATGGATGAGTGATGTTTGGGTTCTGGACATGGGAGGGCGGATGTGGAAGTGGTGAAAAGTCTCTTGCTGAATGTAGGGGACAGAGGAGTGGGGACATTTTGAGGGGAGAGGGAGAGGAGGAAACAGCCGGAGGCATCGGGGAGTTGGTGGGATCGGGAGGTGGAGGCTGGGGGTAAAAAGACACATCAGTCAGTGATCAGGAGACTCTGGGGGTCCCTTTCACAGGGGACCGGACCCGTGTATGGGGAAGAGCAGGTCCCCAAGCCCCCCCACCACCACACCCCCTAATCCCGACGTGCCCATTAATGTTGTTAATTGCAGCGGTTCAGTCTGACCCAGGCTGATCCTGGGAGAGGGAAAATGAAGGAATTAGCAAAAATGACAGGGGAAAATTGCGACAATTAGCAGGCAGCATTGTTCCTGCCTGTCACCCGGCTGGTTCCGAGCTGTATCTTGAGGGAGGGGGTCCCCGTCAACCCCCCAGCCCCCCAGTAATTGTTCCTGGAGCTCCAGGCGGAGGTGGAGGCAGGGAGGAACAGCCAGGAGGGTGTGGGGTACTCCTGGGAGGAGGAAGCTCAGCCCAGACACTAGGGGGCTGGGGAGGCGGGGGCTGCACGCCCATGGGGGAGGGGCGGGGTTTCGCCGCCTGGTGTTTTGATGGTCGGGTAATAACAATAGTAATCACACTATTAATACCAGTCCCGGCTCTGTGCCGCAGCATCTGCTTCTGCCAGGCCCCAGCCAGGCCCTTCTGTCTGTTAAGTGGACTGAATGCGTAACCAGCCTGGGGAGTCACCGCTCCTGGCAAACCCGCTTGACAGAGGAGGAAACTGAGGCACAGAGCGGCAGAGAGGCTGGTCCCAGGGCACACAGCCAGGGAGGGGAAGCGCTGGGGCCGGCAGGAGACCTGGCCCCTTAGCCCCATAGGAAAAAGGCACCTGGGGACCCTCAAGGTCACCAAGTCTCTCCCCTGGCTCCCCACTCTCAGCACTGGGTTGGAGCTCCCTCGGGGGTTGTCCTCCGCAGGGTCAGGGTCACCCAGGGGTCCTGGGTGGGTACAGGCTCCGGGACCCCCAGGTCTCTGCCTACCCCCAGCACAAGATCCAGGGTCCTAGCTCCTGACTGTAGGGAGGATGGGGCAGGGGGCACAGGTCTCACTTTGTCTTGGTCTCAGTTGCCATCTCTGTCTCTCTCTGCATCTCTTTTCCTCTGTCTCTCCATGTCTATTTTTTTTTTTAGTTTTTGTTTGTTTGTTTGTTTGTTTTTGTTTTTAGTTTTGTTTTTTTGAGATGGAGTCTTGCTCTTGCTGCCCAGGCTGGAGTGCAATGGCACAATCTCGGCTCACTGCAACTTCTGCCTCCCGGGTTCAAGTGATTCTCCTGCCTCAGCCTCCAGGGTAGCTGGGACTACAGGTGCACCCACCACGCCCAGCTAGTTTTTCTGTATTTTTAGTAGAGACAGGGTTTCACTATGTTGGCCAGGAAGGTCTCGAACTCCTGACCTCAGGTGATCTGCCCACCTCAGCCTCTCAAAGTGCTGAGATTATAGGCGTGAGCCACTGCGCCCGGCCTTAGTATTTTTATTTTTTATTATTATTATTATTGAGATGCAGTTTCACTCTTGTTGCCCAGGCTGGAGTGCAGTGGTGGGATCTCGGCTCACTGCAACCTCCACCTCCCGGGTTCAAGCGATTCTCCCTCCTCAGCCTCCCGAATAGCTGGAACCACAGGCACATGCTACCACACCTGGCTAATTTTTTGTATTTTTGGTAGAGACGAAGTTTCACCATGTTGGCCAGGCTGGTCTTGAACTCCCAGCCTCAGGTGATCCACCCACCTCCGCCTCCCAAAGCACTGAGATTACAGGTGTGAGCCACCGTGCCCGGCCTCCCCATTTTATTTACTCATTCATGAGTTGGACATTTGTGTGCTTTCCACCTTTTGAATGATGTGAAGTATGCTGCTACGAACACGCATGTACATGCTACAACGCCTGTTTTCAATTCTTTTGATTACATAGATTACATACACAGAAGTGGATTTGCTAACTCGTATGATAATTCTATGTTAACTTATTGAGAAACCGTCAAATTGTTTTCCACAGTGGCTGTACAATTTTACATTCCCACCAGCAATGTATGAGGGTTCTAATTTCACCACATCCTTACCAACACTTACTTTCTGTGTTTTTTGTTTTGTTTTGTTTTTGTTTGTTTGTTTTTTGAGATGGAGTCTCGCTCTGTCACCCAGGATGGAGTGCAGTGGTGTGATCTCAGCTCACTGCAAGCTCCACCTCCTGGGTTCAAGGGATTTTCCTGCCTCAGCCGCCTAAGTAGCTGGGATTATAGGTGCACGCCACCATGCCCAGCTAATTTTTATATTTTTAGTAGAGATAAGATTTCACCATGTTGGCCAGGCTGGTCTCAAACTCCTGACTTTGTGATCCACCCGCCTCGGCCTCCCAAAGTGCTGGGATTACAGGCGTGAGCCACCGCGCCTGGCCACTTTCTACTTTTTTGATGCTAGCCATCCTAGCGGGTGTGGAGTGGTGTCTCATAGTGGTTTTGATTTTCATTTTCCTAATGACTAATGATGTTGGGCATCTTTTCATGTGCTTATTGGTCATTTGTGTATCTTCTTTGGAGAAATATCTATTCAAGTCCTTTGCCCATTTTTTAAAATATATTTTTTGTAGAGATGGGGGTCTCACTGCATTGCCCAGGCTGGTCTCGATCCCTTGGGTTCAAGCAATCCTCCCACCTCAGCCTCCCAAAGTGCTGAGATCACAGGTATGAACCACCGTGCCTGGCCCTTTGCCTTTTTTTTTTTTTTTTTTGTCTGAGACGGAGTCTCACTCTGTCGCCCAGGCTGCAGTGCAATGGCCCTAACTCAGCTCACTGCAACCTCCGCCTCTGGGTTCAAGTGATTTATCCTACCTCAGCCTCCCGAGTAGCTGGAATTATAGGCACCCGCCATCATGCCCAGCTAATTTTTGTAGAGACGGGGTTTCATAATGTTGGCTGGTCTCGAACTCCTGACCTCAGGTGATCCACCCACCTCGGCCTCCCAGAGTGTTGGGATTACAGGCGTGAGCCACCACACTGGGCCCCTTTGCCCATTTTTGAATTGTCTTTTTGTTGTTGAGTTGTAGAATCTCTATCTCTTTCTATTCCTTTATATCCCTCTGTCTCTGTCTTTCAGTCTCCTCTCTGCCTCCTTCTCATCCTTCAGGTCTGCTCAAATGTCCCCTCCTTCAACAGCCCTAACTCCATTACTCTCCATTTTGCACCACCTATTTCATTCTCCATAGCACTGGCCACAAAGGGTAATTCCATATTTGTTAGTTTCTGTCTTTTTTTTTTTTTTTTTTTTTTTTTAAACAGACGGAGTCTCACTTTGTTGCCCAGGCTGCAGTGCAGTGGCGCGATCTTGACTCACTGCAACCTCCGCTTCCCAGGTTCAAGCGATCCTCCTACCTAGCCTCCTAAATAGCTGGAATTAACAGGCCCACACCACCATGCCCAGCTAATTTTTTTTGTGTTTTTTTAGTAGGGACTGTTTCACCATGTTGCCCAGGCTGGTCTCAAACTCCTGACCTCAAGTGATCTACCCTCCTCGGCCTCCCAAAGTGCTTGGATTATAGGCATGAGCCACCTCGCCCAGCCTGTTGGTTTCTTTTCTTTCTTTCTTTCTTTCTTTTTTTTTTTTTGAGATGAAGTCTCGCACTGTCGTCCAGGCTGGAGTGCAGTGGCGTGATCTCGGCTCACTGCAACCTCCGCCTCCCGGGTTCAAGCGATTCTCCTGCCTCAACCTCCCGAGTAGCCAGGACTACAGGTGCCCACCTCCACACCCGGCTAATTTTTGTATTTTCAGTAGAGATGGGGTTTCATCATATTGGCCAGGCTGGTCTCGAACCCCTGACCTTGTGATCTGCCTGCCTCAGCCTCCCAAAGTGCTGGGATTACAGGTGTGAGCCACCTCGCCCAGCCTGTTGGTTTCTTATTTATTTATTTTTATGGGATCCCTAAGCAGAGATGTTAGTTTCTTGCTTGCTGTTCAACTGCCCCTGGTCTGAGAGCCCAGCAGGAGGCAGGGGTTGCTGGGCTGTCCTGGTCACCGTTGCACTCCCAGCAATGCCTAGTGCAGGACATAGGGAGAGTAGGTATTCAGGGAGTTTTTGTGAGTGAATGGGTGGATGAATGAATGAGTCCCTCTATGCACCCCCTGGCCCGTCTGTCTCTGTGAGTCAGTCTGTCACTCGCTGTCCCACCCACCTGTGTGTCCCACACCCCAGGTGTCTCCCCCATGGGTGCCCAGATACCCCAAGATGTCTACAAGCCTTAGGGGAAGAGAGGGAGGTTTGTAGACTGGCTCCCGGGGGACCTGCCCTGGCAGGGTCAGCCAGACTAACAGGCTTCATCCTTCCATCTGCCCCTGCCCCAGCCCCAGGCCGCCGCGGCCCCGCAGCGCTGGTCTCCGAAGTCTTCGAGCAGCACCTGGGAGGTCACATCTTGCAGGTGAGTGAGGCCCCTTCCCTGCCTGCCGCTCCTTGCTACCACCTAGCGGCCGCCTCTGGAGAACAGCAGCCTCTTCAGCATCCATCCATTGTGGGGGGTACCTGGACTGGGAAGCCGAATGCTCAAGATCCCTCCACTCCCTGCCCCTTCCGAGGACCACTGAAGCCCCCTCCCCACCAAAACAGTCCACCTCAGGCGGAGACCCAGGTTTCAGAACCTCTTACCACTTGGCGGCTGGACAGAGGGACACCGGGTCCTCTCCTTCCCCCTCCCTGTCTCTCCCGGCTCTAGTCCCTGGATGGCTTTGTGTTCGCCTTGAACCAGGAAGGAAAATTCCTCTACATCTCAGAGACAGTCTCCATCTATCTGGGTCTCTCACAGGTAAGGGACCCCCAGTGGACCTGGATTGGCTCAGCCACCATCTCCCTTGCCAGGCCTATGCATATCCTTCCTCTCTCCTGGTCTCACCATAGCAGCAAGAAAAATGGACTGGATCTCTGTGGTCCCCAGAGTGTGTTCCTTGGCACCCCACATGGCCCCCAGCATGGTTCATCCTCGAAGGCAGAGGAGGGCTATTGTTGTTTGTTTGTTTGTTTGTTTGTTTTTGAGACGGAGTCTCGCTCTATCACCCAGGCTGGAGTGCAGTGGTGCGATCTTCGCTCAGTGCAACCTCCACCTCCCGGGTTCAAACAATTCTCCTGCCTCAGCCTCCTGAGTAGCTGGGACTACAGGCGCCCACCACACCCAGCTAACTTTTTGTATTTTTAGTAAAGATGGGGTTTCACCATGTTAGCCAGGATGGTCGAGATCTCCTGACCTCGTGATCCACCCGCCTCGGCCTCCCAAAGTGCTAGGATTACAGTGTGAGCCACTGTCCTGGCTGATGAGGGCTATTTTTTTTTTTTTTTTTTTTTTTTTTTTTTTTTGAGTCGGAGTTTCCCTCTTGTTGCCCAGGCTGGAGTGCAATGGTACGATCTCAGCTCACTGCAACCTCTGCCTCCTGGGTTCAAGCGATTCTCCTGCCTCAGCCTCCCGAGTAGCTGGGATTACAGACATGCACCACCACGCCTGGCTAATTTTGTATTTTTTAAATAGAGACAGGGTTTCTTCATGTTGGTCAGGCTTGTCTTGAACTCTCAACCTCAGGCAATCCGCCTGCCTCAGCCTCCCAAAGTGCTGGGATTACAGCGTGAGCCACCGCGCCCAGCCTGAGGGGGCTATTAAAGTAACAAGTAGATCTGAGGAAAGCAGGTTCACTGAAAGATCAGTTTGCCAATGACTGGCGGGCCAGATGCACCATATTTGCCAACACTTGTTTCTTCTTAACAATTTTAAAGGTTTAGAGGCCACCCACGCTGGCTCATGCCTGTAATCCCAACACTTTGGGAGGCTGAGCCAGGAAGATCACCTGAGGCCAGGAATTCAAAACCAGCCTGGGCAACATAGTGAGACACCCCACCACCCCCACCCCCACCATCTCTACAAAAAAACTTAAAAATTAGCCAGGCATGGTGGCACACTGTTGTCCCAGCTACTCAGGAGGTTGAGATGGGAGGATCGCTTGAGCCCATAGGGTCAAGGTGGCAGTGAGCCATGATGAAGCCACTGCACTCCAACATGGACAACAAAGTGAGGCTATGCCTTAAAAAAAAAAAAAAAAAAAAGGGCCGGGCACGGTGGCTCACGCCTGTAATCCCAGCACTTTGGGAGGCCGAGGCAGGCAAATCACCTGAGGTTGGGAATTCAAGACCAGCCTGACCAACATGGAGAAACCCCGTCTCTCTACTAAAAAACAAAAAAATACAAAATTAGCCAGGCGTGGTGGCAGACACCTGTAATCCCAGCTACTCGGGAGGCTGAGGCAGGATAACCACTTGAACCCAGGAAGTGGAGGGTACAGTGAGCCGAGATCGTGGCATTGCACTCCAGCCTGGGCAACAAGAGCAAAACTCCATCTCAAAAAAAAAAAAAAAAAGGAGGGCAGGAAGACCTACTGAAAGCCCCATCCTTGAAGCCCTGGCATCTCACAGCACCTTAAGCTTTGCCAGTCCCTCCAATACAAATTGCTATCAACTTTGATCATTTTTACAAATATTTTTCACAAATAGGAAATTTAGGAAATTCAGTGCATTGGCAACTTGTGAGTACCTTTTCAGTGAGATTCCTGCAGGAGGAAGACACCAAAAGGAGGGGAATTTGGACAAGAGGACGGGAGGGAGGAAGAGTGGAGGAAAAGCTTGGCCAGGTGTGGTGGCTCACGCCTGTAATCCCAGCACTTTGGGAGGCAAAGGCAGGCAGATCACCTGAGGTCAGGAGTTCGAGACCAACCTGGGCAACATCTTGAAACCCAGTCTCTACTAAAAATACAAAATTAGCCGGGTGTGCTGGCAGATGCCTATAGTCCCAGCTACTCCGGAGGCTGAGGCAGAAGAATCACTTGAACCCAGGAGGCAGAGGTTGCAGTGAGCCAAGATTGCACCATTACACTCCAGCCTGGGCAACGAGAGCAAAACTCCATCTCAAAAACAAAACAAAACAAAAAAAGTCCAGGCGCGGTGGCTCATGCCTGTAAACCCAGCACTTTGGGAGGCTGAGGCGGGCAGATCACCTGAGGTCGGGAGTTTGAGACCAGCCTGACCAACATGGAGAAACCCTGTCTGTACTAAAAATACAAAATTAGCCAGGTGTGTTGGCACATGCCTGTAATCCCAGCTTCTTGAGAGGCTGAGGCAGGAGAATTGCTTGAACCTGGGAGGCAGAGGTCACGGTGAGCCGAGATCGCACCATTGCGCTCCAGCCTGGGCAACAAGAGCAAAACTCCGTCTTAAAAAATAAAAAAAAAAGAAGGAGGAGGAGGAAAGGCTTGAAGCTGTTGAAGCTGGCGTGGGGGAGGATTTAATGAGGGGGCGGAGCCCAGAGGGATAACGGACTGAGGGAAGCATGTGACCTCCAAGCTGAGGGGCAATGGGAGTCATGGCAGCCATGGTGGTCAGGTAAGTAACTTGCAGAGGCATCTTTGAACTGTAGGTCAGAAGACCAGTGAGGACGCTGGGGCAGAAACACAGTGGGGAGAAGATGGGGGCCTGCATTGAGGGAGGCAGGGAGAGATGGGCACTGCTAGGAGAGAGGTTTACGAGGTAGAATTGAATGTAAAAGTGTCTGATTGAAAAGCTCTAACTCTTTAAGAGCTTAAAAACCACTCCCCTGTTTGTATCTTGAATCTCATTCCTGCTGGGACACCCAGTGATTCATGCCAGGGCACAGTTGTTTGCTGTATGGGGGTGGTAGTGAGTAAGCAGGAGTTGGGTAAACGGAGGTTCTGACACCTCCCACCCACGCCCCACTCCCACACACAGCCCCTTAATAGAGTGGGCGGGGAAAAATCCTTACTAATCACTGGGTATGAAGCGAGAAGAGTCTAAGTTTGTATCTTCCGTTTGAAAGGTAATTGTTTTTTGTTTTTTTCTTTTCTTAAAAAAACACACTGGCATGAAGCGCACCTGCGTGCAGGCAAATGAGGCAAGGCTGAGCCCAGCGGGCGGGCGAGTTACTGCGCGCGCACCTCACCCGCCCCCTGCATTCCCCTCCTTCGCCGGCAGGTGGAGATGACGGGCAGCAGCGTCTTCGACTACATTCACCCTGGGGACCACTCAGAGGTGCTGGAGCAACTGGGGCTGCGGACGCCGACGCCCGGCCCCCCAACCCCGCCCTCCGTCTCCTCTTCCTCCTCCTCTTCCTCTTCGCTTGCAGATACCCCCGAGATCGGTAATTCTAAGGGCTCCTAAAGAATGAAGTCTGAGGGTAGATCGGGGGACGCCCGCTGTACTGTATCCAGCCATGCCGCGTTTATACAATTAGCAGTGAAGTTAGAACTGTGTAGAACGAATCTTTGCAAAAGGAATCGGAGTATAAATTGAGGCGGTGAGACTTGGTTCCTTAAGCTTGCCAAGCTCCCAAAGATTCGAGCTACAGAAAGACCCCCCTGGCTGCTGAAAGGAGTTGGGAGAGGCTTAGGTAAATAACAAGGCAGGCTTATTGGGAATATACACCGGCTGTGTCTGTAAGTACACAATCACATTACATAATTACGTTAGGGCCGGGCCTGGCGGCTCGCGCCTGTAACCCCGGCACTTCGGGAGGCCCAGGGGGGCGGATCACTTGAGCTCAGTTGGAGACCAGCCTGGGCAACATAGTGAAACCCCATCTCTACAAAAATTACAAAAAAGTCCAGGCGTGGTGGCGCAAACCTGTAGCCCCAGCACTCTGGGAGGCCGAGGCGGGTGGATCACCTGAAGTCAGGAGTTCGAGACCAGCCTGGCTTGCACAGTGAAACCCCCATCTCTACTAAAAATACAAAAAAAAAAAAAAAATTAGCTGGGTATGGTGGCGGGTGCCTGAGTCCCAGCTACTCGGGAGGCTGAGGCAGAAGGATCACTTGAACCCAGGAGATGGAGGTTGCAGTGAGCAGAGATTGTGCCACTGCACTCCAGCCTGGGCGAGTCCAAGACTGTCTCCAAAAAAACAACAACAACAACAACAAAAGAAAGAAAGAAAACATTAGCTGGGCATGATGACACATGCCGGTGGTCCCAGCTACTTGGGAGGATGGCTTGAGCCTTGGGGACAGAGGTTGCAGTGAGGAGATAACGTTGCTGCACTCCAGCCTGGGTGACAGAGCCAGTGTCTGGAAAAAAAAAAAAAAAAAGGCTGGGTGCGGTGGCTCACGCCTGTAATCCCAGCACTTTGGGAGGCCGAAGTGGGCGGATCACCTGAGGTCGGGAGTTCGAGACCAGCCTGGCCAGCATGGTGAAACCCCATCTCTACTAAAAATACAAAATTAGCCGGGCGTGGTGCAGGTGCCTGTAATTCCAGCATCTCAGGAAGCTGAGGCAGGAGAATCGCTTGAACCCAGGAGGTGGAGGTTGCACTGAGCTGAGATCAGGCCATTGCACTCTGAGTGAGACTCCGTCTCCAAAAAAAAAAAAAAAAAAAATTGCATTAGATCCTAAGCGCAGGCCCACAATGCAAGAAGTGTTATCTCCATTTTACAGCAGAAAACTGAGGCACGGCGCGGAGAGGTTAAGTTAATTGCCCCAGGTCACACAGCTATAAGTGATTGAGTTGGATTCCAGCCCAGGTCTGTCTGCTCCGGGGTCAGCATGCCTAACCCTTCTCTCCAGTGGAAATTTCCACTCCCACTGTGTATGGGAGGGAGGGTGCTGCAGATTACCCTGCCGGCTCTTTTTAGCTCTGAGATGTTGGGGGCCTATGAGGCTAACTATCCTGTAAATAGGATTTTCCAATCTTGGGTTTGCTTAACACCAAAAACATCTGAGACATCAGCTGTGCTTGCAAGCGTGGGGCGATGTCTGCAACACGTGCAGTCTGTTGGGGAGTGGGACTGTGTTCGTACCTGAGTTTTAGGCACAGGGTCATCTGTGTGTGAGCATATTTTTAAGACCGTTTTGTAGGGGTTACAGAAGGATCTGGATTTGTGAGTCTTATTTATTGCTATTCCCCAATCCCCTGTTCTGGGCAAGCCCCTGTCCTGGTGACATAGGAGTGACCATGACAGCTCCAGCCCCACCCACCTGGGGCTCCCAGTCCAGTGAGGGGAGACCAACCTGTCCTCAGACAGTGGCAACCCAGATGGGGCAGGGCTGGGATAGGGGAACCCAGAGGGGATGGCTGACCCAGCCTGAGGGTCAGGGAGGACTTCTTGGAGGAGGAGAAGTCTGTGCTGAGACCTGGAGGATGGGGCCTGAGAGGTGGGCTTTCCTCTAAAGGCCTCAGGAAGCTATGGCAGGTTCAGAGCAGGGGAGGGTCGAGGCACGTTTGAGCATTAGAAAGACGTAGATGGGGCCAGGTGCAGTGGCTCACGCCTGTAATCCCAGCACTTTGGGAGGCCGAGGTGGGTGGATCACGAGGTCAAGAGATCGAGACCATCCTGGCCAACATGGCGAAACCCCGTCTCTACTAAAAATACAAAAACTAGCTGAGCATGATGGCGCATGCCTGTAATCCCAGCTACTCAGGAAGCTGAGGCAGGAGAATCACTTGAACTGGGGAGATGGAGGTTGCAGTGGGCTGAGATCGTGCCACTGCACTCTAGCCTGGTGACAGAGCGAGACTCCAGCTCAAAAAAAAAAAAAAAAAAAAGACATGGATGAGACCAGACATGGTGGCTCACACCTGTAATCGCAGCACCTTGGGAGGCCAAGGAGGGCAGATCACTTGAAGTCAGGAGTTGAAAACCAGCCTGGCCAACATGGCAAAACCTCGTCTCTACTAAAAATACAAAAATTAGTCGGGCATGGTAGCATGTGCCTGTAATCCCAGCTACTTGGGAGGCTGAGGCAGAAGAATCACTTGAACCCAGGAGGCGGAGGTTGCAGTGAGCCAAGATTGCGCCACTCACTCCAGCCTGGACAACAGAGTGATATTCAGTCTCAAAAAAAAAAAAAAGAAAGGAAAGATGCGGATGGCTGCCACATAGGGGAGCCCACATACTGTCCCCATGAGCTTTCAAAATCATCAGGCATGCCTCTGAGTGCGGCCGTGGCCCAGTGGACATCTTGTGTCTGTCTGGCTGGCTCTGCAAGGATCAGGGTGGCCTGTGTGTTTCCTCTTCAGGACCCCATAACCTTCCTTCACTCTCTGTCCCAGAGGCCAGCCTCACCAAGGTGCCCCCCTCCTCCCTGGTCCAGGAGCGCTCCTTCTTTGTCCGCATGAAATCCACGCTCACCAAGAGGGGGCTGCACGTCAAGGCCTCAGGGTACAAGGTGGGTGTGAGCAGTCAGGCTCCTGTATTCCAGCCAGCCATGTCCCCAGATTGAGGGTGACCAAGGGAACCAGGCTGGTGGCTTCACTGGCTGCAGGTGGCTTAGGGAACTGGGTCTGGGAATGGGACTGGGGGGGGGGTCACACAGTGTCCAGTCCTCCAGCACCTGTGGGGGACAAAGGGAACCCAGCCCAGTGATGGTCCTCTTGCCCCCACTGGCCCGCCCTGCCCCTCCTCCAACCATGCCCACCACCAGCAGGTCATCCACGTGACTGGGCGCCTTCGGGCCCACGCCCTGGGCCTTGTGGCCCTCGGGCACACGTTGCCCCCGGCCCCCCTGGCTGAGCTGCCACTCCACGGACACATGATCGTCTTCCGTCTCAGCCTGGGTCTCACCATCCTTGCTTGTGAGAGCAGGTACCGGGGTTGGGGGCTGTGGCGGGTGGATTGGGGGCACAGTGGAGATCTGGGGTACATGGGGAGTCAGAGGGAGTGCTGGGTCTGCAGGATAGGGCACTGGGGAGCCATGGGAGGCGGAACAGCAATGGATGGGGCAGGGTGATGGGGAGAAGGGAGGGAAGGCAGGGGACCAGGGCGGAGGCCTAGCCCAGGGGTGCCTTCGGGGATGGAAGAGGGGCTGTGTCTTGGGTCCGGGCCCTCCTTCTGGGGCTGCAGATCTTGGCCCGTCTCTGGTCTTTCATCTCTCATCCATTTCCTCTCCTGCACCCTGCAGTGGAGGCAAATTAAGTGCTGAAATAGTCCCATGCTCTGAGGTGTCCAGGGTGCCTAGGGCCTTGCCACTAGCATCCACACGAATACTCGCAGCTGCCCTGGGAGAGACACTGTTTTGTGGTTTGTTTGTTTTGAGATGGAGTCTCACTCTGTCAGGCTGGAGTGCAGTGGCGCGATCTCAGCTCACTGCAACCTCCACCTCCCGGGTTCAAGTGATTCTCCTGCCTCAGCCTCTGAAGTAGCTGGGATTATAGGCATGCACCACCACAACCAGCTAATTTTTGTATTTTTAGTAGAGACGGGGTTTCACCATCTTAGGCAGGCTGGTCTCGAACTCCTGACCTCAAGTGATCCACACGCCTCAGCCTCCCAAAGTGCTGGGATTACAGGTGTGAGCCACCACGCCTGCCAACACTGTTATTGCACCCATTTTACAGCAAGGGTCTGAACCCCAGGGTACTCTGGAGCCAACTCTGCCTCTCCCCCAAACCCCGTGGTCTTGGACTCCTCCCCTCTTCTCTGTCACCCCCCAGAGTCAGCGACCACATGGACCTGGGGCCCTCAGAGCTGGTGGGCCGCAGCTGCTACCAGTTTGTCCACGGACAGGACGCCACGAGGATCCGCCAGAGCCACGTGGACTGTGAGACCCACCTCCACCCACCAAGCCTGCCTACCACCCCCCAGACCCGAGCATCCCACTCCCTGGTCCCTGGAAGTCCTTCTTCAGGGCTGCCCACAGTCCCTCCTGCTGCACCTACAGCTCCAGGGACTCCGTTTAGCATTGGAAAAGCAGCAAGGAGACTGAGTGATGCCTCAGGATGTGGGGGCGGGGGGGGGGGTCTGGGGGGCTGTGGGGTCTCCAAAACACCCAAGAGGCCTCGCTGTTGGGCTACCTCTCAGTCTCTCTGACTCTGCCTCTCTGTGCTTTCACCTTTTTCTCTTCTCCCCACTGTCTCCCTGCCCACTCCCCTGCTCTCACTCCTCCTGTCTCCTCCTGTCCACCTGGCTCTCTGTCTTGCCCCTGTCCCCACCCCACCCCTTCCCGTCTCTCCCTGGGCTGGGCCCAGTGCTGGACAAGGGTCAGGTGATGACTGGTTACTACCGTTGGCTGCAGCGTGCCGGGGGCTTCGTGTGGCTGCAGTCTGTGGCCACGGTGGCTGGGAGCGGGAAGAGCCCCGGGGAGCACCATGTGCTTTGGGTCAGCCACGTGCTCAGGTGAGGGCTGTGCCCACCCCTCCTGCAGGGGACTCAGGGCCCTGCTGTCTCTCCCCACCTCCAGTGGGGGTGCTTTGGGGAGGGCTTCTAGAATGGGACAAGCCCAAGGGGTCTGCAGACACGAAGGGGAAGGAGGGGAGGATGGTGAGAGCAGAGGCCCAGAGTGGAACGGTCTTGCTGGCAGGAGACAGAGAGGAGTCGCCAGGGGGAGGGGGACAGTATCTTTGAGGAAGGCAGGGGCAGGCTCACAGCCTCCTCAGGCTCAGGTGGAGGGTCTGGACTCTTGACTCTGGGGCACTGGGGAGCCACGGCAGGCTCTTACCAGGGGGAGGCCCACAGAGCACAGAAACTAATGGAAAGAAGCAGGGAGGGGTGTTCCAAGCAGAGGAAGGGCTCCAAGCAACAGCCTGACCTTAAAGGTAATGCCTTGGGCTGGAGTAGAAAGCAGTGAGAAACCAGCCTGAAGATGACGGCCTGGCCTTTTGGCTCAGGGGCACTGGGGAGTCATAGAAAGCTTTAGAGCTGGAGAGGATCATAGTCAGATCTGCTTTTTAGAAAGACTGCTCTAGACCGGACATGGTGGCTCATGCCTGTAATCCCAACAATTTGGGAGGCCAAGGCAGATGGTTTGCCTGAGCCCAGGAGTTGAAGACCAGCCTGGGCAACAAAGTGAGGTCCCATCTCTATTAAAAAAAATTTTTTTAAATTGGCCAGTTACAGTGGCACGCACCTGTGGTCCCAGCTACAGCAGAGGCTGAGGTGGGAGGATCACCTGAGCCCAGGAGGTCGAGGCTGCAGTGAGCCGTGATCGTGCCACTGCACTCCAGCCTGGGTGACAGAGTGAGACCCTGTCTCAAAAAAAAAAAACAAAAAAAAAAAAAAAAAAGGAAAAAAACACCCTTCTAGGCCAGGCACAGTGGCTCACGCCTGGAATCCCAGCACTTTGGGAGGCCGAGGTGGGTGGATCACGAGGTCAGGAGTTGAAGACCAGCCTGGCCAAGACAGTGAAACCTCATCTCTACTAAAAATAAAAAAAATTAGCTGGGCATGGTGGTGCACGCCTGTAATCCCAGCTACTCAGGAGGCTGAAGCAGGAGAATTACTTGAACCCGGGAGGCGGAGGTTGCAGTGAGCCAAGATCATGCCACTGCACTCCAGCCTGGGTGACACAGTGAGACTCCATCTCAAAAACAAGCAAACAAACAAACAAAAAAACCCTTCTAGCTGCCATGAAGGAGACACTGAGGGACAAGATGGGCGCTGGAGGACCAGGGCAGAGGCTGGGGCCAGTCCTGGGAAGTGCCAGACTCTATGGGGTAGGAGACCATCTTCTGCCCAGGTCTCTGGCTTTGCTGAGCCCGGATTTGGGCTCCTGAGAGGAACAGCAGGTTTGAAAGGAAGATGTAGACATCAGATGGGCATGAGGTGCCAGAGGACACCCAGGTGGTGACATCCAGGTGGCCACCGGCTATCCAGGTCTGGCCTTAGGAGCGAGGGCCACGCTGGGCTAGAAATCAACCCGGAGTTTAGGGATCTGGTGTTGAGCCTTGTAAGTGCCTCAGGGTGGGGACTCCACATTTCCCCGTGGGGGTGTCCACACTTATTGCCACAAGTTGGGTAAAGCAGGAGGGAGTCCTGAGAGGCCAAGGACCCCTGGCTCCTAACCGCATCCATCTTCTCCCCAGCCAAGCCGAGGGTGGCCAAACTCCTTTGGATGCCTTCCAGCTTCCAGCCAGCGTAGCCTGTGAGGAGGCATCCAGCCCGGGGCCAGAGCCCACAGGTGAGCCCCACCTCCCACCTCAGCCCCTGGGAAGCTCCAAGGAACCTTTGGGTCCTGGCTGTCCATTCCAGAAGCCACTAGCCACATGCAGCCATTTATATACAATTAAAATTAAAATCCAGGCCAGTGCGGTGGCTCACGCCTGTAATCCCAGCACTTTGGGAGGCCGAGGCAGGTGGATCACGAGGTCAAGAGATCAAGACCAACATGGTGAAACCTTGTCTCTACTAAAAATACAAAAATTAGCTGGGCGTGGTGGCATGCGCCTGTAATCCCAGCTACTTGAAAGGCTGAGGCAGGAGAATCGCTTGAACCCGAGAGGCGGAGATTGCACCACTGCACTCCAGCCTGGCAACAGAGCGAGACTCTGTCTCAAAAAAAAAAAAAAAAAAATTTAAATCCAGGCCAGGCGTGGTGACTCACGCCTGTAATCCCAGTACTTTGGGAGGCCGAGGCAGGCAGATCACCAGGTCAGGAGATGGAGACCATCCTGGCTAATAAGGTGAAACCCCATCTCTACTAAAAATACAAAAAAATTAGCTGGACATGGTGCCATGCTCCTGTAATCCCAACTACTCAGGAGGCTAAGGCAGGAGAATCGCTTGAACCTGGAGGGCAGAGGTTGCAGTGAGCCGAGATCATGCCACTGCACTCCAGCCTAGGTGACAGAGCAAGATATAAAAAAAAAAAAAAAAAAAATTAGCTGGGCATGGTGGCCCGTGCCTGTAGTCCCAGCTACTCAGGAGGCTGAGGCAGGAGAGTCGCTTCTACCCAGGAGTCAGAGGTTGCAGTGAGCTGAGATCTCACCGCTGCACTCCAGCCTGGGTGACAGAGCGAGACTCCATCTCAAAAAAATAAAATAAAATCCAGGCCGGGCGTGGTGGCTTATGCCTGTAAACCCAGAACTTTGGGAGGCTGAGGTAAGAGAATTGCTTTAGCCTAAGAGTTCAAGACAAGCCTGGGCAACATAGTGAGACCCCATCTCAACAAAAAATTTTAAAACTTAGCCAGGTGTGATGGTTCACACCCATAGTCCCAGCTACTCGGGAGGCTGAGGTGGTAGGATTTCTTGAGCCCAGGAGTTAGAGGCTGCAGTGCGCTGTGACAGCTGTACTGCACTCCAGCCTGGGTGACGGGGTAAGACCTCGTCTCAAACAAATTTATTTATTTATTTTTTTAGGGGGATGGAGTTTCACTCTTGTTGCCCAGGTTGGAGTGCAATAGCACAATCTCGGCTCACTGCAACCTCCACCTCCCGGGTTCAAGTGATTCTCCTGCCTCAGCCTCCCAAGTAGCTGGGATTACAGGCACCTACCACCATGCCCGGCTAATTTAGTATTTTTAGTAGAAACAGTGTTTCGCCACGTTGGCCAGGCTGGTCTCGAACTCCTGACCTCAAGTGATTCTCCTGCCTGGGCCTCCCAAAGTGCTGGGATTACAGGCATGAGCCACCATGCCCTGCAAAACAAAACAAAACAAAAAACACTTTAAATCCATGTCCCCACTCACACCTGCCACATATCGCGTGCACAGTGGCCACATGTGGCCAGTGGCTGCTTCGTGGGACAGTGTGGATGTAGAACATTTCCATTACCACAGAACGCTCTATCCTGGAAACTTCCATTGAAGAGCCCAGGTCTAGAGCAGGGTATCTTGATCTCTGCTCTACTGACATTTTAGGGCCAGGTGATTCTGTGTTGGAGGGGACAGCATCCCTGGCCTCTACCCTCTAGATGCCAATGGTAGCCTCCTCAGGGCTGTGACACCCCAAAATATCTCCAGATATTGCCAGGTGTCTCCTGGCGACAGAACCAGCTGGCCAGGCACAGTGGCTCACGCCTGTAATCCCAGCACTTTGGGAGGCTGAGGCAGGCAGATCACCTGAGGTCAGGAGTTTGAGACCAGTCTGGGCAACATGGCGACACCCCATCTCTACTTAAAATAGAAAAATTAGCTGGGTGTGGTGGCACACGCCTGTAATCCCAGCTACTGGGGAGGCTGAGGCAGGAGAATAGCTTGAACCCCAGAGGCGGAGGTTGCAGTGAGCTGAGATGGTGCAGGTGCACTCCAGCCTGGGGGACAGAGCAAGACTCCATCTCAAAAAAAAAAAAAAAAAAAGCCACTCCCAGCTGAGAACTACAGGTCTGGCCCACTATGCACAGCTCCATTCCACAGATGGGAAGACTGAGGGCTGGGGACACACACAGGCCCTCAGCATCTTCCTCTTCCAGAGCCGGAGTCTCCGACGGAAGGGAAGCAGGCTGCCCCAGCGGAGAACGAGGCCCCCCAGACCCAGGGCAGACGCATCAAAGTGGAGCCCGGCCCGAGGGAAACCAAAGGCTCCGAGGACAGTGGCGACGAGGATCCCTCCGGCCACCCGGCCACACCGCGGCCCGAGTTCACCTCTGTCATCCGGGCAGGGGTCCTGAAGCAGGACCCGGTGCGGCCATGGGGCCTGGCGCCTCCCGGGGACCCCCCGCCCACCCTCCTGCACGCGGGCTTCCTGCCGCCGGTGGTGCGGGGCCTGTGCACGCCCGGTACCATCCGCTACGGCCCCGCGGAGCTGGGCCTGGTGTACCCGCACCTGCAGAGGCTGGGTCCGGGCCCCGCGCTCCCGGAGGCCTTTTACCCGCCCCTGGGCCTGCCCTACCCGGGGCCCGCGGGCACCAGGCTGCCGCGGAAGGGGGACTGAGGACTGGCAGAGCTGCCGGCGCTGGACCCTGCGACAACCGGGTTCCCCCAGGACAGTAGGCCCGGCTCTGCCCGTAGCCCTGAGAATTAAACGCCGGCTCTCCCTGCAGTGGTTTGGGCTCCGGGCTGTGAGCTCCTCTGTCCATTTCTGTCTCCCCCGGGTCCTCACCTCCCTCTCCCTCCACCCGCCCTCCTGCCTCTCCAGTTAGTCCGCTCCTCGCCGCCCTTCCCCAAGGAACACGAACCAGCACTCTGCATCTGGAGGAGGGGAGGTCAGGTTTAATGTCCCAGTCCTCGGGAGCTGTCGTCCAGCGCCTGCCAGGCCCCACGGCCGTGTCGCTCACTCGGGTGGCGGCCGACCCGCCTCATCAGGGCCTTCCGCGGAGGCCGTCCCGTCGTCCTCGGGCACCAGCTCCACGTCCAGCTCCAGCTGCCCCATGTAGAGGCCCACGGCGCACGCCCAGAGCAGGCTGGCGGCCAGCACGGCGCCCACGCCCACGGCCGCGCCCCCCAGCGTCAGCTGCATGGGTCCTCGCAGCGCCGCCAGGCCCACAGCGTAGGAGGCGCTGCCCCACACCACGCACAGGCCGCCCAGCAGGAAGAAGCCTGCGGGAGAGGCAGGGTAGCAACAGGGCCAAGGTCGGGGGATGAAAAGGTATCCCGGGGTGTGGGGGATGGTCTGGGAACAAAGCCAGGGTTGAGGAGACAGGAACAGAGGCAGGGCCGTGCCAGGGGCTAGACTGCATCTTTGAGAATCAGATCGGAGGGGAGGGGACCATAGCCATGTCCTGCGCCACCCATTCAGATGGACCTAGTGCCTATGGGAGGGGTGTCTTCTGGTGGGGGAAGAATGGGGGTTCTATACTTACTACTGGGAGTGGGATGGGGTAGGAGAGTCTACTCTCACCAGGGCAGGTGATAGGGGCTCTGCATTCCCTGGTTCCGTGGGGCGAGAGGGGGGGTCTGCACTCACCATATGCTGCTTCCCGACCCATGTCACTCTGCATGAAGGAGATGACTCCGATGCCCGATGCCAGGAGGCCATTGCGGAACCAGGAGAGGAAGGCTGGAGGGAGGGGGACATGGGAGGATTAACATCACCCCCAACCCTACCTCCTAAATCCCCCTTGCCCAGTCAAACTGAGGGGCCTCCCTTCAGCTCACCCCACCCCATCCAGCCGCAAGGCAAGCCCATCCCAAATCCTCACCTCTTCCAGGAAGCCCCTCACCTAACCATATCCCCCCACATCCTCTCTGGCCTCCACCTCAGTGCCCCTCTCCCCCAAACTCTGTAACACTAAGGATTCAAGGGCCGGGTGTGGTGGCTCACCCCTGTAATCCCAGCACTTTGGGAGGCCAAGGCAGGCGGATCATGAGGTCAGGAGTTTGAGACCAGCCTGGCCAACATAGTCAAACCCTGTGTCTACTAAAAATGTTAAAATTAGCAGGGTGTGGTGGCACGTGCCTGTAGTCCCAGCTACTCAGGAAGCTGACGGAGGAGAATCACTTGAATCCGGGAGGCAGAGGTTGCAGCGAGCCAAGATCATGCCACTGCACTCCAGCCTGGGCAACAGAGTGAGACTCCGTCTCAAAAAAAATAAATAAAGGATTCAAGATAGTCCCTGCAGAATGTGGAGGACAATCTAGGGGCAAAGTTGCAGAACCTCCATCTGAGGAGTCATCTTGGCCAAACCCCTCCCTCTACGTGTACCCCCACGGCCTGCCCACTCACTTCTTTCTCAGAACTCTGGGACAAACTGTTTCCTAACCCAGGCCGCTCTTCAGCCTCGCCCTTCTTTTCCTTCAAATGCCGCCATCTCCTACCGAGTATGGCCTGGGCCAGTCCCATCCACGTCCGTCCCCATTCACGTCCTTTACAAACAGCCCACCACACCCTATATCTAGATGCCCGGTCCTGGACTGGTGAGGTGACTCACACCTATAATCCCAGCACTTTGGGAAGCCAAGGCAGGAGGATTGTCTGAGCCCAAGAGTTCAGACCAGCCTGGGCAACAAAGCAAGACCCCGTCTCCACATAAATTAAAATAGTTGGGTGCGGTGGTGTATGCCTGTAGCTCCAGCTAAGCAGGAGGCTGAGGCAAGAGGACAGCTTGAGCCCAGCAGTTCAAGGCTGCAGTGGGCTACGATTGCGCCACTGCGCTCCAGCCTCGGTGACAGAGCAAGACACCGTCATTAAAAAAATAAAATTAAAAAAAAAAAAAAACCCATGGCCAGTCCGCTCCATTCTGGACCTCGCCTCCATCACGAGCCCCGCCCTCTGCAGCCTAGATCACCTCTCCCTCCAATCAGCAGAGAGCTTTCTCCCGATTGGTTGTCCCCTCCTCCAATCCTGAACTTCCCCCTCTTCTGCGGGGATCCACACTCCCGCTCTCTGCATTGTGGTGGCCTCTGCAATCGGGACGGACCCATCTTGTACCCAACTCCACAGACCCTAAGCTCTCCCTGGAAGCCCCTCTTCCCACGGCAGGCACGATTCTACGATGCTGCCTCGCGCAACCCTACCACCCCCTCCAATCCCTACGGCGCCCCGTTACCCGGGGTCCTCGTCCTCCCCGCAAGCCCATCCCCTCTGCGGGCACCTGCGCTCTTGCAGTCTGCGCTTCCGTACGCTCACACTGAAGCCCTTCTCGGAGCCGAGCCCGGGCCCCGTTTCCTGCAGAAGCCCCCGCCCCATCAAGGTCCCACGCGTGCCCGGGAACCCCGTCCCATCCGCACCGCCGCCACCCCTAGCCACCGACCTGTCTCGTGCGCTTTTCGGAGGAGCCAGGCGTCCGCACGATCCAGTTCGGACACTGGGGGCGGCGAAGCCCCGGCGCGGGGACCGTGGCCGGGGGCGAAGGACCCCCGGGCGCCCCCGCTCCGGGGCCGCTGAGGCGGCAGTAGCGACCTCCGGAAGCGGAGACGGGCAAGGCGAGCGGCCCGAGCCCACCACCAGCCGCCTCCCATGATTCGCACTACGGCCGCCGCGCGCCGTACCACCCCACCGGCCTCTGGTAGGTTGCAATCCATGTCACTCAGGATGAATGGCTTACCCATTGGCTGTGCGCTCGCCACTCAGGTCCGGCGTAAACTGTCCATTGGTCGGAATGGCAGTGATTCCCTCCTCTGTCATCTAGGCCGGTAGTGCCCGTCCCTCCTTGATTTTGTACCGGACTACGAATCCCAGCGATCATTGCGCTCGGGGACAGCCGATCTTCGGAAGTCGCAGGCGAGATGTCTGCTGGGACTTGTAGTTTTAATTCTATCTTTTTTTAACGGAGTACATGCTGAACGCCTATTGTAGTTGTTTCTTTCTTTCTGTCTTTCTTTCTCTCTCTCTCTCTCTCCCTCTCTCCCTCTCCTTTTTCCCTCCCTCCCTCCCATCCTTCCCCTCCTTCCTTCCTTCCCTCCTTCCTTTTTTTCTGTCGCCCAGGCTGCAGTGCAATGGTGCGATCTCGGCTCACTGCAACCTCCGCCTCCCGGGTTCAAGCGATTCTCCTGCCTCAGCCTCCTGAGTAGCTGGGATTATAGGCATGCGCCACCACGCCCAGCTAATTTTTGTATCTTTAGTAGAGACAGGGTTTCACCCTGTTGGCCAGGCTGGTCTCGAACTCCTGACCTCAAGTGATCCACCCGCCTCGGCCTCCAAAAGTGCTGGGATTACAGGCGTGAGCCACCGTGCCCGGCCAGGTCTGTCTCTTTAAGACAGATTTGTTTTCTCTGCCCTAACCCATTCTGGGATTCAGCTTTGCCTTCTCTCATCAGCATAAACCATTTCACTAGCCAGGAATGTGAAAAATGTGTCTGGAATATTTTCAATTTGCACTTAATCCCATTTAAAGCTTCACATTCATTGCAAGCCTGCAGGCTATGCAGTGCAGTCCATTTGAACTCCCTCCTCAAGTTTAACCCCCTTGCTAGCTCCCCTACTTTTCCTCTTCATAAAATCCAAGCCCGGGCCAGGCACGGTGGCTCACATCTGTAATCCCACCACTTTGGGAGGCTGAGGCAGGCAGATCACGAGATCAGGAGTTCGAGACCAGCCTGACCAGCATGGTGAAACCCCGTCTCTACTAAAAATACAAAAATTAGGCATGGTGGCAGGCACCTGTAATCCCAGCTACTTGTGAGGCTGAGGCAGGAGAATCATTTGTTTCATGCGCGTCCACGTGAAGAGACCACCAAACAGGCTTTGTGTGAGCAAGATGGCTGTTTATTTCACCTGGCTGCAGGCGGGCTGAGTCCAAAAAGAGAGTCAGCAAAGGGTGGTGGATTATCATTAGTTCTTAGAGGTTTTGGGATAGGCGGTGAAGTTAAGAGCAATGTTTTGCGGGCAGGGGTGGATCTCACACAGTACATTCTCAAGGGTGGGGAGAATTACAAAGAACCTTCTTAAGGGTGGGGGAGATTACAAAGTACATTGATCAGTTAGGTGGGGCAGGAACAAATCACAATGGTGGAATGTCATCAGTTAAGGCTATTTTTACTTCTTTTGTGGATCTTCAGTTACTTCAGGCCATCTGGATGTATACGTGCAAGTCACAGGTGATGCAATGGCTTGGCTTGGGCTCAGAGGCCTGACATTCCTGCCTTCTTTTATTAAATAAGAAAAATAAAACAAAATAGTGTTGAAGTCTTGGGGGGTGGTATGGAGAGAGAATGGGCGATGTTTCTCAGGGCTGCTTCAAGCAGGATTAGGGGCGGCGTGGGAACCTAAAGTGGGAGAGATTAAGCTGAAGGAAGATTTTGTGGTAAGGGGTGATATTGTGGGGTTGTTAGAAGAAACATTTGTTGCGTAGAAGTATTGGTGATGGCCTGGATATGGTTTTGTATGAATTGAAAAACTAAATGGAATAAGAGGAGAAAAACAGGTATAAAAGGTCTAAGAATTGGGAGGACCTAGGACATCTGATTAGAGAGTGCCTAAGGAGATTCAGCATAGTCCTCCCAGCAAAGATTATTTGTTTACTTCAGGAGTTAAGAGTGGCAGTTTGGGGATAGCACCAGGAGATATCAGCTGTGATGGCTTGGAGAAACAGTGTAAACCGGCAGTGTAAACAAGAGCAGGGCATGTATGAGTAGTTGAGAACGGAGAATAGGAGTATGACTAGACAGAAAATAGTAGGGATGACAAGTTTTTTTGGGGCACAGTCTAAGTTGGTCCGGTGTCTGAAATGAGACTGGGGCCTAATAAAAAGGAGCTCAAATGGGATGTACCTTGTAGCAGTCCAAGGACAGGCCTGAATTCTGAGAAGCGAAAGTGGTAAAAGTATTGTCCAGTCCTTTTTAAGTTGGTGGCTGAGCTTGGTGAGGTGTGTTTTTAAAAGACCTTTAGTCTGTTCTACTTTTCTTGAAGACGGAGGACCGTAAGGGATATAAAGGTTTCACTGAATACTCAGAGCCTGAAAAACTGCTTGGCTGATTTGACTAATAAAGGCTGGTCTGTTATCCGACTGTATAGAGGTGGGAAGGCTAAACGGAGGAATTATGTCTGACAGAAGGGAAGAAATGACTGCGGTGGCCTTCTCAGACCCTGTAGGAAAGGCCTTTACTTATTCAGTGAAAGTGTCTATTTAAGAGGTATTTTAGTTTCCTGACTCGGGGCATGTTAAGTAAAGCTAATTTGCCAGTCCTGGGTGGGGGCAAATCCTCGAGCTTGATGTGTAGGGAAGGGAGGGGGCCTGAATAATCCCTGAGTAGTAGTAGAACAGCAGATGGAACACTGAGAAATTATTTCCTTGAGGATAGATTTCCACGATGGAAAGGAAATGAGAGGTTCTGAGAGGCGGGCTAGTGGCTTGTACTATAGCATAGCCTGCCTTTGCTGGTGTGTGGCGATTAGGCCTGGTGGAACTGCCATCAATAAATCAAGCGTGATCAGAGTGAGGAACACGAAAGAAGGAAATATGGGGAAATGGGGTGAATATCAGGTGGATCAGAGAGATACAGTCATGGGGGTCAGGTGTGGTATCAGGAATAATGTGGGAGGCCAGATTGAAGTCCGGGCCAGGAACAATGGTAATTGTGGGACTTAAGAGTGAGTACAGCTGAAGGAGCCGGGGAGCAGAAAGTATATGCGTCAGGTATGAGGAAGAAAATAGATTTTGGAAGTTATGAGAAATGTAGAGAGTGAGTTGAGCATAGTTTATGACTTTTAGGGCCTCTAAAAGTATTAAAGCAGCGGCAGCCACTGCACGCAGACATGAGGGCTAGGCTAAAACAGTAAGGTCAAGTTGTTTGGACAGAAAGGCTACAGGGTGCGGTCCTGGCTCTTGTGTAAGAATTCTGACTGCACTAACCATGCCTAGGAAGGAAAGGAGTTGTTTTGTAAGGGATTGAGGTTTGGGAGATTAATTGGACATGATCAGCAGGGAGAGCACGTGTGTTTTTATGAAGAATTATGCTGAGATAGGTAACAGATGAGGATGAAATTTGGGCTTGACTGAAGTAATGGGGGCTGTCTGTGAAGACTTGCGGCAGTACAGCCCAGGTAATTTGCTGAGCCTAATGGGCGTCAGGGTCAGTCCAAGTGAAAGCGAAGAGAGGCTGGGATGATGGGTGCAAAGGAACAGTAAAGAAAGCATGTTTGAGATCCAGAACAGAATAATGGATTGTGGAGGGAGGTATTGAGGATAGGAGAGTATATGGGTTTGGCACCATAGGGTGGATACGCAAAACAATTTGGTTGATAAGGCACAGATCCTGAACTAACTTGTAAGGCTTGTCTGGTTTTAGGACAGGTAAAATGGGGGAATTGTAAGGAGAATTTATAGGCTTTAAAAGGCCTTACCCATTGAGCAGGGTAAGGGTGATTAGGTTTTAATGGGATGGTAAGGGGTGCATGATCGGTCGCCAAGGAAGGAGTAGAGGTATCTTATACTTGTGGGTTAAGGTGAGGGAATACAAGAGGAGGACGCAAAGGAGGCTTTGGATTGGGAAGAAGGGCAGCAATGAGATGTAGCTGTAATCCAGGAATAGTCAGGGAAGCAGATAATTTAGTTAAAGTGTCTCGGCCTAATAAGGGAACTGGGCAGGTGGGGATAACTAAAAGGAGTGCTTAAAAGAGTATCGTCTAAGGTGGCACCAGAGTTGGGGAGTTTTAAGAGGTTTAGAAGCCTGGCTGTCAATACCCACAACAGTTATGGAAGCAAGGGAAACAGGCCCTTGAAAAGAAGGTAATGTGGAGTGAGTAGCCTCCATATTGATTAAGGGGACGGACTTATCTTCCACTGTGATAGTTACTCGAAGCTCGGCGTCTGTGATGGTCTACGGGGCTTTCAAGGTGATCGGGCAGCGTCAGTCTTCAGCCGCTAAGCCGAGAAGGAGTCAGTCGGAGAGCCTTGGGCCAGAGTTCCAGGGGCTCTGGGAGTGGCTGCCAGGTGAGTTGAACAGTCCGATTTTCAGTGGGGTCCCGCACAGATGGGACGCGGCTTAGGAGGAATCCTGGGCTGCGGGCATTCCTTGGCCCAGTGGCCAGATTTCCAGCATGTGTAGCAAGCTCCTGGGGGAGGAGGTTCTGGAGGAACGCCTGGCTGCTGCGGTTCGGGCGTTTGGAAGTTCTTGTGTGCTGGAGATGTGGCTGGGGTTTGTCTCACAGTGGAGGCAAGGAATTGCAACTTTTTTTCTGTTATTGTACACCTTGAAAGTGAGGTTAATTAAGTCCTGTTGTGGGGTTTGAGGGCCAGATTCCAATTTTTGGAGTTTTATTTAATGTCAGGAGCAGATTGGGTAATAAAATGTATATTGAGAATAAGATGGCCTTTTGACCTTTTAGGGTCTAGGGCTGTAAAGCGTCTCAGGGTTGCTGCGAAACGAGCCATGAACTGGGCTGGATTTTTATATTTGAAGAAAAAGAGCCTAAACGCCATCTGATTTGGGGTAAAGAAAAAGGAGCATTAACCTTGACTATGCCTTTAGCTCCAGCCACCTTTTTAAGAACAAATTGCTGCACAGGTGGGGAAGGGCTAGTCACGGAACGAAACTGTAAACCATACCGGGTGTGAGGAGGGGAGGTGATGAAAGGATTATAGGGTGGAGGAGCGGAGACTGAGGAAGAATTGGGACCTAGCTTGGCCTGGCGAGGAGGGGAGAGGTCAGATGGGTCTGTAGAAAAGGAAGATTAGAAAGACTCAGCAACGCTTGGGGTTGGGACCGAGGGGACAGGCGGGAGGGAAAGAAGGAAGATTTGGGACGAGTTGCTCTGGGCACAGAGACTAGGAAGGGACTGATGTGTAAAAGAATGCCTGGACGTCAGGCACCTCAGACCATTTGCCTATTTTACGACAAGAATTATTTAGATCTTGCAGGATGGAAAAATTCAAAGTGCCATTTCTGGCTATTTGGAACTACTATCGAGTTTGTATTGGGGTCAAGCAGCATTGCAGAAGAAAATAAGGTGTTTAGGTTTTAGGTCAGGTGTGAGTTGAAGAGGTTTTAAGTTCTTGAGAAGACAGGCTAAGGGAGAAGGAGGAATGGAGGGTGGAAGGTTGCCCATAGTGAAGGAGGCAAACCCAGAGAAAAGAGAGCGTAGAGACACGGAGGGAAGGGGTTCAGGGGTTCTTACCCTCCAGAAAAGTGGGAAGCGGGGTCGGGGCATGGAAATAAGGGATTGGGGCACAGAGATAAGAGGTTGGGGTGCGGAAATAAGGGATTGGGGGTTCTTGACCCCTAGAAAAGCAGGACTTGCCACTAAGGGTGAAGGAGAAGGGGTTGAGGGGTACTTGTCCCTTCCCCAGAAAAGCAGAGAAGGGGTAGAGACACAGAGAAGGGGTTGGGGAACTTGCCCCTCCCCCAGAAAAGCAGGACTTGCCACCAAGGATGAAGGACCAAGGCAGGCGTCCCTGCGTGGTCTGACACCTTTGAAACATGGCTGAATAATCAGAGAGGCGTCCCTGCAATGATTAAACACCAAGGGAAGGCTGCCTTCCCAGTCCGTGACCGGCGCCGGAGTTTTGGGTCCACAGATAAAACGTGTCTCCTTTGTCTCTACCAGAAAACGAAAGGAATAGAAATTAAGAGAAGGGAGAGATTGAAGTGTGGCGCCAAGATTGAAAGGAGAAAGAGGTTGAGGGATAGTGAGGGAGGTTGGAAAAGAGTAAAAAGAGGCCGCTTACCGGATTTGAAATTGGTGAGATGTTTCTCGGGCTGGTCTGTCTGAGGACCTGAGGTCGTAGGTGGATCTTTGTCACAGAGCAAAGAGCAGGAAGACGGGGGATTGATCTCCCAAGGGAGGTCCCCCGATCCGAGTCATGGCATCAAATTTCATGCACGTCCGTGTGAAGAGACCACCAAACAGGCTTTGTGTGAGCAAGATGGCTGTTTATTTCACCTGGCTGCAGGCGGGCTGAGTCCAAAAAGAGAGTCAGCAAAGGGTGGTGGATTATCATTAGTTCTTAGAGGTTTTGGGATAGGCGGTGAAGTTAAGAGCAATGTTTTGCGGGCAGGGGTGGATCTCACACAGTACATTCTCAAGGGTGGGGAGAATTACAAAGAACCTTCTTAAGGGTGGGGGAGATTACAAAGTACATTGATCAGTTAGGTGGGGCAGGAACAAATCACAATGGTGGAATGTCATCAGTTAAGGCTATTTTTACTTCTGTGGATCTTCAGTTACTTCAGGCCATCTGGATGTATACGTGCAAGTCACAGGTGATGCAATGGCTTGGCTTGGGCTCAGAGGCCTGACAATTTGAACCTGGGAGGCTGAGGTTGCAATGACCTGAGATAGTGCCACTGCACTGCACTCCACCCTGGGTGACAGAGTGAGACTCCATCTTTTTTTTTTTTTTTGAGACAGAGTTTTGCTCTGTCACCCAGGCTGGAGTGCAGTGGCGCAGTCGCGGCTCACTGCAAGCTCTGCCTCCCAGGTTCACGCCATTCTCCTGCCTCAGCCTCCCGAGTAGCTGGGACTACAGGTACCTGCCACCACGCCCGGCTAACTTTTTTTTATATTTTCAGTAGAGACAGGGTTTCACCGTGTTAGCCAGGATGGTCTCGATCTCCTGACCTCGTGATCCGCCCGCCTCGGCCTCCCAAAGTGCTGGGATTAACAGGCTTGAGCCACCATGCCCGGCCAAGACTCCATCTTAAAAAACAAAAAAAAAAAAGGCCGGGCGCAGTGGCTCACGCCTGTAATCCCGGCACTCTGGGAGGCCGAGGCGGGCAGATCACCAGGTCAGGAGATCGAGACCATCCTGGCTAACATGGTGAAACCCCGTCTCTACTAAAAAATACAAAAAAAATTAGCCGGGCATGGTGGTGGGCGCCTGTAGTCCCAGCTACTCAGGAGGCTGAGGCAGGAGAATGGCGTGAACCCCGGAGGCAGAGCTTGCAGTGAGCCGAGTTCACGCCACTGCACTCCAGCCTGGGTGACAGAGTGAGACTCTGTCTCAAAAAAAGAAAAAAAAAAAAAAAAAAAAAAAAAAAAACGGCTGGGAGCAGTGGCTCACGCCTGTAATCCCAGCACTTTGGGAGGCCGAGGCGGGCGGATCACCAGGTCAGGAGATCGAGACCATCCTGGCTAACGCGGTGAAACCCCGTCTGTACTAAAAATACAAAAAATTGGCTGGGCATGGTGGCGGGCGCCTGTAGTCTCAGCTACTCGGGAGGCTGAGGCAGGAGAATGGCGTGAACCCGGGAGGCAGAGCTTGCAGTGAGCCGAGATCGTGCCACTGCACTCAAGCCTGGGCAACAGTGTGAGACTCCGTCTCAAAAAAAAAGAAAAGAAAAAAAACAATCCAAGCCTTACTTAATGAAAGATAAAGGAGCTGATTTTAAGAGGGGCCTGGCCCAGCAGGCTTTGTAGCCAAGGTCCAAAGGGGCAGTGGAGGGCTCTGGAACATCTTCCTCTCATTGGTGGGTTTAAGCTGGGGAGCAACATTACCAGATGCACATTTAGAGGATCCTCGAGGCTGAGCACGGGCTTATGCCTATAATCCGAGTGCTTTGGGGGGCTGAGGTGGGAGGATGGCTTGAGGCCAGGAATTTAAGACCAGCCTGGGCAACAAAATGAAACCTCATTTCGTTTTTTGTTTGTTTTGAGACAGAGTCTTGCTCTGTCGCCCAGACTGGAGTGCAGTGGCACCATCTCACCTGACTGCAACTTCTGCCTCCCGGGTCCAAGCAATTCTCCTGCCTCAGCCTACTGAGTAGCTGGGATTTTAGGCATGTGCCACCATGCCAGGCTAATTTTTTTTTTTTTTTTTTTTTTTTTTGAGATGGAGTTTCGTTGTTGTTGACCAGGCTGGGGTGCAATGGTGAGATCTCAGCTTGCTCCAAACTCTGCCTCCCGGGTTCAAGCGATTCTCCTGCCTCAGCTTCCCTAGTAGCTGGGACTACAGGCGCCCGCCATCACACCCGGCTAATTTTTTGTATTTTCAGTAGAGATGGGGTTTCACTATGTTGGCCATGGCTGGTCTTGAACTCCTGACCTCAAGTGATCCACCAACCTAGGCCTCCCAAAGTGCTGGGATTATAGGCATGAGCCACCACACCTGGCTTTAACATTTTTTTCTGATCAAGGGTTCACAGTTGCCCTTTTCTTGTTTTTTATTTTCATTTTCTGTAGAGACGGGGTCTCCCTGCGTTGCCTGGGATAGTCTCAAACTCCTGGGCTCAAGCGATCCTCCTGCCTCAGCCTCCCAAAGTGCTGGGATTATAGGCATGAGCCACCTTGCCTAGCCTAGCTACCCCCATCTGACTGCTGCTTTGCCTAGAGCAAACTTTTTTTTTTTTTTTTTTTTTTTTTTTTAAGATAGAGTCTCACTCTGTCACCCAGGCTGGAGCACAATGGCACGATCTCGGCTCACTGCAACCTCCACCTCCCAGGTTCAAGTGATTCTCCTGCCTCAGCCTCCTGAGTGGCTGAGACTACAGGCGCACGACACTACACCTGGCTAATTTTTGTATTTTTAGTAGAGACAGGGTTTCACTATGTTGGCCAGGCTGGTCTCGAACTCCTGACCTTGTGATCCACCCACCTCGGCCTCCCAAAGTGCTGGGATTACAGACGTGAGCCACTGCGCCCGGCCTGCCTAGAGCAAACTTGAGTCCGGTTTATCTCCTTCCATGGGCCCCTGAACTTCTAGCTCACCCTCAAGTCTGAGCAAGCAATGAAATGTGGAAGGTGCCTCCTGGTTAGCTTATCCTGAGAACTGCCTGACCTCACATAGCCCTGTTTCCTGTTGAATGATGCAGTCGGCTTAGTCCCTGTCATCTGCCCAACCGTCCCAGACTGCAAAGCCCCCTTAACATAGAAAATGAATGGCTTTTTTTGTTTGGTTTTGAGATGCTTGCAGATTTCTGAGACTAGGACATTCTCCCTAATGCAACAAACTTTATGAAGTTTCTCAGTATTTAAGTTTGGATATGTTGTTTTCTTTTCTTTCTTTCTTTTTTTTTGAGACAGAGTTTCACTCTTGTGGCCCAGGCTGGAGTGCAATGGCACGATCTCGGCTCACTGCAACCTCTGCCAACGGAGCATGGTGGCACACACCTGTAATCTGAGCTACTCTAGAGGTTTGCTAATGTGCTAGCAGAATTCACGGAACTGGGCGGAGTGCAGTGCTCATGCCTGTAATCCCGGCACTTTGGGAGGCTGAGGTGGGCAGACCACTTGAGGCCAGGAGTTCAAGATCTGCCATGGCCAACATGGTGAAACCCTGTCTGTACTGAAAATACAAAAATTAGCCAGGTGTGGTGGCACATGCCTGTAGTCCCAGCTACTTGGGAGGCTGAGGCACAAGAATCGCTTCATCTTGGGAAGCGGAGGTTGCAGTGAGCTAAGATTACACCACTGCACTCCAGCCTGGGAAGCAGAAAGAGATTCTTGTCTCAAAAAACAAACAAAAAGGCCAGGCACGGTGGCTCACGCCTGCAAACACAGCACTTTGGGAGGCCAAGGCGGGCAGATCACGAGGTCAGGAAATAGAGACCATCCTGGCTAACACGGTGAAAACCCATCTCTACTAAAAATAAAAAAATTAGCCTGGCATGGTGGCACACGCCTGTAGTCCCAGCTACTTGGGAGGCTGAGGCAGGAGAATTGCTTGAACCCGGGAGGCAGAGGTTGCAGTGAGCCAAGATCACGCCACTGCCTGGACAACAGAGAGAGACTCCATCTCAAAAAAAAAAAAAAGAAGAATTCATTGAAAGCTGCCATGCTCCCGGTTATGGTGTATTACAGTGCAAGAATACAGGTGAAAATCAGCCCAGGGAAGACGGGCATTCGGCAGAGCCTGGGGGCGGGGTCACATCCTGAGGCTTCCAGCCCTCTTGTCCCCATGGAATGTGGACAGCGCTCACTTTACCCAGCAACAGTGTGTGACGGTTCATGTGGAGCTTTTTCGACCAGGGAAGCTCTCGGAAGCCTCACTGTCCAGAACCTTCATTACCCCTGAGACGTGTAAACCCAGTCATCCTCCGTGAGACTGAGGTGACCTCAGGCGCCAGCCCTTCCAGAGGTCAGCTGATACCCTGTGACCCCAGGGCCCCACCCTGAGTCACACTGTTACTAGCTAGTTGGCCCAAGGCTGATAGGTAAACCAAGATAATCTTATCAGGAACGACATTCCAGAGATTTAGAGGAGATGACCTCAAAGGCACTGAGGACAAAGGTCTTACCTCTCTTTGGGGAAGGTTAAATTCTTCATTACACTGAACCAAACAATGCAGGCCGACTCCAGAAGCTGAAAAAAGGCAAAGAAATGAATTCTCCTCCGAGTCCCCTGAGCAGGAACACAATCCAGCTGACATTTTCGTTTTATTTATGTATTTATTTTATTTTTTACTTTTTTTTTTTTTTTTGAGACAGAGTCTTGCTCAGTCACCCAGGCTGGAGTGCAGTGGCTCAATCTCCGCTCACTGCAAACTCCGCCTCCTGGGTTCACGCCATTCTCCTGCCTCAGCCTCCCAAGTAGCTGGGACTACAGGCACCCGCCACCACGCCCAGCTAACTTTTTTGTATTTTTTTAGTAGAGACGGGGTTTCACTGTGTTAGCCAGGATGGTCGTGATCTCCTGACCTCATGATCCGCCCGCCTCGGCCTCCCAAAGTGTTGGGATGACAGGCGTGAGCCACCATGCCTGGCCTATTTTTTACTTTTAATTAATTTTTTGAGACAGGGTCTCACTCTGTCACCCAGGCTGGAGTGCAGTAGCTTCATCTCAGCTCACTGCAACCTCGGCTTTCAGGGCTCAGCCTCCCCAGTAACTGGGACCACAGGCATGCGCCACCACACCTCGCTAATTTTTGTATTTTCTGTAGAGTTGGGGGTCTCCCCATGTTGCTCAGGCTGGTCTTAAACTCCTGGGTTCAAGCCATACACCCACCTCGGCCCCGAGAGTGCTGAGATTAGAGGTGTGAGCCACTGCACCCTGCCTGCCGTTTTATTTTTTTAATTTGTATTTTTGTGACAGGGTCTTACTCTGTCACCCAAGCTGGAGTGCAGTGGCGCGAGCATGGCTCCCTGCAACCTAGACCTCCCCAGCTCCAGTGACCCTCCCCTCTCAGTCTCTGGAGTAGCTGGGACTACAGGAGTGAACCACCATACCCGGCTAATTTTTTTTTGTTTTTCTGACGGAGTCTCGCTTCGTTGCCAGGCTGGGGTGCAGTGGCACGATCTCAGCTCACTGCAATCTTCGCCTCCCAGGTTCAAGTGATTCTCCTGCCTCCGCCTCCTGAGTAGCTGGGAGTACAGGCGCCCACCACCACACCCAGCTAATTTTTGTAATTTTAGTAGAGACAGGGTTTCACCACATTGGTCAGGATGGTCTCAATCTCTTGACCTTGTGATCCGCCTGCCTCGGCCTCCTAAAGTGCTGGGATTACAGGTGTGAGCCACCATGCTCGGCCCTATTTTTGGATTTTTTGGTAGAGACAGGATCTTGCCGTGTTGTGCAGGCTGGTCTCGAATTCCTGGGCTCAAGAGCTCCTCCCACCTTGGCCTCCAAAGTGCTGGGATTACAGATGTGAGCCACAACACCTGGCTACATCTTGGTTTTAGACTTCTGATCTTCAGAACTGTAAGAGAATACATTTGTGGCCGGGTGCGGTGGCTCACACCTGTAATCCCAGCACTTTGGGAGGCCGAGGTGGGCAGATCACCCAAGGTCAGGAGTTAGAGATCAGCCTGGCCAACGTGGTGAAACCCCGTCTCTACTAAAAATGCAAAAATTAGCTTGGCGTGGTGGTGGGTGCCTATAATCCCAGTTACTAGGGAGGCTGAGGTAGGGGAATTGCTTGAACTCAGGAGATGGAGGTTGCAGTGAGCTGAGATCATGCCACTGCACTCCAGCCTGGGCGACAGAGCAAGACTCTGTCTCAAAAATAAATAAATAAATAATAAATAAATAAGTAGAATACATTTGTGTTGTTTTAAGCCACTAGGTTTTTGGTCATTTGTTACAGTGGCAACAGAGAATACAGTTATGAAACCCAACAATGGATATAGTTGTGAGGATGTGAGAAGTCTACAGAGGAAAGTAAAAGGAAGAAGGGTGGGGAAGGGAGGGTGAAGAAAAAACAATAAAAGGAAAGAAAAGAAAGCAGATGGAATGATGGTTCAGATGTAATAATTTTATTTATTTTTATTTATTTCTTTGAGACGGAGTCTTACTCTGTAGTCCAGGCTGGAGTGCAGTGGTGTGATCTCAGCTCACTGCAGCCTCCGCCTCCTGGGTTCAAGCAATTCTCCTCCCTCAGCCTCCCAAGTAGCTTGAGATTACAGGCGTCTGCCACCACGCCTGGCTAATTTTTGCATTTTTAGTAGAGACGGGGTTTCGCCATGTTGGCCAGGCTGGACTTGAACTCCTGACCTTAGGTGATCTGCCCGCCTCAGAGGTTGCAGTGAGCTGAGATCGTGCCACTGCATTCCAGCGTGGGCTACAGAGTGAGATTCCATCTCAAAAAAAAAAAAAAAAAAAAAAGCAGGGTAACAGGGTTAATTGTTGTCCCCCAAAACATATTTCTACATCCTAAGCCCTGGAACCTGTAAATGAACTAATGAACTGTATTTGGAAACAGGGTCTTTAAAAAATACATATATATAAGTTCTCACTCTTGTCCAGGCCAGAGTGTGGTGGTGTGATCACAGCTCACAGCAGCCTTGACCTCCCAGGCTCAAGGGATCCTCCTGCCTCAGCATCCCAAGTAGCTGGGACTACAGGTGCGCCCACCACACCCAGCTAATTTTTCCTGTATTTTGTAGAGATGGGGTCTTCCTATGTTGCCCAGGCTGGCCTTGAACTCCTGGCATCAAGCAATCCTCCTGCCTTTGCATCCCAAATTGCTGAGATTACAGGGGTGAGCCACCACACTTGGCTGGGAAACAGGATATTTAATGAAAGATCTCAAGATGAGATTACTCTTGATTACTTGGTTGGGTTCTAAATCCAGTGAAGAGTCTTTTTTTTTATTTGAGATGGAGTCTCGCTCTGTTGCCCAGGCTGGAGTGTAGGGGCATGATCTCGGCTCACTGCAAGCTCCGCCTCCCGGGTTCATGCCATTCTCCTGCCTCAGCCTCCCGAGTAGCTGGGACTACAGGCGCCTGCCACCACACCCGGCTAAATTTGTTTTTTCTGTATTTTTAGTAAAGATGGGGTTTCACTGTGTTAGCCAGGATGGTCTGGTCTCGATCTCCTCACCTCGTGATCCGCCCACCTCGGCCTCCAAAAGTGCTGGGATTACAGGCATGAGCCACCGCGCCTGACTGAGTCTTTCTAAGAGACAGAAGACACAGACACAGAGGAGAAAGCCCTGGGAAAAGATGGAGGCAGAGATTGAAGCGATGTCACCACAAGCCCAGGATTGTCCATGGCCACCAGAAGCCAGGAGTGGAAAGCAAGGATTCTCCCTAGAGCCTCAGAGGCAGCCTGGCCCTGTGGACACCTTGATGGTGCACTTCTGGCCTCTAGAACAAATTTCTGTGATGTTAAGCCACCCAGTCTGTGGAGATACGTAGGCAGCCCTGGGGCTCTAATACCAATGGAATGCCAAAATGGAATTTAGAAAATGCAATCAGCCGGCCAGGCACAGTGGCTCACACCTGTAATCCCAGCACTTTGGGAGGCTGAGGCGGGTGGATCACCTGAGGCTGGGAGTTTGAGACCAGCCTGGCCAACATGGCGAAACTCCATCTCTGCTAAAAATACAATTAGCTGGGTGTGGTGGCAGACACCTGTAGTGCCAGTGACTCGGGAGGCTGAGGCAGGAGCATCACTTGAACTGGGGAGGCAGAGGTTGCAGTGAGCCAAGATAGCACCACTGCACTCCAGCCTGGCGAACAGATTGCGACCCTGCCACAAAAAAAGAAAAGAAAAACAAAAAACAAGAAAATACAGGAAACAGTTAACACCTGTAGAATCTGGGCAGTGGATCAGGGCAGGTACTCAAAGAGCACCTGGCACCAGTTGTTGGTCCCAGTGTCCAGGTAACCTTGGGCTGTGGAAAGCTCGACCTGGTGCTGGTGGCCATCTCTGCCCTCCCTCAGCCTCCATACCTTCCTCCAATGGAGATGTTCCTCAGGCTCCACGCACTTCCTGAGCGACATGGTCCACTCTTGCAGCTTTTTTTTTTTTTTCAAGACGGCATCTTGCTCTGTCACCCAGGCTGGAGTGCAGTGGCACCGTCTCTGCCTCCTGGGTTCCAGTGATTCTCCTGCCTCAGCCTTCAGAGTAGCTGGGATTCCAGGCGCCCACAACTGCACCTGGCTAATTTTTGTATTTAGTAGAGACGGGGCTTCACCATGTCGACCATGTTGGTCTCAAACTCCTGACCTCATGATCTGCCCACCTCAGCCTCCCAAAGTGCTGGGATTACAGGCGCCCGCCACCGCACCCGGTTAATTTTTGTATTTTTAGTAGAGATGGGGGGGAGTTCACCATGTTGGCCAGGATGGTCTCGAACTCCTGACCTCGTGATTTGCCCACCTCAGCGTTCCAGAGTGCTGGGATTACAGGCATGAGCCACCGCGCCCGGCCAACTGCATGCCTTTTTAAAGCTGTTGCAGTTCTTCCGCCCATCCTGCTGCTGAGGGACTCTCTCCCCTGTATGTAAACTCCAAGAAAACCCTGTATCCTGTTTGCTGGGTTTGGGTCTCAGCCTTTATTTTTTTAAGAGACAGGGGTCTCACTCTGTTGCCTGGCCTGCTGGAATGCAGGAAGGTGATGTAGCTCACTGCAGCCTGAACTACTGGGTTCAAGCGATCCTCCTGCCTCAGCCTCCCGAAGTGCCGGGATGAGAGGCGTGAGCCACTGCGCCCAAACTGTATTGATCATGCATTCAGCCATCTATCCACCCATCCTTCATATTTGTTGATGCATTTCAAAGTAAGTTCCAACATCACAACAGACCCCTCCTCAGAGGATACCCCTGGCTATCACATGGGTAGGGTGCCCGCTAAAGCTCGTCCCGTCCCTGGAAGCCAGCCCAGCTGTCCTGTCTGTGTTAATGGTCTTTCTATGAGCACTGCAGGGGCAGATCCAGGACTGTGCTGGTCACCCCTGGATCCCAAATGCTGAGCGTGGCCCGCACAGAAGCTCAGGGACCTTGGGATGTTGCTAGTAGGTGATCTACTGCCATCCACTGAGGACAGCTGACACTGTTTGGAGGCACAAATTGTCCCTCAGTGTCCTCATGTTACCCTGAGGCCAACTGCTGAGAGAATAGGTCCTTGTTTCACCCCCCAGCCACCTTCCACCCTGGTTAATTCCCAGGGCAAGGGATGGTCTGGGGCAGCCTGGAGAGACCAGACCCACAAGCTTTTTAAAATAACTGCATCCTTTAATGGCAGTAATACAATTATTGGATTAAGAGACCACAGGAGAAAGGCAGGTGACGTTTTTGGAAGACAGATATGGAGTATAAAAAGGGTGTGAAATAGTCATGCGGCGATCATTGTAAAAATACAGTTCATTATATACATATTTGCACCACCAACTCTCAACTCTGAAACAGTATTTACACTTTTGTTACAATCCTGGTTAGAGAACAATTTTTCTTTAAAAGCTCGGCCTGATGGCAAATGAGAATTTCGGGTGAATTCATAGTCCTATGAGGTTCTTAGGCTGAATATTCCAAGAGGAGGGCTCCAGCTTCTATTTCATCCACAGATTTCGGTTTAAAAAATATTTAATTTTCTTTTACAAAAGAAAATTCTCAAAAGGAGAGGAAAAACAACAACAAAAACCAAAACACTGCCACACTGTGTATTCATACTTATTTTACAAACACCAAGGGCTGTGCCCTCTGCTTCAAGGCCAACACTGGTGGCTAAAGACAAATCTCATTAATGATTGTGTTAAAAAAAAAAAAAAAGACAAAAAGACCAACCAACCAGATCCCAGCAGTGACCCCTCAGGGCTGTGCAGCCCTGTAGGACACCCTGCCTCCTGGCTCCAAACTATGAGTTTTTCATTTTTCTCTTCTTAGGGTGGGGTGGGATAGGAGCCTTGTTCACCCCACCCTGAGGAGGAGGGAAGGGGAATCCCTTGGCAGGTAACTAGGTCTCTTCATGGTCAGCAATGAAGAGATTGGCCTGCAGCCACATGGCGGGCCAGGGAGACGGGCAGATGCAGCCACAAGCAGACACTTCCTGAGGCCCCTCAAGTGGCCCAGAAGCAGGATAGCAGGCCTCCCCCAGCACCCCTTGCGCCCATCTCCCGGGCTGTGTCCATAGGTGGGCCTCCTCCAGGGCTCTGCAGATGAGGCTGGCCCTCAGCCAGGGTGGGAGCGTGGGGGGAGCAGAGGCTCCCCATCCCCTGGCTGCAGGGTTCCCACTCAGTCCGTTTAAGTGTCCATAAATCCCACAGAGCAACACACCTTGGAACACCTGCGTCTGCTGGCTTGGGAGAGGAAACCCGAACACATCAATACCTCATGCCCTGCAGGTCACACAGTTTAAGGAGGTGCGAGGAAAACAGAACACTTGGCCAGGAGCCACCCCAGGGTCCCCATTGTTGGGGCCTGGCGGCACAGCCACTGCACGGATCCTGGAGCTGTCCGGGGCTGGGCTGCAGTGCAGGCATAGCGGGTGCGTGGCTTGAGGACCAGGACAGACCCTGGTGTGGGCAAGGAGGGTGTGGCCCTGATAGGACAGGTCGGGTAATACTGACAGAACGTGCGTGCTCCTAGGGGCTGCCTCCTAGAGGTGGCTCTTCAGGACTCTGCCCCACACCGGCCCCCACTACCTTTGGGTCCAGTTCTCACTCTGGAGGCTTCTGCTGCAGGCTGGGGGGCATCCACTTGCTCTAGACGGAGGGTGGCAGGGAGGGCACGTGTGGTAATCCAGGGACAGGAGCAGGCATGCGCCAGGGAGCCCCCATAGTGCCGCTGGGGGCTTTTTCCTTAATACCTTTTCACTGTCACTGTCTCCTGAGTGGGTTGTCACGCCCTGCACTGAAAAGACAGTGATGGTGCACCCTAGGGTTCTAGAAACGCCTGGACCTGCTTCCACACAGGCCCTGCCATGGTCTTGGTTCCGGGTCTCTTCGGGCACAGGGTGAGGAGCGTTCAATACCTTCCCAGACACCAACTGTTCCCTTTGTCCTGGGGAAAAGGGGCCATGCTTTGCCCAGAAAACCCACTGGGCCTCCAGCAAGGCCCGGCCAGGCAGAGCCCACAGAGTCTGAGGCCAGGCACTGGCGACGGTTCACAGGTTTGTGGGCATGAGTTGGTTTGCTCAGCAGGAGCCCCTGAGCCTGCCACACTGACCAGAACTTAAGATGGTTATATACAATTTATAAATCTCAAAGAAAGTACTACTTTAAAAAAAAAAAGAGACGGAAAGCAAAAGAAAAGAAAAAGGAGAAAAGAAAAAAGGAACACCCAGCCTGCCTCCCCTTGCCCCCAAGTTCCCCACCCTGGGTGCTGCCCTGAATGCCACCCTAGGAAGGGCGGCTGGATCCGCAGCTCTGGCTGGACACTACTGGCAAAAGGGGGAGGCCGTGGGGTCGAAGCCTTTAAAAACATCCTTCAGGGATGCCGCATCCTGCTCACCCTCGCGGGCCGGACTGTTCCCAGCAAATGGGCTTCCTGAGCCCGTCTTGGGTGTCTGCTTCACCGTCCCGAAGAGGGTGGGCACAGGCAGGTTGTGCACCCCGGGCTGGGGTGGGGCACCCTCGGGGGGCGGGGTGGCGGTGGTGGCAGCAGGGGCTGCAGCGGCCTTGGGCCGGGGCCGGTTGTAGCTGTTGTATCTGTCCGTGGGGGTGCCCCCATCAGCACCGGCCTTCCCTGTCTCTGGCTGTTCCAGGGCAGACTTGCGGACGAACGGGGGCTCCTTAGCCTTGGAGGCCGAGCTCTTGCCATTGCCCTCAGCACCCTTGGGTTGGGCACCTGTGTCAGCAGCCGGCTCTGTGGCTTTGCCCCCCGCGTTGGGAGTCCTCGGGTCGTAGAGGCTGATACCGCTCAGCACGCTGCTCTGCCCGCCCCCTCCGCCCTGGCCCAGTCCACCGGCCGCCAGCACGCGGGGGTCGTAGGGAGCGGTGGCTGGTGGGGAGGCATCCCCACTCGGGCTGGCGGTGGGAGAGGGCGCCTCAGCAGGGCCGGGCTTGGCAGCCCGGGAGGAGGCCGTAGAGTCTGTGGGTTTCTGCAGCCGAGGGTCAGTGGGGGCCTTCCGCACCCGGGGGTCACTGGGTTTGTCACTGGAACCGGGGGCGGCCGAGGAGCCGGTGGCATTGACCGTCTTGAGGATGCGAGACAGAAGTTCAAAGTCGGGGAGGTTGGCGCCCTGTGTGCTGGAGTCCGTGGAGGCGCCCGGGCGCTGCCGGGCGTTGGGGGGCCCTGCCGTGGCAGCGCGGTGCAGCCGGGGGTCCAGGGTGGGCATGGATTGCAGGGCCGCGGGCACAGGGGGCACTACGTCCTGCTTGGGGACGGGTAGGGGGATCAGGTCCTCGGGATTCCAGAGCACGGTGCGGGCAAAGCTGGGCTTGCTCAGGGTCACGTCCTTCTTGATGTGGCTGAACTGCTGCAGCTGTGACCGTGGGTCCCGCAGAGGGTGCCCGGGGAGTGGGTCCAGGGGAATGTTCACGGCCTTCTCCCGCAGGGCCCGCTCCCCTTCCTCCTCCTCCGTTGGGGGCGGCCCAGACCCCTTGGAACTGCTGGGGCCCACAGGGCTGGAATGAAGGCTGCCTTCGGGCTTGGAGGTGGGCAGGGCACGAGCCAGCCGAGGATCGGAGGGTCCCGAATCACCTGGGCCAGACCCGCCAGAAGCCTCCACATGGCGGGTGAGTCTGGGGTCCCGGCTGAGGCGAGGGTCAGCCAGCCGGCTTCCTGTGGGGTGTCCCTTCTGGAGGCGGGGGTCCCCCAGCCCACTGCTGCTCAGCTCCCCAACTGAAGCTGGGGGTCGGCTGGACGTCTGCTGCCTCAAGGTCTTCAGGATGGAGGTGACACTGCTTCCACCCTCATCCTCGTCACTTGAGTACCAGTTTCCGGTGTCACCTGGGAAAGAACAAAGGAGCAGGGAGGGGTGAGTGGGCACATCCACCACCCGCCCTCTTGGATCCCACAGCAGCCCACTGTGAGCAGCTCCTTTGCTTGTGCCTCTCAGAACCTCAGGTCCTCCTCTCTAAGGCTCCCTCCCCACAGTGGGCGGCTGAGGAGACCCAGGGAGCTAAGGCGCTCGGTTTATGCCATGCTCCCCAGCTCTCCTCAGTGGCGGCACTGCACTAAGTAGTTTGCTTTATTTAAATAACTCACAACCACCCCAGGAGGTAGTGATACTATCATGCCCATTTGACAGATGTGAAAACAGAAGCACGGTGCCGTTACATTGGAGTCAGGGCCAGGATTGGGCTGGGACTCCTAACCCAGAGCTCTGCTGTTTCCTCCCGCCCACCTCCGGGCTGGTTCAGCCCCCACTCTGGCAAGTCCGGCTGTGGGCACCTCTTTCTGGAGGTCCTGGTAGCAGACACCATTGACTCAGTTCTGGCTGGGCCTGGGGCTCAGAGACACTTGACCCCAAACCGGCTCGTGATGTCCCCATGTCCCAGGGAGGGGCTGGTGTGGACCAACCGCAGTCACCAGCTGATAAGAGGCAGGGCCGGCTGGGCAGACTCAGACGTGGGCTCAAGCAAAACCTAGGCCAGTACAGCCTGGGCCACCAGGGGAGCGGCCCCTCCTCCTGCTGTCCCACTGGCTCCTGGGCTACAGTCAGGGCCACCTGTGGCCTCTGGCTTCAGGATCTAGACACCACTTGTCATTTTACCCCAAAGTGGACACCACTAAGTCAACCATGCAGCAACTGAGACTTGGTGGCTCGTGACTATGATTATTACTGGTTAATTTCAATGACTATCTCTTGTTTGTTGGCTCCTTGAGAACACGGTAGGAAAACGGGGGCTGTGAGGGTCTCCCTAAAGCCTCCTCTGGCAGGGCACAGGCGGTCAATCCTGTTGGCCACTGTCTCCTCCAGGAACCAGCCCTCCACCCTACTCCATGGGATCAGGGTCTCTCCTGAACCCAACACAGAAAGCCACCCCTGACTGCCAGTTTTCTCAGGGACAGGCAGCAGCCCCAGCCCGGCTTCATGGCCCTGGACAGGGGTCCTCCCTAGCCATGGGCTCCTTCCCGACAGGAAACCCAACCTGGAACACCCCACCACCGCCGCTCCCCTGCACAGCGGCCCGGGGCCTGTGCCCCGGCCCCTGGGGCGGACACGTGCCTTCCTCATTCTCCCGGTCCTGCTTGCTGCTCTCAGCCAGCCTCCTCGCTCTCTCCTCCTCCTCCTGCTGCTTCTGCTGGATCCTCAGGTACAGGGCCCTCTGGGCTGAGGGCAGGAAGTCAGGGACACCGGCGCCTGGCTTCGGCCGGCCTGGGGGCCCTCCCTCAGAGAAGCTGTCGGGCTCCAGAGGGTGCTCAGGGAAGAGGTGCTCCCCAGGCTCCCCTGGCAGCTCTTCGTAGTGCCCGTAGTCCTCTGTGGCAGGGGAAGAACCGAGGGTTCATGTCGGGAAGGGCCTCCAGGTGCCAACTCCAGCCCCCCTGCCCCTCACTGCAAACCCACACCGATGGCGATGGAGAAGGACGCACAGCCTGCCCCTGCCTGCCCTCCCCAGGTCTCAGGGGAACGGAGCTGCCCATGGGTAGCCCCGCCTACATGAAGAATGAGGTTCAGAGAGGGTTGAGTGATGCGGGCAAACGCTTATGAGGTGGAAACAGGATGGAACATTGGATGTATGTTTGTAAGACGCAAGGAGAAAGCTTTGGAAAGACACACAGAAACAGTCCCTCTGGAACACAGATTCTGGAGAGGCCAGGGATGGATCCTGTACTCTTTCCTGTACTTGTTTAATTATTTTGGATGGACAGGAGTTGCACGGTTTCTTTCTAACAATCAGTAAGGAAACACCATGCATCTCATAGTGAACTTGACCATGTTCAACACTAAAAGCCAGGAAAAGAGAATGAAACGGGCCGAAGTGCTGCTCCGGCCACAGGTCAACGGCAGCTCCAGAGTGCCTCCCTTCCCACTCCACAGCATTAGGGGATGTCTCAGGAAGCCCGGGGCCTCCACCTCCTGCAGCATGGGCACTGGCACCAGCCACCTCACCCCACACACTCCCCCAGTGCCTGAGCCAAGAGCTGTGGGCAGCGGCACAGGCTGACGTGGGGACGCAGCAGACGTAGAGGGGAGGGCGGGCTCGGTGACACCTCCTGCGTCTTGCGTGTGTGACACATGTGAGCATGGGCGACAGCGAGTCACCGAAACGGGGGGCGGGGGGGCGTCTGGAGTCAGTGCTGCCCCACAGAACACACTGCAGTGATGGAAATGTTCTAGATCTGCAGAGCAACATGTGGCCACCTAGATCCTCCTGGGCCAGCTGAGCATTTATAACATGGTGTCTAGAAAAGTGCACTTGTAACTTAGCTTACATTAATTTCAACTTCGTCAAGTGAACCTGATGGGCCAGCCTGCTCTATGACACATCCCAGCGCAGAGCTGGGACCCACTCCATGAACCAGACAGCCGAGGGTCCCCCTTCACACACAGTCTGTGCACACACCAGAAACCACTGACCATACATGTTAGAGGGAGGATTTTATGAAATGGGATTACTCTAGAGACCCCTACTGCTACCAACGTGACGGACCTCTGGTGCCCCGCCAGCAGAGCTTTTCCCATGCACCTTTCAGACGCATTTGTTGAAGGGGGAGGAGCTGAGAACCCCAGTACCTCCTGTGGCAGCCTGTTTTTCTCGTCTTTCTAAAGCACCCACTCTCACCCAAGTACCTGCTCTCCCAGGTCCATGCACCACCTAAAGCCAAAGCCCACGTTCACATTTTGATCTCTAGCCTGGGCCTCTCCCGATGCCCCTTAAACCACCCCCTCAAAATTTCCACATGGCCGTCGGAGGGGCAGGCACCCTAGAGTGACTATGCCCCACGTCCAGCGCCCCACCCTCAATGCCGTTCCTGCCCACCTTGCAAAACACACACAGGGCTCCCACTGCCCCACGGCGCCGTGTCCAAACCTCGAAGCCCTGCCTTGCACTCCAGTGGCCGCCCTGCTGCCTCTGCCCAGGGACAGCCCCCAGCAGCTGCCACAGCAGCTCCCCTAGTTCAACACAGCGCCCCCACCCGCTGCCCTCGGAGGTCCCAACATTCCTCACGTTGGGAGTGCCGCTTCACTTCTCAAAGAGACTTTTGTGACTATCCCCACTGACGCACTGAGCCTTCTGGCCCACCGCCAGGGTTCCCCACCTTTTCTTCTAAGAATGGCCAATGCTGAAAGGAGCCAACTCCTCTATCTACACGCTTGCCACCTGCTTCTTTCCACCAAGATGCAACTGAGCGAGGACAGTGGTGGCCTCTCGTGCCTGGCCCTCCTCCAGAGGACTGCACACCACATCTCCTATGGCTGCAGCAGCGTCATCTAAACCCCTCTGCTCACTGGACATTTGTTACCAATGCAAAAGGAAAAAAAGGCAGGAAAACGGCCGGTAATGGGCACAGAACCCGCAGAGTCCTGGGGCGGACACTGGTTGCTCCAAGCCGAGAACTGCCCGGAAAGAGATGGTTTTGGCCAGGCCACTAACTGAGTCCAGATGGGCCCACCAGCCTCTCAGCCTCACACCCTTGCACACTCGTCCCTCTAACTTCCCATGCTTCCGATTCCAGGCACAGCTTGCAAATTAAAAAGAAATAACCTATATTGGTAATACACAGAATACTCCTTTCTTCTTCAACAGAACAATACATCCTACGTCACTGAAAACATTCAACCATTAAATGGGACAGAGATGGAGTCATGCTTTCGAAGAGACTTGGACGAAGGAAGAAAAATCACATCTCCCCAACTCTGCTCCACTGGGTAAAGCCTGCAGCCCCAGGCAGCCACACCTGGAGCCCCGCATACCTGCATCCCCTAGGAGTCCGGGCTCCATCTCCATGCCCTCCTGCTGCTGGTAGAAGTTTTCATAGAAGTTCTGGGCTGGCGGGATAGGGGGCATCATTCCAGAATGTGGGGAGTCTCCAGGGCCGTAGGGCATCATTGGAGGGCCGCCAGGGCCCATGGGTGGGCCAGGATTCATGCCAGGGCCCATCGGCATGTCGGGGTGCATGTCCGGGTGCATGTCAGGGTGCATGTCCGGGTGCATGTCGGGGTGCATGTCAGGATGCATTGGACCGCCCATTGGCCCTGGGGGTCCCATGTTGGGCCCAGGGCCCATTGGCCCTGGGGGTCCACCGGGTCCAGGGAACCTAGAAGAGGGAAAAGGTGCCTGTGACGAAAGCTGCCGAGGAGGGCGGTGGCCACACCCCAGAGGAGAGGCGGAGGGCTGCAGAGCTGAAGGTCATGGGCCCCAGACCAGGACTCCCACAGCTGGGGAGAGAGGCAGGACTCTCCCACAGCCAGGCTTGCCCTAACAAGAGGAGCCTGGCTGGGCCCAGGACAGCGCCCGCTGCCTGTCACGGGGGTCCAGGGCACTCACCTCACACCCAGCTTCTCAGCCAGCTGTCCCGTGGGCCGCACCACGATCTCAAACAAGGAAGGGATCTTCTTGTTGTACATGTCCTGCTGCTGCAGCTGCTGCGGGGACAGTGGCTCATGCACCGGCATGGGCATCTGAGGGGGCCCAGGCGGTGGGGGAGGGGGCGGGGGCGGGGGCGGGGGGCCACCCTGCATGGGCCTGCCGTTGGGAGAGGTTGGAGCCTGCGGGCCAGGGGGCCGAGGAGGGGTGGGCAGGAGGCCCACACCAGGGGGCGGTTTGGGCAGGGGGTTGATGCCCTGCTTCTTCAGTTCCTCCACCTCCTTCTCGTCCTCGGCACCTGCTTCTGCATCATCGGCCAACATCTGCGGGTGAGAAAGAACAAAAGAAGGTGTGGACGGGGTCAGGATGGAAACGGACCTCTCCAGGTCTGAGAGCTGAAGTTTATGAGGAAAAGTCCATAATACAAGGACCTTGAGATCTAAAGGCATAAAGACCACAATGGCTCTGTAACAAAAATCATCATCAGCCACCTCTCTGCTCCACTCTCGGGGACCAGCTGGTGGAGGGGGGGCCATTCCTGCTCTATGGCAAAATACACATAACAAAGCATACTGTTTAACCATTTAAAGTGAACGATTCAGCCAGGCACAGGGACTCACATCTGTAATCCCAGCACTTTGGGAGGCCGAGGTGGGTGGATCACTTGAGGCCAGGAGTTCAAGACCAGTCTGGTCAACATGGCAAAACCCCGTCTCTACTAAAAATACAAAAATTAGCCAGGCATGGTAGTGCACGCCTGTAGTCTCAGCTACTCGGGAGGCTGAAGCAGGAGAATCACTTGAACATGGGAGGCAGAGGCTGCAGTGAGCCAAGATCGCACCACTGCACCCCAGCATGGACAACAGAGAAGACTCTGTCTCAAAAATAAATAAATAATGCCAGACGTGGTGGCTCATGCTTGTAATCCCGGCACTTTGGCAGGCTGAGGCGGGCAGATCACCTGAGGTCAGGAGTTTGAGGCCAGCCTGGCCAACATGGTGAAATCCCATCTCTACTAAAAATACAAAAAAAATAGCTGGGCATGGTGGTGGGCACCTGTAATCCCAGCTACTCAGGAGGCTGAGGCAGAAGAATCGCTTGAACCCGGGAGGCGGAGGTTCCAGTGAGCCGAGATCACGCCACTGCACTCCAGCCTGAGCGACAGAGCCAGACTCCATCTCAAAAAACAAAAAAAAAATAAAGTGAACGATGCAGTGGCATTTGGCACATGAACAATGTTATGTAACCGCCACCTCTATATAGTACCAGCACATTTTCATCACCCCCAAAAGAGACCCTGTACGCACTAAGCAATCGCTCCCCACCCTCTACCCCCAGCCCCCGGCAGCCACTCTGCTTTCTGTCTCTGCGGACCTGCCCCTGCTGGACAGCTCCTGCGAACAGACTCATGCGCTGTGTGTGATGGGCGCTTTCTCACTTAGCAAAGTGCATCTATCTACAACACTGCTACATCTATCAGTATGTCACTCTGTTTTTTATGGCTGAATCATATTCCCCTGTCATGTTTGGATTTTAAGGGCCTCTGATCTCAACTCCTGACCATGACCCTTAGGGCCTAAGAGCAGGGGTGGGTGTCTGGGTGTCTGGGTATCTGGGGAGGACTGGGTAGCTTTCTGGCAGCTTCATTTCCTCCCAACGATCCCAACTCCTCCACCCCAACCACCCAGCCTTGTTTCAGTGCAATGAGCGGCCAAGCTCTCCCCTACAGGGCCAGGACCAAGCTTCCCCCAGGTTTTTATTTTTCCTGTTATTCCCATGTGGCTCAACGTCACTCAACTGTTGAGGTCCCTCATTAGATGTCAATTCATAGTGTCTATCCAGTCTCCTGTATTCACTACTGGGTCACCAGGAGTTCTCTGCCAACACTGCCTATGCCTTGTCAGATTATTCAGTCATTCCCATGTTCATCCTAGCTCCATCTCCCCATCAACTCCACGAGGGCAGGACTGTTTCTTCCCTGCTATATCCTCAGGGCCCCCACAAGACCTGATACAGGGCAGATGCCCAGTGAGTGAATGAGAAATGTCAAAATCTCAACTGGACTAGAATGTCTCATCAGTTAGGATAGCGTGCAGAAAAGTGAACACAGGAGGCCTGGCTGCTCTCCTTGGAAGCTCTGCTTGCAAGGCTAGGCCTCGGCTGGTGTCTGGGAAGCTGTATTTTGGGAGGGCTCCCAGCATTCACTGTCCAGTAAGAGGGGCTCACTGCATCTAAACTGTTTCTGCAACCAATGCAGTTTGTGCTGAATGCCTGCTTTGTCCCCCAAATCTGGAATTTTGGTCCATGCTGGGCAGAGGCTGCCTAGGTGAGCGGCCTAGTGAAAACCCTGGGTGCTGAGCAAGTCTCCTCGCAGAGTACGACACTCGTGCTGTCACAACTGGAGGAGGGCAGCGTGGCCCCTGCGAGTCCACAGGAAGAGGATGCGCCTGCTTCCTCCAGGCGCCCTCATGTACTCATTCCCAGGGCTGAGTTTGCCTGTGTCCCTTCACCGCAGTTAACATCTTGGCCGTGAGTCCCCCAGCAAGTTGCTCTGGGTCATCTTGGGGACCCCAGCACAGATCCCTTAGCTGGTCCTAACACAGGGTCATCAGGATAAACTAGTCCTGCCCCTCTGCCCAGGAACAGCAAGGCGGACAGAAACAGGACCCCCAGGTGGGGGTTGTGCGTTCGCAGTTTTCCCTTCTTCTAGCCATTAGCAATGGTATCTGGACCCTGGAACCCCAGGCTCCAATAAGAATGTGGCTTCATGGAGGAGGGGTGGAAAACGACGCGGTGGAACCCCTCTGTCCTTCTGAGCCCTGATATTCCAGGGGTGGTCAGCGTGTGAACCAGCAGCACAGGGGGACCCGTGGAGGCAGAACCCGCATTCTGCCCTTTGAGTGTGGGCAACACCACCTGAGATGAGCCTTGCTGGGAGGGCCCAGAGCCTTGCGCCAGCTGCTTTCAACACTGCCACGGGCTCACTTCCTCCTGGCCCAAGGGCCCTTCCTCAACTGTGTGTGGGGCCATGGCTTGCGCTGCAGCTGCCACCCTACATCTCCCTCCTCCTCCTCTTCAGTCCCCACCGCCGCACATCCTGGGGCCGCCAGTGTCACCTCTTCACAAAGCCTCTTGAATGTCTGCCTCCTGAATAGAGCCCAGCTAGAGTCCTGGGCTCCCACACTTGTTCTTCACGGCCTGATCCCCACGTGTGTGTGCACACACACACATACACACACACACTCACACTCCCCATGTATCATCAGCATCCGCCCAAGGACCTAACCCTGCCTCCTCAGCACCCCCAGTGCCTGGCACAAACAAGGCACAGAGATTTACTGAGTGAACGACTAAGCAAGGAACACAAACCAATGCATTCCCTGGAATCCAGAGGCTGGGTCCAGTGCAGAGGAGAAAGGAGCTCAGGCCCTGAATGGTTGACTCCACCATGGAGTCAGCTGCGGAGTCAACCCAAACTGCCCATCGGTCCTGCCAGCACAGACCCTGTGGAGGGCACCTCTGTCCCTGGCCCCTCCACCAGCAAAGACACCAACTGAGACAACTAGCACCCCGCTAGGTGCCAAAACCTCTCTAGCCAGGACAGACTATCAGTGATCAGAGTTTCCAACAGTCAGTCACCTTCTGCAAGCAATAAGTAACACTTGTAGAAGTGCAGAGGCATGTGGGCTGAGCCCCATTAGGCCATGTGAATAAGCTCCAGGCCACTGGTCACCACGCTGTTGCCCCGAACTGGAAACAACTCAAATGTCCTTCAACGGATGACTGGATAAACAAACACAGATCATCCGCTCAGTGGGACACTACACAGCAACAAATGGTAATGAACTGTTACTTGCAACAACGGGTGAACCTCAAAAGCTTCATGCCAAGTGCAAGAAGCCAGACTCAACACATGCACGCGTGCGCACACACACACACACACACTCACACTCTTAAAGCCTGTTTACCCCATAATTCTATTTATATGATTTGCTTGAAAAAGCAAAACCAAAAGACAGACCCTGATCCACGGTTGCCAGGCACTGGAGATGTGGGGTGGCATTTACTATAAAGGACACAGTGGAGTTTCTGGGGTGATGGAATGGGTTTCCTAGATCCAACTTGTGGGGTGGTGACATGACTCAATGTGTTTGTCAAAACTCATAGAACCAGGCCGAGTGCGGTGGCTCACGCCTGTAATCCCAGCACTTTGGGAGGTGGAGGTAGGTGGATTACGAGGTCAGGAGTTCAAGACCAGCCTCACCAAGATGGTGAAACCTTATCTCTACTAAAAATACAAAAATATTAGCTGGCCGGGCGCAGTGGCTCACACCTGTAATCCCAGCACTTTGGAAGGCAGAGCCGAGCGGATCACGAGGTCAGGAGTTCGAGACCACCTTGACCAACATGGTGAAACCCTGTCTCTACTAAATACATAAAAATTAGCCGGGCGTGGTGGCACACACCTGTAATCCCAGCTACTCAGGAGGCTGAGGCAAGAGAATCGCTTGAACCTGGGAGGCGGAGACTGCAGTGAGCCAAGGTTGCACCACTGCACTCCAGCCTGGATGACAGAGCAAGACTCCGTCTCAAAAAAAAAATTTTTCAAAAAAAAAATTAGCTGGATGTGGTGGCGGGCCTCTGTAATCCCAGCTACTCAAGAGGCAGAGAACTGCTTGAACCTGGGAGGCGGGGGTTGCAGTGAGCCAACACTGCACCACTGCACTCCAGCCTGGACGACAACAGTGAGATTCCGTCTTGGAAAAAAAAAAAAAAAACAACTCACAGAACTATATATCAGGTGCGGTGGTTCATGCCTGTAATCCCAGCACTTTGGGAGGCCTGCGGGTGGATCACCTGAGGTCAGGTGTTTGAGACCAGCCTCGCTAACATGGTGAAACCCTGTCTCTACTAAAAATACAAAAATTAGCCAGGCGTGTGGCAGGCACCTGTAATCCTAGCTATTCAGGAGGCTGAGACAGGAGAATCACTTGAACCCAGGAGGTGGAGGTTGCAGTGAGCCAAGATCACATCATTGCACTCCAGCCTTGGCAACAAGAGTGAAACTCCGTCTTAAAAAAAAAAAAAAATTGGTACCAAAGAGGACACACAAAAACATAGATAAAATGCTAAGAACTGCTTAAAGCACTCAGATAAATTTAGAAGGTATGGATTTTCAGCTAGGCATGGTGGCTCACGCCCGTTATCCCAGCACTGTGGGAGGCCAAGGCGGGCGTGGATCACCTGAGGTTGGGAGTTCGAGACCAGCCTGACAAACGTGGAGACCCCGTCCCTACTAAAAACACAAAAAATGAGCCGGGCATGATGGCACATGCCTGTAATCTCAGCTACTCGGGAGGCTGAGGCAGGAGAATCGCTTGAACCTGGGAGGCGGAGGTCGTGGTGAGCCAAGATCGCGCCACTGCACTCCAGCCTGGGCAACAAGAGCAAAACTCCGTCTCAAAAAAAAAAAAAAAAAAAAAAAAAAAGAAGGTATGGATTTTCAGGAAAAGGGTCTGTGTGCATACTCCAAAGCAGAAACCTACAACCCTCTAAGTTTTGCAAACATCAAGTTTTGCTTTCAGAAAATATTGCTCTCTACAGAATTTACTTTTAACGGACTCAAGTACCATTATACTTAATCTCTGTTGGCTTCACAGATGCCCACTTCCATGAAGCCAAGGGAGATTAAATATAACCCCAATGCCACTTAAAAAAATTTTTTTCCAGCCGTTGAAACTACACACAAAAAGCCCCCCTAAACTATCTCTATTTTTTTCATTATTTATTATTATTTCCTAAAATTACGTTTGGAGCTAAATGAGATATATTGTTAAAATTAATTTCACGAGGCAGGTGGATTATTTGAGGTCAGGAGTTTGAAACTAGCCTGGCCAACATGCTAAAACCTCATCTCTACTAAAAATACAAAAATTAGCCAGGCACGGACGGGCATGGTGGCTCACACCTGTAATCCCGGCACTTTGGGAGGCCAAGGCAGGAGAATCGCTTGAACCCAGGAGGCGGAGGTTGCAGTGAGCCGAGACCACGCCACTGCACTCCAGCCTGGCAACAGAGCAAGACTCCGTTTCAAAAAAAAAAAAAAAAAAAAAAATTAGCCAGGCGCATTGGCGCACACCTGTAATCCCAGCACTTTGGTAGGCCGGGGCGGGTGGATCACCTGTCGAGGTGGGTGGATCAGGAATTCGAGACCAGCCTGGCCAACATGGTGAAACCCTGTCTCTACTAAGAATACAAAACTAATCAGGAATTTGAGACCAGCCTGGCCAACAGGGTGAAACCCTGTCTCTACTAAAAATACAAAACTCAGCAGGGCATGGTGGCTGGCGCCTGTAATCCCAGCTACTCAGAGGAGGCTGAAACAGGAAATCACTTGAACCTGGAAGGCAGAGGTTGCAGTGAGCCGAGATGGTGCCATTGTACTTCAGCCTGGGCGAAAGAGTGAAACTCCGTCTCAAAAACAAACAAACAAAAATTAGCCGGGCGTGGTGGTGGGTGCCTGTAATCCCAGCTACTGTGGAGGCTGAGGCAGGAGAATCGCCTGAACCCAGAAGGCGAAGGTTGTGGTGAGCAGAGATCGCGCCATTGCACTCCAGCGTGGACAACTAAGCAAGACTCCATTTCATTTCCATTTTTTTTTTTTCTGTTTTGAGACGGAGTCTCGCTCTTGTTGCCCAGGCTGGAGTGCAATGGCATGATCGCGGCTCACCGCAACCACCGCCTCCCGGGTTCAAGCGATTCTCCTGCCTCAGCCTCTCGAGCAGCTGGGATTACAGGCATGCACCACCTTGCCTGGCTAATTCTGTATTTTTAGTAGAGATGGGGTTTCTCCATGTTGGTCAGGCTGGTCTTAATTTCTCAACCTCAGGTGATCCGTCTGCCTTGGCATCCCACAGTGGGGGGATTACAGGAGTGAGCCACTGCGCCTGGCCAGACACCACTTCAAAAAAGAAAAAAAAATTAATTTCACCGGTTTCTTTTTACTTTTTTTTTTTTTTAATGTGGCTACTGGAAAATTTTAAATGAATGATGTGATTCTGTGGTGCTCCTGTGGGCAGCACTGGCCTGGAGCACAAACTTGGAGCCTCCAGCAGGGGGCAGTCCTCAGTCAGAGATCAGTGAGTCCTCCCAAGGAGCCGTGAGGCCTGACTGGCCACTGCTTCCCCTGTCAAACAGCTCAGACCCTAGGTGTGTACTGATTACATAACCCTGGGGCATGCCAGGCGCGGTGGCTCACACCTGTAATCCCAGCGATTTGGGAGGCCAAGGTGGGCGGATCACAAGGTCAGTAGTTCGAGACCAACCTGGCCAACATGGTGAAACCCCGTCTCTACTGAAAATAGCTGGGTGCACTGGCATGCGCCTGTAGTCCCAGCTACTCGGGAGGCTGAGGCAGGAGAAACGCTTGAACCCGGGAGGTAGAGGTTGCAGGGAGCCGAGATTGTGCCACTGCACTCCAGCCTGGGTGACAGAGTGAGACTCTGTATCAAAAAACAAACAAAACAAAACAAAAAAACCCTAGGGCAGCAGGCTCCCCGGAGGGACTTGCCTTTTCCTACAGGCGCCCTGCCAACGAGCAATGGACATTCTCCTACATCTGCTTGCATGGGGCTTCCCCTGCACCCCTCACAGGGGTGCCCCTGCCACCAGTTAACAAGACAGTCACTGACAGATGGACTCTGGAAGCTGGCAGGTGTGCTGATGCCTTGATCCTTTCCACTGTCAAAAAAAATAGCCAATCTCCTAGAACCTCCTGTGAACTAGAAGGCAGGAAAGCTTCATTTGAAAGGGCACCAGTTCCCGTACCCACTCACTCCCCAGATGAATCAGGAAACTCAGGACTGATGTTTGGGTATTTAACCCTAACCCAAGGTCCTCAGCCTGACTCCTCAGGGAGGACAACTGATGCCAGGATGAGTTTCAAATGTCACCTGGCTAGTGGGGAAGCCCTGACACCTCCCCCAAGGGAGCCTTCCCCTTTAGAGACCGCCAACTTCCCTCTATTTTCTCTAACGCATAATGGGGGCCCTGAGAGTTGCAAAGAAACGTTTGACTTTTCCACCAAAATACAATCCTTGCCTCGTCTTTGTGTATCTTTGGTTTTTTGTGGTCTTTCTTGGAGATGGCGTCTTGCTCTGTTACCCAGGCTGGAGTGCAGTGGCATGATCATGGCTCACTGCAGCCTCAGTCTCCTGGACTCAACAGATCCTCCCACCTCAGCCTCTCGAGTAGCTGGGACCATAGGCATGTGCCACAATACCTGGCTAATTTTTTTTTTTTTTTTGAGACACAGTCTCACTCTGTTGCACAGGCTGGATGGAATGCAGTGGTGTGATCTCAGCTCACTGCAACCTCTGCCTCCTGAGTAGCTGGGACTACAAGCATATGCCACCACAACTAGCTAATTTTTATATTTTTAGTAGCGATGGGGTTTTGCCATGTTGGCCAGGCAGGTCTTGAGAACCTGGCCTCAGTGATCTGCCCGCCTCAGACTCCCACAGTGCTGAGATTACAAGCGTGAGCCACCACACTCGGTTAAGTTTTTTGTATTTTTTTTTTAAGAGACGGGGTTTTGCCATGTTGCCGTAAGTACAACTGATCTGCCTGCCTTGGCCTCCCAAAGTGCTGGGATTACAGGCATGAACCACTGCACCCAGCCCAGCCAATTTCTTATTTTTATTTTTAGTAGAAACAACGTCTTACTACATGCCTAGGCTGGTCTTGAACTCCTGAGCTCAACTGATCCTCCTGCCTCGGCCTCCCAAAGTGCTGGGGTTACAGGTGATTCGTGTATCTTTGTGTATTGTGAGCTCTCTCTAAATGACACCTAAGAGATCACAATTCATGCTTGGAGGCCCATCAGGCAGCATTCCTTTCATCTGGTCATGCCCCTGGGGAAACAGCAAAAGCTTGTCCTGGCCTAAGACAACACATGTGACCACCTCAACTCCTTGCAGAAGAGGACACAGTGCCCGTGTCCTCCTTAGAATGGCCCAATTCCAGATCAACCAAACTGGGCACTGCAGAGGCTGGACAGGCAGGCCATAGCACTGAGGCAATGGAGTGTGCATGTCCCAGTTCCTGTAGCCGGGGGCCCCGTTACCCCCGGACATTACCTTATCCAAGAGCTCCCTCGTCTCTTCGGTCAGAGGGTCGTGGGAAAACATGCAGTCGTCACCATTGATGCAGTTCCCAGTGGTGTGGTACAGCTTACACGGGAAATCACGTTCATGGCAAATTAAGGTAAACGCTTCATCTCACAGAACGCCCCCCTCCCCCACCACAGACCCAAGGCAGAATCCAACTCCCTTTGTTTTGGAGATGAGAAATCTGAGCCCAGAGAGGTGAGGCGATGTGCTAAGGGCTGCTCAGTGGGTTGGCAGGAAATCCACGGAGAGACCCCGGCACTCCAGACAGCAGGGCACTTCCAGCCCCACTACATTGGCTGGGGGCTGCGTCCTCAGATGGTCAACCAGAGACTAGGGAAGTTAAACGACTCGCCCAAGGTATAAAACCACCTGGAAGAATCTCAGCCAATGGTATGGGCCAGTCTTGAGAGCCTATGTAAACAGAACATGCTCCAAGTGCGTCTCAGTTTACTCCCTGGAAGGATGGGAAAGACAGACCCCTCTGAGGGCGGACGTGAGTGTTAAATGAGATGGAGACTCACAGAAAGCTCTTGGCACAGAGAGAAAGCACAGTGCAGGAAGATCAGCTGTTACTACCATCAAGGAGCAGAGAAGTTCTGCGCCCTCATTCAGACCAGATGCCGGCACTAAAAGGATATCGTGCATATAAGGGCAGTTCTCAGCTCTGGCGCAAAATCCAGTGATGTAAAACTTGCACAGTTCTCGCTTCTTCGGGAGTTCGATGTCATGGCTAAAATTACAGTGGTCTCCCTAGAAGAGAAGCAACGAAAACATAAGGTGGTGGCGTGGGAAGCTCTTGCTTACTTCTGTCTGCAAAGGGAAGAAATACTCTGTCACTGCTGGTGCATGGAGGGGCCAATGGCAGAAACGAATCCCCCTTAGGAAAGGAAGACAGGTCTAGGAAGGGCAGGTCCCAAAGGCTGTTGGGACTAATTTTTTTTATATTTTTTTGTAGAGACAGGGTCTCACTATGTTGCCCAGGCTGGTCTCAAACTCCTGGGTTCAAGTGATCCTCCCACTTTGGCCTCCCAAAGCACTGGGATTATAGCCATGAGCCACTAAGCCTGGGTACTTCCTGAATTTAAAGAAAAGCCTTTTGTCCATTTTTCTTCCTCCCAGACCTTGGATGTGATGCTCGGAGGCACAGCAACCACTGTGTAACCATGAGGACAAAAGCCATATGTTTAAAGATGGCAGAATAGTAAGCAGGAATGAGCCTAGGTCCCCCAGGGTACCCCTGACCACTGCGCTGCCAGCTACTGCCCACCCAGCTCCAGACTCCTGGTTCTGAGAGACAAATGTCTATGTGTTGAAGCCAATTTTGTTAAGTTTTCCTGTACTTCCGGTTGAACACAATCTCAACGACACAATACCTAGGTGAAATCCAGGATTGTGTTCTCCATTCCTCATCATTCAGTCCTCAGGAATCACTCACTATAACCGTGAACTGAAGACAGAAGCTGATCTGTCCCCCTAACTTTTACGAATGCCTACTCATTTGTCTTATTTATTTACTTATTTTTGAGACAGAGTCTGGCTCTGTCGCCCAGGCTGGAGTGCAATGCCACGATCTTGACTCACTGCAACCTCCACCACCCGGGTTCAAGCGATTCTCCTGCCTCAGCCTCCCGAGTAGCTGGGAGGCTGAGGAAGGAGAATGGCATGAATCCAGGAGGCAGAGCTTGCAGTGAGGCAGAACTTGCAGTGAGGCGAGATCGCACCACTGCACTCCAGCCTGGGCGACAGAGAGAGACTCGGTCTAAAAAAAATAAAAAAGAGAGAGAGAGAGAGATGGGATCTATGTTGCCCAGGGTGTATTCATTTGTTTTTGCTTATATGTATTTCAAGTTTCTCAACAGAATAGAAATTGTAACTACATAAGAAATACTGCCCGGGCACGGTAGCTCACATTTGTAATCCCAGCACTTCAGGAGGCTGGAATCAGGAGTTTGGGACCAGCCTGGCCAACATGGCGAAACCCCGTCTCTACTAAAAATACAAAAATTAGCCGGGTGTGGTGGCGGGCGGGCACCTATAGTCTCAGCTACTCAGGAGGCTGAGGCAGGAGAATCGCTTGATCCCAGGAGGCGGAGGTTGCAGTGAGCCGAGATCACACCACTGCACTCCAGCCTGGGTGACAGTGAGACTTAGTCTCAAAGGAAAAAACAAATTATTTTATACACAACATTATTTGTTTGAAGCATCTATTTCTTCCCAAGACAGATGCAAGGGTGCAGTGTGCCCTGAGCACACATCTGCTGGTGTCTGTTGCTGCCTGGGATACTGGGGTAAGAAGCTGCCGGCTGAACTAATACTGGGTTATTATACTTGTTTCCTTCAGAACTCTGTGGTCATTGGTCCATCTTCTGACATTGAACTTTGCTATGAAGTCCAAGGTTAACCTCATCCTCCCCTCCTCTTCTATCTGGATGCTTTAATCATTCCCCATTCAACCCTGAAGCTCAATAACTTCACCAGGATATGCTGCTGCTTTGCATTCACATCAACCTCCATAATTACGTTTCAGGCTATATGGATTGGTTGAAAATTTTGGCCAAAAAACTCCCCTAAAACCAAAAGTCCTCATCTTACTGGGGGTCCTCCTCACTCTGAAAGGTAACCTGAGTCTTTCAGGCCCCCCAGGCAACTCCCAGTATCGGCAAGTGTCCACAAGGACTACACAGTCACTCCCACCCACCCTCACCACGGCTCCAGAACATTCTGGAAGCCATGTGTCTTCTGGGGGCTATGGCCTCCTAGAGGTGCCCAGGAGCTTTCAGCGCTCCTTACCCAGGTGCAGCGCCCTTCCACGAAGTACTTGCAAATGACTTTGCCTTTCTTGTCCGACTGCTGGTGGGGCTTGTCATGGTCACGACTCCGGTAGCTTCCACCACCACCGTCCTGCAATGGACAGGGTGTGGACGTAAAGGGGAATGAAAGGGAAGGGTAGAGATGGGATCGGGGTTAATAAAAAGCACGGGAGAAGGGGATGAGGACTCCCTTCAGACCTTACAAGAGCACCGATGGGCAGGCTGCATCTAACACTGAGGCTGCGTGCACATTTAAGCCCCACGGTGTGCGGTGTTGCTGCCTGGTGAGGAAAAGCTCTAGCCTTTAGAGCTGTTAGCCACTTACACCTCAAGTTCCACACTACTGTGCAGCAACACGTCCACCACACCCAGAGGTGGTGGCATGGGTCTCCCTGCAAAACCTTCCAGGGCTAACTGGATGGTTCACCTAGAACCTTCTGAACCTCACAGATGTGTCAGGTATGGCTGCAGGTGCTGCTAATGACATGGTTTTAAACACAGGGTCTCAGCAGCAGCGCATCTCCCCAGGATAACTCTAGTTGTCGCTGGTTATGCTGGTCAACACTGGCCAGCCCTTTGAGGGGTGGCTGATGGCAGCAAGGATCAGCTTCACAGAATGACTCACTAAACGGAAAAAGGGCTAAGAAGGGACCTTGGCCCAAACATCAGATCAGAGTGGAGTCAACTCACGCCCATGTCCTCATCATAGAAGTCTTCGTCATCGTTCATTCCGCCCTTGTTCATCCCTCCTCGGCTGCCACCTCGGCCTCGGCCCCGGCCCATTCCTTTCCCTCGACCTCGGGAGCCCCTGCCACGGCCTCGACTTAGCCCTGTGGAGGGGAGACTGTGTGAAGATCTGCTGACCACCCCCTCCCCACCCCCAGGACCGGATTCCAGCAGCTGCTGGAATCCCTGCCCCACCCAGTGTGTCCTCTCCAGGCCCCTGCCCACCTCGGCCTCGGCTGTCCTTGGAGCGGCGGTACTGGTTCAGCTCCTTGGAGTACTCGTCATAGTCGTCGTCTCCCATTGGCTCCTCACTCTCTCCATACTGGAATGCGCAGAGGAGAGGGCAGGAGAGCGTCAGGTAGGGAACAATGAACACTGTCCCCACCTACACACTGCTCCTTTTTGAAGGATGGTGACCATCCAGGGGACTCATACCATAACCCATTTCCACACAGCCTGATGACAGGTGGTCCCAATCCTTCCCACTGCAGTCTTCACTCTGAAGACCTGACCCAATAGGCAAACCCAGCATGGAGCCTCCCTACGTACACATCACTGTGGGGCTCTAAAAGGGAGTGGGCAGTGGACTGTGGGCTGGCATGGAAGGTCTGTGGGTAGGACCAGGATGGCAAGTGCAGTGCACCTGCCGCTCCTCCTCCTGGGTTGGGGCAGGGATGAAGGACCACGTGCCTGGCTGGAAATGTCTCTAGAGGACTTTCAGGAAACTTCTCTCTAGTGACGGGATGTTTTCACAGCACATCCTGTGATACCTCTTCTTTTTCTTTTTTTGAGACAGAGTCTTGCTCTGTCACCTAAGCTGGAATGCAGTGGTGCGATCTCGGCTCACTGCAACCTCGACCTCGCGGGTTCAAGTGATTCTCCTGCCTCAGACTCCTGCATGAATAGCTGGGACTACAGGCGCGTGCTACCACACCCGGCTAATTTTTTGTATTTGTAGTAGAGACAGGGTTTCACCGTGTTAGCCAGGATGGTCTCCATCTCCTGACCTCGTGATCCACCCGCCTCAGGCTCCCAAAGTACTGGGATTACAGGTGTGAGCCACCGCGCCCGGCCGATACCTTTTCTACTTTAAACCACATGAAGGTTTTATCTATTCCAAAATGATAAATGAATATTTTTAAACACATACATCTGCCCTCTGAGGCTTCCCTTTCTTCAGAAGGGCCGTATGTCTTCCCACCTTGGCCTCACAGCCTCTACCAGCAGTGCTCACGCCCTGGAAAGCCCACCAGCCTCACCCCGACGTCCCCAGGGCCAGAGGAAACCTTACGTCCATCTCTTCCTCGTAGAAATCCTCTTCATCCTCCGGGTGGTCTCCTCCCATAGAGCCTCTGCCCCTGCCTCGGCTGCCCCTGCCCATGCCGCGGCCTCGCGATCCTCCACGGCTTCCTCGTCCCCTGTAGCCCCGGCCCCGGCCTCGGCTGCCTGCATGGAGATTCAGATAGTGAGCCTCCAGCAGGAGCAGATGCCACCAGCAAGAAAGAAGACAACCCACATTTTGCTCCTGAAGTCAATCACTTCAGCTGCCTCCTCCTCCTTCTCCTCCTCCTCCTCCTCCTCCAAGAAGCCTTCCTAGATGCCCCAGGTAGGCTACTGGACCCTCTGGTTCTCTCAATGGGGGTCCCTCAGCACCCCGGACACACAGCTACTCCAGTACTCACTCCCCTTCCTCACAGGGACTTGTCCACTTAGAACTGCACTGTCCAATATGGCAAACACCAGCCCACGGGCTAATGTGCAACTAACACGTCTGGTCCAAACTACAAGATGCTAGGCTTGAAGTCTGACAAGACTAGCTAGCCCTGTAGTTTGGACCTGTGATTTAGACAAGAGTCCAAAACACACATTGGACTTCAAAGACTTAGTTAAAAAAAAAAAAGAGGCTGGGTGTGGTGGCTCATGCCTGTAATCCCAGAACTCTCGGAGGCTGAGGTGGGCAGATCACCTTAGGTCAGGAGTTTGAGACCATCCTGGCCAACATGGTGAAATCCTGTTTCTACTAAAAATAGAAAAATTAGCCAGGTGTGGTGGCACACACCTGTAATCCCAGTTACTCAGGAGGCTCAGGTGGGAGAATTGCTTGAACTCGGGAGGCAGAGGCTGCAGTAAGCTGAGAATGCGCCACTGCACTCCAGCTTGGGCAACAGAGTGAGACCCCGTCTCACACACACACACACACACACACACACACACAAAAACCCAAATGAGAAAGAATATAAAATATCTCATTTGTCTAATTTGATTACACGTTGAAGTAAGATTTTAAACATATTAGGTTGAAAACAGATTATCCAAATTAATTTAATTGGTTTCACTTTTTTCTTCACTTAAAAAAAAAAAAAAGTGGCCAGGTGCAGTGGCTCAATCCTATAATCTCAGCACTTTGGGAGGCCCAGTTGGGCAGATCACTTGAGAACAGGAGTTCGAGACAAGCCTGGCCAACATAGCAAAAACCCCATCTCTACTAAAAATACAAAAAATTAGGCCAGGCGCAGTGGTTCACACCTGTAATCCCAGCACTTTGGGAGGCCAAGGCGGGTGGACTGCCTGAGCTCAGGAGTTCAAGACCAGATTGGGCAACACAGTGAAACCCATCTCTACTAAAAATAAAAAAGCCAGGCGTGGTGGTGCAGGCCTGTAATCCCAGCTACTGGAGAGGCTAAGGCACGAGAATTGCTTGAACCTGGGAGGCGGAGGTTGCAGTGAGCCAACATGGTGCCACTGCACTCCAGCCTGAGCGACAGAGTGAGACTCTGTCTCAAAATAAATAAATAAATAGGCTGGGCGCGGTGGCTCACGCCTGTAATCCCAACACTTTGGGAAGCTGAGGCGGGCGGATCACGAGGTCAGGAGATCGAGACCATCCTGGCTAACATGGTGAAACCTCGTCTCTACTAAAACTACAAAAAATTAGCTGGGCATGGCGGCAAGCACCTGTAGTCCCAGCTACTCAGGAGGCTGAGGCAGGAGAATGGCGTGAACCCAGGAGGCGGAGGTTGCAGTGAGTCGAAATTGTGCCACTGCACTGCAGACTGGGCGACAGAGCGAGACTCCATCTCAAAAAAATTAATTAAATAAATAAATAAATAAATAAGCTGGGTGTGGTGGCACATGCCTGTAATCCCAGTTACTTGCGGGAGTGAGGCACAAGAATTGCTTGAACCTGGCCGGGCGCAGTGGCTCACACCTGTAATCCCAGCACTTTGGGAGGCCGAGGTAGGCGGATCACGAGGTCGAGAAATCGAGACCACCCTGGTCGCCAACATGGTGAAACCCCATCTCTACTAAAAATACAAAAAAGCCGGGCATGGTGGTAGGCGTCTGTAATCCCAGCTACTTGGGAGGCTGAGGCAGGAGAATCACTTGACCCCTGGAAGCGGAGGTTGCAGTGAGCCGAGATCGCGCCATTGCACTCCAGCCTGGGCAAAAAGAGTAAAACTCTGTCTCAAAAAAAAAAAAAGAATTGCTTCAACCCAGGAGGCACAGGGTAGAGGCTGCAGTGAGCCTAAATCGTGCCACTGCACTCCAGGATGGGTGACAGAGCAAGACTCTGTCTCCCAATAAACAAAAAAGAGTGATGGGATCTCGTTGTGTTGCCCAGGCTGGCCTCCAACTCCCGGGCTCAAGTGATTCTCCCGCCTCCACCTCTCAAGTAGCTGGGACTATCCAGTGTCCTTTTCACTTTTTAAATGTGGCTACCAGAAAATATAAACGACATGGTGGCTTCCAATCTATTTCTACTTGACAGCACTGGTCTAGGATCTCCCCAAAGCACAGGGGCTGCCCCAGGGAGGTATCCAAGAAAGACTGCTAGAAGAACGAATGGGCTGGGCGCGGTGGTTCACGCCTGTAATCCCAGCACTTTGGGAGGCCGAGGTGGGCAGATCACGAGGTCACGAGATCGAGACCAGCCTGACCAACATGGTGAAACTCCGTCTCTACTAAAAATACAAAAACTAGCTGGGCGTAGTGGCACGTGCCTGTAATCCCAGCTACTCAGGAGGCTGAGGCAGGAGAATTGCTTGAACCCGGAAAGCGGAGGTTGCAGTGAGCCAAGATCGCGCCACTGCACTCCAGCCTGGCGACAGAGCAAGACTCCGTCTCGAAAAAAAAAAAAAAAAAAAAAGAATGAATGAACAGCTACTCAACAAGCTGGGCCTCAGGCAGGGCTCACAAGTCTGAGAACCCCTGCACTGGAAGATTCCAGAAGCCATTCTCAGGCTGGGCAGTCTTTCTGGCAGGAGATGGTTCGACGGTTCTTTTTGGTTGATGTTGTTGGCCAGGCTGGTCTCGAACTCCTGACCTTAGGTGATCCGCCAGCCTTGGCCTCCCAAAGTGCTGGGATTACAGGCATGAGCCACTGCGCCGGCAGAGATGTGTTCTAAGAGGCCAGTCAGGGCTACCGTGTCTCTGGTGCTCAAGCCTCCTCCACCTTCCTCCCAAAGGACACAGGTTCAAGGTTCAGAGGTGTGGCAGTGGCAAGGACTGCAGTCACACCTTGTCAGGTGATGGGGCTGGGAGAATGGGGGAGCACTGCTGTGGGGTGTGGCAGCCAGCTGTCAGTGACCATGGCCCAGGTGAAAGAGAAGCTGTTCCCTTCTCCCCCAACAGCTGACCAGGAAGTGACCTTTCGGGCACGCTGGCCTTCTCCCTGCCTCACACCAGCCTGGTACCACCCCAACCACAGCCCAGCGGGTGATCTCTCCGGTCTCCTGTGCCATGCACATGCAGATCCTGGCCCTTCTTTGTACACTTATCCTAACCCTAAGTGACCAAACTTGAGGTTCTGTGAGACCAGGCCACCGGGGTTGGCCCAGGTGGCACCGATGCCCCAGAGGAGAAACTGTAAGGGCAGGGCTCACCTCGGCCGCGGCTGCTGCCCTCCTTGGCACGCCGGTACTGGTTCAGCTCTTTGGTGAAGTCGTCATAGTCCTCCTTGCCCATGTCCTCCTCCTCGTCGCCCTCATATTCCCCATACTGCTCATTCTCGTAGTCCTCGTACATGCCATAACTCTTGCTGTCCATCTTGGAGTATGCCTTCTTGGGCAGGGGCGTGGCATGCGATGGGGGGTACTGCTGGTGGGACTGCGTCCCAGAGATGGGGAAAAGAGGTGAGCCGGATCCCACAGCCACGGGTGCAGACTACCAAGATACCCAGGGTTCCCTAAACAAACATGTCTGTCTGGGTGTCATTACTGTCCCAGGGTTGCACTGCTGGTCTCCAGCCCCTCTGGGGACTGGTTCTCGTACCAGGGAGTGGGAGTAGCAGCGGGCCCAAGTGTTTCTGTTCTTCATAAAGGGCCAGAACTAGAAAGAAAACAGAACCACAGACCCCCGATCCCTGATGAACAAAGGGGAGGAGAAGGCAGCATTTCCCAAGGATGCAGAGGAAGCGCACGGGGAGGGGCCTGGGAAGCAGGCGGGGGCTGCTCGGTCACAATTTTCCTAGGGCCCTGGAATTCAATAAATGGCCTGCTTGGCAGCTAGGCTAGACAGCCATCTCAAATGATGCTTTCCAAAGTGTGGTAATGCCAAGTGGTACTAGAAGAAGTTAAAGATACTCATAAAAACGGAAGCAACCAAGACATCCTTCAACAGGTAAATGGATAACAAACTGGTATATCCAGACAATGGAGTAATGATTAATATGTAACAATAAAGTGTGTATTGGGCAAAACCCAGAGAACTACACAACCCTAAGTAATAACAATGTATCAATACCGGCTCATCAATTCTAACAAAGTTACCACAACAATGCAAGACATTGGTAATGGGAAACTGGAGGCAGGGAAGGGGGCAGGCGGAGGGGAGAAGGGAACTCTACTACTACCTGCTCAATTTTGAATAAACTTAAAACAGTTCTAAAAAATAAAGTCGGGGGGCTGGGCGCGGTGGCTCATGCCTGTAATCCCAGCACTTTGGGAGGCCGAGGAGGGCAGATCACAAGGTCAGGAGATGTAGACGCGAAATGCGATCTCTACTAAAAATGCAAAAATGCAACAACAACAACAAAAAAATAGCCAAGTGTGGGGCAGGCACCTGTAATCCCAGCTACTTGAGAGGCTGAGGCAGGAGAATTGCTTGAACCCGCGAGGCAGAGGTTGTAGTGAGCAGAGACTGCACCATTGCACTCCAGCCAGGGTGACACAGCGAAACAACAACTGAAAAAAATTAAAATAAAGTCCGGGCACAGTGGCTCATACCTGTAATCCCAGCACTGTGGGAGGCCCAGGCAGGCAGATCTCTTGAGGTCAGGAGTTCCAGACCAGCCTGGCCAACATGGTGAAACCCAGTCTCTACTAAAAATACAAAATGAATTAGCCGGGCATGGTGATGGGCGCCTCTAATCCCAGCTACTCGGGAGACTGAGGTGTGAGAATCACTTGAACCCGGGAGGCAGAGGATGCGGTGAGCCAAAGTTGCGCCACTGCACTCCAGCCTGGGCGACAGAGTGAGACTCTGTCTCAAAAAATAATTAAAATGAAAATTAAAAAAAAAAAAAAAAAGTTGGGCCAAGCGTGGTAGCTCACGCCTGTAATCCCAACACTTTCGAAGGCAAAGGCAGGCAGATCACAAAGTCAGGAGTTCGAGACCAGCCTGGCCAACATAGTGAAACCCCGTCTCTACTAAAAATACAAAAAAAAAAAAAAAAAAAAAATTAGCCAGGTGTGGTGGTGGGCACCTGTAATCCCAGCTACTTGAGGGGCTGAGGCAGGAGAATCGCTTGAACCAGGGAGGCGGAGGTTGCAGTGAGCCGAGATTGTGCCACTGCACTCCAGCCTGGGCGACAGAGCAAGACTCCATCTCTAAATAAATGAATGAATGAATGCATAAAAAAGTCGGCTGCACATGGTGGCTCATGTCTGCAATCCCCGCACTTTGGGAGGCCGAGGTGGGCAGATCATTTGACCCCAGGAATTTGAGACCAGCCTGGGCAACATTTTGAAACCCCATCTCTACCAAAAGTACAAAAATTAGCCTTGGTGTTACGGCCCATGGTTCCAGCTACTTAGGAGGCTGAGGCAGGAAGATCACCTGAGCCCAGGGAGCTTGAAGCTGCAGTGAGGTGAGATCACACCACTGCACTCCAGCCTGGGCAACAGAGTGAGATCCCATCTCAATAAACAAACAAACAAACAATAAAGCCCACTAATTTTAAAAAATCCGTATTATACAAAAACAGGACAATGCAAAATACAGCTAGACACACATACACACATACAAGTACTTTAGCAGATCTTTAAAATGCCTCCAGCTCTAGTTCATAAAAAGCACGCAATGTTCCCTCCATTTCCTGCCTCCCTCAGGTTTGAAGGCCAAACCTACACCAGTAGATCAATCTCAACTATGGTATTGGACAATGAATCATTTGTTGTGATGGATGATGCTGGGTCATGGGATACCTGGGACAGCCTTAAAGACCTACTAACTTTAAAACATTTCTCAACCAGCCGGGCACAGTGGCTCTCGCCTGTAATCCTAGCACTGTGGGAGGCCAAGGCGGGCAGGTCACCTGAGGTCAGGAGTTCGAGGCCAGCCTGGCCAACATCATGAAACCCTGTCTCTACTAAAAATACAAAAATCAGCCAGGCAAGGTGGCACATGCCTGTAATCCCAGCTACTCAGGAGGCTGAGACAGGAGAATCACTTGAACCCGAGAGGTGGAAGTTGCAGTGAACCGAGATTGCCCCACTGCACTCCAGCCTAGGCGACAGAGCAAGACTCCGTCTCAATAAATAAATAAATAAATAAACAAGACAAAACATTTCTCATCCAAACCTGGACACCCACGTGCCAACAAATACTGGGTAAAGTAATCATAAGATGATTTGCGGCCGGGCGCGGTGGCTCACACCTGTAATCCCAGCACTTTGAGAGGCCAAGGCAGGCAGATCACGAGGTCAGGAGATGGAGACCATCCTGGCTAACACGGTGAAATCCTGTCTCTACTAAAAACACAAAAACTTGGCCGGGAGTGATGGCAGGTGCCTGTAGTCCCAGCTACTCAGGATGCTGAAGCAGAAGAATGGTACGAACCCAGGAGACAGAGCTTGCAGTGAGCTGAGATTGCACCACTGTAGTCCAGCCTGGGCGACAGAGTGAGACTCCGCCTCAAAAAAAAAAAAAAAAAAAAAAAGATGATTTGCTTTTCTCTTATGGGATTTTCTGGGGGAAGAAATGGTATACAAACTGAACAAATAATTTAAATTGCTGCTTGAAATGAGAGCGACAGTGGCCGAGTATCTAACCTCTGCCTACTGGCTACTTGAGAACATTTCATTCTCTTGCCAATTTCCCAAAAAGGTCATTTGTGAACAGTGGAAGCCAGTCAGCCGTGACGTGGACCAGTCAGCATCTTTCTCTGAGACATACAGGGCCTTGCTAAGGCTGCATGGAGGAGGCTCGAGAGCATGCCTCATGGAGGTCAGCTAGGGCCTGGGTTCAAATCCCAGCTCCTCTACTTCAGAGCTGGGCAACCCTGTTGAAATTTTCTTTTCCTTTTGAGACAGGATCTTGCTCTGTCACCCAGGCTAGAGTACAGTGGCTGATCATAGCTCACTGCAACCTTAAACTTCTGGGCTCAAGGGATCTTCTCACCTCTGCCTCCTGAGTAGGTGGAACTACAGGCATGCCTGGTTAATTTTTTTATTTTTTTGTGGGGGTCTCACTTGGTTGTCTAGGCTGCCTTGTTGAAATTGTCTAAGTTTCAGTTTCCTTACTCATAAAATGGGGATTAAATTAATACCTGATGGCCCAGGACTGAAACTCACAAAAAATGCCCAGAACACAGCAAGTGCTCAAGAAACACAAGCAGTTGAACTCCTCCCGGCCCCAGAGCTCAGCAGTGCACGCCGGTCACTCACCGGCGCATATGGGGGGCTGTACTCTCTGTACTTGCGGTGCCCTTTCTCACTGGGGCTGAAATCCGAGTCATCTGAGAAGTCAGAGAAGTCATCGCTAGAAGAAGCATGGCGCTGTAATGACAGGGGAAGGAGACTCAGCAACCCTGCCGCAGGCGGGCCACTCGGGCGCAGTCAGCCTCAGGACAAACTATGCTGGCATGTGCCACAGGGCTCTGTGCTTCACCTGAAACACCTCACCTGGGGCACTTAGTGGCAACGGAGCATAAGCTACCAACTCTTTTAAAAAAGGTCTTTATCCAATTTGAGATAAGCAAAGGCATTAAGAGTGCCCTCTGGGGTGGACAGCAAAAGCTCAGCCCCTGGGGCTCTCAGCCAGGCCCAATGCCAGGCAGTGGCAGTCCCAGGGGATCTCCGACCTACTTTGTGCTTGGATTTCCTCCTCTTCTTCGACCTCCTTTTCTCTTTCTCCCGCTCTTTCTTCCGTTTCCGCTTCAGTCTCCTGTGGGACTTCTCCTCGTCCGAATCACTGTGATGCTTCTCCCCCTTTTCTTTCCGGCTTCTCTCAGGCCCTCCGGAGGTATCCTGGGTCTCCTCTGCCCCATCATCTTCCAGTTCGCCTTCTTCCAACTCTCCATCTTCCCTACAAACAAACCCCAATCCCACCATGAACACAGGGTTTGAGAGGAGACCTCCTAGGGCTCTGGGCTGGCCAAGGCTGACAGGAACCGAAGGCCTGACTGCTATGAGCGAAGTGAGACCCTGGGAGGACATGGGGGCCATGGCCTCTTGTTCCATCCCTTATCCTCCCCCTGAAAGAACTGTGCTTGCTCCAGTCTAACCTGGCTGGGGGAGGGGTAGGAGTTTAAGGGCATTACCACTAACACCGGGACACATCTACGCCAGATTTCCCAACAGAACTAGTGTTCTTAGAAGAAGAAACCGACAAGGTGCTGTGGTCACATAAGCAGGAAGAGCCCCATCTTGGGGATTCATAATGCTTAATGCTGCAGAACTTCCAGGAAGCCCCATAGTCCAGAAACCCACACAGCTCTGCTGTGAAGCACTTGGGGCACTTCTAAACCTTGCTTGACCACAGAAGTGTCTCTCCCAGGGAGCACAGACCCGCATCCCCTCCCTCCCAGGCCCAGGATTGCCTGCTGGGCCCCGGGCCCCAGTGAGCTGGGCGTCAGTGCCACCTGAGCCTGAGGGCGGTGGCTGTGCACCGTGGAGAGGGCCTCGGTTCTGAACCAGGGGTGGCCCCAAGCTACCTGGGACCCACCCACAGGCAGGCCTGGGCTGTAGCCTGAGAACCCTCTAAGTACTTTATTACAAAAGCCCCATGAGAACCGCTGGAAACAGGCTCAGAGTCCCAGGTCACCAGGTCTGACCCACCCTCGTCAGTCCCACACCTCTAGGCTGGAGGCAAGCAAACACTGAGCAGCTGGAGGAGGGGGGACGGATCCCAGGCCCCTCCTGAGGGCCTCACATGATACCGTAGGCCCTGCTTTCTCTCCCTCCTCTGACTCACCTCCAGATAGTGGAACCCCTTCTGGCTCCCCATCCTACACTCTTCCAATTCCCCCATGTCACCCCAATCTCCGGTACTTTAAAAGTGCTCTCCAAACATGACAGACACTGCCCAGTGGACATTCTGCATATGTAAATATCTATGGGGTGGGGTAGCAGTGAGGAAGAAATTGGGTTCAGGAGGGGGAGGCTGGAAAAAGAATCCAGTTTTTGAGCCAAACCCACAGACACAGTGTTCACAAGTACAGGAGCTGGTAAAGGAAAAAAACAATTTTTTTGAATAATTTTAAAAAGCTCCCAAAGTTCCCCACGAATGACCACAAAAAGGCTTGCGTGAGAACATCCAACTCCTTCCGTCTCAATTAACTAGGACACAAAGAGAAGTGATGTAAGGAGGAAACATCACGAGCCCAGGCCCCAAAAGGTTAGCCACAAATGGAGCTATCTCTGCGGAAAGGCCCGCAGCTGCCCAAGCGGGAGCCAATGTATTAGGTGTGCTTGCCTGAAGGTTCCAGGGCATGTGGCAGACTCCTCCTCCCAGGACCCTCCACTGTCCTTTCACTTATGTCCCTCCCTTTGTCTGCCTCGGGGCTGCTACCCAAACATCAAGCAGCGCCTCAAGAGAAGCTTTTTCTATGAACTCTCACTCCCAGTTCAAAGGGGATGGGTTCTATTTCAAACCCAAGTGGCCCAGCCCCACAGATACCCCTGGGCAGAGGTCAAGGGCAACTCTCAAAACAGAATGCAGGACACAAAACTCTTTCTGCTGCTTCAAAGTCAACAACACAGGTGACCTGACCCATGTGCACCTTGTGTTGCTTCCCCAACTAGCAAACTTGGAATGGGGCGGGGGCGCAGGCTGCAGTCCTGACAAGGGAGGTGCCTTCCCGCTGGGGTGCGGCCCACAGAAACCAGGCATGGAGCAAAGTCCTCACTGGACGCCTCACCCACACCGAAAGGGCCACATGACTGGGAAAACTGGTTTTGTCCCAAGGGAGAAGCTGTTACTCAGTGACATGGCAAACTTCCCGCTGCCGGGAGCTGTGCAGACACTGGGAGGTGGCACCCTGATGGGAATACTGCGGGCGGGCCAGGGCCACACCTCAAGAGAAAGGGAGAGACGGACACACTGAGCGGGAGAAGGCCCGGGACAGACTGGAGGTGTACATGCTGGGGTTCCATAAAGAAAAGCTAAGAACAACATTACTCTCGACACTTAAGTCTAGAAGGGATAAAGCTGAGAGGGACATGATCACCACCCAGGCCACTAATATTTTAAATGCCATATCTGTGCCAGGTTGCTTGACTACCTCCTTTTCTGCACTGACAAGAAACTTGGTCCACAAGGCAGGTGCCTGATCATAAGGGCTGGGTCAGCTGAGCCGGAGTGGGTGGCAGCCTCAGCACGCCCTCCCTTATGTCCAACACCGCGGCACAGCAGTCAACAGTCTTGCCCAGGGTCAGCTGAGGCCTCCTTCCCTGTCCTGATGCCACTCGCTGGCTCGGACGAAGGTACAGGCTACTCTACATCTAACACCTGCGGGCAGAGGACAAAAGACCATTCAAGGAACTCCAAGAGCCTTAACCATCATCCAGAATGATTCTAGAAAGGAATCACCAAGGTAGAGAAGTGCAGCATTCAAATCCACCCTACAAAGACCTGAGCCAAAGAGGGATTCTGCACATTATCGATATTAACAGCTCCAGGCACATCTGGGCTCAAAGAGAATCAACCATACAACTTTTCACAAAACAGGCAGTGACTACTTGAAATTTTGTTTCCCTAAAGTTGAGAGAGGCAGAGAAACACATAGGATTTTTTTGTTGTTGTTAAACTGCTGCCGGTTGATGAAGGGGCACTGAGACAGCAACAATAAACGGATCGCTGCATTCTCAGGGCCATCTGGCCATGTCATGCCCTCAAGCCCCTCCGAGCCCTGGGCTAACCTCTGTCCACAGTCACCTCAAGGGGTCCACCCTCATGACACCCAAGATGCCCTCCTAGCTAAACGTCCTGCGTGAACACGAGGTCTTGACTATATTCTTCAGACTCTGTTCAACAGAAAGCAAAAAGAAAGGAAGTCAAGCCAAATGGGAATCCCGTGGGCCACCGGCGTGACGGCACAAAGGCGGTCTTGACAAAACAGCAACCAGGTTTCAGCGACGCCACTTAACAGACTGCCGGCAAAATCCGTGTCAGAGTGGGATTAAATGCCGAGGGAACATGCTTAATAGACCTCGACATAATCCCCCAAGAAAAGTGGGGGAAGCCCCACCGCGCTAATCATTTCAATCTAGAACTGCCAAACTCTCTTGAGACAAGCAAGCAGGAGAAAAGCCTGCCGCGGCGGCCTGTGCAGGGAGCACTCTATTCCCAGAGCCTGGATTGGCAACGCCTAACATGGCTGCACTCGGTCCGCTGCCCAGAGCCCTCGGGAACAAGAAAGCAACCACCCTGGGAGACCGACTTGGAACTGGCCCCCATGAGGAAATGGGAAGAGGCCAACGACTTGCCTTGAGCCAGTCCTGCCCCGTACCTCCCGGACAAAGCTCCCAGGTATTTCGGTTCCCATTTTCAGCGCTGGCTGCTCCTCCCCCTGGGTCAAAGAACAGATCTGGACGCCCACTCTAAGGAACAGGCCAACTCCACAGGGCCCACAAAGATGCTGGGTTCAGCACACACCATGGACTTGGCAAAAACAGTGCTTGGTAAAGACATTTCATGTTCAGACCGGGTGTGGTGGCTCATGCCTGTAATCCTAGCACTTCGGGAGGCCAAAGCAGGCAGATCACTTGAGGTCAGGAGTTCGGGACCAGCCTGGCCAACATGGCAAAACCTTGTCTCTACCAGTAATACGAAAATTAGCTGGGCACGATGGTGGGTGCCTGTAATTCCAGCTACTCAGGAGGCTGAGGCACAAGAACTTGAACCTGGGAGGCAGAGATTGCAGTAAGCCAAGATTGTGCCATTGCACTCCAGCTTGCGAGACAGAGTGAAACTGTGTCTCAAAAAAAAAAAAAAAAAAAAAAAAAAAAAAAAAAAAACCAAAACTGTGATCCCAGCACTTTGGGAAGCCAAGGCAAGCAGATCACCTGAGGTCAGGAGTTTGAGACTAGCCTTGCCAACATGGCGAAACTCTGTCTCTACTACTAAGAATGCAAAAATTAGACCAGTGAAGTGGTGGGTGGCTGTAGCCCCAGCTACTCAGGAGGCTGAGGTAGGAGAATCGCTTGAACCTGGGAGGCGGAGATTGCAGTGAGCCAAGATCGCGCCACTGCACTTCAGTCTGGGTGACAGGGCTAGAGACTCGGTTTCAAAAAAAAAAAAACAAAACAAAAGATATTTCATGTCCAAAGTAGACATGATATTTCAAAGGAGATATTTCATACTGCCTCATCCAGCAGCCTACAGATTCGGGCCTCATGCTCCTTTCTGCAGACCAAGTAACTCAACCAGCTCCACCTCTTCTCTGGAGTATGCTCTTAGTCTGTAACCTGAGCCTTGCTTTTCTGATCTACTGAATGGGATAACAGCAGCACCTATCTTAAGGGCTGTGAAGGTTAAATGAAATAATAGGGATAAAGCCCTTGACATGAGGAACAGGCACAAAGGAAGAAGCAGCTGTTGGTTTTAAAAACCAGCTAGCATGAGGGCATCTCTCCACGGAAAGCCCTAACTGGCTGGAATGCTAACTGGGAAGCATGTTCTCTATAAGAAAGCTACAGCCAGGGCCGGGCGCGGTGGCTCACGCCTGTAATCCCAGCACTCTGGGAGGCCAAGGTGGGCGGATCACCTGAGGTCGGGAGTTCGAGACCAGCCTGACCAACATGGAGAATCCCCATCTCTACTCAAAATACAAAATTAGTCGGGCGTGGAAGAACACGCCTGTAAACCCAGCTACTCGGGAGGCTGAGGCAGAAGAATCACTTGAACCTGGGAGGCGGAGGTTGCAGTGAGCCAAGATCACGCCACTACACTCCAGCCTGGGCAACAAGAGTGAAACTCCGTCTCAAAAAAAAAAAGAAAAAAGAAAGCTGCAGCCAGCTCTCCCTGACGGACACTGCTGACTGCTGGTCAACAAGTTCTTTCTACTTGGTCACAACCACACATACACTGTTCTCCCAACCCATCCTGCTGACAAAAGTGACAAAAGCAACGTCTCCCCTTCCTCAGCTCTAATCTAGGCAGTACCAGAAGCCACCAAGTGGCTAATCAAGACAAAAAGGCGTAGGGAGAGCTGAGCCCCGGGAAGGAACAAAGGCTTCTTACAGAAATGAAGCTTGGCAACATGGCAGCTCTCTAGACAAGAGGGTTGGACGAAAGCTGAAAGGGGCCCAGGGTTTATGCATCAACCTGGTTTACAAGAGTTAAAAAAAAAAAAAAAAAAAAAAGGCAAAGTACAACACAAAAGATGGAAACTCATGGGAACAGTTGCTGTTACCTTAAGATCATGAAAGCCCTTGATAAGAGGCGGCTAGGTTAATGTGAAGGTCAGGGTTATGATCATTAACTGCCCAGACTCTCAACAAATTGCCTGGGAAGGCTCTGAATGACCCATTAACTAGGGACAAAATTACAAAAATTACAAGGAGGCGCCGCCTCTTCAAATATTTAACAACCAGCCTAAACGCAGAAGTCCAGGATCCCCAAGTCCGATTCTGCGGACTAGTCGTTTACTAGGATTGAAGGCACAGGGCCTTTGCTTTAGAAATTCAGCTCAGGGCTCATGCCTAAGAAAGGCCTGAGACCTTCCCTTGAGTTAGGACGTAATGAAGCAGCCATAGGGGAAACCTCACTGAGGGATTTTCAGAGCCAGGAAATTCTTGAAATAAACCTCTGGGTCTTGCACATGCTTTTCAGTGTCCTTACTACCTAGGTTCATCAACCAGAAACCAAGAACAAATGTGCTCTGTGTCTCCTTTTCTTCAGCATTCTCAGGTGTCATCATAGCCTGCTCTGTGACGTCATGCCATTTCCATGGTAACGTGCCTACACCACGGCAACCACCCAAGTGAGGCACAAAACTGGCAAAGAGAAGTCCAGGCATCAGCATCTGTACCCTGTACCCCACACCCTCACTTCAACATAAGACAGTCTACCCACTGCTGGCATCTAGATATGAAGACACCTACTGGTGGATGTGACGATAGGAGAAATTGGAGCCATCTGAACCCAGCCTGGGTATTTGAGATATTAATTGTTAATCTTGTTAGGAATGAGTTTTGTAGTAAGGTTTTTTGTTTTGTTTTATTGTCTTTTCTTTTGAGACGGGGGTCTTACTCTGTCGCCCAGGCTGGAGTGCAGTGGTGTGATTTCGGCTCACTGCAACCTCCGCCTCCTGGGTTCAAGTGATTCTCATTCCTCAGCCTCCTGAGTAGCTGGGATTACTGACACCTGCCACCACGTCCAGATAATTTTTGTATTTTTAGTAGAAACAGGATTTCGCCATGTTGGCCAGGCTGGTCTCGAACTCCTGACCTCAGGTGATCCGCCTGCCTCAGCCTCCCAAAGTGCTGGGATTACAGGTGTGAGCCAACACGCGCGGCCTATAGTTATGTTTTTAAATAATCATAAAGTTAGAGATTCATATTGAAGAATCTACAGGTATAGGCCAGACACAGTGGCTCATGCCTGTAATCCCAGCATTTTGGGAGGCCAACGGAGGCGGATCACTTGAGCCCTGGAATTTGAGACCAGCCTGGGCAACATGAGGAAACCCCATCTCTACAGTAAATATAAAACTTAGCCTGGCAGCATGTGCTTGTAGTTCCAGCTACTCAAGACGCTAAGGCGAGAGGATCGATTCAGCCAGGAGGTCGAGGCTGCAGTGAGCTATGATTGCACCACTGCCCTCCAGCCTGGGCAACAGAGTGAGACCCTGTCAGACTGCTTGAGCCCAGGAGTTAGAGACCAGCCTGGGCAAAACAGTGAGACCCCGTCTCTACAAATAATTTAAAGACAGGGTCTCTCTGTGTTGCCCAGGCTGGTCTTGAACTCTTGGACTAAAGCCTGCCTTGGCCTTCTCCTGCCTTGGCCTCCCAAAGTTCTGGGATTAGAGGCATGAGCCATTGCACCCAGCCTCTATAAATAACTAAAGAAAAATTTTTTTCCATAATAAAAAGTTAAGAAAGAAAAAAGTTCTGGCCAGGCACGGTGGCTCATGCCAGTAATCCCAGCACTTTGGGAGGCTGAGGCGGGCGGATCACTAGATCAGGAGTTCGAGACCAGCCTGACCAACATGGAGAAACCCCATCTCTACTAAAAATACAAAAATTAGCTGGGCGTGGTGGCGCACGACTGTAATCCCAGCTACTCAGGAGGCTGAGGCAGGAGAATCACTTGAACCCGGGGAGGCAGAGGTTGCAATGAGCGATCGCACCACTGCACTCCAGCCTGGGCAACAGAGCAAGACTCTGCCTCGAAAAAAAAAAAAAATTAGCCAGGCATGGTGGCACACGCCTGTAGTCCCAGCTACTTGGGAGACTGAGGCAGGAGAATGGCTTGAACCCATGAGGTGGAGGTTGCAGTAAGCTGAGACCACGCCATTGCACTCCAGCCTGGGTGACAAATTGAGACTTCATCTCAAAAAAAAAGAAAAAGAAAACAAGAACTTCCAAGTGGGACAACTCAGCAATGTGAGGAGAGGCTGCAAGGTCCCCAAGCAGTTATTTAATAATTTCCCAGCAGAGAGCTGGAATCTGGGCTTGCAGGCCTCCACACTCCTCACCAAGGCCTAAACAGGCTCAGAGACAAGAAGGAATTTGCCCATGGGGTCACAGCAGGAAGAAGCAGAACTAGAAACTAAGTCCAGTACTTTCGGATGCAAAGACCAGCTCTTAACCTCTACAAATTATTTGACAACTACAAATTATGTCAAAAAGAGTAATTTGCTAAACAGGTCAACTGACAAAACAACGCCCACCCTGAAATGTATAATCGAGTAGGGAAAAATAAGATATACATACATAAAACAGACTTCATGAATCAGTATTCCAAGAAATGCCAGAATGAGGTACCAAGACTTTGGGCAAATTCCTTAAACATTCAGCACCCCAGTCTCCATAACTGTGCAGCACAGGCAACCATGGAGTCCCCAGGATGGTGTCATGGGAGAATCCCATGAGGCCATGTAACGCAAGCACTTAGCAGGAACCTTGCCCAGAATAAATGCTTAGGAGTAAAACCTACCCAAACACAAAGACACAAGGCCGATACGGTCCTTCCAATATGAAATGAAGGAAATGGTAGCATTTCAAAAATCTAACCAAAGACATCTGGATAGAGAATAAGGGCTCATGGAAAGACTGAAGGAATTCTGGCAAAAAAAAAAAAACAAAAAAAACATAGGACTCACCCCAACACAAAGAGAAAGCAATACAAATCCCAGGGAGTGAAATTCCAAAGTCCCCTAACATGAAAGGAATGCCTTCGCCCCCAAGTGTGCAGTGTCCACTCTGGGGTTTGTCCAAGCATGCAAACCACTTAGGCAGAACATTTCTGTAAAGCTTCAAACAGGCTGACCGTGAAAAAACCCAGCCTGCTAAAAGGAAGCTTGTGCAGACAAAGATGCCATTTTTTTTTTGCCTGAGTATCTATTCTTCCACTCCCACGAGCTCTGAAAATTTGCATTCTTGAGCAAAGGTATCTATCCCTCAGATCCAAGTTACTCCTGGCAGATGAACCTCTGGAATTTGCTTCTCAGCAAAGAAGAGTTTTCTAACCACCTTCTCATGCCAACTAAGCTTCAGATGGTTTAAAGCTGCAAAGATCATGGTTTTCATCAGAGGACCGATTTCTAACACTCCAGAGGAGAAAGTCTAATAATTTAACTTATGAACTAAGACTTCTCCTTGTTTATAATTATTTATTTATTTATTTTTGCACAGGGTCTTGCTCTGTCACCCAGGCTGGAGTGCAGTGGTGTGGTCATTGGTTCAATGCAGCCTTGATCTCCTGGGCTCAAGCAATCTTCCCACCTCAGCCTCCCAAGTAGATGGGACTACAAGCATGCACCACCATGCCCAGCTAATTTTTGTATTTTTTGTAGAGACAGGGTTTCAGGCCGGGCGCAGTGGCTCATGCCTGTAATCTCATTACTTTGGGAGGACAAGGCAGGCAGATCACTTGAGATCAGGAGTTCGAGACCAGCCTGGCCAACATGGTAAAACCCCGTCTCCACTAAAAATATAAAAATTAGCCCGTTGGCCAGGCACAGTGGCTCATGCCTGTAATCCCAGCACTTTCGGGAGGCCGAGGCGGGCGGATCACGAGGTCAGGAGATCGAGACCATCCGGGCTAACATGGTGAAACCCCGTCTCTACTAAAAAAAAAAAAAAAAAAAAAAAAACTACAAAAAAATAAGCCAGGCGTGGTGGCAGGCGCCTGTAGTCCCAGCTACTCAGGAGGCTGAGGCAGGAGAATGGCATGAACCCGGGAAGCAGAGCTTGCAGTGAGCTGAAATCGTGCCACTGCACTCCGGCCTGGGTGAAAGAGCGAGACTCTGTCTTAAAAAATATGTAAAAATAAAAATAAACAAATAAATAAGAGATCTGGGCCTAAGATTCTTAAGATTTATTCATATACCACCTAAAGAATTTCTTGGCCAGGTGCAGTGGCTCACGCCTGTAATCTCAGCACTTTGGGAGGCCAAGACCGGTGGATCACCTGAGGTCAGGAGTTCAAGACCAGCCTGGCCAACATGGTAAAACCCCATCTCCACTAAAAACACAAAAATTAGCTGGGTGTGGTGGCGCACACCTGTAATCCCAACTACTCAGGAGGCTGAGGCAGGAGAATCGCTTGAACCCAGGAGGCAGAGGTTGCAGTGAGCTGAGATCATGCCATTGCACTCCAGCCTACGTGACAGAGTAAGACTCTGTCTAAAATAATAATAATAATAATAATAATAATTTCTTAAGAAGAACTGACACAACCTATTTGTTAATTTCTAGTCACCTGTGGGTTCCTTAAGGGCAGACAAGAATGAGGTTCACAGTAACCCCACATTTCCAAGGGCCCAGCACAGGGCCAGGTACAGACTGGGTACATGCTCAGTGCATATTCTATATGAAGTATCAATCTCAGGGCCAGGTACAGATTGGGTACAAGCTCAGCGCATATTCTATATGAAGTATCAATCTCAGCTCTCATACCCTTTTGGTCAATTTCATCAATAGAAACAGTAACTAATTTCCAAGAAAACTTTTTCAGCAACCTGTATCACTTAAAACTTTTGACACAAACTCATTCAAGTGTTTATCAAGGGTTTCCAAATAAGCTTGAAAGTGATGGATGCACAGACTGAACAGAGGAGACAGGCCCTGCCTTGGATGCAGCCCACCCGTGTGGCCCACAAGCTTCAGTTACTGTGACTGCTCTCGTTCCCCGTGGAGTGGCAGGGCCTGCCTGGAATCCCAAGGAAACCTAAGCCCTGGTGTCTGTTAGGAAAATGAGGAGGGCAATAATCCAAGCCACCTGCAACAGACTTTTGGCCAAGTGACACTAGCGTCTGGGCCCAGCTCCCTCAGTTAGGCCATAGCAGGGATGTAATGGCCATGATCCACTTCCACACGGGACCTCAAGAAGTCTCCAGTTACTTCTAACGAATGAAAATCCCTTCCATTTAAGAGGGTTTAAAAGCCTAGGCTTGGGCCTCTACATTCACTGAAAGGAGTGGAAAGCAGGGAGGATGGAGCCACAGTGGACTGAGGAAGCAGTTAACACCCCCACCCTCTCGAGGGCCAACTTTAAATGGAATATCTATATTCCCTCCTCATTCCTTCCCACCACAAAAAAAATGACAATGGCTGCTGTGCAGGCATACCAGACGGTGCATACCATATCACGTGATGGGCAGCAACTTTCTACTCAACTCTGCTGCTGTAACGTAGAAGCAGCCACTGATGATATAAATGAATGAGTATGGCTGTGTGCCAATAAACTTTACCTACTGGCCAGGCGCGGTGGCTCATACCTGTAATCCTATCACTTTGGGAGGCCAAGGAGGGTGGATCACTTGAGGTCACGAGTTCAAGACCAGCCTGGCCAACACGGTGAAACCCCATCTCTACTAAAAACACAGAAATTAGCTGAGCATGTGGTATGCACCTGTAATCCCAGATACTCAGGAGGCTGAAGCAGGAGAATCCCTTGAACCAGGAGGCAGAGGTTGCAGTGAGCCAAGATCATGCCACCGCACTCCAGCCTGGGTGACAGAGCAAGACTCTGTCTCAAAACAACACAAACCAACAAAAAAACACTTTACCTATAAAAACAGGCTGGGTGGGCTGGCTTTGGCCCGAGAATCATAGTTGGCCGACCCCTAGCCTGGATGCAACGGCTTTCACACTTTTTGACACTGACCCACATCTGCTTCTTTGCATTTCTCCCAAACAAAAGTTTCCCGAAGCCACATTTAAATGCATTCTGCTTTTTCTCTCCTCTTCCATTTCCTTGGTTTTCCAATGCAAAAGAAAAAGATCAATAATTGGACTTCATATCCCACTAGTGGCTATACCCCACAGTCTGAAAAATACCACACCAGATCCACCACAGTATAATGGTATGTATAGAGATGGGGTCTGAGTACCAGCCACCCAGGTTCTAACTCCGCCTGCAGCACACACTTGCTTTGTGACCTGGGACAAGTGACTTCACCTCTCTGTTTTGGTTTCTCCTCAAACAGCAGAGGTAAAGGTTAAATGAGCTAATGCATGAGAAGCACTCAGAAGGGCTCTGGCAGATAATGTTTGACCTTCAGGTCAATTGTGCACAAATGGCACTGTTGCCCCTTCGGAAAGACAAAGACACTGACTTAGGAGATGAACTCAAGAATCACATCCAGTTTGCCTAACTCCCCCAACCATAGCTGTCCACCACCCATCACTCTCAGCAGAGGGCCAATCCCGTGTGGAGAGAACATGGCAGCACCCAGGCAGACATGGTAGCTTATACCTGTAATCCCAGCACTTTGGGAGGCTGAGGTGGAGGATCATTGAAGCCAAGAGTTTGAGGCTGCAGTGAGCTATTAATACTATGAGGTGCCACTACATTCCAGCCTGGGCGACAGAGCAAAACCCTGTCTCAATAAAAGAGAAAAAACAAAGCTTTTGGCTCTGGAGTTCAGTCTATCCTTTCTGGGACAACTGACAGGCATGACCGGGAACCTGATGGGCCTGCCTGTGATCTAGCCACTGAGCCTAACCTTCAAATTGTTAAGGCATCTGCTTTGCAGGTGCATATTAGTGAGCTGCAGCAGCAGCAGCAACCCTTTATTGTGGCCAGAAACTGTAGAAGGTAGGCCAGACACAGAGGAAGGGAATACAAAGCCTGGTAAAGGCAGTAACAACCCTAGCCCGACTCTAAATAAAGTCTTCATGATAGAAGGGTTCTTTGCACACTCAGAAAACTCTTGGGCTCCAAGAAAAGCCAGGGAGGAACTCAGTTACTGAATGAACAAAACCTTATCTGACTCAGCCAGATCCCAAAGGAGTGAAGAATCCTGGAGCTGGATGAGACCTTGTTCATTCCTCTCTGGAGACAGTAAAGGACTTGCGTGGGGAAACTGACTAGTTTGCAGTGGTGTGAGATTCTAGATCCCTGGCTTCCCAGTTCTCAGAAGCCCTACCCAGACTGCAGCACTGACTCGGACTCTAATTGCAAAAGATGAACACAGGAGGTACAGTCAGCATTAAGCTCCAGACAGTATGACCATTTGAGCATCCATAAAAAGACACTGAGCAAGCAAGAAATGTCTTAAGATGGCTTCTTCCACTTAGTGTCAACCCCAGTTGGCTCCCTGCAATTAAATAAGCTGACCAGAACCCTAAGAGATGAAAGATAAATGCACTTCCTTCAAAAATAGATGTTATTCTTACTTCTGTTTATACACCAACTGTAAAAGTTCTGTTTCAAATTTTTCTCTAGTAGGGAAAGCAGGAAGATTCACCGAATGCTGGCATTGTGTGGGTGTCCCCAAATGCACTCATTTGACCACAAGGACCCTGAGAAGTGGGCATTTTATACTCGATGCCTACTGCACACTGCCGGGGAGAAGCCAGGCCTGAAGTTTTATCTGGCTCCAAAGTCCACAGTCTTCCTCCACACCCCCTGTTGCCACCTCCGACATTCAAAAAGATGTCACCACTTGCCTGACAAACAGGGCACTGAGTCACCTATTCACACAGATGCGAAATGGCAAAAAAAATACACGAGAAAGATCCTTTATGCAGACCAGTTTGGCCAGAAGCAGCAAACTATGCTCTCAGCAAATAATCCTGCGTTCTGTTAAGAATAAAAAAAAAAAAAAAAAGTAACAGGACATAACTAAATCTACCACCAACCAAGAGGCCGTATCTTCACTTTTGTCAACAACTACTAAGAGTCACCCCAATGGGTGATGTGCCAGAAATCTATTTAAAATAAACTGCCTATCTCACCTCATTACATCACCAGTGAAACTGTACACAATGTCTTCAAAACTGCATCTGCATTAACTCCTAAAAGCAAAAGCGTCCTGCAGCAAAGACAAGGCCAAGAAACTGGGAGTCAAACCCATGAAGTTTGGCTCCCCCCAATCAATCTCATTTTTACTTTAACTTATCCCCATGAACTTGACATGCCACCCAGACAAACTGGCAGCTTTTCCATCCTATTAGGTTTTAATTATGAAACTGGCTTCAAACCATGTATTCGGAGAGGAGTCCCTCCACCAATGAGGCTGCTCCTACAGTCTCTGATCTGCTGAATAAATACCAATTGCCAGAAATCTCAGGAGTCATCCTTTTTTCTTAGCTGTGCTGCCAAGGCACAGGTTAAGCGCCTTGCTCAATTCAGCTACTTTGCTTGCTATTCGCTCTGTCACTCAACTCTCGGTGTGAATCGGACCCAGTTGCTCTGGCACTAGAATTACTGTTCGTGGGGACCAAAATTAAGTTCTCTAGAATCTGGTTTGACTTGATAGCTATCCACGGAGACTTGGAAATAGTTTCATTAGCAATTTTCACCAGAGGTATTTACTGTAACTGGATCTGACCTCTATGGAGAGATGTTTCTAGAGGCCCGATAGCCATAAAAATGTAACATAAGGAAGTGAAGGACCCTCAGATAGCCATTTCTCTCCCATCAGGGAAGAAGGTAAAAGATCTAAGAGCAAGAAGCAGAGGTGTAGGCACCGTTAAATAAATTACTAACCAGGCCCAATATGAAATTGCTCTACATTCAACTGTATGGAAACGCAAGAGTCAAAACCGTTCATCTTTAACTTGCCAGGCAGTTGAACAGCCAGGTCCACAGGTACAAAACAATTTTCCCCTGGGATCAGTCTTCCTGGCTGTGGAAAAACCACAGTAGTGGCTTACTGAAATAGCTGGCTCTACTTAGGGAAAACTATGGCTTATAAAGAAATCAAAAATTTAAACCTTCAGAGCAGAGCAAAATTGTACCTGGGGGAGAGGACAGGCCATGAATTAGTCATTTTGGGGAACCGCATTTTTTTTCTTTTAAAGAGCAAATTTGAGGGGAATTAAAAAAATAAAGGGGTTTTATGATGAGAACATCCATATTTCCATTGTCACAATGGACTTTTTTTCTACTAGGAGACTTTGATTTGCTTTCAAGTTAAATCTCTCACCCAGAGAAAATAAAAATGTAAAAGTTTGTAAGTGTATAATAAGATTTGTTATTAAATCAGGGATTCTGAGTGACACCCTTTTCTTTTTTTTGCAACATCCATTAATTTGATTTTTAACTAATACTGGTACATCAGTCTGGGGGGAAAAAAGGCAGTACTGTGACATTTCAAAAACAAAGATTACCAAAATACAGTTTTTGACTTAATTACTGGGGCTTCTAGGTCTTAATGGACGAGATTTCTTTGAGAATGGAAAACAATAAACCCTTGTGTTGACATGCCTGTGAGCTTTTTAAATGCTTGGGGAAATAGTTTCAAATTCACTGAACATTGCTAAAAAATTTCACTTACAAAAGAAATCTCATTTCCTTAACGTTTCTTTTTAAAAGTCAATTTAAATAAGCAACTTAGTAGCCTTTGGAACTTGGGTCGTCAGTCATCCAGTTTCTGTTCTCAGCTCCTGGAGAAAGAATTTTACAAAGGATGGGAAACTTCAAATAAGTGCAATTCATTTTGGGCTGACCCAGTGCCCTGGATAATGTGTTTTGTTCGGTTCGTGCTTCAGACATTTTTTGCAGGATATCGTAGTTTGGAGATTTCTTCCTCCCATAACTGATTTTACATACCTAGGATCACCACTCTACGGCAGTTGTGAACATATTAAGAGGAAGAAAACAAGTGGCCTACTGAATTGCAGTTTCCTCATCTACATGTGCGTGACCTTTTTTCCTTGTAAGAAGGAAAAAAAGAAAACGGTTCTTTTGGAGAGGGCCAGGGTTCTCTAAGTATGTCAGGGATCAAAAGTGGGAAACAGGGAAAATGCAACTTCAACGTGTTTTGTCTTTTAACGGAACTTATGCTTGTAAAACACATCAGAAGTACAGTGTTTGGTTCTGCAAGTCATTTCTGTTGCTGTTTTTTCCTTGTTACGTGTAGGCCGGGGGGACTGGGGGCTGGAGGAGGTGTTCCCTCCAACATGACTGGGCGTGTAACACGTTTGCATCAACTTTTCACAGTCAGACATGTGCTTTCGAACAAAGGAGCAGTGGAGACAGGCAGAGATGGGGGCTTGACACAGTTTACAGATTTTGTGCTTCAACAGTACTTTACAAATGACTTGCTCAATTTTAACGTCCATCACCACAAGAGACATTGGAGTAAAATGAGAAAATTGGAGCTACTTGAACCAATCTTTTTTGGGGAGTGGGGGGGAGGGGAACCATTAATTTGAATACCTGTATCATAAATCAAATTCAGTAAGCTTGTCTCCTACAAATGGACTTGAAGTATCCACTTTCTTCAAAGATGAAGGCTGGAGACAAAGCAATGGATTGAAATGGAAAGAAGGATGCCAAGGGTCTGAAAACATACGGGCCTTTTACATCGATTTTTGTCATGTTACAGTAACACACTTTTTTTTGACAAAACTGTGTACGTCAAATTTTAAAAATTAAACATTGAAAGGATGTGCAAGTCTAAAAGGGCTCAACAGGGTTAGAATCCTGATTCGAACATATCAATTCACTCTCAAGCATCACTTTGGTCTAAAGGCGAGGAGGAAGGCAGGCAGGAAAGGGAGAAAAAGAGGGAGATCATTGAATTACTCAATAAAAGAGGCTACTTACCATCCCAACCCATTGTAAGACATACACTTCTGACATAAGAGAACTCCTTAGAGGTCGAATAAAGCGTGTAAGCACCTTTGAGTAATGCACCTGCCCCCGGAGAGGGGGCCCGGAAGCCCAACGAGGGCTTAGCGAACAGACCTTTACTAATCTGTTTATTTCCTTGAACTGGAGTCGGGCTGCGATGGGCTGCGATTCCCAGGACGATACATTTAATTAGAACAAAACAGAAAAAAAAAATGTTGTAAAAGCTCACCAAACTGCTGCACTTGTGTCTCTGAATGTGGGTGGCATTTCTTTTAAAAGGCAAAGTATGGTCTGTGAAGGAGAAAGGGGAAAGGGGAGGTGGGAGTGGGGAGAAGGGGTCGTACGTAGAGCCTGGCAAGGGAAGCCCTCGCTGAGACCCCCGGCTAAGGGAGGGTCCTCAGCGGCTCCCCAGCCAGGGCTGCGACGGAGTAGCCATCTGTCCAGAGCGTTCTCTTCCCCTCTCCACCCCCACTCCCTCCAAGACTCGCTTTCCTGCCGGCTGAAACCCACCGTCCGTGTCCAAACCTACTCTCCAGCCGCCTCTTCTCTGGCCCCACCAAGAAACAGTGGGCGAACCCTGCACCCCAACTCCTTCTGCTCGAGCAGGGGAAGGAAACGGGGCCCCAACCTCGCCCTGAAACGCGCCGGGCTGACCCCATTATCACCCGCCAGCCAGAGAAGGGCGTGGGGGGCCCGCGTTTCGCACTTAATAAAGAGAAGGGGGCGCTTCCTTTAACGCCCTGCCAAAGCACAAGGAAATCTCTTTTTCTCTCCCGGAAGAGACGGTGCCCCATTTTACCCCGACAGAGGGGGGGAACCCCAGGAGAAAGCGCGGGACCAACTTCCTCTCCCTACAAGGCAGGGAAACCAAACCTTACCCCCCCAAAACAAGGCTGAGAATCCTCCCTCACGTCACCTACCTACGAAAAGCGAGAGGACCCCTGCCCTTTAGCAAAAACATGGGGAAGAGTCTTCTCTAAAAAAATAGGCAGGGGTTTTCATCAAAAGGGCTGGAGATGCATCTCCCCCCTCCCCAATTCGGCCTTCTAGGGGATAGCTAAAAAACACCCCCCGCCAAAAAATACAAGTGCTATAGAGCACCCACCCAAATGACCCCCAATTACAAGGATGGAGAAGGGACCTGAATGAACCCCCACTTTCTGCCTCCTAAGCTAAAGTACCTATCATCCAAGTAGGACAGGGTGCGCCTCCCCCAGGAGAAAGGATACTGCCGGGGGCTGGGAGACCCCCAACCCCAAACCCCTAAGAGCGGGGCTGTTGCTCGAGATCCCCCCAAAAAGGGTCCGGAGCCCCTCCCCCATCCCCTTCCCCGAAGCCAGGCGACGGGCAAGCGGGCCCGTAGCTGCCAGCTCCGGGCGCAGGGGCAGCCAGGACCCCCGTGGGTCTCCGCAGCACCCCCCACGGCGCCCCCTCCCCAGGACAGGCGGACGGGCGCGGGGGGTCCGAGGGGCGCCTCCTCACCTTCCCCTCAGCATGGCGCCCAAAAAAGACAGAGCGAGAGCGAGGGAGAGCGGGCGAGCGCCGCGAGGGGGGGGAAACGCATGAGGCCGGGAGAGAAAGCAAGCGAGAAAGAGCGAGCGAGCAAGCGATCGAGAGACACCCACCGACCCCGCCCTTCCTCCTCCTCCTCCTCCTCCTCCTCCGCGGCCCGGCCCAACATGGCGGCCGCCCCCCTTCCTCCTCCTCTTCCTCCCCCCGGGGACGCAGCCCCGGCCCAACCGGGGGCCTGACCTGTCGTCAGGGAGCGGGAGGCGGTGGTGGAGGAGGTGCGGGGTGGCCGGGCGGGCGTCGGGGGAACACGGAGGAGGCGAAGGCGTTGATGGTGGCGGCGGCGATGGCGGCGGCGGCGACTCTGATGGCGGCGGCGGGGGGGTCCCGGGCGCGGCCTCCATAGTTCCTTTGGGGGGGAGGGGATGTTAATGCACGAAAAAGGACTGCTTGGGCGTGGCGGGAGGGGCACACTTAAGCTCGGAGGGCTCCTGATGGGAACGGGGTATATATTTTTTCGGTTTCGGAATCACCTCTGCGCTGACCTCCGCGTAGGCCGCACGGCCTAGGCCTCGGCGGGCCGCTCACCGCCTGCTTTCTCCGCAGCCCACCCTTGCGGTCACTCGCTCACTGGCGCGGGGCCCTCATAGGGGCGAGAGCCCCCCCCCACGCACCCCCGCGGGCCCGGGGGGCGGGAGACCCGGGAGACACGGACACTGGTGGGTGGTTGGGTGTAATTAGCGCGGGCCGCGCGCGATGGAGCAAGCGAAGGGTAAGGGGAGAAGAGGACAGCGAGCGAGGGGGGTGGGGGGGTTAAAAAGAAAAAAAGGATTTGAGGGAGAGAGGGAACGGGCCGCGTAGACGGGCCGACTGTCTCCCTTGTCTGCCAGCCCTGGGTGCCCCGGCTGCCCGGCCCCCGCCGCAATCAGGAATTGACACAAAATGGCGGCTCGGCCCGGACCAGCCTAGAGGCTGAGGCGGGAGGAAGGGTGAGATGGGAGGGGGAACTGAGACGCGGAGGCGGAGGCCGTGTCACGTGCAGGAGAGGGGTAGAGACCGCTTGCCCGAAGGCCGGCGGAAAGAGCCGAAGGCAAAGGGCGAGGCCGAGGGGAGGCGGAAATAGCCGAAAGGAGCTGAGCAGGAGAGAGGAGGCGACGGGGGAGAGCCAGAAAGAGCCGAAGGTGGTGATATGGGTGGGGCTAGAGAGAGCATGAGAAACCTAGGGGAGCCATAAATAGCCTAAGCCGATCGGGACCGGGGAAGGAGGAGAAACTGAGACGGTCCGGAAAGAGCCGAAAGCGGTGTCCGGGTGGGTGGCAGGAGGTGGAAACAGCCGAAAGAAAAGCAGCCAGGGTAATGCGATTAAGAGAATGAGCTGAACGGGCGGGGCTGAAGGGGCGATTAATTAAGAGAATAAACGACTTTCAGGAATTCGCCGGAGAGCAAGAGGGAAAAACCGAAAATTGCTAGTTTGAAGGAAGGCGGGAAGAGCCAATAGTTTTAGGTGGGAGAATGGGAGGGAAGGAATTCAGTCTACGGAGAGGGAAAAAAAAAAATAACCGAAAGCTGGAGGCCAGGTGCCGAGAGTCGGAGGTTTCCGGAGAAGCGATGAAGCCCAGCCAGCCCGGAGGTGACGTCACTCGACAACTCAGTCGATGACGTCATCATTGGATGCGAGAGGGGCGGGGCTTGGTAGTCCCTCAGGGGAGTTTAAGAACCTGCGGTGTAGGACCCATGGAAAGCTCTCAAATAGCAGAGCTAGAAACACTGGCTGGTGTCGTAGACTGTGTACAAACAAAATCTTTTGACCCTCATAACCGTCCTAACATAAGCTGCTGCTATTCCCATTTGCAGACTGAAGTTCGGTGTTTTAAGTAATCGGTTCACGGTCATAGGATTAGTTCTAAAAAGCACAGCAAGATTTTTTTTTTTTTTAAGAGACAGAGTCTTGCTCTGTCGCCCAGACTGCAGTGCTGTGACACGATCATAACTCACTGTAACCTCGAATCCAGGGATCTTCCTTAAATACTTGTTAGCTCTTTCTACAGTGCCAGTCCCTGTGATGGACCATGGGAACAGTTTCTGTCTTCATGGAACTTAACCGATAATGCCCCAAGGGAGAGAAACAGAGTTAAAGAATAAAGGGGGTGGGTGGAGTGTTAGAGGAGAGTCTTGAAATTGTTCTTTTAGGCTGGTACATGAAAAAGAAGAGATGGTTCCAGGCAGAAGAAATATGTTCTTTCAGGCGGGGCGATGTTGCTCACGCCTGTAATCCTAGCACTTTGGGATGCCGGGGCGGGCGGATCGCTTGAGCTCGGGTTGGAGACCAGCCTGACGAACATGGTAAAACCCCTTCTCTATTAAAAATACAAAAATTAGCAGGACATGATGGCTCACACCTGTAGTCCCAGCTGCTCGGGATGTTGAAAAGGGAGAATCGCCCGATCCCGGGAGGTCGCGAGGCTGCAGTGAGCCGGGATTATGTCATTGCACTCCAGCCTGGGCAACAGAGTGAGACTCTTGTCTCAAAAAAAAAGAAAAGAAATACCTTATTTCAGGCCCTGACAAAGCAAAGACCATTTAGATTCCAGGAAGAGAGAAAAACCGTGTCAACAGTGATAAATCTGGAGACAGAGGCACCATGTGACTTCCTGGTATATTGATCCTACTTTTTTTTTTTTTTTTTTTTGAGGCAGAGTCTCGCTCTGTCGCCCAGGCTGGAGTGCAGTGGCGCGGATCTCGGCTCACTGCAAGCTCTGCCTCCCGGGTTCACGCCATTCTCCTGCCTCAGCCTCCCGAGTAGCTGGGACTACAGGCGCCCGCCACCACGCCCAGCTGATTTTTTGTATTTTTAGTAGAGACGGCGTTTCACCGCGTTAGCCAGGATGGTCTTGATCTCCTGACCTCGTGATCCGCCCGCCTCGGCCTCCCAAAGTGCTGGGATTACGGGCGTCAGCCACCGCGCCCAGCGGATCTTACTGTTTTTTTAATGTTCCAGCTGGCAGCGGGGCGTGGTGGCACACACCCATAATCCCAACACTTTGGGAGCCCGAGGCTGGCGGATCACTTGAGGTCAGGAGTTTGAGATCAGCCTGGCCAACGTGACGAAACCCTGTCTCTACTAAAAATACAAAAAATTAGCCAGGCATGGTGTGGCGCACCTGTAATCCCAGCTACTTGGGAGACTGAGGCAGAAGAATCGCTTGAACCTAGGGGGTGGAGGTTGCAGTGAGCCAAGATGGCACCACTGCACTCCAGCCTGGATGACAGAGCAAGACTCCGTCTCAAAAAAAAAAAAAAAAAAAAAATTAGCCAAGCGTGGTGGCCGGCACCTGTAATCACCAGTTACTCCGGAAGCTGAGGGGAGAATTGCTTGAATCTGGGAGGCAGAGGTTGCAGTGAGCTAAGATCATGCACTCCAGCCTGAGTGACAGAAAGACTTTGTCTCCAAAAATAAATTAATTAATTTAATTAAATGTTGCAGCCGGCACAGTGGCTCATGCCTATAATTCTAGCACAGGAGGATTGCTTGAGCCCAGAGGTTCAAGACCAGCCTGGGCAACATCGTGAGACCCCAGTTTCTCCAAAAAGTCAAAATGTGGCCGGGCCCAGTGGCTCACGGCTGTAATCCCAGCACTTTGGGAGGCCGAGGCGGGCAGATCACGAGGACAGGAGATCGAGACCATCCTGGCTAACACGGTGAAACCCCGTCTCTACTAAAAATACAAAAAATTAGCCGGGCATAGTGGCGGGCGCCTGTAGTTCCAGCTACTCGGGAGGCTGAGGCAGGAGAATGGTTTGAACCCGGGAGGCGGAGCTTGCAGATAGCCCCACTGCACTCCAGCCTGGGCAACAGAGCGAGACTCCGTCTCAAAAAAAAAAAAAAAGAAAAAAGTCAAAACATTAGCCCGGCTTCATGCTATGCGCCTGTGGCCCCAGCTACTTGGGAAGCTGAGGCAGGAGAATCACTGGAGCCCAGGAGGTTGAAGGAGGTTGAAGCTACAGTGAGCTATAATCATGCCACTGTACTCCAGTGGAGACTTTGTCTCAAAAAAAATAAATAAATAAAAATAAAAATAAGGCCAGGCACAGTGGCTCACGCCTGTGATCCCAGCACTTTGAGAACTCTAGGCGGGCACATCACGAGGTCAGGAGCAGCCTGGCCAACGTGGTGAAACCCTGTCTCTACTAAAAATACAAAAAAAATTAGCCGGGTGTGGTGGCAGTTGCTTGTAGTCTCAGCTACTCAGGAGGCTGAGGCAGGAGAATCGCTTGAACCCAGGAGACAGAGGTTGCAGGGAGCCGAGATCACACCACTACACTAGAGCCTGGGTGACACAGCGAGAAGAAAATTCCTGACAAAATGCTTAAAATAAATTATCAGTGGATGAAACTTGTTTTGAGAAGCTGGTGCTCCCCCCACCATCCCACCTGGTACCCCAGTTGCCAGCCAAGAATTGTGTTACCTTTACCCTGACTATCGTCTTTCTGGATCCAGTCTCAGATCTAATGGTTAATGATTCTCTTCTCCTATAAAAAGTCCCTATTAGAGTGAATCTTAATTGGACAACAAGAGACCTTTTTTCCTTGCATGTAAGATTGTAATAAAATGTTCACTCATGCTCATAGCTATGTTGTCCAAAAAGTTTTCTTTAACACACCAAGAACTAATACTGCAGGTTTGTAGGAATGGAAAGGAAGGACACCAAAGTAGCTCACTATGTTCGATTGTGGATGGTGCCATTCCTTCCTTTACACCTTGATTTTTGGACCTCATGTATTCTGGGTTATGGACAAAATCACTGATTGAGAACATAGACCACATCTAAGAGGACAGCCATTGTCTTTTCAAGGTATGGTCCTGAAGGGGCCCCATCTCTGTAGTTTCAATGGGGCCATTCTACAATTCTAGATGGCCATCTGCTTTTAAGTAATGGGGAAAACAAAAATCCCACCAAGCAGGAATTCCCTGTACTTCAGTGTCATGATGGAACATTGTGGAACATTGTCTGCCAAGCCCTTCTGACACTTCATCTGACTTTTTAATTTTTATTTATTTATTTATTTTTATTTTTTTGAGACAGAGCCTCGTACTGTCACCCGGGCTGGAGAGCAGTGGCACAGTCTCGGCTCACTGCAACCTCTGCCTCCAGGGTTCAAGTGATTCTCCTGCCTCAGCCTCCCAAGTAGCTGGGATTACAGGCGCCCACCACCATGCCCAACTAATTTTTTGTGTTTTTAGTAGAGACGGGGTTTCACCATGTTGGCCCTGCAGTCTCACACTCGTGACCTTGTGATTCGCTCGCCTCGGCCTCCCAAAGTGCTGGGATTACAGGTGTGAGCCACCGTGCCCTGCCTGTTTAGTTAGTTTTTGAGACAGAGTCTCGCTGTGTCTCCCAGGCTGGAGTGCAGTGTCGCAATCTCGGCTCACTGCAACCTCTGCCTCCCAGATTCAAGCAATTTTCCTGCCTCAGCCTTCCGAGTAGCTGGGACTACAGGCGCACACCACCACGCCTGGCTAATTTTTTGTATTTTAGTACAGATGGGTTTTCACCGTGTTGTCCAGACTGGTCGAGAACTCCTGACCTCAGGTTATATCCACCTGCCTGGACCTCCCAAAGTGCTGGGATTACAGGTGTGAGCCACCGTTCCCTGCCAAGTTTTTTAGTTTTTGAGACAGAGTCTCGCTCTGTCTCCCAGGCTGGAGTGCAGTGGTGCAATCTCGGCTCACTGCAACCTCCGCCTCCCAGGTTCAAGCGATTCTGCTGTCTCAGCCTCCGGAGTAGCTGGGATTACAGGCATGCACAATGCCTGGCTAATTTTTTTTTTTTTTTTTTTTTTGAGACTGAGTTTCACTCTTGTTGCCCAGGCTGGACAATCTCGACTCACCACAACCTCTGTCCCCCAGGTTCAGGCGATTCTCCTGCCTCAGCCTCCTGAGTAGCTGGGACTACAGGTACGTGCCACCACGCCCAGCTGATTTTTGTCTTTTTGGTAGAGACAGGGTTTCACCATGTTGGCCAGGATGGTCTTCATTTCTTGACCTTGTGATCCGCCAGCCTCGGCCTCCCAAAGTACTGGGATTACAGGCGTGAGTCACTGCGCCCCGCCAATCTCGGCTCACTGCAAGCTCCGCCTCCCGGGTTCACGCCATTCTCCTGCTTCAGCCTCCTGAGTAGCTGGGACTACAGGCGCCCATCACCATGCCCGGCTAATTTTTTGTATTTTTAGTAGAGGCGGGGTTTCACTGTGTTAGCCAGGATGGTCTCGATCTCCTGACCTCACGATCCGCCCGCCTCTGCCTCCCAAAGTGTTGGGATTACAGGCGTGAGCCACTGCGCCCGGCCAAATTTTTTGTATTTTTAGTAGAGATGGGGTTTCACCATGTTGGCCAGGCTGGTCTTGAATTCCCGACCTCAAGTGACCCGCCCCGCCTCGGCCTCCCAAAGTGCTGGAATTATAGGCATGAGCCACCGCGCCCAGCCTATTTATTTTATTTATTTTATTACTTTTTTTGAGACAGAATCTCACTCTATCGCCCAGGGTCGAGTGCAATGGTGCAATATCGGCTCACTGCAACCTCTGCATCCTGGGTTCAAGCAATTCTCCTGCCTCAGCTTTCCCAGTAGCTAGAATTACAGGCGCCCGCCACCACGCCCAGCTCATTTTTTTTTTAAATTTTTTTTTATTTTTAGTAGAGCTGAGGTTTCACCGTGTTGTCCAGGCTGGTCTCGAACTCCTGACCTCAGGTGATCCACCCACCTCAGCCTCCCAAAGTGCTGGGATTACAGGTGTGAGCCACTGTGCCCAGCCGGCCTATTTATTTATTTATTTTGAGACGGAGTCTTGCTTTGTCGCCCAGGCTGGAGTGCAGTGGTGCAATCTTGGCCCACTGCCACCTCTGCCTCCCTGGTTCCAGCGATTATCCTGCTTCAGCCTCCCATGACTTTTTTTTGTTTTTTAATTTTATTTATTTCTGAGACAGAGCCTCGCTGTGTCATCCAGGCTGGAGTGCAGTGGTACAATCATGGCTCACTACAGCCTTGACCTCCCTGGCTCAAGTGATCTTCCTACCTCAGCCCCCTAAGCAGCTGAGAATGCATACGTGGGCAACCAGACCCAGCTAATCTGTGTGTGTATGCTGTCTGGTTTTTTTTTTGAAACAGGGTCTCACCATGTTGCCCAGGCTAGTCTTGAACTACTCCTGAGCTCAAGTGATCCTCCCACTTGAGCCTCACAAAGTCTTAGGATTACAGGCGTGAGCCACTGTGCCTGGCCCATTGTTTTGACTTTAGCTACTTTCTTTTTTTTTTTTCTTTTGACACAGAGTCTTGTTCTTGTCGCCCAGGCTAGAATGCAACGGCACAGTCTCGGCTCACTGCAACTTCTGCCTCCCAGGTTCAAGCGATTCTGCTGCCTCAGCCTTCTTGGTAGCTAGCATTACAGGCACCTGCCACCACGTCCAGCTAATTTTTGTACTTTTAGTAGAGATAGGGTTTCACCATGTTGGCCAGGCTGGTCTCGAACTCCTGACCTCAGGTGATCCACCGGCCTCAGCCTCCCAAAGTGCTGGGATTATAGGCGTGAGCCACTGCGCCTGGCAACTTTCACTACTTTCTGTCAATTTCCTGTTCCTTTCCCACTCCGCTACTTTTTGGATGCTCTTGTAACTATTTATTTTCTCTTTTTTTTTCCCAAGACTGAGTCTTGCTCTGTCGCCCAAGCTGGAGCGCAGTGGTGAGATCTCGGCTCACTGCAAGCTCTGCCTCCTGGGTTTACACCATTCTCCTGCCTCAGCCTCCCGAGTAGCTGGGACTACAGCTGCCCGCCACCACACCTGGCTAATTTTTTGTATTTTTAGTAGAGACGGGGTTTCACCATGTTAGCCAGGATGGTCTCGATCTCCTGACCTCGTGATCCGCCCGCCTCAGCCTCCCAAAGTGCTGGGATTACAGGCGTGAGCCACCGTGCCCAGCCAACTATTTATTTTCAAGCAGAGCCTTGCTCTGTGCCCCAGGCTATCATGCAGTGGCACTATCATAGCTCACTGCAACCTTGACCTCCTGTGCTCAAACAGTCCTCCTGCCTCAGCCTCCTGAGTAGCTGGGACTACAGGTGTGCACCACCATGGTAATTTTTTTGTGTTGTCGTAGGGATGAGGTCTCCCTATATTGCCCAGGTTGGTCTCAAACACCTGACCTCAAGCGATCCTCCCACTTCAATCTCCCAAAGTGTTGGGATTACAGGTGTGAGCCACTGCACCCAGTTAATTTACTATTTAGCTGTTGATTAGTGTCTAGACTCAGTAAAGTTAGATAATAATTTGTGTAAGAATCTCCTTTGTAATAACTGGTCTGGCATCACAGACAAGCCTGAAAGAAATTTGCCAGTTTTGTATCCAATTTCCCAACCTAATTGCAACATCCTTCCAGCCCCTCCACCCCCCAGAATATCCATTGCTCCTTCTTTCAGCCATCTCTATTTTTCTGCTGCTTTCATCATTAATGAGTTCAATAACACCTTTGACATCTGCTCACCCTGTTTTTGTATGAGTCATGTTTGTTTGTTCTTTGAGACAGGGTCTCATTCTGTCACCCAGGCTGGAGGACAGTGGCACAATCATGGCTCACTGCGTCATGGACCTCCTAGGCTCAAGCAGTCCTCCTGCCTCAGCCTCATGAGTAGCTGAGACCACAGGTCGTGCCACCACACACAGCTGTTTTTGAATTTTTGGTGGAGATGGAGTTTCACCATATTGCCCAGGCGGGTCTTGAACTCCTGAACTCAAGTGATCTGCCTTCCTCAGCCTCGTAAAGTTCTGGGATTACTGGCATGAGCCACCACGCCCAGCCTGGGGACATTTTTTTTTTTTTTTTTTTTGAGACGGCGTCTTGCTCTGTCGCCCAGGCTGGAGTGCAGTGGCAGGATCTCGGTTCACTGCAAGCTCCGCCTCCCGGGTTCATGCCAATCTCCTGCCTCAGCCTCCCGAGTAGCTGGGACTACAGGCACCCACCACACCCGGCTAATTTTTTTTTGTATTTTTAGTAGAGACGGGGTTTCACCGTGTTAGCCAGGATGGTCTCGATCTCCTCTCCTCATGATCTGCCCGCCTTGGCCTCCCAAAGTGCTGGGATTACAGGCGTGAGCCACTGCGCCTGACCTTTTTTTTTTTTTTTTGAGACAGAGTCTCGCCCTGTCGCCCAGGCTGGAGTGCAGTGGTGGGATCTCGGCTCACTGCAACCTCCACCTCCCGGGTCCAAGCGATTCTCCTGCCTCAGCTTCCTGAGTAGCTGGGATTACAGGTGCCCACCACCACACCTGGCTAACTTTTGTAATTTAAGTAGAGACGGGGTTTCACCATCTTGGCCAGGATGGTCTCAATTTCCTGACCTCCTGATCTGCCTGCCTCGGCCTCCCAAAGTGTTGGGATTACAGGCATGAGCCACTGTGCCCGACCAGGGACACATTTTAAAAGTCAAAAACATGACTCTTAGCCAGGTGCGATGGCTCATGCCTGTAATCCCAGCTACTTGGGAGGCTGAGGCACGAGAATCACTTGAACCCAGGAAGTGGAGGTTGCAGTGAGCCGAGATAGTACCACTGCACTCCAGCCTGAGTGACAGAGCAAGACTCTGTCTCAAAAAAACAGAAAACGTATACGTGTGTGTATATATATACATACACACACACACACACACACACACATCCCTGTTTTATTTCATTTTTATTATGGGGTTTTTGTTGTTTTTTGTTTTTGTTTTTGTTTTTGAGACAGTCTTGCTCTGTGGCCCAGGCTGGATCAGCTCACTGCAACCTCCACATCCCACTTCCAAGTGATTCTCCTACCTCAACCTCCTGAGTAACTGGGACTATAGGTGCCCACTGCCACACCCGGCTAATTTTTGTATTTCTAGTAGACAGGGTTTCAACATGTTGGCCAGGCTGGTCTGGAACTCCTGACCTCAGGTGATCCGCCCGCCTCAGCCTCAGGCTATTTTTTGTTGAAGAATAACATACATACAGAAAAAGCATATAATCACAGGTATGCAGCTTGACACATTTACGCAAAGTGAATATTCTATGTAACCAGCAGCTAAATCAAGAAACAGAAAATTATAAGCAGAGCAGAGTCCCCGTCCTGTTCCCATGTAGTCACTGCTCCTTCTAAAGCAACCACCATTCTAACTTCTAGCTACATACATAAATATTCTCTTAATTTGTCTTAATTTTCTCATAAAAATGGAATCCATAATATGTACTCTTTTGTGTCTGCCTTCTTTCATTCCACATTATATTCGTGGCATGTAGTTATACTTCATTCATTCTCATTTCTCTATAGTATTCCACGGTGTGACTAAACTAGGTATTACATGATTATGTGGAATGATTGGAATGCTCTGACACCGCTGCAACTTTAAATAACCATTTTGCGCTGGGTACAGTGGCTCATGCTTGTAACCCCAGCATTTTGGGAGGCCGAGGCAGAAAGATTGCTTGAGCCTAGAGGTTTGAGACCAGTAGGGCAACATAGTGAGTCACTGTCTCTACAAAGAATAAAAAAATTAACAAACCATGGTGGCTCACGTCAGCAGTCCCAGCTACTTGGGAGGTTGAGGGAGGAGGATCACTTGAGTCCAGGAGGCGGAGGTTGCAGTGAGCTGGAAAACAAAACAAAACAAAACAAAAAACAGAAAAGAAAAGAAATAGCCCCTAAGTGGCCAGACACGGTGGCTCTCGCCTGGAATCCCAGCACTTTGGGAGGCCAAGGAGGGCGGATCATTTGAGGTCAGGAGTTCGAGACCAGCTTGACCTACATGTCAGACCCTGTCTCTAATAAAATACAAAAATTAGCTGGACGTGGTGGTGGGCACCTATAATCCCAGCTCCTCGGGAGGCTGAGGCAGGAGAATCGCTTGAATCCAGGAGGCGGAGGTTGCAGTCAGCCAAGATCATGCCACTGCATGGGTGACACAGCCAGATTCCTTATCAAAAACAAACAAACAAACAAAAAATGCCCCTAACTGGGAACTGCTTAAATGTCCATAATAAAAGAAAAGACAGGGGCCAGGCATGGTGGCTGGTGGCTCATGCCTGTAATCCCAGTACTTTGGGATTCCAAGGTGGGCGGATCACTTGAGGTCAGGAGTTCGAGACCAGCCTGACCAACATGGTGAATATCCATTTCTACTAAAAATACAAAAAATTTAGCTGGGCGTCATGGGGCATGCCTGTAATCCCAGCTACTCGGGAGGCTGAGGCGTGAGAATCGCTTGAACCTGGGAGGTGGAGATGGCAGTGAGCTGAAATTGTGCCACTGCACTCCAGCCTGGGAGACAGAGTGAGACTCTGCCTAAAAAAAAAAAAAAAAAGAACAGTGTATTGTACTGCACGCACATATTTTGTGCATCTGCTGGGTTATAAGACCTAAATGGTAGAGTCATTTGCACCACATCCTGGACAGGCTAGAGAATCTCCTCTTGCACTGGGCTCCACCGGCCTTACAGTTCACTTCGCTGATGAGTGAGAGCAGGTCTCCCGGCCATGATACAAGCTGCCCCCAAAATTCCAAAGGGCTTTTTCTAACCACCTTTTCCATCAAAGGATGGGTGTGTAGGGGATGAAAGTTTCAGTAGCTTGCCCTGTATTTAGGGAAAAAACAAAATTCTAACAAAACTCTTCTCACGGACCTCCAAAATATCTCTGGGCTGGCAGGTCTCTGTATTTTTTTTTTTTAATTGAACTTCCTTAAATGCACATAAGTGAGCTAATACTTCCATGGTACCTGTTTCTTTCTGCTCTTGGTACATCGATATTATTATTATTATAATTATTTAATTATTATGAAACAAGGTCTTGCTCTGTCGCCCAGGCTGGAGTACAGTGACACAATCACAGATCACTGCAGCTTCCACCTCCTTGGCTCAAGTGATCTCCAGCCTTAGCCTCCTAAGTAGCTGAGACCACAGGTGCACACCACCATGCCTGATAAATTTTCTTTTTTTTTTGGAGACGGAGTCGCCCTCTGTTGCCCAGGCTGGAGTGCAGCAGTGCGATCTCAGCTCACTGCAAGCTCCGCGTTCCGGGTTCACACCATTCTCCTGCCTCAGCCTCCTGAGTAGCTGGGATTACAGGCACCAGCCACCATGCCCGGCTAATTTTATTTTTTTGTGTGTGTGTTTTAGTAGAGACGGGGTTTCACCGTGTTAGCCAGGATGGTCTCGATCTCCTGATCTCATGATCCACCTGCCTCGGACTCCCAAAGTGCTGGGATTACAGGCGTGAGCCACCGCACCCGGCCCAATACCCGGCTAATTTTCTTTGTGTGTGTGACGCAGTCTCGCTCTGTCGTCCGGGCTGGAGTGCAGTGGCGCTATCTCTGCTTGCTGCAAGCTCTGCCTTCTGGCTTCACGCCATTCTCCTGCCTCAGCCTCCCGAGTAGCTGGGACTACAGGCACCCGCCACCATGCCCGGCTAATTTTTTTTTTTGTATTTTTAGTAGAGACGGGGTTTCACCGTGTTAGCCACGATGGTCTCAATCTCCTGACCTTGTGATCAGCCCGCCTCGGCTTCCCAAAGTGCTGGGATTACAGGCCTGAGCCACCGCGCCCAGCCAATTTTGTATTTTTAGTAGAGATGGGGTTTCACCATATTGGCCAGGCTGGTCTCAAACTCCTGACCTCATGATCCGCCTGCCTCGGACTCCCAAAGTGCTGGGATTACAGGCATGAGCCACCACGCCCAGCCAGAATTTTTTCTTTTTTCTAGAGAAGGGGGTCTCCCTATGTTGCCCAGTCTGGTCTTGACCACCTGACCTTAATTGATTTTCCTACGTCGGCCTCCCAAAGTGGTGGGATTACAGGTGTGAGCCACTGCGACCGGCCAGTAATTATGCTGATGAAAGACCTGTTTTTTCTCTAGTTCCTGGGATGGCTCTAGGGAGGGTTATGCACACTGTGAGTGAGGAGGCATTCACAGAGAAGTTCCTCCAGAGTGTGGAAGAAGCACTACCATTTGGCACCAACCCCTGGAGAACAAAGGAGGAGACCATTGGCCAAAGAGAGGCATTCCCATTTTGTTGGAACCTGCTGACCACCAACCCATAGCTTTTTTTCCCTTTCTTCCTTGCTAATCCAATCGCAGATTCATTGAGGAGGTGAGAGGTCCTGCGATCCAGGCTGGAAGAGGAGTGGTTGGTCTACCTGGTTCTCAAGGGATAATGTTGCCCCCTAGAGGACATTTTGGAAATTATTAAGGAAAATTAACGACTGGTTTTTGGTTGTCATCTGGTTCTCAAGGGAACAGTATTGCTTCCTTGGGAGAATTTGGAAACTTACCTTTTTTCATCGTCACAATGGTGAAGGGTTTGTTACTGGGACTAGAGGACAAGGACCAGACATGCCAAGATGTTCTACAATATAGCATTCCTAATTAATAATCACCTAATGAATAAAGTTCAGATAGCACTTAAAAAGTGGGGAAAGGACTGTTTATACTAAATTATGCTAAGCTGTAACACTGAACTATTCCAGTTCTTTTGAAATTGTTTACATAGCAAAATCATAGTTGACTCCTGGCCATTTAAGACTTATGCCACCACTCTTGGGATAATGAAAATGTTTTGGAACTAGATCGAGGTGGTGATTGTATAATATGGTGAAAGTACTAAAAGCCACTAAATTGTGCACTTCAAAATGCTGTCTAATTTTATATTATGTGAATTTCACCTCAATAAAAATGTCTTTTTTTTGAGAGGGAGTCTTGACCTGTTGCCAGGCTGGAGTGCAGTGGCGCAATCTCAGCTCACGGCAACTTCCACCTCCCAGGTTCAACCCATTCTCCTGCCTCAGCCTCGCAAGTAGCTGGGACTACAGGTATGCGCCACCACACCCAGCTAATTTTTTTGTATTTTTAGTAGAGACAGGGTTTCACCATGTTGACCAGCATGGTCTCAATCTCCTGACCTCGTGATCCACCTGCCTCGGCCTCCCAAAGTGCTGGGATTATAGGTGTGAGCCCCCGGGCCCAGCCAATAAAAATGTTTTTTAAAAAGGATGCATATTTCCAAACATGAGACTATACCATCACATTTAATTTTTCCCAGAAACTATAAAAAGTAGAAGTGAAAAGAGTAAAGGGAGACACTTTTAGACCTTTAATGAGTCTGCAAGTACAGGAGAAAATAATTTATGCAGCAATTAGCTTTATTTTCAGGGCTCTTTTTCTTTTCTTTCTTTCTTTTTTTTTTTTTTGTTGAGACGGAGTCTCGCTCTTTTGCCCAGGCCGGAGTGCAGTGGCGCTATCTTGGCTCAATGCAAGCTCCGCCTCCCGGATTCATACCATTCTCCTGCCTCAGCCTCCCGAGTAGCTGGGACTACAGGCACCCGCCACCATGCCCAGCTAATTTTTTGTATTTTTAGTAGAGACGGGGGTTTCACCGTGTTAGCCAGGATGGTCTCGATCTCCTGACCTCATGATCCGCCCGCCTCTGCCTCCCGAAGTGCTGGGATTACACGCGTGAGCCACCGCGCCCGGCCAACAAAGTGACCATTTCACAAGAGTTATGGCATAGTCACAGGTAAGAACCTGGGTCACTGGGTCACTCCCTAACCAATTACGAATTACTATATGCCATGGACCTCCAGGATTACTTTCTTTTTTTTTTTTTGAGACGGAGTCTCGCTCTGTCTCCCAGGCCGGGGTGCAGTGGCGCGATCTCAGCTCACTGCAACCTCTGCCTCCCGGATTCAAGCAATTCTCCTGCCTCAGCCTCCCGAGTAGCTGGGATTACAGGCATGTGCCACCACGCCCGGCTAATTTTTTTGTATTTTTAGTAGAGACGGAGTTTCACCATATTGGCCAGGCTGGTCTCGAAGTCCTGACCTTGTGATCCACCCACCTCGACCTCCCAAAATCCTGGGATTACAGGCGTGAGCCACCGCGCCCAGCCCAGGATTACTTTCTTTCTTTCTTTTGAGACAGAATTTTGCTCTTGTTGCCCAGGCTGGAGTGCAATGGCGCAATCTCGGATCACTGCAACCTCCACCTCCCAGGTTCAAGCGATTCTCCTGCCTCAGCCTCCCAAGTAGCTGGGATTACAGGCATGTGGCACCACGCCTAAAATTTTGTATTTTTAGTAGAGATGGGGTTTCTCCACTTTGGTCAGGATGGTCTCGAACTCCCGACCTCAGGTGATCCGCCCACCTCGGCCTCCCAAAGTGCTGGGATTACAGGCATGAGCCACCATGCCCGGCCTCTATTTTTCTTTCTATAATCCATGTACATTTCCCTTTAATAATATAAGGCAACTAAACAGGACTGTTTATTTTCAGAGGCTTATCTAAAAGATACTTGACACAGCCCTTTGCAGCTGGGTCATTCTCTGAATTCTAAATGTCGTTTCTTGCACAAAGTGGTTATTTGATCTTGTAACTGGCATTTTCCCCCAAGATTAGGAAGTGGCACACCAAAGTGCAAAAACTTTGGAATCAGAACTTTAATTTTTAATCTTTATTTTATTTATTTATTTATTTTTGTGACAGAGTCTTGCTCTGTTGCCCAGGCTAGAGTGCAATGGCAAGATCTCCACTCACTACAAACTCCACCTCCTGGGTTCAAGTGATTCTCCGCCTTCAGCCTCCTGGGTAGCTGGGATTACAGGCGCACACCACCACACCCGGCTAATTTTTGTATTTTGAGTAGAGATGGGGTTTCACCATGTTGGCCAGGCAGGTCTCTAACTCCTGACCTCAGGTGATCCTCCCGTCCATGCCTCCCAAAGTGCTGGGATTACAGGTATGAGTCACTGTGCCCGGCCTAATTTTTATATTTTTTTGTAGAGACGGGGTCTGGCTGTGTTTGAGAGCCTCAAACTCCTGGCCTCAAGTGATCCTCTCAAAGTGTTGGGATTACAGACATGAGCCACAGTGCCTGGCCTATTGAAAGTTTTTCCATCATAATAGGTCCTTCCCCCCAGGCTTGCAGCAAGTCAATAGTAGGAGACCCCAGGTTGCAGCAGAGAAAGAGGTTTAATCATAGGGCCACTGAAAACCAAGAGAGGAGATGGAAGGAAACCATGAATCCACTTCCCCAGGGAGTTCGGGGCTTTTTAAGGGTTTTGGAGTGGGTTGAAGTGTGGAGGTCATTGGTTGGTTGAAGTGTGCAGGGTGAAGTAATGAAACAGGGAGTTGAAGAAACTCTATTCTCTTGTCGATTTGGTTCCTCTGCGGCGTCTTCACACTGGTTGGTATCAGCTGTTTTGCTGGAATTCAGGATCTGAAAAATATCTTAAGCTTTTTTTTTTTTTTTTTGAGACAAGGTCTGTTGTCCAGGCTGGAGTGCAGTGGTGCCATCATAGCTCATTGCAGCCTCTAACGCCTGGGCTTAAAGGATCCTTCCACCTTAGCCTCCCAAGTAGCTGGGATTACAGGCATGCACCACCACACCCAGCTAATTAAAAAAAATTTTTTTTTTGTAGAGACAGGGGTCTTGTCATGTTGCCCAGGCTGGTCATGAACTCCTGACTTCAAGTGATTTTCCTATCTCAGTCTCCTAAAGCGCATGGATTACAGGCATGAGCCACCATGCCGGGCGCTTAAGCAATTCTTATTATTTATTTATTTATTTATTTTCTGAGACGGAGTCTTGCTCTGTTGCCCAGGCTGGAGTGCAGTGGCACGATCTCGGCTCACTGCAAGCTCCATCTCCCAGGTTCACGCTATTCTCTTGCCTCAGCCTCCTCAGTAGCTGGGACTACAGGCGCCTGCCACCACGCCCGGCTAATTTTTTGTAGTTTTAGTAGAGACAAGGTTTCACCATGTTAGCCAGGCTGATCTCGATCTCCTGACCTCGTGATCCGCCCACCTCTGCCTCCCAAAATGCTGGGATTACAGGCGTGAGCCACCACCTCCAGCCTAAGTAATTCTTAAATAAAAATCTATGATTCCGCCAGGCGTGGCGGCTCACACCTGTAATCCGTGCACTTTGGGAGGCCGAGGCGGGTGGATCACAAGTTCAGGAGTTCGAGACCAGCCTGGCTAACATGGTGCAATCCCCGTCTCTACTAAAAATACAAAAGTTAGGTGGGCATGGTGGCTTTTTTTTTTTTTTTTTTAGATGGGAGTCTCTGTCATCCATGCTGGAGTGCAGTGGCAGGATCTTGGCTCACTGCAACCTCTGCCTCCCAGGTTCAAGCGATTCTCTGGCCTCAGCCTCCCAATTGGCTGAGACTACAGGTGTGTGCCACCACGCCCGGCTAATTTTTATAGTATTAGTAGAGATGGGGTTTCACCATCTTGGCCAGGCTGGTCTTGAACTCCTGACTTCGTGATCTGCCCTGCCTGGCCTCCCAAAGTGCTGGGATTACAGGCATGAGCCACTGTGCCCTGCCAAAAAGCCTATGATTCTAACATCAGAAATCCTTCCACCTCAGCCTCCCACGTAGCTGGGACTATAGACTCAGTACCACCACACCAAGCTAATTTTTGTATTTTTAATAGAGATGGCGTTTCCCTATATTGCCCACCTGGGGCCATCCCTGTTTTTTTTTTTTTTTCTTCCTTCCTTCCTTCCTTCCTTCCTTCCTTCCTTCCTTCCTTCCTTCCTTTCCCTCTCTCTCTTTCTCTCCCTCCTTCCTTCCTTCCTTCCTTTCTTTTTTTTTTTTTTTTTTTACCGAGTCTTGCTCTGTTACCCAGGCTGGAGTGCAGAGGCATGATCTTGGCTCACTACAACCTCCGCCTCCCGGGTTCAAGCAATTCTCCTACCTCAGCCTTCCAAGTAGCTGGGACTACAAGTGTGAGCCACCATGCCCTGCTAATTTTTTTATTTTTACTAAAGACAGGATTTCACCATGTTAGCCAGGCTGGTCTCCAACTCCTGATTTCAAGTAATCCGCCTGCCTTGGCCTTCCGAAGTGCTGAGATTACAGGTGTGAGTCACCGCGCCTGGCCTATTCCTGTTTTCTTAACGCTCCTCTCTCCCACTGGGCCGTGACTGCCTCTAAGGCAGAGATGTGTTCATTTTTATTATTATTGTATGTCCAGGGCTGGGCACAAAGTGCAACACATAGTAGGGACATGAAAGGCTGGGCACAGTGGCTCATGGTTGTAATCCCAGCACTTTGGGAGGCAGAGGCGGGAGGATGGCTTGAGGCCAGGAGTTGGAGACCAGCCTAGGCAACAGAGGGACCCCATCTCTATGAAAAAAAAAAAAAAAAAAAAAAAGATTTGACAGTTCAATGTCACCTCTGATAAGCCTTCCCTGACCACCCCTGTTACTCTGTAGCCCCATGTCCTGCTTCATTTTTCTCCAAAGCATTTATCATCGCTGGGTTTATATTTATTTCTCTTCGGGCTTTTCTCACTGGATCGTAAACTCCATGAGGACAGGGCTTTGTCGATTTTACTCAATACCGTTATTTTACAACATCCCTATTGCTGGGATCTCAGTATGCACTCCTTAAATATTTGCAGAATTTAAGTGCCACATAAGTGACCACGTGGGCAACGCCCTCGGGGCGTTAAGCCGCGCCATTTTTGGGGCTAGGATTGGTTGGACCCTCCGTCACGTGACACGCAGTCGCCGCACCGCCTTTGAGTCTCGTGAGGTACTTTTGGTCCCAGGCTCCGCGGACGAGGTACTGCGCAGGCGTGGGAGGGTCTGCGCATGCGCAGAAGCACTCCGGGCGTGCTGCCGGCGGCGGTAGGCGGCGCGCGGGTCCGGCGGGCGGTTGGCGTGAGCGCGACCGGAGCTGAGGCAGGAAGAGCCGGCGCCATGGTGGAGAAGGAGGAGGCTGGCGGCGGCATCAGCGAGGAGGAGGCGGCACAGTATGACCGGCAGATCCGCCTGTGGGGACTGGAGGCCCAGAAACGGTCAGGGCCGGCGCGGCTTGAGGCCGCGAGGGTTTGGAGGGGGCGTCTATTCTGAGGCGTTTGCGGCCCGGAAGGAGCGGGAAGGTGTGATTTGAAGGGAGGAGGAGGGAATTCTGTGCTCTGGGATCGTGTCGGTCTTGAGGGGACTGGAGGAGTTGATTGGGGATGTTTCTGGAAGGTCTGGGAAGTGGTTGGGAGGGCCGTTCCGAAGGATGGGAGCTCTGAAGGGGGCGTTGGGGAGTCCTGAGAGAGCGGGAGAATTCAAACTCAGGAAATCCGAGGCCCGAAAGCGGTGATTGTGGGGTTTGATCGCGGTTAGGGGATAAGAGGGGCTGGGGATACGTGGAAAGGGTGAGGTGAGGGACGTAGTTCATTCATTCGAGGGTATGGGACCTGATTCCGTGCTGCACAACGGGGGAGACTGGACTGGCCAACCGGACAGACGGGAGCTTACATTCTTGTGGGAGCTCAGGGGCGGGCCAGTCTGAAAGAATGCGGGTTTTGAGGAGTTCTGGAGCAAGTTATCGCAAATGGGAATCTTGAGAGGCTCGGAGAGGCTGGAGGGGGACGGCAGTAGGCTCCCGAAAAGGTTGCTTGTGTTTGGTATGGGGCTGTGTCTTGATAGGACAGGAGACGTAGTTTGGGCATTGTGGAGTAGCTTAGGGAATTCTTTTTTTTTTTTTTTTTTTGAGATAGTCTCTCTCTGTCGCCCAGGCTGGAGTGCAGTGGCGCGATCTCGGCTCACTGCAACCTCTGCCTCCCGGATTCAAGCGATTCTCCTAACTCAGCCTCCCGAGTAGCTGGGATTATAGGGGCCCGCCAGCACGCCCGGCTAATTTTTGTATTTTTAGTAGACACGGGGTTTCGCCATGTTGACGAGACTGGTCTCGATCTCCAGACCTCAAGTGATCCACCCACCTCGGCCTCCTGAAGTGCTGGGATTACAGGAGTGAGCCACCGAGCCAGGACGTCTTCTGTTTTGTGCAGTTGGGTGATCTCGGCTCACTGCAGCCTCTGGCCTCCCGGGTTCAAGACTTCCTCTCACCTCAGTCTTCTGAGTAGCTGGGATTACAGGCTCGCGCCACCACACCTGGCTAATTTTTGTATTTTTAGTAGACATGGGTTTTCACCATGTTGGCCAGGCTGGTCTCGAACTCCGGACCTCAAGTGATCTGCCCGCCACAGCCTCCCAAAGTGGTTGGATTACAGACGTGAGCCACTGTGCCCAGCTTGTTTTTTTTTTTCTCTCTGTGGCCCAGGCTGGAGTGCAGTGGTGGGATCACAGCTCACTGTAGCCTCAACCTCCAAGGCTCAAGGGATATTCCCTCTTCAGCCTCCCAAGTAGCTGGGACTACAGACGTGCCCCACCACATCATCCGACTAATTTTTTTTTTTTTTTTTTTTTTGTAGGATGGGGTTTTGCCGTGTTGCCCAGACTGGTCTTGAACTCCCAAGCTCAAGCGATCCTCGGCCTCAAGAGATCTCCCCCCATCTCAGACTCCTAAAATGCTGGGATTACAGGCATGAGCTACCATGCCTGGCGTCATTGATCAATATTTTTACTTAGCCTGAACGCAGTGACTCACACCTGTAATCCCAGCACTTTGGGAAGCTGAGTTGGGGGGAGGGGACCTCTTGAGCCCAGGAGTTTGAGACTAGCCTGGGTAACGTTGCCAAACCCAGTCTCTACAAAAAAATACAAAAATTAGCCAGGCATGATGACATGAGTTTATAGTCCCAGCTAGTCAGGAGACTGAGGTGGGAGCATCACCTGAGCCCCTGGGAGGCGGAGGTTGCAGTGAGCCATTATCACACCACTACACCCCAGCCTGGGTGACAGAGTGAGGCTCCGTCTCCAAAAAAAAAAAAAAATCCACAAGCGTGTGTATATGTGTCAGTTATTGAAGGATGGTGAAGTGAGAGGGTTGTTTTGATAGGTTGGCCAGGGAAGGGCTCTGAAGAGGTAACATTGAGCCTCAGACTTATATGGGAAAGAGCCCTGTGGTCATCTGGGAGAACTTCCTAGCTAAGAGAACAGCAAGTGCAAATTCCCAGAGGCCCAGGCATGATTGTCAAATTAGAGAAATAAGGTGGCAGGAACCAAATGATTTGAGGAGTAGCTTTTATTCTAAGTGTGTGGGAAAACCTGTTGGAGTGTTTTGAGTGTGGGAGTAACATGATCTGTTTTTTGTTTGTTTGTTTTTTTTTTGAGACGGAGTCTTGCTCTGTCGCCCAGGCTGGAGTGCAATGGCACGATCTCGGCTCACTGCCATTGCAGTGAATCCGCCTCCCAGGTTCAAGCGATTCTCCTGCCTCACCTTCCTGAGTAGCTGGGACTATCGGTGTGTGCCACAACACCCAGCTAATCTTGAGTATTTTTAGTAGAGACGGGGTTTCACCATGTTAGACAGGATAGTCTCGATCTCCTGACCTCGTGATCCGCCTGCCTTGGGCTCCCAAAGTGCTGCGATTACAGGCGTGAGCCACTGCGGCGTGGCCTGGTTTGTGTTTTAAAATGATCGCTCCAGAATAGGTTAAAGTGGGCAGAAATAGAAGTAAAGATTCTGGCTGGACTGTTGCAGTAATCCAGTTGAGATAAAAATATTGGTGGCTTGAAACTCAAGAGAAGGGGTCAAATAAATATATTCTGGATATATTTTGAAGGTAGAAGAGGGAACAGAATTTGGGGCAGAAGTCCAGGATGACACCACTGTTTTTGGCTTGAGCACCTACCTGGAACGATGGAATTGCCATTTTGAAAGATATGGAGAGCTGTAGCTTTGGTGGGGTCAGGGAAGAGTCAGTTCTTTTTTAGGTTTCAGATTTGTTTTTTTTGTTTTGTTTTTTTTTGAGACGGAGTCTCACTCTGGCGCCCAGGCTGGAGTGCAGTGGCATGGTCTCGGCTCACTGCAACCTCTGCCTCCCAGGTTCAAGCAATTCTCCTGCCTCAGCCTCCCGAGTAGCTGGGAGGGATTACAGGCGCCCGCCACCATGCCCAGCTAATTTTTGTATTTTTAGTAGAGACGGGGTTTCACCGTGTTGGTCAGGCTGGTGTTGAACCCCTGACCTCGTGATCCACCCACCTCGGCCTCCCAAAGTGCTGGGATTACAGGCGTGAGCCACCATGCCCGGCCTCAGATTTGTTTTTTTATACAACTAAGTAGAAATATGTGAGGGGTTGAGTTCAGAGGTAAAATTTGGGTGATGGTGGGTATTGTGTGAGTACAGAGTATAGAATTAATGGAGGGGTTGGGGAGGCAGACACGTAAGGAGAATTTAGTTTGAGGGGGTGGGAGCTTTCAGAAGGTTTTAGAGGGTGCAGTGGTGGGATGGGAATTACCTCAGGCTCATTTCAGATCTGTGGGGTCTTCTTTGATGGGGTGGGGGGATGTCATCATGAGGCATTAATATTGGTGGGAGGGTTGAAGGCACCTGGAATAGATTGGGAATTAAGTGATGAGAATGTGCCTCTGGACATAGGTGGACTGCACTGATTTTAGGGACTGCTATTTTCTGGATGGAGTGGAAAGAGGATTTATGTGAGTTGGAGGAAACTTTGAGGAAGCTTGGTGTGTTCTGAGATCCTAAAGGGTTGGGGAGGGGATTCTAAGGTACTGGAAGGGTTAATCGAAGGGGTTTGTGGCAGCAGATAGCTTTGTTTGAAGTGGGGCAAAGTTGGTGAGGTTTAAACTGGAATGTAGTTAGGGAACTTTCAGAGGGATAGGGATGATTTTTCTGAGAAGCAGCGAAGAATGGATGGGGGCCTCTGAGTGGGAGATGACCTAAGGGACAAGTCAAGGTCAGGGCATGGAATTTGTGGGAGGTAGGGATTGTTCTGAGGGAGTGGAGCTGTACCGAATTTGGTGGAGAACATGAAAAGGATTGGCTGGGGGTTGCAGGAGGGAGGGAAGAGGTTATTTGTAATTTGTACTCTATTTTTAGACAGTCTTAGAGAGTTTATTAAAGTGTTTTTTGTCCATTTTCAGCCAAGGTTTTTAGAAATTAAAAATTTTTTTGTGTGAGTACATAGTAGGTGTATACATTTTGGCGGTATGTGAGATACTTTGATACAGGCATACAATGGGTAATAATCACATCAGGGTAAATGGGGTATCCACCACCTTAAGCACTTATCCTTTGTGTTAAAACAATCCAATTATATTCTTTTAGTTGCTTTGAAATGTACAACAAATTATTGTTGACTGTAGTCACCCTGTTATGCTATCAAATACTAGATCTTATTCATTGTATTTAATTATATTTTTGTATCCATTAGCCATCCCTCCTTCCCCTCCACCCCCCACTACCCTTCCTAGCCTCTGGTAACCCTCAGTCTACTATCTGCATGAGTTCAATTGTTTTAATTTTTTTAGTTCCCACAAATAAGTGACAGCGTGCAAAGTTTTCTTTCTGTGCCTGATTTATTTCACTTAACATAATAACATCCAGTGCCCTCCCTGTTGTTGTAAATGATAGGATATCATTCCCTTTTTTTTGTAGACAGGGTCTCTCTGTCGCGCAGACTAGAGTGCAGTGGTGTGATCACAACTCACTTCAGCCTTAACTTCTTGGGCTCAGGTGATCCTCCCACCTCAGCCTCCCGGTAGTTGTGACTATAGCACGTGTCACAAGCCCAGCTAATATTTTAGTACAGGTGGGGTTTCACCAGGCTAGTCTCCAACTCCTGGGCTCAAATAATCCTCCTGCCTCCCTGCAAAGTGCTGGGATTAGAGGCGTGAACAGCAATGCCCAGCCTTTGTACCACAATTTCTATTTTTTTTTTGAAACGGAGTCTCGCCGTGTCGCCTAGGCTGGAGTAGGCTGGAGTGCAGTGGCGCAGTCTTGGTTCACTGCAAGCTCCGCCTCCCGGGTTCACGCCATTCTCCTGCCTCAGCCTCCCGAGTAGCTGGGACTACAGGTGCCCGCCACCACGCCCGGCTAATTTCTGTATTTTTAGTAGAGACGGGGTTTCACCTTGTTAGCCAGGATGGTCTCGATCTCCTGACCTCGTGTACCACAATTTCTTTATCCATTTGTCTGTTGATAGACATATGGGTTGCTTTCAAATCTTGGCTATTGTGAAGAGTGCTGCAATAAACATGGGATTTATTGCAGTTTTTTTTCTTTTTTCTTTTTTTTTTTTTTGAGACCGAGCCTCGCTCTGTTGCCCAGGCTAGAGGACAGTGGCACGATCTCAGCCCAGTACAACCTCCACCTCCCGGGTTCAAGCGATTCTCCTGCCTAAGCCTCCCAAGTAGCTGGGATTACAGGCACCTGCCACCACGCCCGGCTAATCTTTGTATTTTTTAGTAGAGACGGGGTTGCTGTGTTGGCCAGGCTGGTCTCAAACTCCTGGCTTCAGGTGATTGGCCCTCCTTGGCCCCCCAAAGTGTTGCAATTACAGGTGTGAGCCACCACACCCAGCCTGATTTATTTTCATTTGGGTATATACCTAGCAGTGGGATTGCATTTTTACCCGAGTCTTTTTTTTTTTTTTTTTGAGACGGAGTTTCGCTCTTGTTACCCAGACTGGAGTACAGTGGCGCGATCTCAGCTCACCGCAACCCCTGCCTCCCAGGTTCAAGCAATTCTTCTGGTTCAGCCTCCCAAGTAGCTGGGATTACAGGCGTGTGCCACCATGCCCGGCTAATTTTGTATTTTAGTAGAGACGGGATTCCTCCATGTTGGTCAGGCTGTGAACTCCTGACCTCAGGTGATCCGCCCGCCTTGGCCTCCCAAAGTGCTGGGATTACAGGCATGAGCCACAGCCCCCGGCCTTCACCTGAGTCTTATAGCAGCTCTCTGGAGTCGGAAGGGCAGTGATTTCCTTCTCTGTTCAGATGAGGAAGGAGGCTCCACAGAGCAAATTGACTTGCCTCTAAGAGGGCTCTAGGTGGGATAGGAGGGTTCTAGGTGGGATAGGAGAACTCTGGAGACTGGAGTTCCTTTATGAAACAGAAGCCCTGGAAATGGGCAGACTGATAAAATGTACAAATTGTGGGGCATTTTATAAGACAGTTATCCTACTTCTCTTCCAAAAGTCAGTTTCATGGGAAAAATAAGTGAAGGGACTGTTGTGGATTAAAAGAGAGTAAAGGCCGTCACAGTGACTCAGCCTGTAATCTCAGGACTTTGAGAGGCCGAGGTGGGTGGATCACCTGAGGTCAGGAGTTCGAGACTAGCCTGGCCAACATGGTGACCGTCTCTACTAAAAATACAAAAAAAATTAGCCAGGTGTGGTGGTGGGTGCTTGTAATCCCAACTACTTGGGAGGCTGAGGCAGGAGAATTGTTTGAATCCAGGAGGCAGAGGTTTTAGTGAGCTGAGGTCACACCATCGCACTCCAGCCTGGGTGACAAGAGCGAAACTCTGTCTCAAAAATAAATAAATAAAATAAAGAAGCAGCTTCCTAGAGCAGATTTGGTTGCTTAAATTGAGGCCAAGTTTCTGGAGTTTTTATTGATAGTTGACAATTACAACCAAAATTTTTTTTTCTCGCTCTGTTACCCAGGCTGGAGTGCAGTGACGCAGTGACGTGATCTTCAGCTCACTGCAACCTCCACCTCCCGGGTTCAAGGGATTCTCCCGCCTCAGCCCCCAAGTAGCTGGGACCACAGGCGTATGCCATATCACTCAGCTAATTTTGTGTGTGTGTGGCGTATGCCGTAACACTCAGCTAATTGTGTGTGTGTGTGTGTGTGTGTGTGTGTGTGTTTTGTGATGGACTCTCACTCTGTCACCTAGGCTGGAGTGCAGTGGCGCAATCTTGGCTCACTGCAACCTCCACCTCCTGAGTTCAAGCGATTCTCCTGCCTTAGCCTCTGGAGTAGCTAGGATTACAGGCGCGTGCCACCACACCTGGCTAATTTTTATATTTTTAGTAGAGACGGGGTTTTACCATGTTGGCCAGGCTGGTCTCAAACTCCTCACTTCAAGTGATCCGCCCACCTCGGCCTCCCAAAGTGCTGGGATTACAGGCGTGAGCCACTACACCCAGCCTATGTGTGTGTATTTTATTTTTTTATTTTTTTGAGACGGAATTTCTCTCTTGTTGCCCAGGCTGGAGTGCAATGGCGTGATCTAGACTCACTGCAACATCTGCCTCCCGGGTTCAGGCAATTCTCCTGCCTCAGCCTCCTAAGTAGCTGGGATTACAGGCGCCTGCTACCGCGCCCAGCTAATGTTTGTATTTTTAGTAGAGACCAGGTTTCGCCATGTTGGCCAGGCTGGTCTTGAACTCCTGACCTCAGGTGATCTACCCGCCTCAGCCTCCTTAAGTGCTGGGATTACAGGCATGAGCCACTGCGCCTGGCCAGAAGTTACCTTCTTTGTGCCTGTTTTCTCAGCTGCAAAAGAGGGGTAACAAAGTGCCAGCCCATTAGATTGTCATGGGAATTAAATGACATAATACGTAGAGCTTAGTAGAACAGTGCTTGGCACATAATAAGTGTTAGATAAATGTTGGCCATTATTATTTTATTATGTACCAAATTTCTATAATTCTGCTGATGGACACAGGTTTGTTTTGGTGTGTCTATTAATTCACAGCCTTTTGAGTAACAGTATGTCCTAAATGCCAAGGAAGTTACTGGTTCTAGGGATACAGTGGTTTCTGGAGTTTACATTCTAATGGAGGAGGGGGCAGTAAACATATAAACAAGTAGTGTAGCTTAGCACAGTGGTGTGTGGCTGTGATCCCAGCTACTGGCGAGGCTGAGGTTGGAGGATCACTTGAGCCAGGCGATTGAGACTAGCTTGGGCAACATAGTGAGGCCCCATTTCAATCAAAACAGTGGGCAACACAGGCCCCGTCTTAATCAAAACAAAAACAAATAGCATAATTCGAGATAGAAGAGGATGTGGACCTATTTTAAATTAGGTGGCCAGTATGGACTTCTCTAAGGAGGTGACAATTGAGCTGAGACCTAAAGAATGTGTCTCTCAAGAAGTTGAGGGAAGAAGCAGTGGGAAGCACTAATGCCAAGGTCCTAAGGTGGGAGCAAGGATGGGAGCAAGGATGATGTTCTCTAGGATCAGCCTCCCGAGTAGCTGGGACTACAGGCACGTGCCACCACGCCTGGCTAATTTTTGTATTTTGAGTAGAGATGGGGTTTCACCATATTGGCCAGGCTGGTCTCGAACTCCTGACCTCAAGTGATCCGACCGCCTCGGCTAATTTTGTGTATTTTTAGTAGAGACTGGGTTTCACCGTGTTAGCCAGGATGGTCTCCATCTCCTAACCTCATGGTCCTCCCGCCTTGGCCTCCCAAAGTGCTGGGATTACAGGCGTGAGTCGCCGCGCCTGGCACACCCAGCTAATTTTTTTTTTTTTTGTACAGATGGAGTCTTACTTTGTTGCCCAGGCTGGTTTCGAACTCATGGGCTCAAGTGATCCTCATGCCTTGCCCTCCTAAAGTGCTGGGATTACAGGTGTGACCCACTGTGTCCAGCCTGCTGTAGTTTTGTCGGAGAGAAACGATGGTGGCTCAGACTAGAGTGGTGTTTGTGGAAGTTGAGGGAAGTAGATGGACAATGCTGCTGTGAATGTGTATCATTTTTTTTTTTTTTTTTTTTTGAGACAGAGTCTCACTCTTGTCACCCAGGCTGGAGTGCAGTGGCGCGATCTCGGCTCACTGCAAGCTACGCCTTCCGGGTTCACGCCATTCTCCTGCCTCAGCCTCCCGAGTAGCTGGGACTACAGGCGCCCGCCACCACTCCCGGCCAATTTTTTTTTTTTTTTGTATTTTTAGTAGAAACGGGGTTTTACCATGTTAGCCAGGATGATCTCGGTCTTCTGACCTCGTGATCTGCCCGCCTTGGCCTCCCAAAGTGTTGGGATTATAGGCGTGAGGCACCGTGCCCTGCTGAATGTGTATCATTTTTGTGCCCACTTGGGTATTTCTTTTTTTTTTTTTTTTTTTTTGAGACGGAGTCTCGCTGTTTCGCCCAGGCTGAAGTGCAATGGTGCGGTCTCGGCTCACTGCAACCTCCGCCTCCTGGGTTCAAGCGATTCTCCTGCCTCAGCTTCCCGAGTAGCTGAGATTACAGGCGCCTGCCACCACTCCTGGCTAATTTTTTTTTTTTTTTTTCTTTTTGAGACAGACCCTTGTTCTGTTGCCCAGGATGGAATGCAGTGGCGCCATCTCGGCTCACTGCAAGCTCCACCTCCCGGGTTCACGCCATTCTCTTGCCTTAGCCTCCCGAGTAGCTGGGACTACAGGCGCCTGCCACCATGCCCGGCTAATTTTTTATATTTTTAGTAGAGACAGGGTTTCACCTTGTTAGCCAGGATGGTCTCGGTCTTCTGACCTCGTGATCTGCCTGTCTCGGCCTCCCAAAGTGCTGGGATTACAGGTGTGAGCCACCGTGCCCAGCCCACGCCTGGCTAATTTTTGTAATTTTAGTAGAGATGGGGTTTCACCATGTTGGCCAGGCTGGTCTCGAACTCCTGACTTCAGGTGATCTACCCACCTTGGCCTCCCAAAGTGACGGGATTTGTAAACCCAGCACTTTGAGGGAGGCAGAGGCAGGAAGATTGCTTGAGCCCAGGAGCTGGAGATCAGCCTGGGCAACATAGTGAGACCCTGTGTCTACAAAAAAAAAAAAAAACCCCATAAATTAGCCAGGTGCAGTGGTGTGCACCTATAGTCCCAGGACTCAATAGGCCGAGGTGGCGGGATCACTTGAACCTGGGAGGTTGAGGCTGCAGCGAGCCCTGATCTTGCCACTGCCCTTCAATCTGGGTTCACAGAATGAGACCCTGTTTCAATAAAACAAAACAAAACGTAAACATGGTATTTGGTGTTGATGGCAGTTGAATATTTAATTTAATTTAATTTAATTTTTTTTGAGACGGAGTCTGTCACCTGGGATGGAGTGCAGCGGCACAGTCTTGGCTCATTGAAACCTCTGCCTCCCAGGTTCAAGCGATTCTCCTGCCTCAGCCTCCCAAATAGCTAGGATTACAGGTGCCTGCCACCAACATGCCCAGCCAATTTTTTTTTTTTTTTAAACAGAGTCTCGCTGTGTCACCCAGACTGGCATGATCTCCGCTTACTGCAACCTCTGCCTCCCAGGTTCGAGTGATTCTCCTGCCTCACTGTCCCGAGTAACTGGGACTACAGGCACCTGCCACCATGCCCGGCTAATTTTTGTATTTTCTGTAGAGACACGGTTTTGCCGTGTTAGCCAGGCTGGTCTCGAACCCCTGGACTCAAGTGATCTGCCCGCCTTGGCCTCCCAAAGTGCTGGGATTACAGGCGCGAGCCCCCACGCCTGGCCATAATTTTTTTTGTATTTTTAGTAGAGAGGGTGTTTCACCATGTTGGACAGGCTGGTCTCGAACTCCTGACCTCAGGTGATCCACCCATCTCAGCCTCCCAAAGTGCTGGGATTGCAGGCATGAGTCACCGGGCCCGGCTGAATAATGAATTTTAAACAACTGCAGAGCAGTCTGTAGAGCTATGTAGGAATGTAGGTCGTGGAGAGCAGATTTATTGTCAGGGACTTTTCATATGTAGCTGTTGCTGGAAGAGTTCGGGGAGGGGGTGTGCTTGCTGGTATTGACTCAGCCATGATAAAAAAGGCTTTTTTGAGGAAATGGCATTGGAGTTGGGTTTTGAAGGGGAAAGGCGTAGGTAGGCACTGAGAGGAAGAAATGGTGCATTTTGCGAGGGTGGAATGTTGTGATTAAATTTTATTTAATTTTTAATTAAATTAATAGCAAACTCTTACCAGCAGAACTTAAATTGTGTGAAAATTATTCTTAGTTATTACTAAATCCTTTTCAGTATGAATAATACATTTGCTGCAGAATTATTAATGAGTTTGGTTACGTGATGCAGCCGAAGATCTTGATGAGTTGTTTCATAATACATGATATAAAGTCTATATTTCCTTTTTGAAATCTGAAAAAATTGTGACTTTGAAATACTTCTGGTTCAAGAGATTTCAGATAAGATATAGTTGACCTATTCTGCTTCCTGCTGACCTCAGAGAAGTCTTGGGATGGCCTGACCTCTGATTGCCTTTTTTCAGCCTCATCTTCTGTCACTTTACAGATTTAAAAAGCTAAAAACAAGGCCGGGCACGGTGGCTCATGCCTGTAATCCCAGCACTTTGGGAGGCTGAGGCAGGTGGATCACTTGAGGTCAGGGGTTTGAGACCAGTCTGAACAACATGGTGAAACTCCGTCTGTACCAAAAATACGAAAACTAGCCAGGCGTGACAGTAGGCGCCTGTAATCCTAGCTACTCGGGAGGCTGAGGCAGGAGAATTGCTTGAACCTGGGAGGCGGAGGTTGTAGTGAGCTGAGATCGCACCACTGCACTCCAGCCTGGGCAACAGAGCGAGACTCTGTCTTTAAAAAAAAAAAAAAAAAAAAAGGTAAAAGCAATTCCTGTGTACATGCTCTTTTCGTGCCACCATGTGTTTGGCTTGTGTGCTATACTTACCTAGTGCCTCTTCTCAGCACCTCTTCTGCTGTCATGCTAGTTTGAGCCACCATCATCCTCCCTCACCTTAACTGTGACATCTTCCTACCCCCATGGCTTTCCATCATGCCTCGAAGAAAATCCAGAATCCTTCCATTGCATGTAAGAGCCTTCATGATGTGGCCCCTCGTTCCAACTTTTCAGCCTCTCTGTCATTCCTGTCCCTAGAACATGCCAAGCACTCCTGCTTCAGGGCTTTTGCATTTGCTGTTTTCTCTATCTAGAATGTTCTGCTGCCAAATATCTGTGTGTTTGTCCTTTATTTCATTTTGATTTTTGCTCATATGGCATCTCCTCAGAAAGGCTTGTATGATTTCTGTCTCAAATAGCGTTCTCCATCATTCTTGATTCTTGTCACACTTGATTTTCATCACTTTTTCACGTATTATGTATCTATTTGTTTATCTGTCTCCTACTTTTTCATGAGGGCAGGGACTATGTCTGATTCACTGCCTTATTTCCACACCATAGAAGGATGCCTGGCATAGTAGGTACTCAATAAATATTTGTTGAATGAATTGTTTTGTGCAGTATGGATTGGAGCCTGTCTCTTTCCTAGATTCGAGGTGTGATGCCTCAATGCAGTTAGAACCAAAATGATTTTTTTTTTTTTTTTTTGAGACGGAGTCTCACTCTTGTTGCCCAAGTTGAAGTGCAGTGGCATGATCTCGGCTCACTGCAACCTCCGCCTCATGGTTTCAAGTGATTCTCCTGCCTCAGCCTCCCAAGTAGCTGAGATTACAGGCGCCTGCCACTACGCCCAGCTAATTTTTGTATTTTAGTAGAGACGGGGTTTCACTGTGTTGGTCAGGCTGGTCTCGACCTCCTGACCTCAGGTGATCCGCCTATCTCAGCCTCCTAAAGTGCTGGGATTACAGGCATGAGCCACCGTGCCTGGCAAACCAAAATGATTTGTGTATTTTTTGTTCTTCTGTGATTCTGCAAGCTCACTGTTCTGTATCATCAGGTTAACAATGTTTGTCTTACAGGCTGCGGGCCTCTCGGGTGCTTCTTGTCGGCTTGAAAGGACTTGGGGCTGAAATTGCCAAGAATCTCATCTTGGCAGGAGTGAAAGGACTGACCATGCTGGATCACGAACAGGTGCGCTGTTGTGAGCTCATTCCTCCCCTGCTCTGGCTCCCCTTTCCAGCATGAAGATCTGCAGATTTTGTGAGTTCCTACTTGTGCCTTAAGGGCTGTGAAAGGAGGGCTAACATTAATGAACCATTGCCTCTGGAGACTGAAGGTGCTATTGTTGTGTTTGAATTCTAGCTCCACCACATCTAGCTGGATGAGCAGTAGAGACTCACATCCCCTCATTGAGCTTGCCTGTCTGTAAAATGGGGTTAATAATATCTCCCTTGGTGGTTGCTTGTGAGGAGGCGTAGAGAAGCGTTTTTCCAATTTGTGCCTAAAAATGACCTGAGTGACTAACTGAAAATGCAGAGTGGCCTGGAGGCTTCGTGGTGCCCTAGCTTTCACCCCTAGTGATTCTCATTTAGGTCTGAGACGAGCTCAGGAGTATGTGCATTTAAAAGGTGTTTTAGGGCTGGACGCAGTGGCTCATGCCTGTAATCCCAACACTTTGGAAGGCTGAGGCAGGCGGATCATCTGAGGTCAGGAGTTTGAGACTAGCCTGGCCAACATGGCGAAACTCTGTCTGTACTCAATATACAAAAATTAGCCAGGCATGTTGATGTGCACCTGTAATCCCAGCTACTCGGGAGGCTGAGGCACAAGAATAGCTTGAATCTGGGAGGTGGAGTTTGCAGTGAGCTGAGATGGTACCACTGCACTCCAGCCTGGGCAACAGAGTGAGACTTTGCCTTAAAAAGAAATAAATTAATAAAAGGTGTTTCAGGAGATTATGATTTAGATGGTCCACAGACATCACTTTAAAAAACACTGGATCAGGCCAGGCACAGTGGCTCATGCCTGTAATCCCAGCACTTTGGGAGGCTGAGGCGGGCAGATCATGAGGTCAGGAGATTGAGACCATCCTGGCTAGCACGGTGAAACCCCGTCACTACTAAATACACAAAAAATTAGCAAGGCTTGGTGGCGGGTGCCTGTGGTCCCAGCTACTCGGGAGGCTGAGGCAAGAGAATGGCGTGAACCTGGGAGGCGGAGCTTGCAGTGAGCCGAGATCACGCCACTGCACTCCAGCCTTGGCAACAGAGTGAGACTCCGTTTCAACAACAACAACAACAAAAACAAACAAAAAAAAACAACACTGGATCAGAGAGAATGTGGGCAGACTGCTTTGTATAGTGCTTGAACCTAACAAGTATCCAGTAATTAGGAATAATGATCTCACATGCTGTTTGTTTGTTTGTGTGTTTTTGCGAGATGAGTCTTGCTGTGATGCCCAGACTGGAGTGCAATGGCGCAATCTCCGCACACTGCAGCCTCCGCTTCCCGGGCTCAAGTGATTCTCCTGCCTCAGCCTCTCAAGTAGCTGGGATTACAGGCACACACCACCACGCCTGGCTAAGTTTTGTTTTTTGTTTTTTTTGAGACAGAGTTTAGCTCTTGTTGCCCAGGCTGGAGTGCAATGGTGTGATCTTGGCTCACTGCAACCTCTGCCTCCCAGGTTCAAGCAATTCTGCCTCAATCTCCCGAGTAGCTGGGATTACAGGCATGCAACACCATGCCTGGCTAATTTAACGTTTTTAGTAGAGACCGGGTTTCTCCATGTTGGTCAAGCTGGTCTTGAACTCCGACCTCAGGTGATCCTCCCGCCTCGGCCTCCCAAAGTGCTGGGATTGCAGGCATGAGCCACCGCACCCGGCCATGCCTGGCTAAGTTTTGTTATTTTTAGTAGAGATGGGGTTTCACCATATTGGCCAGGTTGGTCTCGAACTCCTGACCTCAGGTGATCCGCTGGCCTCGGCCTCCCAAAGTGCGGTGATTACAGGTGTGAGCCACCATTCCCTGCTGACATAATGCTGTTTGATTAATATTATAATGGTAGAGCCCAACTCCAATGTAGCTTTCTCTGACCAGGCTCATCTTCAAGGTGAAAATAAGTGCTGCTCTCTCTACATTCCCATGCCTCAGTGACATTTTATTTATTTTATTTATTTATTTTGAGACAAAGACTTACTCTGTCGCCCAGGCTGGAGTACAGTGACACAACCTCAGCTCACTGCAACCACTGCCTCCCGGGTTCAAGCACTTCTCCTGCCTCAGCTTCCCTAGTAGCTGGGATTACATAATTACTTCATCTGGCTGTAAGAATCCAACATTGGAGGCCAATCACAGAACAGTGCGATTCTGACACCACAGGTGTGAGCCACTGCACCCATCTTAGAGCGTATTATGTAGTTTACATTCAACAAGCATCTGAGAGCACCTACTGGGTGCCCTGAAGTCTGCTAGGTGCTGGTGATAGAAAGATGCTCACGGTTTGGTTCCCATTCTCAAGGTTTTTTTTTTTTTTTTTTTTTTCCCGGAAACCATAGCAGGCTCCCTGACTCAGGTTGTGGTACATGAAAGATTTCCTGGAGTCCTGATCTGAGCTAAGTCTTAAAGAACAAGGAGGGTTTGTCAAGATAAGAGCCTGTGTTTTAGTCAGGGGACATAGCAGTGTCACAAAGGCACCCAACAGTGTGGTAGAAATGGAAGCTAAAAGTAGTTTGGTGTTTTTAGAGTGTGAGACCCAAAGTGGTGGGTAGGGACAGGTTGCTGGTGAAGTCCAAGTCAGGAGGGGCTCCTAGGAAGCCCCACTGTAAGCTTTTACTTAATCCTCTGGGTGGTGGAGACTCACTGAAGAGTTTCAAATGACAGGAAGGGTGACATGGTTAGCTTTGGGCTTTATGTGTGGATCATTAATTACTGTATAAACTATGGTTGGCACAAAATACAGGGCAGAAGACCACTTAGAAGGCAGTTTTTAGTAGTTTAGGTGAGAGGTGAAAGTGGCCTTGCTGATAGGGATGGCAGGAAGCACACAGATGTGAGAAATAGATTTAGGTGGTAGAATCGGGAGGTCTGTGTATGGGAGCTTAAGGAAAGCCAGGAATAACCAGAGCAGCTGACACTGAAGGGGCTAGGCACTGTTCTCAGAGCTGCAGTTGTATTATCTCATTGAGTCCTCACAACACATCTGAGATCAAGGACCCATTACCATCCCTGTCTTACAGATGGGAAAACTGAGTAAAAGGAAGAAAAGTACTGGCCCATCCAAGGCCCCAGTAGTTAGTGGTACGGCCGGGACCCAGGCATCTGACTCCAGAGCCCATGTTCTCAGCCACCTCACTATGGACCACTCTCATGGAAATAGTAAGGATATGAAGACGAGGCTTCCGGCTTGAGTGACTGGGTGGGTGGCTGGTGGACTCCGGAGACAGCACACAGAAGCAGGCAGACGTGTAGGGTTTATGGATATCTGAGAGAAAATGGCTGGTGGGCAGTACAGTAGGGAAGACTCAGGTGGATCAGGAAGAAATCTGCACCAGAAAGAGTGATTTGAAAAATAACAGCAGATTTTGGTAGAAACTGAAAGAGGCATTGAGTTGGTTTATGGAGCTATACAGAGTGAAAAGTAATTCTGAGATGGAAGCTTGGGGACAGCCACACCTAAGAGGGCCCAAATTGAGACTAGAATGTGTAGCATGAGAGGAGAGCATAGCAAGGAAGGTGTGATCTGTGGACTGATAGTGATGAAATGATAATTGTATGTGTATGGGTTGTTTTTTTTTTTTGTTTTTTTTTTTGAGGCAGTCTCACTGTTACCCTTGCCGGAATGCAGTGGGCACGATCATGGCTCACTGTAGCCTTAACTTCCTGGGCTCAGGGTATTCTCCCACTTAAGCCTCCCAGTAGTTGGGACTACAGGTGCACGCCACCACACCTGGCTAATTTTTTGTATTTTTTGTAGAGACTGGGTTTCATGATTGTTGCTCAGGCTGGTCTTGAACTTTCTGGGCTCAATTATATGTTTTTTTTGTTTGTTTTTTTGAGATGGAGTCTCACTTGTTGCCCAGGCCGGAGTGCAGTGGTGAGATCTTGGCTCACTGCAACCTCCGCCTCCTGGGTTCAAGTGATTCTCCTGTCTCAGCCTCCCAAGTAGCTAGGATTACAGGCGTGTGCCACCACACCCGGCTAATTTTTGTATTTTTAGTAGAGATGGGGTTTCACCATGTTGGCTAGGCTGGTCTCGAACTTCTGACCTCAAGTGATCCGCCCACCTCTGCCTCCCAAGCTGCTGGGTTTACAGGCGTGAGCCACTGTGCCCAGCCTCAACTGTATTTTTTTTTTTTTTTTGAGACAGAATCTCGCTCTGTTGCCCAGGCTGGAGTGCAGTGGCGCAATCTTGGCTCACTGCAAGCTCCGCCTCCCGGGTTCACACCATTCTCCTGCCTCAGCCTCCCGAGTAGCTGGGACTACAGGCGCCCGCCACCACGCCCGGCTAATTTTTTTGTATTTTTTAGTAGAGATGGGGTTTCACCGTATTAGCCAGGATGGTCTCGATCTCCTGACTTCGTGATCTGCCTGCCTCGGCCTCCCAAAGTGCTGGGATTACAGGCGTGAGCCACCGCGCGCGGCCCTCAACTGTACGTTTTTATCCATGTCCTCGTTTTATATGGGATTCCCACATTCTTGCTGAGGTTCACACAGTTGTTGAGCCAGGATTTGAATCAAAGATTGAATCCAGCCTGAATTATTTCAGAGCCTTACTGTTAACCATTGTGTGGTACAGCTTCTCAGCACATAATGAGATCCCTGAAGAAGCAGGATGGAATGGGTCAAGGATACAGGGTTAGCCTGGAATGGGAAGTGTGCCAGCTCATTTTCTTGGAGGAGAAGGTAGTAAGATAGAGAGTGTGCTGTGGATGGTTGGTAGGAGGTGATGAGGGGAGATTACTTCTGTTGTACCTAGTCTTGGTGAAGGTGGCAAGGTTATTTGCAGAGATTAATGGTTAAATTAGATGTTTGATGTGTGAAGAAATACTTTGAGAGCAGTATGGAATCTGTAATCTTACTGGTGGCTATTAGGGGATTATATTATCCTGTCTTTGAGGCTCTGCTCTGCTGATGTTCAGCCTTAGGGGTGAAATAATTCCTCTGTTCCAGTCCCCACTCATCTCTCCACCTCTCTGAGTTCTTTTTTTTTTTTGAGACAGAGTCTCACTCTGTTGCCCAGGCCGGGGTGCAGTGGCACGACCTGGGCTCACTGCAGCGTCTGCCTCCCAGGTTCAAGCGATTCTCCTGCCTCAGCCTCCCGAGTAGCTGGAATTACAGGCGTGTGCCACCACGTCCGGCTAATTTTGTATTTTTAGTAGAGATGGGGTTTCACCATGTTGGTCAGGCTGGTTTTGAACTCTGGACCTCAGGTGATCCGCCTGCCTCGGCCTCCCAAAGTGCTGGGATTACAAGCGTGAGCCACCGCGCCTGGCCATAGTCTATCTATATTTTTTAAAAGTTCATTTCAAGCATTCTTAATTGTGTCTGATTTTTGCACAAGTTTGATTTTTTTTTTAAAGTTTTCTCATGAGGTTGCAATTTTTGTTGTTTTTTGAGAGAGGGCCTCTCTGTGTTGTCCAGGCTAGTCTTGAGCTCCTGGCCTCAAGCAGTGATCCTCCTGCTTTGGCGTCCCAAATTGCTGGGATTACAGATGTGAGCTACTGCGCCAGGCTGCACTGGTCTACTTTTTTTTTTTTTTTTTTTTTTTTGAGACGGAGTCTTGCTCTGTTGCCCAGGCTGGAGTACAGTGGTGCAATCGCAGCTCAGTGCAACCTCTGCCTCCCGTGTTGAAGTGATTCTCCTGCCTCAGCCTCCTGGGTAGCTGGGATTACAGGCACACACCACCACACCTGGCATATTTTTGTATTTTTAGTAGAGACAGCATTTCACCATGTTGGCCAGGTTGGTCTCAAACTCCTGACCTCAGGTGATCCTCCTGCCTCGGCCTCCCAAAGTGCTGGGATTACAGGTGTGAGTCACTGTGCCCTGCCCACACTGGTCTAGTTTTAAACCACTGGAAGACAGAGATTTAATCCTTTAAACTACTTGTGTATTTCCCCAAGTGCTTATAGTTGGGCACATGCTAAGTATTTAGTCAATTCTTGACACTGGTAATCAGTCATTTGTTAGCAGTTACAAATTTGCATAGAAGAAGAAAGCATGGATTTTTTTGTTGACAGTGAATTTTCTTTATAAACACAAGGGGGTGCTCTTTAACCATCAATGACCAGTTTAAAAAAAGTTTAAAGTCATTTTAAAGCCTTAGAAGGAAGCCTGCATAAGGCAAATTGCTACAGGAACAGTAATACATTTTAGGGCAGTGCACAGTGTTTCATGCCTGTAATCTCAGCACTTTGGGAGGCTGAGGTGGGTGGATCACGAGGTCAAGAGATTGAGACCATCCTGGCAAACGTGGTGAAACCCTGTCTCTACTAAAAATACAAAAATTAGCTGTCGTGGTGGTGCGTGCTTGTAGTACCAGCTACTTGGGAGGCTGAGGCAGGAGGAGAATCATTTGAACCCGGGAGGCGGAGGTTGCAATGAGCCGAGATCACGCCACTGCACTCCAGCCTGGCGACAGAGAAAGACTATCTCAAAAAATAAAAAATAAAAAAATTTAGGTGGTAGGTATTTTAGCTATCCTTTAAAATTTAAAGATTCTCTTTAAGATTTATTTTCCCTAAAAATACAAGACTTAAAAAAATATGTGTATTATTCCTAGGTAACTCCAGAAGATCCCGGAGCTCAGTTCTTGATTCGTACTGGGTCTGTTGGCCGAAATAGGGCTGAAGCCTCTTTGGAGCGAGCTCAGAATCTCAACCCCATGGTGGATGTGAAGGTGGACACTGAGGATATAGAGAAGAAACCAGAGTCATTTTTCACTCAATTCGATGCTGTAAGTTTCTTATTATAAAATCTGCTGTGGGAATTAAACAAATTAAGGTGCTAGTTGTATATACTTTCAAATCCCAAAGCAATCTGAGAGCATTCAAATATCAAATTCTGAGCTTTTTCCCAAGAAAATGTATAAGCTGTTCTATTGTTTAGGCTTAGTATATTGTGTGAATGTGTTGCTAGAGAGGTCCAGTCTGTTGCATCTGCTGTAGTTGTTGGTGACTTGCTGTCTGCTGGCTTCTTCTCTGGGCATATGTTCCCTCAGCCAGGTTTCGTCTTTGGTGTTTTGTCTTCCTTCCAGAATCTTTGCACATAACTTTAATCCATGTTATTGCAAATGTTTTCTTCCGAAAACTTAACAAGTTGGTGATTAATTTCTGTGGCAGCGGCATTTTTTTGTTAGAAATATCAAACTACAGCTTGTGTTTTGTCTTAAGAAAAGCACACCTGATCTTGGTCTATGTCTGTCTGTCTGTTTCTCACAGTCACGTTGACCATGTTGCCATGGATAACTAGAGAAAAATCACTGTAGTCATAAGCCAAATGAGGCATATCCAGCCTCATTTAGTTTCACTGCCAAATCTATGCGGAGGTGAAAGGATAAATTCTTTGTCAATGTCTGCGACCTTTCAGACATAGTTCCCTGCATTCTGGAAAAGCTTAACAAATCTTGATAAATGTGAAATAGTCATAGATGAGCTACTAGTTTTTTAAATGAAAGGCCCCAGTATGTTACATGAGAGGTTAGAATTTGGGTTGGGTAGTTTTTTTTTTTTGCACCTTTTTTTATTTGAGATGGAGTTTTGCTTTTGTGGCCCAGGCTGGAGTGCAATTGTGCAATCTTGGCTCATGGCAACCTCTGCCTCCTGGGTTCAAGTGATTCTCCTGCCTCAGCCTCCCAAGTAGCTAGGATTACAGGTGCTCACCACCATGCTGGGCTAATTTTTTGTATTTTTAGTAGAGATGGGGTTTCACCATGTTGGTCAGGCTGGTCTTGAACCCCTGACCTCAGGTAATCCACCTGCCTCGGCCTCCCAAAGTGGTGGGATTACAGGCGTGAGCCACTGCACCCGGCCTGTTTTTTACACTTTTCTTTCTTTCTTTTTTGAGATGGAGTCTCACTCTGTCGCCCAGGCTGGAGTGCAGTGGCATGCTCTTGGCTCACTGCAACCTCCGCCTCCCTGGTTTAAGCAGTTTTCTGCCTCAGCCTCCCGTTTTTACACTTTTCTATTTCATATGTGCATCTGTTCAAATATGGGCTTGGAAGGATGGATCATCTGTGCATTTGTCCTGTTTTCTTTTTCCTAGTCCCTTCTATTTTTTAACTTGAGGTATTGGGACACTTTCCATTTGGACATAAGTCTTCATTTTCTTATCTGTAGTAACCACATTTATTTTATGCCAGGTGTCCCTTGAACTTGTAGAATTAGAGGGTTTGTTAAAACTGAAGTGTGAGGCCAGTTGATTGTGTAATGCGTGTGCATGGGGCCATGTTGACTGCCTTGCAGGCCGTGTTTGGCTGGTCCTTGCAGGTTTTATAGTTACTTTAGACTCTGCAGGGTTCCATTTGATCAATTGGTTGCATGTTCACCTGTGGATTTCTTACTTTTTAGATGGGATTTTTCCTTGGGTGGCTGCATTCTTTGAAACACCAAAGGAACACATTTCTCTGTGAGTGTTATTTCGGTATTCAGGCTGCTAGACAACAGCAAAGAGGGTCTATCAAGTGAAAATGTCCTTTTGTTCAGGAGAAAGCATGTGCAATTTGGAAGTTGTCTTTTGACCATGATCACAAAGCTTCTCCCGAAAAGATGGTATTTTGTGCAGTAGAACTTAGCCATTTCCAATACCTCGACTTACTGGAATACAACCTGGAGGCCCCAGAGCAACACTGATAATTCCACTGAGTGAATCACCAGTTCATTGTCTAAGCCTGAATGGAAGGTCACTTGGTCTGTAACCTTTTCTTTTGTCCTTAAATTCAGATAAAGTTTCACACCGCAATCTCTGGAAAAATGATCTCAACAGGACTTGTTTATCTTCTTTATCTTAACATATCAATCAAAAGGAGGGGGGAAAAAGCCCTTGTATTTAAACATGACCTTTGGGTCAATTTAAAAAACTGGTTTTGCTTCTCCCTGTAGCTTATTTGGATTTTAATAGATTTAGCAGTATAGAAACAACATGCTAAGTTATTTTTTTTTATGAGAACTATGAAATGTGTATATGTTCGTGGATTACAGAAAACATTCGTTGAGTGGCTTTTACTTTTTAGCTAAACACATTTTATTTTGGCTGCAGAACGTGACGGTCTCATAACTTATATTTTCTACACATTGAAACCTGCAACTTTTCTTTTGTCTTCTAGCCATAGGGCCCAAAGAACCTGTTGTACCAGTTTGAAACGTGCTTTAAGCATGCCCAGAGAGACTGTTCATTAAGATTTATTTAGACATCAGGGCAGTGATTCACAGTTTGCAAAACTCAAACCCAGCCAATTTCTTTCTTTCTGCAGGTGTGTCTGACTTGCTGCTCCAGGGATGTCATAGTTAAAGTTGACCAGATCTGTCACAAAAATAGCATCAAGTTCTTTACAGGAGATGTTTTTGGCTACCATGGATACACATTTGCCAATCTAGGAGAGCATGAGTTTGTAGAGTAAGTGTTGGGAGAGGAGGGGAGAACATAACATTTTCTCCTTTTTATACTTTTCTTTTTAAATTATGTACTTATTTATGTGTAGAGACAGGATCTATGCTGTGTTGTTCAAGCTGGTCTTGAACTCCTGGGCTCAAGTGATCCTCCCACCTTGGCCTCCCAAAGTGCTGGGATTATAGGCATGAGCCACTGCGCCTGGTCTGCTGACATGTTTTCAAGTTGAGAGATAGTAAAATGAGTACAAAATAGTTGGGTGATTCTGGAGGCATATTCAGCCAAAGTCTACCTTGGAAAAGGTGTCCAATATCCAGAGAGACTCCTCTGGTAGAACAAACAGACCTCATCCTCTCATTTTGAACACTGAGGCTGCAGAACTTGGTAATTCTTACATGACAGGACTTGCCGTGTTTTGACTTTGTAGTCTCTAGGTGAAAGATGGCAGATGATACGTTATTGTAAAACTATATGAGTTAGGTATTTTGGCTGCAGTTTCTGACCACCCCCTCCAAAACCCTCCAACTTGCTAATTGAGAGGGAAAGACAGGCTCTGTGAGATAGGAGCTTCCTACCAAGAGACTGAGAACTCTTCTCTTGTTCAGCCTCTCAGGCAAGTCACTGAAATTTCTCTGGTCTCCAAGTTTCTTGCCTGTAAAATCAAGATGGGGGAAGGACAGTCATGTTCCAGACATCTCCTAACTCTAGTGTTTTATGGCTTTAGGATAATCTAGTTCTTTGGGCATATTATTATTATTATTATTATTTTATTTTTTGAGATGGAGTTTTGCTGTTGTTGCCCAGGCTGGAGTGCAATGGCACCATCTCAGTTCAGAACAATCTCCGCCTCCTGGGTTCAAGCCATTCTCCTGCCTCAGCCTCCGGAGTAGCTGAGATTACAGGCATGCGTCACCATGCCTGGCTAATTTTGTATTTTTAGTAGAGACAGGGTTTTTCCATGTTGGTCAGGCTGGTCTCGAACTCCGGACCTCAGGTGATCCACCCACCTCGGCCTCCCAAAGTGCTGGGATTACACAGGTGTGAGCCACCACACCCGGCTATTATTATTATTTTTGAGACGGAGTTTTGCTTTTGTCACCCAGGCTGGAGTGCCATGGCACGATCTTGGCTCACTGCAACCTCCACCTCCTGGATTCAAGTGGTTCTCCTGCTTCAGCTTCCTGAGTAGCTGGGACTGCAGGCACCCGCCACCATGCCCGGCAAATTTTTGTATTTTTAGCAGAGACGGGGTTTCACTATGTTGGCTATGCTGGTCTTGAACTCCTGACCTCAGGTGGTCCACCCACCTCAGCTTCACAAAGTGCTAGGATTACAGCCACCATGCCTGGCTTCTTTGGGTATATTATAAAGAAGTTATAGTAGTGGGAAGCAATCCAGATTATTTTAACATAAGCTGCCCACAGCAGAGGGGCAGAATTAAGTTTGGCTATTTTTTTTTTTTTTTTTTTTCTGAGACAGACTTTCACTCAGTTGCCCAGGCTGGAGTACAGTGGCGCGATCTCAGCTCATTGCAACCTCCTCCTCCTGGAGTCAACCAATTCTCCTGCCTCGGCCTCCCGAGTAGCTGGGATTACAGGCGCCCGCCACCACTCCTGGCTAGTTTTTTGTATTTTTAGTAGAGACGGGGTTTTGCCTTGTTGGCCAGGATGGTCTCAAACACTTGACCTCAGGTGACACGCCCGCCTGGGCCTCCCACAGTGCTGAGATTACAGGCGTGAGCCACTGCACCCGGCCAAGTTTGGCTATTTATTTCATGATTCAAGTAGAGTGTTTACAAAGTAATCACTTTGATTTATTGAGAGCAGCTGTGTGCCCAGCAGTGTGCTGAGCAACTTACGCTGCTCTGTTTTTCCCACAATAATTTCCTGAGTGCCCAACAGTGTACCAGACTCATCATGTTATCAATGGCAGAGCTCGATTTGAACCGAGATCTGACTCCAAAGCTTTTGCCCTTAACCACCATCCCGATCTGTGACCTGGAGAGGCTTTTTTTGATTCCAATAACATGATTCCTAGGGTAAAATTACATTCTCTCCCCTTGTCACCCTCTAGGGAGAAAACTAAAGTTGCCAAAGTTAGCCAAGGAGTAGAAGATGGGCCCGACACCAAGAGAGCAAAACTTGATTCTTCTGAGACAACGATGGTCAAAAAGGTATGTGTAACGTGGGGGCAGAGGTCAGAAACCCTGGGGCCTTGGAGGGGTCAGGCAATGACGATTGAAAAGGATAAGAGCAAGCACTTCTTGAAGGGGTGGGGCGGGTGCTTGTCCCATCTAAAGGGAGGCTGCCACAGCTTAGTGTCAGCCAGCTGTTGCTGTGAGGGAATGTGGGCCCAGTGATTCCAGATGGGATTTTTCAAGACAATGAGAAATGCAAACTTTTGTAGGCTCTGTCCCAAACTTTTTTTTTTTTTTTTTTTTTGTGAGATGGAATTTTTTCTTGTCGCTCAGGCTGGAGTGCAATGGCATGATCTCAGCTCACTACAGCCTCCACCTCCTGGGTTCAAGCAATTCTCCTGCCTCATCCTCCCAAGTAGCACCCCTGGCTAATTTTTTTTTGTATTTTTAGTAGAGACGGGGTTTCACCATGTTGGCCAGGCTGGTCTCGAACTCCTGACCTCAGGTGATCCACCCGCCTCGGCCTCCCAAAGTGCTGGGATTACAGGTGTGAGCCACCATGCCCGGCCCCATACCCTTTTTTTTTTTTTTTTTTTTTTTGAGATGGAGTCTTGCCGTGTCCAGGCTGGAATGGCACAATCTCAGCTCACTGCAACCTCCACGTCCCAGGTTCAAGAGATTTTCCTGCCTTAGCCTCCCAAGTAGCTGGGACTACAGGTGTGTGCCACCACACCCAGCTAATTTTTGTATTTTTAGTAGAGACGGGGTTCCACCATGTTGGCCAGGATGGTATTTATCTCTTGACCTCGTGATCCGCCTGCCTTAGCCCCACAAAGTGCTGGGATTACAGGCATGAGCCACCATGCCCGACCAGAAAACTTTTTTTTTTAAAGCAGCAAAACACCAGCCCTGGTTTACAGTAGCAAGACCCCGTGTCTACAAAAAAAAATGTAAAAATTTGTCTGGCGTGATGGTGAGCACCTGTAGGCCCAGCTACTCATAGGCTGAGCTGGGAGGATTGCTTGAGCCTGGGAGGTGGAGGCTGCAGTGAGCCATGATCACACCACTGCACCCCAACCTGGGCCACCTAGCAAGATCCTGTCTAAAAAAAAAAAAAGCAAAACAAAAAATTTTTTGTGTTTTCTCTACTAACAATACAAAAATTAGCTGGGCAAGGTGGTGCATTGCTTGTAGTCCCAGCTACTTGGGAGGCTGAGGCAGGAGAATAGCTTGAACCCGGGAGGCGGATGTTGCAGTGAGCCGAGACGGCGACACTGCACTCCAGCCTGGCGACAGAACGAGACTCTGTCTCAAAAAAAAAAAAGTTTTCTTTGCCTGTTTTTTTCCTTTTGCCAAATAACCTTTAATAAGAAAAATCCTTCAATGTTAACTGGTGTTATCAGATTCATATTTGTTAATGTAGTTTATATTAGGGGCTCAGCCTCTATTTGGATTAGGTGCAATAATTACATTTATAGAAAGAAGTGGAGAAGGGATCAGAAGACGGTGGTTTCTGTAGCTAGTGCTGGAATCTGAGATGGGAACCATACGATGGGGAAAGCAAGATGAAGGGGCCAGAATTGGTTTCATTGAACTGAGAGGAAAGACATGACCAAGCCCATATTTACTCTTTGCTTTGTAGATTTAAATATTGAGAAAGAAAAACAGCTGGTCAGAATGTTGAGTTAAATTACGCTAACGAGGGGATTCTAAAGAGTGCAGAAACCACAAAAGAGACTGCAGAAAACCACAAAAGTGGAACTCTCAGACTCTCCAGCAAGGCGGCGTTGGAGATTTTCTTTCTCATTTTGTGTTTGTGTTGGAGTAGTTTGGTGCTGTAAGTGTGATACAGAGGAATTAAGCCCTAATTTTAGTGTCTATTCACAGAACCATAATTATCCAGAGTGAACCTTAGTGTTTTGGCCAAAACTTGGGTGCCTTTCTTTCTTTTTGAGGCCCAGTCAAGATTTATCTGAATAGCTCCATGAATTTGGTGGGGGGAGATAAATTGTTAACAAACGGAGGAGTACAAAAGCTGCTTTGTGGGTGCTGTCAGTTTATAAATCACACCCTCTTACAAGTGTGACACTTGGCCTTGGTGTGAAGGGTTTTATGGCTTAAGGGCCTTCTCTGATTGAGGCAGGTCTTTCACATTCAAATGGAGAGAGTGCCTAGCGTTGTTAGCCATTCACAGCTGGAAGTTTCCCTGGAGTCAGTTCTGATGGTGCCCACTGGGGTGGATCTGGAAACCTCTTTTGGGAACCACTTTATCTCGCTATGAAGAGAATGTAGGCAGCCCAGGCCTTTGCCTACCATTCCGGAGGGCCCTACAGGCACAGAGGTTTTTGTGCAGCCTCTTCCTACGTGGAGCTGAGCTGGAAGGTATCAAAATATTCCCCAGCTGACATTGTTAGTCAGCTGTTACACTTGAACAATGCAGGCTCAGATTCCAACCCCAAGCCCTTAAGGTTACGAGGCATTCAGTGCATTCCTGCTGACAATCCCTGGGATTCCAAACCTTGCCTTTGTGCAGCCTCACCAAGGGCCCTGCGGACCGACTGGGCTGGACTGGGTTTTGGCCATGGCTTTGTCACCTTGCGATAACATGCCTCCTTCCGTTTTGGCACAGATGGCCCTGTGATTTCAAGGTTCTCTTCCAACACCAAAGATTCCTTGATTCAGATGCTGCCCTTTTGCCTAATTGTACAGAATAACTAGTTGGGTTGTGCCCAGAGAGTGCAGGGTGGGGGTGGGGAAGCAGCTACTTCCTGTTTCCTGTGAAAGGTTTTCTGGTTAGGGTTCCCTTCCCCTCCCCCCTTTCCCTAGGTTTAACCAAAGGTTGTAAAGCCACTTTTGCTTCAAGGTACACTTTGTGCTCCTAAATTAGTAACGTTAAAAAACAAAAAGGAAAAACAGCCTGTGGTTTTCACACCCTCTAGGAAGCTGGTGGGCCTTTCTAGCACCTGTGCCATTCTGATAAATAAGGGCTTAGGAAAATGCCTAGCCCAGAAATAGGTGCTCAGTAGTTTGTTTGCTTCCTTTGGTGCTCAGGAGAAGATTTGAGACGGATTTCGTCACAATCAGGTCTCGGGCACAAGCCTCACATGGACACTGACATGCAGGAGACAGAGGAGACAGCAATGAGGTGTTGGTGAGGAAGTGCCCAAAAAGGTTTCCCAGAGGAAGAGTTGTTTGTGTTGGCATGTGAGGGACAAGCTTTCCAGGCACCAGAGCCAAGAGCAGTGCTCTGTCCGAGGAAGTAGGATAAACCGAAAGACGGACGTAGGGGCAGAGTTGCTGTGGCTGCCCTCACTGCCGCAGCCAGCTCCTTCTATGAGTTGCAGAATGCCTACTCTGTGTGCAAGGCACCGTGTTGAGTGCAGGGAATCACATCCAGTCTTGTTGTCCCCATCTATAGCTGATAAAGAAGCTACGAGAAATTAAGTGACCTGACCAAGGCCACACAGCTGTGGAAGAAGGGGCGAGAGCATAGACAGTGGGTAAGGGCATAGGCTCACCCTATGATTTACAAAGAGGGATACACCTGAAGTTGCTAGGGTAACGTGACATATTAGGAGGATGGTGGGATAAAATATGTGAACATCGGGATCATTCTGGAAAACCTTTAGGATAAAAGGCCACTGTCATGCTCCCATGTTCACGTTTCTTTATTGTGAGTTATCTGTGTTAGGTGCTGCCAGAGATGATGAGATGCCTGACAGTGGTTACTCTCTAATAGCTCTTTAAAAATTAAAGACAAAGTAGGGTTTGTTCCTGACTGTACTAGAAATACAGATTTAATTTTACCTCTGCTCCTGAAATAGGTGACTAATTTGGAGTACTATTAATACTCTTTTCATGAATTAGTTGAGAAATTCCACAGTTGAGGAGTGATTCATTCTTTTGACTCCCTCTTTCTGAGCAATTTGTTGACAGCCTTCTCATCCTCTCTTACACCTGTCATTAAAGAAACAGTCGAGTTCTTTTTCTTTCATGTGGTACCTTGGTTTCCACTGCTGGTGGCCCTTGGGTTGCTTGTCTCTGTCTCCCCGCTTCCATTTTAAGCTCCATAGGGGGAAGGCAGTCTTGTTCACTGCTAGACTCCTAGTCCAGTGTCTAGCACAGTCATATCCACGGAATATTTGTTCAGTGTACTGGTGGCTGTTAACTGCAGCATAATCCAGCAACCCTGGAGATTATTTTCTTCCTTTTTTTTTTTTTCTTTGAAGCAGGGTCTCACTACTCTGTCACCTAGGCTGAAGTGCAGTGGTTCAAACACTGCTCACTACAGCCTCCCAAGTAGCTGGAATTACAGACATCCACTACACCTGGCTAATTTTTAATTTTTAAAAATTATTATTATTTCTGAGATGGAGTCTTGCTCTGTCACCCAGGCTGGAGTGCAGTGGCACAATCTCAGCTCACTGCAGCCTCTGCCTCCTGGGTTCAAGCAATTCTCCTGCCTCAGCTTCCGGAGTAGCTGGAACTGCCAGTGTGTGCCACCACACTCAACTGGTTTTTGGATTTTTAGTAGAGATGGTATTTCTCCATATTGGCCAGGCTGGTCTCGAACTCCTGGCCTCAAGTGATCCGCCCACTTTGGCCTCCCAAAGTACTGGGATTATAGGCGTGAGCCACAGCTTCCAGCCTGATTATTTCCATTTTAAAAAAGAATAATTGAAGTAACCTTTGTTACCAATGAAATGAATTAACCTTCTAGTATATTAATTCTCACGGTTTAGGTTATTTGAACTAAGCTGAGAGAACAGAATACCAAAGAAGACAATTGACTTGCCCAGAAATATTTAGAAGTAAGTCACTCAGTTGCCTGGACTGGAACCCTCAGGCCAGAGAGGTTCAAAATCCTGCACTTTTTTTTTTTTTGAGACAGAGTCTCATTCTGTCACCCAAGCTGGAGTGCAATGGTGCGATCTCGGCTCACTGCAACCTCCGCCTCCCGGGTTTAAGCAATTCTCCTGGGTTAGCCTTCCAAGCAGCTGGAACTACAGGTGCGTGCTACCACGCCCAGCTAATTTTTTTTTTTTTTTTTGAGATGGACTCGCTCTGTCGCCCAGGCTGGAGTACAGTGGTGCGATCTCAGCTCACTGCAAGCTCCACCTCCTGGGTTCATGCCGTTCTCCTGCCTCAGCCTCCCGAGTAGCTGGGACTACAGATGCCCGCCACCATGCCTGACTAATTTTTTTGTATTTCTAGTAGAGATGGGGTTTCACCGTGTTAGCCAGGATGGTCTCGCACTCCTGACCTCGTGATCCACCCACCTCGGCCTCCCAAAGTGCTGGGATTACAGACGTGAGCCACCGCGCCCAGCCTAATTTTTGTATTTTTAGTAGAAACGGGGTTTCACCATGTTGACCAGGGTGGTCTCGATCTCCTGACCTTGTGATCCACCCGCCTCAGCCTCCCAAAGTGCTGGAATTACAGGCGTGAGCCACCACTCCTGGCCAATCCTGCTAATTATTAATATCAGAACTACTTGGTTCAAAGGAGTGGAAATAGGGCAACGAGGGGTGTAAATTTGCAGAGTGAGGTGGAATGCTGATAGCAAGTTTTCCAGGTAGGAGAGTTAGTTGGGGTGGGGGATGCCAATGTTAGCTTATCTCTGTATATATATTTAATTTTATATATTATTTATTTTTGAGATGGGATGTAACTCTGTAGCCCAGGCTGGAGTGCAGTGGCACAAACACAGCTCACTGCAGCCTTGAACTCCTGGGCAAAAGGGATCCTCCCACCCACCTCAGTCTCCAAGGTAGCTGGGACCACAGGCATGTACCACCATGCTCTGCTAATTTTTTCGTTTTTTTTTTTTTTTTTTTTTTTTTTTTGAGATCTCTTGCTGTGTTGCCCAGGCTGATCTCAAACTCCTGGCCTCAAGTGATCCTCTTGCCTTGGCCTCTCAAAGTGCTGAGATTATAGGCATGAGCCACCATACCCAGCCTATATTTTTTTTATTGTGACATTTAATGCACAAAAGAAGATATGCAGCATCAATGCAGATAATGGAACAAAACAAACACTATCCACCTTAAAAACACAAATATTTTTGGTACTTTTGTACCAATCTGTATGCTGTTTCTCTATCTTCTACTTCTTCTCCCTGTACCCTCACCAGGTAAGTAACCCCAGAGCTGCTGGTACATTTGTGTGGATTAAAAAAGACACCTGGAAGGGGCAGATACAGCCCTGCTTGGCTTCCTGTTTTATCACGTGTTTATAAATCTAAACAATGACATGGAACTTATTATACAATATTTTAGGCATAAATTAAGAATGATTTAGCTCACCATCATAGACCTACCACTCAATTTGAAGCATCAAACATTACTGGTATGGTGAGGCCCTCTGGCTGTCCCTCTAACAGAAGTTACCACCCTCCTCAGTTGGGTTTCTCATTCCTATGCATTTCTTCTTACTACTTATGTATGTATTTCCAAGCAATACATAGAATTGCTTTGCATGCTTTTTAGCTTCTTAAAAATTGGTTTTATATTGTATGCATGCTGCCACCTGCTTTTAAGGAGAAGCAACACGTTTGTGAGGCCATCTGTTTATATGTTGTTCTAGGGCTTTGCTGTCCATTTTGGTAGCCACTAGCCACAGCTGGCTGTTTAAATTAATTAAAATCAAATAAAATAAAAGATTTAGTTCCTCAGTCTCACTGGTCACATTTCAAGTGGCCAGTAAGCACATGTGGCCATTGGCATCTGTATTGCATAGCACAGATTACATTCTGTTCCATCATCACAGCTAGTTCTCTTGGACAGCCCTGCAAGGCATTTCTTTTTGGTTTTTGTTTTGTTTTTGTTTTTGTTTTTTGCTAGAGTCTTTATTGCGTAAATACATTACTATTTATATATCCATTTTTCTATTTATAAGCATTTGGGTATGCTCATAATTTGCTGTTACAAATTGTGCTGCATAAGCATTTTGTTTGTGTGTGTATAGATGATCTCCTTGGGCAATTGTGTTAATTTCTCTTGGGTATATACCTGGGAGTAAAATTAAGATAAGGGCATTTTCAGCTTTACCAGACCCCGTTAAGTTACTCTCAAGTGGTTTTATCAATTTATATTCTAGAACCAACATTATGTATCAGTAACATTTGGTAACTTCAGGCGTTTTTTTTCCATTCTGCTGAGTGTGAAAAATGTGTTTTGATTATGGTTGTCATTTGTTAGAATACTTTGTTAAAGCTTTTTAAAGATTCTTGGTCCCTCTACCCTCCCCACCCCCTACCCCAGAAATTTTGATTGGGTAGGACCTGGGGTTTATATTCATCTTTATATGCAGAATTACATTACCTGTTACTGTTAGGCCTGATTTAAGAAGTAAAATAAGGCTGGGTGCAGTGGCTCATGCCTGTAATCCCAGCACTTTGGGAAGCTAAAGTGGGCACATCACTTGAGCCCAGGAGTTTGAGACCAGCCTGGGCAATGTGGCTAAAACCCCTTCTCTACCAAAAATACAAAAATTAGCTGGGTGTGGTAGCACGTGCCAGTGGTCTCAGCTACTGGGGAAGCTGAGGCGGGAGGATTGCTTGAGCCTGGGAAGTGGAGGCAGCAGTGAGCTGAGATTGTGCCACTGTAGTACATCCTGGGTGACAGAGCAACACACTGTCTCAAAAAAGATTTTTTTTTTTAAGTAAAATAAGTTCATAATTCCAAATGTGGAAAATACAGAACAAGTTAATGAAATGTTAATCCTACTACCAAATAATAACTATAACCTTCCTTTCAGTATTTTTCTAATGTATATACAACAAAATTGGGGCACTGTTTAATACAGATAATATATATAGTTAGCTCTCCTTATTAATGGGCTTCACATTCATGGATTCAACCAACTGTGGATCAAAAATCTTTAGTGTGCTTGGAGTACATCAAAAAAAAAAAGAAAATTGAAATTATGTTAATAATAAAATATTTGGGAAAAAACATTGCGTCTATCTGTACCAAACATGTACAGACTTTTTTTTCTTGTCATTATTCCCTAAGCAATACAATATAACAACTGTTTACATAGCAATTCCATTAGGTATTATAAGTAATCTAGAGATGATTTAAAGTATATGGGAGGCCAGGCGCAGTGCCTCATGCCTGAAATCCCAGCACTTTGGGAGGCCAAGGCGGGTGGATCACTTGAGGTCAGGAGTTGGAGACCAGCCTGGCCAACATGGTGAAACCCCATCTCTAACAGAAATACAAAATTAGCTGGGCATGGTGGCGCACACCTGTAATCCCAGCTACTCAGGAGGCTGAGGCAGGAGAATTGCTTGAACTTGGGAGGCAGAGGTTGCAGTGAGCCAAGATCGCACCGTTGCACTCCAGCCTGGGCGACAGAGCAAGACTCTGTCTCAAAAATAAATAAATAAATAAAGTATATGGGAGGATGCGCGTAGAGTATATGCAAGTACCGTGCCATTTATTTATTTAGAGACAGAGTCTTGCTTTATTGCCCAGGCTGGAGCGCAGTGGCGTGATCTCCGTCTCCCAGGTTCAAGTGATCCTCTGGCCTCAGCCTTCCGAGTAGCTGGGATTACAGGCTTGTGCTACCACACCCGGCTAAGTTTTGTATTTTTAGTAGAGGGCGTTTTCACCTTGTTCGCCAGGCTGGTCTTGAACTCCTGACCTCAGGTGATCCGCCCACATCGGCCTCCCGAAGTTTTGGGATTACAGGCGTGAGCCATTGCGCCTGGCTTGTATATGTGTATATATATGTACATGGTTTTGTCTTTTGCTTTTTTCACTCAGTAAGCATTCCCCAAATCTGCTTTGGAGCACATGATTTTATTTTATTTTATTTTTTTTATTTTTTTGAGACAGAGTCTCGATCTGTCACCCAGGCTGGAGTGCAGTGGCGCAATCTCGGCTCACTGCAAGCTCTGCCTCCTGGGTTCACGCCATTCTCCTGCCTCAGCCTCCCGAGTAGCTGGGACTACAGGCACCCGCCACCACACCCGGCTAATTTTTTCTATTTTTAGTAGAGACGGGGTTTCACCGTGTTAGCTAGGATGGTCTCCATCTGCTGACCTCGTGATCCGCCCGCCTTGGCCTCCCAAAGTGCTGGGATTACAGGCATGAGCCACCACGTCTGGCCTGGAGCGCGTGATTTTAAATGTCTGTGTCATTTTTCCTCTTCTTGCCTAGCCATAATCTATTTTACCAGTCACCTATTGTATTGAGGTTATTGAGGTTATTGGAGTTTCCTACTATGCTAAATGGCTCCTGACAACAAATTTGATGGTTGATGGGCTATGTGGAGAATTCACCTTTTTTTTTTTTTTTTTTGAGACAGAGTCTTTCTCTGTCACCCAGGCGGGAGTGCAGTGGCATGATCTCAGCTCACTGCAACCTCTGCCTCCCAGGTTCAAGCGATTCTCCTGCCTCAGCCTCCTGAGTAGATGGAACTACAGGCACCTGCCACCACGCCCAGCTAATTTTATTTTTGTATTTTTAGTAGAGACGGGGTTTCACCGTGTTAGCCAGGATGGTCTCGATCTCCTGACCTCGTGATCCGCCCGCCTCGGCTTCCCAAAGTGCTGGGATTACAGGCATGAGCCACCGTGCCCGGCTAATTTTTGTATTTTTAGTAGAGACGAGTTTCACCATATTGGCCAGGCTGGTCTCGAACTCCTGACCTTGTGATTCACTCGCCTTGGCCTCCTAAAGTGCTGGGATTACAGGCATGAGCCAAGTTTTTTTTTTTTTTTTTTTTTTTTTTTGAGACGGAGTCTTGCTCTGTTGCTCAGGCTGGAGTACAGTGGTTTGATTGTGATCTCGGCTCACTGCAACCTCAGCCTCCTGGGTTCAAGCGATTCTCCTGTCTCAGCCTCCCAAGTAGCTGGGATTACAGGCACATGCCACCATGTCCGGCTAATTTTTATATTTTTAGTGGAGACGGGGTTTCACCATGTTGGCCAGGCTGGTCTCGAACTCCTGACCTCAGGTGGTCTACCCATCTTGGCCTCCCAAAGTGCTGGGATTATAGGTGTGAGCCACCGCACCCGGCCTTGTTATTAGTCTTAACTAGATTGTTGATTGAAGTCCTTAAGCCCAGAAATGTATGTGAAGGATGGTGGAAAAGAGTGGCTCAGGCATTCTAGGCAGAGGTATTCTTGAGCTGAGGAAGTGGAGGAGAGGAAGTATGTAAGTTACCTGTTTTCAGGTGTTCATTCCAGTGGATAGTGGATGCCACTCCCTGGCACACACTGTGGGTGCCTCACCTGAAAGACTCCTGATTCCCTGAAGGCATTGTCGGGTGTATTTTTTCTTTATAAGCGTAATGCCAGTGGAGTGGGTAAGACAGGTACCACCTTTTGCATCTGCTGCTACAGATTAGGCAGCTTGGTTAAGTTTTGTTTTGTTTTTAATTGTTATGAGTTAGTTTGAACCAAAAGGATTGTTAAGTGGAGTGTAAGAAACACTGAATAACGACTGTTATCTGAGAGGAGTAATAAAGACCAGGGCCACTGGGCAATCCCAGAGGCATTAGGAATTTGTGGCCTTTCCCTTTAGAGCATTGTCATTATGTGTGTCTGCATCTCTGCATTCCAACTTTCACATTTTCAGTTCCCAGGAGAGAGAATCTGATTGGCCTGGTTGGGGCCCTGTGCCCACTTCTGGCTGTCACCTGTGGCTTTCTTCCCTCAGTTGTAGACCACACTCTGGGTACCTGGGACCCCTGAAATCTCCTGCCCAGACAACCCCAAGCTTCTCAGGATTTTTTGTGGGCTGCTTCCCTGTTCTGCCTGTGCAGCGCAGGCCTTGTCACAATGTCTGAATGCTTAGGCCAGAGACGTGGGGGTTTGCTGAGAAATGATGAGCTGGGTAGCTACACTCAAGTGCAGAGCCACCAGTATTGTGGGACAGAGCCAGGCATGGGAAGAGAATTGGGCACGGATGGGGGCCAGCTTTCCCGATGTGCCTTAATCTGGCACAGAACTCCTAAGGAGTGTGAAAATTTCAAATTTGATCCAGGCCTTCCAGGTGGTTATGAAGAAGGCGTGTTTGTCAAGACAGGATAATACAATATACTTCATTTAATAGCTTGTTAGTGTGATTTATAACTAAATATGTAGACATGATATATGGGTCTTCATTCATACTCTTGCCCCAGGCCCTGAAAGTGTTAGCTAACAGGCAAGACCTGCCTGGGACTGAGATTATAAAACACAACCCCCACCCCCAACTCCGTTTCATCATATAGTAGCCTAACATATTAGTTGGTTCGTTGCTTATAGTCAGGCAAACAACAAAGACTCCGAATTGAGCTCTTGGTAATTTTTGAAACCTGCCTGGTAATACTGTGTTTCCTCATTCTGATGGCATTCCCAGACCATATTGCAAATGACTTGATGTGTATTTTCAGACTTGTTGAGAAGGGCCTGGTGGTCTATATAGCAGGCATTAAATGTCACCAGGCCGACTTCATGACTTATCTTTTGAGGTCAAACAGACCCATTGACCAAAAGATTTAAGGGCAGTGAAAACATCTGGTATACTATCTTTAACAATGGATTTAACTCCTAAAGGAAAGCCACCTAAACATGACTGTTTTTTTTTTTTTGAGACGGCGTCTCACCTTGTTGCCCAGGCTGGAGTGTAGTGGTGTGACCTTGGCTCGCTGCAACCTCCACCTCCTGGGTCCAAGTGATTCTGCTGCCTCAGCTTCCTGAGCAGCTGGGATTACAGGTGCCTGCCACCACACCCGGCTAATTTTTTTGTATTTTTAGTAGAGACAGGGCTTCACCGTGTTGGCCAGTCTGGTCTCGTATTCCTGACCTCTAATGATCCACCCGCCTTGGCCTCCCAAAATGCTAGGATTACAGGTGTGAGCCACCGCACCCGGCCTGATAATTTTTTTTTTTTTTTTTTTTTTTTTTTGAGAGTCTCGCTCTGTCCCCCAGGCTGGGGTGTAGTGGCACGATGGGTTCACGCCATTCTCCTGCCTCAGCCTCCCGAGTAGCTGGGACTGAGGTGCCTGCCACCACGCCTGGCTAATTTTTTTGTATTTTTAGTAGAGACGGAGTTTCGCCATGTTAGCCAGGATGGTCTCGATCTCCTGACCTTGTGATCTGCCCACCTCGGCCTCCCAAAGTGCTGGGATTACAGGTGTGAGCCACTGCGCCCAGCCAACAATTTGAACTTTTATCTGTCAAATCTATATGCATCCTTAGCAAGCTTTGTAAACTGCCTGGTAACTGATAGATCTTGGTTCACTTAGCTTCCCAAATTATGCTGTTATCATCTTGTCTCTCTGTTCTTTAAATATCTGGTTGGGAGGGTATGGAGAGAGAGGGAGGAAGAAAGACACCTCTGTAAGTTTGAAATTATTTGCATCCCCCCCCACCGCCCACCACCAACCTTTTTAAAATATAGAGACACAGAGTCTATACCACGCCTGGCCTAAAATAATTTTTTTTAGAGACGGGATCTAACAGTGTTCCCCCAGCTTGGCTATCTTAAACTTCTTAAGGGTAGCTAGTTCTAAGAACTGCTTTTTTCTGGCTAGGCACAGTGGCTCACGCCTATAATCCCAACACTTTGGGAGACCGAGGCAGGCAGATCACCTAAGGTCAGGAGTTTGAGAATAGCCTGGGCAATATAGTGAAATCCTGTCTCTACTAAAAATACAAAAATTAGCTGGGCGTGGTGGCATGCATCTGTAATCCCAGCTACTGGGGGGGCTGAGGCACGAGAATTACTTGAACCCAGGAGGCGGAGGTTGCAGCGAGCTGAGATCATGCACTGCACTCCAGCCTGGGTGACGGAGGGGGAGACTGTCTGGAAAAAAAAAATGTTTAAAACAAAAAACTGGTTTTTTGTATGTGTGTTTATATGCGAACCATTTGTGAAAGTGGTCCCAGCATGATGCCACATGTGTCATTTCCAAATATTTCAGTCTGTATTTTTTTCTCTCTCTCTGTTTTTTCTGTCACCCAGGCTGGAGTGCAGTGGTACGATCTGGCTCACTGCAGCCTCGACCTCCTGTGCTAAAACAGTTCTCTTGCCTCAGTCTCCTGTGAAGCTGGGACCACAGGTGCATGCCACTGCACCCAGCTAACTTGTAGAGATTGGGGTCTCACTTTGTTGCCCAGGCTGGTCTTTGACTCCTGGACTCAGGTGATCATGCCACTTTGGCCTGCCAGAGTGCTGAGATTACAAAAGTGAGCCACCACACTCAGCCGTAAATGTGTTGTTGTTGTTTTTGAGACAGAGTTTCGCTCTTGTTGCTGAGGCTGGAGTGCAGTGGCGCGATCTCGGCTCACTGCAACCTCCCCCTCCTAGGTTCAAGCGATTCTCCTGCCTCAGCCTCCCAGGTAGTTGGGATTACAGGTGCCTGCTACCACATCCAACTAATTTTTGTATTTTTAATAGAGACGGGGTTTCACTATGTTGGTCAGGCTGGTCTTGAACTCCTGACCTCAGGCGATCCACCTGCCTCGGCCTCCCAAAGTGCTAGGATCACAGGCGTGAGCCACTGTGCCTGGACTTGTAAATGGTATATCAAAGTAAAATATATGTCATTGCATTTATCAAGATAATTTGATTGAGCTTTGTAGGTCCTAGCCATCCTTCTGCCTATTACTGGGCTTTTTGCAAATGCTGTTCCTGTTTCCACAACCTGGAGCTTTGTCCCATCCCTTTTATTGTTTCTCTTGCTGTTATTTATTATTGTCATCCATCATCATTATACCATTCCTCTGCCAAGAAACATTTAATTTTTGTTTTTGTTTACTATTACAAAAACGTTTTATAGAATATTGTTAGACTTACATTCTTGCCCCTCATTGTGGAAGTATTCCTGTAGTATGAATACAGCCAGAGGTTTTTTAGTTTTGTTTTGGTTTTTTTGAGGAGTCTCACTCCTTCATCCAGGCTGGAGTGCAGTGACGCGATCTTGGCTCGCTGCAAACTCCACCTCCTGGGTTCAAGCGATTCTCCTGCCTCAGCCTCCCAAGTATCTGGGACTACAGGTGGCCGCCAGCATGCCTAGCTAATTTTTGTATATTTGTAGAGACGGGGGTTTCACCATGTTGGCCAGGCTGGTCTCGAACTCCTGACCTCATGTGATCCACCTGCCTCGGTCTCCAAAGTGTTGGGATTACAGGTGTGACCCACCGCGCCTGGCCCAGTGAGAGTTAAAGGGCCAGAGTGGAAGCAGGTCTTTGAAAGCTTGGCTCTGTCTTCCTTCAGTGCAGGGAGTTTGTGTTGTCCATCCCCAGCCTCTACGGAAGCACACAGTGAGTGTTCAATAAGCATTTCTTGGATCAAATGGCCCCTGCTTCTTTTAATGGTCAGTAAACTTTAAATAATGAGATTTTTCTGCAATAGAGAAGAGCAACTGCCTTGTGATTGGAAGCCAGCATATGTTATTCCTAAGCAGTTCTGCCTTTTTTCCACAGAAGGTGGTCTTCTGCCCTGTTAAAGAAGCCCTGGAGGTGGACTGGAGCAGTGAGAAAGCAAAGGCTGCTCTGAAGCGCACGACCTCCGACTACTTTCTCCTTCAAGGTGAGGTCTCAAAGCACAACTTACCCTGGAAGAGCTTTTGGCTCTGATTTCTGCAAATGTGGTTGCAAGGTCCAGATGGTTTTGTGATGTTTGCCCTGGGTGGCATTTTTCATTGGCTAGTTCTCAGTGATCACTTGAGAAAGAGGTGATCACTTGAAGGGGGTGAGGTCTACCATTGAGCTCTGGGTTCTAATGACTTCTGCTTTTTTTACTTGTTGAAATGACCTCCCTGTCAAGTTGACCCTATGGTAATAGTGTTACAGGTCACAGATTGAGAAACCTCTTTTTTTTTCTTTTTTCTTTTTTTGAGACAGAGTCTTGCTCTGTCACCCAGACTGGAGTGCAGTGGGGTGCAATCTTGGCTCACTGCAACCTCCACCTCCTGGGTTGAAGCGATTCTGGTGTCTCAGTGTCCCCAGTAGCTGGGATGACAGGCATGCGCCACTGCGCCCGGCTAATTTTTGTATTTTGAGTAGAGATGGGGTTTCACCATGATGCCCAGGCCCTGAAGTGCTGGGATTATAGGCATGAGCCACCATCCGAAGCCTGATCAACCAACTTCTCTTCCCCCCGCCCGCCCTTTTTTTTTTTTTTTTTTTGAGACAGAGTCTTGCTCTGTCACCCAGGCTGGAATGCAGTAGCACTATCATGGTTCACTGTAGCCTCTACTTCCTGGGCTTAAGTGCTCCCCATGCCTCAGGCTCCTGAGTAGCTGGTACTACAAGCACACGCCACTGTGCCCAGCTAGTTTTTGTATTTTTTTGTAGAAGCAAAGTTTCTCCATGTAGCCAGGCTGGACTTGAACTCCTGAGCTCTAGTGAAATCCCCGCGTTGGCCTTCCAAAGTGCTGGAGTTAAAGGCGTAAGCCACCAGTGCTTGTTCCCCTCTTCAGAATTCTTTCTCTGCCTCAAAACCATCCTCACGCTCATGAAAGGTGGGGTTGTTTTTCCTCTTACTATTAATGAACTACTTATCAGTCCATCTTTGCTGGTGGTCAAGAGACTGTTAGTAAGTATTGGTTGGCTTTTCAGTGTTCTTCCTGTACCTGGCACTTTTTTGTTTGTTTTTGAGATGGAGTCTCGCTCTGTCCCCAGGCTGGAGTGCAGTGGTGTGATCTTGGCTCACTGTAACCTCTGCCTCCTGGGTTCAAGCGATTCTTCTGCCTCAGCCTCCCGAGTAGCTGGGACTGCAAGCGTGTGCCACCACACCCAGCTAATTTTTATATTTTTAGTAGAGACAGGTTTTCACTATGTTGGCCAGGTTGGGCTCGCTCTCTTGACCTCGTGATCCGCCCACCTCAGCCCCCCAAAGTGCTGTGATTACAGGTGTGAGCCACCGTGCCTGGCAAACCTGGCACTTTTAATTTTTATTTTAATTTTTTTTTTGGAGACGGAGTCTAGCTCTGTCGCCCAGGCTGGAGTGCAGTGGCACGATCTTGCACACTGCAACCTCTGCCTCCCAGGCTCAAGCAATTCTCCTGCCTCAGCCTCCCGAGTAGCTGAAATACAGGCGGGCGCCACCATGCCCAGCTAATTTTTTTTTTTTTTGAGATGGAGTCTCACTCTGTTGCCCAGGAGAGCAGTGGCGTGATCTTGGCTCACTGCAACCTCCACCTCCCAGGTTCAAGCGATTCTCCTGCCTCAGCGTCCTGAGTAGCTGGGATCACAGGCACTGCCACCACGCTTGGCTAATTTTTTGTATTTTTAGTATTTTTGTATTTTTTTTGTATTTTCACCATCTTGGCCAGGCTGGTCTCGAACTCCTGACCTCAGGTGATCTGCCCACCTCAGTCTCCCAAAGTGTTGGGATTACAGACGTGAGCTACTGCACCTGGCTGCGGCTAATTTTTGTATTTTAGTAGAGACAGGGTTTCACCATGTTGGCCAGGCTGGTCTTGAACTCCTGACCCCAGGTGATCCACCCGCCTCAGCCTCCCAAAGTGCTGGGATTACAGGCATGGTAATTTTTTAAAAAGTATTTTTTTTAATGTTATTTATGCATTTTTTTTGAGACGGAGTCTCACTCTGTCGCCCAGGCTGGAGTGCAGTGGTGCAATCTCGGCTCACTGCAACCTCCACCTCCCGGTTCAAACAGTTTCCCCGCCTCAGCCTCCCAAGTAGCTGGGATTACAGGTGCCCACCAGCACACCCAGCTAATTTTTGTATTTTTAGTAGAAACGGGGTTTTACCATGTTGGCCAGGCTGGCCTCAAACTCCCAACCTCAGATGATCCACCTGCCTCGGCCTCCCAAAGTGCTGGGATTACAGGCGTGAGCCACCACGCTCAGCTGGATGAACTGTTTGAAAGTCCCGAATATCCATTTGTGTAGAAATAAATGGGTTGAGCAGGAATGAGTGTTGCATGTGAGTGGGCTGCACTCAGAAAATGCCTCCTCTTGATAGTGGGATCAGGTGTGGAAGAGGCACCAGCAGTAAGAGCAGAGTCTTTTCCATGTGGGAACAGTGCCTGGGCCCTTTGGGAGAAGCTTGTTGCTCACTGCCTCGCACATAGAAAGCCCTCAGGAAACAATGGCGCTAATTTGCCAAGGTTTGGGTTTGACTTGAGCATCTCTAACTGCTGCTTATGAAAGGAGTCAACTGGGCTGGGCTACTAAAAATACAAAAATTAGCTGGATGAGGTGATGTGCGCCTGTAATCCCAGCTACTCGGGAGGCTGAGGCAGAAGCACTTAAACCTAGGAGGCAAAAGTTGCAGAATCCGAGATCATGCCAAAGCACTCCAGCCTGGGTGACAGAGCTGAACTCCATCTCCAAAAAAAAAGGGGGAGAAACAGAGTCAATCACAAATCATCTACTCCAGAGTTGAAAAGTGTACACGCCAAAGAAAAAGAGAAAAGAAAAAAAGCACATATCTTCACGGATGACAGAGTTCTCTAGGACTTGCTCTGTGCCAGGCGTTTCCCATGTATATCACCTTCATCTCACAAAGGCCCTCAGGCAAGTGCTATTAACACCACCAGCTACAGAGGGGAATCTGAGGCTCAGGGAATTTAAAGTCAGTGGCTCAAGATCACCCATCTAAAACAAAATGGCAGTGCCCACTGGAAGCCAGGTCTGTTTTGATTCCAAAGGTCTTGTTCTTTTTCTTTTTCCCCAGAGACAGAGTCTTGCTCTATCACCCAGGTTGGAGTGCAGTGGGGTGATCTTGGCTCACTGCAACCTCTGCCTCCCGGGTTCAAGCGATTCTACAGGCATGCACCACCACACCCAGCTAATTTTTGTATTCTTAGTAGAGGCAGGGTTCCACCGTGTTGGCCAGGCTGGTCTCGAACTCTTGACCTCGTGAACCGCCTGCCTCGGCCTCCCAAAGTGCTGGGATTAGAGGCGTGAGCCACCGTTCCCGGCCCAAAATCTTGTTCGGAACAACCATGCACCACTGCCTGCCACAGAAGTCATAAAGCTACTGTTTCTTCCTCAACCACCTATCCACCCCTCCAGCCCCGTAACTTCTGATGCTGATGTCCAGTAGCACCTGCACTGAATATTCACTTTGCTCCTAGATATCAGTTTTGTCCCCTCAGTTCAATGACCCCTGTGATGTTGAGATGAATGAGAAAATACTCTGGAAACTGCAGAGGATAAAATCAGGATTTCCTCACTTCAGCACACTACTGACATTCTGTGCTGGATAACTCTGTCACGGGGGACTGTCCTGTGCACTGTGGGATATTTAGTAACACCCCTATCCTCTACTCACTAGGTGCCAGTAATATCTCCCCACCCAGCTCTAACATCAAAAAATGTTTCCAGACACCACTGCCACATGTCCCCAGTTGAGAACCACTGGATTATGCTAAACTCAAAGGCCAGTTGACTCCTTTCTTTTCATTTTTTTTTTTTCTTTTTTTTTGAGACGGAGTCTCTCTCTGTCGCCCAGGCTGGAGTGCAGTGGCGCAATCTCGGCTCACTGCAAGCTCAGCCTCCTGGGTTCACGCCATTCTCCTGCCTCAGCCTCCCGAGTAGCTGGGACTACAGGTGCCCGCCACCATGCCCGGCTAATTTTTTTGTATTTTTAGTAGAGAACGGGGTTTCACCATGTTAGCCAGGATGGTCTCGATCTCCTGACCTCGTGATCCGCCTGCCTCAGCCTCCCAAAGTGCTGGGATTACAGGCGTGAGCCACTGCGCCTGGCCACATTTTTGTATTTTTAGTAGAGACGGGGTTTCACCATGTTGGCCAGGCTGGTCTCAAACTCCTGACCTCAGGTGATCCTCCTGCCTCGGTCTCCCAAAGTGCTGAGATTACAGGCATGAGGCACCGTGCCCGGCAGTGAGAACATTTACAATCACATATTGTGTAGCACCAGGAAGGATTTTTAAGATCAAAGTTAGCACATTAGAAGTGGAAATAATTTAAAAGTGGCCTTGATTTTTTTTTTTTTTTTTTTGCCTACTGTAAAGTCAAGCCTCAGTAACATTCTGATTTCAGGATGCAGGGTGGCTTTGGGGGATATCCAAGTTGAGTGGTAAACTTTGTAGGCACTACTCTTGTTTCCATGTTCCTGGCACCTAAGTTGATATATTTTCTCACAGTCTTGTGACAATCTTTGAAGTATAGTTGTTATCCCATTTTCCTATAAGGAGACCAAGGTTGAGCATGGTTGTGATTGCTGAAAGTCATATCCGTGGTTTTATAGACAGTCAGAATTTAGACCATGAGGTTTGTTTTACCTGTGGACTTAGTTTTCAACATATTTAAGATATATCTGTAGTCTGGGCGCGGTGGCTCATGCCTGTAATCCCAGCACATTGTGAGGCTGAGGTGGGCAGATCATTTGAGGTCAGGAGTTCGAGGGCAGCCTGGCCAAGATGGTGAAATCCCATCTCTACTAAAAAACACAAAAATTAGCCAGGCATGGTGGCACACGCCTGTAGTCCCAGCTACTTGGGAGGCTGAGGTGAGAGAATCTCTTGAACCTAGGAGGCAAGGTTGCAGTGAGCCGAGATCATGCCACTGCACCCCAGCCTGGGCAACAGAACGAGACTGTCTCAAAATAAAATAAATAAAATATCTCTAAACTAATATATCTCATTAAATTTCAGATCTGGAGTTCTGTGAGTTAGGGAAACAGGATCACCACCATACTAGAAAAAACTCTGGTGCAGATAGTTTTAGACACAAAGATTATCTGAATTCAGGCCCAGATAATTGTCTTCTTTTTCCCCAAGAAACATTTGAATTGTATTTCTGTTAGATAAGCATCATAGTAAAAAGTCTTCAAAGTTTTTGAAGGCAGAAAAAGTTTTCTTTGTTAAACCCTTCCCATTTTTTTGTCTTCTAAATTTCTAGAACTACTGTTAAGTTTTTTAGTATCTTGTTGAACAATGGTTAACAATTATAATCATTTGTGTTTATGTAATCAAACTGTGAAACACCGGTTGGGAACTTGCTTGTTTACACTTGATGGCGTAAATGATAGGGGAAAAGCATACATACAAAAGTGGCCTCTTTTGCTTTCTTGGCAGCATAATGTTATATTCCTTTGGATGTACCGTCATCTATGACCAGTCTCATCTTGAAAGGCATGCTTATTTTCCATTTTTCCCAGTGCTTGGAATTTGTTTCCAAAATTGTTTCTAGGAACATGACTAATGTGACTGACTATGCCTTAGGAATTCCTAGTGGGGACAAGGTGCTTGGCTGGGATGCATATCTAAGAATACCTCACAAAGAAACCTGATTTTGTTTCACCATTGCCTAATGGCGCACATAGTAGATGCTCAATGAATAAATATTTTTTGCATGAGTGGTTTTTGCTTGTCTGGTCATTTGCCCTATTGTAGAGGGAGAGCAGTGTGCCCACTGGAGTCCCCACAGGGTCCTTTTGCCTGCATGCCTGCCCCTGTGGCACCCATCAGGCTTTTGATTCCAATGTTGCCCTGGGCTCTCACTCACAGGTAGATGTTTTTTATTGCCCCATTCACAATTCAGCCACCTGCTGTCTGCATGCATGTGCTTGCCATGTTTAGATATTGGGTGTTTTTCCAGTTTACTTAATAAGTTAGTGGCCAGACTGTACGCTTCCTGCTGCATTTTTCCACTGTCTTGAGAGTTGGCCTCGCCATCTGTGAGCAAAAGGTCTCTTCTTTTTATTATTCTCCCATGGCATGTTGCAAAACAGTAAGCGTGAGCTGGTTTCCTGTGGCAAAAAAATGACTTTGATTTGTTCTTTTTGAGGTTACTGTGAGTTTATCATAACAGGAGTGCTAAAAATACCGAGTCTGGTATGGAAACAGCATTCACTTACCAGCATGAACAATAACATACAGGTTTAGCCTAGAGCAGGAAGAAATGGACTTCATCTCAAGATGAGAATACTTATCAGAGAATTCTTGGCAATCTTAACTTGCTCAGTCTCTGTTCTGATGAGTTATGGAAAAGTACTTAGACCATCTTTGAGCCACAGAATTGAAGCTGAAAATATTCTTAGACCAAACATTTTGTGAGCACCTGCTATGTACCAGATCTCATAGCTGGGACTAATCAGAGGAAGAGGAATAGAATAAGTCTTCTTGCCAATGTGAAAGACAAACAAATAATTCTACTCCTTGTGAGGACAGCTATAACAGAGGGCTACAGAAACTATCATGTGTTGTTCCTGGTTTTTGTTTGTTGTTTTTCCCCCCCAAAACAGGGTCTTGCTCTGCTTTCCAGGCCGGAGTGCGGTGGCACAATCATAACTCACTATAGCCTTGAACTCCTGGGCTCAAGTTATCCTCTCACCTCGACCTGCAAAGTAGCTGGGACTACAGGCATGTGCCACCATGTCCAGCTATTTTAAAAAATCTGTTTGTACAGGTTGGGGCAGGGAGGTCTTGCTATGTTGCCCAGGCTGGCTTTGAACTCCTGGCCTCAAGAAATCCTCTCACCTCAGTTTCCCAAAGAGGGACTATAGGAAAGCACCACCCTGCCTGGCTCGTTGTTCTGTTTTTAAATACATTTGCATTATTCCATAATAATCAAAGTAATTTATTATGGGAACTTAGGAAACTGAAGGTCTGACCATCTTTGGGGAGTTGTGAAGTCTTGACAGAGGAGGGGAGATCTGAGCTGTATTTCTCAGAACAGGTATTTGCCAGGTGGGAAAGAGGGAAGAATATTGCAGAGCAACACATGCACAGGGCCAGCAGGATAGAGGCTGAGCCTCAGAGGGGACTGGAGCTTGGAGAGAGCAGGCTAGTGGTTTCCCTATTGATAGAATATCAGAATCTGGCCAGGCGCGGTGGCTCACGCCTGTAATCCCAGCACTTTGAGAGACTGAGGCGGGCAGATCATGAGGTCAAGAGATCGAGACCATCCTGGCCAACATAGTGAAACCCCATCTCTACTAAAAATACAAAAATTAGCTGGGCATGGTGGTGTGCGCCTGTAGTCCCAGATACTTGGGAGGGGGAGGCAGGAGAATTGCTTGAAAACCTGGAAGGCAGAGGTTGCAGTGAGCTGAGGTCGCGCCACTGCACTCCAGCCTGACGACAAGGCAAGACTCCATCTCCAAAAAAAAAAAGAAATCTATCTATCTATCAGTCAGAATCACCGAGGAAACCGTTGAAAAATGCGGAGTCCCTGCTTGTAGCTCACATTACTGAATCCAGATAGCTAGGAGTGACTTGCATGTCCGCATTTTTCTATAGCACCCAGGTTTCTCAAACCAGCCAAGCTAGGGGAAAGTACTGTCATAGGAAAGGGAAGCCCATTTCCCAGGTCAAAGCCTTTGCTTACTCGTTTATGTTTTTATTTTATTTTATTTTATTTTATTTTTGAGACAGAGTCTAGCTTTGTTGCCCAGGCTGGAGTTGCAGGTGCAATCTCAGCTCATTGCAACCTCTGCCTTTTGGATTCGTGCGATTCTCCTGCCTCAGCCTCCAAGTAGTGGGGATCACAGGCACACGCCACCATGCCTGGCTAATTTTTGTATTTTTAGTGGAGACGGGGTTTCGCCATGTTGGCCAGGCTGGTCTCGAACTCTTGACCTCAAGTGATCCATGCACCTCGGCCTTCCAAAGTGCTGAGTTTATAGGCATGAGCCATCGCGCATAGCCTGCGTTTTTCTTTTAAAATGTGTTAAGTACTGTATTTCAAATTACATTTGTGCACTGAAGCAGGGAGGAAAAAGGAGCTAACCCAAGTAGCTGTTCAGTATAGTATTTTGACTGCATACCCTCAAAGTAAAGAAAAATCTCACCTGGCGCGGTGGCTTATGCCTGTAATCCCAGCACTTTGGGAGGCTGAGGCGGGTGGCTCACAGGGTCAGGAGATCGAGACCATCCTGGCTGACACGGTGAAACCTCGTCTCTACTAAAAATACAAAAATTAGCCGGGCGTGGTGGCGGGCGCCTGTAGTCCCAGCTACTTGGGAGGCTGAGGCAGGAGAATGGTGTGAACCCGGGAGGCAGAGCTTGCAGCGAGCCGAGATCTCACCACTGCACTCCAGCATGGGCGACAGAACAAGGCTCTGTCTCCAAAAAAAAAAAAAAGAAAGAAAAATCTCTAGCCGGTCGCGATGGCTCACGCCTGTAATCCTAGCACTTTGGGAGGCTGAGGCAGGTGGATTGCCTGAGCTCAGAAGTTTGAGACCAGCCTGGGCAACACGGTGAAACCCTGTCTCTACTAAAGTACAAAAAAAATTAGCCAGACATGGTGGCACACTCCTATAATCCTAGCTACTTGGGAGGCTGAGGCAGGAGAATTGCTTGAACCCTGGAGGCAGAGGTTGCAGTGAGCCGAGGTTGCTCCATTGCACTCCAGCCTGGGTGACAGAGCATCTTAAGAAAAACAAAAAAAGAAAAACTCTAAATAAATATTGAACTCTGCTTAGTAGGGATTTTGTTTTCAGATGAGGTCTTGTTCTGTACCCCAGGCTGGAGTGCAGTGTCACGATCATAACTTACTGCAGCTTCTCCCTCCCAGCTCAAGCAATCCTCACATCACAGCCTCCCAAGTAGCTGGGATTATAGGCAAGTAGCAGGGATTACAGACATGCAATACCACACCCAGCTGATTTTGGTATTATTTGTAGAGACGGGGTTTCACTGTGTTGCCCAGGGTAGTCTCTGTCTCCTGGGCTGAAGTGAGCCTCCTGCCCAAAGTGTTGGGATTACAGGTGTGAGCCACTTTGCCTGGCCTAGTAGGTTTGTTTTTCACAGTGATAGGGGTTAGCAATTCTGAAACTACTTACTGTTCTCCTAAGATTGAGCAGATAGGTAAGTATAGTGTTAATAATGAGAATCAAGTTTTCTTATTGTCAGAAAAGGGTGTTCCTATGAATGTGGACAGTGGGAAAGGCTAGAAGGAGCCATGTGGTATTGGATTGGAATTGAAGTTATCTGGATGAACTCATGGTTTCTTATACGTAGATGTAGTAATAGATGTATGTGTGTATGCATATCCACTTTTACACGTGTTTATTTCCTAGAATTGTTGAGAGGGTTTATGCCCACAGACATCCCAGAAGCACTGAACGCACTCATGCCAAGATGTTAATACCTTTCCTCACTAAAGAGAAACCAGGGTTCCTTGGAGAAATGGCTATTTCCAGATCTGGGGTAGGAAAATTACAGCTGAGCTTGGAATATCCTGCTATGCCAGAAAGTAAGGAAGTGCTCTAAGAATGATAGGGGCATGTCAAAAGAACAAGAAGAATAATCAATTAATGTAAACAAGGAATTATGAAGATAACAAAGTCTATCTTTGACTATCACCATAGTAGTAACAATTGTTTCAATCAAGAATCAAGGTGCTAAAATCAATGGGGAACAGTTTGCGGTGAAACAGTGTAGATGTTTCCTTATCAGATGCTTTTATGCTATGCCTGGTGGCTCACCCCTATAAATCCCAAGAGGCTGAGGCAAATTGATCACTTGCACCCAGGAGTTTTGAGACCAGCCTGGGCAACAAAACGAGACCCCATCTCTACAAAAAATGCAAAAGTTAGCCAGATACAGTGGTGCATGCATGTAGTCCTAGCTACTCAGGAGGATGAGATGGGAGGATTGGTTGAGCCCAGGAGGTCGAAGCTGCAGTGAGTTGTGATTGCACCACTGCACTCCAGCCTGGGAGCAAGACTTTGTCTCCCCCGAAAAAGAAGATGCTTTTAAATGAATTACATGGAGAGACATTGGAGAACCCTGGCAGGTTGTACCTCAGCTGAGTGATGAAATTAACAATCTAGGGATGGACAGTTAGACCTCATGCCTCTTGGAATATGTAACCCTGGGTTGGATCTGAGAACAGAGGAAGGTTTTTTTTCTTTTGCTCTAAAGGACATGAGTGGAACAATTGGTAAAAAGAGGCCCCGGCATGGTGGCTCACGCCTATAATCCCAGCACTTTGGGAAGCCGAGGCAGGTGGATCACCTGAGGTCGGGAGTTCGAGACCAGCCTGCCCAACATGGAGAAACCCCGTCTCTACTAAAAATACAAAATTAGCCAGGCGTGGTGGCGCATGCCTGTAATCCCAGCTACTCGGGAAGCTGAGGCAGGAGAATCGCTTGAACCCAGGAGGCGGAGGTTGTGGTGAGCCGAGATCGCGCCATTGCACTCCAGCTTGGGCAACAAGAGCGAAACTCTATCTCAAATTAGTAATAATAATAATAAAATAAAAAACAAATAAAAAGGTCTGTAGGTTAGATAGCAGTACTGTTTCCGTGTTATTTATTTTTACAGTTATGATAATTGTCTCATGGTTATGTAAGAGAATGGATTTTGTTTTGTTTTGTTTTTCTTGTTTTTTCTTTTCCTTTTTTTTTTTTTTTTTTTTTTTGAGATGGAGTCTCGCTCTGTCGCCCATGCTGGAGTGCAGTGGCATCATCTTGGCTCACTGCAAGCTCCACCTCATAGGTTTACGCCATTCTCCTGCCTCCCCCTCCCAGGTAGCTGGGACTACAGGTGCCCGCCACCACACCTGGCTAATTTTTGTATTTTTAGTAGAGATGGGGTTTCGCCATGTTAGCCAGGCTGGTCTCGAACTCCTAGCCTCAGGTGATCCTCCCACCTCAGCCTCCTGAAGTGCGGGGATTATAAGTGTGAGCCAGTGCACCTGGCCTCTTTTTTTTTGTTGTTTTTTTTAATTTTACAGAATTTTTTTTTTTTTTTAAGACAGAGTCTTGCTCTAAGGCTGTAGTGCAGTGGTATGATCACAGCTTGCTGCAGCCTCAACCTCCTGGACTCAAGCGATCCTCCCACATCACCCTTCTGAGTAGGTGGGATTATTGTAGGCTAATTTTTTAATTTTATTGTAGAGAGGCCTCACTCCATGGCCTAGGCTGGTCTTGAATTCCTGGGCTCAAGTGATCCTCCCACTTCTGCCTCCCAAAGCATTGGGATTACAGATGTGAGCCACTGCACCCAGCCTGTTAGATAATTTAGAAAATTTTCTTTCCTCATTCTTCAATTTCCCCTCATTCACACTCCCAACTTTCCTGTTTTGTGATTTTTAAATGACGTTGTCTTTGGATGCCTGCTGGATTTGGTGATTAGTTCTCTTCAGAAGAAACTTCTTATTTTAGAACTTGTAACCTTTGCAAAGCAGGCCATAGGCAGCCATCGCTATTTGGGTATGACATTCCCCAGTGGGTTTTTGGTGTCCAGTAATGACAAAAACTGCTGAGAAAGAGACAGCCACAGGGAAATGGGTTCCGATAATGGGGCAGCAGCTGAGTGCTTGTTGATTTGCTGCTGTCATGACCGCAGATGTTTAAAAATAATTTGTAAGGAAAAAGAAAAAAGCGTAGTTTTGTGTGTGTGTGTGCGCGTGCGTGCGTGTGTGTGTGCGCGCGCATGCACCACTGCCTTATCAGTGGTAGAGAATGCAGACCACAGTCATTCAGAAAGGAAGAAGGCACCACCGTGGAAACAGGAGAGGTGAGGGGAAGGGCAGAGGTGACCCACAAATGCGGCTCAGTGCCTTACAGCAGAGAGCTCATGAGAGAACAGAACTGGTTAGTCACCGACTCTGCTCCTCAGTCTGCAAGAGAGGTTCAGCACCAAGTCTATACCACACAGTACTGGAAGGATTAGATGAAGGCCAGGCACACATTGTGAATTAATAGTTACTGGTTACAGGCGGGGTGTGGTGGCTCAGGCTTGTAATCCCAGCCCTTTGGGAGGCCAAAGTGGGAGGATTGCTTGAGGCCAATAGTCCAAGACCAACATGGGCAACATAGCAACACCCTGTCTCTTTTTTTGTTTTTTTGAAACAGTCTCGTTCTGTCAGCCAGGCTGGAGTGCGGTGGCACAATCTTGGCTCACTGCAACCTCTGCCTCCCAGGTTCAAGCAATTCTCCTGCCTCAGCCTCCCGAGTAGCTGGGATTACAGGTGCCCACGACCACGTCCGGCTAATTTTTGTATTTTTAGTGGAGATCGGCTTTCACCATGTTGGCCAGGCTGGTCTCAAACTCTTGACCTCAGGTGATCCACCCACCTTGGCCTCCCAAAGTGCTGGGATTACAGGCGTGAGCCACTGTGCCTGACCAGTTCACGTACTTTACATGCATTGTGATCATATTAAATCTTCATGACAGCCTTACTAGATCAGGTCTTGTCCTGTTTTCACATGAGGAAATTGAATCTTGGAAGGGCTAAGTAATTTGTCCAGGGTCATCACACGCAGTAAGTGTTAGAGTCTAAACGAGCCAGAGCTGTCACACTGTCATCCCCAGGGCCTTGTGTTTAAGCATCGCCCAACAAAGTGCTCAGTCAGACTTTAATTATTAGCATTACTAATAATACCATTATGATGATTATTTTGTCTAAACTTCACAGGCACCTCGTGACATTTTCTTCCACTTTTGCAGATGGGAAACTGAGGCCCACCAAGATCAGATTACAATAATGGGCAACATTGTCAGCAACCTGCCTTGCTTTTTTTCTTAGCAGGCCCACATCTCCCCCACTCCCCCACCCCCTTGGCAGTAGCCTGTGTTTGAGCTGCTCACAGGCCCCAAGGCCCAGCTGCAATTCTTGTTTAAAGCCTCACATCTTTTCTCTGACTGTCAGACAACAGTCACGGGAATGTCCTGTGCCATCTTCCCTCGGCAAGAGGGGTTGGCAGAGAGCAGCAGATGCCTAGAGTCAAGGTCATGTGCTGCTCAAGTGCTGGGCTGGAGACAAGACCCTCTCTCCCTGCTGCTTGTGACCAGGCAGGGTGGCTCTGAATGTAGAGGGCTCTGTCAGAACAGTTCTGTGACCAGAGGGTGTGGTTGGCAAAGCAATGCATTAGGGGCCCATGGAAGTTTATTCTTGTTGTCCACATTATTTCCCTGTGACTTTTAGATTTTTTTTTCCTTTTTCTTTTTGTAAATTAGTTTTTTCATACTAGTTAGAATGTTTCACCTTAAAGGTGAGAGACAAGCTCTGGAATCGCCTGACATTTTTAAGGAAAGGAATAGAATATTGGGCTGGGGCTAGTCTGAAATGGTGGTTTGTATTATTTTAAATTGATGGGCTCTGGGTTAGGGGAGCCAAATCCATCTTAAAGTGATTTTTGTAAAAATTGGCTTGTCTTCTGTTTCTTCTCTTTTCCAAAGGTGACACTATAACGTAGAGGTTAAGAATGTGGTGACTTTTAAATCCGTCGTGACCATAAGCCTCTCCTAAGCCTCAGTTTTCCTACCACCAAAATGAGGGTGGTAACAGTTGTACCTACCTCATTCTGTCTTTTTTGTTTTTTGCTTGTTTGTTTGTTTGTTTTTTAGATGGAGTCTTGCTCTTGTTGCCCAGGCTGGAGTGCAGTGGTGTGATTTCGGCTCATTGCAACCTCCACCTTCTGGGTTCAAGCGATTCTCCTGCCTCAGCTTCCCGAGTAGCTGGGAGGACAGGCACCCGCCACCATGCCCATTTAGTTTTTGTATTTTTAGTAGAGACGGGGTTTCACCACGTTGGCCAGGCTACTCTTGAACTCCTGACCTCAGGTGATCCACCCACCTCAGCCTCCCAAAGTGCTGGGATTACAGGCGTGAGCCACCACTGCCGGCCTTGTTCTGTCGTATTTTTTTACGTAGGAGAGCTCAGTCTGAATGTAGGATATGACATGGTTGTGGGGTTTTTTTTGTTTTTGTTTTGTTTTTTGTTTTTGAGACAGTCTCACTCTGTCCCCCAGGCTGGAGTGCAGTGGCGTGATAGCTCACTGAAACCTCTGCCTCCCAAGTTCAAGCGATTCTCCTGCCTCAGCCCCCAAGTAGCTGGAATTACAGGTGCCCACCACCACGCCCAGCTAATTTTTGTAGTTTTAGTAGAGATGAGGTTTCACCATGTTGGCCAGGCTGCTCTCGAACTCCTGACCTCGGGTGATCCACCCGCCTCGGCCTTCCAAGTACTGGGATTATAGGCGTACTTGGAAGGTACCACGCCCGGCCATTATATGCTTTTTAAAAAAACCTAAATGTTGCAAAAAACATGTGTCTAAAATCTCTGTTTCAACATAGTTTTTTAATAGCCATGTAATATTCCATTCTGTCAATATGTCTTTATATGTGGTACAGACTGAGCGTCTAAATCCAAGAACCCAAAATCTGAATTTTTTTTTATTTTTCATTTTTATTTGTTTACTTATTTTTGAGACAGAGTCTTGCTCTGTCACCCAGGTTGGAGTGCGGTGGTGTGTCGGCTCACTGCGACCTCCACCTCCCAGGTTCAAGTGATTTTCCTGCCTCAGCTTCCCAAGTAGCTGGGACTACAGGTGCCCGCCACCATGCCTGGCTAATTTTTTGTATTTTTAGTGGAGACGAGGTTTCACGGTGTTGGCCAGGCTGATCCTGAACTCCTGACCTCAAGTAATCCTCCCACCTCTGTCTACCAAAGTGCTGGGATTACAGGCTGAGCTACTGCGCCCAGTCTATTTTTGTTTTTTTGAGACAGGGTCTCACTATGTCTCCCAGGCTAGAGTACAGTAGCCCCATCTCTGCTCACTGCAACCTCCACCTCCTGGGCTCAAGTGATTCTCCTGCCTTAGTCTCCTGAGTAGCTGGGATTACAGACGTGTGCCACCACACCCGGCTAATTTTTGTATTTTTAGTAGAGACAGGGTTTCACTATGTTGGCCAGCCTGATCTTGAACTCCTGACCTCAAGTGATCCACCCTTCTCAGCCTCCCAAAGTGCTGGGATTACAGGCATGAGCCACCGCACCAAGCCCCCAAAATCTGAAATGTTTTGAGTGCCGACATAACACTAAAAAAAATGCTTATTGGCCCCGGGTGTGGTGGCTCATGCCTGTAATCCCAGCACTTTGGTAGGCCTAGGTGGGTGGATCACCTGAGGTCAGGAGTTCAAGACCAGCCTGGCTAACATGGTGAAACCCCGTCTCTACTAAAAATACAAAAATTGACCAGGTGTAGTGGTGGGTGCCTGTAGTCCCAGCTACTAGGGAGGCTGAAGCAGGAGAATCGCTTGAACCCAGGAGGCAGAGCTTGCGGTGAGCCGAGATCCCGCCACTGCATTCCAGCCTGGGCAACAGAGAGAGACTCTGTCTCAAAAAATAAAATAAAATAAAATAATAAAAGCTCATTGGAGCATTTTGGATTTGGGATTCTTAGATTTGGGGTGCTCTATCGGTAAGCACAATGCAAATATTTCAAAATCTGAAAATACCCAAAATTCAAACACTTCTGCTCCCTGTCATCCTGTGTAAACAACACTGCAGTGAACATTTATAGGTAATTCATTCAGCGGGTAAGGGTCAGGACCTTTTATAGGGATCCTCAATACCACATTTTTACATGGTTCATTGAGCATTCGTGCTCCCCTCTGCTGTGGGTGAGGGTGCAGGTCCCTCAGCCTTCTTGCTTGGGTTGAGTCATCCTGGTCTTTAATTTGGTAAGCAAAAAATGGCATCTTGTTTTTGAGCTCGTTTCTGAGAAAGTGCACGCTCCTTTTCCCCATCAACAACTTTCATCCGGCGCCTCGGAACCTCTTCAGTAGAGAGTGAGATGCAAATAGCGAGGCACAGCTTCTTTCCCTCTTCTGAGCTGATGCCTGGTGAGGTCATAGACTGGGTTTCATTGCAAAGACGAAAGCGTGGGCAGGACTTTTGGAGCACAAAAAGGGGCATTTCAGAGTAGTCTTCAGGGGTGGCCACTCCGGAGGTGAAGTTTTCTAGAGAAAGAGATGAAAGTACTGTGTGGCTGTGGCGACAGACAGAGGCTTACGAGCCTGCCGTCTAGAGACTGTGAGCTCCCCGTGTGAGGGCAAGGCCTGGGGCTGTCTGGGTCGCTTCTGGGTCCCCAGCACAGCTAGCATAGGGTAGGGGTGGAGGGCGGGTGCTCAGGAAGTGATTTTTGAAGAGTGGATGACTGAATACATGCACACACATACTTTTAAGTTTCTGGGTTAAAGAGGAAAACAGAATGAGGTAAACAAAGGAAAGTAATGTGGAGGTGAACTGAGCAGATGGCAAGATGCCGTGAATGGTTAGAGGCCAGGAGAGCCAGAATCAGAGTGGCTTCCGTGAAGTGTCCCTGCCTCCTCCCCCAGCCCAGCTATGTCCCTCCTCTGAGCTTCACACCGATGGACTGTTCTGCACCCTAGCCCTCAGATGCAACGGTGAAAGTGGGACTCCTATTGGGTTTCCCTGTTGAGGACAGACATGGTGCCCTGTGTATCTGCTGCTGCTTTTTTCTTTTTTTCTTGCTGAGTATTCCATGTGTAGCATGTTTGTAACACTTGATAAGAAACAGAACCATCCCAGATAGCTTGAACACTTTTCAGTTCAGTCAGTAACAGACCAGGTCTGCTTTGGATTTCCAGGAGCTTGTGTCACTTTATTTTTTTTCTGAGCCAGGGTCTCACTCTGTCACCCAGCTGGAGTGCAGTGGTGCAATGTCAGCTCACCACAGCCTCTGCCTCCTGGGTTCAAGCAATTCTCGTACCTCAGCCTCCCAAGTAGCTGGGACTACAGGTGCCTGCCACAACACCCGGCTCATTTTTGTGTTTTTAGCAGAGACGGGGTTTCACCATGTTGGCCAGGCTGGTCTCAAACTCCTGACCTCAGTTGATCTGCTTGCCTTGGCCTCTCAAAGTGCTGGGATTACAGGTGTGAGCCACCGCACCCGGCCTCTGGATTGCCCAGCCTGTGTCACTTTGTCATGAGCCCTTCTCCCCTAGTTATCCTTTATTCTTCAAACAGGCTTCCTGTGTGACATATTTTTTGAGTGCCTGCTATGGGGCAAGCCCTGTGCCAGGTGTTCAGTATAGAGTAGTGACATGGCCTTTGCCCCACAGAGCATAAAAATCTAATGGAGGAGACAAGCCAGTCCTTGTGCTAGTTCATTTCCACAGGTGAATATAAAACCACAAACTGGGCAGGGCATGGTGGCTCACGCCTGTAATCCCAGCACTTTCAGAGGACAAGGCAGGTGGACAACTTGAGCTCAGGAGTTTGAGACCAGCCTGGGCAACATGGTGAGACCCCGTCTCTACAAAAAAATAAAAAATGAACCACCAGGCGTGGTGGTGCATGCCTGTAGTCCCAGCTAGTTGGGAGGCTGAGACAGGAGGATCACTTGAGTTCAGGAGGTCCAGGCTGCAATGAGCTGAGATTGTGCTGCTCACTCCAGCCTGGGTGACAGACTGAGGCCATGTCTCAAAAAAAAAGAAAAAAATAATCACAAACTGTGAGTAAGGTATCTAAGGGAAAAAACTGTGCTGGGAGTGAATGTCAGGAGACAGGGAGATCTGAGGCAGTATCGTGTCCAGAGCCCACAGCTGAATTAATGGTAATGCAGGTAAATGAGCTACTGTGTGACACAGGTCACCACAGCAAGTGTATCGGCTTTTCTAGGGCGAGTGTGAGCTGGGTTTCTGGACTTTGCTTAAGAGCAGTGACAGACCTGGAAGATATTGCCCCAGGCACTCTTGGGTGCTTTACATGTATTGGTTCATTTAATCTTTAAACCCCAAAAGTGCCCTTGGGATTCCCATTTTGCAGAGGAGGCTCAGGGTCCTTGTCACTTGCCCAAGGTCACAGTAAGTGGAAGAACAGGGAGTCTAGAGCTGTGCTCTTCGCTGCTGCCCTCCAGTTGGAAAGCTGTCCAGGCCAGGGACAGGCTTTGCAGAGAGAAGGTACAGAGGACGGGACAGGCAAATATTCAGAGACTATGAGGACTGAGGTGGTTCTGCCAACTGTGGAGGGCCTGGTCACTTGACAAGGCACCTCATTGCACCACCCCCTGAGGCTCTCTCAAAGCCCCTTTTCGAGTTAGGACATTGTTATCTCCTGTGTAGTTTTTGTTGATTGCCCTCTGAAATGCTGTGAGAGGGTAGACCATCCATTCTGCCCTCGCCTGCCCAGCCCAGCACCTGGCACAGTCATTGCTCAGTGTATATTTATTGAATGAACAATTGACTGAATGTCAGGCCCAGGGCTTTGCCTTAGGAAATAGGCTGTTGGATAAGAGGTAGTACTACCATACTTTGCGATTTTTCTGGAAATTTATGTCACCTGGGAGTGGAGCAGATTACCAGGCTGTTTCCAGAGATAGCGACTCTCCATAAAGTGAGCCAACCTTGGGGCTGGGCGCAGTGGCTCACGCCTGTAATCCCAGCACTTTGGGAGGCTGAGGCAGGCGGATCACGAGGTCAGGAATTTGAGACCAGCCTGACCAACATGGTGAAACCCCATCTCTACTAAAAAATATATATATAATTGAGCCGGGCGTAGTGGTGCGTGCCTGTAATCCCAGCTACTCAGGAGGCTGAGGCAGTAGAATCGCTTGCACCTGGGAGGCGGAGGTTGCAGTGAGCAAAGATCGCGCCACTACACTCCAGCCTGGGTGACAGAGCGAGACTCTGTCTTAAAACAAACAAACAAAAAAAAACAAAAGTGAGCCAACCCTGGGGAGGAGTCTACGTTCAGCTGCAGGGAGCCAGGGAATTGGGACCGAGGTGTCTGGCACAGAAAAGCTTTGGGCCTCTCTCAGGTAAATGAAGTTTTGATATAGATTCAACTCCCCTGCCCCCCACAATTGAACTGTTTTTGGGGGCCAGCAATTAGGGGCTAATTTGTGACAGTGACTTTATTTTCTTCCTATTAAAGTACTGGTTTATTCGGTGGCCTTGGTGATTAGATTCAGGCATAATAGTTAAATGTAATAGAAGTTTATGTAACAAACAGTGATTAATAATGTTGCTGTCCAGATTCCCGTTATAGCGCTAACCTGATGTTATGAACTGAGATTAAATTTGAATTTGAGTGCTTACATTATTTTGTAAAGGTGGTTGTATATTCACAAATCCACAGTTTTTTCTATAAATAACGTGAAAACCGTGCTTGGTTTCTCTTTTCCAAAGTTTGCCTTTTCCATTACATGGGCAAGTCCTGAACCTAAGCCGAGACACTAGCCCATCATCTCCAGCAATGAATGTCATCCCCCCAGACTTCAGCATCCTGAGTTAATTAAAAGGTTCAGATGAACTTAATCAAGTTTGGAACTCTAATTTTGTGCAGTGTTTTGATACGATTTGATGAGTCATCTTTTGGTAGAGCACCTCTCTATCCCTGACAGTGTTTGATCTTAATGGAACAGTTTTATAATGTGTAAACTGGTGGGAGGTGCTCTTCAGAAATGCAGAGTCAACAGTGGTATGTGTGCGTGTTTGGCTCTTCGGGTGGGGCGGAAAGCAGAACAAAGAGGAGAATTTAATAAGCGAGAACTTGTCAGGGGCTAGGGTCAGTTCTGAGGCTGCTGCCTGTCAAGAACATGGGTTTCTTCCTGCCCCCCTCCACTGCTGCTAACTGGAGTCTGACCTTCAAGAAAGAGTGAAAAAAGACAGCTTCTGTTTGTTTTGCTGCAAATAAGTGGCTGGACTGATTGGCCCCCTTCCCAGAGGCCCTGCAAGGACTTCAGATGTGGTCAGCGAGGTATGTGGACGGTGCCAGCCTGCCGGCCCTCGTCCAGCCGAACTGCACCAGGAACAGGCAAGGGTCCCAGAGAAACAGCGGGCCAGCTGCTGCTGCCTTTGCTCCTGCTCTTAATGCTGTCCTATTTCTTCCTAAGATGAAGCTGGTTTACTCTCTCAAGATTGATGGGCAAAGTTTTGTATGACCACTGTCTCCACTTCTCACCCACTGAACTTACAGCTTGAAATTAACAGAGGCGAGGCCCATCTGGAAAAATGCATTTGACAAAAACTTGATCAAATGGGGGATCCCCTGAGGTGGGTGGCAAAGAACCAGACCACTTGGAATCCTAGGTGCTGTGTCCCTGTATGGACCTGCTGTTTCTTTTGGATTCCATTAGGGTTAAGAAGCACAAATTCTGAAGCTAGATTTGAGTTTACATTTCTGCTCCAGTACTTGGGAGTTACAGTGACCAAGTCATTTAATGTTTCTGAACTTCAGTTTCCTGATCTGTAAAGTAGGATGGGTAGGTTGGGCATAGTGGGTCATGCCTATAATCCCAGCACTTTGGGAGGCTGAGGCAAGAGGATCACTTAAGGTCAGAAGTTCGAGACCAGCCTGGCCAACATAGTGAAGCCCCGTCACTAGTAAAAATACAAAAGTTATTTGGGCGTGGTTGTGGGCGTCTCCAGCCTGGGTGACAGAGTGAGACTCCATCTCAAAAAAAAAAAAAAAAAGAAAAAAACAAGTAAATAAATGAATAAAAATAAAGGAATCCAGCCATCTGTTAGTATAGCCAAAGCAGAGGATATTGCATCAAATGTCAAATGCTAGTCCTGTCAGTCACTCCTGAGAGAACAGGGCAACAAGACCCGGAAAGGGTATCAACACTGCCTGAGCAGATGGAGGCAAAGCTGTGCATGGGCTGCTTATAGGGCACAGTCTGAGGCCTTGCAGCAGTCACGTGGAAACTGAGGCTGCCTGCTTTCCAGGTGCAAGGTGATGGACAGTGGCAGGAACCCTGTGCTAGATGACTCTTGTGCGATCTTATTTCTTTGTCACTGGGACACAAGCACCAACTGTCACAAGGGACCAACAAGAGGAGGTGATTTTTTTTTCAGCTGTTACCACAAAGCTTTTCATCTTTTGGTTTGAAAACATAGCTGTGGGAATAGGCCGGGCGCGGTGGCTCACGCCTGTAATCCCAGCACTTTGGGAGGCCAAGGTGGGCTGATCACAAGGTCAGGAGATCGAGACCATCCTGGCTAACACGGTGAAACCCCATCTCTACTAAAAATACAAAAATTAGCCGGGCGTGGTGACGGCCGCCTGTAGTCCCAGCTACTAGGGAGGCTGAGGCAGGAGAATGGCGTGAACCCGGGAGGCGGAGCTTGCCAGCAACAGAGTGAGACTCTGTCTCAAAAAAAAAAAAAGAAAAAAGAAAAAAGAAGGAAAGAAAATATAGCTGTGGGAGCACCAAAGCCCAAAGCGTTATAGTGCCTACTATGTGTCAGGCACTATACTGAACATTTCACATGGCTTAGCACTCATGTGATCTTCACGATAACCTGGTGAGGGGGTAATTATTATCACCCTTCCTACTGGTTTGTTGTTGTTGTTGTCGTTGTTGTTGTTGTTTTGAGACAGTCTGGCTCTGTCACCCAGGCTAGATTGCAGTGGCACGATATCGGCTCACTGCAACCTCTGCCTCCTGGGTTTGAGCGACTCTCCTGCCTCAGGCTCCCGAGTAGCTGGGATTAAAAGCGTCTGCCACCATGCCCAGCTAATTTTTGTATTTTTAGTAGAGATGGGGTTTTATCATCTTGGCCAGGCTGGTCTTGAACCCCTGACCTCGTGATCCACCCGCCTTGGCCTCCCAAAGTGCTGGGATTTACAGGCATCAGCCACCATGCCCGGCTACTTAATTTATTTTTTGAGACAGCCTCTCTGTATCCCAGACTGGAGTGCAGTGGTGTGATTTCGGCTCACCGCAACCTCTGAATCCTGGGTTCAAGCAATTCTACTGCCTCAGCCTCCCAGGTACTTGAGATTATAGGCACCCACCACACTTTCGGCTAATTTTCCTATTTTTAGTAGAGATGGGGTTTCACCATGTTGGCCAGGCTGGTCTCAAACTCCTGACCTCAAGTGATCTGCCCACCTTAGCCTCCCAAAGTGCTGGGGTTACAGGCGTGAGCCACTGCACCTGGCCTCCTTTATTTTATGGGACATTTTTTGAAAAGAGGCTTGGTCCAAACAGGCAGTACTTGCCACTTCTGCAGTCATTTCTCTACCCTGCCCCAAAATGGTTACTCAGTTGCATTTATTTACTACAATCGGAATGCCAGCAGCACATCTACAAAAGTAGAAGTATTGGGTGGTAGCAGATCAGTGCTCTCTGGCATCCAGATCATCTAGATGGTTACAGCCTTTTTTTTTTTTTTTTGAGACAGAGTCTCGCTCTGTCGCCCAGGCTGGAGTGCAGTGGCACAATCTCAGCTCACTGCAACCTCCACCTCCCGGGTTCAAGAGATTCTCCTGCCTCAGCCTCCCGAGTAGCTGAGATTAGAGGCACCCACCACCATGCACGGCTAATTTTTTTGGTATTTTTAGTAGAGATGGGGTTTCACTGTGTTGGCCAGGCTGGTCTTGAACTCCTGACCTCAGGTGATCCACCTGCCTCAGCCTCTGAAAGTGCTGGGATTACAGGCATGAGCCACCACACCTGGCCAATTGTTATAGCTTTGAGTTGACTGCCAAGTGTTGAGGTAGCATTGAGGGTTGCAGAAGCTGTGTTCTTGAAAAAGAGAAGAGAGTAACATTCTCAGAAAGCAAACAGTATTCAGAAGAGTCAATGGGTGTTCTGGAGCTTTTTTCTTTTCTTTCCTTTTTTTTTTTTTAAAGAAATTACCAGCTGGGTGCTGTGGCTCACGCCTGTAATTCCAGCACTTTGGGGGGCCAAGGTGGGAGGATCCCCTGAGGTCAGGAACTTGAGACCAGGAATTTTTCTATTTTTAGTGAAACCCCGTCTCTACTAAAAATACAAAAAATTAGCTGGGTGTGGCTGCAGGCACCTGTAATCCCCAGTTACTTGGGAGGTTGAGGCAGGAGAATGGCTTGAACCCGGGAGGTGGAGGTTGCATTGAGCTGAGATCACGCCATTGCACTCCAGCCTGGGCAACACAGCGAGATTGTCTCAAAAAAAAAAAAAAAGAAAGAAAGAAAAAGAAATTACCTCTTCTCTGATATGCAGAACCCCGTCTATACTGGACAGGTGGAAGTTACCAGAGAAATACAGGCCAGGGGCCTTTGTCTGACATTGGCACTGAGGAAAGCATAGCCCAGAAGCAGGGTGTGTCTTTTTTTTTTTTAACCTGGGCATCTGTGGTTTGAGATCTTCTTGGAACACTTTATAACCCATTTCTGAACGTCTCCCAGGCTTCAGTGGAGCCACCTGTTGTAGCTTCTAAAACTGTGTCCTCCTCAGTTGTTCTCCCACCCATTGCCTTCACAGATGCAGAGACCAAGATTCACTCACTCGCCATTGGACCTTTAGCACCCAGGTCTGTCTGGCACAAAGTAAGTGCCAGGCTGGTGGAGTGAATGAATTCTACTTAGAGAATGGTCCTCAACACAGGCTGCTCATTACCAAAACTATTTGGTCTTTAAAAAGTGTGACTCTGATGCTTCAGTCTGGGGTGGGTACCAAATATTGCATTTTTTAAAGAGCCTCACAGCAACTCCTAGTAGTTTTCAATTTACCTTAATTTTTATGTAGGAACCCTTGTCCTGGTAGAGAGTATAATTTGCTGAATAAGTCTACTTTTTCAATCAACATATATGGAAGAGATATCAATGAAAGAACTGACAAACTGTAAAGCCCCCTCTCCAGGTGTAAAGCACTCAGGGCTTGGGCCTAGAAGCTGATCCATGTCTCTATGTCTGTTCTGAAATAGCCTGTGTGATGTGGGAGAAAGAGTATTGTCCTTAGAGACAAGGCTCGAGACTGGCTGTGCCCTTTCCTTGGGCAGCATGTAGGGAACAAGAATGCCTGCCCACCCGCAGGCGGGTTACCTGTGGACAAGGTGTAGTGGGCAGTTAGAAGGTGTTGGTATGTTAATCAGTCTTTTTTTTTTTTTTTTTTTTTTTTTGAGATGGAGTTACGCTCTGTCGCACAGGCAAAGTGCAGTGGCGCGATCTCAGCTCACTGCAACCTCCCAGGTTCAAGTGATTCTTCTGCTTCAGCCTTGCGCCACCATGCCTGGCTAATTTATGTATTTTTTTTAGTAGAGACGGGGTTTCACCGTGTTTGCCAGGCTGGTCTCGAACTTCTGACCTCGTGATCTGCCTGCCTCGGCCTCCCAAAGTGCTGGGATTACAGACGTTACAGACGTGAGCCACCACACCTGGCCAGTCTTTTTTTTTTTTTTTTTTTTTTTTCTGAGATGAAGTCTCGCTCTGTTACCCAGGCTGGAGTTCAGTGGCACGATCTCGGCTCACTGCAACCTCTGCCTCCCGGGTTCAAGTGATTCTCCTGCCTCAGCCTCCTGAGTAAGTGGGACTACAGGTGCCTGCCACCACGCCTGGCTAATTTTTGTATTTTTAGTAGAGACCGGGTTTCACCATGTTGGCCAGGTTGGTCTCAAACTCCTGACCTCAGATGATCCACCCGCCTTGGCCTCCCAAAATGCTTGGATTACAGGCGTGAGCCACTGCACCCAGCCTAATTAGTCTTTTGCTCCTATTTGTCTTTATTTGGGATAAAAGTTATAGCCTTGTTGGGGTCTTCTTACACAGTAGTTCTGACTCACAGCCATCATCTGAACCACAACCAAAATTAAACATCCGTTTATGGGGATTGAGATAGTTTTCATAGTAAAGGAAGTTTTGTTTGTAATGACCTTCCTGTTTGATGGGTCTAAGTATATGGCTGGCCCTTCTGGCTAAAGCAGCCTTTAAACTGGTCCTGCCTAGAATGTGTACCTCCCACTCCTTATCTCTCTTCTGGGTCCCTTCCCCTTTCCCTTTCCCTTCCCCTTCCCCTTCGCTTCTTCCTTCCCTTTTTTCCTTTTGCTTTCCTTTTTTTCTTCTTCTTTTTTTTTTTTTTTGACAGGGTCTCACTCTGTCACCCAGGCTGGAGTGCAGTGATGAGATCTCTGCTCATGTAGCCTTGACCTTCTGAGCTCAAGTGATCTTCTGCCTTGGCCTCCTTAGTAGCTGGGACTACAGGCACCACCATACCTGGCTAAATTTTTTGTTTTTGTTTTTGTTTTTGTTTTGGTAGCAGTGAGGTCTCACTATGTTGCCCAGGATTATCTCAAACTCCTGGGCTCAAGCGATCCTCACGCCTTGGCCCCCCAAAGTGTTGGGATTACAGATGTGTGCCATCACACTCTGCCTCTTCTGGGTCTTTTTTTTTTTTTTTTCCAGACAGAGTCTCACTCTGTTGCCCAGGCTGGAGTGCAGTGGCACGATCTTGGCTCACTGCAACCTCTGCCTCCTGGGTTCAAGCGATTCTCCTGCCTCAGCCTTCCGAGTAGCTGGGATTATAGGTGCCTGGCTAATTTTTTTTATATTTTTAGTGGAGACGGGGTTTCACCATGTTGGTCAGGCTGGTCTCAAACTCCTGACCTCGTGATCCTCCCACCTCGGCCTCCCAAAGTGCTGGGATTACAGGCGTGAGCCACCGCACCTGGCTTTTTTTTTTTTTTTTTTTAATTTTACTTTTTTGAGACGGAGTCTCACTCTGTCACCCAGGCTAGATTGCAGTGGCACAATCTTGGTTCACTGCAACTTCCGCCTGCTGGGTTCAAGTGATTCTCCTGCTTCAATCTCCCAAGTAGCTGGGACTACAGGCACGTGTCACCACACCTGGCTAATTTTTGTATTTGTAGTAGAGACGGGGTTTCACTATGTTGGCCAGGCTGGTCTCGAACTCCTGGCCTTGTGATCCACCTGCCTCGGCCTCCCAAAGTGCTGGGATTACAGCTGTGAGCCACCGCACCCGGCTCTTCCAGGTCTTAATAGAGCCTTTTTCCTCTACTGAAAGCTTCCACTGCTTTCTGCCCCTTTCAAACTCATATATACTTCATTGAATTGTTTCCTCGGGGAAGCCTTCCTGATACCACCCTACAGAGGGTGTCAGACGCCCTATTATGCTGTCACAGCACTTTTCACAGTAAGGTAAATTGCTTTTATAATTATTGGATTGCCTCTCTGACTATGTTTGTTGAATAAATAAAAAAAAGTGGCCAGCTGCCTTGGCTCACACCTGTAATCCCAGCACTTTGGGAGGCCGAGGCGGGCGGATCACGAGGTCAGGAGTTTGAGACAAGCCTGACCAACATGGTGAAACCCCGTCTCTACTAAATATACAAAAATTAGCCAGGCATGGTGGTTCGTGCCTGTAGTCCTAGCTACTCAGGAGGCTGAGGCAGAAGAATCGCTTGAACCCGGGAGGCAGAGGTTGCAGTGAGCCAAGATTGTGCCATTGCACTCCAGCCTGGGTGACAGTGTGAGCCTCCATCTCCAAAAAAAAAAAAAAAGTGGCTTTATAACCTGCCTTCTTTTTCTTATTCCCAGTGCTCTTAAAGTTCCGTACAGATAAAGGAAGAGATCCCAGTTCTGATACATATGAGGAAGATTCTGAGTTGTTGCTCCAGATACGAAATGATGTGCTTGACTCACTGGGTATTAGTCCTGACCTGCTTCCTGAGGACTTTGTCAGGTTGGTGTCAGTATTTATCACTGTTTAGTCTGGACAGATAAAGTTTGTTTTCAGGATTTGCCTTAATTTGACGAGCTCTTTTATTAGAAACCCTTCAGAGAGCACCCTGCCACATTCTGCTCGCTCCTGTAGACTTCTGCCTCTCCACTAGAATAGCAATATATAAAAAATAAAGAGGGGACAGATTCTGATTTTTACCGTAAGTATCTTATATTCACGTGGTTCAAAATTCAAGGCAATGTAAGATCTGTAAACATTATTCTCTACCTTTTTTCACTTTATGTGATCTTGTTATGTCTTGGGGACATCTCCAGATCAGTACATAATTTGCTCCCTCTTTTCCACAGCTCCTTAGTATTCTAGCGTGTGAAGCGATGGAGTTTATTGAACCAGTTGCCTGCACACTCAAGTTGTGTTCAGGCTTTTCTAACTGCGTAACACTGCAGTGTGTGACCTTGTGTCGTACGTGTGCAGGTACAACTGCAGGATAATTAGGAGGAAGGGAGTTGCTGGGTCAGAAGGATGTAATTTATCATTTGGTCAGCATTGCCACCTTGCCTCCATTGGTATCCTATCAATTCATACCCCCAGCAGCAAAACCACCCGTGTTCCCAGCATCCTCTCACTTGGACACTCCATGCTTTCACCTTACGTGACTACCTTTTTGCTCTCATAAACAGGCTTAGGATTTGATTGGAGAAGACCACATAGTGACTAGGTCACAATCTCTGTCTCTCTCTTTTTTTTTTTTTTTTTTTTTTTGAGACAGAGTTTCGCTCTTGTTGCCCAGGCTGGAGTGCAATGGCACAATCTCGACTCACTGCAACTTCTGCCGCCTGGGTCCAAGCCATTCTCCTAACTCAGCCTTTTGAGTAGCTGGGATTACAGGTGCCTGCCACCACGCCCAGTTAATTTTTTTTGTATTTTTAGTAGAGATGGAGTTTTCCATGTTGGCCAGGCAGGTCTTGAACTCTTGACCTCAGGTGATCCGTCTACCTTGGCCTCCCAAAGTGCTGAGATTACAGGCGTGAGCCACCACGCGCTCCATCCACATCTCCTTCCAAGCAGCTCTGGGATCATGTACACACCCTAATTCCCTTTCCATGTCTTGAGAGGCTTCCTAAACTCGGCTTTGCAGTGCCTCCAGCTTGTAGCAGTGATAATGATGGCTGCAGTTTACTGAGCAGCTATTATGTACTAGGCATCAGGTAGTAAGTAGCCAACCCAGATCCCACCCCAGGTATCATCACAGTGCTTGCTCTAGTAGCAGCATGCTACCTTGGTTTCTTATCAACAGTAAGGTCTGCCAGAGTCCCTAGTCCTTTCTTTGTTGACTTCCTGCTGGGAACTTCAGGTGAGCAACAGCAAACCCCACTCCATTTAGGGCCAGCAGTGGTCTTTGAAGCACCTGTGGTGCCCTGACCCAAAAAGCCATGATTGTCCTGGTACAGTGGCTCACACCTATAATCCCAGCACTTTGGGAGGTTGAGGCAGGCAGATTGCTTTGAGCTTAGGAGTTTGAGGCCAACCTTGACAACATGGTGAAACCCTGTCTCTACAAAAAATAGAAAAATTAACTGGGCATCGATGACTGGTGCTTGTAGTCTCAGCTACTCTGGAGGCTGAGGCTAGAGCATCGCTTGAGCCCAGGAAAGCAGAGGTTGCAGTGAACCAAGATTGCACCCCTGCATTCCAGCCTGGGTGACAGAGAGAGACCGTGTCTCAATACATATAGCGTAAGGCTGGGCGCGGTGGCTCACGCCTGTAATCCCAGCACTTTGGGAGGCCGAGGCAGGAGATTGAGACCATCGTGGCTAACATGGTGAAACCCCATCTCTACTAAAAATACAAAAAATTAGCCAGGTGTGGTGGTGGGCGCCTAAGTCCCAGCTACTCGGGAGGCTGAGGCAGGAGAATGGCATGAACCCGGGAGGCAGAGGTTGCAGTGAGCTGAGATCATGCCACTGCACTCCAGCCTGGGCGACAGAGCGAGAGGGAGACTCCTTCTCAAAAAAAAAAAAAAAAAAAAAAAAGGCAGCAATAGAGTGGCAGTGCCTGAGCACACGAGACTGAGACATGGAAAAGCGGTTTCCCCAAAGAGGGTGGGCAGGGAAGGAACCACTTTGGAGAGAAAACCAGCCAGCAGCTCGTTAGGCTGTGGCTTTCCTCTTCTAGGAAGCAGGGCCTTCAACTCTGCTGGCCGGTGATGCAGAGCCAGACCGTTCATCACTCTGAATGCCCAAATAGTCACTTGGCTGCACACTCACGGCCCAGCACCCAGCCCCAGGTATGCTCAGCGGCTGCCGCTTGCCACTGGCTGCCTGGCTGGGATTATTGGAACTGAAGCCCTGCATGACCCAGTCCTTCTTCCTGCTGCGAAGCACAGCAGAGGAAACACTTGCTTCTCACAAACTGGTCATTCCTCCACCAAGAGATGAGTGCCCCAGTGAGTTACCATGAGATCCAAGCCTGTACAGTGTCATCAGCCGCTGACCTCACGGTGCTGATGTTACAAAGGCACCTTGTAAACTGCTGCCTATGTTTAGATGATGGCTTTTTTTTTTTTGGAGACAGAGTCTCGCTCTGTCCCCCAGGCTGGAGTGCGATGGCATGATCTTGGCTCACTGCAAGTTCCGCCTCCCAGGTTCACGCCATTCTCCTGCCTCAGCCTCCCCAGTAGCTGGGATAACAGGCGCCCGCCACCACGCCCAGCTGATTTTTTTTGTATTTTTTAGTAGAGATGTGGTTTCGCTGTGTTAGCCAGGATGGTCTCGATCTCTCGACCTCATGATCCGCCTGCCTCGGCCTCCCAAAGTGTTGGGATTACAAGTGTGAGCCACCACGCCCAGACTTTTTTTTTTTTTTTTTTTTTAAGATAGGTTCTCTCTCTGTTGCCTAGGCTAGAGTGCAGTGGCACATCATAGCTCACTGCAGCATCAACCTCCTGGGCTCAGGCGATACTCTCACCTCGGCCTCTTGCGTAGCTGGGACTATAGGCTTGTACCACCAAGACTGACTAAATTTTTTTTTTTTTTTTTTTTGTATTGACAGGGTCTCACTATGTTCACCAGGCTGTTTCCTATTTTTTAAAGTTATGAACCGCATAACAAGAGAGTATACAAAGCACATCTGCCTGAGTTAAATGATAATTAATACTTACTTATTTTTGTTGTAGAGACGGGGGTCTCACTCTGTTGCCCAGGCTGTTCTCAGACTCCTGGATTCAAGCCATCCTTCTGCCTTGGCTTTCCAAAACTTCTGGGATAGACAGGCGTGAGCCACTTGTATCTCTTTTAATTTGGAATAGCCCTTGGCAAACTGGCTTGCCACCTCTTTTTGTAAATAAAGTTTTATTGGCACACTTACTCATTTATATATTATCTGTGGCAGCTTTTGTGCCACAGCAGGGTTAAATAGTTATAACAAAGACCATATGGCCCATAAAGCTGAAAATATTTTATTATCTGGTTCTTTTGTTTGTTTGTTTGTTTGTTTGTTTTTGAGACAAAGTTTCACTTTGTCACCTAGGCTGGAGTGCAGTGGCGTGATCTCGGCTCACTGCAACCTCCACCTCCCGGGTTGAAGTGAATCTCCTGCCTTAGGCTCCTGAGTAGCTGGGATTACGGGCATACGCCACCATGCCCAGCTATTTTTTTTTTTTTTTTAATTTTTTTTTTGAGATGGAGTCTTACTCTGTCACCCAGGCTAGAGTGCAATGGCCCGATCTCGGCTCACTGCAACCTCTGCCTCTGTGGTCTGTGGTTCAAGTGATTCTTCTGTCTCAACCTCCTGAGTAGCTGGGACTACAGGCGCGTGCCACCACGCCCGGCTAATTTTTGTATTTTTAGTAGGGATGGGGTTTCACCATATTGGCCAGACTGATCTCAAACTCCTGACCTCATGATCCACCCAGCTTGGCCTCTGAAAGTGTTGGGATTACAGGCATGAGCCACTGCACCTGCACCTGGCCTGTTATCTGGTTCCTTTTTTTTTTTTTTTTGAATCAGAGTCTCGCTGTGTCACCCAGGCTGGAGTGCAGTGGCGTGATCTCGGCTTATTGCAACCTCTGCCTCCCGGCTTTAAGTGATTCTTTTGCCTCAGCCTCTGGAGTAGCTGGGACTATAGGCACGTGCCACCACGCCCAGCTAATTTTTGTATTTTTAGTAGAGACGGGGTTTCACCATATTGGCCAGACTGAACTATTCCTCCAACACGGCCAAAATGAGATTCTACCAGCAATGGGAGGAGTTTTTTAATTATTATTATTGGGAGTCTCTCTGTCACCCAGGCCAGAGTGCAGTGGCGCCATCTCGGCTCACTGCAACCTCCACCTCCTGGGTTCATGCAATTCTTCCGCCTCAGCCTCCCGAGTATCTGGTATTACAGCCGCCCGCCACCACACCCGGCTAATTTTTGTATTTTAGTAGAGACGGGGTTTCACTATGTAGGTCAAGCTGGTCTCGAACTCCTGACCTCAAATGATCCACCCGCCTTGGGTGCTGGGATTGCAGATGTGAGCCACCGTGCCCAGCCCTAGTTCTCCATGTATTTTAGAGCTCTGTAGTGGACCTTGATAAGCAGGAAGATGTTACCCCTGGATGAACAAAATGGGAATGTGCTGGTCCTGGCCAGGGCGTAAGGAGCCGGAGGTGCTTTTGGACACAGCTCTTGGGATTGGAATGGATACAGCCTTTTGGGAGGGCATTTTGGCATACATATGAAAAACTAGCATTGCTATATTTAGAAATTTGTCTTAAGGAATTATTTCCACGCCTGTGTCTTTGTCAAGATGTATGATTACAGTGTTGAACAGCTTAAATGTCCCTCAATAGGTTATAGAACAGAAGAGTAATAGTTGATAATATTTGGGTTTAAAATTATACCTATTTATTTATTTATTTATTTTTTGAGACAGTCTTGCCCTGTAACCAGGCTGGAGTGTAGTTGTGCGATCTCAGCTCACTGCAACCTATGCCTCCCAGGTTCAAGCGATTCTCCTGCCTCAACCTCCTGAGTAGCTGGGACTACAGGCTCACCCCACCACACCAAGCTAATTTTTGTATTTTTAGTAGAAACGGGGTTTCACCATGTGGGTCAGGATGATCTCGATCTCTTGACTTTGTGATCCGCCCACCTCGACCTCCCAAAGTGCTGGGATTACAGGCATCAGCCACTGAGCCCGCCCTAATTATACCCGTTTAGATTGTGCACTTTTAAAAATGTCTAGAAGGGGCTGGGCGCAGTGGCTCACACCTGTAATCCCAGCACTTTGGGAGGCCGAGGCGATCACGAGGTCAAGAGATTGAGACCATCCTGGCCAACATGGTGAAACCCCGTCTCTACTAAAAATTCAGAGTAGCCGGGCGTGGTGGCGGGTGCCTGTAGTCTCAGCTACTCAGGAGGCTGAGGCAGGAGAATGACATGAACCCGGGAGGCGGGGCTTGCACTAAGCCGAGATCGCGTCACTGCACTCCAGCCTGGGTGACAGAGCGAGACTCCGTCTCAAAAAAAGTCTAGAAGGATGTGCACCACACTGGGGAGATTGGAGGTAGTTCTGTAGGGAGGCTTTCCCTTTCACTTGTCTGTGTTCCAGTTTGCTTGGTGAGCACACAGCATTGTGTTCAGGAGTAGAAGCTGGCAGAGCACACTTCCTTTGGGGAAGTGGTGGAATTAAGTGATTTGCTTACTAGGATGGGTAACTTGGAGGGGCAGGTGACTGTGTCATCTAAAATTTGTCCTCTGGATGCCCCATCCTGGCCCAGAAGGGCTGGTTTCTATGTGGGTTGTGAAGACTTTTTCTGCCCTCATACTTTAATTTCACGCCTCAAATTTCCCTTGCCTCCTACATGTTAACACAGGCCTGCTCCCTGACATTTGTCTGGGAATAGCATATAGAACCCACTGGCCATTATGGGTAAGAAGAGAATTGCGAGAATGTGACCAGGGCGCTGAAACATCTGATATCTCTAGGACAGATATAGGAAGCACAGATATAGTCTTTCCTTTAACTTGTAAAAATAAAAGTATTGTGAAAGAATTTCTGCTTGCCAAAGTTCAAAGGTCTTTTCCAACCACTTATGAATCCCTGACTCAGATTTCATTTTCATGCCTAGATGCCAGCATTAACACTGCTATCTGAATCGGGCCCTCCTGCTTGAAGTTGTTTTTATTCAGGAGAGCCTACTACTGAATTTCTCCAGATGTCATGGTCACAATTCTGTTCCCAGTGCTCCATTTTCCTTGTCTTCTTCTCTTTTAGGTACTGCTTCTCCGAGATGGCCCCAGTGTGTGCGGTGGTTGGAGGGATTTTGGCACAGGAAATTGTGAAGGTAAAACATCACTGTGGAGCAGAAAATTGCTAACCATGACTTTGTATATGTGCTGACAGAGAGAATGGAAACTGTCTTAGACAGCTGCCTGCTTTCTCTCACCCCATTCATCTTTGTTTCATGCCGTCCCCATTTCCACCTCATCCCATTTTCTCTGGCCCATCCAGGTGCCATTCAGCAAATGACCTTGGAGTGCCTGCTCTGTGCTCAGCTCACAGTTGGCCATAGTGCCTCGAAGGTGTGATCTGCTCTCCCCTAACTGTATTAGTTATCCAGTGCCTGTTGTATTGGTCAGGGATTCTGCTTCTCATAGCTCTATAAGTGAGTACTATCATGATCCCCACTTAAGAGGAAGACTCTTGGGCCCATGAAAGGGACTCCAGAACCTGTGCTCTTAACCTCTGTACAGTTTATCTCTATTCATCACCATGACATCAAAGCCCTCCCTTTTTTTTTTTTTTTTTTGAGATGGAGTCTCGCTCTGTCCCCCAGGCTGGAGTGCAGTGGCACGATCTCAGATCACTGCAAGCTCCACCTCCCGGGTTCACGCCATTCTCCTACCTTAGCCTTCCAAGTAGCTGGGACTACAGGCGCCCGCCACCACGCCCAGCTAATTTTTTTGTATTTTTAGTATTTTTAGTAGAGACGGGGTTTCACTGTGTTAGCCAGGATGGTCTGGATCTCCTGACCTCATGATCTGCCCGCCTCAGCCTCTCAAAGTGCTGGAATTACAGGCGTGAGCCAGTGTACCCAGCCGCCCGCCCCCCCCAGCTTTTTTTTTTTTTTTTTTTTTTTTGAGACAGAATCTCACTTTGTCTCTCAGACTGGAGTGCAGTGGCATGATCTTGACTCACTGCAACCTCCGCCTCCTGGGTTCAAGCGATTCTTCTGCCTCAGCCTCCCGAGCAGCTGAGAGTACAGGTTCCCGCCACCACACCAGGCTAATTTTCGTATTTTTAGTAGTTCACCATATTGGCCAGGCTGGTCTCCAACTCCTGACCTTGTGATCCTCCCACCTCAGCCTCCCAAAGTGCTGGGATTATAGGTGTGAGCCACCGCACCCGGCCAAGCCCCTGTCTTTTTAACTACACACTGTAGGTATTTGTAGAGAAATCAGTTTCTGTGTCCCCATGAACACACCAGGAGCCCCTCAAGGCTCTGTACATGATGACCCGTGACCCTGTTAGGTAGATGTTAGTGTGTCTCTCAGAAGGGAAGCATCTCATACAGGGTCACATAACCAGTAACTAGCACAGCCTTTTGAGGGTCTTCTGGAACATTTGGGTTGCTAAAACTATACCATACCCCCAAATATATTGTACATTCTTTGCAGACTTTGCTATTTGCCCAAAGATGTTAAATTTGCCTTTTGCAGGTTCTTGGCTGCCTTAGTGGACTCCGGTGAGGCTTTTTCCTTCTTTCTTATGGAGCAGAGTCGTGCCTGGTTAAATGATTGGCCATGTCCATGTACATGTCATGTTTGAGCTTAGGAGGACAATTTGGAGGCCCAGCCCTTAACACTTTCTCCTGGGGTCTGTAAATTCTGGAGACATTTGGCTCAATTTGTTAGTCACACCATTTTCCTAAGGCTACTTTTTTTTTTTTTTTTTTTTTGGTCTATTTTTTTCTGATCCTTCTCTCTGGTCTAAATTCTTCCTTTGATCAAATCTAACTTTCTTCTATGTGATGGGCACTGAGGAGATATTTGGAGGGGAAAGAAAAGTGTGCAATGGCCATACCTCTTTCCTTGCTCACATTTTATACATAGCCCAGAGTGATGTGAAAATTACAGTTTATATGCCCAATCTGAGAAGAGGGTAATGGCCACCCAGAGGACTGTTTGAGCAGGATTCTGAGGCTCCCTGTAGACAAACTGCAGGAAAGAGTGCAGCAATGGGAATGTTCTAAGTGGAGAATGGGAATGTACATATTTTTGTAGCCTAAAATGACGACACCACCAATAATAGACAAGACTTACTGAAAGCCCACTGTCTGCCACACAAAGACAGTGTTTTTTACGTGGATACTCATTTCATCTCCCACCAGCCCTATGAAGTAGGAACTCCTGTGATCCCTGGTTTATAAAAGAGAGACTAAGGTGCAGGAAAGAAGATGCTTGCCCAGGCTAGTGAGTGTGGTGCCAGGATGTGGGCCCAGGCAGTCTGGTTTCTGAGCCTGTCCTCTTCACCACGGGGCAGTCATGCGTCAGGTGTTGCCTTCAATGGCACCATCATGTAGAGACTGCATGGACCCCAGGGCTGCTGCCCTTGCATTGTCAGCCTCACTTCTGCACATCCCATTGAGGGGCTCCCCCTAAATTTTTCATGTGGGATGGAGACTGGAGGTTGGGGCAGGTAGCCTTGACCCCATTGTTGGTGGTAGCTTCTCACATCCCCATCCTCACACAGCCCCCTCCTTCCTGCCTGCTGGAGACAGCTGGTGCCCAGCATCTTGTTTCTGTTTATCCCAGATAGCCAGAGTACTCTGCATTCTTGGTTGCTGGGTGTGTTTGGAATCTCCTCCTACCCCATCTTGCTTGGGAAGCACTTTACCTTTTGCCCCATGTTCACCCCATGCCCTGCTCTCATCCCCAGTACTCCTTCATACTTATTACTGGTCAGCCTTCAGCCAGCTGGCAGGCGGGGCCTGCAGTCCAAGGGCCTCAGACTCACCTTTCTCTCCTGAGGCACTGTCTGAGCACCTATGGAAAGCTTACACTAGGAGATGGGTCAAGCGCAAGTCTGCTCCTTTGGAATCATCTTCTGCGTCTTTCCTTTCTTACGTCCTTCTAGATACCCTATTTTATATCCATGTCTACTTCCTTGGGTTTAAAGCAGTTTTCCTTTCTCTCCATCCCCACCGTCCACGGCAGGTCTCCCTGTCTATGGTAAGAGAGGTGATAGTGAAAGCAGCAGCCATCCCAGGTTCATGGTAAAACACGTACCATCTCCTGTATCTTGGGTTTGAGGGTCTAAGAGTTCCACCTGTGTACTGTTGGACCCTTCCACCTGGCTAGGTTGGTGGCATCCCCAGTATTGGTAAAGGACTCCTGGCCCTATTATTATTAATAGCAGCTCCTACTTACTAAGAATTTACTATGTGCTCGGCACTTTACAAGGCTAGTCACATTTCATTCTCACCAAAACTCTAGCAGGCAGGTGCTTTTTATTTGCCTATTTGCCCAGAGAAGCAAACTTCTTTCTGATCCAAGCTCCATGTGGACAGAGACCTTCTCAGAATCCTTAATGTCTAGCTGAATACCTGGCATAGAGTAGATGCTTAATAAATGTTCCCTTGACTGGGTGCAGTAGCTCATGCCTGTAATTCCAGCACTTTGGGAGGATTGCTTGAACCTAGAAGTTCAAGACCAGCTTGGGCAACATGAGGAGACCTCATCTCTACAAAAGTCCCAGCTACTCGAGAGGGTGTGGGAGGATATCTGGAGCTGGGGAGATGGAGGTTGCAGTAAGCCGAGAATGTGCCTCCCACCTGGGCAGCAGAACAAGATCCTGTCTCAAAAAATTAAAAACATTTACAAATAAATAAAATTTCCCTGGAAAAATAGCTGACTAACACTATTTGTATATGGTAGATGTGATTGTCCCCGTTTTATGGATGAAGAAATGAAAAGGGTTTGGTGCTGAGTTTGAAGAGGAGCAGTTCAGGATGTGTAGCCCCACCTTCCTCTTGAATGATGGGACGGTGCTTCTGGGAACCGTTAAACCCTGCCCTGGCAGCTTGCCTAGGTGATGTCTTCCTCTTTAAATGGTAGCTTGTGGTGAAATTTCAATCCTTTCTGGGTTAAGGACCTGTTTGAAAATTTGTGACAATTGTGAACCCTTTCTCAGAAAGATGTATGTGCATACAAGACTCAGTATGTTGTTTCGGGGGCTGACCCTGCCTCAAAAGACAAGGCCACGTGCTCACTCTCCTTCCCACCCCCACTCCTCTCTCTCGCTCTCTGTTGCCCAGGCTGGAGTACAGTGGCGCCATCACAGCTCACTGCAGACTTGATTTCCCTGGACTTAAGTGATCCTCCCACCTCAGCTTCCTGAGGCACTGAGACTATAAGCACACGCCACCACTTCCAACTAATTTTTTTATTTTTTGTAGATACGGGGTTTTGCCATGTTGCGCAGGCTGGTCTCGAACACCTGGGCTCAAGTGATTCTCCCTCCTCGGCCTCCCTAAGTGCTGGGATTACAGGTGTGAGCCATTAAGCCCAGCCCGGTTCTTGTATTTTAAAGTGCTCTGTCTGGTAACCCCACAAGATAATCACCATTGCCGTTGCTAAATAGCATTGTCCAGGCCCTCTGGATCCCAGCCCTGACCCACCCTGTGGAAGCCTAGCGACTTTATGTCCTCATGGAATAGCCCCCTTCTGCATCAGTGTGTTCCTTGATTAAATGTGTCCCCTTAGGTGATAAAGGCCACAGCCTAAGAACTGCCACCTTTCTCAGTTGAATAGTCATGAATAATTATTTCTGCTGTTTGCCCAATGGTGGTGCAACACAGTGTTAGTCATTGTTTTAGTTTTAAGGTTTTTTTTGTTTGTTTGTTTTTTGTTTTGAGACAGGGTCTCACTCTGTTGCCCAGGCTGGAGTATAGTGGCACTATTACAGCTCACTGCAGCCTCAATCTCCCAGGCTCAAGCGATCCTCCCACCTCAGCCTCCCGAGTAGCTGGCACCTTGGGCATGCATCACCATACCTGGCTAATTTATGTCATTTTTCTTTTTCTCTTTTTTTTTGAGACAGAGTCTCACTGTGTCGCCCAGGCTGGAGTGCGGTGGCGCAATCTCAGTTTACTGCAACCTCTGCCTCCTGGGTTCAAGCAATTCTCCTGCCTCAGCTTCCCAAGTAGCACGCCACCATACTCGGCTAATTTTTGTATTTTTAGTAGAGACAGGTTTCACCGTGTTGGCCAGGCTGGCCTCCAACTCCCAACCTCAGGTGATCCGCCCACTTCAGCCTCCCAGAGTGCTGGGATTACAGGCGTAAGCCACTGCGCCCCACCTATTTTAGTTTTCATATAGACGGGATCTCACCATGTTGCGCAGACTGGTCTTGAATTCCTGGGCTCAAGTGATTCTCCCACCTCAGCCTCCCAAAGTGCTGGGATTACAGGTGTGAGTGTGCCTGGCCCTGGCCTGTTTTACATTTTTGAGATACATAGTTTAACCCAGGCAAATACATTTCTTAATCTCATGTTAGGAAAATAAGGTAATGTTTGGAGAGGTTAAATAATCTCCCCATGGACACACAGCTTGTAAGGGACAGAGCGAGGAGATAGGACAATCAAAATTGTCTCCAGACATTGCCAAATAGCCCTTTGGGAGCAAAATCGACCCCAGTTAAGAACCACTGCCCTAGACTGCTTTTAGAATTTTTTTTCCCCCATTCCTCTTAAAGCACTTGAGCTAAACCCTCTTTTCATTTTTCTCCCCAGGCCCTGTCTCAGCGGGACCCTCCTCACAACAACTTCTTCTTCTTCGATGGCATGAAGGGGAACGGGATTGTGGAGTGCCTTGGCCCCAAGTGAACTCAAGACTTGGCAGCCCCAGAGATGCCAACTGCAGCATGCCCGCCTGTATTCTCTGTCCCCTTCCTTCATGAAGGCATCTCCAGGCAAGGAAAACTGAAGTCATTGGCCCGATACAAAACATTTCCTGCAACGAAGGAGGTGGTGCCGACGTGCTGCTTCCCATCACCAGCAGCTGCTTGACAAGGGGTGCAGGGTCTTTGTTCCAGCACTGTTCAGGCTGCCTGTCATCCTGGGCCTGCCAACTCCCCTGAGTGATGAGCACTTCCAAGCACCCCTCTGCCCTTTCTCTGTCCTTATGCTGTCCTGGCCTCGCCAGCCCTCTGGGGCATTGTGGGAGATGCCTGCCAGGAATGAGCACGCTCTGTTGCTCGGGAGCCTCTTGCCACCTTCTTGGACTTATTCCCCACCTGATATCTTATAGAGAAAAGTGTGAATTCAGGTGGAGAGTAGGCCCAGGCCCCATGAGGCACCAGTGGAAGCACAGCTCCAAGTTCAGACAGGTGCCCTTAGAGAGGAAAACCATGACAGGCAAATGCATTTCCTCTGGAGTTTGAGACCCTGACAAACAACAGGTGGCATCTGGTGTGCTGTTCTTGAGTTTTCGTTTAGGATTAGTTGAGTTCCAGCTGGGTTTTGGGAGAAAGGAGATGCTACCAAGTCTTGGATGTTAGGGCGAGACCCTGCAAGTTGAGTATTAGAGAGCTTGTCTTTCAAGGCAGGTTCCTGGGGCTTCAGGGCTAGGAGGGAGGAGCCTGCCCTTTTAACAGAATCCCAGTCACATGCGGCCCAAGTCACTCAGAGGCTGTTGCATTTCAGGGCTGTGTTGGTCCTTTGTTTACCTCCTAAACCACACCTGTTTGTGTTTCACATATGTTGTGAATTTTCTTTGGTTCTTTTTAAAGGAATGATAATAAAGTTACTTGCTTTAGGATTTGCTTGTTTTTCTTCCACTTCAGAAGCTTCTGAGAGGGAATGGGATGATCCTACCAGTTGCCTTTTCAGACCTGAGGCTCTAACTCAAGAGATTCCTCCTCTCTCTCACCATTCCTGCCACCATTTTTTCTGGGTGATGCAGCAAGAGTTAAATTGTTCACATTCTAGAATGTGTAGAAGCTCCTGGCTCCAGTTGTCTGATGGATAATTCAGCTAAATAGTGGCTATTTTCAGTGGCAAGAATTATAATAATAAAGGGAAGTCAAAAGTGATGCTTAGTATGCCCCAAAAGTCCCACAGCCGCTACGGGTCAGAGCTTTTATTGGAAGACCAGGTTTGCCTTGATGCAGCCAAAGTGCGTTCCAGTTCACCCCACTCTTGCTTGTGTTTCTTCTTTATGTAAATTGTGTGATGTTTCAATAAATCAGTCTCTTTCCTATTCTGATCCTGCAGCAGTTAGTCGGGGAGAAAAGTGGTCTTCACTACAGGAGGGCCTCTGTTCCTCAACCCTGCATCACCTGCTCCCACCGGAGGTGGGACAGGGGCTGCATTTCGGAAAGGATCCATGTCTGGCCACCTTTAGTGCAAGTCAGTGGCGTCAGGGTCAGCAGTTACATTGCTGCATGAATTTCACATGGTCTTTAAATTCTGAGCTAATTATACTCTTGACTGTAATGTGCAGCCTTGGTCACAAGGGGGAGCAGGTGGGTCTGGATTGATAAAAACAAAATTGTAGAATCGTCCCGGAAGCTTCAAACTTTTCCACCCTGTACCTCTAACGGCAGAGATTAAGTCACCCAGAGGACCCCTCAGGAATCGAGGGGAAAGCTGCCAGCCCCAGGCAAGAAATGTCTAGTTTCTACAAATTTCATAAACTGCCACATGATGTTTGTATTAATCATAAAAATGAAGAAAAAAAGGCCAGGCGTGGTGGCTCACGCCTGTAATCCCAACGTTTTGGGAGGCTGAGGCGGACGAATCACGAGGTCAGGAGTTTGAGAGCAGCCAGGCCAACATGGTGAAACCCTGTCTACTAAAATTACAAAAATTAGCCGGGCATGGTGGCGGGTGCCTGTAATCTCAACTACTGGGGAGGCTGAGACAGGAGAATCACTTGAACCTGGGAGGCGGAGGTCGCAATGAACCGAGGTCACACCACTGCACTCCAGCCCGGGTAACAGTGTGACACTCCATCTCAACATCTGCAGTTAGTCAGGCATGGTAGGAGGCTGTGGCGGGAGAAGCACTTCAGCCCAAGAGTTCGTGACCAACTTGGGAAACAAAGCAAGACCCCATCTCCACAAAAAAAGAAATAGCTGAGCGTAGTGGCTTGTGCCTGTGGTCACAGCTGCTTGGGAGACTGGGGCAGGAGGATCACTTGAGCCCAGGAGTTTGAGGCTGAAATGACCTGGATTTCACCACTGCACTGAAGCCTGGGTGAAAGAGCGAGACACTGTCTCGAAAAAAAAGTCCCAGCACTTTGGGAGGCCGAGGCGGGTGGATCGCAAGGTCAGGAGTTCAACACCAGCCTGATCAACATAGTGAAACCCCGTCTCTACTAAAAAAAAAAATACAAAAACTAGCTGGGCATGGCGGCGCGTGGCTGTAATCCAGCTACTCAGGAGGCTGAGGCAGGAGAATCGCTTGCACCTGGGAGGCGGAGGTTGCAGTGAGCCGAGATCGTGCCACTGCACTCCAGCCTGGGCAACAGAGCGAGACTCCATCTTAAAAAAAAAAAAGTTATCTTGACATATGTTCTATTAGCTCATTACAGGTGTGGAAGAGATGGCTTAGGTTGCAGGTGGTAAGTTTAATGATAACAGCTAATGGTCATTATACCCATGCAACCTGCCTGGTACTTTTCAGAATCCTTGTTCTTTGAGTTGGAATCCCCACAGCAACCCCATGGGGATAGATGCTGTTCTCCTACCCATACTGGAGATAAGAAAACAGCCTCACTTCACAAGCAAGGGAGAGATGGAAATGGCGCTGACTGGGAAAGCTGCGATGCGGGGTACTCAGTAGAGATTCATGTAGTGGCACGGCTTGTTTGCTCAGTGAGAACAAGATTTTGGGCTTCCCTTCACAAGTCCCTGAGAACCAGTAGTCACTGGAAAACATCATGTTAGCCTTCATAAAAGAGGGCCTTCAACTAGGTCCAAAAGGGTGGGTGGATTTGGTTCCTAAGCTTGTAAAATATTCAAGCAATATACAAGCATAAAGAGAAGATTCCTCTCCGCTGCAGGGCACAGCCTGTCAGCACAATGTTGGCCACATAATAAGAGCAGCTGACTTCACAGCTAAACTGCATTTTGGAGAGAAATATGAGATGCTTTTTGGACATGTTAGCTGTATCCACTTTCTTTTTTTCTTTCTTTTTTTTTTTTTTTTAATAGACGGAGTCTTGCTCTGTCACCCAGGCTAGAGTGCAGTGGTGCGATCTCGGCTTACTGCAACCTCCACCTCCTGGTTTCAAGCAATTCTCCTGCCTCAGCCTCCCAAGTAGCTGGGATTACAGGCCCCCGCCACCATGCCCAGCTAATTTTTGTACTTTTAGTAGACAGGGTTTCACCATGTTGGCCTGGCTGCTCTCGAACTCCTGACCTAAAGTAATCCACCTGCCTTGGCACCCAAAATGCTGGGATTATAGGTGTAAGCCACCGTGCCCAGCCTAGCTGTATCCACTTTCATATCCACTCCCCGGAGGTCACCACTGTTAACTGTTGAGAGTGAATCCTTCCAGACTGCCATGTTCAAACCTAGACTCTACCACTCAGCCATGTGACCCTCGCTACACTACTTTCTGTTACCCCATCCCTAAAATGGGTAGAATAGTGGCACATTCCTCATATGTGGGGATTAAAAAATCAGTCTTTGAATCAAAATTGCTCAATGTTAGCTGCTATTTTACATATTCATAAATAACTATTTTTCTCCAATGTGCTTTTTTCTCAATATGTCTTGGAGATCCTTGTCAGTATTTCATGCATCAAATTCCATAACCAAAACAGGTGAACCATTAACTATTGAATCAGTCTGCTGCTGAGTGACATTGTGCACACTTAGGAAAGACTTCCCAAAGCCAAGTTCCAGGGTTAGCAAGTATAAAAATGCATTTTAGGAGTTGGTTCTTGTTGTTTTTTATTTTGTTTTGTTTTTTGAGACAGAGTCATGCTCTGTTGCACAGGCTGGAGTGCAGTGGCGTGATCTCAGCTCACTGCAACCTCTGCCTCCCGGATTCAAGCAACTTCTCTGCCTCAGCCTCCTGAGCAGCTGGGACTACAGGCGCCCACCACCATGCCTGGCTAATTTTTCTATTTTTAGTAGAGACGGGGTTTCACCATATTGACCAGTCTGGTCTCGAACTCCCAACCTGATGATCTGCCCACCTCAGCCTCCCAAAGTGCTGGGATTACAGGCATGAGCCACCGTGCCCAGCCTGTTTTGTTTTTTTAGTGATAGGGTCTTACTCTGCCACCCAGGCTGGAGTGCAGTGGTGTGCAATCATGGCTCACTGAAATCTTGATTTTGAGGGCTCAAAGTGAGTCTCCCACCTCAGTCTCTTGAGTAGCTGGGACCACAGGCAGGCACCACCATACCTGGCTAATTTTCTCCCCCGGCTAATTTTTTTTTTTTTTTTTTTGAGTTGGAGTGTTGCTCATTTGCCTAGGCTGGAGTGTAGTGGCATGCTGTCAGCTCACTGCAAGCTCCACCTCCCGGGTTCACGCCATTCTCTTGCCGCAGCCTCCCGAGTACCTGGGACTACAGGCGCCCGCCACCACGCCCGGCTAATTTATTGTATTTTTAGTAGAGACAGGGTTTCAGCATGTTAGCCAGGATGGTCTCGATCTCCTGACCTCGTGATCCGCCTGCCTCGACCTCCCAAAGTGCTGGGATTACAGGCGTGAGCTACTGCGCCCGTCCTTTTTTTTTTTTGTATTTTTAGTAGAGACGGAGTTTCACCATGTTCCCCCTGGCTAATGTTTTTAAAATTATTGGCTGGGTGCGGTGGCTCATGCCTGTAATCCCAACATTTTGGGAGGTCGAGGCGGCTGGATCACCTGAGGTCAGGAGTCACCAGACCAGCCTGACCAACATGGTGAAACCCCGTCTCTACTGAAAATACAAAAATTAGCTAGGTGTGGTCCACATGCCTGTAATCCCAGCTACTCCGAAGGCCGAGGCAGGAAAATCGCTTGTACCCGGGAGGTGGAGGTTGCAGTGAGCCGAGATCAAGCAATTGCACTCCAGCCTAGGCAACAAGAGCGAAACTCCATCTCAAAAAATATATATACTTATTTTTAGTAGCCATGAGGTCTCACTATGTTGCCCAGGCTTAAACTCTGGCCTCAAGTGATCCTCTTACCTCAGCCTCCTAAAGTACTGTGATTACAGATGTAAGCTACTACATCTGGCTGGTACTTTTCTTTCTTTTCTTTTTTTTTTTTTTTGAGATGAAGTCTCACTCTATCGCCCAGGCTGTAGTGCAGTGGCACAATCTCGGCTGACTGCAACCTCCGCCTCCCGGGATCAAGCAATTCTCCAACCTCAGCCTTCCAAGTAGCTGGGATTATAGTGCACGCCGCCCAGCTAATTTTTTAATTTGTAATTTTTTTACTTTTTATTTATTTATTTTGAGACGGAGTTTCACTCTTGTCACCCAGGCTGGAGTGCGATGATGTGATCTTGGCTCACTACAACCTCCACCTCCTGGGTTCAAGCAATTCTCCTGCCTCAGCCTCCTGAGTAGCTGAGATTACAGGTGCCCACCACCACACCCAGCTAATTTTTGTATTTTTAGTAGAGACAGGGTTTCACCATGTTGACCAGGCTGGTCACAAACTCCTGACCTCAAGTGATCCACCCGCCTCGGCTTCCCAAAGTGCTGGGATTACAGGTGTGAGCCAACACTACCGGCCAGAAATTTACAGATGTTAAAGGCTCGCCCCTCCCCCTCCCCCTCCCCCTCCCCCTCCCCCTCTCCCTCTCCCTCTCCCCACGGTCTCCCTCTCCCTCTCTTTCCACGGTCTCCCTCTGATGCCGAGCCGAAGCTGGACGGTACTGCTGCCATCTCAGCTCACTGCAACCTCCCTGCCTGATTCTCCTGCCTCAGCCTGCCCAGTGCCTGCGATTGCAGGCGCGCGCCGCCACGCCTGACTGGTTTTCGTATTTTTTTGGTGGAGACGGGGTTTCGCTGTGTCGGCCGGGCTGGTCTCCAGCTCCTAACCGCGAGTGATCTGCCAGCCTCGGCCTCCCGAGGTGCCGGGATTGCAGACGGAGTCTCGTTAACTCGGTGCTCAATGGCGCCCATGCTGGAGTGCAGTGGCGTGATCTCGGCTCGCTACAACCACCTCCCAGCCGCCTGCCTTGGCCTCCCAAAGAGCCGAGATTGCAGCCTCTGCCCGGCCGCCCCCCATTCTGGGAAGCGAGGAGCGTCTCCGCCTGGCCGCCCATTGTCTGGGATGTGAGGAGCCCCTCTGCCTGGCTTCCCAGTCTGGAAAGTGAGGAGCGTCTCTGCCCGGCCGCCATCCCATCTAGGAAGTGAGGAGTGCCTCTTCCCGGCCGCCATCCCATCTAGGAAGTGAGGAACGTCTCTGCCCGGCCGCCCATCGTCTGAGATGTGGGGAGCACCTCTGCCCTGCCGCCCCGTCCGGGATGTGAGGAGCGTCTCTGCCCGGCCGCCCCGTCTGAGAAGTGAGGAGACCCTCTGCCTGGCAACCGCCCCGTCTGAGAAGTGAGCAGCCCCTCCGCCCGGCAGCCGCCCCGTCTGAGAAGTGAGGAGCCCCTCCGCCCAGCAGCCACCCCGTCTGGGAAGTGAGGAGCGTCTCCGCCCGGCAGCCACCTCGTCCGGGAGGGAGGTGGGGGGGTCAGCCCCCCACCCGGCCAGCCACCCCGTCCGGGAGGGAGGTGGGGGGATCAGCCCCCCGCCCGGCCAGCCGCCCCCGTTCGGGAGGTGAGGGGCGCCTCTGCCCGGCCGCCCCTACTGGGAAGTGAGGAGCCACTCTGCCCGGCCAGCCGCCCCGTCCGGGAGGGAGGTGGGGGGGTCAGCCCCCCACCCGGCTAGCCGCCCCGTCCGGGAGGGAGGTGGGGAGGTCAGCCCCCCGCCCGGCCAGCCGCCCCGTCCGGGAGGGAGGTGGGGGGGTCAGCCCCCCACCCGGCCAGCCGCCCCGTCCGGGAGGGAGGTGGGGGTGTCAGCCCCCTGCCCGGCCAGCTGCCCCATCTGGGAGGGGGGTGGGGGGGTTAGCCCCCCGCCTGGCCAGCCGCCCCGTCCGGGAGGTGAGGGGCGCCTCTGCCCGGCCGCCCCTACTGGGAAGTGAGGAGCCCCTCTGCCCGGCCAGCCGCCCCGTCCGGGAGGGAGGTGGGGGGGTCAGCCCCCCGCCCGGCCAGCCGCCCCGTCGGGGAAGTGAGGGGCGCCTCTGCCCGGCCGCCCCTACTGGGAAGTGAGGAGCCCCTCTGCCCGGCCAGCCGCCCCGTCCGGGAGGGAGGTGGGGGGTCAGCCCCCCGCCGGGCCAGCCGCCCCGTCTGGGTGGGAGGTGGGGGGGTCAGCCCTCCCGCCTGGCCAGCCGCCCTGTCCGGGAGGGAGGTGGGGGGGTCAGCCCCCCGCCCGGCCAGCCGCCCCGTCCGGGAGGGAGGTGGGGGGGTCAGCCCCCCACCCGGCCAGCCGCCCCGTCCGGGAGGGAGGTGGGGGTGTCAGCCCCCTGCCCGGCCAGCTGCCCCATCTGGGAGGGGGGTGGGGGGGTTAGCCCCCCGCCTGGCCAGCCGCCCCGTCCGGGAGGTGAGGGGCGCCTCTGCCCGGCCGCCCCTACTGGGAAGTGAGGAGCCCCTCTGCCCGGCCAGCCGCCCCGTCCGGGAGGGAGGTGGGGGGGTCAGCCCCCCGCCCGGCCAGCCGCCCCGTCCGGGAGGTGAGGGGCGCCTCTGCCCGGCTGCCCCTACTGGGAAGTGAGGAGCCCCTCTGCCCAGCCAGCCGCCCCGTCCGGGAGGGAGGTGGGGGGTCAGCCCCCCGCCCGGCCAGCCGCCCCGTCTGGGTGGGAGGTGGGGGGGTCAGCCCTCCCGCCTGGCCAGCCGCCCTGTCCGGGAGGGAGGTGGGGGGGGTCAGCCCCCCACCCGGCCAGCCAACCCGTCCAGGAGGGAGGTGGGGGGGGTCAGCCCCCCGCCCGGCCAGCCACCCCGTCCGGGAGGTGAGGGGCGCCTCTGCCCGGCCGCCCCTGCTGGGAAGTGAGGAGCCCCTCTGCCCGGCCACCACCCCGTCTGGGAGGTGTACCCAACAGCTCATTGAGAACGGGCCATGAAGACAATGGCGGTTTTGTGGAATGGAAAGGGGAGAAAGGTGGGGAAAAGATTGGGAAATCGGATGGTTGCCGTGTCTGTGTAGAAGGGGGTAGACATGGGAGACTTCATTTTGTTCTGTACTAAGAAAAATTCTTCTGCCTTGGGATCCTGTTGATCTGTGACCTTACCCCCAACCCTGTGCTCTCTGAAACATGTGCTGTGTCCACTCAGGGTTGAATGGATTAAGGGCGGTGCAAGATGTGCTTTGTTAACCAGATGCTTGAAGGCAGCATGCTCCTTAAGAGTCATCACCACTCCCTAATCTCAAGTACCCAGGGACACAAACACTGCGGAAGGCCGCAAGGTCCTCTGCCTAGGAAAACCAGAGAACTTTGTTCACTTGTTTATCTGCTGACCTTCCCTCCACTATTGTCCTGTGACCCTGCCAAATCCCCCTCTGCAAGAAACACCTAAGAATGATCAATAAAAAATAAAAAAAAAAACAAAAAAAAAAAACAGATGTTAAAGGCTCAGTGAATCCCAAACTGGATAAACATGAAGAATATCATGTTTAGAAAAAACATCTAGGTGGCCGGGTACAGTAGCTCATGTCTGTAATTCCAACTGCTCAAGAGGCTGAGGCAGGAGAACTGCTTGAACCCAGGAGGCAGAAGTTGCAGTGAGAATCATGTCACTGCACTCCAGCCTGGGCAACACAGCGAGACTCAGTCTCAAAAAAAAGGAGGCCGGGTGTGGTGGCTCACGCCTGTAATCCCAGCATTTTGGGAGGCCAAGGCCTGAAGTTGGGAGTTTGAGACTAGCCTGACTAACATGGAGAAGCCCCATCTTGACTAACATGGAGAAGCCCTGTCTCTACTAAAAATATAAAATTAGCCGGGCAAGGTGGCACATGCCTGTAATCCCAGCTACTTGGGAGGTTGAGGCAGGAGAATCACTTGAACCCAGGAGGCGGAGGTTGTGGTGAGACGAGATCGTGCCACTGCACTCCATCCTGGGCAAAAAGAGCGAAATTCTGTCTCAAAAAAAAAAAAAGAACCTCTGTCTCCATGCTTAAATACTTGTAAGCAGGGCAAAGGCCATGCAGAGAGTGTTCACACCCGGACCAACGCCCTGCTTCGCCTTCACTGCAGTGCATGCCATCCCTTGGTAGAGGATGAGACATCTTCCCATAACTGGCTCCCCTTTCTCATAATATGTCTTAGAATTATTAACATGGTTGAATTTAGGTCTACCATTTGCTTTCCATTTGTCCCACTTTTGTTCCCCTGTTTCTCCTTTCCTGCCTTCTCTTGAAGTATTTGATTACATTTTTTTTTTTTTTTTTTTTTTTTTGAGACAGAGTCTCACTCTGTCACCCAGGCTAGAGTGTAGTAGCGTGATCTCGGCTCACTGCAACCTCCACCTCCCAGCAAGTAGCTGAGGTTATAGGCTCCCACCACCTTGCCAGCGAATTTTTATATTTTTGGTAGAGACAAAGTTTCACCATGTTGGTCAGGCTGGTCTTGAGCTCCTGACCTTAAGTGATCCACCCACCTCAGCCTCCCAAAGTGCTGGGATTACAGGCGGGAGCCACCTCACTCAGCTAAATGTTCTAATAAATACCCATGTACCCACTATTTTGCCACTTGCAATTTTTATTCATCATTATCTGTTGTTTTTCTTCATGTTGGTAAAGCTCTAGTTCATTCCCGCTAATGGATGTATACTATTCTGTTGTGTGATTACATCAGACAAAAAAAGTTTTGTTTTTTTTTTGAGACAGAGTCTCGCTCTGTTGCCCAAGCTGGAGTGCAGTGGCGTGGTCTTGGCTCACTGCAACCTCCACCTCCCGGGTTCAAGCAATTCTCCTGCTTTACCCTCCCAAATAGCTGGAGTTACAGGCACCCACCACCACACCAGCCAATTTTTGTATTTATTTATTATTTATTTATTTTTTATTCTTTTTGCGTCTCACTCTGTCACCCAGGCTGGAGTGCAGTGGCACAATCTCAGCTCACTGTAAGCTCCACCTCCCGGGTTCACACCATTCTCTTGCCTCAGCCTCCCAAGTAGCTGGGACTACAGGCGCCCGCCACCACCCCCAGGTAATTTTTTGTATTTTTAATGGAGATGGGGTTTCACCGTGTTAGCCAGGACGGTCTCAATCTCCTGACCTCGTGATCCGCCCGCCTCGGCCTCCCAAAGTGCTGGGATTACAGGCGGGAGCCACCACACCTGGCCCTATTTATTTTTAAGATGGAATTTTGCTCTTGTTGCCCAGGCTGGAGTGCAATGGCACGATCTCAGCTCACTGCAACCTCCTCCTCCTGGGTTCAAGCGATTCTCCTGCCTCAGCCTCCCGAGTAGCTAGGATTACAGGTGCTTGCCACCACTCCTGGGTAATTTTTGTATTTTTAATAGAGATGGGGTTTCACCACGTTGGCCAGGCTGGTCTTGAACTCCTGACCTCAAGTGATCCACGTGCCTCGGTCTCCCAAAGTGCTGGTATTATAGGCGTGAGCCACTGCGCCCGGCCGATCTTTCTTCTTCTTTTTTTTTTTTTGAGATGGAGTCTCGCTCTGTCACCCAGGCTGGAGTGCGATGGCACGGTCTCGGCTCACTGCAACCTCCACCTCCTGGGTTCCAGCGATTCTCCTCCCTAAGCCTCCCAAGTAGCTGGGATTACAGGCGCCCGCCACTATGCCTGGTTAATTTTTGTATTTTTAGTAGAGCTGGGGTTTCACCATGTTGGCCAGGCTGGTCTCGAACTACTGACCTCATGATCCGCCTGCCTTGGCCTCCCAAAGTACTGGGATTACAGGCATGAGCCACTGCGCCTGGCTGCCTGGCCGTATTTTTATTGTTTTTTGTTTTTTGTTTTTTGTTTTGGACGGAATCTCACTCTGTAGCCCAGGCTGAAGTGCGGTAGCACAATCTCCGCTCACTACAACCTCCACCTGCCGGGTTCAAGCGATTCTCCTGCCTCAGCCTCCTGAGTAGCTGGGACTACAGGCGCATGCCACCACACCTGGCTAATTTTTGTATTTTTAGTAGAGATGGGGTTTCACTATGTTGGCCAGGCTGGTCTCAAACTCCTGACCTCGGCCTCCCAAAATTTTGGGATTACAGGTGTGAGCCACCTGGCCTGGCCACTACATGGGACTATTTACCCTACCAACTGCTGTTGGATACTTACATGGTTTTGTGCATTGCCAGTACTTGGATACTTGTATGCACCCGTGTTCCTCTAAGGGGGACGCCCACAAAAGCTATTGCTGCCACAAGGTATGTGCATTCTCATCTTGACACCATGTCTTAGTCTGTTTTGTCTTGCTGTAACGGAATTGCACAGACTAGGAAACGTGTAATGAACAGAAATCTGTCTGGGCGCGCTGGCTCACACCTGTAATCCCAGCCTTTTGAGAGGCCAAGGCAGGTGGATCACTTGAGATCAGTAGTTCAAGACCAGCCTGGCCAACATGGTGAAACCCCATTTCTACAAAAAAATTAGCCCGGCATGGTGGGGCATGCTTGTAATCCCAGCTACTAGAGAAGCTGAGGCAGGAGAATCGCTTGAACCCAGGATGCGGAGGATGCAGTGAACTGAGATTGTGCCACTGCACTCCAGCTTGAGAGACAGAGTGAGATTCTGTGGGAGACAGAGCGAGACTCCCTCTCAAAAAAAAAAAAAAAAGAAAGAGAGAAATCTATGGGCTCACAAATCTGAAGGTTGAAAAGTCCCAGATGGTGGGGCTGGTATTTGGTGAGGGTCTTCCGGCTTCCTTGTAACATAGCGGAAGGCATCTCATCTGAGACAGAGGGGTGAACTCATTCTTTATAAGGAATCCATTCCCGTGAAAACTCAACTCACTTCCATGGTCATGGCATTAGTGCATTTCTGAGAGCAGAGCCCTGGTGACGTAATTACCTCTTGAATGTCTCACTTCTAAAATCTGTAGCACTGCAGGTTAAATTTCCAACCCAAGAACTTTGGGGGACGCATTCGTATCCCAACACACGGTTTTATCAAATGCTTCTCCAAAGTGATTGTTCCCAGTTACCACACCCTGGCCATCCAGATGGGCCATTTCCCCTAGTGTCCCTTTAGCAGCAAGGATAGTTGGGAAAGGGTGGAGCTGGGACTGACCCTGTGTCTGTAAATATTATGTAATTATATACCCTGCTTCAGAGTCCCCCTCTGTTGCCCTGGAGTGCAGTGGCATGATCATAGTTCACTGTAGCTTCCAACTCCTGGGCTCAAGCTATGATCCCCCTGCCTCATCCTCCTGAGTAGTGGGTACTATAGGCATGTGCCACCATGCCCAGCGAATTAAAAAAATTATTTTTGTGTGTGTGGAGATGGAGTCTTGCTATGTTTCTAGGCTGTTCTTGAACTCTGCAAGTGATCCTCCCACCTCAGCCTCCCAAAGTGCTGGGATTACAGGTGTGAGCCACCACACCTGGCCTATACCTTGCTTCTTTCTCTTTCTTTCCTTTTTTTTTTTTTTCTGGAGACAATCTCCCTCTGTCACCCAGGCTGGCGTACAGTGGTGCAATCTCGGCTCACTTGCAACCTCTGCCTCCCGGGTTCAAGGGATTCTCCTGTCTCAGCCTCTCGAGTAGCTGGGACTACAGGCTTGCATCGCCACGCCTGGCTAATTTTTGTATTTTTAGTAGAGACAGGGTTTCACCATGTTGGCCAGGCTGGTCTCGAACTCCTGATCTCAGGTGATTCGCCCACCTTGGCCTCCCAAAGTGTTGGGATTATGCCCTTCCTTCCTTCCTTCCAGACAGGGTCTTGCTCTGTCACCTAGGCTAGAATGCAATGGCAGGATCTTGGCTCGCTGTAACCTCTATCTCCTAGGTTCAAGCAATTCTCCTGCTTCAGCCTCTTCAGTAGCTGGGATTACAGACACTCGCTACCACGCTCAGCTAATTTTTGTATTTTTAGTAGAGACGGGGTTTCGCCATGTTGGTCAGGCTTGTCTCGATCTCCTGACCTCAGGTGATCTGCCTACCTCCCTGCTTCTCATTGAGGTCTCTGCCAGTCAGGTATCAGCACAGGGAAAGGGCTCAAGGGCAGTGTGTGGCCATGGCCCTGTTTGCAGAAGATGGCAGTAGGAGCAACCCTTTCTACATTTACTCAACACAGCCGCTTATGACCAGCCTGGTTAGGCCTCAGGGCAGTGTGCAGAGACTCACTGTGATCTTAGCTCCAGGTGCTCCTCCAGCTGGAGAGGCAGCCTACGGCTGATCACAGTGCAAGGCCAGATGTCCCTTTCTGTCTCTGTGAGGGCAGAAACGAGGTCTGTCTCATGACTCTATCCCAAGCACTTATCACAGTGGTGCCTCTGAATATGTTACGGGTCATTCACTCATCCATTAAATATCAAGCGCCCCTACAACACCTCATGGGGACTTCACTTTTTATTTTGTTTTTGAGACAGGGTCTCACCCTGTCACCCAAGCTGGAGTGCAGTGGCTTGATCATCGCTCACTGCAGCCTCCAATTCCTGGGCTCAAGTGATCCTCCTGCCTCAGCCTCCTGAGTAGCTGGGACTACAGACACACACCACCATGCCTGGCTAATTTTTTTTTTTTTTATTTTTGTAGAGACGGAGTTTCATCGTGTTGCCCAGGATGGTCTTGAACTCCTGGGTTCAAGAGATCTACCCACCTCGGCCTCTCAAAGTGCTGGGATTACAGGCATGAGCCATGGCACCAGGCCAAGCTTCACTTTTACCAGGAATGGGGATGATGAAGGCTAGGAGTGTCCCGGTCTGGAGGAACCCAGGCCCCTTAGCCTTTCTTCTGATGGAGCCACAACTGCCAGGGCCCACCTCTCCCACCCACTCACAAGCAGGGCTCACAGAGCAGAGCCCCCGATCAGAAGCCTCTCCAAGGCCACGCTGCAGGGAAGGCAAGCAGAAAGAGTATCCACTGTTCCAATCTGATTTTATTGAAAAGGAAACATACAAAAATCATGTACAAAAAAAATTAACCAAACATGTACAGAAAATTCATTCCGGTATCTACAGCAGCGCATATACAGTATCTTACAGGCTGGGCCATCCCTCCCCACTCCCAGACTCCTCCCTCTTCCGAGATTTCCCCCCCTCCCTGACTCCCCGTCTTCCCCCCAGCGCTTGGCCCTGGGGACTAAGGCTGGGGCGGCTTCAGCCAAAATCTCCCACCCCCCAAATGAATGCCAGTGGTCACACGTGCTCTCTCTAAACCTATGCAATGGGATTGATGGGGCAGGGGGCGGTCCCGGGCAGAGCACAGGATTCACAGTCTGGGCCCCTCCTGGCCACCCCCTGATGAAGGTGAGGCAGGCATGCCCACCACCCGCCGGCTGGCTCAGGGAAGATGGCTGGGCGCCGGGCTGGAGCAACCGGCAAACGAGCCCCACTCTCTGGCTCCAGGAGGCTAGTGGTCACGTTTGGCTCATTTGCTCTTCACGGGCCCCCTCCCAGGAGGAGGGGGGGAAGCACCAGGGGCCTGAGGCCAGGCCCAGAGTGAAGGAGCACCTAGAGGAGAGCCCCCCCCCCCCAGTGTCACCCCTGCAGCTGGAATGGGCACCAGCACAACAGCCTTTCCTGAGATGGTGGTGGGCAGCAGAGGCGGGCGGCTCAGTCCCCACCCCCTCGGTCACCGCCACCTTCCGATGCTGAGTCCATCAGCCCTCCCTCTCCTGGCTTCTTGGCCAGGGACCCAGGAGTCCGCATCTCTGTCAGTGCACCCCAGGCTGGGCTGGGGCTGGAGTGGCTGCCCCGGCCCGCCCCCGGGACAGGCAGGGCTGGGAGTCCAGTATGCTACATGGTGCAGAGAAAGTCCCCCGCGCTGGCCAGGGTGTCAGGAGGTGGGAGGGGCCTGCCCCCCAAGTCCCTGACGTCCACCGGGCGGGTGCAGGCACCTAATTGGGCTCCATCTCGGGGGCTCTGTGGCCCCTGGGTAAGGGCAGGAGTCCCATGATGAGATTGTACAGGACCCTCCAGGGCGAGGGGCGGTGCCGCTGCTGCTCCTCTTGTCTCTGGGGAAAAGAGAGAGAAGGGGCAGTTAGCAGGGGACTGAGTATGGTGATGGGAGTGGGGATGGTCAGCTCCAGGGGCAGCGAGGCGACAGTCTCGCCCACCCTATTCCAGCTCCTCCCCCCGCCTGGGCTAATGTCCATGTCTCGGAGGTCACATCCTCATCCAGGACATGAGACCCGGAGGCAGAGGACAAACACGGAATGCCTTCAGCAGAGAGGTGGGCACCAAGCGAGTGCGTGGCACGTTAGCTGTGACCGCCCCGTCCCTGTTGTACATTTGGGAAAGACATCCTCCAAGGGGCTGAAGGATGGACTGCAACCTATCCTGCCCCTCCCTGCAGGGCTGGCAAGATGAGGAGAAAGGAGCAGGGTGCCCACAGTCTTGGCAGTTCTAGAACAATCTGTGGAAGGAGGAGAACTGGGAAGAGTTCACCCCCCCATTGCAGAGGCTTCAACAGAAGCACCTCTAGGCAACGCCGAGTGAAACCCCTGCCCTCTCTCCAGTGGCAGGATGAAAACAAGGTGGTCTCTAGGACCCTCTTAGCTCCAACATCCTAGGAAGTGGGCAGGCAGGAGGCTAGGTCCTAGGAAAGGCTCCCGACTGGTAAAAATTAAAGGCAATACTAAAAAGAGTACAGAGGCCCGGCGCAGTGACTTATAGCTGTAATCCCAGCACTTTGAGAGGCCAAGGCGGGAGGATCACCTAAGGTCCGGAGTTTGAGACCAGTGTGGCCAACATGGTGGAACCCCGTCTTTATTAAAAATACAGGCCGGGCGCGGTGGCTCACGCCTGTAATCTCAGCACTTTGGGAGGCCGAGGTAGGCGGATCACCTGAGGTCGGGAGTTTGAGACCAGCCTGACCTACATGAAGAAACCCCATCTCTACTAAAAATACAAAATTAGCCGGACTTGGTGGCGCATGCCTGTAATCCCAGCTACTCAGGAGGCTGAGGCAGGAGAATGGCGTGAACCCGGTAGGCGGAGCTTGCAGTGAGCCGAGATGGCGCCACTGCACTCCAGCCTGGGTGACAGAGCGAGACTCCGTCTCGAAAAAAAAAAAAAAATGGCTGAGCAAGGTGGCTCACGCCTGTAATCCCAGCACTTTGGGAGGCCAAGGCAGGTGGATCACCTGAGATCAGGAGTTCAAGACCAGCCTGGCCACCATGGGGAAACCCCGTCTCTACTAAAACAACAAAAATTAGCTGGGCCTGGTGGCACGCACCTGTATTCCCAGCTACTCGGGAGGCCAAGGCAGGAGAATCGCTTGAACCCGGGAGGCGGAGGTTGCAGTGAGCCAAGATTGCACCACTGCACTCCAGCCTGGGCAACAGAGCAAGAGTCCGTGTCAAAAAAAATTTTTTTTAAAAGTGTACAGAGAGCTGCAATCCTCTGCCACTCCCTGTAGCTCCACAGGCAGGCTCTGTGCTAAGTGGGGACCACCTAACCTCCTTCCCTTCAGGTGCAGGGGAAGGAGAAACTCATTTTACAGAAGGTCAAATGATCCTCATCATCCTCATGCTACCTGGTAGTGAGTCGCCTGGTACCAGCCCAGCCTCCTCAACACTCCCTAGCAACTCTTGGGGCCAGGAGATGGTGGCAAAGGAGGCACATCGGATTGGCGTAAGTTACAAAACCCACCACTGTCACACTGCTGTGGGTGCCACCTGGTGAGAAAGCTAGCAATCACCTAGTAAGGTGGATGGTGGGCAGACCGCCCAGGTACCTACTCTAGAAACATAAGAGCGCACCCGGAAATATGCATGATTGGGAGAGGAAAAAAGGCAATAAATAATGGACGGGCGCAGTGGCTCACACCTGTAATCCCAGCACTTTGGGAGGCCGAGGTGGGTGGATCACCTGAGGTCGGGAATTCAAGATCAGCCTGGTCAACATAGTGAAACCCCGTCTCTACTAAAAATACAAAAATTAGCTGGGAATGGTGGCAGGCATCTGTAATCTCAGCTACTTGGGAGGCTGAGGCAGGAGAATCACTTGAACCCGGGAGGTGAAGGTTGCAATGGGCCGAGATTGCACCATTGCACTCCAACCTGGGCTGGGCAACAAGAGCGAAACTCTGTCTCAAAAAATAAATAAATAAAATAAAATCTGAAATATATTTAAAAATAGTCTGGGTGAGGTAGCTCAGACCCATAATTCCAGCACTTTGGGAGGCCAAGGCAGGAGGATCACTTGAGGCCAGGAGTTTGAGACCAGCCTGGGTAACACAAAAAGACCTGATCTCTACAAAAAAATAAAATAAAAATTAGCCAGGCATGGTGGACCTGCCTGTGGTCCCAGCTACTTGGGAGGCTGAGGCGGGAGGATCCCTTAAACCCAGGAGTTGGAGGCTGCAGGGAGCTGTGATTGAACCACGGCACTCCAGCCTGGGAGACAGTGAGACCCTGTCTCTAAACATAAAAATACATATCTATCCTAAATATCCATCAATGAGAAAATGAATAAGGATACTATGTTTATCCAACAGAATACTATGTAGCAGTGAAAATGACTTTTTTTTTTTTTTGGAGACAGTTTCATTCTGTCCTCCAGGCTGGAGTGCAGTGGCATGATCTCCTGATCTCAGCTCACTGCAACCTCCACCTCCTGGGTTCAAGAGATTCTCCTGCCTCAGTCTCCCAAGTAGCTGGGATTACTGGCATGCGCCACCATGCTCAGCTACTTTTTCTTTTTTTTTTTTTTTTTGAGACAGATTTTTGCTGTTGTTGTCCAGGCTGGAGTGCAATGGCACAATCTCGGCTCACCGCAACCTCTGCCTCCCGGTTTCAAGCAGTTATCCTGCCTCAGCCTCCCGAGTAGCTGAGATTACAGGCATGCGCCACCACGCCTGGCTAATTTTGTATTTTTAGTAGAGACGGGGTTTCTTCATGTTGGTCAGGCTCGTCTCGAACTCCCGACCTCAGGTGATCCGCCCTCCTTAGCCTCCCAAAGTGCTGGGATTACAGGCATGAGCCACCACGCCCGGCCTTAATTTTTGTATTTTTAGTAGAGACGAGGTTTCACCATGTTGGCCAGACTGGTCTCAAACTCCCAACCTCAAGTGATCCACTTGCCTCCGCCTCCCAAAGGGCTGGGATTACAGGCGTGGGCCACTGCACCAGGCCGAAAATGGCTGTATTTGTTGTTTCTTTTTTGAGATGGTCTTTCTTGCTCTGTCCCCCAGGCTGAAGTTCAGTGACCCTTCATGGCTCAGTGCAGCCTCGACTTCCTTGGCTCAAGGGACCCTTTCACCTCAGCCTCCCAAGTAGCTGAGACTACAGGCCCGCGCCACCACACCCGGCTAATTTTTGTATTTTTTGTAGCAACGGGGATCTCATTATGTGGCCCAGGCTGGTCTGGAACTCCTGGGCTCAAGCGTCCTTCCATCTCCGCCTCCCAAAGTGCTGGGATTACAGGAGTGAGCCACAGTGCCTGGCTGAACATAGATGAATGGAAGCTCTTTTGCCCATATGGTGAATCTGAAGCCTAATATTGAGGGAAAAAGGAATTCTGGGGAGAAACAAAAATTATGTCATATACGCTAAGCTAAGAATGCCCCATGATTCTAAGCCCTGGTTCTGGCCTGGTAAATACGGAGTAAAAGCAACACCTGCAGGGGTTGAGAGAGGCCAACTCGAGAGATTTCCTTTGGATGCAAGGAGGGGGAAGGGATGGGGAGAGTAAGGAGCTTCACCACATGGGTTTCTGCGGTTTTGTTTGGTTTCTTAATAAGCAAGCAATGCGGGTGTAATGTTCAAACTGAACAGAGCTGGCTGGTGGGCGCATGATGTTTGTGATTTCCCATTCTCTGCTGTGGGCTTCGAGTATTTGTTTTAAAAAATCGAGGCCGTGCCAGGGGCTGGGGGGCGGGGCCTCCCGCGGGGCGGGGCTGCGAGCCCACCCCTGCGGTCCCCGGCCCGCCCCGGCGCCCGGGAAACTGTGTGGCGCCGCGGGCCGCGCGAGAGGGACGGCAGGGGGCGGGCGCGGCGCGGCTGCTGACTCACCGGCTATAAATAGCCCGGGATATATGAGCCGCGCCGCCCAGCGCCGCCCTCAGTCCCCGCGGCCGCGGGCCACGGGCGCGCAGCTCCACTCCTTGGCGGCCTAGTCCCCGGTCCTGGCCCTGGCCCTGGCTCTGGCTCAGGCTCCGGCTATGCCAGCCGCGGCGCGGAGTCCCTGGGCGGCTCTGCGGGCGCGCGATTCCCCCCCACCCACTTACCCCCCACCTGCCTGTCCGCGGAGGGACCCAGCCGCGCAGGGCAGCAGCTGCCGCACATCTGGCGGGGGCCGCCTGCCGCCCCCTCCTCCGGCGGGAAGTCCCACCTGCCGTCTACCCCACCCCCAGCACTCACCCGCCGCTCGTACTGCGCGTTGAGGTCGTCCGCCATCCGCCGCAGCTGGGCCCCGATCTCCCGGGCCCACTGTTCCTCCTCCCCGCGGACTCCCGGGGCCGCCTGGGTGGGACCGCCCGCCAGAGCCCCCGGGGCGCTGGGCACGGGCGACTCCAGGTGCTGCTCCGCCAGCGAGAGCGAGGGCTGAGGACCTTGGAGAGGCAGAGGGGCGCGGTCAGCACCCACCACCCCTCCAGGCCTCGAGGTGTCCCGGCCTGCTTCCCTCTTTCCCAGCCACTGCTCCCCGCCTCATTTCTAGTGATCCCATCGCTGGTGAGTCAATTTCTTAGCTTCTCCTCCACAGGCACCAGAAAGCAAGAAGTACCTGGGGACGCCGCTCTGGGGTCACCTGTCTGGCCAGCTACGTCCCCACGGCTCTTGTCAGTGTGGAAGGTAGACGGCCAGACAGGTGACCCCGAGGGTGGTCAGGCTTAACGACCTCTATTTCCCAAAGGGGCCACATTTTGCCTTTTCCATGTGACAGGCAGGGAAACTGAGGCCCGCCCTTAGGGAGTATCCCAAGGTCACACAGGGATACAGTGACTGACCCCACCCAGATCACAAGCCTCAGGTCTCCTGCCCTCTCGTGTCCAACCACAGGGAAGCCACACCTCCGGATGTGGCAGAGGCCTAGAGACCAGAAGGCCAGAGACTGTGGCAGCTTCAGAGCGCGGGCATGGGGGGCTGGGACGCGGGAGATGCCTTCCTGCCCCCGCCCCCACTTCTGAGCGCCCTAGGAGGCTCCTGCCCTCCCGTCCCACCAGGTCCTGGCCTGAGGGTTCCCTAAGGCCTACAGCCAGGGCCTCAGTTTCCACATCTGTGACCTTGGCCTTGAAATCGGTGTCCCCTTCCAGGGCTTCCAGGAACTGAGTTAGGGAAGTTTTCTCTTTCCTCGCTCCCCTTGGGCTGCCGGGACAAGATGGGGGATGGGAAACCAGGACACACTTTCCCTACAGCGCCTGCCGGCAGGGATGGGGCTCCACGGGCACCACAGGGTTAACAGCGCATCAGGCAGGGGACCTTTAACCCTTCCCTCCCCAAGACTCCCCCACCTCCCCGAGGGGACTTTCCCAACACAATGGCCCCTCCCCCTCTCCTTCCTCCGCCGGGACTGCTGAGGACAGCGCTGGCCAAAGAGATGCAAATAAAGGCAAAAGGCCTCTCGACCCCTCCCCAGAGGCCAGAGTTGACAGTCCTCCCGCTCGGCCCACTCTCCCTGCAACAGGAATCCTCCAGGGGGTCTAGAGGACCCAGACTGGGGGAGGGGAGCTGGGATGCAGCTGTTGCCCCAGGCCCGGAAGAGACAGTGGGCTGCAATTCGGGGACTGCAGTCAGATTCCAGGAGGGACTTCCCACTTGACCTCCCCCTCCACCCCCAGCCTCCGTCTTCCTGCTTCTTGCAACACAAAGACCACATTGGCCACACCCTCCCAGTGGCCCGGCTGGGCCCGCCACCTCCCCCCGTCCTCTCCCACTTCTCCAGTTCCTCCGAGTCTCCAGCCCTCTCTCTTCCCGGCTCCTATCACCCCGGGGGCGGGGCGGGCACTCACCGTCCGGGCGCGGGCCTCGGGGCCGGCTGCGGGGACCCCCAGGCCAGCGGGGACCCCCGAGGGCGGCGGTGACGGCGGGTGGGGCGGTGGGGGCGCAGAGGTAGGCAGCGGGCAGCAGGGTGGGGGCGGCGGGGGCGGCAGCCAGGCCGGGCTCGCAGAGGCCGCAGGACACTGCCGAGGGCACCAGTCGGCCGAGCGGGAAGGGGCGCGGGCCGTCGCGGGCCAGGCCCTCTACGGGCTCCGGGGAGCTGCCCTCCTGGCGTGCGCGGGCCATGGCGCTCCCTGGGGCCTGCGGGACACGGGAGGAGGAGCAGGTCAGCAGGGAAGTACCAGGGCCCACTGTACCTCCAGCCTACCCGGGGTTAGGACCCAGATGGAGAAGAGTGGAGGTGTGTGTGCATGCGGAGGGGGTGATGGCCCCACAGAGACACGCCCAGCCGGGGGATGACACCACCGGGTCCTGGCTGGCCTGGAGAGCCTCCCGTGCATACGGTGATGGGCACACAGAAGGGACAGGGGGCACAGGACGGCTCTCACAGCAAGGACAGGGCTCACACAGGACGGATGGAGGGGTCTAGCAGGTGTGTGTATGAGGGCTGTGACAGTCCCACAACACAAACTCACTCCACTTGGGACTCACAGCATGGGCTGGTGGGGACAACTTTCCCAACACAGCGACTGGCACACAGGGAGGGCAGTGAGGCACAGCGAGGCCCCCACAGCACACACACAAGGACTCACACGGGACTGGCCAGCCTGACCGCCCACCCCACCTCCCACTTGCACACAAACACTGAGATGGCCCCAGTCTCGGACATCACTACTCAGTACACACAATACACACACACACACACACACACACACCCCGACCAAAGCAGGAGCATCCAGACAGACCATCACAAGCACTCTACATACTGCGCACACTGGCTGGCACAATCCATCCCCACACATCCAAACTGTCAAAGTCTCACACACTGACCCACTGTTGATATGCCCAGGGGCACATGCAAACACAATGCAGCCTTTGCAAACACAAACACACACACACAAGCTAGGCACTGCCTCAGTTCCCAAACATGCCCCTCTCCACACACACACACTCCAGAGATAAGACCTGCACACCTCTGGACTCACATATCAACACAAAACAGACACCCACGGACACACATACATCAACACCCCCAAAACACACCACATGTCACCAACTCTCAGGACACACGTAAATCAGGCACACACAGACACATGCCATCAGACCTCAACACACCACCAGACACCAACCCACCCTCCTCACGCAACCCTCAAACATCATCACCAACTGTCAGCAACACACACACACACAAACCCTACAGCTAACTCTAATCTCACACAGCCCAGCAGCACACACACCTAGCGCACCCACAGAAAACACTGGTCTCACGTGACTGACATAAACACTACACACACGCAGCCCACATGACACACATGAGCCAGCCGATCACAGTGACAAGCCCCTCAGACCCAACACACACACACACACACACACACAGAGGCTCAGACACAACCCCATCCAGAGGCTGCCAGCAACACCCACCGTCTACACTGCATAGACCCCACAGATCCTGGGTCCTCAAATCCCAGACGCTGATGCCAGACACAGAAGCCAAACCCAGACCGAAACAACCCCCTACCACACACATACACACACACACACACACGCACACACACCTGACAACTCACACAGACACCTGGACAGAAAACAGACATTTGCATTTAGCAGGCGTAGCATCACAAACGCTGGGCAAAAGACACATGCCCCGGAGATACAGAGACGGCCTCAGCCAAGACAGAAACACACAGGCAAGACACAAGCACACACACCGCACGCTCGGGCAAGACACACACATAAACACACAAACAGCTCACTCCAGCAACACACACACACTACAACCTCCACACCCCAGCACACGCAGGCAACACAGACCCCCAGTATCACCCCGGAACAGCACACACAGACAACTCTCACCGACAACACACGCAGGTCCACCCACCCCACAAGCAGGGCACCCACAGACAGAACCCCACACAAACAGGCGCGGGGACTCACGCAGACACCCCGACGGGTCAGAAACCCCAACATTCCTCCGGATCGACACCACCACTCCCTGCAGAACCCAGCACAAACTCGGAGCCAGACACGCGCACACACCCAGGCGAGACACCTGCAGATCCACAACCCCGCACACGCGCGCTCCCACGGCGGTCCCAGACACCCCCCTCCGCTGTCACAGCCCCCCCCACCGCCGCCACGTGCGCCCGCCCCGCCCGCCAGGCGAGCGCGGGGCCAATAACCGGCTGTTGCTGGGGCGCAGCCCCCGCCCGCAGGAGCCGCAGACTCCACGGCCCGCGAGCCGCCCCCCGTCGCCGCCCCCAGCGGGCGCGCGCCCTGGGTGTGGCCGCCCCTCCGTGCCGCCCCCCCGCCCCTCCCGGACTTTGGGGGCTGGGGCACCCCGGGGGTCGACCCTCTTCCCCGGGACCGCACTGGCCGCCAGGGGGCGCTGCCGAGCCCGCACCCCATTGTTTGTAAACAAACCCGCCAGACCGCCGAGGCACCTGTGCGCCCAGACCGGCGCCCCAACGCCGAGCCGCCTCTCACCCGGCGACCCTAGCCCAGGGTCCCTCGCGGGGTTTGGAGAGGCGCGGTGTGGGGAGGCAGGGCGCCCACACTGCTCTCCGCCTGCACTCCTGTCACCTCCTCCAGGGAGTCCACCCGGCCTGGCCGATCGCCGCCGGAGAGGATTCGGGGCGCGCACACTCACCCCGGGGGCATGAACACGCCGGAGGGGGCGGCGGTGGGGGGCGGGCGGCTTCCTTCAGGAGGGCGCGCCCGCCAAGCGCCGCTCTCCGCGGCGGCTGCTGCTGTAGCTGTCGCTGCTGCTGCCGCTCTAACTGCAGTGGCGGCTGCTGTGGCTGTGGCTGCTGCCGCTCCCCGGGCTGCAGGCGCGTCCGCGTCGTGGCCGCCGCTGCTGGGATCGCTGGTGCCAGCGCCGCCGCCGCCAGGCGCCCGCTCGCATGTGGCTCGCGCCGCGTCTCAGGCCGCCCGGCGGATCCCGGGCCCGCTCCAAAGCCGCCCCGCCCCGCCCCGCCCCGCCCCCGCCCGGCGGGTCCCACGCCCCGCCCCCGCGTGACGCTACGGTCCCGCCCGCCCGCCGCGGACAAGTCAGGACTTGCAGGCGCGCGCCGCGCCCCCCCTACCTCCGCGCCGGGGGTTTCCCTGCAGCCGGGGACGGGGCAGGGCCTAGCCCAAGGCGAGGAGGACCCAGGCTCTGTGCGACGGGGTGTGGGGAGATCGCCCAGACACCGGGACAGTCGGACACACACACTGACTGGGACCCACAGATCCACACCACCAGCGATGCGTACACAGACCGACCGACGGGCGTTCCAGGGTCCACAAAGTCACGTGCAGGCAGAGCCCAGAGGATGTACTCACAGACACAAGGCCACAGTCTCGCAAATCCACACCATGGACAGGGGCATGAGCACACACACTCACATACTGATGGGGCTCACACACACACCCAGACGGAAATGCACAGACTCACTAACAGGGTCCCCTGGACAAGCAGACGGACACAATGAGAGGGCCACACACAGTTGCACAAACACCCACACTGATGATCACACCTGGGCCCACAAACTGTGTTCACAAACAACCCTACCGAACAGGCACCCACACCACACACGGTGGTGCAACCACACAGACATAGGCGGAGTGCTTATCAGGAAACACAAACTTGCTGATAGGCACAGGGGACACACACATACACACAGACACCTGTTACAGGGATACCTGGATACACGGCCAAATTCAAATCACACTCCCACAGGGACATACACAAATGCACTCACACAATTTCACAGCTAACACATTAAAACTATCAGAAACTGACATTCGCCCGACACGGTGGCTCACGCCTGTAATCCCAGCACTTTGGGAGGCCAAGGTGCGTGGACTACCTGAGGTCAGGAATTCGAGACCAGCCTGACCAACATGATGAAACCCCATCTCTACTAAAAATACAAAATTAGCCGGGCGTGGTGGCACATGCCTGTAATCCCAGCTACTTGGGAGGCTGAGGCAGGAGAATTGCTTGAACCCGGGAGGCGGAGGTTGCAGTGAGCTGAGATAGTGCCATTGCACTCTAGCCTGGGCAACAAGAGCAAACTCCGTCTTAAAAATAAAAATAAAAAAAATAAAATAAAATAAAAATAAAAATAAAAATAAAGGAAAGAAACTGACATTCAGAGACACAAACCAAATCAGACATAGAAGAAACTGACCACCGACACATGTCACAAAGTCACACCTGTGACAGCTTCTTGCTAACTGGCCCACTGCACACACGTCGGAGCATGCACACCTGGCCGCACTCACCACAAATCTGGCAGGGGACCCACGTCGCGGAAGCAGCCCTGGGCACCTGGCATGGACATGCCTGGGCAGACCCCATGCCAAATTTCATCCTGTCTCATAGCTTTCCATTCCGTTTCTTTTTTCAGTTTCTCATTGTTACTTCCTGCCCTGCTCTGGTTTGGTGAGTTTTGTCCTTCCTTCTTCCAAAGCCGTGGACTCCTGTCTCCTCCTCTACACTTTCCATCCTTGCTGGGTCTCACCCAATCGCAATCGCCTCACCAGAGTGACTCACCTTCCAGTGCCTAGCGTGGGGCTGGCTGAGTAACGATGTCAGACTTCTCAAACTTGACTGCCTCCAAGTACACACTCTTAGCTCCCCCAAGAAATGCAGGTAATCTATATCTCACATGAAATCTCCCCATTTGCAACATTGGGAACTCCTCAGCTTTCCTCCCTCTTTCACTTTCCCCCCTCTTTCGCTTTCCCCGATTATTCATTCTCCCTTCCTTCTTCCTGGTGTTTTCCAAACTGTGGGTCATGAGTAAACCATGGATTATGACATATGACATCACTTAACATGGATCTTACTTTTTTTTTTTTTTGAGACAGAGTCTCGCTCTGTCGCCCAGGCTGGAGTTCAGTGGCACGATCTCAGCTCATTGCCACCTCCGCCTCCTGGGTTCAAGCAATTCTCTTGCCTCAGCCTCCCTAGTAGCTGGGACTACAGGTGTGCGCCACTATGCCCAGCTAATTTTTGTATTATTGGTAGAGATGTGGTTTCACCATATTGGCCAGGCTGGTCTCGAACTCCTGACCTCGGGATCCGCCCGTCTTGGCCTCCCAAAGTGCTGGGATTACAGGTGTGAGCCACTGCACTCAGCTTTTTTTTTTTTTTTTTTTTTTTTTTTGAGACGGAATCTCGCTCTGTCGCCCAGACTGGAGTGCAGTGGCACGATCTCGGCAAACTGCAAGCTCTGCCTCCCAGGTTCAGGCCTTTCTGCCTCAGCCTCCCCAGTAGCAGGGAGTACAGGCGTCTGCCACCATGCCTGGCTAATTTTTTGTATTTTTTAGTAGAGACAGTGTTTCACCATGTCAGCCAGGATGGTCTCGATCTCCTGACCTCGTGATCTACCCTCCTCGGCCTCCCAAAGTGCTGGGATTACGGCGTGAGCCACTGCACCTGGCCCAGCCTTTTTTTTTTTAGATAAAAGATTCACTCTGTCGCCCAGATTGGAGTGTAGTGGCACAATAGATAGCCTTGTGGTACAATAGCCTTGCAGCTTCAAACTCCTGGGCTCCAGAGATCCTCCTGCCTCAGCCTCCCAAGTAACTGGGACTACAGGTGTAAACCACCACGCCCAGCTAATTTTTATTTTTTTGTAGAGATGGGCGGTCTCGCTATGTTGCCCAGTCTGGTCTTGACCTTATGGGCTCAAGCAAACCTCCTGCCTCCGCCTCCCTCAGTGCTGGGATTACAGGTGTGAACCACCATGCCTGGCTGACTTAATGCATTTTACTCAGTAAGATGCATTCACATCCTGACCAACTTGCGCTTTATTGAGATGTATTTAGACACAAGAATATTCACTCTTTTTAGGTGTCTGGTGTGTAAGTGGTGATAAAAGTACACAATTTTGTATTACCACAACTTCTACCTGCAATTTTACTGACCTAGACAAGAGGTTTTGTTGTTGTTTTAATTGAGACAGATTCTGGCTGTGTTACCCAGGCTGGTTTCAAACTCCTGCGCTCAAGCGATCCTCCCACCTCAGCCTCCCTAGTAGCTGGGATTATAGGTGTGCATGACTGCTTTGACCAGAGTTTAAAAAAAAATACACCACAGGCCGGCCATGGTGGCTCACACCTGTAATCCTAGCACTTTGGGAGGCCGGGGGACGTGGATCACCTGAGGTCAGGAGTTTGAGACTAGCCTGGCCATCATGGTAAAACCCCATCTCTACTAAAAATACAGAAATTAGCCGGGCATGGTGGTGGGTGCCTGTAATCCCAGCTACTCGGGAGGTTGAGGCAGAAGAATTGCTTGAACCCAAGAGAAGGAGGTTTCGGTGAGCCGAGATCACGCCATTCCATTCCAGCCTAGGCGACAAGGGCAAAACTCCGTCTCAAAACGCCAACAACAACAAAAATACACTACAGGCTGGGCACGGTGGCTCATGCCTGTAATCCTAACACTTCGAGAGGCCGAGGCGGGTGGATCACTTAAGGTCCAGAGTTCGACACCAGCCTGGCCAACAGGGTGAAGCCCCGTCTTTACCAAAAATATAAAAGTTGGCCAAAAATTGGTGGCGCACACCTGTAGTCCCAGCTACTTGGGAGGCTGAGACGGGAGAATCACTTGAACTCAGGAGGCAGAGGTTGCAATGAGCAGATATCGTGCCACTGCACTCCAAACAGGACAACGGAGCAAGACTCTGTCAAAAAAAAAAAAAAAAAAACCACTACAAAATACAATTTTGAGTCCAGGCATAGGGGCTCACGCCTATAATCCTAGCACTTTGGGAGGTCGAGGTGGGTGGATCACCTAAGGTCAGGAGTTCGAGACCAGCCTGGCCAACATGGTGAAACCCCGTCTCTACTAAAAATACAAAAATTAGCCGGGTGTGATGGCACATGCCTGTAATCCCAGCTACTCAGGAGGCTGAGATGGGAGAATCACTTGAACCGGGGAGACGGTGGTTGCAGTGAGCCGAGATCGCACCACTGCACCCCAGCCCGGGTGCTGAGCCAGACTCCCTCTTAAAAAAACAAAACAAAATATAATTTTGAAAAATTATGAAGTCAACGGAAAGTAATATTTTGTGGAAATTTTATTGATGTATAGTGAATACATATTAGGTTACAAGGAAGGTATTTTTCTGGCCGTAGATCGAGTTCAAAGACGTTTGAGAAATGCTGCTTTAGACACTTATTAAATGAGATCACACTGGAAGTCATTTAGTGCAGTATTGGACATATAGTAAGTGCCTAATAAGTGTTAACTATTATCACTTGTATAACTAATTATTGTCAGTATTTCCTGTTGCTTGACAGTGATGAAGTTGAGAGAGGGGCAGTCTCTAGCCCTCTGCTAGCTCATGGTCCCACCTGTACCTCACACCTCTCACTCACTGATCAATGTCCAGACTGCCCATTGCAGGGTAGATACTTGGAGGCCAGATGTACTGGAATGTTCTTTTTTTTTTTTTTAAGACAGAGTCTCGCTCTGTCACCCAGGATGGAATGTGGTGGCCCAATGTCTGCTCAATGCAACCACCACCTCCTGGGTTCAAGTGATTCTCCTGCCTCAGCCTCCTGAGTAGCTGGGATTACAGGCACCTACCACCACGCCTGGCTAATTTTTTTTGTATTTTTAGTAGAGACGGGGTTTCACCATGTTGACCAGGCCGGTCTCGAACTCCCGATCTCAGGTGATCCACCTGCCTCAGCCTCCCAAAGTGCTGGAATTACAGGTATGAGCCACTACGCCCAGCCTGGAATGTTCTCTTCTTCTCCTCCTCCTCCTCCTCCTCCTTCTTCTCCTTCTTCTTTTTTCTTTTCTTTTCTTTTTTTAGTAAAGATGGGGTCACACCATGTTGCCCAGGTTGGTCTCAAACTCCTGGGCTAAAGTGATCCTCCCTCCTTGGCCTCCCAAAGTGCCTGGATTATGGTCATGAGCCACCGTGCCCAGCCCCGGAATGTTCTTTATTTGTTTGTTTGTTTGTAGAGACAGGGTCTCACTATGTTGCCCAGGCTGGTCTCAAATTCCAGACCTCAAGCAATCGTTCCTCCTTGACCTCCCAAAATGCTGGGATTACAGGTGTGAGCCACCACACTGGCCTATAATGTTCTTTTGAGAAGAAAATGAGTGTGAAGGATAGTGGGAATCTGGCTTGGTGGCTGGAGGTAGAAAAGATGGGGAGAGGCCAAGAGTCTGTTTGGCCATAAGCGTTATCACTAGTCAAAATCCTCCCCACAGCTGGGCGTGGTGGCTCACGTCTGTAATCCCAGTATCATGGAAGGCCGAGATGGGTGGATCACCTGAGCCCAGGAGTTCCAGACCAGCCTGGGCAACATGCGGAAACCTAACTGGGGAGGCTGGGGTGGGAGGAACGCTTGAGCCCGTGAGGTTGAGGCTGCAGTGGGCCGTGATCGCACCATTGCACTCCAGCTTGGGCGACAGAGCAAGACCCTTTCTCAAAAGCAAAACAAAACACCAGCCTGGCCAACATGGCGAAACCTCGTCTCTACTAAAAATACAAAAATTAGCTGGGTGTGGTGGCACATGCCTGTAATCCCAGCTACTCTGGAGGCTGAGGCAGAAGAACTGATTGAACCCGGGAGGCGGAGGTTGTGGTGAGCCGAGATCGCGCCACTGCACTGCAGCCTGGGCAACAGAGCAAGATTCCGTCTCAAAAATTAAAAACCGACCCCCGCCCCCAAAACAACAACAACACAAAACCCTTGTGGGCAAGAAAAAGAAGTTTGTGGGTGGGTCAAGGGCTGCCTCTTTTTTTTTTTTTTTTTTTTTTTGACAGGGTCTTGCTCTGTTGCCCAGGCTGGAGTGCACTGGCATGATCACAGCTGATGATCACAGCTCACTGCAGCCTCCACCTCCTAGGCTCAAGCAATTCTCCCACCTCAGTTTCCCGAGTAGCTGGGACTACAGGTGCACACCACCACACCTGGCTAATTTTTAAATTTTCTGTAGAGATGAGGTCTCACTGTGTTGCCTGCCCAGGCATGTTTCGAACTCGTGGCCTGAACCCATTCGCCTGCCTTGGTTTCCTAAGCCCGCATGCAGCCCTCATGAAAGACTGTGGGCTGTGAGTCCAGATGGCCTGACTTAGAATACCCTCTGCCACCTGTGGGTGATGTTGGGGAAGTGGTCACAGCTCTGTGCCTCAGTTTCCTCATCTGTGAGTTGAGACAGCACAGGTCCCTACCTCATAGGATGTGCAGTCAGAATGTGAATAAAGATAAAACACGGCTAGGCACACAGTGGCTCATGCCTGTAATCCCAGCATTCTGAGAAACTGAGGCAGGAGGATTGCTTGAGCCCAGGAATTCTAGACCAACCTAGGCAACATAGTGAGACCCCGTCTCTACAAAAAATTTAAAAAATAATCAGGCGTGGTGGTGTGCACCTGTGGACCCAGTTACTTGGGAGGCTGAGGAAGGAGGATGGCTGGAGCCCAGGAGGACAAGACCACAGACAGCTGTGATCCCATCACTGCACTCCAGCCTGGGCGACAGAGCGAGACTCTGTCTCAAAAAAATAAATAAATAAAATGAAAAGACCCTGTTTTATAAATAAATAAATAAACAAAAAAATTAAACAATAAAAGTACTGGGGCATGATGGATGTTTAATATATGTTACTTGTCATTACTATTACCAGTGTGGGAGTCCGTTGACTCTCTGAGAATCCAAGCAAGGAAACCTCTAGCTAAGGCCCCCTCCGCCTCTTTTATGAGAACAGGGTCTCACTCTGTCACCCACGCTTGAATGCAGCGGTGTGATCTTGGCTCACTGCAACCTCCGCTTCCCAGGCTCTGGTGATCCTCCTGCCTCAGCCTCCTGAGTAGCTGGGACTACAGGCCTGTGCCACCACGCCCAGCTAATTTTTGTATTTTTAGTAAAAATGAGGTTTCACCATTTTGCCCAGGCTGGTCTTAAACTCCTGGGCTCAAGTGATCCTCCCACCTCAGCCTCCCAAAGTACTGGGATTACAGGCATGAACCACTGGACCCGGCCTGGACCCCTATTTTTTTTTTGAGACGCAGTCTCACTCTGTCACCCAGGCTGGAGTGCAGAGTGGCATGATCTCGGCTTACTGCGACCTATGCCTCCCGATTCTCCTGCCTCAGCCTCCTCCTGGTTCAAGCCATTCTCCTGCCTCAGCCTCCTCCTGGTTCAAGCCATTCTCCTGCCTCAGCCTCCTGAGTAGCTGGGACTACAGGCATGTGCCACCATGCCTGGCTAATTTTTATTTTTATTTTTATTTTTTATTTTTATTTTTTTTGAGATGGAGTCTTGCTTGCCCTGTCACCCATGCTTGAGTGCAGTGGTGCGATCTTGGCTCACTGCAACCTATGCCTCCCAGGTTCAAGCGATTCTCCTCCCTCAGCCTCCTGAGTAGCTGGGACTACAGGTGTGCATCACCATGCCCGGCTAATTTTTGTATTTTTAATAGAGACAGGGTTTCGCCATGTTGGCCAGGCTGGTCTTGAACTCCTGACACCAGGTGATCCACCGGCCTAGGCCTCCCAAAGTTCTAGGATTACAGGCCGTGAGCCACTGAGCCCAGCCCAGGACCCCTATTTTTATGGGGCCAAGATGCCTGCATTCTCTTCTGGGAAGGATCATCAGCCCTGTGTTCAAAAGCCATGATGCCTGAATCCAGTTTGGGGAGAGACAGCAAGTCCCTGTGTTCATGGGGTCAGGATGCCCAGGTCTACTTCTGGGAGGAGGGCAGTTCGTGTCTATTTGCACAGATGCTCATGTTGAGGCTGGGGTCTCAAACTGGTGGTCCGCAGGCCATCCACGAGTGTGTTTTCTTGACTCTCTGCAGTTTCGTATTTTGAGTGTTAATGCCTCTCCCACGGGCTCACAGCACAGAGGAACGATAACTCCGACATGGGTTCAAATGATGACCTTGAGCAAGCAGCTTCTCCGCTCTGTGCCTCAGTTTCCCTCACTGTCCAAAAGGGATCTGCACAGGCAGGACCAAAAATATTGTGAAGATAAAATGAGTTCGTATTTGTAACATACTTAGAATAGTGCCCGGAGGTAGTAAGCCGGATGTGAAGTGCTGGTGAGACAAAATAGAGCTGGTTGACTGCAGACCTAAAACCGTCTCGTCTCCAAGATCTTGTCTGCCATTCTGGGCAAGTAGATTTCGCAGCCTGGGGAGAGGGAGTTGGGAAGGACTTAACTTTTCACCGCAGGGCCTGAGTCCTGGCTTTCCGCGGTGGGGAAGGGGTCTCCCAGGTCCCCTCGGTGTGGCCGGCCCTGCAGGCCGGGAGGCTGGACCGGGGCCGGGTGGGGGCTGGGCGGGGGCGCGGGCGTCCGCAGGGTCCGAGCGGCCGGCGCGCGTGTGAAGGTTACCGCTTCCCGGCGGGGCGGGGGCCGCGCGCTGTTGCTGGGGTCTGCGGGGCCTGCCTGCGCCCGCGCCCCCCCTCCTTCCCGGCCAGCCAGTGAGCGGTACCCGCCGCCGTTGCCAGGGGAAACTCGCCGCCCCGTTACCCAGCAACAAGCCTGGCCCAACCAGGCGCGAGGACCCCCCAGGCCCCGCCCGCCGCTGCCCACCGCGTGCCCAATGCCAGGCGGGCAGAGCCGGCCCAGCTCCCGGAGACGGCGAGCGCGCTCATTGGCCACCGCCGCGTCCGCCCGGATCTGGGGGAGCCCTCGGCGCGGGGGGCGGGGAGCCGGGCCCCGGGGAGCTGCCGGGCGCGCGGCCTGCAAACCTGCGACCGGCTGGGGTGATACCCGGGCTGTGCACCATCCACCTCCCTGCTCCCCTGTCCCGCACTCTCGGGTGAGGATGGGCAGTTGGGATGGGCTGGAAACGGGGTTGTGCATTCTGTTCCTACCCCCAGAATGGCACCCTGGAGTTGGCCTTGTGCCACCAAGGGTCCCCCTCCCACAAGGAGACCTGAGCATCCTGACTCCGTGAAGACAAGGACTGGTTGTTTCCCGCCCCCCCCGCTCCCCGCCCCGCAGGTATCGTGGCTCTTGAACATAACGGTTGAAGTTCCCTCCCAGAAAAGAACCCAGGCGTCCTGGCCTTATAAAAATAGGGGTGTCACTGCACCCCCAAAGGACCCAGGCATGCCTGGACCCGTGAAAACAAGGATATGAGCCCCCTCCTCTTAGGAGATGCAGATGTCCAAGCCCCGGGACACAAGAACTCAGGGTCCCCCCAGAAGGGGACACAGTCATGTCTGATCCCAGGAAAACTAGGGCTGAACATCCCACTCCCACAAGAAACACGGACTCAGGCCTTTGGGCTCCCGACCCTGAGATGTTACAGAGCTCCTGGGCATCTTGGCCCTCACCACATTGATGCTGGGAGACACTCCTGTCCCTAACAGTCACCAGACCCTCAGGTGTCCAGTTTACCTAGGTGGGACCACCTGCCCAGCTCCAAGGTGCAGACCTGCCCACTTCCCACCCCTCTGAGCCCTTTTCCCCAGGGTCCAGGTGGTTGATCTCCCAGGACGTGGGCATCTGACTTCAGAGCCGCTTTCCTTACCTGTTGGCACCGACCCCCCACCCTGCGCCAGGGTCCCAGGCCTCATAGTGCCAAGGACCCCAGAAGTCCAAGCCCCGTGTCTCTGATTCCCCAGACACCTGGCCAAGCGACCCAGCCCCTCACAGTGATGTGGCCGGGGAGGAGGGAGTAGTGGAGAGGTTGAGGGGCCCTCCCCAGTCCCAGACCCCCAGCTCTGGAAGATCCAGCCCTGCAGCACCTTTACTTGGCCCCGTGGATCCAGACTGGGAGCCCCCAGCCTCGAGAGACCGTAACGTGCATGGCTGGGCCACTTCAGAGAGGCCCAATTCCTCAGTCCCCTCCCTCCCCGGGAGACCCAAGGCAGAGCCGCCTGCAGCTCCAGACCCCAGCTCCAGACTTGGTGAGCCCAGGTGCGGCCCGCCCCTACCCTGGTACCTGGCGGGGCGGAGTTGAGGATTACTCAGCCTCCAGAATGAGGCGATGACATCATCCTGGGGGGGGTTGACTAATGGCCGCGCTGGGGGGGGGGGGCGGGGAAGTTTACCCGGTAACAGCGGCTGCCGCACGGCCCCGCCCCCGGGGAAGGGCTGGGAGGGGGAGGCACAGCCTGCGCTGGCGCACACACAAACACACACACACACACACACACACACAGCGCATCCCTCCCCCACCGTCCCACATCTAACACAGCTTCCTGGGGCAAGGGCAGGGGTGCGGGGGTTGGGTGTTTGTGTGACTACGTGTGTGTGTGCTGGAGTCCTCTGTGGATTTGTGTCAGTGTGCTGTTGTGTTAGGGGGTTCACACATTACGGTGGGGTTGTGTCAGTGTGTGCTATTGTGTGTCACTTGATGGATTGTGTGTCAGTGTGATGGTGTGTCAGCATGCTACATTTGTCACAATGCTACATGTCATTGGCTGCTGTGACAATGTGATTGTGTGTCAGTGTACAATTGTGTGATGTTCTGGTGTGCTGTGTGTGATCATGATGGTATGATGTGTGTGGTTCTGTGCAGCATGCTGGTCTGGCAGTGAGATGTGTGTGCCCATGTGATTGTGTCGTGACGCTGGGATCGTGTATGTGTCAGAGTGATGTGTTGGGGGAAGATCTGTGAAGGTGCTATGTCACTGTACTGTTCTGTTGTCATGGTTGGATGTGTTTGTGTAATGCTGTGTGTCACTGGGGTTGTGTGTGTATGTCATGGTGATGGTGTGTACGTGTATACAATGCTGTGTGTATATGGGATTGTGTGTGTCACTGAGTGTGTCAGTGGTACTTGTCTTGTGGGTGTTGGGACTGTGTATGTATCACTGTGATAGTGTATGCCCATGTGCTGTGCTGGGTGTCAGGGGAAGATGTGCATACATACTACTGTTATTGTGTGTGCCTGGACAATGTGGTGCACGGTGGGATTGTGTGTGTGTGTGTGTGACATTATGACTGTGTCTGAAATGCCTGTCTGTGGGACTGTGTATCACCGACAGTATGTGCATGTGCAATGCTGTGTGTTACTGTGGTTGTGTGTCCTTGTGGTTGTGTTTGTCAGGGTGATGTTGTGTGTCCATGGAACTGTGTGTCTAATAGATTGTGTGTATGCAATATTGTCTCTCACTGTGCTTGAATGTGTCACTGTTGCGATTGCATCACTGTGATCTAGTGAGTGTGTTGGGACCAATTGGTTGTGGGATTATGAGTGTCACTGTATTGATTGTATGTCACTGATACTGTGTGTGTCAGGGTGATGTTGTGTGTTCAAGGGCCTGTGCATACCTCATGGAGATTGCGTGTGCCTGGGCAGCACTGTGTGTGCCTGTGGTTGTGGGTCTGGGGAGTGCTATGTGTCCTGGGACTGTCTGTGTCACTGAGTTGTTGTTTTTTTGTTTTGTTTTGTTTTTTGAGACGGAGTTTTGCTCTTGTTGTCCAGGCTGGAGTGCAGTGGCAGCGATCTTGGCTCATTGCAACCTCCACCTCCTGGGTTCAAGCGATTCTCCTGCCTCAGCCTCCCAGGTAGCTGGGACTACAGGTGCATGCCACCACACCCAGCTAATTTTGTATTTTTAGTAGAGACGGGGCTTCACCACATTGGTTAGGCTGGTCCCAAACTCCCGACCTCAAGTGATCCACCCGCCTCGACCTCCCAAAATGCTGGGATTACAGGCGTGAGCCACCGTGCCAGGCCTGAGCCACCGTGCCCGGCTGTCACTGATATTTTGTGTGTCTCTGTGATGCTGTGTGTCTGCGTGTTCCTGGGACCTGTGTGTCTGTCGCTGTGTGTGTCATTGTGATTGTGTATGTGCGGCGGGCGACGCTGCTCGTCCCTGGGACGGTGTGTGTGTGTGTGCGCGCCGCTGTGATTGTATGTCAGCGCGCTTCGCTGGGTGTCGGGGGAAGGTGCGCGTGTCTCCAGGCCTCCTGCCCGAGAACAGCGGCGCTGCTCTCTGATTGGCCGCGGCCGCGCCAGTGAGAAGCTCCCGAATCCTGCGGTAACTTGGTAACTTGGAGACTCGGCCCGCGCCGCAGCCGCGGGGCTCCGGGCTGGGGGCTGGGTGGGCGGGGAGGGCGGGGCGGGCCCCTCCCCGCCCTCCCCGCCCTGCCCCTCCCCTCCCCTCCCCGCCCCGATTTCGCAGGCCCGCCCCGAGCGCCCCTCCCCGGCCCCCTCGCCCCGTCTCCCCCACCTCCAGCTCGGCACCTCTGACCCCCTACTTTGACTCCATCTCCCACGCCCTTGCGTCGCTCCTGACTCCCCTATCTCTGCCACTCGCTGGGTCTCTCTGTCTCTCTCTTTCCCATGTTTATCTCTCCTGTCTCTGTCTCCCTGTAGATCTCTCTGCCTTTGTCTCTGTCTCTTATATCCCCTCTGTTTCTTCCATCTGTCTCTCCCATCTGTCTCCACCACTGCTGTCTCTCCCCGTCTCTGTCTCCACCACCTCTGTCTCTCCTAGTCTCTCTCCGCTACCTGTCTCTGCCATCTCTGTCTCTCCCTGTCTCTGTCTCCATCATCTCTGTCTCTCCCTGTCTCTGTCTCCATCATCTCTGTCTCTCCCAGTCTCTGTCTCCATCATCTCTGTCTCTCCCAGTCTCTGTCTCCATCATCTCTATCTCTCCGTGTCTCTGTCTCCCCCATCTCTGTCTCTGTCGCTCCATCTGACTCTCTCAGCTGTCCCTCCTGGATTCTGTCTCTCTCTCTCTCCCTCCTCTGCCTCAGTCTCCCCACCTTTGTCTCTTCTTCCTGTCGTCTCTCCCACCTCTTGTCTCTGTCTCCCCCCCCCTTCCCCGATGCCCTCTCTCTTACTCCCACAGCCAGGCTCAGAATTCACTTTTCATCCTTCTAAGACAGCCAGGGGACGGTTCGCTACTTCGTCCTCGCCCCTCCCCTCCGGCCCAGGCTTCTGGCAGCAGGCCCCACGCAGGGCAGACTTCAGGAAGGACTTCCCGCCCTGGTTCGGCACGAGAGCTTTATCGCTAGGGCCAGGCGGAGGCCGGGCGGCCCCGTGGCTTCCGGAGGCGCCCAGGCGGGATGAGCTCACTGCGAGTTGGCCAGGATTTCATCAGCTTCCTCCTGCGGACTTGCCCCCGCTCCTTTCCCGGCCCGGCCGCGCGGGCGAATCCGCCGGACGCCTGCTGCCCCCGAGCGGCAGAAGGCGGAAGCACAGGCGCCGCGCAAAAAGCCCACCTTTGCACCAGACGATGTCGCCAGCTCAGGAAGCCTGCAAATACAAACCCAATTCATCCTCACAACCACCAGGGGAGATGGACTATACATATATATATTTTGAGGCGGAGTCTCGCTCTGTCGCCCAGGCTGGAGTGCAGTGGCGCGATCTCGGCTCACTGCAACCTCCGCCTCCCGGGTTCAAGCGATTCTCCTGCCTCAGCCTCCTGAGTAGCTGGAACTACAAGCGCCTGCCACCATGCCTGGCTAATTTTTGTATTTTTAGTAGAAACAGGGTTTCACCATGTTGGCCAGGATGGTGTCGATCTCTTGACCTCGTGATCCACCCGCCTCGGCCTCTCAAAGTGCTGGGATTACAGGCGTGAGCCACCACGCCTGGCCCCATTTATTCTTATATCCACTTATTCAGCAATTACAACAGAGTCTCCCCTGTGCCAGGCGCTGGTGCAGTTGTAGGCATGAGGATACAGCTGTGAGCAAAACGCATACAAATCCTGCCTTCATGGGACTGACACTCTGGTCTGTGGCAGACCACACACCACGAGAACACAGTAACAATACAAAGCGAAACTTCAAGTAGAAAAAGGAAGCAGGGAAGGGCCGTCAGGAGTGTTGAGGGATGGTGTCTTTGAAAAAGTGCTATTTGCCGCCGGGCGCGGTGGCTCACATCTGTAATTCCAGCACTTTGGGAGGCCGATGCAGAAGGATCATTTGAGGACAGGAGTTCGAGGCCAGCCTGGCCAACATGGTGAAACCCCATCTCTACCAAAAATACAAAAATTAGCTGGGTGTGGTGGTGCATGCCTGTAATCCCAGCTACTTGGGAGGCTGAGGCAGGAGAATCACTTGAACCTGGAAGTGGGAGGTTGCAGTGAGCCGAGATCACATCATTGCACTCCAGCCTGGGTGACAGAGCGAGAGTCTGTCAAGAAAGAAAGCAAGCAAGAAAGCAAGAAAGCAAGGAAGGAAGGAAGGAAGGAGAGAGAAGAAAGAAAGAGAGAGCGAGCGGATGGGATTGGCTGAGGTACTGGATGTGGATGTGAGGGACAGAGAGGAGTTTAGGGGGCAGCCAGAAGGATGAAGGTTCTGAGAGACCAATTGTCATCATCATCATCATGGCAGCTCTCTGAGTTCATCTACTGTGTGCTAGGCTCCGTGCCGATTTAGAGCTTTACATACATGACCTGGTTACATCCTTATGACCATCCATAGATCCAGGAAGCAGAGACAAGAGCTGTGGTAGGATTCAAGATTTATATATATATATATATATATATATATATTTTTTTTTTTTTTTTTTTTTTTGTTTGTTTGTTTGTTTGTTTGAGATGGAGTCTTGCTCTGTTGCCCAGGCTGGAGTGCAGCGGCACGATCTCAGCTCACTGCAACCTCTGCCTCCTGGGTTCAAGCGATTCTCCTGCCTCAGCCTCCTGAGTAGCTGGGATTACAGGCACGTGCCACCATGCCCGGCTAATTTTTGTATTTTTAGTAGAGACGGGGTTTCACCATGTTGGACAGGGTTTCACCATGTTGGTCAGGCTGGTCTCAAACTCCTGACCTCATAATCCACCCACCTCGGCCTCCCAAAGTGCTGGGATTACAGGCATGAGCCACCGCGCCTGGCCCCCCCTTTTTTTTTTGAGATGGAGTCTTGTTGCTCTGTTGCCCAGGGTGGAGTGCAGTGGCATGATCTCTGCTCACTGCAAGCTCCACTTCTTGGGTTCACGTCGTTCTCCTGCCTCAACCTCCTGAGTAGCTGGGACTACAGGTACATGCCGCCAGGCCTGGCTAATTTTTTGTATTTTTAGTGGAGACGGGTTTCACCGAGTTAGCCAGGATGGTCTCCATCTCCTGACCTCGTGATCTACCCACCTCGGCCTCCCAAAGTGCTGGGATTACAGGCATGAGCCACTGTGTCCAGCCTTTTTCTTTTTTTTTCAGACAGGGTCTCACTCTGTCACTCAGGCTGGAGTGCAGTGGTGTGAACATGGCTCACTGCAGCCTCAACCTTCCAGGCCTAAGCAAACCTCCCACCTCAGCCTCCCTCCTGAATAGCTGGGACTACCTTCTTGTGCCACCATGGCCAGCTAATTTTATATTATTTTGTAGAGATGAGGTCTCCCTATGGTGCCCAGGCTGGTCTATAACTCCTGGGCTCAGGTGATCCTCCTGCCTCCGCCCCCCAAAGTGCTGGGATTATAGGCATGAGCCACTATACATGGCCTTATTTTTTTAAGACAGTGTCTTGCTCTGTTGCCCAAGCTGGAGCAGTGGTGTGATCACAGCTCACTGTAATCTCAACCTCCTGGGCTCAAGTGAGCCTCCCACCTCAGCCTCCTGAGTAGCTGGGACCACAGGTGTGTGCCACCATGCCCTGCTAATTTTTTTCTTTTTAATTTCTTTTATATTTTGTTCTATTTATTTTTGAGACAGAGTCTTGCTCTGTCGCCAAGGCTGGAGGGCAGTGGCACAATCTCAGCTCACTGCGACCTCTGCCTCTTGGGTTCAAGTTACTCTTGTGTCTCAGTCTCCTGAGTAGCTGGGATTACAGGCCTGCACCACCATGCCCGGCTAATTTTTGTATTTTTAGTAGAGACAGTGTCTCACCATGTCACTCAGGCTGGTCTCAAACCACTCCAGGCCTTTTTAAATTTTATATTTTATTTTGTATTTTATTTTATTTTATTTTATTTATTTTATTTTTAAAGAGAGGGTCTTACTATGTTGCCCAGGTGCCCAACTCCTGGGCTTAAATGATCCTCCTTCCTCAGCCTCCCAAGTACCTGGGACCACAGGTGCACACCACCACGCCTGGCTAATTTTAATTTTTTTTGTAGAGATGGGGGGGGATGTCTCATTATGTTACCCAGGCTGGTCTCGAATTCCTGGCCTCAAGCGATCCTCTGGCCTTAGCCTCCCGAAGTGCTGGGACTACAGGCCTGAACCACCGCGCCTGGCCTCTACCTATTCCTTTATTTAGCTGTTTGTTGTCTGTCTTCTGGAGAAAGTGAGCTCCATGGCGGCAGGGACATTCTAATTCCCATTTCACAGATCGGGAAACTAGAAGGAGGCCCGGCACAAAGTAGGTTCTCATGGGTTCAGGTTTGTTGAATGAATATGCGTGCCCGTTTGTCTCAAGCGGCAGGGAGTGCGCCGCACCGCCCCCTGGTGGAGAGTGGGAAACGTGTCCGCCGGCGTGATTATCAAATTTCCTGGGAGATCTTCAAGTCCGCCCTTAGCCACTGCGTACTAACCGTAGAATTTAACTCCATTTCACAGATAAACACAAAGTATTTTTTATGATTATTTTAGAACTTGTAAAATTTATTTTTTGATTTCTTGAGACCATTATTTAAGCTGTAGCATAAGTTACACACTTCTCTAAAGCCCCCCAATGCTTTTTTTTTTTAGGAACAAGGTCTCCCTCGCCGCTCAGGCTGGAATGCAGTGGCACGATCAGAGCTCATTGCAGCCTTGAAGTCCTGAAGCTCCCAGACTCTTTTTTTTGTTTTTTGAAACGCAGTCTCGCTTTGTCGCCCAGGCTGGAGTACAGTGGTGTGATCTCGGCTCACTGCAACCTCTGCCTCCCAAGTTCAAGCAATTCTCTAATTCTCTGCCTCAGCCTCCTGAGTAGCTGGGATGACAGGCGCCCGCCACCATGCCCGGCTAATTTTTTTGTATTTTTACTACAGACGGGTTTCACCATCTTGGCCAGGGTGGTCTTGAAATCCTGACCTCGTGATCCACCTGCTTTGGCCTCTCAACGTGCTGCGATTACAGGCATAAGCCACCGCACCTGGCCCTCTTTTTTTTTTTTTTTTTTTTTTGAGACAGAGTCTGGCTCTGTCCCCCAGGCTGGAGTGTGATCTCGGCTCCCTGCAACTCTGCCTCCCTGTTCCAGTGATTCTCCTGCCTCAGTCCCCCGAGTAGCTGGGATTACAGGCGCACGCCACCACGCCTGGCTAATTTTTGTATTTTTAGTAGAGACAGGGTTTCATCATGTTGGCCAGGCTGGTCTAGAACTCCTGACCTCAGGCGACCCACACCCGCCTCGGCCTCCCAAAGTGCTGGGATTACAGGTGTGAGCCACCACACCTGGCCTTTTTTTTTTTTTTTTAAATAGTCTCGTTGTGTCACCCAGTCTGGAGTGCAGTGGTGTGATCTTGGCTCACTGCAACCTCCAACTCCTGGGTTCAAGCGATTCTCCTGCCTCAGCCTCCCACATAGCTGGGACTACGGGCGTTCGCCACCACGCCCAGCTAATTTTTTTTTTTTTTTTTTTGTATTTTTACTAGAGATGGGGTTTCACTGTGTTAGCCAGGATGGTCTCGATCTCCTGACCTCATGATCCGCCCGCCTCAACCTCCCAAAGTTCTGGGATTACAGGCCTGAGCCACCGCGCCCAGCTTTTTTTTTTTTTTTTTTTTTTAATGTATTTGCTTGTCGTTAATGGGATAGTAATAAGGTTGAGGTTTTTGTTAAGGGGAGTTTACTTATTATTAAACTCTATAGTTATTACTACAAGGAAACTCTTCGCAAGTACATTAAACACTAGGTTTTATAATATTTGCCACACTGCCAATAAATTCTGTTCACATATTAAGTATGACAAGTCCACTATACGTAACATGTAAGAATGCTATACTAGGCCGGGCACGGTGGCTCACACCTGTAATCCCAGCACTTTGGGAGGCTGAGGCGGGCAGATCATGAGGTCAGGAGATCGAGACCATCCTGGCTAACATGGTGAAACCCCGTCTCTGCTAAAAATACAAAAAATTAGCCGGGTGTGGCGGGCGCCTGTAGTCCCAGCTGCTAGGGAAGCTGAGGTAGGAGAATGGCGTGAACCCGGGAGGCGGAGCTTGCAGTGAGCCGAGATCGCGCCACTGCACTCCAGCCTGGGTGACAGAGCGAGACTCTGTCTCAAAAAAAAAAAAAAAAAAAAAGAATGCTATACTGGCAGTAGACCTAGGGCCAGAATAAATTGGCAAGTTTTCATTCCATATAAATGTGGGAAAAAAGTGAGTACAACTTTTGTTTTGTTTTGTTTTTGAGACAGAGTTTCACTCTTGTTGCCCAGGCTGGAGTGCAATGGTGCGATCTCGGCTCACTGCAACCTCTGCCTCCTGGGTTCAAGCAATTCTCCTGCCTCAGCCTCCTGGGTAGCTGGGACTACAGGTGTCCACCACCACACCCGGCTAATTTGTTCGTATTTGTAGTAGAGACGGGGTTTTACCATGTTGGCGAGGCTGGTCTTGAACTCCTGACCTCATGTGGTCCGCCCACCTTGGCCTCCCAAAGTGTTGGGATTACAGGCGTGAGCCACTGTGCCCGGCCACATGAAATGTTTAATGTGGTTGATCTCAGCTTCATTCACACTGACTTCAGGGAGTCTGGTTTTCCATGCTCAAGATTGTTCTATTGCTGATTTGCTGTTGTTTTGTTTTCTTTCAGGATCAAGGTGGGTACTTTTTTTTTTTCTTTGAGATGGAGTCTCGCTTTGTCGCCCAGGCTGTAGTGCAGTGGCGCCATCTCGGCTCACTGCAAGCTCCACCTCCTGGGTTCACACCATTCTCCTGCCTCAGCCTCCCGAGTAGCTGGGACCACAGGCGCATGCCACCACGCCCGGCTAATTTTTTGTATTTTTTTTTAGTAGAGATGGGGTTTCACCATGTTAACCAGGATGGTTTCGATCTCCTGACCTCGTGATCCATCCAGCTCCGCCTCCCAAAGTACTGGGATTACAGGCCTGAGCCACCGCGCCCAGCTTTTTTTTTTTTTTTTTTTTTTAATAGAGATGGGGATGGGAGGGGTCTCACTATTATGCCCAGGCTGGTGACAAACTTCTGGGCTCAAGTGATCTACCCTCCTTGGCCTCCCAAAGTGCTGGGATTACAGGAGTCAGCCACTGCACCTGGCCCCTCCCAAACTCTTAAGTGCAGAACTCCATGTAACCAGCACCTAGGTGGAGAAACAGAACGTTCTTAGCCCCATTTCCTGACCCTGATTACCCTAATTACCCTCAGGGTAATCATTATCGTGAATTCTAACACCAGAGATTAGTTTTGCTTGTTTTAGAATTTCATATAAATGGACCATGAAATATGTTCTCTTTGGTGTCTGTATGCCTTTGTTATGCAGCCTAATGTTTGCAAGATTCATGCATGTTCTTGTTTACTTTTCCTTTTTTTTTTCTTTCTTTCTTCCCCCCACCCCTCCACCTCCCCACAGAGCCTGGCTTTGTTGCCCAGGCTCCAGAGTCAGCCTCCCAAGTAGCTGGGATTACAGGCCCAGTGCCGCCACACCCGGCTAATTTTTGTATTTTTAGTAGAGATGGGGTTTCACCATTTTGCCAAGGCTGGTCTCGATCTCCCTATCTCAGGTGATCCACCTGCCTCGGCCGCCCAAAGTGCTGGGATTACAGGTGTGAGCCACTGTGCCCAGCCTTGACTTCCTTCCTTCCTTCCTTCCTTCCTTTCGAGACAGGGGTCTCACTTTGTTGTCGCTCAGTCTGGCGTTGAACTCCTGGCCTCTAGTGATCCTCCCACCTTGGCCTCCCCAGTGCTGGTGCACCACTGCACCCTGCTGATTGATCACTTTGAGTGTTGCAGAGTCTTTCACTGTGTAAAGGCAGGATCATAACTCACTGCAATCTCGACCTCCTTGGCTCAGGCAATCCTTCTGCCTCAGCCTCCTGAGTAGCTAGGACCATGTGCCACCATGCCTGGCTAATTTTATTTTATTATTATTACTTTTTAAAATATGCTGACTTTAGTTATTTCCTTTTTTTTTTTTTTAAGATGGAGTCTCACTCTGTCGCCAGGCTGGAGTGCAGTGGCGTGATCTCGGCTCACTGCAACCTCTGCCTCCCGGGTTCAAGCGATTCTCCTGCCTCAGCCTTCTGAGTAGCTGGGATCACAGGCGTGCACCACCACGCCCGGCTAATTTTTTTTTGTTTTTTGTTTTTGAGACAGTCTCACTCTGTCGTCGAGGCTGGAGTGCAGTAGCACTGTGTTGGCTCACTGCAAGCTCCACCTCCTGGGTTCACGCTATTTTCCTGCCTCAGCCTCCCTGGTAGCTGGGACTACAGGTGCCCGCCACCACGCCCGGCTAATTTTTTTTACATTTTTAGCAGAGATGGGGTTTCACCATGTTAGCCAGGCTGGTCATGAACTCCTGACCTGAGGTGATCCACCCACCTCGGCCTCCCAAAGTGCCGTGATTACAGGTGTGAGCCACCGTGCCTGGCCACGCCTGGCTAATTTTGTGTGTGTGTGTGTGTGTACTTACTTATTTTTTTGAGACAGTGTGTCGCTCTGTCACCCAGGCTAAAGTGCAGTGGCGGGATCTCAGCTCACTGCAACCTCTGCCTCCCAAATTCAAGCAATTCTTCTGCCTCAGCCTCCTGAGTAGCTGGGACTACAGGCATGCACTGACACTCTCGGATAATTTTTTTTTTTTTGAGATGGAGTCTTGCTCTGTCCCCCAGGCTGGATTGCAATGACGCGATCTCGGCTCACTGAAGCCTCCACCTCCCGGGTTCAAACGATTCTCCTGCTTCAGCCTCTCAAGTAGCTGGGATTACAGGTGCACACCACCACGCCTGGCTAATTTCTTTTTGCATGTGTGTAGTTTTAGTAGAGACGGGATTTCACCATGTTGGCCAGGCTGGTCTCGAACTCCTGACCTCAGATGATCCTCCTGCCTTGGCCTCCCAAAGTCCTGGGATTACAGACATGAGCCACCACGCCCAGCCGAGGCTGAGTCTTTATCTTGGGGACTGGCCTGGGCATTGGAAGGTGTTCAGGAGCAGCCCTGGCCTCTGCCCACTAGATGTCAAGAGGACCCTCTCTTGTGACAACCAGAAATGTCCCTAGTCATTGCGAAATGTCCTTTAGGGGGCAAAATTACCTCCATTGAGAACCACTGGATAAGAACATGGAGTTTGAGGATGCACAAAAGGGAGTGATGTGGCTGGAGAGGGCAGCAGCGGTGACACACACAACACTCAGGCTCCATCAAGTCAGCTCTCCCCAGGGTGCTCCGGGCAGCCTCTTTCTGTCGGAACAGTTGCCATAGTTTGAATGTGTCCGTCGAAGTTCATGTGTTGAAAACAGTCGGCAGGGCACGGTAGCTCATGCCTGTAATCCCAGCACTTTGGGAGGCCAAGGCAGGTGGATCACGAGGTCAGGAGTTCAAGACCAGCCTGGTCAAAACGGTGAAACCCTGTCTCTACTAAAAATACAAAAAAAAGTAGCCAGACATGGTGGCAGATGCCTGTAATCCCAGCTACTCAGGAGGCTGAGGCAGCGAATTGCTTCAACCTGGGAGGCGAGATTGCACCATTGCACTCCAGCCTGGGCAAAAAGAGCAAAACCTGTCTTAGAAAAACAAACAAACAAACAAACAAACAAACAAAATATATATATATATTTATACAAACACATACACACACATATACGGAGAGAGAGAGAGGTGGGGAGTCTCACTATGTTGGCCAGGCTGACCTAGAGTGAGCTCCTGGCCTTAAATGATCCTCCCACCTCTGCCTCCCAAAGTGTTGGAATTACAGGCATGAGCCACTGTATTTGGCCTAATTTTTAATTTTTTTTGTGGAGACTAGGTCTCACTCTGTTGCCCAGACTGGTTTCAAATTCCCGAGCTGAAGTGATCTGCCCACCTTGGCCTCCCAAAGTTCTGGGATTACAGGCATGAGTCACCGCACTGGCCTCAAGTGAATTTCGTTACATGCATAGATTGCTATTTGGACAATTATAAGAGGATTAAGTTTCATTGGTATCTCTGAAAGGCTGTGAACAGTAGCCTTAGAAATGGTAAGGAATTACCAGGTACTTCCACTTTCCATGTCTTAAATCACAAAATAAAATGACTGGCACTACAGGCAATCTGGTCTGTCCAGTTATAACTGTCATTCACCTTAACTGAGGGTATTCTATAGCACTCATCATCATTTGTCACAACACCTTTATTATTTATTTATTTATTCTGAGACAGAGTTTCACTCTTGTTGCCCAGGCTGGAGTGCAATGGCTCAATCTTGGCTCACTGCAACCTCCATTTCCCAGGTTCAAGTGATTCTCCTGCCTCAGCCTCCCCAGTAGCAGGGGTTACAGGTTCTCCTGCCTCAGCCTCCCCAGTAGCAGGGGTTACAGGCATGAGCCACAGCGCCTGGTCGGCTTGTCACACTAGCTTTATTATGTCTAAGTTTTGGTTAATGCTGCAACCTCCTGGACTCTGCAGCTATTCAGCTGCTGTTGGTTTGAGTATCTTCTAGTTTTGGGAATGCACCAAGCTCATTCACCACAGGGCCTTTGCATAGGTTGTGTCCTTGGCCTGCACAGGCAGCCTCTCATCCTCCGGCCTCTCCTGCCCCTCTTGCCAGGCATCTCCCACAGGTGCTGCTATTTCCCATTTACTTGTGTCTTCCCTTAGGAGAACAAGGATGGGGTCAGCTTTGTTCATCATCTCAGTTCCCCCACCAACTTTTCCTCCCAGCACGCAGCCTGGCAGTCAATGCTGATTTGGGAGAATGAACGACTGATTCTATCGGTTGAACGTTTATTTTATATTTTATGATTTCATTTACTTATTTATTTTCGATACGGAGTCTCACTTTGTCGCCCAGGCTGGAGTGCAGTGGCGCAATCTTGCCTCACTGCAACCTCTGCCTCCCGGGTTCAAGCAATTCTCTGTCTCAGCCTCCCAAGTAGCTGGGATTACAGGCATCTGCCACCATGCTTGGCTAAATTTTGTATTTTTAGTAAAGACGGGGTTTCACCATGTTAGCCAGGCTGGTCTCGAACTCCTGACCTTGTGATCCACCTGCCTCGGCCTCCCAAAGTGCTGGGATTACAGGCATGAGCCACTGTGCCTGGCCAGTTATTTATTTTTTTGAGACGTAGTCTTGCTCTGTCGCCCAGGCTGGAGTGCAATGGCACGATCTCAGCTCACTGCAACCTCTGCCTCCCGGGTTTAAGCGATTCTCCTGCTTCAGCCTGTAGCTGGGATTACAGGTGTTACAGGTGCCCGCCACCATGCCTGGCTAATGTTTGTATTTTTTAGTAGAGACAGGGTTTCACCACGTTGGTCAGGCTGGTCTCAAACTCCTGACCTCGGGTGATCCACCCGCCTCGGACTCCCAAAGTGCTGGGATTACAGGCGTGAGCCACGGCGCCCGGCCTATTTTATTTTGAGACGGAGTCTCTCGTTCTGTCGCCCAGGCTGCAGTGCAGTGGTGCAATCTCGGCTTACTGCAACCTCTGCCTCCCGGGTTCAAGCGATGCTCCTGCCTCAGTCTCCCAAGTAGCTGGGATTACAGGCGCCCGCCACCATGCCTGGCTAATTTTTGTATATGTATATTTTTTGAGACGGAGTCTCCCTGTGTCGCCCAGGCTAGAGTGCGGTGGTGGGATCTCGGCTCACTGCAAGCTCCACCCCCCGGGTTCACGCCATTCTCCTGGCTCAGTCTCCGGAGTAGCTCGGATTACAGGCGCCCGCCACCACGCCGGGCTGATTTTTTTGTATTTTTAGTAGAGACGGGGTTTCACCATGTTGGCAAGGATGGTCTCGAACTCCTGGCCTCAAGTGATCCGCCCTCCTCGGCCTCCCAAAGTGCTGGGATTACAAGCGTGAGCCACTGCGCCCAGCATTTTATTTTATTTTCGAGAAGGGGTCTGCTCTGTCCTCTAGGCTGCAGTGCGGTGGCATGATCCCGGCTCACTGCAACCTCTGCCTCCCCGGTTCAAGCGATTCTCCTGCTTCAGCCTCCCGAGTTGCTGGGATTACAGGCGCGCGCCACCACAACCGGCTACTTTTTTTTTGTAGAGACGGGATTTCACAATGTTGGCCAGGCTGATCTCGAACTTCTGATCTCAGGTGATCCGCCCGCCCGGCCTCCCAAGGTGCTGGGATTACAAGTGTGAGCCACCGCCCGCGGCCGGTAGAACATCTGAAGCTTCTAAAGCGAACTCTAAGATTTCATTGGCACGAGGGGGCTCGAACCACGCCAGGCTTCCAGGCGTCAGTGCCCAGTGCTTGGCATCTGATAGAAACCAGGAATGAGGGGCTGGAGGCGGAAACAGCTTGAAGAAAGAGGTAGAGGCCAGGGAGTGAGGACGGTGTCTCCTTTTCCTGGAAGTTGGTAATTCAGACAGAAGGAAGTTGGATGAGCTTGCGGAACACCCGGGGGGCCAGTCGGCCCCGCTCCCGCCTCCATCGCGGAGGCGCGACCCCTTTAAGGCTCCCGGAAACGGTCCCACAGGACCGGAAGTGACCCTCTTTATTTCCCTTCCTCACGTGGTGCAGGCAGGAAGTGACGCGCGTGGCCCGGGAGCTGCGGACGCAGAGGCCGACGGAGCCGGAGTCGCGGACGCCGCGGGGTCTCCGGGACAGGTGACCGGGGGGAGGGGGCCGGGAGCGCGCCCAGAGAAGGTGGGGCCTGAAGCCCCACGTGGCGGGGAGTGCGAACAGGCGCGGGCGGGGTGGGGAGCCGCCGGCGGGGGCGGGGTCGGAGTTCTCTGCGGGGGGCGGGGACAGAACGCCCACATGGGAAGCTGGAGGGGCGCTGGCGGGGCGGGCCGTTGGGGGGGGTGGGCAGGGTCGGGGCGGGGCGTGGCCAGAGCCTGGGCCAGCGGCTGTGGGCGGGACCTAAAAGTTGTGGCTGGGCTGTGGGCGGGGCCATAGTGTTGCTTGTTCAGCTGTGTGGCGGGGCTCGGACGCCGGGCGGAAGCGCTGTGGGCGGGGCCAGAAAGTTTTGCCTTACTGGAAGTGGGTCCAGATTGTTGGCCGGGATGTTGGGGGAGGACCCGGAGGCTGACGCAATGGCGGGGGGCGGGGCCACAATGTAGTGGGGAGCCAAGGGGCGGGGCCAGGGTGCTGGCGGGGAATGCTGGGGGTGGAGCCAGAAAGTTTTGTCTGAGCCACGGGCGCGGCCAGAGAGTTGGCGGGGAGGCGGGGAAGCGGGGAGTTGAGCCAGAACCCTGGGGAAGCCATGGGCGGGGCCAGATGCCGACGCAACGAGGTGTGGGAGGGAGTCAGGGGGCGTGTCCAGGAGGTTGGCCAGGCCAATTGGAGGCGGGGCCAGATGGTTGATTGGGCAGGCCGGGGGCGGGGCTGGAATAATAATAAGAGATGGTAGGGGCGGGTCTAGGCTGTTGCCTGCGAGCCAGGAGGCGGGGAAAGAGCGTGGCTGGGAAAGTCGGGAGCGGGGCCAGATTAATGGCGCATGGGTGGGGGCGGGGCCAGAAGTCTGGCGGGAAAGGCGGGGCCAGAAAGTTTTTTCCCCGAGCCGTGGGCGGGGCCAGAGCGGTTTCCAGGATGTCGGGGACGTGGTCCTGGCATTGCCAGCCGGATTGAGGCTGGAGAAATCCAGAAAATCTGGGGCGGGCCTGGGTAGTTTTGTCCTTGTTGGGGCGGGTGGAGTATTCAGTGGGGCAAAACGCCAGTTCCAGGAAGCCTCGCCAGTGAGTTCTGGGCCTGTGTACAGAATCCTTTCGGGGGAGGCGGGAGGCTGTCGACCTTCCGGAGGGCGCTGGAGACGGGACTAGGACGTCCCTGAGGAAGGCGCGGGCTTGGAATGTTCTCTGAGAGCTTGGGCAGCCAATAAGAGTGGGGTTCGGACTTTCTTTGAGCGTGGGATTGGGAATGTTTCTGAACCTTACCTGGTGGAGCTAGAATATTCGCCTGGATGTGAGAGGCACCAGGATGAGCACAATGAGGTGGGTCTGGAACTTTGTTTTGCAGGCTGGTTGGAGGGGTTGTAGTTGGAACTCTCTTGAGATAGGGAACCCGGGCTAACACTCATACCACAGGGTGTGGCGGCTGGACTAGAATCAGCATTTGGAGGAGAGCAGTGTTGGATACTTAAGCAGTGGGTGGGGGCCAGAACATCCCCAAGGTGGGTTTGACTAGATCGTTTACATGGGAACTGGGTGAGTCCACAAAGATCATGAAAGGGCTGAGTCTGAATTTCTATGGAGAAGATGGAGGTGGCAGTTGAAAGGAGGGAGAGTGAGGGCTAGAATTCTCTTGGGGTACAGGGTTTTTTGTGTATGGCTGTGAGGATCCCACAGTATGTTAGAGGGTGAAGTAGGTCGGGGGGCCATTGGCCTTTGTCCTTCTTTTTCCTCTGCCCCCAGGAACCCTCAGTGCTGCGTCTAGATTCTGCAGGGGAGGTTTGCTGGGACCTTGGCTCCACCCAGCCGGCGAAATGGTGAGGCTGAAAAATGGGGTCTCTAGAATCTGAGTTTTGGGGAAGGGGGCTTGGGAGGATGGGATCCATGGGGGCAGACTCTCAGACCCCGGGGGAAAGTCCCTGGTATGGATGGAGGTTTTTCCTTCCATCCCTCAACTGCCTCCCGGTCTCAGGCAGCCACACTCGATTTGAAATCAAAGGAGGAGAAGGATGCTGAGTTGGACAAGAGGATCGAGGCTCTTCGGCGGAAGAATGAGGCCCTCATCCGGCGCTACCAGGTGCCCTAGCCCCGCCCTGGGAGACCCCATCCCCTCTCTTCCCCGCAGTGAGTTTTTCTCACCTCTCCCTTCCTTAAAACCTTTTCATGGCTCCCCATCACTGTCAGGATAAAGGCCAAAGGCCTTAGCCTAACATCCTTTCTTTCATTCCATTATTCATTCATTCATTCACAAATATTCCCCAAGATCTTTACCAGCCCCAGTGCTGAGTTGTGCTGGGGATATAGCTGTGACTGAGACAGACCCAGGCCTGCCCCCTCCAGGGTCCACCGTCTAGTCAGGGAGACAGCCCTGTCCTCAGGGATGCCCCAGAGCAGACAAGTCTGGAATCAGGAAATTCAGCGGTCTGTGGGAGTCCAGAGGAGGCTCCTGACCCAGCCTTGGGGATATCAGGGAGGGCTTCCTGGAGGAGTGGACTCTGAGGCATGAGTGGTGAGTAGACAATAGCCAGTTGAAAAGGAGAGGGGAACATGTTTCAGGCAGAAAGAACAGTTTGTGCAAATGTTGGAAGCAAGAGAGAGCTTGGAGCTTCAAGTTGGAGGGTTGGTTAGGAGAGAATTGATCTGGGCAGGTCAGCAGGGGCCAGGCTGTGCTAGGCCCTGAATGCCACCAGGATGAGTTTGGACTTTGTCCTGAGGGCACTGGGGAGCCAGGGAGAGCCTTGAGCAGGGTTGGGACCGGTCAGAATAGCTCTTTAGGAAGACGCCTCTGGGTGCTGTGTGGTGGTGCATGCGAGGAGGTGATACTGGAGCCCAGAGACCAAGGAGGAAGCTGGGGCTGGAACCCTAGTGGGAGAGGAGGTACCTGGCTCAGGGCAGGGCTGTTGAGAGGCACTCAGTTACTGATGGGCAGTTCAGGGCAGGGGGAGGAAGAGGGAGGATTTAGGACAAGGCTGCTGAGTAGGTGATGTGGCTCTCCCTGAGATGGGATCTGGGAGGTGGCATGGGTTTCATTTATTCATTCTTCATGTATTCATTCATTTTAAAAAAGGCATATTGAATTTCCCTTGTGGGCCAGGCAGCGTTCTAGACTTGGGATACATGTCAGTGACATACATCACTGAAAGCAGACAGACATTCCTGTCCCCAGGCAGATTCTGCCGTAGTGGAGGAAGCAGACAGTGAGCGAGACGCATATGGTGCTGGGTGCAAATGGGATGAGAACAGAGAGGGTGGCAGGGGAGCTGGTTTCCACAGGGCGCTCAGGGAAGGCCTCACGAGAAGGCAGCATTGGAGCAGAGACCTACAGGAGGTGAGGGGTTGGAGGGTCTCTGGGAAAAGTGTTCCTGGCAGAGGGATCCGCTGGCGCAAAGCCCCCGAGGCAGGTTTCAGCCTGGTATGTTCTGGGAATAGCAAGGAAGCCGGAGTGATTGTGGGGAGAGGGTGAGAGATGAGGTCGGGGAGGTACCAAGGCCAGACCCCATGGGTCCCACAGGCTGTGGGGAAGGCTGTTACTCAGAGGGGCACCACAGGAATGTTCTGAGTGGGGCTGCAACGTGCTGAAGTTTGAGGGATATGAGCGGCCTTCTTGTTCAGAGTCCAGGAGAGAGGCCTGGGCTGGGGCCAGACTTAGGAGGAGTTCAGGGGTCTGGGAGTCCATCTGGCAGATAGGGCACCTGATGCTTCCCTACCCCGGGTGTCTGCTCCTAGGAGATTGAGGAAGACCGTAAGAAAGCTGAACTTGAGGGAGTCGCAGTCACAGCTCCCCGAAAGGGCCGCTCAGTGGAGAAGGAGAACGTGGCAGTGGAGTCGGTGAGCTCGTCACTGGGGTGTGGGACTCTGAGGATGGGGAGGGGCAGAGGGTTGAGGCCTGGGACCCAGGAGCCCCCAGCTGTCCTGCACCAGTGGGTGGCCTCCATCCTGGCCGCATGCCTCCCTGCCCCAGTGACTGTATTTTCCCCATCTCCCCTCTTCCAGGAGAAGAACCTGGGTCCTTCCCGGAGGTCTCCTGGGACCCCTCGGCCCCCAGGGGCCAGCAAGGGGGGCCGGACTCCTCCACAGCAGGGAGGCCGGGCCGGCATGGGCCGAGCATCGCGCAGCTGGGAGGGCAGCCCCGGGGAGCAGCCTCGAGGAGGAGGAGCTGGGGGCCGTGGCCGGAGGGGCCGGGGCCGAGGTTCCCCTCACCTCTCTGGAGCTGGAGACACCTCAATCTCTGACCGTAAATCCAAGGTAGGAGCTAGGCAGCGCCTGGAGCCCTGGCTGAGGTTCTCTGTTGTCTGTTTCTGTCTTTTCCTCCTCTCAGATGCACATTTGTCTTGTGTGTCCATCTTTCAGTATCTCTCTCTGAGCCTTTGCATCTGGCTCTGTTTCTCTCTTCCTCCACCTCCTCCTCCTCCTCCTGCTCCCCCTCTTCTAGTTCCCCCTGTTCCTTCCCTCTCATGCCTAGAGCTCGCGTGTTTTTCCTTGTCTCTTTCTCTCCTACTCCTGCTCCCCGTCTTCTTGTTCCTCCTCGCCTTCCTTCCCTCCCCTCTCCTGCTTAGTGCTGCGTGTTCCTCCCTGTCCCTCTCTCTCTGTCTCCCTTTTTCTCGCTCTCTGGTGCATGCTTGCCCGCTCATCCTCTGTCCCCATCTCTCCTCCCTTTCTGGCACTGTGTGTCTGTCTGGTGGGCTCTCTCTATCTGGTGTGCTTGTGAGCACAGGCTCTGTGTGGCATTCTGTTTCTGTGTGTTTGTCTTGGTCCCCGGCTTTGGTTATGGGGAGCAGTGATTTTACTGTAACTACCTCACTCACCCCTGACGTGCAGGTCAGCAGGGTGGGAGTCTGTCTAGCTGAGTGGCTTACAGCCCACCGTGGACATGGGTTGAATCTGGTTCTGTGAGCTACCTGTCCTTGGGCAGCTCACTTCCCCTGTGAGCTTCAAAAATTAGCCGGACGTGGTGGTGGGCACCTGTAATCCCAGCTACTTGGGAGGCTGAGGCAGGAGGATCACTTAAACCTGGGAGGCGGAGGTCACAGTGAGCCGAGATCATGCCACTGCACTCCAGCCTGGGTGACAGAATGAGACTCTGTATCAAAAAAAAAAAAAAAAAAAAAAAAAGGCTGGGCGCGGTGGCTCACGAGGCCTGTAATCCCAGCACTTTGGGAGGCTGAGGTGGGCGGATCACCTGAAGTCAGGAGTTCGAGACCAGCCTGGCCAACATGGCGAAACCCCATCTCTACTAAAAGTACAAAAATTAGCCGGGTGTGGTGGCACACGCCTGTAATCCCAGCTACTCAGGAGGCTGAGGCAGAAGAATTGCTTGAACCTGGGAGGTGGAGGTTGCAGTGAGCCGAGATTGCGCCATTGTACTCCAGCCTGGACAACAAGAGTGAAACTCCGTCTCAAAAAAAAAAAAATAATTAGACTTAAATTGGGCATGCCAAGGTGCTGTCACAAAACGACTCCAAAAATTTCACGACCTAAGTGGAGTAGGAGTTTATTTCTCCCTTGTATGCTGAGCCCTGCAGGGAGGTGGGTGGTCCAGGGGGTGAGGCCCCGCTTCATGATGTCACTGAGGGACCCAGGTTCCTACTTTTTTTTTTTTTTTTTTCTTGAGACAGAGTCTCACTTTGTTGCCCAGGCTAGAGTGCAGTGGCATGATCTTGGCTCACTGCAACCTCCACCTCCTGGGTTCAAGCGATTCTTGTGCTTCAGCCTCCCAAGTAGCTGGGATTACAGGTGTGCACCACCACACCCGGCTAGTTTTTGTGTTTTCAGTAGAGATGGGGTTTCGCCATGTTGGCCAGGCTGGCCTTGAACTCCTGACCTCAGGTGATCCTACCGCCTCGGCCTCCCAAAATGCTGCGATTACATGTGTGAGCTGCTGTGCCCGGCCTGGTTCCTGTTTTTGTTGCTTGGTGGCCCCTAGGTCCTGGTCATTGTCTGTGGTAGAAGCCGGGTTGCCGACATGGTTGCGGTTCAGTTCACAGGAAGGGGAAAGATGAGTCTGCTTTATCACTTTTGGTCATGTCCTGTTGGTGAGAACTTAGACACCTGGTCATACCTAACCTCAAAGGAGACTGGGAAATGAAAACGTTGTCTACAGCTGGCTGGCTGTTTGCCCATCTAAAATTTTGTCACTAGTTTGGTTACTAGTAACAAGTAGTTATTAGCTACTTGGAATGCTGGGTGCTGTGGTATGGGCTTGTGGTCCTAGCTACTTGGGAAGCTAAGGTGGGAGGATCGCTTGAGCCCAGGAGTTTGAGACCAGGCTGGGCAACAGTGTGAGACCCCATCTCTATAAAAATTTTAAAAATTAACTGGACGTGGTGGTGTGCCCCTGTGGTCCCAGCTACTTACTTGGGAGGCTGAGCCAGGAGGATCACTTGGGAGGCTGAGCCTGGGAGGTCAAGGATGCAGTGAGCTGTGAATACACCACTACATTCCAGCCTGGGCAACAGAGTAAGACCCTGTCTCAAAAAAAAAAAAAAATTAATAAATATTTGCTACTATGGAAGGAAGAAGGGGGGAACGGATTGTGGTTGGTGGGGGTAGGTCACCTAACCATCTGCCAAGTAATTACTGTTATTACCACCACTATGATTGTGGCAACCTTGGTGTGCCAGGGCCCCCAGCACCCTGACGCTGAACTCGCAGGTTCAGTGGTTTGCTAGAAAGACTCATGGCTTAGATTTATCACAGTGAAAGAGATCACAAAGCAAAATCAGCAGGGGGCGGGGTACCTGGGCTGAGGTCTGGAGGAAACCCGGCATGAACTTCCAAGAGTCCTTTCCCTGTGGAGTCCCAGGGGATGCGCTGAATTCCTCCAGCACTGAATTGTGACAACACGTGGCTTACCAGGGATGCCCACGAGAGATTCAGCACCCCAGGTTTTTAATTGGGGGCTGGTTTAATTGTTTTTATTTATTGTATTTATTTAGTTTTTAAAATTTCTTTTTGTTTTTGAGATGGAGTTTCACTCTTGTTGCCCAGGCTGGAGTGCAGTGGTATGATTTCGGCTCACTGCAACCTCCGTCTTTTGGTTTCAAGCAATTCTCCTGTCTCCTCCTCCCAAGTAGCTGGGATTACAGGTGCCCACCACCATGCCCAGCTAACTTTTGTATTTTTAGTAGAGACGGGATTTCACCATGTTGGCCAGGCTGGTCTCGAACTCCTGACCTCGTGATCCACCTGCCTCGGCCTTCCAAAGTGCTGGGAATACAGGCATGAGCCACTGTGCCCGACCCGTTATTTTTATTTTTATTTTATTTTATTTTTTGAGACAGAGTCCTACTCTGTTGCCCAGGCTGGAGTGCAGTGGCACAATCTCGGCTCACTGCAACCTCCACCTCCTGGGTTCAAGCGATTCTCTTGCCTCAGCCTCCTGAGCAGCTGGGATTACAGGCGCCCACCACCATGCTTGGCTAATTTTTTTCGTACTTTTAGTGAGACGGGGTTTCGCCATGTTAGCCAGCCTGGTCTCAAACTCCTGACCTCAGGTGATCCACCCACTTCCGCCTCCCAAAGTGCTGGGATTACAGGCGTGAGCCACTGCGCCCGGCCACTTTTAAAATTTTTTGTGGAGACAGGGTCTTGCTATGTTGCCTAATCTGGCCTTGAACTCCTGGGCTCAAGCAATCCTCCTGCCTTGGCCTCCCAAAGTGCTTGGATTAGAGGTGTGAGCCACCATGTCAGCCTGGAGGGTAGTTTTGAACACAGGCCCCTTCTGTCTAGTATGTACTGAAATTCCAGACCCCCCAGTAGGAAAGCGAATGCAGCGTACGGTGTGTTGTTCGCATAGTCTAGGCCTGGCCAGCCAGCCTCGTCAGTTCACTGCTGACCTGGAGCACGCTGAGAGCAAATGGTCAGACGCCAGCAGGCCAGTCCGAGGAGAGGAGCCTCAGGCCTGCTGGGCAGCCCGTCTCCTGCACCGGCAGCTTAATAGTTCTCCCTGAAGCTGGGTGTCCCTATCTTTATCCCCCCAGGAGTGGGAGGAGCGGCGCAGGCAGAACATTGAGAAGATGAATGAGGAGATGGAGAAGATCGCCGAGTATGAGCGCAACCAGCGGGTCAGTGGTGCGGGTGTCCCTGAGGCAGGACCGAGCTGCCTGGGCTGCGGGGAGCCCGCGCCAACCCCCTGCTCCGCTGCCTGCAGGAAGGGGTTCTTGAACCCAACCCAGTGCGGAACTTCCTGGACGACCCCCGGCGACGCAGCGGGCCCCTGGAGGAGTCTGAGCGGGACCGCCGGGAGGACAGCCGCCGGCACGGCCGCAACTGGGGGGGCCCCGACTTCGAGCGGGTGCGCTGTGGCCTTGAGCACGAGCGGCAGGTGGGTGTTGGCAGTGAGGACACCCCGGGGCTCTCAGGGCTTTGATGGGGACTGCGCAGCAGGAACCAGACAGATCAGGGCCATGGGGCCTCTCCTTTTTTGTGCCATAGCACAGGACTTTTTTTTTTTGAGACCGATTCTCACTCTGTCACCCATTCTGGAGTGCAGTGGCACCATCTCGGCTCACTGCAGCCTTTGCCTCCTGGGCTCAAGCAATTCTTCTGCCTCAGCCTCCCGAGTAGCTGGGATTACAGGCAAGTGCCACCACACCTGGCTAATTTTTTTGTATTTTGTGGAGACGGGGTTTCACCATGTTGGCCAGGCTAGTCTTGAACTCCTGACCTCAAGTGATCCACCTGCCTCGGCCTCCCAAAATGCTGGGATTACAGGCATGAGCCACTGTGCTTGGCCAGGAATTTAATTATTAAGGATTTATGGTATGTTTTGTTTCCTGCCAAGGTAAATCTCCCCTCATTGTTAATGGCACCAGCATTTATGAGGCATCTACCACATGGCAGGTGCTGTGTGAGGGGTGGGGACCTGGCCTAGAAGAGGAGGCAGGGGCAGTGTCCTTGCACTTGGTGGTCCACCCCTAAATTGTCCATCTGTTGGTTCTTCTGTCAGTACCACGTGGCTCTAGTTGTTACAGCTTTGTGGTATGTTTGAGGGTTTTCTTGTTACTAACAGTATTGTTTACTGGGCACTTACTATGTGCCAGGCACTGTTTTAGGTGCTGAGGATAAGAGGTTTTTTTTTTTTTTTTTTGAGATGGAGTCTTGCTCCATCGCCCAGGCTGGAGGGCAGTGGCTTGATCTTGGCTCACTGCAAGCTCCGCCTCCTGGGTTCACACCATTCTCCTGCCTCAGCCTCCCCAGTAGCTGGGACTAAGGCGCCCACCACCATGCCCAGCTAATTTTTTGTATTTTTACTAGAGATGGGGTTTCACCATGTTAGCCAGGATGGTCTCGATCTCCTGACCTCGTGATCTGCCCGCCTCAGCCTCCCAAAATGCTGGGATTACAGGCGTGAGCCACTGCGCCCGGCTTTTTTTTTTTTTTTTGAGATGGAGTCTTGCCCTGTTGCCTAGGCCGGAGTGCAGTGGAGCGATCTTGGCTCACTGCAAGCTCTGCCTCCTGGGTTCATGCCAGTCTCCTGCCTCAGCCTCCCGAATAGCTGGGACTACAGGCACCCGCTACCACGCCCAGCTAATTTTTTGTATTTTTAGTAGAGACAGGGTTTCACCATATTAGCCAGGATGGTCTCCATCTCCTGACCTCATGATCCGCCTACCTTGGCCTCCCAAAGTGCTGGGATTACAGGTGTGAGCCACCGCGCCCGGCGGGAGAAGAGTTTGGAGGCAGAGCCCCTGCCTTGATGAGGTTTCTTCTGGTGGGAGCTGAGTAAATGAAAATATAGTGAGATGTGAGGTCCTACCAAGTGTTGTGGAGAAAAATCCAGCAGCTGAGGGGACAGAGGGATGCTACTTAGGAGATCTGAGAGGGCCTCTGTGAGGAGGTGCCACCTGAGCCTACTTGGTTGTGATCTCTGCCTTGTCATCGCTTCCCTGTGTGACCCTGAGCAAGTGGATGTACCTCGGGGCTTAGGGGCGGGGTGGGGTGCGGGACAGCGCCCTGACTCCCTGTGGGCTGGGGGGCAGGGCCGCCGAGCTGGCCTGGGCAGTGCTGGAGACATGACGTTGTCCATGACGGGCCGGGAGCGGTCGGAGTATCTGCGCTGGAAGCAGGAGAGGGAGAAGATCGACCAGGAGCGGCTGCAGAGGCACCGCAAGCCCACTGGCCAGTGGCGGCGCGAATGGGATGCCGAGAAGACCGATGGGATGTGAGTCTTCTCCCCGCTCCTCTCCCCGTGTGGCACGTTGACCTTGGCCCTGACTTCTAAGTCCTATGCCTCTCTCTGGTTTTTCCTGCTGTGTATGAGTGAGTGACTGCCAAGTATCCTGAGATGCCGTGGACCAGCTGCTGGAGCTCAGCGGCACCTGAGAGCATTTCTGGTTTTCTTTTTTTTTTTTGAGATGGAGTCTCGCTCTGTCGCCCAGGCTGGAGTGCAGTGGCGTGATCTCGGCTCACCGCAAGCTCCGCCTCCCAGCTTCACGCCACTCTCCTGCCTCAGCCTCCTGAATAGCTGGGACTACAGGCGTCCGCTACCACATCTGACTAATTTTTTGCATTTTTAGTAGAGACAGGGTTTCACCGTGTTAGCCAGGATGGTCTCAATCTCCTGACCTTGTGATCTGCCTGCCTTGGCCTCCCAAAGTGCTGAGATTACAGGTGTGAGCCACCGCGCGGCCGAGCATTTCTGGTTTTCTTTTTGTTTTTGGAGACAGAGTCTAGCTCTGTCGCCCAGGCTGGATGGAGTGCAGTGGGAGGATCTCAGCTCACTGCAACCTCCGCCTCCCGTGTTCAAGCAATTCTCCTGCCTCAGCCTCCTAAGCAGCTGGGGTGAGAGGATTTCTTCTGTGTTCACAGGTATGCTGGGCTCAGCTGATCCAGGCTGGACGCTAAGCTGTGGGTCCCGCTGGGCTTGGCTCCTTGCAGCAGGGTGAATTCACTCTGCGCCAGGGTGTTCATTCTGCTGTCCAGGCTGAGGGCAGCAGCTGCCTGGGGAGCGCTTGCCCTGACATGGGCAGATGCACAAGCAGGCACACTTCCCAGTTGTGTTCGCCAGCACACCCCGCCTCACTGGGGCGGGGAAATAAGCTCTGCCCACTCCAGTGGATAGGAACACCGGTGGCGGCAGGGACATCAGTTCCAACGCAGGGAGAGTGTGAAGGCTGTTTAACAGCGATTAGACCTTTGCATCCTCCCGCCAGCCTCTGACCTGTCCCCAGCAACTCAGATCCCTGAATGTCTCCATGCCTCACCATCACCTTTTTTTTTTACTTTTTTTTTTCAGACGGAGTCTCGCACTGTTGCCCGGGCTGGAGTGCAGTGATGTGATCTCGGCTCACTGCAATCTCCGCCTCCTGGGTTCAAGCGATTTTCCTGCCTCAGCCTCCCGAGTAGCTGGGATTACAGGCACGTGCCACCACATCCAGCTAATTTTTTGTAATTTTAGTAGAGGTGGGGTTTCACCATGTTGGCCTGGCTGGGCTTGAACTCCTGACCTCATGATTCGCCCACCTCAGCCTCCCAAAGTGCTGAGATTACAGGTGTGAGCCACCGCGCCCGGCACCACCACCTTCTTATCCCAGTGGCATTGTTAACCTCAAGTTTGACTCTGTCCCCCGATTCAGTCAGACTTAAAGCAAAGCCCTCATTGCATCATCGTCATGGGGACCAACTTCCATAACCAAGAAGGAGAAGGTTCTGGAAGAGCCGATAAATAGCAGTATTTAAAGATCAGCAACTTTAGGTTTTACCTCATCCCCCATTCTTTCTTGTGTTGAAAGTTTTCATTCACCTATAACTTGTTTTTTGGCTTTGGCTAAGGAGGATTTTGTCTGTTTGCCCAGTGGTCGGGAAGCATTTTGTTGTGGATTGTGAACCAAGCCTGTGCGAGTGTGAGAAATAATTTGCACAGATACTATAGCTGATCTTCCTAAGGAGGAGGCAGCTGGGCTTTTGGGGAGATGTTCTCAGCATTCACAATGAGAAAGTATTTGTTTTTCTTGTGTGTCCCAAAAGCAGTTTGCAACAAGTCTGATGAATAATGTTTGTGTGGGCCAGGTGCAGTGGCTCATGTCTATAATCCCAGCACTTTGGGAGGCTGAGGCAGGTGGATCACGAGGTCAGGAGATCAAAACCATTCTGGCTAACACAGTGAAACCCCGTCTCTACTAAAAATACAAAAAATTAGCCGGGTGTGGTGGTGGGCGCCCTGTAGTCCCAGCTACTTGGGAGGCTGAGGCAGGAGAATGGCGTGAACCTGGGAGGTGGAGCTTGCAGTGAGCCGAGATCGCGCCACTGCACTCCAGCCTGGGCGACAGAGAGACTCCGTCTCAAAAAAAAAAAAAATAATAATAATAATAATGTGTGTCTGGGCCAGGCGCGGTGGCTCATGCTTGTAATCCCCACAATCCCAGCACTTTAGGAGGCCAAGGCTGGAGGACTGCTTGAACCCAGGAGGTTTGCAGTGAGCTGTTATGATGCCACTGCACTCCAGCCTGGACCACAGAGCAAGACCCTACCTCTAAGAAAAAAAAATGCAGGGTGTCTTGCTTTCATCAGCATATATTTGAGTCCTCCTCTATGTCATGGAAGGTTCTAGGTGATACAGCAGCAAACAAAACATTTCTGCCTTTTTGGAACTAAGAGTGTAGTGGGCAAGGTGGGTAATTAAGAGGTCTAATGTTAGGCCCAGAAGGATAATGATGCAGAGTAAGCAGCCAGGGTGGAGGTTAGAATTTTAGACTTAGATAATCTGTGTAATAATATTATCTTTTTTTTTTTTTTTTTGAGACTGAGTCTTGCTGTGTTGCCCAGGCTAGAGTGCAGTGGTGTGATTTCAGCTCACTGCAGCATCGCCTCCTGGGTTCACATAATTCTCCTGATTCAGCCTCCCGAGTAGCTGAGATTACAGGTGCCCGCCACCAAGCCCGGCTAATTTTTGTATTTTTAGTAGAGATGGGGTTTCACCCTGGTCTCGAACTCCTGGCCTCAGGTGATCCGCCCACCTGGACTCCCAAAGTGTTGGGATTACAGGCGTGAGCCACCGTGCCCGGCTCTAATATTATCTTAGCTGGGGGTTCAGGAAGGCCTCTGAGCAGAGCCCTGAAAGGAGGTGAGGGAGTGAGCCAGTGAAAAACGTGGGAAGAATGTTCCAGGAGCAGGCGCTAAGGCCCTGAGGCAGGAGCTAGGTGTGGTGGAAGAGCCTGCTTAGCTGGAGAGGCGAGACAGACTGGTGGGAAAGGTCAGATAGGGAGTTGGGGGTCATGTACTTGGGCAAGGGTCTGTGGTGATCCCCCCAAATTTTTGTTTTGGCGCCCACATTCTGAATCTTTTTGTATTTGTCACTATGCTGTCAAATTTGCCTCTTGCCCATCACCTGGTCCTATCCTTTGTTTTTTTTTTTTGAGATAGGGTCTCCCTCTGTCACACAGGCTCGAGTACAGTGGCTTGATTACTGCTCACTGCAGCCTTGACCTCCCAGGCTCAAGTGATCCTCCCTCCTCAGCCTCCCGAGTAGCTGAGATTACAGGCACGTGCCACCACGCCCAGCTAATTTTTGTATTTTGTGTAGAGGTGGGGCTTCGCCATGTTCCCCACGCTGGTCTTGAACTCCTGGGCTCAAGCGATCTGTCTGCCTCAGCCTCCCAGAGTGCGGGGAATTACAGGCTTGAGCCACCATGCCCGGCCCTGTCCTACTTCTAGTGTCCCCTGTCTGGTTGACCGTCTGTCTCTGATCCGATTTCTGACCCTGACCTCTCCCATCTTCTTGATCCTCTTGTTACCCTGTTCCCCCAGCTGCCCGCTCACCCATTATCTTTCCCCCAGGTTCAAGGATGGCCCAGTCCCTGCCCATGAACCATCCCACCGCTATGGTGAGTGGGTGCCCTTGGATGAGCGGGGCTCGGTCTGGGAGTCAGGGGTGGTGTGTGCCACACCTTCCCTTCCCGATGACACCTGGGTTCTGTTGCAGATGACCAGGCCTGGGCCCGGCCCCCGAAGCCCCCTACTTTTGGGGAGTTCCTGTCCCAGCACAAAGCTGAGGCCAGCAGCCGCAGGAGGAGAAAGAGTAGTCGGCCCCAGGCCAAGGCAGCGCCCAGGGCCTACAGGTGGGGCACCCCTTCTGCGGGCTTGCACACCCCCAGGGCTCTCCGCAGGGCGTTCTCTTCTTTGGCTTGCTGTGAAGGTGTGGGTACATCTGTCTGTCCCTGTCTTTGTCTTGGCCCTGTCTATCTCGCAGGTCCGTGGTTTGAGGGGCTTGGGATCTGGCTCTTGGTTTTACCTTCATCTGTCCCCTTTCTGCCGTCACCCATCTCCTCTCCTGCTACCTGCCCCACTTTCATTCTGTCTTTGACACCTGGGGACACACATCTGCCATTCCCTCAGCCCTCCACCATGCCAGATGCTCTGGGCAGCTCCTCCCTAGGGAGGGTGGAGGCAGGAAGCCCCTTCCTCTTGTCTACTCTCCACCCAGGCATCACCCCTCCCTCTGTTCCCTCTAGTGACCATGATGACCGCTGGGAGACAAAAGAAGGGGCAGCATCCCCAGCCCCTGAGACTCCACAGCCTACTTCCCCCGAGACTTCCCCCAAGGAGACACCCATGCAGGTGAGGCTGGGCTGTGGTTCAGGGCATGGGCCTGGGGTGGGGGCTCAGGACCTGTGCTTTGCCCTGACTTGCCTGTGTCCCCAAAGCCACCCGAGATCCCAGCTCCTGCCCACCGGCCTCCTGAAGACGAGGGGGAAGAGAATGAGGGGGAAGAGGATGAAGAATGGGAGGACATAAGTGAGGATGAGGAGGAGGAGGAGATTGAGGCGGAAGAAGGTGATGAGGAGGAACCAGCCCAAGACCACCAAGCCCCAGAGGCTGCCCCCACCGGGATCCCCTGCAGTGAGCAGGCCCACGGAGTCCCCTTCAGTCTGGAGGAGCCCCTGCCGGAGCCCCAGGCCCCTGGCACGCCTTCCAGCCCTTTCTCACCACCCAGCGGCCACCAGCCTGTGTCCGATTGGGGTGAAGAGGTGGAGCTGAATTCTCCCCGGACCACCCACCCGGCTGGCGCCCTCTCTCCGGGTGAGGCCTGGCCTTTTGAGAGTGTATGAAGCTGGCTGCCTGTGTGTGTGTGTGTGTGTGTGTGTGCGCGCGTGCGCGTGCGCTAGAGGGGTGTGGCTGGTGGGGGACCCTTGGGGCTGGGCCCTGGGACCCAGTGTGCCCCACAGCCCTGTCGGCTGGAGGGGGTGGCGCAGCCCATGCTCTTCTGTACTGTCATGCCCGTCTCTGGAATGTCCACTCCCAGAGCCTGCCCCAGCCCTTTGAGCCCCCTCCCCAATAAAGAATTCACATCCTCCAATGACATTCCCCCAGGTGTGTCCTTGAACCCCCTTCAACTCCCCCTGGGCCTTCTCTCTTGGGGTGGGGAGATGTCAGGCGGGAAAGGGGGCTTGACTGGGGCTCCCCTTCCCTAGGAGGTGGCCAGTCAGCCCCTGCCTCCCCGGAGAGTGGGCCCAGCCTCCGAGGAACCCAGAAAGCTGAAGAGGAAGGGTCTGAGGCAACTCCAGGTGGGGGAGTGCATGGGGCATGGGATGGAGGCCGCTTCTTCCTCTTTCTCTGGGGCTGAGGGGCAGAGGGCTTGCGGGGAGTGGGGTGTGTGTGTGTAGGTAGCAGTTGGACCATAGAGGTGAGGTGAAAAGGGTGAGCTCGGATAGGGATGGGGGGCTGGAGCCGGGTGGCAGGGGTGGGGCAAAGGGGCAACTTTATGGGCCAAGCCAATAGGAATTTGGTATGGAGGTTGAGGAGGTGGGGTTAAGGAAAGGATTAGAATTTTGGAGTCGAGCTCAGGGGTTTTGGAAAGCACTGGTTTAAGAGTAATGGGGTGTGGATCGGATGCCTTGGCTCATGCCTGTAATCCCAGCTAATTGGGATGCGGGAGGATCGCTTGAACCTGGGAGGCGGAGGCTGCAGTGAGCCGAGATCGCTCCACTGTACGCCCACCTGGGCGACAGAGCAAGACTCCGTCTCAAAAAAGGTGGTTGGCGTTGGTGTACTAGGGCAGGAGCTAGAGGCAGACTTCGAAATTTGAACTGGCTCGAAAAGGCCAAAGAGATGGGCAAGGGCAGAAAACTGGATTTAACTGTGGCTGGGATTAGAGTTCTGAGGTGCAACCTAGTGGGGCAAATTAGAATAGACATGCGGACCCGATCAGCATTTTGGGACCGACGAAGTGCGAGCAAGAGGCCAAGCCCCTCTTCACCTACACTCCGTAGGAGTAAGATTTCGAATCTCAGATGGCCTCCCCTTCCCCCAGAGTGGGATTAGGATTTGGGGGGCAGAGCCAAGGAAGGACTGGTTAGAATAGCAGGAGTTGGCGAAGGAAAGGGGAGGGCATGTCCTCTGGGACTGGCTTGGTGGAGGTTGATGAAGGCCGTGAGATGGGGCGGGGGTGGGAGAGGACAGTTTGCAGCCGTGGGTGGCGCGGGGGCCCAGGCGCTCTGTCTTGGGTCACTTGTTGGTCGGGAGACAGATCTCGCCACACCCGCGTTTCCTCGATTGTAAACGGTTATGTTGGGAGTGTTTGCTGCTGCGTGGGTCCGCTGAGAGGATTAGTCTGGGCCCCGTAAACCGCTTAGCGCCAAGCCTGCTGTGGCAAGGGCTCGAACTGGATGAGAGGCGTGGCTAGACGGGGGAGGGGTCCTGGGCCGGGGGGAGGTGGGAAGACTGCTCCCCTCCGCTGACTCAGCCCCTTCTCTCCTCAGAGGCAGGCCCCGAAGGCCAGGAGACGGCGGAGATCACCGACTTCCAGAGGGTGCGTTTCTGCAAGGTGGTGGCGGCCCCTCCGCCGCCGGGGGCCGCTCGCTGACCGCGCCCGCCGGACCGCGGCCTCCGCGCTCTGCACTAACCTCCCACCGCCTCGCTCCTCTGTCCTCTGCTTCTGCCACATTCCAGCCAGGAGAGGGTTAAATCTAAGCGGGGAGGAGCCAGGGTCTGCGAGCCGGGCGGGGCCAGGGCAGTAGTCGGGTGCAGGCCCCACCAACGGGGGACGTCACGGCACTGGGACGGCTGGGACGCTTCCGCGTTAGTCTCCCATGGAGGCCCTGGGCGGCTCGAGCCAGTCTTCAGGCCGAATCTCCCGCCTCCAGGATTGCATCCGAGGCCTGGCAGCCGGTGACTCTTCCGAAGGGCTTGAATTACTCGGGCGCCAGCCCTGTCGTATTAAACGCAGTGCTTCCGCTCACCCTTGAACTGTGTTTCTGGAGGGGGCAGGCTGGGTCGCTGTGCTTGGCGGGCTTTTCTGTGGCGGAAGAGGCGGAAGGAAGGGGTCTTCCTCCACCCTTCTGATCCGTCTTCCCTCCCCCCTCCCGCAGGCCTCCCCGAATTCCTGAAGACGCTGCTGGGAGGGGACGGAAGCTTCCCCGCCTTGATGGGGAGGGGGCGTGAGGAGGGGTTTATCTGGATTTCCAGGCTGTGTTCTTTCTACCCCAGAGCCTAGTCTGGACCCCTTGGCTCTAGGGAGAGGGAAAAGCTGACGGTTGGGGAGGAGCTGGGAGAAGGGACGCGATTGCGGTGAGGGGCGGAGCTGGAACCTCGGGGCCTGAGGTGCTGAGGATACCTGAAAGCGGGCTGAGAGTGTGCTGGAGGAGGCGGGTCCCGTGGGGGCGGAGCTAGGCTGCCTGGGCGGGGCCGGAATCGTGACAGGCGGAGTTAGAGCGGGGGGCGGGGTCAGCGCGCGCGGGTGGGGCTCTGGTCATGGGTATGGGGCGGGGCCGTCAGCGGGGGCGTGGTCGGGGTGTTGCGCGGGAACCCGCCGGGGAGGAGAGCGGGGATTCCGGAACTAGAGTGTAGGAGCCAGAGGCCGTAGCGGGCAAGGCTCGAGCACTGGAGTAGAGCAGTCTGACAGGTAGAGAGAGAAGTGAGACTGGCTGCGGCACAGGGCAGGTTAGGGCTCCAGGCAGGGCTTGAGCGGGACGAGGGGGCGGGCTCCGAGGCGGGCTAGACGCCTGGGCTGGATGAAGTCCGAGTCTGGGAAGAGAACCGTGTTGTGGCGGGAGGAGGCGGTGATAGGGGTGGTGGGGCTAAGCGCGGGGGCGGGGCTGGAGCGAGGGGGGCGGGGTAGCACCTCCGCCTGTCGGTGGTGGGGCGGAGGCTGGAGGGGGTGGGCCTAGGATGCGGAGGCGGCAGCTCGCGTGGGGGCGTGATCATGCCTGGCGGGGGCGGGGCCGGAGGCGGGCGGTTTAGAGAGCGGGGCGGTCCTGCGGGGTGGGGGCGGGGCCTGGCAGGGGCGGGGCCTGTGCGAGCTGCGGCGCGGAGCCGAGTGAGCTGCGGGGATGCGGGGGACCAGCTGCGTGGGCGGCGGCGCCGAGAGCCCCGGCGGCGCGGGGCTGAGCGAGGGCCCGCGGGGGCGCTGGCTGCGCTTGGCTCCGGTATGCGCCTACTTCCTCTGTGTCTCGCTGGCTGCCGTGCTGCTCGCCGTGTACTACGGTCTCATCTGGGTACCCACGCGGTCTCCCGCGGCACCCGCCGGCCCACAGCCCAGCGCGCCGTCCCCTCCGTGTGCTGCCCGCCCGGGCGTGCCGCCTGTCCCGGCGCCCGCCGCTGCCTCCGTCTCCTGCCTCCTGGGAGTCCCCGGCGGGCCGCGACCCCAGCTCCAGCTGCCGCTGAGCCGCCGCCGCCGCTACAGCGACCCTGACCGCCGTCCGAGCCGCCAGACACCCAGAGAGACGCCAGAGGCCGCGGAGGGGCGAGGACCCGGGTAACTCTCTCTTCCACCCCAACCCGGATCTCCAGCCCTCGAGAGCTCTGTGCTCCACGCCGAGGATGCGCCGTCTCTGGATGGGTCGGGCCTTCTTCCTAATGACATCGCCCAGCGTCTCTGGAGCCGTCATCCCGCGGAATGGGGGCCCAGGGGGTGTTAGCTCGGGGCCTTGCCTCTTGCAGCTCCTCTGTGGTCAGGCCGGGTCCTCCAGCATCAGGAAGATCCCATCCTGAGCTCTGTCTCCTGCCCCTCCTGCTGTGGGATGCTGAGCACAGAGCCCACAGCCCATCTGCCTCTTCACCTCCCTGAATCCGTGTCCATCTGCAATAAACCACAGCCTCGGCTGCCTCGTGCTGTGTCTGTCCTGTTGTCTGCAGAGATGCCTCCCCTCCCAAGTTTGTGTGGGAAAGACCTTCCTGGGGTGTGGCCTTTGTCTGTTTTGTCCTGGGTGGGCTGTTCCCCTTTCTTAAGGAGCTCTTCTTTTCTTGGGGTAGGGAGAAGAGGCTTAGCAGCAGCAGGGCCTTTGAAGGTCAGACAGTGGGAAGGGCTTCCCAGTTTTTTGTGTGCTTGGAGCAAAGGACAAATGTCTCTGGGGAGAAGCAGAGTGTCTGCCCTCGTGTTACAGCACAGGATTCAAGAGGAGGGGTGGGGTGATTTAGGACAATAGCTGGGGTTCTGGGAATTGCTGTTGGTGTAATTATCATGTCAGGGACAGAGGCTGAATCACCCAGGGATCTCAGTTGGCTGCCGAGAGGGAACGATGCTGGCCCACTTCCTGGGGTCAGAGAGATGAGAGTGGATGGAGGTGGCGGTGGTGTTGCTTCTCAGCCTGTCTGGAAATCTCAGAGCCAATGACCAAAGCGCTGTGCTGCCTTGGAAGACTGGTGCAGCCTCTCTGGCCTGGGGCGCTGCTAGGAAACCAAGGCCGGGAAACTGAGGCCTAGCTTCTGGGCAAGGAGTCCGAGGTGGGGAGGCCATGTTCCATCCTGGAAGACTGAGGCCTGGCTCTGGACAGGGCCTGGGATCTGACATGCAGGAAGCTGGTTCCTGTCCAGCCTCCCCGCTTGAGCTGGAGGCCTTCCCAGGAGAGTGAGGCTGAGCATCTTCTCCCACACTGTGGCTCCTGGAGATCTGTGGAGGTGGTTAGGAAGGTCATCTGCTCTGCTCACCTCCCCTTTACCCCACCACCACTCCCCAGAGGGTGGCTGTGAAGGGGAATCTAGGAAGCCAGCACTTCTTTATAGTCAGCATAGGTGATAGTTAGGGGCACTGACTGGGGCGAGACTACTCGGGTTCAAATTCCAGCTCCTCTCATTACAAACTGTGTGACTTTGGGCAGGTCACTCGACTTCTGTGTTTCTTTTTTTTTTTTGAGTTGGAGTCTTGCACTGTTGCCCAGGCTGGAGTGCAGTGGCATGATCTCGCTCACTGCAACCTCCGCCTTCTGGTTCAGGTGAGTCTCCTGCCTCAACCTCCCGAGTAGCTGGGATTACAGGTGCCCACCACCACACCCAGCTAATTTTTTTTTTGTATTTTTTTTTTATTATTTTATTTTTATTTTGAGAGAAGTCTCACTCTTGTCCCCCATACTTGAGTGCAATGGCTCGATCTCTGCTCACTGCAACCTCCACCTCCCAGGTTCAAACAATTCTCCTGTCTCTGCCTCTCAAGTAGCTGGGATTAAGGCCCCTGCCACCATGCCTGGCTAATTTTTGTATTTTTTAGTAGCGACGCGGTTTCACCATGTTGGCCAGGCTGGTCTCAAACTCCTGACCTCGTGATTTGCCTGCTTGGGTCTCCCAAAATTCTGGGATTACAGGCATGAGCCACCACACCCGGCCTCTGTTTCTTTTTTTTTTTTTTCTTTTGAGACGGAGTCTTGCTCTGTCGCTCAGGCTGGAGTGCAGTGGTGCAATCTCGGCTCACTGCAAGCTCCGCCTCCTGGGTTCATGCCATTCTCCTGCTTCAGCCTCCTGAGTAGCTGGGATTACAGACGCCCGCCACCACGCCCGGCTAATTTTTGTATTTTTAGTAGAGATGAGGTTTCATCATGTTGGTCAGGCTGGTCTCAAACTCCTGACCTAAGGTGATTCGCCCACCTTGGCCTCCCAAAGTGCTGCGATTACAGGCGTGAGCCACTGCGCCCAGCCTTACAACTTATTTAAAATTTTTAAACTTTTTTTGTTTGTTTAATAGAAATGGGGTTTCACACTATGTTAGCCAGGCTGGTCTTGAACTCCTGGGCTTAAGTGATCTTCCTGCCTTGGCTTCCCAAAGCCCTGGAATTATAGGCATGAGCCACTGTGCCTGGCCCTGCCTCTGTAGTTCTGTAGAATGAAGATGCTAATGGTACTTCTTCATAGACTTGCTCTGAGGAATAAATAAACTGGTGATCTCAAGCCCTGAGAACGATGTCACATGTTCTCTCCACCACCTCTGTCCCTCAGGGTTTAAAAGCCCCAGCTGGGATCCTCTGGGGATAGCAAGTCAGTCCAAAGCCCTGGCCACCAGCAAATGGTGAGTTTGAGGGAGGGGCCTCTCCATTTCGGTTCCCACTGGCCCCCCTCTCTTTGGTTTTCATCTCTCTTCTCCCAGCCCCATTTTTTCCTACTCTTTCGTTTCCTTGTTTCTGTGTGTCCTGGCTCTTTTCTCTTTCTGTGTTTGTCTCTCTGCGTCTCAGTCTTTCTGTGTCCTGTGTATCTCTCTGGTGTCTCTTGGTATTGTTTCTCTCTCCCACTCTGTATGTCTCTGACTCATTCTGTGTCCTCTTCCCTGTTGCTCTCTGTCCCCAGCTCATTCTTTTTTTTTTTTTTTTTTAGATGGAGTCTTGCTCTGTTATCCAGGCTGGAGTGCAGTGGCGCTGGGATTACAGGCGCCCACCACCATGCCCGTATAATTTTTGTATTTTTAATAGAGGGTTTCACCAGAGTGGCCAGGCTAGTCTTGAACTCTTGACCTCAAGTGAGCTTCCCGCCTCGGCCTCCCAAAGTGCTGGGATTACAGGCGTGAGACACTGTGCCCAGCCCCAGCTGATTCTCTTTCTTCTCTTCTCCACACTTATCTTACCCCAACACTTTCTTCCACCTTGCTCCCCTTCCCCTGCCCCCGCATCCCACAGCTTCCAGGTCCCTAGTCTCAGTGTCCCCTATCTCCTTCCCTTTATCTCTTCCTTTTCTCCTCCTGTTTCTCTTGGTTTCTCTTTTGGTCTCCATTGTTTAATCTTCCTTTTAACAAATGTTTTTTGAGGCTGGGCACAGTGGTTCTTGCTTGTAATCTCAGCACTTTGGGAGGCCAAAGCCAGAGGATCACTTGAGGCCAGAAGTTAGAGACCAGTCTGTGTAACACAGCAAGACTTCATCTCGACAAAAAATTAAAAAATTAGCCGGGTGTGGTGGTGCATGCCTGTAGTCCCAACTACCCAGGAGGCTGAGAGGAGAGGATTGCTTGAGTCCAGGAGGTCGAGGCTGCAGTGAGCTATGATTGCACTACTTCACTCCAGCCTGGGAAACAGCAAGATCCTGTCTCTAAAAAACTAAAAAAAAACCCACCCAAAACCCACAATTATTTTTTGAGCATTTGCTGTGTGCCAAAGCTTATTTTAAACACTGGAGACACAGGAGTGAATAAAACAGGCAAAAATTCCTGCTCTCAGCTGGGCGTGATGGCTCATGCCTGTAACCCCAGCACTTTGGGAGGCCAAAGCAGGAGGATCACTTGAGGTCATGAGTTTGAGACCATCCTGAACAACATAGTGAGATCCTGTCTCTACAAAAAATACAAAAATTAGCCGGGCATGGTGGTGCGTGCCTTGTAGTCCCAGCTACTCGGGAGGCTGAGGTGAGGGGATTGCTTGGAGGTCAAGGCTGCAGTGAGCTGTGACTGCACCACCACACTCCAGCCTGGGCAAGAGAGCAAGACCCTGTCTCAAAAAAAAAAAAAAAAATCCCTGCTGTCAATGGAACTGAATATTAGTGGGAACACAGACAAGAAATTCAGTTAATAGCCGGGTGCGGTGGCTCATGCCTGTAATCCCAGCACTTTGAGAGACCTAGGAGGGCGGATCACCTGAAGTCAGGAGTTCCAGACCAGCCTGGCCAACATGGTGAAACCCTGTCTCTACTAAAAATACAAAAATTAGTTGGGCGTGGTGGTGGGTGCCTGTAATCACATCTACTTGGGAGGCTGAGGCAGGAGAATTGCTTTGAATCCAGGATGGGGAAGTTGCAGTGAGCCAAGGTCGCACCACTGCATTCCAGCCTGGGTGACAGAGTGAGACTCTGTCTCAAAGAAAGAAAAAAAAAAATTCCTGTTCTTAATGGAACTAAATATTAGTGGGGACAAAGACAAGAAATGTGATTCATAACTTTGAGTGAAAGCAGGGTAAGGGTGATGGGGATGATGGAGGGGCTGGTTACTGGGTAGAAGCCCAAGACTGGTGAGGGTGAGGGTGAGGCTGGCAGGTCTCTGGGGGCTGAGGGAACAGTGAGTGCAAAAACCTTCGGGGTGGTGTGCCTGGCTTGTTGAAAGAATAGCGAAGAGGCCAGAGTGGCTGAAGCAAGAGGGAGTGGGGAGAGCAAGAGGAGGAGGTGAGGCAAGAGAGGACAGGCAGCTTGATCAGGGCCTCATGGACCACAGAGTGCAATTTTTTTTTTTTTTTTTTTTTGAGACAGTCTTACTCTGTCACCTAGGCTGGAGTGCAGTGGCGCGATCTCGGCTCACTGCAACCTTCATCTCCCTGGTTCAAGTGATTCTCTCGAGTCTCAGCCTCCTGAGTAGTTGGGATTTCAGGCACGTGCCACCACACCCAGGTAATTTTTGTATTTTTAGTAGAGACAGGGTTTCGCCATGTTGCTCAAGCTGGTCTCAAACTCCTGACCTCAAGTGATCCACCCGCCTCAGCCTACCAGAGTGCGGGGATCGCAGGCGTGAGCCACTGTGCCCGGCCACAATGTGCACTTTGGATGAGGTGGGAGCCATGGGAGGCTTCTGAGGTGAGGAGGGTGTGCGCTGATTGAGATATCAAGACCTTCTGACTGCGATGTGGAGAATGGACTGCAGGGGGCGATGGTGGAAGCCGGGAGCCCAATGAGGACACCACTGCCCTGGTTCAGGTGAGAGACCATGGTGGCTGTGCTAGAGTGTTGGCTGGGGAGGAGGGGAGAAGTGGTCAAAAATCCGTGTTTGGGCTGGGTGCAGAGGCTCACACCTGCGATCACCTCCCAGCACCCTGGGAGGCCAAGGCAGGAATATCACTTGGGCCCAGGCGTTCAAGCCCAACCTGGGCAACATAGTGAGACCCCGTCTCTACAAAATAAAAATAAACTTTTTTTTTTAAATGAAAAAAGTAAAAGTAAGGCATGGTGGCTCATACCTGCAATCCCAGCATTTTGGGAGGCTGAGGCTGGAGAAACGTTTGAGCTCAGGAGTTCAAGACTAGCCTGGGCAACATAGCGAGACCCCATCTGTACACTAAATAAAAAAAAAAATCAGCCAGGCGTGATGGCTTGTGCCTGTAGTCCCAGCTATTCTGGAGGCTGAGGCAGAAGGATTGCTTGAGTTAAGGAGTTGAGGCTGCAGTGAGCTGTGATTGTACCACTGCACTCCAGTCTGGGTGACAGAGTGAGACCTTGTCTCAAAAAAAAAAAAAAAGTGTGTGTGTTGTGTGTGTATACTGATAAAAATACACATAGCATAAAGGTTACCATTTTAATCATCTTACCATCTTTTTTTTTTTTTTTTTTTTTGAGACAGAGTCTTGCTCTGCCACCCAGGCTGCAGTGCAGTGGGGCGATCTCTGCTCACTGCAACCTCCACCTCCCAGGTTCAAGTGATTCTCCTGCCTCAGCCTCCTAAGTAGCTGGGATTACAGGTATGTGCCACCATGCCCAGTTAATTTTTGTATTTTTAGTAGAGACGAGGCTTCACCATATTGGCCAGGCTGGTCTCAAACTCCTGACCTCAGGTGATCCACTGCCTTGGCCTCCCAAAGTGCTGGGATTACAGGCATGAGCCACTGTGCCTGGCCCATTTTAACCGCTTTAAAGTGCACAGTTCTGTGGCACTAAGTACATTTACAGTGTTGTGCAACCATCACCACCATTCATCTTTAAAATGTTTTCGTCTTCCCAAAATGAAACCCCGTACCCATTAAACACCATCTCCCCATTCCCCCTCCCCTCAGCCCCTGGCAAGCACTCATCTACTTTCTGTCTATATAAATATGCCTGTTCTGGACATTTTATATAAAAGCAATCATAACATACAGGGCCTTTTGTGTCTGGCTTATTTCACTTAAGTCATGTTTTCTTTTTTTTTTTTTTTTTGAGATGGAGTCTTGCTCTGTCGCCCAGGCTGGAGTGCAGTGGCGCAATCTCGGCTCACTGTAAGCTCTGCCTCCCGGGTTGATGCCATTCTCCTGCCTCACCCTCCTGAGTAGCTGGGACTACAGGTGCTGGCGACCACGCCCGGCTAATCTTTTGTGTTTTTAGTAGAAATGAGGCTTCACTGTGTTAGCCAGGATGGTCTTGATCTCCTGACCTGGTGATCTGCCCGCCTCGGCCTCCCAAAGTGTTGGGATTACAGGCGTGCGCCACCGCGCCCGGCCGTAGCGTAATGTTGTCAAGGCTTTTCTGGGTGAAAGCAAGTATCAGTGCTTCATTCCTTGTTTTTTTTTTTCTTTTTTCTTTTTTGAGACGGAGTGTTGCTCTGTCACCAGGCTGGAGTGCAGTGGTGCGATCTCGGCTTACTGCAACCTCTGCCTCCCAGGTTCAAGTGATTCTTCTGCCTCAGCTTCCCTAGTAGCTGAGACTACAGGCGCGTGCCACCACGCCCAGCTAGTTTTTTTTGTGTTTTTAGTAGAGACGGGGTTTCACCATGTTAGCCAGGCTGGTCTCAATCTCTTGACCTCAAGATCCACCTGCCTCGGCCTCCCAAAGTGCTGGGATTACAGGGGTGAGCCACTGTGCCCGGCTGCTTCATTCGTTTTTATGGCTAAATAACATTCCATTGGCCGGGCGCAGTGGCTCACGCCTGTAATTCCAGCACTTTGGGAGGCCGAGGTGGGTGGATCACCTGAGGTCAGAATCAAGACCAGCCTGGCCAACATGGTGAAACCCAGTGTCTACTAAAAACACAAAAATTAGCCAGGTGTGATGGTGCACACCTGTAATCCCAGCTACTCAGGAAGCTGAGGCAGGAGAATCGCTTGAACCAGGAGTTGGAGGTTGCAGTGAGCTGAGATCACACCACTGCACTCCAGCCTGGGCGAGAGCGAGACTCTGTTTCGGAAAAAAAATTTCCATTGTATGGATAGGCCACATTTTGCACATTTTGTTTATCCGTTCATTTGTTGATGGACAGTTGGGTTGCTTCCACCTTCTGGCTATTGTGAATAGTGCTGCTATGAGCATGCATGTACAATATTTTGTTTGAACTTTTTTTTTTGGGGGCAGAGTCTTGCTCTGTTGCCCAGGCTGGAGTTCAGTGATGCAGTCATAGCTCACTGCAGCCTCCAACTCCTGGGCTCAAACAATCCTCCTGCCTCAGCCTCCTGAGGAGCTGGGACTACAGGTGTGCGCCACCATGCCTGGCTAAATTTTTATTTTTTTTGTAGAGACAGGATCTCCCTATGTTGTCCAGGCTGGTTTTGAATTCCAGGGCTCAAGTGATCCTCCTGTCTTGGCCTCCCAAAGTGTAAGAGATTACAGGCATGAGCTACCATGCTCCGCCTGATAATCTGTGTTTCATTTATGGAGGAACTACCAAACAAAATCTGTATATATATATATATTTTTTGAGACGGAGTTTGGCTCTTGTTGCCCAGGCTGGAGTGCAATGGTGCGATCTTGGCTCACTGCAACCTCCGCCTCCCAGGTTCAAGCGATTCTCCTGCCTCAGCCTCCCGAGTAGCTGGGATTACAGGCATGTGCCACCACGCCTGGCTAATTTTGTATTTTTAGTAGAGATGGGGTTTCTCCATGTTGGTCAGGCTGGTCTTGAACTCCTGACCTTAGGTGATCCGCCCACCTCAGCCTCCCAAAGTGCTGGGTTTACAGGCATGAGCCACTGCGCCTGGCCTACAAAATCTGTATATATTTTGAAGCTACACCCGACTGGATTGGCTGTGGGTTGTGGGAGAGGTCAAGTCGGATGGAAGGTTGGGCCTGTGCACCTGGGGAGATGGGGAGCCCTTTGCTGAGACCAGAAACTGGGGGAGCATCAGGGTGGGGGTGTTTAGTGCATTCTCCTCTTCTTCTTCCCTTTTCTCTCTCCTCCAATTCCGAATTATATTGGTTAAAAACTGACCAGGTGCGGTGGCTGACGCCTGTAATCCCAGCACTTTGGGAGGCTGAGGTGGGTGGATTGCCTGAGGTTGGGGGTTCGAGACCAGCCTGGCCAGTATGGTGAAAACCTGTCTCTACTAAAAATACAAAAATTAGCCAGGTGTGGTGGCAAGCACCTGTAGTCCCAGCTACTCGGGAAGCTGAGGCTTCCCGGTTCAAATGATTATCCTGCCTCAGCCTCCCGAGTAGCTGGGACTACAGTTGCATGCCACCACGCCTGGCTAATATTTGTATTTTTAGTAGAGACGGGGTTTCACCATGTTGGCCAGGCTGGTCTCAAACTCCTGACCTCAGGCGATCCACCCGCCTTGGCCTCCCAAAGTGCTGGGATTACAGGCATGAGCCACTGCCCCCAGCACTTTTTTTTTTTTTTTGAGACGGAATCTTGCTCTGTTGCCCAGGCTTGGGTGCACAGTGGCACAATCTCAGTTTACTGGAACCTCTGTCTCCCAGGTTCAAGTGTTTCTTGTGCCTCAGCCTCCCGAGTAGCTGGGATTACAGGCACGCGCCACCATGCCCAGGTAATTTTTGTGTTTTTAGTAGAGATGGTGTTTCACCATGTTGGCCAGGCTGGTCTTGAACTCCTGACCTCCTGTGATCCACCCTCCTCGGCCTCCCAAAGTGCTGGGATTACAGGCGTGAGCCGCCATGCTTTGTCTGAGCCTCTGCTTTTAACCTCTCTCTGGTGTCACTGGGGACTGTCAGTTTGCGTTCTCGGGGGAGCAGATGCCAAGACCGGATTAGATGTGCAACAAGTTTGTTGGGGGAAATGTCTGTGAGGGATAAAGCAGGAAGGAGCAGGAGTGCGTGTGTGGCAGGGAGGACCTTCAGACATCATGAGGGTCTGAGAGCTAGGAAAAGAGTGAGGGAAGAAGCATGGGACAAGCGTCGGGCTGCAGTGTAGTTCTCAGAAAGTCTGGTGGGGAAGTGTTTATAAGGGGGTGGGTCCCTGAGCATAGGTTGACCATCAGTGGATTCCTGGGTTGGGCAGCAATGGGTACTAAACCTCACTTGTGTTCTGGCATGGTCTGGGAGCAGCCCAAGGAAGGCATGGATGGTCTTGGCACCCCTGTGGTGGGGGCTGTCGGCTGGCCTCGGGGCAACAGGATCACTTAAAGGGAGAACTGGCCAGGCGTGGTGGCTTACACCTGTAAATCTAGCACTTTGGGAGGTCGAGGTGGGAGGATCGCTTGAGGCCAGGAGTTGACCAGCCTGGGCAACATAGCAAGACTCCATCTCTACAAAAACAAAACGCTCAGCAGTGCCTTTCCGTGGCTGTCAAAGGGACCTAAACTGTTCCCAGGTTTTTGGTGCAGAGTTGGCCCCGTCCCTAAGCTGCTTCCCCTCAAGGTTTCCAGGCCTGGAAACCTTGACAGGCCTGTCAAGTTTGTCAGGAGTACCCTGACAGGCAGGCACCTGTGAGCAGCTCATTGCCGCCCCTGGGGGCTAAGGAGGCCAGGCCCCTACTGGAGAACTGAAGGGCTTTCCTTCAATCTGATTGGATCAGCATGGGGTCATATGAGAATCTCAGAACCAATGCCTATGCCAGAGGATCCTCAGGTGCTGGTTGGTTAAGGCTTGGATTCCTGAATCACTCATGGGCAAGTGGAGGCTGTATTACTATGAAGGTTTAAACCAGTCGGGACCCAGCCATGGATCCGGCCTCAGCCCCTCGACAACCCAACTAGGCAGCACGACTGCAAGGGCTGGGGCTGCCAAGAGGGGGCGCTCGAGGGTCGTCATTTCTCTGGATCTTAACCACCCAACCCCAATCTGGAATGGAAAATTTACACCTAGAGCAGGAGTATATGTGGATGCCAGGTAATAGGGCTTGCTAATCAAATCTGGTATTTGCAATTCCGAATTCCAAAAAGCTCAGCCAGGCCGGGCGCAGTGGCTCTCGCCTGTAATCCCAACACTTTGGGAGGTTGAGGTGGGCGGATGGCTTTGAGCCCAGGAGTTTGAGACCAGCCTGGGCAACGTGGAGAAACTCAGTCTCTACAAAAAATGCAAAACAATCGCCGGGCGTGGTGATGTGCGCCTGTAGTCCCAGCTACTCAGGAGGCTGAGCTGGGAGGATCGCTTGAGCCCGGGATTTTGAGGCTGCAGTGAGCGGCGATGGCACCACTGCACTCCAGCTTGGGTAACAAGAGTGAGACCCTGTCTCAGAAACAAACAACAACAACAAAAAAACCCCACTCACCCAAGCATTTTTGGGGGGTATGTTTGCCCCAGTGTTACATGGTGGCAAATGAAGTAATATGAGCTATTTATACTTGTTATTTATCTTTAGTGTGAATATTCACTTTTTTTTTTTTTTGAGACAGGATCTCACTCTTGTCACCCAGACTGGAGTGCAATGGCCTGATCTCAGCTCACTGCAGCCTCCGCCTCCCAGGTTCAAGCAATTCTCCTGCCTCAGCCTCCCGAGTAGCCGGGATTACAGGCACGCACCACCACGCCTGGCTAATTTTTATTTTTAGAAGAGACAGGGTTTCACCATGTTGGCCAGGCTGGTCTCGAACTCCTGACCTCAGGTGATCCACCTGCCTCGGCCTCCCAAAGTGCTGGGATTACAGGCGTGAGCCACCACGTCCACTATGCCCAGCCCTGAATATTCACATTTTTTGCTGCAAAAATATTACCACGTCTGATGGGAGAGAAGGGGGCGCCTGCATCAGGCCTCTGAGAGTGTTACATAATGCATGGTATTCACTCAAAATTGCCTTTCTAAAATTGGAACAATTCTGAGTTCTGCAACTCATCTATCCCCAAGGACTTCTGCTAAGGGCTTGTGGACCTGTAATTTGGCCCACTGCCAAACCTAGATTCATCTTAATTATTTGCTCAACATTTATTTAATGGCTCAGGGAAAAAACTAACTTTCTGGTAATTTTTTAAAAGTAGAGAATGACGTTCATTTAGTAAGTTCCCATTGTCAATGACATGCTATTTTTAGTGTTGTGTGGTTAGGCGAATGTGTGTTTGTGTTTGTGTTTGTGACGGCCTGGATGAGTGTGTCTGTGCATGAGGGTGTGTTTTTGTGTGACTGAGTGTGTATATGTGAGTCTGTGTGAGTATGTAAGTGTGAATGTGTGTATTTGACTGTTTCAGTGTGCGTCTGTGTGATTGGGTATATAAAAGTGTGTTTGCTCCTCTAATCGCAGCACTTTGGGAAGCCGAGGTGAGAGGATTGCTTCAGCCCAAGTTCAAGACCAGTCTGGGCAATATAGCAAGACCAAGTTTCTACAAAATATTAAAAGATTAGCAGATTAGCGGGGTGCGGTGGCGTGCACCTGTGGTCCCAGCTACTTGGGAGGCTGAGGCAGGAGGCTCTCTTGAGCCTAGGAGGTCAAGGCTGCAGTGAACTGTAATTGCACCGCTGCAATCCAGCCTGGGCAGTGACAGAGCGAGGTCCTGTGTCAAAAAAGTATGCATGCATGTCTAGTTGAGTCTGTGTGTGATTGTACATTGAGTGTGACTGTGGGTCTGTGTGTGTGTGCGCGCGTGTGTGAGAACGTGTATGAGAAGAGGCATGGTGCAGGGTTTAAGGTTTATATACTGAAAGAAAGTTCTCATTTCAGGCGACATCTGTGCCCTCTGCTATTAGAATTTCAGCGGACTGCACAAAATCAGCAGAGAAATGGTGTGCTGTCAAGCAATACCCTTTTTGTCCACTAGAGGTCGCCTGTCTACTTTGAGCAGAGGAAACTAATCTATATTTTTACATTTAGTTGCTGGGAGTTTGCAGACACTTCCAGAGATGTGGGAGGTAGGAGTGTGGGGATGAGAGGTGGAGACGTGTGTGTGTGTGTGTGTGTGTGTGTGTGTGTGTGTGTATGTGTAGTTTAGCTATTGCTTTTACTCACCTCAGCTGTACATAGAGCAGTGATCCTCAAACTTACTAGTCTCAAGACTCATTCTTTCTTTTTTAGACAGGGTCTTGCCCCGTTGCCCAGGCTGGAGTGCAGTGGCCTGCTCATGGCTCACTGAAGCCTTGAACTCCTGGGCTCAAGCGATCCTCCCATTTCAGCCTCCCAAGTAGCTGGGACCACAGGCATGCACCACTATGTCTAGCTAATTTTTAAAATATTTAGAAGAGATGGGGGGTCTTGCTATGTTGCCCAGGCTGGTCTTGAACTCCTAGACTGAAGCCATCCACCTGTATCGGCCTCCCAAAGTGCTGGGATTGCAGGTGTGAGCCACCACACCTGGGTGAGATGAATACTATTATAAAAGAGCAAGTTCAGCCCCCTTTTGCCTCTTTGCCCTTCTGCCCTCTGCTATGTGAAGATAAAGCATTCCTGCTCTGTGGAAGGTACAACATTCAAGGAGGTATCTTGGCTTCAGAATCACCCAACCTGCCAGTACCTTGACATTGGACTTCCCAGCCTCTAGAACCATGAGCTAATACATTTCTCTTTATAAATTACCCAGGCTGTGGTGTTATTTTATTTTTTATTTTTATTTATTTATTTATTTTTGAGACAGAGTCTCACTCTTGTTGCCCAGGCTGGAGTGCAGTGGCGCAATCTCAGCTCATTGCAACCTGAGCCTCCCGGGTTCAAGCGATTCTCCTGCCTCAGCCTCCCGAGAAGCTGGGATTGTAGGCACCCGCCACCATGCCTGGCTAATTTTTGTTTGTATTTTTAGTAGGTACGGGGTTTCACCATGTTGGCCAGGCTGGTCTCAAACTTCTGACCTTAGGTGATCCACCTGCCTTGGCTTCCCAGTTTCCCAAAGTGTTGGGATTACAGGTGTGAGCCACTGCACCCAGCCTGTAGTATTTTTTTGGGGGGATGAAGTTTTGCTCTTGTCACCCAGGCTGGAATGCAATGGCATGATTTCAGCTCACTGCAACCTCCGTCTCCTGGGTTCAAACGATTCTCCTGCCTCAGCCTCCCTAGTAGTTGAGATTAGAGGTGCCCGCCACCACGTCCGGCTAATTTTTATATTTTTAGTAGAGACAGGGTTTCATCATGTCGGCCAGGCTGGTCTCGAACTCCTGACTTTACGTGATCCACCCGCCTCAGCCTCCCACAGTGCTTGGATTACAGTTGTGAGCCACTGCGCCCGGCCTGTGGTATTATTTTATAGCAGCGCTGAATGGATGGAGACAATCGTTGGTCCTAATCCTCAATGTGATGATATTGGGAGGTGTGGCCTTTTGGAATTAGTGCCTTTTTTTGTTGTTTTTTGTTTTTTGAGTCTATCGCCCAGGCTGGAGTGCAGTGGCACGATCTCTGCTAACTGCAGCCTCCACCTCCCGGGTTCAAGCAATTCTCATGAAACCCCGTCTCTACTAAAAATACAAAAAAAAAAAAAAAATTAGCCAGGCTTGGTGGTGGGCACCTGTAATCCCAGCTACTTGGGAGGCTGAGGTAGGATAATCACTTGAACCTGGGAGGAGGAGTTTGCAGTGAGCTGAGATCACGCCACTGCACTCCAGCCTGGGCCGTAGAGCTAAACTGAGTCTAAAAACAAACAAACAAACAACACCAAATGTACCCATGAAGTGAGTTTAACAGGCTATTAAATAAGTTTCCTTAGGAGACTGAGGTCCCTTAAAGGGGGGACAGCAATATGTGACAAGTGTGTCCCTATTCTAAAGAGGACTATTAAATCATCTGGCAGCCAGGCGAGGTGGCTCATGCCTGTAATTTCAGCACTTTGGGAGGCCGAGGTGGGTGGATCACTTGAGGTCAGGAGTTTGAGACCAGCCTGGCCAACATGGTGAAACCCTGTCTCTACTAAAAATACAAAAATTAGCTGGGCGTGGTGACAGGTGTCTGTAATCTCAGCTACTCAGGAGTCTGAGGCAGGACAATTGCTTGAACCTAGAAGGCAGAGGTTGCAGTGAGCTGAGATTGTGCCACTGTACTCCATCATGGTGACAGAGTGAGACTGTTTCTTTAAAAAATAATGAAAAAGCTGGGCGCGGTGGCTCACTCGTGTAATCCCAGCACTTTGGGAGGCCGAGGTGGGCGTGTCAAGAGGTCAGGAGTTCAAGACCAGCCTGGCCAACATGGCAAAACCCCGTTTCTACTAAAAATACAAAAATTAGCTGAGCATGGTGGCGGGCACCTGTAATCCCAGCTACTCCGGAGGCTGAGGCAGGGGAATTGCTTGAACCTGGGAGGCAGATGTTGCAGTGAGCCGAGATAACGCCATTGCACCCCAGCCTGGGTAGCAAAAGCAAAACTCCATCTCAAAAAAAAAAAAAAAAAAAGATAAATAATCTGGATATGACTTCCTCAAAGCTCTGGCCTTAAAATATTTTTTGACCTTTAGCCAACTTCTCAAATATGTGTGTGTATATATATATATATATATATATATATATATATATATATATACACATACACACACACACGCACACACATATATATATACACACACACATATATATAAATTTATATAGCCAGCCTATATAAATATTATCAAGATTTCTTTGGGCTGCATGTTGTGGCTCATGCCTGTAATCCCAGCACTTTGGGAGGTGGAAGTGGGAGGATGGCTTGAGCTTAGGAGTTTGAGACCAGTGTGGCCAACATAGTAAGACCCCATGTCTACTTCTTTTAACAAAATATAAATTTTGTTAATAAAGAATATTTCTGGCCAGGTGTGGTGGCTCATGCCTGTAATCCCAGCACTTTGGGAGGTTGAGGTGGGCATATCACCTGAGGTCAGGAGTTTGAGACCAGCCTGGCCAACATGGCGAAACCCTGTCTCTACTAAAAATACAAAAATTACCTGGGCGTGGTGGCAGGCGCCTGTAATCCCAGCTCCTTGGGAGGCTGAGGTAGGAGAATCAGTTGAACCTGGGAGGCGGAGGTTGCAGTGGGCCGAGATCGCACCACTGCACTCCAGCCTGGGAAACAGAGTGAGACTCCATCTCAAAAAAAAAAAAAAAAAAAAAAATTTGTTTGGGAAGGGTTGTAGGAATGCTGCCCATGATGATGATGAGATAGGTGCTTCTCCCCATCTCAAGCCAAGTGAGAGAAAGTTCTAGAAAACCCGGCATGTTTTCCCTGGAGTTTGGAGGACATGATGACACCGTTGTAGAGCTCCAGTAATTTTTTTTTTTTTTTAATGAAGTCTCACCCTGTCGCCCAGGCTGGAGTGCAATGGCATGATTTTGGCTCACTGCAACCTCTGCCTCCCGGGTTCAAGCGCTTCTTCTGCCTCAGCCTCCCGAGTAGCTGGGATTACAGTTGCCTGCCACCACGCCTAGCTAATTTTTTGTATTTTTAGTAGAGATGGGGTTTCTCCATGTTGGTCAGGCAGGCCTGGAATTCCCGACCTCAGGTAATCCGCCCACCTGGGCCTCCCAAAGTGCTGGGATTACAGGCATGAGCCACTGCACCCGGTCCTGCTTTTTTATTAAAAGGGAGCTGTCTCTGAAATGTCATACAAGTAAAGGGTCTCATAAGTCTCCAAAGGTTCAGAAATTGTGGTTGTGCTACATGAACACAACCTTCAATGAGAAGCCTATTGTTCAGATTGTCCATCTGTCATGGTAATTTGTTGCCCTGGTCCTAAAGTTGTGATTGAAATTGAATTTTTCCTTTAAGGCTGTACTGGGCATTTGTCACTTTCAGTTGCCCTGGCAACAGCACATCCTCCCCACACTGAATAATACTGATGGTATAAAAAACACATGCGGCCGGGTGCGGTGGATCATGGGTGGACATGGTGAAACCCCGTCTCTACTAGAAATACAAGAAATTAGCCAGGCGTGGTGGCATGTGCCTGTAGTCCCAGCTACTCAGGAGGCTGAGGCAGGAGAATCGCTTGAACCCGGGAGGCAGAGGCTGCAGTGAGCCGAGATGGCACCACTGTACTCCAGCCTGGGCGACAGAGCAAGACTCTGTGTCAAAAAAACCCCCAAAACAAAAAACATGCAAATAAAGTAAAAAGTGATAGGTGGGAAGGCCACCTGTCAGCTGTTGAGCTCTACTGTGGGAGAAGGTCTGGGGAAGGATTGGGAGGGGTGTACGCCATGAAGGATGAGGCTGGGAGTGTTATACGTGTTATGCATAGTAGCAGGTATTGGTTAGAATGAGATAAGCTGCTGTAACAAATAGACCCTCCCCCCCCTGCCGCCGAGCCAACAATGGCTTAAAAAAGAGAGTTTATGGCTGGGCAAGGTGGTTCACGCCTGTAATCCCAGCACTTTGGAAGGCCGAGGTGGGAGGGATAGCATGAGGCCAGTAATTTGAAACCAGCCTAGGCAACATAGCAAGACCCTATCTCTATAAGAGAAAATTTTTTAAAAAGTAGGTGGGCTTGGTGGTGTGTGTCTACAGTCTCAGTATTGGGGCTTAGCCTGGGAGGGTTCTTGACTTTGCCCATGTAAGAATTCAAGGGTGAGCCAGTGGTGTTATTTTTTTTTCTTTTTCCTTTTTTGAGACAGAGTCTTGCTCTGTCACCCAGGCTGGAGTGCAGTGGCATGATCTCAGCTCGCTGCAACCTCCACCTCCTGGTTTCAAGTGATTCTTGTGCCTCAGCCTCCCAAGTAGCTGGGATTACAGGCATGTGTCACCATGCCCGGCTAATGTTTTGTGGAGGTGGAGTTTCACCATGTTGCTGGCTGGTCTTGAATTCCTGGCTTCAAGTGACCCACCCACCTCGGGCTCCCAAGATGCTGGGATTACACGCATGAGTCACTGTGTCTGGCTCAGTGGTGTTAAATAGCAACTTTTACTGAAGCCTCAGTGCACAGCTGCAGCAGAGGAATTGCACCTTGCAGAGTGGGGCTACCCCACAGGCAGTGTGCCCAGAAGAGCAGCCCAGAGGCAGCACTGCTGTCATATTTATACCCACTTTTAATTATATGCAAATCAAGGGTCAGTTTATGCAAAAATTTCTAGGATGAGGGTGGTAATTTCCAGTCACCGGGTCATTGCCATGGAAAGTGGTGCTAACCTCCGAGTGTTGCCATGGCAATGGTAAACTGATATGGTACACTGGTGGGCATGTCTTATGGAAAACTGCTTTTGCCCTAGACCTGTTTCAGCCAGTCCTCAGTTTGGTCCCTTGTACAAGCCCTGCCTCCTACCTCAGTAGGTTAGGGCACTGGGCGGAATTGCGTGACTCCCATTCCAGGCCCCAGCTCCTGGAGGACATTTCGAACACACCGTGAGGGGGAAGGGAAGCTGCTGTGTTGAAGGTAAGGACCCAGTCCTGGCAGGCTCATCACCTGCTGACTAAAGAGCCCTTGGGCCCTGAATAATCAGCAGCGGTGGCCAGGCCAGGTGGTTCACGCTGTGGGCCTTAGGTGAGACTCAAACGTGATGGCTTCAGGTGGAACCTGGCACATTCCCAGCTGTGGTGGCTACATGGGAGAGACTCCTTCTGCTTGAGAAAGCAGAGAGGCCAGGCGTGGTGGCTTATGCCTGTAATCCCAGCACTTTGTGATCAAGTGGATCACCTGAGGTCAGGAGTTTGAGACCAGCCTGGCCAACATGGTGAAACCCTGTCTCCACTAAAAATATAAAAATTAGCTGGGCGTGGTGGGGGTTGGGGGGGGGGGCGCATGTAATTCCAGTTACTCGGGGGGCTGAGGCAGGAGAATCGCTCAAACCTGGGAGGCAGAGGCTGCAATGAGTCCAGTTCACGCCATTGCACTCCAGCCTGGATGACAGAGTAAGACACTGTCTCGGAAAAAAAAAAAAAAAGAGAAAAGCAAAGGGAAGTCTGGGCATGGTGGCTTATGTCTGTAATCCCAGCACTTTGGGAGGCTGAGGTGGGTGGATCATCTGAGGTCAGGAATTCAGGACCAGCCTGGCCAACGTGGCGAAACCCCATCTCTACTAAAAATACAAAAATTAGCCAGGTGTGGTGGTGCATGCCTATAATCCCAGCTACTTGGGAGGCTAAGGCAGGAGAATCGTTAGAATCCGGGAAGCAGAGGTTGCAGTGAGCTGAGATTGCGCCACTGCACTCCAGCCTGGGCAACAGAGCGAGACAATGTCTCAAAAAAAAAAAAAAAAGGGAAAGCAAAGTGAAGAGTAAATGCAACTTCGTCTTGCAGCTTAGCTGCCAGCTTGGCCACAGCGGGGTAGAGCCCCAAGTGCACTCTTGGAGTCCCCGATTCCAGGCCATGGCTCTTGGACAGCATTTTTGGACCTGCCCTGGGCCAGAGGGGAGTCCACTGCCTTGAAGGGAGAGTTCTAGGCCTGGCAGGATTCACTGCAAGCTGACTGAAGAGCGCTCGGGCCTGGAGTGAACATCAGTGATGGCCAGGCAGTACTTGCTGTGGGCCTGGGGTGGTGGCCACAGGGAGAGACTTCTTGGCTTGTGGGAAGGAGAGAGAAGAGTGGGAAGGACTTTGTCTTGTGGCTTGGGTTGCCCCTCAGCTATAGTAGAATAGAGCGCCCGGTAGATTCCTAAGGTTTCCAACTCTGGGTTCAAGCTCCTAGATGGCATCTCTGGACCCACCTAGGGCCGGGGGGACCTCGCCATCCTGAAGAAATGAACACAAGTCCGCTGGCTTCACCACCTACTGGCTGTAGAACGCTCGAGCCTGGAGTGAACATAGGTGGTTTCCAGGCTCTGGGTACAGCGGGCCTTGGGTGAGACCCAGGGCTGTGCTGGCTTCAGGTCTGACCCAGTGCAGTCCCAGAGGTGGTGGCCACAGAGGAGCTTGTGTCACCCCTCCCCCAACTCCAGGCATCTCAGCATAGAGAGACTCTGGAAAAAGTAAGGGAAGAGAACGAGAGTCTCTACCTAGTAATCCAGAGAATTAGTATTCTTCTTTTATGAGATAGACTCTTGCTCTGACACCCAGGCTGGAGTGCAGTTGCGTGATCTCTGCTCACTGCAACCTCTGCCTCCCAGATTCAAGTGATTCTCCTGCCTCAGCCTCCTGAGTAGCTGGGATTACAGGCGCCCACCACAATGCCTGGCTAATTTTTTGTAGTTTTAGTAGAGATGGGGTTTCACTCTGTTGGACAGGCTGGTCTCAAACTCCTGACCTCAGGTGATCCACCCATCTCGGCCTCCCAAAGCACTGGGATTACAGGCATGAGCCACCATGCCTGGCTTACATATCTTAACTTTTTCCTTACAGTTTCCCTGTCTCTGTCCCTTACAGGTGCTTCTGGAATAGTATTTTTATCTCGTCCACTTTTTTTTTTTTTTTTTGAGACGGAGTCTCGCTCTGTCGCCCAGGCTGGAGTGCAGTCGCGCGATCTCGGCTCACTGCAAGTTCCACCTCCCGGGTTCACGCCATTCTCCTGCCTCAGCCTCCCAAGTAGCTGGAACTACAGGCGCCCACTACCATGCCCAGGTAATTTTTTGTATTTTTAGTAGAGACAGGGTTTCACCATGTTAGCCAGGATGATCTCCATCTCCTAACCTTTTGATCCGCCTGTCTCAGCCTCCCAAAGTGTTGGGATTACAGGCGTTAGCCACCGCGCCTGGCCCTTTTTTTTTTTTGAAACAAGGTCTCACTCTGTCACTCAGGCTGAAGTGCAGTGGTGTGAACATAGCTCACTGCAGCCTCGATCTCCTGGACTCAAGCAATCCTCCCACCTCAGCCTCCCCAGTAGTTGGTACTACAGGTGTGCACCACCACACCCAGCTAATTTTTTGATTTTTTTATAGAGATGGGCTTTCGCCGTGTTGCCCAGGCTAATTTTGGGCTCCTGGGCTCAAGCGATCTTCACGTGTCAGCCTCCTAAAGTGCTGGGATTACAGGCCTGAACCACCAAGCCTGGCCTCATTTATTCATTTTTAAAGCCCTGTCTATTCTGCCCTCTGATACACCATCCAACACATAATTATTTCAATAATTGAGTTTTTCATATCCCTCATCTCCCGTTAGCTTCTGCTTCATAACCTCCTCTTCTCGCTTCGACTTGCCATTATCCTCCGTCATTTCTCTGAGGATGTTTGTTATGCGTAGTTTACATGCCTTATTAGCTCTACTTCGTTGGGGATAGTTTCTTCCAAGCCCAGCTGAGATATTTGGGCCTCCTGGGTATGCTGGCAATTATATGCTTCAGAAAAGGTAACAATTCACTGCTTCTTAAGACTATGATAGTTTATGGCCAGGCGCGGCAGCTCACGCCTGTAATCCCAACACTTAGGAAGGCCAAGGCGGGCAGATTGCTTGAGCCCAGGAGTTCAAGACCAGCCTGGGCAGCATGGTGAAATCTAGTCTCTACCAATAACAACCAAACATGCAAAAAATCCAAAAAACAAAACTGATAATTTTGAGGGTTTTTTTTTTTGAGCATTGATTTAGAGGTGAAGTAGAGAAACCAATTTTTCTTTTTTTTTCTTTTCTTTTCTTTTTTTTTTTTTTTTGAGACACGGTCTAGCTGTGTCACTCAGGCTGGAGTGCAGTGGTGCAGTCTCGGCTCACTGCAACCTCTGGCTCCTGGGTTCAGGCAATTCTCCTGTCTCAGTCTCCTGAGTAGCTGGGACTACAGGCTCGTGCCACCATGCCTGGCTAATTTTTGTATTTTTAGTAGAGACGGGGTTTCACCGTGTTGCCCAGGGTGGTCTTGAACTGTTGTCCTCAAGTGATCTGCCTGCCTTGGTCTCCCAAAGTGCTGGGATTACAGGCATGAGCCACCAGGCCTAGCCCTCTCCTCTCGGTTTTCTCTGGTACCATGGAACCTACTTGGACCCCAGGTGCACCCTGAAAGTGTGGGGATGTGTAATGTCTTCCTTTGTAATGCCCCTGGGCAGCTCTTCCCTAAAGGCCGGGCGAGTTTGCTGCATCAATGCCCCAGCCACTTCCTCCTTCATTTTTATTTTATTTCTTTTTAAGTTGCCTTTATAATAATGGCAAAAGCTGGCTGGATGCAGTGGCTCACGCCTATAATCCCAGCACTTTGGGAGGCCGAGGCAGGCGGATCACCTGAGGTCAGGAGTTTGAGACCAGCCTGGCCAACATGGTGAAACCCCATCTCTACTAAAAACACAAAAAATTAGCCAGGTGTGGTGGCTCAGGGCTGAATCCCAGCTACTCAGGAGGCTGAGGCAGGAGAATCGCTTGAACCTGGGAGGCGGAAGTTGCAGTGAGCTGAGATTGTGCCACTGCACTCCAGCCTGGGCAACAAGAGCGAAACTTCATCTCAAGAAAAAAATGCAAAAGCTTTTCATTTTGATGAAGTCCAATTGGCCAGCCTACATTTTAAAAAAAATTTGAATTTTCATTTTTTAATTTTTAGAGACATGGTCTCACTCTAACCCAGGCTGGAGTGCAGTGGTGTGATCATAGCTCGCTGCAGCCTCCATCTCCTGAGCTCAAGAGATCCTCCTTTTTTTTTTTTTTTTTTTGAGACAGAGTCTTGCTCTGTCACCAGGCTGGAGCGCAGTGGCATGATCTTGGCTCTTGGCTCACTGCAACCTCTGCCTCCCGGGTTCAAGCGATTTTCTTGCCTTAGCCTCTCGACTAGCTGGGACTGCAGGCGTGCACCACCATGCCCAGCTCTTTTTTTTATTTTTAGTAGAGACGGGGTTTCACCATGTTGGCCAGGATGGTATCGATCTCCTGACCTGGTGATCCTCCTACCTTGGCCTCCCAAAGTGTGGGGATTACAGGTGTGAGCCACCGCCCTGGCCTCTGCTTTTTGAGACAGAGTCTTGCTCTGTCACCCAGACTGGAGTGCGGTGGCGAGATCTCGGCTCTGCAGCCTCTGTCTCCCAGGTTCAGGCAATCCTCCTGCCTCAGCCTTGTGAGTAGCTGGGATTACAGGTGTGTGCCACCAGGCTCGGCTGATTTCTTTGTATTAGTAGTAGAGACAGGGTTTCACGGTGTTGGCCAGGCTGGTCTTGAACTCCTGACTTCAAGGGATCTGCCTGCCTCGGCTTCCCAAAGTGCTGGGATTACAGGTGTGAGCCACCATGCCCAGCTCATGATCCTCCTTCCTCAGCCTCCCGAATAGCTGGAACTACAGGCACAAGCCCCATGTCTGCTAATGAAAAACAAATTTTTTTTGAGAGATGGGATCTCACTATGTTGCCCAGACTGATCATGAACTCCTGGCCTCAGGCATTCCTCCCGTCTTGGCCTCCCAAAATGCTGGGATCACAGGCTTGAGCCACCATGCTGGCCCACTCCTCATCCTTCAGTGGGAAGATTCGGAGGTATTTTCTGCTTGGTTTCTCAGAGCATCCCCAGCCGTATTGAGCCCCGGTTTCCCCCAGCTGTGACCCACTGATCAGCACGCACTTATTGGCTTTTCTCTCATTTCTTTCTTTCTTATTTTTTTTGTTTTGAGATGGAGTCTTACTCTGTCGCCCAGGCTGGAGTGCAGTTGTGCGTTCTTGGGTCAGTGCAACTTCCGCCTCCCGGGTTTAAGAGATTCTCCTGCCTCAGCCTCCCAAGTAGCTGGGATTACAGGCGCCCGCCAGCCTACTTGGCTAATTGTTGTATTTTTAGTAGAGACAGGGTTTCACCATGTTGGTTAGGCTGGTCTCGAGCTCCTGGCCTCAGGTGATCTGCCTGTCTTGGCCTCCCAAAGTGCTGGGATTACAGGTGTGAGCCACTGCGCCTGGCCTTGTTTCTGACTTGGTTCTCTAACTCACTCTTGCTTCCTGGGATCACCTCCCAAATAAACTGCCATCACCCAAGTCATTGTCTCAGAATCTGCGTTTGGGGAACCCAAGCGAATCTGCCACTCTTCTGTAGATGTTGATGTAATTTCATATGTATTTCTTTGCCCACAAGACCTTGTTACCTTCTTGGAGGGCTTATTAAAATGGAGAAAATTGCCAGGTGCAATGGCTCATGACTGTAATCCTAGCACTTTGGGAGGCTGAGACAGGCGGATCACTTGAGGTCAGGAATTCTAGACCACCCTGGGCAACATGGCAAAACCCTGTCTCTACTAAAAATACAAAAATTAGCCAGGCATGGTGGCGCACGCCTGTAAACCCAGCTACTCGGGAGGCTGAGGCAGGAGAGTCGTTTGAATCCGGGAGGTGGAGGCTGCAGTGAGCCGAGATTGCACCACTGCACTCCAGCCTGGGTGACAGAGCAAGACTCTGTCTAGAAAAAAAAAAAAAAAGAATACAAATTGCTTATTTCCAAGAAAACATCTCTGCCGTGGTTTCAGATTTTCAGCTGATTACAAATCACGCACCCATGATCAAATCCAACAAGAGATAGACCCCCTGCTATAAAGGAAGAAGGCTGGCTGGGTGTAGTGGCTTATGACTGCAATCCCAGTGCTTTGGGAGGCTGAGGCAGGAGGATCTCTGAGGCCAGCAGTTCAAGACCAGCTTGGGCAATATAGCGAGACACCCCCCCCATCTCTCCAATAATAATAAAAAAAGTTAGCCAGGCATGGTGGCGCGTGCCTGTAGTCCAATCTACTCGGGAGGCTGAAGTGGGAAGATTGCTCCAGGAGTTCGAGTCTGCAGTGAGCTGAGATCTCGCCACTGCACTCCAGCCAGGGCGGTAGAGCCAAACCTTGTCTCAATACAATCTCCACAAGGGGGCGCCATCTACATGATGAGAGCAGGAAGGGAACCGGCCAGTGTCTCCTGGTGACGTACTCATTCAGCGCTTCTTATACCTTAAAGGTGACCAGGAATCACCTGGGGGTCTTGTTAAAATGCAGGTTCTAATTCAGCAGGGCTGGGGCAGGACCACAGCTTTTGCATTTCCCTCCTTCCTTCCTTCCTTCCTCCCTCCCTCCCTCCCTCCCTTCTCTTTCTTCTTTCTTTCCTTCTCTCTCTCTCTTTTTTTTTTTTGACAGAGTCTCGCTCTGTCACCCAAGCTGGAGTGCAGTGGTGTGATCTCGGCTCACTGCAGCCTTCACCTCCTGGGTTCAAGCAATTCTCCTGCCTCAGCCTTCCGAGTAGATGGTGTCAGGCCTCTGAGCCCAAGCTAAGCCATCATATCCTCTGTGATCTGCACGTGTACATCCAGATGGCCTGAAGTAACTGAATAATCACAAAAGGAGTGAAAATGGCCTGTTCCTGCCTTAACTGATGACATTCCACCACAAAAGAAGTGAAAATGGCCAGTCCCTGCCTTAACTGATGACATTACCTCGTGAAATTCCTTCTCCTGGCTCATCCTGGCTCAAAAGCTCCACCACTGAGCACCTTGTGACCCCCCACCCCTGCCAGCCAGAGAACAACCCCCTCTGACTGTAATTTTCCTTTACCTACCCAAATCCTATAAAACAGCTCCACCCCATCTCCCTTCGCTGACTCCCTTTTTGGACTCAGCCCTCCTGCACCCAGGTGATTAAAAGCTTTATTGCTCACACAAAGCCTGTTTGGTGGTGTCTTCACACGGACGCAAGTGAAAGATGGGATCACAGGCCCCCACCACCACGCCCAGGTAATTTTTTGTATTTTTAGTAGAGACAGGGTTTCACTATGTTGGTCAGGCTGGTCTCGAACTCCTGGCCTCAGGCAGTCCACCTGCCTTGGCCTCCCAAAGTGCTGGATTACAGGCGTGAGCCACTGCGCCCCACCAAGATCTTGCATTTCTAACATGTCCAGGAAGCTTGATGATGCGGATCGGGGAAACACACTTTGGTAGCGAGGGGGCTATGGCCTTAAAGTTGGGTAACTGAAGGGGACTCCCCACCTGGACCCGTTTGCCCTGTTCCTCAAGCCAGCTCAGGTTAGCGTCTTCATTATTTTATTATTTGTATTTCTTTTGAGACAGAGTCTTATTTTGTCACTCAGGCTGAAGTGCAGTGGTGCAATCTCTGTTCACTGCAGCCTCCACCTCCTGGGTTGAAGTGATTCTCCTGCCTCAGCTTCCCAAATAGCTGGGATTACAGGCACCCGCCACCACTCCCAGCTAATTTTTGTATTTTTAGTAAAGATGGGGTTTAGCCAAGTTGGCCAGGCTGGTCTTGAACTCCTGACCTCAAGTGATCTCCCCACCTCAGCCTCCCAAAGTGTTGGGATTACAAGCATGTGCCACCACGGCCATCTAATTTTTGTATTTTTTTTTTTTTTTGAGACGGAGTCTCACTCTGTTGCCCAGGCTGGAGTGCAGAGGTGCGATCTTAGCTTACTGCAAGTTCCGCCTCCCAGGTTCATGCCATTCTCCTGCCTCAGCCTCCCGAGTAGCTGGGACTACAGGCACCTGCCACCATGCCCAGCTAATTTTTTTGTATTTTTAGTAGAGATGGGGTTTCACCGTTATGAGCCAGGATGGTCTCGATCTCCTGACCTCGTGATCTGCCCGCCTCAGCCTCCCAAAGTGCTGGGATTAAGGCGTGAGCCACTGTGCCCGGCCAATTTTTGTATTTTTAATCGACAGGGTTTTGCCATGTTGGCCAGGCTGGTCTCAAACTCAAGGCCTCGAGCAATCCTCCTACCTCGGCCTTCAAAGTGCTGAGATTATAGGTGTGAGTCCCTGCATCTGGTTCTAACTGTATTTTTGTACCCATTAACCCATTTTTCTTTATGTCTCCCTCCCACCTTCCCTTCTCAGCCTCAGGTAAGCAACATTCGACTAGAATCACACTCTTAAACACTTACTTTAGAATTAGAGAATTCTAGAATTTTCAGTGTAATAATATCAGCTTCCATTCTGTATTTTTTTTTTTTTTTAGTTGTTTTAGAGACGCAGTCTTACTCTGTTGCCCAGGCTGGAGTGCAGTGGCACAATCACAGCTCACTGCAGCTGGTCGGATAACTCCTGGGCTCAAGTGATTCTTCCACTTCGGCCTCCTGAGTAGCTGGGACTACAGGTGTGTGCTACTGTGCCTGGCTAATTAAAAACAATTTTTTTTTTTTGAGACGGAGTCTTGCTCTGTTGCCCAGGCTGGAGTGCAGTGGTGCAATCTCGGCTCACTGCAAGCTCCGCCTCCTGGATTCATGCCATTCGCCTGCCTCAGCCTCCCGCGTAGCTGGGACCACAGGCGCCCACCACCACGCCCGGCTAATTTTTTGTATTTTTAGTAGAGGCGGGGTTTCACCACGTTAGTCAGGATGGTCTCGATCTTCTGACCTCATGATCTGCCCACCTCGGCCTCCCAAAGTGTTGGGATTACAGTCGTGAGCCACCGCGCCTGGCCAAAAACAATTTTTTTCTGTAGAGATGGGGTCATGCTATGTTGGCCCGGCTGGTCTCGAACTCCTGGGCTCAGTGATCCTCCCACCTCAGCCTCCCAAAGTGCTGGGATTACAGGTATGAACCACCACGCCTGGCCTCCATTCTGCATTCTGTGAGCTTGCACGTCTCATCTCCACCTACTTTGTTGGTTATGAAGGCTTAGAAGAGCCCCTGGTCCTGAGCAAGCACTATGATTATTACTATTATTTTAAAATTATTATTATTATTTTTGAGATGGAGTTTCGCTCTGTTCGCCCAGGCTGGAGTGCAATGGCGACATCTCGGCTCATTGCAACCTCCGCCTCCTGGGCTCAAGTGATTCGCCTGCCTCAGCCTCCCCAGTAGCTGGGATTACAGGTGCGTGACACCATGCCTGGCTGATTTGTGTATTTTATTTATTTATTTATTTTGAGATGGAGTCTTACTCTGTCGCCCAGGCTGGAGTGCAGTGGCATGATCTTGACTCACTGCAACCTCCGCCTCCCAGGTTCAAGCACTTCTCCTGCCTCATCCTCCCGAGTAGCTGTGATTATAGGCACATGCCGCCACGCTTGGCTAATTTTTGTGTTTTCAGTACAGATGGGGTTTTACCATGTTGGACAGGCTGGTCTCGAACTCCTGACCTCGTGATCTGCCTGCCTTGGCCTCCCAAAGTGCTGGGATTACAGGTGAGTGACACCATGCCTGGCTAAATTGTGTATTTTATTTATTTATTTTTTTTGAGATGGAGTCTTGCTCTGTCACCTAGGCTGGAGTGCAGTGGCATGGTCTCAGCTCACTGCAACCTCTGCCTCCTGGGTTCAAGTGGTTCTCCTACCTCAGCCTCCTGAGTAGCTGGGACTACAGGCGTGTGCGACCACACCTGGCTAATTTCTGTATTTTTAGAAGAGACGGGGTTTCACTATGTTGGCTGCGCTGGTCTCGAACTCCTGATCTCGTGATCCGCCCGCCTCGGCCTCCCAAAGTCCTGGGATTACAGGCATGACCCACCAGGCCCAGCCACCCGGCCCTATTTTTATTATTATTGCTGGTGCTGATGTTTTCTGCCCGCCTTTGAGATGCCCTCAGCTTGGCGCATCCTCCAGCTTCCTCCTGCCTGTATCCCTCCCCCGGTGCTTATTGCGGCCTCTGGGCCTTACTCAGACCCCCCGTGGTGCTAGAGTTTCTGGTAAGTTGGTCAGGCCAGGGTCGGATAACTGCATGGGCACAAGCATTGCCGCTGATGAGCCCACCACATCCTGCCTCAAAAGCCACTGTGGCCACAGCTGAGGAACCCTCGTGCCAGGGGAGGGGAGGGTGGTGAGTGGTGGTCAACCAGCCCAGTTTGGCTGGTTCTGGGCTTCCTGTGGCCGCTGGCAAGCTGGTGGCTGGGCACAGCTGCTTCTCCTTGGGATGTGGTAGCTGCAGCCGCCTGCTCAGTCCATCCCTCCTGATGGGGGTTGGCATTGCACGGTGCGATGGGTTTGTGAATGCAAAATAACATGTGCTCCATGTGCCCTTTGGTTATGATCGATCTATCTTTCTTTCTTTCTTTCTTTCTTTCTTTCTTTCTTTCTTTCTTTCTTTCTTTCTTTCTTTCTTTCTTTCCGCCTTTCTTTCTTTCTCTCTCTTTCTCTCTTTCTCTCTCTGTCTCTTTCTTTATCTTTCCCTCCCTCCCTCCTTCTCTCCCTTCCTTCCTTCCCTCCCCCCTCTCTCTTTCTCTCTCTGTTTCTCTTTCTCTGTTTCTCCTTCCTTCCTTCCTTCCCTCCTTCCTTCCTTCATCTTGTCTTTTCTTTTTGTTTTGTTTTCTTTTCTTTCTTTTTTTTTTTTGAGACAGAGTTTCACTCTTGTTGCCCAGGCTGGAGGGCAGTGGCGCGATCTCAGCTCACCACAACCTCCGCGTCCTGGTTTCAAGCGATTCTCCTGTCTCAGCCTCCCGAGTATCTGGGATTACAGGCACGTGCCACTAGGCCCAGCTAATTTTGTATTTTTAGTAAAGACAGGGTTTCTCCATGCTGGTCAGGCTGGTCGTGAACTCCCAACCTCAGGTGATTCTCCCGCTTTGGCCTCCCAAAGTGCTGGGATTACAGGTGTGAGCCACCGCACCCGGCCTTTTTTCTTCCCTTCCCTCCCCTCCCCTCCCCTCCTCTTCCCTTCCCTTCTCTTCCCTTCCCTTCACCATGTTGGCCAGGCTGGTCTCGAACTCACTCCTGGCCTCAGGTGATCCGCCTAGGCCTCCCAAAGTGTGGAATTACAGGCGTGAGCCACTGCGCCCAGCATAAAAAAAGGACTTCTATTGATATATAAAAATACAGACAGAAGAGTTCACCAATAATAAGCTTAAAGAATTTTTACAGCTGAATATCCCTGTGTAACCAACATTCAGATCAAGAAAAAGACTTTTCCCAGCATCCAGACCCCCGCCTTCCGTTTTTACCCCTCAAAAATAACTTCTTTCCTGGCTTATAACATCGAAGTCTAGTTTTGTGTGTTCTTGATTTTTTTGTTTGTTTGTTTTGAGTTGGAATCTTGCTCTATCACCCAGGTTGGAGTGAAATGGCACGATCTCGGCTTACTGCAAACTTCGCCTCCCGGGTTCAAGTGATTCTTGTGGCTCAGCCTCCCAAGTAGCTGGGATTACAGATGCCCGCCACCATGCCCGACTAATTTTTGTAGTTTTAGTAGAGGTGGGTTTCACCATGTTGGCCAGGCTGGTCTGGAACTCCTGACCTCAGGTGATCTGCCCACCTCGGCCTCCCAAAGTGCTGGGATTATAGATGTGAGCAGCCATTCCTGGCCTTATTGAGATCTTTTACAATCTATTTTTTTGGTACTAAGTCTTTGAAATCCAGTATGTGTGCCATTTTCACGGCCCATGTTAATATGGACTCACTGTATTTCAGGCACTCAGTGGCCAGATGTGGCTGGTGGCTGCCGTAATGGGCATGCATTGCTGGTCTGGATCTTGAAGAAGAGGATGAAGAGACACTGGCACAAAAGTTACCAACACAGGCCAGGTGCAGTGGCTCATGCCTGTAATCCCAGCACTTTGGAAGGCCGAGGCAGGTGGGTCATCTGAGGTCGGGAGTTTGAGACCAGTCTGACCAACATGGAGAAACCCCATTTCTACTAAAAATACAAAATTAACCTAGCGTGGTGGCACATGCGTATAATCCTAGCTACTCGGGAGGCTGAGGCAGGAGAATAGCTTGAACCCGGGAGGCGGAGGTTGTGGTGAGCCGAGATTACACCATTGCACTCTAGCCTGGGCAACAAGAGCGACACTCCATCTCAAAAAAAAAAAAAAAGTTACCAACATAAAAAATGGTGTGTACACACTCTGTCCTGCAATTTCATTTCTAGAGAGTCATCTACCATAAATACTTGTACATGCATACGAGAATATATATACAAAGGTGCTCATTATATATATATATACACAAAGGTGCTCAAAATATTGGAAACCACCTAAAATTTCACCATTAGGGAGGTGATTGAGTAAGCAAATTTAAAACTAACAACAGACTTCTTCTTTTCCTTCTTTTCTTTTTTTTTTTCTTTTGAGACGGTGTCTCGCTCTGTCGCCCAAGCTGGAGTGCAATGGCGCGGTCTCGGCTCACTTCAACCTCCACCTCCTGGTTCACGCAATTTTCCTGCCTCAGCCTCCCAAGCAGCTGGGATTACAGGCGTGTGCCACCACGCCCGGCTAATTTTTGTATTTTTAGTAGAGACAGGGTTTCACCATGTTGGCCAGGCTGTTCTCGAACTGCTGACCTTGTGATCCACCTGCCTCGGCCTCCCAAAGTGCTGGGATTACAGGCGTGAGCCACCGCATCCGGCCTTCTTCTTCTTTTCTTTTTTGAGACAGGGTCTCGCTCTGTCACCCAGGCTGGGTGATCATAGACAGTGGTGCGATCATAGCTCACTGCAGCCTCAATCTCCCAGGCTCAGGTGATCCTCCCACCTCAGTCTCCAGAGTAGCCGGGACCACAAGTGTGCACCACTACACTTGGCGAATTTTTGTAGACATGGGGTTTCTTCATGTTGCCCAGGCTGGTCTTGAACTCCTGGCCTCAAGCAATCCTCCCTCCTTGGCCTCTCAAAGTGCCGGGATTACAGGCATGATCCACTGCACCCAGCTAAAGGATTTCTTATGCTGTTAAAAGAGAACAAAGTGTTTTAAAATGTATTTACAAAAACATCATTCTGACGCCAGGTGCAGTGGCTCTTGCCTGCAATCCCAATACTTTGGGAGGCTGAGGTGAGAGGATTACTTGAGCCCAGGAGTTCGAGACAAGCCTGGGCAACATAGTGAGACCCCCAACTCTACAAAAAATAATAAAACCAAAATGAAAACCAAAACGTTACCCAGAAAAACGAAGTGATAAAGTACATTACTGGGGCCCAGCATGGTGGCTCACACCTGTAATCCTAGCACTTTGGGAGGTCGAGGTGGGAGGATCACCTGAGGTCAGGAGTTCGAGACCAGCCTGGCCGACATGGCGAAACCCCATCTCTACTAAAAATACAAAAATTTGGTGGCTAATGCCTGTAATCCCAGCACTTCGGGAGGCCAAGGTGGGCAGATCACGAGGTCAGGAGATCAAGACCGTCCTGGCTAACACGGTGAAACCCTGTCTCTACTAAAAAAAAAAAAATACAAAATATTAGCCGGGCATGGTGGCGGGTGCCTGTAGTCCCAGTTACTCGGGAGGCTGAGGCAGGAGAATGGCGTGAACCCGGGAGGCGGAGCTTGCAGTGAGCCGAGATCACGCCACCTGTATTCCAGCCTGGGCAACAGAGTGAGACTCCGTCTCAAAAAAAAAAAAAAAAAAAATTAGCCAGGCATGGTGGGTGGGCGCCTATAATCCAAGCTACTTGGGAAACTGAGGCAGGAGACTCTCTTGAACTTGAGTGGCGGAGGTTGCAGTGAGCCGAGATTGTGCCGCTGGACTCCAGCCTGGGCGACAAATTGAGACTCTGTCTCAAAAAAAAAAAAAAAGTTATTGGAACAACTGGTGAAATTTCAGTGAGGGCTGAGTATAGTGTGGTATCAGTGGCATATTTCCTTATTTTTGATAAATATATTGTGGTTATGTCAGAGAATATCCTGTCATAACCGCAATATAAGAGATACACAGTAACGAATTTATGGTAAAGGAGCATGATGTTTCCAAAGTACTCTCAAATGATTCCAGGAAAAACATAAGTAGACATAGATATATACGCCTGTATTATTTTTCTAGGGTTTACCAGCCCCCACAATTGCATGAGCCAATTTCTTTCTTTTTTTCTGTGTGTGTGTGACAAAGTTTCGCCCTTGTCACTCAAGGCTGGAGTGCAATGGCGCGATCTCGGCTCACTGCAACTTCCACCTCCCGAGTTCAAGTGATTCTTCTCCCTCAGCCTCCCAAGTAGCTGGGATTACAGATGCCCACCACCACACCTGGCTAATTTTTTGTATTCTTAGTAGAGATGGGGTTTCACCATGTTGGCCAGGCTGGTCTTGAACTCCTGACCTTCAGGTGATCCACCCGCCTTAGCCTCCCGAAGTGCTGGGATTACAGGCGTCAGCCACCGTGCCCGGCCTCTGTCTTTTTTTTTTTTTTTTTTTTCTCCGAGACAGGGTCTTGCTCTTTTGTCCAGGTTGCAGTGCAGTGGCGCAATCATAGGTCACTGCAGCCTCGACCTCCTGGGCTCAGGTGATCCTCCTGCCTCTGCCTCCTAAGTAGCTAGGACTATAGGTGTGCTCCACCACACCTGGATAATTTTTTGTGTTTTGTAGAGATGGAGGTTTCACTATGTTACTTAGGCTGGTCTGGAACTCCTGGACTCCAGTGATCTTCCCACCATGGCCTCCCAAAATGCTAGGATTACAGGCATGAGCCATTGCTTCTGGCCCCAATTTCTTTCTTTTTCTTTTTCTTTTTTCTTTTTTTTTTTTGAGACAGAGTCTCACTTTGTCGCCCAGGCTGGAGTGCAGTGGCGTGATCTCGGTTCACTGCAACCTCTTCCTCCTGAGTTCAAGTGATTCTCCTGCCTCAGCCTCCCAAGTAGCTGGGACTACAGGTGCCTGCCACCATTCCCAGCTACTTTTTTGTATTTTTATTAAAGACGGGGTTTCACAATGTTGGTCAGCCTGGTCTCGAACTCTTTACCTCAAGTGATCTTCCCTCCTCGGTCTCCCAAAGTGCTGGGATTACAGGCGGGAGCCAACACACCCGGCCGCTTTTACTATTCTTGCAACTTTTTTCATTTGATATTCCATCAAAATAAAAAGTTAAAAAAATTCTTTTTCTTCTGAGGGGGTGTTTTATCAAGGACACCTTTATCAAGGGTCCCGGGCCTAAAAATGTTAAGAACCCATGATTTACGGCTGAGGAGGCAACTTCCATCCAAAATCCTAAAAGTCAAGTTCCTGTGACCTGGCTTCCTGAACCTCCCCGCTCCTGCGTCCCCTGGAGGTCAGGGCCAGAACAACACGGCATTCCTATAATGCTCCAAATCGCCCCAAATCGACCTTGGAAATCCTGGGTGAGTAACGCAGACTGCGCACATGGCTTCAATTAGCAGAACTAAAACTTGCTGAACATCGTGTACCCGCATGTCCATGGCCAAACACAAACTCCACCTTTGTAAAAGTCTAGGTGAATTCCCAGCTGAATTCAGAAGCGTGACAGGAATGGGACTTTTCATTGGTGTCTTTTTCTTTTTTCTATTTTTAGAGTGGGGAGGAGTGTATTTCTGGATTGTTTAAATATTTACAATGAGCATGCATTTCCTTTGCAATTAAAAGAAAACCAGATTTTTTTTTTTTTTTTTTTTTTTGAGGCAGAATGTTGCTCTTTCCCCAGGCTGGAGTGCAGTGGCGCGATCTCACCTCACTGCAACCTCTGCCTCCCGTGTTCAAGCAATTCTCCTGCCTCAGCCTCCTGAGTAGCTGAGACTACAAGCGCCCGCCACCACGCCCAGCTAATTTTTGTATTTTTAGTAGAGACGGAGTTTCACCATGTTAGCCAGGATAGTCTCAATCTCTTGAACTGGTGATCTGCCTGCCTCGGCCTCCCAAAGTGCTGGGATTACAGGCATGAGGACCGCACCCGGCCGAAAACCAGATTTTTAAAAATTGAAGTTTGCTGTAGAAAAATACTGTGGGAGAAGGTTGTGGGTGGTGTTTTGTAGAGTCGCAGAACGACATGGGAAAAAAAAATTGAGTGTGTTTCTGTAATCATCAAAACAATCACACTCATTGTGCCGTAGGCTCCAAGGGAGGGCTCTGAGCTGTGGTTACCAGATAAAATACAAGATTCTCAGGTAAAATGTGAAAAAAAAAAATATTTTTGTGATCTTAACTCACTGCAGTCTTGATCTCCCGGGCTGAAGTGATCCTCCTACCTCAGCCTCCCAGGTAGCTGGGACCACAGGCACGTGCCACTATGCGCAGCTAATTTTTAATTTATTTTGTTGAGATGGGATCTCACTATGTTGCCCAGGCTGCTCTCAAACTCCTGGCCTCAAGTGATCTTTCCTCGGTGTCCCCATGTGCTGGGATTACAGGTATGAACCACCAGGCCCAACCCTGAAATTTAAAGTTAACTGGGCAGTCTGTAATGTGTTTTTGTTTGTGTGGGTGTGTGTGCTAAATCAGGCAACCCCCTATTCTGAGCAGAGGAGTGCTTTGATCTGACTTAGATTTTAATAGGCTCCCTCTGGTTGCTGGTGGAGATGAGACTATGGAGGGGGGGCAGTGAAGATCCCAGAGAGGAGGCTGCTGTAATGGTCCAAGCAGAAGGTGATAGTGATTTGGATCAGGGTAACAGAGCCGAGGTGGTGACAGGTTGACAGGTCATGCATCTATTTTGAAGGAAAGGCCATGTCCAGGCTCCTTAGCTCGGCGTTCAAGGCTTCTCTCCACCACTGGACACACTTACTCTCTAGCTTCTCAGACCCTGTTGCAGATAGAATCATGATCCCCAATGAGGTCCACATCTTAATCCCCTGAACCTGTGAACAGGTGACCTTCCATGGCAAAAGGGACTTTGCAGGTAGGATGAAGTTAAAGATCTTTAGATGGGGGAGCGATTATCCTGGATTAGGTCTGGGTGGGCTCAATGGAATCACAAGAGTCCTTATATAAGGAAGATAGAAATTTGAGACATACAGTAGAGGAGGTGATGAGACCACAGAGGCAGGGACGGGCATGGTGCAGCCACAAGCCAAGGAATTTCAGGAGCCACCTGAAGCTGGGAGAGGCAAGGAACAGATTCTCCCCTGGAACCTCTGGAGGGAGTGGTGACATCTTGATTTTGGACTTCTGGCCTGCAGAACCATGCCAAAATAATTGTCTAGCTTTTTTTTTTTTTCCTTGAGGTGGAGCCTTGCTTTGTTGCCCAGGCTGGAATGCTGTGGTGCCATCTTGGCTCACTGCAACCTCCACCTCCCGGGTTCAAGTAATTCTTGTGCCTCAGCCTCCTGAGTAGCTGGGACTACAGGCATGCACCACCACACCCAGGTAATTTCTGTATTTTTAGTAGAGATGGGGTTTTGCCATGTTGGCCAGGCTGGTCTTGAACTCTTGACCTCAATGATCTGCCCGCCTCAGCCTCCCAAAGTGCTGGGATTGCAGGCATGAGCCACTGCCCCGGGTCCTGGTGTTAAGCCCGCAGTTTGTGCTAATTGGTTACAGCAGCCTCGGGAAGGTCATCTGAGCTCCTTCCTTGCCCCAGGCTCTAGGAAGTATCTTAGCTCCCAGCCCTGGGCTGCAGACCTGTACCAGTCCATGGCCTGCTAGGAACCATGCAGCATCGCAGGAGGTGAGTGGCAGGTGAGTAAGTGAAGCTTCATCTGTATTTGTAGCCACGCCCCTTCGCTCATATTACCCCCTGATCTGTCAGATCAGGGGCGGAATTACATTCTCATAAGAGCGTGAACCCAGGCCGGGCGCAGTGGCTCAAGCCTGTAATCCCAGCACTTTGGGAGGCTGAGGCGGGTGGATCACGAGGTCAGGAGTTCGAGATCAGCCTGGCCAAGATGGTGAAACCACGTCTCTACTAAAAATACAAAAATTAGCCGGGCGCAGTGGTAGGCGCCTGTAGTCCCAGCTACTCGGGAGACTGAGGCAGGGGAATCGCTTGAACCTGGGAGGCGGAGTTGCACTGTGCCGAGATCGTGCCACTGCACTGTAGCCTGGGTGACAGAGTGAGACTCCATCTCAAAAAAAAAAAAAAAAAAAAGAGCGTGAACCCTGTTGTGAACAGCGCATGTGAGGGATCTGGGTTGCAAGCTCCTTATGAGAATCTAATGCCTGATGATCTGTCACTGTATCCCATCACCCCCAGATAGGACCATCTCGTTACAGGAAAACAAGCTCAGGGATTCCACTGATTCTACATTATGTTGAATTGTATAATTATTTCATTATATATTACAATGTAACAATAATAGATGGAGATGGTTGTGGCTTGTGTAGTTGGGGGACAGGGTAGCTCCATTTTCTATTGCCAACTTCATAACCCTAGAAGGATGATTTTTTTCTTTTCTTTTCTTTTTCTTTTTTTTTTTTTTTTTTGAGATTGAGTCTTGGTGTTGTCAGCCTGGGCTGGAGTGCAATGGTGCAATCTCTGCTCACTGCAACCCTGCAACCTCCGCCTCCCGGGTTCCAGCAATTCTCCTGCCTCAGCCTTCTGAGTAGCTGAGATTACAGGCACCCACTACCACGCCTGGCTAATTTTTGTATTTTTAGTAGAGATGGGGTTTCACCATATTGGCCAGGCTGGTCACGATGGTTTTTTTTTTTTGAGACAGAGTCTTGCTTTGTTGCCCAGGCTGGAGTGCAGTGGCGCGATCTTGGCTCACTGCAACCTCTGCCTCCCAGGTTTAAGCGATTCTCCTGCCTCAGCTTCCCAAGTAGCTGGGATTACAGGCACCTGCCACCACACCTGGGTAATTTTTGTATTTTTCGTAGAGACAGGGTTTCACCATGTTGACCAGACTGGTCTTGAACTCCTGACCTCAAGTGATTTATTTGCCTCAGCCTCCCAAAGTGCTGGGATTATAGGTGTGAGCCATTGTACTTGGCCCTAGAAGGAAGATTTAACAGTAAAATATACTTAAATGTTGGGCTACCTCTGCAGACTAGCTCGGCCTCTTTGGGTCTCAAATCAGCCTGGCCGGGAGGCTGAGTGGAGGTTACAGTCTCTGCTTTCTTGAATCCCAAGGGAGGGGTTTAAGCCAACTGCATTCCTGAGCTTTTGCCCAGAAGGCTGGCGTCTTAGGAGGAAAGAGATAGATGGCTCCAGGCCGGGTGCAGTGGTTCACACTTGTAATTCTAGCACTTTGGGAGGTCGAGGTGGGTGATTGCCTGAGCTCAGGAGTTTGAGTCCAGCCTGGCCAACATGGCGAAACCCCGTCTTTACTAAAAATACAAAAAATTAGCCGGGGGTGGTGACACACACATGTAATCCCAGCTACTCGGGAGGCTGAGGCAGGAGAATTGCTTGAACCCGGGAGGCAGAGGTTACAGTGAGCCGAGATTGCACCACTCCACTGCAGCCTGGGCGACACAGCAAGACTCTATCTAAAAAAAAAAAAAAAAAAAAATGAGAGAGAAGAGATGGCCCCAAATAGGGAAACCAAGGCCAGGAGAGGGGCCGAGCCTGCACAGGAACTTCCTCGGTTTTCCGAGTGCTGGCCCCCCTTCTCTGCCTGGGAGGAGGTGGTTAGAGTCCCCTGGGTGTGTGCCCCGCAGAGGGAGCTCTGGCCTCAGTGCCCAGTGTGCAGACCAATGAGAGCCCCAGAGAGAAAGACGGTCATTTCCTCCCTGCATCTTCCCTTGGGGCTTTAAAAACCACAGCCCTTGGGCAGGAGGGACCTTTGATCCTTGGGGAGCCCAGGAGACCAGAACATGGTGAGTCTCGAAGGGGAATGGGAGCAGGAAACTTTGTCCTGGGTCCCTCCCATCTCTGCTCCAGTGGGTCCTTCTCTCTCCCCAACTCTCGCCGTCAACTCTGTCTCTCTCTTTCCTTTTCTCTCCCTGTCTTCCACCTCCCACCTTCCCTCTCTCCTGCATCCGAGGCTCTCACACTCCAGGGCTGGGATGTGGCCATGGGAATAAGATTGTCAAGATTGTGGGAGCAACAGCAACCTCATGGGGCTGGGGCCCAAGAAGATTCCCCAGGGGAGGGGACCCTTGAGTTGGGTCTAGTAAGGTGACTAAGAATTCCACAAGCAGCCGAGCGCAGTGGCTCACACCTGTGATCCCAGCACATTGGGGATTGTGCCAAGGCGGGAGGATTGCTTGAGGCCAGGAGTTCAAGACCAGCCTGGCCAACATAGTGAGACCCTGTCTGTTATTATTATTATTATTTTTTAAAGAATTCCACAAGTGAAGAAATCTAGAACAGGCTTTCCAGGCAGTGGGAATGGCAGAGAAAATGTTGGGAGGCTGGAAAGAACCAGTTTGGAGGAATGGTCAGGTTACTCAGATGCTCTTGCAGATAGATGTTCTTTTCTTTTTTGACTTGGGGTCTTGCACTGTTGCCCAGGCTGGAGTGCAGTGGCACCATCATAGCTCACTGCAGTCTTGAACTCTTGGGCTCAAGTGATCCTCCCTCTTTAGCCTCCTCAGTATCTGGGACCACAGGCATGCACCACTATGTCCGGCTAATTTTTAAAATTTTTATTCTCGTAGAGATGGGTTCTTGCTATGTTGTCAGGGCTGGTCTCAAATTCCTGGCCTCAAGCCATCCTCCCACCTTGGTCTCCCAAAGCTCTGGGATTACTGGCATGAGGCCATTATGCCTGGTCGTTTGAGATGTTCTGCATGACAGAGATGGGGAAACTGAGGCCCAGGCAGGAGCAGAGATGGATGGGGACCCTCCGTGGTTGGTGGCAGAAGCAGGTTATGCCATGGATTCTGTGAGTGTCAGAAGGAATGCACCCCAGGCTAAATGAGGGTCCCTGTCATCCCTGCGTCTGGAGGCCTGGGCACTGAACCAGCAGAGCTGCGATTCAGCACCTGCTGTAACACAGGCATTGCCTTGCTTCATCTGTGTCAAAGAGGAAACGGAAGATGGTTTGGATGGACCAGGGAGGGGTCTGATGTTGCTTCATTCCTGCATTCCACCCTTGAGATCCGACTTGGGCAAACGGGACTCTCTGATTCTTCTTCTTTTTTTTTTTCTTTCCAAAACATATTCCAAAGTACCAAATGATACTTGGTAAAAACTCATTCTCGGCCGGGCGCGGTGGCTTGTGTGTGTAATCCCAGCACTTTGGGAGGCCGAGGCGGGCAGATCACAAGGTCAGGAGATTGAGACCATCCTGGCCAACATGGTGAAACTCCGTCTCTACCAAAACTACAAAAATTAGCTGGGCATATAAGCGGGCGCCTGTAGTCCCAGCTACTTGAGAGGCTGAGGCACGACAATCGCTTGAACCCGTGAGGCAGAGGTTGCAGTGAGCCGAGATTGCTCCACTGCACTCCAGCCTGGCAACAGGGCCATCTCAAAAAACAAACATAGAAAAAAAAAAACTCATTCTCCCTGCCTACCCCAGAGCCTCTGACTCCTTTTCTTTCCTTTTATTTTGAGACAGAGTTTCACTCTTGTCGCCCAGGCTGGAGTGCAATGGCACGATCTTGGCTCACCACAACCTCTGCCTCGCGGCTTCAAGCAATTCTCCTGCCTCAGCCTCCCGACTAGGTGGGATTACAGGCATGCGCCACCACGCCTGGCTAATTTTTTGTCTTTTTAGTGGAGACGGAGTTTCACCATGTTGGCCAGGCTGGTCTTGAACTCCTGACCTCACGTGATCCACCCACATGGGTCTCCCAAAGTGCTGGGATTACAGGTATGAGCCACCCTACCTGGCCCTCTGACTCCTTTTCATTGCCTCCTACCCTACCCGGGGCAACCATGGGATGCCAGTTTGTGGTGGATCCTTCCAGAAAGAGTTTACAGATGCCTGAGAGCACAGATGCTTAGGGAACAAAGTAAGGACTAGTGTGATGCGGGGAACCCCAAAACCGAGCTCAGCTTCTGTCTCTACTATGAAATAGTTGCAGAGATCTGTCCTTTCCGTGCTTCTGTCTCCTTATCTTTTTGTTTTTTGAGACAGTGTCTTGCTCTGTTGCCCAGGCTGGAGTGCAGTGGTGTGATCTCAGCTCACTGTAACCTCCACCTCCTGGGTTCAAGTGATTCTCCTGCCTCAGCCTCCCAGGTAGCTGGGACTACAGGTGCCCGCCACCATGCCTGGCTAATTTTTGTATTTTTAGTAGAGACAGGGTTTCACCATGTTGGCCAGGCTGGTCTTGAACTCCTGGCCCCAAGCAATCTTCCCGCCTTGGCCTCCCAAAGTGCTGGGATTACAGGCATGAGCCATTGCACCCAGCCTCCTTCTCCTTATCTTTAAGGTGAAGATAATACTAGAATCTACATCATAGGCTAGTTGAGAGAATTGACTGAGTGAATGCATGAAAAGTTCTTGTAGCAGTGCCTGGTATACAGTTGGTGCTCAATGTGGGTGACATTTCTATCCTTTCCCAGCCTTATAAATGGCAGTATGTTTTGTACAGTACTCTACATCTGGCTTTTTTAAATGAATAACATATAGTATTATTAACTAGCATTTATTGAGTGCTTACTGCATACCAGGCGTTGTATTAAGGCATTCATTAATTTCCCCTTAACCTTGAGGAAGGTACTTCATTCCTGTGTAGTTCAAGGGAGTTGCCTCCTCCTCCTCCTTTTTTTCTTTTTTCTAGACAGGGTCTACTGAGGTCTTCCACCTCAGCCTCCTGAGTAGGTGGGACTACAGGTGCATGCCACCACGCCCAGCTAGATTTAAAATTTTTTGTAGAGGTGGGGTCTTGCTATGTTGCCCAGCCTGGTGCTTCTTTCTTTTATCAGCTGAGTAATATGCTAGTAGGAGGTTTCATCCCCTTCAATGGAAATTTAGTTTGCTTCTAATATTTGGTCTGTTTTGTTTTGTTTTGAGACAGAGTCTCGCTCTGTCACCCAGCCTGGAGGGCAGTGGTGCAGTCTTGGCTCACTGCACCTCTGCCTCCTGGATTCTGGTGATTCTCCTGCCTCAGCCTCCCAAGTAGCTGGTATCACAGGTGCGTGCCACCACACACGGCTAATTTTTGTATTTTATTTTAGTAGAGACGGGATTTCACCATGTTGGCCAGGCTGGTCTCGAACTCCTGACCTCGTGATCCACCCGCCTCAGCCTCCCAAAGTGCTGGGATTATAGGCGTGAGCCACCACGCCTGGCGTCCAGCCACATTCTTTAACTCAGCATCCGCAGACCTTCCAGTCCTATCTTGGCCGCCTGCCAGCCATGCTGACCTTTCGTTTCTGCTGTGCACCACCTGCTTCCTCTCTCCTTTCTGCCTAGAATGCATGCCCCCCCACTCCCAATGCACTTTAGGCCTGCCTGGTAGCCACTCAAACAGAGGGCTCTGGGCTGGGCGCGGTGGCTCATGCCTGTAATCCCAGCACTTTGGGAGGCTGAGGTGGGCGGATCACGAGGTCATGAGATCAAGACCATCCTGGCTAACACAGTGAAACCCTGTCTCTGCTAAAAATACAATTAGCCAGGCATGGTGGCGGGCACCTGTAGTCCCAGCTACTCGGGAGGCTGAGGCTAGCAAATGCTGTGAATCCAGGAGGCGGAGCTTGCAGTGAGCTGAGATGGCGCCACTGCACTCCAGCCTGGGGACAGAGCGAGATTCCGTCTCATAAAAACAAAAAAGAGAGAGGGCTCTGGGGCTCAGCTCTCAGGAGTTTCTCTCCTGTCTCTGTTCTTGCTAACCGAGAAGACTTGGAGAGGTCTGTTCATTTCTCTGTAGCCTCATTTTTCTCTTCTGGAAAATAAGTGTTGCTGTTGCAACAAGTTAGTCTCCTAGGGTTGCTTTGTGGGTTCAATGAGATAATACACGAGAAAGGCTCAGGACAGCCTGGCAATGATTATGGCTGTTCTTGTAGGTACTGCGCCTTCTCCTTCACCCTGTTCTCATCCGATCGTTCACATCTTGCGGCCAGCACCCTTGTCTAAGCCACCGTCATGCCTCACGTCACCTGGACAGTTCCAATCTCCGTTTCCTCCCAGCTTCTGCTCTCTGCCCCTTTCTCCATGCAACAGACAAGGGTTGTTCCTGTAATGAGCATGTGAATTTAGGAGCAATAATAGTACCCTGCCCTTTGTGCTATTGTCACATGGATATGCACTGTGATTAGGAAATTACTAAGCCAACACCTGGGAAGCACATGGAATAGTGCCGGGCAATTAGAACCCCCAGAGTGGCCCTGGACCTGCACTGCCCAATATGTGGGCCACGTGCCACAATGCAGCTACCTACATTTATTTTTCACTATTTTATTTTATTTTATTTTACTTTATTTATTTTATTTTTGAGATGGAGTTTTGCTCTTGCTGCCCAGGCTGGAGTGTAGTGAAGCGATCTCGGCTCACTGTAGCCTCCACCTCCCGGGTTCCAGCGATTCTTCTGCCTCAGCCTCCCAGATAGCTGGGATTACAGGCGCACGCCACCACTCCTGGCTAATTTTTGTATTTTTAGTAGAGACAGGGTTTCACCATGTTGGTCAGGCTGATCTTGAACTGCTGACCTCAGGTGATCCACCCGCCTGGGCCTCCCAAATTGCTGGAATTACAGGTGCGAACCACCGTGTCCAGCCTATTTTATTTTTTAGAGATGGAGTCTCGCTATGTTGCCCAGGCTGGAGTGCAGTGGCACGATCTCGGCTCACTACAACCTCCACCTCCTGGGTTCAAGTGATTTTCCTGCCTCAGTCTACTGAGTAGCTGGAATTACAGGTGCCTGCCATCACACCCAGCTAATTTTTGTATTTTTAGTAGAGATGGGGTTTCACTATGTTGGCCAGTCTGGGGTTGAACTCCTGACTTCAAGTGATCCACCTTCCTTGGCCTCCCAAAGTGCTGGGATTACAGGCGTGAGCCACCACGCCTGGCCTCACCCTGGATCTTGGAGGTCTTTCCACATCATTATATAACATTCTTTTTGTCTGTTTTTTTCTTTTTTGTAGGGATAGGGTCTTGCTAGGTTACCCAGGCTGATCTTGAACTCCTGGGCTCAAGCAATCCCCCTGCTTCAGCCTCCCAAAGTGCTAGGATTACAGGCATGAGCCACTGCACCTGGCCAACTTTTCCATTCTTTTTGATAGCTGTGTAGTATTCTGTTGCCTGGATGTACCATCATTAATTTAGCCAGTCCCCTCTTGCTGGACATGTCAGTTATTTCCAGTCTTTGGAGAGGTGCTGCAGTGGCAAACTTTGCAAGCCGTTTGCGTCTGAAGATCCTGGAAACCACAGGATGTTGGAATCAGCATATTTTTTCTGCCTTTCTGAAGTCAACCAGAGGAAAGGACTGAGTGAGCTCATGGCAGGAAAGGAGCTTTGTCAGCTGATGAGGGAGTGACAAGGCGATGTCAGAGCAGAGGGTGGGAGGCTCCCCTTACGAGGGTCTGAGTCATTCTGCAGTCAAGGATTGCTGGAAGCTTGCGAAACCAGCAGAGGCAAAATTTACCTTCATGCGTCACAGCCAAAGGGAACATTCAAAACATTTAACAATGTGCTAAAGTGCAGAGGTCCCCTGGGCAGGGTCTAGGGCCTCCTGCTGCACCTAGCATTAACTCTTTAGTGACATGAACGTGGCGACCTGGAGTGGGGGTGTCCCAGAGTAGGAAACAGGAACTTAGGGTGCTGGGAGCGGGCAATAGAAGAAGTGGGTGGCTGAGGGCGGGGGCTGTTTGTACCAGTGAAAATATTTTTAAAAATGTTAACCTTCTATTTGGAAATATTTTCAAACTTATGGAAAAATGACAAGAATGGAACAGGCTTATATACATATACATTTTACCCAGACTCTCCAAATTTACTGTATCTGTCTCTCCATTATCCATCCATCCATCCATCTGTCCATCCATCCATCCATCCGTTATCTAGCTATTTTTTTTTTTTTTTTGACAGAGTCTTGTTCTGTTGCCCAGGCTGGAGGGCAGTGGCACAATCTTGACTCACTGCAACCTCCACCTCCCAGGTTCAAGCGATTCTTCTGCCTCAGCCTCCCAAGTAGCTGGGACTACAGGCACACACCACTGGGTCCAGCTAATTTTTTTGTACTTTTAGTGGAGATGGGGTTTCACTATGTTGGCCAGGCTGGTCTTGATCTTCTGGCCTCAAGTGATTACAGGCATGAGCCACCATGCCCAGCCCATTATCTATGTATCTATCTATCTATCTATCATCTATCTCTCAATCATATCTCCATGTATCCATTGTCTATCAGTCATCTATCCATCATCCATGCATCCACTCATTCACCCATTCATTATCTATCCATCCATTTATTTATATCCATCCATCTTTCTATCACCTTTTTTTTTTTTTTTGAGACAGAGTCTTGCTCAGTCAAGGCTGGAGTGCAGTGGCATGATCTCAGCTTACTGCAACCTCCGCCTCCCAGGTTCAAGTGATTCTCCTGCCTCAGTCTCTGGAGTAGCTGGGATTACAGGTGCGCGCCAACACGCTAGCTAATTTTTGTATTTTTAATGGCCTTTTGTGACTGGCTTCTTTCACTTAGCATCATGTTTTCAAGATTCATCCACATTGTAGCATGTGTCAATGCTACAATGTGTCAGCACTTCCTTTTCATGGCTGAGTAATATTCCACCACGTGGCTAAACCCCACCTTTTTCATTCACTCATTAGCAGATACTGACATCTTATCTTTCAATAATTTACTCATGGATATGATTCCACCAGTAAATGCCCACTGCCCATAGCCTGGCTAACCTTGGGCAGGTGCAATGTAAGGGAACTAGAAAAAAAAAAAAAAAAAAACTATCCAGGCATGGTGGCTTACATCTGTAATCTCAGCACTTTGGGAGTTCAAGGCAGGAGGGTTGCTTGAAGTTAGGAGTTTGAGACCAGCCTGTGCAACAAAGCGAGACCCACCTCTACCAAAAAAAAAAAAAAAGAAAAAAAATACAAAAATTAGCTGAGTGTGGTGGTGCACAACTGTAGTCCTAGCTACTCGAGAGGCTGAGGCAGGAGGATTGCTTGAGCCAGAGGGGCTGGGGTGACAGTGATCCATGATTGCACCACTGCACATAAGCCTGGGTGACAGATCAAGACCCTGTCTCAAAAAAAAAAAAAAAAAGAAAAAGAAATATAAAAAGAGGGGCTGGGCGTGGTGGTTCATGCCTGTAATCCCAGCACTTTGGGAGACCAAGGCGGGAGGATTGCTTGAACCCAGGAGTTTGAGACCAGCCTGGGCAACACAGTGAGACCCTCCTCTTTAAGAAAACATTAAAAATTAGCTGGGCACAGTAGTATGCACCTGTAGTCCCAGCTGCTTGGGAGGGTGAGGCAGGAGGATCACTTGAGCCTGAGAAGTCAAGGCTGCAGTGAGCCAAGATCGCACCCCTGAGCTACAGCCTGGGTGACAGAGTGAGACCCAGTCTCAAAAAAAAAAAAAAAAAAAAAAATAGTGGTTCAGGGATGTGGATCTGAGCTCTTCAATAATTGACAAATAATAATACCAATGGCTGCCACTTCTTGTCCTCTTCTGTGTGTCAGGCGCTGTGCTAGGTGCTTAGGCATTTTTCATCTTATTTAATCTTCGAGGTGAGTGTTTTAAAGGTATAAAAACCAGGCCGGGCGTGGTGGCTCATGCCTGTAATCCCAGCATTTTGGGAGGCCAAGGCGGGCAGATCACGAGGTCAGGAGTTCGAGACCAGCCTGACCAACATGGTGGATCCCTGTCTCTACTAAAAATACAAAAATTAGCAGGGTGTGGTGGCAGGTGACTTTAGTCCCAGCTACTCAGGAGGCTGAGGCAGGAGAATCGCTTGAACCTGGGAGGCAGAGGTTACAGTGACCCGAGATCGTGCCACTGCAGTCCAGTGTGGCGACAGAGTGAGACTCCATCTCAAAAAAAAAAAAAAGTACAAAACTCCATCTGCAAATTCAAATATTTAGAGCTGCAAATACAGCTCTCAGTATTTCCAGAATGATTTCTATTTGTTGCTGTCCCCTTTTCTCTGGGTTGGTGTCAAAGTGGCCTTCAGGACTGGGCTAGCTCCATAGGTCACAAAACTCACCTCTTGGAAATGGTCAGGGGCAGCCTGTCTGGTTTGCATTCCGGCCTGTATGGGTTCACATCCTCTCTGAGTGACCTGGAACAGCCTACTTCACCTTCTGGTGCCTCATGCTTCTTCATCAGCGAAATGGGCATTTTTTTTTCTTTCTTTTTTTTTTTTGAGGTGGAGTCTCACTCTGTCGCCCAGGCTGGAGTGCAGTGTCGCTATCTCAGCTCATTGCAACTTCCACCTCCCAGGTTCAAGTGATTCTCCTGCCTCAGCCTCCCGAGTAGCTGGGATTACAGGTGCCCACCACCACGCCTGGCTAATTTTTGTATTTTTCGTAGAGACGGGGTTTCACCATGTTGGCCAGGCTGGTCTCGAACCCCTGACCTCAGGTGATCTGCCCACCTTGGCCTCCCAAAGTGCTTGGGTTATAGGTGTGCACCACCACACCTGGCCTGAAATGGGCATATTAACAGAACCTCCTTGTAGGTTGTGGTCAGGATGGAAAGAGCAAATTCCATGCCGCATGCATAGTAGGTGCTCAGTAAGTACTGGCTGCTTTCGGGTGATCACTCAGTGCCCTGATGGGTGCTTTACTGCAGTGTCTGGTGCCTCTGGACACAGATTTCACCTACAAGGCTTTCTCCAGTCCAGCTGCCATGGACTGCAGCCTTTCTTTCTTGGGTGCATGACAGCTTCCTTCAGCTCTGTCTGGGAAGAAGTGATCAGGACCTTCTTGTTCTATTTTTTTTTTTTTTTTTTTAGATGGAGTCTCACTCTGTTACCCAGGCTGGAGTGCAATGGGGCTATTTCGGCTCACTGCAACCTCTGCCTCCTGGGTTCAAGCAATTCTTCTGCCTCAGCCTCCTGAGTAGCTGGGATTACAGGCGCCCACTACCACGCCTGGCTAATTTTTGTATTTTTAGTATAGACGGGGTTTCACCATGTTGGCCAGGCTGGTCTCGAATTCCTGACCTCAGGTGATCTGCCCGCCTCGGCCTTCCAAATTGTTGGAATTACAGGCGTGAGCCACTGCATCCAGCCTATTTTATTTTATTTTTTTTGAGATAGGGTCTCGCTCTGTTGCCCAGTCTGGAGTGCAGTGGTGCAATCTTGGCTCACTGCAACCTCTGCCTCCTGGGTTCCAGAGATTGTCCTGCCTTAGCCTCCCAAGTAGCTGGGACTACAGGCACACGCCACCACACCTGGCTATTTTTTTTGTATTTTTAGTAGAGATGGGGTTTCACCATATTGCCCAGGCTGGTCTAGAACTCCTGACCCAAGTGATCCACCTGCCTCGGCCTCCCAAATTGTTGGGATGACAGGCATGAGTCACTGCACCTGGCCTGTTCTTAATTTTATTATGGAAAGTTTCAAACACACAAAAGTGAAGAGAATATTATAAGCCCCTACGAATCCACCACTGCCATTCTTAGTCATCTATAGCCCTGCCCTCCTTCATCCCTCTGTCCCTCTGTCCCTGTCTGCTTTCTTCCTCCCTAATTCCCTCCTCCCTCCTTTGTTTCTTTTCTTTCTTCGTGCCTTTCTCCCTTTCACCCTTCTTCCCTTCCTCATTTCCTCCTCCTTCCCTCCTTCGTTCCCTCCTCCCTCTCTTCTCCCTTTCTTCCTCTTCCCTTCCTTCCTGCCTCCTTCCCTCTCCTCCTCTCTCTCTCTCTAGTTATTCCTTTTGCTGGAGTGTTTTTTCTGTAGTCCTAATTAGGGAAAAGGAGTCAGGCTGGCAGGACCGAGGGAAAGCAAAAAGAGGAAGCAGATAAACTGTGCATCTGCCTTTCTTCAAGGTCTAGGACACACAGCTCTCCTGTGCAAATAACTCCCAATTTTCCTGCATCCAGCTATCGCCAGCCACTCAGCTAATAGAAAAATGCAAGTTAGCTCACTGCAACCTTGGTGTTGTTGGTACTTCACAGAGCCCTGTTCACACACAGCACAAGCACCGTTGTATAAAATCACTAGCGAGCCTTTGTCTCTTTGCAGTTAGATCCTCTCTTGCTGACCTGCCCATTGCACTCTTGCAACACATTTTCCTACTTTCTCTAATAAATCTACTTTGCTTTACCTACAACTGTCTTGGTAAATTCTTTTACCCTGCATCACTGGCCCCAAATAGTCACATTTACCTGTGACATTATTATTATTTTTGTGAGAGAGGGTCTCACTCTGTTGCCCAGGCTGGAGTGCAGTGGCGTGATCACAGCTCACTGCAGCCTTGACCTCCCAGGCTCTAGTGATCCTCCCGCCTCACCCTTCCAAGTATCTAGGACCACAGGAGCACACCACCATACCTGGCTACTTTTTTTCTGTAGAGACAGGGGTCTTGCTATGTTGCCCAGGCTGGTCTCTAACTCCTGGGCTCAAGCAATCCTCCCACCTTGGCCTCCAAAGTGCTGGGATCACAGGCATGAGCCACAATGCTTGGCAAAAAAAATCTATTTCTTATTCCTGTTTGTATCTTCCTCTTGCTGCACCCAAACATTTTGTTCTGGGTTGGCACCATGATCCTACAATCAGTCTTAGTGTCCCAAGAAGAGAGGCAATCGGGGATTCGGTGCCATTGATGTGAGGCAGCAGGAAAGACGCAGAACCATCTGTGAAGTAATTTTTGCAAAAAAAAAAATCGTAGCTAAATTTAATCAAAGTTCTAGATCTCAAACTACCACTTTACAGCAAAACCAAGGGAGAGAGGAACAGGTTAAATAACACTACACCTAAAAAATGAGCAAAGTCTACTTGAAATTGATAACTCCTGGCCAGGCGTGGTGGGTCTTGCCCGTAATCCCAGCACTTTGGGAGGCTGAGGTGGGCAGATCACGGGTCAGGAGTTCGAGACCAGCCTGACCAACATGGTGAAACCCTGTCTCTATTAAAAATACAAAAATAAGCCAGGCATGGTGACACGCCACCTGTAATCCCAGCTATTCAGGAGGTTGAGGCAGGAGAATCGCTTGAACCCGGGAGGCAGAGGTTGCAGTGAGCCAAGATCATGCTGCTGCACTCCAGCCTGGTGACAGAGTGAGACTCTGTCTCAAAAAAAAAAAAAAAAAGAAATGGATAACTCCTCCTCCTACTGGCTTAGGGTTTTGAAATGATATCAGTTAGAACAGATGGGCTGCTGGCTAGGCGTGGTGGCTCATGCCTGTAATCCCAGCACTTTGGGAGGCCGAGGTGGGCGGCTCATCTGAGGTTGGGAGTTCGAGACCAGCCTGACCAACATGGAGAAACCCCATCTCTACTAAAAATACAAAATTAGCCAGGCATGGTGGTGCATGCATGTAATCCCAGCTACTCAGGAGGCTGAGGCAGGAGATTCACTTGAACCCAGGAGGCGGAGGTTGCAGTGAGCAGAGATCGCATCACTGCACTCCAGCCTGGGCAACAAGAGCAAAACTGTCTCAAAAAAAAAAAAAAAAAGAACAGATGGGCTGCTTGGCTCTCTATGGGAGTTAACAAGGAGAAAAAGGGAGGTGTGGAGCAGTAGATGAACTTGCAGAGGGTCATGCAGGCTTCACATAGGGCAGTCAGGAACTGAACCCCAGAGGACTGACTCCAAAGCCAGTGCTCCTAACCTGAGTGCCATTCTGAGCTCACCATTACTGGACTACTGGAGTCCGGGGCAAAAGCATTCCCACAGATTCATGCCTGTAATCCCAGCACTTTGGGAGGCTGAGGCAGGTGGATTGTTTGAGGCCAGGAGTTTGATACCAGCCCTGGCAACATAGCAAGACCCCATCTCTACTAAAAATTAAAAAAATAAGCCAGGCATGGTGGTGTGTGCCTGTGGTCACAGCTACTTGGGAGGTCGAGGCTGCAGTGAGTCATGATCGCACCACTGTACTCCAGCCTGGGTGACAAAGACCCTGTCTCTAAAAATTTTTTTTAAACAATATTTTTATACAATCTTTTTTTTTTTTTTTTTTTCTGAGACAGAGTCTCGCTCTGTTGCTAGGCTGGAGTGCAGTAGTGCAATCTCGGCTCCCTGCAACCTCCACCTCCTGGGTTCAAGCGATTCTCCTGCCTCAGCCTCCCGAGTAGCTGGGACTACAGGCACGCGCCACCACACCCGGCTAATTTTTGTATTTTTAGTAGAGACGAGGTTTCACTATGTTGGCCAGGGTGATCTCGATCTCTTGACCTTATGATCCGCCCGTCTTGGCCTTCCAAAGTGCTGGGATTTCCGGTGTGAGCCACCACGCCCAGCCCCATATAGTCTTTTAAAGAATCAAAATTAATGCAAAAAAAAATCCATGGTGAGAAAAAAATCCAAATTTTAAGTAAAGACCATCTGCTTTCATTTGTTTGCTTTAGCACACTGCATTGTTGCACAACAGAAACTGTTGAGGCTGGTCCCCAACATTCTATTTTTATGGCCATTTTATACAGGCGCCCACAAGCCCTTTTCCCAACAAGGAACCTTGTTTTCCAATCTACAGATGCCTCGAATTCTCAGCTGGGCAGGTTTACCCAGGTTCACAGTGTGACAAGAACATGCAATCAGATTGGGCAACGTGGGGCTTTGTGCATAGTCATGGGTGTTTTGTGGTCTTGGGTACTTTTTCTAAGCTTTATAAACTTTTTCTTCTTCGTTCAAACTATGGGAATGGCCGGGCACAGTGGCTCATGCCTGTAATCCCAGCACTTTGGGAGGCTGAGGCAGACGGATCACCTGAGGTCAGGAGTTCGAGACCAGCCTGGCCAACATGGTGAAACCCCGTCTCTACTAAAAATACAAAAATTAGCCAGGCATGTTGGTGGGCACCTGTAATCCCAGCTACTCAGGAGGCTGAGGCAGGAGAATCGCTTGAACCCAAGAGGCGGAGGTTGCAGTGAGCTGAGATTGTGCCACTTCACTCCAGCCTGGGCAATAAAGTGAGACTCTGTCTCCAAAAAAAAAAAAAAAAAAGTAACAAGCGTTGTGTCATGCACTGACCAGTCCGAATGGGTAGTGGCTACAGCCTTGCAGCAGGGCTAGACTTTTTTTTTGAAATGGAGTCTCGCTCTGTCGCCCAGGCTGGAGTGCAGTGGCGCAATCTCGGCTCACTGCAACCTCCGCCTCCCGGGTTCAAGCAATTCTCTGCCTCAGCCTCCCAGGTAGCTGGGATTACAGGTGCCCACCACCTCACCCGGCTAAGTTTTTATATTTTTAGTAGAGGCGGGGTTTCACTACGTTGGTCAGGCTGATCTTCAACTCCTGACCTCGTGATCCACCCACCTTGGCCTCCCAAAGTGCTGGATTACAGGTGTGAGCCACCGTGCCCGGCCAGTAGGGCTAGACTTTGACATTAGGTTGCCGGATCGTGGGGAAGCCCAGGGGCTTCGCAGGATGGGACTGAGGGGAGAGGTGGCAGGCTGGCAAGGGGTCCAGCTAGCATGGAATCATTTCATTTTTTTTTTTTTTTTTGAGACAGGGTCTCACTCTGTCACCTAGGCTGGAGTGCAATGGTATGATCTCGGCTCACTCTAACCTCTGCCTCCTGGGGTCAGGTGATCCTCCTACCTCAGCCTCAGGAGTAGCTGGGACTATAGGCAAGTGCAACCACGCCCGGCTAATTTTTGTATTTTCAGTAGAGACGGGGTTTTGCCATGTTGCCCAGGCTATTCTGGAACTCCTGGGCTCAAGCAGTCCGCCCGCCTCGGCCTCCCAAAGTGCTGGGATGACAGGCGTGATCTACGGCATCTGCCTCAATATTTTAATAAGTGGTGTGACACCCTAGTTGACTCTCAGCCCTCAGCATCCCCATTTCCTAGTGAGAAAAAGCCACACAGGGGAAAAGCCACATGCCTGAGCCAGGATGCCCCCTCCCCGGGCACATGTCTGCAGACTCATCTTCTCTGCTCTCTCCGATTCCCCTTAGGACTCCTTCAATTATACCACCCCTGATTATGGGCACTATGATGACAAGGATACCCTGGACCCCAACACCCCTGTGGATAAAACTTCTAACACGCTGCGTGTTCCGGACATCCTGGCCTTGGTCATCTTTGCAGTTGTCTTCCTGGTGGGAGTGCTGGGCAATGCCCTGGTGGTCTGGGTGACGGCATTCGAGGTCAAGCGGACCATCAATGCCATCTGGTTCCTCAACTTGGCGGTAGCCGACTTCCTCTCCTGCCTGGCGCTGCCCATCTTGTTCACATCCATTGTACAGCATCACCACTGGCCCTTTGGCGGGGCTGCCTGCCGCATCCTGCCCTCCCTCATCCTGCTCAACATGTACGCCAGCATCCTGCTCCTGGCCACCATCAGCGCCGACCGCTTTCTGCTGGTGTTTAAACCCATCTGGTGCCAGAACTTCCGAGGGGCCGGCTTGGCCTGGATCGCCTGTGCCGTGGCTTGGGGGTTAGCCCTGCTGCTGACCATACCCTCCTTCCTGTACCGGGTGGTCCGGGAGGAGTACTTTCCACCAAAGGTGTTGTGTGGCGTGGACTACAGCCACGACAAACAGCGGGAGCGAGCCGTGGCCGTCGTCCGGCTGGTCCTGGGCTTCCTGTGGCCTCTACTCACGCTCACGATTTGTTACACTTTCATCCTGCTCCGGACGTGGAGCCGCAGGGCCACGCGGTCCACCAAGACACTCAAGGTGGTGGTGGCAGTGGTGGCCAGTTTCTTTATCTTCTGGTTGCCCTACCAGGTGACGGGGATAATGATGTCCTTCCTGGAGCCATCGTCACCCACCTTCCTGCTGCTGAAGAAGCTGGACTCCCTGTGTGTCTCCTTTGCCTACATCAACTGCTGCATCAACCCCATCATCTACGTGGTGGCCGGCCAGGGCTTCCAGGGCCGACTGCGGAAATCCCTCCCCAGCCTCCTCCGGAATGTGTTGACTGAAGAGTCCGTGGTTAGGGAGAGCAAGTCATTCACGCGCTCCACAGTGGACACTATGGCCGAGAAGACCCAGGCAGTGTAGGCGACAGCCTCATGGGCCACTGTGGCCCGATGTCCCCTTCCTTCCCGGCCATTTTCCTTCCTCTTGTTTTCACTCCACTTTTCGTGGGATGGTGTTACCTTAGCTAACTAACTCTCCTCCATGTTGCCTGTCTTTCCCAGACTTGTCCCTCCTTTTCCAGCGGGACTCTTCTCATCCTTCCTCATTTGCAAGGTGAACACTTCCTTCTAGGGAGCACCCTCCCACCCCCCACCCCCCCTCCACACACCATCTTTCCATCCCAGGCTTTTGAAAAACAAACAGAAACCCGTGTATCTGGGATATTTCCATATGGCAATAGGTGTGAACAGGGAACTCAGAATACAGACAAGTAGAAAGATTCTCGCTTAAAAAAATGTATTTATTTTATGGCAAATTGGAAAATATGTAACTGGAATCTCAAAAGTTCTTTGGGACAAAACAGAAGTCCATGGAGTTATCTAGGCTCTTGTAAGTGAGTTGATTTAAAAAAGAAAATTAGGCTGAGAGCAGTGGCTCACGCCTGTAATCTCAGAACTTTGGGAGGCTAAGGTGGGTGGATCACCTGAGGTCAAGAGTTCCAGACCAGCCTGGCCAGCATGGTGAAACCCCGTCTGTACTAAAAATACAAAAAATTAACTGGGCATGGTAGTGGATGCCTGTAATCCCAGCTACTTTGGAGGCTGAGGTGGGAGAATTGCTCAAACCTTGGAGGTGGAGGTTGTGGTGAGCCATGATCGCACCACTGCACTCTAGCCTGGGTGACTGAGGGAGGCTCTGTCTCAAAAGCAAAGCAAAAGCGAAAACAAAAACACCTAAAAAACCTGCAGTTTTGTTTGTACTTTGTTTTTAAATTATGCTTTCTATTTTGAGATCATTGCAAACTCAACACAATTGTAAGTAATGATACAGAGGGATCATGTGTACCCTTCACCCAGCCTCCCCCAATGGCAACATCTAGCAAAACTACAATGTAGTCTCATAACCAGGATATTGACATTGATACAGTGAAGATACAGGACATTCTCATCACCACAGGGATCCCCAGGATGCCCACCTCCCTCCACCCCCACACCCCAGCCATGTCCCTAACCCCTGGCAACCAGGAATCCACTCTCCATGTCTATAATGGTGTCATTTCAAGAATGTTATTCAATGGAATCATATAGTATGTAACCTGTTTTGAGCTTAAAAAAAAAGTATACATGACTTTAATGAGGAAAATAAAAATGAATACTGAAATGTTGTGTTATTTCTAGTGAATAATTGACTTTGCAGTAGGTATTAGTCCATTTTCACACTGCTGATAAAGACATACCCAAGACTGGGAAGAAAAAGAGATTTAATTGGACTTACAGTTCCACATTGCTGGGGAGGTCTCACAGTCATGGCAGGAGGCAAAGGCACTACTTACATGGTAGTGGCAAGAGAAAATGAGGAAGAAGCAAAAGTGGAAACTACTGTGAAACCCATCAGATCTTGTGAGACTTGTTAACTATCACAAGAATAGCAAGGGAAAGACTGGACCCCATGATTCAATTATCTCCCCCTGGGTCCCTCCCACAACACATGGGAATTCTGAGAGATACAATTCAAGTTGAGATTTGGGTGGGGAGACAGCCAAACCATATCACAATATTTCTGCTTTGATTGTGTAGTGTGCATGTGCATGGATTATCTAGAAATAGCGTGCAGACCAGCCAGCTGTGGTGGCTCATGCCTGTAATCCCAGCACTTTGGGAGGCCGAGGCAGGCAGATCACCTGAGGTCAGGAGTTTGAGACCAGCCTGGCCAACATGGTGAAACCCCGTCTCTACTAAAAATACCAAAATTAGCTGGTGTGTTGGTGCACACCTGTAATCTAAGCTACTTAGGAGGCTGAGGCAGGAGAATTGCTTGAACCCGGGAGGTGGAGGTTGCAGTGAGCCAAGATCACGCCACTGCACTCCAGCCTAGAGTGAGACTCTGTCTCAAAAAAAAAAAAAAAAAAATTAAATTTAGAACTAGCATACAGACCCAATGTTGTCCAACAGAAATATGATGTGGGCCACATGTATATCTTTGTTTTCTAGTAGCCACATTAAATAAGTAAAAAGAAATAGATGAAATACTTAATAATATATTACAATCATATGTTATATTAAGAACAATGAGGCTTATGTCTGTAATCCCAGCACTTTGGGAGGCCAGCCTGGGCAACATAGTGAGGTTCCATCTTCAAAAAAATTAGTCTGAGCATGGGGGCTCATGCTTGAAATCCCAGCACTTTGGGAGGCTGAGCTGGGCAGATCACAAAGCCAGGAGTTCGAAATCAGCTTGGCCAACATGGCGAAACCCCATCTCTACTAAAAACACAAAAATTAGCCGGACATGATGATGCACGTCTGTAATCCCAGGTACTCAGGAAGCTAAGGCATGAGAATCACTTGAACCCGGGAGGCAGAGGTTGCAGTGAGCTATGATTGTGGCTTGGCACTCTAGCCTGGGCGACAGAGTGAGACTCTCTCAAAAAAAAAAAATTTTTTTTTTAACGAAAAAATTAGCCAGTGTGGTGGTAGTGCCTGTGGTCCCAGCTACTCGGGATGCCGAGGCTGGAGGATCGCTTGAGCATAGGAGTTTGAGGCTGCAATGAGTTGTGATCGCACCGCTGCACTCCAACTTGGGTGACAGAGCAAGACCCTGTCTCCAAACAAACAAACAAAAAATTGCCTGAGTGTCTCGACAGACAGATGCTGCAGTCTCTTGAGCTTGCAGAAGTGGCTGTGAGTGGTGTCTGTGCCTGCTTGAGAGTAGACGTTGGTACCTGGGACAAGATCCTCTCTGTAACTTGTGCTCATTAGTGCAGATTCCCCAGGCATCGAGGTCACGGGGAAGGACCTGAGCCCCAGCCGCCTTCAGCTCCTGGGGTTGGGCTCCCGGCAGCTCCCTCCTCAAGAAGACAACACCAGCCTCCTGGCCTCCTGGCCTTCTCCCACCTGCTCCGGTCTCTTCCATGGCTGCCCCTGACCTGGATAGTTTCCCTCTGCCTCTTTGCTGGACCTTTCTCCGCGTCCTTTGCAGAGTTTTTTCCTCTTCGACGTTGGCGTTCCTCAGCTGTGTGTCCAACTCATTCGGTGCGCTCACTCCTGCAGCTTCATCCAATATCTTCAGCATCTCTCTTCCACACTGGGCCTCCCCACCCCCTTGCCACGGCCAGACTGACCTCAGCAATCTCCCCGGAACCTCTTCCTCCCCTTCCCTCCCGACTCCCGAGACAACCCCGCGGTGCACCCAGTCACCCAGGCCTGAGCCTGGGGCCCATCCTGGATGCTACCTCCTTCCCGCCCCACACCCTGCCTGGCCCATGCCCTCCATCCTCTCCCATTTGGCTCTCTGCCTTGCCCCTTCCCTGATTTCCTGGCTGTCCAGTCTGTTTTTCCCAGACCATCCCTGCCTCTATTCTGCCTTCCTTCAGGGGTTACCTCCTCCAGGAAGACCTCCCTGACTTCCTCCTCTGCCTCCCCAACCCCTACATTCTATCTCTATTCCCAGTCATCCTGTAGCTTTCCTGGCTTCGGGAGTTGCAGGCAGTGGGTATTTTCTACCCACCCTGATTTGGGAAGGAGATAGTGTCCCAAAAGCTGGGAGGCCAAAGAGTAGGAGTTGGAGGCCAAGGAGTGGGATCCAGGTAGTCTTTCCAAGGCAGCCCCCATCTGGTGTTGACCTGCCCTGCCCAGTATGGAAGTGGGGTGAAGGGGCAGACAATTGCCAAATCTGCAGCTTGGGGAATCTGCTGGGTCAACAAGTTCCGAAGGGGAAGTGGTAGGGAAGGGAAGTGGATGATGGGCTTGGCTGAGTCAGGCTGTGTCCCCTTTCCAGCACCCACCCCCACTCCCTGCAGCCCTGGGATCTTATTCACGCATCTACTGGGCAGACTAGGATGCCCCTAAGTCCTGGAGCCAAAGCCTTCTCCTCTTTATCTGTGCCACGTGACCATCCTGAACCTCACACCTCTCAGAGCCAGGAGGGCATTTCTCTAGATGAGCACAGTCCCATAGAAATAGACTGTGAGTGGCCGGGCGCGGTGGCTCACACCTGTAATCCCAGGGCTTTGGGAGGCCGAGGAGGGTGGATCACCTGAGGTCAGGAGTTCGAGACCAGCCTGGCCAACATGGCAAAACCTCGTCTCTACTAAAAATACAAAAACTAGCCAGGTGTGGTGGCGCATGACTGTAGTCTCAGCTACTTGGGAGGCTGAGGCAGGGGAATTACTTGAACCCGGGAGGCGGGGGTTGCGGCGAGCTGGGATCGTACCACTGCACTCCAGCCTGGGCGACAGAGTAAGACTCTGTCTCTAAATAAATAAATAAATAAAATAAAATAAAAGAGAAAGTAATAGACTGTGAGCCAGGAGGCAGGAGGATCGCTTGAGCCCAGGAGTTTAAGACCAGCCTGGGCAACACAGGGAGACCCTGTCTCTACAAAAAATAAAAACAAACAAATGAAATAGCTGGGTGTGCAGGTGTGCACCTGTAGTCCCAGTTAGGAGGCTCAGGTGGGAGAATTGTTTGAGCTCAGGAGAGACTGAGGCTGTAGTGAGCCAAGATCACACCACTGCACTCCAGCCTCGGTGACAGAGTAAGACCCTCTCTCAAAAAAAAAAAAAAAAAAAAAAGAAATAGAATGATATTTATATTTTCCCACAGGCAAGCAACAGACAAAAAGAAACAAAAAGAATCAGGTAAAATTAATTTTGATAATACATTTTATTTAACACAAGATAAGGAGTATCATTTTAACATGTGTTCAATAGAAACAAATTCTTGAGACTTCATATTCTGTTTTTTTTGGTACTGTGTTTTCAAAATCTGGTGTGTATTTTCCACTCACAGCACTTCTTATCTCGGACCCGAAGACATTTCAAGTGGTCCGTAGTCTCTTGTGGCTGGTGGCTGCAGTGTTGGACTGCTCAGGGCCAGACTTCCTTGACTAATGTATACAGCGTCTACAGAATTTGAACATCTAACTGTTGGAGCCGTGCTTCTAACCCTCCGAGGTTCTGGTGTGATATTCTAGGATCCTGTGATTCAAATAGCCTCTAACTCACATTGTAGGATCTGTTAGGTTCAATAGTCTATGATTCCAACATTTTAAGAGTCTGTGATTCCAATATTCTGGTCTCCAGAGTCTTTGATTGATTGATTGATTTTGAGACAGAGTCTTGCTCTGTCACCCAGGCTGTAGTGCAGTGGTGCGATCTCGGCTCACTGCAACCTCTGCCTCCCAGGTTCAAGCGGTTCTCCTGCCTCAGCCTCCTGAGTAGCTGGGATTACAGGTGACCGCCCCACGCCCAGCTAATTTTGTATTTTTAGTAGATACGGGGTTTCACCATGTTGGCCAGGATGGTCTCAATCTCTTGACCTCGTGATCCACCCACCTCGGCCCTCCAAAGTGCTGGGATTACAGGCGTGAGCCACCGTGCCCGGCTGTGATTGTGTTTTATGACTCTCATATATGTTAAGACATTCTCCCCTATGCATCAAATATCACATAAATAGTTTCATATTATATTGTTCAAAAGAGAAAAAGGTCTATGGTCCTCCCCATCTTAGTCACTCATCCTGTCAAGCCCTGTAATTCCATTAGATTGAACCCTAGGAAATTGCCAAGATTCAGTCCTTTTGGGGTGGGATGTGTGTGTAACAATTTATTTATTTGTTGCTTTTGAAACATTGTGGTGCCATGGCACAGTGGCTCATGTCTGTAATCCCAACACTTTGAGAGGCTGAGGTGGGAGGATCACGTGAGCCCAAGAATTCGAGACCAGCCTGGGCAACATAGGGATACCCTATCTCTACAAAAAAAAAAAAAAATTAGCCAGGTGTGGTGACATGTACCTGTAGTCCCAGGTACTTGGGAGGCTGAGGCAGGAGGATCGCTTGAGCCCAGGAGGCAGAGGTTGCAGTGAGCTGAGATCACACCACTGCATTCCAGCCTGGGTGACAGAGTGATCCGAGGTGGGTGGATCACTAGGTCAAGAGATCGAGACCATCCTGGCCAACATGGTGAAACCCCGAGTCTACCAAAAATACAAAATTAGCTGGGCGTATTGGCACGTGCCTGTAGTCCCAGCTACTCAGGAGGCTGAGGCAGGAGAATCGCTTCCACACAGCAGGCAGGTGGAGGTTGCAATGAGCCAAGATGGAGCCACTGCCCTCCAGCCTGGTGACAGAGCAAGACTCCGTCTGAAAAAAAAAAAAAATGAGTAAAAGAAAAATTGTAGTAAAATGCACATAACATAAAATTTACCATTAGTGGCATTTCATGCATTTGCAGTGTTGTGCATCCATCACCGCTATCTTGTTCCAGAACATTCTCATCACCCCAAAAGGAAACCCAGTACCCATTAAGCAGTCACTCCCCATTCTTTGCCTTCAACCCCTGGCGACCACCCAGGTACGTTCTAACTCTACAGATTTGCTGAAATTTGACCTTGTGGCCTGACATGGTATCTCATGCCTGTAATCTCAGCACTTTTGGAGGCCAAAGTGGGAGGATTGTTTGAGGCAAGGAGTTCAAGACCAGCCTGGGCAACATAGTGAGACCCCTGTCTCTTTTGAAAAAAAAAAAAGAAAGAAAGAAAGAAAAAAAGAAATTCAACCTTTTTGACCTAGAAAAATGATAATTTTTTTTTTTTTTTTTTTTTTTTTTGAGACGGAGTCTTGCTCTGTCGCCCAGGCTGGAGTGCAGTGGCACGATCTCGGCTCGCTGCAAGCTCCGCCTCCCGGGTTCACGCCATTCTCCCGCCTCAGCCTCCCGAGTAGCTGGGACTGCAGGTGCCCGCCACCATGCCCAGCTAATTTTTTGTATTTTTAGTGGAGACAGGGTTTCACCATGTTAGCCAGGATGGTCTCAATCTCCTGACCTCGTAATCCACCCGCCTCGGCCTCCCAAAGTGCTGGGATTACAGGCGTGAGCCACCGCGCCCAGCTGAAAAATGATAATTTCATATGGATTGACTTAAGAACCTTTTAGGATGGTTGGGTGTGGTGGCTAACACCTGTAATCCCAGCACTTTCGGAGGCTGAAGCAGGTGGATTATTTGAGGTCGGGAGTTTGAGACAACCCTGGCCAACATGGTGAAACCCCGTTTCTACTAAAAATACAAAAATTAGCTGGGTGTGGTGGCAGGTGCCTGTAATCCCAGCTACTCAGGAGGCTGAGGCTGGAGAATTGCTTGAACCTGGGAAGCAGAGGGTATAGTGAGCCAAGATCACACCACTGCACTCGAGCCCGGGCGACATAGCAAGACTCTGTCTCAAAAAAAAAAAAAAAAAAGAAAAAGAAAAAAAGAAGCAAAAAAATCCTTGTAGGATGTTCTCATTCAAAATTTCTCCCAGGAGGAAATGGCTGGTGAGTTGAGGGGGTGGTGATCGGCTTTTCACAGGGTGGCTGAGAGAGAATCCCCTGCACGTACACACTGGCCCCCCTCCTGCCTTCCGAGGCCTGTAGAGACCCTGTTCTTGGCCCATAGCAACCCCCAGACCTCCAAGTGACAGCCCTCAGCTCCAGGGACACCAGAAAATCTTTGCCTTCCCAAATCTAAGATTTTTGTTTTGTTTTTGTTTTTTTGAAATGGAGTCCCGCTCTGTCGCCCAGGCTGGAGTGCAGTGGCGCCATCTTGGCTCATTGCAACCTCCGCCTCCCAGGTTCAAATAATTCTCCTGCCTCAGCCTCCTGAGTAGCTGGGATTACAGGTACTCCCCAACCAAGCCTGACTAATTTTTTTTTTTTTTTGTATTTTCAGTAGAGACAGGGTTTCACAATGTTGGCCAGGTGGGTCTGGAACTCCTGACCTCAAATGATCCACTGGCCTTGGCCTCCCGAAGTGCTGGGATTACAGAAGTAAGCCACTGCGCCCAGCCTCAAATCTAAGACACTTAAAAATTTTTTTTTTTTTTTTTTTGAGACGCAGTTTCGCTCTTGTTGCCCAGGCTACAGTGCAATGGCGCGATCTCGGCTCACCGCAACCTCCGCCTCCCAGGTTCAAGCGATTCTCCTGCCTTAGCCTCCTGAGTAGCTGGGATTACAGGCGCCCATCACCTCAGCTAATTTTGTATTTTTAGTAGAGACGGGGTTTCTCCATGTTGGTCAGGCTGGTCTTGAACTCCCGACCTCAGGTGATCCACCCACCTTGGCATCCCAAAGTGCTGGGATTACAGGCATGAGCCACCATGACTGGCAATTTTTTTAAAATTTTAAATTATTTTTTCGAGTCAGGGCCTTTCTCTGTTGCTCAGGCTGGAGTGCAGTGGTGCATTCACAGTTCACTGCAGCCTTGAGCTCTTGGGCTCAAGCGATCCTCCCTCCTCAGCCTCCACCTCCCACTTCAGCCTCCAGACCAGAGTAGCAGGACTACAGGCTCGCTCCAGCACGCCTGGCTAATTAAAACAAATTCTAGGGGGGCAGATGCTGTGGCTAGCACACGTAATCACAGCACTTTGGAAGGCCAATGTGGGAGGATTGCTTGAGCCTAGGAATTGGAGACAAGACTAGGCAACAGAGACAGACCCCATCTCTACAAAAAGTTTTTTAAAAAATTAGCTGGGTGTGGTGGCTTGAGCCTGTAGTCCCAACTACTTTGGGGGCTGAGGTGGGAGGATTGCTTGAACCCAGGAGGTCAAGGCTGCGGTGAGCTGTGATCACACCACTGCACTCCAATCTGGGTGAAGAGTGAGACCCTGGATTAAAAAAAAAAAGATATTTTTCCCCCAGAGACAGCATCTCACTATGTTGGTCAGGCTGGTCTCAAAATCCTAGCCTCAAGCAGTCCTCACACCTCGGCCTCCTAAAGTGTGGAGATTAGAGGTGTGAGCCATCCTGCCCGGCTGCAATTCTAAGAAATGTATGTTGAGAAACTTAGTGGCTGTATCAGGAGTTTATCAAGATGAAGCATCTGAGGAACAGACCATCGTTAACTTTTCAAGTTAAAGAAAGTTTGAGCTCCCGGGCGTGGTGGCTCACGCCTGTAATCCCAGCACTTTGGGAGGCCGAGGCGGGCGGATCATGAGGTCAGGAGATCGAGACCATCCTGGCTAACACGGCGAAACCCCGTCTCTACTAAAAATACAAAAAAAATTAGCCGGGCGTGGTGGCGGGTGCCTGTAGTCCCAGCTACTCGGGGGGCTGAGGCAGGAGAATGGTGTGAACCCGGGAGGCAGAGCTTGCAGTGAGCCGAGATCACGCCACTGCACTCCAGCCTGGGCAACAGAGACAGACTCCGTCTCAAAAAAAAAAAAAAGAAAAAAAGAAAGTTTGAGCTGATAAAGGGAAGCTTCCACCTCGGTTTCTTTCCTCTTAATCTCTTCTTCAGGCCAGGGCAGATTCCCACAGGAGATTGGGGCTGGCAGGATGTCCCTCCTCTCCCAAGGAGGGGGCCTCCCGGTACAGAAGAGGAGGGGAGGGGACTTGGGGGATGTTTTCCTCTCTGAGGGTCCGGGGTGAGGGTCAGCCAACGCAGGGTCACCTAGTCAGGGAAACAGAGTGGAGGAAGCCCTGGGTCAAACAGTGAGTCCCAGCTCCTTGTCTCACGAACAACTTCCTCTAGCAAAGTGATTTCATTCTCTAAAACAATAACAAAAGAAGTGTGTAAATATATCCCTTGAATCCCTAAAGCACGCACAAAAAAACCACAAACAGAAAGAACTGCTGAATAAAGAGTTTCCAAAGTTGGGGTTGGAGCCACTTCCTCTTGCTAAGCCTGAGTGGTATGTGTACTTTAAGAATTCACGTTACAGTCTTGTTGCCGTTGCGTGAGCCTAGCGTATACTATGTGCCAGGCACTGCTCTGGTTTTTTTGTTTTTGTTTTTTTGAGACAGAGTCTCACTCTGTCGCCCAGGCTGGAGTGCAATGGTGAGATCTCGGCTCACTGGAACCTCCGCCTCCTGGGTTCAAATGATTCTCCTGCCTCGGCCTCCCGAGTAGCTGGGATTACAGGCATGCACCACCACGCCTGGCTAATTTTTGTATTTTTAGTAGAGATGGTGTTCTGCCATGTTGGCCAGGCTGGTCTTGAACACTTGACTTCAAGTGATCCACCTGCCTTGGCCTCCCAAAGTGCTGGGATTACAGACGTGAGCTACCGCGCCCAGCCAGTTCTGTGCATTTTAAATGTATCCAACGCTCATAGCAAACATCCACCGCACAGATGAGGAAGTTGAGGTTCAGAGGGGCTGAGGCCCTGAACTTTGATGAGGGTGTGTCGACCTGGAATATGAATCTCATCATTCTGGCCCTTGAGTTCTTGTTCTCAGCCACTGTGATATGCTGGAAGAGGTTAAGAATTGCTATCACGGCTGTGGCTCACTTCTGTAATCCCAGCCCTTTGGGAGGTCGAGGTGTGAGGATGGCTTGAGGCTGGGCAACACAGCAAGGCCGCACCTCTACAAAAAATTTTTAAAAATTAGCCAGGTGTGTTGGTGCATGCCTGTAGTCCTAGCTACTCAGGAGGCTGAGGTGGGAGGATCACTTGAGCCTAGGAGTTTGAGGCTGCAGTGAGGCATAATGTTGTCACTGCACGCCAGTCTGAGAGACAGAGCAAGACTCCATCTCTAAAAAAAGTAAAGCATCGCTATGGCCAACAACATCTTCCCATTCTACAGATGGAAAATTGAGGCCCAAGAAAGGAGTTGTTTGTGCTTTTTCTACCACTGAGGCGTTGGGCCCTGCGCTCAGCTGCTGTGGTCTTTTTGTGGAGAATGTGACCCCAGGCTGTCTTCCTCAGAGCCGAGGAGGAGGGAGGGATGTTTGTCTGTCCTGAGGCTGCAGAAGGGAGGGGTTGAACACAGTTAGAGGCCTGGAGGTGGCTGGGGGCAGCTGGCATGTTGTGGGCAAACAGAATCCAGGCCAAGACCTCTAAGGCATTAAAGAGCAAACCGCATGCAGGTCTGGCTTCCAGGAAGGTGGGACTTCGAGACTAGGGTTGGGGACTTGGAATCAGCCCTCCACCCAACCGAGCCCTCTCCTGCCCTGCCAGCCACCCTGTAATTTTGGGTTCTGTGAGTCACGGGAAGAAGACAGGACAAACACACCCTGAGAGCGAGACAAGGCCACTCCTATTTTGTACTGCTTATAAAGATTCACTGGGACCGGTGAGGTGGCAGTGCTCAGCAGCATCCGACAGGAGCCCTGGCAAACAGGACGGATTTCCAGGACTCTACCAGCTGCCAGACACGGCGGGGAGAGACCCCAGACCTCCTGGGTCCTGGCTGTGGGCCCGGATTGGGCTCCCAAGTGGCATTTGACTCACGTGGGGACACTCTTGGAAGAGACGGTAAGGATGGAGGCAACAAGGGCGGGAAGGAGGGAGAGAGAGAGATTGCATGATCTTGGCTTCTCGGAATCATTACTTTCAGAATCTGGGAAGCAGAACTAGAGTTTGAGAAGTGCAGTCTTATTACAGCCACACTGGAACGCACGTCACAGTCCTGGGCTCTTGGAATTAACTTGGGCAGCCCAGCAGCAAAGCTCTTGTCAAAGGATCTAAGCATTTTTTTTCTTTCTCTTTTTGGAGACAGGTTTTCATTCTTGTTGCCCAGGCTGGAGTGCAATGGTGCCATCTCGGCTCACCGCAACCTCCACCTCCCAGGTTCAAGCGATTCTCTTGTCTCAGCTGGGATTACAAGCGCGTGCCACCATGCCTGGCTAATTTTGTATTTTTAGTACAGATGGGGTTTCTCCATGTTGGTCAGGCTGGTCTCGAACTCCCGACCTCAGGTGATCCATCCGCCTTGGCCTCCCAAAGTGCTGGGATTACAGGCGTGAGCCACTGTGCCCTGCCCAAATGGTTTTTCACACACAGGTGTATGGGAAACAGCCTCTCTCAAACCTGCAGGAATTCCTGCAGCTTTCGGCAGATCCACCAAACTGTAGCATGCGTAGCAAGCAAGCCCTTTAACTCAGCGATTCCAATTCTTTTCTCTTTCTTTCCTTTTCTCTCTTTCTTTCTTTTGACAGGGTCTCACTCTGTCTCCCAGGCTGGAGTGCAGTGGTGCGATCTTGGCTCACTGCAACCTCCGCCTCCCAGGTTCAAGTGATTCTCCTGCCTCAGCCTGCTGAGTAGCTGGGATTACAGGTGCACGCCACCACACCTAGCTAATTTTTGTATTTTTAGTAGAGACGGGGTTTCACCATATTGGCCAGGCTGGTCTCCAACTTTTGACCTCAGGTGATCCACCTACCTTGGCCTCCCAAAGTGCTGGGATTACAGACGTGAATCACCGTGCCTGGCCCCCTCAATGTTCTATCACAAAATCTGTCCACATTCTTGTGTGGTGTTTGTTCATTCTCATCGTGTAGAATATTCCACAGGGTGAACATCCCATGATGTGTTTATCCATTCTGCTGTGGGTGGCTATTTGGACGGTTTCTCATCTTGGGCTGCTGTGAACATTCTGGCACATGTATTCTGGTGAGCATATGTGTTCTTTTCCGGGAAGGAGGCTGATTGCTGGGTCGTGAGGGAGGAATCCTAGAAGATGGATGTTCAGGAATAAAGAATGTTCAGACTTCTTTTTTTTTTTTTTTTTTTTGAGATGGAGTCTTGCTCAGGCTGGAGTGCAGTGGTGCAATCTCGGCTCACTGCAACCTCCGCCTCCCGGGTTCACGCCATTCTCCTGCCTCAGCCTCCTGAGTAGCTGGGACTACAGGCGCCTGCCACCACGCCCAGCTAATTTTTTGTATTTTTTAGTAGAGATGGGGTTTCAGCATGTTAGCCAGGATGGTCTCGATCTCCTGACCTCATGATCCACCTGCTTGGGCCTCCCAAAGTGCTGGGGATTACAGGTGTGAGCCACTGCGCCCGGCCAGCCTTCTTTGATTCTGCTCCAGGGTTTTCCAGAGCAGAGAACCCAGCAAGACTGGATGCACAGACAGGCGTGCACCAAGAGGCACACGTGAGGGTGCTTGCAATCACAACAAAAGAAACCTAAGTGACCACTTAGTCTCTCTGTGCCTCAGTTTACTCTTTTATCCTTTCACTTACCAAATATCGACCATGCCTGTGCTGTGTGCCAGGTTCTGTCCCAGATGCCAGGGACACAGCGGCACCCGAGGCCAGAAGGAGCTGATGTTGTGGGATGTGAGGATGATAATATTGACCTCAAGGGTTTGTGTTGAGGGTTATATCTTGTAGGTCATAGGTGCTCAATAAAAGCCATCTATTATTTTAATTATTATGAAATAATAAGAAGGGTACCTATGATTTAAAAGCTAGATATAAGTACAGACGCTCTTTGACTTACAATGGGGTCCCATCTCTATCAACCCATCGTAAGGCTGGGCACAGTGGCTCACGCCTGTAATGGCAGCACTTTTGGGAGGCTGAGGTGGGAGGATTTCTTGAGCCCAGGAGTTTGAGATCAGCCTGGGCAACAGAGTAAGAGCTGTCCATACAGAAAAAAAAAAAAAAATTAGCTGGGCATGATGGCATGCACCCATAGTCCCAGCTACTCCAGAGGCTGAGGCAGGAGGATCAGTTGAGCCTAGGAGGTAGAGGCTGTGGTGAGCCGAGTTTGAACCACTGAACTCATCTTGGGTGACTGAACAAGACAAAAACACAAAACAAAAGCCCCCAACATTTTCAACATAAGTTGAAAATATTGTAAATCAAATTGGATTTAATACACCTAGCTTACTGAACATCATAGCCTACTTTTTTTTTTGAGACAGAGTCTCACTCTGTTGTCCAGGCTGGAGTGCAGTGGCGCGATCTTGGCTCACTGCAGCCTTGACCTCACGGGCATAGCCTACCTCAAATGTGTTCAGAACACTTACATTACCCAACAGCAAGACAAAATCATCTAAGCCAAATCCATTTTTTTTTTTTTTTTTTGAGATGGAGTCTCACTCTGTCACCCAGGCTGGAGTGCAGTGGTGTGATCTCAGCTGACTGCAACCTCCACCTCCCAGCTTCAAGGGATTCTCCTGCCTTGGCCTTCTGAGTAGCTGAGATTACAGGCACTCGCCCCCACGCCCAGCTAATTTTTTTTTTTTTTAATCTTTAGTAGAGATGAGATTTTATCATGTTGGCCAGGCTGGTCTCAAACTCCTGACCTCAAGTGATCCGTCTGCCTAGGACTCCCAAAGCGTTGGGATTACAGCTGTGAGCTTCTGCACCTGGCCCTGTTTCTCATTATTCTCCTTACCATTGCTATTGAATGGCCTTTAGTTAATAAGCACCACTTGGGCAGACAGTGGACTGTTTTTGATGCTTTAAGGACGAATGGGGTTGATATCTGTACAGATAGACAGGAAAACAGATATCGGGCACGTTAAGTGGAAAAGATGAAGAAATGGAACAATGTATGTTGAAAGCTCCCATTTCTGGTTAAGATGTTACAAAGGAAATGCCATCTACGATACCATTGCTTTGGGCTAAAGCTGGGCAAATTATATGCACAGAAAGTTTCCTGGATTGGGCTGGGCATGTTGACTCACACCTGTAATCCCAGCACTTTGGGAGGCCCAGGTGGGCGGATCATGAGGTCAGGAGATTGAGACCATCCTGGCTAACACGGTGAAACCCCGTCTCTACTAAAAATACAAAAAATTAGCCGGGCGTGGTGGCGGGCGCCTGTAGTCCCAGCTACTCGGGAGACTGAGGCAGGAGAATGATGCGAACCCGGGAGGTGGAGCTTCCAGTGAGCTGAGATCGCACCACTGCACTCCAGCCTGGGCGACAGAGTGAGACTCCATCTCAAAAAAAAAAAAAAAAAAGAAATTTTTCGTTTTCTGGATTGTAATCAACAAGGGCCAGGAAGTGTGGAGTCTTTGCGGGGTGAGAGGATGCGTGTGGACAGTGATAACAGCAGCTAGCATACGTATGACACCCACTGAAAACCAGCGCTATACACTCAGCTCTACCCTTCTAACTTGTTGAATTCTTACGACACCCCCTAAGGCAGGAATATTATTATTCCCATTTTACTGAGGCAAGGATAGTTTAGGTGACTTGCCCAAGGCCACACAGCTGGTAGGAATTTGAGGGTTTTTGTTGTTGTTGTTTGTTTGTTTGTTTTTTATGATGCAGTCTTGCTGTTGTCGCCCAGGCTGGAGTGCAGTGGCATGATCTTGGCTCACCGCAACCTCTGCCTCCCGGGTTCCAGCGATTCTCCTGCCTCAGTCTCCCGAGTAGCTGGAATTACAGGAGCCCACAACCATGCCTGGCTGATTTTTGTATTTTTGGTAGAGACCAGGTTTCACCATGTTGCTCAGGCTGGTCTTGAACTCCTGGCCTCAAGTGATTTGCCCGCCTCGGCCTCCCAAAGTGCTGGGATTACAGGTGTGAGCCACTGTGCCCGGCTAGGGGGGTTCAGTTTTTAAATGCTGTACTCTCTTTCTTTCTTTCTCTTTCTTTCTTTCTTTCTTTCTTTCTTTCTTTCTTTCTTTCTTTCTTTCTTTCTTTCTTTCCCTCTTTCTTTCTTTCTTTCTTTCTTTCTTTTTCTTTCTTTCTTTCTAGGGACAGGGTCTCACTCTGTTGCTCAGGCTGGAGTGCAGTGGCGCAATCATGGCTAACTGCAGCCTCAAACTCCTGGGATCATATGATCTTCCACCCCAGTCTTAGAAAAGGTTGGGATTGCAGGCACGAACCACTATGCCTGGCTAATTTTTACATTTTTTGTAGAGACAGAGGGTCTCACTGTGTTGCCTAGGCTGGTCTTGAACTCTTGGCCTCAAGCGATCCTTCCTCCTCAACTCAGCCTCCCAATGTACTGGGATTACAGGTGTGAGCCACTGCACCTGGCTAAATTCTGCACACCTTTTATTCTAGGGATAAAAATAATATGAAAGTGGAATGCCAGACTCCAAATACACACACCAAGTGGCCTGGACTCTTCACTGCTACCTGGCATGGGGGAGGGGAGTGCCCCAACTTCCTCTCTGTCCTTCCTGTTGCCTCAACACCAGCTGGAGTCCTGAGCAGTGCCAGCCAACCCATAATAGTCAGCAGAGAGCCGCAGGGCCAGGTCACTCTGACATTGTGGGGGTGGGGGGGTGGGGACTCCTCCCTGGGTCCTGTGCTACCCACAGCTTTGTCTACCGGAGCCTGTGTGCCACGTGCTGGACAAATCTTAACTCCTCAAGGACTCCCAAAACCAGAGAGGTAGGTTCACCTCAATGACTCTTGTTTCCCCGATGAGGAAATAGGCACAGCCAGCTGCAACTGACACCCACAGTCATGGAGGCCGGGGCTGCTCAGGGCCACTTGCTGTACTGCCTGCCAGCTCTCCAGAGCCTGAGATTTGGAGACGGTAATATTCTAGGGCATGGGGTTCTGCAGCGGGGACTAACACACTTTGAAATTTACCTACTTAGGGCTGGGCGCGGTGGCTCACGCCTGCAATCCCAGTACTTTGGGAGGCTGAGGTGGGCGGATCACAAGGTCAGGAGTTCGAGACCAGCCTGGCCAATATGATGAAACTCGTCTCTACTAAAAATACACAAATTAGTTGGGCATGGTGGCGGGTGCCTGTAGTCCCAGCTACTCAGGAGGCTGAGGCGGGAGAATCACTTGAACCCTGGAGGCGGAGGTTGCAGTGAACCAAGATTGCGTCACTGCACTCCAGCCTGGATGACAGAGTGAGACTCCGTCTCAAAAAAAAAAAATTTTACCTACTTAGCTGAGTGATCTTAGGTAAGTTACTTAACTTTTCTGTGCCTTGTCTGTAGAATAAATATAACAGTAGTGTCAAATCCAGACAGTTATTATAAGGTTTCAGTGAGGTCAGGCATGGTGGCTCATGCCTGTAATCCTAGCACTTTGGGAGGCCGTGGCAGGCAGACCACTTGAGGTCAGGAATTCCAAACCAGCCTGACCAACATGGTGAAACCCCGTCTCTTCTAAAAATATAAAAAATTGGCCCCGGGCATGGTGGTGCACGCCTGTAATCCCAGCTACTCAGGAGGCCTGTGGCAGGAGTATCGCTTGAACCCAGAAAGCAGAGGTTGCAGTGAGCCGAGATAGCGCCACTGCACTCCAGCCTGGGCAGCAGAGTGAGACTCCGTCTCAAAAAAATAAATAAAATAAAATAAAATAAGGTTTCAGTGATAAAGTGTTTAAAGCTGCGTGGTGGCCGCTGCCTGTAGTCCCAGCTACTCAGGGGTCAGAGGTGGGAGGATCGCTTGAGCACAGAGTTGGAGGCTGCAGTGAGCTGTGATTGCACCACTGCACTCCAGCCTTGGCAAGACGGCGAGACCCTGTCTCTAAATATATATATATATATATAAATTTGCCAGGTGTGGTGGGGAACATCTGTAGTCCCACGTACTCAGGAGGCTGAGGTGGGAGGACCACTCGAGCCCAGGAGTTCGAGGCTGCAGTAAGCCAAGATAGTGCCATTGCATTCCAGCCTGAGTGACAGAGCAATATCTGTCCCTAAAAAAAAAAAAAAAAAGTTGACACAAAACACAGTGTTCAAGAAACAGTGGCTTCCAATAATAATAATTTTTTTATTATTATTATTGTCAGGCACAGTGGCAATCATGCCTGTAATCCCAGCAGTTTGAGAGGCTGAGGCAAGGCAGGTTGCTTAAGCCCCAGAATTCAAGACCAGCATGGGCAACATGGTGAAACCAGATGACCTCCAAAATAATAATAATAATAATAATAATAATTAATCAGGCATGATGGTGTGCACCTGTAGTCCTAGCTACTTGGGAGGGTGAGGTGGAGGGTTGATTGAGCCCAGGATATGGAGGCCGCAGTGAGCTGGGAAAGTGCCGCTGCAGTCCAGTCTGGGCTACAGAGCCAGACCCTGTCTCAAAAAATAGTAATAATATAGTAATAATATTATTGTGGCCGGACATGGTGGCTCACGCCTGTAATCCCAGCACTTTGGGAGGCTGAGGCAGGTGGATCACCTGAGGTCAGGAGTTCGACACCAGCCTGGCTAACATGGTGAAACCCCATCTCTACTAAAAATACAAAAATTAGCCAGGTGTGGTGGCATGTACCTGTAATCTCAGCTACTTGGGAGGCTGAGGCAGGAGAATTGCTTGAACCCGGGAGGCGGAGGTTGCAGTGAGCCGAGATCATGCCACCACACTCCAGCCTGGGCAACAGAGCAAAACTCTGTCTCAAAAAAATAAATTATTGCTATGATAGATTATGTCGCTTCCTTGCTCAGCACCCTCCTATAGCACCTGTCTCATTTGGAATAAATGATGATGTCCTTGCGTTGCCCATGTGGCCCTACATGCCGTGGCCCCTGATAACTGTTTTTTATTTGTTTTATTTTGTTTTGTTTTTTTCTTTTTTTGAGATGGAGTCTTGCTCTGTTGCCCAGGCTGGAGTGCACTGGCATGATCTCAGCTCAGCAACCTCCACCTCCCTGGTTCAAGTGATCCCTCCTGCCTCAGCCTCCTGAGTAGCTGGGATTACAGGCGCCCACCATCACTCCAGGTTATTTTTGTGTTTTTAGTAGAGATGGGGTTTCACCATGTTGGCCAGGCTGGTCTCAAACTCCTGACCTCAGGTGATCCACCCGCCTTGGCCCCCCAAATTCCCGTGATTACTGGCGTGAGCCACTGTGCCCGGCCCCTGATGACTCTGCTATTGCCTCCCACCCTCTCCCGCTGGCAGATTCCACTCCAGCCACACTGGGCTCCTTGCTGTTCTTGGACATGACCGTCATGTTCCCACCTCAGGGCCTTTGCACTGGCTGTTCTCGACGCCTGAAACACTCTTCCCCCAGATCTCGATGCATTTCTCCTACTGTTCCTTCAGATTTGTATGCAAATGTCACCTCCTCAGAGAAGCCTTCCCTGACCATGCCTGTACAACTCCAACATAGCCAGCTTCCCTGTGTGATATTTTTCCCATAGTATTTATTATCTTCTAAAATACTGTGGATTTTGGATTTTGCTCATTTCTTTCTTTCTTTTCCTATTTTTTTTTTTATTTTTTGAGACAGAGTCTCTCTCTGTCATCCTGGCTGGAGTGCAGGGGTATGATCAAGCTCACTCAATCTCCTGGGCTCAAATGATTCTCCCACTTCAGCCTTTTCGGCAGCTAGGATCACAGGCACGCATGACCATGCCTGGCTATGTTTTAAAAGTTTTCGTAGAGATGGGGTCTCCCTATGTTGCCCAGGCTGGTCTAGAACTCCTGACCTCAAGTGATCTTCCCACCTTGGCCTCTCAAATCGTTGGGATTACAGGCCTGAACCACTGTGCCCAGCCCCAATATTCCAATGTACTAGGGTTCTGGCATTGTAATATTCTAGAATTCCAAGATGCCACTTCTAACAACACTAAGTTCTAGAATTCCAATTTTTTTTTTTTTTCTGAGATGGAGTCTCACTCTGTCTCCCAGGCTGGAGTGCAGTGGTGTGAGCTCAGCTCACTGCCACCTCCACCTTCTGGGTTCAAGAAATTCTCAGCCTCCCAAGTAGCTGGGATTACAGGTGCCCACCACCACACCCAGCTAATTTTTGTATTTTTAGTAGAGACGGGGTTTCACCATGTTGGCCTGTCTTGAATTCCTGACCTCAAGTGATCCACCTGTCTTGGCCTCCCAAAGTGTTGAGATTACAGGTGTGAGCCACCACACCCGGCCTAGAATTCCAATATTCTAAAGCACTGGAGTCCTTATGACGCAATACTCCAGTTTGCAAGGTGCTGGTGGGCCGGGCTGATGGACACCCTAGATCTCCAGGGCCGTGGAGTTTCCTCCTCTGAGTTTTCATCGTCTTTCTCTCCTGCCCAGACACCAGGAGCCTGAATGGGGAACGATTCTGTCAGCTACGAGTATGGGGATTACAGCGACCTCTTGGACCGCCCTGTGGACTGCCTGGATGGCGCCTGCCTGGCCATCGACCCGCTGCGCGTGGCCCCGCTCCCACTGTATGCTGCCATCTTCCTGGTGGGGGTGCCGGGCAATGCCATGGTGGCCTGGGTGGCTGGGAAGGTGGCCCGCCGGAGGGTGGGTGCCACCTGGTTGCTCCACCTGGCCGTGGCGGATTTGCTGTGCTGTTTGTCTCTGCCCATCCTGGCAGTGCCCATTGCCCGTGGAGGCCACTGGCCGTATGGTGCAGTGGGCTGTCGGGCGCTGCCCTCCATCATCCTGCTGACCATGTATGCCAGCGTCCTGCTCCTGGCAGCTCTCAGTGCCGACCTCTGCTTCCTGGCTCTCCGGCCTGCCTGGTGGTCTACGGTTCAGCAGGCGTGCGGGGTGCAGGTGGCCTGTGGGGCAGCCTGGACACTGGCCTTGCTGCTCACCGTGCCCTCCGCCATCTACCGCCGGCTGCACCAGGAGCACTTCCCAGCCCGGCTGCAGTGTGTGGTGGACTACGGCGGCTCCTCCAGCACCGAGAATGCAGTGACTGCCGTCCGGTTTCTTTTTGGCTTCCTGGGGCCCCTGGTGGCCGTGGCCAGCTGCCACAGCGCCCTCCTGTGCAGGGCAGCCCGACACTGCTGGCCGCTGGGCACAGCCATTGTGGTGGGGTTTTTTGTCTGCTGGGCACCCTACCACCTGCTGGGGCTGGTGCTCACTGTGGCGGCCCCGAACTCCGCACTCCTGGCCAGGGCCCTGCGGGCTGAACCCCTCATCGTGGGCCTTGCCCTCGCTCACAGCTGCCTCAATCCCATGCTCTTCCTGTATTTTGGGAGGGCTCAACTCCGCCGGTCACTGCCAGCTGCCTGTCACTGGGCCCTGAGGGAGTCCCAGGGCCGGGATGAAAGTGTGGACAGCAAGAAATCCACCAGCCATGACCTGGTCTCGGAGATGGAGGTGTAGGCTGGAGAGACACTGTGGGTGTGTATCTTCTTATCTCATTTCACAAGACTGGCTTCAGGCATAGCTGGATCCAGGAGCTCAATGATTTCTTCATTTTATTCCTTCCTTCATTCAACAGATATCCATCACGCACTTGCTATGTGCAAGGCCTTTTTAGGCACTGGAGATATAGCAGTGACCAAAACAGACACAAATCCTGCCCTCAGGGAGCTGATATTCTAGTGGAGGAAGACAGACTATAAACAAAGATATATAGGGCCATTTGCCGTGGCTCACACCTGTAATTCCAGCGCTTTGGGAGGCTGAGGCAGGTAGATCACTTGAGGTCAGGACTTCAAGACCAGCCTGGCCAATATGGTGAAACCCTGTCTCTACTAAAAATACAAAAATTAGCCGGGCATGGTGGCGCATGCCTGTAGTCCCAGCTACTTGGGAGGCTGAGGCAGAAGAATCGTTTTGAACCCGGGAGGCAGAGGTGGCAGTGAGCCAAGATCGAGCCCCTGCACTCCAGCCTGGGTGACAGAGTGAGACTCTGTCTCAAAAAATAAAAAAAATAAAAGATTTTATTTATATATTTATTTTTTTGAGATGGAGTCTCACTCTGTCGCCCAGGCTGGAGTGCAGTGGCACAATCTCGGCTCACTGCAAGCTCCGCCTCCTGAGTTCACGCCATTCTCCTGCCTCAGCCTCCTGAGTAGCTGGGACTACAGGCGCCCGCCACCATGCCCAGCTAAATTTTTGTATTTTTAGTAGAGAAGGGGTTTCACCTTGTTAGCCAGGATGGTCTTGATCTCCTGACCTGGTGATCCACCCACCTCAGCCTCCCAAAGTGTTGGGATTACAGGCGTGAGCCACCGCACCTGGCCGAAAGATTTTGATAGGATCCCTCTGGTTGCTGGTGGAGGTGAGAGTATGGTGTAGGGGCAGTGAAGATCCCAGAGAGGAGGCTACTGCAATGGTCCAAGCAGGAGGTGATAGCGATTTGGATCAGGGTAACAGAGCCGAGGTGGTGAGAGGCTGACAGGTCATGCATCTATTTTGAAGGAAAGGCCAAGTCCAGGCTCCTTAGCTCGGCATTCAAGGCTTCTCTCCACCACTGGACACACTTACTCTCTAGCTTCTCAGACCCTGTAGCAATCAGAATCATGACCCCCCGTGATGTCCACATCTTAATCCCCTGAACCTGTGAACAGGTGACCTTCCATGGCAAAAGGGACTTTGCAGGTGAGATTAAGTAAAGGATCTTGAGAAGGGGTGGTTATCCTGGATTGTCTGGGTGGGCTCAATGGAGTCACAAGGGTCCTTTTAAGAGGGAGGCAGGAGGGTCAGGGTCAGTCGCAGGAGGTGACAACGGAAGCAGATGTCATAGTGACGTGAGGAGGTGCCAAGAAATGCAGGCAGCTTCCGGAAGCTGAAACAGACAAGGAAACAGATTCTCTCTGAAGCTCCCAGAAGGAACACAGACCTCCTGACACTTTTAGACCTCTGATCCGCAGACCTTTAAGAAAATACATTTGTATTGTTTTAAGTCACTATGTTTGGGGTGATTTGTTACAGCAGCCGTGGGAAGCTAATACACACCCTTCGGGCTATATTCATGCTTCTGCATCTTTCCTGAAGCTGTGCCACTGGCTGGAATGTCCTTCTGATCTATGGTGTGCAGTTCAACAATCAAGAGCCATCTGTGGCTATTCAAATTCGAATCAATTGGCCAGGCATGGTGGCTCCTGCCTATAATCTCAGCACTTTGGGAGGCCGAGGCGGGAGGATTGCATGAGCCCAGGAGTTTGAGACCAGCCTGGGTGACATAGCAAGACCCCATCTCTACAAAAAATAGAAAAATTAGCCAGACGTGGTGGGGCGTGCCTGTAGTTCCAGCTACTGAGGAGGGAGTTGTTTGAATCCTTCTGCTTCAATCCTCCTTAAAGCAGGTAGATTGCTTGAGCCCGGGAAGTGGAGTTTGCAGTGAGCTTAGATCACACCGCTGCACTCCAGCCTGGATGTCAGAATGAGACTCCATCTCGAAAAAAAAAAGAAAGAAAGAATAAATTTTCATTTCAAATTTAGTTCCTCGGGCACACTGGCCATAGTTCAAGTGCTCAGTAGCCACATATGGCTGGTGACTGCCATATTCGACAGCACAGCTATAGAACATTGCCATCATAACAGAGATTTCTGTTACAAAATGCTGTTCTAGAATTTACTTTTGAACTCTACCTGCTCAGATCTTTTAAATTACATGGTAGGCCAGGCATGGTGGCTCACGCCTGTAATCCCAGCACTTTCGGAGGCCCAGTCAGGAGGATCCCTTGAGCCCAGAAGCTGGAGACCTGCCTGGGCAACAGAGCAAGACCCCATCTCTACAAAAATAAAAAAAAGAAAATTAGCCTGGTTTGGTGGCACATGCCTGTAGTGCCAGCTACTAGGGAGACTGAAGTGGGAGGATTGCTTCAGCCTGGGAGGTTGAGGCTGCAGTGAGCCGTGATCTCATCACTGCACTCTAGCCTAGGTGACGGAGCGAGACCCTGCCACTAAATAAATAAATAAATAAATAACATAGTAGTGATACCTGTGTCTGCAGTCATTACTCCAGAACAGCACTTCACACATAGTTTCTCCTTTAAGGTCATTCTCACAACAGCCCAGGGAGATAGGGTGGCATGCTTCATTTTATAAGCTGAGGTCCTGGGAGGGGAGGTCATTTACCCAAGATCACACAGCAAGAACACCAGACAGCTGGAATTTGATCCCAGTTTTGACTCCAGTGCTCTTGCTCTTCATCATCAATAATTTCCTTCAAGGCCTCCCTCAAATGTCACTTCCTCCAGGAAGCCCTCCCTGATTTATGCTCCTTCCAGAAAGAATGGGCTCTTCCTTTCTCTGAGTCTCTGGAACACAAGGTCCCAGCTAAACTGTAAATTCCCCAAGGGTAACAACTGGACTAATTTTTTTAAATTTTATTTTATTTTATTTTTTTGAGATGAAGTCTTGCTCTGTCACCCAGGCTGGATTGTAGTGGCACGATCTCGGCTGACTGCAACCTCCACCTCCCGGGTTCAAGCGATTCTTATGCCTCAGCCTCCCGAGTAGCTGGGATTACAGGCGCTGCCACCACACTTGGCTAATTTTTGTATTTTTAGTAGAGACAGGGTTTCACCATGTTGGCCAGGCTGGTCTCGAACTCCTGACCTCAGGTGATCCACCCACCTTGGCCTCCCAAAGTGCTGGGAATACAGGCATGAGCCACCATTCCCGGCCTTATCCTTGACTTAGAATACCTAACCTCCTGGGAATGCAGCCCATAGGTCTCAGCCTTATTTCACCCAGCTCCTGTTCAAGATGGAGTCACTCTGGTTCACATGCCTCTGACATTTCCCCACTCCCTTTTATAAGAGAACCTTTAATCCTAAGGGTTGTAGAGGGAGGAAGATCCAACTTCTGTAACTTCTTCAGGCTGGACAGGGGTGATGATATTCCTGCCTAACTGTTAGGATCTATTGGATTCAGGGTAGACAGGAGCTCAGTCAGAAAGCATTGGTATCACTTTTTTTTTTTTTTTTTTTTGAGACGGAGTTTCACTCTTGTTGCCCAGGCTGGAGTGCAATGGCACGATCTCGGCTCACCACAGCCTCTGCCTCCCAGGTTCAAGCGATTCTCCTGCCTCAGCCTCCCCAGTAGCTGGGACTACAGGCGTGTGCCACCAAACCCAGCTAATGTTTTTTTTATTTTTTATTTTTAGTAGAGACGAGGTTTCTCCATGTTGGCCAGGCTGGTCTCGAACTCCCGACCTCAGGTGGTCCGCCCGCCTCGGCCTCCCAAAGTGCTGGGATTACAGGCATGAGCCACCACGCCTGGCCTGATATTTTATTACTTAGTATTTTACTCGGAATTATCATGAGTGAATTAAGACCAAGGCTGTCTTGTAAAATAAAATTTGTTGTGGAACAATTTATACAGCTCCTTTGAGGTAGGAGGCAGGACTTAACTCTGGAGATGGGGCTCGGCTCGAATATTGGACCAAATTGAGGACCAGCTAAAACAGGGAGGAGGCTGAAGCAACTTATTATTTTTATTTATTTTTATTTTTTGGAGAAGGAGTCTTGCTCTGTTAACCAGGCTGGAGTGCAGTGACACGATCTCGGCTCACTGCCACCTCCACCTTCCGGATTCAAGTGATTCTCCTGCCGCAGCCTCCTGAGTAGCTGGGACTACAGGCACATGCCACCATGCCCAGCTAATATTTTTGTATTTTTTAGTAGAGATGGGGTTTCGCCATATTAGCCAGCCTGGTCTTGAACTCCTGACTCAGGTTATCTGCCCACCTCGGCCTCCCAAAGTGCTGGGATTACAGGTGTGGGCCACCACGCCTGGCCCGAAGCAACTTTCTATGACACGCCTACCAGTGTGCCATGTCAGTTTGCCATTGCCATGGCAACACACCCAGGAGTTACTGCCCCTTTCCATGGCAATGACCCCATGACCCAGAAGTTACTACCCCTTCCCTAGATATTTCTGCATAAACTGCCCCTTAATCTACATTTAATTAAAAATAGGTATAGGCTATTTTTATACCTATATAAATAGGTATAGGCTAAAAATAGGTATGGGCTGGGCGTGGTGGCTCATGTCTGTAATCCCAGTACTTTGGGAGGCCAAGGCAGGTGGATCACCTGAGGTCAGGAGATCAAGACCATCCTGGCTAACATAGTGAAACCCTGTCTCTACTGAAAATACAAAAAATTAGCCAAGCGTGTTGGCGGGCGCCTGTAGACTCAGCTACTCGGGAGGTTGAGGCAGGAGAATGGCGTGAACCCAGGAGGCGGAGCTTGCAGTGAGCCGAGATCACACCACTGCACTCCAGCCTGGGTGACAGAGCAAGACTCCGTCTAAAAAAAAAAAATAGTAAGAAAGAAGGAAAGACACAAAGACAGAAAGAAGGAAGGAAAGAAAGCAAGCTGTTTTCCCCTGCCTTGCCCCTGCTCACCTTTGAATTCTTTTCTGGGCAAAGCCAGGAACCCTCGTGGGCTAAAACCCCACTTTGGGGCTTAAAGTTTGCAAAATCCTCCCATTAATCTATTGGGACCAGTTGCCACTTAGGAGCATTCTTTGATAACTTTTACAAAACATCTTTTGTGGTTTTTGAAATGTTTTCATTTTGTAGTCATTAGCCCTTCTTTTTTGAACTGGAATACATTTCACGGGAGTTTTCAAATGTAAGTCTGTGCAATGTTACATAAAATACCTTTGATTATTAAAAGCCATCTGTTTTGTTATAACTTCCCTTTTTTTGTTCTAAAGTTTGTTTATTTCTGCTATTTGTTTTTTTACCATAGAAATATTGATTTCCTTAAGTTTTCAAAGAACCAAGTTATTAATAATTTCTCTAAGAACTAGTCTCAAGCTTGCTATACAATCCTATGGTTGATAGACTGTGGCTTTCTTGTTGATTTCCATTTGTTGTTCATTTCCTCCAATTTTCCTTTTTTAAAAATTATAATTATTGTTTGGATTATTTATTTATTTATTTATTTATTTATTTGTTTGTTTGTTTGTTTGTTTGAGACAGAGTTTCTCCCTGTCGCCCAGGCTGGAGTGCAATGATGCGATGTTGGCTCACTGCAACCTCCACCTCCTGGGTTCAAGCGATTCTCTTGCCTCAGCCTCCCGAGAAGCTGGGATTACAGGTGTCCGTCATCATGCCCCGCTAATTTTTTATGTTTTTAGTAGAGACGGGGTTTCATGATGTTGGCTTGGCTGGTCTCGAACTCCTGACCTCAGGTAATCCACCTGCCTCGGCCTCCCAAATTGCTGGGATTACAGGCGTGAGCCACCGCACCTGGCCTTGTTTGGAAATTTTAAGCAGAATGCTTAGTCCATTTATTCTTCTTCTTTTGATAATAATGTATGAATTGGCTTCTCTATCTCTAAGTTGTTTTCCAAAGGCTTGATAATTATATCCAACTTTCCACTTGACATCCCCAGTTGATGTCCAATGCATAACTCAAACAATATGCTGAAAACAGAACTTCGGATTTTCTCTCTAGCCTCTCTCCCACGTCTTCCTGATGGTAGTAGATGGTGACTCCATATTTCCAAATGCTCAGGCCAAAAACTTTAGAGTCCTTCTTTTTTTTAGACATAAAACTTTTTTCTGGCGAGGCGCGGTGGCTCATGCCTGTAATCCCAGCACTTTGGGAGGCCGAGGTGGGTGGATCACGAGGTCAGGAGATCGAGACCATCCTGGCTAACACAGTGAAACCCCGTCTCTACTAAAAATACAAAAAATTAGCCGGGCGTGGTGGCGGGCGCCTGTAGTCCCAGCTATGCGGGAGGCTCAGGCAGGAGAATGGCGGGAACCTGGGAGGCGGAGCCTGCAGTGAGCCGAGATCGCGCCACCGCACTCCAACCTGGGCGACAGCGAGACTCCGTCTCAAAAAAAAAAAACAACAAAACTTTTTTCTTTTTTTGAGACAGTCTGGCTCTGTCACTCAGGCTGGAGTGCGGTGGTACCATTATGGCTCACTGCAGCCTCAGTCTCTCAGCCTCCTAGGTTCAATCGATCCTCCCACCTCGGCCTCTTGAGTAGCTGGGACTACGGGCACACACTACCATATCCGACTAACTTTTGTATTTTTTTGTAGAGACAGGGGTTGGCCATATTGCCCAGGCTCGTGTGGAACTCCTGACCTCAGGTGATCCACCTACCCCGGCCTCTCAAACTGTTGGGATTACAGGCGTGAGCCGCCGTGCCCAGCTGTTTCTTCTTTCAGTTAATAAAAGAGAGGGTGCATTGCTGGCTAATGAGATTGTTTCTATACTTGGGGGCCTTCCTGAATGTGTGTGATTGAGTTTATTGCAGAGAAAGGTAACAGAAAATGGGGTTGTAGAAAGAAAAGAGGTAGAGGCTGAGTGAGATGCCCCACATCTGTAATCTCAGTGCTTTGGGAGGCCAAGGCGGGCGGATCACTTGAGATCAGGAGTTGGAGACCAGCCTGGCCCAAATCGTGAAACCTCGTCTCTACTAAAAATACAAAAATCAGCCAGGTGTAGTGGTGTGCGCCTGTAATCCCAGCTACTCGGGAGGCTGAGGCAGGAGAATGGTTTGAACTTGGGAGGCGGAGATTGCAGTGAGGTGAGATAACGCCACTGCACTCTAGCCTGGGAGACAGAGTGAGACTATGTCTCAAAAGAAAAAAAAAAAGTTCCTGGGCCCCAGACCAGCTCTCCCTTTGGGTTAAAACCCCGGCGTCCCGGAGCTGAGGCGCACGTGGCTATGGTTGGGGAGAAGAGGGCGGGGCCGGGGAGGAGGTGCTTGCAAGTCTGTACCGCAATGCCTCTACTGACCTCTAGAGGGCGCAATCACTCGAGGCTCCGCCCCAAGCGAGGCGGGGCGGAAGCGTGCTGTGCACAGGCGCAAGATGGGTCTTGGGCAGCCCAGAGCTTCCGATTGGCTCTTCTGTGGTGGCGGGGCGGGGTCAGAACGAGATGGCTGTGTGCGCAGGCGCAAGACTAGCGCTCTTGGGACCGGAAGTTAAGGCGTTCGCGGCGTGTGGTAAGTGAGGGGGGCGGGACGGGTGTACCGGGTTGTGGCGGCGATGGCTGTCGGAGTTGGGCCGCTTGGGGGTAGTTTGGGGTGCGAGTCCAGGGGCGAGGGGAGTCTCGAGGTGAGGAGAAATGTAGGAGGCAGCCGAAGGGCCGGCAGACGCGGGCGGAGATGGCACCTGAGCGTCCCTGGGAGAACCTGGGCGACAGGCCAGAGACCGAAAGAAATGGAGGCACGAAAAGAAGCTTCGAGAAACTGAGGGACTGAAAGACGAGGGTGTTGGGAGAGGAGGGAAGCTGAAAACTAGAGGGCGTGGACGAGAGTGCCGATGGGTTCCAGCGAGAGTCTTAGAGCCCACGAGGCCGAGAGGCGTGGTCGCCCATCAACTTGGGGAGTGGAGGGAAAAGTCGGAAACTGATCGTGGACACTAGAAACAGAAAAAATGGAATTTAGATGGAGAAACGAGACACTGAATCACAGGGGAGACCGAGAGATACGGAAGGATGGAGACAGTTGAAGTAGGGAGAACCCCACAAAAGCTGGAGATAATGGAGAATGATGCTGAGAAATGGAAAAGCGAGGGAGTGGAGCCCGAACCCCTGGATTTGAGTGCCTCATCTAACACTCGGCTACTCACTTAGCCTCTCTATTGTTCAGTAAAATAGGGGGTGATCATAGTGCCTGACAGTCATGAGAAAAGTGTGTGTGTGTATGTACATAGGTGTGGGATAGGAATAGATCATGCAGATAGGATAGGTCTGTGTGTTAATGTGAGTAAGCATGAGCTATTATTAAAGCTTCTGATATTGGGAGATAAAGTATTAGATGGGGAAATGGAGAGAGGTGGTGATGGAGAGTGAATACTGGAAGGACAAAAGGGAGGAAAAAAAGATTCAAACAGAAAATGAGAAAGGGCGTGGTGACTCATTCCTGTCATCCACAGCACTTTGGGAGGCTGCGGTGGGAGGATCACTTGAGCTTGGGAGGTCAAGGCTGCTGTATGCCGTGATTGTGCCACTGCACTTCAGGCTGGGTGACAGAGTGAGACCCTGTTTCAAAAAAACAAAAATGAATTTTTTTTTTTTTTTTTTGAGATGGAGTTTCGCTCTTGTTGCCCAGGCTGGAGTGCAGTGGTGCGATCTCGGCTCACTGCAACCTCTGCCTCCTGGGTTCAAGCGAGTCTCCTGCCTCAGCCCCCAGAGTAGCTGGGATTACAGGCAGGTGCCACCACCCTGGCTAATTTTGTGTTTTTAGTAGAGACGGGATTTTTCCATGTTGGTCAGGCTGGTCTCGCACTCCCGACCTCAGGTGATCTGCCTGCCTCAGCCTCCCAAAGTGCTGGGATTATAGGCGTGAGCCACCGTGCCCGGCCTGAAAAAGCATTTTTTTTTTTTTTTAATGAGAAAGATGGAGAAAGTCAAATGGAGAACTGAAGAGAGATGGAGAAAGGAAGAGTTGGATTACAGAGAAAAATCAGACTACAGAATGACTCATAAGTGAAGAGAGATGCGAGCTGACTAGGACAGGGAAGAGAGATGAGGGTGATGAACAAGACGGACTGAAAAAGAGACAGAGGCCTGAAGATGGAGTGGAAAGAGATGGAGGGGACAGAGGGGGAAACAAACCCACTGAAGGCCATGAGCCCAGGGCAAATAGGCCAAGAGACCAAAAGATGGTCAGAGACACAGTTATACAGAAACTTGAAGATGCAGACAACCTAGAAGCCGAAAAAGATAGATACCTTGAGAGGAGCGGGATGCTGTCAGTGGGGCCCAGCATGCATAAGCAGTTTCTAGCCTCAGGAATGCTCTCATTTTCTTTTCTTTCTTTTTTTTTTTTTTGAGACAGAGTCTCGCTCTGTTGCCCAGGCTGGAGTGCAGTGGCTCAGTCTTGGCTTCCTGCAAGCTCTGCCTCCAGGGTTCAAGTGATTCTCCTGCCTCAGCCTCCCGAGTAGCTGGGACTACCCGAGTAGCCAGGTGCCCGCCACCACACCTGGCTAATTTTTTTTCTCCAGCCTGGGTGACAGAGCAAGACTCCATCTCAAAACAAAAAAGACTCCAACTGTAAGCAAAAAGGCATTTTCTGGTGTAGCTGAGAAGTGGGGGGTTGAAGGGAACTAAGCTTCAAGACCTAAATGATGTTGCCAAGCTTCTCTTCCTCTCCCTCTTTCACCTCTCCCTGTGGTGCACAGTGACCATCCTTGTTCCTGTATCTAGTTATTTCTCTAGGATAGATTTTAGGAAAGACTCTGTCATGTTCCAGAGCTACCACAAACAGCTCCAGGCTTATATCAAACTTGCCTGATTATGATGGATAAAATGAGAGCTTTTCTGTCCTAGCAACCGAGTGTAAATTCCACAAAAGGGCCCTGATTGGCCCTTCTTGGATCATGTGTCCGTTTCTCAGACCAATCATTGGTTAGAGGGGGAGTAGAATACTAAGATTGGCCAGGTCTTTGTCACTTGCCTACCCAATAGGGGTTCTTTGTCTTAAAGGCCCTCAGAACCATGTAGAATCGAGGAAGGGCTGTTGTCCAAAGGAAGGTGGATACTGTCCTCAGAAAAGAAGTAAAGGGTTGTGCCAGGCAGGCAAAAATTACATATAACACTTGCAAAATTTTGTCTTTTATCTCAATGTTCTGAATCTCACTGGACCCCGGGTGAAGAACCCTTGCCTTATTCTTTTCATTATATCACACCTCTCTCCTGTTACTGCCTGTGGAGACAAGGTTCTGCTGTTGGTTGGCCATGTGACCTACATCTCTCCTTTAGGTCTCAGGTCAAACATCCCCTCCTCGCAGGATCCTTCCCTGATTCCCAAGCATGGGAAGGAGGAGGAACCTCCTTTGGTGTCCCACAGCTCCCTAGGATTCTGTCATCACAGTCCCCATCACTGGATTGTCACAGTCTGATGACGTGTGTGTCACATGAGAGATCATGTGATCATGGCCATCTGTGAGGACTCTGGTGGTCATATTCATTACCTCCTTTTTCTAGTTCAGTGCTTAAGAAACAGGCTGTTAGAAATGTTTCTAAAAATGGGCTGGGCATGGTGGCTCACACTGGTAATCCCAACACTTTGGGAGGCTAAGGTGGGGGAATTGCTTGAGCCCAGAAGTTTGATATCAACCCGGGCAACATAGTGAGATCTCATCTCTACAAACAGTAAAAAATTAGCTGGGTGTGGTGGCATGTGCCTGTAGTCCCAGCTGCTCGGGAGGCTGAGGTGGGAGGATCGCTTGAGTCCAGGAGGTCGAGGCTGTGGTGAGCCATGATTACGGCACTGCACTCCAGCCTGGGAAACAGAGTGAGACCCTGCCTCAAAAAAGAAAAAAACAAAACAAAACCAAAAAAAGCAATGTTCCCAAAAGAGAATTAATGTCTTCTGTTCTCTCTCTTAAGAATCCAGGGCCTGAAAACCCAGAATGAACTTGTGTCCATCCCAGAGATCACTGCAGATGTCATGAGGTACCCTTTGTGTCACCAGCTCAAGCAGGCCTCTGGCCACTTTATCATCTGTGATGGTCCTGTGCCGTGACCAGGAGGAAAAATTAGCTCTTTGAAGAGAAAGTGGTTCTCTATTGCAGGCACTGGCCTCTTAAATTGTTGCAGGTGGGGAATGGATGAGAATATTTGTTTTGGGTGATCAGAACTGAGACTCCTATTGTGGATTAGTAACATGCCTCCTCCTAGAACAAGGGAGGGCAGGGATCGCCGAGACCACCACCGGGCTCCCAGCGAGGAAGAGGCCTTGGAGAAATGGGACTGGAATTGTCCAGAGACGCGTCGCCTCTTGGAAGATGCCTTCTTCCGTAAAGAGGATTACATCCGTCAGGGTTCTGAGGAATGTCAGAAGTTTTGGACCTTCTTTGAACGCCTGCAGAGATTCCAGAATCTCAAGACCTCCAGGAAGGAGGAGAAAGACCCTGGACAGCCCAAGCACAGCATCCCAGCGCTGGCCGACCTACCTCGCACTTACGACCCACGTTACCGCATCAACCTCTCTGTTCTTGGCCCTGCCACGCGGGGCTCTCAGGGACTGGGCAGGCACTTGCCCGCGGAGAGAGTGGCTGAGTTCCGCCGAGCCCTGTTGCACTACCTGGACTTTGGCCAGAAGCAGGCATTTGGGCGTCTGGCCAAGCTGCAGCGTGAGCGGGCAGCCCTCCCCATCGCCCAGTATGGGAACCGCATCCTGCAGACGCTGAAGGAGCACCAGGTGGTGGTAGTGGCCGGTGACACCGGCTGTGGCAAGTCCACTCAGGTGCCCCAGTACCTGCTGGCTGCTGGCTTCAGTCATGTGGCGTGCACCCAGCCCCGGCGGATCGCCTGCATCTCACTGGCCAAGCGTGTGGGCTTTGAGAGCCTCAGTCAGTATGGCTCACAGGTGAGTGGGACGTACCAGGTTTCCGATTTTTCCAGCGTGACCTTGGGGGAATAGGTTGCTTGTCCATATGGCAGTATCAATAAAAATGAAGCACTTACCCTTGGACCCAGCGATGATTCTTCTAGAACTTTATCCACAGAGTGGCTTGTCTGTGGTCTGCATGACAAAGGAGCTAGCATTAACCAGTGTAGCACTTTAACAGCAAAACAATGGGAAATGTCCTAAAGGCTCATCACTTTTTTTCTGAGATGGAGTCTAGCTCTGTGGCCCAGGCTGGAGTGCAGTGGTGCGATCTTGGCTGACTGCAACCTCTGCCTCCCAGGTTCAAGCAATTCTCCTGCCTCAGCCTCCTGAGTAGCTGGGATTACAGGCACCCACCACCATGCCCAGCTAATTTTTGTAATTTTAGTAGAGACGGGGTTTCACCATGTTGGTCAGGCTGGGCTAAAACTCCTGACCTCAGGTGATCCACCCACTTCGGCCTCCCAAAGTTTTGGGATTACAGGTGTGAGTCACCATGCTGGGCTGCAAGGGTAATTCTTGACGATCACCGCAATGCAAACTGCCATCTTGGAAGACCAATAATAGTCCTTCTGTCTCATGGTGGTCATGAGGATGAAATGGGTTGATATACATAAAGCACTTAGAGTGGCATATAATGTCCTGGCACATAGCAGGGACTCAAGAAAAGGTTATTGCTATATAGTTAATATTATATATACATGAGGCACAGTGCTAGATACTTTCTGTGTATTGTCACATGGAATTCTCACAGCATCTAGGAGGAGAACTATAAGGGATGGCATTGCCTGCCCAAGGTCAGTTGGCACTAAGTGGCAGAGGTGAGATTCAAACCCAAGCTGTTGGACTCCAGAGTCTGATGGGTAGGCATGGTATTTGCTTAGGTTTTCTTTTTGCTTTTTCTTTTTTTTTGAGATGGAGTTTCGCTCTTGTTGCCCAGGCTGGAGTGCAATGGTGCGATCTTGGCTCACTGCAACCTCCGCCTCACGGGTGTAGGTGATTCTCCTGCCTCAGCCTCCCAAGTAGCTGGGATTACAGGCATGCGCCACCACGGCCGGCTAATTTTGTTTGTATTTTTAGTAGAGATGGGGTTTCTCTATGTTAGTCAGGCGGATCTTGAACTCCCTACCTCAGGTGATCCGCCCGCCTCTGCCTCCCGAAGTGCTGGGATTACAGGCGTGAGCCACCGCACCCGGCCTGCTTAGATTTTCAATTTGGGCAGGGCCAGGGGCTGGTACCCAGGCTCAGGGTCCTCTCCTGATCCTTTCTTTCTCCCACCCCAGGTCGGCTACCAGATCCGCTTTGAGAGCACACGTTCGGCGGCCACCAAGATTGTATTCCTGACAGTGGGGCTGCTCCTGCGACAAATCCAGCGGGAACCCAGCCTGCCCCAGTATGAGGTCCTGATTGTGGATGAAGTTCATGAGCGGCATCTCCACAACGATTTCCTCCTGGGCGTCCTCCAGCGCCTGTTGCCCACGCGGCCTGACCTCAAGGTCATCCTCATGTCGGCCACCATCAACATCTCGCTCTTCTCCAGCTATTTCAGCAATGCCCCTGTGGTACAGGTGCCTGGGAGGCTGTTCCCCATCACAGTGAGTACTTCCCCCTCCTCCCACATCCCCAGACCTCCAACCTGGTCTCTGTCCAAACCTGGACATGCCTCTTCTCTCTGCTGCTGTATCTCCCATCTCTTTTATTTAAAGATGTTCTCTTTTTTTAAAGCTACCATTTTCTGAGCATTCATAATCAGCTGGTTAGAGTGCTAAGTGCTTGTTAGAGTAAAAGCTGTTACAAGAAGACCCAAAAATGGCTGGGCGCCGTGGCTCATGCCTGTAATCCCAGCACTTTGGGAGGCCGAGGTGGGTGGATCACGAGGCCAGGAGATTGAGACCATCCTGGCTAACATGGTGAAACCCCATCTCTACTAAAAACACAAAAACAAAATTACCCAGGCATGGTGGTGGGTGCCTGTAGTCCCAGCTACTCGGGAGGCTGAGGCAGGAGAATGGCGTGAACCTGGTAGGCGGAGCTTGCAGTGAGCCGAGATCGCGCCACTGCACTCCAGCCTAGGTGACAGAGTGAGATTTTGTCTCAAAAAAAAAAAAGACGCAAAAACGTAAAGTCTCAAATAAGAGAAGTTTATTTCTCTCATATAACAGTGTGGCTGATCCAGGCTGGTGGGCAACTCTGTTCCATGTGGTCATTCAGGGATCCAGGCTCCTCCTTTCTCATTACTCTACCATCTCACTGGGCAAGATTTCTCAAAGTCAGCAAGATTGACATTTCAGTCTGGATAATTCCTTGTCGTGGGGGCTGTCCTGTGCATCATAGGATATTTAGCAGCATCCCTGGCCCCTACCCACTAGATGCTAGTAGTCTTCTCCTGTGGTTGTGACTATTAAAAAGGTCTCCAGATATTGCTATATGTTCCCTGGGGGGCAAAACCACCCCTAATTGAGAAACACTGTCCTAGTGAGTTATCCTTGTCTGTATAGTCAAGACTTACAGGAAGAACTTCATTGTCTCTTGTGATTTCTGGTTCCAGATGCCCATCAATTTGCCTTCTAAGCAGCCATAAAAAAAGAAAGAATGGGTCGGGCACGGTGGCTGGTGCCTGTAATCCCAGCACTTTGGGAGGCTAAGGCAGAAAGATCACGAGGTCAGGAGCCCAAGACCATCCTGGCCAACATGGTGAAATCCCATCTCCACTAAAAATACAAAAATTAGCTGCGCATGGTGACGCACGCCTGTAATCCCAGCTACTTGGGAGGCTGAGGCAGGAGAATTGCTTGAACCCGGAGGTCGAGGTTGCAGTGAGCCAAGATCGCTCCACTGCACTCCACCCTGGGAACAGAGCAAGATCCTATCTCAAAAAAAAAAAAAAAAGAAAAAAGAAAGAGAGAGAGAGAGTGTGAGCCGAGTGTGGTGGCTCATGCCTATAATCCCAGCACTTTAGGAGGCCGAGGCGGGTGGATCACCTAAGGTCAGGAGTTCGAGACCAGCCTGGCCAACAAGGTAAAACCCCGTCTCTACTAAAAATGCAAAAATTAGCTCGAGTGGTGGTGCGCCCCTGTTATCCCAGTTACTCAGGAGGCTGAGGTGGGAGAATTGCTTGAACCTGGGAGGTGGAGGCTGCAGTGAGCCGAGATCATGCCACTGGGTGACAGAGCGAGACCCTGTCTCAAAAAGAATGAGGCTGCTTCCTGAGAAATGTTTTCTAGGGTTTTTGTTTTTTGGTGTGTTTTTTTTTTTTTTTTTTTTTTTTAGTAGAGACGACGTGTTGCTATGTTGTCTGCCTGGTCACGCATACCTGAGCTCAAGCAATCCTCCCACCTTGGCCTCCCAAAGAGCTAGGATTACAGGTGTGAGCCAACTATGCCGGGAAATCAGCCAACCAACCTGGCTCAGGCTCAGGGTCCTCTCCTGGTCAGCCAACCAACCTGATTTCTAGGTTTTTAATCGTGGTTCCATCACCTAGAATATTTTTCTTGTTGAAGCTACTCCAAACATAAGAGAATGCATGCATTGTAAGTGTATAGCTTAATTAGTTTTCACCAGTTACACACATCTGCGTAGCTAGCACCCAGGTTTAGAAAAGTCAAACATTGCCAGCACCCCACAAGCCTTGCAGTTGCTTTGTTACTTTGTCTTTTTATTACATCCTTCAGAAATTATCTAGCTGGAGTGTGCTGTCTATCACCTGACTGTTTCTCAATTAGGGGTGGTTTTGCCCCAGAGGGAACATATGGCAATGTCTGGAGACATTTTTAATAGTCACAAGCAGTGGAGAAGACTACTAGCATCTAGTGGGTAGGGGCCAGGGATGCTGCTAAATATCCTACAATGAACAGGACAGCCCCCACAACAAGGAATTATCCAGACTGAAATGTCAGTCTTGCTGACTTTGAGAAATCCTGCCCAATGAGATGGTAGCATAATGAGAAAGGAGAAGCCTGGATCCCTGAATGACCACATGGAACAGAGTTGCCCACCAGCCTGGACCCGTTGCACTGTGTCTTCTCCGTTAGCCTGTGGTCTCCCCCGTCAGCCTGCAGCCTCCGCAGCCCATTGCTCTGAGCTGGAGGAACAGGATGTGCTTCTACCTGGGGCTGTCTCCTCTCAGGTTGTGTACCAGCCACAGGAGGCAGAGCCGACCACGTCCAAGTCAGAGAAGCTGGACCCGCGGCCTTTCCTGAGGGTGCTGGAGTCCATTGACCACAAGTACCCACCTGAGGAGCGGGGTGACCTCCTCGTCTTCCTCAGCGGCATGGCGGAGATCAGCGCCGTGCTGGAGGCTGCCCAGACCTATGCCAGCCACACCCAGCGCTGGGTGGTGCTGCCACTGCACAGCGCCCTGTCTGTGGCCGACCAGGACAAGGTATCACAGGAAGCCCGAGTGGGGCAGGCAGGGGGTCTGCATGAGTCAGGGGTGGCTGCGCACAGGACTTGTGTAACTCCACAAACACAGGGCTCGGGGGCTGTACTTGTGCAAAGTCGTAGCCACCTAGTGGCAGAGCCAGGCTGCAAACCCGGGTAGTTTGGCCCCGGAGCCCATGCTCTAAACCAGAGGTCGGCAAACTTTCTATAAAGGGTCGGAGTAGATAATGTCAGTCCTATCGACCATGGGCTCTCTGTCTGTCACAGCTACTCAGCCCCACTGTTGCAGCATGAAAGCAGCCATAAACTGAGTGGGTGAGGCTGTGTTCCAAAACAGTTTTTTTTTTTTTTTGAAACAGGGTCTTGCTCTGTTGTCCAGGCTGGAGTGCAGTGGCACGATCAGGGCTCACTGCAGCCTTGACTTCTTGGGCTGAAGTGATCCTCTCTCCTTAGTCTCCCAAGTAGCAACTATAGGTGTGTGTCACTAAACTCCATTAATTTTTTTTTCTTTTTGGGACAGAGTCTCACTCTGTCGCCCAGGCTGGAGTGCAGTGGCATGATCGTGGCTTACTGCAATCTCCACCTCCCGGGTTCAAGCGATTCTCCTGCCTCAGCCTCCTGAGTAGCTGGGACTACAGGCACCCGCCACCACATCCGGCTAATCTTTTGTATATTGAGTAGAGATGGGGTTTCGCCACGTTGGCCAGGCTGGTCTCGAACTCCTGACCTCAAGTGATCTGCCTGCCTCAGCCTCCCAAAGTGCTGGGGTTACAGGTGTGAGCCACTGTGCCTGGCCTCCGTTAATTTTTTTTTGAATTTTAGTAGCAAAGAGGTCTCACTGTGTTGCCCAGGCTGGTTTCAAACTCCTGAGCTCAAGCGATCCTCCCCTAGTGGGGGCAGTGCCAGTTTATGCTTCAGCAGATCCCTCTGGCTGCCATGTGAGTCGACAGGCCAGAGATCTGAGGGGAAGCTGGAGTAGGATCAGAGTGGGCGAGGAGAGGCCTGGACCAGGGCAGGGGCTGGGCTGTCGGAGGAGGGAAGGATTTCAAGAAAAGTTCCAGATGACCTGGTACATTGGCTCACGCCTATAATCCCAGCACAGGAAGCTGAGACAGGAGGATCACTCGAGCTCAGGAGTTAGAGACCATCCTAGGCAACACAGTGGGACCTTGTCTCTACAAAACAAAAGAAAACTAGCTGGGCATGGTGGCATGTGCCTATAATCCCAGCTACTTGGGAGGCTGATGCAGGAGGATCGCATGAGCTCGGGAGGTCAGGGCTGCAGTGAGCTGTGATCATGCCACTGCACTCCAGTGTAGGCCACAGAGTGGGATCCTGTCTCAAAAAAAAAAGAAAAAGTTCAAGATGTTCAGGTCGGGGGAGCAGGTGTGGTGACTCATGCCTGTAATCCCAGCACATTGGGAGGCCAAGCCAGGCGGATCACCTGAGGTCAAGAGTTCAAGACCAGCCTGACCGACATGGTGAGACCCCGTCTCTACTTAAAATACAAAAATTAGCCGGGCATGGTGGCAGGCACCTGTAATCCCAGCTGCTCGGGAGGCTGAGGCAAGATAATTGCTTGAACCCGGGAGGCGGAGGTTGCAGTGAGCCGAGATCACGCCACTGCACTCCAGCCTGGGCGACAGAGCAAGACTCCGTCTGAGGGTGGGGGAGGGCCCAGGATGGCCCAGGTGATGGGGTGGATGGTGAGCCATCTCCAAAAGGGAGGTCTCTGAAGGAGGAAAGGGTTCCAGGGAAGCTGCTGACACAGGGGTGGGCAAGAAATTGGACACATAGGTTAGTCGGGGCTGAGTTAGTTCCTGACACCACCCCCTCCCTTCCTCCCAGGTATTTGATGTGGCACCCCCTGGAGTCCGGAAATGCATCCTCTCCACCAACATTGCTGAGACCTCAGTCACCATTGACGGGATCCGCTTCGTAGTAGATTCCGGTAAGGACCACCATGAGCCCCTACCCACCACCCCCAAGGACTTAGGATCATGGGGTCCGGAGGTGCGCGTGTGTGGCAGGGGCGCACCAGCTTGGAGTGGGAAGTACAGTTGACTTTCCCATATCCAAAATGCTTGCAACCAGAAGTGTTTGGAATTTCGGGTTTTTTTGAATTTGGAATATTTGTATCTATTTTATTATTTGAGTATGTCAAATCCAGCAATCTGAAATCCTCCAGTGAGCATTTCATTGGAGGGTCACGTTAGTGCTGAAAACATTTCAGATTTTCGAGCATTTCAGATTTTGGATTTCCGGAATTGGGATGCTGGAAGACGATGTGTGGGGCCGTGGACCAATGGCAACATCTTAATTTTTCTCACACCTTCCAAGCCTGCTTCTGCCCTGTGGCCTTTGTACTGTTCTCTCTGCTGAGAGCTGTCTTTCTCCAGGAATCCACACAGGTGACGCCCTCACCTCATTTCAGGGCCCGCATAAATGTCCACCCATCAGAGAGGCCCATACTGTCCACTCTGTCTAAGAGATATCCCCCTCCTCCATCCACTGTTGCTTGTCATATGAGGGGGATTGACATTCTGTTTTTTGTTGGTGGTGGTGTTGTTGTTGTTGTTGTTGTTGTTTTTGAGACGGAGTCTTGCTCTGTTGCCAGACTGGAGTGCAATGGTGCAAGCTCCACCTCCCGGGTTCAAGTGATTCTCCTGCTTTAGCCTCCCAAGTAGCTGGGATTACAGACATGCATCACCACGCCCGGCTAATTTTTGTATTTTTAGGAGAGATGGGGTTTCACCATGTTGGCCAGGTTGGTCTCGAACTCCTGACCTCAAGTGCTGCCTGCCTCAGCCTCCCAAAGTGCTGGGATTACAGGCGTGAGCCACCACGCCCAGCCCGGCATTCTATTTTATGTGCTGCTCCGTTTGCGCACTTTCTGTCTTCCTGACTGGAATGTTCGCTGGGAAGTCAGCATAGCATAGTGTTTGGAGACACTGGAGCCTGCCTGGCCAGGTTTAGTGCTGGCTGTGTGGCTGGGGTCATGTGACTGACACTTCATGTATCGGTTGGCTCATCTGAAAAATGACAATGACAGGCCGTCCCGGCTGGGCGCGGTGGCTCACACATGTAATACCAGCACTTTGGGAGGCCAAGGCAGGCAGGTCACTTGAAGTTAGGAGTTTGAGACCAGCCTGGACAACATGGTGAAACTCCACCCCTACTAAAAATACAAAAATTAGCCAGGCATGGTAGTGCGTGCTTGTAGTCCCAGCTGCTCAGGAGGCTGAAGTGGGAGAATCACCTGAGCCCAGGAAATCGAGGCTGCAGTGACCTGTGATTGTGCCACTGCACTCAAGCCTGGGCAACAGAGCGAGACCCTGTTTAAAAAAAAAAGAGAGAGAAATTAAAAAAATAATGTCTGCCAGGTGCCGTGGCTCACGCCTGTAATCCCAGCACTTTGGGAGGCTGAGGCAGGTGGATCACCTGAAGTCAGGAGTTCAAGACCAGCCTGGCCAACATGGTGAAACCCCGTCTCTACTGAAAATACAAAAATGACCCGGGCATGGTGGTGGGTTCCTGTAATCCCAGCTACTCAGGAGGCTGAGGCAGGAGAATCGCTTGAACTCAGGAGGCAGAGTGAGCCGAGATCGTGCCATTGCACTCCAGCCTGGGCAATAAGAGCGAAACTCCATCTCAAAAAAAGAAAAGAAAGAAAATGTAAAAAAAGGTTGTTCTGACACTGGAGGAAATATGGTGCTCTGTTCAGTCCTGTGAGACTAGGACCTTTGTTTAGCTCACTGCTGTTCCCCTAGTGCCTAGTGCAGTGCCTGGTATATAGTAGGTGCTTAATAAGTATTTATTGGATAAGTGAACCTCTGAAGAAACAAAGACTTGGGAAAATAAATGAAAAGATGTGTGAGTGAAAGGCTGGGTGCAGTGGCCCACGCTTGTAACCCCATCACTTTGGGAGCCTGAGGCAGGCAGATTGCTTGAGCCCAGGAGTTTGAGATCAGCCTGTGAAACCCCGTCACTGCAGAAAATTAGCCGGGTGTGTTGGTGTGCACCTTTAGTCCCAGCTACTCGGGAGGCTGAGCTAGGAGGATCATCGCTTGAGCCTGGGAGATTGAGACTGCAATGGGCTCTGACTGAGCCACTGCACTCCAGCCTGGGAGACAGTAAGACCCTGTCTCAAAAAAAAAAAAAAAAAAAGAAAAGAAAAAAAAAAGATGTGTGAGGAAATGAAAGAATAAATGAACAAAATGTCAGAGTTGGGCCCAGAATAAGCCCTCGGTTAGCATTAACAGAATAAAGGAGTAAGTGAGGGTGTTGGCGAGTGGCAAGAGCCAGGAGCGTGGCCGGCTGCACGTGGCTGCCACACACAGACTCCCTTTCCTCATTGCTCCCATCCAGGAAAGGTGAAGGAGATGAGCTACGATCCGCAGGCCAAGCTGCAGCGGCTGCAGGAGTTCTGGATCAGTCAGGCCAGCGCAGAGCAGCGGAAGGGCCGGGCGGGCCGCACGGGCCCCGGAGTCTGCTTCCGCCTCTATGCTGAATCGGACTATGATGCCTTCGCCCCCTACCCCGTCCCGGAAATTCGGAGGGTGGCCCTGGACTCGTTGGTGCTACAGGTGAGGCACGGGCAGAAAGGGGACTATATCCTAACTGCTGGCACAGGGAGGAACCTGGGAGGCCTTTTTTATTTTATTTTATTTTATTTCGAGATAGGGTCTTGCTCTGTCACTCAGGCTAGAGTGCAGTGCTGTGATCATGGCTCACTGCAGCCTCCATATTACAGGCTCAAATGATCCTCCTATCTCCACCTCCCAAGTAGCTGGGACCACAGGCACACACCACCACGCTTGGCTAACTTTTACAATTTTATTTATTTATTTATTTTTGAGACAGAGTCTCCCTCTGTCGCCCAGGCTGGAGTGCAGTGGTGCGATCTTGGCTCACTGAAACCTCCGCCTCCCAGGTTCAAGTGATTCTCCTGCCTCAGCCTCCCGAGTAGCTGGGACTACAGGCGTGCACCACCACGCCCAGCTAATTTTTTGTATTTTTTTTTTTAGTAGAGATGGGGTTACACCATGTTAGCCAGGATGGTCTTGATTTCCTGACCTTGTAATCCACCCGCCTCGGCCTCCCAAAGTGCTGGGATTACAGGCATGAGCCACCGCGCCCGGCCTAACTTTTTTTATTTTTAGTAGAGATCAGGTCTTGCTGTGTTGCCCAGGCTGGTCTCAAACTCCTGAGCTCAAGTGATCTTCCCACCTTGGCCTTCCAAAGTACTGGGATTACAGCCATGAGCCATTGTGCCCAGCCAGCCAGGAAGCATTTACATAGGACCCAACCCCAGAGTGTCAGGGTCAGGAAGGACAGGGCTAGCCAAGCCACTGAGGGGAACCCATCCCTTCCAAATGTCAAAACCCTTGTTGAGGGGAGAATTGTTCCTTAAATCCACAGGGTCAGCTGGGCATGGTGGCTCACACCTGTAATCCCAGCACTTTGGGAGGCCAAGGCAGGTGGATCACTTGATACCAGGAGTTTGAGACCAGCATGACCAACATGGTGAAACCAGTCTCTACTAAAAATACAAAAAATTAGCCGGGTGTGGTGGTGTGCACCTGTAAGCCCGGCTATTCGGGAGGCTGAGGCAGGAGAATTGCTTGAACCCGGGAGGTGGAGGTTGCGGTGAGCCGAGATCACGCCACTGCACTCCAGCCTGGGCGATAGAACAAGACTCCATCTCAAAAAAAAAAAAAAAAAAAAATTTCCATAGGGTCAAAGGAAGAACCAGTGACTCAATCAGGATGCTTTCAGCTGTAACAGGAAACCTAGCAGGAAAGGGCTTTTAAAACCAGGGTTTCTCAATACATTTTGTGTCATGATTTGTATCTCATTTGTTAATTTAGCATAGGTTAGACTGCCATGACAAATACACATGGTCACGAATGGCCAACAGCGGAATGGTGGTTTACAAGTTGGCAGGCCATTTTCTTTATTCAGGGACCCAGGGTCCTTCACTCTTGTGGCTCTATAATCTCCCCAGGGGCTTTTCCTGCATATGTGTCCAGCCAGCCAAAGGGTCAAGGGCGTGGGAAGTGAGTACAGGAGGGTTCGAGGGTCAAGCCTGCAAATGGTGCACTTGCCTTGCACTCACCACTCCTGGTCAGTCCTCAGTCTCGTGGCCACGCCCAACCGTGAAGGAGGCTGGGAAGTGTAGTCCTTGTGCTCAGGAACAAAAGGAAAAGGAAAGTTGGGAGCAGCTGATGGTGTCTGCCACAGGCTCACGTGCGGGTGTAGCACAAACCAGTGGCCTTCCTGCAGGAGGTGCACACTATTTTCTATTCTGTTTGATTTCATCTTTTTAAAAAAAAAAATACTAGTGCTGCCGGCACAATGAGTGACTCATGCCTGTTATCCCAGCACTTTGGGAGGCTGAGGCAGGAGGATTGCTCGAGGCCAGGAAGTCGAGACCAGCCTAGGCAACATGGTGAGGCCCTGACTCTAGAAAAAATTTAAAAATTAGCCCAGTGTGATGGCACACACCTGTGGTCCCACGCAGGAGGCTGAGGCAGGAGGATCGCTAGAGCCCAGGAGTTCGAGGCTGCAGTGAGCCTTGATTGCATCACTGTACTCCAGCCTGAGTGATAGGGCAAGACCCTGTCTCATAAAAAAACAAAGTCCATGGGGTAGGTAGTCTTACCCTAATTTTTGGACCAGAAGAAGGGTGCAGAGAGAGAGAAAATATTGCCCCAGGTCACACAGCTGGCAAGTAGTAGAGTCAGGGCTCCATCCGAGGCCACCAGGCGTCAGAGCCTGCTTCGTGAGTGGCTGCTGGCTCCAGGCACAGTGGGCGTCACCTCCTCCTCCTCCTTTACCATCCGGAGGCAGAAGCAAGGAACTGCCCTTCTCTGTGGGTCTAATTTTTAAGGCCACAGGAACATTTTCTAGACTCCTCTGGCCAGTCTGTCATCCTCTCTTGTCAGCAGAACCGGGTCATATGTGTTCACCCTATGCCCAGCAATTGTCTAGGGTTGTGGCATTGCCTTAGTTGATCAGAGCAGTGTCTCAGCCCCAGCTGCATTCTAGAAACACCTGGAGAATTTAAAAAAACCCAGGCCCTGCCCCCTGCCTCTTTAAATTGAGCTTCTAATGTAAAGGTTATTTATTTATTTATTTATTTTTGGGACAGAGTCTCACTCTGTCACCCAGGCTGGAGTGCAGTGGTGTTATCTCGGCTCACTGCAACCTCCACCTCCCAGGCTCAAGTGGTTCTCCTGCCTTGGCCTCCCGAGTAGCTGGGACCACAGATGGGTGCCACCAGGCCCAGCTAATTTTTGTAATTTTAGTAGAGAGGGAGTTTCACCATGTTGGCCAGGCTGGTCTTGAACTTCTGACCTCAGGTGATCTGCCTGCCTTGGCCTCCCAAAGTGTTGGGATTACAGGCATGAGCCACCGCGCCCGGCCTATAAAGGTTTTTAAATGAGTATTGGGTGAACTCCTAGACGGCATCAAGGCTTGGTCAGCAGGGAGGAAGGAGCAGCAGCTGCTTGCAGGTGGAGGCCAGAACTTCTAGTGCCCTCGGATCAAAGCCAGGCAAACAGACTTCTCTGAGCTTCCTTCTCGCTCTCTGGCTGTCACATGAGCTGCCTTGCCAGGCTGTCCTTCTTCCAGTCACCAGAGAGGTGCTGTTTGCTTACGTATGCCACGCCAGACCCCGGGGTGGACATATGCTGTCACTTAATTCTCCCACCATCTACTGCCTGCCTGGACTGCTGCATTAATTGGGATTCTTTTGGTTGTAAGTGAGAGAAATACAACTGAAACTATTGTAGGCAGAAAGGGGGATCTTACCATTTTGTGCATTCGTGAGGCGGCATGTCTAACTTAGGAACAATCCAAGAATTTCTCTATCTGCTATAGATGGGCCCATTTCCAAAAAATGGACAAAGTCAAAGGTCACAGCAGTTCTGGGTTAATAAGATAGGCTTCCATCCTGGCCACAACCAGAGAGGATGCTGGGAATGCTCTTCCTGGCTCCAGTCTCATGGAAGGATTCTGATTGGTCCAGCTCAGGTCACGTGCCTCTCCTCCATGGTCAGAGTCTGGGGCAAGATGTGCTAGGCAGACAGATACAGAGACAGCAGCCCTCCTTGCCTGTCTCTGCACAGTGGATCTTGACATTGGGAATTTTATTTTATTTTATTTTATTTTTGAGATAGAATCTCACTCCGTGGCCCAGGCTGGAGTGCAGTGGTGCAATCTCGGCTCACTGCAACCTCTGCCTTCCAGGTTCAAGCAGTTCTCCTGCCTCAGCCTCCCAAGTAGTTGAGATTACAGGCACTCGCCACCACACCCGGCTAATTTTTGTATTTTTAGTAGAGATGGGGTTTCACCATGTTGGCCAGGCTGGTCTCAAACTCCTGACCTCAAGTGATCCACCTGCTGCAGCCTCCCAAAGTGCTAGGATTACAGGCATGAGCCACTGTGCCTGGCTGACACTGGGAATTTGAGATGGAGTCTCGGTGTATTGCCAGGCTGGAGTGCAGTGCAGAGGCGCGATCTCGGCTTACTGCGATCTCCACCTCATGGGTTCAAGCGATTCTCCTGCCTCAGCCTCCCGAGTAGCTGGGATTACAGGCATGCACCACCACTAATTTTTGTATTTTTAGTAGAGACAGGGTTTCACTATGTTGGCCAGGATGGTCTTGAACTCCTGACCTCAAGTGATCCGCTTGCCTTGGCCTTTCAAAGTGCTGGGATTACAGGCGTGAGCCACCACGCCCGGCCAACACTAGGAATTTTAAAACGTCATGAATTTGTGATCTCTGAGCCCCCCTGTGCTGCACGGTGGCTCTTGTGTTCCCCAATCTTGGGGGTTTTGCTTCTCATTCTAGATGAAGAGCATGAGTGTGGGGGACCCCCGAACCTTCCCCTTCATCGAGCCCCCACCACCAGCCAGCCTGGAAACCGCCATCCTCTACCTCCGGGACCAGGGGGCCCTGGACAGCTCAGAGGCCCTCACACCCATTGGGTCCCTGCTGGCCCAGCTGCCTGTGGACGTTGTGATTGGTGAGTACCCACCCCCCTCGTGATCACTCAGGGCCCCAGGAGCAGGTATGGGCACAGCTCACTCTCTGAGTGGCCTGGGGGCAAGTCTGTTTCTTCCCTGGGTCCAGTTCATTTATTCACTCTTCACTGGGCCAGGCACTGTTCTAGGTGCTGGGCATATAGCAGTGGACAGAACAGACACAAATCTCTGGCCTCAGGGAGCTGACATTTTGGTGAAGAAGACCAGCAATAAATTAGGACAATAAGGAAAAGGCATAGTAGATCAGATGGTGCCTAGTGTTCTGGAGAGAAGAAACAACGGGGTTGGGGAATGGGGAGTTGCAGTTTATAATACAGGCCTCATGTATAAAGCAGACCTCATGGGGAAGGTAACATCTGTGCAGAGAAATGGAGATGAGGGCTAGGAGCCATGCAAATACTGGAACATGCTTGCCAGCAGAAGTCGAGAAACATGGCCAGCACAGTGGCCCACACCTGTAATCCCAGCACTTTGGGAGGCCGAGGCAGGTAGATCACGAGGTCAGCAGTTCGAGACCAGCCTGGCCAACATGGTGAAACCCTGTCTCTACTAAAAATACAAAAATTAGCTGGGTGTGGTGGCACACGCCTGTAATCCCAGCCACTTGGGAGGGTGAGGTAGGAGAATCGCTTGAACCTGGGAGGTAGAGGTTGCAGTGATGCAGTGAGCCGAGACCATGCCATTGTACTCTAGCCTGGGCAACAGAGTGAGACTCCATCTCAAAAAAGAAAAAAAAAGCAAAAACAAACAGGTGAGATTCATTTTGATAAAATAGCTGATTTAACCTAATATACCTAAAACATCATAATTTTAACATAATCAATAGAAACATTTTTGCAAGATTTTATGTTATTTTTAACCATACGACGTCTTGGAAATCTTGGTTTGGACCAGCCATCTTCAACTGCTCAGTAGCCATGTGTGGCCAGAGGCGGCCGTATTGGACAGTGCAGATGGTGCATGAGGGTGTTCGGGCAGTGGGAACAGCCAGTACAGAGGCCCTGTGGGGGCACATGCCTGCTGCTACGGGAACAGTGAGGAGCCCCATGTGGCTGCAGTGGAGTGAGAGGGAGAAGGTGGGAGATGTAACCAACAGTCTCATCATTCATTCATTAAATCCTTTTTTTTTTTTTTTTTGAGACTGAGTTTTGCTCTTGTTTCCCAGGCTGGAGTGCAATGGTGCCATCTCGGCTCACCACAACCTCCACCTCTTGAGTTCAAGTGATTCTCCTCCCTCAGCCTCCCGAGTAGCTGGAATTACAGGCATGCGCCACCATGCCCGGCTAATTTTGTATTTTTAGTAGAGCTGGGGTTTCTCTATGTTGGTCAGGCTGGTCTCGAACTCCCGACCTCAGGTGATCTGCCCGCCTTGACCTCCCAAAGTGCTGTGATTACAGGCTTGAGCCACTGCTCCCGGTCCATTGAATGTGTGTGTGTGTGTGTATATATGTGTATATATATACACACACACACATATATACACACACATATATATACACACACATATATGTACATACACATATATATATACACACATATATATATATGGTTTTTTTTCTTTTTGAGATGGAGTCTCGCTCTGTTGCCCAGGCTGAAGTGCAGTGGTGCGATCCCAGCTCATTGGAACCTCTGCCTCCTGGATTCAAGTAATTCTCCTGCCTCAGCCTCCTGAGTAGCTGAGACTGTAGGTGCCCACCATCATACCTGGCTAATTTTTGTTTTGTTTTGAGACAGTGTTTTTGCTCTGTTGCCTAGGCTGGAGTGCAGTGGTGTGATCTCAGCTCACTGCCACCTCCTGTGTTCAAGCAATTCTCCTGCCTCAGCTTCATGAGTAGCTAAAATTACAGGCTCACGCCACCCTGCCTGGCTAATTTTTGTATTTTTAGTAGAGACGGGGTTTCATCATGTTGGCCAGGCTGGTCTTGAACTCCTAACCTCAAGTGATCTGCCCACTTCAGCCTCCCAAAGTGCTGGGATTGCAGACTTAAGCCACCGTGCCCGGCCAGTATTTGTTTTTTCAGTAGAGAAGGAGTTTCACCATGTTGGTCAGGCTGATCTCAAACTACTGACCTCAAGTGTTCTGCCTGCCTCCCAAACTGCTGGGATTACAGGCATGAGCCACTGCGCCCGGCCAACATTTGTTTTTTCAGTAGTGTCAAGGTTTCACCATGTCGGCCATGCTGGTCTTGAACTCCTGATTTTAAGTGATCTGCCCACTTCGGCCTTTCAAACTGCTGGGATTACAGGTGTGAGCCACAGCTCCTGGCCCATTCATTAAATAATTTTTGAGCACCTGCTCTGTGCCAGGTCCTAGTCTAGATGCCAGAGATACAACAGTGAATAAAACAAAACTCCTGCCCTCACGGAGCTCACATGTAACAGGGGAGATGGACAGGGGCAGATAAATGAGTGAAAACACGGAATGTCAGCCGCTGATTGCTGCTCAGGTGGACGCAGGGCGCGGTGGGCACAGTGGGGGCTGGGAGCAGTGTTAATTGGCTGTCCTGGGAGGCCTCACTGAACAGTGACATCTGGGCAGAGGCCTGAAGGAGGGGAGGGGACAGCTGTCCCTCTGGCCCTGGGTCAGGTGAGGAGCTTTGAATTAAATGGGAAGTGTTTAAGTGGAACTGGGTCCTAAGTGGCTGAAGCTGGCCAGAAAATTGATCAGTTGACCTGGCGGTTCTGTGAGGATCTGGAAAGGGCGGGTCCACAGAGGTCAATGGAGACCATTTTCAGTTCCCAGCCCTCCTGATCTCAGGTCTTCAGTAGCCAGTCACAAGCAGATGTGGTGCTCCTCGTCCCCACGCTGTGTCATCAGGAATAGGGCGTTAATCTTGAGGGATTTGGGGCCAGCAGACCCTCTGACCCTGTCGTTCTTGTGTGCACCGTCAGTGTCTCAGGCAGTCACCTGACGCTGCAGATGCCACCACCAGAGGCTGGGTGTGGCCTGTGGTGTCTGGCTTGCAAGGCTGTTTCAGAGAATGTGACGCAGAGTGCCCTGGTTGTGCGTGAGTGACAGGAAAGACAGGCTCTCTCGCTTGGATTCCCCAGCACTTGGGGTCATGACAGGGCCTCCCTTGGGAGGCACAGGCAGGTGGGGTACCCAAGATCCCCCAAACGCAGAAAGAAGTCTTGGCTTTTCCACAGCTCAGACCCCTCCCACCTCTCTCCTCTGCACAGCGTCTCCCCAGCTCTGCCCCGCACCCCTCTCTTGCGGGCTCAAGGATGTCAAAACTCTTCCTCTCCCTCATTCCTGAGTCATGCTCGCCCCTCCTGGGGAGCTCACTGACTGAGGCTTGTTCATCTTGCCCGATTCTCCTGACTCAAGACTTTCTATTTCCAGCAGCCTGAGGCCCCCCATGGCAGGACCACCCATGTGTGTGTGAACACCGTTAAAGCCCCCCATCCTTGCAGCACAGCGGGGCTTCAGTGTGGGCAGCAGGCTGGATCCGCTGGACTTGGAGGGCTGCCCAGGCTAAGAAGATGGTTCATTTTTGTTTTATTTATTTATTTATTTATTTAGAGATGGAGTTTCACTCTGTCTCCAGGCTGGAGTGCAGTGGCATGAGCTTGGCTCACTGCAACCTCCACCTCCCGGGTTCAAGTGATCCTCCCACCTCAGCCTCCTGAGTAGCTGGGATTATAGGCACGTGCCACCACACTCAGTTTTTGTATTTTTTAGTAGAAACGGTTTCACCACATTGGCCAGGCTAGTCTTGAACTCCTGACCTTAAGTGATCCGCCAGCCTCGGCATCCCTAAGTGCTGGGATTACAGGCATGAGCCCCTGCGCCCGGCCTCATTTTTGTTTTGGAAGGAAACAGGGCTAGAGCAGGGAGAATCTGAACTGAGAAGCAGAAGAATGTTCTGTGAGTGCTTGCTGTGTGCCGGCGAAAGGCTCTGTGGACTTTCCATTATTTCATCCTTACCTGCTGAGGGCAGGGCCTCTGATCGCCCCCAGTGTGTAGATGGGGAAACTGAGGCTGGGCCCAGGAGGCTCCTGAGGGCATGGGGAAGCCTGGCTTTGATCGGAGGTGATGCTAAATGCCTCACACACATTATCTCCCTGTGGGCTGGGGGCAAGTGCCCCCACTTTCCCGGTGGGGAAAACGAGGCTCAGAGAACTGCTGCTCAGGGTCACAGTGGGAACTGAGAGGCACGGATGACCCTGTGCTGGGCGTCCTCTGTGCCAGGTGGAGTTCTGAACGCTTCACAGGGTGAAACACAAAGCACCCTCTTGGCAGCCTGAGGAGAGGCCAATGCTGTTGTTCCCCTGTTTACAGATGGGGAAGCAGCGTCACGGCGAGGTGGGGCCACTTGTCCCTGGTGACAGAGCTGGGGTGTCCTGGAATAGGACAGGGGCCTGCACAGTACAGCCCCAAGCCCTGCTTTACTGCCACCTTTGTTTTATGAGGCCAGGTTTTTTTGTTTGTTTGGTTTTTGAGACGAAGTCTTGCTCTGTTCACTCAGGCTAGAGTGTAATGGCAAGATCTCAGCTCACTGCAGCCTCCGCCTCCAGGGTTCAAGTGATTCTCTTGCCTCAGCCTCCCAAGTAGCTGGGATTACAGGCGCCTGCCACCACACCCAGCTAATTTTTGTATTTTTAGTAGAGACAGAGTTTCACCAGGTTTGCCAGGCTGGTCTTGAACTCCTGACCTCAGGTGATCCACCCATCTTGACCTCCCAAAGTGCTGGGATTACAGGCGAGGGCCACCACGCCTGGCCTTTTTTTTTTTGTTTTTTTGAGATGGAGTTTCACTCTTGTCACCCAGGCTGGAGTGCAGTGGTGCTATCTCTGCTCACTGTATCCTCCGCCTCCCGGGTTCAAGCGATTCTCCTGCCTCAGCCTTCCAAGTAGCTGGGATTACAGGCACCCACCACCATGCCCAGCTTTTATATTTTTAGTACAGATGGGGTTTCACCATGGTGGCCAGGCTGGTCTCGAACTCCTGACCTCAGGTGATCTGCTTGAGTCCAGTTTTGTGACAGGCACTGTGGAAAGTCAGCGAAGGTCAACAGTGGAGGGGCGGGTCAGACGCATGACACAGACCACTAGTTACAGGACAGGTGGGCAAGGGAGTCCCCAGAAGTCCAGCGTCAGCTCGGGCGCCCAGAACCAGGGGATGTCTAGATGCCCGCTCTGGAGCGCTCACAGATGGAGACAGGGTTCACCTGTCTCCAGGTGAGACTCGGCCACCCTGGGAGATGGTTCCTGCCACTTTTCCTCTCTGTGGCCTCCCCTCTGTCCTTCCTCCCTTTTCCCTACCTCTCCCAGCCCCTGCCCCATCTTTCTCCATATCTTCGCCTTCTGTCCCCTCTTCCTCTTCCACTTCCACCTTGACCTAAACAAAGGCTGCAGGAGAAGATTCATCCTGTGATAGGCACAGGAGTCAGTGCCTGCCTGTGCCAGGGCAGAGCGAGAGGGACTCACTTACAGGTGACACTCTAGCGCGGAGGAGAGACGTCCACCGCGATGGGTCAAAATGAGCTCCTAGAGCAAAGACCAAGCCAGGGAAGCATCGGAGCGCTGGGGGAGTGGGTTGTAAATAGCAAAGTGGGGAACTTGGTGACAGGAGTAGTCAGCGCTTAGACAGTGTCTCCTGTGTGTCCAAGGAGGCAGGGACTGGCCATCTCCAATCTACAGATGGGGAAACTGAGGCCCTTGCCCATGGCCACGTGAGCAGAAAGCATAGCGTGTGGGTTTGAATCTCCATCTGGGTCACGAGACTCTTAGTGGGCAAGATGGAGGGGGTGGGAGCAGGAGGGCAGGCGGAAGGGCAGGCTGGGGCCCCGAGGGGCAAGGGCTGCGCCTGTCCTGGCACCCAGGAGCCTCAACCCCGTGTCCGCCGCTGCAGGGAAGATGCTGATCCTGGGCTCCATGTTCAGCCTGGTGGAGCCTGTGCTCACCATCGCAGCCGCGCTTAGCGTCCAGTCGCCCTTCACCCGCAGTGCCCAGAGCAGCCCAGAGTGCGCGGCAGCACGGCGGCCACTGGAGAGCGACCAGGGTGACCCCTTCACGCTCTTCAACGTCTTCAACGCCTGGGTGCAGGTGAGGCTGGTGGTGGGGCCCCTCCGTCTGTCACCCTGCTCAGGGCCAAGGCCTTCTGTGGCTGTGGCTCCTCCTCGTGTCCCACCCTCAGCCCCACCCTGGGAGGACCACTGAGCCCTCCACAGACGGGGCCTGCCTGGGGAGGGCCATGTCTCCATCATCCGTGCTTTCGGCTCAGGACAGCATGTGCCCAGGCCCGGGGTTGAGAGGAGCCTGGGGTTTCTGAAGCACTGATGAAAACCTGTGCCACCTGGAGAAAGTCCAGGCTCCTTGGGAGGCATCTGGAGATCCAGTATATGTCCCTTGAGTCCTCACCCTAACCCTGGCCCTGTAGTGTAGTGCTGGGGGCCCATCAGTGCCAAAACTACCCTGGCCCTGCCCTCCCGGGGCTCACAGCCCAGTGCAGGGAGACAGACCACGGATGTGACAGTGACAACCCAGAGAGGGCTGGAATGGGGAGTCCAGGGGGCTGGGAGAACCCAGCGGGGCGTCTAACCCAGTTTGTGGGTAGTCTGGGAGGGCTTCCCATAGGAGGGGGCACTGGGGCTGAGACCTGGAAGCAGGAGAGCAGGTGTCCCTGAGGGATGCCCATTTTGGGGCTCTGGGTGCTCAGTCAGCCCCTCCCTCCCCGCACTGGCCGGGCCCTGACACACTGGCGTCTGCTCCTCCACCCAGGTGAAATCTGAACGGAGCAGAAACTCTCGCAAGTGGTGCCGCCGCCGGGGCATAGAGGAGCATCGACTGTACGAGATGGCCAACCTTCGGCGCCAGTTCAAGGTGAGGCTCGGGAGGAGGGGTAAGGCCGGCCCCACCCAGGCAGATGCGTGTAAGCACACTCCAGAACACTGCTTCCCCTTCCCGGACAGTGGTCAGACCAGAATCCCACCCTGCACCCACCTCCCCCACCACCCGGTGAGCAGGCGTTGGGGCAGCTGGGCAGAGCAAAGGGAGCAGAAATCCAGGAGGGCTTCCTGGAGGGGTGGATCGAGTCAGTGGACATGCAGCATCCTCGGGAAGAGCTCGCCCTCCGGACCGGGGATGCAGAGCTGGCTGCATGGGCATGGTGTTGGAGGCAGCCTACGGTTGTGGTTGGCCGGCACATCTGGAGCCAGACACCTCAGCCACGAATCCCAGCTCTGCCATTTCTGACAGCATGGCCCCGGGTGTGTTACTGCTTGTCTCTGGGCCTCAGCTTCCCCTCGATAAAAAGAGAGGATAAAAATAGCACTTGCCAGCCGGGCGTGGTGGCTCACGCCTATAATCCTAGCACTTTGGGAGGGCGAGGTGGGTGGATCACGAGGTCAGGAGATCGTGACCATCCTGGACAACATGGTAAAACTCCTTCTCTTCTAAAAATACAAAAATTAGCCAGGCATGGTGGCACGTGCCTGTAATCCCAGCTACTTGGGAGGCTGAAGCAGGAGAATCGTTTGAACCCAGGAGGTGGAGGTTGTGGTGAGCCGAGATTGAGCCATTGCACTCCAGCCTGGGCAACAAGAGCGAAACTCTGCTCAAAAAAAAAAAAAAAGATTTGGGTTTCTCCTGTGCCCACACAGTTCTGCAGCTTGTTTCATAGATACTGTTCTCCAGCTGAGTGCAGACAGACCTGCTGTTAGGTCCTTTTCCATGGTTGTATCCATGGATTGAGAATAGAATAAAAGGGTTCCTGGTGTAATCCATTCTGTTTGGTTGGAGATGGGCAAGCTGAGGCCCAGAGGGGGCAGTCACCCAGCCGACACCTCCTGTACCATTTCTGGGGTCCCGGTGTTGGGGACCACAGATGCCCCGATTGCTCTGAGCATGGGTCCCGAGTTCTCTCTGGCTGCTAGAGCAGTGTTCAGGCTTCAATGGTCCCCAGATGCTTTGAGAATCTAATGGAAAGTGTGAGCCCTTTGCACCCACATGCACACATACAGACACACATGCACGCACAATCTCCTGTGTCCTCCATCGGTCAGGGCTCAGCAGGAAACAGAAGGTCCAACCAAAGTGGGTCACTTGAGGAATGTTGACAAGATGTGGGCACGGGGAGGGCAGGGGTCTCAGATTTTATGGGCCACAGGCAGCTGGAGGGTCTGTTGGGTCCAGATGGCCAACCCCGCCGAGGCCCCTCCTCTCTCCACTTGGTCGTTCTGGGATGAGGCCCAGGACTTGGCATTCCCAGCATGTGCCCAGATGCCCCAGGGCTATACTCAGAAGCACTAGTGCAGGACGCCCACCAGGGCTGTGTGGGAAAGCAGGGCCCCCCAGACCCAAGGGGCAGGTGGGGCAGTCAGCAGAGCCTGGAGCCAGCTGTGGGAAAAGGCACTGGACGCCCCCGCCTGCCTCCTCCTGCCCCTGGCCCGGGCGTTCCCTCCGCTGACCAGCGAGGACAGCTCTCTCTGAAGCAGCGATCCATGCCCAGCACCATGCGAGGGGCTGTTTTCAGCCCCCTTTGGGCACTAGCAGCCCTGCCACTGGGAGGGTCCCCATTTCCATGAGTCCAGAGCCCACTGAGCCTGCCCTGAGGCCCTCACCCCTACCCACCTGCCCCTAGGAGCTGTTGGAGGACCACGGGCTGCTGGCTGGGGCCCAGGCCGCGCAGGTAGGGGACAGCTACAGTCGGCTGCAGCAGCGCCGGGAGCGCCGAGCCCTGCACCAGCTGAAACGCCAGCACGAGGAGGGCGCGGGGCGCAGGCGCAAGGTGCTGCGGCTGCAGGAGGAGCAGGACGGCGGCTCCAGTGACGAGGACAGGGCTGGCCCAGCCCCCCCAGGGGCCAGTGATGGCGTGGACATCCAGGTGGGCGCCATGGGCTGTGGGGTGTGGGGGTAGGTGGGTGGGGTTTACCAAGGTGGGCCTTGGCCTCTCCTGGGGGGTCCCAGGGGACATGGCCCTGTCCTCATTTCAGGAGCCGGGTTTCCATGGACGGTGCTTGGTCCCAGGTATCTGCAGAGCCTGGGGGTCTGCGGATCATGGTAGGAGCCCCTCAGGTCCCCTAAGACTCTGCCTCCCCGTGCTCCCCCCAGGATGTGAAGTTCAAGCTTCGGCATGACCTGGCGCAGCTGCAGGCCACCGCCAGCTCAGCCCAGAACCTGAGCCACGAGCAGCTGGCTCTGCTGAAGCTGGTGCTGGGCCGGGGCCTGTACCCGCAGCTGGCCGTCCCCGACGCCTTCAACAGCAGCCGAAAGGACTCAGACCAGGTGGGGCCTGTTCTGCCCCATCCTATGTTTTGTCCTCCAACACACGAACCGAGTGCCTGTCCTGTGCCGGGAATGCAGTGGTGACTGAAACAACCCTGGTTCTGTCCCCGTGGGGCTCACAACCCAGTGGGAGGACAGACCCGTCCCCAGACAACCCAGAGTGGGCAGGGCTTGGGGAGTCAAGAGCACTATAGGAGCCCACAGGGGGCATCTGCCCCAGATTTGGAGGAGTCAGGGAGGGCTTCCTGGAGGAGGGGACCTGGGCCAGAGGGTGGAGGAGAGGCATCCTGGGCAGAGGAGAGAGCAAGATAGGAGGGCTTGTGCTTTCTCTCTGTCCTCCAGATTTTCCACACGCAGGCCAAGCAGGGCGCCGTGCTGCACCCCACCTGCGTCTTCGCTGGCAGCCCCGAGGTGCTGCACGCACGGGAGCTGGAGGCCAGCAACTGCGACGGAAGCCGAGGTACAGTGAGCCCAGGCGGAAGGAACCCCCATCTGGGATGTGAGGGGCAGGGATACCGTGAACTCCCGGGCCCCTCTGGCTGGGGCTCCCACACCGGCCCAGGCTGGTATTGACGGGGGCCCACAGGAGGGGAAGTTCCAGGGCCAGGCCTCCCTGGGTAGCCTTGGGTGACTCACCCCTGCTGGGCCTCACCTTCCGCATGGTGGTGATAGTCAACCTAAGCCAGTGTGGCTGTGCCCAGAGAGTGAGCACTGGTCAGGGGGCCTGTCCTATGGACTCTGTGAGCTCCCAGCTGGGTCCTGCAGAGGGAGGCCCCCCCTGGCACCCGTGTGCATGGAAGGGTGTCTCGCTGCAGGCATGGCTGCGTGCTGGGAGTCACATTCAGATTTGGCTGACCTTCTTGTCTGAGCCAGGCCACCAAAGCCATGCCATAAGCATACTCTTTCTACCGATGTGTACTTTGACCGGGTGGGACAGGCGGGCTTCTGATGGGCCTGGGTGGGCCAGGGTGGGCCTGAGTGGTCCTCCTCAACCTTTCAGACGACAAGGACAAGATGAGCAGCAAACACCAGCTCCTCAGCTTTGTGTCCCTGCTGGAGACCAACAAGCCGTACCTGGTGAACTGCGTCCGCATCCCTGCCCTCCAGGTGGGCCTCTGCCCCACCCCGCCCCCATGCCCAGATATGAGAGCTGCGTTGCCCAGGGTGGTGGGTGGGGGCACCGCGTGGGCTTGGAGGGGCCGCCTGGCACCTGGGCTGGCCGCAGGCATCAGCCTTGGGCCGTTGCTGTGGCTGCTTTTTCTCTCATTCATGGACTTGCTCAACAGTTAACCTGCCGAGTGCCTGCTGGGTGCCAGGCGCTGTGCCGGGTGCCAAGGGCGCAGCAGGGAACCAGGCATGAAGCCCAGCCCCTGCCCTCTTGGGCTCCAGTGGCAGGGGACAGTGACAGCAGTAGCACAGTGATGCCCTGAGCGACGTGTGGGAGGGTGGTGCTGGGCAATGGAGAGTAGGGTGGGGGTGAGGGTGGACACAGGGTGTGGTACGAGATAAGGCCACCTGGTGTCCCCAGGCAGAGACCCAAAGAGGAGAGCGTGTGGATCTCGGGGCAGAGTGTTCCAGGCAGTGGGGTGGCCTGCATAGAGGCTCCGAGGCAGACATGTGCCTGGCATGCAGTCAGCAAGGGAGAGCGTGTGGAGATGAGGCCAGAGAGGCGAGGGAGACAGGACCCTGGGGACTTCTCAGCAGAGCTGGGACAGGGTCCCAGCCAGGAGGGCTGGCAGCTGCCAGGAGGGAGAGGAGGGTGCGGCCCCGGTGGAGGCTGAGGCCGAACTCAGATCATGGATGCCCTTGCATGGGCACCGGCAGCAGAGCCATGGGCCCCACGGCAGCCACTGCCCTGCCCCTAGTGCTCCTTGAGCGTCTTTGTGATCCTAGGCCTGGCCTCGGAGTCCTCACGCAGCCCTGTGGGTCTCCCTTTATAGAGGGGACTGAAGCTCAGGCAGGGGTGGGGATACGTCACCTAAGTCACACAGCAAACAGGTGGCCAAGCCAGAGCTCCTGGGTCACACTGCCCCCTCCTGCCTCCCGGCTCACTACCAGCACTCCCCGGCTTGGGTCCCAGGGAACGTGGAGGGAAGAGAGGAACCTGCAGGCTCCTAGAGCCTCAGGGTTTTGTTGACACTGCGCACTGCGATTGCCACCAACACCACAAAAGCCAGCTCAGCTCAGTCACTTCTGTGCGTGTCCACACCTCCCTCGAACCCGTCTGGTGGGCCAGGCACTGTTAGTGTTCTGGGGCCGGGGGTGCAGCTGTGGTCAATATCAACCAAACTCCCCACCCTCATGGGGCTCAGATAGGATGGTAGAGGCAGACGGTAAACCAAAAGGGTGATGCCGGGTGCTCATGTGAGCATGGGAAAGCAGGCAGCACGCAGGCCAAGGGACAGAGGATTGGCGACCAGCCGGGCCGCAGGAAGCGGAACAGACCTGCTACCTGAGGCGCTCTCTCCCTGCACTGGACTGCTTGTTGAGAGAATCTGGCCAGCTCACACCTGGAATCCCAGCACCTTGGGAGGCTGAGGTGGGAGGATCGTTTGAGCCCAGGAGTTCAAAGGCAGCCTAGGCAACATAGGGAGACTCTATCTCTACAAAAAATTTTAAAAAGTTAGCTGGGCGTGGTGTGGTGTGCCTGTAATCCCGGCTACTCGGGAGGCTGAGGCAGGAGGATCGCTTGAGCCTGGGAGATCGAGGCTGCAGTGAGCTGTGATTGTTGACACTGCACTCCAGCCTGGGTGACAGAGTGAGACACTGTCTCAAAAAATAATAAGCCGGGCATGGTGGCTCACGCCTATAATCCGGGCACTTTGGGAGGCCGAGGTGTGTGGATCAGTTGAGGCCAGGAGTTTGGGACCAGCCTAGCCAATGTGGTGAAACCTCATCACTACTAAAAATACAAAAATTAGCCGGGCGGGTGGCGCGTGCCTGTAATCCCAGCTACTTGGGAGGCTGAGGCAGGAAAATCGCTTGAACCTGGGAGGTGGAGGTTGCAGTGAGCCAAGATTGCGCCATTGCATTCCAGCCTGGGCAACAGAGTGAGACTCATCTCAAATAAATAATAATAATAATAAAAAGATGGAGAAACTTCACATTCACATAAGCAGGCAGAACAGTATATGGAGCCCTCCTGTACCATCCCTGGCCCCCAAACCATCCACGCGTGGCCAGTCCTGCCCTTTCCTCTGCCCTGGCCCCAGCCCTGAGGATTTTCCCCAACATCTTATGAGCCACAGCACTGGTAATTACAGCGCTGACTTCCGTCCTCACAGAGGAGCGTGTGCTCAGGGTCTGGGCTCTCCCTGCACGTCGTGTGTGTCTGAGTGCCTGCTGTCCCTCTGCCACCCTGCCTGAGAATGCAGCTGTCTCTCCCAGCACGCTCCCATCTGCCGCCCCGCCACCCCAGCCCCCTTCCCTGACTCAGCGGCTGCCTTGTTCATGCCGTATCCCCAGCACCCGCAGGGGTGCCTGGTACAGCGGGTAGATGGCGGGTAGGTGGATGCCTCGCATAGACGGGTGGTGGGTGGGCAGGAGCCCAGCCGGGCAAGGCCTGTCTCCAACAGTGCCCTGCCCCTCACACCTACTCCCTGTCTTCTGCCCCCTCTCTTTCAGTCCCTCCTGCTTTTTAGCCGGTCTTTGGACACCAATGGTGACTGCTCCCGCCTGGTGGCCGATGGCTGGCTGGAGCTGCAGCTAGCAGACAGTGAAAGTGCCGTCCGACTCCTGGCGGCTTCCCTGCGGCTCCGTGCCCGCTGGGAAAGTGCCCTGGACCGGCAGCTGGCGCACCAGGCCCAGCGGCAGCTGGAGGAGCAGGATGCGCCAGTCAGCCCCAAGGAGGTGGCCACCCTGAGCAAGGAACTCCTGCAATTCACGGCATCCAAGGTACCCTCCACCAGGGTGCCCGTGCCTGCCTATGGCCAGAAGGGGCGTCCGTCACTGGGCTTGAGCCTCGGGAAGGCCTGGCTTCCCATTCACTCCACATGGGCACATTTGGGGGTTTTCAGGCCACAGAGGTTCAGTCACTTACACAAGGTCACTCCAGTGGTCTGGGTGGAGCCAGGATTTGACCCCAGGAGCCTGGTTCCAGAGGCCACACTACCCACTGCTGCCTTGTTTACTAAGCACCTTCTGCAAGCATGGCTGATCCCCTCTTGCTAACAGTAAAGGACAGGCAGGGTGTGAGAGGGAAGCCGTAGACATCTGCTTGTGGATGGGAAGAACTGAACCGAGCAGACTCGAAACCAGCCCCCGACTCTTAGGTGGGGAGTGGAAATTGCTCGTGGTTCTACTTCATGTGGGTGGGGTGGGGAGAAGGGTACAATCCAGGCTGACTTCCTGGAGTAGAAGGGCTTGAGGACAAAGGAGCAGGAACCCAGTGAGCCATGGAGAGGGGACCAAGGCTGACATGCTAGGAAGAGGAGGGGGGAGGTGGCCAGACTTGAAGGTTAGACTCAAGGTCTGAATGGGGTCCCACCAGTGACAGGGGCAGAAGAGGGGCCTGGGGAAGGCAATTTAGATGGGGGCGGGTTATCAGGTATATTCTAGACAGACCCCTGGTCATGCGTGTCTGCAGCCAAATTGTGATTGGCTTAAGCACTTGGTTCCCGTAACTGCAAAGCCCGAGGGAGGGCTTCAGGCACAGCTGGATCCAGGTGCTTTGGCGGCATCTCCGAGTCTGTCTCTCTCCATTTCCTGTCTCTCCTTCCTTAGATTCCTTACAGCCTCCGGCGGCTTACAGGGCTAGAAGCCCAGAACATGTATGTGGGACCCCAGACCATCCCAGCCACCCCCCATCTTCCTGGCCTCTTTGGCAGCTCCACCCTGTCCCCCCACCCCACAAAGGGGGGCTACGCAGTCACTGACTTCCTCACCTACAACTGCCTCACGGTAAGCATGAACCCTCCTTCCCTGAAGGTGGGATTTCAGGAAGACCCCACCCCTGACCCCACCACCCCGTTTCACCTTAGTCCAGGGACATAGTTCCCAAGTGGGGCCCGTGGCCCTGAGGGCTTCTGGGAAGGGTCCCGGGGGGGCACTTGGGTGGTGGGTGGCACTTGGCGGGGGCCCAGCCCTGACAGCTGGCCTGCCACAGCGTGATACAGACTTGTACAGCGACTGTCTCCGAACCTTCTGGACCTGCCCCCACTGTGGCCTGCATGCGCCCCTCACGCCCCTGGAGCGCATCGCCCATGAGAACACCTGCCCCCAGGCCCCACAGGATGGGCCCCCAGGTAAGCACAGGACTGTGGGGACCCGGCCACCTCTGCCCAGCCGTCTGCCCATCCCATGATGGTCTCCTGTGCGTGTGGGCACTTGCTAGAGCTTCGAGGACTGACGACCTCCACCCGCTGGCCCTGGCTGGTGCCACACACAGGCCTTGTCCTGAAGATCAGGAGCCCAAGGCAGGGAGGGCCTGGAGCGCCACCTCTTTCTGTCTGCCTGTCCCCTGTGGGGTGTCTGTGTTGCTGTCTTTGTCTCTCTGTTTCTGTCTCTCTCTGGCTATGTCTCTTGTTATTTTTCTCTGTCCTGCAGCTATCTCTGCCTTGGTCACCTCCACCCTGTTGTCACCCAGGGATGCCACACACTGGGGTTCAGTGGGGGAGACAGCACTGGGGCCACATGCCCCCACCCCAGGGCTGGCTGTGTCTGCCTCTCAGTCTCCATGTCTCTCCTTGTGTCTTTCTCTCTGTCTCTCTCACTGGCAGGGATGCAGAGTAAAGACAGACCTGTGTATTTTTATTAATCTGGGAGGGCTTCCTGGAGGAGGCAAAACTGAGTTCTCCAAAGGCCAGGAGAGAACCTGAGCCCCCCGGGTGCCTGGCATTTGGGTGCGGGTAGACCTGTGCACTGGAACAAGCCCCTCACAGCCTCCTCCTTTTCCTCCCTTAGGGGCTGAGGAAGCTGCCCCCGAAACCCTCCAGAAGACATCTGTCCTGCAGAGGCCCTACCACTGCGAGGCCTGCGGGAAGGACTTCCTCTTTACACCCACAGAGGTGCTGCGCCACCGGAAGCAGCACGTGTGAGCTGGGCCAGGAGCCCTGCCCACCTCCCCGCAGCTGGCCTGCCCTCCAGCCCAGGACTAGGGGCAGGACTCTTGCCTGAACCCCCAGCCTGGGCTTAGCCCTGTGGTCCTGTCCCAGTGCAGAGGGCCTGGAGCATGGATTGTGAATAAAGCCTCACATGCTGACACACACTGTTAGGTCTGCACCTGCCCATCCAGAAAGCAGCAGCTGCTCCGTTAGTCCTCCCCAGGGTCTAGCTTTCCTTCTTCCTGCTGCAGGGTGCTGCCTGAGGGGTCCTGGGTAGGAGGGGCATTAGAGCCAGCAGGGACCTCCCATGTCTCCAGATTCCAGGTGCAGGTTCTTAGCACCTCCGCAGCCGCTCTCTCTTGAGTCCATCCTCAGTCTCTCCTTCCCCTTGAAGTAGGGGGACCCTGAATTTGCCCATCCACCTGGGTCACTTTGAGAGTTGTGCAGGGGGGCTGGGAGCACTGGTGTTCACGTGGGACCACAGGCTGCACCATAAGACCCACTCACAATAAAAATAAAAGAACAGGCCGAGCCGGGCATGGTTGCTCACTCCTGTAATCCCAGCACTTTGGGAGGCTGAGGCGGGTGGATCGCCTGAGGTCAGGAGTTCGAGACCAGCCTGGCCAACATAGTGAAACCCTGTCTCTACTAGAAATACAAAAACTTAGCTGGGTGTGGTGGTGGGCATCTTTAATCCCAGCTACTGGGGAGGCTGAGGCAGGGGAATCGCTTGAACCTGGGAGGCAGAGGTTGCAATGAGCTGAGATCATGCCATTGCACTCCAGCCTGGGCGACAAGAGTGAAACTCCGTCTCAAAAAAAAAAAAAAAAAAAAAATCAGGCTGAGGCAGGTGGATTGCCTGAGCTCAGGAGTTTGAGACCAGCCTGGGCAACACGGTGAAACCCCATCTCTATTAAAATACAAAAAATTAGCTGGGCGTGGCAGCGTGTGCCTGTAATCCCAGCTATTCAGGAGGCTGAGACAGGAGAATTGCTAGAACCCAGGAGGCGGAGGTTGCTGTGAGCCGAGATCGTGCCACTGCACTCCAGCCTGGGCGACAGAGCGAGACTCCATCTCTAAAAAAAAAAAAAAAAGGAAAAGAACAATAAAATCACTCAGGAGAAAAAGAAGGTATGGCATAGGAATGGAAGGACAACCTGTAGATCCTACAGATAACGAAAAGGAGAAGGGAATACGATAAACAATGTGCCACACAGAAATTCACTCATTTGAAATGGAAAAAATTATTGAAAGACACTAACTACCCAAAGCTCATTCAGGAAGAAATAGATAACCGGAACAACTCTATTAAGGAAATGTAATTCATAGTTAACAAAGAGAACAGGCTCAGATGGGCTCCCTGGTGACGTCTACCAAACATGGAAATGATACTCGCCCACACCCACTTGGCCACAGCATAGGGGAGGACGCCTCCTGACTGATGTTCTGAGGTCAGCATTATCCTGCTGCTAAAAGCAGGCTATGACAATGCAAGAAAAGAAAACTCTACGCCAGTATACCTTATGAACATAGACAAAAACCCTAAATAGGAGTTCAGCACATCATATTTAGCAATATATAAATACAGTACATCATGGCCAACTGGGGCTTATTCTAGGAATGCAAGGTTGATTTAACATTTGAAAATCAATCTGATTCACCATATTAGAAACAGAAAAAAAAAAAAAAGGTTGGTCATGGTGGTTCATGCCTGTAATTCCAGCACTTTGGGAGGCCCATAAGGGTGGATCAGTTGAGTCCAGGAGTTCGAGACTGGGATGGGGAACATAGCGAGACCCTGTCTCTATTAAAAAACACAAAAATTAGCCAGGTGTGGTGGTGCACGCCTATAGTCCCAGCTGCTCGGGAGGCTGAGGTGGGAAGATCACTTGGCGTCAGAAGGCAGACATTGCAGTGAGCTGAGATTGTGCCATTGCACTCCAGCCTGGGCAGCAGAGCAAGACCCTGTCTCAAAGAAAAAAAGCATATAAACCCCTAGTCTTAGGGAGATGGATTTGAGACTCATTTCCCATCTCCTTGGCTGCACATCTCATTAAAGCCTTCTTCCTTGGCAATACTCGCTTTAGTGATTGGCTTTCTGTGCGACCAGCAGCAGGACCTGGACTGAACCCCTGGTTTTTGGTAACAGATTCCATTCAACAATATTTTTTTTTTTTTTTTTTTTTTGAGGCAGGGTCTCGTTCTGTTGCCCGAGCTGGAGTGCAGTGGTGCAATCTCAGCTTACTGCAGCCTCCACCTCCTGGGCTCAAGTGATCCTCCCAAATCAGTCTCCCAAGTACCTGGGACTACAGGCATGTGCCACCATGCACAGCTAATTTTTGTGTGTGAATAGGTTTTTTTGTTTGTTTTTTGTAGAGAGTTTCGCCATGATGCCCAGGTTGGTCTGGAACCATGGGCTTCCTTTCTTTCCAAGGAAGAAGGCTTTAATCAGATGCGTGGCCGAGGAGATGGGAAATCAGTCTCAAATCCATCTCCCTAACTAAAACTAGGGGTTTATATACTTTTTTTCTTTGAGATGGGGTCTTGCTCTGTTGCCCAGGCTGGAGTGCAGTGGCACAATCTCAGCTCACTGCAATGTCTGCCTTCTGACACCAAGTGATCTTCCCACCTCAGCCTCCCGAGCAGCTGGGACTATAGGCGTGCACCACCACACCTGGCTAAATTTTGTGTTTGGTGATCTGCCCACCTCAGCCTCCCAAAATGCTGAGATTACAGGTGTGAGCCACTGCACCCAGCTCATTCAACAGTATTTATTTATTTATTTATTTTTGAGGCAGAGTTTCGCTCTTGTTGCTGAGGCTGGAGTGCAATGGCTCAATCTCGGCTCACGGCAACCTCCGCCTCCCGGGTTCAAGTGGTTCTCCTGCCTCAGCCTCCCAAGTACCTGGGATTACAGGCGAGTGTCACCACACCCAGCTAATTTTGTATTTTTAGTAGAGACGGGGGTTTCTCTATGTTGGTCAGGCTGGTCTCGAACTCCCGACCTCAGGTGATCTGCCCACCTCGGCCTCCTAAAAATGTTGAGATTACAGGCATGAGCCACCACGCTCAGCCTCAACAGTCTTTTAAAATGTTCCTCTTGAAGGCTAACATGCACAAATTATAAGTAAACAGCTTGGTGAATTTTCCCAGATGAAACATACCTGTGCCAGCAGCATCCAGATAAAAAAATAAAACACCAGCAGCCCTCCACTCGCTGCAGCCCAGCTCCTCCGTCTCCCAGGAGTGACCAATATTCTTTTTTTTTTGAGATGGAGTTTTGCTCTTGTTGCCCAGGCTGGAGTGCAATGGTGCAATCTCGGCTCCCTGCAACCTCTGCCTCTGGGATTCAAGCAATTCTCCTGCCTCAGCCTTCCGAGTATGTGGAATTACAGGCACCCGCCACCATGCCCAGCTAATTTTGCATTTTTAGTAGAGACAGGTTTTCACCATGTTGGCCAAGTTGGTCTTGAACTACTGACCTCAGGTGATCCTCCCACCTCAGCCTCCCAAAGTGCTGGGATTACAGGCGTGAGCCACCGCACCTGGCCGTGACCAACATTCTTAATCTGTCCTCTAGTGCTGGCCACTCTAAAACTTCACAAAAGTGTGCTGTCTGTGTCTAGCTTCTTTTACCCAACATGAGGTTGCATGGGCTTGGTTCATTCATTCTGTTCTATGAATTCATCACAATATATCCATTCTTTTGTCCAGGGACATTTGGCTTCCAGAAACCTACCCCTGACACCAGCCCTTCCCTCCCTCTGCAGAACAAAGGCCCCATCAGAGGGGACGTGCTGGGTGTCAGGGTCGGCTTCTGGGAGGAGGAAGGTCAGAGCTAAGGCCTGAAGGATGATGAGGTATCGGGTGGAGGGAGACGCTCAGGAGGTGGGAAAGGCGGAGGTGCACAGGCTTGGTTCCAGGTACAAATAATGTTACTAGGAGCACTCAGTACCTGGATTTTGATGAATACATTGTACATTTCTGTCCTGTATGTATCCAGGGTTATAGGACATGATTATAGGACATGCATATATGTTTGGTTTCAGTGGACTCTTAAAAATTGTTTTCCAGGGGCCGGGCACAGTGGCTCACGCCTGTAATCCCAGCACTTTGGGAGGCCTAGGCGGGCAGATCACCTGAGGTCAGGAGTTCGAGATCAGCCTGACCAACATGGAGAAACCCCGTCTCTATTGGGAGGCCGAGGCGGGAGGATCACGAAGTCAGGGGATCGAGACCATCCTGGCTAACACGATGAAACCCCGTCTCTACTAAAAATACAAAAAAATTAGCTGGGCGTGGTGGCGGGCGCCTGTAGTCCCAGCTACTTGGGAGGCTGAGGCAGGAGAATGGCGTGAACCCGGCAGGCAGAGCTTGCAGTGAACCAAGATCATGCCACTGCACTCCAGCCTGGGTGACAGAGCGAGACTCCATCTCAAAAAAAAAAAAAGAAAGCCCGTCTCTACTAAAAATACAGAATTTAACCAGGCATGGTGGCGCATGCCTGTAATCCCAGCTACTCCGGAGGCTGAGGCAGGAGAATTGCTTGAACCCGGGAGGCGGAGGTTGTGGTGAGCTGAGATTGCGGTGAGCTGAGATTGCGCCATTGCACTCCAGCCTGGGCAACAGGAGCGAAACTCCGCCTCAAAAAAAAAGAAATTGTTTTCCAGGCCAGGTGCAGTAGCTCACACCTGTAATCCCAGCACTTTAGGAGGCTGAGGCGGGCAGATCACGAGGTCAGGAGTTTAAGATCAGCCTGGCCAACACGGTGAAACCTTGTCTCTATGAAAAATTCAAAAATTAGCCAGGTGTGGTGGCGGGCACCTGTAATCCCAGCTACTTGGGAGGCTGAGGCAGGAGAATCGCTTGAACCCAAGAGGTGGAGGTTGCAGTGAGCCAAGATTGCACTACTGCACTCCAGCATTGATGACAGATCTAGACTCCATCTCAAAAAAAAAAAGAAAAAAAAAAGTTGTTGTTTACATATTCCTGAAACAAGTCCTTTGTTAGATATACATATTGTAAATATTTTCTCCAAGTCTATACTTGCCTTTTCATTTTATTATTTCTATTTTTTGTAGAGACAGGCAGGGTCTTGCTGTGTTACCCAGGCTGGTCTCAAACTCCTGGCCTCAAGTGATCCTTCCGCCTCAGCCTCCCAAAATGCTGGGATTACAGGTGTGAAACACTGCGCCTGACCCATCTTTATCATTTTCTTAACAGTATCTTTTGCAGAGCAGAATTTGTTTTTTTGAGACAGGGTCTCACTGTGTTGCCCAGGCTGGAATGCAGTGGTGTGATCATGGCTCACTGCAGCCTCGACCTGCCCGGGCTCAGGTGATTCTCCGAGTTCAGCCTCCTGAGTAGCTGGGACTACAGGCAGGTGCCACCACACCCAACTAATTTTTGTATTTTTTGTAGAGATGGCATCTGGCCATGTTGCCCAGGCTGGTCTCGAACTGGGCTTAAGCAATCCTCCCACGTTGGCCTCCCAAAGTGCTGGGATTACAGGTGTGAGTTGCTGCTCCTGGACAAGAGAAGTTTTGTATTTTGATGGAATTTCAAATTATCATTTTCTTTTATCATTTCTACTTTTTCTGTTCTACCTAACAAATCTTTGCCTACCCTCAAGATCATGAAGTTTTTTCTTATGTTTTCTTCTAGTTTAATAGTTTTAGATTTTTAATATAAACCGTTAGGTCTATGGTCCATTTCCAGTTAGGCATTGTGTATGATGTGAGTTAACGCTCATGGCTCATTTTTCTGCATATGGATGTCTAATGGTTCCAGAACCATTTTTTGAAAAAAGTATTCATTTCCCCATTGAATTAATTTGATACCTTTACTGAAAATCAGTAGACTAGGCCGGGTGCAGTGGCTCACGCCAGTAATCCCAGCACTTTGGGAGGCTGAAGCGGGCAGATCACTTGAGGTCAGGAGTTCAAGACCAGCCTGGCCAACATGGTGAAACCCTGTCTGTATGAAAAATCCAAAAATTAGCTGGGTGTGGTGGCATGCGCCTGTAGTCCCAGCTACTTGGGAGGCTGAGGCGGGAGGATCGCTTGAACCTGGGAGGCAGAGGTTACAGTGAGCTGAGATCGCACCATTGCACTCCAGCCTGGGCGACAGAGCGAAACTCCGTCTCAGAATAAATAAATAAGCAAAAATTAGCCTGGCGTGGTGGTGGTCACCTGTAATCCCAGCTACTCAGGAGGCTGAGGCAGGAGAATCACTTGAACTTGGGAGGCAGAGGTTGCAGTGAGCTAAGCCGAGATCGCGCCACTGCCCTCCAGCCTGGGCAACACAGTGAGACTCTGTCTCAAAAAAAAAAAGGAGACAGATTCTCGCTTTCGCTTTGTCATCTGGGGTGGAGTGCAATGGAGCTATGGCTCAATCTCAGCTCACTGCAACCTCCACTTCCTGGGTTCAAGTGATTCTCATGCTGCAGCCTCCAAAGTAGCTGGAATTACAGGCAAGCACCACCACGCCCAGCTAATTTTTTATTTTTATTATTTATTATTTTTTTATTTTTTGTAGGGACAGGTTTTCACTCTGTTGGCCAGGCTGGTCCAAACTCCTGGCTTCAAGTGATCTGCCTGCCTCAGCCTCCCAAAGTGTTGGGATTACAGGCGTGAGCTACCGCGCCTGGTCGATTCTTCTTTAATTTAGCAATATTTCATAATTTTCAGAATACAGATCTTGCACAAACATAGTGCAGGCACCCAGGCCACAGTTTCCCCTCACCAGGGGCCAACGATTGCTGAATCACAGAGAGCCCTGTGGGCCGGGAGTAGGCAAGGAGAATGTTGTCATCCTCATTTTGTATGGCTGCTTTATCATTTGTAAAAGGAAGTTAAGGATCGTTCCCACCTCACAAATTGTTGTTGAGAGTTGATGCATTAGTCCACGTGCTTAGAGCAGGGACTGGCACATAAACGGTTCTCAGCAAACATCAGCTACAGTGATCACTAAGGCAACAGGAAAAGCAACCAACATTTGACTGTCACTTTTCTCCTGTGACATCAGAGACAAATAGGGCTACTTCCCAAGTCAGCAATATGGGTATAGGTTTTCTCTCTCACCTGCTGCACCCAATGAGTCCGTAGGCCCTGTCCTTCCTCCCTCCATCTTCTGCTGTGTGTGTGTGTGTGTGTGTGCGCGCGCGCACGCGTGTGTTTGAGACAGAGTCTTGTACTGTCACCTAGGATGGAGTGCAGTAGTGCAATCTCGGCTCACTGCAACCTCCGCCTCCCAGATTCAAACAATTCTTGTGCCTCAGCCTCCCAAGTAGCTGAGACTACAGGCATGCACCACCATGCCTGGCTAAACTTTTTGTATTTTTAGTAGAGGTGGGGTTTCGCTATGTTGGCCAGGCTGGTCTTGAATTCCTGGGCTCAAGCGATCCTCCCACCTCTGCCTCCCAAAGTGCTGGGATTACAGGCGTGAGCCACTGCACCCAGCCATGTTTTGCTGTTTACCCCCTGCCAGTTGCTGTAGCAGCCACACACTGACCATCCCTGGAAGGTGACACATGCTTATTTTGGTGACACCCTCATCTCCAAAATGCCTGGCTCTGTTTCCCAATATCCTTTCTCTTTCTCTCTCTCTCTTTTTTTTTTTAGATGGAGTCTTGCTCTGTCATGCAGGCTGGAGTGCAGTGGCACCATCTCAGCTCACTGCAGCCTCTGCCTCCTGGGTTCAAATGATTGTCCTGCCTCAGCCTCCTGAGTAGCTGGGATTATAAATGCCCGCCACCGCGCCTGGCTAATTTTTGTATTTTTAGTAGAGACAGGGATTCACCATGTTGGCCAGGCTGGTCTCGAACTCCTGACCTCAAGTGATCCTCCCACCTCGGCCTCCCAAAGTGCTGGGATTATAGGCATGAGCCACCGTGCTGGGCCCCAATATCCTTTATGCACCTTCCTGCAGTCCCTGGATGAGCCCCTCCCTCCCTGTGCTCCTCCCCTCCTCACCACCCTCTCGCCTCCACTCTGCCTCCCTGGGTACCAAAACCCCACAGACTGGATGACTTGAAACAACAGATCTCTCACATTCTTGGGGGCCAGAAATTGGAAGTCAAGGTGTTGGCTGGGCTGAGCTCCCTCGGGAACCTGCCAGGAGTCTTCCCTGCCTCTCTCTAGCTTCTGTCACACTGCCGGCAGTCCCCTTTTGTAGAAGGGCACGTGTCATATTGGACCAGAGCCCACCCTATGACCTCATCTGAAAAGACCCTTTTTCCAAATAAGGTCACATGCACAGGCGCTGGGAAGAGGAATTTAGCACACCCTCTGGCGGGACACAATTCAACCCATCCTACCCCGTCTAATCCACTGGAGGGATAAAGCGCTAGCCTGACTCTGTCCCTTCTCTGCTCAAAGTTCTTCCAGGACAATGAAATATCATTCAGCAATGAAAAGGAATGACAGGCTGGGCGTGGTGACTCACGCCTTTAATCCTAGCTCTTTGGGAGGCTGAGGCTTGAGCCCAGGAGATCGAGACCAGCCTGGACAACATAGTGAGACCCCATCTCTACAAAAGATACAAAAAATAGCTGGGCATGGTGGTATGTGCCTGTAGTCCTAGCTATTCGAGAGGCTGAGGTGGAAAGATCGCTTGAGCCTGGGTGATCCAGGTTGCAGTGAGCCGAGATCACACCACTGCACTCCACTGCACTCAGCCTGGGCAACAGAGCGAGACCCTGTCTCTAAAAAAGAAACAAAACAAAAAATACACACAAAAAAACGGAATGACTGACAGACACTACAGCAGTGCTGCAGCTGGAAGACATGCTACTGAAAGAAGCCAGTCACAAAGGGCAGTGTAGCGTGATTCCACTTACGTGAAATGTCCAGAATAGGCAAACCCATGGAGACAGAAAGGGGATTAGCGGTTGCCGAGGACTGGGGGCCGGCGATCACTGTTAGGGGGTTCAGAGTTTCTTTTGGGGATGTTGAAAATATTCTAGAATTGATTGTGGTGACAGGTGCACAACCCTATAAATACACTAAAAGCCATTGAACTGTACGCTTTAAATGGGTGAATTTTATGTATGAATCAGGTCTCAATGAAGCTGTTAACAAAAAGAAATCTATTGCTCTCCAGCGCCCCCTGGAGGGAGGCAGGATCATTGCCTTCCCTCAAGGTTCCACCAGGCCGGCCTCCCTCCCGCGGCTCCTTCTATCCTGTCAGGGCCTGTGTACCTCCGCCTTCCCCATCTCCTGAGCTTCTCCCCTCCACCCACATCACGCCTCATCATCCTTCAGGTCTTAGCTCCCACCTTCCCCCTCCCTGACGCCCAGCATGTCCCCTCTGATGGGGCCTTTGTTCTGCAGAGGGAGGGGAGGGGCTGGTGTTAGGGGTGGATTCCTGGAATTCTTTTTAAAAATGTATTATCTTTAGAGATAGAGTCTCATTCTATTGCCCAGGCTGGAGTGCAGTGGCACAATCACAGCTCACTGCAGCCTCGACCTCCTGGGCTCAAGTGATCCTCCTGCCTCAGCCTCCCGAGTAGCTGGGACCACAGGCCTGCACCACCACATCTGGCTAATTGTTTAAATTTTTTGTAGAGACAGGTCTCACTATGTTGCCCAGGCTAGTCTCGAACTCCTGGCCTTAAGAGATTCTCCCACCTGGGCCTCCCAATGTGTTGGGATTACTGGCATGAACCACCGCCCGGCCAAGTCATAGCACTCTGGTGGCTGCTCTGACTCTGCTGTCCAAGTGGTAACCACACCCACCTTGCCTTTGGTCATTAAGTTCCGTCACTTGGTCTCTGCCACCCTGAGATCCAATTATCCCCATTGGAGTCAGGCTTTCCGATTCTTGCTCTGTCACCCAGGCTGGAGTGCAGTGGCATAATCTCAGCTCACTGCAACCTCCGCCTCCCAGGTTCAAGCAATTCTCCTGCCTCAGCCTCCTGAGTAGCCAGGGATTACAGGCGCCCGCCACCACACCCAGCTAATTGTTTTGTATTTTTAGTAGAGATGGGGTTTCATCTTGTTGGCCAGGCTGGTCTCAAACCCCTGACCTCAGTGATCCGCCTCCTTGGCCTCCCAAAGTGCAGAGATTACAGGCGAGAGCCACCATGCCCACCATAATTTTTGTATTTGTAAAGAGCCAGGATTTCACCATGTTGGCCAGGCTGGTCTTGAACTCCTGACTTCAGGTGATCCACCCGCTTCGGCCTCCCAAACTTCCACTGTAAGTTCTGACCTAGGAGGAGCGTGATCGCAACACAATGATGCTATGGACACAGACACGGTTGATAGAGACCAGCTTGTCACACAATCCCAACCCTAGTTCAGTCTTGTCAGGCCTCTGAGCCCAAGTCAAGCCATCGCATCCCCTGTGACTTGCACGTATACCCCCGATGGCCTGAAGTAACTGAAGAATCACAAAACAAGTGAATATGCCCTGCCCCACCTTAACTGATGACATTCCACCACAAAAGAATTGAAAATAGCCTGTTCCTGCCTTAACCGATGACACTGTCTTGTGAAATTCCTTCTCCTGGCTCATCCTGGCTCAAAAGCTCCCCTACTGAGCACCTTGTGACCCCCCCCACTCCTGCCCGCCAGAGAACAACCCCCCTTTTTCCTTTACCTACCCAAATCCTATAAAACGGCCCCACCCTTATCTCCCTTCACTGACTCTCTTTTCCGACTCAGCCCACCTGCACCCAGGTGAAATAAACAGCTTTATTGCTCATATAAAGCCTGTTTGGTGGTCTCTTCACATGGACGCGCATGAAATTTGGTACCATGACTCGGATCGGGGGACCTCCCTTGGGAGATCAATCCCCTGTCTTCCTGCTCTTTGCTCCGTGAGAAAAGATCCACCTATGACCTCAGGTCCTCAGACCAACCAGCCCAAGAAACATTTCACCAATTTCAAATCCGGTAAGCGGCCTCTTTTTACTCTCTTCTCCAACCTCCCTCACTATCCCTTAACCTCTTTCTCCTTTCAATCTTGGCGCCACACTTCAATCTCTCCCTTCTCTTAATTTCTATTCCTTTCATTTTCTGGTAGAGACAAAGGAGACACGTTTTATCCATGGACCCAAAACTCTGGCACCGGTCACGGACTGGGAAGGCAGCCTTCCCTTGGTGTTTAATCATTGCAGGGATGCCTCTCTGATTATTTACCCAGGTTTCAGAGGTGTCAGACCACGCAGGGACGCCTGCCTTGGTCTTTCATCCTTAGCGGCAAGTCCTGCTTTTCTGGGGGAGGGGCAAGTACCCCAACCCCTTCTGTGTCTCTACCCCTTCTCCACCTTTTCTAGGGGGCAAGAACCCCCAATCCCTTATTTCCACATCCCGACCCCTTTCCCACTTTTCTGGAGGGTAAGAACCCCCGAACCCCTTCCCTCCATGTCTCTACGCTCTCTTTTCTCTGGGCTTGCCTCCTTCACTATGGGCAACTTTCCACCCTCCATTCCTCCTTCTTCTCCTTTAGCCTGTGTTCTCAAGAACTTAAAACCTCTTCAACTCACACCTGACCTAAAACCTAAACCCCTTGTTTTCTTCTGCAACACCGCTTGGCCCCAATACAAACTTGGCAATGGCTCTAAATGGCCAGAAAACGGCACTTTCGATTTTTCCATCCTACAAGATCTAAATAATTTTTGTCGAAAAATGGGCAAATGGTCTGAGGTGTCTGACGTCCAGGCATTCTTTTACACATCGGTCCCTCTCTAGTCTCTGTTCCCAATGCAACTCGTCCCAAATCCTCCTCCTTTCCCTCCCGCCTGTCCCCTCAGTCCCAACCCCAAGCGTCGCTGAGTCTTTCCAGTCTTCCTTTTCTACAGACCCATCTGACCTCTCCCCTCCTCACCAGGCTGAGCTAAGTCCCAATTCTTCCTCAGCCTCCGCTCCTCCGCCCTATAATCCTTCTGTCACCCTCACACCCAGGGTGTCCTCACACCCTGTCCGGCTTACAGTTTAGTTCCGCGACTAGCTCTTCCCCACCTGCCCAACAATTTCCTCTTAGAGAGGTGGCTGGAGCTGAAGGCACAGTTAGGGTACATGTACGTTTTTCTCTATCAGACGTCTCTCAGGTGAGTCAGCGTTTAGGCTCTTTCTCATCAGAGCCCACTAAACATATACAGGAATTCCGATATCTAACTCTGTCCTACAACTTAACCTGGAGTGACTTAATGTCATCCCGACTTCTGCCCTCTCCCCAGATGAGCGGGAAAGAGTTTTTTCTCTAGCCCAATCTCACGCTGATAACCGCCGGCTTCACGAGCCAGACCTCCAGGAAGGCAGTAGAGCAGTTCCCCGAGAGGGTCTCCAGTGGAACTATCAGGCAAATTCCCCAGGTATAGCTAGGTGAGATTACATGGTTTCCTACCTAGTTGAAGGGCTTAAAAAGGCAGCTTACAAAGCTGTTAATTATGACAAACTTAAAGAAACTACCCGAGGTAAAGACGAAAACCCAGCCCAGTTCATGGCCCACTTAGCAGCAACCCTTAGACGCTATACCGCCCTAGGCCCAGAAGGGCCAGAAGGCCGCCTTATTCTTAATATGCATTTTATCACCCAGTCCACTCCTGACATTAGGAAAAAACTTCAAAAATTAGAATCTGGCCCTCAAACCCCACAACAGGAATTAAGCAACCTCGCCTTCAAGGTGTACAATAATAGAGAGGAAGCAGCCAGACGGCAACGCATTTCGGAGTTACAATTGTCTCTGCTGTGAGACAAAACCCAGCCACACCTCCAGCATACAAGAACTTCAAAATGCCTGAGCCGCACACGCCTAAGCCGCAGCAGTCAAGCATTCCTACAAGACTTCCTGCATCAGGATCTTGCTTCAAGCGCCAGAAATCTGGCCACTGGGCCAAGGAATGCCCACAGCCCAGGATTCCTTCCAAGCCGTGTCCCATCTGTGCAGGGACCCACTGGAAGGCAGACTGCCCAGCTCACCCAGGAGCCACTCCTAGAGCCCCTAAAGCTCTGGCCCAAGGCTCTCTGACTGCTTCCCAGATCTTCTTGGCTTAGCGGCTGAAGACTGACGCTGCCCAATCGCCTCGGAAGCCCCCTAGACCATCACAGACGCCAAGCTTCATGCAACTCTCACAGTGGAAGGTAAGTCCGTCCTCTTCTTAATCAATATGGAGGCCACTCACTCCACATTACCTTATTTTCAAGGGCCTGTTTCCCTTGCCACCATAACTGTTGTGGATATTGACAGCCAGGCTTCTAAACCTTTTAAAACTCCCCAACTCTGGTGCCAACTTAGACAATACTCTTTTAAGCACTCCTTTTAGTTATCCCCACCTGCCCAGTTCCCTTATTAGGCCGAGATATTTTAACTAAATTATCTGCTTCCCTGACTATTCCTGGACTACAGCCGCATCTCATTGCTGCCCTTCTTCGCAACCCAAAGCCTCCTTCGCGTCTTCCTCTTGTATTCCCCCACCTTAACCCACAAGTACAGGACATCTCTACTCCTTCCCTGGCAACCGATCACATGCCCATCACCATCCCATTAAAACCTAATCACCCTTACCCCGCTCAATGCCAATATCCCATCCCACAGCACGCTTTAAAAGGATTAAAGCTTGTTATCACTCTCCTGCTACAGCATGGCCTTTTAAAGCCTACAAACTCCCCTTACAATTCCCCCATTTTACCTGTCCTAAAACCAGACAAGCCTTACAAGTTAGTTCAGGATCTGTGCCTTATCAACCAAATTGTTTTGCGTATCCACCCCATGGTGCCAAACCCATATACTCTCCTATCCTCAATACCTCCCTCCACAACCCATTATTCTGGATCTCAAACATGCTTTCTTTACTGTTCCTTTGCACCCTTCATCCCAGCCTCTTTTCGCTTTCACTTGGACTGACCCTGACACCCATCAGGCTCAGCAAACTACCTGGGCTGTACTGCCGCAAGGCTTCACAGACAGCCCCCATTACTTCAGTCAAGCCCAAATTTCATCCTCATCTGTTACCTATCTCAGCATAATTATCATAAAAACACACGTGCTCTCCCTGCTGATTGTGTCCGATTAATCTCCCAAACCTCAATCCCTTATAAAACAACTCCTTTCCTTCCTAGGCATGGTTAGTGTGGTCAGAATTCTTACACAAGAGCCAGGACCGCACACTGTAGCCTTTCTGTCCAAACAACTTGACCTTACTGTTTTAGCCTAGCCCTCATGTCTGTGTGCAGCGGCTGCCGCTGCTTTAACACTTTTAGAGGCCCTCAAAATCACAAACTATGCTCAACTTACTCTCTACATTTCTCATAACTTCCAAAATCTATTTTCTTCCTCATACCTGACGCATATACTTTCTGCTTCCCGGCTCCTTCAGCTGTACTCACTCTTTGTTAACTCCCACAATTACCATTGTTCCTGGCCCGGACTTCAATCAGGCCTCCCACATTATTCCTGATACCACACCTGACCCCCATGACTGTATCTCTCTGATCCACCTGACATTCACCATATTTCCCCATATTTCCTTCTTTCCTGTTCCACACCCTGGTCACACTTGGTTTATTGATGGCAGTTCCACCAGGCCTAATCGCCACACACCGGCAAAGGCAGGCGATGCTATAGTACAAGCCACTAGCCCGCCTCTCAGAACCTCTCATTTCCTTTCCATCGTGGAAATCTATCCTCAAGGAAATAATTTCTCAGTGTTCCATCTGCTGTTCTACTACTACTCAGGGATTATTCAGGCCCCCTCCCTTCCCTACACATCAAGCTTGAGGATTTGCCCCCACCCAGGACTGGCAAATTAGCTTTACTCAACATGCCCCAAGTCAGATAACTAAAATACCTCTTAGTCTAAATAGACACTTTCACTGCATAGGTAAAGGCCTTTCCTACAGGGTCTGAGAAGGCCACCGCAGTCGTTTCTTCCCTTCTGTCCGACATAATTCCTCAGTTTAGCCTTCCCACCTCTATACAGTCAGATAACAGACCAGCCTTTATTAGTCTGATTAGACTGATACAGATCAGCCAAGCAGTTTTTCAGGCTCTTAGTATTCAGTGAAACCTTTATATCCCTTACGGTCCTCCGTCTTCAGGAAAAGTAGAACAGACTAAAGGTATTTTAAAAACACACCTCACCAAGCTCAGCCACCAACTTAAAAAGGACTGGACAATACTTTTACCACTTTCGCTTCTCAGAATGCTGCAGGGTACAGCCCATTTGAGCTCCTGTATGGACAATCCTTTTTATTAGGCCCCAGTCTCATTCCAGACACCAGACCAACTTAGACTGTGCCCCCAAAAAACTTGTCATCCCTACTATCTTCTGTCTAGTCATACTCCTATTCTCTGTTCTCAACTACTCATACATGCCCTGCTCTTGTTTACACTGCCGGTTTACACTGTTTCTCCAAGCCATCACAGCTGATATCTCCTCGTGCTATCCCCAAACTGCCACTCTTAACTCCTGAAGTAAACAAATAATCTTTGCTGGCAGGACTACGCTGAATCTCCTTAGGCACTCTCTAATCAGATGTCCTGAGTCGTCCCAATTCTTAGAACTTTTATACCTGTTTTTCTCCTTCTCTTATTCCATTTAGTTTTTCAATTCATACAAAACTGTACTCAGGCCATCACCAATACTTCTACACAACAAATGTTTCTTCTAACAACCCCACAATATCACCCCTTACCACAAAATCTTCCTTCAGCTTAATCTCTCCCACTCTAGGTTCCCACGCCGCCCCTAATCCCGCTTGAAGCAGCCCCGAGAAATCGCCCATTCTCTCTCTCCATACCACCCCCCCAAAAAATTTTCGCCACCCCAACACTTCAACACTATTTTGTTTTATTTTTCTTATTAATATAAGAAGGCAGGAATGTCAGGTCTCTGAGCCCAAGCCAAGCCATCGCATCCCCTGTGACTTGCACGTATACGCCCAGGTGGCCTGAAGTAACTGAAGAATCACAAAACAAGTGAATATGCCCTGCCCCGCCTTAACTGATGACACTCCACCACAAAAGAAGTGAAAATAGCCTGTTCCTGCCTTAACTGATGACACTGTCTTGTGAAATTCCTTCTCCTGGCTCATCCTGGCTCAAAAGCTCCCCCACTGAGTACCTTGTGACCCCCCCCCACTCCTGCCCACCAGAGAACCCCCCTTTTTCCTTTACCTACCCAAATCCTATAAAACAGCCCCACCCTTATCTCCCTTCGCTGACTCTCTTTTCGGACTCAGCCCACCTGCCCCCAGGTGAAATAAACAGCTTTATTGCTCACACAAAGTCTGTTTGGTGGTCTCTTCACACGGACGCACATGAAAAGTCTCATCGTCACAGACAGGAACCTACAGAGACACACAACCTATATCAAGGCACGTGTGACGGACACCGCCACTCAGCGACACACACACACCACATTCAGCAACAGGACACAGGGGCGGTGGCTCCGGCCACACTGACATCCCTCAACCACTGCCCTCGACCACCACATTCCAAGTCCACAGGCTCAGAGGACACACAGGGGTCAGACACACACCAACTGCAGCCCCCGAGCCCCGCCTGCCTATCCCCTGGGTCCTCACCCCCACGACCCAGGATGCCCCTGAACCAGGGGCCCCTCCTGCTCTGCGATGCTAACCTACCATACAGGCAGGTCCAGCGGCTGCTTCCTCCTCTCAGGAAGTGGAGGAGATATTTTTAGTTACAATTAACCTCCCACCCAATTTCCCTTATCCCCAGGCACATCCAATTGGTTTAATTAGAGATGATTACGTTAATGAGAGGCATTTCCAGATTCTGGGAAAAGGGGGAGGAGGGGAAGAGGAGAGCTGTCCCCTCCCCAACTTCCCAGTGTACCAGCCGCTGGGACCCCTTCCCAGCACCAGGCAGGGGATACACTAAGCAAATGCCTCCCCTCTCAGCCGACCTCAAAGCCTTGGCCTGGCCCTGCCCCTCCCCAATATTCCTTCCCCCACCTGCCATCAAGGGAGGGTGATTGTTTGAAGTCCTTCCCGCTGTCTACCCATCGCCCATCCCACCTGAGTCCTGGGGAGTTTTGGGAGAGAGAAACTCTCATCATAGTCACGAAAATAATATCAGGCCAGGTGCGGTAGCTCACGCCAGTAATCCCAGCATCTTGGGAGGCCGAGGCGGCTGGATGGCTTGAACCCAGGAGTTCAAGACCAGCCTGGGAACACCGTGAAAAGCCATCTCTACCAACAAATATAAATAATTAGCCAGGCATGGTGGTTTGTGCCTGTAGTCTCGGCTGCTGAGGAGGCTAAGAAAGGAGGATTGCTGGAGTGCTGGAGTTTAAGGCTGCAATGAGCTGTGATTACAGAGGGAGACCCTATCTCAAAAACAAAAGCAATTTAAAAAATTAAAAATCAGGCCAGGCACGGTGGCTCACATCTGTAATCCCAGCACTTTGGGAGGCCGAGGCAGGTGGATCACTTGAGGTCAGGAGTTCGAGACCAGCCTTGCCAACACGGCAAAACCCCGTCTCCACTAAAAATTACAAAAATTAGCCAGGCCTGGTGGTGCGTGCCTGTAGTCCAAGCTACTTGGGAGGCTGAGGCAGCAGAATTGCTTGAACCTGGAAGGAGGAGGTTGTGGTGAGCTGAAATCACACCCCTGCATTCCAGCCTGGGTGACAGAGTGAGACTCTGTCTCAAAAAATTAAATAAATACATAAATACATAAATACATAAAAATTAGAATTTCAGAGAATTCTATTTTAAGAAAAAGAGGCTGGGGCCAGGCATGGCAGCTCACGCCTGTAATCCCAGCACTTTGGGAGGCCGAGGCGGCGGATCACCTGAGGTCAGGAGTTCAAGACTAGCCTGGCCAACATGGCGAAACCCCATCTCTACAAAAGTACAAAAATTAGCCGGGTATGATGGTGGGTGTCTGTAATTCCAGCTACTCGGGAGGCTGATGTGGAAGAATCACTTGAACCTGGGAGGTGGAGGTTGCAATGAGCTGAGATCACGCCATTGCACTCCAGCCTGGGTGAGAGAGACAGTAAGACTCCATCTCAAAAAAAAAAAAAAAAAAGAGAGGCTGGAAGCACGGTGGTTAGTGTCCAGGCCCTGGAGCCAGGCTGCCTGGGTTCAAATGGAGCCCAGCCTCACAATCTCCAGCTGTGTGACCTTGGATGAGCCACTTCACCTCTCTGGTCCTGCTTCCTCACCTGGGAAATGGGGACCGTGATGGCACCCACCTCCTGGGGCTGCCACAGGGTTTAACAGATTCCCAGGTATACGGCTCCTAGAACAGAGCCTGGGACACAGCACTTACTGAAGGGCTCCATAAGGTCATAAAAGTGGCAGCCCATGCTCTCATCCTGTGCCTGCTCTGCTTTTTGTGACACCCATCCCTTTCTTCCTTTTCTGAGATGGAGTCTCGCTCTGTCACCCAGGCTGGAGTGCAGTGGCGTGATCTCAGCTCACTGCAACCTCCACCTTTCGGGTTCAAGGGATTCTCCTGCTTCAGTCTGCTAAGTAGCTGGGACTATAGGCGCCCACGACCATGCCCGGCTAATTTTTATATTTCAGTAGAGATGGGGTTTCACCATGTTGCCCAGGCTGTGTCCTCAAGTGATTCGCCTCCCAAAATGCTGGGATCACAGGCGTGAGCCACCACTCCTGGCCTATCCTAAGATTTTGTTCATTCACTCGTCTGCTCAGCGGATATTTTCTTTCTTTTTTGGGCGGAGGCAGGGGGGGACGGAATCTCACTCTGTTGCCCAGGCTGGAGTGCAGTGGTATGATCTCAGCTCACTGCAACCTCTACCACCTCCTGGTTTCAAGTGATTCTCCTGCCTCAGCCTGCTGAGTAGCTGGGATTACAGGCATGTGCCACCACACCTGGCTAATTTTTTGTATTTTAGTAGAGACGGGGTTTCGCTATTTTGGCCAGGCTGGTCTTGAACTCCTGACCTCAAGTGATCCGCCCACCTCGGCCTCCCAAAGTGCTGGGATTACAGGCGTGAGCCACCGCGCCCGGCTGAGTGTGGCATATCTCGTGCATCCTTTATGTGTGTCTATGTTTCCGAGTGTGCATGTGCGTATTTGCATGTGTGTCTGTTTGTAGCGATGTGTGTCTCTGTGCAAATCTCTCCATCCAGGCCCACCCCAAAGGGACTCCGGGGGTCCACGAACACATTTTTCACGGGGTCCTTCAAAAACCCACACACGTGCCCCTTGGGCCTTGAGCACAGAGCAGCAGTATACGTGGTTGGGGGTGCCCGAGAGACTCAGAGGTCCAAGGATGGCTCTGGGGAGAGGATGGCAAAGGGGGCGCTTGGATGGCGGAGGGGCTGAGGGGCACTTGGGAGAGGGGACTGGAAGGCAGTGAGCCAAGACGAAGCAGCCCGGGTCTGAAGGAAAGAGCTCACCTGGCCTCTGAAGGAGAAGGGAGGGGGAGGCCCCGAAGATGTGGGTTTCCAGTGGGGAAGGGGACAGAGAGAGACAAGGTCTGAACAAGACAGAGACAGAAAGAATGGCTGGGCGCGGTGGCTCATACCTGTAACCCCAGCACTTTGGGAAGTGGAGGCGGGTGGATCACCTGAGGTCAGGAGTTCGAGACCAGCAGGCCAACATGGTGAAACTCCGTCTCTACTAAAAATACAAAAAGTAGCCGGGCGTGGTAGCGCATGCCTGTAATCCCAGCTACTCAGGGGGCTGAGGCAGGAGAATCGCTTGAACCCAGGAGGTGGAGGTTGCAGTGAGCTGAGATCCCAGCATTGCACTCCAGCCTGGTGTGGGCAAGAAAGTGAGACTCCCTCTCAAAAAAAAAAAAAAAAAAGGTACCAGAGGGAGAGAGACAGAGTCAAACAGGGGAGCGATCCACACTCTGCCTTGGTGGTCTCTCTCTCTGGGGGGTGGAGGGGACAGAGATCTGGAAAACTGAGAACTCCAAGGGACTCACACTGGTTTCTGAGCCTCAGTTTTCCTAGTTACAAAGGACAGCCTCTGCCTGTGATGGGCGCTGACACACGTGGCACAGTTCCCCATGTGTCCCTCGAAATACCTCCACCATCAGCACAGTCATCCTACGAGACAGGCACGGCTGATCTCCCCATTCTCCAGATGTGGAAACCGGGGCCCAGCCAGGTGAAGTGATAACCCGAGGTGCCATAGCTGTTGCGTTCCAGAGGCGAGATTCAAACCCACGTCCGTCCGGAAGCCTTGGAAGTGAGGGTGTGCATGCCTAACCTGCTCATTTCCCATGGGACAGAGGACGTGATTGGACAGCCACAGCTGGTGAAGTGACGCAGGCGTGGCCCTGAGTCTTCATTCTCCCCTGCACACACATCTCTTGCAGGAATTCTGCAGCTCCCTCTAGTTAAGAGGTGGAGTCTTGGCCAGGCCTGGTGGCTCGTTTGTAATCCCAGCACTCTGGGAGGCTCCCAAGTAGCAGAAACTGCAGGCGTGCACCACCATGCCCAAGCAATTTGTTTGCTTGCTTCATAGAGATGGGGTCTCACTATGTTGCCAGGCTGGTCTTGAACTCCTGGCCTTAAGTGATCCACTCGCCTTGGCCTCCCAAAGGGTTGGGATTATAGGCGTGAGCCATCGTGCTTGCAGCCGGCCAATCAGTATTCTTATTCGTGATTTACGAGCTTCAAATTGGTAAGAATTTGAAATCTTGGGATAGACACAAGAACTCCAGTTGGTGGCTCCGTGTTTTTAAGACTTTATCATTAAAAAAAAGAAGAAATTAGAGAAGGGAGGTAGGGGGGACAGGAGGGTGAAGGAATCTCTCCAAAATGTCGGATCCGGGCGACCCTCCTTCCCTGACTGCCCAGCCACCCCGTCCCTTCTCTGTCCTGGCGGCGAGGCCCTTGCCGCCATCTTCTGGGGACCAAGGCCCAGGAGCCCAGCTCGGGTCCCAGGCAGAGGTGAAGGCAGAAGTGGGGCTCAGGGCCTGGAGGCCTTGCCGGTGTCCTTGAGGGCCCTTGGATGGGCACTCAGGCCCCCATGTCCCAGCAGGGCCCTAGGGAGGTAGGCGTTGAGCAGAGGGGCCTTTGGAGGTGGGGTCCTGAAGCTGCAGGACCAGGTGGAAACCAGAGCCAGGTGTGAGGCTGGGGGTCACAGCCGGAGGCTGGGTCTGTGGAGAGGGGAGGAGAGGCCAAGTCAGGAGCGGGCAGGGGGCCTGGCCCCACCCCAGCCCGTCTGTGCAGGCCTCATCAGCCCCAATGTGAGGGGGACACAGAGAGAGTGGCTGGCGGGGAATGGCACAGGGATGTGGGAGGGTCACAGAGAGAAGAGACGCAGTGACGAGAAAGAGGGAGACAGAGAATCAGAGTGGAGGTGAGGGAGGGAGAGACCTACAGACAGAGACAGAGAACAAGGAGAGAGACAGGCAGAGTAGGACAGAGACAGACCTGGAGGGAGTCAGAGAGAACGACATGGGAAGAGAGAGACAAAGTCATGAAGAAATAGACAAAATGGAGAGAGAGAAAGAGAGACAGGAGGCCGGGCGCGGTGACTCATGCCTGTAACCCCAACACTTTGGGAGGCAGAGGCAGGGGGATCGCTTGAGCCCAGGAGTTCGAGACCAGCCTGGGGAACAAAGCGAGACCCCTGTCTCTACAAAAATAAAAATAAAAATTAGCCAGGTATGGTGGCGCACGCCTGCAGTCTCAGCCACTTGGGAGGCTGAGGCCAGAGGATCGCTTAACCCGGGGAGGTCGAGGCTACAGTGAGCCATGATCAGGAGTGGAGAGACAGAAAAGGAGACAGAAAGGAGCAGAGAAAAGAGCCCACTGGGCAGCCAGGCAGTGGGATGAGAAGACCCCTCCATCACTACTGACCCCAAAGGTCCCCTGACACTCACCCCAGACCATCCCTACCCACACTTGGCCATGAAAGAGCTGAGTCGCCCACTGCCCTACCTGGCCTGGATACGCCTGCCCATCTCTCTCCCAGGCTCGGCCTCCAGCACCCGCCTCCACACATAAGCCCTGTGCAGGCCTCCACTCTCATCCCCAGGGCTTTTCCACTGGCCTTGAATTCATTAGCCACCTGTCCGGCCACCTGCCTCAACCCAGTCCAGAGAGAACTTCCTCCTTGTGTGTAGGGGGCTGGGGCTGTCTCACAGCCACGAGATTTCCAAGCTCTCCTGGCCTTGGCACGTGCTATTCCCTCTGCAGATGCTTCTCTCCTGCTTCACTCCTCCCATTCTCCTGGTCTCACCTCCAAAGTCCTCTCCTCCAGGCAGCCCTCCTTGAATCCTCTAGTCTGGGTCAGATGCCCCCTCCTCCAGGAAGCCCTCTCTAAACACCTCCCCCCATCCCAGGTCCAACACCAGCCCCCTGTGAGCTCCTTCAGTTCCTTGGCTTCACCGTGCCAGCCCTGCCCATTCTGGGGCATCACCATCTGGGGATGGGTCTGTCCCCTTCACTAGACTTTGTGCCCCATGAGGGCAGGGCTGAGGCTGTCATGGTCACTGTTGTGTCCCCAACATCACCCAGCACAGGGCTGGGCACAGAGGGGCTCAGGGGATGGATGGACAGATGGATGCTAAACTAAGGAGTTAGGACTTTGTCCAGATGGCACTAGGGAGCCACAAATGGTTTAATCCAGAGAGAGTCAAACTCTGATCTGGGCTTTGGAAACTCCAGGCTGCCTCCCCACCCTGGGCCTTTGCACATGCTGTTCCCTCTGCTTTTGTGAGCAGGGTAGACCTGTGCAAGTGACATCTTCTCTCTGAACCTCAGTCTTCTTATCTATGAAATTAAAATTGTTAATAGTCTCCCCTTTCGGGGTCGTGGTAAGGACTAAATGAGAAGATGCTCTAAAGTGCCGCCATCATACCAGGCCACAGAAGACTCAAGGCCTGGGAAAGTCAAATAATGCCCCCCTTCCACATTACTCCCTACTCTGCCCAGTGGACTCCTATTCATCCTTCAGTGCCCCATCCAGAGGCCACTTCCTCTAGGAAATCTTCCCTGATACCCCAGAGATAGCTGATGACTCCCTCCTATGGGGAAACTATGTTTTATTGTTTGAACTGTTGCACTGGATTGTCACTGGGGTTGCCAACTTCCCCACAAGACCAGAATCTTCTCAAGATCCAGACCCTACCTGAGGCATGTCAGGATGGAGTGAGGGCTCAATTTTTTTTTTTTTTTTTTTTTAGATGGAGTCTCACTTTATTGCCCAGGTTGATCTTGGCTCACTGCAACCTCTGCCTCCTGGGTTCAAGTGATTCTCCTGCCTCAGCCTCCAGAGTAGCTGGGACTATGGGTGCATGCCACCACACCTGGCTAATTTTTGTATTTTTAGTAGAGACAGGGTTTTACCATGTTGGCCAGGCTGGTCTCGAACTTCTGACCTCAGGTGATCCACCTGCCTCGGCCTCCTAAAGTGCTGGGATTACAGGCGTGAGCTACCATGCCTGGCCAAGGGCTCAGTTTATGTTTGGAGATGTATCATAGATGAATGGGTGTATGTAGGTACGTATGGATGGATGGATAGTGGGTGGTGGGTGGGTGGATATATGGATAATGGGATGTGTGGGTGGATGGATGGGTGAGTTGATGGGTAGGTGGGTGGATGCCTGGGTAGGGAGGTGGGTGAATGCACCGATAAATGGGTAGATGTGTGGGTGGTTGGTCAGTGTGGAGGTAGATGGATGAGTGGGTTGGCGAGTGGAGAGATGAATGGAGTGAGTGGGTGAATGTGTGGTCAGATGGGTAATGAGTGGGTAGGTGGGTGGACTAGGTTGGGATGGATGGATTGCGGGTGAATGAGTAATTGAGTAACGGATGGATTGCGGGTGAATGAGTAATTGAGTAACGGATGGATTGCGGGTGAATGAGTAATTGAGTAACGGATGGATAAAGATATGGATGGGTGAGTGAGTGGGTAGATGGATGGATAGATGGAGGAGGAGGATGGATGGATGGATGGATGGATGGATGGATGGATGGATGGATGGACGGACGGATGGATGAATGAAATATCTTCCCATCAAGCCTCAGAAAACCCACAGTACAGGGACCCAGGCTGACCCACTACTCTGGATGTGCCCACTCTTGGAGCCCTGAGGTCTAATGGAGGTTTGAGAATTGCACAATCCCCAGCCCTTAGATCCTCACACCTCTCCTGCATCAGCCTCTATAGATAATGCCATTCTCCTTCCAAGTTCAAACTCATCCCCACTGATCCTGGAAGACAAAAAAAAAGGACGGTAAGTAAGTGGGTCTTTCAGAGACACCCCCAGATGCCTCTAAGTCTCCCCCACCCCTTCCTACACCAGGGGATCCCTCTACCAGGATAGACTGAGTCATAAGAAGGTGCTGGCCCTTTAAGAAAAAATGGAGCCTTCCGAGGTGTTGGGCTTGAAGTCTGGAAGAAGTGAGGTTGTAAGGAAAAGATGGGGGACCAGGAAATCTGCCTTGGCATCACCTGCTTCTCACTAGGCAAGTGACACACTGTATTCCGCTTGAACTGAATCTCAGGTGGGCATCTTTGTTTTACAGGTGGGTCATGGTGCGCAGGGGCGGGGCCTAGCTAAGGGGGCGAGGCTTACCCGGAGGCCGGACGGCCACGTGTGGCTGCGTCTCGGTATAGCCCCCGATGGGCTGGCCCTCCGTGCTGAAGGCTGCACCCTGCCCTGCGAAGGGGGTTCAGAGGTGCAGGCTGAGCCCCAGGAAGCCCGGGACCCGGCTTTGACGCCCTCCTAAGAACCCCAGGCTCTCCGTACCCGCCTTCCCCCTGTACCTGTGCGGTTGGATTGATCGATCATAGGTTGCACGATGCGTCTCCGGGCGTTAATGAACCTGGGAGGCGGTCATGGAAACGGAGGGGAATGAAAAGAGGGAGTGGGAGAGAGGCCAAGACGAACACAGAGCGGGCCGGAGGACAGCGGCGGGGGAGGCAGAGCGGGGCGAGCAGGGGCAGTGGCTCTGCGGGGCTCGGGGCCTCCGTCAGCACCGCGGACAGCGCCCGGGCTCTCGCCCCGGGCCGGCCCGCGGGCCCTCCTGGGCCACTCACCAGTTGTTGACTTGCAGGATGGTGAGCCCCGTGTCCTGCGCCAGCTGTTTCTTCTGCTCCTCCGAGGGGTACGGGTGCTGCGGCCACCAGCAAGAGTCACTCTGCCTGCCTGGCCGGCCGCAGTCTGAACCCCAAGGTCTGGCCCACCGGGGTCCGGGGGATGGGGAGCCCAGGCCCAGGCAGACGTCTGGGAGAACCGGCGCGTCTGAGCGTCTCTGCGTTCCCCATGATGGAGACCAAGGGAGCCTCAGGCTTGGGGCAATTACATGCTTGCCAGCCCCCGCCTGTTCCAGCAATTAGAGGTTAATTGGCCAGCTCTGATTAGAGAGACTGTGTTGGGGGAGGGGGCTCCTGTGGCGTGGGGGAGGGGCTTCACTGGCATCGGGGAGGGAAGCAAAGCCCAGGCCCTCCCTCTCTGAATCTGTCAGAGTCTCTGTGTGGCCCTCTCCCTATCCATTTATTTATTTATTTACTTGAGATGGAGTCTTGCTCTGTCGCCAGGCTGGAATGCAGTGGCGCGATCTCTGCTCACCGCAAACTCCGCCTCCGGGGTTCAAGGGATTCCCCGCCTCAGCCTCCCCAGTAGCTGGGACTACAGGTGCGCGCCACCATGCCCGACTAATTTTTTGTATTTTAGTAGAGATAGGGTTTTACCATGTTGGCCAGGATGGTCTCGATCTCCTGACCTCGTGATCCGCCCGCCTCGGCCTCCCAAAGTGTTGGGATTACAGGCATAAGCCACCACACCCAGCCCTCCCTATCCATTTCTTTCTTTCTCTTTCTCTCTTTTTTTTAAACAGGGTCTCACTCTGTCACTCAGGCTGGAGTGCAGTGGCGCCTTCATGGCTCACTGCAGCCTCAACCTCCCTGGCTCAAGCAATCCTCCGGCCTCAGCCTCCTGAGTAGCTGGGATCACAGGTGTGTGCCACCATGCCTGGCTAATTTTTTGTTTTAGAGATGGGGTCTTGCTATGTTGCCCAGGCTGGTCTCGAACTCCTGGGCTCAAGCGATCCTCCTGCCATGGCCTCCGAAAGTGCTGGGATTACAGGCATGAGCCACTGTGTCTGGCCCTCCATTTCTCTCTTTGTGGCTCTCACATTCTCTCTCTGACTCACTATCTCTGTGTGTGTGTGTTTCTGTCTGTATCTCTCTCTCTCTCTCGGATTCAGTCCGTCCCTGCCTCCGAGTTTCTGTCTGTCTCTGTCCCTCTGTGACTCGGCCTCTCCCTGTCTCCATCTTGCTCTGACTTGGTCCTCCCCGAATCTCTGTGTCTCTCTGTTTCAGCCTCTTCCTGGCTCTATTTTTCTCCTCTGTCCTTGAAGCAGTATGGTGCGGTGGTTAAGGCCAGACTGCCTGCATTTGAATCCACTTCTGGCTGTGTGACCTTAGGCAAGTCTCCTAACCTCTCTGTTCCTCAGTCTCCTCCTCACCTGCTAAATGGAAATAATAGTAGCCCCTCCCTCCGAGGGTACACTGGGTGGATGGTGGGCAGGTGGATGATTGATGCGCGGGTTAACGGACAGTTTGCGGGGAGGACTTAGTGAGTTAAGTGGCCTGAGCGGCACCTGCACTCAGGTGACACTCAGTGCTGCTGGCTCCTGTCACAATTCTCCACCTCTATGAGAGTCTCGAAAAATTTCCCGCCATCTGTCTCCCACTTCTGGGTTTCTCTGGGGTTTCGGTCTCTGTGGTCCACCCTTCTCCCTCTCTCCATGCCCACCCTGCACCCAGGCAGCAGGGCTCTCACCGAGAGGTGCTGGAACAACCAGGCTCGCATGATGTTGGTGGCCACCTTGGGGAAGATCCCCCTCTTCTTGTTTCGCCGTCGCTCCTGGTCCAAGTCCTCATCTTCTCCACCAGAACTGGGAGAGGCCACGCTGGTGTCCAGCCCGTCTCCTGAGGGAAAGCAGGCATGCTGTGTGTGTGGGTAGTGAAGAGTGGAGGACCAGAGGGCCCCAGAACTCTCCCCCAAGACACCACTCCACACCCCAGCCATCTCTGCCCCTCTACAAGTCTTACTTGCGATCTAACTTCAATCCTCTGGTTGACTCCCATGTTTCCCTTCCACCTCCCAAGATTCTCACCTTGGTCACTGGAGTTGTCCCCACTCTGGGAGGCCAGGCCCCCACTGGACGGACCTGGGGTCCCCAAATGTACAGACCCACTATCCTCATGGTCTCGAATCCACATATTATTCTAGAAAACAAGAGTTAGAAGTTAGTGCCAAGGCGGCCAGGCGCAGTGGCTCACGCCTGTAATCCCAGCACTTTGGGAGGCCAAGGCGGGCAGATCACAAGGTCAAGAGATCGAGACCATCATGGCTAACATGGTGAAACCCCCGTCTCTACTAAAAATACAAAAAATTAGCCGGGTGTGGTGGCATGCACCTGTAGTCCTAGCTACTCAGGAGGCTGAAGCAGGAGAATCGCTTGAACCCCGGAGGCAGAGGTTGCAGTGAGCCGAGATTGCGCCACTGCACTCCAGCCTGGGTGACAGAGCAAGACTCCGTGTCAAAAAAAAAAAAAAAAGTTAGTGCCAAGGCTTTGGGCATGGACTCTGGAGCTAGGACTCCTGGATGGGAAGCCAGTCCCTGCCTCCTTCCTGGCTGTGTGATCTTGGGCAGGTCACTTCCCCACTCTGAGCCTCCGTTTCCTTAACTGGAAAATGAAGGACAGGACCAGGCACGGTGGCTCACGCCTGTAATGCCAGCACTTTTGGAGGCTGAGGCAGGCAGATCACCTGAGGTCGGGCATTCGAGACCAGCCTGGCCAACATGGTGAAACCCCATCTCTACTAAGAATACAAAAACTAGGCCGGCTTGGGCACGGTGGCTCACACCTATAATCCCAGCACTTTGGGAGGCCGAGGCAGGCAGATCACCTGAGGTCAGGAGTTGAAGACCAGCCTGGCCAACATGGTGAAACTTTGTCTCTACCAAAAATACAAAAATTAGCTGGGCATGATGGTGGGTTCCTGTAATCCCAGCTACTCAAGAGGCTGAGGCGGGAGAATCGCTTGAAACCGGGAGGGGGAGGTTGCAGTGAGCCAAGATTGTGCCACTGAACTCCAGCCTGGCCGGGGCGACAAAGTGAGACTACGTCTCAAAAAAAAAAAGAAAAAGAAAAAGAAGGGCCGGGCACGATGGCTCATGCCTGTAATCCCATCACTGTGGGAGGCCCAGGCGGGTGGATCACAAGGTCAGGAGATCGAGACCATCCTGGCTAACATGGTGAAACCCCATCTCTACTAAAAATACAAAACATTAGCTGGGCGTGGTGGCGGGCGCCTGTAGTCCCAGCTACTCGGGAGGCTGAGGCAGGAGAATGGGGTGAACCCAGGAGGCAGAACTTGCAGTGAGCCGAGATCACACCAATGCACTCCAGCCTGGGTGACAGAGTGAGACTCCGTCTCAAAAAAAAGAAAAGGAAAATGAAGGACAATAATAGTCCTGACGGTGTGTGGCCAGTATTCAATGATGAGTTTGTCTACACAGGGGCTCAAACAAGATGACCTTACACAGGTCTATGGCATCTTATCTAAAATCCTTGGGGCAAGAAGTGTCTCAGGATTCAGAACATTTCACATTTTTATCTTTATTTTTAGTCAGTGTCTCACTCTGTCGCCCAGGCCAGAGTGTAGTTGCATGATCTAGGCTCAATGCAGCCTCTGCCTCCCGGGTTCAAGCGATTCTCATGCTTCAGTCTCCCGAGTAGCTGGGATTACAGGTGCCTGCCACCACGCCTGGCTAATTTTTGTATTTTTAGTGGAGACGGCGTTTCACCACATTGGCCAGGCTGGTCTCGAACTCCTGGGCTCAAGTGATCCGCCCACTTCTGCCTCCCAAAGTCTTGGATAACAGGCGTGAGCCACTGCGCCAGGCCCATTTCACATTTTTAGGCAATAAATCAGCGCATACACCATGCAGTTCGCAACTATCCTAGGCAGGGTCTGGGGCACAACCTCGTCATCAAACTCATAAACATTTCCATAGCAACACGGATGAGTATTTAACTAAGTGGAATAAATAAAGGCTATAAATAGCCCCTCATTAGTTCAGGTCAGCTTTTGCTGCCAAGTGAGTTTGCACTAAATTTATGGGACAAAATCCAAAACTTTGAAGTTTCAGAGATTCTGGGGTCTCAGAATTGTAGCTAAGGGGGTCTGGGGCTGTATTATCTTTTTCTTTTCTTTTTTTTTTTTTTGAGACGGAGTCTCGCCCCGTCCCCCAGGCTGGAGTGCAATGGCATGATCTCAGCTCACTGAAACCTATACCTCCTGGGTTCAGGCGATTCTCCTGCCTTAGCCTCCCGAGTAGCTGGGATTACAGGTGCGTGCCACCATGCCCGGCTAATTTTTTGTATCTCTAGTAGAGATGGGGTTTCACCATGTTGGCCAGGTTGGTCTCAAACTCCTGACCTTGTGATCCACCCCCCTCAGACTCACAAATCGCTGGGATTACAGGCGTGAGCCACCGTGCCCGGCCTTATCTTTCTTTTTTCTTTTGAAGAGACAGAGTCTTGCTCTGTCACCTAGGCTGGAGTGCAGTGGTGCAATCTTAGCTCTCTGCAGCTTCAAACTCCTGGGCTTAAGCAATCCTCCCGCCTCAGCCTCCCAAGTAGCTGGAACTACAGTTGCGCCTGGCTAATTTTTCTTATTTTTTGTCGAGATGGGATTTCACGGTTTGTCCAGACTGCTCTCGAACTCCTGGGCTCAAGCAATCCTCCTGCCTCGACTTCCCAAAGTGCTGGAATTACAGGCATGAAGCCACTGCAGCCAGCCTCACAGTTTCTTTATGCAAACTCCAACACACTTTGAGGAACTCAACAATCGGGTAGGATTTACCCTCTACCCGGCTCTGTGCCCCAGGAGGTCAGCTCACCCATATGGACTGCAGTAACAGTTGTTTTTCAGTTTAAGGTTGGGTTAAATCTGCCAAGTGGTTTTAGATTAACTGTATTCTTCTACCAAAAATCTTAGCCGCTGTCAAACAATCTGCTCCTCTCTCCAGTTCTGGTGACCACGCCTCCTCCCACCCTTCTTTTTTTTGAGACAGAGTATCACTCTGTCGCCCAGGCTGGAGTGCAGTGGCGAGATCTCGGCTCACTGCAGCTTCCGCCTCCCGGGTTCAAGTGATTCTCCTGCCTCAGCCTCCCAAGTAGATGGGACTACAGGCGCACGACATAACACCCAGCTAATTTGTTGTTGTTTGTTTTTTTGAGACGGAGTCTTGCCCTATCACCCAGGCTGAAGTGCAATAGCACGATCTCGGCTCACTGCAACCTTTGCCTCCCGGGTTCAAGCAATTCTCCTGCCTCAGCCTCCTGAGTAGCTGGGATCATAGGTGCGTGCCACCATGCCTGTCTAATTTTTTGTTTTTTTTTTATGTTTAGTAGAGATGGGGTTTCACCATGTTGGCCTGGCTGGTCTCAAACTCCTGACCTCGTGATCTGCCCACCTCAGCCTCCCAAAGTGCTGGGATTACAGTCGTGAGCCACTGCACCTGGCCTAAGTTTTGTATTTTTAGTAGAGCCGGGTTTTTGCCATGTTGGCCAGGCTGGTCTTGAACTCCTGACCTCAGATGATCTGCTCACCTCGGCCTCCCAAAGTACTGGGATTCCAGGCATGAGCCACTGCGCCCAGCCATCACCAGGCTACATTTTCCTTTCTGTGACTGCAGTTTGAAGGTTTCGTTGTCCTGTTTGTGACACTGTTGTTGCGATTCCTGTGCGAGTGGGTATAAGGCTCCAGGACTTGGCCGGCTGCAGTGGCTCACGCCTGTAATCCCAGCACTTTGGGAGGCCAAGGCAGGAGGATCACTTGAAGTCAGGAGTTCGAGGCCAGCCTGGCCAACATGGTGAAACCCTGTCTCTACTGAACAAAAATTAGCCGGGTGTGGTGGTGGGCACCTGTAGTCCCAGCTACTCGGGAGGCTGAGGCAGGGGAATAGCTTGAACCCAGGAGGCAGAGCTTGCAGTGAGCCGAGATCGTGCCACTGCACTCCATTCCGGTCTGGGTGACAAAACAAGACTCCGTCTCAAAAAAAAAAAAAAAAAGTCTCCGGGACTGTGTCTGGGTGGGTCTGGCTGTGGCGTGGTCGTCATAGGAGTGCATCTGAGGTGGTGTGGAGTGGGTGTGCGTGTGCTGTGAAGATGTCATTGCCAGGTGTGTTGACAGTAGGATTGCCTGAGTGTGGCTCTCATGCGACTTCTCAAGGCTTTGCCCCTGTAGTCTGTATGGAGCTGTGGCAAGTCGGGATGCACACGGCTGTGCTGTGTGTGTTTGCCATCTGGTGTCCTAAGTGGATAAAACTGTAGTGAGGCTGCGTCTGAGATGGTGCCACCTGATTGAGTTGCTTTGCTGGGTTTGATTCTTTTTTTTTTTTTTGAGATGGAGTCTTGCTCTGTCGCCCAGGCTGGAGTGCAGTGGTGCGATCCTGGCTGACTGCAAGCTCCACCTCCCGGGTTCATGCCATTCTCCTGCCTCAGCCTCCTGAGTAGCTGGGACTACAGGCACCCGCCACCACGCCCAGCTAAATTTTTTTTTTTTGTATTTTTAGTAGAGACAGGGTTTCACCATGTTAGCCAGGATGGTCTCGATCTCCTGACCTCGTGATCCACCCACCTCGGCCTCCCAAAGTGCTGGGATTACAGGTGAGAGCCACTGCACCCGGCCTGGGTTTGATTCTTTGTGGCCGCATCTGAGCCTGTGAGTCTATTTCCATGTCTGCGTGGATGAGTCTGGGGCCATGTGGCTGTGAGTGCTGTGTGCGTGTGATCTCGGCTGCAGCCCGACTGTGATGTGGCCAGGGTCACGTGTGTGCAAGAGGGCACCATGGTCGGTCCGGGCCCAAGTGTGGTTATATCTGAGTTTGCCGGGCAGTACCTGGGGCTGTTTGGCTCTATGTCCATCTGCGTGGCTGGAGCGGGTGTGTGTATGCAGTGGACGCATACTCAATTGAGAACGGCGTGCGGAACCCGGCTGTGTGTTCTATGCTGCTGTCGTATGGCTGGGCTGGAGGGCGTGTGTGAGTACACAGTGGATGCTACTGTCTGGCTGTGAGCAGAAATGGCTGTTGCTGAGTTGGTGTGGCTGTATGTGGACCTGAGTCTGTGGGTGGCATCTGCAGCCACTGGTGTACGTGTGTGTGTGCACTGTCGCCCAGCCGCATCCGAGTCTGCGTAGCTGTTGTGTAGTGGGTGTGTGGCTGTGTGCATATGCGTGCCCTGTGATCAGGCTGACTGTGGCTTCGTCCGAGGCTGTGTAGTGCACATGCGCCCTCATGCAGTGTCCAGGCACAGCTGTGGCTGCAGGACGATGCCTGGTGCCCGTCCCGGGCCCACCTGGTCTGGGAGGCTGGGGCAGGAGGCTGGGTAGTCCTCGAAGTCCTCCCTGCAGCCGCCGTCCCGATCCTCGATGACCAGGTCGATGGGCATCTTTCCCTTGAGGCAGGTGATGTAGCGGTGACAGAAGTTGTCGCACAGGTCGTGGACCTGGGGGGGCACCGGGGTACTGGGGGGGGCCACCCGGGGGGGCAGGGCTGGGGTGCTCAGGGACGGGGGCGGCATTCTGCTTCAACTCCGGTGGGGAGAGAGCTGGAAGGTGGGGGGCAGAGGTGACGAGAGGGGGTGGGATGACAGGGGCAAGTGAGGGTGTGGGGAGGTGAGACGCGCTCACCTTCTCCAGCTCCAGCAGGTGGAACCGCAGCACTTGGATGGCCTGGATCATCTGAAAACGCAGGCGGGAGGTGGGGGGAGACAGAGGGAATTGGGGGAGGGAGCAGGGAGGAAGAAGGAAGAGGAAGAGAAGGAGGAAGAGGAGACACAGAGAAACAGAAAGAGTGAGACAAAATGACAGGGACAGGGAGATGCAGCAAAGAGAGACAAAGACACCAGGTGCAAGGGGGAAAGCGAGAACAGAGATGCAGCCCAGAATTAAGGAAAGAGCGGATGTTAGATTGAGAGAAGCAAGAGACGAAAAAGGGCCCATCACAAGGGGGGAGAGCTAAGGTGAGCCGTGCTGACTGGCATTCCCACCCTCCGCCTGTTGGCCCCCAGCTCCAGGCCCCACCCGTCTGCAAGCTACATTTCCCAGAACACTTGCCAAAGGGTTTGGCCAATAGGAAGCCCTGGCAGGAGCTTGGGGAGCAAAGGATGGGAGAAGCTGGGTATTTCTCCCTCCTTTCTTCTCTCTCTCTCTCTCTTTTTTTTTTTTTTTTTGATATGGAGTCTTGCTCTGTTGCCCAGGCTGGAATGCAGTGGTGTGATCTTGGCTCACTGCAACCTCTGCCTCCCAGGTTCAAGCGATTCTCCTGCCTCAGCCTCCTGAGTAGCTGGGACTACAGGCGTGCACCACTGTGCCCAGCTAATTTTTGTATTTTTAGTAGAGACAAGGTTTCATCATTTGGCCAGGCTGGTCTCGAACTCCTGACCTCAGGTGATCCGCTTGCCTCAGCCTCCCAAAGTGCTGGGATTACAGGCGTGAGCCACCATGCCTGGCCTCTTCTCTCTCTCTCTCTCTCTCTCTCTCCCCCCACTTTCCTCCCTCCCTTCCTCTCTCTCTCTCTTTCTTTTTTTTTTTTTCTTTAAGAGATGGAGTCTCGCCTTGTTGCCCAGGCTGGAGTGCAGTGGCAGGATCTCAGCTCACTGCAACCTCTGCCTTTCAGGTTCAAGCAATTCTACCTCAGCCTCCCGAGTAGCTGGGACTACAGGCGAGTGCCACCACGCCCAGCTAATTTTTGTATTTTTAGTAGAGAAGTGGTTTCACCAGGTTGGCCAGGCTGGTCTCGAACTCCTGACCTTGTGATCCGCCTGCCTCAGCCTCCCAAAGTGCTGGGATTACAAGCATGAGCCACCGCACCCGGCCCTCTTTTTCTTTCTTTCTTTCTCTTTCTCTAGCTATCTATGAGAGACAGGGTCTTGCCCTGTTGCCCAGGCTGGTATGCAGTGGAGCTGATCAAGGGTCACTGCAGCCTCGACCTCTTGGGGCTCAAGCGATCCTCCCGCCTCAGCCTCCAAAGTAGCTGAGACCACAGGTGCATGCCACCACACCCCGCTAATTAAATGTTTTTGTAGAGGTGGGGTCTCGCTACGTTGCCCAGGCTGGTCTCGATCCCTGGCCTCAAGCTATCTCCTGGCCTTGGCCTCCCAAAGTGCTGGCATTACAGGCGTGAGCTGCCGCACCCAGCCTCCTCTCCTTGGGCAGCAGTCCCTGCGCTCACTTTGGCATAGGTGCTGATCTTGTGACGGATGGAACATCAGACACTTTTTGAGCCCTATTCTGTGCCAGGTGCTGTTCCACGCACTTGAACCGCATTCACTCATTCAATGCCCACAGCAGCCCTCCAAGACAGAAATTACTACCAGCCACACTTCACAGACGGGACACCAAGGCACGGAGATGCAGAGTGACTTGCCCTGGGTCACAGAGCTGGTGAGTGGCAGAGCTGGGATTTGAACTCGGGCCATGGGTCCCGTTCTCAGACTCTAGGCTGTACCACATGGCACGTGGGCAACAATCATGACGGTTTGGGAACATGGACCAGGTGGCCTTCTCTCCGCACCCCCCCTACCAACCCCAGGGATGGGGTGTCAGGGAAGGAGACCCATTGGAGGAGGGGGTGTGGGGGAGGGCTCGGGTCTCACCAGATTGTCCAGTTCTGGGTTGGAGGAGAAGAGGGGCCTCTCAGAGCGAACCTGGGAGGGAAGAGAGAGGCCGGCAGGGGGATGTCCCGCCTTCCACCCACCCCTCCTCGCTGGCTCTCTGATTCGGTGTGTGGTGGGTGGGAGGTGCCCACCTGCTTGGCAAAGGCAGCGATGTCCTCATTGAAGGAATCAGAGGAGCAGACGTCACCTCCAGGGGGTGTCCCCAGCCCAGCTCCGGCCCCGTCACGGGGAGAGCATGTAGCCAGTTCACATTTCTCAAAGACCAGGGCCAAGAGGGGGAAGAGCGGGTGTCTGGGGAGGCAGGAAAGGAGAGAGGTTGAGGGAGAGGCTGGGGGGTGGATGGAGGGGCTGCCAAGATGCAGAACAGCTGGGAAGGGGACAAGAGACCCAGAGAGGAAAGGAGACAGAGACTCGTACACAGAGAGAGACAGAAGCAGAACCAGGGAGCAAAGAAGCAGAAAGACAGAGAGAGAGAGAGACAGGAGCCTGACACCCGGCCCCACTCACCCATAGATCTCATCCTTCTCCCTCTTCAGGCCGTCGCTGTCCAAGCCTGGGGGCAGGGGCTGGGGAGGCCGGTGCGGGCCATAGGGCCCTGGTACCGCGGGCACTGCCTCTGGGAAGCCAGCCAGGGCTGCGGGGCCATCCACGATGCCTGGGTAGTGCGGCAGCTCATCATACTGGGGGAAGGTGAGAAGAGAAGGGCGGAGCCCCAGGGAGGGTCAGCACCCCGAGACTCGGCTGAGGAGCTTCTCTATCCTGGAACCCAGGAGATGCCCTTCTGTGTCCCAGAAACCTGCCTGTGGTCCCCAGGTGTCTGAGCCCCCACGCTTTAAGCCCTCCAGGTCCCCTGGAGCTGCCTCGGTGGGGAGTGAGGACCCCGTCCAGGCAGAGATTCCTGACATGAGGGCAGGAGGACCCAGAGGGAGAGACGGCAGGGTCTGGCTGGGAGGGAAAAGAGATGGAGAAAGTGGCGTGAGAAGACGGAGACAGAAACAGAGAGAGAGACAGACAGAGAGGGAGATCCATGGACACCCCCTGTAGGAACTGCGCATTGTTGTACACAAAGTACACATACGAAGCCTCCCTGTCTTCTATTTCATTTCACAGTTGGCAGATAAGCACATCAGAGTAGGTCTCAACAACATGTCACACTCCACTCGCCACGTGAATCTACCACACATGTAGACACAGCCATACACACCAACCCACGTGCACACTCATGTGTCAGTCACACCCAAATCCCCCCCACACGCACACATGCACACACACATGCACACAGCCCAACACCAGGCACAAGAATGAATGCATGATTGAGACATTTGGCACATGGATGAATGAATGAATGAGGCATTTAGCACAGGGCCTGGCTCATGCTGTGAGCACTTGTTGCCGGAGAGGGTCACTCCGCGCCACCATACAGACACAATTGCGCACCCAAGAGAAACACCATTACGGGGTAGGACGACCGCATCCTGTCGTCACAGAACCATGCACCTGGGAAGCCAGGGGCACCTTCCTCTCATCAGGTCAAATCCCTTCCTCAGTGATGAAGACACGGAGGCTCAAAGAGGCAGCAGGACTCGCACGGGAAGAGGCTAGAACGTTCCTGCCTCCGACCCTCGCCTGGCTGGGCACCCTGGTTCTGCGTGTCCCACTCTTTCCCTCTCCCTCTTCTCCTAACTTCTCCTGTGCCCTGAAGTTGAATCCAACTGCTCCCCGCTGCTCAAGGCACTCTCACCAAAAGCGGTCCTCACAGCCTACCCGGAACCCCCAAAGCGGGCGCGCGCCTCCTCCCCTGTCTTCTATCCTCGTTCCCATCCCCAGGGAGACAGGCTCCGTGGGGCCAGCAGCCTGGTGAGACCACCTCTCCCACCCCTGTCCCACTCCTAGCCCTGGAGAGGCAGGGGCGGCTTGGAACAAAAGTAGAGCGAAGGGAAGGACGGAGGAGAGCAGAAAAAAAGGGGGACGGTGAGGTGCGGGCGGCTGAGATGGAGGAGGAAGCCCAGGAACAGAGAGGAGAGAGACTGCGGGGCGGGGAGAGCAGAGAGAGGGGGATAGAGAGGCAGAAAGAGGGGGGAGACCCAGGCGGAGAGAGGGGGATAGAGAGGCAGAAAGAGGGGGGAGACCAGGGACAGAGAGAGGGGGACAGAGAGGCAGAAAGGAGGAGGAGAGTGGGGCAGACAGAGGGGGACAGAGAGGCAGGGAGAGACTCGGGGCAGGGAGAAGAAGCTAAACGATGGGGAAGAGGCGAGGCCGAGGGCCAGGAAGAGGAGACACTGGGGGGCAGAGAGGGGGCACACAGGGACTGGGAGACCCAGGGGCGGAGGGAGGGGCAGAGAGAGAGCGAGGTGGTGGAGAGGACGGATGGGCTAATGGGGGCCAGCGCCGGAGAGGGGGGGATGCAGGGACAGGGGGTGCGGAAGCGGCCGGGACGCGGGGTCCCCGCCCTGAGACCTACCCTCCGGGCCATGGGCTGAGGCCGGCGGCAGCTCCTGGGTCCCTCCAGAGCCTGGCCGCGGGGAAGGGCGCAGCCCGGGGCCGCAGCCCCTGACGGCCCGCGGTGTCGACGCCAGGGGGTGGGCAGGAGGCCGGGCGCGCGCCCCCCCACCCCCGCCGCCGTCAGCGGCAGGCGCCGGGCCGGGTGGGGACTCCGCGCATGGACCCCGGCCCCCGCCCCCAGCGGGGGTCACGGCCAGGAGCGCATCGCCGCCGGGGCGGGGGCAGCAGGCGCAGGCGGGGCGCCCGAGGCCCCCTCCTCTGGGCCCCCCCCCCGTCCCTTCCCCGGCTCTGGAGGGAATCGAACCGTCCCGAGACGCACACACCGGGGACCGCAGGGGGCGGGGGGCGGGGGGCGGCCCCGGGGGACGGAGGGTCCGGCGGCGGCTCAGGGGTGCTGGCAGCTGCGCTCCCCGTTCCCGGTCTCTCCCTCTCTGTGGTCACATCCGGAAGTTCCACGGTGGAGATGCTTAACCCACTGTCCGCCGAAGCGAGCGGACGGGCGGGGCGGGGCGGGGCGGGGCTGGAGCTGCGGGTCCCCTCCCTCCCCTCCCCTCCCCTCCCCTCCCCTCCCCATCCGCGCCCCGCCCCGCCCCGCCCGGGCCCGCGACCTCTCCCGGCGGCTTTTGTATCCGAGTCTCCCTGAGACTCGTCCTCCTCGGCCCCCGCCCCTCCCGCCGCGCTCGCTCCGGGTCGCTCTCCCCCACCCCGCTCGGGGTCTCCCTCTCCCCCTGCCGGCAGCCACCCGCCTCTGTCTGTCTCTCTCACCCCCTCCTCTCTCTCCTCTTCTCTCTCTCTCTCTCTCCCCCCACCCTGTCTCTTTTCTTTCTCATTTTCTCTGTTTTTTCTGTTTCTTCTCCCACCTCTTCCCGCCTCTCTCTCCCTGTTTCTCTGTCTCTCCCTCAACCCCCAACCTCTCTCCGTTTTTCTCTCTCCCCGCTTACCTCTCTCTCCTGTCTCTCCCCCACCTCTCTCTCTCCCTCTGTTTCTCTCTCTCCTCTCTCTCTCCCCTCCACCTCCCATTTTCTGTTTCTCTCCCCCTCACCTCTCTCCCTCTGTCTCTCTCCTCCCTCTCACCTCTTTGTTTTTCTCTCTCTTTTTTTCTGTTTCTCCCTCCTCCCACTTCTACCCCCCTCTCCCCGTCTGTTTCTGTGGCTCTCCCTCTCCTCCATCTCTCTCCGTTTCTCTCTCTTCCCCCTTACCTCTCTCTCTCCCCCATCTCTCTCTCCCTCTGTTTCTCTCCCCCCCTAACTCCCACTCGCTCTGTTTCTCTCCCCCTCACCTCTCTGTCTCTCCCCCCCCACCTCTCTCTCTGTCTCTCTCCCCCCTCACCTCTCTCTCTCTGTTTCTCTCCCCCTCACCTCTCTCTCTCTGTCTCTCTCCCCCCTCACCTCTCTGTCTCTCCCCCTCACCTCTCTCTCTGTCTCTCTCCCCCTCACCTCTCTCTCTGTCTCTCTCCCCCTCACCTCTCTCTCTGTCTCTCTCCCCCTCACCTCTCTGTCTCTCTCCCCCCTCACCTCTCTCTCTGTCTCTCCCCCCCCACCTCTCTCTCTGTTTCTCTCCCCCTCACCTCTCTCTCTCTGTCTCTCTCCCCCCTCACCTCTCTCTCTCTGTCTCTCTCCCCCTCACCTCTCTCTCTCTGTCTCTCTCCCCCCTCACTTCTCTCTCTCTCTTTCCTCACCTCTCTCCTATGGGACAGGATCAGAGGAGAGGACAAGAGGCCGGAAGGAAGCCAGAGCTTAGATTTTAGCTTCTCTTCTTGCCCTCACCCCTTTCCCTCCCTCCTCTGGGAGACAGGGGCCCTTGTGCCTGCGCCTATGTGTGTGTGTGCTTGTGTCGGGTGTGTATGGTGTGTGCTTGCATGTGTGTGTGCATTGTGTGTGGTGTGTATGTGCCTTGTGTGGTGTGTTTTGTGTGTGTGGTGTATTTTGTATGTGTGGTGTGTGTGTGGTGTCTTCTGTGTGGTGTGTGATGTGCATCTGTGGTGTGCATGTGTGGTGTGTGTGTATCTGGTGTGTGTCGCGTATATGTTGTGTGTGCACGTGTGTGTGTGCGCGTGGTGTCAGTGTTTGTGTGTGTCGTGTGTTTTGTATGTGTGGTGTACTTGTTTTGTGTGTGTGGTGTGTGCATGTGGGGTGTGTGTTTGGTGTATGTTTTGTGTGGTGTGTAGTGTGTACATGTGTGGTGTGTGTTTTGTGTGGTGTGTGTGTGTTTTGTGTGTGTGTGGTGACTGTGTGCGTACCTGTGTTGTGTGTGTGTACCTGTGTGTACGCATACCTGTGTGGTGTGCGATGTGTGTTTTTTGTGTGTGGTGTGTATTTTGTGTGTGTGGTGTGTGTTTTGCATGTGTTTGTGGTATGGTGTGTGTGGCATGTGTGTGTGTGCGTGTAACTGTGTGGTATGTGTGGTGTGTTTGTGTGTGGTGTGTGTTTGTGTGTGTGGTGTTTTGTGTGTGGTGTGTAGTGTTTTTTTGTGTGTGTCATGTGTGGTGTATGTGGCATGTGTGTGTGGCATATGTGTGCGTACCTGTGTGGGGTGTGTGTGGTATGTGATGTGTGTGTTACTGTGTGGTGTGTTTTGTGTGCGTGGTGTGCGTGTGTGGTGTATGTGTGGTGTGTGTGTACCTGTGTGGTGTGTGTGATGTGTTTTGTGCATGTGGTGTGTGTGTGTGTACCTGGTGTGTGTTGTATGTGGTGTGTTTTTTGTGTATGGTGTGTGTGTGGGGTGTGGTGTGTGTTTTGTGTGTGTGGTGTGTGTGTGGTGTGTGCGTACCTGTGTGGTGTGCGTGTGGTGTATGGTGTGTGTGTTTTGTGTGTGTGGTGTGTGTGTGTACCTGTGTGGTGTGTGGTGTGTGTGTTTTGTTTGTGTGGTGTGTAGGAGTTACTGCGCGTGTTGTTTCTGTCTCTGGATGTGGTGGGTACTGGAGGCCCCTCTGCCGTCTTGGGCCCCTGTCTTGAGCCTGTGGCCCCCTCAGCTGCTCACAAGGAGTCCGTGGGACCTGCGGTCTGTGGGGTAAACCCTGGGCCCCCACACAAGGTGTTGGAGGGCAGGTCCGCGGCTTTCATCGGATTCCTAAGGCGAACTTTCAACCTGGCGTTCTGAGATCAAGAAAAAGGTTCATGCAGCAGCAACTTCTTGAGCAGCTACTATGTGCCAGGTGGTGTTCTGGGGACTAGCAGGGAACAAAAGGCAAACTTCTTGGTCTTATGGCTCTCACTTTTCCCTGGGGATGGAGTAGGGAAGGGAGGGTAGTCGAGTAAATGGATGCATAAATATTAACTAGTGCCTGGAGATGGCCCATGCTCCGAAACAAAGCTGTGTAAGAACGGTGGGGGGAGGGCGGCTTCTGTAGACTGGACGGGGACAGCCCTCAGAGGAGGCGACATCTGAGCCGTGCACACACCAGGGAAGAGCATTCCAGGCAGGGGGAATCGCAGGTGCAAAGACTGGAAAGGTCGGGGGAGCAGAAGGTGCTTGGTGTGTCCAGAAAACATCTAAGAGGCTATCGAGGGAGGGGGCGAGGGGTCTGGGGGAGACCGTTGGATTCATTCTCCCCATGGCATCTTTTACATTGGGGTCTTTCATCCCTGGTGTCTTCAGCTTCCCGCGGGGGTGTACAGGTGGCTGTCAGGACACCTGTGAACCCAGGGGAAAGTTCCCTGGGAAATTGTGGACTGGATGCTTCTGTTTTTCCCCCAGGGAAGTGGCCCATAGCTTTTATCCCATTCCCACAGAGGGATACTTGACCCCCACAAAATCCTGAAACGTCACCCCAGAGGAATAGTGCCAAAGAAAAATGGGACAGAGATCCAGAGACAAGGGGACAGGGATGCGGGGAGGGGAGGACAAGGACCCTGGTGGGGGTGGGGGTACAGAGATGTAGAGACAGAGGGGGACAGATCCAGAGAGAGAAGGGGACAGACCTAGAGAGAGGGGTCAGACCCAGAGACAGAGGGAAATAGAGACCCCGGGAGAGGGCTGGAGGCAGCTCTAAGGACGTAGTTCAGAACTTTCATCAACAGCGCTACCTTTGCTGCCACCTGCTTCTCCGCCCTCCTGTCTTGTGGAAATTAAACAGAACCACCAAGGAGCGGGATAGGGGATGAGCCAGAGTGAGCCTGCAGAGCTACAGCACGAGGGATAGGGGTTAGGGCAGCAGCAGCACTTCCGGTGGGAGTCGGGGAGGGGCAGGCTGTGGAGGGAGGAGAGGAAGAGACCGCGGCCCTGGTGCCCCCAGGCCCCTCCTCTCCTACCCAGGGCTGGGGTTCCTGCTCCGGGTTTCTCAGTCTCTCTCTCTCCCAGTCTCTGTCTCCTTTCTCTCTCCGCTTCTCCCGTCCTTCCTCTCCTCTGGCTCTCTGTTCTCCGAGCCCCCGGACACACCACGGACCCCCTCCCTGGCCATCTCCAGGGGTCACGTGGGAATCTGGAGTCTGGTCCCACCGTAGGCTCTCCCCTCTCTGAGGCTCGATTCCCCCTCTGCAGGATGGGCAGTGCGCTGGGGGCGGCGGGGGTGGGCTGTGGATAATGGAGAAACAGTTAAGCTAGAGGGTGCCAGGACGCAGGGTCTTGGCCGAGTCTGGGGGTCCCCATGCCGGCGGGCTCTGCCCCCGTGGCTGTCCTGCGGTGAGGCTGGCCGTTTAAGGCAGTCCGAGGGGAAGGGTCTGGAGGCCTTGCCTTTCCTCAAGGCCGGCGCACCCCAGATAGGGGTTTTGGAGCAGAAAATTAATTTAAATCACTTTTTAATTAAAGACACAAAGCCCTTTGGTCTGCTCCACCCCCACCTCACCCTCAGCCAAGACTTGGGGTGAGGGATGCAAGGGTTAGGAGTCTCTGGCTCTATTTGCTTTTTTTGGGGGTGGTGCATGCTAAGGTCCCCTTAGCCCAGGCTGATTCTGAAACCTAGAGGAGCAAGTGCGGCCTCATCTGACGGCCAATGGTGGGGGGCGTGGACAGAGCAGGAAGGGAGGGAAGGGGCACCTGGGATGGGGATGGGGCCTAACTGGAGTGGGGAGGGAGGTAACTCCAGTGACGGTGTGATTCAGAGAGAGAGAGAGACAGAGACAGACAGGGGTGGGAGGAGAGAGAGAGAGAGGTGCAGACAGAGTGAGACAGACAGGAGGGGGAGGGAGTGGGGGACAGGAGCTCCGATAGAGACCCCGGAGTCGTCCCTGCCACCCCCAAAACAAGAGCAGGGGGCTTGGACTCTGAAGCATAAATCTTTCTAATTAAAGAAAGAGACGAGATGTTGGGAAGGGAGAAATAAGTGTGTGGGAGAGAAATTGATTGGGGGAGGATGGAGGATGCCGGCGGGGGACGGAGGGAGCAGGGGGGAGGCTCCGGCTTTCTGAGGCTCTTCCTCCAGTCTTTCCCTCTGTCCGTCCATCCGTCTGTCTGTCCGTCTCTGTCTCTCGCTCTCTCTCTCTCTCTCTCTCACACACACACACACATACACACACACACACACTCTCTCTCTCTCTCTCTTCCTGGCTGTCTCCCTTAAATAGTCCTGGGACCCTTCTGTTCCCAGGGGGAGGGAGCAGGTGGCGGCCAGGCCTGGTGCTGGAGGGGGGGTGCCTGTGTCACTGCGTCGCGGCTGCCTGTCGGCTCTTCGAGGGTGTGCTTGGGCCTCCCTGTGACAGTGTCTGGAAGCGTCTTCCCTGCCCGGCTGAGTGGCTCCCTGGGTGGCGTCAGAGTGACCCCAGCTCCCAGCCTGCAGGGGTCTCCGCCCTCTAGCCCTGTCCTGCACCTGTTTTACAGACGGGAAGCGTGGAGCCCTCTATGAGTAGATCTGGGGGACCTCATGGGTCTCCCCAGCACGGGCTGGGCGATCTCTCAGCGGACTGGCCCCTCAGTGCCCCAACCTGAGCACCGACCACTGGGGCTATGCCCACCAGGCAGCCACGTCCCCCGGGGATCCGCAGCGGTCCCCAGGATCTCCTCTGAAAGCCTGCAGGAGCAGACCGAATGAGCGAGGATCCACCTTGGGTTCCTCCTGTCCTCTCTCTCGGGCCTGCTAGCCTCCTGCCTCGGTTTCCCCTCTTTATCAACTGCTCTGTGTCTGTCTCTCTCCTTCTGGGGGCCCAGGTTTGCTTCCTCCTCCTCATTCCAGGCTGTCTCTGAGAATCTGTGTCTCTGCTCAGGAGGGTGGGGGAAGAAGGGACCCTAAAAGACAGGCCGTCTCTGTCTCCATCTCCGCCTGGGCTATGTCTGTCTATCTGTCACCTGGGCTGTGTCTGTCTGTCTCCTGGCTGTCTTTTTTTTTTTTTTTTCTTGTATCTCTGTGTCTCTTTGTCTGGATGTCTTCTCTGCCTCATCTTTCTTATCTCTCCTTCTCTCCATCTTTCTCGGTCTCTCTCTCCAGGGGCCTCTGTCTCTTCTCCCTCCTTCCTCTCCCTCTCTCCGTCTCCCTGTCCCCCCCACCGTATCCTCCCTGGGCTTCTGTCTCCCTGGCTCTCTCCCCTCTCCTCCACCCGGGCCCTTCATAAATACATCGCCCCCTTCCCGTCCTCCCGCTGCCTGGCCCAGCTCCAGGAGAAGGAAACATTTATCTTGGTGGGGGCGCCCACCCCCGCGCCCGCCCCTCCGCCCGCCGGCCACGCCATCCATCACCCGAGCCCAGACTCCTGTGGCTCATTCGTCACCGGCTCTGACAAATGCCTGCTGCCCCCTTCCCCTCCCGCCCCACCAAGCAATCATGCCATTAGCCACGGCTCAGCGGTGGCGGGAAGGACCCGGCCTGACCCGGGCGGGGGGCGGGGCACAGGCAGCGGCTCCCACCGAGACCCCTCTCTCCCCCTTTTCCTTCCCTTTCTATCTCTCCTCGCCCTCTCCGTCTTTTTTGTTGGAATCTGCTTTCCTCTGCCAGTTTCTCGCTGTGCCTCTGGGTCCTGTCTCCAGTCCGTCCTCCTCCTCATCCTCCTTTTCCTCACCCTCTCTCCTTCTCTCCCTCTGTCTCTGTCTCTCTCTCACTGAGTCTCTTTCCATTTCTGACTCTGTCTCTGTGTCTCTCTATAACTCTATCTCTCTATCTCTGCCCGTCTGTCTCTCCCTCTCTGTCTCTCATCTCTCTCTGTCTCTCCCTCTCTGCCTCTCCATCTCTCTCCACCTCTCTGTCTCTCCTCTTTGTCTCTCCCTCTGTCTCTCCCTCTCTGTGTCTCTTCATCTCTCTGTTGCTCCCTCTCTCTCTGTCTCTCCATCTCTGTCTCTCCCTCTCTCTCTGTCTCTCCATCTCTCTGTCCATCTCTGTCTCTCCCTCTCTCTCTGTCTCTCCATCTCTCTGTCCATCTCTGTCTCTCCCTCTCTCTCTGTCTCTCCATCTCTCTGTCTCTCCATCTCTCTCTGTCTCTCCATCTCTCTGTCTCTCCATCTCTCTCTGTCTCTCCATCTCTGTCTCTCTATCTCTCTCTGTCTCTCCTTCTCTGTCTCTTTATCTCTGTCTCTCCCTGTCTCTCCATTTCTTTCTCTGTCTCTCCATCTCTCTCTGTCTCTACTTCTCTCTCTGTCTCTTCATCTCTGTCTCTCCCTCTCTGTCTCTGCATTTCTTTCTCTGTCTCTCCATCTCTCTCTGTCTCTCCCTCTCTCTCCATCTGTCTCTCCCTCTTGCTCTCTGTCTCTCCATTTCTCTCCGTGTCTCTCCTTCTCTGTCTCTTCATCTCTATCTCTCCCTCTCTGTCTCTCCATGTCTTTCTCTGTCTCTCCCTCTCTCTCCATCTGTCTCTCCCTCTTGCTCTCTGTCTCTCCATTTCTCTCTGTGTCTCTCCTTCTCTGTCTCTTCATCTCTATCTCTCCCTGTCTCTCCATTTCTCTCTGTCTCTCTCTTTCTGTCTCTCCATCTCTCTCTGTCTCTCCCTCTCCATCTCTGTCTCTCCCTCTCCATCTCTTTCTGTCTCTCCCTCTCTCTCCATCTCTCTCTGTCTCTCCCTTTTGGGGTCTGTCTCTCCATTTCTGTCTGTCTCACCATTTCTCTGTCTCTCCATTTCTCTCTGTCTCTCTCTCTCTGTCTCTCCATTTCTCTCTCTGTCTCTCCATCTCTCTTGGTCTCTCCCTCTGTCTCTGTGTGTCTCTCTCCCTGTCTCTCCATGTCCCTCTGTCTGCCATGGGCTCTGTCGGCCCAGCCGTGCCTTTTTAATCTCTGGTCTCTGAGAGTACCCTCGGCGTTGGCCTCACTGGCTTTGTGTGCTGGGAATGGGGTGAGGGTCTTGCCCTGGCGCCCTGGGACGCCCGCCCCGCCCCGCTCCCCACCTCGCTCCCCTCCCTGGCGCTGTGTTCTGAGTCTCTGGGCTTCCTCTGTCTGCATCTTCTCTGCATCCTGTCTGTATCTCTGTCTCTGCTGCCTCTCCGGCCCCTGTGTTTTGTTCTTGGCTCTCTGCTCCCTCTCCAACTTCCCCTCCTCTTTTTATGTCCCTTCTCCACCTCCTCCACCGTCTGTGTTCCCCCTCTACTGACCCCACCTATCCCTTTCAATCCACCACCCATGACATTCCCTTCCCCGTACTTCCCCAGGGAGAGAATTGCAGGGAGCAGGCAGGGAACGGGAGGCAAAGGTGGCGAGAAGGAGAGAGTGAGGAGGTACCTTGGGAGGCACTGAAGCCTGGAGCCTCATCCCTCTCTCCTTTGGCCATGTGTGCCTGGAAGTCCTCCCTAGTGTCTGATTTCAATCCTCAGGGGGATGGCAGAACGTGGAGGAGATGCCAGGTACCAACCCTTCCTGATTCCCTGGGAGAGGCCGAGGAGGGAGCTGGGGGCATCAGACCAGGAGAGAGGGCAACCTGGGCACAGTCAGTGCTGTGCTGGTGGCCACCCATTGCCTTACTGGAAGAGGGAGGTAGTGAGACCCCCGTTCTGGGAAGTAATCATAGCAGAGGCTGTCTCTGACCCACTCATACCACCTAGGACCCAACAGCATCTCTCATGCTGGCACTTGCGACCCTTCCCTGAATGCTTTCCAGACCAGGGTGGGAGGCGCTGGAAGTCAGCATCCCTAAAGAGGTCCTGGGCCACCATCAGACAGGAATTAGTGGATACATAACCCAAAGTCTTCAGGTGGGGAACTCCAGAGTTCCCTGAGAGGTCCCCAGCAGGATGGAGACCTCATTGTCCACAGGGTGACCTGCTCATTCAACACTGCCTTTATTATTTATTTATTTGAGATGGAGTCTCGGTCTGTCACCCAGGCTGGAGTGCAGTGGTGTGATCTCGGCTCACTGCAGACTCTGCCTCCTGGGTTCAAGTGATCCTCCTGCCTCAGCCTCCTGAGTAGCTGAGATTATAGGCACCTGCCACCGTGCCCGGCTAATTTTTGTATTTTTAGTAGAGATGGGGTTTCACCATGTTGGCCAGGCTGGTCTTGAACTCCTGACCTCAGGTGATCCGCCCACCTTGGCCTCCCAAAGTGCTGGGATTGCAGGCGTGAGCCACCATGCCTGGCCTTCAACACCACCTTTAATGGTTTTCTTTCCCATCTCCCTCCAGTGCCTCCTGGGATCACCTCGCAAATAAACTATTTCCCTCCAATCCTTGCTGTAGGCTGGCTTCTCTTGGTGCTCAGCCTAAGACGGTGGCCAGCGGGGACATGATGGATGGGCAGAGAGGAAACAAAGGGAAAAGAGGGACCTCTCATGGTGGTGAATCATATGTGTCTACGTGGCTAGGCTGTGCTGCCCTCATGTTCAGGCATCAGCCTAGATGTTGCTGTGAAGGGGGGTGTGTGTGTTTGAGACAGGGTCTTGCTCTGTTGCCCGGGTTGGAGTGCAGTGGTGCAGTCTTGGCTCACTGCAACCTCTGCCTCCCGGGTTCAAGCGATTCTCCCACCTCAGCCTCCTGAATAGCTGGGACTACAGGTGTGAGCTACCACGCCCAGCCATTGTAAAGGTATTTTAAAAATGAGATTAATAGCTGGGTGTGGTGGCTCACTTTGGGAGGCCGAGGCAGGCGGATCACAAGGTCAGGAGATCGAGACCATTCTGGCTAATGTGGTGAAGCCCTGTCTGTACTAAAAATACAAAAAATTAGCCGGGCGTGGTGGCGGGCGCCTGTAGTCCCAGCTACTCATAGTCCCAGCCACTCGGGAGGCTGAGCCAGGAGAATGGCGTGAACCTGGGAGGCGGAGCTTGCAGTGAGCTGAGATCACACCACTGCACTGCAGCCTGGGCGACAGAGCCAGACTCCATCTCAAAAATAAAAAAAATGAGATTAACATTTAATATCGATTGACTTTGAGTGAAGCAGATTGTATGGGTGGGCCTTATCCAATCAGTTGAAGGCCTTAAGACTGAGGTCCCTCCAGGAAAAAGGAGTTCTGCCTCCAGATGACTTTTAGGTTTTGCTTGGGTTTTGTTCATTTGTTTGTTTTTTGAGACAGGGTCTCACTCTGTCACCTAGGCTGCAGTGCAGTGTCATGATCGTGACTCACTGCAGCCTCAACCTTGTGGGCTCAAGTGATCCTCCCACCCCAGCCTCTGGAGCGGCTAGGACTACAGGTGTGCACCATGATGCCTAGATAATTTTTATTTTTAGTAGAGATGGGGTCTCACTGTGTTGCCCAGGCTGGTGTCGAACTTCTGGGCTCAAACAATCCTCCCACCTTGGCCTCCCAAAGTGCTGGGATAACAGACATAAGCCACCACACCCGGCCTGTGAGGCTAATATATATTCATTTAATCCCCACGACAACCCTGTGACATAGGTACTGTTAACATCATTATCACCCATTTTCCAGATGAGGGAACTGAGGCACAGAGAAGGTCAGCCGCTACACTATGCTGCCTCCCAGGACAATGTTAATCACTCCCAAGCTGACCCCATAGAGCTCTTTGCATCCAGGTGAGAATCATGACCTTCGGGGTGAGGTGACGGGACAGGTGTGAAAGTCCTCATGTTTTCCAAGCCTCAAGCTCTCAATGTGTCTCTCTTTGCAGCTGAGACCTTACTCATCTTCCTGCACCAAGACTCTACACCCCCTTTGTTTGCATTTGTTAAGATGAAGGTGTCCCAGACCTGGCACGATGGTTCACGCCTGTAATCCTTTGGGATTACAGTAGTTCACTTTGGGAGGCTGAGGTGGGTGGATGACCTGAGGTAAGGAGTTCAAAGGAGTTTGAGAACAGCCTGGGCAACGTGGTAAAACCTGTCTCTACTAAAAATACAACAATTGGCCAGGTGTGGTGGCGGGCGCCTGTAATCCCAGCTACTTGGGAGGCTGAGGCAGGAGAATCGTTTGAACCCGAGAGGTGGAGGTTGCAGTGAGCCGAGATCGCGCCATTGCACTCCAGCCTAGGCAAAAGGAGTGAAACTCCATCTAAAAAAAAAAAAAATTTGAAGGTGTCCCTTGTCCCATTCTACATCGTGGACCTCATCCTGTCCCATCTTTGCCCTTCTACCTGTGAAACTTTGGGCACGTTGCTTCACCTCTCTGAGCCTCAGTTTCCTCTTCCGTGGAATGGGGTGATGTATAGAACTGGCAGTAGGTTTAAGCAGATCATGCTTGGGGGGGTCCCCATCACTGCCAGCTGCTGTTAGCACAGGCCTCCCTTGCTCTCCTGTGCCCCTGTAGTCAATGCCCTCTACTGCTCCTCCAGCAACCTCCCCTCCTCACATCAGGACTCTCCAGAGAGTGATCTACATGCCCTGACTCAATTTCCCCACCTCCCACTGCAGATCAGTGCACCTTCTGCCCCTACACCTTCCACAAACCTGTTCTCATCAAGGCCTAAAGCCAAAGGTCTATTTTTTTTTTTTTTTTTTTTTTGGTAGGGGGGAGACAGGGTCTTTCTCTGTCACTCAGGCTGGAGTGCAGTGGTGCAGTCATAGTTCACGGCAGCCTCGACCTCCTGGGCTCAAGCAATCCTCCTGCCTCAGCCTCCTGAGTATCTGGGACTACAGGCACATGCCACCACGCTTGGCTAACTTTTAAAGTTTGTGGAGACACGAGGACTCGCTACGTTGTCCAGGCTGGTCTTGAATTCCTAGGCTCAAGCGACCCTTCTGCTTTGGCTTCCCAAAGTGCTGGGATTACAGGCGTGAGCCACCATGCCGTGGGCCTATTGTCTTACCTTGGACTTCAGGTTGGGTGCGGCCGGTGGGAGGAAGTGGCAGGAGACTAGCAGGTGGGAGCAGAATGAGGTCGAGGTGCTTACTCTCCCGGCGCCCCGCCATCCCCAGTGCAGGTTGGTGATGCCTGTACTCTTCTACTCTACAGACCCAGGTCCCCAGGTCTCTGCAGCCTCGGGTGCCTCTGCTCACCCCTTCTAGCCCAGGTATGACAACTGCTCCCTCTGCTGCTAGCCCTGGGGTACTACACCTTCCCTCGTTTTCCCCAACCCTGCCCACTCCTCAGTAGCCCTTTCACCCAAGTCTCCCTGGCTACTCCGTTTGAATGAACACACCACCCCTCTCCTGCCAAGATGCACTCCCTGAACTCCCTCACGCAGCCCCATCCATTCTCTCTCTCAACCACTCCCTTCTCACCATCGCCCTCCCACCCTCCTACTCCCCTCTCCCCTCCTCTGCTGCCTCCGTCCCTGCTCCAGCCTTGTCCCTGGTCTCCCAGCCCCCAGTAGCCAGGAGGAACGTCTCAAAATAAATCAGGTGATATCAACCGCCTGCCTCCTTCCCCCACTTAAACCCCTTGCAAAGCTCCCCTCTACTCTTAGGATAAATTCCAAGCTCCCTAGAGTGGCTGATAAAGTCTCTTATGATTTGTCCTCAAGTTCACTCCCCACGCACCCCATAACTCGTTCATGATAACCATTTCCAGGGCTCTGAAAAAGCCATTATCTCCCAACTCTGCACACCTTTACACAGGCTGTGTCCTTTGGCACAACACACACACACACACACACCCCTCCTCCTGTAGGATCTGAGAAAATTACTTGCTTTATTTAGGAAACCCCATCAACCCCAGCTCTTTGGCTCAGGCAAATGAACGTCTCTCTCTTTTGTGTTCCCAGGATGCCCATAAAGAGAAACAGTTTGTGGCTCATGCATGGGGGCGTGGCTAGTGGAAGCCCCTGATTGAAGCAGGAAGGCGTGGCTGAAGCACGACTGGTAAGTGGGGGTGTGATTAGTGGAAGAGCTAGGCTGATAAATGGGGGCGTGGTTAGTGGAAACCCGTAATTGACGGATGCGGGCGTAGCAAGTGGAGGAGCTTGGCTGATGAATGGGGACGTGGCTAGTGGAAACCCACGACTGACGAATGGGGGCGTGGAGAGTGGAGGTGCGTGGCTAGTGGAAGCCCATGACTGATGGATGGGGGTGTGGCTAGTGGAAGAGCTAGGCTGACGGATGGGGGCGTGGCTAGTGGAAGCTCATTACTGATGGTGGCGTGGCGAGTGGAAGAGCTTGGCGGCTGGACCCGGGCGCTGCTGCTGTATGTGGGTGTGTCCCGCAGACGACCGCGGGCCGCAAAAACCCAGATTACTTGGTTTAACAGTTGCCCAAATCTCAGTCAGAGACCTTATTAGCCCCCTCCTCCTGAATCCCAGCTTCCCACGGGACTGTTTGTCAGGCAGAATTTCAAAGTTTTATGGCAACTTTTACAGAAATCACAGAAAAGAGACAGCGACTGATGATGAGCTGGGGGAGAGAAGGGTAGTGGGTAACGGGTCTGGGATGTTGGGGCTGAGCACAACAGGACGATAGAATGCTGAAAACCTGTGGGAAGCAGAAAGTTATGGGGGTAGTTGGGTCATCCTAGGGGCCCAAGGAGTGGGTGGCACTGCCCAAATGTGTCCTTTGGGCAGGAAACATCAACAGTAAGAAAATGCAGATGGCCTACCGACAGATGGAAGGCCTCCAAAGTTAAAAATACCCACCCAGATCCCTTGGCCCAGTCCCATCCCCCCACCCACCCCCACCCCCCATCAGGCAGAGATGTGGCAGCATTTGCTGGCTTGTAGCATTGGTCCTCTGGGACCCTCGGTCTCCTCTTCGAGGGTCCTGCCCGGATTGGCTGGCACTGAGGGCAAAATAAACCTTCCAGATTGTCAGGGGAGGTCAACTGGACTCGCTTTGATTCCCGGCCTCCTCCCCAAAGCTGGTTCTCATGGCTGAGGGAGTCTGCTGCCCTCTCAAAAGTTGTCTGTCACCCCCTTTTCCCAAGACATGCACCCTCCCGCGTCCCCCCTCCCCCAAACACACTATATACACACACAAGCCCCTCCCTCCAAGGCGTGGCTGGGCTCTCAGAGGTAGTGGAGGGCGAGTGGGGGAGCTGGAATGTCTGAAGTTGCAGGTTCAAAATGTGCTTCCTCCAGCTAAGCCCTGGGACTGAAACCCCAAACTTCTCCCCTCCCGTCTCCGAGCCTGGAGAATGAGTGTCCTCCCAAGAACCCGAGTGGAGGGATTGGAAAGGTGTGCGGCCTCCTTGCGCACACACCCACCCGCTCCTCCCCGCCGGGGCTGAGCGGAGCTCCCTGAGGGCTGGGGGGAAGGGCTGGGAGCTGAGACGGCCTCTGACAGCCTCCTTCGAGGGTCCCCCAGGGAGGGTGGGTTCTGAGGTTCTGGGACATGGGGTGAAGTGGGGGGGGGGGTCACTAGGGGAAGGGAGACTTTGGGGGCAAAGCCAGGCTGGGTGACCAAGGAGAGAGACCTTAAACTCCCCAGAATGGTTACTGGGGGTGGTTCCCTGGGGAGGGGACTAGGGTGGAAATTTCCCCAGGGATATAGACGGTCACCAACAGGATGGGCTGGAGTTGGGGTCACCGCAGGGGAGGAACCGGGGAGGCTCCCGAGAGGAAGAGGGAAGGCTGAGCTACTGGGGACACAGAACAGGGGCAATCAAAGCCAGGGGAGGGGGCGGAGAAGGGAGGCCGAGTCCCAGGAGAGGAGGCCGAGTCTGGGGGGAAAAGGAGACCAGGGTCCAAGAGCAGGTGCAGCCGAGTCCCTAGCCCCGGGCGGGCGGTGGGGACGAGTCTCTGCGCGAGGCCCTAGAAGCCCCGGATGTGGCAGTACGCCTCCAGGCTGGCGAAGAGGATGTACAGGAGCCAGAGGCCCAGGAAGAGCGCGGTGGTGGCGAGCTTGGGTCCGCGCGGGCCGCCCAGCTCGCCGCCGATGTGCGGCCGGCGCCGGTACAGCAGCACGGCAATGCCCACGAAGGCGAAGACGGTGAAGAGCGTGACGGAGAAGGCCAGCGTGCCAGTGCGCACCTCGAAGGGGCGGCCCTGCACCGCCCAGTACACGGCGGCCACAGACCAGGCGACGCCCAGGCCCAGGAACACGTTCACTGCGTTGGAGCCGGTCACGTTGCCGATGGACGCGTCGGCGCACTGGTCCTGCAGCGCCGCCACCTTGCTGGCGAACGTGTCTGCGGGGCAGAGACATACAGGTCGGAGGGGCTTTGCGCCGCCACCCACAGGGGCGGGCATCCGCCTGCCCCCTCCCAGCCTTTCCCCGTCGCCTGCTTTCTGCGGGCAGTGTGGGCTCAAGACCCCTGACCCCCACCCAAGAGGCAAAGTCCATCACCACCTCTAGGCCTGCTCGCCACTGGAACCGCTGCCGGCTTTCTATGGGACCCGCCGCCTGCTTTCTGTGGGATTCATTCTCTTCTGTGGGACTCACTGCCTGATTTCTCTTTTTTTCCTCCGAGACGGAGTTTTGCTCTGTCACCCAGGCTGGAGTGCAGTGGCGTGATCTCAGCTCACTGCAACTTCCGCCTCCCAGGTTCAAGCGATTCTCTTGCTGGAGCCTCTGAGTAGCTGGGATTACAGGTGCCCACCACTCCCTGCTAAGATTTTGTGTTTTTAGTAGAGACGGGGTTTCACCATGTTGGCCAGGCTGGTCTCGAACTCCTGATCTGAGGTGATCCACTCGCCTCGGTCTCTCAAAGTGCTGGGATTACAGGTGTGAGCCACCGCGCCTGGCTATATTTTTTGTTTGTTTTGTTTTGAGACAGGGTCTTGCTCTGTTACCCAGGCTGGAGTACAGTGGTGCGATCATGGCTCACTGCAGCCTCATTTTCCCCAGCTCAGGTGATCCTCCCACCTCAGCCTCCCGAGCAGCTCGGATCACAGGCATGCGCCACCACGTCCAGCTAATTTTTGTATATTTTGTAGAGACGGGGTTTCACCATGTTGCCCGGGCTGGTCTCAAACTCCTGGGCCCAAGCAATCCTGCCCCCGCCTTGGCCTCCCAAAGTGCTGGCGTGAGCCACCACACCCCACCTGCCCCCTCATCTTAGTTAAAACTTTGAGGCTTGGCCAGGCACGGTGGCTCACGCCTGTAATCCCAGCACTTTGGGAGGCCGAGGCGGGCGGATCACGAGGTCAGGAGTTCGAGACCAGCCTGGCCAATATGGTGAAACCCCGTCTCTACTAAAAATGTAAAAATTAGCTGGATGTGGTGGCGCACGCCTGTAGTCTCAGCTGCTCAGGAGGCTGAGACAGAAGAATCGCTTGAACCTGGGAGGCAGAGGTTGCAGTGAGCCGAGATCACAAGATCACTGCACTCCAGCCTGGGCGACAGAGTGAGACTCTGTCCACATCAAAAAAAAAAAAAAAAAAAAAAAAAAAAAAACCAAAAAAACCAACTTTGAGGTTCACTGGCCTGGTTTCTGTCATGTCCCCCAACATAGTTCCATGGACTCTTCTGTCTGGTTTCTTGCGGGATGGGGCATCAACAGCTTGTTTCTATGGAACCCACTGATCGGCTTCTCTGACAGTCCCCTCCGTCTTCCTAGGAACCCCTCTCCCCACAGCTGTCTCTTCCCCACCCTGCCACCTTCTCTCTATGAAATCCTTTGTCTGGTTTCTAGCATTTCCTGCTACCTTAGTTTTATGGGACCTTCTACCTGGGTGCTTTTGGGGAGGATTCAATTCACATCTTGCACCTAGGGGACCCGCTGCCTGGCTTCTATTATGCCCCACCTCCGTATTTCTCTGAGACCCACCACATGGGCGCTGTGTGACTCCACCCACCTCATTTCGGCAGGATCCTGTGTTGCCCCTGCCTGGCTCATCTGAGATCCTACCCCACCAAAGTCTCCCAGGGTGTTACCAGGGATGGAGGTGCCCAGGGCAACGAAGACAACAGCATTGACAGAGTCCTTGAGGCCAACGGTGCAGCCGAAGTGGGAGGCGAGGTCCCCAATGAGGGCGGTGAGCAGGCCGATGACCAGGATGGAGACGCCAAAGCAGGCCCAGCCGTGGCAGTACTCGGTGGGGGGCACACAGGCAAAGAGCACCTTCCAGAACACCGTCAGGAAGTGCATCACGTAGTCAAAGCACGACGGCAGCCGCTCCTCCCGGGACCCGTCCTCCTCCTCCTCCTCGTCCCCTGTGGGCACATGACCCAGCTGGGGCATACACTCAGACTTCCTTCCTTGCCTACAGAGGCCCCATTTTGTCTAACTTCCTGACAGCAAGTTCCATTGAATGAACTTCTTTCCCAGAATCCCTTGCACCTACATGTGGCCAAGTCAACTGCTAAAAACAGTTACTTTCCCAGAATCCCTTGAAGCTAGGAGCTTGATTGGGCCCAGGTGAAAAATATTTACTTTCCCAGAATCCTTTGGATCTAAATATGGCTAAGTCAGCAGTAAAAACAGTTACTTCCATAGAATCCCTTGGAGCTAGGGGCATGACTGACTCCAGGTAAAAAAATTTTACTTTCCCAGAATCCCTTGCACCTAAGTGTGGCCATGTCAGCAGCTAAAAACAGTTACTTTCCCTGCATCCTTTGAAGCTAGGAGTGTGAATGGGCCCAGGTGACAAATATTTATTTTCCCAGAATCCCTTGCACCTAAATGTGGCCAAGTCAGCAGCTAAAACCCATTACTTTCCCAGAATCCCTTGAAGCTAGGAGCATGAATGGACCCAGGTGAAAAATATTTAGTTTCCCGGAACTGCTTGCACCTAAATGTGGCCAAGTCAATGCTAAAAACAGTTACTTTCCCAGAATCCCTTGAAGCTAGAGGAAGCCACATCTGCCCAGCTAAAAATATCCAGTTCCCCAAGACCGTTTGCTGCCAGGGACAGCCATACCCCTAGCTAAAATTATTCATTTTCCCAGAAGCCTTCACAGCTGCTGAAAGCCAGTCCACAGCTAGAAGTATTCACTTCCTCAGATTCACTGCAGCTAACCAGAGCCACAGTCTCCACTAAATGTACTCACTTTCCCAGAATCCCTTGCAGCTAGAGGGCTATATACCCAGCCAAAATTAATCACTTTCCTAGAATCCCTTGAGACTAGCAACAGCTATGGCCTCAGATAAAAATACGGTATTCACTTTCCCAGAATCCCTTGCAGTTGGCAGTTGCCATGTCCCTGGCTAAATACTTGTTTTGCCAGAATTCCTCCTGTGAGTGACTATCTGACCAGTCTGCCAATGAGATATAAACAGAGGGTTTCTGGAAAGCCCTGGCTTTCCTGATATGGGCATTGGGTTACAGATGTGTTTTCTGAGCTTTGTAAATGATGCCTCATGCTTAGAGCTGTATCACCTATCGTGACCTAATTTGACCAGCTTTTGACCTGCAGTGACTTTTTTTTTTTTTTTGAGACAGAGCCTCCCTCCGTTACCGAGGCAGTAGTGTGATCTCAGCTTACTGTAACCTCCGCCTCCTGAGTTCGAGTGATTCTCATGCCTCAGTCTACTGAGTAGCTGGAATCACAGGTGTGCACCACCCCACCTGGCTGATTTTTTTGTATTTTTACTAGAGATGGGATTTCGCCATGTTGGCCAGGCTGGCCTTAAACTCCTGGCCTCAAGTGATCTGCCCTCCTAGGCCTCCCAAAGTTTTGGGATTACAGGTGTCAGCCACTGTGCCCAGCCGACCTGCAGTGGCTTTTATAACCTGAAAGCCCTAAGGCAGTGTTTTGTTTACCTCACCCTAAGCTGATTAGTATAAAGCAATGAATGAGAATCAATGACCACACTTGTGTGTAGCACGCATTACATCTGGAAGGATGCTCATGAGAACGAACGTAGCTCCTGACCAGTCACTGCTGAATGCATCCCTAACTGATGTAAGACATGGCTGAGGTCAGAGCAGGGAGGCCACGCTCTTTGGGAGGGAGGTGGCTGCTATTACTGCATCACTATGTCAGTTGAGGCTTCTGCCTGCCCTGCTTCAAATCCTTCCTTGGTTCTGTACTACCTTCAAACCCAGGCCCACACGCCTAGGCTTGGCATTCTGCAGACTCTGGCCTCAGCTGACTTCCCCAGCTGCTCCCCTCTACAGGGAGGCTCGTGGTTATGCCTGTCACTCTGAAGTCACCTCTCTGGTGTCCAACCCTGGATCCACTGTGTGATCCTGAATCAGTGTCCTCACCTCTCTGCGCTTCTGGGTGCCTATCTGTGATAAATAATTGGACCTGCTTCATGGGAAACTTGTGATGACAGAATGAGTTGGTTCATGTAAAGTGCTGTCAACGGTCTCGGACACCTCCAGCGTTATTACTGTTGTTTCGATTGTTAAGACTGAAGGCCTTTTTTGGTGCCTGGGGGAAATTCAAAGATGCTCCATGCCCAGTCCAGCCCGCAAGGAGCTTACAGTAGGAAGGGAGGTAAAGGAAGTACAAAAGCTCTGCGTGCAAGATGGGACCCGACTCATCTCCTAAGGGAGTGAGGACTACCCTTCTCCCTCACCCCTCCAGCAGCTCTGTGCTCGCACAGCAAAGAACCAAAAGGCACGTGCTGGACAAAGTGCAAAGTGACCAAGCTCTGATCCAGACACTGAGGATACATTAATTAAAATGAGTTCACACAGGAAATAAATTTCCAACCATGCCTGGCACTCAAGACACGATAGGGTCAGCTGGGCACAGTAGCTCACACCTGTAATCCCAGCACTTTGGGAGGCGGATGTGGGCAGATCACTTGAGGTCAGGAGTTCAAGACCAGCCCGGCCAACATGGTGAAACCCCATCTCTACTAAAAATACAAAACTTAGCCAGACATGGTGGTGGGTGCCTGTAATCCCAGCTACTCAGGAGGCTGAGGCAGGAGGATCGCTTGAACCCAGGAGGAGGAGGCTGAGGAGGCTGCAGTGAGCCGAGATCACACCACTACACTCCAGCCTGGACGACAGAGACTACATATCTCAAAAAAAAAAAGACATAATAGGGTCACCGTTGTCATAATCAGGATTATTATTACTGTTATTATTATTGTTATGTTGTTATTCTTCCTCCACTCCGATCTAATCACCTGATCTAACCACCTGGTTTCTATAAACCCACAGCGCGATGTACGCTGGGTCTCTACGACCACCACCTCACACCTCGTTTCAGTTCCGCCTCATCCTCCGTCTCCACTAAGTCCCCAGAGGAAATGCTCCGAAGCTCAAAGAGCCCCTTGCCATCTCCCCATTGTTCGTGGAATGAACCTCAAAGGAGCCTCTGCAGGGTCCGTCTCCTGCTAGTTTCTTTTCTTCGTTTTTTTTTTTTGTTTTTTTTTTAGACGGAATTTCGCTTTGTTGCCCAGGCTGGAGTGCAATGGTGCTATCTCGGCTCACCGCAACCTCTGCCTCCCAGGTTCAAGCGATTCTCCTGCCTCAGCCTCCTGAGTACCTAGGATTACAGGCGCAGGCCACCATGCCCGGCTAATTTTGTATTTTTAGTAGAGACGGGGTTTCTCCATGTTGGTCAGGCTGGTCTCGAACTCCTGACCTCAGGTGATCCACCTGCCTCGGCCTCCCAAAGTGCTGGGATTACAGGCGTGAGCCACCGCACCCAGCCTCTACTGCTAGTGTCTACAGCCTCTACCCACACCCTCTCCACTTTCCTCCCACAAGCTCTCTCTAGCCCCAGGGGCTTCCCCCATTCAAAACCCTCCATGGCTCCCCAGTGTGTTCAAATGCCACCCAAGCTCCCTACTGTGCTCCACAAGGAGCAGTGTGGAAATGTGCTGATTTCCAGCCTCATCCTGGTACCTCTTCCTCCCGCCCAACACCAGGCACCCACCCAAAAAATGTGCCATAATCTCGCACACTCCAGGGCTTCTGTGCTTGGCTCTCCCTCTGCCTGAAACACTCTCCCTGTCTTCTCCCTCCTCCTGGCTGACATCTTTTCCCATTTGAAGACTCAGCTGGGAAGCCACCCCCTCCAGGAAGCCCTCCCTGACTTTCAGGCTGGGTTAGGAACCGCATCAGGGCTTTCCTCCGGGTCTCCCATCCCAGCCCTGCCTACTCTGGGTTGTCTCTGTCTTGTGATATGTCTGTCTCCTGCACTGGGCTGTAAGCTCCATGACAGGGCCAGAAATCACTTCTGTGTCCCTGGCAATGTCTCACATAGGGTCGGGCCCAGAAGATCCCTCAGAAGTATGTCAGAAGAATGTGGCTTCAGAGGGAGATGCCACTTTGTTTCTACTGGGCAAACAGTCTGGTGTTTCTAGGACTGCTGCCTTGTATTTTCCCATCCCCTTAAGCCTGGTTTCTTTGGATCCTGCTCGCCCAGTTTCTTTGCAACCACAATTCCATGTACGCCTTCAGTCCCCAAGAGCTGGGGCCTTAACCCTGATGTTATGTAAGAGATTGAAGCCCTGAGCTCTGACCTCGGGCCTTTTCTGGACTCCCTGTGGGACTTCAGGCCACTCCCTCCTCTGTCTCTGAGCCTCAGTCTCCCCAATCCATATCACAAAGGGCCAGTGTTGGCTTCCAAGACCATCCGTGGGTACAAGTGTCGTAGTGTTTCTAGCCACAAGGGGGCAGTGTGGGCCTGTCTGAGGCCAAGGAGGGTGGTGACCCGAGCAGGTGGGAAAGAGCTCGGTGCCCTGGCGACTGTCTCCAGGGCAACGGAGGAACCCAGGCTCTCTCTGGGGTGGCCACGCCATTTAATCTGTTCCCACCCTCCTGATGCCTGACGCTGGGAGAAAGCCCAGGCTGGGAACCCTCCCGGTTCAGCCCAGAGCCAAACACAAACCCTCCCAGCCGCTCCAGCCACCGCCTCTCCCTTCTCTGCCCTTTCTGTATCCTCATCTACCTGCCTCTCCCTCTCCCCGGCCCATTTCAGTTTGCACCGTTCCTTCTGTCTCATGTCTTCTCCATGTCTCTCTGATTCTCCCTGTGTATTTCTGTGTGTCTGTCTCTCCTGCTTGTATTTTTTTATAGAGACAGGGTCTTGCTCTGTTGCCCAGGCTGGAGTGCAGAGGCACGATCATGGCTCATTGCAGCCTCAAACTCCTGGCCTCAAGCAATCCTCCCGCTTCACCCTCCCAAAGCGCCGAGATTCCAGGCATGAGCCACCGCGCCCGGCCTGTTTCTTTATCTTTGTGCCTGTCTCTCCATTCATTTCTCCCCCTTTCCCTGTGTCTCTGTCTCTCCATCTTTCTCTCTTCTTTCTCCTCCCTCCCCACTTACCTGCGCTCACCGTAATTGCCTCTAAAAACTGCTCCCTCCATGAATGGGTCCCAATTACCAAGGCCAAGTTCGTTTTCTTGATGAGTTTATCCACCGTGTTCTGGGGACGAGAGGGTGGGGGAGAGGTCACTGCCCCTGAGCGAACCAGGGAAGCTCCATGTTGGGTCCTGGGTCGGGGGCTCACAGCCTGTGCCCAGGGGTCCTCAACTTTCCACACCCCGGTTCTGAAGGCAAGCAAGGAAAAGGGAGGCATGTGCTGTCCGTGGTCCTGACGTGGGACCCTTCTTTGGCCTGATCTTAGGAACCTTGTGGCTCCCCGCTTTCCGGACCCTCCCCAAGGAAATGAACCAGGCTGGACTCCAGGAAGGTGAGGCCCCGGAAAATCACCTTAAAATCATATGACTCCTCGATGATGACCTCCAGCCGGCAGTTTTCCCCAAGAACTGGCTTGCCCATCTCTGCTATCCTCCGAGCCTCCTCCTCCTCGGCTGTTAGCTTCCTGTCCCCATCCCCTGCAGCATGAGGGATGGGGGTTAGACTCCTGGGAGACCTACCTAATTGGGCCTGTGACGCCTTTACTACCTGTCCCCATAGTTAGAGAAAGCCTATCTGTTCTCCTCTGGGAAGCTCCTTGGTGACTCCTCCCAGCCTCCCACCTGACCAGCGTCTCCTTCAACCCTGAGGTCCAGCTCCCAAGGGTTGGTTCATGATCTTTAGTTGGTGGGCTCTGGGGTTCGTATGGTGGAGGCTGTGAGACCTTAGGCAATGCCTGAGCCTCTCTGTGCCTTAGTTTTCATACCTGTTAAACGGGCACAATAATTAGTACCTACCTCATGGGGTGGTTGTGAGACTTAAATGAGTTAATTCGTGTGAAGTGCTTAGAACAGTGCCTGGCACACAATAAATATTCAATACATGTTACTATCTTTATTATTATCACCAACATTATCATCATCGTTGCCACCCTGATAGGGGAGGCCTGGTCTCTACATCCAGTTTCTGGAAACATCCTAGAGTGTGGCTGACGTGGTAAGGAAAGGGGAGGACATCCGATTTTGGCACAAATCTTGGAACCAGACCCACCTACATCCTGGTCCTGAGCTCGCTTCTCTCCCCAAAGTATGCTGACCCCTGACTCCAAGCCCAGCAGCAGCCCAACCCTAATTCTGGTCCCTAACTCTGAGCTGGACTCTCACCGTGGCCCCAAATGGAAGCCTGTCATCAACACTGACTCCAAACCCCAACCCTCAGCCCTGGATCTGACCTCAGCACAACCCTAGCCCTAAACCCTAATCCCGACTCTAACATTCACCATAACCTGGAGCATCAATAACCCCAAGCCAAATCCCACACTCTATCTCCAGATCTAACTCCAGTCCTACACCTGACCTCAAACCTCAGTCCCAACTCCCAACTCTGACACCATCACTCATGAGGAGCTTGACCACATGGCAGAAGCTGAAGTGTGTTCACCTGAACCTGTTTCCTCTCCTTCCTGGGCAAAGAGCTGAACTACATTTCCCAGCCTCCCTTGCAGCTGGGCGTGGCCATGGCCTGAGTTATGGACACTAGAATGTGGGCAGAAGTGATGGTCAGTCCCTCCGGGCTTAGCCCCCGAAAACCTCCCATGTGAGCCTCGAAACTCTCTTGCCCTGTTCACCAGCAGCAAACCCAGCCACAATGCCAAAGCTCCCTGGCACAGTGGAGTCACAAGATGGAATGGCCACATGGCAGAAGAAAGCCACCCACCAACTAGGAACACTCTCGTAAAACTTTGCCTGAGAGGCCAGGTACAGTGGCTCATGCCTGTAATCCCAGCACTTTAGGAGGCCAAGGCAGGTGGATCACCTGAGGTCAGGAGTTCGAGACCAGCCTGGCCAACATGGTGAAACCCCATCTCTACTAAAAAATACAAAAAAATTAGCTAGGTGTGGTGGCAGGTGCCTGTAATCCCAGCTACTCGGGAGGCTGAGGCAGGAGAATCTCTTGAACCCAGGGGGTGGAGGTTGCCATGAGCCGAGATCGCACCATTGCACTCTAGCTTGGGCAACGAGAGCGAAACTCCGTCTCACAAAGACAAACAAAGAAACAAAAAACAACTTTGCCTGAGCAAGAAATAACTTTTTTTCTCTCTTCTCCCTCCTTCCTTCCTTCCTTCCTTCCTTCCTTCCTTCCTTCCTTCCTTCCCTCCCTCCCTCCCTCCCTCCCTCTCTCTCTTTCTTACTTTTCTGAGATGGAGTCTTGCTCTGTCACCCAGGCTGGAGTGCAGTGGCACAATCTCGGCTCATTGCAACCTCCACTTTCCAGGATCAAGTGATTCTCCTGCCTTAGGCTCCTGAGTAGGTGGGATCACAGGTGCCCACCACCATGCCCGGCTAATTTTTGTATTTTTAGTAGAGACAGGGTTTCACCATGTTGGTTAGGCTGGTCTTGAACTCCTGACCTTAAGTGATCCGCCCGCCTGGGCCTCTCAAAGTGCTGGGATTACAGGCATGAGGCATTGTGCCCAGTCAATAAATAACTTTTATTGTGTTAAGCCCCTGGGACTTGTGGGTCAGTTTGTTATAGCAGCTTATATTGCTTCCTCCAACGAATACAATCTTTAATCTAACTCTAATCCTAACCACGGATCCCAATTCTGATCTTGACTCCAAAATGACTTTGTCCATCTCCAAGCCACTGACCTTAGCCCTAACTCTTACTCCAATCTCTGACCTTGGCCCCAATTCTAACCTAAATTCCTCAAACTCTATTACTCACCTCAAAGTCCAACTTTAGCTTTGACCTAAATCTGACTCTAATTCTAATCTGATCCCACCAGCAGGAAAGAACCTCCACTGTGACTCTCACCTTAACACGGTCCTAACCCCGATCTCCAATCCAAACCCCACCTCACTCCTAATCAACCCCAAACTGGATTCTCTCTGACCTCACTCTCACAAACCCAGATCTGACTGTATGACTTACAACCCTGATTACAGACATAATCTTTTTTTTTTCTTTTGAGATGGAGTCTTGCTCTGTTGCCCAGGCTGGAGTGCAGTGGCACAATCTTGGCTCACTGCAACCTCTGCCTGCCGGGTTCAAGCGATTCTCCTGCCTCAGCCTCCCAAGCAGCTGGGATTCCAGATGCCTGTTATCACACTCAGCTAATTTTTTTTTTTATTTGAGGCAGAGTTTCGTTCTTGTTCCCCAGCGTGGAGTGCAATGGCGCGATCTCAGCTCACCACAACCTCCACCTCCCGGGTTCGAGCGATTCTCCTGCCTCAGCCTCCTGAGTAGCTGGAATTACAGTCGTGTGCCATCAGGCCTGGCTAATTTTGTATTTTTAATAGAGACAGAGTTTCACCACGTTGGTCAGGCTGCTCTCTAACTCCTGACCTCTGGTGATCCACTCTCCTCGGCCTCCCAAAGTGCTAGGATTATAGGTGTGAGCCACCGCACCTGGCCTCACCCAGGTAATTTTTGTATCTTTACAAGAGATGGGGTTTCACCATGTTACAGACATAATCTTGACCTCCAAAATGCTAACTGTAATCCCAAACTCATACAGGCACCACCAACTCTCAGGCCAGACCCCACTGTCCCCCAGCCCTGAATCTGCCTTTATCTCACCTCCAATCTGCCTCAAACCCAACCTGGAAGAGTAGCTTTGGGGCTGGGACCCTCCCCCAGGCCCTCTTCCAGTGGCTCCTCCCCACTCAGAGCCCAGAGGTGACTTCACTCACCTTGATTGAGTAGCAGAGCTGGGGAGAGACAGAGACAGGCAGACAGTGAGATCAGTTCCCCACGAAGCTCAGGTCCACGAGCTTTAAGGAGTGCCTGCAATTGAGCCCCTGAAAGTCCCCCGACCCTGGACCCCTTACTTCTCCCACAGCCCACTGGTCACCCCTCACCTGAAATCCCTCGCTTAAGCCATTGGGGCTGGCCCAGCTCAATGAAGAAATTATCCTTTTTCTCATATTCCTCGTCATCAACTATCTTCACCTGAAGAGTTTTCCTGTGCAGGGGGCAAGGGGGAGGCAGAACACTCACTGTAAGGCCCCCTCCCCAGACTCACCAGGCAACCCTCCTGGCAGCCACCCAGTTTTCCAAGCACCTCCTCTGTCCCAGACTCCACAATCTCATTTACTTCTCACCACCACGCAGGGAGGAAGGCTCTATTATCATCCCCATTTGACAGAAACAAAACCAGGCACTGGTGAGGAAGCTGAGTCTGATTAAAGTAAAGCATTCTGGGTGCGGTGGCTCATGCCTCTTATCCCAGAACTTTAGGAGGCTGAGGAGGGAGGGTTGCTTGAGGCCAGGAGTTCAAGACCAGCCTGGGCAATATATTGAGATCCCATCTCTATTTGTATTAAAGAATTTATTTTTAAAAATAGGCCGGGCACGGTGGCTCACGCCTGTAATCCCAGCACTTTGGGAGGCCGAGGCGGGCGGATCACGAGGTCAAGAGATCGAGACCATCCTGTCCAACATGGTGAAACTCTCTACTAAAAATACAAAAATTAGCTGGGTGTGGTGACACATGCCTGTAACCCCAGCTACCTGGGAGGCTGAGGCAGGAGAATTGCTTGAACCTGGGAGGTGGAGGTTGCAGTGAGCTGAGATCATGCCACTGCACTCCAGCCTGGCAACAGAGCGAGACACCATCTCAAAAAATAATAATAATAATAAAAAAAAGCAAAGCGGTATGAGCTCATGGTTGAGACAGGATTTGAACTTACAACTGTCAGAATCCAAACTGTTAACCCCTGCACTCCAGCCCAGCCACTATGATCTCCTACCTAGATTACTAGTTGCCTGCTAAACAATCCCATGCTTCAGCCTCACCGCCCACAGTCTGTTCTTTCAAGAGCAGCCAGAGTGATCCTGATAGAACCAAAGTCAGACCGCGTTCCTCCCCTGTGCAAAACATTTGCAAGGCTCCTATCTCTCACAGAATGAAAGTCAAAGTCCTTAGAATGGCCCACAAGACCCCCTGCAATCTAGCACTCATTCCCTTTCTGGCCTCCTTGCTATTCCTTGAACAAGCCAGGCCTGCTCATGCCTCAGGGCTTTTGCACTGGCTGTTCCCTCTGCCTAGAACACTCTTCCCCCAGGCTCCCTTCCTCAGTTCTTCATTCAAACTTCACCTTCTCAATGAGGCCCACTTCTTCCATCTTATTTAATAGTGAAATCCCTCAATGCTCCCCCTCCAGCACTCCCTTATACTGCTCTGTTGTCTTTCTTTTTAATGTATTTATTATTATTTTTGGAGACAAGATCTTGCTGTGTCACCCAGGTTGGAGTGCAGTGGTGTAATCATAGCTCGATGCAGCCTCAAAGTCCTGGGATCAAGCGATCCTCCTGCCTCAGCCTCTCATGTAGCTGGGACTACAGGTATACACCACCATGCTCAGTTAATTTTTTATTTTTTGTAGAGATGGGGTCTCACCACATTGCCCAGGCTGGTCTTGAACTCCTGCCCTCAAGTGATCCTCCCATCTTGGCCTCCCAAAGTGCTGGGATTACAGATGTGAGCCATGGCACCTGGCCTGTCTTTTTTAAATATCACCTTCTAACACCCTCTAACATTTATTTAGTTTATTGTTCGTCATTTACCATTTGCTTCCCCATCTTTAAATTTAAGTTCCCCCAGGTAAGTTCATTTATGTTTTTTGTTTTATCTCCAACACCCAGAACAGTCCCTGGCATGAAGCACACCCTCCATGCATATTTTGCTAACTCCAATCCTTCAGCACAGAAAACCCTCAGCTTCCTGCTCTCTGTCCCAACCAGATTTGGAGAGTTAACCAAGTGCTGATGCTAATTGATTTTCTCAGCATCTCTGCTCCTATGGTAACCAGGGGGTGGCAGGAAACAGCCAGAAGTTACCTGTCACCTTCAGGCACACAACCCACGCCCCTCGACCCCAAAGACCCACAAACCCAGAATGCCCACAGCTTTGCCACTGGCAACTCTTTAGGCTGTAGGAACCATGTAGTCCCACAAGGCCTGGCCCCAGAACCCAGAAACACAAACACCCAGCCCACACAGTCACCCAATCGAGGAAGCACAGCCGATCACACCGCCCACACCCACACGCCATCACACCCTACAGCCATTCCCACTGCAGTGGCAAGACTGCATGGACCAGATGCCCGTCAGTTAGCACGACTCCCCCACCACAGCCTTGGCGACATCGCCACCCTGCAGCCCCTCACTGTGGTACCACGTAGACGCTCCTACCTTGTATCTAACTCCTGACGCCTCTTGGTGTCTCTGTTTACTTCCTTCAGTGCCTCTCTGCATCTCTGTCCCTACATTTTCCATCTTCTTTTCTCTCTCTGCCTCTCTCAGCTTCTCTGGGTCTATCTCTCCATCTCTGACTCTGTCTCTCTGACTCTCCAGCAGTCTCTCTCTCTGACTCTGACTCTCTCCGTTCTCTGTCTCAGTCTCTTCTCATCTCTCTGCTCTCCCTTTTTTTGAAACAAAGTCTCGCTCTGTTGCCCAGGCTGGAGTGCAGTGGCATAATCATGGCTCACTGCAGCCTTGATCTCCAGGGCTCAAGCAATTCTCCCACCTCAGCCTCCTAAGTAGCTGGAAATATAAGCGTGTGCCACCACACCTGGCTACTTTTAAATTTTTTATAGAGACAGGATCTCACTATGTTGCCCAGGCTGGTCTTGAATTCCTGGCCTCAAGTGATCCTCCCACCTTGGCCTCCCCAGTGCTGGGGTTACAGGTGTGAGCCACAGCACCTGGCCCGCCCTTCTTTATCTGGATTCTTCTCTCCCTGTCTCTGTCTTTCAGAGTCTAAAGAATGGAGTAACAAAAGTCAACACACTTCAAGCAGAAGAGTTTCAATCACGCAGTCATTCAAAAGACGCATCTCAACACACAAACACGCACAAGACACAGCGACACCCGCGCAAGGACAGGCGCACACAAGACGGCCATGTGGGGACATCCGCCCACCTCCACCCTCCTGGTTTCAGGATATTTTCAATTTTCTGTGGGTGGAAAGAAAGGGCCGCCCCCGACCTCGGCGTGGGCTGTGAGCTGTCCGCGGTGCTGAAATGCTGGGGCCGGCGAGGAGGGAGGGTCTCCCGAGACATGCTCCTCACACACCCTGACACACACAGACAGCTGCTGACACAGTGACATGCTGACAGGGTGACACACACACCTCTGTCGCTCACTCTTGCAGACACGCTGCGATCCGCTGACACACAGTGACTGACGTGCAGTGACAGGCACGTCAACTGCGCCTGGCAGGCGCACCCTCAGGGGACCCAGATGCAGGAGAAACCCAGCGCGCAGGAAACAGCAAGAGGGACTCGAGCTAGACCAAGGCAGGACTTCCTGAGATCAAAGGAAGCAGATTTCTTCCCCAGCCTGCCCCCTTGTTTCCTGAAAACTCCACTCTCCTGCCCTTCTCCCCTGCCAGTCTCTGATCTCAGACCCAGTCTCCTCATCCTGTCTCTCACTGACCCAAACTCCCTTTTCTCTCTGCAGCATCGTGAGAACCTCTCCTTCCCTGGGTCAGTCTCTCTCCTCCATGAGTGTCTTTATCGCCTCTCCATCTCTCTGCCTTTCAGTCTCCCTCCATCTCAGCTTTCAATATCCACCTCTCTCCCTCTCTTGAAGCATCTCTGTCTCTGTGTCTCTTCCTTTTTTTCGGGGGGTGGGGGGGTGGGTGGGAGATGGAGTTTCGCTCTTGTTGCCCAGGCCAGAGTGCAATGGCGTGATCTCGGCTCACAACAACCTTCGCCTGCTGGGTTCAAGCGATTCTCCTGTCTCAGCCTCCCGAGTAGCTGGGATTACAGGTGCATGCCACCACGCCTGGCTAATTTTTGTATTTTTAGTAGAGACGGGGTTTCATCATATTGGTCAGGCTGGTCTCGAACTCCTGACCTCAGATGATCCACCCGTGTTGGCCTCCCAAAGTGCTGAGATTACAGGCATGAGCCACCGCGCCCGACCTCTAAGTTCCTGTCTTTCTGTGTCTCTCTCTGTTCTGTCTCTGTTTCTCTCTCCAGTTCTGTTATTCTGTCTTCAGCTTTCCCTGTGTCTATCTCTGTGTCTCTGTCTCTGTGTCTCTCATGCTCTCCCTGCCACCCCATCTCTGGGTGTCTCTCCTCCATCTCCAGCCCAGCTGCTTCAAAGCGCCTCTAATTAGTGCCTGCCCATCAGAGGAAGGAAGAGTTTCCCTAAACACTAATTAGCCTCCTGTTCTCTGTCTTCTGAAGCCACAGCTGGGAGCTTGTGGGGGTGGGGGACAGAGGGTGTCCCAGCCTGGGGAAGCCGTGTGGGGGAGGACAGGGCCGTAAGGTTGCAGCAGCAGGAGGGAAGCAGGTTGGATTATAAGAAGGACCGGAAAAAGCAGAAAGAAAACTCTCCATTCCCCCATCTCTTGGTGTGAGAGAGGGGTCTGGGATGGTGCCTCTCGCAGCCCCCAACCCAAGTTCTCAACAACCCTCAGACAGAGACCAAGCCAGACAGAGAGAGAGAAGGAAAGGTGTGGAGTGTGCCTGAAATATAAGCTGAGTCAGAGAGCGAGGTGCTGGGGACAGACAGCCGCAGATGAACAGAGACGCAGAGACCCAGAGAGAGACAGCCCAGGGAGTGAGAGATGCAGAGATGCAGAGGGAGAGACGGAGAGACAGCGAGAGCAGTGAGAAGCTGAGTGCTGCCCGAGGCGGAAGCGCAGAGGCTGGGAGGAGGAGGGAGGGGGAGCGCGGTGGGGACTCCGCTTGAGTAGGAGGCGCGTGGGCGGCACGGAGGAGGGAGACAGACGGGCATGCGGGGGCGGAAGAGAGCGGGCAGAGGAGGGGCAGGCGCTGCCTGCATCCTGGGCAGGGGGGTGGGGGAATGTGAGGCTTCAGGTACACATTGGGGGACACTCGGTCACCTGTGTAAGGGGTGGCCAGGGATCTGGGCGTGAGAACAGCCCTGACTTAATAATTTAGTGTACGTGTCCGTGATTTTATGTGTGTCTGCGTGTTTTTTTTTTCTTTTTTTGAGACAGGGTCTCACTGTGTCGCCCAGGCTGGAGTGCAGTGGGTGATCACAGCTCATTACAGCACCTAACTCGTGGGCTCAAGCCATCTTCCTGCTTTGGCTTCCCAAGTAGCTGGGACTACAAGTGCACACCACCATGCCCAGCTAATTTTAAACAATTTTTAGCAGAGTAGAGGCTGATCTCCAACTCCAAGGCTCAAGCCATCCTCCCGCCTCAGTTTCCTAAAGTGCTGGCACTACAGGCATGCGCCACCACTAATTAGAAAATTTATTTTTAGAGTAGGAGTCTTGCTATGTTGCCCAGGTTGCTCTCAAACTCCTGGCCTCAAATGATCCTCCTGCTTCGTCCTCCCAAAGCGCTGGGATTACAGGTGTTGACCACCACGCCTGGCCCTGCCGTGTGTGTCTATGTGTGTGTGGTGCGTATAAATGGCTTTGTGTCCAATCTGTAAACGTCTGTCTACATGTGTGTGTCTGAGTGTATCCAGCCAGCCCACCTCCCCAGACCCCATTTTCCTAAATCCCAGCTCTCAGGCTCCCCAGTGTCTCCCCAGGCCCTGCCCTGCCTTCCCAGGCCCCCAGATTCCGGCACCATCTTTTCCCAAATCCTCGCCCAGATTCGCGTTAGGTGCCCCGCTATTTCCCCAGGTTCTTCCTCATATCCAGAAGCCCCACCCCTTCCCTAGCTCCGCGCCCCCAGGCCCCACCCATCTTGTTAGGCCCCGCCTGCTTCCGCAGCCCACATCCATTTTCCCATTTCCTGATGTCGCATGTCCAAACCCAGACCCCACCCATCGCCCTGGACCCGCCCCTTCTCCACAGCCACCGACAGCGTCTCATCTCCACAGGCCTCTCCCCACATCTCCCTGGGCACTCTTCTTCAGGACACACTCCACGAGCTACCAATTAAGGCCCCACACCTCTCTCCCCAGGCCCCGTCCCATCTCTCCTCACCTCGTCCACCCTTCCTCCTTGGGGCCCTCTTCTCACCTGTCCGGCCGCCCTTCTAGGCCTCGCCTCTTCATTTCACAGTCACAACCCCACCAGGCCCCGCCCACGTGGTAGACACAGCACACCTAGGCCCCGCCCCTCCCGAGGCCAAGCCCACTTTGGAGAACGATTCACTCAGGCCTCTACCCTCCTGAGGGCCCAGCTGTTCAGTGAAGCCCCGCCCATGTCGTGGGCATGGGTCACAGGCCCCGCCCACGTTGCGGGCACGGCCACGCAGGCCCTCCCCTCCCGAGGCCCAACCAAGACCCGCCCACTATGTGGGCATGGCTCACCCAGGCCCTGCCCCTGAGCCCCATCAGGCCTCGCCCATTCCGAAGCCCCGCCCCTCCCCGGGCCGCCTCGGGCGTGCTCACATGGTCTCGTCGTCGCCAAACTCCAGCTCTCCGCACGCGTCCTCGTAGTGCACGCCGCCGCCGCGCGCCGTGCCGTCCACCGTGCGGTAGGGAAGGCGCACGGTGCCGCGCGCGCCCGAGCTGCGTACGACGCGCACGTCCACGGTGCCCATGCACTCGCTCACGTGCAGCAGGCGGTCCTGGAAGGAGAAGATGCCTGCGTGGTCGTCGTCCAGGATGGTGACGGTGGCCAGCAGCGGCGCCACCAGCCGCCCCTTGGGCCGCCCGCCGCCGTCCGGCTCGAACATGCCCTGCGCGTCGCCCACGCGCAGGTTCAGCAGCCGCACGAAGAAATGCTCGTCCTCCTCGAAGATGTCGTCGTCGATGATGCCGATGCGCAGCTCCTTCTGCGTCTCGCCTGGTTTGAACACCAGCGTGCCCTCGCTGCGGCGGGGTGGGGAGGGGGAAGAGCGGGGTGAGGGTCGGTCATCGGCTGTGTGTTGTACGGGGGGAGTCTGGACGTGCTTCCCAGAGGAGGGGCAGGTGCCACAGAAGAACTCCCAAGTATGAGGGTCGACAGGCATTAAACAAGTAATACTGAGGGTGAATCGGGGTGGGCGTCCTGGAGGAAGGGCTGCAGAGCGGGAACAAGACAGGTGGGCCCCTCCCCGCGTGGAACTCGTGAGGAGCAGAAGGTGGGAATTAAACAGGTAATGATAAGGTTGAGATCAGGGCAGGCTTCCTGGAGGAGGCATTAGCAGGTGGGCATACTCCAGGCAGAAGGAACAGCACATGCAAAGTCCAAGAGTTGAGAGGGAGGCTGGGGTGTTCTACATCCCTGCTTCTCAAACCTTCATGTGCATATGAATCCCCTGGTTGATCTTGTGAAAATGCAGATTCTGGTTTAGAAGCTCCCGGGTTTCTAGAATCGCATTTCTAACGAGCTCCAGGGGATGTCCTGGTCACATTTTAAGTGGCAGGGATATAGGACCCAGAAAGGACTCTGTCATTCCTCTGATAAAAACCCTTCCCAGATGCCCCCAAGAGGAAGTCCATACACCTTAACTTGGCATCATTCATTCATTCAACAAACACTCCCAAGGGCACCCGTTCTGTGCCTTGTGCCGAGTGGTGCTGGGGACACAGCAGTAACCAGGCCCTGTCCTCACAGGGTTCACAGCCCCATGGGAGAGCCATATCACCATGACAGTTGCACATTTAATGATTTAATTACGGTTCATTCATTCAACAGATAACTGACCGTTGTGTGCCAGGCATTGTTTTAAGTGTTGGGGGAACGGCAGCAATAAGAAGCTTTGAGATTCTGTTTTAGTGCAGAAGAATGAACAATAAACAAACACAGGATGTCAGGTGGTGATGGTGCTATGGAGAGAAACAGGAGGGTAGGGAGTGAGGAGAGGGAGCTGTTGGCATGGTCAAGAAAGCCTTTTGGAGGAGGTAACATTTGAGCAGAGACCTGAAGGAGGGGAGGGAGTGAGCCATAGGGAGGATGCCTGGAAAAGAGTTTTTTGTTGTGTTTTGTTTTGTTTTTTTGAGACAGAGTCTCGCTGTCATCCAGACTGGAGTGCAGTGTCTCCATCTTGGCTCACTGCAACCTCCCCTCCCGGGTTCAAGGGATTCTCCCACCTCAGCCTCCCGAGCAGCTGGGACTACAGGCGCCTGCCACCATGCCTGGCTAATTTTGTGTACTTTTTTGTAGAGACAGGGTTTCATCGTGTTGGCCAGGCTGGTCTCGAACTCCTGACCTCAAAAGATCCGCCTGTCTTGGCTTCCCAAAGTGCTGGGATTAGAGGCGTGAGCAACCGTGCCTGGCCAAAAAGAGTATTTTTGGTAAAGGGAACAGGCAATGTGAATGCTCTGACCTGGGACTGGACAGCCGGACAGGGGACAGGATCTGACTTAGGGACAGGTCACCTCTTCGAGGAACTGCAGGGAGACCAGCATGATGACAGCAGAGGGAGCCAGGACGAGAGGGTGGGAGATGACATCACAGTGGGAACAGAGGCAGATCTCCTAGGGCCTGGGTGGGCCACGGTGAAGACTTCTGCGTTTACCCTGAGTGAGGAAGGAGCCCTGTGAAGCTTCCGAGCAAAGGAGGGACGTTCCGAGCAGAGGAGGGACACGAGCTGGCTTGGTGTTAAAAGAGTAACAGTTGTGTAAATCTCTGAAACACCCATAAGATACTCTGTAATGGGGGGAGCCGGGGAGGGAACAAGGCAGTGACATTAGATTAGTCAGAGTGAAATTCTGAGGGGTCATGGAGTAAGTGGGCTCTTCCTGGCAGGGCTGCAGACATCAGCGTGACTCTGGGATGTTAAGAAATCTTGAAAATCTATCATTTCCCCCAGTCCCTCCTACTGTACATGTAAGGGGCTCAGCACCATCTCTGAACCCTGCTATGTGATCCATATGCATTCACTATCACTTTCATATTAAAGGGGTGGGGCCGGGCGCGGTGGCTCACGCCTGTAATACCAACACTTTGGGAGGCTGAAGTGAATGGATGACTTGAGGTCAGGAGTTCAAGGCCAGCCTGGCCAACACAGTGAAAACCCGTTTCTACTAAAAATACAAAAATTAGTGGGGTGTAGCAGTGCATGCCTGTAGTCCCAGCTACTCTGGAGGCTGAGGCATGAGAATTGTTTGAACTGGGGAGGTGGAGGTTGCAGTGAGCCAAGATCACGTCACTGCACTCCAGTCTGGGTGACAGAGCAAGACTCCGTCTCAAAAAGGTGGGGGCGGGGAGTCGGGCTCCAGTTTTCCAGCTCTGTGGGAGGAAGAGAGGGACCCCAAGGTTCTGGCAAGAGGTAGGGGGCATAGAACCTGGTGAAAAGACCTGCAGTGGAGGGATGAGGGAGTCCCTCAGCTCAGGATTCACTGTCCATGGTGATGGAGCACCCAGGAGGATGGGCTGACCTGCTTCAAGCCCAGTTTGGCCGCCATGCCAGCTGTGTGATCTTGGGCGGTCAGGATTCTGCAGTCCTCTGAGCCTTGGTTTCCTTATCTGTGGAATGGGCTAATAATAGTGTTTACCTCCTGGCGCTGTGGTGAGGACTGAATTGATACAGGGGAAGCACCCGGAGGCACAGTTAGCTAGTGATATCCACATATTAATATTATAATCTTAGAGTCCTAAAAGTCATGGGATATGAGACATTTACATGTAAGGGATAAAGGGATCAGTAAAATGTGGAGATTGTAGCACTATCTTTTTTTTTTTTTTTTTTTTTTTTCTGAGACGGAGTCACCCTGTCGCCCAGGCTGGAGTGCAGTGGCACGATCTCGGCTCGCTGCAACCTCCGCCTCTTGGGTTCAGGCGATTCTTCTGCCTCAGCCTTCCAAGTAGCTGGGATTACAGATGTGTGCCACCATGCCTGGCTAATTTTTTGTATCTTTAGTAGAGATGGGGTTTCACCATGTTGGCCAGGCTGGTCTCAAACTCCTGACCTCGTGATCTGCCAGCCTCGGCCTCCCAAAGTGCTGGGATTACAGGCATAAGCCACCGCGCCCAGACCTTTGTTTTTGTTTTTGTTTGAGACAGGGTCTTGTTCTGTCATCCAGGCTGGAGTGCAGTTGCACAATCCCAGCTCACTGCAGCCTCGACTTCCTGGGCTTAAGCAGCCCTCCTGCCTCAGCCTCTCGAGCAGCTGGGACTACAGGCTCGTGCCACCACACCTGGCTAATTTTTATACTTTTGGTAGACATGGGGTTTTGCCATGTTGCCCAGGCTGGTCTTGAACTCCTGGGCTCAAGCAATCTGCTGGCCTTGGGCTCCCAAAGTGCTGGGATTGCAGGCATGATCCACTGCATACATCCTGTAGCATCATCTTTGCCAAACAATTAATCCAAAGATTTAGCAACATCTTTACCAAACAATTAAACTGGGCATCACAGTAATGGACGAGTGGACATCATGTTCCTCCTGATACAATGCACCCAGGGGGATAGAGCATCGCTTCCATGGGATTCCTGCCAAAAGTGCAGGACTCCAATCATCAGGAAGCAGTAGACAAACCCAGATTGAGAATCATTCTAGTGACTGGCCTATCATCTTCAAAAGCATCAGGTCACAAAAGTCAAGGCTGAGAAACTGATCCAGACTGAAGGAGACTAAAGAGATTTGACAGGGAAATGCAATGTATGGTTCTGGATCAAATGGGAAGAGAGGGCAGGAGTGAAAATACAGCTACCAAGGATATTACAGGGATGACTGGGGAAATGGAAACACGGGCTGTGCATCACTCAATTGACGTTGAGTTAACAGTATCAATTCAGTGTTAGATTTCTTGAGTGAGATCATAGTATTGTGATTAGGTAGGAGAATGCCATTATTCTCAAAAGATGCATGCTCAGGTATTCAGGCATGAAGGTCATGGTATTTGCAACTCATGGTCACAGAGTGTCACAATTATTATTATTTTATTATTATTTTGAGACAGATTCTGGCTCTGTCATCCAGGCTGGAGTGCAGTGGCACAATCTTGGCTCACTGCAACCTCTGCCTCCCGGGCTCAAGCGATTCCCCTACCTCTGCCTTCTGAGTAGCAGCGACTGCAGGCACATGTTACCATGCCTAGCTTACATATATATATATATATATATACATATATATATATACATATATACATATATGTATGTATATATATATGTATATATATATATGTATGTATATATATATATAGAGAGAGAGAGTGTGTGTGTGTGTGTGTGTGTGTGCGTGTGTGTCTTGGTCTGTCTCCCAGGCTGGAATGCAGTGGCGCGATCTTGGCTCACTGCAACCTCTGACTCCCGGGTTCAAGCAATTCTCCTGCCTCAGCCTCCCAGTAGCTGGGATTGGACTTTAGAAGCCAGGCATCAGAATCATAGAAGGCTAGATTCACAGGACTTATGTTCCAGCACTGGACACAGAATCTGAGAAGATAAAAATCTTAAAGCCATCAAGTCAGAGACTGGATAGGGTTTGGATTAGAATACCAAAATGTTGGCTGGGCGTGGTAGCTCATGCCTGTAATCCCGGCACTTTGGGAGGCTGGGGTGGATGGGTCACCTGAGGTCAGAAGTTTGAGACCAGCCTGGCCAACATGGTGAAACCCCATCTCTACTAAAAATACAAAAATTAACCAGGTGTGGCAGCGCACACCTGTAATCCCAGCTACTCAAGACGCTGAGGCATGAGAATCACTTGAACGCGGGAGGCAGAGGTTGCAGTGAGCCGAGATCGTGCCACTGCACTCCAGCCTGGGCAACAGAGTGAGACGCAGTCTCAAAAAAATAAAGAATATCAAAATGTTAGAATTCTAGAATCTTAGAACTTCAGATCCTTAGTGTGTCAACATCATAGGGGATTAAATCTCAGAGTCTTGGAAAAACTGTGCTGTTTGGGGTTCTCAGAGATCACATTTAGTTTGGAGAAACTAAGGCTCACAGGTGTGAACCTGTGGGAAACTTAGAAAAAGAAAAAGGCTTTCCTTCTTCAAGACACTTATTTCCATAAGTCAGAAAACTCTTATAATAGAAATGCAAATCTACAATGTCCACTATGAAGAGAGCTTCCTCAGATATGGTGGTTTTATGCAGTGCACAGCTTCAACAACTGTACATGGCAGACCTGCCTGCTCAGACTGAGGCAGGAACTTGCCCAAGGAACAGGGTCCAGGGCTAAGCTTGGAGTGGAACCCAAGTCTCCTTCCTCCCAGTCTTTGGCCTAAGGTACCTTGATAAGGCAATGCCAGGCCTCGAATGTCTACCAGGATAGGAAATCAAGGAAGGATAGGAAGATGTTGACTCTTCTTAGCCCTTTGGTTCCACCACTGAACAGCATTTCCTCCTTCACTTCAAACATCTTGGTCCTGGCCAGGTGCAGTGGCTCACACCTGTAATCCCAGCATTTTGGGAGGCTAAGGCAGGTGGATTGCTTGAGCCCAGGAGTTAAAGACCAGCCTAGACAACATGGTGAAACCTTGTCTCTACAAAACATACCAAAACAACAACAGCAACAACAAAAACAATTAGCCAGGCTTGGTGGCATGTGCCTGTAGTCCCAGCTATATTGGAGGCTGAGATGGGAGGATTGCTTGAGCTTGGGAGGCGGAGGCTGCAGTGAGCCATGATTGCACCACTGTGCTCCAGCGTGAGTGACAGAGTGAGACTCTGTCTCAGACAAAACAAAACAAAACCACACCAGCCTGGGCAACATGGCAAAAACCCATCTTTACAAAAAATATAAAAATTAGCTGGGCGCTGTGGTGCACACCTGTAGTCCCAGCTACCTGGGAGGCTGAGATGGGAGGATCACTTGAGTCCAGGAGGTTGAGGCTGCAGTGAGCTGTGATTGTGCCACTGCACTCCAGTCTGGGTGACAGAGCAAGACCCTGTCTCAAAAAACAATAAAAAACAATCTTGGTCCTGAGGTCATTTGTAAGTGACAAAGTGGGCTGTTATCCCAGGAGGTGACACCTGCACTCACTTCCTTCTACAAAGCCTCAGGGCTCTAGATGGGGACAGTGCGGACCAGGGGTGGGTAGGAGTGGAAAGGTGAAAAGATAGTTGAAAGCAGGCCCCAATATGGTGAATGCAGTTCCCTCAACTGAGGGTATGTGGATGATGTGGTGCACTGGGAGAGGATGGACCGAGTGGCCAAAGGGATCCCATGCTGCAGGGTGATGGAACAAAGACCTGTGAACAGCTGCATTTTGTTTTGTTTTGTTTGAGACAGTGTCTCACTCTGTCACTCAGGCTGGAGCACAGCACACCGTGCACCTGTAGTCCCAGCTACTTTGGAGGCTGAGGTGGGAGGATCAGTTTAGCCCAGGAGGTGGAGGCTGCGGTAAGCCAGGAAGGCTGGGGTGGGCGGGGTAGGAAAGGTGGATGGAGATGGGCAGACAAAAGGATCCTGGACTGACTGAGGTGGAGGGAAAGACCTGCAAATGTCCAAGCGCTGGAAAGAGAAGTGATGAGGGCAGAGAGGGAAGAAGACTGGCTATGAAAAGCAACCAGGCACACAGTGGTGGAACTCAAGATCGATGAAACAGAGAACTGCCAGGTGCGGTGGCTCATGCCTGTAGTCCCAGCACTTTGGGAGGCCGAGGCGGGTAGATCACCTGAGGTCAGGAGTTCAAGACCAGCCTGGCCAACACGATGAAACCCCATCTCTACTAAAAATACAAAAGATTAGCTGGGTGTGGTCGTGGGCGCCTGTAATCCCAGCTACTTGGAAGGCTGAGGCAGGAGAATCATTTGAACCTGGAAGGTGAAGGTTGCAGTGAGCCGGGATCGTACCACTGTACTCCAGTCTGGGCAACAAGTGCGAAACTCTGAGAAAAAGAAGAAAGGAAGAGAGGAGAGGAGAGAGTAGAGGAGAGAGAGGAGAGGGGAGAGAAGAGGTGAGAGGAGAGAAGATGAGCGAACTGAGTCCCAGGAAGAGAAGGGTTAAAGGGATGAGGGATTGGCTGCTGCTTGATGGCAGAACCAAAGATCTGGGAACAGTTCAGCCTCAGCTGTACCCCAGGGAGAAGATTAAAGGGGGATGTGTCAGGCTACTGGGCAGATAGAACCTCTGAAAAGCTCAGCCATTGGCCCTCTTTCTCCCTGTCTCCTGATTTATTTTTCTTCACAGCTCCTACCACTACCTGGCATTTTTATGTAATCAGTGTTTACTTCCTAACTGCCTGTCTTTCCCAGGAGAATGTGAGCTCCATTTGGGCCGGGACTTTATGAGTTTTGTTCACCACTAGTCGCCGGTGCCAGATCTGTTTGTTTCTTGCACATAGTAGACACATGATAAATGTCATTATGGGAAAGGGGAGACTTGTGCATGAATTAACAACACATACTGTTCAAAGCATGATGTAGGCTGGTGAAAATCATTGAAAAGAACATACTGTAAAGGTATAAGTCTTAAAATAGTGTGTCATGGACAGAAGAACTACAAATAGATGAATTTTGTGGGCCACATGAGGACAGAGATCTTATCTATCTTGGTTATTGTTCTAGGTTGATCCCCTAAATAAAGACATCTGGCACACAGTAGGTGCTCAGGAGGAACTGTTGAATGAGAGAATATCACAGATTTGCAAGGAGAGGGGTAAGGAGAGGGACTGGGGCTGTGAGATATGGTAGAGGGTGATGGGTGCGTTGCTTTATGGCACAACCAAAGACCTTTAGCCATCGTCTCTCTCCTCCACTCCTATTTTATTTTCCTCCATAGCACTTATTGCCACTTCAAGTTTTTATATGTTTAGTAGTTTATATCCTCATTGCAATTTGAGGGCAGGGACCTTAGCTGCTTGTTCCCATGGTATACCCATTGGCATACTGTGCATGCTCAATAAGCATTTTTACTTTAGTAATGGTGGGAGAAGGCTTGTTCTACCAGGTAGCAATACACATAATGGAGCTATAATAATTAAAACAGTGTGGCACCAGCACAAAACCACAGAAATATAAAGAATGCAGGAGGAGTGGTGTGAAGACTGAGAGTTTGTCTCATTCATCATGTGCACTGAGTGCGTGGAGGCAGCACCTGGCACATGGTAGGTGCCCACTAAACATTAATGTTCTTATGCACATGAGGAGACAGCTGTTTTACCAGACAATAAAACACAGAACATGGCCGGATGATGGCTCATGCTTGTAATCCCAGCATTCTGGGAGGCCAAGGCAGGTGGATCACTTGAGGCCAGGAGTTCAAGACCAGCTTGGCCAACGTGGTGAAACCCCATCTCTCTACTAAAAGTACAAAAATAAGCCGGGTGTGGTGGTACACACCTATAATCCCAGCAACTCAAGAGGCTGAGACACGAGCCTGGAAGGCAGAGGTTGCAGTGAGCGGAGATCGTGCCACTCACTCCAGCCTGGGCAGCATAGTGAGACTCTATCTCAAACAAACAAAAACCCAGAGGTAGATAATGAAGGCGGGAGGTGTAGCCTTCGGATAGCCATGCTCTCTGCCTGGCCCAGTGGTGTGTGCCCCACGTCTAGAGCAGCGCCTGGCACAAAGCAGGCTCTCAGGAATGAATGAATGAACAAATGAACGAATGAATCCTGCAGGAGTCAGTTGGGAGGCGAAGAGCCTGGAGGCCGCCGGACAGCGGGACCCACGGCCTGCGCCAGCCCCCTGCACACCCCCCACCCCGGGGGACCCACCTGTACTCGTAGTCGGAGCCCGCCTTGGCCGAGCCGTCCTCAGTGCGGTAGTCCACGTAGAAGGTGCTGTTGCCCTCGCCGCCCTGGCACGTGACGGACAGCAGCACGGAGCCGCAGTTCTCCAGGCAGTGGTAGAGGCTAGGCTCAAAGAAGATGCGGCTGGCGCCGTCGTCTTCGTCCTCGCCCGCGCCCTCGGCCGGCGCCGCCCTGCGCGAGGCGTCCGCCGCGTGTCTGCGCAGCACGTTCCCGGCGCCGGTCATCAGCCGCGTGGCCTGGATGCGGTAGAAGGCGCGGCTCTTCTGCTGGTGCAGCAGCGCGTAGTAGTTGGCGATGCCCACCAGCTGCTCCAGATCCTTGTCCGGGTGCTTCTGCTTGAGGTCTTTGAGGATCTGGATGACCTCGCGGCGGCTGGCGTCCAGCTCGCGCGCCTCGGCGGGGCCCGGGCCCAGGCCGCCCAGCTCACCTGGGGCCTCGGCGCCCACGAACGTGCCGTCCAGCTCGATGCTCTTCGGGGGGTCGCCCTCGGCGCCTATGATGATGCCGCTGCGTGGGTCGGTGCGGTAGCGCTTGTACACGTACTTGTAGAAGAGCAGCCGCTTGTCGGCCATCCAGGCGAATACCACGCACACCGGGAAGAAGACCAGGGTCAGCAGCGCCTCCCACACCTGCGGGCGGCGGGCGTCAGGGCGAGGCCGGGCGGGCCGCCTTCTCCCTCCCCGCCTCTCTGTCTCAGTCTCTGTCCGCCTCTGCCACTCCTCATCTCTCTCCCCAACCCCCAACCCCGCCCCGTCGTCTCTCCCTATCCCTTTCTGTTTCTTTTTTTCTTTTTTTTTTTTTTTTTTTTGAGACGGAGTCTCGCTCTGTCGCCCAGGCTGGAGTGCAGTGGTGCAATCTCGGCTCACTGCAAGCTCCGCCTCCCGGGTTCACGCCATTCTCCTGCCTCAGCCTCCCGAGTAGCTGGGATTACAGGCATGCGCCACCATGGCCAGCTAAGTTTTGTATTTTTTTTAGTAGAGACGGGGGTTCACCATGTTGGCCAGCCTGGTCTTGAACTCCTGACCTTGTGATCCTCCCACCTCGAGCTCCCAAAGTGCTGGGATTACAGGCGTGAGCCCTGACTCTTTGTTCATCTCTGCCTCTCCCCATCTCTCTCTCCTCCCCACTGCCCGTCTCTCCCCACCTCTTTCTGACTGTTCATCTCTGCCTCCCCCCATGTCTCTCTCCCCCAAGTTCTGTTCCCCCCATTCTCTCTCTCCCTCTTCTTTCCCCATCTCTCTCCATCTCAATCTCTGTTCATCTCTGCCTCTCCCTGTCTCTCTTTCCTCCCCTCTCCCCGTCTCTCCCCACCTCTTTCTGTCTCTATTCATGTCTGCCTTTCCCCATCTCTCTCCCCCGAGTTCTCCGTTTCCCCCCATTTCTCTCTTTCCCTCTCCATCTTGTTCTGTCTCTGTTCATCTCTGCCTCTCCCCCACTTCTCTCCTCCTCCTCATTTCTCTCTCCTTTCCCGTTCCTCTCTTAGTTTCTCTCAACCTCCCTCTTGTCTCTGTTCATCTCTGCCTCTCCCCATCTCTCTCCCCCCATTTCTCTCTCTCCTTCCCCCCATCTCTTTCTATCTCTGTCCCTCCCTTTTTTGTCTCTGTTTGGCTCTTGCCTCTCCCCATGTCTGGACATGTCTCCATGTCCTGTTATATCCTGGTAGATCTCCATCTCCCTCCCTTGTGAGTTTCTTTCTCTTTCTCTCTCAATACCTGTGTTTCTCCAGAGCTAATATTTTTCCCTCTCCCCGTCACCGTTTCTCTCTCTCCTTTCCCTTGTCCTTCTCTTAGTTTCTATTTCCCTCTTGTCTCTGTTCACCTCTCTCTCCCCATCTCTCTCTCTCCTTTCTCCCACCCCTTTCCATCTTGTTCTGTCTGTTCGCCCCCTCTGTCTCTGTCTCTGTCTCTGCTCATCTCTGCCTCTCCCTATCTCTCCCCACCCCCTTTTCTCTCTCTCTCCTTGCTCCCGTTCCTCTCCATCTCTGTCTCTCTGTTCCTCACTTATTCTCTATTTCCCTCTCATCTCTGTTCACCTCTGCCTCTCCCCATCTCTCTCCCTCCCCTTCCTCCCATCTCTTTTTAACTCTGTCCTCCCTTTTTGTCTGTGGCCTCTCCCCATCTCCCCCACATTTCTCTCTCTCCATCTCGTTCTCTCTCTGTCCCTGTTCGTCTCTGCCTCTCTCCATCGCTCTCTGCATGTGCCGCTGTCTCTTTCCCTCCTTGCCTCTGTCTCAGCGGTTTTCTTAGCCTTTCCTCCTCCTCTGTCTCTCTCCCTGGCTCCCTCTCTTTTCTTGTTGCCTCGGTCTCCTTGGCTCCATCTCCTTCTTTTATATCTATTGGTAGATATCTATTTCCCTCCCTTGTGAGTTTCTTTCTCTTTCTCAGTATCTGTGTTTCTCCAGAGCTACTTTTCTCTCTCTCCCTCCCTCCCTCTCTTGCTCCCCATCTCTGTGTGTGTGCACGTGCGTGCGCGTGTGTGTGTATGTGTGAGCGTATGTGCATGTGTGTATGTGTATGTGCATATGTGTATGTGCGTGTGTGTCCTGTGTGTGCGTGCTTGTGTGTGCATGTGTGTATGTGTATGTGCGTGTGTCCATCTGTGTGTGTGTCCTTCTGTGTGTGTGCATGTGTTTGTGTGCATGTGTCTTTCTGTGTGTGCACGCATGTGTGTGTACGTCTGTGTGTATGTGTACGTGTGTGTGTCCGTCTGTGTGTGTGCATGTGTGTGTCCATGTGTGTGTGCACGCGCATGTGTGTATGTGTTCTCTTTCTCTCCTAGTCTCTTCATCCATCCATCTATCCACCTTTTAGATGCTGAGAACCATGCCCAGCTGCCCAGGTGCCAGGAACCCGGACATCCTCATCCACTACCAAGCAACAGACAATCCCCACCCTGTGGTCCCAGCTGCTGTCAAGGGACAGAGCCTGTGTGTCTTCTGGCCTCTCTCTCCCTCCATCTTTTTTCTGCCTGCTGCATCTCTCCCCCATCACCTGGGGGTGCCTCCACTTCTCCAAACCTCGCCCATCATCGAGGGCCTGCTCTCTGTTCACCCAAACGCCCTCAATGCCCCACCCATGACCCCTGCCAGTGCCTCCTTAGCATTTGCCTGGCCCTCATGGACAGGCTGTGTCTCTAATAGAGACACACATCTGGCTCTTTTGCCTCATAAAACCAGTTCCCATGCACAGCCAGGGCAGCTCTGAGTTGGGAGCCTGGCTTTACCACAGGGATGGCTGTCTCATCTCTTGGTCTATACAATGGGGACATTTCCAAGACTGAATGAGCACCTGCATTCCTAGCGCACAGCATTCTCAGTTTCTGACACATGGAAAAGACTCAAGATGTGAAATTAACATTGCCTGGCCAAGCGTGGTGGCTCACGCCTGTAATCCCAGCACTTTGGGAGGCCAAAGTGGGTGGATCACCTGAGGCCAGGAGTTCGAGACCAGCCTGGCCAACATGGTGAAACCCCATCTCTACCAAAAATACAAAATTAGCCAGGCATGGTGGTGTGCATCTGTAGTCCCAGTTAACTCGTGAGGCTGAGGCAGGAGAATTGCTTGAGCCCAGGAGGGGGAGGTTGCAGTGAGCCGAGATCACGCCACTGCACTCCAGCCTGGGTGACAGAATGAGACTCAATCTTAAAAAAAAAAAAAGAAAGAAAAAGAAAAAAAAGAACATCGCCATCGTTATTATTTAGTACTATTATCTTGGGCTTGCAGAGGCCTAAGACTCAGTCTGCTGGTGGCCCAGCACAGGCCTGGCACATGGAAAGCATCCACCAAGACTCGAGGGTTTGCCTTGAAGATATTCATGGAAAGACTCAAATGTTACCTTTCTCATCAAAGATGAAGAAGAAAAGATAAAAGAGTATTTATGGGCCAGGCGTGGTGGCTCATGCCTGTAATCCCAGCACTTTGGGAGGCGGAAGTGGGTGGATCACGAGGGCCAACATGGTGAAACCCCGTCTCTACTAAAAATACAAAAATTTGCTGGGCATGGTGGCAGGCGCCTGTAATCCCAGCTACTTGGGAAGCTGAGGCAGGAGAATCGCTTGAACCCGGGAGGCGGAGGTTGCAGTGAGCTGAGATCACCCCACTGCACTCCAGCCTGGCGACCGAGCGAGACTCTGTTTCAAAAAAAAAGAGTATTTACGATGACAAGGCCCCCGAAGGCCAGGCACAGTGGCTCACGCCTATAATCCCTGCACTTTGGGAGGCCAAAGTGGGTGGATCACTTGAGCTCAGGAGTTCAAGACCAGCCTGGCCAACATGGTGAAACCCCATCTCTACTAAAAATACAAAAATCAGCCAGGTGTGGTGGTGTGCGCCTGTAATTCCAGCTATTAGGAAGGCTGAGGCAGGAGAATCGCTTGAATCTAGGAGGCGGAGGTTGCAGTGAGCTGAGATTGCACCACTGAACTCCAGCCTGGGGGACAGAGTGAGACTCCATCTCGAAAAAAAAAAAAGAAGGCCCCCAGAGTATCTTAAAAATGAGCCTGGTAGGAAAAATATCTAAGATCCAGTTGCCACACCTGCTATCACTGTGTTTACTGCTGGCTCAGAGAACAGTCAAGACTTGCAAATAGTAAAACTGCATGAAGCCAACAGGCAGATTTGGGAAAAGGAGCCGAATGTTCAGCGCAAGCTGTGAAATGAACTCTCTCCCTTGTATTAATTGAACCTACCATTATGTATATTGCAAGGAAGTCTCTATTCATCAGAAGACAATCCCAAACCCCTAAGATTTTCCTTCCTCCCTGCAGGTCAATAAAAAGTGATTCTAGCCAATTCACAATGTCTTTCTAGAGCACCCACTAAGAATGTGTCCAGCCTGGGAGGGCACTGTGACATTTTCAGGTCTCAGTGGAGCAGGCACACCCCTGAGACAGAGTATTGGAAATCTGGGGGTATTTATGGGCTGCCATCATCACTAGGGAGGGGGACATGGTCTTGGCCTTTCCTGGCCTGATGACATCCAGCAACTCACGGGACAGTCCCACACAATACAGAAATGTCCCATATGCCGGCTCATTTCAGAACCTGCCACTAACATTCTTATCCGCACGGGACAGTCCCACACAATGCAGAAATGTCCCATATGCCGTCTCATTTCAGAACCTGCCACTAATGTTCTTATCCGTGAAAACACTGTTTATGATAGTTAGAATTTATAACTCTGTTTTATGGATTTCTTTCTTTTTATTTTTCTTTCTTTCTTTCTTTCTCTTTTTGAGACAGAGTTTCGCTCTTGTTGCCCAGGCTGGAGTGCAGTGGTGCAATCTCGGCTTACCGCAACCTCCGCCTCCCGGGTTCAAGCGATTCTCCTGCCTCACCCTCCTGAGTACCTGGGATTACAGGCATGCACCACCACGCCCGGCTAATTTTGTATTTTTAGTAGAGTTAGGGTTTCCCCATGTTGGTCAGGCTGGTCTTGAACTCCTGACCTCGGGTGACCCGCCCACCTCAGCCTCCCAAAGTGCTGGGATTACAGGCATGAGCCTTTGCGCCCGGCCTATGTATATCTTTTTTAAATTTCTTTTTTTTTTTTCTGAGATGGAGTCTCACTCTGTCACCCAGGCTGGAGTGCAGCGGCCCAATCTCAGCTCACTGCAACCTTCACCTCCCAGGTTCAAGCGATTCTCCTGCCTCAGCCTCCCAAGTAGCTGGGATTACAGGCGCCTGCCACCATGCCCAGCTATTTTTTGTATTTTTAGTAGAGACAGAGTTTCACCATGTCGGTCAGGCTGGTTTCGAACCCATGACCTCAGGTGATCCATCCACTTCGACCTCCCAAAGTGCTAGGATTACAGGCGTGAGCCACTGTGCCCGGCCTTATGTATATCTTATATGAAGTATTTTCCTGTATGGTTTAACATACTGCAAACACGCTTGTTTTAAATCTCGTGGCTACCTGCTCCTCTGCCTAGACTTCTTGCATGCAGTGGTTTCTGATCTTTTTCTTTCTCTGAAGCCCAGCTTATTCATTATAAATAGATGCCTGCATCTGGCTCCCTTATCATGAGGGTAGTTGTGATGAAGCATTTCCAGGTGGAAATGCAGACTGTTCTGTTAGAAACCTTTTCTTTCTTTCTTTTTTTTTTTTTGAGACGGAGTCTCGCTCTGTCGCCTAGACCTGAGTGCAGCGGCGCGACCTTGGCGCACTGCAAGCTCCGCCTCCCGGGTTCACGCCATTCTCCTGCCTCAGCCTCCCCAGTAGCTGGGACTACAGGCGCCCGCCACCACGCCCGGCTAATTTTTTTGTATTTTTAGTAGAGACGGGGTTTCACCGTGTTAGCCAGGATGGTCCCTATCTCCTGACCTTGTGATCCGCCCGCCTCAGCCTCCCAAAGTGCTGGGATTACAGACGTGAGCCACAGCACCCGGCCCAGAAACCTTTTCTTTAGGCAGGGCACAGTGGCTCACGCCTGTAATCCCAGCACTTTGGGAGGCTGAGGCGGGCAGATCACTTGAGGTTGGGAGTTCGAGACCAGCCTGGCCAACATGACAAAACCCCGTCTCTACTAAAAATACAAAAATTAGCTGACGTGGTGGAACACACCTGTAATCTCAGCTACTCAGGAGGCTGAGGCAGGAGAATCGCTGCCTCAGAGCGACAGAGAAAGACTGTGTCTCAAAAAAAAAAAAAAAAAAGAAAGAAATAGAAATCTTTTCTTTATAACACAGTTTGGACATTATACTGACTTTTTGGGAAGCCAAATGCATAGGGGAGTTTGTTAATGAATAGCTAACATTTACTCTGTTTCAGGCAGACTATTTTAAGTCTTTCCACACGGAACAATTCAGTTAATCCTCATGGTAGCCCTATGAAGTCAGCACTCTCATGATCCCCATTTTACAGGTGAGGAAACTGAGGCCTGGAGAAGATAAGGAACCTGCCCTAGGTCACACAGTGAGGGAATGGCAGAGGTGGGATTTGAACCTAAATCTCTGGCTTCAGATGCATGGATCAAACTCTGAGGCCACAAGATCTCTCTTTGATTACCTAAGAATTTCAGATCAGCAGAAATAAAGGGGATGTAACAAAATATCTGTTACATTCTCCTTTCTTCCTTCCTTTCTTTTCTTTCTTTTTTTAGATAGAGTCTCACTCTGTCACCCAGGCTGGAGTGCAGTGGGGCCACCCCGGCTCACTGCAACCTCCACCTCCCAGGTTCAAGCAATTCCCCTGCTTCAGCCTCCCGAGTAGCTGGGATTACAGGCGGGTACCACCATGCCAGGCTAGTTTTTATATTTTTAGTAGAGATGGGGTTTCACCATGTTGGCCAGGCTGGTCTCGAACTCCTGACCTCAAGTGATCTTCCTGCCTCGACCTCCCAAAGTGCTAGGATTACAGGCATGAACCACCACACCTAGCTTCAAAGGCCTTTCTGAAAGCCTAAGTCAGGACACCATTCATTTTAACAGCACCTTAAACTGTACGATATATCACTGCACACTTTTCACCATGGCAGATGGGAAACTCTCTCCTCTTTCTCTCTCCCTCTTTCAGGAGCCCTGTCTTCTGGTGCCACTGTCCTCCCCTTTCCTCACTGTGGCTTCTGATCCCTCTGTTATATATCCTCCTTCACAGAAAACCCACAAGGCATTTTTCTATCTCTAGCTTCAGATCCTTCCTGGGAAGAAACTGTAACTGGCAGAAACCTGACAGATAGGCAAAAATAGATTACACACATGTGTGAATGAATCCTGGACACCTGCAAATAAATTATGCATGTGTGTGACTGAATTAGGCCAGGCCCATAAATAAATTATGCAAATGTAGGAGGCAGTCATGGGGTTGTGGGAAATACATTAGGCAAACATTGTCAAGGAAGACTACATAGTATGCGAGTTAAGACATGGGGTGAGCGAAAGGCTAATGATTATGAGAATATAGGTATAAATTATGCAGCTGTGGATCTAAATTTTGTCTCACTATTGGAATAAATTATGCAAAGTGGTCACAGGGCTTATATTGATGTTGGATTGGATGGGAGTATACATTACACTGAAGTGGCATAAATTATCCCAACATCAGAAATTGATGATGAATAATGAATGAATTATGCAAACCGTGATTACATATCTGGCAAATGGCTAAATTATGCAGATGTAGGTATGTATCTATGCGAGCCCATGGATAAATTATGCAAATTGCACTAAGTTACTCAAGCCAATTAGCAATGTCAGAAAACACTAGGCTGGATTATATGCAAGGGTAGTATGAATTATGCGAATGGAGGATGTCTTATTGCAAAAGCGGGAATCAATTATGCTAAAGGTAGGGAGTGTAGGAAAACATATGAACATACGTAGCATGCATTACACAGATCACGGGGGCTCCGTTAGTACATACAACACCCTTTTGGGAGCTAAAAGGTGCCCCTTCCAAGTGAGTGTACTGTTATTAAGTGCAAAACAGTGCATCCCTCTGGACAAATAACTGTTTGCTGCACCCTCCAGAGATATGGCTGGGTAGCATCAGCAGGACTCCAGCCCCTCCAGCAGGACTTGCCCTGTTTGGCTCAATCCCCTTGTGTAGTCTGTGACCTGCACAACCGTACTTGGCAGCCCTCTTAGATGTGAGTGTGCATTTCTGCAAATACAGCAATCAACATTCCAAGCCAAGAGCACCTCTCTGGATTTTGCAGACACACATGCACCAAGAAAGCATCTATGGGTCTTTGCTCACCTGGACCACACCGGGGGAAAAAACAGCAAGGATGAGATAAAGCCAGACATAGGCGAAGATGCTCCAAGAGGCAGTGACAAAGAAGACTCTCAGGTGCTTGATCTTGCGGCTCTCGCCGGCTGGGATGACGTAGATGCACACGGCGATGACCACAAACATGTTGAAGGCAGCGCTGCCCACGATGGTGCCTGGGCCCAGCTCACCCGCCTGGAAGTTGTGGCCGCAGACTTCGATGACTGACAGCAGGATCTCAGGTGCGGAGGAGCCCAGGGCCATGAGCGTGAGGTTGGACACCGTCTCATTCCAGATGCGAACGGTGCCCACGCTGGTCTCACCGTTGGCCTTGGTGATGGTGATCTCCTTCTCTTTTGACGTGATGACCTCGATGGCCGCCATGAAACGGTCGGCGATGATGGACACTCCCAGAAACATGTAGACCATGGCCACAAAGTACACCACTGCCCGTGCCGCCTTGTCACCCAGCGACGGGTCGTCGGGCTCCCACACGGGCAGCAGCACCCCCGGCTGGCAGCGGTAGGACCCCTGGCAGCCCCCTGTGCTGGTGTCGCTGTCATTGGCCGGGGGAGGCGGCAGGGAGGGGGTTGGGGTGGCTGCCCCGGAGCATGGGGGAGCCGCCAGGAGGAGTGTGACCCCCACCAAGGCCAGGGGAGCCATGGGGGGTGGTGGGGTCCTATGGGGGAGGAGGAGGAGGTCTGGGTGAGGGAAGCAAACCTCTTTCTGTCACGCAAAGGTCAAAGCTCATTGGGGAAGGAGGGTTGGGGGAGAAGCTGAGGACCAGTGCAGGCAGGATGGGGACTGAGGGCGACAGAGACACAGAGAGTGACAGACAGAGACCCACAGAGAGAGAGAGACTGAAAGATAAGGACAGAGGAACCCCCATGCACTGCTGGTGGGAATGCAAATTGGTCTATGCACTTCGGGCAACTACAGCCGAACACCACGCATCATGCAATTCAGCAGTTTTGTTCCTCGGTATGTGCCTGAGAAATAGGTCCTTATGTCCACTAAAAGGACCTACAAGAATGTTCATAGCAGGCCGGGTGCGGTGGCTATGCCTGTAATCCCTGAACTTTGGGAGGCCGAGGTGGGTGGATCAGGAGTTTGAGACCAGCCTGGCCAACATGGTGAAACCCCGTCTCTACTAAAAATATAAAAATTAGCTGGGCAGGGTGGCGGGAGCCTGTAACCCCAGCTACTCGGGAGGCTGAGGCAGGAGAATCACTTGAACCTGGGAGGCGGAGGTTGCAGTGAGCTGAGATGGCGCTACTCTACTCCAGCCTGGGTGACAGAGTGAGACTTCATCTCAAATAAAATAAAATAAGAATGTTCATAGCAGCTTTATTTATAATAGCGCCAATCTTCAAACAACCCAGAGGCCTATCAGCAGTAAAATGGAGAAATACGTTTGGAGGATTTGCACAGTGGAATATTATAGAGCACTGAAAAGGGAGTGAACTATTTGCTGCTGCACCCAGCACATGGATGAATCTCACAGATGTCACAATGGCTGAATGAAGCCAAGCACAAAAGCACTCAAACTGCAAAATTCACTGAGAGGCAGGGAGCAGGAGGCTCTGAGTTTGTTAGGAGATTCAAATGGTCTCCAACTCGGCCCTTTGAAAGCTCTTGCTCAGGATTTGGGCTGTGGCGGGTGTTGGGCCGTGTTTGTCTGTTTCAAGTGGGGCTGGGGAGGGGTTGCTGGAGGGTCTCGTTCATGTCCCTCCCCAAGGTGGTAGCAGGCATCAGTCTCTCCAGCTTCCCTGTGTCTGACCTGAGGTTTTCCCCAGGCTCTGTAAGTGGTGCAGTTCCTTAGGGGCTGTGACATCTAAGACCCTGTGCTGGGCTTTCTGTCCCATTTGTGGGTGTGGGGGTTCTACTGTTTCATTATTTCTCTCCCTACCTCTGGTGCTGAGTTTGAGTGGCTATTACCGTGTCTTATCTGGGTTTCCTTTTAAAACACAAATCGCTGGACATGGTGGTTCACGCCTGTAATCCCAGCACTTTGAGGCTGAGGCGGGTGGATCATTTGAGGTCAGGAGTTTGAGACCAGCCTGGCCAACATGGTGAAACCCTGTCTCTTCTAAAAATACAAAAAATACAAAAAAAAAAAAAAAAAAGCCAGGTGTGGTGGCGTGTGCCTGTAATCTCAGCTACTCGGGAGGCTGAAGCATGAGAATCGCTTGAGCCAGGGAGGCAGAGGTTGCAGTGAGCTGAGATCATGTCATTGCACTCCAGTCTGGGCGACAAAACCAGACTCTGCCTCAAAAACAAAACAAAACCAAAAACAAAAAAAGCCCACAAATCAGCTTGCCTCATCCCCCTGCTGTTCAGAAGCCCCCCAGCTCCCATCTCACTCACAGCACCAGCGTCCTCTCCAGGGCCTGTGAGGTCCTGCCCAACCTGGCCCCGACTCCCTCTCTGGACTCTTTTCCCACCCTCTCCCCCTTGCCCAGTCTGCCTCAGCCACCCTCTCCTCCCCTCTGCTCCTCAGCCTCACCAGACAAGCTTCTGCCTTGGAGCCCTGGCACCTGCTGTTCCCCCTTCCTCGAACACACTTCTCTATTTATGTATTTTTGAGACGGGATCTCACTCTGCCACCCAGGCTGAAGTGCAGTGGCGCCATCACATCTCACTGCAGCCTCGACCTCCAGGGCTCAAGCGACCCTCCCTCCTCAGCCTCCCAAGTAGCGGGAAGTACAGGCATGCGCCACCATGCCCAGCTAATTTATTGTAGAGCCGGGAGTCTCTATGTTGCCCAGGCTGTTTTTGAACTCCTGGGTTCAGGTGCTCCACCTGCCTTGGCCTCCCAAAGTGCTGGGATCACAGGTGCGTGCCACCGTGCCCCGCCCACTCTTCCCCTCATATCCGCTAGCCTTGCTTTCTCTGCCCTTTCAGGTTTCCACTTTGATGTCAGCTTCCCCGAACACCCCATCCAAAATGACACCCTCACCCTCTGGGGAGCGCCCCTCCATTCCACAGGTGAGAGGACCAAGGCGCAGAGAGGTTATGGAACTTGCCCCCGTCATCCAGCACCAACTCTGGTTCCCAGGTCGCCTCTCCAAGAGTGGCCCTGACTCTGAGCTCCTCCGCCCCACCCTCATGTTGCCATGGTAACCCAGTGGCTTATCAAAAAGAGAAGGAGAGAGGAAGAGAGGTGTCCTGGGAGCCTCCACCCTCCCAGACCCCTCTGCCACCAGCCTCATTTCTTCCAGGGGCTTCCATTTGCTTGAAAAGTTCTTCTGAAAGTCTAACCCACAGCCTGTCCCCAACTCACACCTACATACCCATGGGCTGGGAGCTGGCTCCTCTGGGGGAGGGAGGCAGCGTGTTGGCAGAACTTCCCAAGAAGGAGAGAGCAAGCGAGGAGCATGCCTCTGTGTGTGTGTGTGTGTGTGTGTGTGTGTGTGTGTGTGCAGGCAGGGGTGGGGGAGAGGGGTGATTCTTAAAGGGCCACCGCACAATTAGCCCCCTCAGCAAGGCCCCTAATGATACATCTAATTAGCAGCCCCCTAATTAGCAACAACTTAGGCATAATTACAAACCCACCAGGATCCAAAGCAAAGGCTCATGCTCCCTTATCCCTCCGCCTCCCCGGCTTTCAGGAGAAACAGGGGCCAGCCGGGAGTCAGGAATTCTTCTAAAGCATCAAACCAAACCCCGCTCTCTCTGGGAGGAAGCCTCGGCCTGGGAAGTCCTCCCTCAGGTTTAACCACCTGTCCTTCCTGCTGCAGTTCTCAAGAGAGACCACAGCCAGGTGATGGGGGTTCTCATGTCCACCCTCCTAGCCCAGGGGCTGGGTCAAGCACAGCCTAGTGCAATCCCTTTTTCCTGCAAAACCTGGTTTCTCGCTGGGGCCTTGCGGGAGGAGCAGTCAGGGAGAGAAAGCACTAGATAAATATTTGTGAAATGAATGACCAAGAGGTCTGAGCCCTGTCACCGGGGACCGTGGGCTCCCTCTGCTCCTGGCTCCTGCCTCTGCCTCTCCATCCACCAGCAGCCCTGAAATCCAATCTGCTTTTAGAATCCAGGGGCAAAAGGATCAGGTGGAGCCCAGGGTGGGAGCAGGGAGGGCAGATGGCAGGTACCGTCTCCCAGGGCCATCTCTCCCTCCCTTCGTGGGCCTGCGGCCAGCTGGGTCGGCGGTGAGCACCCCTGTTCTGCCTCACGTGCCTCTTAGGTCCTTGATCAGAAGAACGGGACTGCATGCCTGGGGGTGGGTGCAGTCTGGCGTGCCAGGTAAGACCCCTCCTTCATATCCCTCACGCTACCACCCCATAGTGGGGCGGCAAGGGAGGGTGCTTTTCTGACTGTGCCTGTGTTGGGGGGCTGGCCCTTGCAGGACCGAGCTGGGGACTCAGACTTCTAAACATGCACATTTACTGCCCCAGCATGAGCGCAGGCGCTCCCATCACCTCAAAATGGTCCAGTGTGGGGATCACACCACAGAGCTTGGGTGCTCGAGGCTGTGATACACTGATAATAGGTAAACTGAGGTCCAGAGGAGGAACAGGGCTCTTAACCTAGTGCTCTTTAAAGCCATCTGAAGCCCCCCCGTGGGCACTGTCACACAGGGCTGGGACCTCACTTGCAGCCAGGGAGACACACACACACACACACACACACACACACACACACACCAGGGCTACAGGCACAGCCTCGTACCTTTTCGCCATCACTTACTCTCTTGCCCACCTTCTCCAGGGCCCCCTTCTCTCAAGGAAGGCAGACAGTGTGTTGGCCAGGGCCCTCTCAGCACCCCCCAAGAGGTGGCGGAGAAGCTTTTGAGACCCACCCCCCACTGAGACAGTGTGAGGCTGGCACACCAGGAAAGGGATGGAAGTGAGACTGCAGGAAGGACTGGCCCGGTCTAACTCAGTATCTAGTGCTTGCCCAGAGCAGGAAAGGCGCTCAGTAATTATCAACAAGAATGAATGAATCAAGAGCTGGACAAACAGCAAGAGGTATGGAAGTTAGACGGCAGGAAGGACTGGTCCAGTTACACGAGGAAGACTGGGGAGGTTAGATTGAAGGGCGGTCTGGTCTCATCTCTACTACAAAGGCTACCGGTTAAACTGCAAGAAGGACCGGCCTCAGAACGCCAGAAACAAGGCAGGGGGAGGTGGGCTCGGTCCTCAGGGGAGAGCTGGGGTGGGTGCCGGCTGGGAGGACTGGAGAGAGCAGGGGAGCTCTGCTGAAGTGGGGAGAGGAGTTTAGAGGACTCCAGGCCTGGGGGAGCCCACTCTGCGGGTGGGGGGGGGGTCTACTTCCTCCAGGTCTCCCCTGCCAGGGGCGGAGACAAAGGTGTGTGGGAGGAGGGTGCACTGGCTCCCAGGGAGAGCCAGAGAAGAGGAAAGAGAGAGAGAAACAGAGACTGAGATATCCAGAGACAGCGATGGAGACGAGGGGGAGATGGGGAGGGAGAGAGAGAGAGAGAGATAGAGAGAGACATGCGGACATGGGAAGAGACAGAGACACAGAGAAAGCAGAGACAGAGAGAGACACAGGAAAGCTGAGACAGGGGAGAGAGGCAGAGACACAGAGAAACAGAGATGGCGCAAGAGGAAAGGAGAGAGAAACCCAGGACTTAGAGACAGAGCCCCGGAGAGACTCCGAACAGACCCCGGCACAGAGACACAGAGAGAGGGAGACAGGAGTGAGAGACTGAGAGACAGGGACTCCCAGAGGCGGCCAGACTCTGCTAGACAGAGACCCCTGAGACATGTGGAGAGACAGAAAGATGAGACCCAGACACAGGAAGGCGGGGGCAGAGGTAGAGAGCGCGAGGGGGGGTGCCCCAGACGGGGTGGGGGCGGGGTGTCCTCGCCCCCCAGTACCCAGGCGGTCCCCCTCCCCAGCCGCCCGAGAACCAGGAGGGACTGAAGGTGTTGGGGCGGCTGGTGGCACTCCCACCCCACAGAAGGTACGCGTGCTGGGCCAGGCAGCCCCCCACCTCCATAAACCAGCCCAGGGAAGCCAGCTCCAGGCTTCCCGAACCGCCCCCACTCCGCACCTGGGGTAACCCCGTCCTTTTCCCACGCCCCCACCTCCCCACCAATGGGGTCTCTTACCTGCGGCTACAGGCTGGAGCAGGTCCCCCCAGCGCTGGGCTGGCAGTGGTGGGCGACTCCGCCCGAAAGAGAGAGAGAGATTGAGAGAGAGAAAAGCCTGAGACTGAGAGGGAGAGCCGGGGAGGAGGGGAGGGAGAGGGGATAGAGGGAGGAGAAGAGGAGAGGGGAGGGACACGGGGGAGGGGGAGGCGGCGAGGGAGCGAGGGAGGGGGAGGAGCCGGAGAGAGGGGGAGGAGGCGGAGGCGGGGAGAGGGGAGGCGGTGCGGGAGGCGGGGGGAGGCCCGGGGAGGGGCCTGGGGGAGCAGGGAGCCCGAGCCTCCTCCCCAGCCTCCGGGTTCAGCACCAGAGGCAGGGGACAGCACCGGAGGGCGCTCCTGTGCGTTTCAGAAGCAGCCCCCGCCCCCCAACACACACACACACACACACACACACACGCACACACACGTACACACACAGTCTCCCAGCCATACAAGGGCCAACAGCTACAAATAGTTACAGACTTACAGAACCAGGGGGAGGGCAAGAATGTTTAGCTGGAGTCAGATCCAAATTCACATACTGTGCCTGCACAGCCTCACAAAGGAGGCCAGAAACAACCACAAAGACACCCATTAATAAGAATAACAACAGCTGCCATACATACAGGCAGCCCTGACCACGTGCCTGGCATCGGCAGCACATTATTATTATTTGAGACAGGGTCTCACTCTGTCACCCAGGCTGGAGTGCAGTGGCACGATCTTGGCTTACTGCAGCCTCAACCTCCTGGGCTCAAGCAATCCTCCTGCCTCAGCCTCCTGAGTAGCTGGGACTACAGGTGCCTGCCACCACCACGCCAGGCTTTTTCCCTCCATTTTTTTTTTTTTTAAGAGACGGGATCTCACTATGTTACCCAGGCTGGTCTCCAACTCCTGGGCTCAAGCAATCCTTCTGCCTTGGCCTCCCGAGTAGCTGGGACTACAGGTGCCCACCACCACCACGCCAGGCTTTTTTTCTCTCCATTTTTTTTAAGAGACGGGGTCTCACTATTTTACCTAGGCTAGTCTCCAACTCCCAGGCTTAAGCAATCCTTCTGCCTCGGCCTCCCAAAGCGCTGAGATTACAGGTGAGAGCCACCGCACCTGGCATGTTCTAACGTTTTTTATAAATTTAGGTAAATGCTATTATGAGCTTCACTTACAGACAGGGTAACCAAGGCATGAGGTGGTAAATATGGCTCCAGATTCTACACCCTTAACTGCTGCACCGCACAATTCCCCAGGCTGAGGACAGGTCAGGTCAAGAAGAGACTTGCAGGCTGGGTGCGGTGGCTCACGCCTGTAATCCCAGCACTTTAGGAGGCTGAGGCGAGCAGATCACTTGACGTCAGGAGCTGGAGACCAGCCTGGCCAACATGGCGAAACCCTGTCTCTTCTAAAAATACAAAAATTAGCCAGGCCAGGTGGCACACGCCTGTAATCCCAGCTACTTGGGAGGCTGAGGCAGGAGAAATCGCTTGAACCTGGGAGGTGGAGGCTGCAGTGAGCTGAGATCATGCCACCGCACTCTAGCCTGGGTGACAGAGTGAGACTCCATCTCCAAAAAAAAAAAAAAAAAAAAAAAAGAAATGAACTGCAAAGGGCCATGCAGGTGGCCTGGGCTCCTGAAGACACAAACTCATGCGCCCTGCAATGGGCCCACACACATACCCCCACGCAAGCACACACCTCTGCAAGGCACACCAGCACTATACCCACCCCCAATCCCGCTGCCCCCCACGACAGGGGGTGATGGCGTGTTAGTCAGTGTGGAGTGCTCCTTCTCTAGAGGCGGATGGTGGGAGGGAGGGGGCCTTGCTCGTGCCACCGGTCCTGCCCACTGCCAGTCCTGGCTGGATACCATCAGGCCTGCTGGCCAGGGGAGGGAGAGGATCCAGCTTCCTGCAACTTCCCACGCCTGGGCCTGGCTTCTGGGAAAGAGGGTGAAGACAGGGGTGGCCAGGAGTTGCTGAGCTCCTAACTCCCATAAACGCTCGGTAGAGAACTGGTGGCTGGGTCTTCCCTGTCAGTGCTGGTGGTCAGACTTCTGAGTGGACCTCCATAGCGGGAGGTAGACAGATGGCCAAAATGACTACGGTGTCTGCCTCTCCCCTGAACCCCCAGGAAGCAGATGTCCTGCCCAACCCCTGCCCCCAGCCTGGATACGGCCCAGGGAATGATCATCCCCCAACCCTGCTGACCCAGATTCTATTCCTGGCCTGCAGTGGATGGAGGACAAGACTTCCATCGTTCCCGCCCTCCACTGGTCCTAGAGACACAGGCCTCTGATTCCTTCTCCTGGTAATACAGAACGGAGCACAGGAGGCCGGGCTCAGTGACTCACGCCTGTCATCCCAGCACTTTGGGAGGCCGAGGCGGGCAGATCACCTGAGGTCAGGAATTTGAGACCAGCCTGGCCAACACGGTGAAACCCTGTCTCTACTAAAAATACAAAAAAGTTAGCCAGGCGTGGTGGCGTACGCTTGTAATCCCAGCTACTCAGGAGGCCGAGGCAGGAGAATCACTTGAACCAGGAGGTGGAGGTTGCAGTGAGCCGAGATCGCGCCACTGCACTCCAGCCAGTGCATCAGAATGAGACTCCGTCTCTCACACACACACAAAAGACCACAGGCAAGGCAACTCCTACCACCACAGGCTGGGAGAATCAGGCTTGTCTCCCACTCCCTGGGCCCCCAACCCCCTAGGCTTTTTAGATTAGGTCTAAGCTTAGCCCTTTCCAGCATGGTCTAGCCTGGGTCTTCTCCCTGGGTCTTGCCTCAGTGCTCTCCACTGGGAACTAAGCTCACTTTCTGCTGGGGTTTAACCCTGGCCCCTTGCACAGGGTCTGGCCATAGCAATTTTTTGTTGGGGTCCAACCTCAGCATTATTCATAGGGAGTCTAGCCTCAGACCCTCTGCTACAAATGGACCACTGCTTTCCCACAGCAGCCCTTTCTACCCACAAGTTTTCCTCTAAACGCTCAAGCTCCTTGCCTTTCCACTGGGATCTACCCTTAGATCTAGATCTTTCCACTGGGGTCTCATGTCAGCTCTCTCCACTAGGGTCTAACCTCAGCTCTTTCCCTTCCATTTTACGTAATCTGTTCCACGGTGGTTTAACTTTTAGCCTTTCTGCTAAGGTGTCACCTCATTTCTTTCTCTTGGGTTCTACCCTGAGATCTAACCTCCGGCCTGTATCTGGGTCTAGCCTTGGATTCCCTCTCCCCCAAATCCCTCTCCCTCAATTCCTCTGGGTGAATCCAGCATCCAACACAGAGCCAGGCATACAGCAGGTGCTCACCAAATGCTTGCCGAAAAAAAGAATCGAGACAACTGGGAAATGATGTTCTTCTGGACGTATAAATAACCATCAGGTGGCCAATTCTCATCCAGAGTGGACAGGGTGGAATGGGATCATCCCCGCTTTCAAATAGGGACATTGAGGCACAGAGAGAGGAGTGGGTTAGCTGGGGTCCCAGGGCACAGCTTCACCACCCTGGGGAGGTCTGGGGAGAGCATCCTGTCCTTCAGGACACCCCCCACCAGCGGCTGGAGGTGAGCACGCCATGAGTCGCCCCAGGTCTGGGAAGAGTGGGTGCATGGGTGCTTAAGAGGCTGCATTCTCAGCAGGCCCTGCACCTGCCCCGTCCTCCAACCCCTGTAGCCGACGTCTCCTCTGCTCCAGTTGATGTCGAAGCCGGGTCAAGACCAGCTCCGAGGCCTGAATCAGGCTGTGCTGCGGGGAACAAGAGAATGAGGGGATGGAGCTGAGGAAGAGCTGCAGGCGTACAGGTTAGACCACAGCGGGACCGTCTGGAGTGAAGCAACTCCAAAGGCCAGGAGCTCGGCCCACGTGGGAGGGCAGAGAGCAGACCACAGTGTGTGGGATGGGAATGGGCCTCTGTGACAGGGGTGAAGGGGAGTGGCCTTAAGCGAATTTCTAGTGGGAGGGACAAAGCCTAGACCCAAATGTAAGGAAGTGAGATTAGAAGGAATATAAAAGGAATATAAAATTTAGCCAAGCTTGGTGGCAGGTGCCTGTCATCCCAGCTACTAGGGAGGCTGAGGCAGGACAATCACTTGAACCTGGAAGGTGGAGGTTGCAGTGAACTGAGATCACGCCACTGCACACCAGCCTGGGAAACTGCACTCCAGCCTGGGAAACAGAGCAAGACTCTGTCTCGAAAACAAACAAACAAACAAAAAAACCAAAAAAAAAAAAAAGGCCAGGGTGTGGTGGCTCACACCTGTAATCCTAGCGCTTTGGGAGGCCGAGGTGGGCGGATGACTTGAGGCCAGAAGTGTGAGACTAACCTGGGCAACATGGTGAAACCCCGTCTCTACTAAAAATACAAAAATTAGCTGGGCATGGTGGCGTGCGGCTGTATTTCCCAGCTGCTTGAGAGGCTGAGGCATGAGAATTGTTTGAACCTGGGAGGTGGAGGTTGCAGTGAGCTGAGATCGAGTCACTGCGCTACAGCCTGGGTGACAGAGCAAGACTCTGTCTCAAAAATAAAATAATAAATAAATAAATAAATCTCCTTCACCAGGCCAGTGCCCCCACCCCAGCTGCTGTGAGCGCTCACAGCTGCCCCTTTCTCCTGGGAGTTGTCCTGACTGGTAGGAACTGCCTCCCTGAAATGAGTTCCTCCCTCCCCCAGGAGGAGGCCTGCACCCCCTGCTCGAAACTGCTGAGGTCGACTCCCCTCCCACCCCAAGAGCTGGGGTTACCTGCAGGATATGCACGCCCTTCAGGGAGACCACGGCAAGCTCCTGCAGCCCATCCCCGGTCAGGTCCACGTGAGCCATGGCCAGCAGGGGACTGGAGAAGCTCCGCTGCCACAGCAGATGGAACCCGTGCTGGGCCTCAGGAAGCCCCGACTCTGGGCCCCGGTACTTATAACACAGCAGTTCCTGCGGGGGTGAAGAATCAGGTCACACAGGTTGATGGGGGCGACAGTGGAGGGAGGCTGGTGGGTGTGGCTCCAACTGTCAGGTCCCACCTGTCCATAGGTGGCCACCAGGACTTCTGGCCGCCCATCCAAATCCACATCGGTGACCAGGCCGCAGAGGACGCTGTCAAACTGGTCACTGCCGGGCAGGAGAAGCTGGTCTTCAAGACCCCGGTTCAGCAGGTCCCTGAGGGTCCCAAATACAGCATATAGACTGGGGTCAGCTTGCAGTGCCCAGCACCCTTGGCGGACGCTAAGCTGGGTACCGGTACTGCTTCCCTTCTCAGGCCTAGACACACTGGCCCTCCGGAAGCCTAGACATCATCATCTCAGATTTGGACATATTCATAGACCCTGCAAGGGGTCAACCTGTGCACTCAAGCCATTCATCTTGGAGACCATCTCACTCCCAAATGGAAAGCCACAGTGTCCCATCTGGGGATTCAGATGCACGTGTCCTCAATCTAGACACCCACGCTGCCTTCATGGAGCCCGAAGAGGGCTTGGCCCTGGCCTGGACACCTTCACCACCCCTAGAGGGGTGCCAGAGCTGGCTATAGTTGCTTCCGAGAGCTTACTGGGAAATGTTCCCATGTAATCATGTTCATGGTTTGAAAGCCACCATGGTGGGAGTATTTACACTTTGGAAACTCTGGTAAATGCTACAAACCTGGGCTTTCCTCGTGCATAGCCAGTGATTAACCATTTGCCAGCACACCTACTACATCCACTCCAGGGGGCACGGGCATCTCTGCTCCCACCCCCCAGCCTCAACATATTCCCTACAAGTCTAGACTTCAATATTCACAGCCCCCACCCCTGGGGTCACAAGTATCTGTACTTGTCCAGCTCTGGGTAAACCACCCAGAGGAACTTACTGTGGAGAATGACAAGGTTAGACCACAGTGCAAAGAAACAAGATTAGACCACACCCATGTGTCTCAGGCCCCCTCACCGATACACCACTGCTGGCTCCAACATGCTGGCCACGAGCACGCTGTACTCATCTTGTGGTGGCCTGTCCTTGGTCTCTGGGGAAGAAACATGAATGGTAATCCCAGCACTTTGGGAGGCCAAGGCGGGTGGATCAGCTGAGGTCAGGAGTTCGAGACCAGCCTGGTCAACATGATAAAACCTTGCCTCTACTAAAAATACAAAAATTAGTTGGGCATGGTGGCGGGCACCTGTAATGCCAGCTACTCAGGAGGCTGAGGCAGGAGACTTGCTTGAACCTGGGAGGTGGAGGTTGGAGTGAGCCAAGATCACACCACTGCACTCCAGCCTGGGTGACAGAGTGAGACTCTGTCTCAGAAAAAGAAAAAAAAAAAAGAAACATGAATGAAGAGGGGAAAGGTTTTGTGGGGACAGGTTCCAGGCTCCTCGTCATACCCCAGGCCCCTTTAATGAGAGACATGCAGGTTAGATCTCAGGAAAAAGTCTTGAGGCTGTGCTACACAGGGAGGGTTAGAGATTGGCCCATGAGACAAATTATAAGTCAGACACCAGAAGGAGAAATAGGTGTTAGATGATGGCTTAAAAAGTCTGAGGTTCCGGGTGTGGTGGCTCATATAATCCCAGCACTTCCGGAGGCCGAGGCAGGCAGATCGCCTGAGGTCAAGAGTTCGAGACTAGCCTGGCCAACATGGTGAAACCCTGTGTCTACTAAAAACACAAAAATTAGCCTGGCGTGATGGCATACACTTGTAATCCCAGCTACTCAGGAGGCTGAGGCAGGAGAATTGCTTGAACCTGGGAGGTGGAGGTGATAGTGAGCCGAGATTGTGCCACTGCACTCCAGCCTGACCAAGACTGTCTAAAAAAAAAAAAAAAAAAAAAAAGACATTTGTGCATGTATGTTTACAACAGCCCAATTCACAACTGCAAAGATGTGGAACTAACCTAAGTGGCCATTGACTAATGAGTGGAGAAAGAAAATGTGGTATATATACACCATGGAGTACTACTCAAGTCATAAAAAGGAATGAAATGTTGTCTTTTGCAGCAACTTAGATGGAACTGGAGACCATTATTCTAAGTGCAGTAACATAGGAGTGGAAAACCAAAAAACGTATGTTCTCACAGAAGAGGGAGCCAACCTATGAGTCTGCAAAGGCATACAGAGTGTATAATGGTGTTTGGAGATTCAGAAGCAGGAAGGTGGGAGGGGGTGTGGGATAAGAGCTACACATTAGGTACAACGGACACTACTTGGGTGATGGGTGTGCTAAAATCTCAGAATCCATCACTATAGAATTCATCCATGCAACCAAAACCACTTGTGTCCCCAAAGTGATTGAAATAATTTTTTTTTTCTTTTTTGAGACGGAGCCTGGCTCCGCCACCCAGGCTGGAGTGCAGTGGTGAGATCTCAGCTCACTGCCACTTCCACATCCTGGGTTCAATCGATTCTCCTGCCTCAGCCTTCCGAGTAGCTGGGATTACAGGTGCCCGCCACCACGCTCCGCTAATTTTTGTATTTTTAGTAGAGACAGGGTTTCACCGTGTTGGTCAGGCTGGTCTTGAACTCCCGACCTCAGGTGATCCGTCCGCTTCGGCCTCCCAAAGTGCTGGGATTACCGCGCCTAGTCAAAACTTTTTTAAAAAAGCAAAATGCCAGTCAGGGACAGACCCCACTAAAGGAGCAGGAATGATCAACATATTGGGGGAAAAGGCTAGACTCTGAGTGGTGGGACAGCGGTGAGTCCAGGAGCATAGCCGGGAGCTAGAATGCAACAAGAGACACTGAAGGGGCCACAGAGCGGGGTGAGGAAATACAGATGTGAGACGTGCAGGTTAGAGTACAGAGGGAGAGGTGGATGCTCAGCCCCAGGGTACGGGGCTAAGGTTACACCAAAGTGAGGAGAACAACTATGGACCCTAACAGAAAAGATATGGGTTAGGCCCCATGTGCCAGTCCTGGAAGTTAAACTCACAAGAGGGGAGGGGAGGGAAGAGGTGCACTGTAGCTCAAGGCCTGGAGTGGGGGATCCAGGAGAGAGGGACTGGGGTCTGCACACTTTGGGAGAGGGGTGCAAATCTGGGTAGAAGGACCCAAGAATGCAGAGTTGCCTCTTCCCTCCCACCCGCTCTCTCCCCATCCCCTCAAACCCAGAGCTCACCCTTGGCGGCCGAGAGGCTGAACACAATCACTCGGGAGATGGGACCGTCCTGCAGGAGCGACCACATCTGCAGAACCTCTGCGTAGAGAGCGAGGATTCAGAGCCCCAACCCCACCCCGGTCCCGCCCCCAGCCCTGAAACCATCGACTTCCCGCCCCCACCGTTCATCCCCACCCTAGCCCCGCCCCTCTGCAGCCCTCAACCCCACCCTAGCCCCGCCCCCAAGCCCCACCCTCATCCCTCAACCCTCTTATCCTCCTCCCCTACCCCACCCAGCTCCAGCCCTCAGCCCCACCCTGGCCCCGCCCTCTAACCCTCAACCCCACCCCTTACCCCGCCTCACCGCGGCCCTCACCTCGACTCCGCTGGTCCACGTGGGCGACACGGACATAACCACTCTGACAGCCCAGAGCTGAGAGGCGCCGGGACGTGCCGGGGAAGTTGTGGACGTCCAGCCAGAGGACGCTGGCGGGCGGGTGGATGGACAGGACGGACGGCCATTGCTGGGCCCAGCCCCGCCCCTCTGCCTCCCCAGGGGCAGCCGCCCCTCCCTGTAGCCCTGGGACCCTGCTGCCTGATTCCTCCTGGATAATCCCCACCGCCCAATTCCTCTGGGGTCAATTCTCACCACCCGAGGGCTGAGTCCACCTCTTGTTTTTTCTGGGGTCACCCCTGCTGATCAATTTCTCTGAAGTCATGCCGTGGACTTATTTTTCTGAGCTCCTCCCCGGTGACCAATTTCTCTAAGGTCTCACCGCCCGATTTCTCTAAGGTCAGTGCCCCGGTCCCCAGTGGCCTCTTTCGGGGCCTCTCCTACCTACTGGTCAGGTTCGTCAACTCTGGGAAGAGGTTTTCCACGGGCTGTTCCTCAAACTGATGCAGCCCCTCATTCTGGGGAAACCAAGACCCACCCCACCCCCGCTTAAGTCAGCCATCAGCTTCACACATATACCCACCCAGCGCCAGCCCACAGTGAATCCCACAGGGCTCTGCCCAGCACGCCGCCCCACCTCACCTCCTTGTAGAGATGAATGGCCGGGTCGTTCCCACTTAAGAGAAACACGGTCTCAAGTTGATCCCCGACCTGGACCCTGAAAGCACAGAAATCTAGAACCCAAGGTAGTGGAATCCACATGGTCTGAGAACCAGAACTCTCCTCTTGCAAAAACCCCTGCCTGTTGAGAACCTTAACATTCTGGGATCCAGACACTAGACCCAGGGTTAGAATCTCAGGGCTCAAGCTCCTGAGTACTGTATCTCCTTGAAATACATAACTGTAGAAACGAGCCCTCATAGAATCTCAAAATCAAGGAATATACCTCCCAATCTCAGAATTGCGGGAACATGGCTTGCTAGAACCTCCCACTCTTAGAGCCCGCATCTACTCCTACCTTCGCTCTGTGGATTCAGGAATGGAATGTGGAACTCTAGAATGAACTGCAGAACCTTAGAAAGCTAGGACCTCTTCATTCTGAAACCCCGGTATTCTAGAAGTGCTGTTTTCTGTCTCCTTAAAAATAAAAGAACTTCTAGAATTTGCCATCACAGATTTCAGATTCACGGAATGATAGAATATCCAAATCCTAGCAAGGAGAACATTAGTGCAATTAGAATCTTCAGTTTTGGTGACTCTCACCTGTTAGACCAGAGGTTGGCCAAGTATGACCTGCAGACCAAATCCAACCCACCATCTGTTTTTGTAAATAAAGTTTTATTGGAACATAGCCACATCCATTCATTTATAGTGTCAATGGCTGCTTTCTGGCTACAATGGCAAAGTGAGTAGTTGTGACAGACTGGCCCTCAAAGCCTAATATTTACTATCTGGACCTCTACCAAAAAAAGTTTGCCAATCCCTGTTCTAGACCATCTGTGTTCTGGAATGGAATCTGGAACTCTAGAATGGAACCCACACACTTTGGGGTTCTAGCACCTTGGTATTCTAGATGGTCTATGTTCTATCTCCTTGAAAGATGAGAATGTCAGGACTTTATCATTACAGAACCTCAGAAGATTCTGGCTTCTATCGTACTGTAGAATATTCAAATGTTGGAATCTTAGAGCCTACGACTCTAGAAAACTTAGCATCTCTGATCTTGGAATGTCAGACTCTAGAACATTAGAATCTGGGAATTCTAGATGTGCAGAATTCCCAGAATTCACAGGTGCTCCATCAACTCTCTCAGATTATCTAGTTCAGGAATGGCAGTGTGGTGGCCCCTTGGCCATCCGGTCCATGGCCACCTTAAAAGCATGATGCTCCGGCCAGGCGTGGTGGCTCACGCCTGTAATCCCAGCACTTTGGGAGGCCAAGGCGGGCAGATCACCTGAGGTCAGGAGTTCGAGACTAGCCTGGCCAACATGGCAAAAACCTATCTATACTAAAAATACAAAAATTAGCCAGGCATGGTGGCGTGAGCCTGTAATCCTAGCTACTCAGGAGGCTGAGGCAGTAGAATCACTTGAACCAGGGAGGTAGAGGTTGCAGAGATCGAGCCACTGCACTCCAGCCTGGCAACAGAGCGAGCGCCTATCTCAAAAAAAAAAAAAAAAAAAAAAAAAAAAGCACAATGCTTTAAAAAACAAATGTAGAATCTGATTGTCTATGGACAAGTTCGTGGTCTCCAGTTAGCTACAGCTTTCCAACCTCAGCTGCATATGCGTGTGTGCACATGTGCTCCCTGTTATATTACATTTGTGCTTTCCGTTCTCACATGACCTGTCTGGTCCCCAAAGGCATTTTAGTTTAATTTAATTTAATTTAATTTATTTATTTTTGAGACAGAGTTTCGCTCTTGTCACCCAGGTTGGAGTGCTGTGGTGCAATCTTGGCTCACTGCAACCTCCGCCTCCCGGGTTCAAGTGATTCTCCTGCCTCAGCCTCCTGAGTAGCTGGGATTACAGGCATACACCACCATGCCCAGCTAATTTTTGTATTTTTAGTAGAGACGGGGTTTCGCCATGTTGGCCAGGCTGGTCTCAAACTCCTGACCTCAGGTGATCCGTCCGCCTCAGCCTCTCAAAGTGCTGGGATTACAGGTGTGAGCCACCGTGCCCGGCTGGCATTTTAGTTTTCAATCTCTAATCTAGTACAACCTCTTTATTTTCCAGAAGGGGAAACAGACTACAGGGGTCTGTAAGTAAAGAAGGGGTTCGAGAAGCCAGGGTTTCTACATTTACAGTGGGGTGGGCGTCGATGCGCAGGGGACACTCACTCCGCATGGCACAGCTGGAACGGAGTGAACTGGAGCTCCAGGTTCAGGCAGCTCTCTGTAGGCAGGGCACAGGCAGGTTAGCATGGGGAACCTGCTGGGGACCCTCTCCCTCCTCCCGTCCACGCCTCACTCACGGGCAATAGAGTCAAGGTTGTACTCAGAGCCGGGCTCGTAGTCGCAGTAAATGTTCAGGAAGGGGCTGCCCTTGTCCCCTGAATCCTGGCGGAGGACACGGGGTTCAGGGGAGGGCAGGGGTGGCAGGAGGGATCCGGGGCGGCTCAGTGGAACTCACCATGTGTGTAAGGAGGAGGGCGAAGGGAGGTGGAGGGGGCTCTAGGTACCTTGATGAACGTGATCCCCACAACCAGACCCCGCTTGGGGGGTGACTTGTTGAAAGTGTCGATGGAGACAATCTCCGCATCCACTGGGAGGGGAGAGTTCTAAGTTCAGTGTCAGGCAGACTCATGATTCCAATCTCCCCAACATGGTGAGCTCTGGCTACCGCAATGATCATGCCCTCTGGTCTGAGTCCTGACCACCATCACCTGATCTCTGTTCCCTGGGTACTAGGGATCCTGACCTGTAAGTCTGAAGAATCCTGAAACCCTAGGCTCATCCGGGCCCCAACTATGCCTGCCCTCTGATTCCAGTGACCCCCTTAAAACCACCTGATCCCATTCTTCCAGCACGGTGACCCGGCTCAGACAGAGCCTCAGAAGCCTTCTCAACACCACGTTCCAGGCCCCCGCCCTCCAGCACCATAACGCCACCCACCGGGAATGTAGTTGAACTGCAGCTCCTTGGCCACTGGCCGGATTTTCTGTCGGAGGTCTTGGTAGCGGAAGCCGAGCACCTTGCCTTTAAGGGTGGCGGCCAGCAGCTCCCCGCGCCCGCCGGCGCCGCCTGCCAGCCCGTACACATTGCTCTGCGACGAGAAGCGCGTGAAGCTGTCCTCGCGCAACGGACAAGGCCCCGCGGCCACGGCCGCCTCCCCCATCATGCCCCTCAGTTAAGCACCCTCTCCGCAGCCCCCGCCCCAACCCGCACTACCCAACCTACTACTCTCTAAGCGACCTGAACCGCCGGGTGCCCGGCCGTTGCGCAGGCTGATGACGTACGGAAGCTGCCGGCGTTGCCCTCTCCCAAGATGGCGGCCAGGTCGCCTGCTCGGGCCTCCCAGGCGACTTTGCCCCACTGCGCCCGCGCTCTCTTCTCCTTTCCATTTCTGGACCAAGGGGCTGCCATAAGGAGTCTGTGACTAGAGATGGGAGGTGATGGCCACGGCCTCTCGCTGTATGCTGTGTGGAAGGTCGAATCATCATCATCATAAAACTTAATATTGCCCTTATGTGCCAGGAACTACTATAAGTGCATTCCATCTAATACTTTATTAAAAATTCGCAAGGGGGTGGAGGTAGGTACTTAAATCCATTTTAGAGATGAAGGAATTGAGGTACAGAGGGGTAAAGTAACTTGCCTAAGATCACACAGCTAGTAACGAGCGGTCAGTACTGGAAACCAAACAAGGTAACTCCACAGTTCACTATTCTTTTTTTTTTTTTTTTTGGGACGGAGTCTTGCTCTGTCACCCTGGAGTGCAGTGGTGCGATCTCGGCTCACTGCAACCTCTGCCTCCTGGGTTCAAGCGATTCTCCTGCCTCAGCCTCCCAGCAGCTGGGATTACAGGCGCCACCACACCTGGCTAGTTTTTCTATTTTTAGTAGAGATCGGGTTTCGCCATGTTGCCCAGGCTGGTCTCGAACTCCTGACCTCAGGTGATCCGCCCACCTCGGCCTCCCAAAGTGCTAGGATTATAGGCGTGAGCCCCCTTGCCCGGCCCATAGTTCATAATCTTAACAGTATCACCTTTAAAATAATTAATACATTCTTCTTGCCCCCAAGGAAAAATGATCCAGCTATAATAACCACCTCCTTTATCAAACACCTACTTGGTGACAGTCATGCTGGCTCTGATAATCTGATTCCTTACAACTGTTCTGCAAGGGCCTATTGTTACCCTCCCTGCCGGTTCACTTATTCAGGATTCATTGAGCTTTTACTATGTGCCCAGACGTCCTTTGCAAATCTGTCTCACTAATCTTTGCAAGAAAGAAACCTCTACAAAGAGGTTTATTATCCCAGTTTACAGAGAATCAAATGGAGGCTCAGAAAGAGTAAGTCCACTGACTGATATGCTAGCAAGTGGTGGGGACAGGATGTAAACCAGGTGTTTCCGACTCTGGGGCCTTCAGGGGTTCCTGTCTGTGCTTCTTTGTCCCTAGAAGGCCATGGAGGTTTGGGTACTCTGTGCACATCTGTGTATCATTTCCAGAAGACATGGGTTGGCCAGCTGTCCTGGACACCTCGAGCACACACAGACTGCAAGCTCCATGAAGGCAGCAGGCTCATCTCCCTTGATCACGGCCTTATCGCCTGTACCTGGACCACAAGGCCTGACACAAAGCAGGCATTCAGAAAATATGTGTCAAAAATCACAAACTATGTGCTGAGCATGTAAGAGACAGCTCTTACATGATGGAAAGTTCTCAAAGGCAGACTGGATAACGGAGGTGGCAAGGAATTTGTGATGATTCCAGATTTCTGGATGTGGAGAGTAGAAGTTCCTGGAGGGCAGTCTGGGAATGCTGTCAGTGCTGCTGTATTCCCAGGGCCTGGCATGCAGCAGGTGCTTAGTGAATACTCGCTGAGGGAGTGGCATGTGGGTCTAGTGCCACTTCAGCAGTGCATTTCCTTCAGGCGTCTTCCCACCCTAGTAACCTATAAGCAACATGTTGAGTGGATGAATAAAAAAATGAAGTTACAGGTTAGGAAGGAATCATCCTGTTAAGAGGTTTCCAATCCTAGCTGCACACTTGAACTGCCTATGAAGTTTTAACAAAACAAACCAAAACAGGCCGGGCCTGGTGGCTCATGCCTGTAATTCCAGAACTTTGGAAGCTGAGGCAGGCGGATCAACTGAGGTCAGGAGTTTGAGACCAGCCTGGCCAACATGGTGAAACCCTGTCTCTGCTAAAAATACAAAAATTAGCTGGGCGTGGTGGCGCACGCTTGTAATCCCAGCTACTCAGGAGACTGAGGCAGGAGAATCGCTTGAACCCGGGAGGCAGAGGTTGCAATGAACGAAGATCGCACCACTGCACTCCAGCCTGGGCGATAGAGCGAGACTCTGTCTCAAAAAACAAAAAAACCCAAAAACCCCCAAAGGGTAGGAAACCTCAGTCAAACCACAATTTATCAGAATGCGGCCCCAGTCTGGATACTTTTATTTTTGCACCATCATGCCTAATTTTTGTATTTCTAGCAGAGACAGGGTTTTGCCATGTTGGCTAGGCTGCTCTCGAACTCTTGACCTCAAGTGATCTGCCTGCCTCGGCCTCCCAAAGTGCTACGATTACAGGCATGAGCCACAGCACCCAGCCCCAAGCCTGGATACTTTTAATGACTTTAAAGCATAGCCAGGGCTGACCATCACTGATTTAGGTCATGGATGGCAGAAACAGATTCTCACACTATCCTTCAGCCAGCACCCATGATGGGGGCAGACATGGTAATCAATTTCAGGTCTCAGAAGTCTTTGCTGCCATTATCAATGGACTGGAGCTGTGGGAGAAGCTGCAGGGGAGAGAGGAGCAGGGCAGGTGTCAAGGAATTTGAACCTCACCTGCACTTCTCTGGGCTTTCTGGGCTGGAGCCCCTCTCCCAGGAGTCCACCCTGGTTTCCTAGGCAGCCCCTCCTCTGTGCAATTACTGCCCCTGCTCACTTCCTGACATTTTCCCATCATGCCTGGGCACTGAGCCTCCTTCAGCTGTCTCCTCCGTAGCGAGGGACCCTGCGCGGGGCAGGGTAAAGCACATGTGTACCAGACAGGGCCCCCAACATGCACATCGTGGAGTGTGGTGGAGGCAGCTGGTTTCTGCCCACCTTTCCTGGGCAAAGGCTCCTGCTGTCTCCTCCCCCACTCCCCAGACCCACTCGGGCCTCAGACTCTGCCCACCAAAGCCACTTCCTCCCCCGTCCTGTGACAGATGGAACAACTGTCACCGGGGCGTTCAGCCTTCCTGCCAGAGAAATGTGGACATGGGAGATTCGGTGGGCTTCCACCCATTCTCATCCAAAGCAGTCATGAGCACCGTCACATTCAACCCTCCCACTGGCTCTGAGGGGTGGCATCACCACCGTGCATCCCAGTTGAGGAAACCAAGGCCCCTGGACCCCAAGAACCCAGAGAAAGATCAAGATGGGCGCTCTGCGACTCCCAAGCCAGAGCTCCTCCCCAGGCCCACCGTCCCTGGGTCTCCCCCACCTAGAAACTGACCCAGCCCACGCGTGTTTCAAGGATGCATGCGCCTGACCTCCCAAGAGCTCGCCCAGAGTCTGGGGGACCAGGAGTGTGAGAGGGACTGGTGACTGGCCCAGGGGCAGAGTGGGTAGCAGAGGTGAGGAGGAAGAGAGACTCATGCAAAAGTGTTGTTTTTTATTTTCTTTCTTGGGCCAGCTGCAGCTTCCAACCAAGAAAACCTCAAAGCATTAGGGAAGGAGCAGGTGTGGGGCTGGGGTGGGGGAAAACCCCCTAAGCTCCAGGGCCCAGGGTCTAACCTGAGAGGTCGGGGCTGCAGGAAGCTGGGGGAGGCTCCCGGGGCTGGGGGAAGAGGAGCCTGCCCCCAGCAGAGACAGCAGGTCTCAGCGGCTACATGTGCTTTAGAGCTTGGCTGGGGGACAAAAGTGGGAGAGAGAGAAACCGGCCTCATGACTCAGCTGGTCAGGAGATAGGGGGCCAGATGCTGACCCCAAACCCCCAGCAGCACCCCTAGCAAATAGGTCTGTATCAAAGATTCTGTACAGCTGGTTTTGGGGGTGAAGGGCACCTATGGGGGCTTAAATAAATGGACAGGGGGCAAGGGATGTAGCGAGAACAGAGGGTGACTGTCCGGCCAGCAGCCTGGGCCTCTGGTGCCCCTGCATGCTGACCCCCGGTGCCACCTGCCCACTGTGGCCCGCGGGACTCCCCAGGTGGGAAAGGAGGGAAGCTCTCCAGCAAGTCTCGGCCCCACCTCTCTCTGAGCAGATGGGACAGGAAGACGGGCACTGGGGGGCTGGGTGGGGCTTAGCGCAGGTCCTCCTCATCGCCCTGGATGGTCTTCTTGATGCGCAGCAGCATGGTGGTGAGCCACTGGTCCAGCCGGGAGATGGAGTCGTATTCCTTCACCTGAGGGCACACCAGGTGATAGGCTGGCCATGCTCCCCCCGTTCCCAAGCCTGCATCCCAAGGGCACTTGTTCCAAGGTTTTCAAGATCTGTCCCTGTCACCCCTGGTCTCTGAGAAGGAGTAGAGGGAGGGCTTGAGGCCCCAACTCAGCCATGGGAGCTCCCTCTTGTCTGTCTTGACTATGCTGGGCACAACATTTCCCTTGGGGGAGAAAGATATTGTAGCTTTTAAAAAAAAAAAAGGTCCATGGCTGGGCGCAGTAGCTCATGCCTGTAATACCAGCACTTTGGGAGGCTGAGGCGGGCGGATCACAAGGTCAGGAGATTCAGACCATCCTGGCTAACACAGTGAAACCTCATCTCTACTAAAAATACAAAAAATTAGTCAGGTGTGGTGATGGGCGCCTGTAGTCCCAGCTACTCGGGAGGCTGAGGCAGGAGAATGGCGTGAACCTGGGAGGCGGGGCTTGCAGTGAGCCGAGATCGCGCCACTGCACTCCAGCCTGGGCGACACAGCGAGACTCCGTCTCAAAAAAAAAAAAAAAAAGTCCAGCATCCTCACTGAATGGGTGGGAAACTGAGGCCTGGAGATATGGAAAAGGCCACTCCTGAGTGCCATGGGACACGGGGGAGAGAAGCCACGGCCTGCTGGGCATCCCCTCCCTGAGCTCCTGGCTGAGTTGCCACCCACTGTCTGGGGCAGGAGGAACCGGATGGCATTTGCTCACTGTCCTCAGGGGCTTCCATTCCCAAGGGGCACTTAGGGAGAAATGCTTGACATGTGCCATTAGAGGAGTGAATCAGGACCTGAGCCGGACACCACTAAGCCCGGGAACGCTGGGAACAGAGAAAGGGAAGGGAGAGAGAGCTGCGTGGGTGGCTCCACCAGGCAGAGGGAAGCTGGCGCCTCTCCCATGTCCTCAGCTCCACTCTCCTTCTCACCCCTTCCCTCCCCGTCTGTGCCTCCTGGGTGCCCAAGGCGCCCACTGTGAGTCTCACACACTCACCTGGGGGACTCAAGGAACCCTGGTCTTCAGAAGTAGACAGATGTGGCTCTGAACACCAGCTCTGTCCCTGAGGGGCCAAGGCCGAGCCTCCTGACCTCCCCAACCTGAGTGCCACCATCTATAAAATGGGGAGAACACTCCCTGTGCCTCTTGGCGCTACTTGTAAGGTTTCTGGGGTGACTGGAGAAAGAAATTCACAGTGGGCTGGGGGCCATATAAAATGGGTGAATGTCATGGGAGAGTGTGTCTGAGAAGGGCAGCTTTCCTAGGAGACCCATCCCCATGAAGGGGCCTGGCCCCCCATGCTGGCCACTCACCGACTCGGTGTAACTGTCCACATTCTGCTCCTCATGGGCCTCTAGCAATTTCTGCAAGCAAATGGCAGAGAGGGGTCAGGGGCCTACGCTGACCTGAGGTCTGGCCTGGATTAGATGAAAGGACACACTATCTGTATGCCAGGCCTGGGGCTGGGGCTTCCTGAGGACTCTCAGAGGGTCAATCCGTGTGGGTTAAACTGGGGATGGGTACGGGCGTGTTGCAATCCTGCCGCCCTATTCATCAGAAATGGCTTGCTCTCAGGGCAACCTTACCAACATAGAACATCACACAGAATGTGTGTGTCTGTGTGGGGGGGTGTGTGTGGGTATGGGGGGTGTGTGTGTTGGGTGTGGTGTGTGGTGGAGGTGTGTGTGTGTTGGGGGGTGTGGTGTGTAGTGTTTGGTGTGGTGTTTGGTGTGTGTGAGTTGCGTGTGTGGTGTGGTGTGTGTGTATGTGGGGTGTGTCGTGTGTGGTGTGTGTGCAGTGTGTTTTGTGTGTGTGAGGGGTGTGTCGTGTGGTGTGTGTAGTGTGCAATGTGTTTTGTGTGAGGGGTGTGTCGTGTGGTGTGTGTAGTGTGTGTGCGATATGTGTGGTGTGTGATGTGTTTGCTGTGTGGTGTGGTGTGTGTGTAGCGTGTGGTGTGTATAGTGTGTGGTGTGGTGTGGTGTGTGGTGTGGTGTGTGTGGTGTGATGTGTGTAGTGTATGTTTGGTGTGTGTGGTGTGGTGTGTGTAGTGTGTGTGGTATCTGTGATGTGTTTGGTGTGTGAGTGCGGTGTCGTGTGTGGTGTGTGTGTGTGTGTCCACTTAGCCATCCCGAGCTCCAGCACTCCCCGAGTTGTACTTTCTTCATCTGGAAAATGGAGACTCAAATGGCCAAACAAAACAAAACAAAGACACCCTCTGAGAACTACTGGACAAGTCTTGGTGATTGTCCCACCTGGAGCCCCGGCCACCCCCGTCTGAGGTTCGGGAAGTGGGAGGCCAGAGCACCCAGCACTTACTTTCATCAACTTGCATTCCCGGGAATCAGAGAAAGCTGGGAACAGCTCCTCATACTTTTGGACAGCCAGCTGGGCAGCAGGGAAGGGGGAAGATGAGTTAGTAACGAGAGGGCCCTCAGAGCTACTGGCCTAGCAGCTGAGGGGACTTGGGGATGTCGGGTGATATTGAGTCAGCTCTTGCACCCCTCCCCCAGCCTCAGGTGTCACCTGGCTCTGTGTCTGTCAGTACCTTCCCGTAGCTGAGCTCAGCACCAGCCTGGCTGCAGAGATGGCTGCAGGGAGAGGAAGGTTCCCCAGATAGGCACCCACTGCCTCCTCCCACCTGGCTCAGCCGGGGCAGGGGACAAATAAGCACATCCTCCATGCCAGGCCTGGGGCTGGTGCTTCTTGAGGACCCTGAGAGGGTCAAATAACGGTGAGCCCCCTTTTCAAAGTGAGGAAACAGATCCAGAGAGGGGCAGTGACCTGCCCAGGGCACGGTGAGACATGGGGTGGGAATGGGAACCTGGTCTGACAAAGCCCAGGCTTTTGCCCACCACTGGTGCCCACAGCAGGGCAGGGCTCTGTGGGGTGTGTGTGTGGGGGGTGTGTGGGGCCACCACCCCAGGCCGTGAGCCAGGGACACCAGGAAATCCTGGACTCCGTGCTTCTGCCAGGCAATGGTAAAAAAACTCCGGCCAAGCAAAATCTAGCGCCAACCCTCCAGCTCCTTCCCGCTGGCCACGCCCCCTCCCACTGCCCTCTTTGGCCCCTCTTTTGCCAAGTGTCCCGAAAATAGGTGGGCATGTGTGAGCTACAGCTAAAGCCACGACAGCAGGAGTCACAAAGATCTGGAACACTGGGGCTGCAGGTCCCTAGTCATGTGGCCTCAAACAAGGGACTCTCGTCCCAGCCTCACCATCTTCACCCATAAGACGCGGTGACAATAGTGCTGACTTTAACGGGGTGCAGTGAGGATTCAAAAAGTGCACCCATGAAGGAAAGAGCACTAAGTGAGGCAGGAGCTGGACCCGCAAAAGCCTCCAGGGCCGGGTGGGCAGGTGATGCCAGCACAGAAACACAGCTGTGAGAACCACACTTCTCATCCAAAGGCTGGCTGGCAGGGGCCAGACATGAGGGAGGAGCACGTCCCTCTTGGGGGGCAACAGGACCTGGCGTGGAGATAAGCACATGGTGGCCCGGTGCGGTGGTCCTGCGGGCGTGGGGTGCGCTACCTTGGCGTTGAGCATGTCGATGCAGAAGTGGCAGAGGGCCGCCTTGAAGAAGTAGTCTTTGGCGCTGTACTTGAGGAGGGGGCTGTCCATGGCATTGGTCCCCACCTGTAGCCATGGAGAAGTGGCACTGTGAGCTCAGGGCAAGCAGCCAGAGGGCCAGAGCCACTGCCAGGCACTGGGGGGCCAGCTGGGAGCTGGGTTCATGTCCCGGGGTGAGGCCCTGTTAACCCAGGACCCCAAGGGCAGGGAGCCAGGGACCAGCTTGGAGAGGTCAGCGGCCAGTGCGTGAGCAACCAAGATCAGGGTGTGATGGTGGCTGGGTGGGGGTGGAGGCTGTAGCCAGGTGTTCGTGGGCCTTCTGAGAGCCTGAGACAGTGGGAAGGAGGCAGCCTGGCTGTCAGGACCAACGGGAGGCTGGCATGGCGGTGGGCAGAGCGGCGGCAGGCGGCGGGAACATGAGAGGCGGCGCCCGGCCCTCTCTCCCAGGGGGCCAGCTGCCTGCCTTTTTCTCGGCCATCACCCAGGGCTCCGTGCATGCTGGGGGGACCCCATGTGACACTCCCTCCCTCCCACTGTGGATGAGGACCATCGTGCCATGGGGTGGTGTGCCCACGGCCACCCTGGGCCTCTTGGCACTTCTTCCCGTTCCCTCCCTCTGGGTTCTTTAGCCAGCCTCACTCTGGGCCCCTCCAGGAAGCTCTGTGAGGGGTGTGGGAGGGGCACAGCCAGGGAGAGAGACGGTGCTGGCACGGCATGGAGTCGTAGGTGGAGAACATTCAGCCAGGCTGAAGACAGGGTGGGGGGATGACATGGCAAGGGATGTCGGGGGAGAGGCAGAGGGTGAGCCGGGGGAGGGGTGATTCCAGAACAAGGTGCCGGGGCTTAGGAGGAGGCACAGGCCCTGAGAGGGGGCAGGGTGGAAGCCGCCATCCCCACCTGTCCCCACCTGTCCCCACCTGTTCATAGATGTCAATGGCCTTCTGATACTGCTCCAGCAGCGCGGCGTAACCAGCCACCTTCAGCAGACACTTGTTGGCTGAGCTGTGTGGGGAGGAGTAGTGAGGGGAAGTGGTGGCGGTCCCTGCGGGGCTGGGGGCAGGCAGGAAGGGGGCTACCTGTTGGACTCCTCGCCTTTGTAGTAGTCTGCGGACTGCTCGTAGTGGGCAATGGCCTGGGGAGACACGGGGGATGGGTTCCAGGGGAGGGCAGGGAAGGGAGAGGAGGCCTCCATGAAGCTTCCACACCCTCTGCCCTGCCTGTCTGGGACACAGCCAGACCCCATTCTCCAAGCTCTGCCGGTGCCCCATGCCCACTTCTCGGCACTCAGACACCAGAGGACTCCCCTGGTGGGAAGAAGAGAGAGCAGCACTGGTCCTGGCTGCCAGCCCATGCAGGGCCCTGCTGCCACTCACCTTCTCGATGTCCACCAACTCCGTCTCATAGATCTCAGCAATGGAGATGTGGTGCTTGGCCGCAATCGTGAATCGGCCCTGGAGGGGACACAGGAAGGGGCTGCCTGTGACTCATGACCTCCTGCGTGCCTGCCTGCTGACCTATGACCCTTCAAGTTCCCACCCCTCAGCCATGCCTGTGAGGAGGTATGAAGAAGACCTGAGGTGTGAAGAAGACCGAGAGGTGGGGGAACACAGGAGTGAGAAGGGATGGCCCCAGCCCTAGAGGCCTGGCTATGCGTGCTGGGCTGAGCGGGTGACCTTGGACAAGCCACTCCAGGGCCTTAGCCTAATTCCATCCCATCCACGAGGGCACAGATGGTGTGACACCAGAGAGGATGTGAGCACGAGCACTTGGCCAAGGCCCTGGCCCTTAGGAAGCCTCTGATAACAGCCAGAGAGGCAGAAGGACCAGTCCAGAGCCACTTGGCAAAAGGCTCTGGAGAAACCAGGATGGGAGGGAGGGCTTGAGACCTCTGCCCAAGAGTACCAGCTCTGTCCCCAAGCCAACACCTATCTGTCAGCCTCCCCCAGGCACACCCAGAGCTCCCCAGGGAGGCCTCACGTTTCAAGGGGCCTCGCACCTTCCATCCGCCTCCACCCAGTGTCCAGGCGCTTGCCTAACTGCTGTGCACCAGGGGCTGGTCCAACGCCACCCCCTTGCTGAGGGCAGTAGGAAAGGGCAAGGCCCTGGGCTCAGCCAGACCTTGTTTCGGGTCTCAGTGACTCCTGCTTGTAGCCGCATGTCCCTGGGCAAATTGTGTCACTTGTCTGAGCCCCTCTCCTCCACTAAGGAACGGGGATGACAATAATGCCAACCTCACAGGGCTGTGGATTAAACCACCCTGCAGTGTCTGGCCTAATAAATGGCAGCTGCTATTATTGTTCTAATCACAGTCATCCCTGCAGCACTGCCCTGAACGCAAGGGGTAGGGCTCGTGTCCCTGCCTGGGGTTGGACGGCTGAGACAGACAGGGCAAGCGGAGAGGCAAAAAGGAGCTGGCCAGGCACGGTGGCTCATGCCTGTAATCCCAGCACTTTGGGAGGCCAAGGCAGGTGGATCACTTGAGGTCAGGAGTCTGAGACCAGCCTGGCCAACATGGTGAAACCACATCTCTACTGAAAATACAAAAATTAGCCAGGCATGGTAGCACACGCCTGTAATCCCAGCTACTCGAGAGGCTAGGGCACGAGAATCGCTTGAACCTGGGAGGCAGAGGTTGCAGTGAGTGGAGATCACACCACTGAACTCCAGCCTGGATGAGAGAGAGACTCTGCCTCAAAAAAAAAAAAAAAAAAGAGAGAGAGAGAGAAAGCACTGACAGGAGCCCTGGCCTGGGTGGGACCCTTCACTCTGGCTCCAGTTGGCAGCTGCCCATCTGGTCTGCATCTGTCGTTGGCAATGCGCCCTGGGGGCAGGGCAGGTGCTGAGCCTCCTGTGGGCTCTGCCTATCCCTGTGGCCTGCTGCAAGATGCTTATCAAATGTGACACTTGCCGGAAGGCTGGGCAAGGGGAAGTGCCGGACACACACTCTCCAGTAACCTAATTTCTTTTTTTGTTTTGAGACAGGGTCTTGTTTTGTCGCCTACGCTGGAGTGCAGTGGTGTGATCACAGTTCACTGCAGCCTCAACTTCCTGGACTCAGGTGATTTTCCTGCCTCAACCTCCCAAGAACTAGGACCCCAGGTGCATGCCACTACACCAGGCTAATTTGTTGTAGAGAGGAGGTCTTGCTATGTTGCCCAGGCTGGTCTCGAACTCCTGTGCCCAAAAGATCCTCCCACCTCAGCCTCCCAACATGCCAGGATTACAGGCATGAGCCACCCTGCCCAGCTCAATAACCTAAGTTCTATGAATGAAAACCATGACTGCCTGTGGAGTGAGGGGACCGTCAGGCTGGTGGGGAGCTGGGTGAAGACCCAGCCAGCCCAGGCCAGCTCAGGTGACCTAATCCCCCCAGCTCCCACTTCCCCCTCCCCAAGTGGTTTGGCCGCAGAATAAGAACAGTGCTGGGGGTGCTGAAAGAGCAGACGCAAGGCTGGGGCAATGCAGTGGGACCCGGGGGTGTCAGGACAAGCAAGCGGCCCTTACCATGTCTGTGTAGATCTCGATTGCTCGCATCAAACAGTTAATGGCCTCTGGAGAGAAAGGGAGGTGGGAGGAGACATGAGAAAGTGAAGTCGTTTCAGCAGAAGCCAAGGAGAGGAGGCGGACGCAGGCGCACCTGGCTGCCAGCAGAGAGATCAATAGGCACTCAGAGCTGCCAGCGCTGCCACACACTCTCAAGGGGCTGGGAAGGGGACGGAATCCCTGAGCCCCAGGAAATCTGGTGAGAGGGCTGACTCTGCAGACTGTGACTTGCTGGGCACATGCTTCAGGGGGAGCCCTTCTCTCCTCGGGCTGCCAGGATGCTACCAGCTTCCCACAACCCCAGGGACAGGGCACAGCAGTGCTAGGCCAGGATGATGGCCAGACTCCCACGGGTGTTTTAAGACAGACCTGCCAAGGCCCTGCTCTTGAAGGACTGAGCTGCTGGCAAAGGGGAAGGAGGCATGGGAGGCGGCCAAGCCAGCATCTGAGGTGGTCTTGGAGGCAACAGGGGTGCCAGGTTCTACCTGGGCTCTGCCACCATCTCTGCAGGATCCTGAGCAGCTTCTGTTCCTGCACCAGGAGGACCTGGACCTCTGGCACGAGGAGGCTGGATGTCATCGACACTGAGCCCTCAGTGTGCTCTCCACTGCCACCTCTTCCTCGTATCTCAGCAGTCGGGAGCCCTCTGCTCAGTCCCTTTAACCTAGTCCTGCCACCCACCAGCTCCTCAAAGGTTTTGCCAAAAAACCTGAACACACCAGGATGGCACTGAGGAAGAACTGGGCTACCTTTGTTGTACTATCTCTTGCAAGATTTTAAATTTGGGAAAGGCTTTTTTTTGACAAGTTATTTGGAGGAGAGAGAAAAGCATGAGTGGGAGGCATTTTCTAGCAGACAGAAATGAGCTCTCAGGGGGTATTTTTTAAGAACACCATTTTAGCACATCTCAGGAGGACAGGGGTGTTGTGGGGAGGGAGGCCTGGGTTGGGGAGAGGGAAAGGCAGGGAGCTTGGACAGGCCACAGGGCGTGGGCTCTGAGCTTCAGCCTGGGCATCTGAAAGTTCCTGGTCACCGTGGGGGTCTCCATGGTCACCCAGGCCATGTTCGCCTGAGAAGAGGGTGCTACCAAGAAGCGCCGGGGCTGGGCTCCTCTCAAGGGGCTCACGGTCTGGATGGGACTCCAAACTCCCTCCGTGGGGAGGCATCTGGACAGAGGCTCTTTGTCTCAGGTCTGTGGCTGGGCTTTCAGGGAGTCCAACCCCTCCTTCTGACATGTAAACAGTGGGGTCCATAAGCACTCCTCTGGGGAGTGGGGTCTGTAGGTTTTGTCCAATTCAGAAAGACCTCTGGGGATCCAAAAGGGACTGAGAGAAGGTACAGCACTCAGTCCAGGTTCTAGGGCTGACAGACGGAGACTGTGGCAGCAGACAGTGGAAACGGTGGCAAAAAGGGGGCAGATGAGGAGGAAGGGGAGAGAACACAACCTAAATCTGGCAGTTTGAAGACACATACATCCTGTAATCGGTGGACCCAGAAGCAACGGCTAAGCCGGGCCACGCTGCAGAGGAGAGCAGCAGCTGGAGTGAGGTGAGAGGCCCGCCTTGCCCCGCCCCACCTGGCTGCAGTCTCCACATGGAGGCCCCGGGCTGCTCACTGGTTCACTCTCCTGGCCAGAACACCCAGGACACCAACCTGGCACCCTGTGGGCTGAGGCGGCAAAGGCTGCTGCTCCGCAGTGAGCAGTGAGATCTGCAGCTGCCACCTGGGACTGCTGGCACTGGCTCTGGAGCACCCACCGTCAGCATGGCACAGTCCTTGCAGTAGCAGCAGGGAGACAGCTTACCCCCCAGGCAGCAACATGGACTCACGGGGTTAAGTCCCCTCCATGTCTGGAAAGCGGCGGGCCACCAGCAGACACCTGGGACAGCTGGCTCCTGGACGAGCTTCTGACACACTCATGACTGCTACTCTTATCTCAGGTCACCAGGCCTTGTGCACTCGGACAGGCAGAGCAACACCCAGTTCTGTGGCCTGGCCCCTCCTGTACCCACCCACAGAGGGCTGGAAAGGAGCTCAGAGCAATACAGCCCAAGTTGGGGAGCTACGGCCCAGGCCACCGCCCATCCCCACAGTCACTCCTACCAGCGACACCCAGCTTGACTTCTGCATCTCTGAAGCCCTTCCTGGTTACACTTGGTCATCTCCTCCTTAGTAAAATGGGGGCAAATCACAGAATGCACAAAGAAATCAAATGGGTTAAAAGATGCCAAGCATCTGGTACACAGTAGAAACCCAGTAAATGGCAGCTGGGGAGGAAGTGGGGGACAAGCAGGCCGGGCCGCTTCCCTGCCCCGGGTACACACACTGCCCCCACCCCCCACTATCAGGCAGGCCTGGGAAGAGGCCTCGCTGGCCCGAGTCTGCCCTGAGCAGCAGCCATGGTTGGGTAACTGAGGAACCAATAACACATATGAGCATCACCCTTCCCCACCCAGAGCCACCAAGGTGGCAGCAGGCCACCCTCTGCAGAGGGAGAGGAATTCGGGAGCCCAGCCGGGCCTCAGGCACACTCCAGCTGCCACTTGGGGGCAGGTCCTTCTGGAGGGAGTCCTGGAGGAAGCCCTAGAAGTGCTGACCCAAGACAGAGGCCTTCTAGGCTGCTGAGGAGACCAGTGATGAGGACGGCCCCAGGGCACCGGCCACCTGCCTGGGGAAGCCAGGCAAGGTTCCAAATCGGGCCTCCAGTGCTGTCTCACAAGGCACCTGGCCAAGGGCAGAGGCTGTGGGGAGCCCAGGGCAGGCAGGGGCACCTGGACTGATGAAAGCCAAGGGTGTCCTGACTGGAAGTTTATCACACACCAGGTGCCGCGCTGGGCATGACTGCATCATCTCACAGCAGTCTCTGCTTTAACAGACGAGGAAACAGAGGCCCAAAAGACTGACTTGCCCAGGATCACAGGGGAGGCAGGTCCTCCCAGACCACCCACCGCCTGCACTGCTAAGCCATACACAGTTGCTACATGACATTCTCTGTGAGGCTTTTTTTTGGGGACAGGATCTCACTATGTTGTCCAGACTGGTCTTGAACTCCTGGGCTTGAGCGATCCTCCTGCCTCAGCCTCCCAAAGCACTGAAATTACAGGCATGAGCCACTGCACCTGGCCTTGTGTGAGGCCTGACTAGCCTCAGACACAAAGCAGCCGCTGCCCTTGATGCCAATGTGCCCCTTGCCCCACTGGGAGTCATGGCTGGGGTGCGTATCTTTAGGCTGTAGCTCTGGAAGCTGCACTAACACCCCTCCCTGCTCAACACCACGTCCCCAGGGCTCTGGACACAGCACCTGCTCTCAGCTCTACCCAGGTGAGGCTCTCCTTTCAGAACTGCCCCCTTTCTTCCCTGAAAGATCTCCCATAGCCAAATTCACCCCCCCAGCCTCAGCTCTGTGCAAGTCGGCCTCTGTGCCCCGGATGTAGCATCATCTTTATACTTTCCTACCGGTCGGAGTCCTCAGCCACCTTCTGAGCTTCCTAAGGCCAGGGAGGGGCCACATCCAGACTCCAGGCCCACACCCTGCAGAGTCTCGCTGGAGAGCTAGAAAAGCTCAGATCAAACGCAGGGGAGGGACCCCACCATATCCCACTGCCAGGCAGAGCCTGTCTGCAGGAAGTGAGGGGTCTGCTGAAAGAGCAAATGGCACTCACTGTTCGGCAGCCTGGCACTCAGTGCTGCCCCAGAGTGTCCTTCCAGTTACTCCAGATGGGGCAGCAGCTGAACGTCACAGATGCTAATAGACAGCACCTCTAGGCCAGCCAGTTTCCCAGGGAGCAGAAGGAAAGGCTTGGCGGGGCAGTTTAATGGAAGGCATGGAGAGTCCGTGTGGTGAGTCAAGCTTAAAACCAACCCAGCGTCTCCCTGGGTCATCACTGCATCAACCAGGCAGCTTGCTGTGGCCCAGTGCTACTAGCCAGGCAAGCCCCGTGGCCCACCCAGTTACAAGGCTGCTCCTTGGCCTCTTGCCAGGCCTGAGCCCCACCATGTGACCACTGAGGCCAATGCATGAGATGCCCAGCTGGTGAGGAGCAACTGGTCAGTCTAAGGACAGAGAAGAGCTACTGGTCAACACAAATTCATCCTCATCTGGGAACTAACACGTCAGATCATGACAAAGGGGTATGCCAGCAGTTCTCAAACACGCCATGTGAACCAGTGCTCGCTGATCCATGGAGGAAGCTCCCTGCACTGCTGCAAACCTGTCTTCTCTTGGGAAGGACAGGCTTTTATTCCAAGATTATATAGCTGCTTTTTATTTTTTAAAGATTCATATATTTTCCATTCCCCTGAGATGACAGTGACAATAGATGGTCATTTTTAAAAACTGCCTGTGCTTTCTAATTAGCAACCTGTACCTGGCACCAACATTTTAAAAAATAAATTAAAATTCCCGCCACATGCAAGCAAACACTGGGCTGGACCTCCTCTTCAGGAGGCACCCAGGGGGACAAAACTGTTTTCTCACCATGAGTCAGCCCCAAACTGGGTTTCTGTCCCTAGCACGCTCTCATTTTAAGTAATTTGTTCTCTGGCAACTACATCTCGGGCTCTGTTCTCTCTAATTCCTCCCCAGGATGTAGGGAAGCCAGGTTGGGCTAATTTCCGCTCCTTTTTCGGCAGCAACTCCTACCTGGCTGGTCTCAGAATCCTCCCTGCCCCCCACACCGCTCCCTTCTGCATGTTAATTCTGACAACAGAACAGATTTTCCTCTCTCCCCGGCAGGCGGTGGGTCTGCAATGGAACTCCCACTCCCAAATGCTCCGGGATTGGGAAGGGGTGATCAGCTGCACCGACACCACCGACACGGTAGATAGGGGGGCGGAGACTTGAGCAGGGCGCAAATGCCAACTGGAAGGAAGGGAGCCAGTTCTAAAGTCAACGCTCACTCTGCCTCAGGCACGCCCCTGCCAGCCTATCACATGTTGGCCACTGGAAAAACCAGAGCCGCCAGGAAACCTGAGGAATCAATGCAGGGTGCTAGGATGGCGCTCCGGACAGCCAGCCCGTGTGGTCCGCAGAGGCCCTCACCTTGGGGGTCGGCTTTCTTGAATGCGTTGCCAGCGTCCACAAAGCAGGTGGCTGCGTCGTGCTTGCTCTGGAGCTGCAGGTGCAGCTGTGCAGCCTGGCAGAACGCGTTTCCAGCAGCTGGAACAGAAGAGAAGGGCAGTCCCGGCCTCAGTGGGGCTCCACACTTTATGAAGCCACAGAGACACTGCCCTGGGAGGTGGGTCGGGCTCTCGAGAATGCGGAAAGAGTCCCCAAGATAGGACGAGGGTGACCTGAGCGAGCCCAGACTGAGGCCTAGAACTCAGGTCTGCTGGCTCCTGTGCTGAGGCTCCTGGTGGCCCACCTGACAGTCTCTGAGGGAGGCAGGAAGCTGCCTCGGGGGAAGGCCCTGAGCCCCAGGTAGATGGAAAGAGAGCCAGGGTAAGCCCAGGTAAAACACCATGTCCCTAATCCCAGCTATGCCAGCATTTCCAGGGCCACCACTTCTAAAGATCCAAGGAGAAAGCAGACAGAACTGAGTTGGAAAGGATATAAAACAGAGTGAGGTGGCCTCCTGCACCTCCCGGCCTGGGCAGTCCTCCCCAGGGGAGCCTCGAAGCACAGGGCCCAGAACCACCACTAGAAGGCAAAGTACAGGCTGAAATCATGGGGTGGCTTCGGAGGGGTATTTTGGGAAGCAAGGGGCAACTGAGATTAAACCACATAACATCTTCCCATCTACTCCCCTTTCCAAGTCCTGTTTCTTTTTCCACAGCTCCCCAAAGCTCTTCCTGATTCTCCCAACTCCTCTGCCTCTGTTCACATTCTGTTCCCTTCACTGCAGATCCCCATGGACAAGGCACTTGCATGAATTGTGAGGCTCATGGAGTTGGGGTCGGACAACACACAGCCGGCTCCCTCCAGGAGCTGCATGTCCAGAGAGGGAAACAGGATGTGGACAGCAAGAATGAACACATGCAGACCAGTGCCCATGGGCGGAGGGCAGAAGAGACCTCGCCTGAAGCCTCATCCATCCTGTGCTCATCTGCACACGGTCAGCTTCTGTGGGTCCCAAGCCATTCTGCCCACACATCTCCTAACTGACGTTTGGGAGGCAGCAGCGTCTCTCCTCCTCCTCGTGCAGCTGACCACCTCCAGCTCAGCTCTGAGGCTTCTCCCCTTCATTCTCCTCCAGCTGAATTTGAGTCAGAGTTTCTAAGCTGGAAGAGGACCAGGAGGCCTGGCCCTATCCTCTTAAGTTTTGAGCAGAAGAAGAGACAAAGCCTTCCGGGTTTTCACTATATGATTTCATTATTTTCAAGAGTTCCAAATTTGAGTATAAAATTACGGCCAGGCGCGGTGGCTCATGCCTGTAATCCCAGCACTTTGGGAGGCCGAGGTGGGCGGATCACGAGATCAGGAGATGGAGACCATCCTGGACAACATGGTAAAACTCTGTCTCTACTAAAAATACAAAAATCAGCTGGGCGTAGTGGCACGTGCCTGTAATCCCAGCTAGTCGAGAGGCTGAGGCAGGAGAATCACTTGAACCAGGGAGGCGGAGGTTGCAGTGAGCCAAGATCGCGCCACTGCACTCCAGCCTGGCAACAGAGCAAGAAGGTCTCAAAAAAAAAAAAAAAAAAAAAAAAAAATTTCAAGAAAAGGGGATATTACCGGGGGGAAATGGCCTAGGGCTTTTCTTTGAAGAGTTTGGGGGCAGAGGTAACAAATTTTAGGGGAAAAGCAACACCTATGTAATTAAAAAATAAGCTTTTTTTCTCTAGAGGAATTTTCTAAGTTTGGGAGCATAAAAATACAAAAAACATTTGGCTTTATTCACAACGTATTTTGTGAAAACTCAGGAATAACTCTTTGAATTTTGGGGAAACCAACAACATTCTCAAAAACGATGATAATCAATTTTATTGTGCACCTCTGCACCCTGCCTCCATGGTCCCACCACCAGGTTCCCTCTCCTCCACAGTCAGAAGTTCCTCCCTGCATTCAAACACTGGGTCTCTTGCCGTATTTCCTTAATTCAATCTTGGTGACATGAAAGATCTATGATGAAATGAGCCTCGAAAGAGCTCAACACACTGGCTTGTTGGACTTCTTGGGCCTGCAGGGAGCTCCAAACAGATCTCCAGCCTCCCTGAGCCCAAGCGGCTCCTCCCCACCCCTCTCCTCTGTGAAGCTATCCTGCCTCACTGGGGCAGGTTAAACACTCAGGTTCTGCAGTCAGAGCCTTGGTTTCTGAATCTTGGTTCTGTCACTTACTAGTTCTGGCATCCTGGGCAAGAGACTAAGCCAAGCCTCAGTTTCCAAATCTGTAAAATAGGGATATTTATAGACTGACCCTTAGGGCTGCTGTGCTAACGCAATTAAATGATGAGCACTTAGGACTCAACAAACAGCAGCCATGATTCACGTTGTTATTGGAATCACCTGAACATCCTCCCCCAGCCTAGAATTTAGACACTGATGGAAGCACTAAGGAAGTTACCAGGAAACCCGAAGTTCTGAATTTAAGGAGGACTCTAAGAGCTCATCAATCCACATGGGTTTATCTAGGTCTAATAATCTATTTATTCCCATCCTCTCTGTCCTTTCACCAAGGCCCCATGACCCAGAGTATAAAGTAACCCAGCAGGCACAAAACAATTAGAGAGCAGGCCAGTGGCTTTCCGATGCCGGAGAGGGCATAAAAAGAGAAGGGGCCCTCAAGGCCAACCTCTCGGGCAGGCCTGTGTGAGTGGAAGCTGAGGGAGGAGGAGAGCACCTTGGAGGAGCTCTAGCAGAGATGACATACCACTCCAGTTTTTGGCCATTTTGAACATGTTTGCTGCTCTGGCGTAGATTTCGCATGCTTCCTCTATTTTGGATGAGCCTCTGGGGAAAAAGGAAAGAAAAAAAGGAGACAATCTAGTCGGCTATCCAGGAGAAAGCAAGCATTCTGCTCCAGTGCTGGGTACAGACGTGCCCCTACCCCTCACCCTTCAGCTGTGAAGCCAGCTTCCCCCAGGCCTCTTGAGTCTGTGGCCCCCGCCCCTGCATACAATGGCACACTCACTTCGGGCAGACCAGCTCCCTCTGGGAGTACTGGGGTAGATACTGGGTGCTTGCTGGGGTAGTGGGGCGAAGAGTTCCTGACCCCACCACAACCCCAGGGTCTGACAGCCTCTTCTACTTCCTGCCTGGGATACTAGGGGCCCACTGGGTCCCAGGCGCGCTACAAATCCCCTTTCCCCGGGAGACTGCAAAGCATTCTGGGGGACTAGCCCAGTTTAAGACATCGTGTTGCTTTCGCAGAGGCAGCCTTAATCCTGTGCCTTGTACTCTGTGGTTGCTCAATAAAGACCTTGCAGCCCTGGAGTGTGTCATTACCAGCTCAGGACTGGGCATATATATCACACAGCCATACAAAGAAATGGGAAGCACTATTTTAAAGTGTAGATATAAGATGTTCCCATTTGTGTTTAAAAAAAAGAGGGTGGGCTGGGTGTGGTGGTTCATGGCTCCTGTAATCCCAACACTTTGGGAGGCCAAGGTTGGCGGATTGCTTGAGCTCAAGAGTTCGAGACCAGCCTGGGCAACACGGCAAAACCCCAACTCTACAAAAAATACAAAAAATTAGCAGGGTGTGATGGCGCACGCCTGTAGTCCTAGCTACTAGAGAGGCTGATGTGGGAGGATCACTTGAGCCTGGGAGGCAGAGGTTGCAGTAAGCCAAGATCACACCATTGAACTCCAGCCTGGACGACGACAGAGCCAGACCTTGTCTCAAAAAAAAAAAAAAAAAAAAAAAAAGAGAAAGAGCGTGAAAAGAATAGAAACATACATGTTTATATAAACATAGGATATTTCTGGGCAAATACACAAAAACCTAGTAACAGCATTTTTCTCTTAAGGTGAAGCCTGCAGAAGGAGGGCCAGGTGTGGGAGGCAGACTTATTCACTGGGCATCCCGTATTTGTACTGTCTGAATTTTTTTTAACTGTTTGTAAAACAGTTAAAAAATTATCTTTTCAAGAAAAATATATATATACATATATACACACATGTGTACATATATACACGTGTATATATGTATGTGTATGTGTATATATGTCTGTATATATCTATACATATACACATACACAGACACACAGACACACATATTTTTAAGTATTAGGATTTATATTTGGCCCTGTGGTCCAGCAATGAATTACATCTCTAGCAATTTATCCTAAAAAAACTAATCAGAAAAGTTACAAGGATGTTCAGCATAGCATTATTTAAAACAGCAAAACCCCCCAAAAACTTATTGTCCAACAGTAGGGATACACTGGGAGATAGACAGGAATTTGAAAACAGAAAGGGTACCCTGTTTGGGCAGTTTCACTCTGGCTTCTTCACCTCCACATGTACATAATGAGCCTCCTCTTGACTTGGGGGACCTCATTAGTACCTCAAACCCATAAGTCCCACTGCATTCTTCTGCCCTTAATAATACAACCAGGCTTAGCCCGCGAGGTCTGTAGTCTCTGTAACTGCTCAAACTCCCAACATCCACATAATCAGTAGAATAAAATCCACACACTCTGGAGTCCCACCAAATGGATTTCAGGGCCTCTCTTCACTGGCATAACTAGTGTTTAGTTTATTTTTAAGGAAGAGAAAAGGGAGGAGTGGGTACTTTCCCATTCAAATCATCCTCACCATCCCATCCCACACCCTGTGTCAAGTGGCCCAACGTTATACCTGGAAACTTGTCCACACCAACCCCAGCTGTGGAGGGGCTCAAAGGTAATTTTGGGAGCTGGGATGTGAGCATTCCTTCCCTCTGCACTGCGGATTCAGTGTGTCCAACCTGCCCATCCCTTTCAGCCACATGTAGTGCTCATTTCATCAAACCAGAGTCCCACAGCCACACACTTTGGGATTCGCTCAGTAGGGTCTGGATGGGGCCTGCAAATGAGATTTTTAACAATTGGGGTTTGGGGGGCCCAGGTAATTCAGCTGATCAGGTGAGTTTGAGAAGGAAAAATTGACTGAGACCGACTACCTGGAAAGCAGCCACCAGCGATCAGATCAGCGGCCAGGCCTGGCAATGTCAGCAGGCAAATAAATGCCCCCACGGTGGGCGGGCTGGTTGGGCCAGGGATCCTGGCCTCCTGAATCCACATCACACCAGGTAAATAATCTATTTATTCCTATCCTCTCTGTCATCTTGTCAGATGAAAAGCCTACCCTCTGCCTTCTGGGGCTGTGCTGATGCTGTCCCCCACCCTCTGCTGTCCCCGGGAAGTGGCCCTGAGCAATGTGTTCTTCCCGCACTCGCCCTGCTGCACTCTGTCTTCCCTCACCCACCTCACCTCAGCCAGCCCAACACACCTTGGGCCTTGTTTGGAGTGACTTCTTCTTTTTTTTTTTTTTTTGAGATGGAGTTTCGCTCTTGTCGCCCAGGCTGGAGTACAGTGGCACGATCTCAGCTTACTGCAACCTCCAACTCCCGGGTTCAAGCAATTCTCCTGCCCCAGCCTCCTGAGTAGCTGGGATTACAGATGTGTGCCATCACACCCTACTAATTTTTGTATTATTAGTAGAGACAGGGTTTCACCATGTTGGCCAGGCTGGTCTCGAACTCCTGACCTCAAGTGGTCCACTCGCCTCGGCCTCCCAAAGTGCTGGGATTACAGGCATGAGCCACCGTGCCCAGCCTGGAATGACTTCTTTAGGACCCATTCCTGGCCTTGGAGAGGTAAGAAACTTTCAAAACCTGGCTGAGAATCCTGAAGGGTCCTTTGGGGCCTGTCTGCAAAAAACCCTCAGAAGGACCTTCTCTGGAATGTTCTCTTAAAGGGACATTTTCAGACCTTAATCACAGGTCTGCCCCACCCCACAGGTCCCCCAGCTCAGCCTTCTCTTCTTTTTGAGTGTGACTAAGTCCTAACCAGCTCCATGCACTCTCTGAAAAAGCACAGACCCTGGATGAGCAGAAATGACCCACGTCACTGAGCGGCCCACAGCGGGCAATCAACAATGAGCAGAGTCAGCCCCAGCTGGGTTTATTTCAGCTCAGTGGGACAGAGCAGACACAGGACGGACACAAAGCCTACCAGCTGCCCGGGCTGAAACTCTATGATCCCAGGCTAAGCACAGCCAACCCTGCACGGGGTCAATGATTCTGTGGGGTGGAAAGGCCAGAGGGATTAACACCAGCTCAGGCCCCAGGCTTGCCTCCTTCTTCCCCTGCACCCCGCGGTCTTGCCCATTACCATGGCCAGGGGATGACAGGAGATCTCCAGGGTCCCATCCTCTTCTTTTAGAAATGGGAGTGAAGTCCCCAAAGGGGGAAAGTGACGTGCCTAGGTTCCAGTGGAAGATCCTGAAGAAGCCATTCACATACACATTTATTCACCTGGGGAACAGGTATCCGAGCATTTATTACGTGCCAGGAGATAACAACAGTACACGAAAGGAAAATCTAGCTGGGCCTCCTCTCCTGAGGGCCTGGGCGGCAGCGCATGTGACAGCTGACTGTCCCTCCCCCACTGACCTCCCCCAAGCTGCCTCTGCTTCACTCCTCCCATCCCACGGCTCTGAGCCACTCCGGGAATAGAGGGAACTGGTTTGGGCTGCCTGATGCAGGGCTGTCTATAATTACCCGCTCAGCTTTGCTCTCTCCCCCTCCAAGGCGGAGGAAGGAGTCTCAGGTCTCCCAAACACAGCCACCAACCTCAGCGACTGCCATATGGAAGGCTGGGCACTGCCAGGAATGCACAGATGCCCGATGGGACCTGGGCCAGGGGGTTGTGCAGGGCAGAGTCTTAGCCCCCTCCTTCCTTCCTCCATCCACCAGGCACTTCCTGGCTGCCAGAAATACACCATGCCCTGACCCACCACCTGCAGCTCCCGAAGGACCTCACGAGGCAGGGTGGACAAAGTCAGGCCCCCATTTCGGGTCCTGGACTCACTCTATCTCTCTTGCCTCTGTGGAAGCCACAGCCACAGGCCTACAGTTTCCTCCTCAGACTTAAGGCCCACTGCCCCAAGTCTCCAGTCAGCACCCTCAGTGGGGAAGGTGTCCTAGGGCCCGTCACATGCCTGTGTCTTCCCTGTAAGCCCACCTCCTGCACGGCTCTCGAGACCATGTGCCTTAACCACGGCTGGCGCATGGCGCTCCCTGCCTCCCAGGCACTCCCCTGGAAGGAGCCCACAGCTCCTCACGAGAGCCCTTTGGGTGCTGTCCTTGCTTTACAGGCGAGGAAGCTGGGGCTCAGAGAGGGCGGAGGGCTTGTCCAAGCTTACCCTGCCAGGAAGCAGCAGGGCTTGGAAAGAGGACTGGGGCCCTGGGGATCCAGTCCTGCCCTTGCCTCTCACTCAGTGATCAGGAAGGCTTCCTTCCCCATGCCCAAGGCTCCTTGGGAAAATGAGGAGGGAGGACAAGGTCCCTGCCTGCCCCCACCCCTCCTCTAGATTAAAGAAGCCAGGGAGGCTGTACTGCCTAGGCTTCCCTCATCTCACGAGCAGAGGCTGCTCTCTGCTGGAGCTGCGCGGAGCATCCTCTAGGCAAAGGAGGATGAATTAAGCCAGCCCCCTACCGAGCCTGCCAGTAACAAGCCAACAGGCAGAAGGAACATCAGAAAAAGTTAAGGCTGCCTGTGGTGCAGGGTCCACCCTGGCACAGGGTGCCGGGGGCCACCAGCCCTGCTAGTCCACTGACTGCACTGGAGCTGGGAGCTGCCAGAGGCTCAGCATCCTGAAGGCACCGCCACCAGTATCACCTGGAAGCGGGAAACCACCAGCTGCCTCCCGCCACTCTGCAGTGGGCCTTGCCTGACCAAGCAGAGTATGAGTTCCTGCAGGGCGGGGCCTGAGCCCAGCTCTGCTTTCCCATCTCTCCACAAGCCCCAGTTAACAACGGTGAAAGAATAAAGTGTCACAGGCTAACTGCCCAGCTCTGAAATCGCCACAGGACCCTCTTGTGACATGCCTGTCTGGGCAAAGACAAGGGGTAGAAAGATAATGACTTTGGGGTGGCGAGACCTGGGCTGAAGTCCGTTTCAGGTACTTTGCTAAGTGTTCGACCTGGGGCTAGTTATCCCCGAGGCTTTTTTTTTTTTAAATAAGAGATGGGGTCTCCCTGTGTTGCCTACACTGGTCTTGAACTCCTGGGCTCAAGCAATCCTCCTGCCTCTGCCTCCCAAAGTGCTGAGATTCCATTCTTTATCTATAAAATGGCAGCATGGCTGGCCACAGTGGCTCACACCTACAATCCCAGGGCTTTGGGAGGCCGAAGCAGGAGGGTTGCTTGATCTCAAGAGTTTGAGACCAGCCTGGGCAACACAGTGAGACCCCAACTCTACTAAAAATTAGCCAGGCATGGTGGCATATGCCTACAGTCCTAGCTACTTGGGAAGCTGAGGTGAGAGGATCACTTGAGCCCAGGAGGTTGAGACTGCAATGAGCTACGATCGCGCCACTGCCCTCCAGCCTGGGCAACAGAACAAGACCCTGTCTCTCAAAAAATGAAAAATGAAATAAAATGGAAACAATGAATCTGGCCTGGGAGGAGTCTTTGTGAGGATTAGAAATGACACATAGTCAATACTTGGCACAGAGCGCAGAATGGAAAAGGTGCTCAATGGTTGCTATTATACAAAGGAAGAGAAATACGCTCAAAGGGGTGCCTGGCACCCAGGAATGGGAATTCTAGAGAGTTTCTTGTGGTGGTAAAAATAAAATAAAATAAAATAAAATAAAATAAAATAAAATAAAATAAAATAAAATAAAATAAAATAAAATAAAATAAATAAAATAAAATAAATGCTGACAGTAGTCAGACAGGCCTGGCCTCAGCGCCAGCTCATCGTGTGCCAGCCTGCGTTTCCTTATGTGTAACTAGGCCTAAGACTCCACACCTTGCAGGGCTGCTGAAGCACAAGCAATCTTGCAGGCAGCACCCCACGGCGTGCCCAGCAGAGAGCTGGCCACACCACGGGCGTTCAGTAAACGAGAGCATCCCTCTCATCAGGCCCCGCAGAGGACCGATTCCAGGCACGTTTCCCTACTTCAGAACAGCAGCATGGGCTTCATCTCCACCCCAGATTAGCTAGGTAATGCTCCTCCTTCGGCTTCCAGAGTCCTGGCCTCCCATGCCCCACCCCTTACTGCACAATGCTCAAAATACATACAGGCCCACGGCCCTTCGAGATGATAAGCTCAGAGCCAGGATCTCACCTGCCACACGGCACACAGCCTGGCAGGCGCCCTGTTTCTTATTTTCTTATACGGATGCCCTCCTGCACCCCAACGGGATTACATTTCACCACAGACCAAGGGCGAATGTACTTCCTTTTTCTTAAAAGGTATTCTCAAAGACCCTTGCCTCTTAGTAGCCCCATCCCAAAAAGGAGACGGAAATGTTTGTATGGCCAGGCAGCAAAGTCCTATCCATCAGGAAAGCCAGGAACTCTCGGATTCCCCAGAAACCTTGTGTGCCCTCAGGAAAGACTCCACTCTGAGACTGGGCAAGAGATGCCAAGTTTTCAGTTGTGGATCTTGGCAGCTGGCAGGGCACTGTGATTCACCAGGGTGCCCACTGGAAATGGCGCCGGAGTTTCTGCACGCTCTGCAGAGGAAGGCGGTCTGGAGAGAAATCTGGAAGCTCATGCCCACACCAGTCTCAGCCAAGGCCCTGGGCAGGCCCTGTACAGACAAGCTGGCCCTCCCAGGGTCCCGCCGTTATTGCCTACAGGTAGTTCAAACAGGAACTGATTTGTCAAGATCTGATCTTAGGAATGCACTGTTTGTATACAGAACACCCTTTGCCACCTATTTCTCCAGCACTTCTAGCTCAACTTCCAATGACAATACCTACTAATAAAGATGACAGTGAGCCCTTAATAAACATTAGCAGAGCCAGGCAACGTGCTCCCACCACTTCCCACACATCGTCTCATTTATCCTTAAAACCACCTGAGGAAACAGTTACCATGATTTTCATTTCACAGATGAAGAAACTCCCTCTACACGTTTGTATCCAAGAGGAAGGAAGTTTTTATTTTGGCTATTTTGGGGGCAGGGGAGGTGGCTGGGAAACATCAGGGATGAGGAAAAGCCCCAGGGAACAGAGCCACCATTCAGAACCTGCACGATCCCCAAAGGGCACAGCAGGCACTCTGGATTCCCCAGGAGACACGCAGCAGGGAGGAGGAACTAGTGTGCCTGGACTCAGCCATCCCCTTCTGCTGCTGGCTTACTGTGCTGTAGTTAGGAAGTCTCCGTCTTTTTGCTTCCAGAGCAGAAGTTTGAGCTGCGCCCCCATCACCAAGGGGGGGAACAGGTATGGCTTTGAGCTTCTCCTAACTGGCTGGTGCTGTCACCTTCAGTGGCTGCTGGTGCATCAAAGCCCCCTAGTGTCTGGCAGCCCAGAAATAATGAAGAGCAAGGGTGGCATCTGAGCACCAAGGCAGGCGACAGCACAGACACCCACCGCCTTGTGTCCCAGGTGAGGGCTCTCTGACTTGCCCTTTGACAGGGGCAGAGGCCCCTCAATGTGGGATGCTGTCATTGCTGGGGTTCCCAAAGGGGAAGGGAGAGGCACCAAGGACAAGCTGAGCCCCAACGCTCCCTTCTCCAGTCCCGGCAGCTACCAAGGACCTTGAATAAAGGTGGGTTATGAAATGTTGAACACAAGCAAACCCAGATCAGAGAGGAGGAGGTGCCTGAGTGATTCCCGCCCGTCAAGCAGGTCCTCCCAAGCTGGCCTCTGGCTGTGCTCCCAGCTCCCAGGCACACAAGCTCCGGTCAGGCCAGCCTCCCATCCTCCCTGCCCTCTGCCCTAACCTCACTCATACTCCCACAGCACCAGGTCAGCTCCTCTGGGAGCTGGAAGGAACTGAGATGAACACACCAGCTCTTTTTTTCAAATATTTGGAGAAAACAGCCATGGGAGGACAGTTAAGAGGGTGGCAGCTCTCCAACACACCTAGTTTGCCAACATCCTTCCTAAATGTAGTGCCCAGAGATGGTCATGAACCTTGAGGAGAAACTACCGTGGTAGCACAGCAAAGGGGCTAAGTGAGAAGGCTCTGGAACCACACAGAACTGGGTTTGAATGCCACCTCTCCCACTTACTGTGGGGCTGGGCAAATAAGTCAACTTCTCTAAGCCCCCAAGTTTCTCTACCTCCACGGGGATTTTGTAAGGACTAAATCCATACCATCCATCAGCAGGTTGAGCCTGGCCCAGGCCAGGGTCTGAGTCAGAGCGAGCACTTAATAACCAGCATCTGCTAGTATTACCAGCACTGCAACAGCCTCCTGCTGTCACTCTCCCCCACACCAGCTGCTGCAGTCCTTTCTAGAAGGCAAACAGGAGCTCGCCAGGATGGGCCTCCCTTAGCCTCCTCGGAGCTCTTCAGTGCCTCCTCCAGGCCCAGCCCTTGCTCACCAGACCTTCCTTGTCTGGCCTCACCTGCGGCTTCCACCTTTATGGTCTAACGTGGAACTCCATGTGTTCCATCTTCCTAAGGCATGCTCCATAATAATCCCTGCCTGGAGTGCTGCTCCCTGCCAGAGAGCACCCCAGAACTCATGTTCATCCCCCCAGGGTTGGGGCCTCTCCCCCAGGAAGCCATTTCTGATCCCTCTGGATCTCAGTTCCCTGTCTTTCCAGGTAGAACCTCCCGTCACGGTAGATCTCTGTTGCACCATCCCTGCTGCCTAGAGCACCCTCCCCGGCCCCACTCCCCAGCAAATCCTGGGGTTCCTTGGGGCCCAGCTCACTCCTCACCAAGAGCCTCCCCCTGGTTCACGCTGCTTCCTCTGAGCTCAGACAGTCACAGGAATGACATCATCGAGCCCCTCCTTACAGTAGGTAATTCCACTTTATTGGTGTTTGCTGTTCATCCTGCCTTCCCAACCAGGTAGCAAATGCCTTGGGGCTGACTTAGCTGCTCCCTCCAAGCACACAGTCCAACAGCCCACTAATCCCTGGGCCAAAGGGATCAGACACCCAGAGCCACCCAGGAAAACTATCACCAAAAACCCAGCTCGTGGCCCCACCCCCAAACACAGCACTTGAACTTCTCCCCTTGTGAAGAAAAAGAAACACACACACACCCTCTCTCTCCTCGCAGCCTCTAAAATAAAACATTTTTCACCTAATCAATCCAGTCCATCAGCCCCGGATGTTTCTCCACACCAGGCAATTCGCCATCATGTTCTTCAAGTTCTTTTGCTAAACATTATCCAACCTCAAACAAGGGGCGTGGCCTGGAGCCCTTTTCCTGTTCCTTCCTCTCTTGGAAAGATCCCTCTCCTTCGTGTCTTACCAGCCTCTGCCAGGCTCCTACCACAGTCTCTTCCCATCCCCAGGCCCTCCTCCCAAACCCCCTTCTCCAGCCTTCTGCAGATGCTCCCAGTCCCACCACCGTCCCCAGGCTCTGCTTCCGAGTGGCCACCACACACTGTTCTCTCTACAAGCCCACTAGTCCTTTCCCAGGTCTCCTCTCAGTTTCCACAACCTCCCCTTGACCCTTTCGGGTCCTCCCATCAGCACAGATCCCACCACCCCCCACACCACCGCCCCCTGCCAAACTCCCTTCTCTTTCCTCTGCCCAGAGCCTCATGCTCCTCTCAACCCTACTAAGTCTTCGTGGATCCCTTTTCTGTTCCCTTTCAGCTCCTCTTAGCACACTCATGTTTCTCAGTCTCTCCCTCTCCTGACCCCTCCCAGACCTCTCCGCTCGGGCGTCCACCTTGAACCCCATCAGCTCCCTGCACGCTCCAAACCTGTTTCCTTCTGGAAGTCACATTAACAACAGCTAACACTCTCAGAGATGTAACTCCACGCCAGGCTCAATTCTAACACTCATAGCAAATGGGAGGCAGGTTTGATTTGTGATCTCCTTTAGCAGGGAGACTAAACAATTTACCCAAAGTCATGAAGTAAGTGGCAGAGCTACATTTCAAACCTGGGCTCTTGGCACTTCTAAGCCACTACGGTTTATCACAGGATGGTCGTGTCAGCTTTTAGGAGCTAACGTGAGTTTTATGCCACGTCATATGCGTTAGTTCTGTCTCCCAGGCCTTTTCCCATCCCTCTTCTCAGCATGTCTCTGTCATCCCTATTACTCGAGGATCACACAGCAGGAGTTTGATCCCCCGTTTTGGTTCTCTCAGTCCCCCTGTCTCTCCCTGTTATCCCTCCATCTCCTTGGCCAAGCCACCACCACGCATTCCCCCACCCAGGAGTCTCCAGCCTCAACCCAGGCCTCCTCAGGCTTTTTTCTTTCTTTCTTTCTTTTTTTTTTTTTTTTTTTTGAGACAGAGTCTCGCTCTGTCCCCCAGGCTGTAGTGCAGTGGCTCGATCTCGGCTCACTGCAACCTCCGCCTCCTGGGTTCAAGTGATTCTCCTGCCCCAGCCTCCCGAGTAGCTGGGATTACAGGTACCCGCCACCAGGCCCAGCTAATTTTTGTATTTTTAGTAGAGACGGGGTTTCACCATGTTGTCCAGGCTGGTCTCGAACTCCCGGCCTCAGATGATCTGCCCACCTCGGCCTCCCAAAGTGCTGAGACCTCCACAGTCTTGACTCCATCATCCCGGGTTCCTCCGCTCAGCTGTCCTTAAACTAGTCACTGCTAACCAGGGCCGTACTCACCCCATGCACCCCCCACACTTCAGACGCGGCTCACCGCTCCTAGGATCATCTAGCCCTGAGCCCCTCTGCCTGGTGTCAGCCCCCTTCAGCCTTCACCCTCACCGCCCAGGGCCCACGCAAATCCACTGCCCCAGGGGTTGAAAAGGTCAGTCCCTCGGGCAGGCGTCCTCAGCCCCAGGCCCCATCACTGCCGCCTGAGAGCCTTCAAACAGACTCCCCTAGAGCTCCGAAAAGCCTCTGGACCTGACTTCTCTCCCGGACTCCCTCCGTCCCCCCCAGGCCGGTCCCCTCCAAGGCTTGAGGACGTACTCCCTCGGTCCAGGTTCTCCCCCGCCCGCTGGCCTGTCTTCGGCCTGGGTCCCCTTCCTCGCCTCAAGACAGTGTCGCCTCGGTCCGTGTGTCCTCAGCCCAAATCCCTTCCGCCATGTCAGACCGTCTCTCCTCAAACCGTGTTGCCCCGGCCCAGGCTCTTGGCCCTCAGCCTGCGTCCCCTCTGCCGCCTCAGGCCATGTCACCTCATTGCAGGTTCCTCTCCGTCCCCTCGGCCCGAGCTCTGCGTGCCCTAACCCGCCACCTCCGAGCGTGACTCCTTCGTCCTCTCAGCCTAGGTCCCGGCCGACCCCTCAGCCCGGTTCTCACCCAAAGAGGCCAGAGAAGAAGGACTGCGAGTTCTTCACTTTGCGCTCCGCCTCGGCCAACAACGCCATCGCCTCCGCTTCCTTCCCGGAATTGTCCATGGCGGCCACAAAGGGACTCAGCAAAGCGCCCGACCCTGGCCCTGGGAAGACTCAGCCGCGGCCGGGGCGCGGAACACAGATCGGTAAAACTCGCCCGGCTGCGTTGACGTCGCACCGGCGCGCGTCGCTTGCGGCCCGGAACCACGTGACTAGCGCTGGCCAACCAGCGGCCTCGTAACGCCGCGCCCGCTCCGCCGGCCACGCCCCCACCAGCCGCCGCACGCCGCCCGTCACTCGTGACCCCCCAATCGGCGTCAAGAGACCTCAACGCATGCGCACATACCGGCGAACGGCGCTCCACTCTCTCCCGAGCGCTCTGTACCTCACCTCCCACGTGACCCTGCGGAAGGCAATGGCAGTACCCACCGCTGAGGCCCCGCCCCACAGTGTTGCTGCTGGATCCTCCTCCACCAATCAGCAGGAGCCCTCGGCTCGCGCTGGGACGGGGGGTCCCCCCCTCGCCCTCCCCGCGGAACTCCGGCACAGTCAGCTGACCGCAGACACTCACGTGACAGCTCGGGGCCCACGCCCGGGTTTGACAGTTCCGCGCAGAGCTTAGTTCCGCCCCCGCGGCTGGTCTCGCCCGTTTCTTCACTTGGAAAGGCGTTTGTGGGAAAAGGAAACCGTTCTGCTTTTTCTTGCTCCCTCTGCCGGCCAGTACTGGAACTGCTTTGGGGAGACCGGTGAAGAGAGACTGCAAACAAAAACTTAAGAGGTTCTCTAACTCTGGTTTCATAAAAAGTAGCTGAAGAGGGCCGGGCACGGTGGCTTACGCCTGTAATCCCAGCACTTTGGGAGGCCGAGGCGGGCGGATCACTTGAGGTCATGAGTTTGAGACCAGCCCGGCCAACATGGCGAAACCCCGCTCTACTAAAATGCAAATATTAACCGGGTGTGGTGGCACACTCCTGTAATCCCAGCTACTGAGGAGGCTGAGAGAGGAGAATCGCTTGAACCGGGGAGGTGGAGGTTGCAGTGGGCCGAGATCGTGCCACTGCACTCCAGCCTGGGCGACAGAGTGAGACTTAGTCTCAGAAAAAAAAAAAAAAAAATAGCTGAAGAGAGCGTGTTAAAAAAAAATTCAGATTCGAAGATGGGCGCGGTGTCTCGTGCCTATAATCCCAGCTACTCGGGAGGCGGGAGGATCGCTTGGGCCCAGGAGTTTGAGTCTAGTTCAAGTCCCGCCTTGGGCAACATAGCAAGACTCTGTCTCTAAAAAAAAAAGTTCAGGCTCAAACACACCTCCTGCTGTCCCAGAAAATTGAGTTGCTGGTTTCTGAGACAGGGTCTCACTCTTTGGGTTGTTGGTTTTGGAGACAGGGTCTCGGTCTGTCGCCCAGGCTGGAGTGCAGCAGCACAATCATAGCTCACCTCAGTATAACTTTGTAGTGCCAGAAAGGAAGGAAGTATTCCACACGTGTGCTCACACACAAAATTAGGGGGTATGCCAAAGGAGCCAACTGAAAGAGCTCCCAATGGCCAAAGCTGGAACAATTTGAGCAGCAAAATAAAGTAGTATTGGATTATAATCCCAAACATAAAGTATCCATGAGCCTATGGTCATATAGATGAATATAGAACAAATAAATAAAGGGGGGAGAATAGACAAATAGTTTGTGCAGAAGAATTCCAAATAATCTGTGTAGATACTCTGCTCTCAAGAAGGTGAAGGATACCTCCCCATTCTGTAAGTATGGACTGTGCATAGTGACTTCCTTTCAAAAAGAGGGTACAAGAAAGGGGAGAAAAAGACTAAATTTACAGTGGAGAAACCTGACATTGACATCTAGGTGATTGAGGTTAACCTCAACATTGATAAGTCATGTGATTAAAATGGCTCTTTACTTCTGGGATCTTTCAATCTAATCATGAAAAAAACACTAGACAAATTCCAGTTGAGCCACATCCTCCAAAATACTTGCCCAGTACTCCTCAAAACTGTTGGTGGGCGCAGTGTGTCACACCTGTAGTCCTGGTACTTTGGGAGGCCAAGGCAGGAGGATCACTTGAGGCCAGGAGTTCGAGACCAGCCTGTCCAACATGGGGAAACCCCGTCGCTACTGAAAATACAAAAAACTTAGCCCGGTGAGGTGGTGCATGCCTGTAATCACAGCTACTTGGGAGGCTGAGGCAGGAGGATCACTTGTACCCTGGAGGCGGAGGTTGCAGTGAGCGGAGATTGCCTCACTGCACTCCAGCCTGGGGGACAAGAGGGAGACTCCGTCTCAAACAAATAACACTGTCAAGTCATCAAAACAAGGAAAGCCTGAGAAACCATCACAGCCAAGGAGACATGACTGCTAAATGTAATGTCTTACCTTCGGTGGGATCCTGGAACAGAAGGGCATTGAGTTAAAAAACCAAGGAAATTGGCCGGGTGCGGTGGCTCATACCTGTAATCCCACCACTTTGAGAGGCTGAGGTGGGTGGATCACCTGAGGTCAGGAGTTCGAGACCAGCCTGGCTAACATGGAGAAACACTGTCTCTACTAAAAATACAAACATTAGCTGGGCCTGGTGGCGGGCGCCTATAGTCCCAGCTACTCGGGAGGCTGAAGCAGAATTGCTTGAACCCAGGAGGTGGAGGTTGTGGTGAGCCGAGATTGTGCCACTGTGCTATAGCCTGGGCGACAGAGTGAGACTCCATCTCAAAACAAACAAAAACACTAAGGAAATCTAAATAAACTATGAAGTTTAGTTAATAATATTGTGCCATACTGGTTCATTCATGGTAATAAATGTACCATTCTAATATAAGATGTTAATCATAGAGGAAACTGGGGTATGTGGGAATTTTTTTTTGCTGTCATTGCAATTTTTCTACAAATCTAAAACTATCCTAAAAATCTTCTTTAAATAAAACAGGTTCCAAGGCCGTACCCACAATGGTTCCAATTCTGAGTCTGTGGTGGGTCACAGGAGTCTGCATTTTTAAAAAACAGAACCCTATATAATTAGGATGCAGCCAGACCCAGTGGTTCATGCCTGTAACACTCTGGGAGACCAAGGCAGGAGGACCGCTTCAGCTTAGGAGTTAAGGACCAACCTAGGCAAAAAGCAAGATCCTATCTCTACAAAATTAAAAATTTTTTAATTACTCCTTGGGAGGCTGAGGTGGGAGGACTGTTTGACCCCAGGAGTTTGAGGCTGCAGTGAGCTATGATTGTGCCACTGCACTCCAACCTGGACGACAGAGTGAGACCCTGTCTCATCTCAAAAAAAAAAAAAAGTAAAATTAGGATGCAGATAATCCCGGGACCACAGTTTGAGAAACCACTATTATCTAGGGGGTTGGCTGAGCCGAGCAAGGCATAAGAAGCCTTCCCCCAACTCTCTTCATACATGAATAGACTTGCCTGGACCACCTACTTGTGGTTGCCACTGTGTCCTGACCACAGAGCAGGTGGGGGTGAGCCTGGATTACCACAAGCGGTGTTGGTTCCGTGTCTGTCAAAGCAACACTATGTAAAAGCTTCTGTTTAAGCTGTTCCATTTCAGGGTAATTTGTCATGCAGCAACAGATAATATAACCCCTCAGCCTTTTCAACCAGGGAATTTTTTTTCCATTTCCAGAGTTCATTGGATTTATTTAGGATGGGATCCAAACAATATTAGCAATCACATGAGAGCCTGTTAACTAGTAGCCATTCAGTTCTTATGGTGCACCCTCCCAAATGCTTAATTTACATTTTATTTCTATTTATTTATTTATTTTGACATGGAGTCTCGCTCTGTTGCCCAGGCTGGAGTGCAGTGGCACGATCTCTGCTCACTGCAACCTCTGCCTCTGGATTCAAGCAATTCTTGTGCCTTAGCCACCCAAGTAGCTGGGATTACAGTCATGTACCACCACACCTGGCTAATTTTTGTATTTTATATTTTTAGTAGAGATGGGGTTTCACCATGTTGGCCATGCTGGTCTCGAGCTCCTGACCTCAAGTGATCCGCCCACCTTGGACTTCCAAAGTGCTGGCATTACAGGCGTAAGCCACCACGCCTGGCCATAATTTACATTTTATTTAACTGATAGGTTGTGGGGGTTGAGGAGGGGCAATTTTCATCCCATTTTACAGATTGAGAAAACTGAGGCTCCCACAGGGAAAGTGATTCGCCCTAGTTTACAAGGAGGTAAGAGGAGCCAGGATGGAATTGAGGTTCATCTGACACCTGAACCCTTTCCCTTAACTGCAGTGTTCCAACTGCTTCAAACTCAGCGTCCACCTCTGCCCCACTCCCAGCCAATCTTTAAGCCTTAGCTGATAGGTGGGTCCTCTGTGAAACCTTCTCACGCTGCCATCTACTTTCCCAGCTCTTCAGAACACGGCTCACCCTATCATAGACACGATCACACCCTGATGCAATCAATCCTCTGCAGTCAATTCCCCATCTGAGCTAATGGCATCAACTACAGCTGCTCAGGCTCAAACCTGCCCTGCTGGCCTTGATCTGTCCTTTCCTTGACCACCTCCCACTGATGTGTGAGCCACTGACAACTCTGTCGCCCAGGCTGGAGTGCAGTGGCACGATCTTGGCCGACTGCAACCTCCACCTCCCAGGTTCAAGTGATTCTCCTGCCTCAGCCTCCTGAGTAACTGGGACTACAGGTGTTCACCATCATGCCTGGCTAATTTTTTTGTATTTTTAGTAGAGACGGAGTTTCACCATGTTGGCCAGGCTGGTCTCAAACTCCTGACCTCAAATGATCCACCTACCTTGACCTCCCAAAGTGCTGGGATTACAGGTGTGAGCCACTGCGGAGCCTACCTTTCTTTTCTTTCTTTCTTTCTGACGGAGTCTTCCTCTACCAGGCCGAAATGCAGTGACGCAATCTCGGTTCACTGCAATCTCCGCCTCCCAGGTTCAAGCGATTTTCCCACCTCAGCCTCCCAAGTCACTGGGATTACAGTCATGTGGCACCACACCCAGCTAATTTTTGTATTTTTAGGAGAAATGGGGTTTCACCATGTTGGCCACGATGGTCTTGATCTCTTGACCTCATGATCCGCCCGCCTTGGCCTCCCAAAGTGCTGGGATTACTGGAGAGAGCCACTGCACCTGGCCATGGAGCTGCATCTTGAGTGGTCTAGGCTAACTGTGGTCATTTCCCTTCTCACTAACAGGGATCAGTTTAGAAGCGAACACAGGCTCAATGAGACATACGGGCATCTGCTGGGAGCTGTTAAAAGTTTTCCTCACTCTTAAAAAGGGAGGCAGGGAGGGGGGCTGTTTTCTCTTCTCCCCCCCCCCCCCCCACTGCCGGTCTGGATTTTGGTTCGAGGTTATTCTCACCTCTGCTGGAGCCCTGGTTCTGTCCCTGCCCCTGCCCCTGCCCCTGCCAGGGGTCCCTGATTTCAAGGCTGAGCCCCCACTGGGACAGCCAAACTCCATGACTGTTTACATCAACACCAACTCTTCTGTTACAGTCAAAAGCATTTCCAGTATCATGACCTAAAATCACCTTGTTTGCTTATTATTACTGCTACCTTCCTGCTCCTACAAGAGAAGGTCCGTGAGGAAAAGGGCCTCTCTTGCTTCACTATCCCTGTTGTACGGATTGGCAACATCCAGTGCATTCTACAGCAGGTGCTTCGTAGATGTTTGCTGAATGAATGTCCAAATCAACATGCCCGTGCTCTCCCCAAGGCCCCCAGCCCCCAGGGCAGGCCACAGCTGACTCACCTCCTGCCCTTAGCACGTGGTGGGGTTCCTAAGCCTTTATTGGATCAATAGGCAGGGAAGTCAAAGACAGCAGCTCAAGAACCCAATTTAATCAGATTTACGAGTTGACATGTACAAAAAACACCAAACAATGCAGAATTCATCGCAAGACTAGGGACTGAATCTGGAAGGTAGAGTCCCCGCCCCAGGGAGGGGCCCAGCGTGTTGGAGATCTCAAGGTTTTTTCCCACTGATTCTCTACGTCTTGGCCTTATCTAACACATGAAACCAAACCCCACAACTGAGGCTAAGATTTAAGAGCTACCCAGAGCTAAATTTTCCCCTCCCCAAGACTCCCTGCTCTAGAAGTGGAAGGGAAAGAAGGGGAGAGACTATGAACCTAAGGAGAGTGGAGCCTCCAGCGCCACCGGACAGGGACTGCATAGCTGTCCGACAACTGAGCTCCTCCTGCCTATCTGTGGCCAAATGCCCTCCATGTTTGCAGGCAGGTTGGCCAACGGGGGACAGGGAGGGTGGGGGGAGGCAGAGGGGTGCCCCAAACGCCCTGGAGAGGCCGAAGGGAGGAGGGGCAGCACTGGAGGCCCCATTCGGACTTGCTGCCATGGGAGTCACCACTGCAGGGGGCCAATGTCAGCTCCCAGCTCCTCTTCCTTTAGCTGGAAGGGCTTCACCGGCCACTTCACCCTGATGATGGGCTCCACGTGGTCCTGAAGGCGGTGCCGCTTCATGTGGGCATTTCGACTCTTGATCTTGTCAAACACCCTGAGGAGTCACCAGAGGACATGGGGTCAGAGCAGGGAGGAAGGGATCACAGGGGTTGAGGCTGGGAGCCCTGGGAGTGTTTCCAGGAGAAAGCTGGGTACCTTTCACACTCTCTGCATGGAAAAATGCCCTGGCTCTCCGCACTTCCCAACAGCTCGGGGGTCCGCTTGGAGCCTGCATTTGGGCTGGAGCTGAGGATGGACTCCCTCCTATAACTCTTGGTCTTTAACTCGGGAGTTGGATGGTGGCTGGGTCTCTCCCGAGGGCTGCATGGGACCTGCAGAGGGAGCAAAAGTGACATAAGGGTGCTGACCTGTCCTGCTGTAAGAGAGACACAGAGCTGGGGGCATACGTGTCTCCTGCAGGAAAACCCTTCCATCAGGAGCACCCCCGCCCTCTGACCCCACCCTCCAACTCAACGGGTAGCAGGCACTGGGAGGAGAGACAAGCTCCCGACACAGCCCCGGTTCCTCTACCTTTTCCTCTGTCCTTTCCACTTCCTCCGGCTCTCTCTTGACCCTCTTTTCTAGCCCTGGGGCTCGGCCACAGTCAAACTTGATCATTTTTTTCCAGATGTAATAATACTCAACGCACTGAGCTACCGTCTTTGTCTGGATCTAGTGAAAGAAAACAAGCAGGCTGTGGCCGTGCCACGCGGGCCCTGGGAGTGTGACCTTGCCATTGGGCCGGCTGCCTCCTTTGGAAAGCCCTCCGGAAGCACCTCTTCCTTTGGCTTGGCGTTACCACTCACCACAAAGGCACAGGACCACAAAATCCTTCCTGGGGACGAGGGTGTTCAAACTGGAGCCACATAGTAGCCACCAGTACCTGAGCCTGCACACTCTGAGCAGCCATTCCAGCTCAGGAATTCTTTCCTAAGGAAGATGGGCACAAAGGTCGCACCAGGGACGCCAACTGTGACATCATGCTAATAAATCGGAATGCTCTCTGCAGGCAGAATACCACACAGACATTACAACAGCTAGGCAGAGCCTCTAAAGTCTTGGCAGGAAGTGACCCACTCTAGAAGAAGGGGAGGTTTTGAGTGCACAGTGTGAACCTAGGGGATTATTTTCCCGTTCCTCCACTAAGAAAGGATCCCACTAAAAATAACTTCTGTTAAAAACAAAAGGGAAGCTGGGCTTGGTGGCTCACGCCTGTAATCCCAGCACTTTGAGAGGCTGAGGCAGGAGGACGACTTGAGGTCAGGAGTTCGAGACCAGCCTGGGCAACATAGCAAGACCCCATCTCTACAGAATTTTTTAAAAATTAGCCAGTCATGGTGGTGCATGCCTGTGGTCCCAGCTACTTAAGATGCTGAGGCGAGATGATCGCTTGAGCCCAGGTGTTCAAGGCTGCAGTGAGCCTTTTTTTTTTTTTTTTGAGACAGAATCTCGCTCTGTCGCCCAGGCTGGAGTGCAATGGCACGATCTTGGCTCACTGCAACCTCCGCCTCCCGGGTCCAAGTGATTCTCCTGCCTCAGCCTCCTGAGTAGCTGGGATTATAGGTACCCTCCATCATGCCCACCTAATTTTTGTATCTTTGTAGAGACAGGGTTTCACCATGTTGGCCAGGCTGGTCTTGAACTCCTGACCTCAGGTGATCTGCCTGCCCCGACCTCCCAAAGTGCTGGGATTACAGGCCTGAACCACTGCACCCGGCCAGCAGTGAGCTATGATAGTGTCACGGTACTCCAGAGCGAGTATCTTTTTTTTTTTTCACTGCAACCTCCACCTCCCAGGTTCAAGCAATTCCTCTGCCTCAGCCTCCCGAGTAGCTGGGATTATAGGCGCGCATCACCATGCCCAGCTATTTTTTGTGTTTTTAGTAGAGACGGGGTTTCACCTTATTGGCCAGGCTGGTCTCGAACTCCTGACCTCGTGATCTACCTGCCTCAGCCTCCTAAAGTGCTGGGATTACAGGTGTGAGCCACTGCACCCGGCGAGCGTCTCTTAAAAAAAAAAAAAAAAAAGGAAAAGGAAAAGTTTAATTGCTCTAGGAAGAAAATTTCTCGGGAAATTAAATTGGCTATTGAGCGAACTCCAGAAAAGACATTCTCCACCCAAATGTTTTTCAGCTTTGTGAGTATTCACAAACGAGGAGTCAAAACAGCACAAACTCTGCCTAAGAGACATCACTAAGTTTAAAAAAAAGTTGGACTTCTGCTTCTGAACAAGATGGAGCAACAGAACCAGATTTACCCTCTCGTCCAAAACAATGAAAACACAGAGTCAAAATATAAACAATGTTTGGCAAGACACCAGGCGTCATTCAACAAAGGGCAGTGAACCCTGACAGGAAGCAAGCTGCCACCGCTCCAGCTTATCAACTTGTGTTTCCAGGCCACCACCCAGGCAGGGGTAATTTAGGCAGAACCCAGCAGGACTTAGGGAGCTGAGGTGGAGCACAGTGCCTCCGGAGACCATGGCGGTAGAGCCCACAGGGCAGAGGATGGGAGAGGAGAGAGCTACACACAGAACATTCCAGAGATGGGGAGCAAATTTCCCCCAAGAACTCAGCCAAAGACTGCCCAGCACATGCATGGGAAGAGACCAGCCAAAGCTGGGCAAAGCCATCCAAAAGGATGAGAGGGGAAAGTGTGTGCTGTTCCTACAGGGCCAGGAAGAGTGCCCGTTCCCACAGCCAGAGTGGGAAACTTTATGATGCAGGGGGCACTGGGTAGGGCAGTGACACAGTCTTGCCTCAGTAAGGAGAAATAATCAGCCTTAGAGAAGAGCTATGCTGGTCCAATCTAAAAAATCTAAAACTGAATCTAAAAGTAACTGTGTCCCAGAACAAAACTCAAGAATATTTATAAGGCTGCAAAAATATCCAGCATCCAACAGCTAACATTCACAATGCCTGTGATCTGGTGAAAATCACCATGCACGCAAAGACGCAGGATAATACGGCACATCAGGAGGAGAAAACTCAATCTATCAAAGTCAACCCACCACAGACACAGGTGTTAGAATGAGCAGGGAAGGACATGAAAGGTTACCATAACTGTTTAATATATGTTCAAAGAGTTATGCCGGAGGCCAGGCGCGGTGGCTCACTTGTAATCCCAGCACTTTGGGAGGCCGAGGCAGGAGGATCACCTGAGGTCAGGAGTTTGAGACCACCCTGGCCAACATGGGGAAACCCCATCTCTACTAAAAATACAAAAAATTTAGCCGGGTGTGGTGGCACGCACCTGTAATCCCAGCTACTCAGGAGGCTGAGGCAGCAGAATCGCTTGAACCCAGGAGGTGGAGGTTACAGTGAGCTGAGATCGTACCACTGCACTCCAGACTGGGTGACATAGCGAGACTCCGTCTAAAAAAAAAAAAAAAAAAAACAGAGTTATACCAGAGCTAGGTGTGATTGCACACACCTGTAGTCCCAGCTACTCAAAGCTGGAGGATCACTTGAGCCCAGGAGGTCAAAGGGTGCAGTGAACTATGATCACACCCCCGTACTCCAGCTTGGGCGACAGAGTGAGATCCTAGATCTTAAAAGAAATAAGAACCAATAAAACCTTCAAAACACTGCTAAGAGAAATTAAAGATGATGCATAGAGACACAGCCCCTGTTCATGAGTCAGAAACTGAATGTTGTTAGAATGTCAACTCTCTTTGGCTGGGTGCGGTGGCTCACGCCTGTAATCCCAGCACTTTGGGAGGCTGAAGCAGGTGGATCACCTGAGGTCAGGAGTTCAAGATCAGCCTGGCCAACATGGTGAAACCCTGTCTCTACTAAAAATACAAAAATTAGCCAGGTGTGGTTGTGCGCACCTGTAATCCCAGCTACTCGGGAGGCTGAGGTACGAGAATCGCTTGAACCCGGGAGGTGGAGGTTGCAGTGAGTGAAGAGCACGCCACTGCATTCCAGCCTGGGCAACGAGAGTGAAACTCTGTCTGCAAAAAAAAAAAAAGTCAACTCTCCTCAATTGGCCTATAGAGCCAATGCAGTACCAATCAAAATCCTAGCAGGTTTTTTTTTTTTTTTTGGTAAAAATGGATAAGCTACTTAGAAAGTTCATATGGTAATACATGATTTCAAGACTTAGAAAGCTACAGTAGTAAAAACAGTATGGTATTACATTTTTTTGTCTTTTCAACAAAAGGTACAAATGAATATCCACATGCAAAAAATGAACTTTAACTCATACTTTACACCATATACAAAAATTAACACAAACTGAATTGTAAACCTAATTGTAAAACCTAAAACTATAAAACTTCTAGAGAAGGCCAGGCGAGGTGGCTCACGCCTGTAATCCCAGCACTTTGGGAGGCCAAGGCGGGCAGATCACGAGGTCAGGAGATAGAGACCATCCTGGTTAACACGGTGAAACCCCGTCTCTACTAAAAATACAAAAAATTAGGCGGGCATGGTGGTGGCATGTGCCTGTAGTCCCAGCTACTCGGGAGGCTGAGGCAGGAGAATGGCATGAACCTGGAAGGCGTAGCTTGCAGTGAGCCAAGATCTCGCCACTGCACTCCAGTCTGGGCGACAGAGCAAGACTCCGTCTCACAAAAAAAAAAAAAAAAAAACTTCTAGAGAAAACAAGGGGAAAATCTTTGTGGTCGGGTTAGGCAAAGAATTCTTAGATACAACACCTTAAAAGCACAGTCCATAAAAGAAAAATTAATAAATGACTTCATCAAAATGACAAAATTTTTCTTTAAAAGACATTGTTAAGAGATTAAAAAGCTACAGATTGGGAGAAAACATTCACAAAGCATGGATCTGGATAAATGACGTGTCCTGAATCAATAAAGAACTGCTGCAACTCAACAATAAAAACACAGCCGGCTAGGTGCGGTGGCTCACGCCTATAATCCCAGCACTTTGGGAGGCCAAGGTGGGCAGATCACCTGAGGTTGGGAGTTCAAGACCAGCCTGGTCAACATAGCAAAACCCCGTCCCTACTAAAAATACAAAAATTAGCCAGGCGTGGTAGCAGGCGCCTGTAATCCCAGCTACTCAGGAAGCTAAGGCAGGAGCATCGCTTGAACCTGGGAGGCAGAGGTTGCAGTGAGCATGGATTGCGCCACTGCATTCCAGCCTGGGCAACAGAGTGAGACTCCATCTCAAAAAAAAAAAGAAAGAAAAGAAAACACAGACATCTCAATAAAAACATATGCAAGAGATATGAACAGACACCTCACCAAAGAAGGTATACAGACAGCAAACAGGCCCATGAAAAGATGGTGAAACCCTGTCTCTACTAAAAAATACAAAATTAGCCGGGAATGGTGGCGCATGCCTGTAATCCCAGCTACTTGGAAGGCTGAGGCAGGAGAATCGCTTGAACCTGGGAGGTGGAGGTTGCAGTGAGCCAAGATTGCGCCACTGCACTCCACCCTGGGCAACAAGAGCAAAACTCCGTCTCAAAAAAAAAAAAAAAAAAAAAAAGAGACAGAGTCCTACTCTGTTGCCCAGCCTGGAGTGCAGTGGCACAATCCCCACTCACTGCAACCTCTGCCTCCCGGGTTCAAACGATTCTTATGCCTCAGCCTCCTAACTAGTTGGGATTACAGGCACTCACCACCATGCCCGGCTAATTTTTGTATTTTTAGTAGAGACAGGGTTTCACCATGTTGGCCAGGCTGGTCTTGAACTCCTGACCTCAAGTGATCCTCCCGCCTTGGCCTCCCAAAGTGTTGGGATTACAGGCCTAAGCCACCATGGCCGGCCCTTATCTTTTTTAAAGTACATGCATATCTATATATATAAAATTTGTACAGACAGAAATGCCTGTTGCTTGGTGGAATAGGTAACAGAGGTTGCCAAGCAGAAGTAGGACTGCGGGGAAGGGCATGGAAGACTGTTCTGTGCAGGTGATGCAGGTCTGTACCATCTGGAGCTGTTCATGAGGATGGCTTTTTGACATTGTAAACTGTCTACAGTAAGAGTGCTGCCACAGGCAGGTAAGGGTGGGGCCCTCCGACCCCCGACCAGCCCTGCAGCTCTAGCTTGTCTCAGCTGTGTGAGGCAGGGCCTTGGACACCAGCCCACATTCACTTTACCATCTTGTGTATCAAGTAGAAGTCCTTCTTGTGGGCATAGAACGCCTTCTTAAAAAGCCTCTTCTCTATAGGGGTCCAGACGTCTGAACCTATCAAAGAACACAGCCGACAGGGGGAAGGCCATTTGTCCTGGGACCACAGCCATGGCTGAAATGCAGACCACCTTCCCTTTTATAGCTGCCATTACTGAGTACCAATTATGTGCCAATCTCATAAAAAACTCAAAAAGTCTCCAGAAGGGAGGGACCACTACTAGCCCCACTTAACAGATGTGGCAACTGAGGCTTCAGTCGCTTGCTAAAGGCAGGTGGGGGCCCTGGCATCCTGTTTCCAGAGCTGATGGGTTCAACCACTGAACCTAAGCCCATCTTCCCTCCCCCTGGCCATGATCATTCCCCTTCCAGCTGGGCATAGTCCGTAAGGAAACCACTGGGAAAGGGCGAAGCAGGATCCCACTAGCAGAATGTGGCGCCCACTGAGTCATCCTGACAAGGACAGGCCCTCCTGAAAGGCAGGCAAAGGCCCCGAGGAGAACTCCAGGAGGCAGGGGCAGAGCTTGCAACAGAGCTGGCCGATTCATAGGGGTCTCAGCTGGGCCAAACCAGCCCAGCAGCCTTTCCCCGTCACCTGTGTAGCGATAGTCAGCGAGCAGGTGTGTCCGTGGCTTGTGGGGCCCTTGGAGCAGGAGAGTCTCCAGAGCGACCTGGAACAAGAGGAGCGACAGGCTGCCCAGGACCAGGTGGGGGAAGAGGACCACCGGCATCCTCCCATTCATCTGAAAAACACTTGCGGCTGTCCCTAAAGACACTGCCTGTCCCAGGGCTATTCAAAGTTGCCCTGGATGGGCCACCAGCCTGTGAACTGTCTGTGCGTGCATCAACCGTGTCACCAGGCACACCACTGAATGCAGCTGAAGTTATTTTTTCACAGCAAGCCTATCTTGATGAAGGAGACTGTGTGTGGATTTATTCTGGCACAAGCTCCTTACTCCCTCAGGGACTGGCATTTTGAGGAGTATGACCCTTGCGTAGGGCCTCATTTTTATTTTCTTCATAGCACTAGTCAATAGCTAACAATTGAAAACATTTTATTTTTAAAGATGAGGTCTCACTATGTTGTCCAGGCTGAGCTCCAATTTCTGGGCTCCTTCAGCCTCTGCCTCCCAAGTAGCCAGGAATACAGGTGGGTACCACTGTACCCAGCTAGCTAACAATTTTGTTTTTTTTTTTTTTTTTTGAGACAGAGTCCTGCTCTGTCACCCAGGCTGGAGTGCAGTGGCATGATCTTGGCTCACTGCAGCCTCCACCTCCCCAGTTCAAGTGATTCTCCTGCCTCAGCCTCCCAACTAGCTGGGACTACAGGTATCTCCCACCACTCCCTGCTAATTTTTTTTTTTTTTTTTTTGTATTTTTAGTAGAGACGGGATTTTACCATGTTAGCCAGGCTGGTCTTGAACTCACGACCTCAGGTGATCCACCCCCGCCTTGGCCTCCCAAAGTGCTGGGATTACAGGCGTGAGCCATGTGCCTGGCCTAGCTAACAATTTGACTTTCCTAAAATGTAAGCCCCCTGAGGGCAGGGATTTTATCTCAATCACTAGTGTAAGCCATCATTGCAGGGTGTGCATAATTTGTAGGGCCCACTGCAAAATGAAGATGCAGGACTTCTTGTTTAAAAAGTATTAAGAATTTCTTTCTTTTTTTTTTCTTTTTTGAGACGGAGTCTCATTCTGTTGCGCAGGCCGGAGTGCAGTGGTGCGATCTCGGCTCACTGCAACTGCACTCCACCTCCCAGGTTCAAGCAGTTCTGCCTCAGCTTCCCAAGTAGCTGGGATTACAGGCGCCCACCACCATGCCTGGCTAATTTTTTTATTTTTAATAGAGATGGGGTTTTACCATGTTGTCCAGGCTGGTCTCAAACTCCTGAGCTCAGGTGATCCACCCGTCTCGGCCTCCCAAAGTGCTGGGATTACAGGCGTGAGCCACCGCGCCTGGCCAAGAATTTCAAGACAGAGACAGCAGAGCATTAAACCAAGCGTGGAGCCCCTCAGCTGGCCTTGGCCCCAGTGCCTACAGTACAGGCAACCAGCAGGTACCCAATAAATATGTACTGCCACTCTGCTGAGGACCTGCTATATGCCAGACACTGCCACTGCCTCTCAGGTTGGTGAAAAGCAAGACCATGGCATGACTCTTAGATCCTTAACACAGGCAATGTGGCTCTTCCTCTCCCGCTCCTCACAGTTAGACTTTTAATTTACTTTCTAACACCCAGAATTGTGAAGGGGGGGGGGTCCTTGGAGTAGGTAGAGGCATTTATGTTGCATCAGAGGTTTGTATATATAAGTTTTCAATTGAAAGCTAAAACTCAAGGAATTAAGTAGATGAATGCAGGGCCTGAGCTGGGTCTTTGGGGCTTCCCTTCTCCAGTGCCCCCTGAGATCTCAGAGGAACCCCTGCGCTTGGTTGTTGCCCCAGACAAGTAGCTATGAATTGGGCCCATGTCTTAGCATTCCCCTACAGTCCGTGCACAAGGACCACTGCAATCCCAAAGCCGCTGTGGAGGAGGATGGGCGGCCTTCTTCCAGCTTCCATCTGCTCTGAACCCCCAAGCAGACAGCACGTCACATGCACCTAGAACCCTGGGCCCCAGGAAAGCAGGGAGGGTCCCCTTGCTGTGCCTCACCTGAACGTTGCCCTGAGCCTCGTGCAGGCAGTGCAGAGCGAGCTCCAGGTTGGTGCCCCCTCCTGGCATCACGCTGGAGCATGCCACATTGCAGAGCTCGGTCACTGTTTCCAAGAAGGACATGAGGAAGAGGAGGCACACAGGAGTCATCAGGTGCTGGGGAGGAACCTTTCCCGAGAGACAGCAGAGAGGGGGTGCCTTCCCCTTCTCTCTCCTGCATCTCAGGGAGGGACAAGGAGGAAGAGCAGAACCCTGTCCCCAGCACCCACTCTTGATGGCCTGACCAGCCACCATGTGACAAAAGAGGTAGGGGAGGGAGAGTGCAGCAGGGAAGAAGCAACGCTGGCCAAGAGCCAGCTCCCTCCCACGCCCAGGGGACACTGCTTCTTGGATCTAGCGGTCAAGAGTTCGAGACCTAGGAGGAAAAACACCCTGGAAATGGAGGGGGAAGAAGGGCCCTTAGGAATTTAGCCCCAAAGCCTCAGCCACCTCTATCCTGTGTCTCTGAGTTGATCATCATATCTCCCCATGGCTTCCAGACCAGAGAAGCTACATGCTCGTCAATTCCAGCCAGGGATCTCTCCTGGAGTTCCGGGATCTCTGCCTGAAACCGGCTTCCTATATTGATATGTCTGAAATGAGGCCACACACAGATAAGGGAGACGGACAAACATGACTGAGATGGGAAGTGAAATGGAGACGCTCTGTATGCCCTGCTCTTGGGCCACAGCCTGCTCCATGGAAACCCTCTGCTGTCTCAGGTGCATCAGGTACGTGCTGTTCCCGACAGACGCACACAGACATTTCAGAAACTTCTGCAGGGACACTTCCTCCCTTCCTCTGTTTTCCTTCATTGCCACATTTCTCTCTCAGGATCAAGGCAGGGGAGGTACAAGCTGACACCCGGCATGTGTCTACGTCCACACCACAGCCATCCAGCCACATCCCTCAGGCATGCTTGAGTCCCACTCTGTGCCATCACCAATTCTACCTGGAACCCCAAGGTCCAGGGCATTCTGTCCCCATGTGCCACATATACATTTCTAGAAGGAATAATTTGGGGGGATTTTCATATATATATATATTTGTAGAAGGAATAATATTGGGGGATCTTCCTACATATATTTGGAAAAATCTACTGCTTCACGCCTAGGGAGCCTATGTGAGTAAACCTGAACCCCACCATGGGAAGAAGGAACCCTTGGGAAAAGTGACACTAGAACTCAAGGTGGGGTAAAAGCAGCTTCACTGGAAAGGACCCAACTTACGGCTCAATGCTGATCTTGGTGTCATCCTTCACCACACAGATGCCAAAGGACCCATCCACTTGATCTAGAAAGCACAGAGTGAAAAGGCTCAAGAAGACAGACAGCAGGTAACCGACAGGGTCCTCTGCCTGCCTGTGTGGACGCAGCTGAAAGCAGGGTCTTTAAGATCCCATGGGTTGGCCGGGCGCGGTGGTTCACGCCTGTAATCCCAGCACTTTGGGAGGCTGAGGCGGGAGGATCACGAGGTCAGGAGATCAAGACCATCCTGGCTAACACACATGAAACCCTGTTCCTACTTAAAATACAAAAAAAAGTAGCCGGGCGTGGTAGTGGGTGCCTGTAGTCCCAGCTACTCGGGAGGCTGAGACAGAAGAATGGCGTGAACCCAGGAGGCGGAGCTTGCGGTGAGCCGAGATCGCGCCACTGCACTCCAGCCTGGGCGACAGAGCGAGACTCCATCGCAAAAAAAAAAAAAAAAAAAAAAAAAAAAAATACCATGGGAGAGGGCAGCACTTCAGAAAAGGTAGAGGAAGGAACTCTAACAAATTAACTCATGACAAGTATATGTATATATAAAAACAGCACACTAAAGTCTCTGGAAATTGTCCTAAGGTCATTCAGCACTTGGAGAAATATTCATTAAAAAAAATCAACTAGGCCGGGTGGGGTGGCTCACGCCTGTAATCCCAGCACTTTGGGACACTGAGGTGGGCGGATCACTTGAGGTCAGGAGTTCAAGACCAGCCTGGCCAACATGGCAAAACCCCATCTCTACTAAAAATACAAAAATTGGCTGGGCGTGGTGGAATGTGCCTGTAATCCCAGCTACTTGGGAGGCTGAGGCAGGAATCACTTGAACCTGGGAGGCAGAGTGAGCCGAGACTGTGCCACTGTGCTCCAGCCTGGGCAACAGAGTGAGATTCCATCTCAAAAAAATAAAAAATAAAAAATAATCAACTGGATATTGGTAAGAACAAGAGGCTGTTGCCTCTGAGCTGTGACCTGCTCCCTTACCCAGCCAGCTCCCAGCTCCAAGGGTTCTATTCCAGGTAGGTGCAGCCCAGACAGGGGCTGCCTCTCCTGTCAGCTCCCATGCTTAAAGAATTAAAGGAAGGTAAAATGACAATTTCTCATCATAGACAGAATATCATTAAGAGGTAGAAATTATTAAAAAGAGAGAACCAAATGGGAATTCTGGGGTTAGAAAGTAAAGTATTGGCAAAGTGAAGCTGTTGAGGAAAATAATAAAATAACCAAAATGGGGCTCAATAGGTTTGAGTTGACAGGAAGAAAATAATCTGTAAACTTGAAGACAGATCAATAGAGACTATGGAATCCGAAGAACAAAGAGAAAAATAAAGAGAGCCTCAGAGAAATGTGGGATACCATTAAGTACAGCAGCTACATGTAACAGGAGTACCTGATGGAAAGGAGAAAGAGACAAAGAAATATCTAAAGAAAAAAGCCTGATGCGGTGGCTCATGCCTGTAATCCCAGCACTTTGGGAGGCCGAGGTGGGCGGATCACCTGAAGTCAGGAGTTCAAGACCAGCCTGGCTAACATAACAAAACCCCGTCTCTACTAAAAATACAAAAATTAGCCTGGTGTGGTGGTGTACCCCTGTAATCCCAGCTACTCGGGAGGCTGAAGTGGGAGGCTAACTTGGGAGTTAGAGGCTGCAGTGAGCCGAGATCATGCCACTGCACTCCAGCCGGGGTGACACAGCAAGACTCTGTCTCAAAAAAAAACCCCTCCAAACCACCCCCCCAAAACAAAAAAACAAAAGTTAAAAGCTACAGTAATCAAAACAGTGTGATACTGGCATAAGGATAAGTATACAGATCAATTCAATAGAATTGCACACCCAGAAATACACCCACACGTTTATGGTCAATTGATTTCTAACAATGAATTGTGCTGAGTCAATTCAATGGGAAGTCTTCAAAAAATGCTGCTGGAAGAACTGGATATACACATGCAAAAAAATGAATTTGGACCTTTACCTCATGTAATATATAAAAGTTATCTTCAAATTGATTACAGACCTAAACCTAAGAGTCAAAATTACAAAGCTCTTTTTTTTTTTTTTTTTTTTCTGTTGCCCAGGCTGGAGTGCAGTGGTGCCATCCTGGCTCACTGCAACCTCCGCCTCCCGGGTTCAAGCGATTCTCTGTCTCAGCCTCCTGAGTAGCTGGGATTACAGTGCCTGCCACCACACCCGGCTAATTCTTTTGTATTTTTAGCAGAGACAGGGTTTCACCATGTTGGCCAGGCTGGTCTTGAGCTCCTGACCTTGTGATCCGCCCGCCTCGGCTTCCCAAAGTGCTGGCATTACAGGCGTGAGCCACTGCGCCCGGCCCAAAATTACAAAACTCTTACAGGGAAACAGGAGTGACTCTTCATGACTTGGGTCAGGCAAATCTTCACATATAACACCACAAGAACAAGTAACAAAAGAAAGGAAATTGGGCTTCATGAAAATTAGAAATGTTTGTCCTGCAAAAGGACCACTTTACACCTACTAGGATGGTTATACTTAAAAAGATAGACAATAACAAGTGTTGACAAGGAGGAGGAGAAATGAAAATGCTCATATACTGCTACTGGAAATTTAAAGTGGCCCAGCCATTTTGGAAAACAATCCGGCAGTTTGTAAACAGTTAAATATGGAGTTACCATATGACCCAGCACTACACTCCTAGTTATCTACCCAAGAGAGCTGAGAACATAAATCCACACAAAAACCTGTACATAAGGCTGGGTGTAGTGGCTCAGGCCTCTAATCCCAGCACTTTGGAAGGCCAGTGCAGGAGGATTGTTTCACCCCAGAGTTGCTTTTGTTTTTTTTTTTTTTGAGACCAACTTTAGCTCTTTCGCCCAGGCTGAAGTGAAATGGCATGGTCTCGGCTTACTGCAACCTCCGCTGCCAAGACCAGCTCGGTCGGGGAGACCCTAACCCAGCGGCGCTAGAGGAATTAAAGACACACACAGAAATATAGAGGAGTGGAGTGGGAAATCAGGGGTCTCACAGCTTTCAGAGCTAAGAGCCCTGAACAGAGATTTACCCACATATTTATTGACAGCAAGCCAGTGATAAGCATTGTTTCTATAGATTATAGATCAATTAAAAGTATTCCTTACGGGAAACAAAGGGATGGGCCAAAATATAGGGATAGGTCTGGCTAGTTATCTGCAGCAGGTGCATGTCCTTAAGGCACAGATCGCTCATGCTATTGTTTGTGGTTTAAGAACGCCTTTAAGCAGTTTTCTGCCCTGGGTCGGCCAGGTGTTCCTTGCCCTCATTCTGGTAAATCCACAACCTTCCAGCATGGGTGTCATGGCCATTATGAACATGTCACAGTGCTGCAGAGATTTTGTCTATGGCCAGTTTTGGGGCCAGTTTATGGCCAGATTTTGGGGGGCCTGTTCCCAACACCGCGCCCTCAGTTCAAGCGATTCTCCTGCCTCAGCCTCCTGAGTGGCTGGGATTATAGGCACCCGCCACCATGCTCGTCTAATTTTTATATTTTTAGTAGAGACGAGGTTTTGCCATGTTGGCCAGCCTGGTCTCGAACTCCTGACCTTAGGTGATCCACCCGCCCCAGCCTCCCAAAGTGCTAGGATTACAGGCATGAGCCACCATGCCTGGCCCACCTCAGAGTTTGAGACCAGTCTGGGCAACATGGCAAGACCCCCCTCCCTACATAAAAACAATTACAAAAAATTAGCCAGGCATGGGGGTGCATGCCTGTAGGCCCAGCTACTCTGGAGGCTGAAGCAGAAGGATCAGCTGAGCCCAGGAGGTTGAAGCTGCAGTGAGCTGTGATCATACAACTGCACTCCAGCCTGGGTGACAAGAGCGAGACCTTGTCTCCCAAAAAAACCCCCAAAATTTCTATATGAATGTTTATGGCAGCATTATTCATAATAGCCCAAAGTGGAAACAACCCAAATGTCCATCAACTGACAAATAAACAAAATGGGGCCCATCTGTACAAGGGAAAAATGTTCGGCCATAAAAAGGAATTGAGCACTGATACGCACTACAATATGAAGGGACTCTGAAAACATGCCAAGTGAAATAAACTAGACACAAAAGGCTGCATATTGTATGATTCTACTTACATGAAATGTCCTGAATAGGCAAATCCAAAGAGAGAAGGCAGATGAGTGGGTGCCCAAACTGGGGGAAGAAGGGACTGTGGGGATATGGGCAGAGTCACTGCTAATGAGCTCTGGCTTCTTCTGGGGATGCTAAGTGTGCTCTAAAATTAAGACTATGTGATAGTTGCACGGCCTTGTGAATATCCTAAAAATCACTGCATACTCTAAATGGGTCATTTGCATGGTATGTGAAGTACAGCTCAATAAATCTGTTAGGAAAATTACATAGGCCAGGCCAGGCACAGTGGCTCACACCTTTAATCCCAGCACTTTGGGAGGCTGAGGAGGGTGGATCACTGGAAGTCAGGAGCTCGAGACCAGCCTGGCCAACATGGTGAAATCCCATCTCTACTAAAAATACAAAAATTAGCCAGGCATGATGGCGCACGCCTGTAGTCCCAGCTACTTGGGAGGCTGAGGCAGGAGAATTGCTTAAACTTGGGAGTTGGAGGTTTCAGTCAGCCAAGATCGCGCCACTGCACTCTGGCCTGGGTGACAGAGTGATACTCTGTCTCAAAAAAAAAAAAAAAAAAAAAAAAGGAAATGACACAGACTGGACAGGGTGGCTCACACATTTAATGCCAGTACTTTGGGAGGTCAAGGCAGCAAAATCACAAGTCCAGGAGCTCAAGACCAGCCTGGACAACATAGCAAGACCCCATCTCTAAGAAAAATAAAAAATTAGCCAGGTGTGGTGATGCGCACCTGTAGTCCCAACTATTTGGGAGTCTGAGGCTGGAGGATCACTTGAGACCAGGAGATCGAGGCTGCAGTGAGCTGTGATCAAGCCACTGCACTCCAGCCTGGGTGACAGAGCAAGACCCTGCCTCAAAAAAGAAAAAGAAGATGACACAGAAGGGCAGGCAGAAGCATGGTCAGGCTAAATGGCCTCTACGTTTTCTTTCGGGCTGTAAAATTCTATGCACTAGAAGGCGCTTAGATCAGTCCTGGGGCGCATCTGAATAGCAAAGGAACCCTCAGACTAGGTACACCCAGGCAGGAGACAATCACTGAACCCAATGCTACAAGGTAGAGTGGCTGTGGTCCGCAGGCAATCCACCCTGGGATCACAGAGTGAGTGCCCCAGCCTCACTCACCGAGCATGGAGCTGATGAGCTGGTCAGGTCTGGCCTGAGTGGACGTGGAACAGAGAGTGTTGAAGTACACCCCAGAGCCCTCCCGGATGGGGCTGAGCATTGGGGGTGGTGTGTAGGGGGAGCACTGGAATAAGCCCTTCAGGAGGCAGTCCACCAGGAACATGGGCGACCGCAGGCGGCTCTGGTGGCATCCTGCAGGGCTAGGCTCCCCAGCCGTGGAGGGTGGAGGAGGGATGAACAGCCCCTTGGGTGGGGGCCGCTTCTTCCGCTTTCTCTGCTGGCTGCTCTCCTTGCTGTCTCGCTCCTCCCCGTCTTTCTCTTGTCCCTGAAGAAGTTTAGAACCACAGGTGGTCGCCTGAAGCCGCCTACTGCACCACTCCATCTCCAGGATGGAAAGAGAGCAGGAAAAGGAGACTGGCCAGAGACAGGAAACTAGGAAATGCACGCCCGGCGAAGGAGGCTGGCCACACCTGAGCCAGACCTGACGTACTGAGCCTGGCGATGATCCGGCTGCAGCCTTCTCCTGCACCCACTGCCCCAGCAGAGCCCCTGACTCTGTGTGAGAACAGCCTCAATCATTAAGATGACTGGCCCTTAAAAAGAGAGAGATCCCCAGAGATACAGTGTGACGGTGAAGAAAGAAATGCTGCTCCACCCAAATGACAAGCACCGAAATGACCCAGCCACTGACTCAGGGGACCTTCAGGTCCACGGACTGTGTCCCCGAGTCCAGCAGGAGCTTCTTCAGTAGGGGGTCCTCCAGTACAGGCTGCAGAGACAAGCCCTACGAGACTGATCACTCGTAACTCACCATGCTCTCTCTCACCTCCACAAAATCTCCTCTCCGCTCTGCCAGCCCTACTCCTCCTCATCTTCTAGGTCTCAGATCCCATACCTCCTCCTCCAGGAAGCCCTCCCTTACCTCCTCAGGCTGGGTCAGGAGCCCCCTGGGAACTCTCTGGGCTCCCTCTGCTCCCAGCTCTGCCCACTCTGGGTTGTCACTGTCTGAGGACAGGCCTGTCTCCTCCACTGGACTACGAGCCCTGGGAGGCAGGGCCCAGGCTATTGTGGTCACCTCTGTGTCCCCAGCACCACCCAGCACAGGGCCTGGCACAGAGGGGCTCAGTGAATGCTGAATGACTGAATTAACATGCAAACCAGGTTCTTCTGGATCAAGATTTTCTTTTTTTTTTTTTTTTTTTTGAGACAGAGTCTCACTCTGTTACCCAGGCTAGAGTGCAGTGGTGTGATCTCAGCTCACTGCAACCTCTCCTTCCTGGGTTCAAGTGATTCTCGGGCCTCAGCCTCCCGAGTAGCTGGGTTTACAGGTGCCTGCCACCATGCCCAGCTAATTTTTTTGTATTTTTAGTAGACATAGGGTTTCACCATGTTGCCCAGGCTCGTCTCGAATACCTGAGCTCAGGCAATCCACCCGCCTCAGCCTCCCAAAGTGCTGGGATTACAGGCATGAGCCACCACGTCCAGCCTGGAGTCAAAGATTTTCTGTGGTATCTGGTTTGGGTTTTTCCTACGGCTTCCCCCAGCAGCTGGGGGCAGTGGCAGGAAGGAGGCAGACCGACAAGCACCCACCATGGCCATGCTCCCTATGTGTCGGGTCACTGGAACCACGGGGATCGACTGGGGGACCACCAAAGGGGCTGCAGCTGTGGGGTCCAAGGGCTTCTTGGCTCCTGGGGGACTATGCCTGTCCCCTTCTGGCCTCAGCACCTGTCTTAGCGGCTTGCAAAACTCTGTGCCAAACACCTAAACACAGAAGAGAAGAGATGGCTCTTTGAGAAATAAGGTAGGTGGGGAAAGGAAGAGCTGCTTCAGCAAAAAAAGCTGTCATAGAAAACAGCAGTGAGTCTGTGGCATGGACCAAGCTGGAGAGCTGCTGCAGCCCATGGCAATGGCCTGCCCCTGGAGAGCCACACAGCCTGACTCCAGCCCCCGACCCAGAGTGACGTCCCCATCCTGAGAGAAGTGACACCAGTCTCGTTTACTCCCCACAGGCCTGCCAGAAACCCAGTAACCACCAAGCCACTGGTCGTCCCCCTTCACCTGCGGTTCCTGCTTCCCTCGAGGTGACGGCCACTGGTCGCTGTGAAAACACATGTGGCTGCTCAGCCCTTTCTCCGTATAAAACATCTGGCTGCAGTTCTTGCAGACAAAAGTGCTCCTGGGCTTCGTCCAGTCTGTGGGACTGCCGTTTTGCTGGTTACTGTGGGACATGGCAGGAAAGAAGAGTGGGAGATTAGGACTCTGTCCTTGATCACTGATTTTTTGTTGTTTTTTTTTCTTTTTTGTCTATAACTCCAATCCACTGACTTTTTTTTTTTTTTTTGGAGATGGAGTCTCACTCTATTGCCCAGACTGGAGTGCGGTGGCACCATCTCGGCTCACTGTAACCTCCACCTCCTGGGTTCAAGTAATTTTCGTGCCTCAGCCTCCCAAGTAGCTAAGATTACAGGTGTGTGCCAATATACGTGGCTAATTTTTATATTTCTAGTAGAGACAGAGTTTCACCATGTTGGCCAGGCTGGTCTCGAATTCCTGACCTCAAATGATCCCCTTGCCTCAGCCTCCTGAAGTGCTGGGATTACAGGCGTGAGCCACCGCGTCCAGCCTGACTACTCTTGATAAACCCTATAAAATGGAGGCTGTACCCTAATCCCATTAGGACTGAAAGCATCCTCCCCACTCACTTGTCCAGGGCCGGCACAGGAAGGCCAGAGGACTCCTGTCAGGGTGCATGCAGGATCTGGGGCTTCTTAACTTACCCTCTGCCTGCCATGTTCTCTTCCTTCACCGGATGGGGGAGCCTGTAGATGTTTCCACCCTGAAGATGAAAATGCATCTGAACCAACACATCCAAAATGAAGAGGCAAGAAGAGCTCAAATTACAGACTTTCAGAAGAAAACATCAGAGTAAATCTTCATGACCTTGGATTAGACAGTGGTTTCTTAGATAAGACACCAAAGCAAAACAGACAAATTAGACTTCATCAAAATGTAAAACTTTTAGCCAGGCATGGTGGCTCATGCCTGTGATCCCAGGACTTTGGGAGGCCGAGGTGGGAGGATTGCTTCAGCCCAGGAGTTTGAGACCAGCCTGGGCAACATGGCGAAACCCCATCTCTACAAAAAATACAAAAATTGGCCTGGCATACTGGTGTGGGCCTGAGGTCCCAGCGACTCAGGAGGCTGAGGTGGGAGAATCACTTGAGCCCAGGAGTTCAAGGTTGCAGTGAGCCATGATCACACAACTTCACTCCAGCCTGAGTGACAGTGAGACCCTCTCTCAAAAAAAAAAAAATAAAAATAAAAAAATAAAAACTTTTGTCCTGCAAATGGTATCATAAATAAAGTGAAAAGACAGACCACAAAATGAGAGAATATTTGCACGTCATGTGTCAGATAAGGGTCTTGCATCCAGAATATATAGAGAACTCAAAAAATAGTAATCTGATTTTAAAAAATAAGCAAAGGACCTGAACAGACATTTCTTCTAGAAAGATACACAGATGGCCAATAAGAACACAGAAAGGTGTTCAACGTCAGCAGCCACGGGGAAATACAAATCAAAACCACAATGAGATACTGCTTCACACCCGCCAGGGTAGTTATAATTTAAACAAACCACGGACAATAACAAGTGTTAGTGAGGACATGGAGAATGTGGAGCCCTCATACAATGTGGGTGGGAAGAGGAAACAAGCAAAACAGCCTAGAAGTTCCTCAGACCTAAAACAGAGAGCTGCTGTACGACCTGGCGATTCTACTCCTAGAACATAAATCCCCATAAAAATCTGTACATGGGTGAATATTCACAGCAGCACTATATTCAAAATAGCCAAAAAGTGGAAACAACCCAAATGTCCATCCACTGATGAACAGACAAATAAAACGCGGCCTTATCCATCCAACAGAGGATCACTCAGTCATGGAAAGGAATGCAGCTCTGCCGTTTGCCACCCCACGGATGAGCCTGGAAAACATCACGCTGAGTGAAGGAAGCCAGATACGAATGCCACAGAGTGCATGATTCCACTCATATGCAATGTCCAGAACAGACACATCCACAGAGACAGAAAGGAGACTCGTGGCTGCCAGGCCCTGGGGGGAGGGTGAGATTGTGGGTGACAACTAAGAAATGTGGGGTTCCTTTTGGGGAGATGAAACTGTTCTGGCAAAGAGTGGGGATGGTTGCACGATCTTGTGAATATATTACAAATTACCCAATGCTACACTTTAAAATGGTGTATTCAGGCCAGGCACCATGACTCGTGCCTGTAATCTCAGCACTTTGGGAGGCCGAGGCAAGCAGATCACCTGAGGTCAGGAAAGACCAGCCTGGCCAACATAGTGACACCCTGGCTCTACTAAAAATACAAAAATTAGCTGGGCATGGTGATGTGTGCCTGTAATCCCAGCTACTTGGAAGGCCCAGGCAGGAGAATTGCTTGAACTTGGGAGGCAGAGGCTGCAGTAAGCCAAGATTGCACCACTATACTCCAGCCTGGGCAACAGAGTGAGAGACTCCATCTCAAAAATAAATTTGGCCAGGCACAGTGGCTCACACCTGTAATCTCAGCACTTTGGGAGGCTGAGGCGGGTGGATCACGAGGTCAGGAGTTCAAGACCAGCCTGGCCAAGATGGTGAAACCTCGTCTCTACTAAACACACAAAAATTAGCCAGACGTGGTGGCACATGCCTGTAATCCCAGCTACTCGGAGGCTGACGCAGAGAACTGCTTGAACCCAGGAGGCGGAGGTTGCAATGAGCTGAGATAGCACCACTGCATTCCAGCCTGGGCAACAGAGTGAGACTCCATCATAAATAAATAAATAAAATAAATTAAAAAAATAAAATAAAGTGGTGGATTTGGCTGGGCATGGTGGCTCATGCCTGTAATCCCAACACTTTAGGAGGCCGCGATGAGAGGATTGCTTGAGCCCAGGGGTTCAAGACCAGGCTGGGCAACATAGCGAGACCCCCCCATCTCTAAAAAATACATAAAAAACAAAATGGTGCATTATTTGGCACCTGAATTAAGTGGCACCTGAATTTGTTAAGATGTTAACAAAACAAAAATGAGGTAGCTGTGGTATGATGGGAAGCTACTCATCCTCCTGAGTAGCTGGGACCACAGGCGTGCACCACCATGCCCGACTAATTTTTTTAAATTTTGGTAGAGACAGGATTTCGCCATGTTGCTCAGGTTGGACCTGGAGTCAGGAGATCTGGATGAGCTCTTTGGACCAGGCCCTCCAAACACAACATCTGGAGGAACCAGTGAATAATTATCAATGTGCTTAAGTGTGGGGCATGATGCAGGTGCCCACTTGTGCTCGTGGAAACCAAGACTCACAATCAGAAAACACATGGCCATTTCAAGCAGGAATCTTTAAAGGAAAGAGAGCATCTACCTTCATATCCTCTGAAGATTCTAAAAAGGCAAATCCAAAGGGAAACAAGAGAAAAAAAAAAAAAGCAAAAAAGGCTTCATGAGATAACAGTGTTTTGAACAACTCTGGGATATCCTCATGTTGATCTTTTTTTTTTTTTTTTAAGACAGGGTCTTGCTCTGTTGCCCAGGCTGGAGTGCAGAGACACAATCTCAGCTCACTGAAACCTCCACCTTCCAGGTTCAAGCGATTCTCCCACCTCAGCCTCTCGAGTAGCTGGGACCACAGGCGTGTGCCACCACACCCAGCTAATTTTTTAAAATTTTGGTAGAGACTGGGTTTCGCCATGTTGCCTAGGCTGATCTGGAACTCCTGAGCTCAAGCAGTCTCCCCACTTCAGCCTCCCATCCCAAAGGGCTGGGATTACAGGCATAAGCCACCTCACCTGGCCTCATTCTGGTCTTTTTTTTTTTAGTGGGGAAAACCACAATCTTTCGGAACCTTAATTCCTTCCTCTGTAAAATTGCATCTGGGGACTCTCTGAAATGAAATAAAATGCCTGGACAACTAACAAATGCAAAGGAAACTCACTCCACTCTGGTCAGGCCACGTGAGAGAGAGCTGGTACCTGGATTCTGCTGAATATTGTCAGCTTGGACTTGGAGTGATCTGCCGGGGGCCCGGCCGATGAGAAGGAGGCCATGGCTACCTGGCTCGGAGAAGCCGCACAGCACATATCCATCTTCGCCTTCTCTTTCCGGAAGCCGGAGAATCGCGGGGCCCTGGGGTTGCCCAAGAGCCGGTAGCCTCCACCCCGGGAACAGGCTGGGCCCTTTTCACCTTTTGTGATCCTTGAAGCCGCGCCATTCTCGGCTGGGGCCTGCTTCCCTGGCAGCGAGGCTCCTGGTGGCTCCTCCCCACCTAACTGGGTCTGCCGTTGGCCTGTGGAGGGGAAGATGTCCTCCAGGTCCAAGGTCCCTTTAGAGGATCGCAGCTGCTTGGCCAGAGAAGAGATGTCTGGATTCCTGGAAGGGTCCAGAGACGGCGCTGCAAGGGGCGTTGGAACCGCGGCCACTTTCAGTCCCCCCTTTGCGTCTCGTCTCGTGCTGCCGGGGGAGGCCTCTCTGGGAACCCCGGGTGTGGTTTTTCTCCTGCGGGCTGGGGAGCCCTCTGCCTCGGGGTTTCCAGGGCCGGCGTGTAGAGAGTCCACAGCAGGAGCCAGTGGCGGGGGCTGCTGCGGCCACGGCCCCTGCAGCGGCCTCAGGGCGGCTGGTTTGCCCTCGGGCGCAGGGAGCTGGGAGGAGGCTGCTGCCACCTGGGCATGGGAGAAGATCCGCTGGGACTTGGTTATCATCTGGAACACCTGCATCTGCTCGTGGCTCACAAGAGGTTCCTGCGACTTGAGGAAGAGCTGGCGGAAGAGCGGCGAGGCATCCGCAGGGAGCCCGCCTGCCTTCTGGGCCTCCTGGAGGCCGGGCTCCCCGGGGTTCTGGCACAGGAAGGAGTCGCAGTCGACCTTGACCTTCTTGGGGGCGCAGGGGTCATCTTCCCCGCTGGCCGACCTGGGGTCGCTCGGGGCCTCCGCGGGGGCCCTGAGGAGCGCGGCAGGGAAGGGCAGCGCATCCTCCAGGCCGCCGCCGGGGCCGGGCGGGGACTCCTCCGAGGGGCTTCCGCTGCTGGGTCCCGGGCCAGACTCGGAGCCCTCCCGCGAGGGCACGGCCGAGGGCTTGTGGACAACAAACACGTTGTTGCCTTTGCTTTTGGGACAGCCCGGCAGGTTCCGGAGCCACTGGAAGCTGTGGCTCGATGGCTGGGAACTGGCAGGGACCGTCTGGCCTCGGAAGAGAGGCAGGCAGGCAGGCACGGAGCCGCCCTCGGGCCAGCACTCTGCGGTGGACCGGGCCTGGAGCAGCGCGGTATCTGGCTCCGGCTCTGGCGGGTCGGGGGCGCCGTTCTCGGCGGCCCTGGAATTAGCGGCTGTGAACACGTCAGTGGCCGGCTCTTTCTGTGGGAGGCGAGGCTCCTCGGGAAGCTCGGTGTCCAGCGCTGCTGGGGCCGCGTGGGGGCCGGCTGGGGTGCAGGACGAGGACCCCGATGAGGCGGGGCAGGGACAGGCAGTGTTCCTCCCTTCGCTGTCTGAAGCCCCCGCCGGGGCTGGGCCAGGAGAACGGGTCTTCTGGTGGACGATGCTACTCACGATGCGGCGCAGGAGGTCCCGGTGGGGCAGGAGGGAGCCGGGGGACCTGGCCTCTGGGGGCACCAGGGACCGCAGGCTGCTGGGGGGCGGCTGGCCGGCCGACTCGTGGGCGTGGGGGGAGTCCCCGCAGGCCTCTTCCTCCGGGGGGGCTTCCTTCAGGATGCACAGGCCGTGCTGGACCTCGTAGTGCCGGCGCAGAGAGCGGTAGTCGCAGTAGCTCTTGCTGCAGCCCTGCTCGATGCACACGAAGGGCTTTGTCTTCTGGTGGGTGAGCATGTGCCCGGTCCTGGAGCCAGACACAAGCAGGGGCGTCACCGGGGCACCTGGGACCGGGCTTTCTGCTGTAGGACCCTGGTGGCCCCCAAAAGTCTGTGGTACAGTTGCACCACAATTCAGAAATTGTACTCAGCCCCCACGAGGAAAGACCACCCAGCAAACCCTGCTTCGGTCAAAGCCATCTGGCAGGGGAGTTCCTCTCCCCTCACCTTTAAGCAAACCCCTTACAGAAAAGTAAAAAAAAAAAAAAAAAAACCAGCGGGGCACAGTGGCTCATGCCTGTAATCCCAGCACTTTGGGAGGCCGAGGTGAGTGGATCACTTGAGGTCAGGAGTTTGAGACCAGCCTGGCCAACATGGTAAAACCCGTCTCTACTAAAAATACAAAAAATTTAGCTGGGTGTAGTGGCACATGCCAGTAATCCCAGCTACTGGGGAGGCTGAGGCAAGAGAATCACTTGTACCCAGGAGATGAAGTGCATTGCAGTGAGCCGAGATCGCACCACTGCACTCCAGCCTGGGCGACAGAGTGAGACTCTATCTCAATAAATAAATAAATAAACAAATAAATAAAATTTTAAAAAAATACAAATAAAAAAATCCACTGAGGCCAGATCAGATTTCCCCAGAGTGGGTTCCCAAGGAACACAAAGACCTCCAGAGTTACTCCTCAAGGACTTTGGCACAGCTAATAAATAAGTTTTGAAAAAACACCATTCACTCCTTGGAGGTTCACAATGCACAGTAGCAAATGTAATTAATTAATTTTTTGTTTTTGAGACGGAGTCTTGCTCTGTCACCCAGGCTGGAGTGCAATGGCACGATCTCGGCTCACTGCAACTCTGCCCCCCAGGTTCAAGCGATTCTTGTGCCTCAGCCTCCAAGTAGCTGGGACTACAGGTGCGTGCCACCACGCCCAGCTAATTTTTGTATTTTTAGTAGAGACAGGGTTTTGCCTTGTTGGCCAAGCTGGTCTCGAACTCCTGACCCTCAAGCGATCTGCCCGCCTTGGCCTCCCAAAGTGCTGAGATTACAGGCGTGAGCCACTGTACCCGGCACACAGTAGCAAATGTAAAAGCCACACAGAGAGAGACCTGTTTAACTTTCAGTGTCTCTCAAACTTATTTGCCCAGAGAACTGTTTTTGGTTTTGTTTTCAAAAAGTCCCTATTAGCATTCCTGAGAACCAGAATTCTGCAGAACAGACTGGAGGAGATGCTAACTTGGGGACGATCCTTCCTTTAACAAAGGAATCTGTGCCTTACCGTAGGAGACCCCTAAGAAGATGCTACCTGGAACCCCCCACAGCAAAGAAGCCAATTTACAGAGGCCCAATCCATAGAAACATTATAGAGCCAAACAGCCAAATGTGCCTATAGTTTCTGCAAACAGAAATGCATGTAAATATGTATTGCATCACACCTACCTCTGCATTAACACATTATAAATATAAGCAGAGCAGTACATCACCCTCTGGGCCCCCAACAGCCCTGCTCTGGACAGTCCTAGTCGATGTGGACTAAATCATAAAGTCTTTCCCCAAAGGCTCACCCTCGGCCTCTGTCTGAGGGAAGCAACAGAGCGGGAATCAGGAGACCTAAGTTCTACCCCCAGCTGTTACCAACTTGTGACATGAGCAAATTGGCTCCTTTTCCTGGGGTAGGTGTGGGTGAGAGGATAAGATGAAAGATGGATTAGTCAAAGCCCCTTGTGAAAGGGAGGAGCCCCGTAAGAATGCAAAGTACTTTCATCTCCCACTTGCAGGTCTCCTGTTTGAAAAACATGTGTCTTTCTTTCCCCCACAGGCAAGACAAGCTTATCATTTCCAAGACATTAAGCGGTGGCTCACACCTGTAATCCCAGCACTTTGGGGAGGCCGAGTCACGCAGATCACTTGAGAAATCCTGTCTCTACTAAAAATACAAAAATTAGCCAGGCATGATAGTGCATGCCTGTAGTCCTAGCTACTCAAGATGAGGAGGCAGGAAAATCACTTGAACCCAGGAGGCAGAGGCTGCAGTGAGCTGAGATCACACCTCTGTACTCCAGCGTGAGTGACAGAGCAAGACTGTCCAAAAAAAAAAAGGAAATTTTGCTCCTGACACTTTTTCAGTCAAAAGTTAAAAGGAACAGAATGAGTTTTTCAAAAAAGAAAAAAAAACAAAACAAAAATAGAAAAGAAAAACAAAGCTGGGGCCGGGTGCAGTGGCTCACGCTTGTAATCCCAGCACTTTGGGAGGCTGAGGCAGGTGGATCACAAGGTCAGGAGTTTGAAACCAGCCTGGCCAATATGGTGAAACCCCATCTCTACTAAAAATACAAAAATTAGCTGGGCGGGGTGGCATGCGCCTGTAGTCCCAGCTGCTCGGGAGGCTGAGGCAGGAGAATCGCTTGAACCTGGGAGGTGAAGGTTGTAGTGAGCCGAGATCGTGCCACTGCACTCCAGCCTGGGTGACAGAGCAAGACTCCGTCTCAAAAAAAAAAAAAAAAAAGAAAAACAAGGGTTAATGCTCCATTGCCATGTTCTAGAAGCAGGCGTCTCATCTTTCCTGTCTCGTGCTATCCCAAAACACAGAGAACACAGATCCGTTTTCCTCAGACACCTACCAGAGACTCAGGACATAGCTCTATAAAGTTAGCCCAACTCCTCCCATGACACAATTGACTCAGGAGCCAGCTGTTAGGCGTTTTTAACCCACAAGCGGCCCATCTGCAAACAGAAGCAGGGGCTTCCTCACAGGCGTGAATTTAGGGGCTGGGACAGCAGCGCCCACTCTCTTCCCTGCACTCTGATGGTGTGAGAAGAACGGAGTGGGCTGGGCACGGTGGCTCACACCTGTAATCCCAGAACTTTGGGAGGCCAAGGCGGGAGGATCACTTGAGGTCAGGAGTTCAAGACCAGCCTGGCCAACATGGTGAAACCCTGTCTCTACTAAAAATAATACAAAAATTAGCTGGGTGTGGTGGCGGGCGCTTGTAATCCCAGCTACTCAGGAGGCTGAGGCAGGAGAATCACTTGAACCCGGGAGGCGGAGGTTGCAGTAAGCCGAGATCATGCCACTACACTACAGCCTGGATGACAGACAAAAAAAAAAAGCATGGAGTGGCTGTGGCTGCGGCTGAGCAGAGGTAATACACGTCTGGAAAACCCAACAGAGGACGAGACAGGTTGATCTGGGAGAATAGGAAGAAGACCCAGGAACATGTCCCCACCCCCAGCCCCTGAACAGACGTTTTTCTGACCAGACTCCCACATACAGGTGGTCCTGGCGCTTAAAGGCCTTGCTGCAGATTTTGCAGACGTGCTTCCTTTCCTGGCTGTGTGTCAGGTAGTGCTTGCTCAGAGAACTGGCGCTGCTGAACACCTTCCCGCACAGGCTGCAGTCCAGAAGTGGGTTTTGAGGGGAACTGTGCTGCCGCTTTCCTTTCCTGGCACTCCCCGAGGTGGCCCTTCCTCCTTCGTCAGCCTCTTTAGCCTTAAGCACACCTAGCCCCAGGTCTAAACAGAGGGAGAAAGCACAGGTTATACACAGCCAAGGCAACCAAGCGAAAAGCGCGACTAAGGCACTCTACACCTCTTAGAACCATGGTGGCCTTGTAAGTGTCGTGCAAGAACTCTTGCTCCACACAAAGTAAACAAGGTTCAGGAGCAGGTGAGGGGAACACAAGCCCTGCAGGATGGCACCCGGACTTGGTGCCACGTGTGGAGGGATGACTGCAGGCTGAAGCCCTTCCAGAGCAGCATGACCACAATGGGCTTGGCTTTATGACCACACCATCACCTGGTACTCTTGGAAGGGCAATTAGAAATATATTATCCAAAACCTTGGAAAAGTGGAAATCCTTGCACACACCCAGCCAATTCTGTTTTTGGGGTTTTCACATAAGGAAATAAATGTAGCTTTGTACAAAGATCTAGCTGCAAGGGAGTAAACTGTCATACTGCTTTTCCTGGTGAAATGTTATAAACAACCTAATATCTGGGTTGGGCGTGGTAGCTCACACCTGTAATCCCAGCACTTTGGGAGGCTGAAGCAGGCGGATCATTTGAGGTCAGGAGTTCAGGACGAGCCTGGCCAACATGGTGAAACCCCGTCTCTACCAAAAATACAAAAATTAGCTGGGCATGGTGGTGTGTGTCTGTAATCCCGGCTATTTGGGAGGCTGAGGCACGAGAACTGCTTGAACCCAGGAGGCGGAAGCTGCAGTAAGCTGAGATAGCACCACTGCACTCTAGCCTGGGCGACAGAGTGGGACTCCGTCAAAGAAAAAGAAAAAGAAAGAAAGAAAGACAGGAAGGAAGGAAGGAGGAAGGAAGGAAGGAAAGAGAGAGAGAAAGAGAGAGAGACAAAGAGAAAGAAAGGAAGGAAGGAAAGAAAAAGAAAGAGAAGGAGAGAAGCAAAGAAAGAAAGGAAAGAAAAAGAAAAAGAAAGGAAAAGAAAGAAAGAAAAGAAAGAATCAGATGGACTAGTAGGATTATTAGCTGGTTTTATTTTCCTCTTTTTGTATAGGTAAATTGTTTATATTTTATGTATCCCTTGGATAAAATGATAAAATATATAGTTATGAATCACATCACCCAAGAAATAGTTAAAGGAACTGGGAATATTCAGTTTGGAGAGGTCAGACGTCTTCAAATATCTGAAGGGCCAGTGTATACAGGAGACAGCAGACTGCTTCTGTCTTGCTCTAAGTACAGTGGTGCGATCACAGCTCATTGCAGTCTCTAAGTCCTGGGCTCAAGTGATCCTCCCACCTCAGCCTATTGAGTAGCTGGGACTACACGGGCCACCACCACTCCCAGCTGGTTTTTAAATTGTTATTTGTTGTAGAGCTAGGCTTGGTGAATGATAATTAAAGGGAAGCTGACCTCACACCACTGGAAACATAGGGTTTGTCCTTGTTCACTGCTGTGTTCTCAGATGCGAGAGTTCCCATTCTGGCACTCATAGGCACTCAATAACTGTATGTTAGATGAAGGAATAATAAAAGATTTTTCTACTTTTTAGATTGACCTGAAAGGTGGATTAGACTGTCTTTTTTTTTTTAATTTTTTTTTTTTTTGAGACTGAGTCTTACTCTGTTGCCCAGGCTAGAGTGCAGTGGCGCAATCTCGGCTCACTGCAACCTCTGCCTCCCAGGTTCAAGCCTCAGGCTCTGCAGTAGCTGGGACTACAGGTACCTGCCACCATGTCCAACTAACTTTTGTATTTTTAGTAGAGATGGGGTTTCACCATGTTGGCCAGGCTGGTCTCGAACTTCTGGCCTCAGGTGATCCACCCACCTCAGCCTCCCAAAGTGCTGGGATTACAGGTGTGAGCCACCGCGCCCAGCCTGCCTTTTTAATTTCTTATTTCTTATTATTTTCTTAATAGAGATGGGGTCTCACTATGTTGTCCAGGCTAGAGTGCAGGGGTTATTCACAGACGCAATCATAGCTCACCGCAGCCTTGAACTCCTGGGCGTGAGCAGTCCTTCTGACTCAGCCTCCCAAGCAGGTGAGACTACACGTGCACACCACCATGCCCAGCTAATTTTTATTTTTATTTCTTGAGACAGGGTCTTATTCTGTCACCCAGGCTACAGTACAGTGGTGCGATCACAGCTCATTGCAGTCTCTAAGTCCTGGGCTCAAGTGATCCTCCCACCTCAGCCTATTGAGTAGCTGGGACTACACGGGCCACCACCACTCCCAGCTGATTTTTAAATTGTTATTTGTTGTAGAGACAGGGTCTCACTATGTTGCCCAGGTTAGTCTCAATCTCCTGGACTCAAGCAATCCTCCTGACTTGGCCTCCCAAAGTGCTGGGATTACAGGCGTGAACCATACATAGCACCTGGCTTAAACTGCCTTATGAGATGGCAAGTTTGTTTGTTTGTTGAGATGGAGTCTCACTCAGTCACCCATGCTGGAGTGCAATGGCACCATCTTGGCTCACTGCAACCTCTGCCTCCTGGGTTCAAGTGATTCTCCTGCCTCAGCCTCCTGAGTAGCTGAGATTAGAGGCGCCTGCCACCATGCCAGGCTAATTCTTATATTTTTAGTAGAGACGGGGTTTTGCCATGTTGGCCAGGCTAGTCTCAAACTTCTGGCCTCAAGCGATCCTCCCACCTCAGCCTCCCAAAGTGCTGGGATTACAAAGTGCATGAGCTACTGTGCCCAGCCAAGATGGCAAGTTTGGAAATAATAATTTATCAGGGACACTATGGAGATGGGATCCAAGAATTCAATGGGCCAGGGCATGGGAAGAGCAGGAGGTTGCTCTAAAGGATCCAATTGTGCAAATTCTCTGTGGCTCATGAGATGCAGTGTGACAGACACAGCAGAAGGGAAACTGGGCTGGGAGTCTTGAGGCCTAGACTCTCCTCCCAATCCTGCCTGTGGCCATTTGTCATGGAACTTGCTTGGCCTTTGTCTTTGTCCTCTGAGAAATTACTATAATGAGTAGTCAAATAACTCCAACAGTTTCAACAAGGAAAAACCGGGCTCCCTCAGGCAAAAGTCCTTAGCCTTACTCAGTCACTTAAAAATGCCTATTAAAATCGAGACCATCCTGGCTAACACGGTGAAACCCCGTCTATACTAAAAATACAAAAAAGTAGCTGGGGGCAGTGGCGGGCGCCTGTGGTCCCAGCTACTAGGGAGGCTGAGGCAGGAGAATGGCGTGAACCCGGGAGGCGGAGCTTGCAGTGAGCCGAGAGCACACCACTGCACTCTAGCCTGGGCGACAGGGCGAGACTCCATCTCAAAAAAAAAAAAAGCCTATTAAAGCAACTATAAAACTAGAAAACAAAACGTTTTTAAAAATTGGCAAGGAGGCCAGGCACGGTGGCTTATGCCTGTAATCCCAGCACTTTGGGAGGCCGAGGAGGGTGGATCATGAGGTCAGGAGTTCGAGACCAGTCTGGCCAAGATGGTGAAACCCCGTCTCTACTAAAAATACAAAAATTAGCTGGGCGTGGTGGGGGACACCTGTAATCCCAGCTACTCGGGAGGCTGAGGCAGGAGAATCGCCTGAACCCGGGAGGTGGAGGTTGCAGTGAGCCAAGATTGCACCACTACGCTCTAACCTGGTGACAGAGAAAGACTCCGTCTCAAAAAATAAAAATAAAAAAATAAAAATTGGCAAGGACACTGAAAAACAGGCAAACAGAGGAACTAGCCTGGGAAGTCACTTGATCTTCTTAGAAACCAGTGTTATAAGGGCTCTACAGTTTTTTAACATTTATTTATTTATTTATTTGTTGAGATGGAGTCTCACTCTGTTGCCCAGCCTGGAGTGCAGTAGCATGATCTCAGCTCACTGTAACCTCCACCTCCCAGATTCAAGCAGTTCTCCTGCCTCAGCCTCCTGAGTAGCTGGGATTACAGGCGCCCACCACCATGCCAGGCTAATTCTTTTTTTTTTTTTTTTTTGAGACGGAGTCTTGCTCTGTTGCCAGGCTGGAGTGCTGTGGTGCAATCTCGGCTCACTGCAACCTCCAACTCCCTGGTTCAAGTGATTTTCCTGCCTCAGCCTCCCAAGTAGCTGGGATTACAGGCACGTACCACCACACCCAGATAATTTTTGTATTTTTAGTAGACAGATTTCACTATGTTAGCCAGGATGGTCTTGAACTCCTGACCTCGTGATCCGCCTGCCTCGGCCTCCCAAAGTGCTGGGATTACAGGCGTGAGCCACCACGCCTGGCCAAATTATTGTATTTTTAGTATAGATGGGGTTTCACCATGTTGGCTAGGCTGGAGTGGAACTCCTTATCTCAAGCGATCCGCCCACTTCAGCCTCCCAAAGTACTAGGATTATAGGCATGAGCCACCATGTCCGGCCAGAGCTATAAAATTGTTTAATGCTCCGTCTGGGTAAACTGACTTTGAGGAAAATATTCAAAGAACTAATCCAAAAGAAAACTCAACATGTACAAAGTTGTTCACAGAAACACTTTAACAGTCCAAACAGCAAGAATATGGTCTAACAGTCCAATGGAATAGCTATTTCAGTGACCCTCAGTATGAAGGTCTACCTTCAATATGAAAGCAAATACACCGACTCTTACAACTTAAATGGAATTATATACTTAATATTATCTCTGCAAGACTATGTATGTCTGACTTTACCCACATGTTTAAAAATTTACAAGTGAGGTCAGGTGTGGTGGTTCACACCTGTAATCCCAAGCACTTTGGGAGGCCAAGGTAGGCAGATTGCTTGAGCTCAGTTCGAGACCAGACTGGGAAACATAGTGAAACCCCTTCACTACTAAAAATACAAAAGTTAGCTGGGTATGGTGGCACACACTTGTAATCCCAGCTACTCAGGAGGCTGAGGCAGGAGAATCACTTGAACCTGGGAGGCAGAGGTTGCAATGAGCCGAGATTGTGCCACTGCACTCCAGCCTGGGCGACAGAGTGAGACTCCATCTCAAAAAAAAAGAAAACAAAACAAAACAAAAAAACACGAATATCTCTCCAGTGCTTTAAGGTCTATGAAGTGTGTTTACAATAGTTCCTTCTTTCGTTTTACTCTGGGGGAAAGCAGAGAGGATATTATTGTCCACCTGCTTTATGGATAAAGACACTGGGGTCTAAGAAGGCCTGACAACCAAAGATCAGAAGGGACCGGACCCCAGTTCATTCTGGAAATGTGACATCAGCCTCTAAGGTGTGGTAATGGGAAGGAAAGTCTTCAGTAAATGCTAACATCTGCCCACACACCACACAAAAGATAAGGATATCCCTAAACACCTAAGTTTCTGAACATTATTCCCTAGAATGAGTGTTCTGTTTCCTTTACTAAGAATTGGGGGCCGAGTGTGGTGGCTCACGCCTACAATCCCACCACTTTGGGAGGCGGAGGTGGGAAGATCACTTGAGGTCAGGAGTTCGAGACCAGCCTGGCCAATATGATGAAACCCCATCTCTACTAAAAATACAAAAATTAGCCGGGCATGGTGGTAGGCGCCTGTAATCCCAGCTACTGGGGAGGCTGAGGCAGGAGAATTGCTTGAACCCGGAAGCCAGAGGTTGCAGTGAGCCAAGAATGCATCACTGTACTCTGCCTAAAAAAAAAAAAAGAATTGGCCGGGCACGGTGGCTCATGCCTGTAATCCCAGCACTTTGGGAGGCTGAGGCGGGCGGATCATGAGGTCAGGAGATCAAGACCATCCTGGCTAATGCAGTGAAACTCCGTTTCTACTAAAAATACAAAAAAATTAGCCAGACGTGGTGGCGGGCGCCTGTAGTCCCAGCTACTCCGGAGGCTGAGGCAGGAGAATGGTGTGAACCCAGGAGGCGGAGCTTGCAGTGAGCCGAGATCGTGCCACTGCACTCCAGCCTGGGCGACAGAGCAAGACTCCATCTCAAAAAAAAAAAAAAAAAAAAAAAAGAATTGGGGAATGATTCCCAAGTAGGAAAAAAGGTGACTGTTCCCTAAGTCACCTGTAGGAGGGAAAAATTTTCTTAACCAATCCATGCAAAATCAGTCCCTAGCTGGCCACAGAAACTGTCGAATATCCTGCAGGGCCCTTCTACCCAGGTGACAGCCTCACCTTGTAAGGATGCCTGAGACTCTGAATCTGCGTACTCCTCCAGCAGCTTCACAGAATCACTGTCCTTCCCGGAGTACAGGGACAAGGTGTCTAAGTTGTCCTCCAGCACCTCGCTGGACATGTCAGGCGTTGGGAGGCTGGGGTCCGGGTCCAGACCACTCAGGCCAGCATAAAGAAAGCCTCGCGTGTTGGGACCCAAATCCCGGTTGAGGGTGTCGCTGCAGTTGAGCCCTTGGCTCTCTGAAAATGAAGGGAGGTGCATTTCTGATGGGAGGGCACCCTCGTCTCTAAGGCTGTACTGGTCCATGGCTCTCCACCGCCAGGTCTTGGCCAAGAGCTACTCTCCGGATAAGCAGAACCATGTAAGGAGAGAGGGAGGAGAGAGCCCTTGATGGCAACTAATTCCTGAAAATGAAGCAAGAAGAATGAAAGTTATTAGGTGGCAAAACAGCATTGTGGGCAGAGCACGGACTTGCAAGGCAAGCAGACCTCGATCTGGGTCCGTTCTCTGCCTCATAACAGCCATGTGGCTTTGGGCAAGTCACTTAAGCTCCACGAGCCCCAGGTGCCTCATCTGTAAACTGGGCATAAGAGTACCTCCTTCACAAGGTTGTTGTAACAAATAAAAGTACTTCCAGCAACATGGTGCACTGAACTGACCTCTTGCTCCAGCTATAAACATATACAGGTATGACAAAAGATAACTTTTTAACACATAGCCTAGGTCAAAAGACAGGAAAAATCCCAAGTGCCAGCAGCAACAAGAAAACTCAATGCTGGAGGTGTAAGCTCACGTAGGCCCCAGGGGAAAATCAGAATCAGATACAGGGCCTAGAGCCATTTGTCCAATACGGTGGCCGCTAGCTCCATGTGGCTATGAAGTACTTGATTTTTTCTTTTAATTTTTTACAGATATCAAATCGAAAATGGATAATTTTTTTTAAGATATGGGGTCTCACCATGATGCCCAGGCTGGTCTCGAACTCCTGGGCTCAAGCGATCCTCCCACCTTGGCTTCCCAAAGTGCTGGGATTACAGGTGTGAACCAGCGCACATGGCCCTGTGAAGCACTTGAAATGTGACTGGCTTGAACTGAGACAGGCTGTGAGTGTAAAATACAACCTGGATTTGGAAAACTCTGTACCCAAAAAAGTCAATTTAATACGTTTCTATATAGATTAAATGTGGAATGATAATTTTTTTTCTTTTTCTTTTTCTTTTTTTTTTTGAGATGGAGTCTCATTCTGTCGCCCAGGCTGGAGTGCAGTGGCGGGATCTTGGCTCACTGCAACCTCTGCCTCCCAGGTTCAAGTGATTCTCCTGCCTGAGCATCCCAAGTAGCTGGGACTACAGGTGCACGCCACCACACCTGGCTAATTTTTGTATTTTTAGTAGAGATGGGGTTTCACCATGTTTCCCAGGCTGATCTCGAACTCCTGACCTCAGGTGATCCACCTGCCTTGGCCTCCCAAAGTGCTGGGATTACAGGCGTGAGCCACTGAGCCCAGCCTGGAATGACAATATTTTCCATATAATGGGCTAAATGCAACATGTTATTAAAATTAACTTCATCTGCTTATCTTTTTAATGTGGCTTCTAGGAAATTTAGATTATATATGCCTCGTATTCTGTATTATTGAATGCTGCCCTGCCGTCTGGGACCTGGGATGATAGCAGACACGTGGGAGAGGGAAACAGGGCCTTGAGTTCCCAGGAAACGGAGCCTGGGGCCCTGGAAGAGCTGAACCATCCACAGGAAAACTAAATAAATGAAAAGAAAAGCTTCACGCAAGCCTAGAAAAGTACCCCCAAGAACTAGAAAAAAATAGCCAGTGAGAGATGACAAAGCTGAGCATTCTACAAGTCTACAAAAGAATGACAATTACCCTGATGGCAAACTTCTCAACAGAAACAAGCCTCGAAGATAAGAATAAGAATATCATCAATGGATTAAGGAAAAGTCAGCCAGCACAGAGCTCAACATACAGGCATGAGAGAGGGAGGGAGGAGGCTGGGCGCCAGGGCTCACATCTGTAACCCCAACACTTTGGGAGGCAGAGGAGGGAGGATTGCTTGAGGCCAAGAGTTTGAGACCAGCCTGGGTAAGACAGCAAGACTGGCTTCTACAAAAAATTAAAATATTAGCCAGGTGTGGTGGCGTCTATCTGTAGTCCCAGCTATTCAGAAGGCTGAGGCAGGAGGATCACTTCAGCCTGGGAGCTTATAGACTTTTACACACAAGGCCTAAGAATCTACCTTATAGACCCTGGTCCAAAAAATGACTAAAAGTTTTGAGTCAATTGAAAAAAAAAAAAAGATGATGGTAACTTCATACTTTTAAGCTTGCACACTAAAAGAATCTAAGTATAACCACCAAGAGAAGAAAAATAAACCACATAACATCTAAACTAGTAGAATTCATTCCCCCAAAAATGGGCAGGGGGAGTGGGGCAGCAGAGTTTACTTTAAAATACTGTAGGGAAAAGAGAGAAAAGACTCATAGTACTGCAATTAGGAATTAAAGAGGAAACACATCACTAATGACCTTAGAAAAAATAAAAAGGATTATAAAAGAATACTACAGGCCAGGCGTGGTGGCTTACGCCTGTAATCCCAGCACTTTGGGAGGCCGCGGTGGGCGGATCATGAGGTCAGGAGATCGCGACCATCCCGGCTAACACGGTGAAACCCCGTCTCTATTAAAAATACATAAAATTAGCCGGGCATGATGGTGGGCGCCTGTAGTCCCAGCTACTCGGGAGGCTGAGGCAGGAGAACGGCATGAACCCAGGAGGCGGAGCTTGCAGTGAGCCGAGATCGTGCCACTGCACTCCAGCCTGGGCAACAGAGCGAGACTCCATCTCAAAAAAAAAAATAAATAAATAAATAGAAATAAAAGAATACTATAAACAACTGTATTCAGATAATTAAAAAATTAGATAACTTAGATACAGTAACTTAGTTATTTAAATTAGATAACAGATTAAAATGGGCAAACTGCTAGAAAGATACAAATTACCAAAACTTACTCAAGAAGAAACAGAATTTCTTTTTTTTTTTTGAGATGGAGTTTCGCTCTGTCGCCCAGGCTGGAGTACAGTGGCGCAATCTCAGCTCACTGCATCCTCCGCCACCCGGCTTTAGGCAGTTCTCTGTCTCAGCCTCCCGAGTAGCTGGGATTACAGGTGCCCACCATCACGCCCTGCTAATTTTTTTTTTTTTTTTCCTGAGACAGAGTTTCACTCTGTCGCCCAGGCTAGAGTGCAGTGGCGCCATCTCCGCTCACTGCAAGCTCCACCTCCCAGGTTCACGCCATTCTCCTGCCTCAGCCTCCCGAGTAGCTGGGACTACAGGTGCCCGCCCCCGCGCCCGGCTAACTTTTTGTATTTTTAGTACAGACGGGGTTTCACCATCTTGGCGAGGCTGGTCTTGAACTTCTGACCTCGTGATCCACCCGCCTCGGCCTCCCAAAGTGCTGGGATTACAGGCGTGACCCACAGCGCCCAGCCAAGAAACAGAATTTCTGAATAGACCTATGAGAAATAAAAAGACTGGGCCAGGCACAGTGGCTCACGCCTGTAATCCCAGCACTCTGGGAGGCCGAGGTGGGCAAATCACTGGAGGTCAGGAGTTTGGGACCAGCCTGACAAACATGGTGAAACCCCATCTCTACTAAAAATACAAAAACTTAGCTGGGCATGATGGTAGGCACCTGTAATCTCAGCTACTCAGGAGGCTGAGGCACAAGAATCACTTGAACCCGAGAAGCAGAGGTTGCAGTGAGCTGAGATCGTGCCACTGCACTCCAGCCTGGGCAACAGAGTGAAACTCTATCTCAAAAAAAAGAAAGAAAGAAAAGAAAGAAAGAAGGAAGGAAGGAAGGAAGGAAAGAAAGACAGACTCAATTAGTAACTTTAAAGCTCCCTATACATCTTGCCATAGAAACACCAAAAACAAAAAATCAACTTTAACAAAACTCTGGGAAGCAGTCAAAGCTTTATAGCAACCAAGCAAACCATAAGAAAAAGGTGACTTTGATGTTTGATTACAGGCTCACGCCTGTAATCGCAGCACTTTAGGAGGCCGAGGTGGGCAGATCACCTGAGGCCAGGAGTTTGAGACCAGCCTGGCCAGCATAGTAAAACCCCATCTCTACTGAAAATATAAAAGTTAGCCGGGTGTGGTAGTGCACGCCTGTAGTCCCAGCTACTTGCGAGGCTGAGGCAGGAGGATCGCTCGAACCCAGGAAGCGGAGGTTGTAGTGAGCCGAGATTGTGCCTCTGCACTCCAGCCTGGGTGACAGAGCAAGACTCTGTCTCAAAAAAAAAAAAAAAAAAAAAAAATGGTGACTGAAACCCAGTGGGAGAACTTTGTGGCATACTTAACTTACCCCTGCCCCATCCCTACTCCCTGGCTCAGCAGTGGTCTCGAAGGTAGCAGCCCATGTTTCTGGTGTGGGTTCCCTGGTGCTGGAGGGAACAGAGAGGATATGGTTTTCAAAGAACAGTGGTTGTCTGTCTGACCTGTCAGTGGCTCCCTGAAAGCCCAATGCAAAGATCTTGCCTCTTTTTGTACCTAACTGGCAGCTCTCTGGGGTGCAGAGTGGCTACAGACAGGGCGTTTGTTGCAAACATTAAAGTCAAATGAACTAGACGCTGCAGGCTGGTGCAAAAGATATTGATTGGGGCAAACAATTGACTTGCTAAAAGCCAGGGAAGAAAAGCTGGGAAGTTGGATACTTTGGAGAAATAAAGGCTTTGAAAAATGAGCCAGACATGGTGGCTCATGCTTGTTATGCCAGCATTTGGGGAGGCCGAGGCAGGTGAATCACCTGACATCAGGAGTTTGAGACCAGCCTGGCCAACATGGTGAAACTCCGTTTCCACTAAAAACACAAAAATTAGCTGGGCATGGTGGCAGGTGCCTGTAATCCCAGCTGCTTGGGAGGCTGAGGCAGGAGAATCACTTGAACATGGGAGGTGGAGGTTGCAATGAGCCAAGATTGCGCCACTGCACTCCAGCCTAGGAGACAAGGGCAAAACTCTGTCCCAAAAAAAAAAAAAAAAGTCCACACTGGCAGTTTCTTATAAAGCTACACATAATTTTTTTCTGCATCTATTTGATGATTGTAATATATATATGTATAAAATCTTATCATGCAATCCAGCAACTACACTCTTAGGCATCCATCCAACTGAGCTGAAAACTTCAGTCCACACAAAAGCCTGCACACACATGTTTATAGCAGCTTTGTTCATAACTGCCCAAAACTGGAAGCAATCAAGACATCCCTCAATAGGTGAATGGATCAACAAACTGTGGAACATCCAGACAATGGAATGTTCTTCGGGAATAAAAAGCAATAAGCTATCAAGCCACACAATGACATGGAGGAACCTTAAATGCACATTGCTAAGTGAAGGAAGCCAGTATGAAAAGATTACATACTGAAAAAAAAGAAAGACAAGACTACATACTGTGAGACTCCAACTATATCACATTCTGGAAAAGGCAAAACTATAGAGACAATAAAAAGACCAGCAGTTGTGTGGTTTGTGGGGTGAGGAGTGAAACTATTTTGCATGATAATCTAATGCTGCATACCTGACATTATACCATAGTCAAAACCCACAGAACTATACAACACAGAGACTGAGCTCTGGCTGGGTGTGGTGGCTCACACCTGTAATCCCAGCACTTTGGCCCAGGAGTTTGACAAAGTCAGACCCCGTCTCTATGAAAAAAAATTTTTTTTTAATTAGCCGGGCATGGTGGCACATGCTTGTGGTTTCAGCTACTTGGGAGGCTGAGGAGGGTGAATCGCTTGAGCCCAAGATTGGAGGCTTCAATGAGCTATGATTGCGCCACTGCACTCCAGCCTGGGCAACAAAGTGATACCCTGTCTCAAAATAATTAATTAATTAAGTATTTAAAAAAATTAAAAAATCCAAATGAATAAAAAAAGAGCTTCCACATATTCCTGGGAATTTAGAAGGTGGCATCTCAGGGTGGGCACATGTTTGGAAAGGACCAGAGAAGGCTTCCAAGCTCTCACCTCTGGCTGACCTTCGCTCTGTGCAGGCAGAGAGTGAAGGCGAAGGTAGGGTTGTTAACCGCCTGCCTGAGTGTGGAAGCAGTGCCCCGCTGCAACTACTGGAAGCTTTTTGTTTTTTGTTTTCTGTTTTGTTTTTTTTTAGCTCCAGGAGTTTAAGAAGATCTCTGTTAAGTCACTAGCTGACCACTAAACTAACAGAACAGTCTACTGACCACACCCCACAAAGAACACAGTCTTTACAAAAATAGCTTAGAAAAGCCACTAAACAAACAGTTACAACCCACAATAAGCAGAAACAACCAAGCCTGAGGACAGGGAAGAAAGGAAGAATCCCATTCCCAGAGTTACCAGACTGCAATATGCAAAATATCCAGTTTACAGGCTGGGTGCAGTGGCTCACGCCTGTAATCCCAGCACTTTGGGAGGCCGAGGCGGGTGGATCACCTGAGGTCAGGAGTTCAAGACTGGCCTGGCCAACATGGCGAACCCCCGTCCCTACTAAAAATATAAAAATTAGCTGGCTGTGGTGGCAGGCACCTGCAATCCCAGCTACACGGGAGGCTGAGGCAGGAGAATCACTTGAACTCGGGAGGTGGAGGCTGCAGTGAGCCAAGATCGTGCCACTGCACTCCAGCCTGGGCGACAGAGACTGTCTCCCCAAAAAAAACAAAAACAGGCCAGGCGCACTGGCTCATGCCTGTAACCCTTGCACTTCGGGAGGTCCGGGAGGGCGGATCACTTGAGGTCAGGAGTTCAAGACCAGCCTGGCCAACATGGTGAAACGCCATCTCTACTAAAAATACAAAAATTAGCTGGGCGTGGTGGTGTGTGCCTGTAATGCCAGCTACTCAGGAGGCTGAGGCAGGAGAATCGCTTGAACCCGGGAGATGGAGTCTGCAGTGAGTTGAGATTGTGCCACTGCACTCCAGCCTGGGTGACAGACTGAGACTCCATTTCAAAAAAAACAAAAAACAAAAAACAAAACAAAAAAAAACAAACAGATAAAATGTCCAGTTTTCGAATCATGGAAGCTTGAGAAAAATGAGAGATCGAGTTTTTTCAGCAAAAAATTATGATGAGTCATGAAAACAAAAAAGCATAGCCCCTTCAGATGGCCATCTGTCTCACACAAATGGAATCAGATGACCTGTGGCCTTCTGTGTCTGGCTTCTTTCACTAAGCACAGTGTTCTCAAGGTTCACCCCCATTGCAGCACGTGTCACTGCTCCATTTCTTTCCAGGGCTAAATAATGTTACCCTGTCTGGAGAGACCACGTTTTGTTTAACCACTCTCCTGTTGATGAACATTTGGGTTACTTCCATTTTGGGGCTATTGTGAATAATTCTGCTCACACCTAGATGTTAAAGAAATGCTTCATGACTCACTGATAACAAATCTAGTGCATACTTGAATAACGGGAGTTTGGGACTAGATTTCTAGGCCACCAGTTTCTACTTTCTAAGAACTTTTCATGTTGATACGTAATAGAACCTCTGCACCTGCAATGTCTGCATTGCATGTTATATGTCTACCTGCCTGTCTGCGTGTATGCAGCCTATTGAGGCAGCACAAATTTAAAGTCACATACAGGTACGTAATCCCATATACAACTCTGAGACCCAACTGAGTTTCAGAATTTGAGGGGGTTTTAGAAGTGTAAATCAATGCATACCCCGTATTTTAAGTAACTTCCAGTGGGGTTCAAGGCAGTACCTGGTAACCAAATAATTATTTCTGCATCATTGCCTATGACCACTCAGCGTACGTGAAATAAAGGCTGTGAAAAGCAACATGTAGGGTCAGGTTTGGCCACCAGATGATATTTGAGATGCCTTAGGATTCTCAGAGCTTTTTGGGTTTCCAAAAAATCAGGGAGAGGAGTGTGGATCTGTAAGCCAAATTCAAATTTCACCAGTTCCACAGTGTCTGCTACAGTGCTGCTATAAACTGTTTTCACCACTCCATGAGGGGAAAAACCCATCTCCCCCTGCATCTCCCAATAATAAAAACAAGTGAATAAAAATCATATATATATTTTTTGAGACGAAGTCTTGCTGTGTCCCCTAGGCTAGAGTGCAGTGGCGCAATCTCGGCTCACTGCAACCTCTGCCTCCTGGGTTCAAGCAATTCTCCTGTCTCAGCCTCCGAGTACCTGGGATTACAGGCACTCACCACCACGCCTGGCAAATTTTTGTACTTTTAGTAGAGACAGGGTTTCACCATGTTGGTCAGGCTGGTCTCAAACTCCTGACCTCAGGTGATCCACCCGCCTCGGCCTCCCAAAGTGCTGGGATTACAGGCATAAGCCACCGCGCCTGGCCTAAAAATCGTATTTATTAAGCACTTTCTCCACATCGGGTATCATACCAAGTGCTTTATATGCATTAACTTACTTCTCACAAAAACCTAGATTGTAGTATTACTTCCCTTTTACAAATAAGGAAAGAGAGACTAATTTGTCCAAAGTCAAAACCCAACAGCCAGATCTTAAACCCAGATACTCTGACATTAGCGCTAATGGTCTTGCCCATTACACAGTACTGATTCCCTATAAACTGAACTGTATACTGCACTGCTCCAATTCAACTACAAAACACATAAGGTGCTGGGTCAGGGGGAAGAATGTCTCTGGACTCCCCAAGGCCAAATCACCTGCTTTCCAATATACTCCCATAGTCCACAGAACAAACTGGTCAGGTTACAACCTCAGACAGGCAAGCCAAAAGTCCAAAGGCCATGCCTTGATATTTACATCCTTCTGCAGACAGTAAAGCAAAACCCTCTCTACCAATACTGAGCTTCCTTTTATTCTGTCAACAAATACATTCAATTCAACAAGAGTTTTAGCACCTTCTAGGTACAAAACTCTCTGCTAGCCCTTACGAGGCAGAGTTTATGGTCTCCTGCAACCCGGCAGACATTCCCAAGGACCCAAATACTCTTTCCAAGAATTTTATCATTTTGTGTTTTCATTTAAATGCTCAACATCACTAACGATCAGGGAAATGCAAATCAGAACCACAATGGGATACCACCTTACTCCTGCAAGAATGGCCGTAATCAAAAAATCAAAAAACAACAGATGTTGGCATGGATGCGGTGAACAAGAAACCTTTCTACACTGCTGGTGGGAATGTAAACTAGTACAGCCACTATAGAAAACAGTGTGGATATTCCTTAAAGAACAAAAAGTGGAACTACCATTTGATACAGCAATCTCACTCCTGGGTATCTACCCAGAGGAAAAGAAGTCATTACACGAAAAAGATACTTGCACATGCATGTTTAGAGCAGCATAATCTGCAATTCCAAAAATATGGAACCAGCCCAAATGCCCACCATCAGTCAAGGAGTGGATAAAGAAATATATATATGATGGAATACTACTCAGCCATAAAAAGGAACGAAATAATGGCATTCACAGCAACCTGGATTGAACTGGAGACTATTATTCTTCTAAGTGAAGTAACTCAGGAATGGAAAATCAAACATCGTGTGTTCTCACTTTGTAAGTGAGAGCTAAGCTATGAGGATTAAAGGCATAAGAATGATACAATGGACTTTGGGGACTCGGGGGGAAAGGGTGGGAGGGGATGAGGGATAAAAGACTACAAATTGGGTTCAGTGTATACTGCTTGGGTGATGGGTACACTAAAATCTTACAAATCACCACTAAAGAACTTACTCATATAACCGAGTACCACCTGTTCCCCCAAAATCTATGGAAATAAAAAACTAAAAAAAGAAAAAAGAAAAGAAAAACCCAGTACATCTGGATCATTAGAGGACTCCCTTGTAACCAAGTACTACCATGTGGTTTCAATGCCTGGGTGTGTTTACGATTGCACTCATGCCAAAAAGGACTATTTAATTGCTTCAGGCTAAAAAGAAGAGGATGGAAGGGGATTTAGCTCATAATAATGCCTTCAGGCTCTACTAGAGGCCAGCTGGCATCACGGTACAAATGGAGGTTTTGCCGCAGTTCAAATTGAGACAAGGGGTGGGAGAATTGAGACCTCACAGGGCCTGCTAAACCCAAAAGGGCCCAGGGTGGCAGTCGGCAAAGTAATTGTTTCAAGGAGCAGTTAAGTTTCAGGAAGTGGTATCCCTCTCATTAAATTAAATCGGTTTGGTTGCTTTGTTTATATTTAATTTGCAAATTGATTTTGGCTTTATAGCTGCACAGGAGCTATACACTTTAGGAACTTATGTCTTGTTCTATCATCACTGATGCCTTAATAGTTTTAAAACAATTTAAGTCAACATTGGGGATCCGAAGCAATTTTATTTTTTTTTTCTTTTAAAAAAATGCTATCAGCCCAGCGCAGTGGCTCACGTCTGTAATCCCAGCATTTTGGGAAGCTGAGGTGTGCGGATCACTTGAGGTCAGGAGTTCGAGACCAGACTGGCCAACGTGGCGAAACCCCGTCTCTACTAAAAATACAAAAATTAGCTGGGCATGGTGGTGGGTGCCTGCAACCCCAGCTACTCAGGAGGCTGAGGCCCAAGAATCTCTTGGACCCGGGAGGCGGAGGTTGCAGTGAGCCAAGATTGTGCCACTGCACTCCAGCCTGGGTGACAGAGTGAGACTCCATCTCAAAAAAAAAAAATAAAATAAAATTTAAAGGGGCCATCATTCCATGACTGGTGGGGGTGAGGGGAAACAAAGGATTCTTCTATGAAATGCTACGACCTTTTGGGAAGGTAACCTACCATGAGATTCTAGACTGTAGAAGTAAGTCCACAATAGATAAATAATATTTACTATGTGTGTTGTTTGGAGGGGAGGGAACAATCTGAATGCCCATCTGATTTACAAATATATTTTATTTAGTCTGCAATATATTTAAATATGTTTCAATTAGTTATCCAGTTAAAGAATAGATGGGGCCGGGTATGGTGGCTCACACCTATAATCCCACCACTTTGGACAGCTGAGGCAGGCAGATCACCTGAGGTCAGGAGTTCAAGACCAGCCTGACCAATATAGTGAAACCCCATCTCTACCAAAACTACAAAAATTAGCTCGGCATAGTGGCACTCACCTGTAGTACCAGCTACTCAGGAGGCTGAGGCAGGAGAATTGCTTGAACTCGGGAGGCGGAGGTTGCAGTGAGCCAAGATCATGCCACTGCACTCCATCCTGGTGACAAAGCCAGACTCCATCTCAAAAATAAATAGATAAATAAAATAAGACCAGGCGCGGTGGCTCACGCCTGTAATCCCAGCACTTTGGGAGGCTGAGGCGGGCGGATCACAAGGTCAGGAGATTGAGACCATCCTGGCTAACACGGTGAAACCCCGTCTCTACTAAAAATACAAAAAATTAGCCGGGCGTGGTGGCGGGTACCTGTAGTCCCAGCTACTCGGGAGGCTGAGGCAGAAGAATGGCATGAACCCGGGAGGCAGAGCTTGCAGTGAGCCAAGATCAGGCCACTGCACTCCAGCCTGGGCCACAGAGCGAGACTCCATCTCAAAAATAAATAAATAAATAAATAAATAAAATAAAATAAATAATAGAAAAATAGATGGATAGAGCACTAGAGCATCACTATCCAAAAGCACTTTCTGTGCTACTAAGCCTGCACTGCCCAATACTGCAGTCTTTAGCCACATACACAGAAATGCAGCTAACACCCTTGAGGAACTAAACTCTTTATTTTATTTAAGTTTAGTTAAATTTATTTATTTATTTATTTAGAGACGGAGTCTCACTGTGTCACCCAGGCTAGAGTGTAGTGGTGCAATCTCAGTTCACTGCAACCTCCACCTCCTGGGCTCAAGTGATTCTCCTGCCTCAGCCTCCTGAGTAGCTGGGGATTACAGGTGCCCACCATCATGCCCAGCTAATTTTTGTATTTTTAGTAGAGATGGGGTTTCACCATGTTGGCTAAGCTGGGTCTCGAACTCCTTACCTCAAATGACCCGCCCTCCTCGGCTTCCCAAAGCGCTGGGATTACAGGCGTGAGCCACCGCGCCCGGCCAGTTAAATTTAAACAGGTACAAGCGGCTAATGGCTACCATATCAGATGGTGCAAATCTAGAGATTTCTCATTCAAGTTAGGCTTTCCAACTTCTATTTAAAAATGTGAAAGAAAAAATCAGAAGATCTGCCAATGCTGAGTCCACATTCCTGCAAGGCAACAATTGGTTGGAGGTGAGAAGCCCCCACCACTGCCTATTCTCTCAGCTCACTGATTTCTGTGCCCTGCCAGGCCTCTGGAGGCATCTGAGTTTATGACCCTCCAAATGAAACCCTCCAAACTCAGGCTTAAATGTCACCTCCACTATAGAGAACACTTCCAACATAACAAAGTCTGAGATTAATTTCTCCCTCCTCTGAACCCTGACAAGCACTTGTGTAACAATCCACTTAACATTTACTCTAAATTATCTAGGAAGTTAATTATCTTTAAAGTTCTCCCATTTTCTCCAGACTCTCAGCTCTAGGATGGCTGGAACTCGGCCTTAGGTGTCTAAACTTCTCACAGTATCTTGCCTAGCACAGAACTTTGATCACAGAAGGCTCTGAGCATCCTTTTCATTCATGAGTGACAGAATTCCATTGTGCCACCTCTTTTCCTCTTTGAAAAGCTCCAACCACTGTTCTGCCGCCACACCCCCCACCTCCCAAGCACCACCTTCTCCCTTCTCTCCCTGCATCCATGTTACCAGGGAGAGGGTCATCAAGTCTGAGTAACAGCAGGCTCCTGGGAGTTGAGAAGACAGACTTGCAGCTTTCACCCTAGCTATGCAATTTCCTTCATTTTATTTTATTTTATTTTTTGAGACAGGGTCTTACTCTGTCGCCCAGACTGGAGTGCAGTGGCGTGATCTCGGCTCACTGAACCTCCACCTCGCGGATTCAAGCGATTCTCCCATCTCAACCACCTGAGTAGCTGGGCTAACAAGCATGTGCCACCACACCTGGCTAATTTTTGTATTTTTAATAGAGACAGGGTTTTGCCATGTTGGCCAGGCTGTCCTCGACCTCCTGCCGTCAAGCAATCCACCTGCCTCAGCCTCCCAAAGTGCTGGTATTACAGGCACAAGCCACTGCACCCGGCCTGCAATTTCCTTCCTTACTTTCCTACTCCAATTTTTTTGTTTTCCTGAGTTGGAGTCTCTCTCTGTCACTCAGGCTGGAGTGGCCTTGGCTCATTGCAACCTCCGCCTCCTGGGTTCAAGTGATTTTCCTGCCTCAACCTTCCGAGTAGCTGGGACTACAGGTGCACACCACCACACTGGGCTAATTTTTGTATTTTTAGTAGAGACGGGGTTTCACTATGTTGGCCAGGCTGGTCTCAAACTCCTGACTTCGTGATCCACCCACCTCGGCCTCTCAAAGTGCTAGGATTACAGGTGTGAGCCACTGTGCCCAGCCTCCACTCCAAATATTATTGCAAACTATAGACCCATTTTGTTTGGCCTACACAGTATTTTTACAAATTGGATTAGTCATCAACATTTTTTTTTAATGGGGAGATTTCACCTTCCTATATGGATTTCTGGTTTCTCTTGAAAATGATTAGATTTGATATTCCTTCACAGTTAACAACGAGGTAGATCTGAGGGACAAATGGCATCGCTAGAAAGGGCTTATGGTCTCCAGTTTTCCCAGCCCTCACTTATCTTCCTGCCTGGCCCTTATAATATTCATCATTGTAATAATAATAATAATAATAACAGTGAACATTTATTGAGGCTTTATGACATGCCAGGTACTCTTGTAATCACTTGTATATCATCGTATTTAATTCCCACAATACTTGAGGCATATACTGTATTATTAACCCTATTTCACCAATGAGGTAAATAGTCCAGAGAAGTTGAGTAACTTGCCCAAAACCAAGCTAGGATTCAACCCTGGGTAGTCTAATTTCGAAACCCTTACGCTTGCCCACTCCACTATGCTTTTATCACACACTTGAGATTGGGACTCCTGCTTCACACTCCGTGCCTACATTCTTAAGTAGAACAATCAAGAAAGACTTCCAGCTGGGCAAGGTCGTTCTCGCCTGTAATCCCAGCACTTTCTGAGGCCTAGGTAGGAAGATTGCTTGAGTCCAGGAGTTCAAGACCAGCCCGGGCAACAAAGTGAGATCCCCGCCGCCCCCCCCCACATCTCTACAAAAAAATCAAAAATTAGCCAGGTGCAGTGGTGCACACCTGTGGTCCCAGCTACTCGGGAGACTGAAGCAGAAGGATTGCTTGATGTTGGGAGGTCGAGGCTCCAGTGAGCCAGGATCACACCACGGCACTCCAGCCTGGGCAAACAGCGAAACCCTGTCTCAAGAAAAGAAAGGAGAAAAGAAAAGAGCAAAACAAAGCACAAAGACTCCCTCCTATAGTCTCATAGTCATGTAACCAATAACTAATTTTAACCAGAAGGTAAAGTCATTTTCTGTGGCCGGGCACGGTGGCTCACGCCTCTAATTCCAGCACTTTGGGAGGCTGAGGCGGGCAGATCACAAGGTCAGGAGATCGAGACCATCCTGGCTAACACGGTGAAATCCCGTCTGTACTAAAAATACAAAAAATTAGCCAGGAGTGGTAGCGGGTGCCTGTTGTCCCAGCTACTCGGGAGGCTGAGGCAGGAGAATGGTGTGAACCCAGGAGGTAGAGCTTGCAGTGAGCCGAGATCACTCCACTGCACTCCAGCCTGGGCAACAGAGCGAGACTCCATCTCCAAAAAAAAAAAAGTCCATTTTGGCTGGGCGTGGTGGTTCATGCCTGTAATCCCAGCACTTTGGGAGGCTGAGGCATGCAGATCACTGGAGGCCAGGAGTTTGAGATCGCCTTGCCAACATGGTGAAAACCCATCTCTACTAAAAACACAAAAATTAGCCGGGCATGGTGGTGGGCACCTGTAATCCCAGGTACTCAGGAGGCTGAGGCATGAGAATCACTTGAACCTGGCAGGTAGAGTTTGCAGTGAGCTGAGATAGTGCCAATGCACTCCAGTCTGGGCGACAGAGCAAGACTGTCTTAAAAAAAAAAAAAAAAAAGCGCATTTTGTTTTTTTGTTTATATATAATGGGTTTATTACTGCCCTTTTAAAATCAATTAATAAACATTTTGAAAGTTTATTAGTTTAAAATTCTAATACAGCAAATGCCAGTAGATAAAGTTTACATAAACAAAAATTCTCTACAGCCTTCAATAATTTTTAAGTGCAAAGGGGTCTCAAGAGCAAAAGTTTTTAATTAGCTGGGCGTGGTGGTGCGCGCCTGCAGTCCCAGCTACTTGGGAGGCTGAGGCAGGAGAATTGCTTGAACCCGGGAGGCGGAGGTTGCAGTGAGCCGAGATCGCACCACTGCACTCCAGCCTGGGAAACAGAGAGAGACTCCATCTCAAAAAGAAAAAAAAAAAAAAGTTTGAGAACTACTATTCCAATAAGAAAAAGTCCTGCATGTACACATACACATGTGCCCAAGCAGACACGCATCTAAAAGAAAGAAACCCGAAACTGAAAATTCCAAAGTGGTGGCCGGCAGGCATATTTTATAAGTTCCCTATGCTGTCTTTTTTTTTTTTTTTTTTTGAGACGGAGTCTCGCTCTGTTGCCCAGGTTGGAGTGCAGTGGTGCAATCTCGGCTCACCGCAACCTCCGCCTCCCAGGTTCAAGCGATTCTCATGCTTCAGCCTTCCCAGTAGCTGGGACTACAGGCGCCTGCCACCACGTCCAACTAATTTTTTGTATTTTTAGTAGAGACAGGGTTTTACTATATTGGCCAGGCTGGTCTCAAACTCCTCAGCCGCCTTGGCCTCCCAAAGTGCTGGGATTACAGGCATGAGCCACTGCGCCCAGCCTACGCTGTCTTATTTAATTCTTAAATTATCAAATGTGTTGCTAGCATTTAAAACTCAGAAGGTTTCACCTAAGGATAGTTTTCTGGCCTCTTCTCAAAGAAATCGAAAGTTCTGGCAACACTGGCCTGGCATTTCCACTGCCTGGCATCACTTAGATGGGACATACAATCTTTGCTTCACGACAATCCTTACTTCTTCCCTTTACCTGTGCCTTACCTGTAAGTATCTGAGTTGCCACCCTGAGCTAGGGAAGGAAAAACGTTTTTTGCAATAAACATCAATAAAGAAACACACATCAATCTATGTCTGCACTCCTCCTAACAGGTCAACATGCACAATAAATAGCCCTTTTCCCTGTTTGACTTCTCCAAAGCAGTAACTTGTATGATTACCATTAGTACGGACTTTGGTATTGCTTAGAAACCCTCTTGAGAAAGAACGAGATCTATCCAACAAAGCAGGTGTCTTTGGCCCAGTGCAAAGGAAGGAAACTCACCAGAAGAGCAAGTTAGTGAATCTCCAGGGAACAGGAGGACCCAGTTTAGGCCCCACAGGGAGGGGGTTCAGGTGACAAGCAGACCACTGGATATGTCCTCCTGGAACACTGAGTGGTAAATGCAGGATACTCCCAATTTCTTTTGCCCTGAAAGCAGGTGGTGGGAAGGAAGAAGCAGTCAGGACTTCGGTCCCAAAGAAACAAGAACAGAGATGTGAAAATGGAGAAGAGCAACAATTTTTGGAAGAAGGCAGAAAGCAGTATCAACAGCGGAGATTTGAGTGAGGAGGAAAGGTTTTTTTGGTAAGAAGAAATAATTGTTCCTTCTTTCCTTATTTTTCCCCCGTGGGAAGAGACCTAGAGAATTTTACCGGAGAAACTTAATTAGGGCAGAATTGGTGATAAAATAAGGATATTTGCTGGAAAGTTGGGGGTAGGTGAGGAGGACTGGAAACATAAATATTAGACGAGAGAGAAACTGGAAGGAATTAGTTGGTTTGTTCTAAGCGAAGACATTCCAAAAAGGGGCACTCTAGGTGTGAAGAAAAAAATTTTGCTGGAAAGTGATCCTGAACGGATGAAAAAAAACTGGGCTAATTTTTTTTCTTTTTTTGCGCTAAAGGAAGTTACTTAAAGGAGGGGGAGGGGCATGTCAAGGAAGGGAGGAGAGATTTGGAGTTTTGCTGGAAGATCCTAAAAAGGGATAAATCTGGGTGCCCCAAAGTGGGACTACGGAGGAGGAAGGGGGATTTTGAGCAGAAGGGGCCTGGAAGAGGCTAGCGAATGCAAGGCCCAGATGCAGAAGGTGGGGAGGTCGGGTAGGGCCCGCGGCGCGAGCTGGGGGGCTGCGAGGGGGCAGTTGAGGCCCGGGGGTACGGAGTGGGAAAGAAAAGGGGGTGCAGCGGGCCAGGGGCTCCTGAGGAGGGTCTTCTCCAAGGGGGAAGGGCCTGTGGGGTGCAGCGGGGCCCGGAGCTGTTGGGTTGCAGAAGATGCGTGCGTGACGCAGGGTGAGGGGCGCCCGCCGCGCCTGCTGCGCCCCTCGAAAGGCAGATGGGGCCCCCTAAAAAAAGAAATCAAGAAATGAATGAGATTGTAAAAAGGGGGAGGGGTTGAAAAAAGAGGAAATAATAGTAATGGGGGATAAGGAGGAAAGGGAGGGGCAGGGGCAGCAGCAACCGGGTTTTACCCGCCCCCGGGGGCTCGCGCGCCGGACCTCGCGCCTGGCGCCTCGTGGGGCTCCCAGCGGCCTCCCGCCTTCCCCGCGCCGCCCGGGGCGCACGCGCAGCCCGGCCCACCCCTGGATCTCCTCGCTCACGCGCGGCGCAGGCGCGCGTACGTGACCGCGGGCCGCCTCACGCCTCCCAGAGCGGCCTCGCGCCCGCCGCGCACCGCCCGGGCTCCCGGCGCGTGTCTCCTGGCCGCGCGCTCTCGGCTGCTTCTCCGAGGGGCGGGGCTAGCCGCGGGCGGGAAAGGAGGCGGTTGGTCGCCATTTTGGGAGGGGGGCGGTTGAGGGCGGAGAGTGAGAAGAAGAGTGAGCCGGGGAGGAGCGGCGGGGGGAGGGGCCAGTCCCCCAAGACCCGCACCCCGAGGCCGAGAGTCCCGGGAGCCTCCACTCCAGCCATTGTTCCTGGTGGGCGGTGTTAGAACGCGGTGGCGGCCGCTGGATGGCTGCCCCCAGTCCCCGGAGGGGCCTCTGAGCAGCGTCCTGGTGCTGGGAGGCCGTATCGTCTGTTTCCGAGGACCCTGTCGCGAGCGCGGGAGTCTCTCGGGGTCTCTTCTGCCTCAGTGGGTGGGTGAGATGTGGGGCGAGCTGCTCCTCCCTTTTTTTTTTAAATTTTTTCAGAGGCAGGGTCTCTCCCTGTCCCCCAGGCTGCGATCACGGCTGCCGCACCCTCCCCTTCCTGGGCTCAGGCGATCCTCCTGCCTCAGTCTCTTGAGTAGCAGCGACCACAGGCGGGCGCCGCCACACCTTGCTAATTTTTACATTTTTTTAGAGATAAGGTCTCGCCATGTTGCCCAGGCTAGCCTGGTTCCCCTGGGCTCAAGCGATCCTCCTGCCTCAGTCTCCCAAAGCATTGGGATTATAGGTGAGAGCCACCGCGCCCGGCCTGTTCCTCCCTTCTTTGGGGAAAGGCTGAGCCATCTGGGGCCCCTGCTCCGTGCTGAGCTGTGTTGGGAAGGGCGGTAGGCCCTGGTGCCGACTGGCCAAGGACCATCTTTTTTTTTTTTTTTTTTTTTTGTGAGACAGGGTCTTGTTCTGCCGCCCAGGCTGGAGTTCAGTGGTGCGATCTCGGCTCACTGCAATCTCCGCCTCCCGGGTTAAAGCGATTCTCCTGTCTCAGCGTCCCGAGTAGCTGGGATTACAGGCACGCGCCACCACACCCGGCTAATTTTTTGTATTTTCAGTAGAGACGGGGTTTCACCATGTTGGCCAGGCTGGTCTTGAATTGCTGACCTCAGGTGATCAGGTGATCAGCCTGCTTCTGCCTCCCAAAGTGCTGGGATTACAGACCTGAGCCACCGTGCCCGACCTGGCCAAGGAGTTTGAACTGTCCTGCAACTGAGGCAGATAATTCATTCCTTAGAAACGGAGTGCTGAAGATCTGTGGAGAATGAGAGCAGATTAGTGGTTGCCCGGGGTGGAAAGGGGCATGGCGGATCTTATCTGGGTAATGGAAATATTCTAAAACTGAGCTATGGGCCAGGCGTGGTGGCTCACGCCTGTAATCCCAGCTCTTTGGGAGGCCAAGGTAGGAGGATCCCTTGAGCCTAGGAGTTTGAGACCAACCTGGGCAACCTAGTGAAACCCTGTCTCTAAAAAAAAAAAAAAAAAAAAATTAACTGGAGATGGTGGCATGCGCCTGTAGTCCCAGCTACTTGGGAGGCTGAGGCAGGGGGATCGCTTGAGCCTGGGAGTCCAAGGCTGCAGTGAGCTATATGATCAGGCCATTGCACCCCAGCCTGAGGGATAGAGCGAGACTGATGGGGGGAAAAAAGGGTTATGGTGATGGTTGCACAACTCAGTAAATTTCTAAAAATCAGTAAGTATACACTTAAGTGAGTGACTTTTATGTAAATTATACCTCAAAGTTTTTTTTTTTTTTAATTGATTATTGGGGGAGGAAACAGAGGAAAGCAGAGGGCCTGTCATCGTGCTTTAGGATCCCTTCATTTAGCAAGTTTTTATTGGGTCTCTGTTCTAGGTGCTCAGATATAATGTCTGGGTCAAACAGACATTTCTCTCCTCCTGGAACTTATGTTTTAGAGCAGTGCTGTTCAGTAGTAATAAAATGCAAACTTCAAGCACCAGCCACTTATGTAATGTTACATTTTCTAGTAGCCATGTTTAAAAAAAGGAACAAAATGTAAAGAAGGCAGGTGTGGCGGCTGGCACTTGTAGCCCAGCTACTTGTGAGGCTGAGACAGGAGGATCACTTGAACCCAAGAGTTGGAGACTGCAGTGAGCTATGGCCCTGTCTGTGTAGAGCCACTGCACCAGCCTGGGCAACATAGTGGGACCCACTCTCTTAAAAAAAAAAAATTGCTTGGGACGGGTGTGGTGGTTCACACCTGTAATCTCAACACTTTGAGAGGCTGAGGCAGGAGGATCGCTTGAGTTCAGGAGGTCAAGACCAGCCTGGGCAACACACCCAAACCTAAAAATCAAATAAATAAAAGTAAATAATAAAATAAAAGAGAAAGAAACACAAGTGGAATTAATTTGGTAATATTTAATCCCAAATATTTCAACACGTTATCAGTATAAAAACTAAGAGATAATTTACACTTTTGGGGCTGTCTTTAAAACCCCACATATACAGTATTTTACATTCACGGGACATCTCAATTCAGACCAGCCACATTTCCAGGGCTCCATGGAACCTTGTAGCGAGTGGCTCTGGTACTGACAGCATACCTCTACAGGGGAACAAGCAAATGCATTTACTTTTTTTGTTGTATTTTTTTGATACAGGGTCTCACTATGTCACCTAGACTGAAGTGCATTGTTGTAATCATGCCTCGCTGCATCATTGACTTCCTGGGCCCAAGCTATTATCCCACCTCAGCCTCCTGAGTAGCTGGTACTACAGGCATGCACCACCACACCCAGCTAATTTTTTGTATTTTTAGTAGAGACAGGGTTTTGCCATGTTGGCCAGGCTGGTTTTGAACTCCTGGGCTCAAGCAGTCTTCCTGCCTTGGCCTCCCAACATGCTGGGATTACAGGAGTGAGCCACCGTGCCTGGCTGCAAATACATTTATAATGCAGTATGTTATACCTTGAAGAAAAACAAAGGAAAGAGGATGGGGTCAGAGGGTATTGTTTTATACAGGTCAGTAAAGGCTTCTCTGGTGAGATTGCATTGAGCAGAGATCTGAAGGAAGTAAGGAAGGGTCCTATGAAAATATCTGGGGGAAGAAGAGCGGGAACAGCACGTGCAAAGGCACTGAGGCAGGAAGATGTGGAACCCTTTTGAAAGACAGCAGAGAGGCCAGGCATGGTGGCTTATGCTTGTAATCCCAGCAATTTGGGGGGCCCAGGTAGGCTGATCACTTGAGCCCAGGAGTTCGAGACCAGCCTGGCCAACATGGTGAAACCCCATCTCTACTAAAAATACAAAAAATTATCTGGGCATGGTGGTGCACACCTGTAGTCCCAGCTACTCGGGAGGCTGAGGCATGAGAATCTCTTGAACCTGGGAGGCAGCGGTTGCAGTGAGCCGAGATCACGCCATTGCACTCCATCCTTGGTAACAGAGTGAGACTCTGTCTCAAAAAAAAAAAAAAAAAAAAAAAAAATCAGAAGAAGAGAGACCAGTGTGGCCAGAACCACGTGAGTGAAGAAACTAGGGGCAGATGGCATAGGGACTTACAGGTCATGCTAAGGCAGGAATTAAACTCCTGGAAACAATTTCAGAGGGTTCTTCCTTTATTTAGCACACTCTTTTGTTGTTTTGTGGGGTTTTTTGTTTGTTTCTTTTATTTTCTTTTTTTCTTTTTCTTTTTCTTTTTTTTTTTCTTTTGAGACAGAGTCTCGCTCTGTCACCCAGGCTGGAGTGCAGTGGCACCATCTTGGCTCAATGCAACCTCAGTCTCCCGGGTTCAAGTGATTCTCCTGCCTCAGCCTCCTAAGTACCTGGGATTACAGGCTCGTGCCACCACGCCCAGCTAATTTTTTGTATTTTTAGTAGAGACGGGGTTTCACCATGTTAGCCAGGATGGTCTCCATCTCCTGACCTCGTGATCCACCCACCTCAGCTTCCCAAAGTGCTAGGATTACAGGTGAGAGCCACTGTGCCTGGCCTTCTTTTCTTTTTCTTGTTTTCTTTTTTTTTTTCGTTTATTTAGCACACATTTAAAAAATGCTTTGTTTCAGCCATGTAATCTCTCTTCTTGATGGAGGAAATAAGGATCCTAGCCGCTGGACAGATGAGAATTTAGTTAAAAAACAGGACTTAAGCTCCTGAAATAAATTAGCATCTTCTGTCATTGATAGACATTGAACACTTCATGGACAAAGAAGATAAATGCAACACATAAACAAAAAATTAGCATTAGCCAAGCATGCTTGTAATCCCAGCACTTTGGGAGGCCAAGGCAGGTGGATCACCTGAGGTCAGGAGTTCGAGACCAGCCTGGCCAACATGGTGAAACCCCATCTCCACTAAAAATACAAAACTTAGCCAGGTGTGCTGGTGCGTGCCTGTAATCCCAGCTACGCAGGAAGTTGAGACAGGAGAATTGCTTGAACGTGGGAGGTTGAGTCTGCAGTGAGCCGAGATCGCACCATTGCACTCCAGGCTGGGCAACAGAGCAAGACTCTGTCTCAAAAAAAAAAAAAAAAAAAAAAACAGGCGGGGTGCAATGGTTCATGCCTGTAATTTCAGCACTTTGGGAGGCTGAGGCGGGCGGATCACCTGAGGTCAGGAGTTCGACACCAGCCTGGACAACATGGTAAAACCCCATCTCTACTTAAAACACAAAAATTAGCCAGGTGTGGTGGCAGGCACCTGTAATCCCAGCTACTTGGGAGGCTGAGGCAGGAGAATCACTTGAACCTGGGAGGCGGAGGCTGCAGTGAGCCGAGACCGCGCCACTGTACTCCAGCCTAGGCGATAGAGCGAGAGTCCATCTCAAAAAAAAAAAAAAAAAAAACAAAGAAAAGAAAAAAGAAAAGGTACAGTAAAAATACAGTATTATAATCTTACAGGACCTCTGTCATATATGTAGTTCCTATTGGCCAAAACGTTGTTATGTGGCACATGACTGTCCTGTGATAAAGTAAGATGCCAACATCAGGGAAAGGGTGAGGGGGATGTGGTAACTCTTTGTACCATCTTTCCAAGTTTCCAGTAAATTTAAAATTACTCCAAAATAAAAAGTTTAGGGTGAAAAAAGAAGAAAAGGAAATGAAAATGTCCACCTATAGGAGACTGGATAAATTGTGGTATATTTATTCAATGGAGTATTATGCAGCAGTGAAAATGAGTCAATTTCCATTACACACAGCAACACAGATGTGCTCCCATTTACATATAAAATTTCAACAGGGTGTGGTGAATTGTGTCTGTAATCCCAGCATTTTGGGAGGCCGAGCCGGGAGGCATCACTTGAGGCCAGGAGTTCAAGACCAGCCTGGACCACATGGCAAGAAAAATTTAAAATAAACTGGGCGTGGTGGCGTGATATGCCTATAGTTCCAGCTTCTCAGGAGGCAGAGGTGAGAGGATCGCTTGAGCCCTGGAGGTCGAGATTGCAGTGAGCCGTGATCCCACCGCTGCACTCCAGCCTGGGTGACACAGTGAGACTCTGTCTCGAAAATAAATATCATTTCAAAACACAGGCAAAGCTAAACAATAAACGGTTTAGGGACACAGATAGAATTATTATTATTTTTTAAAGTAAGGGAGCCAGGCATGGTGGCACACACCTGTGGTCCCAGATACTCGGGAGGCTGAGGCAGGAGGCTCACTTGGGACCAGGAGTTCTGGGCTGTAGTACGCTATGCCAATGCAGTGTCCACGCTAAGTTTGGCATCAATTTGGTGGCCTCCTGAGAGCGGGGGACCACCAGGTTGCCTAAGGAGGGGTGAACTGGCCCATGTTGGAAATGGAGCAGGTCAAAACTCCTATGTTAATCACTGGTGGGATCATGCCTGTGCATAGCCACTGCACTCCATCCTGGGCAACATAGCAAGACCCTATCTCTTAAAAAAAGAAAAAACTAGCCAGATGTGGTGGCATGTGCCTGTAGTCCCAGCTACTCAGGAGGCTGAGGTGGGAAGATCGCATGAGCCCAGAAGTCCGAGGTTGCAGTGAACTATGATTGTACCACTGGACTCCAGCCTGGTCTACAAAACGTGACCTTCTCTCTCGTAAACAAAACAAAACAAAATAAAATGGAAGCCCCTGAGAAGCTAAGGGAAAAGATGCTTTTCAGAAGGAGAGGGGTACACCCTGGCCGCAGGTTCCTCTTCTCTGCCACCTTTTCCTGTTGTCTCCATCTATTCACTTTGTTCAGCACTGCTTTCTGTGATTTGTCTTTTGAATCACGTCCTTCAAGCATTCTCACACTCCTCACTCCTCTCGGCCTCTAAAGGATTCACCTGGCCAAACTCCAGCCATCCTCTTCTCTGTGCCAGCCAAGCCCAGCAGAAGGAAACCACCCAGTCAGCCCAACGGGTTTTACCTGAATCAGAGAAATCACAGGCCTTAGACAGGTGCAGGGCACTCTCTATGTGTCTCTGGTGTGCTTACATTTCCCCCCTGCCCTCCAGCCCATGACTAGGTCCCACTCTTCCCTGTGCACATAGAAGCCATCAGAAGGGAACCCCCTTGTCACCTGTCCCTGTGATTCCCTCTCTCAAGGATTGGGGTCTCCCTCCCTCCCTCCCTTCCTTCCTTGCTTCCCTCCCTCCCGCCCTTCCTTCCTTCCTTCCTTCTCTCCCTCCTTCCCTTCCTTCTTCCCTTCCACCTCCCTCCTTCTCTCCCTCTTTCCTCTTCCATTGAAGTTTCTCCTCCTCTCCTCCTCCTCCCCCCTCCTCCTCCTCTTCCTCCTCCTTCTCCCCTCCTCCTCCTCTTCCTCTGCCTCTCCTCTTCCTTCCCCCTCCTCCTCCTCTTCCTTCCCCCTCCTCCTCTTCCTTCCCCCTCCTCCTCTTCCTTCCTCCTCCTCCTCTTCCTTCCCCCTCCTCCTCTTCCTTCCCCCTCCTCCTCCTCTTCCTTCCCCCTCCTCCTCTTCCTTCCCCCTCCTCCTCCTCTTCCTTCACCCTCCTCCTCCCCTTCCTTCACCCTCCTCCTCCCCTCCTCCTCCTCTCCTCCTCCTCTTCCTCCTCCCCTCGCCCGTTTCTCCTCCCTCCTCCTCATTTCCTCCTCCTCTTCTCTTTCTCTTCCTGTCTCCTATATCATTCATCATCTCTCTCTCCTTCTGCCAAATCATGCCCATCACTATCCTCAAATGCTCCTGCCTCTTCCATTCATTTTTTAAAAAGAATTCCTCCCTTGAGGGAACCAAGAGATAAGAGAGACTGTAGCCACAAATCAACCACATGCAACCCAAGGACTTTGGATACTGAGTCGAACAGACCAATGTTTTGTTTCGTTTTGTTTTTAAATTATCAGACAAGTAGAGAAATCTGAACTCTGACTGCCTATTCGATGATAGGAAAGAATTATGGTGCATTTTTTAGATGGATCACGGGATTGTGGTTATATTTCTATAAACAAACCTTATCTCCAGAGATATGAAATGAATAATCTGTACATGAAATGATGTGATGTCTGGGATGTGTTTTAAAACTATCTAGTGGGGTGAGGGTGGGGCCAATGAGAGAGGGTAGAAATGAAACAGCATTGGCCATGAGTTGATAATTGGTGAGGCCCAGTGACCGGCATGTGGAGTTAATCATACTCTTTTATTTTTATATATATTTGAAAATGGGCTTATTTTAAAGTGATGTAAAAATTCCTCTCTTTGGCTGGCTGCAGTGGCTCACACCTGTAATCCCAGCACTTTGGGAGGCTGAGGCAGGTGGATCACTTGAGGCGGGGAGTTCGAGACCAGCCTGGCCAACATGGTGAAACCCCGTTTCTACTTAAAAAAAAAAAAAAAATTAGTCAGGTGTGGTGGCACTCGCTCACCTCTAGTCCCAGCTACTCCAGAGGCTGAGACACAAGAATCACTCGAACCTGGGAGGCGGAGGTTGCAGTGAGCCAACATTGTGCCATTGCACTCCAGCCTGGGCAACAGAGTGAGACCGTCTCCAAAAAAAAAAAAAAAGCCGGGCGAGGGCGAGGTGGCTCACGCTTGTAATCCCAACACTTTGGGAGGCCGAGGTGGGTGGATTACCTAAGGTTGGGAGTTCAAGACAAGCCTGACCAACGTGGAGAAACCCTGTCTCTACTAAAAATACAAAATTAGCTGGGCAAGGTGGTGCACGCCTGTAATCCCAGCTACTCAGGAGGCTGAGACAGGAGAACTGCTTCAGCCCGGGAGGTGGAGGTTGTGGTACACCATTGGGATCACCTGAGGTCAGGAGTTCGAGACCAGCCTGGCTAACATGGTGAAACCCATCTCTACTAATAATACAAAAATTAGCTGAGTGTGGTGGCACACACCTGTAATCCCAGCTACTCGGGACGCTGAGGCAGGAGAATCACCTGAACCCGGGAGGCGGAGGTTGCAATGAGCTGAAATCGTGACATTGGACTCCAGCCTAGGTGACAAGAGCAAAACTCCATCTCAAAAAAAAATAATAATAATAATAATAATAATCCCTCTCTTCACTCCACCTCCTCCCAGCTGTTTTTTCTTTCCAAATTTCTAGGAAGAATTGTCTACACTCGCTGTCTGTACTACCTCATCTCTTGTTGACTCTTTTAGTTTTATCATGAAATGTGTCAAATTTACAGAGCAGTACAGAAATTAACAACAATAACGGTCACGCGGCTAGGCACAGTGGCTCACGCCTGTAATCCCAACACTTTGGGAGGCTGAGGTGAGAGGATCACTTGAGGCCAGGAGTTCAAGACCTGCCTGTGCAACATAGTGAGACCCCAGTCTCTACAAAAAATTTTAAAAATTAGCTGGCTGTGGTGGTGTGTGCCTTTAGTCCCAGCTACTCAGGAGACCAAGGTGGGATGATTACTTTACCCCCAGAAGCTCAAGGGTGCAGTGAGCTATGATCACCACTGCACTCCAGCCTGGGCAACAGAATGAGACCTCAGCTCTAAAAAAACAAAACAGAATTTTAAAATCCACACAATAGGCTGGGCACCATGGCCCACGCCTGTAATCCCAGCACTTTGGGAGGCCAAGGTGGGCAGATCACCTAAGGTTGGGAGTTTGAGACCAGCCTGATCAACATGGAGAAACTGTCTCTACTAAAAATACAGAATTAGCCAGGCGTGCTGGTGCATGCCTGTAATCCCAGCTACTCGGGAGGCTGAAGCAGGAGAATTGCTTGAACCTGGGAGGTGGAGGTTGCAGTGAGCCGAGATCACACCACTGCACTCCAGCTTGGGTGACAGAGACTCTGTCTCATAAATAAAATAAATAAATAAAATACAACAAAATCACACAATAAAATCCAACATCCCTTGCCACATCCTGTAAATCTGGTCTGTCCACCCTCTGGCCTCACCTCCACTCTCTGTTCAGGCTTGCTCTCCTCCAAGCACACCAACAGAGCAAGTTCCTATATGCTGTTCCCTCTTTCCAGAAGATTCACCTGGCTTCTTCCCTCCCCTCCTCAGTCTGTGCTCAATTGTCCCCTGCTGGGAGGTTCCTTCCACTGACTATTCTCTCCAGTTTATTTTCTTCGGGAAGCTCATCTCTACCTGACATCACGTCACACCTGGTTGTTTGTTGATCGTCAGTCTCTCTGCTAGAATGTAAGCTCCATGCTGGCAGGGGCTTTGTCTGTTTTGTTGCCTAGAACAGTGCCTGGCACGCAGTAGATAATTAATTTTTTTTTTTTTTTTTTTAGAGATGGCATTTTACTCTGCTGCCCAGGCTGGTCCGAAACTCCTGAGCTCAAGCGATCCCCCCACCTCAGCCTCCCAAAGTGTGTGAGCCACTGCACCCAGCTAATAATTAATACTTTTTAATTTTTTTTGAGACAGGGTCTCACTCTGTGGCCCAGGCTGGAGTGCAGTGGCACAATCAAAGCTCACTGCAGCCTTGACCTCCCCAGGTTCTGGTGATTCTCCTAGCTCAGCCTCCTGAGTAGCTGGGACTACAGGCATGCACCGCCATTCCCAGCTAATGTTTGTGTTTTTTGTAGAGACAGGGTTTCGCCATGTTGCCCAGGCTAATCTCAAACTCCTGGGCTCAAGCAATCTACCCACCTTGGCCTCCCAAATATTACTTTTAAAATAAATGAATTTAAATCTGCCAGTCTCTGACAAAATCTTATTTGGCCACAGTTGCTTTGGATGTAAAAACATACATTAGTAAGGCTGGGTGCAGTGGATTTACCCAGACAGAGCATTACCCAGCATTTACCCAGACAGAGCCCGACACGATGGCTTATACCTGTAATCCCAGCATTCTGGGAGGCTGAGGTGGGTGGATCAACTGAAGTCAGGAGTTCAAGACCAGCCTGGCCAGCATGGTGAAACCCCGTCTCTATTAAAAATACAAAAATTAGCTGGGTGTGGTGGCATGCACCTATAATTCCAGCTACTCAGGATGCTGAGGCACGAAAATCGCTTGAACCCAGGAGGTGGAGGTTGCAAGGTTGCAGTGAGCTGAGATCGCACCACTACATTCCAGCCTGGGTGACAGAGTGAGACTCTGTCTCAAAAAAAAAAAAAAAAAAAAAAAAAAACATGTGGCTGGGCATGGTGGCTTATGCCTGTAATCCCAGCATTTTAGGAGGCCGAGGTGGGCAGATCACTTTAGGTCAGGAGTTCAAGACTCAGGAGTTTGAGACTAGCCTGGCCAACATAGTGAAACCCCATCTCTACCCAAAATACAAAAATTAGCCGGGTGTGGTGGCACACACCTGTAATCCCAGATACTCGGGAAGCGGAGGCATGAGAATTACTTGAACCCAGGAGGCGGAGGTTGCAGTGAGCTGAGATCATGCCACTGCACTCCAGCCTGGGTGGCAGAGTGAGACTCTGTCTTAAAAAAAATAAAAACGGCTGGGCACGGTGGCTCACGCCTGTAATCCCAGCACTTTGGGAGGCCGAGGCGGGCGGATCACGAGATCAGGAGATCGAGACCATCCTGGCTAACACGGTGAAACCCTGTCTCTACTAAAAATACAAAAAATTAGCCGGGCGTGGTGGTGGGCGCTTGTAGTCCCAGCTACTCAGGAGGCTGAGGCGGGAGAATGGCGTGAACCCGGGAGGCGGAGCTTGCAGTGAGCTGAGATTGCACCACCGCACTCCAGCCTGGGCAACAGAGCAAGACTCCATCTCAAAATTAAAATTAAAATTAAAATTAAAAAATAAAAAATAAAAACATACATAGATAAAACACCGTCTTCCATCTTCAGCTCAGTCTACATGGTTTCTGTCATACCACTCCTCTATTTGTCATGTCCAGTGGTGGGGGAGATCACCTCAATCCTTGATGAAACCACTCCTATACATTTTATAAAGTTAATCAGGATGGGGAGAAATGAAAATAAACCCAGCTGGCTGGGCGTGGTGGCTCACGCCTGTAATCCCAGCGCTTTGGGAGGCCCAGGCGGGAGGATCACCTGAGGTCAGGAGTTCGAGATTAGCCTGGCCAACATATAAAACCCCATCTCTACTAAAAATACAAAAATTAGCCTGGCATGGTGGCATTTGCCTGTAGTCCCAGCTACTCGGCAGGCTGAGGCAGGAGAATCGCTTGAACCTAGGAGGCAGAGGTCGCAGTGAGCCAAAATTGTGCCACTGCACTCCAGCCTGGGTGACAGAGCGAGACTCTGTCTCAAAAAAAAAAAAAAAAAAAAGAAAGAAAGAAAAGAAAAAAAAAGAAAAGGAAAGAAAAAGAAAAGAGGCCCAGCTTCCGCACACTCAGCATTAATTGTGAGGCCAGCTGGCTCTCTGACCTGTTTCCCCACAATTGTTTTGTGCCTATTGTCCTAAAATCATGTAGACCTTGTTACCAGATTCTACTTCCCCTCAACTGCTCTGTAAATGACAACTTAAACATGATAAAACGTTAAGTTTTCTTTTTGAGATATTCCTTCAGGTCCTGCATGCTGATGAAATGACTCTGCCAGCTGATCTGAGGGACCCCATGAGATGCTGACTCACCAAAGCATGCAATTTCCACATTTGGGATTATTTCACCCCTTTCCCTGACCAATCAACAGGGCCAATTCTCCAGTCCTTTGTCCTTCATGATCACCTCAAAAATCCCAGCCCAGATCTCCTCGGGAAGACGAATTGAGGGTCTGCTTCCCTCTCCTCCCTCAGTGCCCCACAATCATTAGATCCTTTCTCTGCTGCAAACCCTGCTGTCTCTGTGCAATTGGTCTGTTGCTGCACAGCAGGCATACAAACCTGTTGTTCCTGTAACACTGAGGGAGGGTATGGAACCCAGGGGTTGGGGGACTGAAAGGGCCTCATATGGGAGGGGACAGGTTCTTACGAGACCGTCGGTAGCAGGGGTCTTCATTGGCCCTGTCCTTCCTAAAGCAGCCTCCTCTAAGCTGACTGGATGCCACACAAGTCTGTTCTCCTCCCAGGAAGAAGTCGCTGTTGGCAACATCCCCACCCAGCCCCACTCTCCTATCCCCCAGCTGCTAGTGGCTCCCAGCTGTCCCTCCAAGGCAAGTTTCCTTCAGCAAAACCACCTCTCCTGGGAGGCTACACCTGGTAACCCCCAGCCACTGGCCGACTGACCAGCCTGGGCAACATAGCAAGACCTTATCTCTACTAAAATTTTTTTTGAAAGTTAGCAAGGCATGGTGACATGTGCCTGTAGTCCTAGCTACTTGGGAGGCTGAGGCAGGAGGATCCCTTGAGCCCAGGAGTTCGAGGATGCAGTGAGCCACGATTATGCCACTGCACTCCAGCCTCAGTGACAGAGTAAAACCCTGTTTTTTTAGATGGGGTCTCATTCTGTCACCCAGGCTGGAGTGCAGTGGCATGATCTCGGCTCACTGCAGCCTCTGCCTCCCAGGCTCAGGCGATCCTCTCACCTCGGCCTCCTGAGTAGCTGGGACTACAGGCTCGTGACACCATGTCTGGCTAATTTTTTTTATTTTTATTTTTTATTTTTGGTAGAGACAGGGTTTCATCACATTGCCCAGGCTGGTCTTGAACTCCTGAACTGAAGCAATCCACCTGCCTTGGCCTCCCAAAGTGCTGGGATTACAGGCATGAGCCACTGTGCCCAGCCAAGAGTGAGACCCTGTTTCTAAAAAAAAATTTTAAAAAGAAAATTAAGGGAGAGGGGGAGAAGGAAAAAGAAATAATTTTGGATTTCCTTTGTCATTCAATAAGTACTAAACTATGAGGTGTTGGGGTGGCCATATTTCTATATCTGATCTTAGCATCTCCCTTTTACCAGTTAGCTACAGCTGTGTAACAAATCACCTAAAAACATAGCGGCATAAAATAACAACCATATTTTTTTTTCTCACGTGTATTTGAGTCCTCAAGATTATCCTGGTGACCCGGGCCAGGCTCAGATGACCTTGGCTGGGCTCACTCATGCATCTGTGGTCCTCTGGTGGGTTGACTACAGACTGGCTGGTTTGGAATGCCTTCAGCTGGGATGACTCAGTTCTTCCCTACCTTTCTCTCACATTCCTCCAGCAAGCTGGCCCAGGCATGTTCTCATGGCGAAGGCAGAGGAGCAAGAGATAGAAGAGAAATACGCAAAGCCCAAGGCCTGTTCATGAAGCTGGTACATTCTTGTTCTCTTGTTTGTTTGTTTGTTTGTTTTGTTTTGGAGACAGAGTCTCACCGTGTCACCCAGGCTGGAGTGCAATGGTGTGATCTTGGCTCACTGCAACCTCTGCCTCCTGGATTCAAGCAATTCTCCTGCTTCAGCCTCCCAAGTAGCTGAGATTATAGCTGTGTGCCACCACACCTGGCTAATTTTTGTATTTTTAGTAGAGACGGGGTTTTGCCATGTTGGCCAGGCTGGTCTCCAACTCCTGACCTCAAGTGATACGCCTGCATCAGCCTCCCGAAGTGCTGGGATTACAGGCGCGAGCCACCACGCCCGGCCTGGACTTCTACTTTCTCACTCCTCTTCCCAGTCAGTCACCATTCTACCTTTTTGTGGGTCAGTCCTCTTGTTTCCATCCCCACGCCTCCACACTGGTCCAGGCCACCATCACTTCTTGCCCGGACCGACAATGACAATGACACATAAGGGGTGGAGGTGGAGGTTATGGGGTGGGGGTTGGCCCTGGGTTTCAATCCTGGTTCTGCTGTGTAGTAGCTGAGTGCCCTCAGGGGAGTGACTTTACCTCTCTGTGCCTCAGTTTCCTCCTCCATAAAGTGGGGATGATTAGCTGGGCATAGTGGTGCGTGCTTGTAGTCTTAGCTACTCAGGAGTCTGAGGCGGGAGGATCCTTTGAGCCCAGGAATTTGAGGTTGCAGTGAGCTATGATTGCGCCACTGCACTCCAGCCTGAGTGACAAAGCAAGAAACTGCCTAAAAAAAAAAAAAAAAAAAAAAAAAAAAAAAAAAAAAAAAGGCCAGGCATGATGGCTTACACCTGTATTCCAAGAGCTTTGAAAGACCCAGGTGGGGCCAGGTGCAGTGGCTCACACCTATAATCCCAGCACTTTGGGAGGCTGACATGGGTGGATCACCTGAGGTCAGGAGTTCCAGACCAGCATGACCAACATGGTGAAGCCCCGTCTCTACTAAAAATACAAAAAATTAGCCGGGCATGGTGGCAGGTGCCTGTAGTCCCAGCTACTTAGGAGGCTGATGCAGGAGGATTGCTTGAGCCCAGGAGGCTGAGGTGCAGTGAGCTATGATTGAACCACTGCACATTCCAGCCTGGGTGACAAAGTGAGACCCTGTCTGTAAAATAAAAGTAAAAATAAATATGCCAGGTGCAGTGGCTCATGCCTGTAATCCCAGCACTTTGGGGGGCTGAGATGGGTGGATCACTTGAGGTCAGGAGTTTGAGACCAGCCTGGCCCACATGGTGAAACCCTGTCTCTACTAAAATATACAAAAATTAGCCAGATGTGGTGGTGCAAACCTGTAATCCCAGCTACTCGAGAGTCTGAGGCACCAGAATCATTTGAACCTGGGAGGCAGAGGTTGCCATGAGCTGAGCCTGCACTCCAACCTGGGTGACAGAGTGACAGTGTGTCTGAAAATAAATAAATAAATAAAATAAAAAGAACAGTGATTGGCACACAGTTGTCACGCCATAAATGTATTTACTGTTTGCAATAAGGAGAGGTTTGTTCTCAGGTAACAAAACATACACTAGAGCTATAATCATTAACACGGTGTGGTGTGGGGCACAAAAACCCACAAGTAGGCCAGGCATGGTGGCTTCCGCTGTAATCCCAGCACTTTGGGAGGCCAAGGCAGGCAGATCTCTTGAGGCCAGGAGTTCGAGGCCAGCACAGCAAAAACCACATCTCTACCAAAAATACAAACATTAGCAGGTTGTGATAGTGGGTGCCTGTAGTCCCAGCTACTTGGGAGGCTAAGGCGTGAGCATCGCTTGAACCCAGGAGACAGAGGTTGCAGTAAGCTGAAATTGTGCCACTGCACTCCAGCCAGGGTGACAGAGGGAAACTCTGTCTCAAAATAAAGAAATAAAGAAATGGAAATAAAAATAATAAAGTGGGGATGAGGATAACACCTACTTGTAAGGTTGTTTCTTGAGGGGATCCAGAAAGTAACCATATCTGAAGAACTCAGGACTGTCCTGGGTTGTGTAATTGACTGGAATAAATGGTGGATGGGATGGTGTTGGGAAATTGATTCTGACTGATGGGCAGGGTTTGTGCTCAGCACATCCCTGGTCTCACACCAATCCTAGGAGTTAGTCCCATTTTTCTGACGCAGTAATTGAGGCTTAAAGAAGTTCAGTCACATGCCCAAGGCCACAGTTCCTGAAAAGCTGGGCCAAGACTTGAACCGAGATCTTTCTGATTCCTAAGTTTCTCTTTCCTATTGTAAGCACCGGCTTTCTCCCTGTTCTCCCTGCTTGCCCTCTTATTCCCCCTCCGATCTTTTCTTCCCATGTCAGCCAAAGGGATTCCAGGAAAGGGCAAAGATGATTAAGTTTTTTCCTTCCTAAGATCCTTCGGCCATGTGACTTGATGCAATGTATGATTCTGTGTTGAATCCTGGGCTGGGGAAAACATTGCTATAAAGGACTTTATTGAGACAAACAGATTTGAATTTGTGGATTAAACAATTGTATTATTGTATCAATGTTTCATTTCCTGTTTTTGATTCTTGTTCTGGATTTTTTAAAGAGCATGTCTTTGTTTTTAGTAACGTCATGCTGAAGGACTTAGGGATCAAGGGACACGACGTCTTCCACTGCCTCTCAAATGTTCAGAAAAGAAACATACAGCAGAGGTGGCCAAATGTTACTGACTTGCGAATCCAGGAAAGATCTACTTACCTTTCTTGCTAGTTTTCTGTAAGCTTGAAATTATTGCTGGTAAAAAACAAAACAACAACAAAGCAAACCTTCATTCCACTCCTAGGTAGATATCCAAGAGAAATGAAAACATATATTGACACAAAAAACCTGTAATGGGTGGGTGTGGTGGCTCACACCTGTAAGCCCAGCACTTTGGGAGGCTGAGGCTGGTCAATCAGTTGACGCCAAGAGTTTGAGACCAGCTGGCCAACATGGTGAAACCCTGTCTGTACTAAAAACACAAAAAATAAAAATTAGCCAGGTGTGGTGGCGGGCGCCTGTAATCCCAGCTACTCGTGAGGCTGAGGCAGGAGAATCACTTGAACCCAGGAGGTGGAGGTTGCAGTGAGCCGAGATTGCACCACTGCACTCCAGCCTGGGGGACAGAGCGAGACTCCGTCTCAAAATAAATATAAATAAATAAAAAAATAGGTGTTCAAACAATAACTTGTACATAAGTGTCCATAGCAACACTATTCACAACAGCCAAAACAACACTATTCGCAACAGCCAAAAGAGAGAAACGTCCATCAACAAGTGAACGGATAAGTGAAATGTGGTCTATCCATACAATGGAATGTTATTCAGCCATAAAAAGGAATGAAGTACTTACTGATACTTTTTTTTTCTTTTTTTTTTTCTTTTTGAGGTGGAATTTCCGTCTTGTTGCCCAGGCTGGAGTGTAATGGCACGATCTCGGCTCACTGCAACCTCCGCCTCCTGGGTTCAAGCAATTCTCCTGCCTCAGCCTCCCGAGTAGCTGGGATTACAGGCATGCGCCACCACACCAGGCTAATTTTGTATTTGTAGTAGAGATGGTGTTTCCCCATGTTGGTCAGACTGGTCTCGAGCTGACCTGAGGTGATCTGCCCGCCTTGGCCTCCCAAAGTGCTGGGATTACAGGCGTGAGCCACTGCGCCTGGCCAAAGTACTGCTACTTGAATGGATGAACCTTGAGAACATTATGCTAGCTGAAGGAAGCCTGTCATAAGGGACTACACACCGTATGACTATTTTTATGAAATATCCAGAACAGACAAGTCCATGGAGACAGAAAGTAGATTGATAGTTGCCCAGAGCTGGGGGACGGGAGATAGGAAGCGACTACTAATGGGCCGGCGGTTTTGTGCTGGGATACTGAGATGTTCTGAAGCTACATAGTGATGATGGTTGCACAGCACTGGGAATATATGAAAAACCATTGAATTATACATTTTAAAATGATGAATTTTGAGCCAGGTACAGTGGTGTGTGCTTGTAATCCCAGCTACTTTGGAGGCTGAGGCTGGAAGACGGCTGGAGCCCAGGAATTCAAGACCAGTCTGGGCAACATAGCAAGATCCTGTCTCTACTAAAAAAAATTAAAAATTGGCTGGGCGCAGTAGCTCACACCTGTAATCCCAGCACTTTGGGAGGCCAAGGCGGGCCAGCCTGACCAACATGGAGAAACCCCATCTCTACTAAAAATACAAAATTAGCCGAGCATGGTGGTGCATGCCTGTAATCCCAGTTACTCGGGAGGCTGAGGCAGGAGAATTGAGAACTTGGGAGCCGGAGGTTGCGGGGAGCCGAGATCATGCCATTGCACTCCAGCCTTGGCAACAAGAGCGAAACTCTGTCCCCCAAAAAATAAATAAATAAATAAGGAGTTTTATGGTAGGCAAATTATATCAGAATTTTTCTTTTTTTTTTTTTTTGAGACTGAGTCTTGCTCTGTTGCCCAGGTTGAAGTGCAGTGGTGTGATCTCAGTCACCAAAACTTCTGTCTCCTGGGTTAAAGTGATTCTCCTGCCTCAGCCTCCCAAGTAGCTGGAACTACAGGCACCCACTACCACACCCAGCTAATATTTTGTGTTTTTAGTAGAGATGGGGCTTCACTATGTTGGCCAGGCTGGTCTCAAACTCCTGACCTCAGGTGATCCTCCCTCCTCGGCCTCCCAAATTGCTGGGATTACAAGCATGAGCTACCGCACATGGCCGAATTATGTAACAATTAAAAAAAACAGCAAACACTTTAATGACTGTAGATTACCTCTGGGGTCAAACCCCAAATCCCTGGTGTACCTGCAAGTCTGCCCTGTCCCTCAGACCATCTCAGCCAAACTGCTGACTTTCTAGCCACCTGCCTTTCTTCTTTCCCCAGTGCTAGGCCTTTGCATCTCCTCTTCCCTTCCACCCTCATCTGACAACTCTATTCATCTCACAAGTCTTAGCTGACTGGCCAGGAGCGGAGGCTCACACCTGTAATTCCAACACTTCAGGAGGCCAAGACCAGAGGGTTGCTTGAGCCCAGGAGTTCAAGACCAGCCTGGGCAACATGGTGAAACCCCATCTCTACAAAACATACAAAAAACTTAGCCAGGTATGGTGGCACGCATCTGTAGTCCCAGTTATTCGGGAGGCTGAAGTGGGAAGATCACCTAAGCCCAGGAAGTCAAGGCTGCAGTGAGCCATGATCATACCACTACACTCCAGCCTGGGCGACAGACTGGGACTCTGTCTCAAAATTAAAATTAAAATTAGGCCTGGTGTGATGGCTCATGTCTGTAATCTCAGCACTTTGGGAGGCCAAAGTGGTCAGTTCACTTGAGGTCAGGAGTTCAAGACCAGCCTGGCCAACATGGTCTCTACTAAAGATACAAAAATTAGCTGGGCGTTGTGGCAGGCACCTGTAATCCCAGCTACTCGGGAGGCTGAGGCAGGAGAATGGTGTGAACCCGAGAGGTGGAGTTTGCAGTGAGCCGAGATAGCGCCACTGCACTCCAGCCTGGGCAACAGAGCGAGACTCCGTCTCAAAAAAAAAAAAAAAAAAAAAAAATTAAACAACCTGGAGCTTGAGATCAGCACTGGAAGTAGGGAACAGGCTTGGCTCAGCGGCTTACACCTGTAATCCCATCCCAGCACTTTGGGAGGCCAAGGGGGACGGATCATTTGAGCTTCAGAGTTCAAGACCAGCTTGGCCAAAATGGTGAAACTGTCTCTACTAAAAATACAAAAAATTAGCCAGGTGTGGTGGTGGGTGCCTGTAATCCCAGCTACTTGGGAGGGAGGCTGAGGCGTGAGAATCACTTGAACTCCGGAGGCGGAGGTTGCAGTGAGCAGAAATCACACCACTGCACTCCATCCTGGGTGACACAGGGAGACTCCATCTCAAAAAAAAAAAAAAAAAAAAAGAGCTCAGTAGCTCAGGCCTATAATCCCAGCACTTTGGGAGACCAAGGCGGGCAGATGACCTGAGGTCAAGAGTTCCAGACCAGCCTGGCCAACATGGCGAAACCCCATCTCTACTAAAAATACAAAAATGACTTGGTCGTGGTGGCGGGCGCCTGTAATCCCAGCTACCTGGGAGACTGAGGCAGAAGAATCGCTTGAACCCGGGAGGCAGAGGTTGCAGTGAGCCGAGATTGTGCCATAGCACTCCAGCCTGGGGAACTCTTTTGAGACAGAGCGAGACTCTGTCTCAAAAAAAAAGAAGTGGGGTGCAATCTTGTGGGACTCAGCCTTCAACCTGTGGGATCTGATGCTGTCTCCAGGTAAATAGTGTCAGAAGTGAATTGAATTAGAGGACAGGCTGGTGTCGCCTGGGGGGAGAAGATCCCCCTCATATCTAGTGACAGAGCGTGTTGTGAGAGTGTCGTGGGACAAACTGTTTGTGTATTCCTCTATTCTCAGAATTCCCTGCACTGTCTTTTCCTAACAATTCCTCTTTATCCTCCTCCTCCTCCAGGAAGCCTTCCCAAACCCCAGGCTGGGTCAGGTGCCTGCTCTGAGCTCCCACATCCCCAGGACTCACTCCCCCTATCCACTTTAGGGAGAAGTCTGTAACCTCCACAGACCTGAGAGTTCCACGAGGTAGACCCCAGGGTCTCCCAGTAACCGCCACAGAGCAGATACTGACAAACACTCATTGCATTGACCTAACCTCACTCCACCACCATCTCGCCAGACCTCTCGGTTCTTGCCTTCCACCAGCCCCTCACCAACCATTTTTGGCTCTTCTCCTTGCCTATGCTGCTGTCATATGTATGATATTTTATTTTACTTAATTTAATTTATTTATTTAAGGTGGAGTCTTACTCTGTCACCTAGGCTGGAATGCAGTGGGGCCATCTTGGCTCACTGCAACCTTCGCCTCCCAGGTTCAAGCGATTCTCCTGCCTCAGCCTCCCCAATAGCTGACACTACAGGCGCACACCACCACGCCCAGCTAATTTCTCTCTCTCTTTTTTTTTTTTTTTTTGTTGTTGTTGAGACGGAGTCTTGCTCTGTTGCCCACACTGGAGTGCAGTGGTGTGATCTCGGCTCACTGCAAGCTCCACCTCCCAGGTTCACGCCATTCTCCTGCCTCAGCCTCCCAAGTAGCTGGGACTACAGGAGCCTGCCACCACGCCCGGCTAATTTTGTTTTATATTTTTAGTAGAGACGGGGTTTCACTGTGTTAGCAAGTATGGTCTCGATCTCCTGACCTCGTGATCCGCCCACCTCAGCCTCCCAAAGTGCTGGGATTATAGGTGTGAGCCACCGTGCCTGGTCTGTATTATTTTTTATTTTTATTTATTTAATTATTATTATTTGTTTTTGAGATGAAGTTTCACTCTTGTTACCCAGGCTGGGGTGCAATGGTGTGATCTTGGCTCACCACAACCTTCGCCTCCCAGGTTCAAGCAATTCTCCTGCCTCAGCCTTCCAAGTAGCTGGGATTACAGGGATGCACCACTACGATCGGCTAATTTTGTATTTTTAGTAGAGATGGGGTTTCATCATGTGGGTCAGGGTGGTATCCAACTCCTGACTTCAGGTGATCCACCCGCCTCGGCCTCCCAAAGTGCTGGGATTACAGGTGTGAGCCATCACACCAAGCCTTATTCCCCCCGCCGAGACAGAGTCTTGCTCTGTTGCCCAGGCTAGAGTGCAGTGGCAACATCTCGACTCACTGCAAACTCCACCTCCCGGGTTCAAGCAATTCTCCTGCCTCAGCCTCCCGAGGAGCTGGGATTACAGGCATGTGCTACCAGGCCCAGCTAATTTTTGTATTTTTAGTAGAGATGGGGTTTCACCATGTTGGCCAGGCTGGTCTCGAACTCCTGACCCCGTGATCTGCCTGCCTCTGCCATCCAAAGTGCTGGGATAACAGGCGTGAGCTACTGAGCCCAACCAATTTTTAAAAATCATATATACTCAACACGTTTGCTTTTAAAAAACCCTTAAGCATTTTTTAAAATTCAATTTTATTTTATTTCAGATGGAGTCTTGCTGTTGTTGGCCTGGGCTGGAGTGCAATGGTGCGATCTCAGCTCACTGCAACCTCTGCCTCCTGGGTTCCAGCAATTCTCCTGCCTCACCCTCCCGAGTAGCTGAGATTACAGGCGCCTGCCACCACACCCGGCTAATTTTTGTATTTTTAGTAGAGACAGGGTTTCACCATGTTTGCCAGGCTGGTCTTGAACTCCTGACCTCAGGCGATCCACTCACCTTGGCCTCCCAAAGGGCTGGGATTCCAACTATGAGCCACCGAGCCCGGCCTATTTTTTCCTCTTTTGATCGTGATGATTCTAGTGGGTGTGAGGTTGTATCTCATTGTGGTTTTGACTTCCATTTCCCTAATACTGATGACTGAGCATCCTTTCCTGTGTTTCTTGGCCATTTCCTCACTACCTTTTGCAAGCTGACCTCAGCCCTCACCACCTCACTGAACCATCATTTCCACCTTCACCAGTCCAGTGGTTTATCTTAATTTCCCTTCTTTTCTCTCTCAGCAACTTTGGACACTTCCTCCCTCGCCAGCCATTCTTGGTCTTCGTCTTCCTTTTCTGGAGAGAAATGTAAGAACTTAGGCCAGTTAGTTAACTTCTCTGTGCCTCGGTTCTTCATCTGTGAAATGAAGATGACAACAGCTCCTACTTCAAGGTTGCTGTGAAGATTCCATCAGCTAATGTATGTAAAGGGCTTAGAAGTGTTGGGAGGCCTTGGGCAGGCGCGGTGGCTCACGCCTGTAATTCCAGCACTTTGGGAGGCCGAGGTGGGTGGATCACGAGGTCAGGAATTCAAGACCAGCCTGGACAAGATGGTGAAACCCCGTCTCTACTAAAAATACAAAAAATTAGCCGGGCGTGGTGGCGGGCGCCTGTAATCCCAGCTACTCGGGAGGCTGAGGCAGAGAATTGCTTGAACCTGGGAGGTGCAGGTTGCAGTGATCGAAGATCGTGCCACTGCACTCCAGCCTTGGCAACAGACCAAGACTCCGTCTCAAAAAAAAAGAAGTGTTGGAAGGCCCAGGCAGGCGCATCATTGGAGCCCAGGAGTTTGAGTCCAGTCTGGGCAACATGGTGAAACCCTGTCTCTACAAAAAATACAAAAATTAGTCAGGTGTGGTGGTGTGTGCCTTTATTCTCAGCTAGCCAGGAGGCTGAGGTAGGAGGATTGCTTGAGGCCAAGGGGTTGAGGCTGCAGCGAACTATGATTGCCTGTAGTCCCAGATACTCGGGAGACTGAGGCAGGAGAATTGATGGAACCTGGGAGGTGGAGGTTGCAGTGAGCTGAGATCACGCCACTGCACTCCAGCCTGGGTGACAGACGGAGACTCTGTCTCAAAAAAATAAATAAATAGGCCAGGCGTGGTGGCTCATGCCTGTAATGCCAGCACTTTAGGAGGCTGAAGCGGGGAGATCACAAGGTCAGAAGATCGAGACCATCCTGGCCAACATGGTGAAACCCTGTCTCTACCGAAAATACAAAAATTAGCTGGGTGTGGTGGTGCATGCCTGTAGTCCCAGCTACTCTGGAAGCTGAGGCAGGAGAATTGCTTGAACCCAGGAGGCGGAGGTTGCAGTGAGCCAAGATTGCGTCACTGCACTCCAGCATGGCGACAGTGAGACTCTGTCTCAAAATAATAAAAATAAATAAATAAATATAATTTTAGGAAAAGTCACCGGAAATTCAAAATAAAAACAAACTCCGTTGCAGAAATCGGATGTCAAAATTGTTCACTTTCATTCAGAATCTGCGGGTTGGCCAGGCGCAGTGGCTCATGCCTGTAATCCCAGCACTTTGGGAGGCTAAGGCGGGCGGATCATGAGGTCAGGAGATAGAGACCATCCTGGCTAGCACAGTGAAACCCTGTCTCTACTAAAAATACAAAAAATTAGCCAGGTGTGGTGATGGGCGCCTGTAGTCCCAGCTACTCCGGAGGCTGAGGCAGGAGAATGGCGTGAACCCGGGAGGCAGAGCTTGCAGTGAGCCGAGATCGTGCCACTGCACTCCAGCCTGGGCCACAGAGCGAGACTGTCTCAAAAAAAAAAAAAAAAAAAAAATCTGCGGGCTGAAGCCAGGTGCGGTGGCTCATGCCTGTAATCCCAGCACTTTGGGAGGCTGAGGTGGGTGGATAACAAGTTCAAGAGATCAAGACCATCCTGGCCAACATGGTGAAACCCCGTCTCTACTAAAAATACAAAAATTAGCTGGGTGTGGTGGCACACACCTGTACTCCCAGCTACTTGGGAGGCTGAGGCAGAAGAATAACTTGAAACCAGGAGGCGGAGGTTGCAGTGAGCTGAGATCACACCACAGCACTCCAGCCTGGCGACAGAGCAAGACTCTGTCTCAAAAAAAAAAAAAAAAAAAAAAAAAAGAATAAACAGAATCTGCTTAAGATTCTTATATCTTTAGCTTTTAAAACAATACATCTAAAGACAGAAAACGTTTACATGGCACAGTGTAATGTGGTGATTAAGAGTATGAATTTTGGAGCAGGTGCAGTGGCTCACATCTGTAATCCCAGCACTTTGGGAGGCCCAGGCAGGAGGATCTCTTGAGCCCATGTGTTCGAGACCAGCCTGGGAAACAGGACAAGACCTCATCTCTACAGAAAAATAAAAATAGATTAGCCAAGTATGGTGGTGGCACCTGTGGTCCCAGACACTGTGGAGACTGAGGTTGGAGGATCACTTGGACCCAGGAAGTCAAGTGGTGAACACGTTGTTGCACTCCAGTCAGCGAGATCCCGGCTCGAAAAAAAAAAGTATAAATTTTGGAACAGGGCTGCAAATCCCTGTGCCCCCTGACTCTGACAATTTTGCAACTTCTCTATGACTCAGTTTCCATATCAACAGGAGGTGATATTAGCATATCCTACCTGCTAGGATTGTTGGAGGCATTCAATGAGAGCATCCAAGTACAGAAAGAAGCTCGGTTAAGCATTACTTATAACTACATTGTAAATCCCCCGCTAGCCATGGGTGACTTTTATAGCCATCTGAACAATGTTTCACAAACCCTGTAGTAAAAAGGGGATGATCCGCCTGTCTCGGCCCCCCAAAGTGCAGGATTACAGGCGTGAGCCACCGCACCCAGCCGAGATCTGTTAACAGACTCCAAATCTCGACTTAGTCTCATTGCTGCAAGCAGTCTACTCATTCTCTCCTCCCGATCTTCGGGAACAGAGTAATAATAAAAATCAAAACCCAGCCAGCTCTTCCTCTGTCAGTGGTGTTGACCAGCAGAGGCCGCTTCCCTTCTTAAAGGGGCCTTTCCTAGTTTCGACTTTCTCTTCTCTTTCCTAAGATGGCCTGGTGCGTTTCTCCTGTCACCCTCCCCCAAGCATAGCCAAGGAAGCGGCCCCTCCCACGTAGTTGGAATGTTAAATATCTCAGTGATGACTACAAGGCTTAAAGCAACAAATAAATAAAGCCACTCTCTTGAGTCAGAATATTTTATTTGGTGGTGCATGAGTAACAATACCCGATAAATGAAGACACATTCTTAGCGTGTTCTCTATCCCCCAAACGCTGCGGGGTGCAGGGGCTGCGGGGGCTGCAGGTGGGAGGTCCACAGCCTCTAGGGCAGGAGCTCTAGGGCAAGAGCAGGAGCAAAGGGACATGTGGATGAAAACGGGAAATTCTCAGAATTTGTGTATTTATTGGATTTTTGGTGTGTATTTCTTTGAATGTTTTTGTGTATTTGATTTTTTTGTGTGTGCACGTATTTGAATATTTTGTGTGTATTTTTTTGAATAGGTGACACTAGGCTCAAACTTTACAAAGGTAGAAAAAGACCTAACATCCACCCACCCCTGTTTCCCCACGGAATACTGCTGTGACCAGTTTGCTTTTTTTTTTTTTTTTTCCCTAGACAAAGTCTCACTCTGTCACCCAGGCTGGAGTGCAGTAGCGGCTCACCGCAACCTCCGCCTCCCAGGATCAAGCGATTCTCCTTGTTCAGCCTCCCGAGTAGCTGGGATTACAGGCGCGCGCCACCATGCCCGGCTAATTTTTTGTATTTTTAGTAGAAGTGGGGTTTTGCCATGTTGGCCAGTCTGGTCTCGAACTCCTGACCTCATGTGATCCGCCCGCCTCGGCCTCCCAAAGAGCTGGGATTACAGGCGTAAGCCACCGCGCCCTGCCGTAGTTTGCTTCTGCTTTTCAAGATATTCTGTGTATTTAACAAGCAAAAGCTTGTATTTTTTCATCTCCACCTTTTACATTTTTATACCTTTTTTTTCCTCCTCTCCTACCTTGTCAGGCTACATAGCTCATACCGTGTCAGTTCAAGTATCCCTTCCTCGTTTTACGGTGACTCCGCATCCCATTGCGGGCCGCACCACTGCTTATCTGAGTCCCCCATCGATGGACAACTAGGTTGTTTCTGGTCTTTTTTTTTTTTTTCCACAAATTTTTACGAGAACAACAAAAAAAACAATGCTACTCAACCTCACCCCTTGGTTAGTGTTTGTCAAAAAACCGACAGGCAGAAGCCCCAACCTGCGCCCCCCAACGCCCGACTCTCCGCATCCGCCGAGGGTACCCCAGCTCCAGCGATCGCGGTGCTCACGGGCCGCGCGTCCAGGGCTGGCCCTGCCTCGCAGAAGCTGTCAGGCGGCGGCAGTGGCCCGCTGTAGCCCCGCCCCGTGGCCCGCCCGCAGTAGGCCCGATTCAAATCTGGCCAATGATAGTGTGTAAACAAACCCAGGCCCCGCCTCCCGACGAATAATCCCCAGACCGGCGAGAGGCCCATTTAACCCGATGGTGGGTTGGGGTTGGGACGGTGATGGAGTCGTGGCTCCGCCCCCAGACCTGGGCCAATAGGCGGCTGGGCTCCGCCCCCGGCACTTGCCGCGCTGAGGACCCGAGGCAGGGCTGGGCGCGCAGTTGCCTGATTCTGCGGCGGCTCGCAGTCTGGGCGCTCCGGGCGCTCGGCGCCGGCGGGCAGGGCCAGGAGCTGGGGCGGCGCACTCCGCGGTCCCAGCCGCATTTGAGGGGAGCGGTCAGAGGGCGGAGATCGCCCCGGCATCAATGCCCTCTCATCCCCCACTTTATTTCCACCGCCTAGCTGCTAAAATCCGGACCCGGAAACGTCTCCAATGGAAACTTGTTCCCCTCGCCCCTATTTAACAGAACCTGGAGGGAACGCAGGGGTGTTTTTGGATTGGGCAAGGCTTTTCATTTCTTTCCCCTGGTTCTTAAAGTGTTACATGCATACGGGAAAATGCACGTATCTTGTGCGCCGCTCTACAGAAAACTAAAACTCCATGTGGCACCAGCAGCCTCCCAGGTCGAGAAACAACTTGGGTTGGAGAAATTTTCTTTTCGTTTCTTTTCTTTTCTTTTTTTTTTTTTTTTGAGACGGAGTTTCGCTCTTGTCGCCCAAGCTGGAGTGCAATGGCGCGATCTCGGCTCACCCACAACCTCCGCCTCCCGGGTTCAAGCGATTCTCCTGTCTCAGCCTCCCGAGTAGCTGAGATTACAGGCATGCGCCACCACACCTTGCTAATTTTTGTATTTCTAGTAGAGACGGGGTTTCTCCATGTTGGTCAGGCTGGTCTCGAACTCCCGACCTCAGGTGATCGGCCCGCCTTGGCCTCCCAAAGTGCTGGGATTACAGACGTGAGCTACCGCGCCTGGCCTGAACATTTTCATAATAAAATGTTTGGGGACAGGGGCAGATTTGGGTGCCTGACAATACACTCCCATTGAAGAGATGAGAAAATGGAGGAGCTGGAGAAGCGACTTGCCCTAGGTTCATCTGGTGACTCAGCCACAGAACACCTGGGTGTACTGATTTAGTCCCCACCCTGCCTGGCTGGCCTTGGGACAAGTCGCTGAACCTGTCTGGGTCTGACTGCCTAACTCAGTGCTTAACCTAGGACTCATAACTTGCACCTGATTCTCAAATAGAAGGGGCGTGTCACTCCCGAAGGACAGCAGGTCTCTTTCGATCTGGGCCCATATTGATCCCCAACACTGGTCTTTGGTCATCCCTTTGGCTGCCTCTGACCTTCCCCACTGCTTCTAGAGCAGTGTGGACCACACTCACTCATTAACTCTGAAACTCGGACAGGCTTTCCAGGATGCCAGGGGACAGACAGGACAGAGCAGAAAAAACAGACGTTTGCTCTCCCAGGGCAGGGATTGCCAGGGAATCAATGCCCTTTGATCCACCCCCTTAGTTCCACTGCCTGGTAGCTAAAACCCAGATGCTGTACCAAGGGATCGTGTAAAGAATTTCATTTGAGAATCATATGCAAGTTATGAGTCCCCCATTAAGAACTGAGTTGGTGTCTGTAATCCCACCACTTTGGGAGGCCAAGATGGGGGGATCACTTGAGGCCAAGAGTTCGAGACCAGCCTGGCCAATATGATGAAACCCTGTCTCTACTAAAAATACAAAAACTAGCTGGGCATGGTGGCGGGTGCCTGTAATCCCAGCTGCTTGGAATCGCTTCAACCCTTGGAGGCGCGCGTTGCAGTGAGCTGAGATTGCGCTACTGCACTCCAGCTTGTGTGACTGTCAAGAAAGAAAGAAAGAGAAAGAAAGATAGAGAAAGAGAAAGGAAGGAAGGAAGGAAGGGTGAGGTGGCTCATGCCTATAATCCCAGAACTTTGGGAGGCCAAGGCGGGCAGATGACAAGGTCAGGAGTTCAACACCAGCCTGACCAATATGGTGAAAACCCATCTCTACTAAAAATACAAAAAATTAGCTGGGCGTGGTGGTATGCACGCATCTGTAGTCCCAGCTACTTGGGAGGCTGAGGCAGGAGAATTGCTTGAACCTGGGAGATGGAGGTTGCAGTGAGTCAAGATTGAGCCACTGCACTCCATCCTGGGCGACAGAGCGAGACTCCATCTAAAAAAAGAAAGAAAGAACGAGAGAGAGAGAGAGAGAAAGGGCTGGGCATGGTGGCTCACGCTTGTAATCCCAGGACTTTGGGAGGCTGAAGGCAGGTGGATCACTTGAGGTCAGGAGTTCAAAACCAGCCTGACCAACATGGTGAAACTCCGTCTGTACTGAAAAAAATAAGAATAAACATTTGCTGGGCATGGTGGTGCACACCTATAATCCCAGCTACTTGGGAGGCTGAGGCAGGAGAATTGCTTGAACCTGGGAGGCAGAGGTTGCAGTGAGCCGAGATCGCGCCATTGCACTCCAGCCTGGGCAACAAGAGTGAAACTCCATCTCTGAAAAAAAGAAGAGAGGATAGAGAGAGAAGGGAAGGAAGGAGGAAAGAGAGAAAGAAAAAGGAGAGAAAAAGAGAAAGAAAGAAAGAGAAGAAAAGAAAAGAAAAAAGAAAAAGAAAGAAGTAACTGAGTTGAGCAGTCAGACCCAGACAGGTTCAGCGACTTGTCCCAGGGTCACTCAGGCAGGGTGGGGACTAATGGCTATCAGCCATGGCTAGGCATGGGGCTGGCCTCTTTTTATCTTTTTTTGAGACGGAGTTTCGCTCTCATTGCCCAGGCTGGAGTGCTATGGCGCGATCTCGGCTCACTGCAACCTCCGGCTTCCGGATTCAAACAATTCTCTGTCCTCAGCCTCCTGAGTAGCTGGGATTAGAGGCATGTGCCACGATGCCCAGCTAATTTTGTATTTTTGGTAGAGACGGGGTTTCTCCATGTTGGTCAGGCTGGTCTCAAACTCCCGACTTCGGGTGGTCCACCTGCCTCAGCGTCCCAAAGCGTTGGGATTACAGGCGTGAGACACCGTGCCTGGCCTGAGTTTTTTTGGTTTTTTGAGACGGAATCTCCCTCTGTCACCCAGGCTAGAGTGCAGTGGCGCGATCTCAGCTCACTGCAACCTCCCTCTTTCGGGTTCAAGCGATTCTCCTCCCTCAGCCTTCCAAGTAGCTGGTACTACAGGTGCGCACCACCACGCCCAGCTAATTTTTTCTATTTTTGTAGAGATGGGGTTTCACCGTGTTGCCCAGGCTGGTCTCGAACTCCTGAGCTCTGGCAATCTGCCCACCTCAGCCTCCCAAAGTGCTAGGGTTACGGGCGTGAGCCACTGCACGGGGACAGGGCTGGCTTCTTGTTGGTGTCCTCTGCACCCTACCAGAGCCATTCCAAGTGGCATGGCCCCAAGACCATCTCCCTAAGAGGTCAGGTGTGTGTATGAGGTGGGTGGATGTTGTTAATATCTATTCAGCAAACTTTTATTGAGCATTTACTAAGCGCCAAGCACTGTTTTAGGGGCAGTGGATATTCTACAATGTACCAAAGGAACCTGGGAACTGCCAAAAAGGGCATGACCAAGGGAGGTAAACTGAGGCCCGCAAACCGAGGCTAATTAAGCGACTTATTTGCTTACTTGCTTGTTGGCTGTGTTGCCTAATAGATTGTGAGTTGTGTGGGAGGCAAATAGACTGTGAGTTGTGTGGGAGGCAAATAGATTGTGAGTTGTGTGGGAGGCAGGAACCCGGGTGGTGTTGGTCACCACAGGATCCTTGACACACTAGATACTAAAAAAATATGAATGAATAAACTCTGACGAAGTCTCCAGTGAGTCCCCTAGTTCTGAGTCCCCCGGGGCTGGCAGCTATGACAGAAACGCAAGTGCTACACTTCAGGTCCCAGTGTACAGTGAAGGCTTCAGATGAGGGCTGCGTCTCACTTAGCGGGTGCGTGACTGGGCAAAACACTTCCCTTCTCGGAGCCAATTGAGTTTTCTACACTGTATGATGGGGGTAACTAAAGGTCTCTCCCCTGTGGGCAGTTCTCATCAGAAACTCTGTTCACCACCCAGTTAACACTCTAAAAGTGTAGCTCCATCAGTGGCTGTGGAAGTGCAGAGTTAGGAAGACTCAGACTATACAAACATAAAGTAAAAAAAGTGTATACTGCTGCTTCTCAGAGGGTCCACACACCTCCAGTGGGTGGTGGATGATCACTGCTTGTTTTCGTTTTTTTGCTTGCTTGTTTGTTTTGTTTTTGAGATGGAGACTCACTCTTGTTGCCCAGGCTGGAGTGCAATGGCGTGATCTTGGCTCACTGCAACCTCCGCCTCCCACGTTCAAGCGATTCTCCTGCCTCAGCCTCCCCAGTAGCTGGGATTACAGGCGTCTTCTACCACGCCCGACTACTTTTTGTATTTTTGTAGAGACGGGGGGTTTCACCATGTTGGCCAGGCTGGTCTCGAACTCCTGACTTCAGGTGATCCACCTGCCTTGGCCTCCCAAAGTGCTGGGATTACAGGCGTGAGCCACCGCGCCCGGCCTTGTTTTTGTTTTTGTTTGAGACGGAGTCTCACTCTCGCCCAGGCTGGAGTGCAGTGGCGTGATCCCGGCTCACTGCAACCTCCCCCCGCCGGGTTCAAGCAATTCTCCTGCCTCAGCCTCCAGAGTAGCTGGGATTATAGGTGTGCGCCACCATGCCTGGCTAATTTCTTTTGTGTTATTATTATTATTTTTTTGAGACAGAGTCTTGGGCTGTTGCCAGGCAGGAGTGCAGTGGCGCAATCTGAGCTCACTGCAACCACCACCTCCCGGGTTCAAGTGATTCTCCTGCCTCAGCCTCCTGAGTAGCTGGGAACACAGGCACATGCCACCACGCCTGGTTAATTTTTGTATTTTTAGTAGAGACGGGGTTTCACCATGTTGGCCGGGCTGGTCTCGAACTCCTGACTTCAGGTGATCCACCTGCCTCGGCCTCCCAAAATGCTGGGATTACAGGCATGAGCCACCGTGCCCGGCCTGTTTGTTTGTTTGTTTGTTTTGAGACAGACTCTTGCTCTGTTGCCCAGGCTGGAGTGCAGTGGCGCAATCTTGGCTCACTGCAGCCTCGACCTCTGGTGTTCAAGCAATTCTCGTGCCTCAGCATACGCCACCATGCTGGGCTAATTTTTGTATTTTTAATACATTAGATTTTGTAATTTTTGTATTTTCGCTGCGTTGAACAAGATGCTCTGGAACCCCTCACCTCAAGTGATCTGCCTGCCTTGGCCTCCCAAAGTGCTGGGATTATGGGTGTGAGCCCCTACACACCTGGGCCATGGAGGCTTTTCTTTTCTTTTATTGCATGATGCCTAGGTTTGGAGTACGAATGAGCCCGTCACCCAGATACTGAGCATAGTACCTGAAAGTTAGTTTTGTTTTGTCTTTTTTTTTTTTTTTTTTTGAGACAGAGTCTCACTCTGTCGCCAGGCTGGAGTGCAATGGCATGGTCTCGGCTCACTGCAACCTCTGTGTCCCGGGTTCAAGCGATTCTCCCACTTCAGCCTCCCAAGTAGCTGGGACTACAGGCATGTGCCACCATGCCTGGCTAAGTTTTGTATTTTTAGTAGAGACAGGGTTTCACTATGTTGGCGAGGCTGGTCTTGAACTCCTGATCTCGTGTTCCTCCTGCCTCGGCCTCCCAAAGGGCTGGGATTACAGGCATGAACCACCATGCCTGCCCCCGAAAGTTAGTTTTTCAACATTTGTCTCCCATCCTTACCTCCCCACTCTGGTAGTCCCCAGTGTTTATCCGTCCCATCTTCATGTCCATGCATACCCAATGTTTAGCTCCCACTTATAAGTGAGAAGATGAGGTATTTGGTTATCTGTTCCTGTGTCAATTTGCTTAGGATAATGACCTCCAGCTGCATCTGTGTTGCTGCAAAGGACATTATTTCATTATTTATTTATTTATTTATTTATTTTTGAGACAGAGTCTTGCTCTGTTGCCCAGCCTGGAGTGCAATGGCGCTATCTCGGCTCACTGCAACCTGCGCCTCCCAGGCTCAAGTAATTCCCCTGCCTCAGCCTCCCGAGTAGCTGGGACTACAGGTGCCCGCCACCATACCCAGATAATTTTTGTATTTTCAGTAGAGATGGGGTTTCCTTTTGCTGGCCAGGCTGGTCTCGAACTCCTGACCTCAAGTGATCCACCTGCCTCGGCCTCCCAAAGTGCTGGAATTACAGGTGTGAGCCACCGCACCAGGCTTCATTCTTTTTTATGACTGCATAGTATTCCATGGTGTACATTTATCACATTTTCTTTATCCAATCCACTGTTGATGGGCACCTGAGTTGATTCCATGTCTTTGCTATTGTAAATAGTGTTGCGGTGAACACCACTGTATTAAGTTATAGATCTATCATGCTTTTATGTTTGGGACATTGCATAAGGTATTCACTTGTGGAACTGATAACTTCCTTTTTACTTACTAATGATAACGGCCAGCATTTATATGGCACTTCCTCTCAGGTGCAGCTCTCCCTAGCTCATTCTTCCTCATGACCCTATGAAATGAGGCCTATTATTATCAGTATGTTAAAGATGAGGACACACAGAGGTGAGGTAATTTGTCCACTGTCACACAGCAAGAAAGTGGCAAAGGCAGGATATGAACCAGGGGCTGACTGGTTTCAGTCAGGGCCCTTACCCTCTGTGGTCTCTCACAGTTAATTTCTTCTTCTTCTTCTTTTTTTTTTTTTTTTGAGACAGGGTCTTGCTGTCTCCCAGACTGGAGTGCAGTGGCATGACTATGGGGAACTACAACCTCGACTTCCTGGACTCAAGCGATCCTCCTGCCTCAGCCTCCCAAGTAGCTGGGAATACAAGCACACACCACCATGCTGGGCTAATTTTTGTTTGGACAGGGTCTCGCTATGTTGCCCAGGCTGGATAAATTATTATTATTATTATTATTTTTGAGACAGAGTTTCCCTCTTGTCGCCCAGGCTGGAGTGCAATGGTGTGACCTCGGCTCACTGCAACCTCTGCCTTCTGGGTTCAAGCGATTCTCCTGCCTCAGCCTCTCAAGCAGCTGGGATTAGAGGCGTGCACCACCACACCCAGCTAAGTTTTGTATTATTAGTAGAGAAGGGGTTTCACCATGTTGGCCAGGCTGGTCTCGAACTCCTGACCTCAGGTGATCTACCCTCCTCGGCCTCCCAAAGTGTTGGGATTACAGGTGTGAGCCACCGCGCCTGGCCGATAAATTATATAAAAAAAATACGTTGAAGTAAATATTATGGGTAGTACCGCCAAGATACTAGAACACATGTTAAGGCTTAAAAAAACAGAGGCCGGGCACTTTGGGAGGCCGAGAATAGCTTGAACCCAGGGGACGGAGGTTGCGGTGAGCCTAGATCGTGCCACTGCACTCCAGCCTGGGCGAAAGAGCGAAACTCCGTCTCAAAACAAAACAAAATATAACACAACAACAAAATCACAATCTGTCTCGATTACTCATTTATTCAACCCGCATTCACCTGCCGTGTGCACGAGCTTTTCTAGGGCACTGGGGAGGCAGAAGGGACTAAAACAAAGTATAAATCTCCCTGTGCTGCAAGCCTCGGGAGGGCAGGGCCGGGGGCTCTGTGTCCCCACTGGGCCCCCAGCACTGCGCAGCGCACACAGTGGGCGCTCACCAAGCGCTCGCTAAGGGCAACGCGTGAATCCGTGTCCCGCCAGCAGGGCGTTTACGGCCTGGTGGGGCGGAAACGGACCCGACACCACCGCGGCGTCCTGGGGCTTCTGGGAATCCCATCAGCGCGGCCAGAGCGGCCGGGGACAGGCTCCGAGGCAGGCCCGGCGCCGCCGTGGCTCGACGGAGACCAGCTAGGGTGAGTGATCGAGCCACGCCTGGGGTCCCGGCCTGTCACCCCGAAGTCCCCGCCGCCTTCCACCCTGTCAGGCTCCAACTCCGGGCTCCGGCGCGGTCCCACCTCCGGGAGGAACTCCCCTCCATCCCCTCCATTTCCTTCATCCTCGACTCCCGCTATCTTTTCGAACCTGCGGCGCTCCCCCTGGACGCGTCCTCCCGCCGGACGACCGTCCTCCGCCTGGGGGGACGCGCCCAGGACGCACGGCGCCCCCTCCCCAGCCGGACCGGCGGTCTGGGAGCGCGGATCCCTTCAGCTCCCCCGCGCCCCAGCACCCGGATCACGGCTCGAGGCAGTCGACAAACTACACCCGAGCTCGAGCAGGCGCGCCCCTGAACCCCCGGGACTGGGGCTGGGGGCGGGGGCGGCGCCGGCGCGGAGGGCCCAGTCCCCGGACGTCCGCAGCCTCCCATTGGCTCCAGGGCCCGCCGCTCGGCCTGGCGGGGCCGGGGCTGGTCCGCCCGGACGCGGGGCGGGGATTCCTGAAGCCCCTCCTCCGGCGAGGGCGGAGGGAAGAGGAGGAGGAGGAGGAGGAAGAGGAGGGGGGGCGGAACACAAAACCTGAGAGGTTTTTTTTTTTTTTTCCGTTTGCATTTAATTAAAAAAAAAATTTTTTTTTTTTTGCATACCCGAGGGGCGCTCCCCGGAACGGGCGCGGGCCCGGGGCGCGCGGGCCTGGGCGCGGGGCGGCGGCAGGGGCCCGGCAGCGGCTGTCGAGCGGCCGCCATGCGATCAGGCAGTGCGCTGACCGGCCCGGCCGGCCGGCCCCTTCTGGGTCCTCCCTTTGCAGCCCGTGCGGGGCCGTCTCGGAGACCCCGCGCCGACGGCTGCTCAAACATCAGGGTGAGTTTCTCACAATGTAGCAATTTCTCTTTAAATCTCTTAACTCTCTCTACCTGCGAGTCGGGGCTGTGACAGGGCGCAAAAGCGAGGGGGGAGTGGGGGTTGGCGGCGAGGGTGTGTGTGGGGGGAGCCGGAGCCGGGGCCGAACCCACCCCCGCGACACTCACACACTCAGCCCCCCAGCCGGGGCGCAGCGCCCGCTGCCTCCTTTTTTTTTTTTTTTTTTTTTTTTCTGCTCGGCGCCCACCGCCACCGGCACCCCCAGCCCCGCGTCTCTTCCACCACCGCCGCCGCCCCGATCCTACGGGGACCCCCCCCAACCGGCTTCCCTGCCCAGACCCGGCGCCCAGTGCCTCCCCGGCCCTCCCGCCGGCTGCCGGGGATACAATGGAGCGGCGGAGAGAGGAGACCTAACGTTCCACGGGGGGAGGGGCGCGGAGACCCCTTCCCCGGCCCGGCCCCCTCCCCTCGCCCCGCTCCCCGCCTTTCGGGGAAGGCGAAGGCCACCGGGCAGCGGGCGGTGATCTCCCGGCCGGAGGCGGAGAGCCTGCATCTCCCCGCCTCGCTCGGCCCCTGCGCCCCCTCCCCAAATCCCTCCCGTGGGTGTCGCGGACAGTGGGGGGCCCTGGAAAGCTGGGGAGGGATGGATGGGGAAGGAGGCCACCGGGGCTCCCCCCTCCGCACCGCCCCTAAACAATGAAAGGAGTTGACTTGACCCCCAGCCCCCGGCAGTAGAGGGAGGTGACCCCCTCCCCCACCCCCGGCTGAGGCTCATCCCGGAGGGGGCCGTTACGGGGGTGGGGGGGTGAGCGCCTCCTGTCACTTCCCGAGGTTCGGGGCGGCCCCCCATCTCCTCCCCTTCGGCCTGGGAACGGGAGGCACCAGGCCCGGCCGGGGCACCGCGCTCGGGTGGTGACCTTTAGACAAAGGCAGCCCTTTCCCCGGGGTGAGCCCGGACGAGCTGGGCCCGCGGCCTCCCCGGGCCCCTGCGGAGGGCAGCCAGGCCGCGGGCACCCGGAGGGAGGGATGGAGGAGGAGGGAGGAGGGATGGAGCCATCTGGTTTTCCCATCCCCGGCTGCCCGTCGTCTGCTTCCCCGACTCCTGTCACGGGCGGCCGCGGGGAGACGAGGGACCAGGGGCTGCTTGGGCCTTGGTGCGCGGCCAGCCGGGAGGACCGGGCAAGGAGCCGCGGGAGGGCTAGGCTCGGGCTCGGGCGCCGGCGGTGATTGGGAGGCACTGCGGCTTCTTCCTCTCCGCGCCCCTTTGTTTTGCTTTGTGGTTCTGAGCAGCTGAACTTCCCGGGAGGTGGGGTCAGAGGCCGCGGTGTCAGCTCTCCCGGGGAGGCCCAGGTGACAGGTCCTAGCTCTCTGGTGTCCCCATCCTGGTGGGCTGCAGTCTGTGCCCAGGCCCATGTCCTGACCATCGTCCCCTTTTGTCACCCCCCCCCCACACACACACCTACCTACCCACCCCATAGTATAATACAGATCTAGGGGTGCCTTTCTCTTACACCTCTTTACGGAGGGCACTTGAAAGGGAAACTAGAAACATCCAAGGCATCAAGGCCTGAGATTCATGATAAGCTCTCTGTGCTTTTAACCTCTCCCAGCACCTGGGGTGGGTGTGGGGGGCTTTGTCAACTCTGACCTGCCCTGGGTCATGAGAAAACGGGGGGACAACTCAGGAAGCACCCCCTTCCCATGCACTGGTAGGACTTTTGGGACATGTTGACCTCCCTTGCCTTCCCTCATAGCTCCCCGCTCAAGATGGAAATATTAATAACAATATCAAACTAGGGAGCTTTATTCCGCTGCTGCTAAGTACATTACACGCTGGCCACAGCCCAAGGAGGAAATAGAGACGGGACAGACATTATTCCCGTTTTCCAGACAGGTTCATGGAGGCTCAGAGAGGTTAAGAAGCTTGCCTAGGGTCACACAGCCCTGGGTCACACAGCCCCAATTTGTAACCTCCTGGAGTTTTTCCAGCTTAGCTCAAAACTGTTAAGCTCTTCTTCTGTCCCACCCTTTGGCACTTTGTCCCCCTGACTTCAGTGGACCTGGTTCGGAAATGTAGATAATATTTAGAGGAAGCAGCCAGATTTTTTTTTTCCCTGGGAGCTGGTTTTGAGAAGGGGTAAGATGCACCTCGAAGTTGGGCTGAGGGCAGGATCATTTCACTTGTGGCTGGAATGGAGAATTGCCTGCAGGAACTGAGAACTGAAGGTGTGTGAGGAGTGGGGGAGGGGGAGCCCCAGGCCTGGCCAGTGATGGGCTCGGGGTACCTGGGAGCTGGCCCCACTGTCATCTTCTCCCTTCTCTACCTGAGCGGGGGACTTGGCCCCATTTGCTGCTACTCAGCCCTGAAGTAGAGAAGAGAGAAGCTGAACTGTTTGGGACTGTTGATGTCTGGTTGTTCCTATGCCCTGTGACCCGCTGTCGCTTTGCCACACCGTGGCCCTTTGATGCGGCTAGCGGAGAACTTTCTTGCCTGTTCTCCTTGGCATGATCCACTCTGTAACCTTAGGCAGGTCATTTAACTGCTGGTCCTGTTTTCTCATCTGCAAGTGGGGGTAATTATAGTTCCTTTAAGTGACCTGGAGGTGGGTAAAAGTATTATCCAAACGTGTCATTCATATTTATCATTCAGCAGGCCGGGTATGCAGTGTGGGCACAGGGGAGGAATGTCAACTGGTGACATTTACTTTTTTTTTTTTTTTTTTTGAGACAGAGTCTCGCTGTGTTGCCCAGGCTGGAGTGCAATGGCCTGATCTTGGTTCACTGCAACCTCTGCCTCCCAGGTTCAAGCGATTGTCCTGCCTCAGCGTCCCGAGTAGCTGGGATTACAGGCACCCACCACCACACCTGGCTAAATTTTGTATATTTAGTAAAGACGGGATTTCACCATGTTGGCCAGGCTGGTCTTGAGGTCCTGACCTCAGGTAATCTGACTGGCATTTAAATTTAAGGCCGGGTGCCATGGCTCACACCTGTAACCCCAACACTTGGGGAGACCGAGGCTGGAGGATTGCTTGAGCCCTGGATTTTAAGACCAGCCTAGGCAACACGGTGAGACCCTGTGTCTACAAAAAATGAAAAAATTAGTTGGGCATGGTGGCACTCGCCTGTGGTCCTAGCTACTTGGGGGTGCTGAGGTGGGAGGATTGCTTGAGCCTAGGAGTTTGAAGCTGGGGTGAGCCATGATTGTGCCACTGCTCTCAAGCCTGGGCAAGAGTGAGACCCTGTCTCAAAAAAAAAAAAATAAATAAATAAAATAAAAAATGTAAAGGTGAGTAGCAGAAGACCTTTGCCCCAGAAGAATTCCCTGTGGTCTGGGAAGGCCAACTGCAAACGAACAATTCCCCTTCAGTGACACCCACCCTCTGAGCGCTTTGGGGACTAGGCCCCTACCCCTTCAGCACTTTACCCATGCGGAATACATGCTTAGCTGTAGGGGCTGGGGGGCTGAGGGAGAGGGGCTGGGGGGCTGACGGAGAGGGGCTGGGCCCAGCTTACCCGGTATAGGAGGTAATACAGGTGATCTTGCCATTTTACAGATGGGGAAACTGAGGCCAGGGGAAGCATGTTCCACGGCCGAGCTGGGACTCCAAGCCAGACGGCAGAGACTAGTGGTGGGGATTCCGTATTTGTCAACAGAACTGGGGAGATGGTGCTTCATGGGGTCTGATCCCAGGAGCTTTAAGGGACCCCTTATCCCCGCAGCCACTGTCCCCTCCTTTAAGTGCAGTTATTTCCCTCGGTGAGATGACAGGCATAAGTAATAAGAATTCTCGGGGGAGGTGGGCAGGAGGAGAGGGGCTGTGGGGACACCCAGATCTCTCAAGATTGAGTGCTGGCTGAATGTAGGAACTGATCTTTTTGGGGGGCTGGTGGGAGAAGTCCGAGTGAGGCCCTAGAGGGTCTCCCGGCTGACTTCCTTCCCAGAGGCCTCTGGCCCTTCCCTAACCTTCCTTCAGGAGGTGGGGTGTGCCCCAGGCTGTGGAAGGGCCAGGGGATCAGCACCCAGAGGCCTATGAAGGGGGAGTTCCTGGGGGTGTATAGGGCTCCCCAGGTTCCCGTGGGCCACCTTGTAGCCCAGGTCTAGCCAGCAGCCCAGTTCCCCCGCCAGCTCTCAACCCCCACCCGCCAGGCTGCCTTGACTCCAGGTCTCAAGAATGCAGAAGGCTGCTGGTAGGGGAAGTTAATTGGAAACAGGAAAACATGGCATTCCTTTCCAGGCCGCCTGGGCTTGGAAGGCAGAGGGGCTGCCATTTCCCTCTCCCGCCCTGCAGGGGAGAGGGGTGGGGAGTATGGTTATCTTGCCCTGGTCATATTTGAGCTTTCTTCCCCCACCAGGCACCCTCACTTAGTAGAAACAAGAGCAGTCACCCATGCCGTGTCCACGATGACAACTGCTGCCTGCTCCCCCAGCAGAAGAATTGCTCCCTCCTTACTCACCCCTTCATATCCCTCTGGTTTTTTGTCCCCTGTCTTGTCTGAGCTAGCTCTCTGGTAGGATGCACCTTATACCACACTAGAGACGCATGGGGAGCGTTTGGTTGAGGGGTCCCCAGGGAGTGTCTCCTGGTTCCGTCCCTCGCATTCTCCTCCGCCTGGAGTACCACCAGTAGAGTTTTGTCCCAGTTGACTGAAGCTTTTGTGTCTCAGTGACACGCAAGTTTCCCCAGTGGAGAGGGAGAGTTTTCTAAGGCATTTCTAGTTTGGTGACAATTAGTTTTGTGTATGAGTGTATGTATTCATTGGGGGGAGGGGGAAAGGAGTGTTGGCAAAAGCAGAGAAGGCCTTTGTTTCTTTAATTGTTCCCAATTAAACTTCCTGAGGGCCTACTGTGTGACAGGGCCCTGGGGATCAGTTAAGACCTTGGGACACAGTCCAGGAGGAGGAGAGAGAACGGTTGGATTAGCCGCTGTGGGGTTTCATTCATTCTGTCTGGGTGGTCTGAGACATCATCTTTTTCTCTGTCTGCCTTTTGTTCCTTTTGTTCTAAGTGATACACACACGGGGCAAATTCAGAACACTGAAGATGATGTCTCTCCCTCTAACCTCTCCAGAATCCCTGGTCCCCTAGCTCTCTTCCCCAGCGACAGCACCTCCATTCTGATGTTCTGTGCATGTACTTTTATATATGGATGTTATGTGTTTAAAACTATTCAGGCCGGGCATGGTGGCTCACGCCTGTAATCCCAGCACTTTGGGAGGCTGAAGTGGGCAGATCACCTGCGGTCAGGAGTTCAAGACCAGCCTGGCCAACATGGTGAAACCCCATCTCTCCTAAAAATACAAAAATTAGCTGGGCATGGTGGTGCATGGCTGTAATCCCAGCTACTCAGGAGCCTGAGGCAGGGGAATTGCTTGAACGCAGGAGGCGGAAGTTGCGGTGAGCCGAGATTGCGGCAGCACTGCACTCCACTCCAGCCTGGGCGACACAGCGAGACTCTGTCTAAAACAAACAAGCAGACAAACAAAAAACTATTCCTCTTACACAGATGGTAGTCTGGTCTATCCATTGCTTTTTTTCCGCACTTCATCTCCCTGGGAGACCCTACCAATGTAGGTCTTTCTCTATCTTTTTCTTGGCTGCATGGTATTCCTCTGTGTGGGTGAATCCTCCTTTACTGTTATGGACGTGGAGGTGTTTCCAAACGTTTCTGTGTGAAGCGTGGGAAGGCATACGTCCGCACATGTTACAGGGAAATGAGTACGCCTGTGGGATGGACTCCTGGAAGTGGGATTGCTAGATCAAGGGCCAGTGATTTGTCTTTTGGTAGCTCTTATGGAGCACCTTTGATGTTGCACGTTGCATCTTTTTTTATTTTTCTGAGACCGAATCTTGCTGTGTCACCCAGGCTGGAGTGCAGTGGCGCCATCACTTTTCACTGCAGCATTATCCTTCCTGGGCTCAAGTGAGCCTCGCATCTCAGCCTCCCCGGTAGCTGGGACTACAGGTGCACGCCGCCACGCCCAGGGAGTTTTAATATTTTTGGTAAAGACGAGGTCTCACTGTGTTGCCCAGGCTGGTCTTGAATTCCTGTTCAAGCACTCCTCCCGCCTTGGCCTCCCAATGTGCTGGGATTACAGGCGTGAGCCACCGTGCCCGGCCCCTCATGCTGCACCTTGAACAAAGTTGTTCTCTTTCTCTCCTGTTCAATGTGATCCCACCTGTCGCCCAGGCAGCGTCTCCAGGCTGCACGTGTCTTTGCCTCGGGTGACCTCCTTGCGTCTGATGACCTCCTTGCCTCTTCCTCCTGCTTATGGCCTGCGTCATGTGCTTGCCACCTGGTGTGGAGGTCAGGAGCGTGGGCTCTGGGCCCTGCCTGTTGGTTCTAATCCCAGTTCTGCTATTTGCTGGCTGAATGGCTGTGGACAGGGGGCTTGCTTGGGGCCTTGGTTTTCCCCTCTATTAAGTGGGTTCATATCAGTACCTACTTGGTAAGGCTCTTGTGAGGGTCCCCAAACACCCATAAAGTGCCAAGGTAGCCTTGTCAGTCAGTGTCGGTGTCACCTGTCATTCTTAGGCAGTTTATTTCTCCTGGGGACTGTGACCCCCTTAATTGGCAGGCGTTGGATGGAATGCTGGCTTCTCTGCTTAATTGCAGTGTGACCCTGGGCAAGCAATTCCTTTGCATGGCCTCAGTTTCCTTGTCTATAAAATGGGCCCATGATGCCTCCCTTGTAGGGTCTGCTGTGAGGCTGAACGAAGCAATGTTCTGCCAAGCTGGGCAGGCAGTCGCTTTCAGGAACTAGCAAATGATGCTGCTGTTGTTTTCACTATGATTACTGTTCTCCTGCGGGACTCATGCTGACTCCTCCGCTCTGAAAGGTCCCCATTGTCTTCCTGAAAGGCACACGAGGAACAATGTTGGCATTCTAAACTGCATGGCAGCAGAGGGCACGCAGCAGGCTGCTCTGGCATGAGGCACACAGGGCTTCCCTGTACCGTGCCTCAGTTTCCCCAACTGGAAGAGTGGGCATGAGAGGAAACCCACCTCAGGCATGCTTAGTGTTCAGCACAGTGCCTGGGGTATAGCAAGTGCCCAAAAAATGTGAGTGGCTGTGATTGGAATAATTATTATTAAGTAGCAGAGTCTCCCATAGGATTAGATACCCAAGTCGCTATGGCCTTTCCCCCAAACCCTAGGCAATCAGTGTTGGCATTTTAAATGGAAGGCACAGGGCTGGCATTGGTGGCTCATGCCTGTAATCCCAGCACTTTGGGAGGCCAAGGCAGACGGATCACCTGAGGTCAGGAGTTCGAGACCAGCCTGGCCAACATGGTGAAGCCCTGTCTCTACTAAAAATACAAAAAAATTAGCCAGGCGTGGTGGCGCACGCTTGTAATCCCAGCTACTCAGGAGGCTGAGGCATGAGAATCGCTTGAAACTGGGAGGCGGAGGTTGCAGTGAGCTGAGATCGCACCGTTGCACTCCAGCCAGGGCGACAGAGCAAGACTCTGTCTCAAAAAAAAAAAAAGGAAGACAATGCCCAAATACCCACTGGGCCACAATTTCCTCTTCTGTAACAGAGCTTCCCCGCTTTGGGTGTTGTGAAGCTTCAATGAGTGAAGACTTGGGAAGCTTTTTAGGATAGGACCTGGCTCTCAGGAATGCTCAGTGAAGCTTCACTTTGATTCTTATTATTTTTTATTTTTATTAATTTTTTTTTTTTGAGACAAGAGTCTCTCTCTGCGCCCAGGCTGGAGTACAGTGGTGTGATCTCGGCTCACTGCAACCTCTACCTTGCGGGTTCAAGTGATTCTTATGTCTCAGCCTCCCGAGTAGCTATGGCTGCAGATGTGGGCCACGACACCCAGCTAATTTTGTATTTTTTGTAGAGCTGGTGTTTGGCCATGTTGGCCAGGCTAGTCTCGAACTCCTGGACTCAAGCAAGCCACCCGCCTCAGCTTCCCAAAGTGCTGGGATTACAAACATGAGCCACCATACCAGGCCTATTATTTTTAAATATTTTATTTTATTTTATAGAGACAAGGTCTTGCTATATTGCTCAGGCTGGTCTCCAACTTCTGGGCTAAACAGTCCTCTGACTTTGGCCTCCCAAAGTCCTGGGATTATAGGCATGAGCAACTGCACCTGGCCGTCTTTGCTTATTATTATTTTGTTTTCTTTTTTCTTTTTTTTTTTGCCATCTAGACTCGGCTTGGCAGATGTATTTATTGTTATTTTAACTTATATTTTTTATTTTTTTGAGACAGGCTCTCACTGTGTCACCCAGACTGGAGTGTAGTGGCGCCATATCAGCTCACTGCAACCTCCACCTCCCAGGCTCCAGCAATTCTCGTGCCTCAGTCTCCCGAGTAGCTGGAATTACAGGCGCCTGCCACCACACACAGCTAATTGTTGTATTTTTAGTAGAGAAGGGGTTTCACCATGTTGGCCAGGCTGGTCTCGAACTCCTGAACTCAGATGGTCTGCCCACCTAGGCCCCCCAAAGTGCTGGGATTACAAGCATGAGCCATGCACCCGGCCTTTTTAACTTTTTGTTAAGGAAATTTTAAAGCACTCACCGAGAGTTGAGAAAATAGCACAACCACCCCTGTGTAACCATCACCAGCTTCTGCAAAAATTTTCTGCTGATCTGATCTTTTTTTTTGGCCATTACCTACTGTGCACATATATTTTTTCTTTTTTGCCAAGGTATTTTAAAGCAAATTCCAGATATCATATCATTTCCATTGTATTATTATTGTTATTAATGGTGGTGTTATTTCTGGGATCCAGAATTTGTTTCAGCACCTCCAGAGTCTGTCCTGTTCTATGAAGAAAGTGGCATTAGGCCCATTTCATAGGTTGGGAAACTGAGGCAGCAGGGAGTGGGCTTTGATCAGGTTGTCCTTTTTCTGTGATCCCCTTTTTGGGACTGTGGTGAATTCCCTGTCTTGGCCACACCAAGCCTCAAACCCTGTGGGTTGTTTCTGATTACACAGGTTTGGGGGTCACACCTGGGTGCATGCAGTGTGGGGTACAGGTTCTGTTACTCTGTGCAGAAATCGTCCTCATAAAGGAAGAGTTGAAGTGGGGCTGGCAGCAGGGGATGGACCCCTAGGATGACCCTGGAGGTGACGGGCAACTGGGTCAGCTGTGTGGGTTAAAGTCCTGTTTCTGCTCCTTCTAACCCTGTGACTTGGTGGCAAGCTATTTCCCTCCTTTAGTCCAGGTTAGAGAACTGGAAGTACAGGAGAGATAATAAATACTTATTTGGATGACCTTATTGTTAAATAAGGTCTAGCATGGAAAAGATGTTTTGCAAGCGCCTGGCTCAGAGTAAACAGTCACTATTGTTAGTGTTGTTATTGCTTCTGTGTATACTCTTGAGGTTGGGGACAAAAATGCTGTTTCTAGGATTGCAGAGGAAGGGTTGATGCCCCTGGACCCCCCAGCCCGGCCCCGCTACCTTCATTCCCTTGCCATGCCCACCCTGTCCCTCTGCACTCTCCCTTTGAAGTGCTTGCCTGTTTAGGGGGCTGCCAACTTCAGCGTGGCCCCTCTCAGCCTCTTATGTCCTCTGTGTGCCAGCCTGGTAACCTTGGGAACGGAGTGAGCGGGAATATCTGTCTGAGGCTGTGAGACCCTTGCTAAAGACCCTTGGGGTCCTTGAGGGAGCGCCTGGTGGCCTCTGCTGCCTGGAGGCAGAGGATGGCCCAGTGTCCAGGGACATCTGCAGGTGAAGCTCCCCGGAGCCACCTTTCCAGAGGCTGGATGCCAACTCTTGTCCACTGTGTGAGGCTGGGCGGGCAGATGTCCACAGCGCCTGCCTCACAGGGTGGCTGTGACAGTTAGCTGGACTATAACCTCCATCACCTGGCATGCATAGTGTCTCATTGACCTCAGACACTTGGCACCCAGCCTGGGTGCGGGAGTTCTCCCTGGGAGAAGTCTGAGCTCACAGCTTAGCAAGCCCTTGCTATACTGGCGGAATTTCTCTCCCTAGAATGTGCGTGGTGATCTCCTACTTTTGTGTGTATACTTACCCTTTCATGGACAGTGTATATATATATATATATATATACACATTTTTTTTCCCAACCCCTTTTTTTTTCTTTTTTTTTTGTGTGTGTGTTTGAGATGGGGTCTTGCTGTTTCGCTCTGTCGCCTAGGCCGGAGTGCAGTGGCACTATCTCGGCTCATTGCAACCTCTGCCTCCCGGGTTCAAGACATTCTCCCTGCCTCAGCCTTCCGAGTAGCTGGGATTATAGGCGCCCGCCACCACGCCCGGTTAGTTTTTGTATTTTTAGTAGAGATGAGGTTTCACCATGTTGGCCAGGCTGGTCTCGAACTCCTGACCTCAGGTGATCTGCCTGCTTCGGCCTCCCGAAGTGCTGGGATTACAGGTATGAGCCACTGGTCCCAGCCTCTCCCAATTCTTTTTCATTGAAGTGTAATTCGTATACAGTAAAATCCGCAGAGGGGCCAGGCACGGTGGCTCACACCTGTAATCCCAGCACTTTTTGGGAGGGCGAGGTGGGAGGATCACTTGAGGCCGGGAGTCCGAGACCAGCCTAGGCAGCACAATAAGACCCTATCTCTCCAAAAAACAAATAAAGACCTTAGCCAGTTGTGGTGGCCCCTGCCTGGAGCTAATCTGGAGGCTGAGGTAGGAGAATTGCTTGAGTCCAGGAGGCTGAGGCTGCAGAGAGCCATTCATTAAAATGCACATAGCTTAAGCATGCCTTTCCATGAGTCCTAACCCCTATCAAGATACAGCACATTCTCATCACTGCCAGAAAGTTGCCCTTTGCCCCTTCCTGGTCAGTACCTGCTCCCAGAAGCAGTCACTGGCTTGCCTTGTCATTGTGGGTCAGCCTTGCCTCTTATAGAATTTCACAGAGGGGGAGTCCTGCCCTGTGGAGTCCGTTGGGTTGCGCATCTTCAGCTCAGCATGATCCTTTTGAGATGCAGGGATGTTGGTGTGTGTGTATCGGGGGTGTCTTCCTTTAAGAAATTCTTTCCCGTGAGTATTTATTCAAGCCTGGCTTTCTCATGAGGCTCCAAACTGCAGAAGATGAGAAGGGAGGGCTGTTTCCTGTGTTCTCAGCTCCTGGTGTGCAGTAGGTGCTCTGTAGATGCTTGTTGAATGAATGGATGGGTGGATGACAGGCATGTCCCAGGGATGGAGAAAGGGGAGCAGAGACCCTGTCTTTGGAGTTCCTGTGTGTTTCTCAAAAAGTGTCCCACTGGCCAGGGTGCAGTGGCTCACACCTCTAATCCCAGCACTTTGGGAGGTCAGGGCAGGTGGATCACCTGAGGTCGGGAGTTTGAGACCAGCTTGGGCAACATGGTGAAACCCCGTCTCTACAAAAAAATACAAAAAGTAGCCGAGCATGGTGGTGCATGCTTGTAGTCCCAGCAACTTGGGAGGCTGAGAGGTGGGAGGATCACTTGAGCCCAGAAGGTCGAGGCTCCAGTTAGCTGTGATCATACCACTGCACTTTAGCTTGGGCGACAGAGTGAGACTGTCTCAAAAAAAAAAAAAAAAAAAAAAAAACGAGAACAAAACCCACCTGCTTCCAAATGACCAGGGATGCTTGTGAAAAATGACCATCCCTGGGCTCCACGCAGACCAAACTCCTGGGAATCCGGATGAGTGGCATCCAGGAAACAGCATTTTCATCAAGCCCTGTCTCTGAGCAGTTCTTTTGCACAGGTAGCCCAGCCCTAAATCCTAGGCCTCTTCCGGCAGCAGCAGAGCTCCCCAGCAGGCCTGTCATCCTGTCAAGGCGGCCATGGGTCTTGGAGCCCCACTCGATCTCTGTCTACGGTCATTGCTTGTCCTGACCCTGGCTGCCTCCCTGGTGCCTCTGTGTGAGCCTGGAGTCCTGTACTCACTCCCTAAGTGCTGTTCAAAGAGGGAATGAATGGGAACCTGGGAGGTAGGTCAGGATTGTTGACCTCCCCACTGCTCAGCGGGGAAACCGAGGCTCCATGAGTTCTGGTGTTTCTCCTGCAGTTCACCTGGGAGTGGAAGCCAGACAGGATATTTCCTGGGCTAAGCAGCCATCAGTTGTAAGATGCGGCTTCCTTTTCAGAGACAAAAGTGTGAAAAATGCGCATCTTGGAGTTGATAAAACTCAGGAAAAGTCCTGTCTCACCCTGCAGTTTGCCCGCTGTCTCAAGGCTGTTTTGTGCAGGGTTGTCTTTTTCTGTTAAATTTCTGTCTCGTTAGCCAAAGGAACAAAATCCCCTGATGTCTGCCCAGTGCTTTGTACCTTCTCAAGCATGTCCCCTTCCATGGTCCTGCTTTTGTATTTAATTTTTTTTTTTTTTTTTTTTAAATTCGAGATGGAATTTTGCTCTGTCGCCCAGGCTGGAGTGCAATAGTGCGATCTTGGCTCACTGCAACCTCTACCTCCCAGGTTCAAGCAATTCTCCTGCCTTGGCTTCTCAAGTAGCTGGTGTTACAGGCGTGCACCACCACGCCCAGCTAATTTTTGTACTTTATTTATTTATTTTTTTGAGATGAAGTCTCACTCTGTTGCCTAAGCTGGAGTGCAGTGGTGCGATTTTGGCCCACTGCAACCTCTACTTCCCGGGTTCAAGCAGTTCTCCTGCCTCAGCCTCCCGAGTAGCTGGGACTACAGGTCTGCACCACCATGCCCAGCTAATTTTTGTATTTTTAGTAGAGACAGGTTTCACTATGTTGGCCAGGCTGGTCTCGAACTCCTCACCTCGTGATCTGCCCGCCATGGCCTCCCAAAGTGCTGGAATTACAGGTGTGAGCCACCACTCCCGGCCATACTTTTTTAGTAGAGATGGGGTTTCGCCGCCATGTTGGCCAGGCTAGTCTCGAACTCCTGACCTCAGGTGATCCTCTCGCCTTGGCCTCCCAGAGTGCTGGGATTACAGGCATGAGCCACCATGCCTGAGTGTAACTTGGTTTCTAACAAAAGTCTGCTTAAAAATATGTAGGAGTGGGCCGGGCGTGGTAGCTCACACCTGTAATCCCAGCACTTTGGGAGGCCAAGGCGAGAGGATCACCTGAGGTCAGGAGTTCGAGACCATCCTGGCTAATGCGATGAAACCCTGTCTCTACTAAAAATACAAAAAATTAGCTGGACATAGTGGCGGGCGCCTGTAGTCCAAGCTACTCGGGAGACTGAGGCAGGAGAATGGTGTGAACCCGGGAGGCGGAGCTTGCAGTGAGCCGAGATTGTGCCACTGCACTCCATCCTGGGTGACAGAGTGAGACTCCGTCTCAAAAAAAAAAAAAAAAAAAAAAATTTTTGGAGTGGGCCGGGTGCGGTGGCTCATGCCTGTAATCCTAGCACTTTGGGAGGCCAAGGTGGGTGGATCACGAGGTCAGGAGTTCAAGAACAGCCTGGGCAACATGGTCAAGCCCCATCTCTACTAAAAATACAAAAATTAGCTGGGCATGGTGGCAGGCACCTGTAATCCTAGCTACTCAGGAGGCTGAGGCAGAGAATTGTTTGAGCCCAGGAGGCGGAGGTTGCAATGAGCCGAGATAGTGCCACTGCACTCCAGCCTGGGTGACAGAATGAGAGGCCATCTCAAAAAAAAAAAAGTGTGTGTGTGTGTACTCTCATATATTAGACATTACATAATACATAATAGAAATATAAAACTATACATTATAATATATAAAAATATATACTCCTATTTATAAAATTCCCTTTTATTTTCATTCCCCTCCCCGTCAGCGACCTCCTGTGCTGGAGTGAATTGCTTGCTTTGTGTGATGGATTTTTGCTTTACAGAAGGGATACTGCTTCTGTTTCTCCTCCTGCTGCTTTTCCTCCCAGTGCTGTGTTTAGAGGGTTGCCTTGTTGGTTACCTGTCCCTCCCTGCTGCTCCTCCCTGCTGTGCGCTCCATGGGCTGCAGGTAGTACAGTTCACTTCAAATCCTCATGAGGGTCAGACCCCCAGGTGTTCACCATCTCCCTGTCACAGAGGCACAGAGGTAAAATGACTTCCCAAGGTCACACAGGGAGCTGCTGCCTGAGCTGGGATTTTTGTCCTCCTGGTTAATTCAGACTCACACTCAGGCTTCCTACTGCTTGGGCTGTGGCCCATGTTCTCACCTCCAGCACAAATAGCCGGTGCTGTGCCTTCAGGGACTGGGGAGGGCGATGAGGCAGGAACACACCCATTCCCCTGCAAAGCCAGATCAGTGTCTGAGGATTGTCAGCTGAGCCTGGGGAGGTCAGGCGGGGAGGCATCAGGGTAGGCTTCCTGGAGGAGGGAGCTTCTAGGGCAGGCTTTGGGGCTTGGGGGTAGGGTAAGAAAAACAGGGAATCTAGCATGATCCAAGGTCATTGCCCTGAGCAGCTGGGTGGAAGGAAGTGTTCTTTCTCTCTCTCTCTTTTTTTTTTTTTTTGAGACTGAGACCGAGTTTAGTTCTTGTTGCCCAGGCTGGAGTGCAGTGGCGCGATCTTGGCTCACCGCAACCTCTGCCTTCAGCGTTCAAGAGATTCTCGTGCCTCAGCTCCCCGAGGAGCTGGGATTACAGGCATGCACCACCGCGCCCGGCTAATTTTGTATTTTTAGTAGAGTCGGGGTTTCTCCATGTTGGCCAGGCTGGTCTTGAACTCCCGACCTCAGATGATCCGCCCACCTCTGCCTCCCAAAGTGCTGGGATTACAGGCGTGAGCCAACATGCCCGGCCGACTGTGACTCCCTAGTGCCCTCAGGTAAAACCCCTTCAGCTCCGTACAAAGTCTTTCTGATCTGGCCTGGCTTATCTCCTACCCTTTTCATCTTGCCTTTCACTCACCAAGCTGGTTCCCACCTCCCCACCTTGGCCTGCACTGTACTCTGCCCAGAGTCATCTTCCCCTGCTACAAGCATACCCCAGAGAGCAGGCAGGTTAGGTTCTAGACAGTGCAGTAAAGTGAGTATCACAATAGAGCGAGCCACACACGTTTTTTGATTCTCCAGTGGATACAAAAGTTATGTTTATACGATACTGCAATCTGTTAAGTGTGCAATAACATCATGTCTAAAAAAACCAGTGTACATACCTTAATTAAAAATTGCTTTATTGCTAAAATATGCTGATACTGACATGAAGTGAGCTTGTGACTGGGAAAATGATGCAGATAGACTCACTGGACAAAGGGTTGCCAGAAACCTTCAGTTCGTAAAAAAATGCTGTGTCTTTGAAGTGTAGTAACAAGTTATGCCTGTACCTCCCACCGCCACGCCCTGACTTTTTTTTTTTTCTTTGGGAGACAGGGTCTCATTCTGTCGCCCAGGCTGGAATGCAGTGGTGTGATCATACTCACTCCTGTCTTGACCTCCCAGGCTCAAGCGTTCCTCCAACCTCAGCTACCCGAGTAGTTGGGACCGCAGGCATGTGCCACCACACCTGGCTGATTTTTTAAGTTTTTGCAGAGATGAGGTTTCACTATGTTGCCCAGGCTGGCCTTGAACTCCCGGGCTCAAGTGGTCCTCCTGACTCAGCCTCCCACAGTGCTGGGATTACAGACATGAGCCACTGCACCTGGCTTTTTTTTTTTTTTTTTTGAGACAGTCTCACTCTGTTGCCCAGGGTGAAGTGCAGTGACGTGATCTCGGCTCACTGCAACCTCCACCTCCTGGGTTCCCCCGTCGCGCCCCGTCGGTGAGTGCTCCCAGCACCGCAGCTGTCGCCTCCCGACCCCCGCCCAAGCCTGCCCTGGTTCCTCATGCCTGACCCCGCTCCCTGCCACCCTGTCCCCAGTCTGTAACGGTCTCCAACTCTTTTGGGGCCACATCTCACAGGTCTCTGCTTAAATGCTCCCTCCTCGGGGAAGCCCTCTTTGACTCTCTCGTCCAATTTCCTTCACTTCACTGAGCTTATTTCCATGTTAGGTGACATCCCCAGGGTCTGACAAGGACTGAATAAACCCCTAACTGATACTGAATGATTGAGGGGCCAGGTGACCTTTACACAGCTCGTGAGGAGATTGGGTTGGGTTTGGATTGGGTTTTTGAGTTTCTGAGCTGAGTTGGAGGCTTAGGAGAGAAAAAGAAAGAAGGCGAGGGGAGGTTCTGGAAGAGCCTGGAGGAGGTGGTACTGGGTTGGGCTCAGAAGTGAAGTTTGCTCACAGTTTGCGAAGTGGAGAGGGTGTGAAGGCAGAGGTTGTGTGTACAATTGGGAAAGCGTTCAGGAGGCCAGCATGGATGGGCTGAGAGACACAGGAGGAGAGGGAGGCCGTGGGGCTGTGTGGGGGCCGGGGGCACGGGGAGCTGGTAGTTAGGGAGAGCTCTAGCAGCTGCCTTGCTCGACGTGGAGAGGCGCCTTTTGTTTCTTGGCCCCTGGGTCTTATGAGCAAATGGTGGTTCTTAATTTGGGGTAAGAGGGAGCTCCAGTCCTTTTAGGAATCTGCTCAGAGGCCGCAGACTTTTCCCCAGAGAAACACACACTTGACTCTGTATCCCAAAGTTTGGCAAAGGGTTTCAGGAGGGGAGGGGAGCCAGTTAAGAGCTGTTCACGGATCGCGATGGCAGTAACCATGATAATCACAGCCAGCACTTATCTTGGCTCGCCCCAGCTCGGTTCTGGTCTAGGCCACTTACAAGCATCAGCTCCTTCACTCACAGAAGGACTGGAGGAGGTAGGTGCAGGGAGCACCCCGATTTTACACGAGTAAACTGAGGCACAGAGCGATTAAGTGACTTGCCCAGAGCCCGACAGCTGCTAAGTGGCAGAGCCCCCACTCTCTTCCCTGGATGGTCTGCTTCCTGGATGGAGCGTGTTTCTGTTTTGTTTTGTTTTGGAGACAGAGTGAGACTCTGTCTCCCAGGCTGGAGTGCAATAGTGTGATCTTGGCTTGCTGCAGCCCCGACCTCTCGATCTCCCAGGCTCAAGCAATCTTCCTTCCTCAGCCGCCCGAGTAGCTGGGACTACAGCCGTGTGCCACCATGCCCCGCTAATTTTTTGGTTTTTTTTTTTTTTTTTTTTTAGAGACAGGGTCTTGCCATGTTGCCCAGGCTGGTCTTGAACTCCTGGGCTCAGGTGATCTGCCTGCCTTGGCCTCCCAAAGCAGTGAGATTACAGGCATGAACTACCACGTCCAGCTGCATCCTGGGTTTTTTTTTTTTTTTTTTTTTTTCCTGAGACAGAGTCTCGCTCGGTCACCCAGGCTGGAGTGCAATGGCGCGATCTCAGCTCACTGCAACGTCCACCCCCCGGGTTCAAGCAACTCTCCTGCCTTAGCCTCTGGAATAGCTGGGATTACAGGCGCCCACCACCACACCCAGCTAATTTTTGTATTTTTAGTAGAGATGGGGTTTCACCATGTCGGTCAGGCTCGTCTTGAACTCCTGTCCTCAAGTGATCCGCCCGTCTTGGCCTCCCAGAGTGCTGGCATTACAGGCGTGAGCCACCGTGCTTGGTCCACCCTGGGTTTTTATTCATCAAGCCTCGCTGCCCCCTTGGTACAGGGGCCAAGACCACAGCTGGGAAGCTCCTTTCCTCTTGCCCCGAGAGCCAACCTGGGTTGCTGCTGAGCCATTGCAGGCTGAGGCACAGCCTCTCTTTCTCCTTTTACCCTTCCTGATGTCTTCTTTAACATAATCATGGCCACCTCAGCTTCTTTCAGAGAGCAATATGTTCCTGAGCTAGAGAGCATGGGTGACCAGCTGGAGTCAGGATTTGGGGGATGTGGTGTAGGTCTAGAGCCAACTGTGGCACTGGAACAAGGCCCCTACCTTGTTCAGCCTCAGTTTCCCTAATCAGCTAGAGAGGCCTACTTCCTCCTTGGAGGTTAAATAGATGACATTCATAGGTCAACAGAAATGCTGCATTTATGGCAGTAACTGACCTTGTAGGTGTTTCAAAATTCAGGCTGTTTCAGACCAGAGTGCACACAGGATGATGTGGGACACCCCCAGCAAGGCAGGCAGCTCCCCGTCAGCACATATGCTAGCACTTCTGCAAAGATTTCTGCAGCAAATATATCTGCTGCTGTTGATACTAAGAGGGAGATCTAAGGACAGCCATTGCAGTTCCGTTTTGCCCCACAATGAGCCAGGAAAAAAGAAAAGGATGGCTTTAGAGATTTTTGGAGGTTGGAATTGCAGATTAGGGGGCCACAGAGCTAAAATGCCTACCGAGTAGGATGAGTGGGTTTTTTGTTTGTTTGTTTTGTTTTGTTTTGTTTTTTGAGACAGAGTCTTGCTCTGTTGCCCAGGCTGGAGTGCAGTGGCACGATCTCGGCTCACTGCAACCTCCACCTCCCGGGTTCAAGCGATTCTTCTGCCTCAGCCTCCCAAGTAGCTGGGATTACAGGCGCATGCCACTATGTCTGGCTAATTTCTGTATTTTTAGTAGAGACCGGATTTCTTCATGTTGGCCAGGCTGGTCTCGAACTCCTGACCTCGTGATCCACTCATGTCAGCTCCTCGAAGTGGTGGGATTACAGGTGTGAGCCACCGTGCACGGCCAGGGTGTGCGGTTTAATTGAGATGATATGTTGTGGAGTGACTGGCACATAACAAGGACTTTGTCATTGCTGGTTGCTATTACTATTGACTGTTGTTGCTATTATTATTACTAACCCCTCTTCGGTCTGTATGGGCTGGTGCAGACACATTGGGCTGTGATGCAGATCCACAGTTTTCTAGACTTGCACACCAGTTCCTGGGGGATCCTGTTACCACGTGAGTTCTGAGTCAGCTGGTGCAGACACTTTGCATTTCTAACTCCCAGGTGAGGCTGCTGTGGTCGGGGGCCTGCCCTCTGAGTAGTAAGGTGTCCAGTGGTTTTCCAGGCGTTTCTGAGTTACTTTCAAGGATTCTGCAAATGGAGGGGAGGCATTGGATGCCAGGGTCAAAACAAGATTCCTTAGCTCTTAGCTTTGGGGTTTGCCAATTTGCAGCCAGGTCTGTGTTAATCATTACATATGGAAAAAAGTCATATAACACGATGAAAGTCTTTGCACCATATCCTCTTCTTTCCTTTTCCAAAGGTGACCTCTGTGGGGAGTTTGGGGCTCATGGTCTCTCTCTGTTGTCCAGGCTGGAGTGCAGTGGCATGATCATAGTTCATTGCAGTCTCAACATCCTGGGTTCAGGTGATCCTTCCACCTCAGCCTCCTGAGTAGCTGGGGCTACAGGCACATGCCACCACACCCAGCTAATTTTTGTATTTTTTTTTGTAGACACAGGGTTTTGCCATGTTGCCCAGGCTGGTCTCAAACTCCTGGGCTCAAGTGATCCTCCTGCCTCGGCCTCCCAAAGTACTGGGATTACAGGTGTGAGCCACCACACCTGGCCTTAATCATTTTTAAATGTGCAGTTCAGTAGTGTTAAATGTACTTTTATTGTGTAACAGATCTCCAGAGCTTTTTCATCTTGCCCAACTGAAACTTTATTTATTTATTTTTTTGAGACGCAGTCTTGCTGTGTTGCCCAGGCTGGAGTGCAGTGGCACAATCTCAGCTCACTGCAAGCTCCGCTTCCCAGGTTCAAACCATTCTCCTGCCTCAGCCTCCCAAGTAGCTGAGACTACAGGTGCCCACCACCACGCCTGGCTAATTTTTTTTGTATTTTTAGTAGAGACGGGGTTTCACCGTGTTAGCCAGGATAGTCTCAATCTCCTGACCTCATGATCCACCCGCCTCGGCCTCCCAAAGTGCTGGGATTACAGGCGTGAGCCACCACACCCGGCGTCCAACTGAAACTTTATACGCATTCAACAACTCCCCCCATCCCCAGTCCCTAGTAGCCTCCATTCAACATTCTGTCTCTATGAATTTGACTTTAAGTGCCAAATTTAAGTGGCTCCTGTAGTATTTGTCATACTGTCACTGGCTTATTTCACTTATTGTATTGTCCTGAAGGCTTATTCGTGGTGTGGCGTGTGACAGGATTTCTCTCCTCTTTAAGGTTGAATAATATTCCGTTGCATGAATAGACCACATTTTGCCTATCCATTTATCTGTCGATGAACACATGAGTTGCTTACTCCTCTTGGCTATTGCGAATAATGCTGCTTTGAACATGAGTGTGCAAATATCTATTTTTTTTTTGTGGTTTTTTTTGAGACGGAGTCTCGCTCTGTCGCCCAGGCTGGAGTACAGTGGTGCGATCTCGACTCACTGCAACCCCTGCCTCGCAGGTTCAAGTGATTCCTCTGCCTCAGCTTCCTGAGTAGCTGGGATTACAGGCACCCACCACCACACCCAGCTAATTTTTGTTATTTTTAATAGAGATGGGGTTTCGCCATGTTGGCCAGCCTGGTTTCTAACTCCTGACCTCAGGTGATCCACCCGCTGTGGCCTCTTCTCAAAATGCTGGGATTACAGGCATGAGCCACGGCGCCCGGCCACCCATTTTAGCTATTTTTAAGTGTATAATTCGGTGGCATTAAGTACTTTAATATTGTGTAACTGTCACCATTATCCATTATCAGAACCTGTTCATCATTCCAAATAGAAACTCTGTACCTATTAAAGAGTAACTCTCTCTCCTCCCTTCCCTCAACACCTCCTAACCTCTATTCTACTCTCTATATATTGGCCAATTCTTTTTTTTTTTTTTGAGACGGAGTCTCGCTCTGTCACCCAGGCTGGAGTGCAGTGGCGCAATCTCGGCTCACTGCAAGCTCCACCTCCTGGGTTCATGCCATTCTCCTGCCTCAGCCTCCTGAGTAGCTGGGACTACAGGCGCCCGCCACCACGCCTGGCTAAATTTTTTTTTTTTTTTTTTTTTTTTAGTAGAGACGGGGTTTCACTTTGTTAGCCAGGATGTTCTCCATCTCCTGACCTCGTGATCCGCCCGCTTCGGCCTCCCGAAGTGCTGGGATTACAGGTGTGAGCCACTGCGCCCGGCCTATATTGGCCAACTGTAGGTACCTCATGTCAATGGAATCATCCAGTATTTGTCCTTTTGTGTTGATTTCACTTTACATGTCTTCATGGTTCATCCCTGTTGTAGCATGTATCAGAATTCTTTTCTTCTTTTGTGGCTAAGTCATCTTCCATTGGATGGATAGACCACATTTGGTTTACCTATTCTGCCATCGATGGACACTTGGGTCATGTCCCCTTTTTGCTATTGTGAACGATGCTGCTGTGAACATAGGCTCTAAGTATCTGTTTGATTTTTTGCCTTCAGTTTGTTAGGGTTTATATCTAGGAGTGGAATTGCTGGGTTGTATGGTAATGATCTGTTCTAACTTTTGGAGGAGCAGTGGCTACATCATTTCACATTTCCACCTGCAGTGCACGTGGTTCCAGTTTCTCCACATCCTTGCCAACACTTGTTGTAGTCTTTTATTTTTTTTCCCCACACGAAGTTTTCAAAATCTGGTGTGTATTTTACACTCACAGCACATCTCAGTTGGGACTCGACATATTTCAAGTGCTCAAATGTCACGTGAAGCCGCTCATAGTGGAAAGCACAAGTTTAGTTGATTTATGTTTTTGGGGTTTTTTTTGAGACAGAGTCTGACTCTTTTGCCCATTCTGGAGTGCAGTCATCAAGGCTTACTGTAACCTTGAACTCCTGGGTTCAAGCGATTCTTTCACTTCAGCCTCCTGATAGCTGGGACTACAGATGTGCACCACCCCATCTGGCTAATTTTTTATTTTATTTTATTTTTTTGAGACTGAGTCATACTCTGTCACCCAGGCCGGAGTGCAGTGGCACAATCTTGGCTCACTGCAACCTCCGCCTCCTGGGTTCAAGCAATGCTCCTGCCTCAGCCTTCTCAGTAGCTGGGATTACAGGCGCACGCCACCACACCCGGCTAATTTTTGTATTTTTAGTAAAGACAGGGTTTCACCATATTGGTTAGGCTGGTCTCGAACTCCTGACCTCAGGTGATCTGCCCTCCTCAGCCTTCCAAAGATCTGGGATTATAGGCATGAGCCACCACATCCAGCCTAATTTTAAAAATTTTTTGTAGAGGCAGGAACTCACTATGTTGCCCAGGTTGGTCTCAAATTCCTGGCCTCAAGTGATCTTTTTGCCTTGGCCTCCCAAAGTTCCGGGATTACAGATGTGAGCCACCGCACTCGGCCGATTTATGTTTATTATAATTATTGGTATGGCTGGAGGGCAGTGGTATGATCCCGGCTCATGGCAGCCTCTGCCTCTTGGGTTCAAGCAATTCTCCTGACTCAGCCTCCCAAGTAGCTGGGACTACAGGTGCACGCTACCACGCCTGGCTAATTTTTGTATGCTTAGTAGAGACGGGGTTTCGCCATATTGGCCAGGCTGGTCTCAAAGTCGTGACCTCAGGTGATCCACCCGCTTCACCCTCCCAAAGTGCTGGGATTAGAGGCATGAGCTACTGCGCCCGGCCTTTCCCTGCTTCTTTTAAATGGAATATTTTAGTGTTCCATTTTATCTCCGCTTTTAGCCTGGTAGCGCTACCTCTTTATTGCTCTAGAGTTTCCATTCTCTGTCTTTGACTAGGACTTTGGCTTTGAATCTGAGTGAGATGGGAGCCATGGGAGGGCTTTGAGCTGGGGAGTGACCCGACCTGACATTTTTATATCCATACCTTGGGTTGCTTATGCAAGAGTGTTTCCACCGGCCAGATTCCTGGAAAAGGAATTGCTGAGGCAAAAGGGAGCGAGCATTTAGACTTTGGTGGCCCCGCCAAGTTGCATTCCAGAAAGGCTTCACCATTTTCACTGCTGGCAAACAGCAGCCGGAGCTTTTGAGTGGCTGTTCCATGCCAGGCCTGTGCCGGACTCTGGGGACCTTGGCAGGAGTCAGCCCAGGGCTGGCTGCTTCCTAATTCTCAGTCCTCGAGTCCTACCTCCGATCTCAAGAAAAGGTGAGGATTTCAGAGGGGCCATAAAAAGGAGAAGCAAGAGATGATTGTGGGTGGCTGAAGGCAGCCTGGCACATCCCAGGTGATGGGAGAGCTGGCTGCATCCGATGGTCCCACCGCAGGGAGCGTGACCAGGAGGTGGAGTGTATTGGACTGGGAACCACACGTGTGGGCTCCCATCACTGTGTGCCATGTTGGGGTGCAGTTGAGGGGTCAAATAATAGTACCTCCCTCATGGGACTTGTTTGGGAGGATTCAGTGAGAGAGCAGAGAGCACACAGTCAGAACTTAAGGATCCGGGTTGTCATTTGACCAAATGATCAGCACGGTGGGAGGGGACCACCTTCAGGCACAGGCCCACCCAGCCTAGGGAAAGGTGTGACTCAAGTTTTGGACAGTGTTTAAGGCCTGTGTCGGAAGAACTTGGGCCCGGATCCCCAGCTGTCTCCTTCTCAGGCAAGTTCTCCTCTGTTAGACGAGGTTAAATGACAGCAGAGTCTGCCTCCCGAAGTGGTGCAAGGGTTCGGCTCAGTGAGATGATAGCACCAAAGAGTTCAGTATCCGTCCTGGACCACAGTAAGGGTTGATAAAGCTTAGCGGCTCTTATTAATATTGCTGTCATTTTGTTGCTGTCATTAATTTTATTCGATTGTATTTCTTTTTTTTTTTTTTTTTTGAGACAGTCTCACTCTGTCACCCAGGCCGGAGTGTGGTGGTGCAATCTCAGCTCACTGCAGCCTCCACCTCTAAGATTTAAGCAGTTTTCCTGCCTCAGCCTCCAAGTAGCTGGGATTATAGGTGCCCGCCACCACGCCCGACTAATTTTTTTATTTTTAGTAGAGACGGAGTTTCACCATGTTGGTCAGGCTGGTCTCAAACTCCTGACCTCAAGTGATCCGCCTGCCTTGGCCTCCCAAAGTGCTAGGATCACAGACCTAAGCCACCATGCCCCGGCCTATTTTTCCAAGATGGGATCTCCCTATGTTTTCCAGGCTGGTCTTGAACTCTGGGCTCCAGTATTCCTCCCTTCAGCCTCCCAAAGTATTGTAATTACAGGCGTGAGCCACCTTGCCTGGCCAGTCATTATTTTAAATTTAAGGCCTAATAGGCAACAGCCAGACCCTTAGTCTTCCTCTAGGACTAAAGCCCCAGAGGTGTGGGGCAGTTGCTCAGGGTCAGGAAATAATAGAGTAGAGATTGGAAGCCAGGTTCCTCTGACCCAGGGTTTCCCCATTTCTGGAGAGCTTCCAGGTTTAGGGAGCAAAGTCTTTTCTCCTGTTATAATGGACAGTGAACAAGACATGATATGAAAACACCACCAATGGTATTAATCATGCTAGTGGTACCTCACCTGTAGTGAGTCATCGGGTGACAAGCCCTGACCTGAAGCCAGGCTATTTATAACCCGTCTTTATTGAGCTCAATCTGAATATTCATATGTTTAGCTCAGAAATATTAAGAATGGATTGCTGGGTGTCTCAGAACCCGCCGAGGGGCGTTCTGTGCATTCACCCTGTCCCCTTCCAAAGCCTGAAAAACCCCTCATTTCAGAACACGTCTCACACCAGAGGTTTCCACTAAAAGATCGTGGAGCCATGTGAATGTAAATTCCGTTTCCCCCTCTTCATACATCCCAGGCTGCATACTGCACACACCGTTTGGCATCTCCCAGCCCTGTGTTTTATTGTATTTACCACTCAGCTCTCCAGTCCTTGCCAGACGAGTGAGAATGAGCAGTGGCGTCAGGCCTTGACGGGCTCTGCAGGGTGGGCGGGAGGAGTGGGCAGTGCGGCTTCTGGAACCCATTCTCTGAAGGCTCAGAGCCCGGAGCCCAGAGCGAGGCCATGGCTGGGATGAGGGAGGAAGGGGGAATGGCATCATGGACTAACTCGGGCCTGCCCTCGACATGGGATCTGCCTTGTGGGACCAGGAGGAGGCCATGTTGGCTGTGCCCACTTTGGTGGGAACCAGGAAGGAGGCCGAGCCTTGAAAGTGGCCAGGTAGAGGAAGGAATTCAGAAAGAGTGCGCCAGAAGGGGTTTCACTCACTTTCTCTCCCCCTTGATCACTGGCACGCTGTCTGCAGCCTGTACCACTTTGCGAAACTCACTAGGTTGTCGAGCGACACCTCAGACTTAATGTGTTCAACACCATGCTCCTGATACGGTTCTCCTCCCCAGGAAAAAACCCATAAAAACCAAAACAAACAAACAAAGCCTGCTTCTCTCCATCTCAGTAAACGGCACCATCTCAGTAAATGGCAGCTCCGAGCTCCCAACCACCTGGGCCAGATACTTTGGTGCCATCCTCAACTCTCTTCTCTCTCTCTTTTGAAATTAAATTTTTTTTTTTTTTTTTGAGACAGAGTCTCGCTCTGTCACCCAGGCTGGAGTGCAGTGGTGCGATCTCGGCTCACTGCAAGCTCCGCCTCCCGGGTTTACGCCATTCTCCTCCCTCAGCCTCCTGAGTAGCTGGGACTACAGGCACCCGCCACCATGCCTGGTTAATTTTTTGTATTTTTAGTAGAGACGGGGTTTCACCGTGTTAGCCAAGATGGTCTCGATCTCCTGACCTCGTTATCCGCCCGCCTCGGCCTCCCAAAGTGCTGGGATTACAGGCGTGAGCCACTGCTCCTGGCCACATACGTAAAGCTTTTAGAATAATGCCTGATACATCAAAAGCAACATAAATGTTAGCTGCTGTTATTATAATTTTATTGTGGTACAATATACATAACATAAAATTGAACCATTTTTAAGTATACAATTTGGTGGCACTAAGTACCTTCATAATGTTGTACAATCATCACTACTGTCCATTTCTAGGATTTTTTTTTTTTTTTTTTTTGAGACCGGGTCTGGCTCTGTCGCCCAGGCTGGAGTGCGGTGGCTGGATCTCGGCTCACTGCAACCTCCGCCTCCTGGGCTCAAGTGATCCTCCCACCTCACTCTATCAAGTAGGTGGGACTACAGGAGCGTGCCACCACACTTGGCTAATTTTTTTTTTTACTTTTTGTAGAGACAGGGTCTCACTATGTTGCCCAGGCTGGTCTTGAACTCCTGGGCTCAAGCTATCCACCTGCCTTGGCCTCCCAAAGTGCTGGGATTACAGGCATGAGCCACCTCACCTGTTTCTATTTCTAGGATTTTTTTCAAACAGAAGCTCGGTACCTGTTGAACAATAACTCTCCATTCTCCCTGTTCCCCAGCCCCTGCAAAACTCTTCTGCTTTCTGTCTCATTGAATTCCCTACTCTAGGCACGTCATCTAAGTGGAATCGTGATATTTGTCCCTTTGTGTCTGGTTTATTTTATTTAACACAGTAAAGGCTCATACATGCTATAGCACATATCAGAATTCATCCCTTTCTAAGGCTGGGTAATACTCCATTGTGCAGATATACCACAGTTTGTTTACCCACTTTTCTGCTGAAATGGATAAACTTGGATTGTTTCCACCTTTTAACTACAAGTTGAGCATCCCCTAATCTAAAAATCCAAAATGCCCCAAAATCTGAAACTTTTTGATCACCAGCATGAAGCCTTTGCTTTCTGATGGTTCAGTGTACACAAACTTTTTCATGCGCAAAATTATTAAAATTATTTTATAATATTACCTTCAGACTATGTGTATAAAGTGTATATGAAACATAAATGAATTTTATGTTTATACTCAGTTCCCATCCCCAAGACAGCTCATTATGTATATGCAAATATTTCAAAACTCCTACAAAATCTGAAACCTGGAGCACTTCTGGTCCCAATTATTTCAGGTTAAGGGATGCTCAACCTGTATTATTATTTTGAGACAGAGCGTTGCTCTGTTGCCCAGTCTGGAGTGCAGTGGTATAATCATAGCTCACTGCATCCTTGACCTCCTGGGCTCAAGTGATCCTTCCTCCTCAGCCTCCTGAGGATCTGGGACTACAGGCATGTGCCACCATGCCCAGCTGATCTTTAAAATTTTTGGTAGATTTGGGATCTTGCTTTGTTGCCCAGGCTGGTCTCCAACTCTTGAGCTCAAGTGATCCTCCTGCCTGGGCCTCCCAAAGTGGTACTGGGATTACAGATGTGATCTACTGCGCCCAGCCTGTATTACTAATATTATTGAGATGGAGTCTCTGTCACCCAGGCTGGAGTTCAGTGGTGTGATCTCAGCTCAGTGCAACCTCTGCCTCCCAGGTTCTAGTGATTCTCCTGCCTCCACCACCTGAGTGGCTAGGATTATAGGCGTGCACCACCACACCCAGCTAATTTTTCTATTTTTAGTAGAGATGGTATTTCACCATGTTGGCCAGGCTGGGCTTGAATTCCTGACCTCAGGTGATCCTCCCATCTTGGCCTCACAAAGTGCTGGGATTACAGGCATGAGCCACTGCACCCAGCCTGTATTACTGTATTTAATATGCAACCTGGCTTCTGAATTTCTCCCTGTAACCTCACCTCCCACTGAGTCCTCTTCGTTCACTCACTTCAGCCACACCAACCTCTTCCTTCAAGGCAGGCATGAGTCTTACCCCAGGGCCTTTGAACTTGTTGTTCTCCTGCGGTGGGGCCTTCCTTCCCCTCCTTAGTCAAGCCTGCTCTTATCACCCTGTTTAAAATTGCAACTCCCTTGCACGTCTCTCTCACTGCTTATTCTTCATAGCACTTCATTTTTGACATGCCATCTATTTTACATTGATTTTATTTTATTTTATTTTTATTTATTTATTTATTTATTTATTTATTTATTTATTTATTTTTGGGAGGGAGTCTCGCTCTGTCGCCCAGGCTGGAGTGCAGTGGTGCAGTCTCGGCTCACTGAAAGCTTCACCTCCCGGGTTCACGCCATCCTCCTGCCTTAGCCTCCCAAGCAGCTGGGACTACAGGTGCCCACCACCACACCCGGCTAATTTTTTGTATTTTTAGTAGAGACAGGGTTTCACCGTGTTAGCCAGGATGGTCTCAGTCTCTTGACCTTGTGATCCGCCTACCTCAGCCTCCCAAAGTGCTGGGATTACAGGCGTGAGCCACTGCGCCCGGCCTATTTTTATTTTTTGAGACAGAGTCTTGCTCTGTTGCTCAGGCTGGAGTGCATTGGTGCAATCTCAGCTCACTACAACCTCTGCCTGCTGGGTTCAAGTGATTCTCCTGCCTCAGCCTCCTGAGTAGCTGGGATTACAGGCACGTGCCACCATGCCTGGCTAATTTTTGTATTTTTAGTAGGGACGGAGTTTCACCGTATTGGTCAGGCTGGCCTTGAACTCCTGACCTCAGGTGATCCACCCACCTTGGCCTCCCAAAGTAATGGGATTACAAGCATGAGCCACTGTGCCTTGCCTTGATTTTATATATAGCCATATTTTGTAATATTTATAAGTAGTTTTATTTATTTTTTCATAAATTTTTTTTTGTACAGATAGGGTCTCAAGATGTGGTCCAGGCTGGTCTCAGACTCCTGGGCTTAAGCGATCCTCCTACTTTGGCCTCCCAAAAGTGTTGGGATTATAGGCATGAGCCACAGTGCCAGCCATAAGTATTTCTAATATTTGTAAAATAACTTTTACATAGATATCATTTGTATTTTAATATAAATATAAATCATAAATATGTAACTTTTGTATTCAGTGGCTATAAATCATATACATGTAAATTAAATATTTAATATGTTATATTATTGTTCTTTCCTGTCTTCACCCTTACTGTCCTCAGGAATGTGAGCCCTAAGCTCAGGAATATCTTTGTTTTCTACATCACTGTCCCTCAGCATCTAGAGCAGAGCCCACACGTAGCATGTACCTCTGTCCTTCACTGCTGAGTATGTGAATATTTATTGAATGAGGAACTTTGGACGATTTGAGTGAACCAAAGGAAAGAGCATTGGGAGCGGAGGGGTGGGAAGAATTAGGAACATCTCCAAAAAACGCCCAGAGGCTTGAAAGCTGGGGCCAGTCTGGCTTTAGGTGAGTGCGAGGGCTCCGAGGATAGGCTGGCTGAGTAGGCGGGGGAGTGCTTGGGGGCCAGACCATGCCTGCAGTCCAGCTCTGTCACTGCTTCCTGGGTGACCTCGAGTCAGTGACCTGCCCTCTCTGATCCTCACGGCCTCATCTGTAAAAAGGGAAAAAAGTGTCTGTAGGTTCATTGATTCAACAACTATCGATTGCCTACTTTCCATGTACCAGGCACTGTGGCAGGTGTGGTGGGCATCGTTCCTGCCCCCATTGGGTTTCAGTTCTAGACTCCCACTTCCAGGGGCTGACGTGTGAATTAAGCACTGAAACACCTGGCAGGCCCATAGTGAATGGCAGTTCTCATCGTCAGGGTAGCTGCCGTAGTCCTCAGTTATCCTCATCTGCAAGATGGGGATAAAGAATCTACTATGCAGGGTTGTCCTGAAAAGATGATTAAAGGGCTCAGCCCAGTTCCTCATTTATGGGCATGGGGGTTTATAAGCCACTCACCACTAGACAATGTTACATTCAAGATTAATTTGTTTCCTGATTTGTGTGTGCTGCTTTCAGAAGAATTTAGCTCCATGAGGGTTTTCTTAAGGCCTGGGGCCTAGTAGGTGCAGCACTAAATATTTGTTGAATGAATGAATCAAAGTTTTTTGTTGTCCACTTGGAAAGCAATTTCCACCAGTCAGCATTTTGGGAAGGTGAATTGTACAGGGGTGTTGTCTTGGAGGGGCTGGGTCAGGGTGGCATGGGAGCAAGAGAAGCGCTGGAGCCGGGAAGTCCCTTCCCAGGAATTCTGTGGAATCAATAGCTTGGTTGCTTGAAAGCAAAAATATATGCTTGTAGATTATTATTTCATTTTATTTTTGTTTTTGTTGTTTTAAAGATGGGGGGTCTCACCATGTTGCCCAGGCTGGTCTTGAACTCCTGACCTTAGGTGATCCGCCTCGGCCTCCCAAAGTGTTGGGATTACAGGCGTGAGCCACCACGCCTGGTCAGGATTATTATTTCTTTCTTTTTTTTTTTTTTTTGAGACGGAGTCTCACTCTGTCACCCAGGCTGGAGTGAAGTGTCACAATCTCGGCTCACTGCAACCTCCGCCTCCCGGGTTCAAGAGATTCTCCTGCCTCAGCTTCCCAAGTAGCTGGGCCTATAAGCATGCACCACTACGCCCAGCTAATTTTTTATTTTTTCTAGAGATGGGGTTTCACTATGTTGGCCAGGCTGGTCTCGAACTCCTGACCTCAGGTGATCCACCCGCCTTGGCCTCCCAGAGTGCTGGGATTACAGGAGTGAGCCACCGTGCCCGGCCAGGATTATTATTTCATAAAAGAATTGCTGGCTGGGTGCAGTGGCTCACTCTTGTAATCCCAGCACTTTAGGAGGCCGAGGCGGGAGGATCACCAGCTCAAGAGATTGAGACCATCCTGGCCAACATGGTGAAACCCCGTCTCTACTAAAAATACAAAAATTAGCTGGGCGTGGTGGTACGCACCTGTAGTCCCAGCTACTCAGGAGGCTGAGGCAGGAGAATCGCTTGAACCTGGGAGGTAGAGGTTGCAGTGAGCTGAGATCGCACCACTGCACTCCAGCCTGGTGACAGAGTGAGATTCAGTCTCAAAAAATATATATATTGCTTAGGAACACCTTGGGTTTTTCTCTCCTCCCTGCTTAATATTAGTCCTAAATCTCACTTGATCAATGTAGCCTCCTAAGGGACCACAAAGCCCAGGTCAGGGCCCCCACTGAGCCTTTCCCTTAACCCCTCCAGTGTGGATTTCTCTGTGTGTGTGTGTGTGTGTGAGAGTGTGTGTGTATGTTTTTATGGATGTGTAAAGGTTTCTACATCTTGGGTTTTGTTTTTTGAAGTATAAAGGTGTCTGTGCTTCTGAAGTCAGCACTTTACATCACTTAGGAAATTCTGCACACCCAGCATATTGTGGTTTCTACGTCTTCTTGTTGGGCTCATTTTTGGCTTGGGGTGGGGGTGGGCGGTGTGGTGGGGGGAACATGAAGCCGAGCTGGCCGCCCTCCTCCCCTTGTGCATGCTGAAGGGAGGGAACCGGGGTGAACGGGGGCCCACGTGAATCACGTGGGGGACCCAGGCAGTGCAGCCAAGACTGGAGGCTGGGCCTGGTTCTGCCTGTTGATGAGACTTCTGTGTTTGGGAGTTGGGGGGTGGCCCATGGGGCCTGTGCTGAGGGAGGATGCTCTGAGTGAATTTGCTGCCTGGGAAATGCAGGTTGGAGTTAAGAGTTGAGGTAAGGGTGTTGGGGTCGGCCGCCTGGTGACTTTATTTTCTCTTGCTTAACTTTTTAAAACAGTTTTGTTGAGACACATAATTCACATATCATAAAATCCAGCCATGTAAAGTGTACAATGCAGTGGTTTTTAGTATCTCCACAGAGTTGTGCAACGGTCATCTCTGTCTAGTTTGAGAACATTTTTTCTCACACTAAAAGGAAACCTCATACCCACTATGAAGCCACTCCCCATCCCCTGCTCCTCCCAGCCCCAGCAGCCTTTATTTCGCTTCCTGTCTCCATGGATTTGCCTGTTGTGGGTAATTCACATAAACATGATCGTACACTAGCCAATCTTTTTATGTCTGGTGTCTTTCTCTCTGCGTCATGTTTTCCAGGTCCACCCCTGCTGCGGCGATGCCTCATTCCTTTTTATGGCTGAATAATATTCCACTGGATGGAGGGACCAGATTTTGTTGATCCATTCATCCGTGGATGGACATTGGGTCCATTCCCCTTTGGCTGTTACAGAAGCTGCTTGGTGGCTGTTTCTTTAGCCAGGTGGAAGGTGGCATTTCCAGCCTCTCTCTGCCCGGGGCTGCTCTTCCACTGTGCTCTCTCGGCACCCACGGGTCTCTTCCTCCCTCCTCCCTCTTTTCCTCTCTTCCCTCCTCCTCCAGCTCTTTCTTTGTGTATCTCCCCCTCCCCCAGCCTCAGCCAAGAGAGAGTGAGTCTGGAAGTAATTTCCAGGGAGCCCGGGGTAGGCCCTGAGGCAGCTCTGCTCCCCCTTCAGGGAGGCCTCAGCCTGCCCTGAACACTGGCCCCAGGGGAGGGACAGAAGGGACAGCCTGCTGCTTCTTCAGCTCCTGGGAAGGCGTAGGGAGAGGGCCAAGCCTGGGAAACAGCTTTTCTCTGGGCTTTAAAAATTGTGTGCATTTATTTGATTTTTTTTGGAATAGGGAACACATGCTCAAGTATAAAACTCAGATGGTACCAAGGATTTCTAGTGACAAGTCTCCTCCCTCCCCCAGCTCCCAGCCACCTATACCCACGTCCTCTTCCCAGAGGCAACATGGTTAGGATTTTTGGGCCTCCTTTCAAAGAGATGTTCTGTGCATGTGTTAAGCATCTCTGTCACTCGGTCTCTCTGTTTCTCTCTCTCTCTCTCTCTCTCACACTCACACACACTTTTTAAGGCAGGTTTGTTTTGTTTTGTTTTGTTTTTGAGATGGAGTCTCGCTCTGTTGCCCAGGCTGGAGTGCAGTGGTGCAATCTTGGCTCACTGCAACCCCCACTCCCTGGTTCAAGTGATTCTCCTGCCTCAGCCTCCCAAGTAGCTGGGATTACAGGTGGCCGCCACCATGCCCGGCTAGTATTTGTATTTTCAGTAGAAACGGGGTTTCACCATGTTGGCCAGGCTGGTCTCGAACTCCTGAGCTCAAGTGACCTGCTTGCCCTGGCCTCCCAAAGTTCTGGGATTATAGGCGGGAGCCACCATGCCCTGCCAACAGCAGGTTACATTAATACCATTCTGGCCTTTGTTTTTCCTTTTCAAAAATGTTTTAATGTTTTTGAGACAGGGTCTCACTCTGTTTCCCAGACTGGAGTGCAGTGGTGTGATCACAGCTCACTACAACCTCCACCTCCTGGGCTCAAGTGATCCTCCCATCTCAGCCTCCTGAGTAGCTGGGACTACAGGTGTGCAGCACCATACCTGACTAATTTTTTTTCATATTTTTTGTAGAGATGAGGTTTCATCATGTTGCCCAGGCTGGCCTTGAACTCCTGACCTCAAGCAGTCCACCCCTCTCTGCCTCCCAAAGTGCTGCGATTATAAGCGTGAGCCATGATGCCTGGCACCCCACCCTGCATTTTTTTTTTTTTTTTTTTTTTTTTTTTTTGAGACGGAGTCTCGCTCTGTCTCCCAGGCTGGAGTCCAGTGGTGCGATCTTGGCTTACTGCAAGCTCCACCTCCCGGGTTGACGCCATTCTTCTGCCTCAGCCTCCCGAGTAGCTGGGACTACAGGCGCCCACTACCACACACCCGGCTAATTTTTTTGTATTTTTAGTAGAGACGGGGTTTCACCGTGTTAGCTAGGATGGTCTCGATCTCCTGACCTCGTGATCGCCCGTCTTGGCCTCCCAAAGTGCTGGGATTACAGGCGTGAGCCACCGCGGCCAGCCAATTTTTTTTTTTTTTTTTTTTTTTTTTTTTAAGAGACAGGGTTTCTCTGTGTCGCCCTGGTTGGAGTACAGTGGCACCATCATGACTCATTGCAACCTTGACCTCCTGGGCTCAAGGAATCCTCCTGCCTTCAGTCTCCTAAGTCACTGGGACTACAGGTGTGCACCACCACGCCCACCTAATTTAAAATTTTTTTTGTAGAGATGGGGTCTAGCTATGATGCCCAGGCTGGTCTCAAATTCCTGGTCTCAGGCAACCCTCCCACCTGGGCCTCCCAAAGTGTTGAGATTACAGGCGTGAGCCACCATGCCCAGCCTGCTGTTCTTTCTAACAACATATCAAGAGGCTCTAATTTACCAGGCTCAGTCTCTTTCACAGTGGCATGGTATTCCACTGGAAGGCCCTAACCCCTTGGGCCAGTCCTGCTTTGCCGGACACCTAGGTTAGCTTCACTCTGTCATAAGGCTACATTATTGAGCATCTCTGTGATTCACATCCAAAAATGAGAGTAACATTTATCCCTTTGTTAACTTATTTGACAGTAATTTACTGAGCTCCTATTGTATTGTATACCTGGCAGTTTTGGGAGTGGGGATGTGACATGAACAAGTCGAAGATCCCTGGCTGGGCACAATGGCTCACGCCTGTCATCCCAGCACACTGGGAGGCTGAGGCAGGCAGATCACTTGAGGACAGGAGTTCGAGACCGGCCTGGCCAATGTGGCAAAAATCTGTCTCTACTAAAAATAGAAAAATCAGCCAGGCATGATGGTGTGTGCCTGTAATCCCAGCTACTCGGGAGGCTGAGGCAGGAGAATCACTTGAACCTGGGAGGCGGAGGTTGCAGTGAGCCGAGATCATGCCACTGCACTCCAGTGTGGGAGACAGAGCAAGACTGTCTCAAAAAAAAAAAAAAAAAAAATCCCTGCCTCTGGGGAGCTGACCTGCCGGTGGAGGATACTCAAAGTTGGGCTCATCAGACTGTACTGAGTGCTGTGGAAGAAAACAGAGGGAATGGGGGCGGAGAGGGCTGATGGTGTGGGTGGTCATTGTAACCGGCCCTTGCTGAAAAGGTGACATTTGAACAAAGACCTGAAGGAGGCGAGGGAGCAAGCCCCATCAGTGTGAAGCCCTGTCAGGGTTCCTAGCTGCAAGAACAGCAGGTGCAAAGGTCCTGAGGCAGGGATTTGAAAACACTTGCCCAGTGGCACAGCCAGTAAGTGGTGGAGCTGGGGTTTGAACTGGGTAGTCTGGAGTCAGAGTCAGATTTTTTTTTTTTTTTTTTTTTTGAGACAGAGTCTCACTCTGTCACCCAGGCTGGAGTGCAGTGACATGATCTTGGCTCACTGCAACATCCGCCTCCCGGGTTCAAGCGATTCTCCTGCCTCAGCCTCCTGTGTAAGCTGGGACTACAGGCACCCACCACCACCATGCCTGGCTAATTTTTTTTTTTTGTATTTTTAGTAGAGACCGGGTTTCACTGTGTTAGCCAGGATGGTCTCGGTCTCCTGAGCTTGTGATCTGCCTGCCTCGGCCTCCCAAAGTGCTGGGATTACAGACATCAGCCACCGCACCTGGCCAGTTTTTTTTTTTGTTTGTTTGTTTTTAGTAAACTTTACTTAGGTATAATTTATGTACAGTGTGACACACCCATTTAAAAAGTATCATTGGATGCAATTTGATAAATGTGTACCATTATTAACCATCATCACGATCAGGATACAGAATGTTTCTGTTACCCCAAAAGGATCAATAATGCCCTTTTGTAATCAATCCTCCCTACCCCCTGGCTCAGGCAATACAAAAATCTCTGCTTTCTGTAACTCTAGATTCAACTTGTCTTTTCTAATCAGCACATTCAGGGAGTGTGTGATGCCTCCAGCTTTTCTCTTAGAATCTCACCTCTGGTCCTAGCTACTTGGGAGGCTGAGACGGGACAGTCGCTTGAGCCCAGCAGTTAGAGCTATGATCATGCCACTGCACTCCAGCCTGGGTGACAGACCGACACCCCATTTCAAAAAATATAAAATGAAATAAAAATTCAGCTATTCAGGGCAGGGTCTTTTGTGGTTTCATAGGAATTTTAGGATTTTTTTTCTATTCCTGTGAACAATGCCATTGGAATTTTGATAGTGATTACATTGAATCTATAGACCAATTTGAGTAATATATATATATTTTTTCCTTGCAATATTAAGTATTCCAATCCATGAACATGGGATATCTTTCCATTTATTTGTATCTTCTATAATTTCTTGCATCCATGTGTCATAGTTGTCAGTGTTCAGATCTTTCACTTCCTTGGTTAAATTTAATGTAATCTTTTTGATGCTATTGTAAATGCGATTGTTTCTTAAGTCCTTTTTTGGATAGGTTCATTGTTAGTGTGTAGAAACACAACTGATTCTTCCATGTTGATTTTGCAACTTTCTGCAATTTCAATTTGTCTGTTCTAGAGTTTGACATAAATAGAATCACACAGCATGTACTCTTTTGTATCAGGCTTCTGTTGCTCAGCATAGTGATTTTGAAATTCATCTATGTTATGTGTACCAGTAGTTCATTCCTTCTTTTGCTGGCAATATGCCATTATGCAGATATAATTTTTTCATCCATTCACCTGCTGATGGACCTTTGGGTTATTTCCAGTGTTTGGCTGCCATAGATGATGCTGCTTGAACATGCCTGTACGAGTCTTTGTGTGGACCTATGCTATCATTTCTCTTGGGCAAATACCTAGAAGTGGATTAGTAGGGTCAGATGATAAGGGTATGTTTAATTTTGTTAGAAACTGCCCAGCTGGGCGCAGTGGCTCACACCTGTAGTCCCAGCACTTTGGGATACTGAGGCGAGAGGACTGCTTGTGCCCAGGAGTTTGAGATCAGCCTGGGAACATGGCAAAACCCAGTCTACCAAAAATACAAAAAAATTAGCCAAGCATGGTGGCACGCACCTGTAGTCCCAGCTACTTGGGAAGCTGAGGCAGGAGGACCTCTTGAGCCCTGGAGGTGGAGGTTGCAGTGAGCCAAGATCGTGCTACTGCACTCCAGCCTGGGTGACAAAGTGAGACCCTGTCTCAAAAAGAAAAGAAAAAAGAAAAATAAAAAAGAAAGAAAGTGCCAAATATTTTTCAAAGCAGTTGTTTACCACCAGCAATGGATAAGCATTCCAGTTGCCCCACATCCTTCCCACCACTTACCATCATCAGTCTTTATAATGTCAGACGTTCTAACGGGTATGTAGTAATATCTCATTATGGTTGTAGTTTTAATTTCCCTGATGACTAAAGATGCTGAACATTGCATTGATTTATGGGCTGTTTGCATACCTTCTTTTGCTCATTTTAAATTGGATCGTTTGTTGTCTCTTTTGAGACGGAGTCTCGCTCCAGGCTGGAGTGCAGTGGTGCAATCTTGGCTCACTGCAACCTCTGCCTCCTGGGTTCAAGCGATTCTCCTGCCTCAGCCTTCTGAGTAGCTGAGATTACAGGCGCCCTCCATCATGCCCGGCTAATTTTTGTATTTTTTGTAAAGACAAGGTTTCGCCATGTTGGCCGAGCTGGTCTCGAACTCCTGACCTCAAGTGATCTGCCCACCTCAGCCTTCCAAAGTGCTGGGATTACAGGCATGAACCACTGTGCCTGGTCTGGAATTCTTTTAAACAGCCCTTTTTCTGGATGCTAAAAATTGACCTACAAAAGTAACTCTGTAACCAACCCAAATACATCTGGGGCCCTGGTGTGCTACCCCTGACTGACAAAGTGAAGGCTTTGAATGTGGCTCTTTCTGCATCCTAGCGGCTCAGTCCAGGCCCTGGAGGGGCATCTGTCACCTGGGACACTGGCAGCGTCCCTGGCATCCAGCCATGACCATCCCTTCTCACGGCGGGGCTGCTCACGGTGCTGTCCCTGGGGTCCCTGGCATTAGGCTGTGATGAGGTACTGGGGACACCAGCCTCCCACTGGGTGGCTGTGGACAGAAGAGCTCAGCAGAAGCCACACTGTCTGACTTTGAGCAGCCTATAGGTTAGCTGAGAAAACAAGGCATACATTTTCATGGTTTTGCTTTTCTCGTGGTGGCCCTAACAATTTACATCGGTTGTTTGCCATATCGGGCTCTGGACTCACGAAATCCTGAAATGGCCCCGGAAGCATGGGCAATGCTGAGAATATTTAAGCGTCCAGAGCCCCACCAGAACCCAGGCTGGCTGCGAGACTACCACATGCGTGTTCAGCCGGAACACCACTGACCTGGGGGGGTTAATTCTGTTCCGATGTCCATTTTGTAGACCTAGAAACTGAGGAACAGAGAGGGAAGTAACTTGCTTCAGGTTGCACAGCCAGGAGGCACAGAGCATGATATAGAGAGACCTTTACCTACATTCACCAACCTTTCATTTATTTCTTTATTTTTTGAGACAGAATCTTGCTCTCTTGCCCAGGCTGGAGTGCTGTGGGGGGATCATGGCTCACTGCAGCCTCTACCTGCTGGGCTCAAGGGATCCTCCCACCTCAATCTCCCAAGTGGCTAGGACTACAGGTGTGCCCATGATGCCCAGCTAATTATTTCTTCTTCTTTTTTTTTTTTGCAGAGACTTAGGTGCCCAGGTTGGTCTCAAACTCTTAGCGCTTAGCCTCAAGTGATTCTCCTGCCTCAGGCTCTCACGGCATTGGGATTACAGGTGTGAGCCACTGCACCTGGCCCAGATTCACCAACTTTTAATATTTTGCCACATTTCCTTTCTTTTATTTTCTTTGCTTTTCCTTTTCTTTTCTTTCTTTCTCTCTCTCCTTCCTTGCTTCCTCCCTCCCTCCCTTTCTCCCTCCCTCCCTCCTTCCCCTCCCCTTTCCCTACCCCTTCCCCTTCCCCTACCCCTTTACCTTCCTTTTTTTTCTTTCTGATGGAATCTCACTCTGTCACTCAGGCTGGAGTGCAGTGGCACACTCTCAGCTCACTGCAACCTCTGCCTCTTGGGTTCAAGCAACCCTCCTGCCTCAGCCTCCAGAGCAGCTGGGATTACAGGCGCCCGCCACTATGCCCAGATAAGTTTTGTATTTTTAGTAGAGATGAGGTTTTGCTATGTTGGCCAGGCTGGTCTCAAACTCCTGGCCTCAAGTGATCCGCCTGCCTTGGCCTCCCAAAGTGCTGGGATTCCAGGCGTGAGCCACCGCGCCCGGATTTCATTCCATGTGCTTTTATTTCTACAGGCCAGTAGAGCAAAAGGTTTTCTGTCTGCAGGTCTCGGTTTACTCTTAAGGAAAATGAACCAGTTTCACCTGAACTCTACACACACACACTTCCTCTTTCTCTCTCTGTCCTGTGTTTCTCCTAAACGATTTGAGAGTAGGAATGACACGAATGTGCATTTCCAAAGAACCATTCTCTTATGTAACCACAGGACAGTTATCAAACGCACCTTGTTGAACATTGATTGATACAACACCATTAATGCAGCCACTCTCCGTATTCTGGCTCTGTCAGTTCTACTAACGTCCCTCAGAGCCGTATCCTCCCCACCCCGATGTAGGATGAGATTTGGAATCACACCAGTTGCATTTACTTGTCTGGTCTCTTTCAGTCCCTTCATTCTGGAGGGTTTCCTCAGCCTTTCTTTGTGTTTCATGACGTTGACATTTTAGAAGGGTCCAGGCCAGTTACTGTGTAGAACGTCTCTCATTTTCGGTTTTTTGGATGTTTCCTCTCAGTGAGATCCAGGCTACGCATCACTGGTTGGAATTTCCAGAGCCTGTGTTCTTAACCACCCTGAGGTTCTGCCTTTGAAAGGGACATTCTGGTTCCTTTCTAAAGGGCTGGTCATCATCTTGTCCTTGTTCTGGCAGGTGGTGCGTTCAGCTGGACAACCCGCTGCATTCATAATAGTGGGGTCATATAATTTCAAGAAAAGGTTAAAGAAAAATGGTCTGTTAACATGAAAAGGTCATAGAGGATCATTAGAAGGAGCAAAAGAGGAAAGGGGAGGGAGCAAAAAAGAAACTGGAATATACAAAGTTCCAAAAACGCAGATAACACAAAAGTAGCTTGTAATCCTGTCACTCCTGGGGTAGAGCAAGTATGTTAATGTTTGGGCATATTTCCTTCTGATCTTCCTTCTGATTGGCTCTTCCTCGTGCCCTCAGGCATTCAGTTTGCACAGTTGACAGGAGAGACATATTTTGAGAGCTGAAGACTGAGATTCCAGGTGCAGTGGCTTACGCCTGTAATCCCAGCACTTCGGGAGGCTGAGGCAGGCAGATTGCTTGAGGCCAGGAGTTCAAGACCAGCCTGGGCAACAGAGTGAGACCCCGCCTCTACAAAAAATAAAAAAAGTTAGCCAGGCGTGGTGGCACGCGCCTGTAGGCCCAGCTATACTGGAGGCCAAAGCAGGAGGATCTCTTGAGCCCAGGAAGTTGAGGCTGCAGTGAGCCATGATTGTGCCACTGCACTGTAGCCTGGTTGACAGAGTGAGACCCTGTCTCCAAAAAAAGAAAAAAGTAGAAAGAAAAAAGAAAACTCAGGGCAGGGGGGCGTCAGCCAGGGAGGTGCATTTTGGGATCTGGCAGGGGGTGGAGGAGGGGTACGTCCAGCATGTGGAATGCTCTGCCTACTGAGGGCTTGTGTCCCCAGACCTGGGATTTCTGCCTCACAGTGTGGACACCAGGGTCCTCAGGGGAGCAGAGATGGGTCCCTGCTGGAAACTTCACTATGTCTCCAGAGTGCCTGCAAAACTCCAGAAATCACCAGCCTCTGGTGAGTTTGGAGTGGAGGCTTTTAATCAAGTCCAAGGGATCAGCTCAGCCCGACACACACACACGCACACAGACACATGCGCGTGCGCACACACACACGGCTGAAACACCATGCTTAAGAACATTTCTCCCATGTGTTTTACTTTTTGAGCCTTAGCCCGGGGATTTGAGAATAACAGGTATTCCTGAGAGTACTTCCCGAGCACATCCTGGGAGCTCAGGTCACGCACCTCACCCATATTAATTCGTTTAATCCTCCTGACAGTCCCTTGAAGGTGAGACTGTTACTATCAGAAGTGGAAACTGAGACACAGCGAGGTGAAGTAACTCAAGGATTCCTACAGAAAAGTGTAAAATATGCTCATTTCATCCAGCAATTATAAAGTAACACTCTCACACACAGTTATTCCTTTTTTTTTAACAGCTTTATTGAGATATAATTCACATACCATACAGTTCACCCATGTAAATCGTTCACCACAGTTTATAGTGTGTTTGCAGAGTTATAACCATCACCATGATCTATTATAGAACATTTTCCTCACCTCAAAAAGAAACTCTGCATCCCTTAGCCATCATCCCCACTCCTTCTCCCCTCCCAGCCTCCAGCAACCACAAATCTACTTTCTGGCTCTGTGAATTTGCCTATTTTGGACATTTCGTGGAAACAGACTCTTACACGACGTGGCCTTTTGTGCCTGGCTTCTTTCACTCAGCGTGATGTTGTCAAGGTCCCTCCGTGTGTGTCAGTGTCTCATCCCTTTTCATGGCTCAGTAATACTCCATTGTATGGATAGGCCACATTTTGTTTATCCGTTCAGTTGGTGGACATTGGAGGTTTTTTTTTTCCAGTTTGCACTGTTCTGAATGATGCCGTATGAATGTTCGTATGCAGGCTTTTGTGTGGACACTTGTTTCCATTTCTCCTGGTTTCTATGTGGGAGTGGAATTGCTGGGTCACAGGGTAACTGTGTGTTAACCTACTGAGACCAGCCAGACTCTTCCACGGCAGCGGCACCCTTGTATATCGCCCAGCAATGCATGAGGGCTCTGATTTCTCTATCATTTTGATGATTCATCCATTATCCTGTTGATAGGATCTGGGTTGTTTCAGTTTAGGGGTGCTGTGAACATTCTAGAATGTGTTTTGCGGTCTGCCTCTGCCCCGCTATGCATAAAGTTGGGATTCCATAGACAGTAGGTCCTGTTAGGTAACAGGTAAAAATGATCTGTGGGCTCCTCTCTCTCCTTGTGTGTGGCCCACGTTGCATGTTCTTGTAGAATCCTCCTTTCCGGGTGAGGATTGGAAGCCATGATTGCCTGCCTCTGTTGCTGGTTTTAGTCTTTAACCCTTGCTCTGTGGACTTGAGAAACGTGCTTTTCCACGGTGCCTGTGACCAAGATGTCCGCATCGTTAGTGAGGACCCTGCCATGTCCTTGACCACACTGCAAGGGGATCCTGTCCACGATGGGGGGTGTCCTGTTGGGCTTGAGTGTCTAGATATGGAGACCGTAGTTCGCGGGGGGAGAGGGGGGCGTTTGGCATATTTGCCCTGGCATTTGGGGTTGTTTATTGGGGGTGGGAGTGCTCCTGGCATTTCCTGGGCGGGAACTACTGGTGTAGACCTACTGGATTAACTTGCTCCTGGGTCGGTGTGCAGGATAGGGGGAGGGTGCATCAGTCTTTGTGGAGCGTCTGCCTTCTCTCCGTCTCCCTGTTTTCCTGTTCCCGTCTCCCCGTCCCTCTCTCTGTCTCTCTGAACTGCTCGTTCCCTCCTTGCCTTCTGTGCCGATGCCCAATTGAACTGCCCATCCCTATAGATTGGGCGTCTCTGAGCCCGCAGTGGCTGCCTGAGCGGTAACCCACCCCTGTGCCCTTTCACCTCCTCTCCCGCCTCCAGCTGACCAATCCCTGGGGTTTCTGGTCGGCCTGTGGATGTGTCCCGGTCAGGCCTAGGTCAGGCGCCTGACAGCGTCACCTGTGGCCACTGAGAATCATCCTCCTTCAGGATTCCCAGTCAGTCAATATTTACACAAAGCGAACAAAAAGAAACCTGGAGCTCACCACTCCTGGGGGAGCCAGGCAGGAGCTAAGATAAGTCCCATTTATGGCCTGTCAGATAGCGATCGGCACCTGCAGGAAAGCAAGCAGGAGAGAGACTGGGGGAGGGCTTGTGACTACAGATGGCCCTGGTGACACTCGAGAAAAGGAAGGGCGTGGCTGGGAGTGGTGACTCATGCCTGTAATCCCAGCACTTTGGGAGGCTGAGGTGGTGGATCACCTGAGGTCAGGAGTTTTTTTTTTTTGGAGACAGAGTCTTGCTCTGCCGCCCAGGCTGATCTTGGCTCACTGCAGCCTCTGCCTCCTGAGCTCAAGTGAGCCCTGGGCTCTCCTCCCTCAGCCCCCTAAGTAGCTGGGACTACAGGGGTGCACCACCACGCTGGGCTAATTTTTTTTTTTTTTTGAGGCGGAGTCTCACTTTGTTTCCCAGGCTGGAGTGCAGTGGCACGATCTTGGCTCACTGCAAGCTCCGCCTCCTGGGTTCACGCCATTCTCCTGCCTCAGCCTCCCAAGTAGCTGGGACTACAGGCACCCGCCACCACACCTGGCTAATTTTTTGTATTTTTAGTACAGACGGGGTTTCACCATGTTAGCTAGGATGGTCTCGATCTCCTCACCTTGTGATCTGCCTGCCTTGGCATCCCAAAGTGCTGGGATTACAGGCGTGAGCCACTGCACCCAGCCTAATTTTTGTATTTTTAGTAGAAATGGGGATTCTCCATGTTGGCCAGGCTGGTCTTGAGCTCCTGACCTCAAGTGATCCACCTGCCTTGGCCTCCCAAAGTGCTCGGATTACAGGCATGAGCCACTGTGCCTGGCCTGTACGTTATTAATATTATTGTTAATCTTTTCATTTATTTGTGAGCGCTGTTATATGCCCTCTGTATCTTTTGTGAGGATTAATTTAGTTAAAAGTTGATCTCATAATATATAAGTCAACATAATCAGAAATTCAAACAGGAACGTATTGACAAGCAAAGGAATGTTACTGTCTCTGCCTCGAAGATCTTGTGTCCTGCCTGGAGACACTTCACTTCCCCACTCACCTGCCACTGTCTGCTCAGTGTCAATGTATTGATTACCTGTCCAACAGAATCTATTTTATCTCTGAGGTTAGGGAATTAGTAGAAATTGATATCCTACTAATGGAATAGAACAGAGAGTCCAGAAGGAGAACCAGGCACATTAAGACATGGTATGAGGTCGATGTGGCCAATGGTCAGATTTGTGGGGAAACAAGGGACTCATAATAAATAGAGGTAGGGATCAAAAGTAAAAAGGTCATCCACAGGTGGAAGGAGATGAAATCAGATCCCTGCCTTACACTGTACAGCAAAACCAACCCCAAGATGATTGAGTACTCAAAGTCAAATATAAACTTGGAAGCTGCTTAGACTTTGGGGTAGGGACAGATTCTGAAATGAGATTTAGGTTAGTGTAAAAGTAATTAGATTTTTTGCCATTAAGTGCAAAAGTAATTGCAGTTTTTGCCATTACTATTTTTTTTTTTGAGACAGAGTCTCTGTCGCCCGAGCTGGAGTACAGTGGCACAATATCAGCTCACTGCCACCTCTACCTCCAGGGCTCAAATGATTATCCTGCCTCAGCTTCCTGAGTAGCTGGGATTACAGGTGCATGCCACCATGCCTGGCTAATTTTTTTTTTTGTTTTTTTTTTGTTTTTTGTTTTTTGAGGTGGAGTCTTGCTCTGTCACCTAGGATGGAGTGCAGTGGTGCAATCTCGGCTCACTGCAACCCTCCACCACCCAGGGTCAAGTGATTTTCCTGCCTCAGCCTTCCGAGTAGCTGGGATTACAGGCACTTGCCACCACCCCGGCTAATTTTTTGTATTTTTCATAGAGACAGGGTTTCACTATGTTGGCCAGACTAGTCTCAAACTCCTGACCTCATGATCCTCCCGCCTTGGCCTCCCAAATTACAGGGCTGAGCCATGGCACCTGGCCAATTTTCGTATTCTTAGTAGAGACGGGATTTCACCATGTTGACTAGGCTGGTCTCGAACTCCTGACCTCAAGTGATTCTCCCACCTTAGCTTCCCAAAGTGCTGGGATTAGAGGCGTGAGCCACCGTGCCCGGCCGGTTTTTGCCATTACTTTTAATGGCAAAAGGTGCAATGATTTTTGCACCAACCCAATATAAAAGGTGTTGCTCTGAGAGGGAGGTGTGGAGTTCTTGCCCATAGCTGCCACTTCAGTATTTCTCCTTCTCTGAGGCTCTGGGCAGCCCTCCCTGCTGTGCCCTGGGTTGGGGTTGTCTCTTCTCTTAATAAGGTGATCAGTAGCTTTGGGACCAGCAGAATGCATTAGAGGGAAATGGGCTTCACTGAAGAGGGCAGTGGATGAGAGGAAGGAGCATGTGTGAGGGCTTGTGTGCACCACACATCCTGACACCATCCGCCCAGCCCGCACAGCCTGACACCATCTGCCCGGTCCACCCATCTTGACACCATCCGCCTGGCCGGCCCGGCCTTCTCAAATGCTGGAGGGCTCTCGGCTCTGCTGTTCCCTTACACTCCTTGGCCAATCCATCTGCAAACCCTCTTGCTCTGCTATTATGTCCAGAATTTGACTGCGCCTTGTCCCCTCCGCTGTCACCATGTCTCCTGCCTGGACCATTACCGTCGCCCCCTCTCTGTGCTTCCGTCATCACCTTCTGCAGTCTGTTCTCCACTCCGCAGCCAGAAGGAACCTGTGAACACCCAAGTCAGGTCATGTCCCTGCCCTGTCCGGAGCCCTCCCTCAGCCCTGGGCCCACCTGGAATAAAAGCTAAAGTCCTCGCCCTCGTTGTCTGTCTGACCTCACCTCTCCTGCGTGCCTACTCATGCTCACGCCCTCATCACTGCTCGTGGTCCCTGAGGCACCCACGTGATTCTGCCTCAGGACCATTGCATGTCCTCCTCCTTCTGCCTGGAGCCCGCTCTCCTGGGGTGGCCACATTGCTGCTCCCCTTACCTCCTGCACATCCTGTATGTACCCCAGCCCTCCCCAACCCATTCTTGGCATCCTTGCCCTCATCTTCTCCTCGGGACGCTGTCTCTTGGTTCAGGGTCTGACTCCTGCCGGTAGAACGTGAGCTCTGGGAGAGCAGGGATGACTTCCTCACTCCCAGCACCATCGCGAAAGCGTTTGACTTCTCTTTGTGGAGCAGTAGGGATCAGTAGGGAGCCCTAAGAAGGGGAACAGCACGATCTTAAATAAAATAGGTCGCTCTGGCCACCAAGTGGGGAACTGAGTTTAGAAGTGGGAGGTCAGTTAGAAGTCCCTGCCACCCTCCAGGCAATGAGCACGAGAGGGTTGGGCAGACAATGCTGGTTCCAAGACCTAGAGAAGGGTGGGCTGGAGTTATTTAAGAGACAGGAGGAATGGTGGCATCTTGGAGCCAACCAGCGTTGGCTGATTCCCACAGATGGCGCCACTCCTGGCTGTGATGCGGCTGCAAACCCACGGCTTGCCCGGGACCTGCTCTGAGACAGGAACGTTTGAACCGCACCAGGTCAGCATCTGAAGGTGTTTGCTGTAAGACCCAGTCCTGTGACTCTGCCAGCCCAAACCCTTGCCAGGTCCTGGGCAGATGTCGGCCTGCTGTCACTTCTCTGGACTCTAAGGCTTTTTTGCCTGTGTGGCATGTGAGAAAAATAGGGGAGTGATTAGGAAGGCTCATGCAGAATCCGGGTAAAAAACTGTTTCAGGTATGGAAAGGTGGAGGGGAGGAAGGTCATCTGGAGTATTTTTTTTGAGACAAGGTCACCCAGGCTGGAGTGCAATGGTGTGACCATGGCTCACTGCAGCCTCGACCTCCCAGGCTCAAGCAATCCTCCTACCTCAGCCTCCTGAGTAGTTGCAATCAGAGGCATGTGCCATCACACCCAGCAATTTTTAAAAAAATTTTTTAGAGAACAGGGTCTCACTATGCTGCCCAGGCTGGTCTCAAACTCCTGGGCCCAAGTGATCCTGCTCTCTTGGCTCCCAAAGTGCTGGGATTACAGGTGTGAGCCACTGTGCCTGGCGTGTCCAGACTCTGTATAGACATCAGCAGTCAGGCAGTGTGGCATCTTGGAAAGCAGCCAAGGCTTTGGTGTCCAAGAAACCCAGGTTCTAATCTCATTGCTTCCTCTTACTACTCGTGGCTTTTTAGCTTGTGTGCATTCGGCTGCAAGTAACAGTTGACTTGACCACTGATGGCTTAAATACTCTCTTATTTTTTTCAACAAATATTTCTAAATTTAGTTTTTGAGATGGCTAATTCACAAAGCTGAAAAAGCAAAAATTATTTTGAAAACTATGCAGTGGAACACCTCCTATTCCTGTTCCGATCTGCCAGGTCCCTTCATAGTTAGTCATTGTGTTTAGTGTCATATACACCCTTCCTGAAGTTCTTTAGGCATTGAAAAGCATTCAGAATATGTATCATGTCTCCTTCACCCTTTTCTTAAGCAGATGGTAACGTTTTACACACACCATTCTACATTTTACTTTTCCATGTAGCAGTAGTCTGGGCGATCTTTCCCTATCAGTACACAAAGAACGTCCTCATTTTTTTTTTTTTCTGAGACAGGGTCTCGTGCCGTCCGCCAGGCTGGAGTGCAGTGGCACGTTCTCAGCTCACTGCAACCTGCACCCTCACTGGCTCAAGCGATCCTCCGACCTCAGACTCCAGAGTAGCTGGGATTACAGGTGCTCACCACCACACCTGGCTAATTTTTGTATTTTAGTAGAGATGGGGTTTCATCATGTTGGCCAGGCTGGTCTCAAACTCCTGACCTCAAGTGATCCACCTGCCTCAGTCTCCCAAAGTGCTGGGATTATAGGCATGAGCCACTGTGCCTGGCCTCATTCAATTTTTTTTTTTTCCAAGGACATCTTTACTGACATATTCACATACCATAAAATCCACCCATCTAAAGTGTTCCAATTCAGTGGTTTTCAGTATATTCACAGAGTTGTGCAGACATCACCACAATCCATTTTAGAACATTTTCATCATCTCAAAAAGAAACCGTACTCATGAGCAGCCGCTTTGAATTTCTCCCTCCCCGCAGTCCTTAGCAACCACGCATCTACTTTCGGTGTCTCTGGGTTTGCCTATTCTGGACATTTTGCATAAATGGAATCATGGAATATATGGCCTTTGTGCCTGGCTCCCTTCACTTGGTGTCATGCGTTCCAGGTTCATGCATGTTGGAGCGTGTGCCAGTGTTCCTTCCTTCTTATGGCGGAGTAATAGTCTGTGATATGGATACACCACATCTATTTATCTGTTCATCCACGGATGGGCATTTGGGTTCTACCTTTTGCTTCTTGCAAGTAAAGGTGCTGCGGATGTTCACAGGCCAGCCTTTGTTTTGTTTTGTTTTTTTGAAATGGAGTTTCGCTCTTGTTGCCCAGGCTGGAGTACAGTAGCGCAATCTCAGCTCACTGCAACCTGTGCCTCCCAGGTTCAAGTGACTCTCCTGCCTCAGCCTCCCGAGTAGCTGGGATTACAAGCGTGAGCCACAGCACCCAGCCTTGGGCCAGTTTTTGTGTGGACATATGTTTTCGTCTCTCTTGGGTCTATAAGTAGGAGTGGAATTGCTGGGTCACGTGGCAACTCTATGTTTAACTTTTGGAGGAACTGCCAGGCGGGTTTCCACAGCAGCTGCAACCTTTTACAGTCCTACCGATAGTGAGTGAGCATTCGTGTTCCACCACACCCTCACGAACACTTGCCCTTGTCTGTCTCTTTGATTTGAGCTATCCTAATGGATGCGAAATGGTATCCTGTGGTTCTGATGTGCACTTCCCTGGTGGCTACTGATGTTGAGTATCTTGTCATGGCCATTTGTATACCTCTTTCTTTTTTGTACAGCTGCATACTATTCCCCTGTTTAGAGAAACTGTAGTTGATTTAACCCGTTTACTACTGCAATAGTCCTGCCCAAGAAAAAAAAAAAATCAACCTGTTTACTACTGATGGCCAGTGGGTTGTTCCCAGTATCTTGCTATTATTATTATTATTTTTTTTTTTTTTTGAGACGGAGTCTCGTTCTGTCACCCAGGCTGGAGTGCAGTGGCACGATCTCAGCTCACTGCAAGCTTTGCCTCCCGGTTTCACACCATTCTCCTGCCTCAGCCTCCCGAGTAGCTGGGACTACAGACACCTGCTACCGTCTTGCTATTATTAATAGAAACATAACTGTAAGGCCAGGGCATGGTGGCTTATGCCTGTAATCCCAGCACTTTGGGAGGCTGAGGTGGGAAGATTACTTGAGCCCAGGAATTCAAGACCAGCCTGGGCAACATAGCAAGACTCCATCTCTATGAAAAAAAAAAAATCACAAAACAACACACCTGTAAAAGCCCCTAACTGTATAATTTTGGTCGTGTCAATGGTACCTGCAGGATATGTTCCCATAAGTGAAGTAGCCAGGCAGAGGGTGAATGCATCTTGATGTTGGTGGGTATTGTCATGTGCAGGGGGTCCTCATTATTCCAAGATATCATATTTGCAGATTCATCTAATCGCCAACGCTTACTCATAACCCCAAAATCAATAACGCACGATGCTTTTCCCATCATTTATGGACACTCACAGAATAGCAAAAAATTTGAGTCACCTGGTGCACACAACTCCAGCTGCAGTCAAGCAACGCCACACCCTGCTTTCTTATTCTCTTACTATAAACAAGTGTCCTTTTTGTGGTCTAGTTAGTGCCATGTTTTCTATATTTTTGTGCTTTGTGATTTTGCTGTTTAAAATGTCCCCAGTTTGGCCGGGCGTGGTGGCTCTCGCCTGTAATCCCAGCACTTTGGGAGGCCGAAGCAGGTGGATCACCTGAGATCAGGAGTTCGAGACCAGCCTGGCCAACATGGCGAAACCCTGGGTCTACTAAAAATACAAAATTAGCCGGGCGTGGTGGTGCATGCCTGTAGTTCCAGTTACTTGGGAGGTTGAGGCAGGAGATTCGCTTGAACCTGGGAGGTGGAGGTTGCAGTGAGCCGAGATCACACCACTGTACTGCAGCCTGGGCAACAAGAGCAAAACTCCGTCTCAAAAAAAAAAAAAAAAAAAAAATTAGTAAAATGTCCCCGGTTTAGGACAGGTGCAGTGGCTCATGCCTGTAATCCCAGCACTTTGGGAGGCTGAGGCGGGTGAATCACCTGAGGTCAGGAGTTCGAGACCAGCCTGGCCAACACGGTGAAACCCCATCTCTACTAAAAATACAAAAAAAAATGAGCTGGGCGTGGTGGCGGGCACCTGTAATCCCAGCTACTCGGGAGGCTGAGGCAGGAGAATCCCTTGAACCTGGGAGGCGGAGGTTGCAGTGAGCCGAGATCGCTGCACTGCACTCCAGTCTGGGTGACAGAGCGAGACTCCATCTCAAAAAAAAAAAAAAAAAAAGTCCCCAGTTTAGTGCTGAAGTGCTGTCTAATGTCTCTAAGCTCAAGAAAGCTATAATGTGAGGCTGGGCATGGTAGCTCACGCCTGTAACCCCAGCACTTTGGGAGGCCAAGGTGGGAGAATCGCTTGAACCCAGGAGGTCGAGACCAGCCTGGGGAACATGGTGAGATCCTGTCTCGACACACACACACACACACACACACACACACACACACACACACACACACTCTCTCTCTCTATCTCTCTCTCTCTCTCTCTCTCTCTCTCTCTCTGAATAAATAAATAAGTAAATTTTAGAATTAGCCAAGCATGATGGCGCACACCTAGGAGGACCACATGAGCCTGGAAGGCCAAGGCTGCCGTGAGTTCTTTTCATACCACTGCACCACAGCCTGGGCAACAGTGAGACCCTGTCTCAAAAAAACAACGAGAAGGCTGTGACGTGCCTTTCAGAGAAAATACACGTATTAGAGAAACTGCATTCAGGCACAAGTTAGGGTGCTGCTGACGTGAGGCTCAGTGTTAATGAATCAAAACTATACATTAAATAAGGTGTCTTTAAACAGAAACACACATAAGCCAAGGTTATATATTGGTTGGTGAAAGCATTGTGGCCAGAGGCTTTCAGGAACCTAACTTTGTATTTCCCCCAGGAGACATGGTTAATGTCTAAGTATTTGCTAATCCAATGTTCACAGTCACTTTTTAGATTCTGTAATATATAGAACACAGCCACCTGGAATAACGATCAATTGCACAGGGGTTTTTTTTCTACATGCTAGGGGTGCTTTACTGGGTTCTAATTTATGTGCAGTAAAATGCACAAAACTGAAGTGCGCAGCTTGATGAGTTCTGACAAATACTACCTGTGTAAGCATCACTCAGCTCTAGCTAGAGAACACGCCCATCATCTGAGCAGGCTCCCTTATAGCCTTTCCCAGTCATTCCTGCATCCCTCCCTTGAAGCGGCCACACGTCTGATATTTTTCCCCCACTATAAATCAGTTCTGGATATTGTAGATTTGTTTTTTTTTTTTTTTTAAGATGGAGACTTGCTCTGTCGCCCAGGCTGGAGTGCAGCGCGGCGATCTCGGCTCACTGCAACCTCCACCTCCTGGGTTCAAGAAATTCTCCTGCCTCAGCCTCCCGAGTAGCTGGGACTACAGGTGCCCACCACCACGCCCAGCTAATTTTTTGTATTTTTAGTAGAGACAGAGTTTCACCGTGTTAGCCAGGATGGTCTCGATCTCCCAACCTAGTGATCCGCCTGCCTTGGCCTCCCAAAGTGCTGGGATTACAGGCGTGAGCCACTGCGCCCGGCCTATGTTCTAGATCTTTACACAAATGGACTCACACAGTGTGTAGACTTTTGTGCCAGGCTTCCTTTGCTCAGCATGATCCATTTAAGACTCATTTGTATTGTTGCTGTAGAAGTCCTTCATTCCCTTTTACTGCCAAACTGTATTCTGTCGTGTGGATGTAACAGTGTATTCATTTACCTGTTGATGGCTGTCTGTGCCATTTACAGTTAGGGGCTTTTATGAATAAGGCTGCTGTGAAATTTTTTTTTTTTTTTTGAGACGGAGTCTTGCTCTGTCGCCCAGGCTGGAGTGCAGTGGCATGATTTCGGCTCACTGCAAGCTCCGCCTCCCAGGTTCATGGCATTCTCCTGCCTCAGCCTCCCAAGTAGCTGGGACTACAGGTACCCACCACCACTCCCGGCTAATATTTTGTATTTTTAGTAAAGACGGAGTTTCACTGTGTTAGCCAGGATGGTCTCGATCTCCTGACCTCATGATCCGCCCGCCTCGGCCTCCCAAAGTGCTGGGATTACAGGCATGAGCCACCATGCCCGGCTGCTGTGAAAATTTTTGTACAGGTGCTTTTGTGGACATACTTTTCACCTCCCTTGAGTAAATACCTTGGCGTGACATTGTTGGGTCATAGAGTTGGTATATATTTAACTTTACTTAATCCAGGCTTTAATTCTCTTCTGGGACAAGATGTCTAGGAGAAGGCCATTCCAGGGATGTTTGGCAGCTGAGGATTGTCAGGCCAGTAGGTCAGTGTCCCTCTTATACTCTCTCTCTCTCGTTTTTTTTTTCCCTGAGTCTGTTTTGCTAGGGAACCTCTGATTCTCTTGACCTTCCCCTCAGGAATGCATAATGGCTGCTGCAGCACCAGTCATTGTCATTATATTCACAGCAGTCTTTCAAGCAAAAAGAAGGAGAGGGAGCAAACAGTCTTCCCAAGACAAGATTCTGCCTTTTTAGCCAAATGTGAAAACTTTCCCATATCCATTCTGAGCTGCAAGGGAGTCTGAGGAAGAAAGTTTCTGGCCAAGGAGCAGGGGTCTGCACTCACTATGGTCTGTCCTCTGTTGACCAGGATGTTGGGGCTGGAAGTGTTTATCAGACCCTGGGCAACTTCTAAATTAGCCTTCCTGAGCCTCAGAGAAGACTCGGTGGGACCACTTGGTCAGGGGCCTGGACCTTGACCAGGAACTGGTGGCTTGTGTTTGATATAAGAACAAGAACCCCAGAAGGAAAACTAAAGAGACAGAAGCTTCTAGGCCAGGCGTGGTGGCTCATGCCTGTAATCCCAACACTTTGGGAGGCTGAGGCGGGCAGATGACTTGAGGTCAGGAGTTCGCCAGACGTGGTGGCGAGTGCCTATAATCCCAGTTACTCCTGAGGCTAAGGCGGGAGGATTGCTTGAACCGGGGAGGCAGAGTTTGCAGTGAGCTGAAATCATGCCACTGCGCTCCAGCCTGGGTGACAGAATGAGACTTCATCTCAAAAAAAAAAAAAAAAAAAAGCAGCAGCAGCTTCTAGAACAGTGGTTCGCAGAGTGTGGTCTGTGCCAGCAGCATCAGCATCACCTGGGAACTCATTAGAAATGCAGAGTCTCAGGCCGCACCGGGACCTGCTGATTCCCAGATTCTCAAATCTGTATTAGGAACCAGTGGTCTACAAACCCGTGTGCACGTCTTGGGGAACGTTTGTTTTCCCCTTTGCTTCCCTTAGCTGCATTTTTCCCCCTGAATTCGAAGCCTGCTTCGTTGCCTGATGACGTGTGAGTCCCTGTGTCCGGTGAACATAATCATTTCTTTTGTATTTCCGTCACCCACCCCGAATGCCTGTACTTTACCCTCTCCCAGGGTTTTTCCTGTTTCTCATAAGCCAGCATTGAGAAAAATCCAAACCCTTTTGAGATACCTGGTTTTCTTGGCAAGCCTGCAGCTTTATAGCTGTATTTAGAACAGCGTCAAATGGTGAAAAGGGAAAAGAGAAGACGCACAAAACATTTCTAGTTTGTAACTACCTGTATAAAATAGGCTTTTAAGAGCTAGACATCAGTCGCTTTATGAGCAGTCTAAGCTTTATGGGGCCCACTTTATTTGGTTAAACTAATTCAATGATTTTAGAGCTCTAAAGGTCACTAAAAATAAAGATGGTGTAGATTTTAATTGCTCTTCAAATTGCTCTTTCTCTGTCTTTCCCAACAGGGGTGGAGGTGGGTGAAGAATCAACATTTTTTCCCCTGTTTTCCTTTTCTAGCTTTAAAATAGACACATCATGCAAGTGGCTACATATCCAGGGCCCAGCCAGCTCTTACGGGGCTTTTTCATGCAATTGAAAATGGTGCTTTGTCTGAGAGGGCATGACTCTGTGGTGTGTCCTTTGTATGAATTGGGAAAGGGGACTCCTTTCTCCATGTGGATGCCACCCTTCTCTGGGGCTCATAGGTGTGAGCAGAACGTGGACTGGATTTGATGCCCCACTTGCCCCTTTGTCTGGATTCCTTTGTGCAGTGAACAACCTGTGCAGCTGTACATGGTGGTGCATACACACACACACACACACACACACACACGTTCTCTTCTCTTCTCTCTTTCTTTTTCTTTTTTGAGACAGGGTCTCCCTCTGTCACCCAGGCTGTGGTGCAGTGGCATGATCTTGGCTCACCACAGCCTCAGCCTCCCAGGCTCAAGCAATCCTCACACCTCAGCTTCCCAAGTAGCTGGGACCACAGGTGCACACTAGTATACCTGGCTAATTTGTAAAATTTTTTGTAGAGGTGGGGTCTCACTGTGTTGCCCAGGCTACATATATATCTTCTATACTCTGTACGTATTATATGCGTCTCTGTCTTAGAAACTTACATGTACATTAGTTTCCCATTGTTGCTGTAACAAATACCACAGATGCAGGATCTTAAAACAGAAAACTATTCTCGTATAGTTCCAGAGGCCCTAAGTCCAAAATCACGGTGTTAGCAGGGCCACTGGGGTTGTCAGAGCTGTGCTGCCTCAGGAGGCTCTAGGGAAGAGCCTAGAGCCTTCTTCTCCTGGTCCAGCCCCCGGAGCTCTAGGTGGTCCTTGGCTCGTAGCCACGTGACATTAAGCTTTGCCTCCTCCTTCACGTGGCCTTCTGCTCTTCTGTGACTTCTCCTTTGCTGTTAAGAGGACATTTATCATAGGATTTTGAGCCCACCCAGATAATCCAGGACAGTCTCATCTCAACATTGTTAATCTAATTATGTCTACAAAGACCCTTTTTTCCAAATAAGGATGGCCACATCCACAGGTTCTGGGATGTTTACATATTTTTTGTGGTGGGAGCCACCATTCAACTCACTACAAAGGCCTTGGAAATACATCCTAAGAGCTTAACTTCTAGGCGTCATAGCATGTTAAGTCCACGTACCAGGTGAACACATCACCTCATTTGTCTGTCTGACCAAGGTTCACGGGAATGACTCATTCGAGGCATTTCAGGACAACTAAAGGGATAGAGGACCTGGCCGGGTGACTGGCAGAGGTGGGGAACCTGTTGTAGTACACCCCTGCTGTGGGGGGTGAGGGAGAGATGGCCAGGCTGGCATCATCATGTAGTTCCCACGGGCTTAGGAGTCTCAGCTGGGTTCAAATCCTGGCTCTTGGGTGACCTTGGGCAAGTACCCAACCCTTTTTGGCCTCAGTCTCCTCATTTATGTAATGGGCATGAGGATAATGGCATCTGCCTTATAGTGTTGCTGTGAGAATGAAATGAAGTAAGATGAAGCACTTTGCCAGGCGTGGTGGCTCACGCCTCTAATCCCAGCACTTTGGGAGGCCGAGGCGGGCAGATCACGAGGTCAAGAGATTGAGACTATCCTGGCTAACACAGTGAAACCCCGTCTCTACTAAAAATACAAAAACAAAAAATTAGCTGGGCGTGGTTGTGGCGCCTGTAGTCCCAGCTACTCGGGAGGCTGAGGCTGGAGAATGGCGTGAACCCGGGAGGCAGAGCTTGCAGTGAGCTGAAATCACGCCACTGCACACCAGCCTGGGTGACTGAGCGAGACTCCGTCTCAAAAAAAAAAACAACAAAAAAAAACGAAGCACTTAGTAAGCATTCAGCAACCTTGGCTGGGGTGACGAAGATGATGAAGTCGGAGGTGGCCGTAGCCAAGGGCTCATGGGACAGAATCTGACCCATCAAATGCCCAGACTCCCAAACACCAGGGCTCATAGCCACGTGGCCCAGGCAGAGGTTGGACTCGTAGTTGGGGCAGGTCCAGTCGGTGGCCAGTGAGGAAGGGGGTTCGCGGGGAGGAGCAGAGGCCAGAGGGAGCCGGGCCGGGGAGAAGGGCTTTCTATGGTTGTTTACACATGGCATCTCGGTGCCCAGTGTGGGGCAGGCATATAGGAGGAGCTGAGGCTGCTTGGGCAACATTTATTTACCAATCGGTAGGTCAGCTTTTGAGTATTTTAATGGCAGGAGCAGCCAGATGTGAATAAGCCAAATGTGAACCCAGGCTGGGTGATGAGAGAAATACATTTACTACATTTGGGCCAGAATAGTGGTCATGGACAGGAGGGCACTGACTGGAGAGATTTGGGAGATGGGATGGATAAAACTTGGATGAGTCAGATGTGGGGTCAAACTTGGTTCCTAAGTCCCCAGAGAGAGCTGTATCAGTGAGCTGTCGCTACATAACACACAGCCCTGGCTGGGCACAGTGGCTCATGTCTGTAATCCCAGCACTTTGGGAGGTCAAGATGGGAGGATCGCTTGAGCCCAGGCATTTGAGACCTGCCTGGGCAACATAGTGGGACCCCGTCTCTGCAAAGAATTAACCAGGTGTGGTGGCGTGCGCCTGTAGTCCCAGCTCTTCAGGAAACTAAAGTGGGAGGATCCCTGGAGCCCAGGAAGTCAAGGCTGCAGTGAGCTGTGATTACACCACTGCAGTCCATCCTGGGCAACAGAGCGAGACCCTGTCTCAGAAAATCAAAATAATAATAAACAGAAAAAAGAAAACCATGATCCCAACGGTTAGAATTTGGACTGGGCGTAGCTAGGTGCTTCTGGCCTGGGCTGGGTGTCTGTAGTCAGCTGTTGGGCAGCTGGTGACTCTGCGTCTAGGGCTTGGCTGGCTGTTAGCTGGGGTGATGGGGTGATGGGCACGTGGCTCTCATCCTCTTGCAGGCCAGCCTGGGCTTCTTCACCTGGCAGCTGGGCAAAGAGTGGAAGTGTGCCAGGCTCAGAATCACACACCATCGGCCAGGCTCCTTGGCTCATGCCTGTAATCCCAGCACTTTGGGAGGCCAAGGCGGGCAGATCACGAGGTCAGGAGTTCAAGACCAGCCTGACCAACATGGTGAAACCCCGTCTCTACTAAAAATACAAAAATTAGCCGGGTGTGGTGGCACGCACCTGTAATCCCAGCTACTCAGGAGGCTGAGGCAGGAGAATCTCTTGAACCCGGGAGGTGGAGGTTGCAGTGAGCCGAGATCATGCCACTGCACTCCAGCCTGGGCAACAAGAGCAAGACTCCATCTCAAAAAAAGAATCACACACCATCACTTTCACCACATTCTGTTGGCCAAAGCAAGTCAAGAAGCCAGCCCAGGGTCAAGGGCTGAAGTCATAGACCCCACTTCTTAATAGGAGGAGCTGCAAAGAGTGTGGGACGAGGGAGGAGAATTTCTGGCCACTTTGCAATCAACCACAGTGGCCTTTGTTTCAGATCCCCTTTCCACCAGCCCTCTCACATTTTGTTTGACCTCTCTTCTTAATCAGTGACCCACAAAGAACAGCCCTTGACCCATGTGAGAGGCCTTGCCATGGGTTGCAAAGAAAATCCAGAAATGGGAGCTCTTTTTGCGTCAGGTTGTATTTGTCTGCAAATAATGGGAAACCACATAGTGGCTTAAACCATAAGGATTAACAAGTTTGGAGGCGGGCAGCCCATGAAGAGTTATGAAGAGTACAGTCAGGCCGGCGCGATGGCTCACGCCTGAAATCCCAGCACTTTGGGAGGCTGAGGCGGGTGGATGACTAGAGGTCAGGAGTTCAAGACCAGCCTGGCTAACGTGGTGAACCCTGTCTCTACTAAAAATACAAAAATTAGCCGGGTGTGGTGGCGCGTGCCTCTAATCCCAGCTACTCAGGAGGCTGAGGCAGGAGTCACTTGAACCTGGGAGGCGGAGGTTGCAGTGAGTCAAGATTGCGCCACTGCACTCCAGCCTGGGCGACAGAGCGAGACTCCATCTCAAAAGAAAAAAAAGGACATGGTCTTTTTGTCAGCTCCCATCAACCATCCTCTGCTGGTGGGCTTTTCAGCCTCAGGTTTGTTGTCTCATGGTTGCAAAATGGCTGCCACAGCTCTAGTCATCTCAACTGTATTCAAAACTGGAAGCAGGAGCAAAAGACTGTCTTTCTGGAGAAACTCTGTCTTTGTATTCTGGAAGAAAAACTTTCCCTGCAAGTCTCACTGAGCAGAACCTGTCTGTACACTTCGGTTTTTACTATTTGCAGAACTGTGGTTACTCTAACTGCAAGAAAGGCTGGGAAAGTGAGTGTCTGATAAAGGAGATAGGAATGCCTCTGGCTTAGTTCAATTATTTTAAGGCTATTTTGACCACAACTCACAGTCCAAAATATGTTTCTTTGTGTCGCAGCACACACACACACACACACACACACACACACACACACACACATTATTGAAACCAATTTCTCAAATACTCACTCTTACCATGTACGATACACGTTAATGTCTTCCATTCCATTCCATTCCATGCATTTTAATTATTTAAAGCAGTTCCTGGTCACAACCTGCTAATTTGATTTCACAACCTTCAAAGGCATGACCCATAGTTTGAGAAAGACTGGCCTAGAACAGTCTTTGTTTACATCTTAGCGTTGGCAAGTGTTAACCCTGCACAGAGTCAGGCTTCTGCGAGTGGAGGAGGAGAGGTGGGGAAATGGTGTTTTGAAAAGCAACAGATAGACTTTGCCACATCATTTGCACTTCTTATCAGCAAATGATATCGTTCTGGAGACTTTGTATTACTGGCAGGCAACCTGAGGTTACTCCAATTTATATTGGGAAATTAAAATTCGCCTGTTTGTGGAGCTTAGCTGGCCCTTTTAATTCCGTATCCTGCTAGCAGCCTGGCTTCTGCACAGCTCCTGATGACAGCGCAAAACTCCGATTGCATTACAAGTGGAGGAGGAATTCACACAATTTTCTGGAAGGACACTGTGTCATTGTTGCGTCATGGCTGTTCTCTGGAGCTGGTTGTGGTTTTCAGGCCCGGCCTTTCCTGCTTTTTATAGTGTGGTGGTGAAGAGTGAGGTCTTCAGAATCACAGGGTCTGGGTTCAAATTCTGGTCCCATGGTGAGATCTGGGGCAAGTGTCCTGACCACCTCCAAGTCTCCTTTTCCTGTAAGATGTGCATCAGCAGTGCTTCCGTGGGGATGGGGAGGGATCGGTGGGTATGGAGTAAGCACAGGGGCTGGTACCCGGAAGCACTCAGGCAATGTGGGCTCTTCAGGGTGTGCCAGGCAGCTTCAGCTGCGTGATGCCGCAGTGACGAGTGGGCCCGGGTCGCAGTGGTCCTTGGTGGCAGAGGCTGGCTTCTCGCTCGTGTGTGTGCCCGTGGGGGGTTGGCTGTGGCTCTGGCCACATGTCCGCCCTGTTCTGGAACTCAGGGGAACTATGTGATGGCTCTTGAAGCTTCTGCTCTGAACAGACACAGTGCGCCCACTCCATCTCATGGAAGGAGAATCTTTCCGTAGGAGCAGGCCCACTGGGTGGGGGGCAGCGGGCAGATGGTTAAAAAGCCAGTGTGCCACACCAGGGCTTATCTCCAGGGTGCTGGTGACAATTTTGGGTCCGCAACCCTGCATACTAGTTTTCAACCCCCACCCCCCCGCCCCCCCACCCTGCAACCTCAGTCACTGTTTCAAAAGTTTCTGAGTGTGGGGGGTAGGGGAGAGGTCTCCAGCACCCTCCCTGGCTGAGAACCACCGGCTGTGCTCCCCAGGCCAGGGATGGGGTCTGCTTCTGCCCTTTTGCTGTCCTCAGCACCCCCCACCAGACACACAGTAGGTGCCTACTAAATGTACATTTCAGCAGGTTGCCTCTTGAATAAATGAAAGGATTTGTTTAATTTCCTCTGCAAATTCATTAATTCATCCCACAGATATTTATTGAGCTCCTACTGTATGCCACATAATGTGCCAGCCCCAGGGATCTTGCAGGGGACAAAACAAGCAAAAGTTCCTGTCCTGGGGGACATTTCGGTAGAGGAGACACACAGTAAACAACCAAACTATCAGACGGATGTATGATATTTGATGTTAAAGTTTTGGTTTTGTTTTTTTTGGGATGGGGTCTCGCTGTCTTGCCCAGGCTGGAGTGCAGTGGCACGATCACAGCTCACTGCAGCCTTGAACTCCTGGGTTCAAGCAATTCTCCTGCCTCAGTCTCCTGAGTAACTGGGATTACTGGTGTGCAACACCATGTCTGGCTGGTTGTTTTGTTTTTTTTTTAATCTTCATGTGTGTCTTGAAAGGCTTCCCCTGCCTGCTGGGTTGAGAGCAGCAAGACACCTAGCTGGCCTGGTGAGGGTGCACACAGTGCAGGTGCTGCAGCGCCCCCAAAACTGCTCTTTTCCACTGCGTTTATCTCATCTGGAAAATGGGGGTAATACCAGGGTGTTTGGAAGGATTCAAAGAACCCTGGTACCTGGCTGAAGCAGGAGATCTGTTAACCCTTCCAGATACACACACAGGCCATGTGCGGCAAACAGCACCAAAGTGGGGCCGGGGACTTCTGTCCAGCCTCACTGGGCTGTGGCCCAAAAGCTCTGGGAGTCGCCCCATTAGATAGCATCAACAGTGGCAATTAAAATGATCACAACTAGCGTACACACTGCTTACAAAGTACTTTAGGACATGGATTAGAGGTGTTCCTATGTAACAGTCCCATGGAGGACGTAGTGTTATCCTCCCCAAACGGAGGCACAGAGGGGATAAGTAACTTGTCTTAGGGTACACGGCTGGGAACGGGAAGTGGCAGCCCAGGGATGGGAGCCTTAGAATCAGTCAAGGTGCACTTGATTCCTGCTGTGAGCATGCGCAGGCAGTAACCCCAGCCCCTCGCCCAATTTCTTTTTTTCTTTTTCTTCTTTTTTTTTTTTTTTTTTTTTTTTTGAGCTCTGTCATCCAGGCTGGAGTGCAGTGGCGCAATCTCAGCTTACTGCAGCCTCTGCCTCCTGGGTTCAAGCAATTCTCCTGCCTCAGCCTGTGGAGTAACTGGGATTACAGGCATGTGCCACCACACCCAGCTGTTTTGTATTTTAGTAGAGACAAGGTTTCGCCATGTTGACCAGGCTGGTCTTGAACTCCTGACCTCAGTTGATCCTCCCACCCCGGCCTCCCAAAGTGCTGGCATTACAGGTGTGAGCCACCACGCCCGGCCTTCTTTTCTTTTTGAAATGGAGTCTCACTCTGTCGCCCAGGCTGGAGTGTGGTGGTGCAATCTTGGTTCACTGCAGCCTTGGCCTCTGTAGCTCAAGTGATTCTCCCACCTCAGCCTCCCGAGTAGATTGGATCACAGGTGCCCACCACCACCCCCTGGCTAATTTTAAAATTTTTTGTAGAGATGAGATCTTGCTGTGTTGCCCAGGCTGGTTCTCCAACTCCTGAGTTTAAGCCATCCTCCTGCCTCAGCTTCCCTGCCTTGGCTGGGATTACAGGTGTGAGCTAACCATGCCTCCCTCCTTTTTACTTCTTTGAAGTAAAATTTTCCTATGTTGAAACACACAAATCCGAGCTGTTAAATTTTGAACACTCACATAACCACACCTTGGTCACAACACGGACTGTTTCCCTCTCCCCAGGAAGTTCCCGTTCATGTCTTTTTTTTTTTTTTTTTTTTTTTGAGATGGAGTCTCGCTCTGTCGCCCAGGCTGGAGTGCAGTGGCGCGATCTCGGCTCACTGCAAGCTCCGCCTCCCGGGTTCACGCCATTCTCCTGCCTCAGCCTCCCGAGTAGCTGGGACTACAGGCGCCCACCACCACGCCGGGCTAATTTTTTGTATTTTTAGTAGAGATGGGGTTTCACCATTCACACAATGGTCTCGATCTCCTGACCTTGTGATCCGCCCGCCTTGGCCTCCCAAAGTGCTGGGATTACAGGCGTGAGCCACAGCGCCTGGCCCCATTCGTGTCTTTAATGTTGTCATTGGAATGAAAGCACATGAATACAAAATCCTCAGAGACAGCTCTGCAGCCTCCACTTTGAAATTCACCCTCGGGACTGGCTTGCAGAAGCCTCACGGGAGCTGCATCCCCTCCTGTCTCTAATTCTGCTGGTAGGTAGGTCGTGCACAGAGCTTGGGCCACACCTACCAGAGCCAGGGAGGAGGCATGAACAGACGTGAACCCTTCATCTTGGGAGCTCGTGCACACCTTCAGGCCAGGCAGGAACAGGGCACCCGCATTCCAGAGGAAAAGAATCCTGTGTTCCAGGGTCTTGCGACATCTGCTTTCTAGATCTTTCTGGGATCGGGACCTGAGAGGAAGAGAGAAAGCCACTCGCCACTCCTGTTCCTTCCTCCTCCTTCCATGCCAGTCCCTTTATCTCCTTTTCCAATCCGAAGCATCCCAGGCATTCATAAAATGATAACAGAGACGCACACCCCCGTCACCCAGCCCCGCGATAGTGCCTGAACATTCTGCTGTATTTGTTTCAGATCCTACGAGAGAAGTAGCAGGAGAGGGTCGCCTGTCGGGTAGTGGTGAAGGGCGAGGCCTTTGCAGTGAGCCTGCCTGGGCTGAAATCCCAGCCTGGGTGGGGTGCAGTGGCTCATGCCTGTAATCCCAGCACTTTGGGAGGCCAAGGGGGCACAGATCACCTGAGGTCAGGAGTTCAGACCAGCCTGGCTGACATAGTGAAACTCTGTCTTTACTAAAAATATAAAAAATTAGCTGGGCGTGGTGGTGCATGCCTGTAATCCCAGCTACTCCGGAGGCTGAGGTAGGAGAATCGCTTGAACCTGGGAAGCGGAGGTTGCAGTGAGCCGAGATCGCGTCATTGCACTCCAGTCTGGGCAACAAGAGCAAAAAAAAAAAAAAAAATTTCCCAGCCTGACCCGTTACCAGCTACAGGATTTCGGCCAGATGAGTAACCTCGCTGAGCCTATTTCCTCATCTACTGAGTAGGGATCACAGAAGCACCTGCCTTTCGGGATTTAGGGAAGGCAAATGAGTTGTACGTGTGGAGTACCTAAACCAGCACCCAGCACATAGCGGGCCCGCAGTCAGTGTGGTTTATCATTGTCATAGTCGGTCCTTGTTCTTCACAGATCCCGTATTTGCGAATTCACCTACTTGCGAACATTGGTAACCCCAAAACGGTGCTGATCATTTGCAGAAGTGGGTAGAGTGGCCAAAAAAATTGAGCTGCCTGACATGCAGGTTCCCAGCTGAGGTGGGGCCTGATGTCTTGTTTCAGCTCAGATTGCAAAGCAGTGTCGTTTTTGCAATCTGTTTAGTGCCACATTTTTCACATCTTTGTGAGTCTTTTTTTTTTTTTTTTGAGACGGAGTCTAGCTCTGTCACCAAGGCTGAAGTGCAAGTGGTGCGATCTCGGCTCACTGCAAGCTCCGCCTCCTGTGTTCAAGTGATTCTCGTGCCTCAGTCTCCTGAGTAGGCACGACTACAGGCACCCGCCACCAGGCCTGGCCAATTTTTTCTATTTTTAGTAGAGACTAAAGGGTTTTGCCGTGTTGGCCAGGCTGGTCTCGAACTCCTGGCCTCAAGTGATTTGCCCACCTCAGCATCCCAGAGTGCCAGGATACAGGCATGAGCCACCGCGCCCCGCTGTCTTTGTGCTTCTTATTGGTGATTTCTCTGTTTAAAATGGCTCCTAGGCCAGGCGCAGTGGCTCACTCCTGTAATCCCAACATTCTGGGAGGCCGAGGTGGGTGGATCACTTGAAGTCAGGAATTTGAGACCAGCCTGGCCAATATGGTGAAACCTTGTCTCTACTTAGCCGGGTATAGTGGCAGGTGCCTTATCCCAGCTACTCGGGAGGCTGAGGCAGGAAAATCACTTGAACCTGGGAGACGGAGGTTGCAGTGAGCCGAGATCGCATCACTGCACTCCAGCCTGGGTGACAGAGCAAGACTCAAAAAAATAAATAAATAAATAAATAAATAAAATAAAATAAAATGGCTACAAGCAGGGTGCAGAAATCTAGTGTTCCTAAGGGCAGTGAGGCTGTGATGGGCCTTCTGGAGAAAATACCTGTGTTAGAGAAGCTTCCTTCAGGTGGGAGTTACAGTCCTGTTAGCCATGAGTTCAATGTGAATGAATCAACAACATAGATTAAATAAGATGGCTTCAAACAGAAACGCATATAAGTCAAGGTGATGTATCAATTGATGGGTGAAAATACAGTGGCCAGAAGCTGGCAAGAACCTAGCCTTGTATTTTCCCCAGGAGCGGCGGCTCAGCGTTCACGGTGACTTTCTAGAACCTCACTACTGCAAATAGCAAGAATTGGCTGTATTTTGTTATACTGAAGTGCCAGTAAATGACATAGTATAATGTTATATGCTATAGTGTATGTGCTACATATATGTAGTATATATATGGGATAATAGTATGTATAGTGTGGTTTTGTTCTATTTAAATTATTCTTATTTTTATTTTTATTTTATTTTTTTTGAGATGGAGTCTCACTCTGTCGCCCAGGCTGGAGTGCAGTGGCACGATCTTGGCTTGCTGCAAGCTCCGCCTCCCGGGTTCATGCCATTCTCCTGCCTCAGCCTCCCGAGTAGCTGGGACTACAGGCGCCCGCCACCGTGCCCGGCTAATTTTTTGTATTTTTAGTAGAGACCAGGTTTCACCGGGTTAGCCAGGATGGTCTCGATCTCCTGACCTCGCGATCCGCCTGTCTCGGCCTCCCAAAGTGCTGGGATTACAGGGGTGAGCCACCGCGCCTGGCCACATTTTTTTATTTTTGAGACAGGGTCTCACTGTCGCCCAGGCTGGAGTGTAATGCCACTATCCTAGCTCACAGCATCCTTGACCTCCTGGGCTCAAGCGATCCTCCTGCCTCAGCCTCTCAAGTAACTGGAACTACAGGCAAGCGACCATGCCCAGCCAAAAAACTTTCTTTTTGTAGAGACAAGATCTCCCTGTGTTGCCTAGCCACGCTGGTCTCGAACTCCTGAGCTCCAGTGATCCTCCTGCCTCAGCCTCTCAAAGTGCTGAATTTACAGGCGTGAGCCACCGCGCCAGCCATTTTGTGTGATTCTAAATTTTTTAAACTTCCCTTGTATGTTGCCTTTTCAGCCTCCCGTCTCTCTTCCATCCCCCTCCTTTGTCCATCCCTCTCCCACCTACATCCCATAGCTCTGTCTGTCTCTGATCACGTCTTTTTCCTTTTCGCTGACTTTCTCACTCACTGTCTGTCTCTCATTTTCTCCACAGCTGGCCCCCAAGAGGACCCTTTCCAAGTCCCCAGCTGGGGGCCCCGCGTAGACCTGGAGTGGACACGCCCCTCCTTCCCTTCATGATTCGTTTGTAGCGCAGGTAACCAGCGAAGCATCCCTGTTCATTCCTGGAGGGGCAACCGTCCCTCATTCCACCTCCCCAGCACCACCTTGGCCCCTGGATGAGGAAGGAGCATTCCTTCCTGGAAGAGCCTGGCTAAGCAATATCTCTGGCTCTTTCTTCTCCCACCTGGGCCCCCTGGGTCATCTGGGCCATCACCCTGCCTCTGCATTAGCTGCAAGCAAAATCTTTCTCTCTGCCCCTTTCCCCTTTTCTCCACATTGTTTGCAGACCATGCCTTTGCATGCCTTCTGTGAGCGGGTTAGGGAGGGAAGAGGCTCATAGGTCATGGACCTGGTGACACGGGGAGGAAGCCTGGTGGGGTTGGGATGTGGAGCAGGTGGTGAGAGTACGTCCTCACCACTTCTAAGGCAGCGAGAGCCCGGGAGGCGCCTCCCTGGGGACACTCCCCACAGCCAGCCCCTGAGAGGTAGAGTAATTGGCATGTGGGGCTCTGGAGATGCATGTGTCTCTGTGCTGCAGGGAGGGTGATTCGTGAACCCTGGAAAAGTATGTGTCACATTTCTTACCCACATGCATGTTTTGGCGTGAAACATGCGTGTGTCATCAGATTTTTCACAACTTGATTCAGCAAATACACCCCAGCCCACTGTGGGAGGTCCCTGGCCAGGGCTCTTCATAATGTCACTGAGCACTGGGGATGGAGGACTTGGGGGTGGCACTGAGGAGGCCCCTGTTAGGGGAGTTCAGAGTATGCTGTCAGGGTGAGGGGCTGTGAACCAGCTGAGGGTGCATGTGAGATTTTATATGTGGGGTTTTTGGGTGGGAATGGTGACCCGTGGCAGTTGTCACATCGTCAGTGAGGTTTGGGACCCCCTACCCCAACAAAAAAAGAGGGTAGGGGAACTCCACGGTCCTGAGCTGTAAATTCCCACCATTCAGGGATCAGGTCTTCTTTTCCATTGTGTATTGTGTGTGTCATTGGGAGGAGATGGGGGCAGAGGGTGCAGGAAGTAATGAAGGGATGAGTGGCTGGAAGGATGGGTCTGTGTGGGTATTTGGCAGAAGGGAAGGAGGGGTGTTTGGATGGAAGCTTGGAAGGATAGAGAGATGGGTAGGTAGATGGATGGAAGGATGGAGGGATGGGTAGGTAGATGGGTAGAAGGATGGAGGGATGGGTGGGTAGATGGGTAGAAGGATGGAGGGATGGGTGGGTAGATGGATGGAAGGATGGAGGGATGGGCAAGTAGATGGAAGGATGGAGGGATGGGTAGCTAGATGGATGGAGGGATGGGCAAGTAGATGGAAGGATGGAGGGATGGGTAGCTAGATGGATGGAGGGATGAGTAGGTGGATGGATGGAAGGATGGGAGGGATGGGTAGGTAGATGAGTGGAAGGATGGAGGGATGGGTAGGTAGATGGATGGAGAGATGGGTAAGTAGATGGGTGGAAGGATGGAGGGATGGGTGGGTAGATGGATGGAAGGATGGAGGGGTGGGTGGGTAGATGGGTAGAAAGATGGAGGGATTGATAGGTAGATGTATGGAAGGATGGAGGGATGGGTGGGTAGACGGATGGAAGGATGGAGGGATGGGTGGATGGATGGAGGGATGGGTAGGTAGATGGATGGAAGGATGGAGGATGGGTAGGTAGATGGATGGAAGGATGGAGGATGGGTAGGTAGATGGGTGGAAGGATGGAGGGATGGGTGGGTAGATGGATGGAAGGATGGAGGGATGGGTAAGTAGACGGATAGGTGAAGGATGGGTAGGTGGATGGAAGGATGGAGGGATGGGTAAGTAGATGGATAGATGATGGGTAGGTAGATGGATGGAAGGATGGAGGATGGGTAGGTAGATGGATGGAAGGATGGAGGATGGGTAGGTAGATGGATGGAAGGATGGAGGATGGGTAAGTAGATGGGTGGAAGGATGGAGGGATGGGTAGGTAGGTGGATGGAAAGATGGAGGGAGGAAGAGACTGATGGCTAGAGGGAGGAAAGAGGAAGCTTTGGAGGGAGGGTTGGCTAGTTAAATGTTTCTGAGGGCTGGTTGGGTTGGCTAGTTAAATGTTTCTGAGGGCTGGTTGGATGTTTGGAGAAATGTTTGGAAAGATGAAGTGGATGGATGGATGGATGGATGGATGGAGGCAGGGAAGGGAGGGATGTTTTGGAGGGTTGGAGGAATATTTGGAGGGGTGTTTGAGGGGAGGGAAGGCTAGATGGATGGGAGGGTGGATGGGTAAATAAATACAGAGAACATCTGCTTCCCCTGGTGTCAGATGGGACTAACGATCCCTTCCCTATGGGGGTGGAACAAGCTAACATTGCTGAAGTGCTCAGACAGTGCCTGGCACCTAGCGAGCACTCGACAGATGTTAGCCATCCTCATCCTCATCATTCAGACCATAGGGCTCAGCCTTGCCCCGGTGGCTTCTCTGACTCAGAGCGCCCCTCCTCATGAGCCCCTCTCCCTTGCTTCTGCCTCAGTTTCCCCACCACCCTCCCCTTCCTTGGGAACACATTGCAGACATCTTCAAGGGTCACCCAGAGCCTTGAGCCACAAAGCCCTTCTTGTCTACACTGGCTCCCTCACTCCTTCACCCATTTATATGTAGGACAGACCCCCACCACACGCCTCATGTCTGGGGAGGCAGGACAGCAGGGTGGTGAAGAGCAGGGCTCAGGAGCCAGGCTTCCTAGGTTCCAGGCCTGGCTCTGCTGCCTGCTTGCTGGGAGACGGAGGATGACCCTCCCGGTGCCTCCAGTTCTCATCTGCAAAGTACGGGCCGTGGGACCTCTCCTGGGATACCCTGAGGATTAGCTTAGTGTGTGTGAGGCATGGTCAGGACTCACTTAGTCTCGGTTGATATCATCATTATCATCATCAGGTGCTGGGAGAGTTGGAGTGGGAGGAAAAGGACCCTGTCCCTGGTCAGGGGTTTCTGGCTGGGAGGGCACCTGGGAGGTATTCCTTGTCCCCATCTATCCCCATGGACTCAAGGGAACAGAAACTCTGACCCCCTCCAGGGGGCTCCCCTGAAGGGAGGGGGCCAGGCAAGCTGCCAAAATCTAACCTTGTCTCCCTCGCCCTCTTCCTGACCCCACCCCATCCAGTGGCGATGGATGATGAGGATGGGAGATGCTTACTAGACGTGATTTGGTGAGTAACGGGCTCCCCACCCCCTGCCTCTGTCTCAACCCCCTCCCTTCCCTCCCCTCCCCAGCTCCTTACCTCCTCAGCGTCTCTTCCTCTTCTCTTCCAGTGACCCACAGGCCCTCAATGACTTCTTGCATGGATCCGAGAAGGTAAGCATGGGCGCAGGGAGAGGCATTCCCTGCGTGGGGGGCTGTCTAATTGGGAGTGAGGGACAGGGAGAGACATGTCCCTTTGATGAGGTAGCCATCTGCCTTGTGGCTTCTAACGCCAGGCACTGGAGTTACGGCCGTGAGCAAAACTCATGGTAATCCCCTGTCCTCCTGCCATGGACACCTCCTTGGGAAACAAAGAAACCAGTCACTAATAAAGGTAATGGTGAAAAGGACCATGTAGAGTATGATAAAAAATAATAATGTCATTTGCACAATGAAAGAGGTTTAAAAGAAAATAAATGGGTCCCAGGGGCTCCTTTAGATAGTGTGATCAGAAAGGGTCACACGAGAGAGGTAACATTGAAGGTGAGACCCGAAGGATCACAGGGAGGTAGGTGGCCAGGCCCGGTGCTCCTGGCAGAGGGAAGAGCAAGTTCAAAGGTGGGAGAGAGCTTGGCATGGTTGAGGAACAGGAAGGAGGCTGATGGGGCCAAACTGAAGGGAAAACTAGTAGGAGGTGAGACTGTAGTAGGTAAAAGTCACCAGGTTATATAGGCCTGGAAGCCCGATAGAGGAGTTGTTATTTTTATTCTGAATGTGACAGGCAGCTCTGATGGGCCCTTAAACACGAGAATGCCATATTTGATTTGCTTCCCAGAGAACGGAACAAAATGGGGAAAAGTAGAAGTCTGTTGAGCTCTGAGCAGCTGTATTAGTATCTATGGCTGTGTAACAGATTATCCCAGCATGCAGTGCCTTCAACAATTGTTAGAGCTCTTGCAGTGTCTGAGGGTCAGGAATCTGGGAGCAGGTTAGCTGGGTGGTTCAGGCTCAGGGACTCTTATGAGGTTGCAGTCAAGCTGTAGGCTGGGGCTGCAGTCATCCAAAGGTTTGATTGGGGCTGGCAGATGTGCTTCCACCAGGACTCATTCCTGTGGCTGTTGGCAGGAGGCCTCAGTTCCTCACCACGGGGGCCTCTCCATAGTGCTGCTTGAGTGTCTTCACAGCATGGCAGCTGGCTTCCCCCAAAACGAGTGATCCGAGAGAGGACACAGGAGGAACCCGCAGTGCCCTTAATGACCCAGTCTCCAAAGTCCCACACCCTTCCTCCCATCACACTGTATTCACTAGAAGATAATCAGTCAGTCCGGCCAGCACTCAGAGGGAGGGGAATTGAGCTCCACCTCTTGAAAGGAGAGGTTTCAAATAATTTATAGAGCAGAGGCATGAGCAATGGGATGATGGCAGCCTGGGCCATGGTGCAGGCAGTGGGGGAGGCATGTGGCACTGGATTTGGGATCTATCTGGGAGGTGGCATCAACTAGACTTGCTGGTGGACTCGATGTTGAGGGGGAGAGAGTGTCCACCATGGCTCCTGGATTTTGGCTTGAGCAACTGAGTGGATTCTGGTGCCATTTTCTGAAGTTGGGAATTTGGGGAAGATTCCAGAAGTCCAGGTGGTGCTGGTGGATGTACAAGTTGGGGTTCTGGAGAAATGTCCAGATGGAACAAGAAATTAGGGAAGCCCGAGCCATGGACATACATTCACTGGGCACATACGTGGATGCCAGGGCCTGTTCTGGGCACTAAGGATGGTGCTAAGCATCTGAGAATGCCCTGCCCTTCCAGAGGTGGCACCGCATGGCTTGTCAGGTGCCCGGATGGTAGGTGTGCCAGGCACTCAGGCTGCGTTGGGAAAGGAGTACTTAGTGAGAAGGCACAGGAGCTGTTGGACCACGAGTGACCACTCCTGAAGGCTGTGCTACTGGAGAGACTGGGGGGCAGTGGCAGGGCGCAGCTTGGGCAGAGGCGTGAAGGCAGGATTCCGGAATTCGAGGCAGTCACGGCAGGATCGCTTCGCAGGCCAGGCTCGGGGACTCAGTGCTGGGGATGCCTTGGGTTTTAGGCAGGCACCCAAGCCCCTGCCTTTGGGGCCTCTTTTCGGAGGCGAGAGTTTCCCATACCCCCAGCCCTCTCCCATCCCAACCCTTGTCTTTTTGTCCTGAGTGACCCTAAATTGGTTTCTGCTCCAGAGCATGGGCCTGCCCTGCTGACTTTTGACCTTGGATGGGGCGGGTCTTGTTGCAGCTTGACAGTGATGACCTCCTGGATAATCCCGGGGAGGCCCAAAGTGCCTTCTATGAAGGTCCTGGGGTAAGTGCCGTGGCTCCCGATCATTGCCTGAGCTGTTGGGGCTGCCAGCGGGAGGAGGGCCCTGAAGCCAAGAGGGGAGGCTTGGGCTCATCTCCTGAGGGCTGTTGACAGGAGGAGGGCGGGGGTGGGCCACCCAGGGTGGCTGGACCACCCTGGCGGTGCAGGAGGGAGCAGAGCTGGGTAACCCTGTCGGGGGCCAACATGGACAAGGCTGACTATGCCTTGCAGACCCCTTGGGGAAGAGGTGAGGGTCCCCGAGGCCTTGGGGCCCTGGGGCGGCTCATGCAGAGTGGTTCTGGGGAGCTGAAGAGGATGTGGGTTGTGGGGTTCACAGGGGCACTCCTGGAGAGCAGAGGGCTGGGGGAGGCCTGGGGTCCTGCCCAACTCAGCCATGGCAGGGTGTGACCTAGGGGAGGGGCCTCCTCACCTGCAGACTTCAGTCTTCACCTGGGCAGTGAATATGGGTGCTGAGAAAAGCCCAGAGTGGCCAATGCAGAGGACGTTTATTGAGCACCTACTGTGTGCCTGACTATGCCGGTCCCATGACTAAGTGCCAGTTGTCCACACCACGGTGGCCACCTCCTTCCTCCTTCTCCCTCTTCTGTTGCTGCTTTCCCCCCTTCACCTTTTCCTCCCCCCACCTTCCTTCGGCCTCCCCCCTCCCCGCCTCCCCTTCCTCATTGCCCCTCCTCACCCTCCCCGCCTTCCCTCTTCATCATCAGAACACGCATTCACCAAACACTTATTATACGACCAGCCCTTCCTTGTCATCTTCATTTAGTTCTTACAGCTATAATATCATATTCCAAATAGCTTATCTTTCATAATATAAATGATGAGGAAATGCAGTAATTATATAACGTTGGTCTATTTACAGGCCCAGTAACAGTGGTGATCCTGTTACTATTTTGTGATCACACTTCTTACCACGACCATCATTTTTGTATACCCTAAGATCCCCATTCAGGTTCTAAACACTCTCCACACGTGACATCAGTGAATTTTCACAGGCATCCCAGGAGGCAGGTTGGTTGTGACCATCTGGCAGTTAAGAGCTCAGGGGGTTACAGTGGCCTGCCTGGTCCTCAGTCGGTTGGAGGCTGAGCCAGAGCCCTGTCTGCCTGCCACTCCCCGCCACTGACCAGTGGTTGACCCAGGCAGTCCCCTCGTCTGTGAAATGAGGAAGGGAGCAGCACCTGCCTCATGGGACTGTCACCAACAACAGCATGGAGAATCACAATAATAATGACAGTGATGATGATAGATGCTTCTCGAGCACCTGCCAGGGGCCGGGTGCTACCGTGAACCCTCCATGTGGATTTACTGAGAATCTTGGAAGCTGCAGATTTTGATGGGTTATCTGGTCAGTATTGGTGGAGATGGAAATCTGTATCATAAGTATTGTTTGTGGGGCTTTCCACACATATGCCTGCAGATATTTTTCCATGCGTGTCCTGGGTTGCAGTCCAGGATAGCATGAAAAGCACTTAAAAAGCATTGAGGCTGGGCACAGTGGCTCACGCCTGTAATCCCAGCACTTTGGGAGGCCAAGGTGGGTGGATCACCTGAGGTCGGGAGTTCGAGACCAGCCTGACCAACATGGAGAAACCCTGTCTCTACCAAAAATACAAAATTAGCCGGGCATGGTGGCACATGCCTGTAATCCCGGCTGCTTGGGAGGCTAAGGCAGGAGAATTGCTTGAACCCGTGGGCGGAGATTGTGGTGAGCCAGGATCACACCATTGCACTCCAGCCTGGGCAACAAGAGTGGAAACTCCGTCTCAAAAAAAAACCCAAAGAAACAAAAAGCATTGAACTCACAGTGCGGTTGGCACAGAAGTTCACAAATGGGAGCCACTGCTGATGTGAGCTTTACTCCACCAGAACTACGACTGCTTGTCAGAAACCTTTAGGGCCAGGTGTGTTTCAGAATTTCGAATTTCTCCAATTCTGGAAAAGTGGTGCCGTATGTGTGGTGTGTGTCATGTCACACGCTTGCCTTCCGGCAGCCAAACTTGGGATGCCACATCATGTGGATAAATGGATCCCACCTAAAGTGCCATGTCGGTTCTGGTCAGGTTTTGCTGCCAACAGAGCTATGAAAACAGTCTCAGTTCTTAGAGCTTTTTGGGTTTTGTAATTACAGATAAGTGTTGTGGGCCTATGTCACTATTTAAACAATAGTTGCTTGTTTTTTTTTTATTTTTGTTTTGTTTTGTTTTGAGATGGAGTCTCACTCTGTCACCCAGGCTGGAGTGCAGTGGTAGGATCTCAGCTCGTTACAGCCTCCACCTCCCAGGTTCAAGCCATTCTCCTGCCTCAGCCTCCCGAGTAGCTGGGACTGCAGGCACGTGCTATCACGCCCGGCTAATTTTCGTATTTTTAGTAGAGACGGTGTTTCACCACGTTGCTCAGGCAGGTCTCAAACTCCTAGGCTCAAGTGATCCGCCTGCCGCTGCCTCCCAAAGTGCTGGAATTACAGGTGTGAGCCACCGTGCCTAGCCTTTATTTTTGTTTTTTGGGCGTCAGCTGGTAGAGATTGGGGGACAGCACCCCCGCGGGCTTGGGCTGGATGGGCATGGGCGTGCGATGCAGGATCACGTTGGGCGCCGGGACCAGTGGTGACAAGCTGAGGCTCGGGGCCACCACCAGCGGCTTTCCCGAGGGTGCCCCGCTGGGTGTTACTCTTGTCACTTAGGCTGGAGTACAGTGACACAATCATAGCTCACCGTAGCCTGGAACTCCTGGGCTTAAGAGATCCTCTCACCTCAGGCTCCCAAAGTGCTAAGATTACAGGCGTGAGTCACTGTGGCCTTGAACAGTAGTTTTTTTTATTACATTTTACTGATGGGTACAGATGAAGAAACTGAGGTCAGATCAAGCACGCCCTAGGTTACACAGCCAAGCCTTGGCAGAGCTGGGATTTGATCCCGGGTCCAGCCACTTGGAGGTGGAATGTTCTTTTTTCTTTTCTTTTCTTTTCTTTTTTCTTCTCAAAGTCTTACCCTGTCACTGAGACTGGAGTGTAGTGAAGTGCTCGTAGCTCCACTCTGCAGCCTCAAACTCCTGGGCTCGAGTGATCCTCTCACCTCAGCCTCCCAAGTAGCTAAGACCACAGGCACATGCTGCCACCCCTGGCTAATTTTTCTTTTTTAAAATTTTTTTCTCACTGCGTTGCCCAGGCTGGTCTCAAACTCTTCGGCTCAAGCCATCCATCCTCCTACCTCAGCCTCCCAAAGTGCTGAGATTACAAGCGTGAGCCACCATGCCAGGCGGGAATGTTCTTTCTTGAACGTGGCTGCCCTGTCACCTCAGCATTCTTTGCGGCAGCTGTGGCCTGAGCGTAGCCCCTTGCTAACCTCAGCTCTTTCCTTCCCACCTTTCCTGGCCTGCAGCTCCATGTGCAAGAAGCTTCCGGCAACCACCTGAACCCAGAGCCCAACCAGCCGGCCCCCAGTGTGGACCTAGACTTCCTGGAAGATGACATCCTGGGCTCTCCTGCGACAGGGGGCGGCGGCGGGGGCAGTGGGGGCGCTGACCAGCCCTGTGACATCCTCCAGCAGAGCCTCCAAGAGGCCAACATCACGGAGCAGACGCTGGAGGCCGAGGCTGAGCTGGACCTGGGTCCCTTCCAGCTGCCCACCCTGCAGCCTGCGGATGGCGGGGCAGGCCCGACGGGCGCTGGAGGGGCGGCGGCCGTGGCTGCGGGGCCCCAAGCCCTCTTCCCAGGCAGCACCGACCTGCTGGGGCTGCAGGGCCCGCCCACCGTGCTGACCCACCAGGCCCTGGTGCCGCCCCAGGACGTGGTCAACAAGGCCCTGAGTGTCCAGCCCTTCCTGCAGCCTGTGGGCCTGGGCAATGTGACACTGCAGCCCATCCCGGGCCTCCAAGGCCTGCCCAATGGCAGCCCTGGGGGTGCCACGGCGGCCACGCTGGGCCTGGCGCCCATCCAGGTGGTGGGCCAGCCCGTCATGGCGCTCAATACGCCCACCTCCCAGCTCCTGGCCAAGCAGGTGCCCGTCAGCGGCTACCTGGCCTCGGCGGCTGGCCCCTCGGAACCCGTGACGCTGGCGTCGGCCGGTGTCTCGCCACAGGGGGCTGGCCTGGTCATCCAGAAGAACCTCTCGGCCGCTGTGGCCACCACGCTCAATGGGAACTCTGTGTTCGGAGGCGCGGGGGCCGCCTCGGCTCCCACCGGGGCGCCCTCGGGACAGCCGCTGGCGGTGGCCCCAGGCCTCGGCTCGTCGCCACTGGTCCCGGCGCCCAACGTGATCCTGCATCGCACACCCACGCCCATCCAGCCCAAGCCCGCTGGGGTGCTGCCGCCCAAGCTCTACCAGCTGACGCCCAAGCCGTTCGCGCCCGCGGGCGCCACGCTCACCATCCAGGGCGAGCCGGGGGCGCTCCCGCAGCAGCCCAAGGCCCCGCAGAACCTGACGTTCATGGCGGCGGGGAAGGCGGGCCAGAACGTGGTGCTGTCGGGCTTCCCCGCGCCTACGCTGCAAGCGAACGTCTTCAAGCAGCCACCGGCCACCACCACCGGAGCGGCCCCGCCGCAGCCCCCCGGGGCCCTGAGCAAACCCATGAGCGTCCACCTCCTGAACCAAGGCAGCAGCATCGTCATCCCCGCCCAGCACATGCTGCCGGGCCAGAACCAGTTCCTACTGCCTGGCGCCCCGGCGGTCCAGCTCCCGCAGCAGCTCTCAGCCCTGCCGGCCAACGTGGGCGGGCAGATCCTGGCGGCCGCTGCCCCCCACACAGGTGGACAGCTCATCGCGAACCCCATCCTCACCAACCAGAACCTGGCGGGCCCACTGAGCCTGGGCCCCGTGTTGGCCCCCCACTCCGGGGCCCACAGCGCGCACATCCTCTCCGCCGCTCCCATCCAGGTGGGCCAGCCTGCGCTCTTCCAGATGCCCGTGTCGCTGGCGGCGGGCAGCCTGCCCACGCAGAGCCAGCCAGCGCCCGCCGGGCCGGCCGCCACCACTGTCCTCCAGGGGGTCACCCTGCCCCCCAGCGCCGTGGCCATGCTCAACACCCCCGACGGCCTGGTGCAGCCAGCCACCCCTGCCGCTGCCACCGGGGAGGCCGCGCCTGTCCTCACGGTGCAGCCTGCCCCCCAGGCGCCCCCCGCGGTCAGCACACCTCTGCCCCTGGGCCTCCAGCAGCCGCAGGCGCAGCAGCCCCCCCCGCAGGCCCCCACCCCACAGGCCGCCGCCCCGCCTCAGGCCACCACCCCCCAGCCCAGCCCTGGCCTGGCGTCTAGCCCGGAGAAGATCGTCCTGGGGCAGCCGCCCTCTGCCACCCCCACGGCCATCCTCACTCAGGACTCCCTGCAGATGTTCCTGCCCCAGGTAAGCAGGGCGGGGCAAGGGAGCAGGTACCAGAGGAGGCGGGTTTGGGAGGAAGAGGGGCCCTGGGGCGAGGCGCCAAGACCCAAAAGTGGATGCCACTGTGGCAGCTGGGGGGGAAGGTCTCAGTCATGGCACAGGTAGCCCCTAAGAGGAGGCCCGAAGGGTGAGGGCCCTGGCTGAACTGGCAGGAAGATGGATTGGCAGGTTGGCTGACTGACAGACGAGGGGCAGGACAACTGTTAGGCAGTGAGAGGGACTGGCGGACAGACAGACAAAGAGAGGGACCAGCGAACAGACAGAAGGGTAGGCACTGGCTGGGCTGCTGACAGATGGAGAGGAGAGGGACCGGCAGGGAGAGGGACTACCCGACGGACAGAGAAGGGCAGGCACTGGCTGGCCTGCTGACAGACAAGGAGAGGAATCTCAGAGAGAAAGTGGACGTGACAGGGACAGAGGGACAGGCAGGTGGGGCAGGAGAGAGGCAGGGCAACGTGGAGCTGGCAGAGGGGCCAATGGGAGCTCAGAATGGAGCAGGCTGCCTGGGTTTCGGCCTCTGTGCCTGGCACCCTGCCTGCCAGGCTGCCCACTACCCCATTCTCTGGAACCCTGGGAGCGTCAATAGGGGCAGGGGTCTCGGGTGGGGAGGTCGAGGGCCTGTGGGGGCGGCTTTCTGATCCTGTGCGGCGGCTTTCTGATCCTGTGCGGGCTGCCCGTTGCAGGAGAGGAGCCAGCAGCCCCTCTCCGCAGAGGGCCCCCACCTCTCCGTGCCTGCCTCGGTCATAGTCAGCGCCCCGCCTCCCGCCCAAGACCCAGCCCCAGCCACCCCCGTCGCCAAAGGAGCTGGCCTCGGCCCTCAGGCCCCCGACAGCCAGGCTTCCCCGGCTCCGGCCCCCCAGGTAGAGGGACCCCAGCAGCCTGTGTCCGCAGCACAGACCCAGCCTTGCCCCTCCTGCCCGCTCTCCCGCTCCTCGCTCTCCGCCCTGCCTGCGTCTCTGTTCTGCTGACTTGGAACACAGAGCTCTCCTTCACCCCCTAAGTGTCTCCTAGTGATCATGGATGCCTGAGACCAGGGCCGGCCCTGGGGGAGCCCATGCGCTGCAGGAATGCAAGACACACACGGAAGGAAATCTGTTCTTTCCTAAAATTATAATTTTCAAATCTGAATAAGTAATACATTCAGATAATTCACATTTCAAACGGTACAAAAAGATGCATAGTGGAAAGCCTCCGTCTCCTGAACCGTGGCCTCCTGTTGTCCTCCCAAGGTGGTTTCTTGCATTTGTCATCTGGATAGGGAAACAGAATCAAATATGGATTCTTTTCCTGCAATTTTTACAAAAAGGGTAGCATCTTCTGCCTGCAGTATTGCATCTTTTATTATTTAAAAATTGATCTTGGAGACCATTCTTCATTCTCTCTCTCTTTTTTTTTTTTTTTTTTGAAATGGAGTCTCACTCTATCACCCAGGCTGGAGTGCAGTGGCGCGATCTTGGCTCACTGCAACCTCCGCCTCCCATGTTTAAGTGATTCTCCAGCCTCCACCTCCCGAGTAGCTGGGGTTACAGGTGCCCGCCACCATGCTGGGCTAATTTTTGTATTTTTAATAGAGACGGGGTTTCACCATGTTGCTCAGGCTGGTCTTGAACTCCAGACCTCAAGTGATCCGCCTGCCTCAGCCTCCCAAAGTGCTGAGATTACATGTGTAGGCCACTGTGCCTGGCCCCATTCTTCATTCTCTTGTATGACTGCGTAGTATTCCACTGTGTGGGTGTGCGGATATTTATTTAGCCAGTCTAAATTGTTGTTAGGTTTTTAGGTCACTTCTGATCTCTAGCTATTATGAACAAGGCTGCAAAGAATGCCTTTGTATGTATGTCGTTTTGTAGGCTAAGTTCTTCAAAAGGAATTTGCTGGCTCTAAAGGCATATGCATTTTTATCTCTGACAGACATTGCCAAATTGCCGCCTGTGGAGTGTAAATTAGTTTAACCTTTATCAGCAATATGTGGTTGTGCCTTTTTCCCCCCGCCCCCCACAACCTCACCAGTATGTTGAACTTGGCCAGTCTAGATAGGTGAAAAATAGTATCTTGTTTTGTTTTCATTTGCATTTCTTTTATTGTGAATGAGGTCAGGCAGATTTTCATAAGAGTAAGAGCCATTTGTACTTTCTGTTCTATGAAACTGCTCATAGCCTTTGCCATTGTAAAATCTGGGTTGCTGTCATTTTGCTATAGATTTGTAGAAACTCTTTACATATTAGGAAAATTAGCCTTTTGTCTTAAAGTAATAACCATTATGCCTATGAGTCATAACATAACAGGTTAGGGAGGGCTACGTTCTTTTTTTTTTTTTTTTTTTTGAGATGGAGTCTCGCTCTGTCGCCCAGGCTGGAGTGCGGTGGCGCGATCTCGGCTCACTGCAAGCTCCGCCTCCCGGGTTCACGCCATTCTCCTGCCTCAGCCTTCCGAGTAGCTGGGACTACAGGCGCCCGCCACCACGCCGGGCTAATTTTTTGTATTTTTAGTAGAGACGGGGTTTCACCATGTTAGCCAGGATGGTCTCGATCTCCTGACCTCGTGATCCACCCGCCTCAGCCTCCCAAAGTGCTGGGATTATAGGTGTGAGCCACCGCACCTGGCCTACCTTCTTATTCTAGAGCAGTGAATGTGGTACTCATTCAAAAAAGACCAGTGGATAGGTAGGAAGAGGAGAGTGTGACAGTGACAAGGGCAGGATGGCAGAAGTCAGCACGGGCTTTGACCTTGAACAGTTTCACTTGCACGCTCTCCCACTTACCATTTAACCTTCAGCAACCGTTTTTCATTCCATCAGCAGGTGCCTAGGCAGGCTGAGGGAGCACTTAGGTGGAGTAAACGAGTTACTATATGCTTAGCACAAAGTAAGCACTTGATAAATGTTTGCTTTTATTGTTATTATTATTATCTTGAGGGGGACAGAGCCCCACTCTGTCGCCTAGGCTGCAGTGCAGTGGCAAGATCTTGGCTCGCTGCAATCTCCACCTCCTGGGTTCAAGTGATTCTCCTGCCTCAGCTTCTGGGTAGCTGGGATTACAGGTGCCTGCCACCACGTTTGGCTAATTTTCGTATTTTTAGTAGAGATAGGGTATCACCATGTTGGCCAAGCTGGTCTCAAACGCCTGACCTCAGGTGAACCACCTGCCTCGGCCTCCCAAATTGCTGGGATTTACAGGCGCCCGCCACCATGCCTGGCTAATTTCTGTATTTTTAGTAGAGAGATGGGGTTTCGCCATGTTGGCCAGGCTGGTCTCAAACTCCTGACCTCAGGTGATCCACCCGCCTCAGCCTTCCAGAGTGCTGGGATGACAGGTGTGAGACACCGCGCCCGGCCTAGCACTCTCTCATTTAAACCTCACAACCTCCACCAGGTAGGTGGTAGCATCTCATTTTGCAGGTGAGGAAACAGAGGCACAGGGAGAATAATTAGCTTGCCCAAGGTTGCACAGCTGGCAAATGGTAGGGCCTGGATTAAAAACCGTGGGGGCTTATTGCTGGAAACACCTGAAGTCTTGAGAAAGCCAGACCTGGGTGTGAATCCAGCTCTGCTTAGTGGGGCTCTGTGAGGCATGGATTTTGCATCTAAAATGGGAATAAGGCCAGTGACCTGACATGATGGCACTGCACAGAGCCAGCGCTCAGTGAACAGACACTTACTGTTAGCAGTTGCAGTAATGATGCTGTAGCTGAACTTATTTTTTTGGAAACAGGGTCTGGTTCTGTCGCCCAGGCTGGAGTACACTGGTGCAATATTGACTCCTACAACCTCTGCCTCCCATGCTTAAGTGATCCTCCCACCTCAGCCTCCGAAGTAGCTGGGACTACAGGCATGTGCCACCACGCACAGCTAATTTTTTTTTTTTTTTTTTTTGTATTTTGTTTTGTGGGGGAGATATGGGGTCTCACTATGCAGCCCAGGCTGGTCTCGAACTCCTAGGCTTAGTAATCCTCCCACCTTGGCTTCTCACAGGGCTGGGATTATGGCGGTGAGCCACTGTGCCTGGCCATGTGGATGACCTTTGAGAAGGAAGCTTAATGCGCACAGGCAGGTGTGCTCACGAGCTGATTCTTAGTCACACACAGAGGCTCGGAGGCACAAGGTAGGGCCCTCCGCAGTAGCAGTATCTGCAGCAGTGCCCAGCATGACAGAAGGTGGTCAGTGAATGTTTGTTGGGTGAGCAAATGGATGGACAGATGGATGGCTGAATAGACGGACGGATGGATGGCATGGGTGGGTGTGTGACTGGGTGATTGGCCAAGTGTCCCCTGGTGGGGACAGAATCATCCAGATTGAGAACCGCTATCCTGTGGATATGCAGGAATGCACGGAATAGCAGTTCCCAATCTGGGTGATTCTTACTGTTTGTAAGAATAGTGGTTCCCTTACTGTCCAAACTCCAACCCCTGCACTCGGAAGGAACTCTGTGCTCTCTGTACCCAGATGGATTTGGCAGCCTCTGTGTGTGTGTGTGTGTGTATGCGCGTGCGCGCGCGCATGCGTACATTTTCCGTTTGTGTTAACACAAACAGAAATGCAAAGACTGTGTTCTGCATCTGGCTTTGCTTATTTAGCAACGCATCTTGGAGCACTGGCTTTCAGACCTTTTTTTTTCCTTGACCCACCACCCGGGATAAGAATTCATTTTTTTTTTTCTCTGTCACCCAGGCTGGAGTGCAGTGGCACGATCTTGGCTAACTGCAACCTTCACCTCCCAGGTTCCTGCCTCAGCCTCCCGAGTAGCTGGGACTACAGGCTCATGCCACTGCATCCAGCTAATATTTGTATTTTTAGTAGAGACAGGTTTTCTCCATGTTGGCCAGGCTGGTCTTGAACTCCTTACCTCAGGTGATCTGTCTGCCTTGGCCTCCCAAAGTCCTGGGATTACAGGCATGAGCCACCATGCCCGGCACAAGAATTTCATTTTATGTCACCACCCAGGACATGCATACATATATGTATTTGTATATATACACATATCACTGAAACAAAAGTTTCATGAAATATTACCTATATTACAATGTGTGATACACATCAATATTTTCTATTTTGTTTCCATTGTTTTTTCTGGGGTTAGCGGGGAGGCATGGAGTCTCCCTCTGCTGCCCAGGCTGGAGTGTAGTGGCACTATCTCGGCTCACTGCAACCTCCACCTCCCAGGTTCAAGCGATTCTCCTGCCTCAGCTTCCCAAGTAGCTGGGATTACAGGAGTGCCCCACCATGCCAAGCTGATTTTTGTATTTTTAGTTGAGACAAGGTTTCACCATGTTGCCGAGGGTGGTCTCGAACTCCTGACCTCAGGTGATCTGCCCACCTTGGCCTCCCAAAGTGCTGAGATTACAGGCGTGAGCCACCGCGCCCAGCCTCTACTGTTCTTTTTAAGTGCTGGTTCCAACTCCCTAAGATGACTTGAGCCATTACCAATGGTTACTATGTGTAGGGGTGTGTTTTTATTTTTGGGGTTTTTTTTTGCAAGCTACCATCTGGGAAGATTGCTGTGATGTGGGAGTTAGGAAATAGGACTTGGCCACTTACAGGCCCTGTGACCTTCAGCAGGCTGCTTGCCTGTCTGTTGTACCACGGTGTCCTTGCCTGCAGAATCAGAATGATAGGAACAGCGGCTACTTTGTAGAGCTGTGAGGGTTAAATAAACTAATATCTGTAAATTAATAGATGTATATTAACATTAAAATGTTTTAGAACAGAGTTGGGCATATTGAAAGAGCTATGAAGGGAAAGAAGCCAGGCAAACTTTCTTTTTGCTTATTTGATTTTTATTCATTTATTTGTTTATTTTTCTGGGCAACTTTCTATAAAGAGGCAATAGTAAACGTTTCAGGCTTTTGCAGGCCATATGGTCTCTGTTATTATAGCACAAAAGCAGCCACAGACCGTATGTAAATGAATGAACACGGGAGTGTTCTAATAAAACTTTATTTAAGGACAGTGAAATTGGAATTTCATGTAATTTTTGCAAGTCACGAAATAGTATTCTTATGATTTTTTTCTTCAACTGTTTAAAAATGTAAAAACTATTCTTGGCTTATGGGCTATAGTTTGCCTCTTTCTTTTGATGTCTTTATTGTGTTTTGTGATATGGACATACCATGATTTCTTTATTCAGTCCCCTCTTCAGGAATACTTCAGGTGGTTTATTTGTCATTGTTAACAAACAAAACTCCTATAAGATATTCTTGGCTGAGCGTGGTGGCTCACACCTGTAGTCTCAGCACTTTGGGAGGCCGAGGCGGGCAATCACCTGAGGTCAGGAGTGTGAGACCAGCCTGGCCAACATGGGGAAACCCCATCTCTGCCAAAAATACAAAAATGAGCCAGGCGTGATGGCGGGCACCTGTAATCCCAGCTATGCTACTTGGGAGGCTGAGGCAGGGGAATCCCTTGAACCTGGGAGGCGGAGATTGTAGTGAGCCTAGAGAGGGTTGCAGTGAGCTGAGATCGTGCCACTACACTCTAGCCTAGGCAGCAGAGTGAGACTCTGCCTCAAAAAAAAAAAAAAAAATTATTGCACCCGTGCTTTGCACACAGGTATGAAAGTACTTGTAGGGTAAATTTCTAGAAATAGAATTGCCAGACGCAGATGATAAGCTTTCCAGCCATTTTGTGGAAAGTGCTAAACCTTTTTGAAAAGGTTCATGCCAGTGATGGCTTCACTTGGTCCTGCAGCTTTACCGACACACGAGATTAGCAGCTGGCCTGTTCTTTGCCAGGCTGGAAAGTGACACACCCCCTGTGCTTTTCTCTAATTGTGTGTGAAGTTGAGCATCTTCCGCCTCCACATGGGGCTCTCAAAATCTCTTGGAAGCTGGGCGCGGTGGCTTATGCCTGTAGTCCCAGCTACTCAGGAGGGAGGCTGAGGCAGGAGGATCACTTGAGCCCAGGAGTTTGAGGTCAGCCTGAGCAACATAGCGAGATCTCATTTCTGAAGAAAGAAAGAAATGGAAGGAAGAGAAGGAGGGAATCTCTTGGTGAACAATCCACTCATATGTTAGTTTTTTTGCTTTGGGAAGCTAAGATGGGGGATCACTTGAGGCTAGCAGTTGAAGACCAAATAATAATAATAATTTTGTGCTCATTTAGAGAATGTAGAAAATACAGAAAAGAACAAAGAAGAAAAATAAGTCACATGTAATACCACTGTGTGCAAGCAGTTGGTAAAAAAAATTTTTTTCTGGCCAGGCACAGTGGCTCACGCCTGTAATCCCAACATTTTGGGAAGCCGAGTTGGGTGGATCACGAGGTCAAGATATCGAGACCATCCTGGCCAACATGGTGAAACCCCGTCTCTACTAAAAATACAAAAATTAGCTGGGCATGGTGGTGTGCGCCTGTAATCCCAGCTACTCAGGAGGCTGAGGCAGGAGAATTGCTTGAACCCGGGAGGCGGAGGTTGCAGTGAGCGAGCCGAGATTGAGCCACTGCATTCCAGCCTGGGTGACAGAGCAAGACTCCATCTCAAAAAAAAAAAAAATTTTTTTTTGTTTTGTTTTATTTTTTGTTTTTGAGACAGAGTCTCTCTCTCTCTCTCGCCCAGGCTGGAGTGCAGTGGCGCAATCTCGGCTCACGGCAACCTCTGTCTCTGGGATTGGAGCAATTCTCCTACCTCAGCCTCCCAAGTAACTTGGATTTACAGGCACATGCCACCATGCCCGGCTAATTTTTGTATTTTTAGAGAGACGAGGTTTCACCATGTTGGCCAGGCTGGTCTTGGACTCCTGACCTCAAGTGATCCACCCGCCTCGGCCTCCCAAAGTGCTGGGATTACAGGTGTGAGCCACTATGCCAGGCCTAGCTTTGTTTTTTCTAAGATAAATATTGTAGAAGAAGTAATATTTTGGTATGAAGTTTCTGTTTAACCCCCCGACCCCAATTTTATTTAAAACATTTTTTAAATAAGTCATTTTATTCACATGGTATGATCATCAAAAAGTTTTTTTTTTCTTTTTTTTCTTTTTTTCCAGAGACAGGGTCTTGCTCTGTTGCCCAGGCTGGTCTTGAACTCCTGGGCTCAAGCAGTCCTCCTGCCTTGGCCTCCGAGAGTGCTGGGATTACAGGCATGAGCCACTGAGCCTGGCCTAATTTATTTTTATTTATTTTTTCTGAGACTGAGTCTCTCTCTGTCGCCCAGGCTGGAGTGCAGTGGCAAGATCTTGGCTCACTGCAAGCTATGCCTGCTGGGTTCAAGCAGTTCTCCCTGCCTCAGCCTCTGGAGTAGCTGGGAATACAGGTGCACACCATCCCGCCCGGCTAATTTCTGTATTTTTAGTAGAGACAGGGTTTCGCCATGTTGGCCAGGCTGGTCTTGAACTCCTGACCTCAGGTGATCCGCCTGCTTGGCCTCCCAAAGTACTGGGATTATAGGTGTGAGCCACCACGCCTGGCCACCTGGCCTAATTTTTGTATCCCTTTCCAGTTCTTCGTGTATATACAACCTAGTGCAAATATGGTTTACGTTTCTCTCCCATTTGTACCCAAAAGGGAGCTCATTATGTACTTACTGTGGCAGCAACAGAGAGTTTGCTTGTTTTCTGTTAGAGTCTTGAAGTATTCCTTTGTACAGAAGAGCCACAGTTCATTTCCCCAGGAAATGCCGTATTGATGCACTTTAGACCATATCCAGATTTTGGCGTTCTACACGAAGCTGCAGGAAACAACTTGTTCACCTGTTTTGTTTTTGTTTTTGTTTTTGAGACAGAGTTTCGCTCTTTTTGCCCAGGCTGGAGTGCAGTGGCGTGATACTGGCTCACTGCAACCTCCGCCTCCCAGGTTCAAGCAATTCTCCTGCCTCAGCCTCCCTAGTAGCTGGGATTACAGGTGCACGCCACCATGCCCAGCTAATTTTTGTATTTTTAATAGAGACAGGGTTTCACCATGTTGGCCAGGCTGGTCTCAAACTCCTGACCTCAGGTGATTCACCCGCCTCAGCCTCCCAAAGTGCTGGGATTACAGGTGTGAGCCACCGCGCCCGGCCTACTTGTTCACCTGTTATTTCCCATGTGTGCAGGTCTGTTTACTTCCTGGAAGCCTGTTTGCTGGACTAAAGCAAATGTGCATTTATAACTTGGATAGCTACTGCTGAATTGCGTTCCTCTTGAGTTGTAGCAAATTGTGCCAGTTGAGACCCCTAAGGGCAGTATATACAAGCATCTTTACTAGACATAGGCTTTATTCCTAACGCGATGGGTGGTAAATGGTACCCTAGGGTGAAAAATAGTGCCCTGGGGTGCGTTTTGCTGTGCATTTCTCTTATCACAAGTGAGGTTGAGTAGCTCTGAAAATACTTAAGCCTTTTGTCTTTCCTTTTCTGTGCACTGTCTGATCATATCCTTTGCCCCTTTTTCACCAGTTGTAATTCTTAGTGATTTCTAGAGTCTCTCTATATATGAGAGAGATGAACTTTGTATTTGGAGTTGCAACTGTTTTCCCCAGTAAGTTATTTGGCATGTGACTTAATTTGTGGATTGTGTGTGTGTGTGTGCGCACTTTTGATGAGAATGAAATTAAATTTTTTAAATTTTTTGGTATCTTTAAGCTTTTTATGTTTAAATGACTTCAAACACATAAAAAGTTTCAGAATTAGTACAGAGAGCTCATAGGAGTTCTTTACTCCTCAACTAGATGTATTAGTTATCTATTGCTATGCAGGAAATTACCCTCAAAACTTAGCAGCTTCAAACAGCAAGTATTCACGTGTCTCACACTGTTTCTAAGCATCAGGAATCTAAAAGCAGCTTAGCTAGGAGGTTCTAGCTCTGGATCTCCCATGAAGTTGTGGTCATCTGAAGGTCCCACCGATCTGGAGAACCTGCTCCCACGCTCACTTGTGTGGCTATTAGCAGGAGGCCTCAATTGCTTCCTCAGTGGGCCTCTCCAAAGGGCGGCACATGACACACAGCGGTTGGCTTCCCGCAAAGTGAGTGACCCAATAGAAACAGACAGAATGCTCAGGATGGAAGCCGCAGGCTTTTTATAACTAATCTTGGAAGTGTCATATAATCACTTCTGCCAAATTCTATTGGCCACAAAGACCAGCATATAGGAGGGGACTGAACACAAGGAGGTGAGGATTGTTGGTGGCTGCCTCCCACGTCTACCCATTGTCAGCCTTTTGCTACATCTCCCTTGACCTTAGCATTCTCATTCTGTGTACACTTTTTTCTGAATCAGTTGAGAGTAAGTTGCAACCATTATACCTGTTTGCCCCTTAATATTTTATTTTATTTATTTATGTATTTATTTATTTTTGAGTCTGAGTCTCCGTCGCCTAGTCTGGAGTGCAGTGGTACAATGTTGGCTCACTGTAGCCTCTGCCTCCCAGGTTCAAGCGATTCTCTTGCCTCAGCCTCCTGAGTAGCTGGGATTACAGGCACACACCACACCCTGCTAATTTTTGTGTTTTTAGTACAGATGGGGTTTCACCATGTTGACTAGGCTGGTCTCAAACTCCTGGGCTCAAGCGATCCACCTGCCTTGGCCTCCCAAAGTGCTGGGATTGCAAGCGTGAGCCACCGCGGCCAGCCTACCCCTTAATATTTTAGTATAATATTTCAGCCTTGGAGAACAAGGACATTCTCTTACTTAACCATCACACTGCAAAGAAATAAAGCAGACAGCATTGACATGATACTGTTGTCATATCCACTATCCATAATCCAACTTTACCAGGTGCCCAGGGATCCTGTAATGTTGTATTATTCTCCTATTTCATGTAGCATTGGAGTGCCGCTGCGTGTGGGCCACCTCCCTGAGCCCTTGGAACCTATTGAGTAGGCCAGTTCTCTTTTCTCCGACTCAGTGACGCACCTGCCATTGGCCATTTGAGTCATTTCTCGTTTTCCTCTATTGTAAATACTCCCAAAGTGGGCAACCCCATAGCAAGTACTTGAATATTCTTTTTTTTTTTTTTGAGACGGAGTTTCACTCTTGTGCCCAGGCTGGAGTGCAGTGGCGCGATCTCATTTCACTACAACCTCCGCCTCCTGGGTTCAAGCAATTCTCCAGCCTCAGTCTCCTGAGTAACTGGGATTACAGGTGCATGCCACCATGCCCGGCTAATTATTTTTGTATTTTTAGTAGAGACAGGGTTTCATCATATTGATTAGGCTGGTCTCGAACTCCTGACCTCTGGTTATCTGCCCGCCTCAGCCTCCCAAAGTGCTGGGATTACAGGCGTGAGCCACCATGCCCGGCCGAATATTCTTCATCACAGATTCCTGGAGGGGAATTTCCAGGTCAAAGTCGTGACCCTTTCAAAGTCCCCAGACCAAGCTGCCTTCCAGGAGGCAGTCCCGCCAGCCGTACACAGCGCCGAGGACTGAGCCTCTCATCTCTTCTTAGAGGTGGCAAACCTTCTGAAGACTGATTGATTGATTGGTTTGGTTTGGTTCTTTAACTGTCAGAAGTTACTCAGGGCCCAGCTTGGAAGGGATGCTGGAAGGGCCCTGGGACTTAGAGGCCAAAGCTGGTGGTGAATCTGATGTCATGCCGAGAGGCCCGGCTCTGGAGTGTGGTGGTGCTGGCTGTCCTCGGGCAGATCTCCTGAGCCCTCTGAGCCTGAACTCAGTCAGCTTTGAGAAACGGCTCAGAAGTCACTGAGCAGTGTAAAGGCCTCAGTTCCGCCTTCACCAGCCTGGAGAGTCTGGACCAGTTTTGGAGCCTTGGCCTCAGTTTCTTATCTGTGAAATGGGTCCAGTGTTACCACTGCCCTCAGGGCTAGGGAGAGATCACATAAATGGATGCGGGAGGCCGGCCATTCGTGTTAGATCAGCATGAGCTGTTACTAGGATGCAGATTCTGTGACAGCAAGTGTCACGGTGCCAGCCCAGTGTTGGGTGCACAGCTGGTGCCCACTGGTTACACAGTGGCTGCTCTGGTTATGATTCTTTGGGAGGAGGGTCCAGAAGGGCAAGGCGCTCCGTCTGAGACATGCTTTAGGCGAGGTGGCTGTGTGCGTGTGACACAACTAGCACCAGATCGCGTGTGCTTGCAGACACAGGCTTCATCAGAGTCTGGTATGTCGTGCACACGCACGCACGCTTGTACCTGCAAGCTCACGTGGCGCCCAGGTAGGCCTGCAGCCATGGACACACAGGCACACAGAGGCAGGTGCCCAGGACACTTAGAAGGGGGTCCAGGCCTTCCCATGCCCGCATCCAGAGGTCCACACGTGGCTGTGAACCCAGGCCTGTCCCTGTGTGGCCATCCGTATTCTCGGCAGCCCCCGTGCCATGGCCATCAACCCCGAGCCATGGTACACAGCATCATGCTGGTGTCTCTTTGCCTTGACTTGGCTGGATGGGCTGGTGGGGGCTGGCGGCTGGGACGCTGCCCTGCCTGCCCTTCTTCCCCGCTGCTGTGCTCGCCGCCCGGCCCTCCTGCCTCCTGCTGGGCAGCGGGTGTGGTGCCCCTGCTGCCACCGCCACCACTGCCTCTGCTTCCTCCGCTGCTGCCACCCCAACCCTGCAGGGCTCGCCTTTGTCTGGGGAACTGCGAGGGGTGGGGGGAATGGGGCAGAAGGGGGGTTGAGATTGGAGGCCAGAGAAATGTGGAGGAGCTGGGGTGGGGGACAGAGGTCGAGGGCAGGTGGAGGGGGTGCCATGGGGAATGAGAGGCGAGGGAGGGAAGGGCAGCCGTGGTGGGCTCCTCTCTCAGGATGGGTGTGGGCTAGGAAGGGGGCTTCTGGTGGGGATGGCTGGGGACCCCAGTGTCTTGGGGCAACAGGAGCTATGGTTGGTTCTGACCCCCGCCCCTCCCCTCTCCCTCCCTCCCCTGCCCAGATCCCGGCAGCGGCTCCGCTGAAGGGCCCAGGCCCCTCTTCGTCCCCGTCACTACCTCACCAGGCCCCTCTGGGGGACAGCCCCCATCTGCCCTCCCCACACCCCACCCGGCCCCCTTCCCGCCCACCCTCCCGGCCACAGAGTGTGTCCCGCCCTCCCTCAGAGCCAGCCTTGCACCCTTGCCCCCCACCCCAGGCCCCCCCAACTCTGCCTGGCATCTTTGTCATCCAAAACCAGTTAGGCGTTCCCCCGCCTGCCAGCAACCCAGCCCCTACTGCCCCAGGCCCGCCCCAGCCGCCTCTCCGCCCCGCATCCCAGCCGCCTGAGGGACCGCTGCCCCCAGCCCCCCACCTCCCTCCATCCTCCACCTCCTCCGCTGTGGCCTCCTCCTCTGAGACGTCCTCCAGGTTGCCAGCCCCTACGCCATCTGACTTCCAGCTCCAGTTCCCACCCAGCCAGGGGCCCCAGAAGTCCCCCACTCCCCCTCCAACCCTCCACCTGGTCCCCGAGCCGGCAGCACCCCCCCCACCGCCTCCTCGGACCTTCCAGATGGTGACCACCCCCTTCCCAGCGCTGCCCCAGCCGAAGGCTCTTCTCGAGAGATTTCACCAGGTAACGGGAGGCAGGGACTGCCCACCCCATCAGCCCCATCCCATCCCACCCCCTCAGTCTGATGGGAGCCCCTCCGCCTTACGGCTCTGTGATCCTCCCCAGCCCTGCTGCGTCTGGACACCCCTACACCTAGCCTGTGTTCCCCACCCCTCATCCACCTGTCCCCTCCTCAGGTGCCGTCCGGGATCATCCTCCAGAACAAGGCTGGGGGGGCCCCTGCCGCCCCACAGACCTCCACTGGCCTGGGGCCCCTCACCAGCCCCGCTGCTTCTGTGCTGGTCAGTGGGCAGGCCCCATCTGGGACCCCCACAGCCCCCAGCCATGCCCCCGCCCCGGCACCCATGGCCACCACAGGTAGGGGAGAGGTCGCCTACGTGCCCAGGGAGACGGGGCCTGAAGATGGGTGGGCGGGGCTGAGCAGGGAGAACGGGCTGGGGCAGGGCTGTGGGACTCAGCACAGGGCATCAGCCAGAACTCAAGGGACCCAGGAAGGCCAGAGGTGGCAGGGCTGGCCCCAGATTTGAAGGGCCGGAGGGCCAGGAGGAGAGTGGTGGGGTACAGGGTGGGGCTCCCGTTTGAGGAGGGGGCCTTCATGCAGTGACCGCAGGCCCTGTCTCCCCCACCCCGCCCACCCCCAGGCCTCCCTCCTCTGCTTCCAGCCGAGAACAAGGCTTTTGCCAGCAATCTCCCGACCCTGAATGTGGCCAAGGCCGCTTCCTCCGGGCCAGGGAAGCCCTCCGGGCTGCAGGTAAGGGGCCCTCAGAGCAGGGGTCAGGACAGGACCAGGAGTCTTCGGAAACTGGGAACTGGGGCTGGCAGGGGCAGGGAGACACAGGAAGACGCGGACAGGATGAAGCTGGGACCGTCAGGCAGCTGAGACACCATGAACAGCCGTGCAGGGACAGGAAGGGCAGAATGACACCCAGACAGGCAGCCAGAGATGAGGGAGAAACACGGAGATGGTGGGACGGAGACGGCACCAAGACTACTGGCAACGGTGTGAGGGACTATGACTGGGGAAAGAGCAGGTGATATGGACACAGGACGGGAAGGACAGGGCTGAGATGACAAGATGTGAGCTCAGGACAGGAAAGGCGGGTTTAGATGAGACCGGAGACGGAGCAGATCAGGGACCGAGAATGAAAGGGTGAGAGGGTGGGGACAGCTGAGGCCGAGGCCACCTGTAGATGTAAGACGTGGGGGAGACAGAAGACAAGGAGAGAAGCAGGTGGGAGGACCAGGACCCAAGAGGCCGGGAGAAGCTCAGAGATGGAGATGCCAGAACGAAGGCCAGACGCTGAGGACAAGAGGGGAAGCCAGGAAGGGAGGTGGGGGGGCGAGACGACAGGAGCCACATTGGGAGAGAGACTGTGCAAGGCAGGGGCACTGGGTGCTGGGTGGTGATGTGGGAAGCAGGCATCCGGCAGAGGAGGGAGGTCACACAGAGGCAGCCCTGGGCGAGGGGACAGAGGGAACCCAGGCAGAGGACGCCCAGGGCTCCAGCCTGCCTGTCACCCTCTCCGTCCACTCCCTAGCCCAGCCCAGGTCTTCCCCTGGGGTTCATTGTGATGGGCGGGGGATCCTGCAGCTGGGGCCAGGCCCCCACCTGGGTGAGACACTGGTCCCCTGTCCCGTCTTTATCCTAGGCTGGAGGGGAAGCGGGTTGGGGGAGGGAAGGCTTCTGGAGGCAAAGGCCTCTCACTCGCCTTTCTTCTCCCAGTATGAGAGCAAACTGAGTGGCCTGAAGAAGCCCCCCACGCTTCAGCCCAGCAAGGAAGCCTGGTGAGTCCACACCCCATCCTTGCATGCCTGCCCTGTACCTTCCAGAGACCTGGGGGAGCATGGGGCCACCCTCCAGAAGCAGAGTTGGGCAGGCCCAAGTGCCAAGCCCAGCTCCACCTCTTGGTAGCAATGTAGTTCCCTCATAGACCCTCAGTTTCCCCCTCTGGAAAATGGGGTGGTAATGGGGGTGACCAGAGAGTGGTGGAGGGAGGGTGGGCTGTGGCTCCGCCAGGCTGGTGCTCAGGAGGGCGGCAGTTTGGTCCATCCTGGTTGTTGCTGTGCCCTCCACGTCTCCCACACGGCTGGGCAGCGTCGGTGCTGAGCCCCACTGGGTGGGGGAAGTGATGGGTGGGGGAAGTGAGTGGGTGGACATGGCTGTTGGGAGGATGATGGGGGGGTGTTTGGGGATGGATGGATGGGGGGAGTCTGGGCGGATGGATGGGTAAATGCTGGATGCCTGCCTGCCCTCTCTCCTGCCCTCCTTCCACCACCAGGGTTTTTTGTTTTGTTTTGGGGGGGTTCTTTGAGCCAGAGTCTCACTCTGTCACCTAGGCTAGAGTGCAATGGCACAATATTGGCTCACTGCAACCTCCGCCTCCCCCGTTCATGTGATTCTCCTGCCCCAGCCTCCCAAGTAGCTGTGACCACATGCGTCCGCCACCATGCTCGGCTAATTTTTGTATTTTTAGTAGAGATGGAGTTTCACCATGTTGGCCTCAAGTGATCCACCTGCCTCGGCCTCCCAAGGTGCTGGGATTACAGGTGTGAGCCACCACGCCCAGCCCACCATGAGTGTTTTTAAAAAACATATAAGTCCAGGGGGCGGAGGTTGCAGTGAGCTGAGATCATGCCATTGCACTTCAGCCCAGGCGACAGAGCAAGACTGCATCCCCTCACCCCCAAAAAAAAAAAACATTTTTTTATATATATTGTGGAGACAAGGTCTTACTATGTTGCCCAGGCTGGTTGGTTTTGTTTTGTTTTTGGAGACGAAGTCTCATTCTGTCACCCAGGCTGGAGTGCAGTGGTACAATCTCAGCTCACTGCAACCTCTGCCTCCTGGGTTTAAGTGATTCTCCTACCTCAGTCTCCCGAGTAGCTGGGATTACTGGTGCATGCCACCACACCTGCCTAATTTTTGTATTTTTAGTAGAGACGGGGTTTCATTATGTTGGCCAGTCTGGTCTTGAACTTCTGGCCTCAGGTGATCCACCCATCTCAGCCTCCCAAAGTGCTGGGAGTACAAGTGTGAGGCCACCATGCCCGGCCTAGGTTGGTCTGAAACTCCTAGTCTCAAGTGATCCTCCCACCTCAGTCTCCTGAGTAGCTGGGACTACAGGCACGTGCCACCACGCTAGGCTAATTTTTAAATAATTTTTGTAGAGACAGGGTCTTGCTGTGTTGCCCAGGCTGGTCTTGAACTCCTGGGCTCAGACAATCCTTCTGCCTCGGCCCCGCAAAGCGCTGGGATTGCAGGCGTGAGCCTCTGTCCTTGGCCTAGGAGTGTGAATTAAGTCCCCACTCAGTGCCCAGGCCTGAGCCCCATGTTGGGAACACAGGAGTAAGTGACACAAAGTCCCTGCCCCCACAGTGCAGAGAGGCTGCTGGTTTTTAGCCAAGGGTGGAGTTGGGCCTGACTGGTGGGGGAGACAGTCACACGGCCAACAGACAAAACCCACTGTAACATGGGCTACAAAAGCGGCCCGTGAGAAGACAGGATCCAGCCTCCCTCCCTTCTTCCCGAAAGCTGCACTTTGGAGGAGGCACGGTGGAGCCACACTGGCCCCAGGTGGCAGGAGGCAGAATAGCAGCTTCCAGGCTCTGGCCTCACTCCCGCTCTGCTCTTCCTCCCTTACGTGCTTTGGAGAGGAGTGACTTCACTTCCTCGACCTCACCTTCCCCTTCTGTAAAATGGGGATAGCGATAGCACTGCTTTGGTCGGCCCCAGGGACTCAGTGAGATGGAACAAGCACGTTCAGTACATGCGAACACCACTGCCCAAGTATTCCCCTTCCCGCTGTTGTGTTCAGTTGCGGCCTGGGGCTGAGGGTTCAGGGACTTCCCCTGGCCCTCACCCGTCCCCCCACCCTCCGCCGTGTGTGGTCTCTCCCCTTTCCACCCGCAGTTTCCTGGAGCATTTGCACAAACACCAGGGCTCCGTCCTGCACCCCGACTACAAGACGGCCTTCCCCTCCTTTGAGGACGCCCTGCATCGCCTCCTGCCCTACCATGTCTACCAGGGCGCCCTCCCCTCCCCCAATGACTACCACAAAGGTGAGGCCTCCCCAGGACACGGCCCTATATGTCCCAGGGGACCCCAGCCCGTGGGGCGGGGCGTCGCCAGTGTGGAGCCGCAGGTGCACGGTGCCCTATGCTGACCCTGCCCCGCCCTCCTTCCTGCGCATCCGCGGCCGCCCCCAACATCTCCGCCCTTGCCTCTCTTCCCTTCCTCGCAGTGGACGAGGAGTTTGAGACGGTCTCCACGCAGCTGCTGAAACGCACCCAGGCCATGCTCAATAAATATCGGCTCCTGCTCCTGGAGGAGTCCCGGGTAGGGTCAGAGTCGCCTTCCTTGCCTCTGGGCCCCTCCCCGCTGGGACACTGCCCCTTTCCCTCACCCGCTCTGGGCAAGGTGGAGCCTCCCGCCCCTCCTAGCCCCGGGAGGGAGGTTGGGAGGGAGGCGGGAGCTCCCATCACAAGGAGGACAGTTTGGACCTTGCACGCATCGTCCCCGTCGCTCGCGCCCCTTCCCCCTTCTTGCTGGTTCACTCGCACGTCTTCTTTTCCCCCCACCCCAGAGGGTGAGCCCCTCAGCGGAGATGGTAATGATCGACCGAATGTTCATTCAGGAGGAGAAGACCACCCTTGCCTTGGATAAACAGCTGGCCAAGGAGAAGCCGGGTGAGAGCGGGGAGTGAGAGGGGAGGGGAGGGAGAGGTGCCCCCACCCCACCTGGACAGAAGAGTTAGATTCAGGGTGGGGAGTGGGTGTGTGGCCCTACCTCACTCCACCACTAGGCGGTGCCCCAGCCCCACCTTCCTGCTGGCAGCTGTGCCTCCCCTGACCTCCCGCCTCTCAGACCAGATAGCCCACATCCATCTTCCTCCATCCCTGTGTGTCCCTTTCACCCCCACCACTCTGGGATGGGGGGAATATTCTGCCACCCCCGTGGGACAGAAAACAGAGCAGGCGCCTAGGTTGCAAAATATATAAGGTAACGCCCACTCTTGGGTGCCAGTCCTTTGCTTGGGGACCCTGAGAGTGAGCACCTCCTTAAGTGTTGCACCTTAGGCGGCTCGCTGGCCTCACTCTAGTCTGCTGTCTGCAGGAAACGGTACAGGCAGATCCCAGCTGCCAGAGTTTCCAGAATATTCCCTTAGCCTTTGCCCACATTCCAACTCCAGGGCTTCCCTGGATAAAAGCATGGTCCCTGCTTTGTGCTGCCAGGCCCAGGCTTTTCACCTCGAGCTCTGGACCTTAATTTTGAAGAAGTAGTCATTGGTACTTAAATGAGTGCAAAGGGGTGGCCATAGTGAAGGAGGGGCCAGGAGCGAGTCTGAAGTCTCTAGGGTAGGAGAGGAAGAGTAGTTCCGTGGTTAGGGGCTTGATGCTGGAGTCTTGGTTTAAATCCTGGCTCTGCCACTTACTAACTGTGTGACCTTGGGCAAGTTACTTACCTTCTCTGTGTCTCTGTATTCTCATTTTGTAAAGTGGGGGTTATGATGATCAGCTTACAATCTCTTATCTGACACCCTTGGGGCCTGATATGTTCTGGAATCTTTTTGCTTTTAGAAAGGCAATGAGCTATCTCAATGCTGTCTTCTGATTTACCCCCAGTGGGTTTGGGGAAGCACTGTGTGATCAAACACACTAGTATTTCTGGAGTGAAATCGATGGGTGTCCAGAGTAGTTGAGATAAATCATGACCATAAATAACCTCATGTAGCCGGGTGTGGTGGCTCACACCTGTAATCCCAGCACTTTGGGAGGCTGAGGCGGGCGATCACCTGTGGTCAGGAGTGCGAGACCAGCCTGGGCAACGTGGCGAAACCCTGTCTCTACTAAAAATACAAAAATTAGCCAGGTGTGGTGTCTGGCACCTATAATCGCAGCTACTTGGGAGGCTGAGGCAGGAGACTCGCTTGAACCCAGGAGGCGGAGGTTGCAGTGAGGTGAGATGGCGCCACTGCACTCCAGCCTGGGCAACAGATTGAGACTGTCTCAAAAAAACAAACAAACAAACAAACAAAAACCTCATGTCATTTCAGACCAGATTTTGAAATTAGATACCTCCTTAGCCCCATTTTTAAAAAGTTATGTATATAATTAGAGCAGTGCTGTCCAATAGAACTTCATATTTTATTTGTTTGTTTGTTTGTTTGTAGAGACAGGGGTCTCACTACTGTGCCCAGGCAGGTCTCAAACTCCTGGGCTCAAGCGATCCCCCTCCCTTGGCCTCCCAAAGTGCTGGGATTACAGGCATGAGCCTTGTTTTGTATTCTCTTAATTTACTTATGTCTGAATGAGCCCCACCTGGCTCGTGGCGCTGTGCCAGGCACAGTGGTTTTAGAGTTGGGGGAATTTGGGCCTTGCTGAAGAGGGTCTCACCCAGCCTATCCTGAGGATTGGAGGGTCCAGGGTGCAGTCTGGTGCCTGGCAGGTAGTAGGTGCTCACTGCACACAGCTCCTCCCAGCTCGGTCGGGGGGGGGCCTCATCCTAACCCCGCGGGTTTTCTTTGCCCCGATTCTGCAGACGAGTACGTGTCTTCCTCCCGCTCGCTCGGCCTCCCCATCGCAGCCTCTTCCGAGGGTCATCGGCTTCCCGGCCACGGCCCCCCGTCGTCTTCAGCTCCCGGGGCCTCCACCCAGCCCCCTCCACACCTGCCCACCAAGCTTGTGATCCGGCACGGCGGGGCAGGCGGCTCCCCTTCGGTCACCTGGGCCCGGGCGTCCTCCTCCTTGTCCTCCTCTTCCTCCTCCTCCTCTGCCGCCTCCTCCTTGGACGCCGACGAGGACGGCCCCATGCCCTCCCGCAACCGCCCGCCCATCAAGACCTACGAGGCCCGGAGCCGCATCGGGCTCAAGCTCAAGATCAAGCAGGAAGCCGGGCTCAGCAAGGTCGTGCACAACACGGCCCTGGACCCCGTGCACCAGCCCCCGCCACCCCCCGCTGCCCTCAAGGTGGCCGAGCCCCCGCCACGGCCGCCGCCACCACCGCCGCCCACGGGCCAGATGAACGGCACGGTGGACCACCCGCCGCCTGCCGCCCCCGAGCGCAAGCCCCTGGGCACCGCCCCGCACTGCCCGCGCCTGCCACTGCGCAAGACCTACCGCGAGAACGTGGGGGGCCCTGGCGCGCCGGAGGGGATGCCCGCGGGCAGGGCACGGGGAGGCAGCCCGGCGCCGCTGCCCGCCAAAGTGGACGAGGCCACCAGCGGGCTCATCCGCGAGCTGGCGGCCGTGGAGGACGAGCTGTACCAGCGTATGCTGAAGGGCGCCCCGCCAGAGCCCGCAGCCAGCGCCGCCCAAGGCACCGGGGACCCCGACTGGGAGGCGCCCGGGCTGCCCCCTGCCAAGCGGCGCAAGTCCGAGTCGCCCGACGTGGACCAGGCCAGCTTCTCCAGCGACAGCCCGCAGGATGACACGCTCACCGAGCACCTGCAGAGCGCCATCGACAGCATCCTGAACCTGCAGCAGGCCCCCGGCCGGACGCCCGCGCCCTCGTACCCCCATGCTGCCCCGGCCGGCACCCCCGCATCCCCGCCGCCCCTGCACAGGCCCGAGGCCTACCCACCCTCCAGTCACAACGGTGGCCTTGGCGCCAGGACGTTGACCAGATAACACCGGGCCGCCTCCCCTTCCCCGTCCCCTCCTCCCGAAGACGCCGGGACAGCCGGGTGTCCGCCCTCAGCCTCCTGGGGACTCGAGCCGGGGATCCCCTGACGGTTTTTCTTGCCTAAGTTATTTGAGTCACAAAGGCCTCCTTCCCTGCCGCCTGCTTCAGCTGGGTTGCTGGGGGGTGGGCGTGGATTTAGGGGAGGGGGCTGTGATGTAAAACGTCTCCCCTGCCAAAGGAGGGGCAAAGTGCTGTGTCAGTTCCTGTTTCTTCCCATTTCCTGGCACACACTGCCCCTCTGTCCGGGGGACACGCGCGTGTGTTTGCCAGGGATGGGGCCACCGGGTTGATGCCAACGCTCCGGGTGCCTGTCTTGTCTGTGTGGCTTCTCAGATGGTGGAGGGTGCTGGGAGCTGGCAGGGTCCTTCCAGACAGTCTCAGCCTCTTCCCGCCGCCCCCAACAGGCTGTCAAACAAAACCGGAGAGGGGGTGGGGGAGCCAGCCTCCCAGCGTGCTGTGCCCGCAGGCACCCGTGTGACATCCGCACATCCAGCTCCGTGACCTGTGTGTGTGTACAAGTGAGTGAGAGATTTCGAACGCCCACCCCTCGACTTTGAAATCTGAGCAAAACAAGAAACTGGGGTCTTCCTCTCCCCCGAACCTCTCCCCAGCTAGTCTTCCCTCTGTTCTTCCTGCCTCCAGCCGCCCGCGCCAGATTTTGAAATCTCGGAGACAAAACTAGTACTGTAAGATAAATTTTTTTGTACTGTATTTATTGTGTATAACGATTTTTTTAAAGGAGAATTCTGTACATTTAGAACTCTTGTAAATTAAAAACCGATCCTTTTTTTAAAACTGTACTCATGCCCACTTGGCCCATTGCTTTTGGGTTTGTGAGGGTGGGGGAGTGTTTGGATCTGGGATTGTGAGGCCTTATTCCGCATGCATTTGTTGAGCACCTGCTGAGTACCAGGCCCCGTTCTAGGCTCAGGGGGTTCAACATGAACAAGGCAGACAAGAGTCCCTGCTAAGCCAGTAAGCTGACTTGTTAGTGGGGAAGGCGGGTGGTAAACAGCTAAGCCAGATCAAGCCAGTTCTTCTTATTTCTGGTAAGGTTCTATAATCTCTGCATACACTCTGAGAATTAGTGAATACTGAGCCATTGCCCCCAGGGAGACAGGGTTAGGTTTCTAAGGGCCTCTGATCACCACAGTTCAGTCAATACATCACCTTAGTTTACATGTGTTGCTATTTAAAAACACTTCTTTATGTATTTTTGAGACGGGCTTACTCTGTCACCCAGGCTGGAGTGCAGTGGCATGATCGTGGCTCACTGCAGCCTTGATCTCCCAGGCTCAAGTGATCCTCCCACCTCAGCCTCCCGAGTAGCTGGGATTATAGGCGCACCACCACGCTTAGCTATTTTTTTTTTTTAATCTTTCTGTAGCAATGGGATCTCACTATGTTGCCCAAGCTGGTCTGGAACTCCACGGCTCGAGTGATCCTCTGGCCTTGGCCTCTCAAAGTGCTGGGAATACAGACGTGAGCCACCACGCCCAGCCCTAAAGATACCTTATTTCATTTATATTGTTGATTTCATTCACATCGAAGTCATGCCAACAGCATTATAACTGGAACCTGGAGCAAGCTTATTTCACACATATATTTTATCTTTTCTCCAAAGGCACATCACAGCTTCTTGGCGCTTTAAGGTCACTAGACCGCACTTCAGCTGTACGCTTGGGCCCATTTTAAACAATGAGTCACCAACAAAAAGCACAAAAATGTGAAAAGCGTGGGACTAGATAAACCAAGAAAAGGACGCGTGTTTATGGTACGAGAGCCAAAACGAGGGCAGAATGTCGCCTTATTCAACCTCAGCTGGGAACGTCTGTGTTGGGCAACTTGATATTTTGCTGCCCTGTGTGTGTTGAGAGTCTTGACTTGGGGGTTACAAAGAAGTTTTGATGAGCAGATAAATGCACAAATATGGCATTTGCAAATAGTGAGGGTCCACTGTAAATGTGTACAGTGTCAGATGCCCATATAAAGAAGACTCAGGCCAGGCACGGCGGCTCACACCTGTAATCCCAGCACTTTGGGAGGCCAAATCGAGCGGGTCACCTGAGGTCAGGAGTTCGAGACCTGCCTGGCCAACATAGTGAAACCCCGTCTCTACTTATAAAAAATATATATATATATACAAAAATTAGCTGGCATGGTGGCACACGCCTGTAGTCCCAGCTTCTTGGGAGGCTGAGGCAGGAGAATCGCCTGAACCCAGGAGATAGAGGTTGCAGTGAGACGAGACTGACACTCCAGCCTGGGCAACAGAGTGAGACTCTATCCCCCCACCAACAAAAAAAAAGAAGAAAAAAAATCATGCTAGGTGTATTAGTCCCCTCAAGCTGCTATAACAAAATGCCCCAAATAGGGCAGCTTAAAACAACAGATATTTATTCTCCCACAGCCCTAGAGGCTTGAAGTCTGAAAACAAGGTGGCATCAGGGCCATGCCCACTCCAGAGGTGCTAGGGAAGGATCCTTCCTTGTCTCTGCCAGTTTCTGGTGGCCCCAGGTTCTCCTTGGCTTGTGGCTGAATCAGTCCAATCTCCGGCTGACTTCCCACTGTATCTCTTCTCTTCTAAGGGCATCAGTCATATTGGAGTTTTGCCCATCCTACCAGTATGCCCTTGTCATAACTTAATCATATCTGCAAAGATCCTGATTCCTTTTTTTTTTTCTTCTTCTAGCTTTCTTTTCTTTTTCTTTTTCTTTTTTTGAGACGGAAGTCTTGCTCTGTCACCCAGGCTGGAGTGCAGTGGCACAGTCTCGGCTCACTGCAATCTCTGCCTCCAGGGTTTAAGTGATTCTCCTGCCTCAGCCTCCCGAGAGACTGGGACTACAAGCATGTGCCACCACGCCCAGCTGATTTTTTGTATTTTTAGTAGAGACGGAGTTTCACTGTGTTAGCCAGGATGGTCTCGATCTCCTGATCGCATGATCCACCTGCCTCAGCCTCCCAAAGTGCTGGTATTACAGGCGTGAGCCACCGCGCCCAGCCCTTCTAGCTTTCTTCAGATCAGAGACCCTGATTCCAAATAAAATTACATTCACAGGCACTAGGGTTAGGACATCAGCATATATTTTGAGAGGACAGAACAACTCAATCCGTAATGCAGGGTAAGGAGGTGGGTGTCACAAGTGAGTGACAATTATCTGGGCTGGTGGTGTTGGGGGTAAGAGAATTTACCAAGACAGTGGTAGGTTTAAAAAAAAAAAAAAAGCAGATTTATGGGCTCACACCTGTAATCCCAACTCTTTGGGAGGTGGGCGGATCACTTGAGGTCAGGAGTTCAAGACCAGCCTGACTAACATAGTGAAACCCCATCTCTACTAAAAATACAAAAATTGGCTAGGCGCAGTGGCTCACGCCTGTAATCCCAGCACTTTGGGAGGCTGAGGTGGGTAAATGACCTGAGGTCAGTAGCTTGAGACCAGCCTGGCCAACTTGGCAAAACCCTGCCTCTACTAAAAAATACAAAAATTAGCCAGGTGTGGCGGCGGGCACCTGTAATGCCAGCTACTCAGGAGGCTGAGGCAGGAGAATCACTTGAACCCAGGAGGCAGAGGTTGCAGTGAGTTGAGATCGCGTCATTGCACTCCAGCCTGGGTAACAAGAGTGAAACTCCATCAAAAAAGAAATAATAAATAAATAAAAATACAAAATTAGCGGGGTGTGGTGATGCACACCTGTAGTCTCAGCTACTTGGGAACTGGGAGGATCACTTCAGCCCAGGAGGCAGAGGTTACAGTGAGCCAAGACTGAACCACTGCACTCCAGCCTGGGCAACAGAGTGAGACTCCATCAAAAAAAAAAAAGGCAGATTTATGAAATAAAGTAGGAAAATATATTGCAAAGTTGCAATGGGCAACACAGCCAGGGAGAAGCTGACTGCAAGGAAACAAAGGCTTGCTGGGGGTTGTATAGGATGGAGTTGGTTTTTTCGTTTGTTTTCTAGATAGAGTCTCGCTCTGTCACCCAGGCTGGAGTGCAGTGGCATGATCTCAGCTCACTGCAACCTCCGCGTCTCGGGTTCAAGAAATTCTCCTGCCTCAGCCTCCTGAGTAGCTGGGATTACAGGCACCCATCACCATGCCCAGCTAATTTTTGTATTTTTAGTCGAGACGGGGTTTCACCATGTTGGCCAGGCTGGTCTCGAACTCCTGACCTCAAGTGATCCGTCTGCCTCTGCCTCCCAAAGTGCTGGGATTACAGGTGTGAGCCACCACGCCCGGCATATAGGAGAGAGTTCATGTTGTGTGCTGAAGAGGGCTTTGTGCAGTACTGATAATGCCAGGGTTACAGTGAGCTCACTTGCAGGTGTCTGGTGATACTTGGGTGCAGGAAGATTGAGTTATTTGTATAGGAGGGCTATGTCCTGGACAGTAAAGAAAGGCAGACCTGTAACTTAGCTGCTTTATCTTTTTGCTTTCCTGCATTCTCAGCAGCCTGACTCTCCCTAATTAGGACTCCGCAAGTGGGCAAGACAGCTGTCAGGCCCTAGTATGCCTTTGTGTGAACTAGAAAAGGGCACCCCTCTCTCCTGGGCCCAGAATTTGAAGAGCAGAGCATGAGCTGGGCTCCAGTCCCCTCTCACCCATTCAGTGAGTGCCTTGTGCAGTGAAAAACCTGCCCAACTGCACATCAGGGCCCTTGGGATCAGGTGGGAAGGGAAAGATTCTTTGAGGAGGTGATATGTGAGCAGAGACATGCAGGAAAAGAGGGAGGAAGCCACAGGAGAGCTCTCAGGGAAGAGCATCCAAGGCAGAGGGAACCGCCAGTGCAAAGGCCCTGTGGCAGGAGCCTGCCTGGAAGTGTCGAGGAACAGCGAAAAAGCCAATGCAGCTGCACCCCATAAGTGATGGGGAGAGGTCTGGAGGTGAGGTCCGAGGGGGAACAAAGGGCACCTCATCGTGCGGGACCGTGTCCTCCATGGGGATGATTTCGCTGTTACACTGAGACGGGAGCTTCAGGAGGGCCCTGAGCGAACTTAGGTTCCCCAGCACCCTCTGGTGGCTGTTTGGGGGAATAGACGAGGGGTAAGGGTGGAAACCAAGCACAGCGAGGAGGCAACTGCTGTGAGTCCAGGTGGGTGGTGGTGGCGGCTGGACCGGGGTGATGCACCCTGTTTCTCTGCAGGCCCCTGGAAGTGTTTTGTTTGTTTATTTTTTGGTTGTTTTTAAGACACAGGGTCTCGGCCCAGCACAGTGGCTTGCTCCTGTAATGCCAGCACTTTGGGAGGCAGAGGCAGGTGGATCACCTAAGGTCAGAAGTTCGAGACTAGCCTGGCCAAAATGTCGAAATCCGGTCTTTACAAAAAAAAAAAAAAAAAATTAGCTGGGTGTGGTGGTGTGCGTCTGTGATCCCAACTACTGGGGAGGCTGAGATGAGAGGATTGCTTGAGCCCAGGAGATGGAGGTTGCAGTGAGTTGAGATTGCACCACTGCTTGCACTTCAGCCTGGGCGATACAGCCAGACCTTGTCTTAAAGAGAGAGAGAGAGAGAGACAGAGAGAGAGAGAGAGAGAGAGAGAGAGAGAGAGAGAGAGAGAAGGTCTCACTGGGTCACCCAGGCTGGAGTGCAGTGGTGCAATCACAGCTCACTAAAGCCTCGAACTCCTGGGCTCAAAGGATCCTCCTGGCACAGCCTTCTGAGTAGGTGCATACCACCTCACCTGGCTAATTTTTATTATTTTATTTTTATTTTTTGTAGAGACAGGGGTCTCACTGGCCTATAGCAGTCCTCCCGCATCAGCCTCCCAAAGTGGTGGGATTACAGGCATGAGCCATGGCAATGGGCCCCCTGGGGTTGTATGTGGGTGGGAAATTGATATCTGGGGTCTCAGAGGGATGGACCATCCCCTTTCCTAGCTCTAGAACTACTCCCTCCACGTGTGAAATAAAGCACTATAGGAAAATAGCTGTTTCTTTTAAAAAAAAAAAATTTTGGCTGGGCGGGGTGGCTCATGCCTGTAATCCCAGCACTTTGGGAGGCCGAGGCAGGCAGATCACGAGGTCAGGAGATCGAGACCATCCTAGCTAACACGGTGAAACCCCGTTTCTACTAAAAATACAAAAAAATTAGCCGGGCGTAGTGACTGGTGTCTGTAGTCCCAGCTACTCAGGAGGCTGAGGCAGGAGAATGGTGTGAACCCGGGAGGCGGAGCTTGCAGTGAGCTGAGATCCCACCACTGCACTCCAGCCTAGGTGACAGAGTGAGACTCCGTCTCAAAAAATAAATAAATAAATAATAAATAAATAGATAATTTTTTTTTGAGATGGAGTCTCGCTCTGTCGCCCAGGCTGGAGTGCAGTGGCACAATGTTGGCTCACTGCAACCTCCGCCTCCTGAGTTCAAGCCATTCTCCTGCCTCAGCCTCCCAAGTAGCTGGAATTACAGGCATGCGCCACCACGCCTGGCTAATTTTTTTGTACTTTTGGTAGAGACAGGGTTTCACCATATTGCCCAGGCTGGTCTTAAACTCCTGGGCTCAAGCGATCCACCCTCCTCGGCCTCCCAAAGTTCTGGGATTACAAGTGTGAGCCACTGTGCCCAGCCTAAATGGCTGTTTCTTAACATCCTTGGATCACAAAACTCTCGGAGAGACTCTCCTGAAAGACCCCTCCTGATTACTCACAAGGACTCGTCCACAATTTCCACGGGCTCCGGGACTCGGTTCTGCAAGGCTGACTGCCTGCAGGCGAGCGGAAGAACAGAAGAGCAGTGACTAACCTTTACTAAACAGGGAACCGCATGGGTTAGCATATCTGGTCCTCACAGCAGCCCCAGCGTGGGAACTAATAGGCCCAGCTTGCAGGTGAGGAAACTGAGGCCCCAAAGATGTAGTACATGGCAGACTGGGCTGTGAGCCAACCTGCCTCAATGCATTCATTAGAGAGAGCTGGCTGTGGGGCCAGTGAGCGATGAGTGTATACAATCGCTGAAAATATCCACAACTGGGCTGGGTGCGGTGGCTCATGCCTGTAATCCTAGCACTTTGGGAGGCCAAGGCGGGTGAATTGCCTGAGCTCAGGAGTTCAAGACCAGCCTGGGCAACATGGTGAAACCCCGGCTCTACTAAAAAACACAAAAAATTAGCCAGGCTTGTTGGTAGGCACCTGTGGTCCCAGCTACTGGGGAGGCTGAGGCATGAGAATCGCTTGAACCTGGGAGGCAGAGGTTGCAGGGAGCTGAGATCGCACCACTGCACTCCAGCCTGGGAAAGAGTGTGAGACTCTGTTTCCAAAAAAAAAAAAAAAAAGAAAAAAAAAATCCACAACTGCAAACCGATGAACGCATCAGTGATTCCTCTGGGTGGCGGGGACCCAGGTGCTGCTGATGACGCTGTGCTTTGCTGCTAACATTTGTGGTTGACAGAAACTCTGAATTTTAGTGAAAACTCCAGCTGTCTTTTTCCTCCCACATCTAAGTTCACAGATCCTCCGGAATTTTTTTTTTTTTTGAGACGGAGTCTCACTCTGTCGCCCAGGCTGGAGTGCAGTGGCGCGATCTCGGCTCACTGCAAGCTCCGCCTCCCGGGTTCACACCATTCTCCTGCCTCAGCCCCCAGAGTAGCTGGGACTATAGGCGCCCGCCACCACGCCTGGCTAATTTTTTTGTATTTTTAGTAGAGACGGGGGTTTCACCGTGTTAGCCAGGATGGTCTCGATCTCCTGATCTTGTGATCCGCCCGCCTCGGCCTCCCAAAGTGCTGAGATTACGGGTGTGAGCCACCGTGCCCAGCCGATCCTCCAGAATGTTTTGCAACAGGTTGAGAAGCCTTGGGGTAGAAGTGAAACAAGACTCTCCCATCAGACAACTCTGGCTCAACTCCGAGTTCTTCCACACCTTGGCAGGCCAAACTCTACTTTCTTTTTTTTTTGAGACAGGGTCTTCTTCTTTCACCCAGGCTGGAATGCAGTGGCGCGATCACAGCTCACTGCAACCTCAGCCTCCTAGGCTCCAGTAATCCTCCCACCTCAGCCTCCCGAGTAGCTGGGACCACAGGTGTGCACCACCACACTCGGCTAATTTTTAGATTTTTTTTATCTTGCAGAGATGGGGTCTCACTATGTTGCCCAGGCTGGTCTTGAACTCCTAACCTCAAGCAATCCCCTGCCCCAGCCTCCCAAAGTGCTGGGATTACAGGCATGAGCCACTGCACCCAGCTCTGAGACTTTACTTCCTTGTATTTCAACTTTCCCACCTGAGACATAGCAATAATAATAATAATAACAATAATAACAGGACTTGCCCTCCTGGGGGAAGGGAGATAATTTAGGTGATGCTTTTGGAACAGGGCCTGTCTCCTAGCAGTAACAACATTAACGTAAGTTATCATTAAGCTCCAGACCTTTTATATATTATATATAAAATAGTAATATTATAGTAACATGTTATTGGCTGGGCCTGCTGGTGCATGCCTGTAATCCCAGCCACTCGGGAGGCTGAGGCACGAGAATTGCTTGAGCCCGGGAGGCAGAGGTTGCAGTGAGCCAAGATCGCGCCACTGCACTCCAGCCTGGGTGACAGAGCAAGAGTCTACCTCCAAAAAAAATAGAAAAAATAAATAAAAATAAATAATATGTTATAATTATATTACAATAATATAATATATAATATCAGTTTTATTGAGATATAATTCAGAAGCCATGCAATTCACCCATTTAAAGCATACAATTCAGTTGGGCATGGTGGCTCATGCCTATAATCCCAGCAATTTGGGAAGCTGAGGTGGGTAAATCACTTGACGTCAGAAGTTCGAGACCAGCCAGGCCAACATGGTGAAACCCCTTGTCTGCTAAAAACACAAAATTAGGCCGGGCGCAGTGGCTCATGCCTATAATCCCAGCACTTTGGGAGGCCGAGGCGGGCAGATCACGAGGTCGGGAGATCGAGACCATCCTGGCTAACATGGTGAAACCCTGTCTGTACTAAAAATACAAAAAATTAGCCGGGAATGGTGGTGGGCGCCTGTAATCCCAGCTACTCGGGAGGCTGGGGCAGGAGAATGGCGTGAACCCGGGAGGTGGAGCTTGCAGTGAGCCGAGATCGTGCCACTGCACTCCAGCCTGTGCGACAGAGCGAGACTCTGACTCAAAAAAACAAAACAAAACAAAAATTAGCCAAGTGTGGTGGCATGCACCTGTAATCCCAGCTACTGGGGAGATTGAGGGAGAATAGTTTGAACCCAGGAGGCGGAGGTTGCAGTGAGCTGAGATCGTGCCACTGCACTCCAGCCTGGGCGATAGAGTAAGACTGTCTCAAAAACAAAAACAAAAACCCCAAAACTCCTGTTTCTTGGAGATATGATGAGGGTTCGATGAGCTAATACATGCATGCAAAGAGCTCAGAGCGGTGCCTGCACATAGGAATGGCTCAGTCAACATTAGGGATTGTTTCTACAAATGTTTACTGAGCCCCTGCAGGGAGTTGGGCATTGTGCAAAGCCCTCACGGGGCTCATGTTCTCAGGGCAAAGACAGTCCCTTGGGCAGAGAAATGTGGAATATGCAGAGTGGTTGGGAGGGCTGTGGAGAAAAATAGGGCAGTGATAAGAGGCAGAGAGTGGGTTCTACCTTAGCCAGGGTGATCCTGGAGGACTTCTCTGAGGAGGTGACATTTGAGCAGGGACCTGAAGGAGGGGAGAGAGTAAGGCATTCAGATCCCTATGGGGAAAGTACTCCATGGAGAGGAGTCAGCAAGTGCAAAGGCCTGAACTTGGAGGGTTGGGGGTGTGTCTGAGGAATGGTGAGGAGGCCACGGTGGTTGGAGCCGCCTGAGGAAGGGGGACAGGGGAGATGTAGGTGGATCATGCTAGGCTTTGTGGGCCTTGGTGTGGACTTTGGCTTTTACTCTGAGAGAGAGGAGAGCCAGGGAGGGTTGTCAGCCGAGAAGTTTCATCAACTCCCTTAAGTTTTAATATTAATATTATATTTATTTATTTATTTGTGATGGATTCTCACTCTGTCACCCAGGCTGGAGTGCAGTGGCGTGATCTTGGCTCACTGCAACCTCTGCCTCCTGGGTTCCAGTGATTCTGGAACTTGGGAGCCTCAGCCTCCCAAGTAGCTAGGACTACAGGTGCGTGCCTGCATCCAGCTAATTTTTGTTTATTTATTTATTTTTGAGATGGAGTCTTGCGCTGTCCCCAGGCTGGAGTGCAGTGGCGCAATCACTGCCAGCTCTGCCTCCCCTGTGTTTAAGTGATTCTCCTGCCTCAGCTTCCCAAGTAGCTGGGACTACAGGCGCCCGCCACCACGCCCAGCTAATTTTTTTGTATTTTTAGTAGAGATGGGTTTGCACTATGTTGGCCAGGCTGGTCTTGAACTCCTGACCTCAAGTGATCCACCCGCCTCGGCCTCCCAAAGTGCTGGGATTACAGGCGTGAGCCACCGCGCCCGGTCCTATTATTTTTTTTAGAGGTGAGGTCTCGCTCTGTCACCCAGGCTGGAGTGCAGTGGCACAATCATAGCTCACTGCAGCCTTGACCTCCTGGGTTCAAGCTATCCTCCCACCTCAGCTTTCCAAGTTGCTGGGATTACAGGTGTGCACCCCTGTGCCTGGCTAAATTATTTTATTATTTATTATTATTTTTAATAGACATGGGGTCTCGCTATGTTGCCCAGGCTGGTCTTGGACTCCTGGCTTCAAGCAATCTTCCCACCTTGGCCTTCCAAAGTGTTAGGGTTACAGGCGTGAGCCAGGGCGCCCGACCTGTTATTGTTACTATTATTGCTGCTGCTGTTGTGATTCCCGTGTTAAGAAGAGAGACAGACTGGGGAGCAGCCCAACGCTGGAGGTGGAGGCGGAATTCGAACCCCAGGTTGGACGCTGGAGCTCTCGCCCGCCGTGCTAAGGCGTCTTCCCCACTCCCCACAAGGGGGCGCCAGAGGCCAGGCGCCCGGTTTTGAGGGGGGCGCCTCGTCCCGCCCCTCCCTCCTGTCCTCCCTCCCGTCCTCCCCACTCCGGCCCCACCCGGCTCAGACGGCTCCGGACGGGACCGCGAGCACAGGCCGCTCCGCGGGCGCTTCGGATCCTCGCGGGACCCCACCCCCTCCCAGCCTGCCCAGCCCGCTGCAGCCGCCAGCGCGCCCGGTCGGTGAGTGCTCCCAGCACCGCAGCTGTCGCCTCCCGACCCCCGCCCAAGCCTGCCCTGGTTCCTCATGCCTGACCCCTGCTCCCTGCCACCCTGTCCCCAGTCTGTAACGGTCTCCCCAGGTGTCCCCCAGTCACCCCCAGTCTTCACCAGTCCCCCCAGTCTGTAACCATGTCCCCCACTCTTCCCACTCCTCCCACTCTTCCTCCCACTCTTCCTCCCACTCGTCTTTCGCAGCCTCTCCCACTCCCCCAGTCTCCTCCATCCTCCCCCAACACCCCTCCCTATCCCCTGGGCTAGAAGAGATCCTCTCTGCAGAGTCTCCCTCCACGCCCTCATCCATATCAGCTAACTTGGTCCCTCCAGCCACTCAAGAGCCCCTCTCCTGCCTCACCAGCTCCATCGGCCACCGCTGATAGCATTCTCCCCAGCTCTCTCTCAGGGCCCTCCCTGCCTGGGACACCGCCCAGAGCCCTCTCCCTCTGCTCACATCCCAGATCCTGCCTCTCTTTTCCATTCTTGCCACTCCTTTACGAACTCCTTTTGCTTTTATCTCCCCTACCCCCGGCCACCCCTTTTAAAAGTCTCATGATTTTATGGATTTTAGCATATTTGATTTGCAGTTATTTTGATGCTCAAATTGCCCCATGTTTGGCCACTGGGCGCCCCTGCAAGCTGGGTCCTCTGTCCCTGTAACATGCCCTATCGGCCTTTGAGCACTTCCTCACCGTCTGACCCAGGCTCACTTGTTCTTCCCTGCCCCAGCCCTGGAATCCACCATTTCTCTAAGGAGTCCCAGGTTCTTTTAGTGGGGAATGGTATTTAGAGACTCCCATCTCACCAAAAGTTGATTCTTTGAAAAGATCAGTAAAATCATAAGCATCAACGGGGAGCAATCGTTTTTGTTTTTCTTTTTTAAAAAAAGCAAAGACCCACACCTATGGCTGATATCGGGAATGAAAGAGGGGACATCACTACAGATCCTACGGTGAATAAAAGGATAGTAAGGGAAGATAGAGAACACAGTCTGGGTGCTGGAGGTGCTCATTGCTCCTGGGTTGGTCATGGCTAACCTCCCTAACTCAGATCTTTAGACCTATAATAGGATTGCAACCTCTGAGGTCAGGCTGCCTGTGTTTGAGTCCCAGCTTGAGCATTTTCTAGCTAAGTGATCTTGGGTAATTTATTGCTGTCTTCCTGAGCCTCCTTTGCCTTGTTAAAAAAGCAGAGATGAGCCGGCATGGTGGCACACACCTGTAATCCCAACAATTTGGGAGGCCGAGGTGGGTGGATCACCTGAGCTCAGGAGTTCGAGACCACCCAGGGCAACATGGTGAAACCCGTCTCTACTAAAAATACAAAAAAAATTAACTGGGTGTGGTGGCGCATGCCTCTAGTCCCAACTACTTGGGAGGCTGAGGCAGGAGAATCCCTTGAGCCCCAGAGGTGAAGGCTGCAGTGAGCCGAGATTGTATCACTGCACTCCAGCTTGGGCTACAGAGTGAGACTCCATCTCCAAAAAAAATAAATAAATAAATAAAAAGAAAGAAAAGAAAAGAAAAGCAGGGATGATAATAGACCTACTTTACAGGGTTATAAAGGTTAAGTGAGTTAGTACAGTACCTGGCATGCAGTGATCATAAATGTTGCGTTATTTTTCTTGTTAACACCCAACAGCCCTCATGACCTGGGTGCACCCAGGCAACCTTCTCAGCTCCATTTCTCACCCCTCCTCTTTGTGCCCCTGTGTCTGGCCACCTACCCAGATGTTTCATGGCTCCCAGCACATCAGGACCTTTCACATCCCCAGACCTTTGCACGCACCATCCTCTCTGCCTAAATCCCCTTGTCTTGCCTGCAGCCTTCATGGAGCAGCTCAAAAGTCAACCCTGCCCTAAGTCTTACTGATGCTGTGGTCTGTTTCTCATGCCTTCCTCTGGATGTCTGGCATGTGTCTGGGTCCTTACTGGGGGCTCAGGGTGGGTAGGGGATGATCTCTGGCTCATTTCTGGGTCCACAGTGCCTGAAGCATGGAGTGAGTGATTTCAGTGAAAAGGTGTCAAATGATGGAAGGGAGAAGGGAGGAAGAAATGAATGAAGCGATTAAGGAATCCGTTTCTTCCAGGCAGCTTCTGCATCCTTTGCCTTGTCCATCTCTTGGTCTTCCACTACCACCATCAATCCCCCTTCTTCAACCACGTCACCATTAATCTTTCTCCTCCTTCAGCTGGTTCGCTATGATCTCCCTATTTTTTTTTTTTTTTTGAAATGGAGTGTCGCTCTGTCGAGTGCAGTGGCGGGATCTCGGCTCACTGCAACCTCTGCCTCCCGGGTTCAAGTGATTCTCCTGTCTCAGCCTTCCAAGTAGCTGGGACTACAGGTGGCCACCACCACGCCTGGCTAATTTTTTGTATGTTTAGTAGAGACAGGATTGCACCATATTGGTCAGGCTGGTCTCAAACTCCTGACCTCAGGTGGTCCACCTGCCTCAGCCTCCTGAAGTGCTGAGATTACAGGCATGAGCCACTGTGCCTGGCCTTTTTTTTTTTTCTTTTTTGAGATGGGGTCTTACTCTGTAGCCCAGGCTGGAGTGCAGCGGCATGATCATAGCTCACTGCCACCTGCAGCCTTGAACTCCTGAGCTCAAGCAATCCTCCTGCCTCAGCCTCCCAAAGTGCTAGGACTACAGGCATGCACCACCATGCCCAGCTAATTATTTTTTTTGTAGAGATGGGGGTCTCACTATTTTACCCAGGCTGGTCTTCAACTACTGACCTCAAGCAATCCTCCTACCTCAGCCTCCCAAAATACTAGGATTACAGGTGTGAGCCATCGCGCCTGGCCCAATTCCATTCTTCCTCCTGCCACCTGCCATCCATGCTCTGTGACCACATATTTGTGACCACAAATATCTGTGATCCTCCTCCTCCTCCACCCATCCTGTCTGTCACCCAGACAGTCTACACTCAGACCCCTTTCTTCCTCCTTGGCTGGGCCGCCTATGCTCATGCCCTCTCCCCCTCCCACAGGCAGCTCTCCATCTGCACGTCTCTCCGTGAACCCAGTGAGCGGTGCGCAGCCACCATGTTCAGCTGGCTGAAGCGGGGCGGGGCACGGGGCCAGCAGCCTGAGGCCATCCGCACGGTGACCTCGGCCCTCAAGGAGCTGTACCGCACGAAGCTGCTGCCGCTGGAGGAGCACTACCGCTTTGGGGCCTTCCACTCGCCGGCCCTGGAGGACGCAGACTTCGACGGCAAGCCCATGGTGCTGGTGGCCGGCCAGTACAGCACGGGCAAGACCAGCTTCATCCAGTACCTGCTGGAGCAGGAGGTGCCCGGCTCCCGCGTGGGGCCTGAGCCCACCACCGACTGCTTTGTGGCCGTCATGCACGGGGACACTGAGGGCACCGTGCCCGGCAACGCCCTCGTCGTGGACCCGGACAAGCCCTTCCGCAAACTCAACCCTTTCGGAAACACCTTCCTCAACAGGTGTGCCAGCCGCGAGCCCAGGGCGCATCTTTCTTTTTCTTTTTGTTAAGACAGAGTTTCCGCTCTTTTCGCCCGGGCTGGAGTGCAGTGGTGCGATCTCGGCTCATGGCAACCTCCACCTTCTGGGTTCAAGCAATTCTCCTGCCTCAGCCACCTGAGTAGCTGGGATTACAGACACCCACCACCACGCCAAGCGAGTTTTTGTATTATTAGGTACAGATGGGGTTTCACCATGTTGGCCTGGCTGGTCTTGAACTCCTGGCCTCAAGTGATCCACCTGCCTCAGCCTCCCAAAGTGTTAGGATTACATGAGTGAGCCACTGCGCCCGGCCCTGGGGGCACGTCTTTCTGTCCCAGGGGTGCATCTTGCTGTCCCCCTTCTCTGTCCCCTCCCTGACTGTGTTTCCCTCCTTCTCAGCCCCAATTCCCTTCTCTCTACCCAGTTCTTCCCATGCCTGTCTCTGCTCTCTTATCCAGGGGAGCACCTAGGCTAGTGAAGTCAGTATGCCTGGTTCAAATCCCGGCCAGCTGGGTGGCCTCAGGCAAATGACTTGACCTCTCTGCCCTTCTTGTAGCCTCATCTGCAAAAATGTGGATCGATCACCTTGGGCCAGGCCCGGTGGCTCATGCCTGTAATCCCAGCGCTTTGGGAGGCCAAGGCAGGTGGATCACTTGAGGCCAGGAGTTGGAGACCAGCCTGGCCAACATGGTGAAACCCCGTCTCTACCAAAAACACAAAAAATTAGCCGGGTGTGGTGGTTCGCGCCTGTAATCCCAGCTACTCGGGAGGCTGAGGCAGAAGAATTGCTTAAACCTGGGAGGCAGAGGTTGCAGTAAGCTGAGACTGTGCCACTGCATTCCAGCCTGGGCAACAGAGCGAGACTCTGTCTAAAAAAAAAAAAAAAAAAAAAGGGATCAGGATCACCATGGTCTCTATGCCATGGTTGCTGTGAGGACTTGGAATAGCACCTGGTGGCCAGGTGCGGTGGCTCACGCCTGTAATCCCAGCACTTTGGGAGGCCGAGGCGGGCAGATCACTTGAGGCCAGAAGTTTGAGACCAGCCTGGCCAACATGGTGAAACCCCGTCTCTACTAAAAATACAAAAATTAGCTGGGTGTGGTGGTTGCCCACCTGTAATCCCAGCTACTCGGGAGGCTTAGGCAGGAGAATCACTTGAACTCGGGAGGCGGAGGTTGCAGTGAGCTGAGATAGTGCCATTGCACTCCAGCCTGGGCGACAACAGCAAAACTCTGTCTCAAAAAAAAAAAAAAAAAAAAGAACAGTACCTGGCACAAATTAAGTGCTCACTGAACATGAGCTGTGGCTGGTTATAGCTCTGAGATGGTCCTGGTCGCCCTTTTTCTGTCCGGTGTCTTTCTTCGCCCATAAAGGATGCTTTGCCATGCGGTCCCGAGTCCCTCTTCATGTTTTCTTCGTGTTTTCCCTCCTTCTGTCCTTCCCTGTTGACCCCTGACCCTCCCTCTGCCCCCAGGTTCATGTGTGCCCAGCTCCCTAATCAGGTCCTGGAGAGCATCAGCATCATCGACACCCCGGGTATCCTGTCGGGTGCCAAGCAGAGAGTGAGCCGCGGTGAGTGGGGCCAGACCCTGGGGTCTGAGGGAGGAGGGACTGGGCCCTGGACTCCTGGGTCTGAGGGAGGAGGGGCTGGGGGCTTGGACTCGTGGGTCTGAGGGAGAGGGACTGGACCCAGACTCCTGGGTCTGAGGGAGGAGGGGCTGGGGGCTTGGACTCGTGGGTCTGAGGGAGGAGGGACTGGGCCCAGACTCCTGGGTCTGAGGGAGGAGGGGCTGGGGGCTTGGACTCCTGGGTCTGAGGGAGGAGGGGCTGGGCCCAGACTCCTGGGTCTGAGGGAGGAGGGGCTGGGGGCTTGGACTCCTGGGTCTGAGGGAGGAGGGGCTGGGCCCTGGACTCCTGGGTCTGAGGGAGGAGGGGCTGGGCCTGGACTCCTGGGTCTGAGGGAGGAGGGACTGGGCCCTGGACTCCTGGGTCTGAGGGAGGAGGGGCTGGGCCTGGACTCCTGGGTCTGAGGGAGGAGGGACTGGGGTCTGGACTCCTGGGTCTGAGGGAGGAGGTGCTGGGGGCCTGGACTCCTGGGTCTGAGGGAGGAGGGACTGGGGTCTGGACTCCTGGGTCTGAGGGAGGAGGGGCTGGGGTCTGGACTCCTGGGTCTGAGGGAGGAGGTGCTGGGGGCCTGGACTCCTGGGTCTGAGGGAGGAGGGACTGGGGTCTGGACTCCTGGGTCTGAGGGAGGAGGGGCTGGGGCCTGGACTCCTGGGTCTGAGGGAGGAGGGGCTGGGGGCCTGGACTCCTGGGTCTGAGGGAGGAGGGGCTGGGGGCCTGGACTCCTGGGTCTGAGGGAGAGGGACTGGGGTCTGGACTCCTGGGTCTGAGGGAGGAGGGGCTGGGGGCTTGGACTCGTGGGTCTGAGGGAGAGGGACTGGACCCAGACTCCTGGGTCTGAGGGAGGAGGGGCTGGGGGCTTGGACTCGTGGGTCTGAGGGAGGAGGGACTGGGCCCAGACTCCTGGGTCTGAGGGAGGAGGGGCTGGGGGCTTGGACTCCTGGGTCTGAGGGAGGAGGGGCTGGGCCCTGGACTCCTGGGTCTGAGGGAGGAGGGGCTGGGCCTGGACTCCTGGGTCTGAGGGAGGAGGGACTGGGCCCTGGACTCCTGGGTCTGAGGGAGGAGGGGCTGGGCCTGGACTCCTGGGTCTGAGGGAGGAGGGACTGGGGTCTGGACTCCTGGGTCTGAGGGAGGAGGTGCTGGGGGCCTGGACTCCTGGGTCTGAGGGAGGAGGGACTGGGTTCTGGACTCCTGGGTCTGAGGGAGGAGGTGCTGGGGGCCTGGACTCCTGGGTCTGAGGGAGGAGGGGCTGGGGGCCTGGACTCCTGGGTCTGAGGGAGGAGGGGCTGGGGGCCTGGACTCCTGGGTCTAGAGGAGGAGGGGCTGGGGGCCTGGACTCCTGGGTCTGAGGGAGGAGGGGCTGGGGGCCTGGACTCCTGGGTCTAGAGGAGGAGGGGCGGTGTCTCCGCTGGGACCTGGGCCTGTGTCCTCTGGCCGTGGCTGGCTGGGCAGCCGCAGGGAGCTAGTGGAAGCTGTGACTGCTCCATGCTGGCTCGCATTGATGGGTGGGGGAGGTGTGTGGGTGACCACGTGGTGGGAGCGGGCAGGAGCCGCACGTCTGGGCAGGCAGGAAGGATGGGAAGGGAGAGATGAAGAGGGACAGGGATTCCGAGGCAGTGAGACAGCGATGCAGGGAGACACAAAGCCTGGAGATGAGGCAGAGCCTGGGCAGGGGAGGCAGAGCCCGGGCAGGGGAGGCTGGGCCCTGCGAGCTCCTGGCTCTGCGTCTGGGCCACAGATGGGGCCGAGAAGGGGATGGGAAGGGAATCTGGGTGGGGGCCAAGGCCAGGCCTGGAATTTATAAACAGCTGTGCAAGGAGAGTGGCGGGGGGTGGATTCCAGCCGGGGCCTCCGGGCGTGCTGAGCCCCCACCACCCCTGCCCCACACCACAGCTCAGCGTCTGTGGTCTCCCAGCCTCACAGATCTGTGTCCCCCACCCCCCATGGCCTTGGAGGCCCGGAACTGGGGCAAAGGAGGCTGCTATGTGGGGCAGAGAGGATGGGAGGCCCTGGCGAGAAGGCTGGGCCTGGGGTGGGGCGGGGACACTGGGGGTGACCATGTCCCTGGCCGCCGTCCAGAGGCCCCACGGGAGAAAGGCAGGAGGCAGCTGCAGAAACGATTGGGAGGACACGCTGCCAGCTGAGGGGGAGGAATTCCTGGGGCTCCCACCCCAGGGCCTGGGCCTGGGACAGCGGGAGGGAGCGGCTCTCTCAGCCAGGGCAGGGGTGCCGGCAGGGGGGTTCAAAGGCCATGGGTGGTGGGGGAGTGGGGAACGGGGTCTCCCTCCCTGGCCTTGAGGATAGAGGAAGAGGAGGAGAGAGTGTCCAGCTGTTGGTGTGTATATGTGTGTGTGTGACTTTGTGTATATCTTGGGAAAGTGTGTCATTATGAGTGTACTCCTGGGTGTGGTGGTTCCACGCATTTGTGTATTGCAGTGGACGTGCCTCATTGTGGCCATGGCTCTGAGGTTGTATGACTTTGAATTGTGTACATGCCTCTGTGTGTGTGTGCGTGCGCGCATGTGCCTATAATTGTGGCTGGAAGACTTTGTTTTGTTTGTTTTTGAGACAGAGTCTCACTCTGTCGCCCAGGCTGGAGTGGAGTGGCACGATCTCGGCTCACTGCAACCTTTGCCTCCCGAGTTCAAGTGGCTCTGCTGCCTCAGCCTCCTGAGTAGCCAGGACTACAGGCACCCGCCGCACCCATGTCCGGCTAATTTTTGTATTTTTTTTTTAGTAGAGACGGGATTTCACCATGTTGGCCAGGCTGGTCTCGAACTCCTGACCTCAGGTGATCCTCCTGCCTTGGCCTCCCAAAGTGCTGGGATTACAGGTGTGAGCCACCATGCCCGGCCTGCTGGATGACTTTGTGTGACTCTGAAGGGCTGTGTAGGGCTATGAGAGACTTTGTGGGATAGTGTGCAACTGATTCTGTCCCTATATACTGTTATATTGTGAAGTGTGTGTGTGAGAGAGACAGATATAAAGGGCAACTTTTGTCTATGTGTCTATGTGGATTTAGTGTGTATCATTGTAGGTGTGAGTCTGACATTGTGTGCCTGTGTGTGAGATGGTCTAGGCATATATGTGTATCTGGGCTGTGGGCTATGTGTGACTTTGTGTCTTGCATGGAGCGGTCAGGGCTGCGGGGATTTTATGGGGTGTGTGTGACTACCTGTGATTGTATCTCCGGATACAGTCGTGTGCTTCTGTGTGGTGTTGTGTATGTGAGAATGTGTGTGTGTGCAGGAGTGCATCTTTTGTGTAACTGCGTGTGACTACGTCTGTGTGTGTGCCTTTGGGTTTGGGAGGGCATGGGAGGTTATGTGTGTGCGACTGTGTCTGTGTGGGTGTGCATGTGTGCCTCTGTACCTGTGTGTTCGTGCAGGTCTCTGTGTCTATGCTGTGTGTGCATCTCACATTATCTTTGTGATTGTGTGACCACAAACATCTGTGCAGGTCCCAGATTGTGAACACGGGTATGTCCGGGAGCCTGCATCTTGTAGTAATTGGCTATGTTTGTGTCTGGATGTGCTACTGGGTGTGTGTGTGTGTGTGTGTGTATGCGAGCTCATGTGTGTGGCTGCCTCTGCATGTAAGATGTGTGAACACACGTATGTGTGATTGTAGCATAGTAAAGCCCTCAAATCTGGGCTCTGCTACTTTTATTTATTTATGTTATGCTACTTTTTTTTTTTTGAGATGGAGTCTTACTCTGTCTTCCAGGCTGGAGTGCAGTGGTGCGACCTCGGCTCGCTGCAACCTCCGCCTCCTGGGTTCAAGCAGTTCTCTGCCTCAGCCTCCGGAGTAGCTGGGATTACAGGCGCCTGCCACCATGCCCGGCTAATTTTTTTGTATTTTTAGTAGAGACGGGGTTTCACCGTCTTAGCCAGGCAGGTCTTGAACTCCTGACCTCGTGATCCACCCACCTCGGCCTCCCAAAGTGTTGGGATTACAGGCATGAGCCACCGCCCAGCCTATTTTCTGCTGCTTTTAAACTGTGGGACCTTAGGCAAGCCACTTAACCTCTCTTTGCCTCAGTTTTCTTACCTGCAAAATGGGAATAATGGGCTGGGCGCAGTGGTTCACGCCTGTAATCCCAGCAGTTTGAGAGGCCAAGGTGGGCAGATTACCTGAGGTCAGGAGTTCGAGACCAGCCTGGGCAACCTGGTGAAACCCTGTCTATACTAAAAATACAAAAATTAGCTGGGTGTGGTGGTGCTTGCCTGTAATCCCACCTACTCAGGAGGCTGAGGCAGAAGAATTGCTTGAACCCAGGAGGTGGAGGTTGCAGTGAGCCGAGCTCATGACACTGCACTCTAGCCTGGGCGATAGAGTGAGACTTTGTCTCAAAAATAAACAAACAAACAGAAAAATAAAACACACACACACACACACACACACACACACACACACACACACACACACAGTGGGAATAATAATACTAGCGGCCTCATAGTTGTCCTAAAGGTTAAATTAGTTAAAACATACAAAGCACTTAGAAGGTGCACACTTGTGTGTGCACACAGTAGGCGCTATGGAAGTGCGAACAATGCCTGTTTTTGCCGGGTGAGTGCCGTTGTGGGCCCAAGGTTCCTTTTTGCCACGTCTCCCATCCCACACTGACTCAACCTCTCTCCCTCCTTCCCTCCCCGCCCCGTGAGACACACTTTCTGAATCTGGGCCAGTATGTGTGTTTGTGGAGACACCGGGAGGGAGGGGGGGCTCCAGTTGCTGTCCCTCTAGTGACTTGGCCCTTCCTTCCCCAAAACAACGCCCCCCAACCCCATCCCGGTCCCTGCATTGCCCACAAGGAGGCTGCTTCCTCCCAGGCAGGATGGGCGCAAGCACCAGCTCCCCGGAGGAGCATGGGGGCCCATGGGACTACTCTTCTGTCACCTCTTACCTGTGTGTCTTGAGTAAGTCCCCTAACTTCTCTCTCTTTTTTTTTTTTTTTTTGAGATGGAGTTTTGCTCTTGTTGCCCAGGCTGGAGTGCAGTGGCAGGACCTTGGCTCACTGCAACCTCCGCCTCCTGGGTTCAAGTGATTCTCCTGCCTCAGCCTCCTGAATAGCTGGGATTACAGGTGCCCACCACCACATCCAGCTAATTTTTTTGTATTTTTAGTGGAGACGGGGTTTCACTATGTTGGTCAGGCTGGTCTCGAACTCCTGACCTCAGGTGATCCACCCGCCTCAGCCTCCCAAAGTGCTGGGATTGCAGGCGTGAGCCACCACGCCTAGCTAGTCCCCTAACTTCTCTGTGCCTCAGTTTCCTCATCTGGAAAATGGGGTCAGAACAGTGCCCACCTCCTGGGGTTGTTGTGAAGAGTCACTGAGTGAGCTCTAGCTGGAGGGCGTGAAGTCAGTAAATCAGGGCTAGCTCCTTGTTCTGCCAGTTAACTCTTCGTCCTCTGGGTTCCCACTCTGCCTTCCCTCCTCCTGGAAGTCCTCCCTGACCCCCAGGCTGGGGGTTGGGTCAGGCACTGGCCCTGGGCTCCCTCAGCTCCCTGGGTCCCCCTGCCCACCCTGGGCTGACCACTCAGGGGCCAGGTCTGTGTCCCCAGTGGGCTGAGAGATGTAAGGACAAAGCTGAAACTGCCTCAGCCTCCACACACACAGCAGGGACCACAGAGGGTGCTTCCCAGTGGGTGACATCACCATGACTTGCTGAGTGCTTACCGTACATCCAGCACTGTTTTTAAAAAAACAGTTTCATTGAGGATTAACGTACACGCCATAAAAACTCAACTATTATGGCCGGGCTCGGTGGCTCATGCCTGTAATCTCAGCACTTTGGGAGGCTGAGGTGGGCGGATAATGAGGTCAAGAGATGGAGACCATCCTGGCCAACATGGTGAAAACCCATCTCTACTAAAAATACAGAAATTAGCTGGGTGTGGTGGCACCTGTAATCCCAGCTACTCGGGAGGCTGAGGCAGGAGAATTGCTTGAACTCGAGAGGCAGAGGTTGCAGTGACCTGAGATCGCGCCACTGCACTCCAGCGTGGTGACAGAGCTGGACTCCGTCTCAAAAAAAAAAAAAAAAAAAAGCTCAACCATTTTTTTTTTAAAGAGACAAGGTCTTGCTCTGTCTGCAGGCTGGAGTGCAATGACGCAATCATGGCTCACTGCAGCCTCCAACTGCTGGGCTCAAGTGATCCTCTTGCTTCCTCCTCCTGAGTAGCTGAGACTACAGATTCATGCCACCATGTATGGATAATTTTTTATTTTATTTTTTTCTGTAGAGACAGGGTCTTGTCATCTTGCCCAGGCTGGTCTCAAACTCCCAGGCTCAAGCGATCCTCCTGCCTCTACCTCCCAAAGTGCTGGGATTACAGGTGTGAGCCACTCTGTCTGGCCACCTCCATCATTTTTAAATGTACAGCTCAATGCCAGGCATTATTTTAAGCTCTTTATATATATTAGCTCATTTATATTCTTTTAATCTTCACAACAGTCTTTTTTTTTGAGACAGAGTCTCACTCTGTCGCCCAGACTGGAGTGCAGTGATGCTATCTCGGCTCACTGCAACCTCTGCCTCCCAGGCTCAAGTGATTCTCGTGCCTCAGCCTCCTGAATATGTGGGACCATAGGCATGAGCCACCAACACCAGGCTAATTTTTTTGTATTTTCAGGGCTAGACTGGTCTCGAACTCCTGTCCTCAAGTGATCTGCCCACTTCAGCCTCCCAAAGTGCTGGGATTACAGGTTTGAGCCATCACACCTGGCTTCACAACAGTCCTATGATTTGCATTTTACAGAAAAGAAAACACAAGTTCAGAGAGGTTAAGCTACTTGCCTAAGGTCACACAGCGGATGGGGGCAGAGGAGGGACTCAACTCCAGGTCTTCCAGACAGCTAAGTCAGGGGGTCTCAATCGCTCCTCTCTGCTCTCCTCAGCATTGCTTGTTGGTGAATAAATGAGTGAAGAAGCAAAGGTGAGAATGAGTGGATGAAGGAGTGAATGAGGAAATGAATGGTGAAAGGAATGAATGAATGAGCATGGGAACCCATGGCTGGGATGGGTGCTTCATAAGAGCAAGAATCTTGTCTGTGTGTTCTCTGTGGTATCCCAGGCTTCCAGGACAGGGCTTGGCACACATGAGACTCTCAGTAAGTATTGCTAAATAAATGCAAAATATTTAACATCTCAGCCTGGCCAACATGGTGAAACCCCGTCTCTACTAAAAATACAGAAATTAGCCAGGGTGGTGGTGCATGCCTGTAATCCCAGCTACTCGGGAGGCTGAGGCAGGAGAATCGCTTGAACCTGGGAGGTGGAGGTGGAGGTTGCAGTGAGCCGCATTCATGCCACTGCACTCCAGCCTGGGCGACAGAGTGAGACTCTGTCTCAAAAAAAAAAAAAAAAAAAAATTATCATCTGCTATGGCAAGAGCACAGCTATCCAGCATGAACTCTAGTTGCTGGATCGTGGGGAGATGCAACAGGTCCTGGGGAGGAGCTGGGGTGATAGAGGCATGTGGCGGGCTTGGGGGTTCCATAGAAGCACAGGGGGATCTCTTAGCAAACATGTCAGTATTTTTAACAACCTACATGTACATACCGACGCACACCTGTAATAACTGCTTAATGAATGAGTGAATGAAAAAATGGAGGCCGTGAGGCTGGGCGCGGTGGCCCACGCCTGTAATCCCAACATTTTGGAGGCTGAGGCAGGAGGATCAGTTGAGCTCAGGAGTTTGAGACTAGCCCGGCAGCCCGGGTAACATAGTGAGATCCCATCTCTACTCAAAAAAAAAAAAAAAAAAAAAAAAAAAATTAGCCAGGTGTGGTGACGCTCGCCTGCAGTCCCAGCTACTGGGGAGGCTAAGGTGGGAGGATCACCTGAGCTCCGGGAAGCAGAGGTTGCAGGGAGGCGTGATCCCGCCATTGTGCTCGAGCAAAGGAAAAGGGGGATGATTGCCCCCTGTAGCCAGATGGCTTGAGGGGCTGGAGCCAGAGCGAGGGGGGAAATTCTGGGCACTGGAGAGCCAGAGCAGTAGTGCCCACTGAGGGCCTTGGCTATTTTGCCCAGACAGGATTTGGACAGCCAACAACGTGAACATCTTTACAGTCCAATATGCAAGAGAATGGATGCTACTGAGAATGGCTGGAGGGTGGGGGTCTGACTTCTGCCCCTTGCGCCCCTGTCTCTCCACTCCCACTCCAGGCTACGACTTCCCGGCCGTGCTGCGCTGGTTCGCGGAGCGCGTGGACCTCATCATCCTGCTCTTTGACGCGCACAAGCTGGAGATCTCGGACGAGTTCTCGGAGGCCATCGGCGCGTTGCGGGGCCATGAGGACAAGATCCGCGTGGTGCTCAACAAGGCCGACATGGTGGAGACGCAGCAGCTGATGCGCGTCTACGGCGCGCTCATGTGGGCGCTGGGCAAGGTGGTGGGCACGCCCGAGGTGCTGCGCGTCTACATCGGCTCCTTCTGGTCCCAGCCCCTCCTCGTGCCCGACAACCGGCGCCTCTTCGAGCTGGAGGAGCAGGACCTCTTCCGCGACATCCAGGGCCTGCCCCGGCACGCAGCCTTGCGCAAGCTCAACGACCTGGTGAAGAGGGCCCGGCTGGTGCGAGTGAGTAGTCCTGAGGGCTGGGCGCGCATTCTTGGAGGAGGTTTCGTCGGTCCTCTCCTACCAGTGCTGTGAGTCCCTGACTTATCAGGGCCCAGGTTAGTTAGTTCTCTTGAAGTTGGGTCATTCTGGCACAGAGTGAAGCCGGGAGGAAGAACTGTATGGAGAGACTCATTCCTCTGCCTTTGGATTTCTGTGTCAACTCCGTGTCACCCTGGCTTCTCTGTCCTGGTATTTCTATTTCTTCTTCCTCTTCCTCTTCCTCCTCCTCCTCCTTCTCTTCTTCTTCTTCTTCCTCTTTTTCTTCTTTCTTCTCTCTTTCCTCCTCCTCTTCTTCTCCCTCCTCCTCCTCCTTCTCTTTCTTCCTCCCCTTCCTCCTTCCTTCCTTCCTTCCTCTGTTCCTCTCTCCCTTCCTCCCTCCTCCCTTCCTCCTTCCTTACATCCTCTTTCGTTCCCTCTTGTTCCTTCTTTTTAAGAGATGGAGTCTCGCTCTCTTGCCCTGGCTGGAATGCAATGATACAATCACAGCTCACCACAGCCTTGAACTCCTGGGCTCAAGTGATCCTTCCTCCTTAGCCTGCCCCACGTAGCTGAGACCACAGGCGCGTGTCACCACGCCCAGCTAATTTTTTATTTTTTGTAGAGTCGAGGTCTTACTGTGTTGCCCAGGCTGGTCTTGAACTCCTGCCCTCAAGTGATCCTCCCCTTTTGGCCTCCCAAAGTGCTGGGATTGCAGGCATGAGTATGTTGAATTTTTGAACTTCCTATAAAATATAGACAGACAAATACTCATTATTCTACCCTCTTTATTTTTTGATAATTTATAAGATTGTGGTTCAAAGGTTTCCAAGTTCATTGGTTTATTCCATAAATATTTCTTTTTCTTTTTCTTTTCTTTTTTTGAGACGGAGTTTTGCTCTTATTGCCCAGGCTGGAGTGCAATGGCGCGATCTCGGCTCACCACAACCTCCGCCTCCTGAATTCAAGCGATTCTCCTGCCTCAGCCTCCCGAGTAGCTGGGATTACAGGCATTCGCCACCATGCCCGGCTAATTGTGCATTTTTGGTAGAGTATTTTTAGTTGGTCAGGCTGGTCTTGAACTCTCAACCTCAGGTGATCCGCCCTCCTTGGCCTTCCAAAGTGCTGGGATTACAGGCGTGAGCCACCGCGCCAGGCCCACAAGTATTTCTGGAATGCTTTCTGTACACATGGTGCTGGCGCTGGGGATGGAGGGAACAGACAAGGTTCCAGCCCTCCTGGGGCTCATCTTTTTTTAAATTTAATTAATTAATTTATAAGCTAGTCAAATTTAGCAGTGGGGGTGGGGGTTGCATGCCAACTTTAGTGACACTAATAAGTTCTGATAACCAAGGCCAGGTGCGGTGGCTCACGCCTGTAATCCCAACACTTTTGGAGGATTGCTTGAGCCCAGGCATTGAAGACCAGCTTGGGCAACATAGTGAGACACCATTTCCATTAAAAAAAAAAAAAAAAAGTTCTGATAACCCACTACCATTGGACCAGCCCCGGGGCTTGTCTTTTGATGGAGGGAGACAGAATAAGTAAACAGACATAAAATAACAATGAAGGCTGGGTGCAGTGGCTCACGCCTGTAATCCCAACACTTTGGGAGGCCGAGGGGGGAGCAGATCACTTGAGGTCAGGAGTTCGAGACCAGCCTGGTCAAGATGGTGAAACTGCGTCTCTACTAAAAATACAAAAATTAGCCAGGTGTGGTGGCGGGCACCTGTAATCCCAGCTACTTGGGAGGCTGAGGCATGAGAATCGCTTGAACCCGGGAGGCAGAGGTTGCAGTGAGCTGAGATTGTACCACTGCACTCCAGCCTAGGCGACAGAACGAGACTCTGTCTCAAAAAAAAAAAAAAAAAAAAGATGAATTTATTACATCTTAGGCGCTTCACAGCACTTGTCTCCCATGACTCTTGTTTGATTGTGGCCACAGATTGTCCCCTTCCCTCACTCCTTTCCTCTGTCCTCATCTCCCATTCCTTTCCCAGCGTCCCCTGCACTTCACGCTGGCAGCCTCAGTCCTGTGCACTTGCTGCTCCCTCCTCCTGGAAACCTCTTCTGCCTTCTTCCCCCTCCCACCTGGCCATCCACAAGGCTCACTCCCTCCTCACCCCTTTCAAGACTCTACTCAAATGCTCCCTTCTCAGGAAGGCTGTCCCTGCCCTCCTTTGAATGAATATAACTTCCCCCATATGCGTCCTTCTTTACCCTAACCCTGTTGTCCTTTCCTTTCCTTTCTTCTCCTCTCCTCTCCTTTCTTTCTTTCTCTTTCTCTCTTTCTTTCTCTTTCTCTTTCTTTTTCTTTCTTTTTTTTTTTTTTTTTGAGACAGGGTCTCCCTCTGTTGCCCAGGCTGGAGTGCAGTGGTGCGATCTCAGCTCACTGCAGCCTCCGCCTCCCGGGTTCAAGCGATTCTCCTGCCTCAGCCTCCTGAGTAGCTGGGGTTACAGGCGTGTGCCACCATACCTAGCTAATTTTTTGTATTTTTAGTGGAGACGGGGTTTCACCATATTGGTCAGGCTGGTCTCGAACTCCCGACCTCAGGTGATCCGCCCGCCTTGGCCTCCCAAATTGCTGGGATTACAGGCGTAAGCCACCACGCCCAGCCAATCAGGGCTCTTTGAATTCCTTCACTGATTTATCCCCAGCGCCTGGAACAGAATTGGTGCTCTGTAAATATTTATTGAATGAATGACATTGAACAAACAGTTGCATTGAACAAAATCTCCTCTATGCCTGGCCTGGTGTTGGGTGGTGCAGGAGGCACAACAGTGACCACGATGGTTCCAGTCCTGTCCTGCTAGGGCTCCCAGTCCTAAATAATGAAGGCAGTTCCAGGGCTCAGTCCTCACTGGGGCTCCTGGAGAGGAGACAGATCCATCCCCAAGCACCGATGACCCAGTGTGGTCAGAGCTGGGGCGGGGTAGCTGGGGCAGGCAGAGAGAGGGCTTCTTTGGAGGAGAGGGCATCTGAGGGGAAATGTCAGTGTTGAACCCAGTGTAGACAGTGTGCTAACTCAATTAGAGGCTGAGGATGTGGCTGAGATCAGAGGTGGTGTGGGCTGTGTCCGGGAATCTGTGCTTTGTCCCTAGGGCACTGGGGAGCCATGAAAAAGTTCGGAGCAGGGAAAGGAGATAATTAGACTCAAGCTACATTTTGGAGGGTGGATTCAAGGCAGGAGAGTCTAGGAGCCTGGAGACCAGGCAAAAGGCTTGGAGGTTCCTGGATCAGGACAGGCCTTGGGGAGGGAGAGGAGAAAGGAGAGCGCGGGTTTCAGAGCGATTTTGGATGTCAGATGGAACTTTCTCAGGGGAGGCTGCCAGGGTGGAGGCGGGGCAGGAAGCTGGGCAGGCAGGGAGGCCAAGAAGGTTCTAGGGGGTGGAGGAGCCTGAGGTGTTGGTTTAAGGAGCAGCGAGAGTGGGTGAGTCAGAGCCCCCACCCCCACCCCAGGAATCCTCCTTCGGAGGGAGCGGCCCACTGTGGACCAGGCTGCCACTCCTGGAACCTTCGGAATTCACCTTGCGCTCCTCTGCCCAGGCGGCTCTGCAGTGTCTCTCTCTCTCTTTTTCTGTCTCTATGTCAGTCTCCTTTCTACCTCTCTCTCAGTCTCTTTCTTCTCCATTTTTACTTTTTCTTTTATTCTAACTCCCTTTCCTTTTCTTTCTCGCTCTGCCTCCTCCTGTCTCTCCATCTCTCCCCCGCTCCGCCGCCGCCCTCTCTCTGTCTTCCTCCTGGTCTTGCTTAGATTCCCCCAGGTTCGTTCCCGCGGGTCCCTTGGCGGGAGCTGGAGCACAAGGCCCAGGGACAGAGGGGTGGGTCCGGGCCAGACACCTGGTGCCCCCGCCGGGCTGGGGGCGGCTCCGGAAACCCAGACAAACCCCGGAGTCAGGGACCCAGCCCCGGCCCAGCCCGCCCTCCCACCTTATCTCTTCCTGGCACCTTCCCCTGCTTCCTCTCTGGAAAAGCCATCAGCGCCCTCCCGCCTACCCTCCTTTGGTCCCTACGGAGCCGCCCTTCGGCCCTGCCTCCTGGCTCCATTGGCCCGCTCTCACAGGCCCCACCCCCAGCCTGGCCACACCCCTGCCCTGATTGGTCCCTCAGACCCTTAGGCACTCCCTCCTCCTCTTCCTGCAGGTTCATCCATGGCTCCCCAGTGCCGTTCAGGACACAGGAGCATGGGATTCAGGGTCCGCTGTGACCAAGGCTCACTGCCCCTCCTTTGCCCCGTGTCGCACCCCCACCCCTGCTCCTCACATATGAGTCTGCCACACTTGGTCGTCACCAACAATAGCCATACTGTTAACCTCCCCTCATGCTCTCCTCCAAAGATACCAGGCCTTCCTGGACTCTCTGGGAGGAGGCATTCACCCTCCTCCCAGTGCCTCAGTTTCCCATCTGTACGATGGAGGGTGTGGACGAATCCTCTGGCTCTAAGTCCTTTGGCTGAAGTGATAGCTGTTAGAAGGGGCGATTTTATGATGCTGTGATACGTAAGGCCAAGATCTTGGGAGGGTCTGATTCTAAAGACGCCAAGATGCCCTGAACCTTCAGACCACATTCTCTGCAGTGGCCCAGTGACATTCATTCAGCAGCTGCCGATCGCATGTGGCACTCTTCTAGGCTCTGGGGACACAGCAGGGAACAATGATAAATTCCTTTTCTCATAGAATTACTTTTTAGTGGGGAAGCAAACATTAAACAAATCAATGGTTATGAAGAAAAATGAAGCGGAGGAAAGAGGGGCTGGCGAGGGACTATTTTAGAGCGCTCTGAAGGAGAGGAAGGGGTAAGAGGAAGGGGTGAGCTGAGTGGCGATCGGGTGGAAGAGCAGTCCATGCAGTGAGAACAGCATGTGCAAAGGCCCTGGGGCAGCCATGTACTTGATGTGTTTGAGCTGAGAGCCTAACGGGGCTGGAGACAGGGTGGTGGTGGAAGGTGGAAGAGATGAAGATTTAGAACCAGTCAGGGACCACCAACGTTCTCAGCAGTCTAAATTTGTGATTCTTTAAAAAAAAATATATATATATACACACATATATATACACATAATTTTTTTTTTTTTTAGATGGAGTCTCTCTCTGTCACCCAGGCTGGAGAGCAGTGGCATGATCTTGGCTCACTGCAACCTCTGCCTCCCAGGTTAAAGTGATTCTTGTGCCTCAGCTTTCCGAGTAGCTGGGACTACAGGCAGGTGCCACCACACCTGGCTAATTTTTGTATTTTTAGTAGAGATGGGGTCTCACCATGTTGGCCAGGCTGGTCTCGAACTCCTGACCTCAGGTGATCCGCTGGCCTCGGCCTCCCGAAGTGTTGGGATTACAGGCATGAGCCACTGTGCCTGGCCTAAAAGAATTTTTTAACTAGTCTTTTTTATTGAACATTTAAGACCATCTCATGGAAAGGCATTCATACTTTATCAGACATGATTCTCCCACACCTCACCCCACCAGCTCCCAGGGCCTCTTTTCTAGAGGCAACCCCCATAAGTAGTTTCTTGTGTGTCTTTCCAGATATACTGCTTTTTTTTTTTTTTTTTTTGAGACGGAGTCTCGCTCTGTCGCCTAGGCTGGAGTGCAGTGGCGCGATCTCGGCTCACTGCAAGCTCCGCCTCCCGGGTTCACGCCATTCTCCTGCCTCAGCCTCCCGAGTAGCTGGGACTACAGGTGCCTGCCACCATGCCTGGCTAATTTTTTGTATTTTTAGTAGAGGCGGGGTTTCACCGTGTTAGTTAGCCAGGATGTCTCGATCTCCTGACCTCATGATCCGCCCGCCTCTGCCTCCCAAAGTGCTGGGATTGCAGGCGTGAGCCACCGCGCCCGGCCAATATACTGCATTTTGTAAAAGCATTTATTTATTATTATTTTTTTGAGACTGAGTCTCACTCTGTCGCCCAGGCTGGTGCAATGGCACGGTCTCAGCTCACTGCAACCTCCACCTCCCAGGTTCAAGTGATTCTCCTGCCTCAGCTTCCCATGTAGCTTGGATTATAGGTGCGCACCATCAGCCCGTCTAATTTTTGTATTTTTAGTAGAGATAGCATTTCACCATGTTGTCCAGGCTGGTCTCTAACTCCTGACCTCAGGTGATCGACCCGCTTCAGCCTCCCAAAGTGCTGGGATTACAGGCGTGAGCCACTGCGCCTGGCCTATTTATTCATTTTTTTAGAGACAAAGGCTCGCTGTGTCACCCAGACTGGAGTGCAGTGGCGACATCATAGCTCACTTCAGTCTCAAACCTCTGGGCTCAAGTGATCCTCCCTCCTCAGCCCCCGCAATTCGCTGGGACTATAGGCGCGCGCCAGTACACCCAACTAGTTTTAAAATTTTTTTTTAGAGACCAAGTCTTGCTATGTTGCCCAGGCTGGTCTCGAACTTCTGGCCTCAAGTGATCCTCCCTCCTTGGCTTCCCAAAGTGCTGGGATTATAGGCATGAGCAATATTTAATTTTTGAGCTTCCTATAAAATATAGACATACCAATATTCATTATTCTGCTCTCCTTGTTTATTTTTCGATAATTTATAAGATTGTGGACCAGGTGTGGTGGCTCACACCTGTAATCCCAGCACTTTGGGGGACCAATGCGGGTGGATCATCTGAGATCAGGAGTTCAAGACCAGCCTGACCAACATGGAGAAACCCCATCTCTACTAAAAATATAAAATTAGCTGGGCATGGTGGTGCATGCCTGTGATCCCAGCTACTCAGGAGGCTGAGGCAGGAGAATCGCTTGAACCCAGGAGGCAGAGGTTGCAGTGAGACAAGATCGCACCACTGCACTCCAGCCTGGGCAACAGAGTGAAACCCCATCTCAAAAAAAATAAAAAATAAAAAAATAAAAAAGATCATGTTTCAAAGGTTCTCAAGTTCATTGGTTTATTCCACAAATATTTCCTGAGTGTTTTCTGTACAGATTGTACTGGTGCTGGAGATGGAGGGAACAGACAAGTTTCCAGCCCTTCTGGGGCTCCTTTTTTTTTTCTTTGAGACAGTGTCTTGCTCTGTCATCCAGGCTGGAGTGCAGTGGTATGATCATGGCTCACTGTAGCCTTGACCTCCCCGGCTTCAGTGATCCTCCCATCTCAGCCTCTTGAGAAGAGAAGATTAATAAATCAAGTCATTAGGCCGGGCGCGGTGGTTCATGCCTATAATCTCAGCACTTTGGAAGACTGAGGCGGGCGGATCACAAGGTCAAGAGATCGAGACCATCCTGGCCAACATGGTGGAACCCAGTCTCTACTAAAAATACAAAAATTATCATGGTGGCGGGCGCCTGTAATCCCAGCTACTTGGGAGGCTGAGGCAGGAGAATGGCGTGAACCCGGGAGGTGGAGCTTGCAGTGAGCCGAGATTGAGCCACTGCACTCCAGCCTGGGCGACAGAGTGAGACTCTGTCTCAATAAATAAATAAATAAATAAATAAATAAATAAATAAATAAAGTCATTATTTGCACCACTGCACTCCAGTCTGGGTGACAGAGCAAGACTCTGTCTCAAAAAAAAAAAAAAAAAAAAAAAAATCCACTGTCCATTTGGGAGAAAAAAAGAGTGAAGAAAGCAAAAAGCGAATAACATCTTAGTATTGTTCTTAAAATAATTTTGACCACAGGAACCCCCGAAAGGATCTTGAGGACTCCTGGGTTTCCTTGGACCACACTTCGTGAATTGCTGCTGTAGGGCCTTGTCGGCTTCGGTAGAAATTTTGAACTTCAATAAGCAAATAGAGAGTTATGAGCAGCATCCCCTGGGCTCATGTTCCTTCCTGAAAAATGCCCTCTCGGGCCACTGCTGCATGGAGGAAGGGTTATTGGGGCAGGATGGGGAGCTGGGAGACCTGTCGGGCCACTTGGGTGTCTCCCCAGGCAAGAGAGGATGACTCTCGAATGGACATGGTGGCCACTGAGGTGGAGAGAAATGAGAAGTAGGGGAGAGGCTGGGCGTAGTAGCGGGTGCCTGTAGTCCCAGCTACTCAGGAGGCTGAGGTGGGAGGATGGATTGAGCTGGGAAGGTGGAGGTTGCACTGAGCCGAGATTGTGCCACTGCACTCCAGCCTGGGGGACAGAGCCAGACCCTGTCTAAAAAAAGCAAAAAAGAAAATAAAAGTAGGGGAGAGGGAGAGACATAGGAGGAGGCAAAAGGGACTCATTGATAGGTTGGATGTGGCTACTTAACAGGAGGAAGAATCAAATATCAAATCAATAATGATTTCAAGAGCTGGGTACCGTGGCTCCCGCCTGTAATCCAGCACTTTGGGAGGCTGAGGCAGGCAGATCATTTGAGGTCAGGAGTTTGAGACCAGCCTGGCCAACATGGTGAAAACCCCTCTCTACTAAAAATACAAAAATCAGTGGTGGCAGGCACCTGTAATCCCAGCTACTCGAGAGGTAGAGGCAGGAGGATTGCTTGAACCCAGGAAGTGGAGGTTGCAGTGAGCCAAGATCATGCCATTGCACTCCACCCTGGGCAACAGAGTGAGACTCCCTCTCAAAAAGAAAAAAAAAGTGATTTCTAGAGCCGGACAGGGTGGCTTCCGCCTGTCATCCCAGCACTTTGGGAGGCCAAGGCGGGTGGATCTCTTGAGGTCAGGGGTTCGAGACCAGTCTGGCCAACATGGTGAAAGCCAGTCTCTACTAAACATACAAAAATTGACCAGGCATGGTGGCACGTGCCTGTAATCCCAGCTACTCGGGAGGCCAAGGCAGGAGGATTGCTTGAACCCAGAGGTGGAGGTTGCAGTGAGACAAGGTTGCGCCACTGTACTCCAGCCTGGGTGACAGAGTGAGTGAGACTCCGTCTCAAAATAAATAAATAAATAAAAATAAAATTTCTAGATTTCTGGCCTCAACTGGGAAGGCAGGGCTGGGGATGCCCTTTTCAGAGATGGGCACAGCTGAGGGCGACACAGCTCTGGGGGCTAGGCTCAAATTCCACTTAGGGCATCCTGGTATGGAGCTATCCAGGAATGTTGACAGGGCAATTAGCTCTGAGTCCTGAGCTGGAGGGAGAGGCTTAGGCTGGTATGCAGATTCGGGAGTGGACCTCTTGGAGGGGTGTTTAAAACTGGGAGGGACTCAGCTCACTTAGTTAGCAGAGAGGAGGAGCCCAGGGTGAGCCCCAGCAGGAGGAGGCCATGGGGCTCACAGTGTGGCGCCTCCGCCTGCAGCACCTGTAACTTGTCAGAAATGCAAATTCCCATCTGGGCAGTGGCTCTTGCCTGTAATCCCAGCTACTTGAGAGGCTGAGGCAGGAGGATCCCTTGAGCCCAGGAATTTGAGGCTGCAGTAAGTTATGATCGCACCACTGCACTCCTGGCTGGGTGATAGAGCGAGACCCTGTCTCCAAAAAAAAAAAAGAAAAAAAAGCAGGCCAGGCGTGGTGGCTCATGCCTGTAATCCCAGCACTTTGGGAGGCCATGGCAGGTGGATCACCTGAGATTAGGAGTTCAAGACCAGCCTGGCCAACATGGAGAAACCCCGTTTCTATTAAAAATACAAAAAAATTAGCTGGGTGTGGTGGTTCACACCTGTTAATCCCAACTACTTGGGAGTCTGAGGCAGAAGAATTGCTTGAACCCAGGAGTTGGAGGTTGCAGCAAGCTGATTGCACCACTGCACTCCAGCCTGGGCAACAGAGCGAGACTCTGTCTCGAAAAAAAAAAAGACTGGGCACGGTGGCTCACACCTGTAATCCCAGCACTTTGGGAGGCCAAGGTGGGCAGATCACGAGGTCAGGAGTTTGAGACCAGCCTGACCAGCATGGTGAAACCCCATCTTTACTAAAAATACAAAAATTAGCTGGGCATAGTGGCGCATGCCTGTAATCCCAGCTACTCAGGAGCCTGAGACAGGAGAATTGCTTGAAGCCGGGAAGCGGAGGTTGCAGTGAGCCAAGATCGTGCTACTGCACTCCAGCCTCGGTGACAGAGCGAGACTCCGTCTCAAAGAAAAAAAAAAAAGACAGAGAGAGAAAAAGAAATAAAAGAAATACAAATTCTCATGCCCCAGCCCAGACCAAGTAAATCAGAATCTCTGGGAGTGGGGCCGGCAGCCTGTGTTTTAACAAGCCCCTTGGTGGACCCTGATGCAGGCTGAGGTGAGAACCCTTCCCACAGGTTCACGCTTACATCATCAGCTACCTGAAGAAGGAGATGCCCTCTGTGTTTGGGAAGGAGAACAAGAAGAAGCAGCTGATCCTCAAACTGCCCGTCATCTTTGCGAAGATTCAGCTGGAACATCACATCTCCCCTGGGGACTTTCCTGATTGCCAGAAAATGCAGGTGGGAAGCTGCCCAGGAGGGAGTGTTGGGGGTGGGTGATGGGAAGGTTGGTTTCTGGAAGCTCTGAGATGGGACCTCAAAAGCCAGAGGGATGGATGGCAGGTTCTGGAAAGCGCCTCCCTCAAATAGTTCCGTGGGAGCATGGTTGTATGAGTCAGGCTAGGGGAGTGAAGAGAAAACCCAAAATAACAGTGGCTAAATTAAGATAGAGAGTTTTTCTTTCTTTCCTCCATAAAAAGTCCCAGAAAGTGATCCAGGACTGGTTTGGTGCTTTACAGAGCCAGGGATCTAGTCCCCTTCTGTCTTATTTCTCTTCCATGCCTGGCCTCCAGGCCCAAGGAACTTCATGGTACAAAAGAGCTGTGAAGGCTCCAGCCATTGTGTCTGCATTCCAGCCAGCAAGAAGTTGGGAAGGGGGCCAGGCGTGGTGGCTCACGCCTGTAATCCCAGCACTTTGGGAGGCCGAGGCGGGCGGATCACGAGGTCAGCAGATCAAGACCATCCTGGCTAACACGGTGAAACCCCGTCTCTACTAAAAATACAAAAAATTAGCCGGGCGTGGTGGCGGGCGCCTGTAGTCCCAGCTACTCGGGAGGCTGACGCAGGAGAATGGTGTGAACCCGGGAGGCGGAGCTTGCACTGAGCCAAGATAGCGCCACTTTACTCTGGCCTGGGCAAAAAGAGCCAGACTCCGTCTCAAAAAAAAAAAAAGAAAAGGAAGTTGGGAAGGGGAAGAAAAGAGTAGTCTCTTTAAGAACGCTGTTTATTTTATTTTCATTTATTTATTTATTTGAGACTTAAATATTTATATTTGTAAAATATAAATATTTAAAATATACACAGCTGGGTGCAGTGGCTCATGCCTGTAATCCCAGCACTGTGGGAGGCTGAGGTGGGTGGATCACCTGAGGTCAGGAGTTCGAGACCAGCCTGGCCAACATGGTGAAACCCCGTCTCTACTAAAAATACAAAAATTAGCTGGGCATGGTGTTGCATGCCTGTTGTCCCAGCTACTGGGGAGGCTGAGGCAGGAGAATCCCTTGAACCCGGGAGGCAGAGGTTGCAGTGAGCTGAGATCGCACCACTGCAATCCAGCCTGTGTGACCGAGTAAGATTCTGTCTCAATAAATAAATAAATAAAGTAAAATATATACGTTTAAAAATTTATTTATATATTTTTTAGAGATTTATTTATATATTTTTCAGAGACTCTGTTGTCCAGGCTGGAGTGCAATGGGGTGATCATAGCTCACTGTGTACTTGAACTCCTGGGCTCAAAGGTCCTTCTGCCTAGCCTCTAGAGTAGCTGGGACTACAGGCACATGCCACCATGCCTGGCTAGCTTTTTTTTTTTTTTTTTTTTGAGACAGAGTCTCACTCTGTCACCCAGACCGAACTGCAGAGGCGTGATCTTGGCTCACTACAACCTCTGCCTCCCGGGTTCAAGCAGTTATCTCACCTCAGCCTCCCAAGTAGCTGGGCCTGCAGGCATGTGCCACCACGTACAGATAATTTTTCATACTTTTAGTAGAGATGGGGTTTTGTCATGTTGGCCAGGCTGGTCTCGAACTCCTGGCCTCAAGTGATCCTCCTGCCTTGGCCTCCCAAAGTGCTGGGATTATAGGCAGGAGCCACCATCCCTGACCAAGAACACTTTCTAGAACAGAGCTGTCCAGCAGTACGTTCTACAATGATGGAAATGTTTCATTCTGCACTGTCCAGTATGGTAGCCACTAGCCACATTCAAATGGAATGTTAACGTGTATTTCTTTTTTCTTTTTTTTTGAGATGGAGTCTTGCTCTGTTGCCCAGGCTGGAATGTAGTGGCAAGATCTTGACTCACTACAACCTCTGCCTCCCGGGTTCAAGCAATTATCCTGCCTCAGCCTCCCAAGTAGCTGAGATTACAGGCATCCGCCACCACGCCCAGCTAATTTTGTATTTTTAGTAGAGATGGGGTTTCACCATGTTGTCCAGGCTGGTCTCGAACTCCTGACTTCAGGTGATCCTCCCGCCTTAGCCTCCCAAAGTGCTGGGATTGCAGGCATGAGCCACTGCGCCCGGCCTGTATTTCATTTTAATTAATGTAAATAAGCACATATGGCTAGTGGCTGCCATACTGGACAGGCTAACAGTAGAAGCTGCACATGCAACCTGTGCTTGCCTCAGTGGACTTGAACTTAGTCATATCCTGGCTGCCAGGGAATCCAGGTTGCAACCTAGGATCCCCAACCCTTCAGAGTCGTGATCAGCTGGCCTCTCTGCCTTGGCTCAGGAAATTCACATAGGGCTGTGAAAGGAATCCATTTTCACAGAAACTGTCCTGGTGCAGTCTGGGCCACTTAGAGTAGCCTGTGTGAGAAGCAGTGTGATGCCAAGCCCACCCCTACACCCCAAAGTGACTTCTTCGGTGGGGAGGGGGTGGTCCCAGGAACCCCTGATGATCTGATCATCTCAAATCTCACCTCCAAATTTGGCAGCCAGCCACTCAGTCCTTTCTGTGTGGTGTGGTAGCACTGTGACAGGAATTGAGCTTTCTTAACTTTCTTTTTTCTCTCCCCGCTGCACACTTTTTTGTTTTGAGACAGCGTCTTGCTCTGTCACCCAGGCTGGAGTACAGTGTGGTGCTATCTTCACTCACTGCAACCTCCGTCTCCTGGGGTTCAAGAGATTCTGTCTCAGCCTCCCAAAGTAGTTGGGACTGCAGGCGTGCACCACCACACCTGGCTAATTTTTAATTTTTTTTTTTTTTTTTTGTTTAGAAATAGGGTTTTGAGGCCAGGTGCAGTGGCTCACGCCTGTAATCCCAGCACTTTGGGAGGCCGAGGTGGGCAGATTGCCTGAGGTCAGGAGTTCGAGACCAGCCTGGCCAACATGGCGAAACCCCATCTCTACTAAAAATATGAAAATCAGCTGGGCATGGTGGTAGGCGCCTGTAATCCCAGCTACTTGGGAGTCTGAGCCAGGAGAATCGCTTGAACCCATGAGACGGAGGTTGCAGTGAGCTGAGATCGCGCCATTGCACTCCAGCCTGGGTGACAGAGCGAAACTCGTCAAAAAAAAAAAAAAAAAGAAAGAAAAGAAAAGAAATAGGGTTTTGCCATGTTGTCCAGGCTGGTCTTGCACTCCTGGGCTCAAGTGATTCTCCCACCTCAGCCTCCCAAAGTGCTGGGATTACAAGTGTGAGCCACCCAAGCCTGCTGAGTTTTTTTTTTTTTTTAACTTTCAATGTTGTACGTGCTGGCTGGGCAGCTGGAGTTGGGTAGAGGGCGGTTAGGGTTCTGGGCTGGTGTGGATGCTCTGAGAAAGCTATACTTGATGCGAAAATATTGAAATCCTTCTCTGCTAGCTGGCAAAGGGCCGCTGCTCTCACTCATCAGAGGGGCCCCAGCCTCCCCACCCTCCAGTAATTCTGGGGCACAGGAAAAAGCCTCTGGGACCTTGTTGCCCAAGTATCTTCTCATTGGTGGGTGCCCGAGCAGAACAGGTTGTTCAGATGTTCAAATACTTCTGCATGTGTCAGTAAAGAGCTGCCACCCTGGCTGGGTGCAGTGGCTCACACCTGCAATCCCAGCACTTTAGGAGGTTGCGGTGGGAGGATGGCTTGAGCCCAGGAGTTCGAGACCAGCCTGGGCAACACAGCAAGACTTGGTCTCTACAAAAAATTTTTAAAACTAGTTGGGCGTAGTGGCGCGCGCCTATAGTCCCGGCGAATTGCGGGGGCTGAGGAGGGAGGATCACAAACAAAAATTTAGCTGGGTGGGTGGTGTGTGCCTGTGGTCCCAGCTACTTGGGAGACTGAGGCCAGAGGATCGTTTGAGGCTGGGAGTTGGAAGCTGCAGCGAGCTATGTTGGCACCACTGCACTCTAGCCTAAGTGACAGAGCGAGACCCTGTCAAAAAAAACAAAACAAAACAAAACAAAACAAAAATGGCCGGGCGCGATGGCTCATGCCTGTAATCCCAGCATTGGGAGGCTGAGGCGGGCGAATCATGAGGTCAGGAGTTCGAGACCAGCCTGGCCAACATGGTGAAACGCCGTCTCTATTAAAATTACAAAAATTAGCTGGGCACGGTGGCGCATGCCTGTAATCCCAGCTACTTGGGAGGCTGAGGCAGGAGAATCGCTTGAAACCGGAAGGCGGACGTTGCAGTGAGCCGAGATCGTGCCATTTGCACTCCAGCCTGGGCAACAAGAGCAAGACTCTGTCTCAAAACAAACAACAATAAAAAAACCCACAACAGCTGCCCCCTGAGCTTCTCCAGTGTCCTGATACCACCTTGCAGCCTGAGGGCCTCAGGGATGGCGCCGCTTGAATTCTGGGTGCCCCTGTCCCCCACCACAGGAGCTGCTGATGGCGCACGACTTCACCAAGTTTCACTCGCTGAAGCCGAAGCTGCTGGAGGCACTGGACGAGATGCTGACACACGACATCGCCAAGCTCATGCCCCTGCTGCGGCAGGAGGAGCTGGAGAGCACTGAGGTGGGCGTGCAGGGGGGCGCTTTTGAGGGCACCCACATGGGCCCGTTTGTGGAGCGGGGACCTGACGAGGCCATGGAGGACGGCGAGGAGGGCTCGGACGACGAGGCCGAGTGGGTGGTGACCAAGGACAAGTCCAAATACGACGAGATCTTCTACAACCTGGCGCCTGCCGACGGCAAGCTGAGCGGCTCCAAGGCCAAGACCTGGATGGTGGGGACCAAGCTCCCCAACTCAGTGCTGGGGCGCATCTGGAAGCTCAGCGACGTGGACCGCGACGGCATGCTGGATGATGAGGAGTTCGCGCTGGCCAGCCACCTCATCGAGGCCAAGCTGGAAGGCCACGGGCTGCCCGCCAACCTGCCCCGTCGCCTGGTGCCACCCTCCAAGCGACGCCACAAGGGCTCCGCCGAGTGAGCCGGCCCCCCCTCCCATGGCCCTGCTGTGGCTCCCCAGCTCCAGTCGGCTGCACGCACACCCCTGCCCCGGCTCACACACGCCCTGCCTGCCCTCCCTGCCCAGCTGTAAGGACCGGGGGTCTCCCTCCTCACTACCGCCAGACACCCCAGTGGAAGCATTTAGAGGGGACCACGGGAGGGACAAGGCTTCTCTGTCTGCCCTTCACACCTCCAGCCTCACGTTCACTTAGGCACATCACACAGACACTGGCACACGCAGGCATCCATCCATCCGTCATTCATTCAAATATTTATTGAGCACCTACTATGTGCCCAGCCCTGTTCTAGGCACTGGGCATTACCATAGAGAACAAAATAGACAAATACATCTGCCCTCATGGAAGGTGACATTCCCAGGAGAGGGCACCTACACAGTCACGCAAACACACACTAATTCCTGGCAGGACCCCAGCCCCTCCCCTGGGTGAGCAGCCCTGTGGTTGAAACGACTAGCAGATAAACAGACCCCCTTCTGCTCGGCTTCCTCCTGCCCAGCCAGGCAACACCCTCAACCGGCTCCATCACATCCTCAGGTCTCGGGAACATGGGGGGCTCAGAGGGGAGACACACCTACTGCTTCCTCAGATGGGCCCCTCCGCAGCCCCTCCCCTTGCTCGGGGAAAGCCCCCAATTCTGCCCACACCCATTTATTTCCTTCCTTCCTTCCTTCCTTCTTTTCTTTCCTTCCTTCCTTCTTTTTTGTTTTTGCCCCCAATTCTGCCCATACCCATTTCTTTCTTTCCTTCCTTCCTTTTTTTTTTGTTTTTGCCCCCAGTTCTGTCCACGCCCCTTCCCTTTCCTGTCCTGTCCTGTCCTTTCTTTCTTGATAGAATCTTGCTCTGTCGCCCAGGCTGGAGTGCAGTGGTGAGATCTCAGCTCACTGCAACCTCCACCTCCTGGGTTGAAGTGATTCTCATGCCTCAGCCTCCTGAGTAGCTGGGACTGCAGGCACACGCCACCACGCCCAGCTAATTTTTGTATTTGAGTAGAGACGGGGTTTCACCATGTTGGCCAGGCTGGTCTCGAACTCCTCATCTCAGGTGATCTCCTCGCCTCGGCCTCCCAAAGTGCTGGGATTACAGGCATGAGCCACCGTGCCCGGCTTCACACCCATTTCTTTAAAAAGGATCCCGTAGCAGGCAGAAAAGCCCCTTCCATCCTGCTCCTCCGAGACTGTACCCCCTTGGAGGTATTTCCGTCCTCCATCCACGTGTCTGTGGCTGGAACTGCCCAGCCTGCTCCTGGCCCCCTGGAAGCCTCCCCACAGCTGGTAATCTGGACTTAAGGATTGCTGGGCCACCGCCTCTCTGCCCACCACCATTCCATATTTAAGTGGAGCCCCTACGTAGAAAGGCCCCGGGGCTTTATTTTAGTCTCCTTTTCAGGGATGTCGTGGGCGGGGGAGGGGGGTTCTTGGTGCTACAGCCCTCTCCCCACCCCTAAAGGGACGCCGACCCTGTTTGCTGCCTTCACCACATATTAGTGCTTGACCCTGGCAGGGGACCCCATGGAAAAGATGGGGAAGAGCAAAATACATGGAGACGACGCACCCTCCAGGATGCTCGCTGGGATTCCCACGCCCACCACTGTCCACCACCCCATGGCTGGGAGGGGCCTCTGAACGGAACAGTGTCCCCACAGAGCGAATAAAGCCAAGGCTTCTTCCCATGTGGCAGTCAGGCTGGCTTGGGACAGGGATCGCCCGCCCTTCCCCAGGGAAGGAGAGACCTGGGCAGGATTTGGGGTGGGGGGAGGCCCCCTTCCGTGCTCTCAGGGGCGGGGTGGAGTCCGTGACTCAATGCAGCGAGGCCTGGTGACTCAGGCCTGGGCTGGGGGCCAGAACGGCATATTTTCCGAGGAAAAGTGACTCTGGGGCCCTCCCCCCGGGACATCCCTCCCTCCCACCTCCCGCGGCGGGGGCCTGGGAACCAAGCCCTGGGGCGTGCGCGGGGTGTGTGTGTGTGTGTGTGTGTATTCGGGCACGAAGTGCTCTCCCAGCTCCCGCCCTGCCCGGCAACGTGCCCTTGCACAACCTGGGTACATAACTCCCGACGCGTAACACCAGGAACACACTAGTTTCTGGTTGGGGAAGTAGTGACCTTGCCCACACGGGCTGCCAGGAGTGTGCGCGCGCTCACGCACCGGGGACTCTTGGCCAGAGCTGGGCAGCGCACCGTGCGCGCCGAGTCCCGCGCACTCACATCCAGGCCACACCCACGGCGTCCCGGGACACGCTGGCCGCGCACTCATCCCGCCCACGCGGGCCCAGTTTCGCGGCTCGCGGCGCCCCCTGGCGGACGCTCAGAAAACAGATAGGCTGTGGTCGCCAAAATCCCTGCCCAGGTGATCCGGCGCTCAGGTCTCGGGGCTGCGATCCAGGGCCTGTCACCTTTCCAACGCTCTGCGCAAGGATCCAGTTGAATTTCGCTGTGTGACCATGCGTGTGTCGCCTGCCCTCTCTGTGCCTTTTTCCTTTATGAGTCCAGAGTGGCTTTTATGAGGCCTGGATTCCTTTGATTTGATTGTTCTGTTTTTGAGACAGGGTCTTGCTCTGTCACCAAGGCTGGAGTGAAATGGTGCAATCACGGCTCACTGCACCCTCCAACTCCTGGGCTCAAGCGATCCTCCCACCTCAGCCTCCCGAGTACCTGGGACTACAGGCGCACACCATCACGCCTGGCTAATTTTTAAATTTTTGGCAGACACAGGATCTCACTATGTTGCCCAGGCTGGTCTTGAATTCCTGGGCTCAAGCGATCCTCCTGCATCGGCCTCCCAAAGTGCTGGGATTAGAGGCGTGAATCACCACGCCCTGCCATGGATCCCTTTGAATGGCTGCCAGGGCCCAAGAGCCTCTGAGCTTCCTTCCTTATTTGTAAATAGCAAAGATGAGTTGATTCTAAGATGAAGCCTCAGAGGGCAAGGCAGTAACAATAGCTAACACTCAGATGCCAGACGCAGCCTTAAGCGCTTTACATATGTTTAATCTTCTGCATGACTTATGAGGCAGATGTACTGTTATCATCTTTATTTTACAGATGAGGAAACTGAGGCACAGTGAAGTAGCCCGCTCAAGATGAATGATTCTGAGTCTGCACTTCTAGGGTCCTAAAAGTGTATGTTTCTAACATTCCTCTAATGTTCTGTGCTTCCAACTTTGATATTCCGAAAGTTACTTGATTTCTAAGATCCTAGGATTGGAACATTTGAGAGGACAAAACTTCTGAGATTGGAATGTGTGTTGTGCAGAATCTGCCACTGACGGTTCTGACTTTCTAAGAAAACGAGATTAAAAAATAATCAGGCCGAGCATGGTGGCTCACATCTGTAATCCTAGCATTTTCGGAGGCTGAGGAGGGAGAATCACTTGAGCCCAGGGGTTCAAGACCAGCCTGGACAACATAGTGAGACCTTTGTCTCTTAAAAAAAAACACACATCAGTTTGGACCGGGAGTGGTGGTGTGAGCCTGTAATCCCAGCGCTTTGGGAGGCCTAGGAAGGAGGATCACTTGAAACCAGATGTTTGAGACCAGCCTGGCCAACATGGGGAGGCTCCATTTCTACAAAAAATAAAAATAAAAAATTAGCCAGGTGTGGATGCACCCTTCTGTGGTCGCAGCTACTCGGGAGGCTGAGGTAGGAGAATCCCTGAGCTTAGGAGTTGGAGGCTGCAGTGAGCCATTACCCTTCCACTGCACTCCAGCCTGGGGGCAACAAAGTGAGACCTTATCTATTAAAGAAAAAAATCAGTTTGAGCAAAGACCCCAGGCGGCCGGGAAAGGTGTTCGCTTAAGGGCGAAAGCTAAGAACCTGCAACCTTCCCGTCTCTTTCCTACCACCCGCCGCCGTTAGGAATCTTCAGATCCCGCTGTAAAGAATGGAGGAAAGAGGAGCCATTTATCCTTTACCAAGATGGCAGCCTCCTGGCAACTCCAGTCACTTTATAAATATGGCTGCCACAGGAAGTACGTCACGGAAGAGGGTGGGAAATCTGCGCGCGCACGCTGCAAAGGGGCTTTTTGGGACGCCAGCGGCTGAGTTCTTCCTTTGACAAGATGGCGGCAGGAAGCAGTGGCGTTGGTGGGAAGCGCAGCTCGAAAAGCGATGCCGATTCTGGTTTCCTGGGGCTGCGGCCCACTTCGGTGGACCCAGCGCTGAGGCGGCGGCGGCGAGGCCCAAGAAATAAGAAGCGGGGCTGGCGGCGGCTTGCTCAGGAGCCGCTGGGGCTGGAGGTTGACCAGTTCCTGGAAGACGTGCGGCTACAGGAGCGCACGAGCGGGTACGTTGGGCGGGACTTCCGGGAGGTGGGACGGTTCCTGCGCCCAGGTGCAAGGCCAGGCGTGCTTGCGTGGACTCGTCGGGGGTCGGGGGGCCGGGGGTCGGGGGGCCGGGGGCCGGGGGTTGGGGGTTGGGGGCTCCTGTCCCAGGGACCGCCGAGGAAATGGAGAGCATGGGCAGGGGACTCCGCATGGGAAGCTGGAGAGCTTGATAGAGTTACCAGATTTAGCAGATAAATATACAGGACGCTCAATTAAATTTGGATTTTACGTAAACAATGAATAATTTTTAGCATAAATACGTTCCATGCATCCACCTTAGCTTGCTGTTTCCTAAATATGTGTGTGTGTATATATATATATGTGTGTGTGTATATATATATACATGTATATATACATACGTATGTGTATATACATGTATATATATATGTATATACATATATATATATATTTTCAGATGGAGTCTCGCTCTATCGCCCAGGCTGGAGTAGGCGCGATCTCAGCTCACCGCAACCTCCGCCTCCCAGGCTCAAGCGATTCTCCTGCCTCAGCCTCCTGAGTAGCTGGGATTACAGGCGGGCGCCACCACGCCCGGCTATTTTTCTTTTCTTTTTTCTTTTTCTTTTTTTTTTTTTTTGAGACAGAGTCTTTCTCTGTAGTCCAGGCTGGAGTGCAGTGGCACGATCTCGGCTCACTGCAACCTCTGCCTCCTGGGTTCAAGTGATTCTCCTGCTTCAGCCTCCCAAGTAGCTGGGATTACAGGCATGCACCACCACGTCCGGCTAATTTTTGTATTTTTAGTAGAGACAGGGTTTTGCCATGTTACAGGCCAGGCTGGTCTTGAACTCCTGACCTTAGGTGATCCACCCGCCCCGGCCCCCTAAAGTGCTAAGATTACAGGTGTGAGCCACCACACCCGGCCTAATTTTTGTATTTTTAGTAGAGACAGGGTTTCACCATGTTGGCCAGGCTGCTTTTGAACTCCTGACCTCAGGTGAGCCACCCGCCTGGGCTTCCCAAAGTGCTGGGAGTGTAGGTGAGCCACTGCGCCTGGCAGTCCTTCCTAAAAGTGCTAAGTTCTGTAAACTGCTGGGCGAAGCCTTAGCCTGAAAGAGTCCGGTGGCGGGACTTGACTAAGCGGAAGATGAAGGCTGGACCTGCCAGGTTAAATCTCTTTCCTCTCCAACATCTCTGGCTGATGTTCTGCATTTCTGTCCCCCAGTGGCTTGTTGTCAGAGGCCCCAAATGAAAAACTCTTCTTCGTGGACACTGGCTCCAAGGAAAAAGGTGAGGAGAGGCTTTTGTGGTATGGAATGGCCGTTATTCGTTGTTAGTCAGCTTACGGTAGCCTCTGAGATCTGTGTTAATGATGTGGCTTGGAAGGCAAATATCTGCGGAAACAGGTCAACCTTGATATAAACAAGGGGACCTCAAATGGGCAGAAAGCAAGCTGGAGACGAACTTAGAGAAGGCAGGTTTTTCTTTTGAGATGTCAGTGATCTCCATGCACAGATAAGCTGCTGGGAGTCTGCCTTGATGAATAAGTTAGAAACACATTAAAGGATCTCTTTTTAGCTTGCAGCAAAGCAAGTCAAGGACCTGCTTAACTCAGTCCTGCCGGTTGCGGTGAGTCACGCCTGTATTCCCAGCACTTTGGGAGGCTCAGGCAGGCAGATCACTTGAGGTCAGGAGTTCGAGACCAGCCTGGCCAATATGGTGAAACCCCATCTCTGCTAAAAATACAAAAATTAGCCAGTTGTGGTGGCGGGCACCTGTAATCCCAGCTACTTGGGAGGCTGAGGCAGGAGAATCACTTGAACCTGGGAGGTGGAGGTTGCAGTGAGCCGAGATTGCGCCGCTGAACTCCAGCCTGGGATTACTATTATTTTTTTGAGACAGTGTTGCTCTGTCATCCAGGCTGGAGTACAGTGGTGCGATCTCAGTTCAAGCGATTCTCCTGCCTCAGCCTCCCAAGTAGCTGGGACTGCAGGCTGCACCATCAAGCCTGGCTAATTTCTTTTCTCTTTTTTTTTTTTTTTTTTTTTGAGATGGAGTTTCGAGCCCAGGCTGGAGTGCAATGGCGTGATCTCAGCTCACCGCAACCTCCACCTCCCGGGTTCAAGTGGTTCTCCTGCCTCAGCCTCCTGAGTAGCTGGGGTTACAGGCATGCGCCACCATGCCCGGCTAATTTTGTGTTTTTAGTAGAGATGGGGTTTCTCTATGTTGGTCAGGCTGGTCTCGAACTCCTGACCTCAGGTGATCCGCCCGCCTCGGCCTCCCAAAGTGCTGGGATTACAGGCATGAGCCACCACGCCTGGTCAAGCCTGGCTAATTTCTGTATTTTTAGTAGAGATGGGTCTTCATCATGTCAGCTAGGCTGGTCTCAAACTCCTGACCTCAGGTGATCCACCCGCCTTGGCCTCCCAAAGTGCTGGGGTTATAGGCGTGAGCCGCTGCGCCCGGCCAAGATGAGCTTTAATAGGAATAAGAGGACTTGCTTTAGTGAGCGGGTAACACACGTCTTAACTTGATTGCCTTAAGTTGCTAGAATGTAGGGTGGGGATCTGCTGAAACAAGATGAGGCGTGAGGGAGGGATTGCTCTGATGAGTAATAGTGTTTACTTCAATATGTAGAAAAACAAACTAAGAACAGATGATCTGCTCTAATGAACAGCCTGGAAGCAAGCAAAGGGGTCTGCTTTAATGAGCAAGAGATTGAGCTTGTGTGAGATCAGTCAAAGGGTGTGTTTTAATGAAAATGAGCGGACCTGGTTCAGTGACCAGATAGAGTGGAAGGAGCTGCCCTGAGGTACAGGAGACTTCCAACAGGCAGGTAAAAAGTGGTTATTAGAGTCTGGGTGCAGTGGCCTACACCTGTAAGCCCAGCGCTTTGGGAGGCCGAGGTGGGGCGGATCACTTGAGGTCAGGGGTTGGAGACCAGCCTGGGCAGCATGGCGAAACCCCGTCTCTACTAAAAATACAAAAACTAGCCGGACGTCATGGTACACGCATGTAATCCCAGCTACAGAGAAGCGCTTGAACCCGGGAGGCAGAGGTTGCAGTGAGCCAAGATCATACCACTGCACTCCAGCCTGGGCGACAGAGCAAGACTCTGTCTCAAGCTGGGCGTGGTGGCTCATGCCTGTAATCCCAGCACTTTGGGAGGCTGACGCGGGTGGATCACCTGAGGTCGGGGGTTTGAGACCAGCCTGACCAACATGGAGAAACCCCGTCTTTACTAAGAGTACAAAATTAGCCGAGCGTGGTGGCGCATGCCTGTAATTCCAGCTACTCAGGAGGCTGAGGCAGGATTGTTGCTTGAACCTGGGAGGCAGAAGTTGCAGTGAGCCAAGATTGCATCATTGCACTCCGCTCCAGCCTGGGCAACAAGACTCTGTCTCAAAAAAAAAAGAAAAAAAGTGGGGGCTTGTTAGAGAAGTCAGCCTTGACCGAAGTGAGTTGATCTGGTGTGTGAGTGTAAAGGGTAAGTCAGTGACCTGCCTGTAATGAACAGATGGGAAAGTAGTTATCGGCGTGCTTTGGCGAGTGGGAAGCCTCTTTGGGGGGCAGGAAAGAGGCAGTTTATGGGTTCCACTTTAGTAAGGAAACACGGACAAAGATCATAGTGGTTGTAAGCAGTCAACCAGGTCAGCCCCTGTGCTTTGTGGGCCTTAAATGATTACATCTTCACAACAGCCTAGTGAGGGAGGTATCCACATCCTCATTTTGGGGGCACGGAGGAGCTAAGCCTCTTGTGTGAGGTCCCACAGTCCATGCAAGGGCGTTATTCCGTTCTAGAGTGTTTTGCTGTAGAGTTACTGCTTTTAACTGTTAGGCTTTTGAAGTAAAAACCACAGGTATCTTTGTGGGAGGAAAAAGACAGTAAAAACCAGAGAACTAGAAGTTATGCTGAGAAGTGGCCGTCCTGGATCCCAAGTCCACTTGCGTGGCCCTCCCTGGGCTTCAGTGTCAACTGATGACTTGCTTTCTTCCTTTTTTTTTTTTTTTTTTTTTTTCCCCTAAGACGAGATCTCACTATGTTCCTCAGGCTGGCCTCAAACTCCTGGGCTCAAGCGATCCTCCCACCTCAGCCTCCCAGAGTGCTGGGATTACAGGCGTGAGCCACCATGCAGGGAAGAGGTTCCCTGTTTGTCTGGAAGACCCTCATATGTGGCCGTGGGCGTGACTCTTCGTGTCCCCAGCATGGGGCCTGCCTCCTGCTGGCCCAGCACTTGGTTGTGGAGGGTCAGAGCTTGGGCACCTTGGGCCCCATCCTTAGGGGCCTCTACCTCCAGGTAGGAGCCTGGGGACCTCCAAGTCTCCTGGGGTGACTTGGGATTCAGGTCTGATGGCTCCCATGGAGGTGAATAGGGTGGGTGGTCTTCGGCAGTGGGTAGGGCTGAGGCCTTGACTTGTTCTCTTTCTCACTCTTAGGGCTGACAAAGAAGAGAACCAAAGTCCAGAAGAAGTCACTGCTTCTCAAGAAACCCCTTCGGGTTGACCTCATCCTCGAGAACACATCCAAAGTCCCTGCCCCCAAAGAGTGAGTGTCCCAGCATCCCTGGGCCCTTCTTTCCCGCCAGACTCTGGTCCTAAAGGGTTTCCGGGGCTGGGGGGTGGTAGGTGAGGGTCATTTGAAGGGTAGGGCAGGCTCAGGTTTGGGCTTCGGAGTGCAGATTGGAGGGAGGGAGTCTGGGTGCCCTGGTGCTGGGCCGAGGCAGGTGAGGAGGGGCCTGGACCCAGCTGGGGGCTTTGGGGTTGGAGAGGAGGGGCTGAGTGGGAGGCGTGTTCAGGAGGCACATCAGGTGGGTCTTGGGGCATGAGCGGGTGAGAGGGTGGACAGCTGGCCTTCCCCTGAGATGGGGATGTGGAGGAGGAGTGGGATTTCGGGTGATGCTGAGGTTGGTTTTGACGTGGTGGTGTGAGGTGCCTGGGGTATGTCCAGGACGGGGCTGTTGCTTCGTTGAGTCTGGGGCTCAGAGGGGAGGCCTAGGCTGGAGACAGACGTGGGGAGAGGAGTTCTCTGAAGAGGGGGCGGAGTGCCACCTTTTGGAGAGGGGGTGCTGAAGCTGCCTTAATGGTGGAGGAAGCCCGACGGGGAGGAGGCCCGGCTGCCGTTCAGGCTGCCACCTCACCTGCTGCACTTGTGCCCCCTCTCCCCGACCAGCGTCCTCGCCCACCAGGTCCCCAACGCCAAGAAGCTCAGGCGGAAGGAGCAGCTATGGGAGAAGCTGGCCAAGCAGGGCGAGCTGCCCCGGGAGGTGCGCAGGGCCCAGGCCCGGCTCCTCAACCCTTCCGCAGCAAGGGCCAAGCCCGGGCCCCAGGACACCGTTGAGCGGCCCTTCTATGACCTCTGGGCCTCAGACAGTGAGTGATCCTGCTGTCACCTATGAACGGGGACAGGACTGCCATGTGCAGTTTGTGTGTATTGTGCACTGCACGCGAGTGCATTGTGAAAGGGAGTGCTTTGTGGGTGCTTTGGTGACCTCCCAGCAGAGTCGCGTGTCCTGAAGGGGCGGCCGTTTCCCACTCGTGCTTTTCCTTTCCTGAGTTGTGAGGCTTCAGGAAAGGAAGCCTTCAGCTTTGGTCTCTTCCACTTTCTGAACCCGTCCAGGCACAGTTTTGTCCTGGTGATCAAGGCCCTTGGGGTCTAGAATCAGTCCTTCCCTTGCCTGAGCTTCAGGGTCACCTTTTTGAAATGTGGAGGGATTGGGGGGGAGCCTTTGGTGCCTCTTCCATGCTGGGACTGTCCCAGCAGCTCCCCTCGCTGTATCCACAGACCCCCTGGACAGGCCGTTGGTTGGCCAGGATGAGTTTTTCCTGGAGCAGACCAAGAAGAAAGGAGTGAAGGTGAGATGTGTGGGAAGGGCATCCTGGGTGATGGGAGGGTGAGGAGGGCCGGGAGCTGCTCTGTGTTCCTGCAGTAGAGTCTCAGTCTCAGAGCCCTTCCATCCCAGTGGCCGAGAACTCTGTGCTGGAGCCAGGTGGCTGGGATTCCTGTCCCAGCTCCAGTGCTGACTGATCCTGAGAAGGTGGTCTAACCTTTCTGCAACCTGTATCTTCCTCTAAAATGCAGATGAGGGCCGGGCATGGTGGCTCACGCCTGTAATCCCAGCACTTCGGGAGGCTGAGACAGGTGGATCACCTGAGGTCGGGAGTTTGAGACCAGCCTGACCAATGTGGTGAAACCCTGTCTCTACTAAAAATACAAAAAAAATTAGCTGGGCTTGGTGGCACGTGCCTGTAGCCCCAGCTATTAGGGAGGCTGAGGCAGGAGAATCGCTTGAATCAGGGAGGTGGAGGTGGCAGTGAGCCGAGATCATGCCACTGCACTCCAGCCTGGGCAACAAGAGCGAAACTCTGTCTCAAAAAAAATAAAATAAAATACAGATGAAATTGTACTTAGATCATGGGCCGGTGGGGAGAATGTAAAGAGGTAGCGCATAAGAAGGTGGAGCCCGTGCTGGCAAGTGGCAGAAGTGTCACGGGTTTGAGTTTGGATTTGCAGCCTCCTTCTTGAGCTGCTGGACCCCAAGTGTTAGAGCCCAGGTGCTTACAATCTCCGGGGCTCAGCCTCGTGGGTAGCAGAGGATAGGCTACTATCCTTTTTCTGAGATGGAGTCTTGCTCTGGAGTCACCTGAATGCCCCTTGAGCTCTTCCCACACCCAACCACTGGCAAGGCCTGGAGCGTCTGCCCCATGGCTGTGTCCTGGGTCACCCGCAGCCCCAACGCATGGCCTTACCCTGCCTCGGCCTTTTCTCCACAGCGGCCAGCACGCCTGCACACCAAGCCGTCCCAGGCACCCGCCGTGGAGGTGGCGCCTGCCGGAGCTTCCTACAACCCATCCTTTGAAGACCACCAGGTACACCGCCCTGTCCAGGCCTCCCTCCTCAGTGGGCTCTGCCTCTTGGTCAGGCCTTCACTAGCTTCCTCCCTGTGCTGGGAACTCCAATGATCCAGATAGCCCTGGGCCTGTCCTCAACGGGGCTCACGGTCCAGTGCAAGAGACCTGTTCCCAGACAGTGATGGGCAGAGTGGTTGGGGCTGGGAGCCCAGACGGGGCACCTGGCCCAGCCTGGGGGGTCAGGAAGGGCTCCCGGGAGGAGGGGTCGCCTGAGCCGAGGCAGAGGCTGAGGGAGGGGTTTGCAATGGAAGGAGGGGAGTGGGTTTTCCAGGTGGTGGGAACAGCACTGCAAAGGCACAGAGTTGAGAGAGACCGTGGTGCCTTCCAGGAAGCCTGTGGGACAGAGATGAAAAAGGCTGTGGTGACACGGTGGCACACTGGCAGCCAAGTGACAGTTATATATGGGCGAGGCTAGCTCAGCGATGGGAAAGTCTAGCTGGAGCCACTGTGCATTTAGCGGGCGTCTGTTGGGCACAGATGCTGTGGACAAAGGGGACAAAAACCCCTCCCTTGGCCGGGTGCGGTGCCTCACACCTGTAATCCCAGCACTTTGGGAGGCCGAGGCGGGCAGATCATTGGAGGTCAGGAGTTGGAGACCAGCCTGACCAACATGGTGAAACCCTGTCTCTACTAAATACAGAAAATTAGCAGGGCATGGCAGCGCGCATCTGTGGTCCCAGCTGCTTGGGAGGCTGAGGTGGGAGGATTGCTTGAGCCCAGGAGGTCCAGGCTGCAGTGAGCTATGATCGCACCACGGCACTCCAGCCTGTGTAACAGAGCGAGACTCAAAAAACAAGCACAACCCTCCCTCGAGGAACACCCCTTCTCATGGGGTCACGTGACTGGAGAGATGCTGAGATGTTTGCGGTAGATGCAGGATGCTTGTCCGAATCGTTTCCAGCATTCATAAGAAAGAGATAGCTAGCCGGGAACAGAGGCAGCTTCCTCATCTGGTAGAGAAAAGTGTCTGCGGAAAAAAGCAACAGTGTGCTCATGGTTGAAAGCATGAGGGTGCCGCTCACTGCCATCTGTTCCTGGACCAGATGTGGGAGGGGGCGTGGAGATCAGACATTCGCTTTTAGATTTGTACAGAACTACTTCGTAGAGATAAAATTCACTTAACCATACGGTCAACCTAGTTAGAGTGTGTGATTCAGTGGCTTTTAGTGACCATTGTGTAATCATCCCCGCAGTCAATTTTAGAACATTTTCACTGTCCGTAAAGGAAACCTCACACATGTCAGCCATCACCCCCGCAATTCTCTGTCTCGTGTGGTCTTGGGCAGATGCCAGGCTTCCTGTCTCAGGGATCGGCCCACCCTGACCAATTCACATAAATGAAACTGGTCCAGGCGTGGTGGCTCACACCTGTAATCCCAGCACTTTGGGAGGCTGAGGTGGGTGGACCACCTGAGGTCAGGAGTTCAAGACCAGCCTGACCAACATGGAGAAACCCCATCTCTACTAAAATTACAGAATTAGCCGGGTATGGTGGCACATGCCTGTAATAGTAGCTACTTGGGAGGCTGAGGCAGGAGAATCGCTTGAACCCAGGAGGCGGGGGTTGTGGTGAGCTGAGATCACACCATTGCACTCCAGTCTGGGCAACAAGAGTGAAACTCTATCTCAAAAAAAAAAAGTGTGAAGCGTGCAGGTCAGACTGCCTTCACAGACGTGCAGAGCAGGTGTGAGGGCGAGGGTTTGAGGTGCCCTCTGGCTCTGTGCAGGGTGGGTGTGCTGGTAGACGGGGTGTGGGGAGGAAAGCCTGGGCCGGGGTGGGATCCGCGGGCACTGGATGAGGGACAGATGGGAGGTAAGAGGGTCTAGTCTCAGTGTCCCAGGAGGGGTTCAGGGACCCATCCTCACTCCCACCCCTCAGACCCTGCTCTCAGCGGCCCACGAGGTGGAGTTGCAGCGGCAGAAGGAGGCGGAGAAGCTGGAGCGGCAGCTGGCCCTGCCCGCCACGGAGCAGGCCGCCACCCAGGTGAGCCCCCCACCTGCCCACTCCCTCCCCTCCCCGGGCCTCCTACCCACCCCTGACACTGCACCCCGCCTCCCCAGGAGTCCACATTCCAGGAGCTGTGCGAGGGGCTGCTGGAGGAGTCGGATGATGAGGGGGAGCCAGGCCAGGGCGAGGGGCCGGAGGCTGGGGATGCCGAGGTCTGTCCCACGCCCGCCCGCCTGGCCACCACAGAGAAGAAGACGGAGCAGCAGCGGCGGCGGGAGAAGGCTGCGCACAGGCTGGTGAGCGCCTGGGCCAGCGGGGCCTGCCTCTGATGCCTCGCCCCCTTCCTTCCTTCCCCCCACCATGGGCTGCCCTGGGTGCTGCGGGCAGCCTGCACACCCCAAGCCCCGCATATGGCCTGTGGTTTGGGCTGTTTGGGATCCTCACAGCTGAGACTCATTTCCCAGCCTCTTCCAGGCAGGGCTCGGGCTGGGGTGGGACAGGGTCCCTGGCGCTTCTGTTTGAGGGGCGGGGTGGGGGGAGGTTTCTGCACCGCAGACCAGGGGAGATGGATGACAAAAGGGGCTTCAGCAAACAGCTGCTGGGAAGGCACTGGAGGGGCTGCTGATGTGACGGGGTTAGGAAGGGCCTCTGGGGACAGGCAGGTTTGCGCAGGGAAGGCTCCCTGTGTAGAGAGAAGGCCTCCCTGTGTGGGCAGCACTGGCCTGGGCCCTGACCCTCCCCTGTCTCCACAGCGGGTACAGCAGGCCGCGTTGCGGGCCGCCCGGCTCCGGCACCAGGAGCTGTTCCGGCTGCGCGGGATCAAGGCCCAGGTGGCCCTGAGGCTGGCGGAGCTGGCGCGGCGGCGGAGGCAGCGGCAGGCGCGGCGGGAGGCTGAGGCTGACAAGCCCCGAAGGCTGGGGCGGCTCAAGTGAGAACCAGGCCGGGGGTTCTGGGAGAGGCTGGGGAGGGGGCCAGGTCCCAGGTCCTGACACCTTCCTGCCTTTGTTCAGGAACTGCCCACCCCCCCCCCATCGGGAGACCACCTCTTCCCCCACAAAACCCCACATTCTCAGAGGCCCCTTCTTCTCCAGGAGGGGGCTTTGGACTGGGTGTCCTGGGCCCCGCGGGGGTGATATTTCTGAATACCCGCCCTGTTCTGCAGGTACCAGGCACCTGACATCGACGTGCAGCTGAGCTCAGAGCTGACAGACTCGCTCAGGACCCTGAAGGTGCTCATTGTGTCCTGCCGTGGAGCCCCGTGCCCAGTGATGACACCATCCTTGCTCCCCGTGCCCCCCGGGGGCTATGGGCGACACCATGGCTGCCCCTGGGCTGGGCCAGTGGGGCCAATGCCCGGGGGCTGAGGGCACGGGATGCTGGGATGAGATCCCAGGGTGAGGGGCCAGGCTAAGGTTTGAGTCTGGGATGCTAAGAAGGCCTTTCCTTCCAGCTGGTCCCTGTTGCAGTCCCGGTCACCTTTAGGACTAGAGGGACCTTCCTGAAGCTCAGAACCAACCCTGTCCCTCCCCTGCTCAGAACCTGCTGTGGCTCCCCAGTGCCCCTGAGGAAGCCCAGCTCCTCTGTCAGCCACACACCTGGGCCGACCCGGCCGTGGGGCTCCAGCCAGCTGTGCTCATGAGTGGACTGTGCCTTCTCCCTCTGATCCAGCCTTTGCCCTTGCTGTCCCCTTTTCTGTGTCGTCACCAGCCCACTTCCTGTGACTCCTCTAAGCCCAGCTTAGAGATGGCCATAGGTTGGTGGCTGTCATCCCAACACTGAGCCCCAGCAGCTGAGGGCCAGGCTGAGTCCCTGGTGCCCACAGGCTGCCCTGGGGAGACTGCATGGGGCTGAGCCCTGCCAGGACCCCGAGGAGAGGTCCAGGCCCTTGGGCTTCTGCCAGGCCATGCTGAGGCCTCCCTCTCTGTCCTGCAGCCCGAGGGCAACATCCTTCGAGACCGGTTCAAGAGCTTCCAGAGGAGGAATATGATCGAGCCTCGAGAGAGAGCCAAGTAAGGGGCGGCCGGGGCTGCTGTGGGGCGAGGGCATCTGGGATTGGCCCCGGGCACTGATTGCTGCATTGTCCCTGCTTCAGGTTCAAACGCAAGTACAAGGTGAAGCTGGTGGAGAAGCGGGCGTTCCGCGAGATCCAGTGAGTCCACCCGGCTTCGGCGCAAGGAAGGGAGCCCTTCTCCCACCCCGTGGTGCCCACCAAGTCCCAGGGCCCCTCCCAGAGTGTGGCTAGTGGCTGAGCCACACCCCCTTGGCCATGCCCAGAAGAGGCCCTGAAACCAGAGTGCGGTTGGGAGGGTCCCCAAAGGGAAACTGAAAGGCAGGGGGTGTCAGGTCGGCAGGGGGTATGGGGCACCCTCTCACCCACCCTCAGCTCCCCTCCTCTGTCCCCAGGTTGTAGCTGCCATCAGATGCCGGAGACTCGCCCTTCAATAAAAAGTCCCTTCTAGCTAATCAGTGGGCTCCACGTGTGGCTTGTGTGCCTCCTGCGGGCGGCTGCTCCCAGGTGCAGACTCTGCATGTCCCCCTGTGGCGCACAAGCATGTAGGTGCTAGAACTCACCGCCAGAGCCTGGTGAGGGCCTAGGGTGTGTCTGAAGGGGTTGTCAGCCGACTGGATCGTGGTCTGTCCAATAGCTGTGAAGCTGGCAGCCCTTCCAAGCCTGGGCAGATCCTAAAAAGCCAGCAGGCAGAGGGCGCAGGGCTTATGGCCTGGCTGGAGGTGGGAGGTGAAGCAGAGGGCACAGGGCTTATGGCCTGGCCGGAGGTGGGAGGTGAAGCAGAGGGCGCAGGGCTTGTGACCTGGCCGGAGGTGGGAGGTGAAGCAGAGGGTGCGGGACTTATGGCCTGTCTGGAAGTGGGAGGTGAAGCAGAGGCGAGGAGGAGGTTCCCCCACTGGATTCCGACTTGGAGAATAGCCCAGTTCCTTCTGCTGCGGGTGACATAGCAGCTCTCGCCACACTGATAGAAGGAGTGGCGGCAGCTGACCTCTGCCGATAGAACACCTGCTATCGGGTTTAAGCAGGTGGATTCACTCACTGAACTCACAGTGGCCTAACCAATGAGGGCTGTACTTATTCCCATTTTAAAGGTGAGGAAACAGGGCTGGGCACAGTGGTTCACTCCTGTAATCCCATCACTTTGGGAGGCTGAGGCGGGCAGATCACTTGAGCCCAGGAGTTTGAGACCAGCCTGGGCAACATAGCCATACCCTATCTCTACCAAAAATTAGCCGGTTATGGTGGGATGCAGCTATGGTCGCAGCTACTGGGGAGGCTGAGGTGGGAAGATCACCTGAGCTTGGGAGCTGGAAGCTGCAGTGAGCCATGATCACACCATTGCACTGCAGCCTGGGTGACAGAGGGAGACCTGTATCAAAAACTTAAGTAACAAAGGTGAGGAAACAGAGGCACATAAAATGAGGTAATTCTCCTCCCCTCTGTGCCTATTTTGAAAAGATGTTTTTAAAATCTTTACAAGAAACGAAAAACTTATTCTCACTGTAAATCATTGTCAAAACGTGTCTGTCACTGTTGACCTTTGACCTCCAGTCACATCCATGCCCCTGTTCTGGAGCTGCCTGTCAAGCAGTCACTGCAGTGTGGTTTGAGTGATTATGCTCCCTGTGTGATTCTGTTAAATTACATAATCGATTAGCTAGGCGTGGTGGTGTGCACCTGTAGTCCCAGCTCCTGGGGAGGCTGAGGTAGGAGAATCGCTTGAGCCTGGGAGGTGGAGGCTACAGTGAGCTGAGATTGCGCCACTGCAGTCTATCCTGGATGACAAAGAGGACCCTGTCTCAACCCCCCCACCCCCCAAAAAACTAACGTAAATTTCACGCATGTACTTGTGAGGATAGAATTTTTTTTTTTTTTTTTTTTTTTTGGTGTCTTAGGATCACACTGTGCGTGATTCTGCAGCTTGCTGTCAGTGCATCTTGGAGGTAATTCTGTGTCTGTACAGAACTGCTTCCTTCTGTTTTGTGGCTGTGTGGAATCCCATTACGAGGGTGTGCCTTGTGTTTCTTAACCAAGCCAGTGTGGCTCCTCCTAATGAAACCGAAACAATGTCTTTGTCCACGTGCCTTTTTACTTGTGTCTGTAGTTAAGTACCTGGAAGTGAATCTTGGCTGAAGGATACATGTATCTGTAACAGGTCATTTGATAGGTTCAACCCAATTGGTCTCCAAAGGGGCTGTGCTGATTTTTACTCTCTGGTAGCATAGGAGGAGCCTGCCTGTTGCCGTGTAGCTTTGCTACGGTGCGATTCCACTATTTTTATTTGATTGTGCCTGGTTACCAGTGAGGTTGAACATTTTTTTTTTTTGAGGTAGGGTTCCCCGGGTGGGAGTGCAATGGTGCAATCCCAGCTTCTTGGCTCACTGCAGCCTTGACCTCCTGGGCTCAAGTGATCCTCCCACCTCAGTCCCCCCAAGTAGCTGGGATTACAGGCACATGCCACCATGCTTGGCTACTTTTGTATTTTTATTGAAGATGGGGATTTGCCATGCTGCCCAGGCTGGCCTCAAACTCCTGACCTCAAGCGATCCACCCACCTTGGCTTCCCAAAGTGCTGGGACTACAGGCATGAGCCACTGTACCTGTCTTAAACATCTCGTTATATGATTGCTGACCATTCATTCATATTCCTCTTCTGTGTTGGTACAAACCTTTTGACCATTTTTCTCCTGTGCTGTTTGTCATTTTCTTGTTTATTTGTAGTAGCTCTTTATTTATTGTGGACCCACAGTCTGTCATACATGTCGCAAACATTTCCCCTAGGCTGCTTTTGACTTTTGACTTTGTATGTGGTGTCTTTTTGTCAGGAAGAAGGGTTCAGTGTTGCGTTTTCTGATGGTCTTTCTCCGTTTTATACTATGGCCTTTGGGAAAGCTTCTCTAGGACAAAATGTTTATAAAAATAGAGCAGGCAGTTTATAAAAGAAATGAGTGAGGCTGGGCATGGTGGCTCATGCCTGTAATCCCAGCACTTTGGGAGGCTGAGGCGGGTGGATCACCTGAGGTCAGGAGTTCAAGACCAGCCTGACCAACATGGAGAAACCCCGTCTCTACTAAAAGTACTAAAAAATTAGCCGGGTATGGTGGCATGTGCTGGTAGTCCCAGCTACTTGGGGGGCTGAGGCAGGAGAATTGTTTGAACCCGGGAGGTGGAGGTTGCAGTCAGCCGAGATAGTGCCGCTGTACTCCAGCCTGGGCGACAGAGTGAGACTCCATCTCAAAAAATAATAAAATAAAATAAATAAATAAATAAATAAATAAATAAAATAGAAGGGAGAGACTTACGTCAGAACTTCCCACCTCCCCACCACATGCCACAGAACAAGGCTTTAAGGAGCTATTTCTGCTGTTCTTCCCCCTCCCATATTAAATAAAAAGGGGTGTTCTGCAGGTAGGAAAACAGCTGTGTGTGTGTGTGTGTGTGTGTTGGGGGCGGCAGGGGGTGGATGTGTGGACGATAGAGCAGTAGGGAGAGGTAAAAATGAGGCCGGGCATAGTGGCTCACACCTGTAATCCCAGCACTTTGGGAGGTGGAGGTGGGTGGATCACCTGAGGTCAGGAGTTCGAGACCAGCCTGGCCAACATGGCGAAAGTCCATCTCTACTAAAAAATATAAAAATTAGCTGGGTGTGGTGGCACGCACCTATAGTCCCAGCTACTTGGGAGGCTGAGGCAGGAGAATCACTTGAACCTGGGAGGCGGAGGTTGCAGTGAGCTGAGACCGCACCACTGCACTCCTGCCTGGGCAACAAGAGTGAAACTCCATCTCAGGAAAAAAAGAAAAAAGAAAAACGCCATCTATCGAGGCCAGCCTCTGACCCAGTGACTCTGCTCAGGGGTGACTGAAGGAAACTGCTGGAAATGGGGAGGAAGCTCTTAATGCCCGGAGACGGCGATTGGGGCGTCGGGCACATTCCTGGATACCCAGGGGTGAGGGTGGTCACAGCCACTCAAGGACAAACTCTGTGGCCTGGACACTTAGTGTCCTCAGGAAGTCCTTGGTATTTAATTGCCTGGGAAAATGCGTCTGTTTCCGTGTGTGAAATGGGGGGTCCACAGCAAAGGTGTTTGTGTGTGTTTGCATGGAAATGACATTTCACATCCGAATTTTATGTCAGAAGCCTAAAAGTACAGAATTCAGTTGGGCGCAGTGGCTCACGCCTGTAATCTTGTCACTTTGGGAGGCCCAGGCAGGAGGATTGCTTGAGGCCAGGAATTGGAGACCACCCTGGGCAACACAGCGATACTCCATCTCTAGAAAAACATTTTTTAGGCCGGTGCAGTGGCACTTGTAATCCTAGCACTTTAGGAGGTTGAGGTGGGTGGATTGCTTGAGTCCAGGAGTTCAAGACCAGCCTGGGCACCATGGCAAAATCCCACTGGTTTCTACAAAAGATGGAAAAAATTAGCCAGGTGTGGTGTGTGCCGTGTAGTCCCAGCTACTCAGGTGGCTGAGGTGGGATGATCAGCTGAGCTTTGGAGGTTGAGGTTGCAGGGAGCCAAAATCTACTGCATTTCAGCCTGGGTGACAAAGTGAGACCCTGTCTCAAAAAAAAAAAAGTTTTAAATTATTTAGTCATGGTGTTGTGCTCCTGTAGTCCTTGCTACTCAGGAGGCTGAGGCTGGAGCCCAGGAGGTGGAGGCTGCAGCGTAGTATAATGATGCCACTGTGCTCCATCCTGGGTGACAGTGAGACTAAAACAAAATACAGAACTCTGGCTAACAATTTACAAGCCGAATTTCACTAATGTCTGCAGTTTCCTTTGAAAAATGTAAAACAGGCCTGGCGCGGTGGCTCATGCCTGTAATCCCAGCACTTTGGGAGGCAGGCGGATCACCTGAGGGTCAGGAGTTTGAGACCAGCCTGGCCAATATGGTGAAACCCCATCTCTACTAAAAATAGCAAAAGTTAGCTGGGCGTAGTGGCAGGGCGTCTGTAATCCTGGCTACTTGGGAGGCTGAGGCAGGAGAATTACTTGAACCCTGGAGGCGGAGGTTGCAGTGAGCTGAGATCATGCCATTGTACTCCAGCCTGGGCAACAAGAGTGAAACTCTGTCTCAAAAAAAGAAAAAGAAAAAAAAACGTAAAACAAAGTGGATTAATGAACAGATGCCCCATAAAACAAAAGCACTGAAATGTTAAGGGTAGAATCTAGGTGGTGGGGTATAGGGGTATGCACAGAAAAATTCCCTTGACTTTAACTGAAAGTGTCCTAATAGGGAAATGGCACATTGGGGTTTCGGGGCCATGTAATGGCACAGGTTTCTATCATGGCCCTGCACCTGCTTTTGAGTCTGTAACTTGGTATTATTTTTCCTAAAGCGGGTCCTCCAGATTATAAAAGCCTCAGGCATCAGCCAGGTGCAGTGACTCATGCCTGTAATCCCAGCATTTTGGGAGGCTGAGGTGGGTGGATCACCTGAGGTCAGGAATTCGAGACCAGCCTGGACAACATGGTGAAACCCCATCTCTACTAAAAACACAAAAATTACCCAGGCGTGGTGGCAGGTGCCTGTAATCCCAGCTACTCAGGAGGCTGAGGCAGGAGAATGGCTTGAACCCAGGAGGCGGAGATTGCAGTGAGCCGAGATCATACCATTGCACTCCAGCCTGGGCAACAGAGTGACACTCCATCTCAAAAACAAAACAAAACAAAACAAAAAGCTTGTGGCATGGGTATGACTTTGCTTTTTAAAAGGATGGAGACCAGACGAATGTAGTGGCTTGCTCCTGTCATCCCAGCCCTTCAGGAGGCTGAGTTGGGAGGATTGCATGAGGCCAGGAGTGAGACCAGCCTGGGCAACATAGCAAGACCCCATCTCTAAAAGAAAAAAAAATTAGCTGGGCATAATGGCACGTGCCCATAGTCTCAGCTACTCAGGAGGCTGAGGTGGGAGGATCTCTTGAGTCCAGGAGTTTGAGGCTGCAGTAAACTATGATCGTGCCACTACACTCTAGCCTGGGCAACAGAGTGAGACCCTGTCTCTTTTTTTTCCTTTTTGAGTCTCGCTCTGTCACCCAGGCTGGAGTGCAATGATGTGATCCCGGCTCACTGTAATCTCCGCCACCCTGTGTCTTTAAAAAACAAAAACGAAAACAAAAAAAAACCCTGGAGACCATCTGTAGGCAGCAGTATGGGGTTGTGAAGAGCATGGTGGAGTCCGTGTCCTGATTTCAGGCCCGCTATGTTATATACTGGCTGTGTGATGTTGTGCAGGTTACTCAACCTCTCTGTGCCTCAGTGTCATGTCTGTAAAATGGACATAACAATAGTGCTTATCTTGCTGTGGGTTATTACAAGGATGAGTGAGTCTGCACGGAAAGCGATCAGAACAGGCCCTGGCACAGGGGAAGCTCTAGGTGAGCATTTGCTGTTATAACAATGTTAGGGTGGGGGAAGATGATTTTAAAAAGATGCAGAAACTTGCAATTTGTGCCAGAGGCTCCTCCCAAATGCTCTGACCCTTTGACGCAGTGATTGCACGCTTGGGAACGTGGCCTACAGAAACAGCCGGAAGTTGGGGAAGAGCATTTTGCACAGGCCGGTCCTTGAGGACGTTCTGCAGAATGGGAGGAAACGTGGTCATGGACATGGGGCGGGCCCTGGCCACATGGACGCCACCTCTGTGGCCATTAACTGAGGGGTCGGAAGTGCCTGCGGCCACTGGGAGGTGTTTGTGTTTGCATACTTTGTGGGAAAAAGCAAACAGGGTCTGCTGCCGTCCACAGTGGCGCTCATCAGACAAACCCCCATGCCAAAAGTCTCTTGAGTGGGAGGATTTCAGAGGACTCCTTCTTACTCTTTTTTCCAGCATTTCCAATTTTTTTTTTTTTGAGAAAGGGTCTCATTCTGGAGCACAGTGGCTCTGTCTCAGCTCACTGCAGCCTCAACCTCCTGGGCTTAAGTGATCCCCTAAACTCAGCCTCCTGAGTAGCTGAGACTTACAGGCCCACGCCACCATGGCTGGCTAATTTTTTTCTTTTTGTATTTTTAGTAGAGACAGGGTTTTGCCATGTTGCCTGGGCTGGTCTCAAACTCCTGACCCCAAGTGATCCACCCACCTCGGCCTCCCAAAGTGCTGGGATTACAGGTGTGAGCCATTGAGCCAGGCCCCAAATTTTCTGTAATGGAGCAAACTTGAAAAAAAAGGAATCGACAGGATTCTTCCTTTGTTTTTATTTTTGAGATAGAATCTTGCTCTGTCTCCCAGGCTGGAATGCAGTGGCACCATCTCGGCTCACTGCAACCTCTGCCTCCCAGGTTCAAGCGATTCTCCTGCCTTAGCCTCCCGAGTAGCTGGGATTATAGGCATGTGTCACCACGCCTGGCTAATTTTTGTCTTTTTGGTAGAGACTGGGTTTTGCCACGTTGGCCAGGCTGTTCTCGAACTCCTGACCTCAGGTGATCTATCCGCCTCGGCCTCCCAGAGTGCTGGGATTACAGGTGTGAGCCACCACACCCTGCCTGGCGGATTTTTATTTTCTTCCTTAGATCTGCTTTTCTGTGTCCTCTCCACATGCTCCCACGCTCTTCGTGGTGGTAGGTGCTGGGTGGGCAGGGCTGACCTCCCTCCATCCTTTCATCAGAGGTTAGAAGCAACATCTGTATTTCCCAGACACCTCAGCAGCTGGGATTCTGGATGAGAATTCGGTGCCAACAATTAGAGACACCCTGTGAGGCGTGGATGGCAGGAGTGATCCCGGAATTGCAACTGGACCTGGCGTCCTTGAACCGAGCAGTTCCAGCAGCGGAACCGGAGACAGCAGTGCCCCTGCTGGGTCAGTTCAGTGCTGTCCTGGGTGTCATTTCTGAGGGCTTGGCCTAGAGCTGCTGCTTCTGCTTCCCATGATTTTTTTTTTTTTTTTTTTTTTGAGACGGAGTCTCGCTCTGTCACCCAGGCTGTAGTGCAGTGGCGCGATCTCGGCTCACTGCAAGCTCTGCCTCCCTGGTTCACGCCATTCTGCCTCAGCCTCCCGAGTAGCTGGGACCACAGCGCCCGCCCCCGCGCCCGGCTAATTTTTTCTATTTTTTTTAGTAGAGACAGGGTTTTACTGTGTTAGCCAGGATGGTCTCGATTTCCTGACCTCGTGATCCACCCGCCTCAGCCTCCCAAAGTGCTGGGATTACAGGCGTGAGCCACCGCGCCCGGCCAGCTTCCCATGATTTTGTAAGCACTCAATTCCCTGTAAGATACCTGGAGTGGTTTCTATTTAGGTGCTAGAGACAATCATGCATTGCAGTTTTTTTTTTTTTTTTTTTTTGGAGACAGGGTCTTGCTCTGTTGCCCAGGCTGGAGTGCAGTGGTGCGATCATGGTTCACTGCAAGCTCCACCTCCCCAGGCTCCGGTGATCCCCCCACCTCAGCCTCCCAAGTAGCTGGGACCACAGGTGCATGCTATTATGCCTGGCTAATTTTTGTTATTTTAGTGGAGATGGGGTCTCGCCATGTTGCCCAGGCTGGTCTCAAACTCCTAGACTCAAGTGATCCTCTTGCCTCAGCCTCCCAAGGACCAAATTAAAGGCATGAGCCATCTTGCTCAGACTCCTGTCTCTCTTTTTTTTTTTTTTTTTAAAAGGCTGGGCGTGGTGGCTCACGCTCACGCTCACGCCTGTAATCCCAGCACTTTGGGAGGCTGAGGGGGGTGGATCACTTGAGGTCAGAGGACTCCTGGCCAACATGGTGAAACCCTGCCTCTATTAAAAATACAAAAATTAGCTGGACGTGGTGGTGGGCGCCCGTAATCCCAGCTGCTCAGGAGGCTGAGGCAGGAGAATCACTTGAACACGGGAGGCAGAGGTTGCAGTGAGCTGAGATCCCACCACTGCACTCCAGCCTGGGGGACAGAGCGAGACTCTGTCTCAAAAAAGAAAAAAGAAAAAAAAATCCATGTTAACGGGTAGACACAACTCAAGTGAGAGTAGGTTTTGGGGCAGAGAAATTCAGATGAGGCTTTGGCTGGATTAGGCCTGAGCTTCCTGTTTGGCTTGTGAACGGCGATGTTGCTGAGCTGGCGGACACAGGAACCAGAGCTCTGGGGACCTGGCAGGGAGGGATGTGTGGTCAGCATGTGGGTTTGTGGCATTTGAGGCAGTGGGACTGGGTAGGAGTTGCACGTAGACCAAAGGTGACAGGTGAAAGGCAGGGAGGTCTGGGGAAAGGAGAAAAAGGTGGGGGGTGGGGACCAGCACAGGGCACTGAGCAGAGGTGGCGGGGAGGGTGTGGGAGGGAATCGGGGCTGCGGATGAGCTACTCCCCAGCCTGCCCACACAAGGCTGGAAGGCACCCTAGGAGGGTCAGCCAGGAGGCCGGGGCAGGGTATCCATTGCTGAGAACTGCCCGGGGAGGGGGTGTTCAGGGCTGGGAGCAACCTCATAGCACCACCGTGGTCCTGCGTGATCAATAATGACCCCACTCCCTGATCCTGTGTGACCATCAAATGCAGGGTCGCCCAAGTTCAAGGAGAATCTGGACGTGGGAGACAGTGGCCGCCAGGAGGCGCCTTGAGCCTGTGCCAGGAACCAGACAGTCTGGGAGGTCCCAAGCGGCCCTAACTCTCCTGTCACTCCTGCTCAGGATCCCTCAAGGGGTCACACTGCAGCAGGCAGGGTGACAGCTAGACCCTGGGAGGGCCAGCGGGTTAGTGCTGCTTTCTGAATGGGCAGGAGCAGGTCCGTGGAGACCGCTTCCTAGGTCTGTCCAGGGGGCCTTCTGGAGGTCTAGGGGCTGTGGCTTGGGGGTCAGTTGATGAGACTTGAGTGGCTCACACTGGTTAGAAAGGCCTCCACACTGGCCCTGACCAGGACTGCGGCCCATTGGAGTTGGGGAGTGGGAGCCAGCAGGGGTTCCTGACCTGGAGAGTGGGAGACGGGGGGTTTAAGGTAGAGGGTGAGTGGGAGGGAAGGGTGTGGATTCTGGCAGTGGGCCTGGAGGCGGGCAGGGGTCCCTGGCCATTAGGGCCATGTGTCTGCCATGGTGGGGGCAGGGCGAGAAGTTGCTGAGACAGATCTGTCAAACCCTTGCTGCTTTTCAGTGAGCAAGGGTGTCAGGCTTCACCCCTAACAACCACCCACCTGTCTTTTCTCCCATTGCCAGTCTGTGACCTTGCCTAGAACCCCTAGGGGCTGCAGGAATATTTCCCCCTCCAGGGACAGAATTTCAGGGTGTCACATATCCCAAAGCTATGATGGTCTAGGATTCCACATAGAGGTTCTGGGCTTCCAGTCCTGTGAGTCACCAGAGGTAGTAGGGAACCTAAGGAAGGAGAGACAGGAGATAGAGGGAGACAGACTCAGGGAGATGACGTCAGAACATCTGGATCCAGCTGTGCCTGAAGCCCTCCCTCAGGCTTTTCAATTACAGGAGCCAAGTGCTTAAGCCAGTCACAACTCGGCTTCAGACACTTCTGACCAGAACTTACCTGAAACATGCCCTGATGTCCCCTCCCCCATCTCAGCTGCTTTCCCCAGGCTTCGCTTCTGCCCCTGTCACTGGCGGGAGTCCATCCAAACCTTGAGTCTGGTGTTCAAGTCTGGCCGCCTCACCCCTCCTCTTCCTGGCACATCAGCCTTGGGCCCCTCTCCCTGGCCCACTGGATTCCTGCCCCTTTGTCCTCAAGCCCCTCTACTCCAGAAAGTCAGCCTGAATTGCACCCTTCTCCCCACCCCACCCACATGAAGTAGAATCAAGAGCAATACCGGGCTCCCCACCTAAAAGCTGGGGGGTTGGTTTCAAGTCTTCTCAGTCCGATGATTCCCATCTGAACTCCATGAACAGGGAACTACAGCTTCTCTCTGATGTCCTAAACATCCTTAACTATTAGGGGTGATGTGAACCTTGTATGCAGAAGGTGCTTAATCAATGCCTGCTGATGCAGGTGATACAGGGCATTGGTTAGTAGCATGGACTCTGCAGCCAAGCTCCTGGAATCACATCTTGGCTCCATCCCTTACCAGCTGTGTGTCTTTGAGGAAGTTAACCTCTCTGAGCCTCAAGAGAGATAATACTAGTGTCTATCGTTAAATAAGATAATACCTATTACTTTATTTATGCTGTAAATGCTGACAGCAGTGCCCAGCACATTGCCAAGTGCTGTGTGATTTTTACTATATAAGGAGCTCAGAAGAAAAGGAAAGAAAAAGGACCACAATCAATTCCTTTTCTTTTTCTTTTCTTTTTTTTTTTTTTTGAGACGGAGTCTTGCTCTGTCACCCAGGCTGGAGTGCAGTGGCGTGATCTCTGCTCACTGCAATCTCCACCTCCCAGGTTCAAGTGATTCTCCTGCCTCAGCCTCTGGAGTAGCTGGGATTACAGGCGCCCGCCACCACACCTGGCTAATTTTTCTATTTTTAGTAGAGACAGGGTTTCACCCTGTTGGCCAGGCTGGTCCCAAACTCTCGGCCTCAAGTGATAGGCCCGTCTCAGCCTCCCAAAATGCTGGGATTACAGGTGTGAACCATGGCACCTGGCCAGTAGAGTCTAGATTTAACTCCCAGTTTATAGAATATACTAGGGACAGAGGAGCATGTTAGATGACACCACAGAGTGAAACCAGTCAAATTCAGATAGTAGGAAACCCAGTCAACCTGCTTTCTTCAACAAATGAATGTCATTTAAAAAACTGAGTGATTGGCTGGGCACAGAGGCTCACGCCTGTAATCCCAGCACTTTGAGAGGCCAAGGCGGGTGGATCACGAGGTCAGGAATTCGAGACCAGCCTGGCCAATGTGGTAAAACTCTGTACTAAAAATACAAAAATTAGCCAGGTGTGGTGGCATGTGCCTGTAGTCCCAGCTATTTGGGAGGCTGAGGGAGGCTGAAGCAGAAGAATCACTTGAACCCGGGCAGCAGAGGTTGCAGTGAGCCAAGATCATGCCACTGCACTCCAGCCTGGGTGACAGAGCGAGACTCTGTCTCCAAAGAAACAAACAACCAACCAAAAAACTGAGTGATTACTTCCACGTCAAGACACAGATATTGAGGAGGGTAGAAGGCACTGCCGTGACTAGACTGGAATCCAGGCCATCTGAAGCCCCAGGTGGACAGAGATGCTCTGGTTACCTGGACATCCTGAATTCCAGAATTCCAGCAGGTGTCTACTTAGGGCTGCCACCTCCTTGCAGTTGATTTTTGGAGCCTCTTGTTGCCTCTGGCTTGAAGGCCCAGCTGTCTTTCTAGGTGTTTTCCCAGTGGGCATGGAGCTGCAGCGTGGCTGCCGGGAGCAGCACCATGTCTCCCTGCCCACTAGCTGGAGCTCCAGCTAGATGTGAACCACCAGGCAGGCGCAGTTGCTGCTGGTGTCCAGGGAGCATTGAACAGCAGGAGGGACTGAGGGTAGTAGGAGAGAGGAGAAAGAAGGTGGGTGTGAAGGACAGGATGTCATATCAGTGGTCTTCCTTCTTGGAGGAAACCTCACCTGGCTAGACTCCTGTCCACTCACCTGCTTGCCCATCAACCCATTTATCCACCCAACTGCCCACCCATCTGTCCACTCTTCCATCCATCCACTTATTCATCCAGCCACTCATAATCCACTATTCATCCACTCATCCATTCACTAATCCGCTCATCCATCCATCCATTTATTCATCCATCCATCCATCTACTCATCCATCCATCCATGGGCAACCATCATCAATGGCTGCTAAAACCATTTGGTTTAGGCCGGGCATGGTGGCTCACGCTTGTAATCCCAGCACTTTGGGAGGCTGAGGCGGGCAGATCACTTGAGGTCAGGAGTTTGAGACCAGCCTAACATGGTGAAACCCCATCTCTACTAAAAATACAAAAATTAGCCGGGCGTAGTGGCGGGCACCTGTAATCCCAGCTACTCGGGAGGCTGAGTCGGGAGAATCGCTTGAACCCGGGAGGCGGAAGTTGCAGTGAGTTGAGATCACGCCATTGCACTCCAGCCTGGGCAAAAGAGCGAGACTCCGTCTCAAAAAAAAAAAATCATTAGGTTTAGCATCCACTCATCCATCCATCCATCCATCCATCCATCCACTCATCCATCCAATTATTTATGCACTCATCCACTTGTGTATCCGTTGATCCATCCATCAATCATCCATCCATCCATCCATCATCTATCCATCCATCCATCCATCCATCCATTCATCCATCCATCCATCCATCATCCATCAATCATCCATCCATCATCCATCCATCCATCCATCCATCCATCCATCCATTCATCCATCCATCCATTCATCCATCCATCCATCCATCCACCCGCCATAGACATAATGTCAAGGGAAAGAATCCAGACATAAAGAGTACACAGTATGTGATTACGTTTATATGAAGTTTGAGAACAGGCCAAACTGATCTGTGGTGAAATAAGTCAGGCCAGTGGTGACCCTTATGAGGGAATTAACTGGGAGGATGTGTGAGAAAAACTTGGGGAACTGGAAATGATCCATATCTTGATCTGGGGTGGTTAAATGATATTATACATATGGAAAATTCACTGATCTGTACATCTGAAGATTTATGTAAAAAATATACTTTTAAAAGAAAAAAGACCTCACTGAGAAGGTGGCATTTGAGGAAGTACCCATGTCACCTGCACCGCAGAATGCTTCCAGACACCTGCAGATACCGTATACCTTTGTGTAGCCAGCACACAAATAACGGGATGGCTACTTTGAGTACCGTATTGACCAGAATAAATTATACCAGATTCCCGCCTCGCACCGTATGCATTTGTATTGTGGTACCCTATGTTCCTGGCAAACTGAAGAGGCCTGACGGGAACTCAGTGGGTCTTTGGAAAATTCTGCACCCAGTGGAAGAAGAGCCTATAAGCCCTACTTAAAAAAAAATTTTAAATCTGAAATATGCCTTTTCCCTTTAAGGATGTACAAAGGCTTGTTTGAGCAGGAAATTAAACAGACACCCCCTCCCCACCAACATGCCTGAATTCCAAGCACCTCGTGCTGGCCCAGAGAGAGAGAGAAGAGTTATCGCAGGGAGAGTGAGATAAGAATTTCCTTGGTTGGTGCTGACAAATGACCGAGTTTGCTTTCCTGTTTCACATACGGTTTTCACATGATTTAATTGTTTTAAATGTTTGTGAACATTCAGATAAGTGCCATGTGGTTTTTTTGTTGTTGTTGTTGAGACAGAATCTCGCTCTGTCACCCAGGCTGGAGTGCAGTGGCGCGATCTCGACTCACTGAAACCTCCGCCTCCCAGGTTCAAGCAATTCTTCTGCCTCAGCCTCGCCTTGTGGTTTTATAGATGGTTTTTGTGAAAATGAATAATGTTCGAAATTGTATTCATTAATATAAGCGACTCAACATTAAGTTTTTTTTTTTTTTTGAGACAGAGTCTTGCTGTTGTCGCCCAGGCTGGAGTGCAGTGGCACAATCTCAGTTCACTGCAACCTCCGCCTTCGGGTTCAAGCCATTCTCGTGCCTCAGCTTCCCTAGTAGCTGGGATTACAGGCATACACCACCACGCCTAGCTAATTTTTGTATTTTTAGTAGAGACAGGGTTTCACCATGTTGGCCAGGCTGGTCTCGAACTCCTGACCTCAGGTGATCCACCCACCTTCGTCTCCCAAAGTGCTGGGATTACAGGCCTGAACCACTGCATTCAGCCAACAGTAAACTTACTAAATATTTTCCTAAAGATGCATTTATCTGACAAGGATTTGAGTGCTTGTCACGTGCCACTCACTGTTTAGTTTCTGGGCACATACCAGGAAAGAGAACCAAAAAGAAAAACTCGAGGTGCACATTCCGGTAGGGAGAGATGGATACAGAACACGAAAAAATCATGCTTAGGCTGGGCGTGGTGGCTCATGCCTGTAGTTCCAGCATTTTGGGAGGCCAAGGCTGGTGGATCACGTGAGCCCAGGAATTTGACGCTGGCCTGGGCAACATAGTGAGACTCCATCTCTATGAAAAAAATACAAAAATTAGCCGGGCATGGTGATGTGCACCTGTAGTCTCAGCTACCTGGGAGGCTGAGTTGGAAGGATCACCTGAGCCCAGGAGGTTGAGGCTGCAGTGAGCCACGATCATGCAACTGCACTCCAGTCTGGGCAACAGAGCAAGACTCTGTCTCAAAAAAAACACACCAAAATCATTATTGGTAAGATACATAGAATGTCAGAGGTGACGAGTGCCATGAGGAAGAGGGGGCACAGAATGTTGGGGGAGGGGTTGCAGTTTTAAATAGGATGTCAGGGGAGGTCACAATGAAAAGTGACATTTTGGCCAGGCATGGTGGCTCACGCCTGTAATCCCAGCACTTGGTGGGAGGCTGAGGCGGGCAGATCACCTGAGGTCAGGAGTTCGAGACCAGCCTGGCCAACATGGTGAAACCCCGTCTCTACTTTTATAAAAATTAGCTGAGTGTGGTGGCAGGCACCTGTAATCCCAGATACTAAGGAGGCTGAGGCAGGAGAATCGCTTGAACCTGGGGGGCGGAGGTTGCAGTGAGCTGAGATTGTGCCACTACACTCCAGCCTTGTTGTCCAGCACTCCAGGCAACAAGAGCAAAACTCCATCTCAAAAAAAAAAAAAAAAGAAAAAGAAAAGAAAAGAAAAGTGACATTTGAGCAAAGATATGAAGGAAGCGAGGAGAGAAACTGGCAATTATCTGAAGGAAAACTGTTCCAGGCAGAGGGCACAGTAAATGCAAAAACAGTGAGGTGGATACGTGCTACAATGTGTGTGAACCTCAAAAACGTTATGCTAGGCCGGGTGCAGTGGCTCACACCTGTAATCCCAGCACTTTGGGAGGCCGAGGCAGGTGGATCACTTGAGGTCAGGAGTTCGAGACCAGCCTGGCCATCATGGTGAAACCCCGTCTCTACTAAAAATACAAAAATTAGCCAGGCGTGGTGGTGGGCGCGTGTAATCCCAGCTACTCGGGAGGCTGAGGCAGGAGAATCACTTGAACCCAGGAGGCAGAGGTTGCAGTGAGCCGAGATCGCACCACTGCACTCCAGCCTGGGCGACAGAGTGAGACTCCATCTCAAAACAACAACAACAAAAAACCCAAAAACGTTATGCTAAGTCAGATACAAAAGGTCACCTGTTGTACGAGTCCATTTATGTGAAATATCCAAAACAGGCAAATCCTTTAAGGCAAAAAGCAGATTCATGGAGCCAGGGACTCCTGGGGAGATGAGAAGTGGAAAGGGGCTGCTTGATGAATACGGGGCAACGTCTAGGGTGAAGAAGATGTCTTGGAGCTAGGCAGGAGTGATGGCTGCAAAACAATGTCAATGCACAAAATATCCCTAATGGTACATTTTAGCTTATGTGTATCGTTTGTATCGTTTATTTATTTATTTATTTATTTTGAGATGGAGTCTCGCTCTGTCACCCAGGCTGGAGTGCAGTGGCGTGATCTCGGCTCACTGCAACCTCTGCCTCCCAGGTTCAAGTGATTCTCCTGCCTTAGCCTCCTGAGTAGCTGGGACTACAGGCGCCTGCCACCATGCCCAGCTAATTTTTGTATTTTTAGTAGAGACGGGGTTTCACCATATTGGCCAGGCTGGTCTCGAACTCCTGACCTCAGGTGATCTGCCCGCCTCGGCCTCCCAAAGTGTTGGGATTACAGGTGTGAGTCACACCGCGCCCAGCCTAGGAATATATTTTGAAAGTAGATCCACCGTAACTGGCCGAGGTACAAGGGGAATAAAAAAGAGCCAAAGGTGACTCCAAGGTTTCTGGACTTGGTCTAGAGTTGCCGTTGCCTGAGATGGGGAAGACTGAGGAAGGAGGGGCTCAGAGGTGGGGCAGGTGCAGGGGAGAAATGGGAACTCGTGATTGAGATGCCCATTAGACGCCTGAGTATAGATGTGAAGTAGGCAGTTGGAGGTAAAAATTTGGAATTCAGAGAAAATTCCTGGGCTGGAAATATGCATTTGGAATTTGCTTATATTCACAACCTTTAAAACGTTGGGAGTGTGCCTTGTGTCTTCAACCTGTGAAAACTGCCCATTCTCTCCCTACCTAATGTAGTAGAATTTTTTTGTTTGTTTGTTTTTTATTTTTGAGACAAGAGTCTCACTCTATTGCCCAGGTTAGAGTGCAGTGATGCAATCTTGGCTCACTGCAACCTCTGCCTCCCGGATTCAAGCGATTCTCCTGCCTCAGCCTCCCGAGTAGCTGGGATTACAGGCGCCCGCTACCACACCCGTCTAGTTTGTATTTTTAGTAGAGACAGGGTTTCACCATGTTGGCCAGGCTGGTCTTGAATGCCTGCCTGCCCTCAAGTGATCCGCCCACCTCGGCCTCCCAAAGTGCTGGGATTACAGGCATGAGCCACTGCGCTTGGCCAGGGCTGTCATGTATTGAGAACAAGGTGTGCTTTTGTATAGCTGTGTGGCTGAATAAAGGTGTTTGATGTGTTGTGTCTCTGGGTTGGGTTTGTCTGGGTGTGCAATTGTGTAAATGGGTGAAGGAGATCACTTGTGTGTTACCATTTGTCATGTGTGTGTTTGTGTGTGTGAAAGAGAGAGAGAGAAAAGGGGAGGGGGGGTGGCCTCCCAGCCCAGAAGTCATTACTAATTCCTCCAGCATCCCCCATTTCTGGGCAACAGAGGCCCTTTTGTTCACAGTGGCAGAGGCAGTGATGTCCCTTCTCTCTTGAGGCCCCTGGCAAGTTCTCAGCCCTGAGCCTGGTCAACAAAAGGTCCTGTGAGCTTTTGCATTGAGCCCGGCCACTTGCAGAGTGTGCTGAGGACATCAGTGAGGGCACGGGACCTGTGACAACCACAGTGGCTTGGCCAGCGATGGAGGAGCCAGGGGCTTAGAGAGGGCCTTCTTGAGGATAATGTTGTTACAAGATAATTATGGGAAAAAAGGGAAAACCATGACTGTCCTACAGATCTAAAAATGAACACATGGGGCGGACATGATGGCTCGTGCCTGTAATCAGCATTCTGGGAGGCCGAGGTAGGAGGGTTGCATGAGCCCAAGAGTTTGAGACCAGCCTGGGCAACATAGTGAGACCTCATCTCTATTTTTATTTTTATTTATTTTTAGTTTTCATTTTTTCTTGAGATGGAGTCTCCCTCTGTCACCCAGGCTGGAGTGCAGTGGCATGATCTCAGCTCACTGCAACCTCTGCCTCCTGGGTTCAAGCGATTCTCGAGCCTCAGCCTCCTGAGTAGCTGGGACAACAGACATGCACCACTAGGTCCGGCTAATTTTTTTTTTTTTTTTTAGTTTTAGTAGAGATGGGGTTTTGCCATGTTACCAGGCTGGTCTTGAACTCCTGGCCTCGAGTGATTCGCCCGCCTTGGTCTTCTGAAGTGCTGGGATTACAGGCGTGAGCCACCACGCCGGGCTCCATCTCTATTTTTTTTTTTTTTTTTTGAGACGGAGTCTCGCTCTGTCACCCAGGCTAGAATGCAGTGGCGCGATCTCGGCTCACTGCAGGCTCCACCTCCCGGGCTGACGCGGTTCTCCTGCCTCAGCCTCCGCAGTAGCTGGGACTACAGGTGCCCGCTACCATGCCTGGCTAATTTTTGTATTTTCAGTAGAGACGAGGATTCACCACGTTGGCCAGGCTGGTCTCGAACTCCTGACCTCGTGATCCACCCACCTCGGCCTCCCAAAGTGCTGGGATTACAGGCGTGAGCCACCACACCCAGCCTGAATGATGTTGTTATGGGTTGAATTGGGTCCACTCCCAAAATTGGCATATTGAAGTCTTAACCCACCGTACTTTAGAATGTGACCTTACCTGGAAGTAGGGTCGTTGCAGATATAATCAGTTGGGGTCATACTGGAGTAGGATGGTCCCTAAACCATCATGACTGGTGTCCTTAAAAAATTCGGAAATTTGAGCCTGGAGAGGTATCTCATGCCTGTAATCTCTGCTCTTGGGGAGGCCGAGACAGGAACATCACTTAAGCCCAGGAGTTTGAGAGCAGCCTGGACAACACAGCAAGACCTTGTCTCTACAAAATATTTTAAAAAATTGGCTGGGGCCGGGCCCGGTTCTCAAAGCCTGTAATTCCAGCACTTTGGGAGGCCGAGGTGAGCAGATCACTTGAGGTCTGGAGTTGGAGACCAGCGTGGCCAACATGATGAAAGCCTGTCTCTACTAAAAATACAAAAATTAGCTGGGCATGGTGGCGCATGCCTGTAGCTCCAGCTTGGGAGGCTGAGGCAGGAGAATTGCTTGAACCTGGGAGGCAGAGGTTGCAGTGAGCCGAGATCGTGCCACTGCACTCTAGCCTGGGCAACAGAGTGAGACTCCGTCTCAAAAAACAAACAAACAAAAAAATATATATGGTATATATATATTTATTTTGTATATATATTTTTGTGTATATACATATCTATACATATAATTTGTATTTATAGAGATGGGGTCTCACTATGTTGCCCAGGCAGAGGTTTGAGTTTTTGTTGAGGGCTCTGGAAGTCACAGAAGATAGCTCTATTTGTGGGTCATTCACTTTTTGCCCAGCCCTGTGTCGCTTTACATGCACTTGCTCATTAAATCCTCCCAAGATCAGGGGGATCAGACTGAGGTGGGTGGAGTCGACTTGAACTTTGCTTAGGGTTCTAAGAGGTAAAGACTAGGGGATCTGGGGACAGGGAAATCCCAGATAGAGTTAACTTTTTTTTTTTTTTTTGATACAGTCTCCCTCTGTCACCCAGGCTGGAGTGCAGTGGTGCAATCTCAGCTCACTGCCTTCTGTCTCCTGGGTTCAAGTGATTCTCCTGCCTCAGCCTCCCAAGTAGCTGGGATTACAGGCGTGCACCACCACATTGGGATAATTTTTGTATTTTTAGTAGAGACAGGGTTTCACCATGATGGCCAGGCTGGTCTTGAACTCCTGAGCTCAGGTGATCTGCCTGCCTCGGCCTCCCAAAGTGCTGGGATTACAGGTGTGAGCCACCTCATCAGGCTGAGTTTATTGAGTTATCCCCATGTGCCAGTCAGAGCTCTAGTTCTTCCTACCTGTATAAACTCGCTTACTGCTCACATCAACCCCTAATGGAAGTGCTATTTTCATGTTGTTTCCTGCCCTTTGTCTCTACTTGCCAGATCACTCCCATGAGGGAAGGGACTTTATTTATTCATTGCTGTATCCCTGGAAACTGGGACTGCAGGTGGTTATGAAGTACCTATTTGTTAAATGAGGGAACATTTCCTGTAGGCAATTACACCCAACTTCCAAATGGAGAAACAGGCTCAGAGATAAGCCCCTGCACCCTCACTCCTCAACTCAACTGCCCGTTTCTAGCACTTTCCATGATGATCCCCTCTGCAAGGAGAGGGTTCATGGGGAGTGACTATTGTTCTGTAATGAATGACCAGGCTGTGCCGGGGTCCGGCAGTAGGCCTTTTCCTTTTTCTTTTTTTTTTTTGAGATGGAGTTGAGTTTTGCTCTTGTCGCCCAAACAGGAGTGCAATGGCGTGATCTCGGCTCACTGCAACCTGTACCTCCTGGGTTCAAGTGATTCTCCTGCCTCAGCCTCCCAAAGAGCTGGGACTACAGGCACGCGCCACCACGCCTGGCTAATTTTCATATTTTTAGTAGCGACGGGGTTTTGCCATGTTGTCCAGGCTGGTCTCGAACTCCTGACTTCAGGTGATCCACCCACCCTGGCCTCCCAAAGTGCTGGGATTTCAGGTGTGACCCACTGTGCCTGGCCAGGCCTTTTCCTTTCTTTCTTTTTTTGAGACAGTGTCTTACTCTGTTGTCCAGGCTGGGGTGGCAGTGGCACAATCACGGCTCACTGCAGCCCCAAACTCCTGGGCTAAAGTGATCCTTCCACCTCAGCCTCCCCAGTAACTGGGAGTACAGGTACATGCCACCACACGGACTAATTTTAAAAGTTTTTGTAGAGATGGGGTCTTGCTGTGTTGCCCCAGCTGGTCTCAGACTCTTGGGCTCAAGTGATCCTCCTGCCTCGGCCTCCCAAAGCATTGGGATTACAGGTATGCGCCACCGTGCCCAGCCGCAGCAGGCCTTTTGTTTTTTTAGAGAGGGTCTTGCTTGGTGGCCTAAGCTGGAGTGCAGTGGTGCAATCACGGCTCACAGCAGCTTCCAAACTCCTGGGCTCAAGCGAGCCTCCTGCCTCAGCCTCTCAAGTAGCCTGGGACTATAGGCACACACCACCACGCCCGGCTGATTATTTATTTATTTATTTATTTGAGATGGAGTCTCGCTCTGTCACCCAGGCTGGAGTGCATTGGCCTGATCTTGGCTCACTGCAACCTCCGCCTCCCAGGTTCAAGTGATTCTCCTGCCTCAGCCTTCCGAGTAGCTGGGACTACAGGCACGCGCCACCACGCCCATCTAATTTTTGTATTTTTAATAGAGACGGGGTTTCTCCATGTTGGCCAGGCTGGTCTTGAACTCCTGACCTCAAGTGATCCGCCCGTCTCGGCCTTCCAAAGTGTTGGGATTACAGGCGTGAGCCAACGCACCCAGCCACTGATGTATTATTATTATTATTATTCTGTAGAGACACAGTCTGGCTATGTTGCCCAGGCTGGTCTTGAATTCCTGCCTCTGCCTCCCACAGCGCTGGGGTTACAAGCGTGAGCCACCGCGCCCTGCGGCTGCAGGTCTTTATAAGGCAACTGTGGGCCCGGGACCGCTCCCTGAAAACCTCCCCCTCAACTCCCTGTCTCCTCCCTCACCTGGTCTACCCCGAATCCTTCCCCTCTCGCCCCCTTGCCCTCTCCAGGGGAGGTGAGGGACTCAAGGATCACGCCCTGCTTCTGTCCCCACCGCGCCGTCCCCAAGCCCTCGCAGTGAAAAGACCACCCTTGAGGCTGATTCCGGGTCCAGTTGGGAGCGGCGAGCCGTAAATCACCGCCCCCGTGGGCCGTACCATTCTGGCCGGGGGGACCTGGGAGGGGACGCGCGGAGGGCGTCCCCCGGGGACTGCCTCTATCGAGACTCTCTCCAGCCCAACAGGAGGATGGGAAGGAGACTTGTGTGGGGGCCTCGGGCTGGCGGGTCGCGGGTTCCTTATCCTCCGCCTTGGCGCCTCTCCGCCCACCGCCCACCGCCCCTCCCTGGCATTGGTTGGCGCCAGGGGAAGCCGAGGCTCCATCCTTTCTGCGCAGGTTCCCGCCGCACTCGCGCAGACCTAGCGCGTCCAGGTGGGAGGTTGGTGTGGCCTGGGCGTCCGCTCCTCAGCGGATGTGGCAGCCCCGAGCCATGGCTCTCGCCGTCCGAGTCGTTTATTGGTAAGCGCAGCGGCCAGCGGCCCCCGTCCCCGACCCCCGCCGGGACCCGATTCTCCTCACCCTCGGAGCCGGGGTCTGGGAGCCCCGAGGAGAGGACCCATGGGAGCCCCTGTATGGGAAAAGGGATTCCGGTGTGGGTGGGGTGGGCGTACGGAGGGGCGAAAAACAGAGGGCGGTCGTCCCTAGGCCCCCTCTTCGACTTGTGACACACTGGGCATCTCGGGTTATAAAAGGTGGGGCTGAGACGAGTGTGTGTCAATTTCGAACCCCCGACTCCGGGGCTCCGCTGGGGAAGGGGCTGGCGGTCAGCTTTGTAAAGGGACCTAAGGCTCCTCCACCCTAAGGCTTCCCCTCCCCCAATATCCCGAACAGTCGCGGGGTGGGGACAGTGAGAGCCCAGAAGGTTCGAGAATGTCTCAGCCTGTGTTTCAGAAGCACTTGAATTGTTGGCCTCTGCCCAGTGGGTTCCCTTGGCCACGAACCCCACTCCTTTTCTGGCCTCAGTTTTCCGTCTGTGGCAAGAGGGAGGCTCTGTGTCAACGCCGAACACGCTTAATTTCTGCAAGTCTCAGGAAGGGTATAATAGGATAGGATATAAATTACGTTCTCTCCACTCCCCAGCACCTAATACTGTGTGGCATGCTTTAGGTATTTAATAAATACGTGTTCAATGAATTTATCCTCCCAGGAATCCCTTAAGAGAGGGGAATTTTAGGCCAGGCGCCGTTGATCACGCCTGTAATCCAAACACTGGGAGGCTGAGGCGGGTGGATCGCTTGAGCGCAAGAGTTCGAGACCAGCCTGGGCAACCCAGGGAGACCCCCTCGTCTCTACAGAAACTTAAAAAGTTAGCTGGGCATGGTGGCGCACTCCTGTAGTCGCAGCTGCTTGGGAGGCTGAGGCAGGAGGATCACTGGAGCCCGGAAGGCGGAAGTTGCAGTGAGCTGAAATCGCGCCACTGCACTCCATCCTGGACAGCAGAGCGAGACTCTGTCTCAAAAAAAAAAAAGTAAATTAAAGAGAGGAATTTTAGTTCTATGTTACAGGTGAGAAAACTGAGGCTGGGACTGGGGTGGGGGCAGGTCAGTAGCTTCAAGTCTGGACTGCAGGTGACAGGGGTAACTGGAACCTGGGTTTGTCGGCAGCTTTCCAACGTCTCTGCCTGCTCGACAAAGCAGAGGCAAGAGTGACATTTTGAGACGCCTACCAGGCCTGTGCACCAGATTCCAGTCCCGAAATAGCCTGCTGTGGGGGTTGGGTGAGCCTGTATTTCACCCTGGGGACTGGGAAGGTGTTCAGAATCTAGGAGCTGCGGGGCCGGGTGCGGTGGCTCCTGCCTGTAATCTCAGCACTTTGGGAGGCTGGGGCGGGCCGATCCCCTGAGGTTAGGAGTTTGAGACCAGCCTGGCCAACATGGTGAAAATACAAAAATTAGCTGGGCGTGGTGTAAGAATCCAGGAGCCGCAGGGTTTTCCTTGGAGTGCTGTGGGTGAGGGTAGTGGGCACAGGGAGTGGGTGGGGACCTTACGTGTGCTGTTCTTCTCCTAATCCAGTTCTCCTGGTTTTCCCCCGTCCTGTCTCTCGTATTTGTGGTCTCCTTGTCTCCTCTCTCCCCTTTTTCCCCTCCCCCTTCTCTGTCTCTTGCTTGGTGTTGGTTTTCTGTGTGTGTCTGTGTGTCCCCGCGCCATCCACTGTGCTGTGTCCCAAAACTCTGCCTGGCTGGTGCCTGTCTTCTCTCTTGAGGGCATCTGTCACCTCTTCTGCTTGGTCATCTGTGTTCCTCTTTGTTTCCTCCTGGCCCCATCTTGCTCTCTCCCCACACCTCCTCTCTCTACCCTCCTCTCCCCGATCCCCCACTTCTCCCTCTCTCTCCTGGGCCCCAATGTCTTGGACTCTCCTACCAGTGGCGCTTGAGGCTACAAGTCCAAGGTAAGCAGAGTGGATGCCCTGGGGGCATTCCTGGGAGCTGGGGAGGGGTAGAGTGCGTATCGGGAGGGGGCTGACTGGTATGACCCCTGCTGTGACCTCTCACCGCGTTTTCAGTATCTTCAGCTCAAGAAGAAGTTAGAAGATGAGTTCCCCGGCTGCCTGGACATCGTGAGTCTTGGGATGGGGAGAAAGACTTGAGCACAGCCACTGTGTCGGTCCGTTAGGCCTGGATGGCACTGCAGGGGGGTTAGGTCAGCCCTACCCCCTTCACCCATGTTCTCATCCCCCTGGGAAGGGGAGGGTCTCCCCAAGAGGACATCTTAGCCCCTCCAACATCTCCCCTACCCCCTTTCCTCAGTGCGGCGAGGGAACTCCCCAGGCCACCGGGTTCTTTGAAGTGATGGTAGCCGGGAAGTTGATTCACTCTAAGAAGGTATGTCTGTCTGTCCGTCCTGCCTGGTTTTGGGGCTAGCATGGGGTTGGGGCTGAGGTTGGTGTCTCGGTCCCAGCTCACCCCTTCCCTCTTCCTCCCCTCCCTAGAAAGGCGATGGCTACGTGGACACAGAAAGCAAGTTTCTGAAGTTGGTGGCCGCCATCAAAGCTGCCTTGGCTCAGGGCTAATGCGCCCTGAAGGCAGAGGTGAGGGGGCCCACTAGACAGGGACACCACCCTTTGGATCTTCTCCCTGCCCCATGCTCTGACTCCTTGGCCCAGGGTGGAGAGCCTGGGAGATGGGGACATCACGTGTGTCCCCAGAGCGAGCCGGATAAAGTTAGACCCGGTTGGTGGAGGACGACAACTGAGATGGGGTCAGAGATGTGCAGGATGACAGCTGAGATGGGGTCGAAGGTATGCAGGATGACAGCTGAGATGGTGATGGGTCAGAGGTGTGCAGGATGACGGCTGAGATGGGGTCAGAGGTGTGCAGGATGACATCTGAGATAGGGTCAGAGGTATGCAGGGTGACAGCTGAGTTGGTGGTGGGGTCAGAGGGCTGCCCTAAAACAGCTCTCCTGGTTTGGGAATGAAAAGTGCTGGCAACCCAACGGTTCAGAATCCGGAACTCTAGGTCTTTGTCCCATTGCCAAGAAACAGTTCCCAACCCAGCAGGTCATGTGACAGCGTCCGGCCAAGTTCCCAGCATGTTTTGAGACAGAATTTCCTTGCTCCACAATGTCGAGTAGGTCACTAATTATCACCGGGCTCTGAACCTGAGAATTAGTTCTAGGAATATTCCAGACCTGATCCAGCTCCAGAAACTTACCCACTTTGGAACTGAACATGAGTCCAAGAATGCTCTAGAAACAAATGCTAACTCTAGAATGGATTGTCTGCTCCAAAAAAACCCTAGAGCTGACTCCCAGTTCTCCCCATAGAGCCGAGAATGAAATACACCACCAGCTCCCAACACACTGTAAACCTGAGCCCCACTTCCCAACCCAGCAACTGAAAAATGTGAACCAGCTCCTAAGCACTAGAATTGACCACTAGTTCTTGGAGTTGGCTACTGGTTCCTTATCACTGTTTTTCTTTCTTTCTTTCTTTCTTTTTGAGATGGAGTCTTGCTCTGTCTCCCGGGCTGGACTGCAGTGGCGCGATCTCGGCTCACTGCAGCCTCTGCTTCCCGAGTTCAAGCAATTCTCCTGTCTCAGCCTCCCAAGTAGCTGGGATTACAGGCACATGCCACTATGCCCGGCTAATTTTTGTATTTTTAGTAGGTCTGATCCTGTTGGCCAGGCTGGTCTTCAGGTGATCCACCTGCCTTGGCCTCCCAAAGTGTTGGGATTACAGGCGTGAGCCACCGTGCTTGGCCTCCTTATGCACTCTGAACCAAGTATTGTTTCCAGCCTAATACATTGTGGAACAAGTGGCAATTTCCATATGAACCTCAGGAACAAAGAACTACTTTCCAGCACCTTCTGAGTCTGATTTTCCAGTTTGTAAGCCAGTATGGTCCAGATAAGCTTGAAATCCAACCCATTCTAGAACAGTTACTAGCCGTTTTTCTGGTCTCTGGTACTGCAGGGCCTGGAGCATAGTTTATTTTTTGAGGTGGAGTCTCGCTCTGTCGCCCAGGCTGGAGTACGGTAGCGTGATCTCGGCTCACTGCAACACCTGCCTCCTGGGTTCAAGGGATTCTTGTGTCTCAGCCTCCTGAGTAGCTGGAATTACAGATATCTGCCACCATGCTGGGCAAATTTTTTTTTTTTTTTTTTTTTTTTTTTTAAGACGGAGTCTCTGTCGCCCAGGCTGGAGTGCAGTGGCCTGATCTCGGCTCACTGCAAGCTCCGCCTCCTGGGTTCACGCCATTCTCCTGCCTCAGCCTCCCAAGTAGCTGGGACTACAAGCGCCTGCCACCACGCCTGGCTAATTTTTTGTATTTTTTAGTAGAGATGGGGTTTCACCATGTTAGCCGGGCTGGTTTTGAACTCTTGACCTCAGGTGATCTGCCTGCTTCGGCCTCCCGAAGTGCTGGGATTATAGGCGTGAGCCACTGTGCCTGGCCATACTTTTTACTCCCCTCTAAACTTCAGCACCAGTTCCCATTCCATGTTGATCTAGAACAGAGTATCCCATCCCAACACACTGTGGACCCAAGTACCAGCTCCCAGTGTGCCTTGTGCCAGAAAACTAGTTTTCAAATGCGTTAAACTCAAGTTCCATTTCCTAAAATTCTTTACCAGAGCAGAATGAGGTCATGTTCAATGTGAATTGGGACGTGCCAATTTGAAGTAATGCAGAAACGATATCTTGCCTTATGTGCAGCTCTGGAACAAAGCAAATCCCTCTAACATAAAGGAAAAGAAAAATGGAATTGCCTAATTCCAAAGCTGCATCAGCTTAATGCACTGTGGACTGTTGCTGTTGAGCGTGGGGTGGGGTGCCACCATGCAGGCTTTGAATTCTTTTTTTTTTTTGAGACAGAGTCTCGCTCTGTCACCCAGGCTGCAGTGCAGTGGCGCGATCTCAGCTCACTACAACCTCCACCTCCCAGGCTCAAGCGATTCTCCTGCCACAGCCTCCCAAGTAGCTGGGACTACAGTTGTGCACCATCACGCCCAGCTAATTTTTCTAGTTTTTGTAGAGATGGGTTTTTTTCACCATGTTGCCCAGACTGGTCTCAAACTCCTGGGCTCAAGTGATCCGCCTGCCTCAGCCTCGCAAAGTGCTGGGATTACAGACGTGAGCCACCACACCCGGCTATCTTTCTTCCTTTTAACGTGGGCACCACGCCTGGCCTCTGTTCCTGCAAACTGACTCCCTACCCCAACCACCTCTTTTTCTCTCCACAGTCCAGGGACCTTGACCCAGCCCCTCTCAGCAGACGCTTCATGATAGGAAGGACTGAAAAGTCTTGTGGACACCTGGTCTTTCCCTGATGTTCTTGTGGCTGCTGTTGGGGGCAGAGATTGACGCCCCCGGTCTTTGCCTCTGAGCGGGAGAGTCTGTGTGTATGTGTCTTCCCCGGAATCCACACCACCCCACCCTCCTCCTGTCCCGTGGTTTCATCGTATCTCTTTGCATACCCCATGTCTTCCCCAGTTGTCCCCTGGAGTTTGGGGGGACATCCCGCCTCAGGCATCCTTCTCAAGGGGAAGCCAAGAGAGGCATCAGGATGGGTGGGTTTCTGATTGTGGCAACGTTTGCAACCGTTCACGATTCAATAAATACTGGACGAATTTAACCGAATGTGCCTGTGAGGAGTGTATCTTGTTTTACCCCTGTGCCTCCTCCCTCCAGGACCCCGTCCCAGAAATTAGCAACCACGTGTTGAGTGCTCAGTGCACCAACCCTCTGTAGGGAAGCACCTTACAGCAATGCTGAGGTTGTTATTTTTTAAGACAGTCTTGCTCTGGAGTGCAGTGGTGCGATCCCAGCTTACTGCAGTGTCCCTCTCCTGGATTCAAGTGATTCTCCCGTCTCAGCTTCCCGAGTAGCTGGGACCATAGGTGTGCACTGCTATGCCTGGCTAATCTTTTTCTTTTTCTTTTTCTTTCTTTTTTTTTTTTTTTTGAGACGGAGTCTTGTTCTGTCGCCCAGGCTGGAGTGCAGTGGTGCGATCTTGGCTCACTGCAACCTCCGCCTCCCGGGTTCCAGCGATTCTCCTGCCTCAGCCTCCCATGTAGCTGGAATTACAGGTGCCCGCCACCACACCCAGCTATTTTTTTGTATTTTTAGTAGAGATGGGGTTTCACCATGTTGGCCAGACTGGTCTCAAACTCCTGACCTTGTGACCCTCCCGCCTCGGCCTCCCAAAGTGCTGGGACTACAGGTATGAGCCACCGCGCCAGACCTAATTTTTGGATTTTGTAATAGAGACAGGGTTTCACCATGTTGGCCAGGCTCGTCGTGAACTCCTGACCTCAGGGGATCCGCCCGCCTTGGCCTCCCAAAGTGCTGGGATTATAGGCGTGAGCCATCATGCCCGGCTGTTTTTGTAACTATTGATAGCCATGAAGGGCATGGACACTTTCCTCAAATCAGGTACAATTCTAAACTGTTTCACTCTCAAACCTTGACCCACTCATTCTGGGAGGACAGAAATAAAATTGTTCCTCCCCCAAGTCAAATGCTGCTGACTCCTGAAACCCACCACATTCCATGGATCTCTGCTCAGTGACATCTGGGAAACACAAGACAGCCATCAACAATAGCAACAAGAGGCCGGGTGCAGTGGCTCACGCTTGTAATCCCGGCACTTTGGGAGGCCAAGGTGAGTGGATTGCTTGAGGCCAAGAGTTCGAGACCAGCCTGGGCAACATGGTGAAATCCCACCTCTACTAAAATTAGCCCAAGTGTGGTGGCAGGTGCCTGTAATCCCAGCTACTCGCCACCTGCCACTAGGTTGAGAACCGCTTCAACCTGGGAAGCAGAGGTTGCAGTGAGCTGAGATTGTGCCACTGCACTCCAGCCTGGGTGACACAGTGAGACACTGTCTCAAAAAACAAAAAACCCCTAAACCAAATGAACAATAGCAACAAGAAACAAGCCCCCACGTGGCTTCATTTCTAATGATTCTGAGGATTTTCTTAATATGACAGTCCTTTGGCGGTATAGTTCTTTATTTTTTTTCTAAGACAGGTTCTCTGTCACCCAGGCTAGAATGCTGTGGTAGGATCATGGCTCGCTGCAGCCTTGACCTCCTGGGCTCAAGTGATCCTCCTGCTTCAGCCTCCTGTGTATCTGGAATCACAGGCACATGCCATCATGCCTGGCTCTTTTTTTTTTTTTTTTTTTTTTTTTAGAGATGAGGTCTTGCTATTTTGCCCAGGTGGTCTCAAACTCCTGGCCTCAAGTGATCCTCCTCCTTTGGCCTCCCAAAATGCTGGGATTACAGGCGTGAGCCACGGAGCCTGGCCTGGTGGTGTAGTTCTTTTTTTTTTTTTTGAGATGGAGTCTCGCTGTGTCGCTGAGGCTGGAGTGTAGTGGCGCGATCTTAGCTCACTGCAACTTCCACCTCCCTGGTTCAAGCAATTCCCCTGCCTCAGCTCCTGAGTAGCTGGGATTACAGGCATATGTCACCACGCCTGGCTAATTTTGTGTGTGTGTGTGTGTGTGTGTGTGTTTTGTTTTTCTTTTTTCAAGTAGAGACGGGGTTTCACCATGTTGGCCAGACTGGTCTCAAACTCCTGACCTCAGGCGATCCCCCCGCCTTGGCCTCCCAAAGTGCTGGAATTACAGGCGTGAGCCACCGCACCCGGCCCTGGTGGTGTAGTTCTAAGCTAGGTAGAGAGAGATCACAGAGAGTGGCATCTGAACATCTGAGACTCAATGGAGGTTGACCGTAATCCCATTTGCCAACTGGTCTCACATTTGGGGTCAGCCCAGTATCAACATCCTCAGCTGTCAGCACTCCATCTGTTAGCCAAGGCACACTGTGGCACCCGTTCATCATTTAAATGACACAAGACTTTTCAGTTCTTTGTTTAAGCAAGAATTCTGGCAGGGCTGGGCTAGGTTGGCTTATGCTTCAGTGGGAACAAACCAGAACGAACCTAAATCTCCATGGATGAACACAGCCCATGCCAAGCCCTCTCCAGAGCAACAGTTCTCCTGCTTCTAGTCAGGAATCTAGCTCAATGTTGTCCAATAGAACTTTCTGCACGATGGAATTTTTCTCTTTTTTTGTTTTTTTGAGATGGAGTTTCACTCTTGTTGCCCAGGCTGGAGTGCAATGGTGGGACCTTGGCTCACTGCATCCTCTACCTCCCGGGTTCAAGCAGTTGTTCTGCCTCAGTCTCCCAAGTAGCTGAGATTACAGGCGCCCGCCTGTAGCCACCATGCCTGGCTAATTTTTTTTTTAATGTATTTTTAGTAGAGATGGGGTTTCACCACGTTGGCCAGGTTGGTCTCAAACGCCTAACCTCAGGTGGTCCACCCACCTCGGCCTCCCAAAGTGGTGGGATTACAGGCGTGAGCCACCGTGCTGGCTAGCACGATGGAATTTTTCTATACCTGCCCTGCCTAACACCATAGCAACTGACTTCACGTTACTGGTGACAACTTGAAATGTGACACGACCAAGGAACTGAATGATTATATTTGGCCGGGCGCAGTGGCTCACGCCTGGAATCCCAGCACTTTGGGAGGCTGAGCTGGGAGGATCACTTGAGCCCTGGAGTTTGAGACCAGCCTGGGCAACATAGTGAGAACCTGTCTCTACAAAAAATACAAAAAAACAGCTGGGCGTGGTGATACATGCCTGTAATCTCAGCTTCTTGGGAGGCTGAGGTGGGAGGATTGCTTGAGCCCGGGAGGTCGAGGCTGCAGTGATCTGTGATGGCACCACTGCACTCCAGCCTGGGCGACAGAGTGAGTGCCTGTCTCGAAAAAAAAAAAAAAAAAAGAAAAAAATAACATTCAACCCATGTAATATGTGGCTAGTTGTTATGGGACTGTGCAATTCTGTTATTCTGTTGCTGCACCTGGCCCCAAAGCAGCTTTAGTAGACAGAGCAGAGACAGCGTAGGCAATCTCGCATTGGCTTTTCTTTTCTCTTTTCTTTCATTTTTTTTTTTGAGACAGAGTCTTGCTCTGTTGCCCAGGCTGGAGTCCAGTGGCATGATCTTGATTCTCTGCAACCTCCACCTCCGGGGTTCAAGCGATTCTCTTGCCTCAGCCTCCTGACCAGGTGGGACTACAGGCGCACGTCACCACGCCCAGCTAATTTTTGTATTTTTAGTAGAGACGAGGTTTCACCATGTTGGCCAGGCTGGTCTCAAAGTCTTGACCTGGTGATCCACCCTCCTTGGCCTCCCAAAGTGCTGGATTACAGATGTGAGCCACCGTTCCCGGCCTGCTTTTCTTTTTTTTAAAGAGACGAAGGTATCGCTGTGTCGCCCAGGCTGGAGTGTTAGTGGCATGATCACGGTTCACCGCAGCCTGGAACTCCTGGGCTCAAGCGATCTTGCCACCTCAGCCTCCGTAGTAGCTGGGACTACAAGCGCACTACCACTTCCAGCTAATTTATTTTTTTTCATTTTGTTGGGGAATTGGGCGAGGATGGGGCAGGGTGGGAGGCCTTGCTATGTTGCTCAGGCTGGTCTCGAACCTGGCCTCAAGCGATCTTTCCCGCTTCGGCCTTCAGAGCAGGCATTGGCTGCTAAAAGCATCAGCCAGGAAGTGATGCGCATCAGCTTTCGTCACAGCCCATTGGCCAGAACCAGTTACACAGCCCCGCCCACTTTGAGAACCCTTACCACGAAACCCCTGCCTACCTGCAGAACTTGGCTGGGGAACTTAGTCTTCCTATGTTTAGGAAAGGGATGAGAACTTGAAAACTTGGTGAGCACTACAAATATCTACCAGGGCTCTTATTTTAATCGTACCGTATGCATGAAAACGCCACCATCTGATTTTGGCGTAATCAAGACAATTCACACCTTCAAAGAATTCAGCCTGAACATCACCCAGCCTGAAAAGGGGAGACACCGTGAATTCCTTTCTAACAGCGACAGCATGTGGCCACGTCTGAGAACTGCATCGTCTCAGTTCACCTCGGATCACCGCGGAAGACCAGGAATCACTGTGGAATCCCTGGGGGTCACCAGGAATCACTTCCGGTCATCAAGATTTAGGGTAGTCAGGTGAATCACCATCTTTGAATTGGTGACATGACACTTTCTTTTTAAAACTTAAAAATTAAAATTTAGCCGTGCGCGGTGACTTACGCCTGTAATCCCAGCGCTTTGGGAGGCCGAAGAGGGCGGATCACGAGGTCAAGAGATCTAGACCAGTCTGGCCAACATGGTGAAACCCCGTCTCTACTAAAAATGCAAAAATGAGCCGGGCGTCGTAGCTCCCAGCTACTCGGGAGGCTGAGGCAGGAGAATCGCTTGAAGTCGGGAGGCGGAGGTTGTAGTGAGCTGAGATCGCGCCACTGCACTCCAGCCTGGGTGACAGAGTGACCAAAAAAAAAAAAAAATTAAAATTTTTCTAGGTACATAGTAGGTGTATATATTTATGGGGGACATGGACTATTTTGATACAGGCATCCAGTGCATACTAATAACATCAGGGTAAATGAGTTATCTATCCCCTCAAGCATTTAACTTTTGTGTTACAAATAATCCAATTAAACTCTTTTTTTTTCTTTTTTCTTTTTTTGAGACGGAGTCTTGCTCTGTCCCCCAGGCTGGAGTGCAGTGGCAAGATCTCGGCTCACCGCAACCTCCGCCTCCTGGGTTCAAGCGATTCTCCTGCCTCAGCCTCCCGAGTAGCTGGGATTACAGGCATGCGCCACCACGCCCGGCTAACTTTTGTATTTTTAGTAGAGATGGGGTTTCACCATGTTGGCCAGGATGGTCTCGATCTCTTGATCTTGTTATCCGCCCGCTTCGGCCTCCCAAAGTGCTGGGATTACACACGTTAACCACCGCACTTGGCCTTTTTCTGTATTTTTAGTAGAGACGGGGTTTCATCATGTTGGCCAGGCTGGTCTCAAATTCCTCACCTCAGGTGATCCACCCACCTCGGCCTCCCAGAGTGCTGGGATTACAGGTGTGAGTCACTGTGCCCGGCCATACAGGCGTGAGCCACACTGCGCCTGGCCAGGAGATTCTTTTTAATTTAGCAGTTTTCAGAATATTAAATTGGAGCCTCAACAACTTTCTCTAGTTTTTTTTTTCTTTCTTTTTTGAGGACCATTGTGAACCAATGGACTTTCATGCATCTGACGTCTTTCAATTCATTGCAGCTCTTCTTTGTAAGCTCAGGTTGTTCAGCCTTTGGTTTCTTTTCTTTTCTTTTCTTTTAAAAAATATTATTATAGAAACGGGGTCTTGCTATGTTGCCTGGCTGGTCTCGAATTCCTGGGCTCCAGCGATTTGCCCGCTTCGACCTCCCAAAGCAGGAGGGGCTTTTGTTTTATCCAAGCTCTCTGTCCCCGCCCCCTCCCCCAGTAGCCTGTCGGGTGTCTCCTGCCTCCAAATCGGATTTAATTCTCTCTCTGCTCTGCTGAGACTGGCCTGGCTTAAGAGGATTGGGACACTTGCTAAATGGGACCAGGACAGGGGTCTGGGGAGCGCTGGGGAGACCCAAGGGCCAGGATTGCCACCAGGGGGCAGCAGAGAGGCAGAGTAGCAGAAGGAAGAGGTGGGGATGCTTCCATCTGACGGCGGGCAGTGGGAGGGCGGGGTGGTGGACGAGGAGGGGATGGTATAGAGGGAACAGTCCTCCCACCCCCACCAGAGTGGGTTAACAGTACTTACATGGTCACTGGATGCGTATTGAAAAATGAGCCCGGGCTCAGTGATTCACGCCTGTAATCTCAACACTGGGAGGTTGAAATGGGAGGGTCTCTGGAGGTCAGGAGTTCGAGACCAGCCTGGGCAATGTGAAAAAACCCCGTTCCTACCAAAAATACAAAAGATTAGCCAGGCGTGGTGGCACGCGCCTGTGGTCCCAGCCACTCGGGAGGCTGAGGTGGGAGGATCCCTGGAGCCCAGGAGGTGGAGGTTCCAGTGAGCTGAGATCACACCCATTGCACTCCAGCCTGGGCGACAGAGTGAGACCCTGATTCAAAAAACAAACAAACAAACAAACAACGACAACAACAACAACAACAACAACAAGATAATTGAAGAAGATGTGGGCCAGGCGAGGTGGCTCACACCTGTAATCCCAGCACTTTGGGAGGCCAAGGTGGTTGGATCACTGGAGGTCAGGAGTTCAAGACCAGCCTGGCCAACATGGTGAAACCCCGACTCTACTAAAAACACAAAAATGGCATGGTGGTACGTGCCTGTATTCCCAGCTACTTGGGAGGCTGAGGCAGGAGAATTGCTTGAAACTGGGAGGCAGAGGTTGCACTGAGCTGAGATCGCATCACTGCACTCTAGCCCCTGGGTGACAGAGAGAGACTTCATCTCAAAAAAAAAAAAAAAAAAAAGAGAGAGACTGACAGAAAAAGACCAAGAACATTCTGTATGTGATGCTATTATTAGCTATAATAATGGCAGATATGGTTTGTTGATCACTGACCATAATCAGTGTTAAGATTTACATGATTTGACTCATCTAACCCTTCTCCAAACCCTCCCTTTCACCAAAAAATCTTTCATATTAAAAATTCACAGAGTTTTTTTTTTTTTGAGATGGAGTCTCACTCTGTCACCTAGGCTGGAGTGCAGTGGCATGATTTCGGCTCACTGCAACTTCTGCCTCCTGGGTTCGAGAGATTCTCCTGCCTCAGCCCCCCAAGTAGCTGAGACTACAGGCATGCACCACCACACTCAGCTAATTTTTTATTTTATATTTATTTATTTTTATTTTATTTTATTTTTTGAGATGGAGTTCCGCTCTTGCTGCCCAGGTTGGAGTGCAATGGCGCGATTTCTGCTCACTGCAACCTCTGCCTCCCAGGTTCAAGCAATTCTCCTGCCTCAGCTTCCCGAGTAGCTGGGGTTACAGGCATGTGTCACCACGCCCAGCTGATTTTGTATTTTTAGTAGAGACGGGGTTTCTCCATGTTGGTCAGGCTGTTCTCAAACTCCCGACCTCAGGTGATCTGCCCGCCTTGGCCTCCCAAAGTGCTGGGATTACAGGTATGAGCCACCGCGCCAGGCCCAATTCACAGAGTTTTAAAACATCAACTTTTAAAGATAGATGCTTTCTTTACATTAGATAAAACACACTTGTCTTAAGTGTTCAGTATAATTGCTTTGATAAATGTATGCAACTGGCTGGGTGCGGTGGCTCATGCCTGTAATCCCAACACTTTGGGAGGCTGAGGCAAGAGTATCACTTGAACCTGAGAGTTCAAGAGCATCCTGGGCAACATAGCAAGACCCTGTCTCTACAAAAAATAAAAAAATTGGCTGGGCATGGTGGTGTGCACCTGTAGTCTTAGCTACTTGGGAGGCTGAGGTGGAAGGATCACTTGAGCCTGAGAGCTTAAGGCTGCGGTAAGCCATGTTTGTGCCACTGCACTCCAGCCTGGGTGACACAGTGAGACCCGTCTCAAAAAAGGATCATCAACAACAAAGTATACAACTATGATACCAGCACCCAAACAAGAAGCATCCGTCAGCCCCCAAATTTCCCTGGGACCTTTTTGCAGTCATTTTATATTCATTCCCACACCTGCCTGGGCAACCACCAATCTGCTTTCTCTAACTATAGATTACTTCTGTCTCTTCTAGAATTTCATATAAATGAAATAGTATCATATAGAGCTTTCTGTAACTACAGATTATTTCCATATCTTCTAGAATTTCATAGAAATGAAATTGCATCACATACAACCTCTTGTGTCTGGCTTTTTTCACCCAACATAAATGATTTTGAGATTCTTCCATATCACATGTGTATCCACAGCTTGTTCCTTTTCAGTGCTGTGTTATAGTCCATTGTATGGACATACCATAATTTGCTTAACCATTCACTTGGGCTGTTTCTATTTTGGTCTTTTATGAATAAAGTTGTTACGAATATTCTTGTACAAGTCTTCCTGTGGACATATGTTTATTTCTTATTTATTATTTTTCTCGAGACAGGGTCTTGCTTTGTCACTGAGGCTGGAGTATAGTGATCATGGCTTGCTGTATCCTTGTCCTGGGCTCAAGTGATCCTCCCATCTCAGCCTCCTAAGTAGCTGGGATTACAAGTCTGTACCATCATGCTCAGTTAATTTTAATATTTTTGTAGAGATGGGGTCTCATTATATTGCCCAGACTGGTCTCAAGCAGTCCTCCTGCCTCAGCCTCCCACAGTTTTTTTTTTTTGAGACAGAGTCTTGCTCTGTCGCCAGGCTGGAGTGCAGTGGCATGATCTCGGCTCACTGCAACCTCCACCTCCTGGGTTCAAGCAATTCTCCTGCCTCAGCCTCCCAAGTAGCTGGGACTACAGGCATACACCACTACACCCAGCTAATTTTTGTATTTTTAGTAGAGATGGGGTTTCACCATGTTGGCTAGGATGGTCTCGATCTCTTGACCTTGTGATCCACTCGCCTCGGCCTCCCAAAGTGCTGGGATTTCAGGCGTGAGCCACTGCATGTGGTCCATTTTAGTTTTAATATGCATTTCCCTGATGATTTTTGATGTCATGGGCTTACTGGCCTTTTTGCATATCTTTTTTTTTTTTTTTTTTTTTTTGAGACGGGAAGCTGGCTCTGTCACCCAGGCTGGAGTCAGTGGCACGATCTTGGTTCACTGCAACCTCCACCTCCTGGGTTCAACCAATTCTCCAGCCTCAGCCTCTGGAGTAGCCACCACACCTAATTTTTGTATTTTTGGTAGAGACAAGGTTTCACCATGTTGGTCAGGCTGGTCTCGAACTCCTGACCTCAGGTGATCCTCCGGCCTCGGCCTCCCAAGGTGCTGGGATTACAGGCATGAGCCACCGTGCCTGGCTTTTTTTGTATTTTTAGTAGAGACAGGGTTTTGCCATGTTGCCCAGGTGGTCTTGAACTCCTGGGCTCCAGCCATCCTCCTGCCAAAGCCTCTCAAAGAGCTGGAATTACAGGCCTGAGCCACTGTGCCCAGCCTGGTCTAAGAAATCCTTGCTCACTCCAAGACTGTAAAAATATTCTCCTATGGATGCTTCTAGAAGCTTCCTGGTTGTAGCTTTTCATTTGGAGTGAGGTGGGAGTCAAGGTTTGTTTTTTTTTTTTTTTTTTTTTTTGAGACAGAGTTTTGCTCTTGTTGCCCAGGCTGGAGTGTAATGGCGTGATTTTGGCTCATTGCAACCTCCACCTCCCGGGTTCAAGTGATTCTCCTGCCTCAGCCTCTCGAGTAGCTGGGATTACAGTCATGCACCACCACGCCCGGCTAATTTTTTGTAGTTTTAGTAGAGATGGGGTTTCTCCATGTTGGTCAGGCTGGTCTCGAACTCCTGACCTCAGGTGATCTGCCCGCCTCAACCTCCCAAAGTGCTGGGATTACAGGTGTGAGCCACCGCGCCCAGCCCAGTTTATTTTTATTTATTTACTTTTTTATGGTGAAAAGATATACATATATTGAGAATTAGCCAGCTGGACTCAGTTTAGATGACCCCAATTTCGTTGGCAACATCCAAAGCATTGTAACCAAGAGTCGGTTGAACATGTGACTTCTTCTCTCCGTCAGGCCGAATCAGAGCTTCTTCACAGCCTGTTTGATCTGGTGCTCCTTGGCTTTAACATCTATAATGAAGGCAAGCGTGTTGTTGTCGTCCATCTTCTTCATGGCGGACTCAGTGGTCGGTGGAAACGTGATGATTGCAGAGTGGCCAAGCTTGTTTCTCCAGGGGGCGCTCTTCCGAGGATATTTGGGCTCCCTCCGGAGTCGCGCTGTCTTGGGCCGCCTGAAGGTGGGTGACCTGCGGATCTTCTCTTCTGTGTGGCTGTGGACGGCTTTCAACACTGCTTTCTTGGCCTTTAAAGCCTTCGGTTTGGCTTGGGCTTTAGGAGAGGCAGGAGCTTCCTTCGCTTTCGGCACCATCTTGTGAAAAGACAAGGTTAATTTTTGTTTTTGACCTTTTTTTTTTTTTTTGAGATGGAGTCTTGGCTGGGCGTGGTGGCTCACGCCTGTAATCCCAGCACTTTGGGAGGCTGAGGTGGGCGGATCACGAGGTCAGGAGATCAAGACCATCCTGGCTAACACGGTGAAACCCTGTCCCTACTAAAAATACAAAAAATTAGCCGGGTGTGGTGGTGGGCACCTGTAGTCCCAGCTACTCGGGAGGCTGAGGCAGGAGAATGGCATGAACCCGGGAGGCAGAGGTTGCAGTGAGCCGAGATCGCGCCACTGTACTCCAGCCTGGGCGACAGAGCTAGACTCTGTCTCAAAAAAAAAAAAAAAAAGAGGGAGTCTCTCTCTGTCGCCAGGCTGGAGTGCAGTGGCCTGATCTCCGCTCACTGCAAACTCCGCCTCCCAGGTTCAAGCAATTCTCCTGCCTCAGCCTCCCAAGTAGCTGGGATTACAGGCATGTGCCACCACGCCTGGCTAATTTTTTGTATTTTTAGTAGAGACGGGGTTTCACCATATTGGCCAGGCTGGTCTCGAACTCTTGACCTTGTGATCTGCCCGCCTCAACCTCCCAAACTGCTGGGATTACAGGTGTGAGCCACCGCGCCCGGCCCAGGACCATTTGTTAAACTCCCCATCCTCTCATCAAATTGACTTGATACTTTGTTCAAAACAAGTTGATTGCATATGTGGATCTATTTCTGGATTTTCTCTTTTATTCTACTGATCTCTTTGTTGATCTTTATGCTCATAACACACTTTCTTGACTACTGTAGCTTTATAATAAATCTTGAAATTAGGTAGTATACGTTCTCCAGTTTTGTTCTTCTTTTTCAAGATTACTTGGCTATTCTAAATCCGCATTTCCGTCTAATTTTAGGATCATCTTATCAGTTTTATCAGAAAACTTGACTGAGATTTTGATTGGGATTGCAATGAATTTATAGACAGATTTGGGGAGACTATCCATGAACATCAGATGCCTTTCTGTTTATTTAGGTCTTCTTTTTTTTCTTTTTTTTTTGAGACTGAGTCTTGCTCTGTAGCCCAGGCTGGAGTGCAGTGGCACCATCTCTGCTCACTGCAAGCTCTGCCTCCCGGGTTCACACCATTCTCCTGCCTCAGCCTCCCGAGTAGCTGGGGCTACAGAGGACTGCCACCAGGCCCGGCTGATTTTTTCGTATTTTTTTTAAGTAAAGATGGGGTTTCACTGTGTTAGCCAGGATGGTCTCTATCTCCTGACCTCATGATCTGCCTGCCTTGGCCTCCCAAAGTGCTGGGATTACAGGCGTGAGTCACCGCGCCTGGCCTTATTTAGGTCTTCTTTAACTTCTACGGGCAATGTTTTGATAATTGTGGTCGTAGCTGTCCTGCACATCCTACTTTCTTCCTAGGCATTTTATAGGTGTGTGTGCATGCGTGCGTGTGTGTGTGTGTGTGTATTTTGAGACAGGGTCTTGCTCTGTTGCCCAGGCTGGAGTGCAGTGGTGCAGTGATGCTGCCTCAAACTCCTGGGCTCAAGCAATTCTCCTACCTCAGTCTCCCAAGTAGCTGGGACTACAGCTGTGCACTACCATGCCCAGCTAGTGTTATTTTTAATTTTTTTTGTGTAGATGGAGTCTTGCTTTATTTTACAGGCTGGTATTGAATTCCTGGCCTCAAAGTAGCTGGGACGACAGCTGTGCACCACCATGCCCAGCTAGTTTTATTTTTTATTTTTTTGTGTAGATGGGGTCTTGCTATGTTGTACAGGCTGGTCTTGAATTCCTGGCCTCAAGCGATCCTCCTGCCTCGATCTCCCAAAGTGCTGGGATTACAGGAATGAGCCGCCACACTCAGCCTGTTTTATGTTTTTTAATGCTTTTGTAAATAGTGTTTTTAAAAAACTTATTTTCCAATTTTTGTTGCTATTATATAGAAATATAATTTGTTTATTTTTTTTAAAAAAAATTCCCACACAACACCAAGATATACAATTGGTTTTTGTTTATTGATTTTGTATCCTGGAACCTTGCCAAATTCATGAATTCATCCCAGGAGTTTGAGTGTGTGTGTGTGTGTGTCTGTGTGTGTCTGTGTGTGTGTTTATTCTGTAGATATTTTCTTATGTTAGCTACAAGAGTTACCACTTTATTCAAGATACAGTTCTGTAATGATAAAATAAAAGCACTTCTCTAGCAAGAAATTCTAAGTGTACAAAAGTGAATAGGCCGGGCGTGGTGGCTCACATCTGTAATCCCAGCACTTCGGGAGGCCAAGGCAGGTGAATCACTTGAGGTCAGGAGTTTAAGACCAGCCTGGCCAGCATGTGAAACCCTGTCTCTACTAAAAATACAAAATTAGCCAGGTGTGGTGGAGGGCGCCTGTAATCCCAGCTACTTGGGAGGCTGAGGCACGAGAATTGCTTGAACCCAGGAGGTGGAGGTTGCAGTGAGCCGAGATAGCACCATTGCACTCCAGCCTGCGTGACACAGCAAGACCGTCTCAAAAAAAAAAAAAAAAAAAAGTGAATGAATACAGAACTAAAAATAAATTTCCATTCCATCCCCATTCCCAGAGCTGACTGCAGCCAAAAGAAAGAAGAAAAAAGTGGAAGGGTTTACTTTTTTTTTTTTTTTGAGATGGAGTCTCACCCTGTCACCCAGGCTGGAGTGCAGTGGCACGATCTCGGCTCACTGCAGCCTCTGCCTCCGGAGTTCAAGCGATTCTCCTGCCTCAGCCTCCTGAGTAGCTGGGATTACAGGTGCCCGACACCACGTCCGGCTAATTTTTGTATCTTTAGTAGAGACGAGGGTTCACCATGTTAGCCAGGCTGGTCTCGAACTCCTGACCTCGTGATCGGCCCGCCTCAGCCTCCCAAAGTGCTGGGATTACAGGCGTGAGCCACTGCGTCCGGCCAGTTTACATTTTTCATCACATATGCAGAGAAAATCAGGTGTGTCTGCGGAACATCTACAACACGTTGTTCCACTCACTGCCCCAATCAGGGAGAGCAGATTCTGCAGCTTTGTTTTGTCTTCCTGAGGAGTCTCTCTGGGGCTTATATAGGGGAAGGGCTCCAGGAGACCCTGACAGCACCTACTGCTGTAACTGAAGTCTCACGGCCAGTAAGGAGGCATGAGAAGGTGCCAGCACGGGCTTGAGAAGGGTTTTGACATCATCCACCAATATGTCCCTTCTCCCCTTCAACTCTTCTGTGACCCGGCTGAGATTCTGCAGATGCCACCTCACCTGGCTCTAAGAGGATTGGGGCAGGTGGTGAGTTAGATTAGGTCAAGGCCAGGGAGACCTGCTAGGGAGAAACGCAGGGACTGAGAGGGAGGGAGAGAGACTAGGGAAGGAGAGGGAAGGGGAGCATGGGTCTGCACAGGGCAGAGAGAGGTAGGAGATGAGTCAGAGGAGGGAAGAGATATGGGAGGAGGGTGTTGTCTAAATGGCAGAATAATAAGATCACCCGTTTCCTCCGAGCTTCCTGTAAGCTAGGCTCTGTGCTGGGCATGTCAATGACACAGCTCCATGTTGCTCACACCCCACACGTATGGAGAAGGTGTAGTTGATACCCAAAGTCTCATGGACATCCAGCTGTCCACAGGTCCTCCTCCAAACAGTCCAAGAAGCAGATGAGCTTGGTATCACTCGATAGAGTGGAGGAGTTAAGGGCTGTGCTCTTTGGCTGGGTGGCCTGGTACATGCTCAGACTGAATCTTTTTGGTCTTCTCAGAAATGGACTTAAACACCCTGATGTTTGGCGTAACCCCCGTAGGCAAAGGGATTACAGGCTGCCAGCCTCAAAGGACCTTTTGTAAGGATATTAGAGCACATAGGACAGCTGCTGTCACGTGGGAAGTGACACGGGCTGGGGAGACCCTACCTGTTCTGGTTTTGAGGGCAGGAAACTCCCATGCCTCAGTTTCCCCTTTTCTTTGCACCTCACTTTCCCTCTCTCCCTCCCCCTCAGTCTCTCCCTTTTCCCATCGCTCTGCCTCCCTTGGGACAGTCTCAGTGTGGTTTTCTGTGTACATCCCTCTCAGGGTCTCTCTGAGGAGCAGGAGCATTTTTCATTATATCCCGGCAGTCTGTCCCCACCTCCAACCACAGCCTGTCACATGTTTCCCCCAAATCCGCACTAATTCTCCCTATGTTTTGCTGAGGCTGGCCTGACCTAAGAGGATTGAAGCATTTGCTAAATGAGACTGGGACAGGGTCAGAGAACTAGCTGTGGGAAGACACAGGGGCCAGGATGGCCACAAGGTGATGGCAGAAGAAGCAGGAGAGGAGAGGACAGAGGCAAAGGGTGGCATGCTATTGGTGCAAGGATATAGAGACCAAGAACCCAATAGAGACTTTCTGTAGAGCCAGTCATTGTGGCTCACACCCGTAGTCCCAGCAATTTGGGAGGCCAAGGTGGGAGGATCACTTGAACCAGGAATTCAAGACCAGCCTGGGCAACATGGTGAGACCTTGTTTCTGCAAAAAGTAAAAGGAAATTAGCCAGGCATGGTGGTGTGTGCCTGTGGTCCCAGCTACTCAGAAGGCTGAGGTGGGAGGATCAGTTGAGCCTGGGAGGTTGAGGTTGTAGTGAGCTGTGATTGTGTCACTGCACTCTAGCCTGGGCAACAGAGTAAGATACTGTCTCAAAAAAAAAAAAAAAAAAAAAGCCAGGTGTAGTGACTCATACTTGTAATCCCAGCACTTTGGGAGACTGAGGCTAGCGGATCAATGAGGCCAGGAGTTCAAGACCAGCATAGCCAACATGGCTAAACCCTGTCTCTACTAAAAATACAAAAAATTAGCTGGGCATGGTGGTGCACGCCTGTAAACCCAGCTACTCAGGATGCTGAGGCATGAGAATCACTTGAACCTGGGAGGCAGCGGTTGCAGTGAGCTGAGATGATGCCATTGCACTCCAGCCTGGGCAACAGAGTGAAACTGTCTCCAAAAACAAAAAACAAAAAATAAAATACAAAAGAGTTTTTGTAGATACAGACTCATACATTAATGAACCCTTGATTTATGACAAAATACAGAATAAATTGCAAGCTTCTCAATAAATTGACAATTAGAAATCCATGAGAAAAGAAAAATCCTTACCTCACACCATAAATAATCAATTATACATGTATTAAATACCTAAATATGAAAGGTAAAACTATAAAAATTTAGAGAAAAAAATGGAATACCTTCATCATCATGTGATAATGCAAGATTTCTTTTTTTCCTGCTGGTTACCTGATCTTGGGGAAAGGTTTTTTTTTTTTTTTTTTGGAGATGGAGTCTCACTCTGTCACCCAGGCTGGAGTGCAGTGGCACGATCTCGGCTCACCGCAACCTCCGCCTCCTGGGTTCAAGCGATTCTTCTGCCTCAGCCTCCTGAGTAGCTGGGATTACAGGCATGTGCCATCACACCCGGCTAATTTTTGTACTTTTAGTAGAGGTGGGGTTTCACCATGTTGGCCAGGCTGGTCTCAAACTCCTGGCCTCAGGTGATCCACCCTCCTCGGCCTCCCAAAGTGCTGGGATTACAGGCATGAGCCGCTGTGCCCAGCCTGGAGAAAGATATTTTAGACAAGCTATTAAAAAAAAAAAAAGCATTACTCTTAGAAGGCAAAAGTGAGAAAATGTAGCAATTTTCAAAGCAGTAAGCTGGACACCTCAGACTGGTGCCACCTGTGGGCTTTGTCTCCAATTAGTAACAATTAGTAACAGAGGACTTTTAGAAACACCAGCTTTTAGAAGTTTTTCTGTCAATTTGAAAATACACATATATTGAGATATTTTGTAAAAGTCATTTTATTTTATTTGATTATTTTATATTTTTTAGACAAGGTCTCATTCTGTACTCCAGGCTGGAGTACAGTGATACGATCTCAGCTCACTGCACCATCCACCTCCCAGGTTCAAGTGATTCTCCTGCTTTAGCCTCCCAAGTAGCTGGGACTACAGGCACCCACCAGCATGCCCGGCTAATTTTTGTATTTTTTTTTTTTTTTTTTTAGTGAAGATGGGGTTTCACCATGTTGGCCAGGCTGGTCTCAAACTCTTGACTTCAAGTGATCCACCTGTTTTGGCCTCCCAAAGTGTTGGGATTACAGGCATGAGCCACCGTGCCTGGCCCATTTTAATTTTTATTAATAACTTCATTGTGTTTTACAACATTATCAGTCTGCCACTGATGGAAATGAAAAATAAGACAAAACTGGTCCATAACAATAGGTAATTTGAAAAGCAGTGAAATAGACAACATTAAAATCAAGAAATACTAATGAAACAAAATGCAAATAGGAAAGGCGTCTGCAGAACTTTAATTGCCAAGAGAATATAAGAATACATTCAAATAAATGAAGGAAAAGGGGTAAACAAATAGACACATTATGAAGATTTCTAAGGTTCAATTAACATGTGAGAGTTTAACCTCTCAATCATCAGGGAAATGGATATTACAACCACAACAAAACCACAAGTCATTGGATCGACAAACATTAAAAAGTCTCACAACCCTAAGTGTTGGGGAAGATGCTGACCATCAGAAGCACTGGGAAAAGCCCTTTAGAAAACTCTCGAGCAGCATCCACTAATGCCAAATATCCCAGTGAGCAGCGACTCCAATCCCAGCAGAGAAACGCTCAGGCTCAATTCAAATGAGAGGCAGGCACATTCACAGCAGAGCCACCTGTGATGGCTGCACAGTGAAGACAGCAAATGTCCACCTGCAGCAGCGTGGGTAAAGGGTGGTGCATTCACTGCAGAAAGTCACCAGCAGTGTAGATCAGCCACTCCAGGCCCACTGGGATCTGAAGAACTTTGCAGGCACAGGCCCCCTATAAATTCAGAAATGACCTGGGGCCTGAGTGATTTTCATTCACAGAGCCACCCTCCTCTTGGTACTGAGACTCTGAGTGTTTTTTGCCCATAGAGTCATCCCCTTCTTGGTACTGAGAGGTCATGGTGGAGACTGAGGATCCCTCCAAGGGGTCTAGGGGTGGGAGCAGCTCTGTGAAGTGAGGGAATAACTGGGTGTCTGGCAAGAAGTCGGAGGCATCAGGGCTCTGAGGCCATAAGGGGGCTGGGGCTGGGAGTGATCCTGGGCCTGGGATTGGAGCTGGGACTGAGCCTGAGCCTGGGCCTGGGCCCGGGCCTAAAATCGGGGCTAGGCCTGGAAGTGAGCCAGGGCTTCGCATCCGGCCAGGACTTAAGATGGGACCTGGGCCTTGGAGTCTGCCTGGGCCTGGGATCTGGGCTGGGCTGGGAATCGGGCCTATGACTGGGCCTGGGCCTGAGATTGGGCCTGGGATTGGGCCTGGGATCAGGCCTGGGATGGGGCCTGAGATTGGGCCTGGGATCGGGCATGGGTTTGGGCTTGAGATTGGGCCTGGGATCTGGGCTGGGCCTGGGATTGGGCCTGGGATCAGGCCTGGGTTTGGGCCTGAGATTGGGCCTGAGATTGGGCCTGGGATCGGGGCTGGGCCTGAAATTGGGCCTGGGATTGGACCACGGAATGGGCCTGGGGTCTGGACTGGGCCTGAAATTGGGCCTGGGATTGGGGCTGGGATCGGGCTTGGGATCTGACCTGGGCCTGAAATTGGGCCTGGGATCTGAGCTGGGCCTGAAATTGGGCCTGGAATTGGGCCAGGGCGTGGGCCTGGGATCTGGGTTGGGCCTAGGATTGGGTCAGGGAATGGGCCTGGGATCTGGACTGGGCCTGAAATTGGGCCTGGGATTGGGGCTGGGATCGGGCTTGGGATCTGAGCTGGGCCTGAAATTGGGCCTGGGATTGGGCCTGGGATCTGAGCTGGGCCTGAAATTGGGCCTGGAATTGGGCCAGGGAGTGGGCCTGGGATCTGGGTTGGGCCTAGGATTGGGTCAGGGAATGGGCCCGGGACCTGAGCTGGACCTGGGATTGGGGCAGGGATTGGGCCAGGGCCTGGACTCAGGGCAGCTGGGATGCCCTTCTGGGCTCTGCACCCAGGGCCACCCCAGGCCTGGTGGAGGCTGCAGATCGTGGGTTCCGCCGCTGGAAGCATTCCCGAGGGGCCCGGCTGAGGTGCGGAGGCAGAGGCCGCAGGGACTAGGGGCGCAGCGCGGGCTCCTCGGCCTCTCTGCCCAGGGACGCGCTGGGGCTGCTGCTGGAGCCGCCGCTCCCGAGCTAGTTTGGCGCGGCGATTCTTGAACCACACCTGGGGGGCAGAGGGGACAGGGAGAAGGTGTGAAGGAGGGGCTCGCGCGGCCCAGTGAGCCGTTTGGGGTCAGGGCCGGCCTCAAGCCTCTCCCTGTGCTCAACAGCCCCCCAGCCCCCACCCCACCAAAAGAGGGCCCCGGCTCTGAGGCCTGGAGAAGGGAGGGAAGAGGGAGGGAAAAGTAGGGGGAGGAGGGTGGGGTGGGAGGGGAGGAGCGGGGTCTGCCGCCCAGGTGCCCGGGGGGCCAGGGAGGGTTCAAGGGTAGGGACCGCGGGTTCTCACGGGTGCCTGAGGTCCGGGCACCGGGAGACCCCGTGGGGGACAGCCTGGGCCGATCATGTGGGCGAGTTTGGGCTAGCATAGAGTTGGAACAGGACTCAGGATGCAGCCCGGGTCTACACTGGCGGGACCCCTTGCGTGGCAGGGCGGGAGGTGGTCGGGCGGGCCAGGCCCCGGTGAGTGACAGAGGTGGGGAGGCTCCTTGGGGTGACTGGGGCGGGCGGGGTGGGGGTGGGGGTCAGACCTGCAGCTGTTGCTCCCTGAGGCTGAGCATCTCCGCCAGATTCAGTCGCTGGTCGTAGTTCGGGTACTGGTCCTTCTGAAAGTAAAATTCTAGCACTTTCTGCTGGCTTTCAGTGTAGACCGTGCGCTCCTGCCGCTGTCTCCTTGGAGGGTCCAGGGCCAGGGGAGGGCCTGGGGGCGGGAGGGAAACAGGTCACAGAAACCCCCAGGCAGCCCCCAGCCCCCCTAGGGACCCCGTCCCCTGCGCCAGGCCAGGAGCCCAGGCAGTGTGGGCTGGGGCGGCACCGCGGATAGCAGCCTGGTATCCAGACCAGACCTTGCACCTTTCTGGGCCTCAGGGTCCACATCTAGGAAATGGGCGCGATAACAGCTCCTGGGAAGGCAGGCAGCGTAGGCGCCTCACCTCGGAGCAGACGGGGCTGCCTCAGGCCTGCTCAGCCCTCCCCAGCTGCCCCGTCCCCTCCCATCCAAGGGTTATAGGGACCCTGACACTTGCAGGGGAGCCGCCACCTGCCCAGTCCTCTGCTCCACTCAACTGCATGGTTTAATTTCTTTCCTTCTTTCTTTTTCTTGGAGGGGATCTCGCTCTGTCACCCAGGCTGGAGTGCAGTGATGTGATCACGGCTCAAGGCAGCCTCCACTTCCTGGGCTCAAGGAACCCCCCGCCTTAGTCTCCCGAGTAGCTGGGACCACAGGTGTGCACCACCACCCCTGGGTAATTTTTGTATTTTTGCTAAAGACGGGTCTCCACTATGTTGGCTCGGCTGGTTTCAGAGTCCCGGGCTCAAGTGATCCTCCCACCTTGGCTTCCCAAAGAGCTGGGATCACAGGAGTGAGACGCTACCCCCAGCTGCGTGATTTTTCATTTCCCAGACACCACTAAGTTCTCCCCCATCTGCAGGACAGGAAGCCGCCCGCACAGGCCCAGCCCTTCTCTGGCTGCCCAGATTTGCACTCTGCAGCCTCAGCCACAGGATCAGCCCAGACCCCTCACACCTCTGTCCCCGCTCACCTTGGAGATGACCAGGGTCTTGCATCCTGAGTCCTGATCTGTTCCCAAACACAAGTGTGCACTGACAACGGCTTGGCTCTTAAATCACTTCTCTGCTGTGCCCACCCTGGCCCACCCTGCCGGGACCCTCCCTTTCCCACCCTGCCCTGCAGTCCCGCCCCCTGGAGGAGTTGAATGATGGATTAATCCTTCATCACTGATCAGGTACTGCCTGCCGAGCTGTGCTAGGAGCTGGAGAACCTCAGTGGACAACACAGCCTTGGTTTCACCCTCATGGGCCCTAGCCCAGGTGAGGTGGCATTCCATGCGGGTTTGGTTGGGGTAGTCAACATCGTGACCTGTGGTTGGGGTCCCCATCTCAGGAGAGGCACTGCCAGCCAGCCCCCAGGAGTCATCCTTGTTCCTTTCCAGGGCTGGGGCCCCGCGTGACCAATGCTGGTGAGTCTACCCACTCCTCCCGGCTCCTGGGCTGCCTGCCTTGTCCAGCCACCATCCCTCCTTCCTGGATGACCTTGCAACCTCTTCTTTGGTACCTCAAGGCCACTCTGGCCCCTACTATCCATTCCAAAAATTGCTCCCTAGGTGCCTATAGGTGTAAGCAGAGCTTAGTACACATTGGCCCTGCTGATAATGGTTTGGTTTCTGTAGTGGATTTGCCTATGGGGTGAAGTTCTGATAGGCATTCACATAGACCTCTGTTGGTTTCTCCTGGACAGTAAATGACCTCAGTGCTGGTTTATTCCAGTTTATATATGGGGCTCGTGTGCTGGGTTCACATGAGCCCAGCCTCTCCAAGCTGCATAGACCTGTATCAGGAGGGGGCACAGGTCTGATGGACGTGCCCATGGACCGCTGCTGGTCTGCCCTTGTGAGTGAATGAACCTACTGCTGATGATACAGGGGACCCATGACCTTGGTCTACAGAGATCGGATCCCTCAGAGATGCGTCTTCTCTGTCAGACACCTGGCTGTCCTCATTTCCCCATGGCAGGACCCACGTAGGTTCAGGGATTAGAGAGATTGACAAGGCTCATGGTGCGGGGAACTAGAAATGACTCATGCAATCAATTTCAAAATTCAGTAAAACGTAGACATTGTTACCACGGGTCTGGCTCATTGTTTTCACCTGCTACTTAGAGTTCTGTTGTAGAAAGCAGCATCCCCAGCAATGATTCCTCATCGCACACGTTGTCTGGCTTCATCTACAGGACATGCTGGGAACACAGTAGTGACCACAGAGATTTTGCACCATGGCTATTTATTTGGTCAATAAAGACATAAACAGATGAACAAGCTCACTGGTACTATTTTGTGAAAATAGACATTTAAATATAAGCAAGTTCACGGCAGCGTGATTCACTATCGCCCAAAAGGAGAAAATGCTGAAACATCGATCCACTGATGCATGGATAAATAAAATGCTGCATGGCCAGGCGCGGTGGCTCATGCCTGTAATCCCAGCACTTTGGGAGGCTGAGGCAGGCAGATCACCTGAGGTCAGGAGTTTAAGACCAGCCTGGCCAACATGGCGAAACCCTGTCTACTAAAAATACAAAAATTAGCTGGGCGTGGTGGCCAGCACCTGAATTTCAGCTACTTGGGAGGCTGAGGCGGGGGAATTGGTTGAACCCGGGAGGCGGAGGCTACAGGGAGTGGAGATTGTGCCACTGTACTCCAGCCTGGGCAACAGAGTGAGACTCCATCTCAAAATAAATAAAAGTAGCTGGGCACGGTGGCTCACGCCTGTAATCCCAGCACTTTGGGAGGCTGAGGTGGACAAATCACTTGAGGTCAGGAGTTTGAGGCCAGCTTGGTCAACATGGTGAAAACCCGTCTCTACTAAAAATACAAAAAATTAGCCAAGCATGGTGGCAGGAGCCTGTAATCCCAGCTACTTGTTAGGCTGAGGTAGGAGAATCACTTGAACCCGGGAGGCAGAGGTTGCAGGGAGCTGAGATGGTGCCACTGAACTCCAGCCTGGGTGACAGAGGGAGACTCTGCCTCAAAAAACAAAACAACACCCCCCAAAAAAACCCACAAAAAATAGAAACCCAAAATGTCATATATTTACACAATGGGATATTACTCAACCACGAAAAGGAATAAAGCTCTGATACGTGCTACAACATGGATGAACCTCGCCAACATGATGCCAAGTGAAAGACGCCAGACTCAAAAGCACATATACGATTCTATTTATACAAAGTGTCCAGAATAGGCAAATCCGTAGAGACAGAAAGCAGATTAGTGGTTGCTATGGGTTGGGGAGAAGGGGAAATTGGGACCAACTGGGAATAGCTATGGAGATAGCTATTGGGGACGGTGAAAAATGTTCTAAAATTGACTGTAGTGATGGAGGCACAACTCTGCAAAGAGACTAAAGACGATTTAATTTTTTTTTTTGAGATGGTGTCTTGCCCTGTCACCCAGGCTGGAGTGCACTAGTGGTGTGATCTCGGCTAGCTGCAACCTCCACCTCCCGGGTTCAAGTGATACTCCTGCCTCAGTCACCCAAGTAGCTGGGATTACAGGCATGCACCACCACGCCCAGCTAATTTTTTGTATTTTTAGTAGAGAATGGGTTTCACCATGTTGGCCAGGCTGGTCTCGAATGCCTGACCTCAAGTGATCCACCCATCTCGGCCTCCCAAAGTGCTGGGATTACAGGTGTGAAACACCGCGCCCGGCCAAAACCATTTCATTTTGTACTTTATGATTATTCTTTTCTTTTTGTTTTGCCGTGTTGCCCAGTCTCGTCTCGAACTCCTGAGTTTAAACAACCAGCCCACCTTGCCTCCCAAAGTACTGATATTACAGGCATGAACCAGCGTGCCCGGCCTGAATTGTATACTTTATTTAATTAAATTTATTTATGTATTTGTTTTGAGACAGAGTCTCTGTTGCCCAGGCTGCAGTGCAGTGGATTGATCTCGGCTCTGCCTCCTGGGTTCAAGTGATTCTCATGCCTCAGCCTCCTGAGTAGCTGGGATTACAGATGTGTGTTACCACACCCAGTAAAAAATTTTTTCTATTTTTAGTAGAGATGGGGTTTCACCATGTTAGCCAGGCTAGTCTCGAACTCCTGGCCTCAAGTAATTCGCTCGCCTTAGCTTCTCAAAGTGCTGGGATTACAGGCATGAACCACGGCACCCAGCCCTGAATTGTATACTTTAAGTGGGTACTTTTATATTACGTGGATGACATATCAATAAAAAATATAAATTAATGCAATACTCAGCATATTGCCCTGTGGATTGGCCAAGATCAAAGAGATGGATCAAGTGTAGACCCAGAGAATGTGGTTTTCTCTTGCCATTGATGAAGTGTAGGTTGGTAAAAGATTTTTGGAGGTTTTTTTTTTTTTGAAATTGACTCTGTGACATCTATTAAAGGATAAAATGTGTATAGTACCCTTTGACTCAATGATTGATTTTTTTTGAGACAGGGTCTTGCTCTGTTGCCCAGACTGGAGTGCAGTGGAGTCAATCGAAACTCACTGCAACCTTGAACTCTGGGGTTTAAGCAATCCTGCAACCTCAGCCTCCTGAGTAGGTGGGACTACAGGCACGTACCACCATGTCCGGGTAATTTTCTTATTTTATTTTATTTTCTTTATTTGTTTTGAGATGGAATTTCACTCTTGTTGCCCAGGCTGGAGTGCAAGGGCGCGATCTCAGCTCACTGCAACCTCCGCCTCCCAGGTTCAAGCAATTCTCCTGCCTCAGCCTCCTGAGTAGCTGGGATTACAGGCACCCACCATCATGTCTGGCTAATTGTTGTATTTTTAGTAGAGACGGGGTTTCACTGTGTTGTCCAGGCTGGTCTTGAACTCCTGACCTCAGGTGATCCACCCGCCTCGGCCTCCCAAAGTTCTGGGATTACAAGTGTGAGCCACCACGCCTGGCCAATTTTCTTATTTTATTTATTTATTTATTGAGACCGAGTCTCGATCTGTCACCCAGACTAAAGTGCAGTGGCTCTGCACTTTAATGCAGATATCGGCTCACTGCAACCTCTGCCTCCTGGGTTCAAGTGATTCTCCTGCCTTCCGAGTAGCTGGGACTACAGGCGCCTGCCACCACACCTGGCTAATTTTTTAATTTTTATTTAATTTTTATTTTATTTTTAGTAGAGATGGGGTTTCACCCCATTGGCCAGGCTGGTCTTGAACTCCCGACCTCAAGTGATCCTCGCACCTTGGCCTCCCAAAATGCTGGGATTACAGGTGTGAGCCACCATGCCTGGCCTCAATGTTTTATTGTAAGAGACTTATCCTGGGAAAATACTTGCTCCGCTGTGAATAAGCGCAGATATCAGTGTTCAGTGTAACATTTCTTTGAAATATCAACTGAGTTAATTGGATTAATTCACGCCCACCAATTAGAAGATGATTAATTTGTGGCAGCCTCAGACTATGGAATGCTAATGAAAGTTTAAAAAAAGGATGAAGTGGTAACCAATTAGTAAGAAATGATGATTTTTAATGTATTTGTTGTTTTGTTTGCCTGGTGGATGTCTGCTTGCTGTTTGCTGAAATAAATGTGTCTTGAACACAGAGACTTTGTTGGGCTTTTTTTTCCCCTCCCAAATCCCCATGTCTGTAATAGGAAAAGCTCAAAGTTGCTGAGTAATAATGTACTGAATGATTGAGTTTGTGTTTTCCATTTCAAATGCTGTCTCAGGCACATTGTTTATTTTGAAGAATGTACACATTTAATAAGCACGTACAAAAAAATATATATTATACTTATACATATTCTTTTTTCTTTTCTTTTTCTTTTCTTTTTTTTGGAGACAGGGTCTCTCTCTATCACCCAGGCTGCGTTGCACTGTCATGATCTCGGCTCACTGCAACCTCTCCCTCCTTGGCTCAAGCCATTCTCCCACCTCAGCCTCCCAAATAGCTGAGAGGACAGGCGCATGTGCCACCACATCTGGCTAATTTTTGTATTTTTTGTAGAGACGGGGTTTTGCCATGTTGCCCAGGCTGATCTCTAACTCCTGACCTCAAGTGATCCATCCATGTTGGCCTCCCAAAGTGCTGAGATTACAGGTGTGAGCACAATATATTTGAATGAACAATAAATAACAACAAAGATAAAAACTCCTGCAAAAGTAATTACCCAGAGATGACACGGAATGTCTATTTTCTCTATTTCCTGCTGTTAAGAATAATTATTTTTTAATGGACAACCTGGAAAACAAGAAGCATTTCTGGCCTTGAATGCCACCCTAGGACTCGTCAACACCCTGCCCACAGAAGTCCCCATGCCTTTTCTCGTCCTGATGTGTCTTCAGGGTTGGATGGAATTTCTGGAGATTCCTCCTGGGGCTCCCCAGGCAATGGCCAAATTCCTAGAGTCAGGTGGATGGAGGGAGGTCTTCTGAAGCCTGGGGCAAAAGTGACGTAAGTGGGAATGAAGTCGGTGGAAAAGTGTGAAGAAGGGATTATGAAATCCATTCTTGGCCAGGCGCAATGACTCACACCTGTAATCCCAGCACTTTGGGAGGCCGAGGTGGGCGGATCACCTGAGGTCAGGAGTTCAAGATCAGCCTGACCAACATGGCGAAACCCTGTCTCTATTAGAAATACAAAAATGAGCTGGGTGTGGTGGAGGGCACCTGTAATCCCAGCTACTTGGGAGGCTGAGTTAGGAGAATCACTTGAACCCTGGAGGCAGAGGTTGCAGTGAGCTGAGATTGTGCCACTGCACTCCAGCCCCGGCGACAGAGTGAGACTCCATCTCAAAAAAAAAAAAAAAAAAAAAAAAAAAATCCATTCTTATTTGATTCCTTCAGAACAGAAACAGAAACAATGGCTCTCTCCTTATCCATCAATTTTTTTTTTTTTTTTTTTTGAGACGGAGTCTCGCTCTGTCGCCCAGGCTGGAGTGCAGTGGCCAGATCTTGGCTCACTGCAACCTCTGCCTCTCAGGTTCAAACCCTTCTCCTGCCTCAGCCTCCTGAGTAGCTGGGATTACAGGCGCCCACCACCACGCCCGGCTAATTTTTGTATTTTCAGTAGAGACAGCATTTCACCATATTGGCCAGACTGGTCTTGAACTCCTGACCCTGTGGTCTGCCCGCCTCAGCCTCCCAAAGTGCTGGGATTACAGGCGCGTCCAGCCTTCCATCAATTCTTCAATCTCCTCTTTTACCCTATGCCTGTGGGCTCTGATGGGGTTGACCTCTTGGTGGGGTTGACTCATCTTTGCTCCTGCCCCCAAGAGGCCCACAGACACCTCCCCATCCTCTGCATTGTGAGGGTATCTCTTGGTGCAGGGGGAGGGGGTTCAGGAGGGGCACACGGGCAACAAGGAGTTGTTTGGGCTTTGAAGACAATATTGGGGCAGATCAGAGTGGGGGTGACGAAGGCATGAGGTTGGCCTTTGCTTTCTAGAATCTTGTTGTTCAATGTCTTTCTGACATTGGGGTTCCTCTCGGTGTCTGGACATTCATTCTTGAAACACTGTCCTTGCTCTCTGTTTTTTTTTTTTTATTTTATATTTTGAGACAGGATCTCTCTCTGTCACCCAGGCTGGACCGCAGTGGAGTGATCTCGGGTCACTGCAACTTCTGCCTCCCGGGTTCAAGGGATTCTCCTTCCTCAGCCTCCAGAGTAGCTGGGATTACAGGCGCCCGCCACCATGCTTGGCTAATTTTTGTGTTTTTAGTAGACAGGGCTTCACCATGTTGGCCAGGATGGTCTCAAACTCCTGAGCTCAGGTGGTCAGCCCTCCTCAGCCTCCCACAGTGCTAAAATTACAGGTGTGAGCCACCGCACCTGGCCGGCCCTGAGTTTAATTTGAATGAATCAACAACATATATTCAATAAGGTGTCTTTAAACCGAAACACGCATGAACCAGGGTGAGGTATTGATCGACTGATGACAATAGTGTGAGCAGAGCCTTGTGGGACCCCAAATCTGTATTTCCCCTGGGAGCAGTGGTTCCTTATTGGCTGAGACCATGTTCATGGCAACTTTTTTTTGTTTTTTTTGAGACAGCATCTCACTCTGTTGCCCCAGCTAGAGTACAGTGGCGCGATCTCGGCTCACTGCAACCTCCGCCTCCCGGGTTCAAGCGATTCTCCTGCCTCAGCCTCCTGAGTAGCTGGGACTACAGGCACGCGCCACCACGCCCAGCTAATTTTTGTATTTATAGTAGAGATGGGGTTTCACCATATTGGCCAGGCTGGTCTCGAACTCCTGACCTCGTGATCCGCCCACCTCAGCTTCCCAAAGTGCTGGGATTACAGGCGTGAGCCACGGCGCCCGGCTAATGGCAACTTCACAGAACATAACAAGTAAGAATGAGGAGAACTGCCTGTATTTTAATTTATTTTATATATATTTTTTGAGACGGAGTTTCGCTCTTGTTGCCCAGGCTGGAGTGCAATGGTGCAATCTCAGCTCCCTGCAACCTCTGCCTCCCGGGCTCAAGCAATTCTCCTGCCTCAGTCTCCCAAGTAGCTGGGATTACAGGCACCTGCCACCACGCCCGGCTAATTTTGTATTTTTAGTAGAGATGGAGTTTCTCCATGTTGGTCGGGCTGGTCTTGAACTCCTGACCTCAGGTGATCCGCCCACCTCAGCCTCCCAATGTGCTGGGATTACAGGAGTGAGCCACCCACGCCCGGCCTGAGAACTGTCTGTATTTATTAAGTGCTCAGTACATTCAAGGGACTGATCTAGGCACCTCTAGAGAGTTAACGGGTGCAGTCCTTGTTCTCAGGGAACTCGTTGTCCAAGTGGGGGAAGGCAGGCATTACTCAAAGAATCACAGAATAGGCTGGGCGCTATGGCTCATGCCTGTAATCCCAGCACCTTGGGAGGCTGAGGTGGGTGGATTGCTTGAGGCCAGGAGTTCGAGATCAGCCTGGGCAACATAGCGAGACCTTGTATCTCTTAAAAAATATAAAAAAATGGCCAGCCATGGTGGCTCATGCCTGTAATCCCAGCACTTCGGGAGGCTGAGTCAGGAGGATCAATTGAGGTGAGGGGTTCGAGACCGGCCTGGCCAATATGGTGAAACTCTGTCTCTACTAAAAGTACAAAAAATTGGGCATGGTGGTGTGTGCCTGTAGTCCCAGCTACTTGGGAGGCTGAGGCAGGAGAATCGCTTGAACCCAGGAGGGGAGGTTGCAGTGAGCCAAGATCACACTGAGACAGAAATTAAAAGAGAGAAACAGAATAAAGCAAAGGTTAAGTGAGAAACACTGCACTTCATCCTGGGCCACAGAGTGAGACTCCGTCTCAAAAAAACCCCCCAAAACCAAAAACTAAACAAAAAAAGCCTGGGCCTGGTGGCTCACGCCTGTAATCCTAGCACTTTGGGAGGCTGAGGCGGGTGGATCACTTGAGGTCAGGAGTTCAAGACCAGTCTGGCCAACATGGTGAAACCCCGTCTGTACTAAAAATACAAAAAATTAGCCCGGTATGGTGGCACGTGCCTGTAATCCTAGCTACTCAGGAGGTTGAAGCAGGAGAATCGCTTGAACCCAGGAGGTGGAGGTTACAGTGAGATGAGCTCACACCACTGCACTCCAGCCTGGGCGACAGAGTGAGACTGTGTCTCAAAAATAAATAAATAAATAAATAAATAATAAATAAAACAACCCCCCCGCCCCGCCAAAATTAGCCAGGCGGAGTGGCGTGCTCCTGTAGTCCCAGCTACTTGGGAGGCTGAGGTGGGAGGATCGCTGGAGTCTGGGAGGTTGAGGCTGCAATGAGCAGTGATTCCCCGACCTGCACTCCAGCCTGGGCAACAGGGTGAGACCCTGTCTCAACAAACAAACAAACAAACAACAAACAAAACTCCCCAAAAGCCCACGACCCCCTCAAAACACACAAAAAACAAAAAGCCACATGCCAAGAATTAATAAGTAACTCTGGATGAGGGAATCGGGTCCTTGTAGAGAGGGGAGTTGTTCCAGAATTGCAGGTGGAGGCACTAGGCACTCCGGTGACCGTGGCGGCGAGAGCCAAGCTGGGAAGACACTTTCCAGGCGCGGGGAGCAAGATCTCTTAGCCTCCAGGTGCCCTCTCTGCCCCTTGGCGTCCCCCCACCCTGCCTCTCTGTCTCCCCCTTTCTCTGTTCCTCAGTTTCCCCTCCTCGTTGTCCCTTGTGGGGTCCCAGTGTGTGAGTTGCTTTGTGTCTACCCCCTTCCAGGGTCTGACAAGCAGAAGGAGTTTTCATTATATCCTGGAAGTCTGTCCCCCAACCTCCAAATCGGATCTAATTCTGCTCTGCTGAGGCTGGCCTGGCCTGGCCTAAGAGGATTGGAACATTTGCTAAATGGGACTAGGACAGGGTCAGAGAGGCGTCGCTGGGGAGACCCAGGGGCCAGGACGGCCACCAGGGGGCGGCAGAGGACGAGGGAGACCAGAAGACAGAGGGGACAGAGAAGGGCGGGGTGGGGGTGGGGGTGGGGTGGGGAGAGGCAGGGAGTGGACACAGGCATATTCCCTGGCTGTTTAGGGAACCACATTTAAGGGGTTAGAAGGGTGCCAACATTGCTGATTTTTTTTTTTTTTGAGACAGAGTCCTGCTCTGTCAGCCAGGCTGGAGTGCAGTGGTGTGATCTCGGCTGACTGAAACCTCTGCCTCCTGGGTTCAAAGGATTCTCCTGTCTCAGCCTCCCAATAGCTGGGAATACAGGCACCCACCACCACGCAGAGCAAATTTTCGTATTTCAGTAGAGGCGGGGTTTCACCGTGTTGGCCAGGCTGGTCTCGAACTCCTGAACTTAAGTGATCTGTTCACCTCGGCCTCCCAAAGTGCTGGGATTACAGGTGTGAGCCAGAGTGCCCAGTCAACATTGTTGATTTTTAAGGTTTATTATGCGCTGTGGCTCACGCCTGTAATCCCAGCACTTTGGGAAGCTAAGGCAGGAGGATCGTTTGAGCCCAGGAGCTTGAGACCAGCCTAGGCAACATAGTGAGACCCTGTCTTAAAAAATAAGAATAAAGTTTATCATTAACCTCTACCCTGACTTTCTTTTCATTTTTCTTTTTTTTTTTTTTTGAGACGGAGTCTCGCTCTGTCGCCCAGGCTGGAGTGCAGTGGCGCGATCTCGGCTCACTGCAAGCTCCGCCTCCCGGGTTCACGCCATTCTCCTGCCTCAGCCTCCCGCGTAGCTGGGACTACAGGCGCCCGCCACCACGCCCGGCTAATTTTTTGTATTTTTTAGTAGAGACGGGGTTTCACTGTGTTAGCCAGGATGGTCTCGATCTCCTGACCTCGTGATCCGCCCGCCTCGGCCTCCCAAAGTGCTGGGATTACAGGCGTGAGCCACCGCGCCCGGCCACTACCCTGACTTTCTAATCACTCTCCCCTCTCTGTTCCTTTAGGGATAATGGGGGCCTGGAGAGTGGGAAGGGGAGTGCAAGCATGGGGGTCTGGAGGTGTCTGATCAACGCCCTCAGAGATGACCTGAGGTTTCCTGAGCTGGGAATCTTTTGGAAGGGTCTGAACTGCAAGGAATCTTTGCAGAGTCCTGGGGTCTACCTCTGATGTGAAGCATCTTGCATTTTGGAGCTGTCCAAGTAAAACATGAAAAAGAATTTGATACAGAATTAAAAATACATTTTTGTTTTTTCTGAGACTGAGTTTCGCTCTTGTCGCCCAGGCTGGAGTGCAATGGTGTGATCTTGGCTCACTGCAACCTCTGCCTCCTGGATTCAAGCAATTCTCCTGCCTCAGCCTCCCAAGTAGCTGGGATTACAGGCATGTGCCACCATGCCTGGCTAATTTTGTATTTTTAGCAGAGAGGGAGTTTCACTATGTTGGCCAGGCTGGTCTGGAACTCCTGACCACAAGTGATCTGCCCATCTTGGCCTCCCAAAGTGCTGGGATTACAGGCATGAGTCATTGTGCCTAGCTCAATAAATAGATAAATTATATATATATATACACAAATATATATATATATATACAAATATATATATACATATATATACAAACATATATATACAAATATATATACACAAATATATATATACATATATATATACACAAATATATATATACATATATATACATATATATATATATATATTTTTTTTTTTTTTTGAGAGAGAGTCTTGCTATGTTGCCTAGGCTGGAGTGCAGTGGTGTGAGTTCGGCTCACTGCAACCTCTGCCTCCCGGGTTCAAGCGATTGTCCTGCCTCAGCCTCCTGAGTAGTTGGGATTACAGGCGTGCAACACCATGCCCGGCTGAGTTTTGTAGTTTTAGTAGAGATGGGTTTTTACCATGTTGGTCAGGCTAGTCTCGAACTCCTGACCTTGTGATCCACCCACCTTGGCCTCCCAAAGTGCTGGGATTACAGGCATGAACCACCGCACCTGGCTCAAAATATACTTTAAGTAAAATTCAAAATCTTCAAAAGTGTTTTTAAAATTCCACACTTTTAATTTCTACCTCATGCCAGGCCCAGTGGCTCATGCCTGTAATCCCAGCACTTTGGGAGGCCCAGGCAGGAGGATCACTTGAGATCAGGAGGTTGAGTCCAGCCTGGGCCAGATAGTGAGACCCCTGTCTCTACAAAAAAAAAAAAAAAAAAAGGCAGGTGTGGTGGTGTGCACCTGTAGTTCCAGCTACTCAGGAGGCCGAGACGAGAGGATCATTTGAGCCCAGGAGGTTGAGACTTCAGTGAGCCGAGATCACGTCACTGCACTTCAGCCTGGGCAACAGAGCAAGACCCTGTCTCAAAAAAAAATGTAAAAAGAAATAATTTCCAATACAGTAAGTAGCAATAGATATATAGTCAATATCAACAAAAGCTCTTTGAGCCTTCGGTTACTTTAAATTTCAAGAGCTGGAGAGGACCCTGGAGTGTTTCTTTGGGACTTGGGACAAGTCTTATTTAGACTCTGGGTCATGTGTAGCGGGGTAGTTGAGGGCACGGTTTTGAGAGGCAAACACGGCTGACCCAAATATTGTTTTTCTGTTTATTTATTTATATTTGTATATATATTTTTGAGACAGGATCTTGCTCTGTTGCCCAGGCTGGCATGCAGTGGTGTGATGAGTCTCGGCTCACTGCATCCTCCGCCTCCCGTCTTCAAGCGATTCTCATGCCTCAGCCTCCTGAGTAGCTGGGATTATAGGCGTGCACCACCATACGGCTAATTTTTTGTATTTTTAGTACAGACGGGGTTTTGCCATGTGGGCCAGGCTGGTCTCGAACTCCTGAGCTCAAGCGATCCTCCCACCTTGGCTTCCCAAAGTGCTGGGATTACAGGTGTGAACCATTGTGCCTGGCCTTCTTTTTAATTTTTTAAAATTATATTTTTTTGGCCTCCTTCCCCTCCTAATATATTTTATTTTGTAGAGATAGGGTCTCACTATGTTGCCCAGGCCGGCCTCAGTCTCTAATCCATAGCCTCAAATGATCCTCCTGCCTTGGCCTCCCAAACCCCTGGGATTTTTTTTTTTTTTTTTTTTTTGAGATGGAGTCTCGCGCCGTCCCCCAGGCTGGAGTGTAGTGGCGCTATCTCGGCTCACTGCAAGCTCTGCCTCCCAGGTTCATGCCATTCTCCTGCCTCAGCCTCCCGAGTAGCTGGGACTACAGGCGCCCACCACCATCCCCGGCTATTTTTTTGTATTTTTTAGTAGAGATGGGGTTTCACCGTGTTAGCCAAGATGGTCTTGATCTGCTGACCTCGTGATCCGCTGCCTTGGCCTCCCAAAGTGCTGGGATTACAGGCGTGAGCCACCGCGCCCAGCCCACTGTGAGCTTTTCTTTTGCATTTCCCTGATGATCAATGAATGTGAGCCCAGTTTTATACACTGGTGGATTATTTGCTATTCTCACTTTTGAAATGCCTGTAAAAGTCTTCTGCAACCTGGTTGAATATCAGGCACTGATGTTTTATGATCTCAAATGGTGGAACAAGGGAGATCAGTGTCCTTGCCCTGGGGATCAGCCTGGGAGGCCCAAGGCTGGTTCTCAGAGCTGTGGAGTTCGGCACCCACTGGGTCCCAGGTTCCCACCTGAGCAGTTGTTCTCACAGGTAAGGCCTGAATGCTCACAGCCACCTTGTGGTGCAGACACACAGATAACTCCATTCTACAGGCAGGGAGACTGAGCCTGGGAAGGAGGGAGGTGCCCACAGGTCCCAGCTTCTCACACACTGCATGAACCACAGACCTTGGGAACAAGATCTCAGGCAACAATAACTCCATGGAAACTTCCTCCCAGGCGGCTTCTGGTATCATCCCCACTTTACAGAGGAGGAAACTGAGGCTGAGAGAAGTGTAGTCTCCAGTTCTGTCTCGCACGTCAGCGGCAGAGCCAGAGCTGGGCCAGCACCTGCCCCGGAGCCTGTGCCCTCCTGATCACCAGGTGATATGGCCTCTTAGGATGCTCCCCACAGCCCCACGGAGCTCAGAGGTCCCTTTCTCAGAGGAGGAAACTGAGGCTGAGAGAGGTTTCGTCAATTCCCGAGGTCACACAGGTGATGAGTGGAAGAACCAGGGGTAGAATTTAAATCTCTTTGGTCCCCTAGCCCCACTCTTCACCTTCAAGTCTGCCTGGGGTTCCTAGAAGATGGATGAGGTCAGCTTTCTCCCCTGCTCCCATGGGATTCCCAGGTCTCATTGTGACAGCTTGTCACCGTATCCACTTTGCAGAGGAGGAAACTGAGGCCCAGGAGCCCACATGAAGGACCCAAGGCCATGCAGTGAGAAAACAACAGGATTTAAACCCAAGCTCATGTGGCTCCATGCCAGCTCTTGGCAAGACCCTCCCGACTCAGCCATGTTCAGGGCCCTCCCTTGTTGGCCCTGCCAGACTCTCTCTGCCGCATCCGTAGGCTCCTCTGTCCAGTGAGGACAAGGAGCTGAGTGGATGCACCCACTACCAGGCATGGGACTTGGTAGAAGCAGGGATTCATGGCACAGTTAGAGCCTGAATGAATTAACTCAGGAACAATATGATCCCTGAAGTATCCAGAGATTCAAACACTAGTGGGCAACCCCACAGTCTGACCTCACAGTGCTGCAATCACAGACCCTTGGTTCTTTTGGGAAAACATCACACCACTTCTCTGTGCCAGTGTCTCTACCTGGTTCTGCCCCACCATCCATCCATCCATCCATCCATCCATCCATCCATCCATCACCCATCCATCCATCCATCCACCCATCCATCATCCATCCATCCATCCATCCATCCATCCATCCATCCATCCATCCATCACCCATCATCCATCCATCCACCCATCACCCATCCATCCATCCATCCATCCATCCATCCATCCATCCATCCATCATCCATCCATCCATCCATCACCCATCATCCATCCATCCATCCATCCATCCATCACCCATCCATCCATCCATCCATCCATCCATCCATCCATCCATCATCCATCCATCCATCCATCCCTCCATCCGTCCATCCATTTCTTTCACATTTATTGAACACACACTTACTGCTGTGTGTCTGGGACAGTCCTAGGTACTGGGAATACAGCTGAGAACAAGACAGACAGGAGCCCATCCTCCTGACAAGGGCAGACAAGAAACAAGATGTCAGTAAGAGTTTTGCAAAAGATTAAATAGGATGAATGTGTTAGGGAGCTAAGGGGGTGCAGGTATGAGGAGCACCCCCATCCTGCAGTAGAGCCTGGAGTGAAACTCATCAACAACCTGATCCAAGGATCCTCCAGTATTCCATACATCTTCAGACTGTCCCCAGAATTTAACCCCACTTTTTTTTGTTTATTATACTTTAAGTTCTAGGGTACATGTACACAACTTGCAGGTTTGTTACATATGGATACATGTGCCATGTTGGTTTGCTGCACCCATTAACTCATCATTTACATTCGGTATTTCTCCTAATGCTATTCCTCCCCCTGCCCCCCACCCCACAACAGGCCCCTGTGTGTGACGTTCCCCACCCTGTGTCCAAGTGTTCTCATTGTTCAATTCTCACCTATGAGCGAGAGCATGCGGTGTTTGGTTTTCTGTCCTTGTGATAGTTTGCTCAGAATGATGGTTTCCAGCTTCATCCATGTCCCTGCAAAGGACATGAACTCATCCTTTTTTATGGCTGCATAGTACTCCATGGTGTATATGTGCCACATTTTCTTAATCCTTAACCCCACTTTTTCCAGCTGCAATCATGTGCATTACAATAAGTCTCAGAGTCAGGTAGCGTAAGTTCTCCAACTCGTTTTATTTTTCCAAGACTGCTTTGATTATTCCAGATCATTTATATTTCCATAGCAACTTCAGAATCAGTTTGACAATCAATTTCTACAGAAAAATCCTGACGAGATTCTGATTGGGATTGCAGTAAATCTAAGGATTAGTTTGAGAAGAATTGACCTCTTAATAACATTGAGTCTTCTAAACCATGAACATGGTATAGTTCACTATTGACTTGAGTCTCCTTTAATTTCTTCCAGCAGTGCTTTATATTGTTTCAGTAGGATAATGATCTGAAAGAAGAGATGACAGGACTTATGGATGGATTGGATGTGAGTGGTGAGGAGAAAGGGGTTAGGGGCCAGGCTGAGTGCCCAGATTTCTGCCTGAGCCACTGGGTGGAGATGAGAAAGAAAGCAAGTTGCCTCAGAAGACCTAGCTCAGAGAAGAAGTGCTTGGATTTGATTTCAGCTTAATTGATCCCAGGGCCATGTGCAGGACCAGCTGAAACCCACCTCTCTGTACCCCCACCCCTGGAAGGACTCTGGATCAAGGAGCCAACCAGTACCCAGATTCCCCAGGGCAGGTGATTTAAGAGTTGCTGACACCTTCTCTGTCCAGCTGGAAGTTATTTTCTCCTCCCTCTCCCTGTACAGCTGACCTTCCTTCCCTGCTGCAGGGCCAGGGGGTCTGTTCCAGGACTGGATTCTCCCATCAGGAGCCTCTGGACTGGTCGCCGAGGGTCAGACGGCCCCTCCCTCTCTTGCTGTCACCCCTGGCTCTTCAAGCTAATGAGACCTGTCCTGATTCCTCAGCCAGGCCTGTAGCCTTAATCTCTCCTAGCAGGGGGTTTGGGGGAGGGAGGAGGAGAAAGAAAGGGCCCCTTATGGCTGAGACACAATGACCCAGCCACAAGGAGGGATTACCGGGCGTGTGTGTGTGTGTGTGTGTGTGTGTGTGTGTGTGTGTGTGTGTGTTTGTGTGTGCATGCGCGCGCGTGTGCGTGTGTGCTTGCGTGCGTGTTTGGGTGCACGGGGAAGTGAAACAGACCCGTGTGGGACCCAGGAGCTCAGGGACATATTAATATCTAGAGAGACAGACGAGAGGAGAGAGACACAAAGAGGGCCAGAGACCAGGAAAATCAGAAATACAGAGCAACAGAGGTACCAAGATAGGGAGAAGGACAGAAATGAAAGGAAATCCTCCCAGCTACTCGGGAGGCTGAGGCAGGAGAATTGCTTGAACCGGGGAGGTGGAGGTTGCAGGGAGCCGAGATGGTGCTAGTGCACTCCAGCCTGGGTGACAGAACAAGACTGTCTCAAAACGAAAACAAAACAAAACAAAAATGAAGGGCAATCCAGGGAGAGGGGAAGCAAGAATCAGAGAGAGAGAGAGAGACAGGGAAAAAGAGAAGGAGGAACAGAGATTGGAGCTGCAGAGGATAAGCGAGGACAGAGGGACAGAGATGAGGCTGGAGTTACAGGGACAGGTGGACAGGCAGAAAGACAGCAAAGAGAGGGACAGACAGACAGGAACAGAAGGACACGGAGGCTGAGGGAGAGGGGAGAGAGAGCAAGATAGACAGGGAGAGACAGAGAAACAGAATAAGAGAGACCAAGGGGATAATGCAGGTTTATCAACAGAGACAGGGACAGAGAGGAGCAGATGGAGAATGAAAGAGTGGTATTCAGGCAAGTAGGCAGAAATGCTACAGCCCAAGGCCCACAGGAAAAGAAACTGAGGTACAGAGAAGCCAGACAAAGACCAATGGTGTGTAGAGAGATGGTGAGTGCTGCGTTTGTTGGCTCACGCCTGCAATCCCAGCACTTTGGGAGGCCGAGGTGGGAGGATTGCTTGAGGCCAGGAGTTTGAGGCCAGCCTGGGCAACATAGAGCGACTCCATCTCTATGAAAATAAAAAAATTAGCTGGGCATCGTGGTATGTGCCTGTAAAGTCTCAGCTACTGGGGAGGCTGAGGAGGGAGGATCCCTTGAGCACAGGAGGTCAAGGCTGCAGTGAGCCGTGATCATGCCACTGCACTCCAGCCTGGGCGACAGAGTGAGACCCTGTCTCAACCAAAAAAAAAAAAGAAAAAAATCCCAAACCCCCAAACTCCACCAAAAACAGAAAAACAAAACACCCTTTCTAATAAGTCTGCCTATTTTCAGTGCTGGAAGCAGCCCCTGCCACCTCCGCCCCCAAAAAGAGGAGAATATCATGTCTGACAACACAGAGACAGAGAGGCCACAGACAAGACTTGACCAAGTCAAAGAGAGAGAAACAGGGGAAACTGAGGCAGAAACCGAGAACAATGAGGCACTACAGAGATAAACTAGCTGTCGGACAGACTGTTGTGGAGAGAAAGGGGGACCCAGGAGAGGGATCCCGAAAGCTCCGTGCCTCTCTTTTTTCAGACGATCTCTCAGGACCCTCTGACAGTGCTCTCCTTCCTCTTTGATGCCTCTCTCTTGGGATACTAGCTGAAGCTGGAGAGACACCAGTTAGACCTAAGGAAGGACTTCCCTGAGGAGTAGGGGCTTATGGTCACCGGCAGGAGCTGGGGCCTCTCTTCCCCATCAGCCCTAATTGCCAAGATGTCATGGGGGGAAGAGGAGGGGATTAAGCAGACGGGTGCCCCTCCCCCTCCCAGCCAATGTCACCTCCTGGTGCCCAGTCGAGTCCCCCACCTTGGCGGGGATTACCCTCCGAGATCCAGGCCATGACAAATGACATCACTCCCAGCCCAGGCTTAAAATCTCCCCATGTGAGGGGATGTGTTTCCTTCAGCCTCTGCTGTCTGGCCGCTCTGTCTAGGTCCTGGGCCACCGGAGAGCCCCGTCCCTCCTTTCTGAAGGTGAGCGTCTGCAGGAGAGGTGGAGGGGACCGAGGAGGGGAGAGGGAAAGGGGGAGAAGAAAGAGAGGGGAGAAGTTGGGTTTATCTTATTCGTGGCTGTGTTTGCCGTGCTCTGCAGGTGATGTTTGCTAAATAGTCACACACAAAACAGAGGTGCCGTCCTGGCATTTGTGGAAACGGGGCTAGGCTGTGATTGCAGCAGGAGGGAGTAAGGTTAGACAGCAGGGACTGGCTGACGGCACTCGGGGCATTGGGAGGATTCAGGGTGGCTTGTGGGCAAGGGGGTCCCCTCAAGCCCTGACGGCATCCGGGGTTGGGGGCTTCTCACCATGGTTCTAAGGCAACTCCTCAGCACACCGTTCTGTTGGATGTTCTTTAAAACTCTTAGCACTGCCTGAAATTTTCATTTGCGCGATGATCCAGAAATGGCCTGTCTCCCTCCCTTGTTGAGCACTGATTTTTCCCCAGTGCCCAGCGTGTGGTTGGGATTTGCCTAAATATGTGTTGCATAGACGGATGGATGAATGACAGACAAGGGACGGAACAGACATATACGCAGAGAGCCCAGGTCTGTGGCTGCAACAGGAAGAACTCCGGGTGGACTTGGGCCTGCCCGAGAGAGCCAGGAATGTGATGACTGGGGATCACTGTGCTGGTGAATTGATCACTTAGGGCCTCAATGCACCCAGAGGCTCTGGCTTTCAGCCCAGGCTCTACTTCGGGACTGGGGAATCCTCACGCCCCCACCCTCTTAGCTTCCAGCACAGTCACTCTCTCTGATCTTCTGCAAAGTTTTTTTTTGTTTGTTTTTGAGATGGAGTCTTGCTCTGTTGCCCAAGCTGGAGGGCAGTGCCACGATCTCCACTCACTGCAACCTCTACCTCCTAGGTCCAAGCAGTCCATCCACCTCAGCCTCTTGAGTAGCTGGAATTACAGGCACGTGCCCCCATGCCCAGCTATTTTTTGTATTTTTAGTAGAGGTGGGGGTCTCTCCATGTCGTCCAGGCTGGTCTCGAACTCCTGACCTCAAGTGATCAGCCCGCCTGAGCCTCCCAAAGTGCTGGGATTATGGGTATGAGCCTCTGTGCCCAGCCGGTCTCCTGCAAAACTCTTGATTGACACCTTGTTTCCCGTCTGCCCCTGTCAGGAGGGCTGAGGCCTTGTCTGTCTTGCTCTCGGCTGTATTCCCAGTGCCTGGGTCAGTCCTAGACACACAGTGAGTGCTCAGTGAATATGCAGGGAATGAATGAATGAATGAAGGGCAGAAGGGTAGAAGCAGGTAGACAGACTGCCACAGAGAGGAGGTGTGATGTGGTTTTCCCAAAAGGAACGAGCGAGGGCTGTGATTGCCACAGAGTGAGGTCCGACTTCAGGGCTGCCCACTGTGTGTGAATTTCTGGATGCTTCAGGGATCACATTGTTGATCACTGAGTTGATTTGCTCAGGCTCTAACTGTGCCGTGGATCCCAGCTTCCCCCAGGTCTCATGGCCGGCAGTGGGTGCATCCACCCAGCTCCTTGTCCCCGCTGGACAGAGGAGCCAACAGAGGCTGCAGAGAGAGGCTGGAGTGGCTGACAAGGGAGGGCCCTGAATGTGGCTGAGCTGGGAGGGTCTTGCCAAGGGCTGGCATGAAGCCACATGAGTCTGGCTTTTTTTTTTTTTTTGAGACGGAGTCTCACTCTGTGGCCCAGGCTGGAGTGCAGTGGCATGACCTCAGCTCAGTGCAACCTCCACCTCCCAGGTTCAAGCGATTCTCCTGCCTCAGCCTCTCAAGTATCTGGGATTACAGGCGTGCACCACCATGCCTGGCTTATTTTTGTATTTTTAGTAGAGATGGGGTTTCACCTTGTTAGCCAGGCTGGTCTCAAACTCCTGACCTCAGGTGATCCACCTGCCTTGGCCTCCCAAAGTGTTGGGATTACAGGCGTGAGCCACCACACCCGGCCGAGTCTGCGTTTAAATCCTGTTCTTTTCTCACTGTGTGGCCTTGGACCCCTCATGTGGGCTCTCTGGGCCTTGGTTGCCTCCTCTGCAAAGTGGGGACAATGATAAGCTTCACCATGATCCAGCCAGATGAGCCATATTGCAGGCCTGGCCTGCAGTGGGAGCAGGGCAGGAGACCAGCCTCATTCTGTTTCTAGGGTCCCTAGGTAGACTTGGGGGTGAAGAGCGGGGCTCGGGGCCAAAGAGATTTAAATTCTACCCCTGGTTCTTCCACTTATCACCTGTGTGACCTTCGGAATTGACGAAACCTCTCTCAGCCTCAGTTTCCTCCTCTGAGAAAGGGACCTCTGAGCTCCGTGGGGCTGTGGGGAGCATCCTAAGAGGCCATATCGCCTGGTGATCAGGAGGGCACAGGCTCCGGGGCAGGTGCTGGCCCAGCCCTGGCTCTGCCGATGATGTGTGAGACAGAACTGGAGACTGCACTTCTCTCAGCCTCAGTTTCCTCCTCTGTAAAGTGGGGATGATACCAGAAGCCGCCTGGGAGGAAGTTTCCATGGAGTTATTGTTGCCTGAGATCTTGTTCCCAAGGTCCATGGTGCATGCAGTGTGTGAGAAGCTGGGGCTCCCTGGAGGTCCTTAAGGTCATCAGCCACCTGAACTGTGGGCACCTCCCTCCCTCCCAGGCTCAGTCTCCCCCTCTGTAGAATGGAGTTATCTGCATGTCTGCCCCACCAGGTGGCTGTGAGCATTCAGACCTCACCTGTGGGAACAACTGCTCGGGTGGGAACCTGGGACCCAGTGGGTGCCGAACCCCACAGCTCTGAGAACCAGCCTGGGGCCTCCCAGGTTGATCCCCAGGGCAGAGACACTGATATTCTTTGTTCCACCCTTTGAAATCATAAAACATCAGTGTCTGGAAATTGTTGTCATTGTGAGATCTTGTATATAAAGCCTGGGCCAAGTGTCTGCCGAGTGATGAATTCCTGGACATTCTTTTTTTTTTTTCCTCCCCAGGAGACAGGTCCTCTTTCGATTGATTGATTTTTTTTTTTTTTTTTTTTTTTTTTTTTGGGATGGAGTCGTGCTCTGTCGCCCAGGCTGGAGTGCAGTGGTGCAATCTCAGCTCACTGCAGCCTCCGCCTCCCGAGTTCAAGAGATTTTTATACCTCAGCCTCCCCAGTAGCTGGGACAACACCACGCCCGGCTAATTTTTGTATTTTTAGTAGACGGGGTTTCACCACGTTGGCCAGGCTGGCCTTGAACTCCTGACCTCAAGTGATCCGCCTGCTTCAGCCTCCCAAAGTGCTGAGCCACCGGCCTGGCCTGTTTTGTTTTGTTTTGTTTTGAGAGAGGATCTTGCTCTGTTGCCCAGGCTGGAGTGCAGTGGCTGGATCATAGCTCACTGCAGCCTCCAACTCCTGGGCTCAAGCGATCTTCCCACCTCAGCCTCCCAGAGTGCTGGGATTACAGGTATGTGCCACCACGCCCAGCCCTCACTGGAGGCCCTTCTGTCATCAGCTGCCTCAGGTTGCTGCCAAACCCAGGGAAAGATTTCAGTGGATGTTCAATATTATTATTGTTATTATTCTCTGCTGACATCTTGTCTAGGCAGCACTTTATCATTATTATCAGCTGTTTGATCTGGGGCCCACACTTTCCTCCTGCTGAGCCTCCTCTCCCCTATCTGTTAAAAGGGATGATCCTGGCCAGGCACTGTGGCCCACGCCTGTGATTCCAGCACTTAAGGAGGCCGAGGTGGGCGGATCACCTGAGGTCAGAAGTTTGAGACCAGCCTGGCCAACATGGAGAAACCCAATCTCTACTAAAAATACAAAAAAAAAAAAAAATTAGCCAGGCATGATGGCACATGCCTGTTGTCCCAGGTTGGGAGGCTGAGGCAGAAGAATCGCTTGAATCCGGGAGGTGGAGGTTGCAGTGAGCCAAGATCGCGCCACTGCACTCCAGCCTGGGTGACAGAGACTCCGTCTCAAAATAACAACAACAACAAAAACAAAAACCCAGAAAGTGGTGATCGTAAATGTGAGCTTTCTTGGCTTTCCTGCAAGGTTAACTGCTTAGCCGGGCAACCTGACTCAGATTTGACGGCGAAGACAATGAAAGTGTGTGCTTTTGTTCCAGGCCCTGCAAATGGTCGCCAGTGGGGCAGGTTCACCAGTTTCCTTGTCTCCACTCTCTGGAGGTTCATATTTAACATTATTGGTTTTTGGAGAAGTGGGAGAGGACAGAGGGAACCCAGGTTAGGGGGCTGGGGGAATAGGACCTTCAGGAATTACTCTAGCCTTGAAATCCTGGATTCTCCACTGCCAGCCTGTGTGTGATCCTGGGTAAGTCACACTTTTGAGCCTGAAGATGCTCTCTAAACTGTAAGCATCAGGCAAAAGCAGTGTCTCATGCCTGTAATCCCAGCAATTTGGGAGGCTGAGACAGGAGGATCTGCTCAGGCCAGGAGTTCAAGACCAGCCTGGGCAACATGGCAAGACACCTCTCTCTACACAAAAATTTAAAAAATTAGCTAGGCGTTGTGGCACACCTGTAGTCCCAGCTACTTGGGAGGCTGAGGTGGGAGGATGGCTTGAGCTCAGGAGGTCGAGGCTGCAGTGAGCTATGATTGTGCCACTGCACTCCAGCCTGGGTGACAGAGTGAGACGCTGTCCCTAAGACCAAAACCAAAACCAAAATGTAAGCATCATAGTAATACAGTCTCTACCTCCCAAGGTTGTGCTTGGGATTTAATGACTTCCTGTATAGAGAAGGCTTGTGTATTAGTTACCTATTGCTGGATAACACTTATCCTAAAATTTAGCAGCTTCAAACAATAAACATTTCTGATCTCTTATAGTTTCCAAGGGACAGGAATCCAAGAGTGGCTTAACTGGATTATTCTGGCTCAGGGTGTTCCATGTGGTTGTGGTCAGATGTCGGCCAGGACTGAAGTCACTTAATGGCTTGGCTGAGGCTGGGAAACTAACCTCCATGGTAGCTTACTCTCATAGCTGTTGGCAGGAGGCCTCATTTCTTTGCCACATAGACCTCTCTGTGGGATGGCTTGAGCATCCTCACAACATGGCGGCTGGCTTTCCTTAGAGCTAGGCTTGGAAGCCACGCTCTGTCATTTCTGCAATATCCTGTTGGTTACACACGTCAGCCAGCTTGTTAGTAGGGACTACACAGGGCATGAATATCAGGGGGTAAGGATTATTGGGAGTTACCTTGGAGGCAGTTTGATTTTGGGGATTTAATGTAGCTGCTTTTGATTTTATTGTCAGCACTGAGCCTTCTCGTGACATTCCTACCAGGTTTTACTTGTTCTTTCTGCTTTTCTCCATGATCAATCTACTATGGTCACACAGGGTGCCTTGTTTCTTCTCCAACAAGACCAAGTTGGAGACCCTGTCTTGCTCAGGGTGACAGTGTGAGATTCCAGCGTCCAAGCCTTTGCACCTGCTGTTTTTTAAATTTTTTTTTTTTTTTGCCTGGAAATCTCTATTCCAGATCCACACAACTTCCTAGATGCCTCACCCACCCCAAACGCCTTCACTCTCATAACAACCTGTTTTATTTTCCTGGGAGTTCTTGAAACTTTGAAGGCTTTTTTTTTTTTTTTTTTTTTTTTTTTGACAGAGTCTTGCTCTGTTGCCCAGGCTGGAGTGCAGTAGTGCCATCTCAGCTCACTGAAACCTCCGCCTCCCGGGTTCAAGCGATTCTCAAGTAGTTGGGATTACAGGCACCCATTATCATGTCTGGCTAATTTTTGTATTTTAGTAGAGATGGGGTTTCACCACGTTGGCCAGGCTGATCTCAAACTCCTGACCTCAAGTGATCCTCATAACTCAGCCTCCCAAAGTGTTGGGATTACAGGCAAGAGCCCCTGCTCCCGGCCATGGCATCTTTATTAAAAAAAAAAAAAAAAAAGGCAGGGCGTGGTGGCTCACGCCTGTAATCCTAGCACTTTGGGAGGCCGAGGCGGGTGGATCACATGAGGTCAGGAGTTCGAGACCAGCCTGGCCAACATGGTGAAACCCATCTCTACTAAAAATACAAAAATTAGCCAGGTATGGTGGCAGGCCCCTGTAGTCTCAGCTACTTGGGAGGCTGAGGCAGGAGAATCACTTGAACTCGGGAGGCAGAGGCTGCAGTGAGCCGAGATCACGCCATTGCACTCCAGCCTGGGGGACAAGAGTGAGACTTCATCTCAAAAAAAAAAAAATTTTTTTTCCTTGTTCGTTATTGGTTTCTCTAGGAACGGAACCAAGAAGTTCAATTCTATGAGAACAGAGAAGCTGCGGTCTTATTTCTTCCTATATTCCTAGTTCCTAGAGCAGAGAAGGCATTCAAAAAATATTTACTGAATGAACAGTAGAATCTCAACTTAAAATAAACAGAATCTGTCCCCCTCCTCATGTGAGGGATGAGAAGGAAAGGACAGTGAGAGGAACGGAAGAGTGGGAGCTCACAATAAACACCATCCATTTTTAATTCTTTTTCTTATGTTTCAAATATTTATTGGGGGTGCTGGGGACATGGCAGGAACCAAGATATTCCCGGTCCCTGAACTCAGGTAACTGATAGAATTTGAGGGAGAGAGATAGATAAACAAACATATAAATATGTCGTTTAATACAAGCTGTGTCTTGAAGAAAAGGAGGTAGGGTGTGTGTGTGTGTGTGTGTAAAATCCAGTTTAGGGGCGTAGGTTGCTTTCTCTGGGGAAAGTAGCTGAGCTGAGACGTGGAGGAGAAGGGGTTAGCTGGTGAGAGGGGCTTTGGGGTGGGGGAGAGGCGTTCCTAGCCCAGGAAACGGCTTATGCAAATAGCTGTGGAGGCTGAGAGGTTTTCTGAGGCCATCCTAATGAGGGCAATGAGGAACCCTCAGAGGGTTTTCATGTTCTGTTTGCTTTTTTGAAGATTTCATTGTTGTTTTTGCTTTTGACAAGAACACACACACCCACACACACACACAATTAAAAAGTAATCCAAACTATAGAGACAAGATATGGCTTTAGCATTCCTTCCCAGAGGCAGTCACTGGTGCCAGCAGCTTGCTTCCTTCCTGGGAATTTTCTACGCATATACAAGCGTATATTCTACACATGAGTAAAATCAATGCCTCATTTAATTTTTAATTCATAATTATAATACTTATTATTTTTGAGATGGAGTCTCATTCTGCCTCCCAGGCTGGAGTGCACTGGCATAATCTCGGCTCACTGCAACCTCCACCTCCCAGGTTCCAGAGGGTCTCCTGCCTCCGCTTCCCAAGTAGCTGGGATTACAGGCATGCACCACCATGCCTGGCTAATTTTTGTATTTTTATTTTATTGTATTTTTATTTTTAAATTTACTTTATTATTATGACTCTTTTTTTGAGATGGAGTTTCGCTCTTGTTGCCCAGGCTGGAGTGCAATGGCGTGATCTCGGCTCACTGCAACCTCTGCCTCCCGGGTTCAAGTGATTCTCCTGCCTCAGCCTCTGGAGTAGCTGGGATTACAGGCGCCCACCACCATGCCTGCCTAATTTTGTATTTTTAGTAGAGACAGGGTTTTGCCATGTTGGCCAGGCTGGTCTTGAACTCTTGACCTCAGTTGATCCATCTGCCTCGGCCTCCCAAAGTGCTGGCATTACAGGTGTGAGCAACTGCACCTGGCCTATTTATTGTTATTACTGAGACAAGGTCTTCCTCTATTGCCTAGGCTGGTGTGCAGTGGCATGCTCATAGCTCACTGCAGTCTCCAAATCCTGGGCTCTAGTGATCCTCCCACCTCAGCCTCCTGAGTAGCTGAGACTACAGGTGCGGACCACCATGCCTGACCAATTTTTGTATTTTTTTTTTTTTGGAGACAGCGTTTTGCCATGTTACCCAGGCTGGTCTTGAACTCCTGGGCTCAAGCAATCTGCCCACCTTGACCTCCCAAAGTGCTGAGATTATAGGTGTGAGACACAGCACCTGGCCATCTGCATTGTTTTAAAAATCACAAATGGTTGCGAGGTATACATACTGCCCAGCACCATACTTGTTTCCTTTGAATATATAAATATTATAATTTTATAATATTTATAATATATAATAACACAAATAATAATAAATATATATGGTTTGGTCATATACAATATATAAAATAACATTCACAAACACTTATTGTCAAAGTGCAATTAAATGGAAAATAAAAAAACCATTTGGCCAGGTGTGGTGGCTCATGTCTGTAGTCCTAGCACTTTGGGAGGCCGAGGTGGGAAGATCACTTGAGCCCAGGAGTTGGAGGCTGCAGTGAGCTATGGCAACGCCGCTGCACTCCAGCCTGGATGACAGAGGGAGACCTTGTCTCTTAAAAAATCCCAAAAAACAAATCTGATTCTCTGACGCATATATAGTAAGCACAGGTCAAAGATTTATTTAAGTCATGAATGAAGGAACCAGCTGTTTCAAAGGAGAATTTGGGCCGGGTGCAGTGGCTCACGCCTGTAATCCCAGCACTTTGGGAGGCCAAGGGGGGTGGATCATGAGGTCAAGAGATTGAGACCATCCTGGCCAACATGGTGAAACCCCAACTCTACTAAAAATACAAAAATTAGCTGGGCGTGGTGGCGGGTGCCTGAGGTCAGGAGTTCGAGACCAGCTTGGCCAACAATGGTGAAACCTTGTCTTTACTAAGAATACAAAAAATTAGCTGGGTGTGGTGGCTCATGCCTGTAATCCCAGCTACTTGGGAAGCTGAGGCAGGAGAATAACTTGAACCCAGGAGGTGGAGTTTGCAGCAAGCCGAGATTGTGCCACTGCACTCCAGCCTGGGCGACAGAACAAGACTCCATTAAAAAAAAAAAAGGAGAATTTGATGAACAGAAGTTAATAGGTTTAGTCAGGAAAGACGGGCTGGAGAAAGTTTGCCAGGTTAGATACAAAACTGGTTAAAGACCTACAGGACAATACAACTGTAACCTTTGAGGTTACCTTTTCTACCAGAGAGAAATCATTTGCAACCAAACTTCCTGGGGTTACCATTTACCTTGTCGAAGTCTAGACTCTAATCAATAATGAAAAATAGACCGGGTGTAGTGGCTGACGCCTGTAATCCCAGCACTTTGGGAAGCCGAGGCGGGCGGATCACAAGGTCAGGAGTTCGAGACCAGCCTGGCCAACATGGTGAAACCCCGTCTCTACTAAAAATACAAAAACTAGCCGGGCATGGTGGCGCATGCCTGTAATCCCAGCTCCTCAGGAGGCTGAGGCAGGAGAATCGCTTGAACCCAGGAGGCAGAAGTTGCAGTGAGCCGAGATCGCGCCACTGCACTTCAGCCTGGACAACACAGCAAGACTCTGTCTCAAAAAAAAAAAAAAAAAAAGAATAGTAAATCAAATACAGGTACAGTGCCTTAGAATAGGATCCCCAACCCCCGGTTTGTAGTCTGTTAGGCATGGGGTTGCACAGCTGGTGAGCAAGCATTACTGCCTGAGCCCCGCCTCCTGTCAGATCAGCGGTGGCTCTAGACTCTTACAGGAACGTGAACCCTATTGTGAACTGCACGTGCGAGAGATCTAGGTTGCACACTCCTTATGAAAATCTAAGGCACTGCCCACCCCCATCCATGGAAAAATTATCTTCTACGAAACCAGTTTTTGGTGCCAAAAAGGTTGAGGATTGCTGCCTTAGAATATGAAGCAAACTTTGGGTGGGGCTGTTAGACAGGACTCCCAAATGACTTGGAAATGGCATGCTGTCAGCCTTTTTTGTCTTATTGCCAAGCCTAGAACTTTTTTTAATTTTTATTTTTTTTGAGATGAAGTCTCGCTCTTGTCTCCCAGGCTGGAGTGCAGTGGCACGATCTGGGCTCACTGCAACCTCTGCCTCCCGGGCTCAAGCGATTCTCCTGCCTCAGCCTCCCGAGTAGCTGGGATTACAGGCGCCTGCCACCACGCCCGGATAATTTTTGTATTTTAGTTGAGACGTTTCACCATGTTGGCCAGGATGGTCTCGAACTCCCGACCTCAGGTGATCCGCCTGCTTTGGCCTCCCAAAGTGCTGGGATTGCAGATGTGAGCCACCACACCTGGCCCCTAGAACAATTTTTTAAAACTATATAATAGAGATCTTTTAAAATCAGTTCAGAGAGCAGCCTTATGTTTTTTTTTTTTTTTTTTTTTGAGACGGAGTCTCGCTCTGTCGCCCAAGCTGGAGTGCAGTGGCTTGATCTTGGCTCACTGCAACTTCTGCCTCCCGGGTTCAAGTGATTCTCCTGCCTCAGCCTCCCGAGTAGCTGGGATTACAGGCACGCGCCACCATGCCCGGCTAATTTTTGTATTTTCTGCACAGACAGGGTTTCACCATGTTGGCCAGGCTGGTCTCGAACTTCTGACCTCTGGTGATCTGCCCGCCTTGGCCTCCCAAAGTGCTGAAATTACAGGCATGAGCCACTGTGCCTACGCTTACTTTAAAAAAAAAAATAATTTTTTGTAGAGACAGGAGAGTTTCGCTATGTTGCCACCTGAACATAAATGCTATTTTCTTTCTCTTTTCTTTTCTTTTTTTTGAGACGGAGTCCGTAGCCCAGGCTGGGGTGTGGTGGCACCATTTTGGCTCACTACAGCCTCCGCCTCCCAGGTTCAAGCGATTCTCCTGCCTCAGCCTCCCAAGTAGCTGGGACTACAGGCGTGCACCCCTGTGCCCAGCTAATTTTTGTATTTTTAGTAGAGACGGGGTTTCACCATGTTGACCAGGCTAATCTCAAACTCCTGACCTCAAGTGATCTGCCCGCCTTGGTCTCCCAAAGTGCTGGGATTACAGGTGTGAGCCACTGCGCCTGGCCCATAAATGCGATTTTCATTCCCATTTTCCAACAAGGCGACTGAGGTATACATTGAAGGTGAATTACTAGGACAAAAGAAAGATGGCATTTTACTTCAATAACAGTTTGTTACAACCTGTATTGCTACCTATCTGCCATGGGAGTGCGCCTTTCCCCACACTGACACCAGTGCTGGAAGTTATCAATCTCCTTCATCTTTGCCAACCTGATAGGTCAAAAGTGATCATGGAAGATCCACACTCGCTTTTTTTTTTTTTTTTTTTTGAGACAGGGGTCTCACTATTTCTTTTTCTTTTTTCAGAGATGGGGGGTCTCACTATTTCTTTTTCTTTTTTTCAGAGATGGGGGTCTCACTATGTTGCCTAGGCTGGTTTTGAACTTCTGGGCTCAAGTGATTCTCCTGCCTTGACCTCCCAAAGTGCTGGGATTACAGGTGTGAGCCGCCTTGCTTAGCCCTTACTGTCTTTTTTTTGTTTGTTTTTGTTTTTGTTTTTTTGTTTTGTTTTGTTTTGTTTTTGAGACAGAGTCTCGCTCTGTCGCCCAGGCTGGAGTGCGGTGGTGCGATCTTGGCTCACTGCAACCTCTGCCTCCCGGGTTCCAGTGATTCTCCTGCCTCAGCCTCCCAAGTAGCTGGGATTACAGGCACCCGGCACCACACCCGGCTAATTTTTGTATTTTTAATAGAGATGGGGTTTCACCATGTTGGCCAGGCTGGTCTTGAGCTTCTGACCTTAGGTGATCCGTCCATCTCAGCCTCCCAAAGTGCTGGGATTACAGGCGTCAGCCACCTTGCCTGGCCCTTACTCTCGGTTTAATGCCACTCTCCCTTAGGGTGACCAACCAATCCAGTTTGCCTGGGACCATTCTGGCTCTAGCACTGAAAGTCCTATGTTCCAAGAAACACCCACCTCTCCTCCATCCTGGGCAAAGAGGGACGGTTGGTCAACCTGCAGTCCTTGGTTATAAGTGAGGCTGAGCGTGTTTGCCCATGGTCACAGAAAGAAGGGACCTTGGATGAGGATGTGTTATGGGATCAGATTTGTTTTGTTTTTTTCTTAGAGTCTTGCTGTGTCACCCAGGCTGGAGTGCAATGGCCTGAACACAGCTCACTGCAGCCTCAAACTCCTGGGCTCAAGTGATCCTCCCACCTCAGCCTCCTGGGTAGCTGGGATTACAGGCATGCATCACCACACCCAGTTAACTTTTTAAAGAACACTTTTTTTTTTTTTTTAGAGATAGGGTCTTGCTATATTGCCCAGGCTGGTCTCAAACTCCTGGGCTCAAGTGATCCTCCCGCCTTGGCCTCCCAAAGTGCTGGGATGACAGATGTGAGCCATTGTGTCCAGCCAGGACGAGATTTTTAGAGGGTACAGTAGGAATAAGAGCTTGCACTTATGAGGCACATGATGGCTTCAGCTGTCTGCTTTGCAGAGTCTCAAGAAAGCTCTGAGAACCTTAAGCAGAGGCCATTTTACACGTGAGGACACAGAGGTACAGAGAGGTGAGGTAAATGGCCAAGGTCACATACCTAAGAGGAGAAGGAGGCAGGATTTGAATCTCAGCCTGCATGTCACCCCATGGTGAGTAACTGGTAAGTAAGTGAGCATCCCTCCTCTTCTCTTGCAGGCCCCCTGACTTGGGCCTCAGTGTCCCCGAAGATCATGATGGCGTATATGAACCCGGGGCCCCACTATTCTGTCAACGCCTTGGCCCTAAGTGGCCCCAGTGTGGATCTGATGCACCAGGCTGTGCCCTACCCAAGTGAGTACGGTCGTTTCTGTTGGCACCCCAGGCTGGCCTCATCTCTTGGAGGACCTCTGGGGTCCCTTTGCCCCCAGGAAGAAGGCAATCACAGGGGCGACTTCAGGGCCATACACCATTCCTCTGGGTTCATCTGAAATGTATGTCACTTAGAAAAACATGAGCAGTCCTAGAAATTCAGGACAGAGGTTCCTTTTGGGGTGAGGAAGAGGGGATGTAATCTGGAAGGGGAATCAAGAGGAATTTTCATCTGTTACCAAAACTTTATTATTTATTTATTTTTCAGAGACAAGGTCTCACACTCTGTCACCCAGGCTGGAGTGCAGTGGTGGTGGTCACGGCTCACTGCAGCCTTGAACTCCTGGGCTCAAGCAATCCTCCCACCTCAGCCTCCTGAGTAGCTGGGACTGCAGGTGTGAGCCATTGTGCCTAGGCTGGGTGCACTTTTTTTTTTAAATTTTATTTTTGAGACAGGGTCTCACTCTGTTGCCCACTCTGAAGTGCAATGGTGCAATCACAGCTCACTGCAGCCTTGAACTCCTGGGCTCAAGCGATCCTTTTGCCTTGGCCTCCCAAATAGCTAGGATTACAGGTGCATGCCACCATGCCTGGCTAACTTTTTAAAGTTTTTGTAGATTTTGCAGGATCTGGATTATACAAAACATAGAAAAAAATTATTATTATTATTATTTTTGTAGAGATTGGGTCTCCCTATGTTGCCCAGGCTGGTCTCAAACTCTTGGGTTCAAATAATCCACCTGACTCAGCCTCCCAAAGTGCTGGGATTACAGGCATGAGCCACTGCACCTGGCCTGCAAAGCCTTATTTCTTTTTCTTTGTTTTTCTTTTGAGACACAGTTTAGACGGAGTTTCGCTCCTGCCCAGGCTGGAGTGCAATGGCGCAATCTTGGCTCACTGCAACTTTTGCCTCCCAGGTTCAAGTGATTCTCCTGCCTCAGCCTCCCAAGTAGCTGGGATTACAGGCGCACACCACCATGCCCGGCCAATTTTTGTAAAGCCTTATTTTTAAGAGAAGTGAGTACTCAGTTATTTGTAGCATTATTCTTTAGCTCTTGTTTCTTTTCTTTTTTTTTTTTTTTGAGACCGAGCCTCGTTCTGTCACCAGGCTGGAGTGCAGTGGCATAATCTCGGCTCACTGCAACCTCTGCCTTCTGTGTTCAAGCGATTCTCCTCCCTCAGCCTCCCGAGTAGCTGGGACTACAGGCATGCACCACCACACCTGGCTAATTTTTTGTATTTTTAGTAGAGACAGGGGTTCCCCATGTTGGCCAGGATGGTCTCAATTTCTTGACCTTGTGATCTGCCTGCCTCGGCCTCCCAAAGTGCTGGGATTATAGGCGTGAGCCACCGCACCCGGCCCAGACTTGCTACTTTTATAGGCTAGAAATGGTTGAATGTCAGCAATGTCACGCTTCAACTGATTATGTCTTAGTGCATAAGAAAGTTTAGAAGAGGGAAAAACGACTCACACACCTCCTCGTCGAGCTAAAGCCTTGGGGTCAGGCATGAGCCACGGAGTGCCAGGCACAGAGTGAGGTGTAGAAGGGCAGGGAATGTGTATTCCATCCTTAGTTTAGGCAGATGGCAACCAGGATGGAATTCTTGGCATCCCACCCAGCCTCAGGGCCTCACACCAGCCCATGTGGATGACCTGAGGGTCCTGTTTCCCGTCCCACCCCAGGCGCCCCCAGGAAGCAGCGGCGGGAGCGCACCACCTTCACCAGGAGCCAACTGGAGGAGCTGGAGGCACTGTTTGCCAAGACCCAGTACCCAGACGTCTATGCCCGCGAGGAGGTGGCTCTGAAGATCAATCTGCCTGAGTCCAGGGTTCAGGTGGGGTGGTGGGTCCCTGGACCCCTCCCGACACTTCCTGTGATCTCAGGGGCCCTGCCCGGAACAAAGAGTGATGGGAGGAGGGAGAGATCACAGAGTGACAGCCAAAGTTATAAAGGGGACAATAATTCCTCTCCCCATCATCACACTGACCGCCTCATGGCTCTCATTGCCCCTCGCTCCTCTCCAGCTGCGCTGGCCCCGACCTGCCTGCCAAGCACCCTCCTGCCTTGGGCCTTTGCACTCAGTTTCCTCTATCTGGAATGCTTATTTCCAGATAACCACACAGCAGGCCCCATCGCCTTGTTCGAGTCTTTGCTTATCCATCAGTGAGACCCACACTGAACACAGCATTTAAAATTGCATGTGATTTACATATGGTATCTCAGAGTCTGTTTATTTAGACTCTGTCTCTCCCAACTAGAATGTCAATTCCACTGATGGACCCTCAGAGTAGTAGAAAATGGTTAATACATGTTTATTAACTGACTGAATAGACGGATGGATGGATGGGTGGGTGGATGCATAGATGAATGTATGTATGTGTGACTGTAGGTGTGCGTGTGCATGTATGACTGGAAGCATGGATGAGTGTATGTACATGTATATATCAGTGTCTGTGTGTATGATGGGATGGATGCATGTATATATGTGTGTTTGCATGAACACACATAGGTATGATTAGATAGATGATGAATGTATGCATGCATGATATATGTATACGTGGTGTATGTGCACATGTATGTATACATGCTTGCATGATTGGATGGATGGGTGTATTTATTTATTTGAAATGGAGTCTCGCTCTGTCGCCCAGGCTGGAGTGCAGTGGCATGATCTTGGCTCACTGCAACCTCCGCCTCCTGGGTTCAAGTGATTCTCCTGCCTCAGCCTCCTGTGTAGCTGGGATTACAGGCGTGTGCCACCACACCGGGCTAATTTTTGTATTTTTAGTAGAGATGGGGTTTCACCATGTTGGCCAGGCTGGTCTCAAACTCCTGACCTCAGGCAATCCTACTGCCTTGGCCTTCCAGAGTGCTGGGATTACAGGCGTGAGCCACCGCGCCTGGCCGGATGGGTGTATTTATGTATATATGAGTGTATGCATGTATATATGATTGGACAGATAAATAAAATGTGTGTGTTTGTATGATTGTATATAGGTATGATTGGATGGATTAATGTGTATGTATGCATGATGTATGTGTGTATGATGTATGGGTGTATAATTGTATATTTGTATGCTTGTATAATCAGATGGATGGATGAACATGCATATGATGTATGTATGATTAGATAGATCCATTAATGCATGTATGATGTATGTGTGTATGACCTATGTTTATATAATTATATATATAAGATAGATGGATGAATCTATGTATGATGTATGTGTGTACAATTGTATGTATCATCAGATGGATAAGTCTATGTATGATGTATGTATGATCAGATGGACTGGTGAATGTGTGTATGACATATATATGTGTGAGGTGTGTATGTATGATTGGATGGATGTCTACATAATGTATGTGTGTATGGTGTATGTATGTATAATTGTATGCGTGTATGTTTGTATGCTGTAGGTATGATGTTACATATATGTGCGCACACACGTGTGTATGATTGGAAGGATAAATGAAATATGTATGTTTGTGTGATTGTATGTATGTATGATTAGATAGATTAGTGCGTAGCTATGTATGCTGTATGTGTGTACAATGTATGTGCCTATAATTGTATATTTGTATGTCTGTATGATCAGATGGATGAATATGTGTATGATGTATGTATGATCAGATAGCTGGATAAATGTATGCATGATGCATGTGTGTATGGTGTATGTATGTATAATTGTATGTTTGTATGATCAGATGGATGGATGAATGTGTATGATGTATATATGTATGATCAGATGGTTCCATTAATGCATGTATGATGTATGTGTGTATGATGCATGTACACTTGCATGTATGCTCAGATGAGCCAGTGAATGTATGTATGATGTATATGTGTATGATGTACGTATGTATGCATGTATGATCAGATAGATGGGTAAACGTATGCATGATGTATGTGCATATGGTGTATGTATGTATAATTGTATGTGTGCATGTTTGTATTAGATGGGTGGATGAATATGTGCATGATGTATGTATGATCATATAGATGGGTAAATGCAGGCATGATGTATGTGCGTATGGTGTATGTATGTATAATTGTATGTGTGCATGTTTGTATTAGATGGATGAAAATGTGTATGATGTACGTATGATCATATAGATGGGTAAATGTATGCATGATATATGTGCGTATGGTGTATATATGTATAATTGTACGTGTGCATGTTTGTATTAGATGGGTGGATGAATATGTATATGATGTATGTATGATCATATCGATGGGTAAATGCAGGCATGATGTATGTGCGTATGGTGTATGCATGTATAATTGTATGTGTGCATGTTTGTATTAGACGGATGGATGAATGCACATAGGTATGATGTATGCATGTGTTCATGCATACATGCAGGTATGATTGGATGGATAGATGGATGGATGGGTGAATAGACGCCCCACAGCTGGATGCAAAGTAGACAGATGTGAACCCAGCACCTCTCACCAATAAGTGTCCTCATCCCCGGGCACCCTGCGGCTCTCCTGGGCCTCTTCCCCACTTACCCACCCCCATCTCCGCTCTTATCCCCCAGGTTTGGTTCAAGAACCGGAGGGCTAAATGCAGGCAGCAGCGGCAGCAGCAGAAACAGCAGCAGCAGCCCCCAGGGGGCCAGGCCAAGGCCAGGCCTGCCAAGAGGAAGGCGGGCACGTCCCCAAGACCCTCCACAGATGTGTGTCCAGACCCTCTGGGCATCTCAGATTCCTACAGTCCCCCTCTGCCCGGCCCCTCAGGCTCCCCAACCACGGCAGTGGCCACTGTGTCCATCTGGAGCCCAGCCTCAGAGTCCCCTTTGCCTGAGGCGCAGCGGGCTGGGCTGGTGGCCTCAGGGCCGTCTCTGACCTCCGCCCCCTATGCCATGACCTATGCCCCGGCCTCCGCTTTCTGCTCTTCCCCCTCCGCCTATGGGTCTCCGAGCTCCTATTTCAGCGGCCTAGACCCCTACCTTTCTCCCATGGTGCCCCAGCTAGGGGGCCCGGCTCTTAGCCCCCTCTCTGGCCCCTCCGTGGGACCTTCCCTGGCCCAGTCCCCCACCTCCCTATCAGGCCAGAGCTATGGCGCCTACAGCCCCGTGGATAGCTTGGAATTCAAGGACCCCACGGGCACCTGGAAATTCACCTACAATCCCATGGACCCTCTGGACTACAAGGATCAGAGTGCCTGGAAGTTTCAGATCTTGTAGAGGACGCAGTCTCCATCTCTCTCCGTCGGGCCTCGGGACCCTTTCTCTTCTGAATCTGCTTTCCTGCAGTTTAGATCCCGGGATGGCATTCCTGAGAAAGCAACCTGAACCAGCTGTCCTTCCGACAGACAGCTGACAGCCGTGGTCTCTGCGGCTCGGTGTTCAGCTTACAGAGCCCACCCCTTTCCTCCACAGGGAGAGGCTCCTCCCTCTCCTGGGACAGCTCACAGGTCCTAGTGATTCTCTCAACCCCAACACCGTCTGGCACGATTGTGACTGCTGAAGTACACCACGAGCTCCAGGCTTCAGAAAGTGGTGCTGAGAACTTGCTCCAAGAAGAAGTCAAACTTGCAGTTGATTTGGGGTCATGTTTAGGTCAGAATCACCGTGCCCTTGAACAAGCAGGTAGGGGGGCTTGATTCCTTAACTTTCCACGTGGACAGAATTTTTTTTTGTTTTGTTTTGGAGACACAGTCTAGCTCTGTCGCCCAGGCTGGAGTGCAGTGGCACGATCTCAGCTCACTGCAAGCTCTACCTCCCGGGTTCACGCCATTCTCCTGCCTCAGCCTCCCGAGTAGCTGGGACTACAGGCGCCCACCACCACGCCCGGCTAATTTTTTTTGTATTTTTAGTAGAGACGGGGTTTCACCGTGTTAGCCAGGATGGTCTCGATCTCCTGACCTCGTGATCCGCCCGCCTCGGCCTCCCAAAGTGTTAGGATTACAGGCGTGAGACACTGCGCCCGGCCCTTTTTTTTTTTTTTTAATTGAGACGGAGTCTCACTCTTTTGCTTAGGCTGGAGTGCAGTGGTGTGATCTCAGCTCACTGACTGCAACCTCCACCTCCCGGGTTGAAGCGTTGCTCCTGCCTCAATCTCCCAATTAGCTGGGATTACAGGTGTGCTCCATCATGCCCGGATAATTTTTCTATTATTAGTAGAGACAGGGTTTTACCATGTTGGCCAGGCTGGTCTCGAACCCCTGACCTCAAGTGATCCGCCTGCCTCGGCCTCCCAAAGTGCTGGGATTACAGGCATGAGCCATTGTGCCTGGCCCTACACGTGGACACTTCTTTAGCATATGGTTAGGGACCTTTCTAGAAATTCCAAAGACAGACTTTAAGAAGCCCCATCAGGAAACCTTAGGCCAATGATGTGGTTACATTAAAAATAAATTATCTGGGAATTTCACAGACTTCACAAATGTCAGGCTTACATGGTAGGTTTAGGGGACTGTTTGAGAGACAAAGATCTATATTCATATATGTAGCTATACATATATGTACTTTTTCTTCTTAGTTTCTTTTTAAAGACATTTTATCACTCATTCGCTCATTAGCACATTGGGAATGTGTATATTTGGTAGGGAAATGAAAGGCACCTTGCCTGTTCCATCTCTACTCCTTTTTTCTTTTGTTTTAGGATTTTCTAAAGGTGAGACACTGGTGGAACTGGGGTAGCTGCATGGGACGTACCACCTATAGTTGTGGCTATTTCACAAAGAAGAAGCAGCTAGACAGCCTCCCATCTGTAAATAAACAAGAGATAGGAAGAGGGGGAAATAGATTTGGAGGAGGCAGCCCTACATTTCAAACATACATTCCCTTTTTTAGATTTTTTTGTTTTTTTTTGGTTTTCAGTTTTGATGGTGGGATTGGAAAATAGAGCTTGGCTTGAGGACATTTTCCTGGGGTGGCACCATTATTTCTTGAAATAGAATCTTACTTATGGTGACACTGGCAAGCACTTGTGAGAACCTGAAGACGGATTGAGGTCGTTTGATGCTCAGAAGTTGGGTGCTGGGTCCCTGCCTTCTCAGTCCGAGTTCTCCTTTCATTTTTGGGTGGGGAGGCGGGTTCCAAGAGCCCTTCATTGGTGCAGTTCACAAGGCAAGGTGTAAAAAAAAAAGTAGGGCAGGAAGACGGTGGTGTGCTGGCAGAGGTCTAACAATGGGCTCTCCAAGGAAGAGGAAAAGGTTGGTTGTGGAGCGTTTGTCAATTTCCGTGGTGTAAATACTCCCACCACGGCTGACTTCCACCACGGCTGACTTCAAGCTAGCAACCGGAGGTCACTGAACTAAGAGTTGGGAAGAGATAGGGCACAATATATGCTTACGAGTTGGTACACACTGTCAGCAGCAGCCAGGGTCAGGAGAAAGGCGAGATGTGAAGAGAGGCCGGGAGGTATCAGATGACGTTTCCAGCACCAGACCAGAAGAGGTGCACACAGCCTAGACTCCCTGAGGGGCACACCCTGATCTCTAGAGCCCACAAAGAGGTTTTTATTCAACATAAAACGTGTTCATCTCTCATAGGCCTGAGTCATGCTGGGTTCTGGGACATTAAGCCCAGGAGTGGGCTGGGTGCGGTGGCTCACGCCTGTAATCCCAGCACTTTGGGAGGCCGAGGCGGGTGGATCACCTGAGGTCAGGAGTTCGAGACCAGCCTGGCCAACATGGTGAAACCCTGTCTCTACTAATAATACAAAAATTAGCCGGGCATGGTGGCACGCGCCTGTAATCCCAGCTACTCGGGAGGCTGAGGCAGGAGAATTGCTGGAACCCGGGAGGCGGAGGTTGAAGAGAGCAGAGATTGTGCCACTGTGCTCTAGCCTGGGTCACAAGAGCGAAACTCCGTCTCAATAATAACAACAACAAAAATAACCCAGGAGTGGCTCAAGAGTCCAGTGTGGGACGAAAATATAAGCAGAGGAAGACAACATATGTCATTGGGGAGGCTGGGGGAGCTAGACAAAATTCACACGGGAGGGGCAGGGATGAGACAATATTGTGCCCTGGGTCTGTGCAAACGTTGGGACCAGAATCCACTATAAGTTTCATTCTTCGGAGACACGGAAGCTCTGCACTGGAGGCCGGGACTCGGGCGTGGAAGAGAATCTTCTCCTTATTCACCGGGGAGGCTGTGTCTTGTGCAAACAAGTCATAGAAACTTGATGGGAGTCGGGGAGGGACTGAAGGATGCATGCAAGGTTCTGGGAAGGAGTGAGAAGTAGTGAAGGCCAAGGGGCCCCCATCACAGGCCGATGGGGTAAGACTTCGAGAGAGCCTGATCCTGGGGTCTTCTGAGACTCCACCAGGAGCCGGAGAGGGCAGGGAGCCAAATCCAGCTGGGAGGTTACAGATTGCTTTTCCTGGGCTGGGCTCCTGAGTGTTGGTTCTTCCAGCTGCGCACAGGGGATTTCAAACGTTCTACGTCCTAAAGCCAGGAAGAGTGACAAGGCAGGTGGGGACAGAAGGAAGAAGCCAGGAGCCTCCCTGAGAAGGTGTCACCTTATCTGTCCTCCTCTTCCCCGCACACTGGCCTCCGGGTCCCCCTTCTCTGTCCACCCACAGAGTGAAACCAATTAAAATGTTGGATCTCATTTAAAGTCTGGGTGATTCTTTAGTTTCCGTGTTTTCTCCAGGAGGGGCAGGTAGAAACAGGAACTGCTCTGTTCCTTCTGTCTGTGGGGCCTGGGTCCCTCCCTGTGTTTCCTGTCTCATCACCCTCCTTTCCTTGACATCTCTCTAAAGCCAATTTATGAAGGATCAGGGGCTGGGTGCAGTGGCTCGCGCATGTAATCCAGTGCTCTGAGAAGCTGAGGAGGGAAGATTGATTAAGGCCAGGAGTTTGAGACCAGCCCAGGCAACATAGCGAGATCTCTGTCTCTACAAAAAATTTAAAAAATCAACCGGGTGTGGTGATGTGTGCCTGTGGTCCCAGCTACTCGGGAGGCTGAGATGAGAGGATCGGTTGAGCCCAGGAGTTTGAGGCTGCAGGGAGCTATGATTGCACCACTGCACTCCAGCCTGGGTGATGCAACAAGAGACGCTGTCTCCAAAAACAAAAAATTAAAAAAAAAAAAAAGAAGGAGGAGGAACAGGGGTCCCCAGGGCCAGCCCCTGCCCCACCCATCTGTAACCTTCCAATGCCCCTCCCGAGAAAACGGGGGTGACGAGAATGCTCCCTGCCTCAGTGGCAGGATGTGAAGCTTAACGCCAGCATTTAGAGCCACGCCCAGCCTCTGGCCCGCCTTCCCTCTCAGCATCCAGCCTTCTGCAGCTTCAGCTCTTCCACCCCTTTGCTTTCCATCTCTTCCCCCGGATGCTTTTCAGTTTCTCAGTCTCATCCTTGCTCTCTCATCTCTTCTCCTCTCTCTCTTTCCTTTCTTCCTCTTGCCTTTCAGACTCCCAGCTCCTCGTTTCATTTGGATGTATTTTCACCTTTTTCTTTCTTTCCTTCCCTCTCGTCTCTTTTTCTTTGCTGCTTACTTTTTTCTGACTTTCTTTCTTTCTTTTTTTTTTTTGAGACAGGGTCTCACTCTCTCACCCAGGCTCAAGTGCAGCAGCGTGATCTTGAATCCCTCCAGCCTCTGCCTCTTGGGTTCAAGCTATCCTGTTGTATCAGCCTCCCGAGTAGCTGGGACTACAGGTGCCTGCCACTACACCTGGCTAATTTTCGTAATTTTAGTAGAGACAAGGTTTTGCCATGCAGCCCAGGCTGGTGTCAAACTCCTGGGCTCAAGCAATCCACCTGTCTCGGCCTCTCAAAGTGCTGGGATTATAGGTGTGAACCACCATGACTGGCCCACCTCTGAGTTCTTGTTTTTCCAGCTCTAGGTCTTTTTTTTTTTTTTTTGGAGACAGTGTCTCGCTCTGTCACCTAGGCTAGAGTGCAGTGGCTCGATCTCAGTTCACTGCAACCTCTGCCTCCTGGGCTCAAGCGATTCTCCTGCCTCAGCTTCCCAAGTAGCTGAGACTTACAGGCGTCCACCACCACGCCTGGCTAATTTTTGTATTTTTTAGTAGAGACGAAGTTTCACCATGTTTGCCAGGCTGGTCTCAAACTCCTGACCTCAAGTGATCCACCCCCCTCAGCCTCTGAAAGTGCTGGGATTATAGGCGTGAGCCACTGCTCCTGGCTTCTAGGTCATCTCTCTCTGCCTGTATTCCTCTCACTTGCTGAATCCCAGGTTAAGATTTTTGTTGGGGGATGACTGGGAGTTATATACAGGAGGGAGGGTCAGGCAGACTTGCTGGCCGAGCTTGGCTTAGCCTCTTCTGGTCATCTGACCTCGGGTGATTCATTTCTCCCAGCCTCAATTTCCCCACCTGTAGCATGGAGCATCTAAGGAGACCCATCTCAAGAGAACGAAATGATGTTATTCTATTAATTACTTGGACCTGAAGCCGGGTCCAGGGTAAGAGCTCAATAAATATTTATCTATTTTGTGGTAAAACACACATACTATAAAGTGTACCACTTTTCCCATTGCATGATTCTTAATTCATTTTTTCCATTTTAAGTTACTTAATTCAGTGGCATTAAGTACATTCACAGAAGAAGCCAGACACAAAGACCATATATTGTATTATCCTAATTATATGAAATATTCAGAATAGGCAAATCCAGCCAGGCACAGTGGCTCATGCCTGTAATCCCAGCATTTTGGGAGGCTGAGGTGGGTGGATCACTTGAGGCCAGGAGTTTGAGACCAGCCTGGCCAACATGGTGAAACTCCATCTCTACTAAAATACAAAAATTAGCTGGGTGTGGTGGCGTGTGGCTGTAACCCAAGGTACTCGGGAGGCCGAGGCAGGAGAATCACTTGAACCTGAGAGGTGGAGGTTGCAGTGAGCTGAGATCGCAGCACTGCACTCCAGCCTGGCAGCCTGGGCAACAGAGTGAGACTCTGGCTCAAAAAAAAAAAAAAAAAGAAAAGGCAAATCCGTAGAGACAGAAAACGTAGTGGCTGCCGGGGGCTGGGGTGAGGGGTGCTGTGTGGTGGAATGGGGAGTGACTGCTTAATGAATATGGGGTTTCCTTTTGGGATGACGAAAATGTTCTGGAGCAATATAGTGACCTAACAATTCTGCTCTGAAGTATACGCCGCAAAGAACGGAAAGCAGGTGTTCAGACAAAAACTTGTACGCTCAAATTTATAGCAGGATGATTCACAATGGCCAAAAGATGAAGCAATTCAAATGTCTGTCCACAGAAACAAATGAGGTCTACCCATGCAAGGGAATATTACTCAGCCATGAAAAGGAAGAAGCACTAATAAACACGACTTGGATGACCTTGAAATCATCATGCTAAACATTTATCTTTCTTTTTTTTTTTTTTTGAGACAGAGTCTCACTCTGTCACCAGGCTAGAGTGCAGTGGCGCGATCTCGGCTCACTGCAACCTCCACCTCCCAGGTTCAAGCAATTCTCCTGCCTCAGCCTCCCGAGTAGCTGGGACTACAGGCATGCACCACCACGCCCAGCTAATTTTTGTGTTTTTTAGTGGAGATGGGGTTTCACCATGTTGGCCAGGATGGTCTCCATCTCTTGACCTCCTGATCCACCCGCCTCAACCTCCCAAAGTGCTGGGATTACAGGTGTGAGCAACCACGCCCGGCTGCTAAACGTTTATCTTAACCTATTATTATTATTATTATTTTGAGATGGAGTCTTGCTGTGTTGCCCAGGCTGGAGTGCAGTGGCGCGATCTCTGCTCACTGCAACCTCTGCCTCTCAGGTTCAAGTGATTCTCCTGCCTCAGCCTCCCGAGTAGTTGGGATTACAGACGCGTGCCACCATGCCCAGCTAATTTTTGTATTTTTAGTAGAGACGGGGTTTCACCATGTTGGCCAGGTACTTGGGTCTTTATTATTATTATTTTTACTCAACTTGTACTTATGCTATTCCTGGCAGCTTTAGTCATAATGGCCCCAAGCTGAAAACTATCCAGACGTCCATCAGCAGGTGAAGGCAGAAACAAACCCTGATGCATCCATACAAAAGGATACCCTGAGCCAGGCACAGTGGCTCACACCTGTAATCCCAGCACTTTGGGAGGCCTAGGTGGGCGGATGGCTTGAGGTCAGGAGTTCGAGACCAGCCTGGCCAGCATGGAGAAACCCTGTCTCTACTAAAAACACAAAAATTAGCTGAGCATGGTGGCACGTGCCTGTAATCCCAGCTACTTGGGAGGCTGAGGCATAAGAATCGCTTGAACCCAGGAGGCAGATATTGCAGTGAGCTGAGATTGCGCAACTACACTCCAGCCTGGGCGACAGACCAAGACTCTGTCTCAAAAAAAAAAAAAAAAAGATATTCCTCACTGATGAAAAGGAATGAACTCCCAGTAGTCAATACCCCAGGAAAAGAAACTAGGGCTGGGCACAGTGATTCACACCTGAAACTCCAGCACTTTGGAAGACTGAGGTGGAAGGATTGCTCGAGCTCAGGAGTTCAAGACCAGCCTGGGCAACAGAGTGAGACCCCATGTCTTTAAAAAAAAAAAAAAAGAAATGGAAGACAATTAAATCCAGGCTGGGCACGGTGGCTCACCCCTGTAACCCCAGCACTTTGGGAGGCCGAGGTGGGAGGAGGATCGCTTTAGCCTGGGAGTTCCAGACCAGCCTGGGCAACATAGTGAGACCCTGTCTCTACTAAAAAAATTCAAAAAATTAGCTGGGTATGGTGGCACATGCCTATAGACCCAGCTACTTGGGGTGCTAAGGTGGGAGGATCGCTTGAGCCCCTGAAGTTGGGACTGGAGTGAGCTGAGATTGCACCAATGTACTCCAGCCTGGGCAACAGAGTGAGACCCTGTCTAAAAAAAAAAAAAAAAAAAGAAACGAAACCAGAAACAAAGAAGCAAATACTGCTGAAATAAATAAATAAAAATAAAATTTTTTAAAAAAGAAGCAAATACTGTACAATTCCATGCCTATGAGATTCTAGAAAAGATAAAACTTATACAGGGCAGAGAGCAGATAGTGCTCGCCAGGACCTAGGGAGCAGCTGGTGAGATTTACTGCAAAGGAACAAATGAGCATCTTTTGCGGGTGCTAGAAACGTGCCTTATCTTGATTATGGTGATGGTTCTGGGACTGTATATAATTCCCCAAACTTATCACACCCTAGAAAACAAATGTATTTCAATAAGAGAGTGAACAGGGAGTCAGGTAGGCTGGGTGCGGTGGCTCACGCCTGTAATCCCAGCACATTGGGAGGCCGAGGAGGGCGGATCACCTGAGGTCAGAAGTTCGAGACCAGCCTGGACAACGTGGTGAAACCCTGTCTCTACTAAAAATATAAAAATTAGCTGGATGTGGTCACGGGTGTCTGTAATCCCAGCTACTTGGAGGGCAGAGGTGGGAGAATCACTTGAACCTGGGAGGCAGAGGTTGCAGTGAGCCGAGAATGTGCCACTGCACTCCAGCCTGGGCGACACTGAGACTCTTATCTCAAAAAAAAAAAAAAAAAAAAGAGAGAGTTGGGGAAAAAACAGAATGGATTTTATAGGACATAAATTATACCTTAGTAAATCAGAAGGAAAAGAAAATAAAATTATTGAGCAGGCAGTGGTGTAAGCCGGTTCTAACTCTTTTAATCCTCAGAATGATACTATTTTTATGATCCCTATTTCACAGATGAGGAAACTGAGGCAGAAGGCGGCTGGGTGACCTGCCCAAGGTCCCAAGCTAGGAGGGGATGGACCCAGTCTTGATATTCATCTTGTCAGGTGGCCAGCCTCCTTGCTGGTCTCTGTCCCCTCCATTTTCTGTCCTTCATTTTATTCCTGTTCTCGAATTTTTATTTATGCATTTGTAGAGATGGGGTCTTGCTATGTTGCCCAGTCTGGCTTTGAACTCCCGGGCTCTAAATGATCCTCCTGCCTCGGCCTCTCAAAGTGCTGGGATTACAGGGGCAAGCCACTGCGCCTGACCGCCACTCGTGTTCTCTTCTCTCTTGATTTCCCCTTCCTAGGTCTCAACGGTGAGTGATTCTCTCCCCTCGTTCCCTCTCTCCGTCTCTTCCCTCACCCCCGTATGTCTCTGTCCCTCCTGGTCTCCAAACACCCTCCCTTCCCCCAGCTGTTTCCTCTGCCCCTGACCAGGACTAATTTAGCAAATGCTCCAATCCTCTTATGTCAACAGCCCAGCCTCAGCAGAATGGCAGGGGAATTAGCGAGGATTAGGTTCAGACGCATGACCCGTGGGGGAGGGGACTTTGGGGAGTTTTAACGAAACGATGCCCCCTCCTCCTCCCCTCCTATCCCCTCCATGGAAAAGCACTCGTGCCTGGGGCACACAAGGATGATAAAATCACGGCTAAACCCTTCACGGTGCGCCTCCTATGTGCCAGGCACTGTTAAGCCCCTTCACTCATTGAAACGTCGGTGCAGCGAGGGAGGGGCCGTGCAGCTCCCTGAGGGAGGGGCCGTGCCCCTCCCTGGATTTAAGGATCAGGAGAGGTTAATTAACTTTCCTGAGGCAAACGCGATCCAATCTCAGCCTTCTTGGTGCTTCTCAGGTTAAAGATGAAAAAACACTGGAGGGAAGTAAACTGAATAGGCCTGGGGGTCACACCGCAAGGGGGCGCAGCTTCTGTTTGGGTAACTTCGGGACGATTTTTTTTTTTTTTTTTTTGAAACGGAGTCTTGCTCTGTAATGGCGAAATCCTGCAACTTCCGCCTCCTGGGTTCAAGCGATTCTCTTGCCTCAGCCTACCGAGTAGCTGGGATTACAGGTGTCTGCCACCACGCCCGGCTAATTTTTGTATTTTTTAGTAGAGACGGGGTTTTGCCATGTTGGCCACGCTGATCTCGAACTCTTGACCTCAGGTGATCCACCCGCCTCGGCCTCCCAAAGTTTCAGCCTCCGTAAAGTGTGGAAGAGAGAAGAGAGAGAGAGAGAGAGAGGAGAAAGAGAGAGAGAGAGAGAGAGAGAGAGAGAGAGAGAGAGAGAGAGAAAATGCATTTCAGAGGAGAAACGGAAAGCAGGGTGGAGGAAGAGATTAGGTGGGAACAGAACAGACAAAACAGACGCCAGGAGGAGCTGAAGGACGTTATCCACCGGCCACATTCATACCTCACTGTGCAATTTGCAAGTCAAAGGACACCATGGGAATCCAGCTCCTGACATGCACCTGGGGCGCTGGGAAAGACAATGACTGTGAGGGAGGGATAATTAAGGACAGAGTGAGGGGACGGGTGGGCACGGAGGCCGACACCTGTCATCTCAGCACTTTGGGAGGCCAGGCAGGAGGATCGCTTGAGGCCAGGAGTCTGAAGCTGCAGTGAGTCATGATCGCGCCACTGCCCTCCAGCCTGTGCGACAGAGCGAGATCCTGCAACTAAAAAAATAACAAAAAACCTCACTGTCAACAGAGTAAAGAGGCAAGTCACAGAATAGGAGAAAACATTTGGAAATCACACATTTTTTAAGGGATTGATAACTGGAATATACCCACTCCTAAAACTCAACAGTAAAAAAAACAAAAAAACAAAAAACCCTGATTTAAAAATGGGCAAAGGACTTGAATTGATAGTGCTACGAGAAGACATATAAATGGTGAATAAACACTCAACAGTCTGGCCAGGCACGGTGGCTCACGCCTGTAATCCCAGCACTCTGGGCGGCTGAGGCGGGCAGATCACTTGAGGCCAGGAGTTTGAGACCAGCTTGGCCAACATGGTGAAAACCCGTCTCTACTAAAAATACAAAAATTAGCCAGGCACGGTGGCGGGCACCTGTAATAATCCCAGCTACTTGGAGGGCTGAGGTGGGAGAATTGCTTGAACCTGGGAGGCGGAGGTTGCAGTGAGACGAGACTGCACCACTGCACTCCTGCCTAGGTGACAGAGCAAGACTCTGTCCCCCTCCCCGCCCCCAACCCCTGGCAAAAACAAACAAACAAACAACAACAACAACAACAAAAACACACACAAAAAAAGACAGACCATGCCAAGTTTTGGTGAGGATATGGAGTAACTGAAAATGTAAACTGGTAAAACCGATTTGGAAATCTGTTCAGTGTTATCTATAAAATTTGAACAAATGGCTTCTCTGTGACCCCAAAATTCTACTTCTAGTATTGTACTAACAGAAATGCATACATGGCTGGGTGCGGTGGCTCACGCCTGTAATCCCAACACTTTGGGAGGCTGAGGAGAGTGGATTGCTTGAGTCCAGGAGTTTGAGACCAACCTGAGTGACACAGGGAGACCTTATCTCAAAAAACAGAGAGAAAGAGAGAAAGGGAGGGAGGGAAGGAAGGAAGGAAGGAAGGAAGGAAGGAAGGAAGGAAGGAAGGAAGGAAGGACACATTTGTGTAATCACTACCCAGAGTGAGAAACAGAATATTCCCAGCAACACCAAGCTGTATGAGCCGTGACTGCACCACTACACTTGGTTTGCGAATTTTCCTCAACCAATGTTTTACTTCAGTGTCCCTATAGGTGGGCCAGAAAGGAGACATTTTCCAGAGAAAACCTGAGGCCCAGAGCAGCAGAGGAAAAAGCGGCTATTTTCTACGAATTTGGGAAAAAGAAACTCCATTCCCAAGACAAAGGGAATGTGGTCTAGAGAGACCAGAGAAAGGAACCAATTTTCTAAAAACAGAATAGACCTTATTTTATTTTATTACTTTTTTTTTTTTTAGATGGAGTCTCACTCTGTTACCAAGGCTGGAGTGCAGTGGCACGATCAGGACTCACTACAACTTCTGCCTCCTGGGTTCAAGTGATTCCCCTGCCTCAACCACCCAAGTAGCTGGGACTACAGGTGCACGTCACCACGTGTAGCTAATTTTTGTATTTTTAGCGCAGACAGGATTTCGCCTTGTTGGCCAGGCTGATCTCAAACTCCTGAACTCAAGCGATCCGCCCACCTTGGCCTCCCAAAGTGCTGGGATTACAGGCATGAGCCACTGCGCCTGGCCTATTTTACTTATATTTTGCATCGTTAAAAACCCTGCACCGTGGGGAATTCACAGTGCATGCCATGAAAATTGTCCCCAGCCCCATGGCGGCCCTTCCATGGGGCTACCATTCTCAGCAGCTTCCTGTGTGTCACCCTTCATGCCTGCTGTGCATATGGGAGCAAAACTGCCTATGTCTTGTTTTCCAATTTCTACACTTTCATATTATGTTTATTTTTATTTTTATTTTTTTGAGACAGAGTCTCGCTCTGTCACCCAGGCTGGAGGGCAATGGCGTGGTCTCGGCTCACTGCAACCTCTGCCTCTCGGGTTCAAGAGATCCTCCTGCCTCAGCCTCCTGAGTAGTTGGGATTACAGGCGTGTGCCACCACACCCGGCTAATTTTTGTATTTTTAGTAGAGACGGGGTTTCGCCATGTTGGCCAGGCTGGTCTCAAACTCCTGACCTCAGGTGATCTGCCCTCCTCGGCCTCCCAAAGTGCTGGTATCACAGGCATGAGCCACTGCACCCGGCTCAGTTTCTACACTTTCTTATCTCTTTACTTTGTTCCTCAAGCATGGTTCAAGAAACTTCTGTGCTTTTTATTTTTATTTTTTTAATTTTTTGAGACAGGTTCTTGCTGAATTGCCCTGGCTGGAGTGCAGTGATGCCACCACAGCTTACTACAGCCTTGACCTCCCACACTCAAATGGTCCTCCCACCTCAGCCTCCCGAGTAGCTGGGACTATAGGCGTGCACCACCACGCCCGGCTAATTTTTGTATTTCTGGTAGAGATGGGGGTCTCACTTTGTTGCCCAGGCTGGTCTCAAACTCCTGGGCTCAAGCGATCCCCACAACCCCCTGCCTCGGCCTCCCAAAGTGCTGGGATTACAGGTGTGAGGCATTGCGCTTGGCCTCCCTTTCTTTCCCTTCTTTTCTTTCTCTTCTCTTCTCTTTCTTTCTCTCTCTCTTTCTTTTACTTTCTTTCTCTCTCTCCCTTCCTTCCTTCCTTCCTTCCATCCTTCCTTTCTCTCTCTCTTTCTTTCTTTCTTTTTTTTAATAGAGTCTCATTCTGTCATTTAGGCTGGAATGCAATGGCACGATCTCAGCTCACTGCAACCTCCGCCTCCCACGTTCAAGTGATTCTCCTGCCTCAGCCTCCCGAGTAGCTGAGATTACAGGCACCTGCTACCCACGCCAGACTAATTTTTGTATTTTTAGTAGAGATGGGGTTTCACCATGTTGGCCGGGCTGGTCTCAAACTCCTGACCTTGTGATCTGCCTGCCTTGGCCTCCCAAAGTGTTGGGATTACAGGCGTTAGCTACCGTGACTGGCCTCTATTTCTTGTATCTGTCTTCCTATTTTTTTTTTCTTCTCCCCGCTGCGCCCCCCCGTGACGCCCGGCTTCCCAAGCTCGTGATGTCTTCCTACTTCTGCACCTCTCTCTTATTTTCTGTTTTCTGGGAATAACATTTGAGCTCCTCCAAGGTCTGATGCCATCCGGCCCTGGCTCAAGTCTCCATCCTTCCTGCTCTGGCTTGCCGGCCTTTTCCTGTCCCTAAACAAGGCAAGCTCTGAGACAGAGGCCAGGTGTGGGGCTGAGGTGGATAGCAAGGCTTGCCGCTGAGGTGACCATAGCCATTCTCAAAGTGTGGTTCCTGCTGCTTCTCAGTGGCGTCAGCATCACCTGCTAATCAGAAACTGAAACTCTAGGGGTGAGACCCAGGGATCTGGGTTTTAAGGAGCTCTTCAGGGGATTCTAATGCCAACTAGACCTTGAAAATTGCTGGCTTATGGCTGGGCGCGGTGGCTCATTCCTGTAACCCCAGCACTTTGGGAGGCTGAGGTGGGCAGATCACCTGAGGTCAGGAGTTTGAGACCAGCCTGGCCAATGTGGCGAAACCCTATCTCTACTAAAAATACAAAAATTTGCCAGGCATGGTGGTGGCCGCCTGTAATCCCAGGTACTTGGGAGGCTAAGGCAGGAGAATGGCTTGAACTCAGGAGGCGGAAGTTGCAGTGAGCTGAGATTGCGCCACTGCACTCCAGCCTGGGCAAGAGAGGGAGACTCTGTCTCAAAAAACCAAGAAGCAGAAAACAAAAAATTAAAAAAGAAGATTGCTGGCTTAAACTTGGTGCATTGGTGGGGGCTGGGGAGGAGGCTGGTTTTCAAGGTAATAACGTTTGATCAGTATCTCTTGCAGGGAGGAGGTGAGGTGAGGCAGGGCCACTAGTGACATTGCCCTGGGGACAAACTTGCAGGGACTGGGGAGGATTCTCCAAACCAGGGGAGCCAGGGGAGGGATTAGGGAGGGTTCTCTGTTCCAGGTCCCCTCCTGAGCAGATGTCATGATAAGAGATGCCTGAATCCACCCAGGCCCATTGTATAGGTGGGGAAACTGATCCTGGAGGGAGGAAGGCTTTTGCCCAAGGTCAGACAGCTGATAATGATGAGGACCTCCAGGGCTTCCCAGCTGCTCTGAGACACTGTGCCCAGAATGTTCAGTACAAGGGAGTTGGTGAAATATCAGAAAGAGAAAAGCAGCCCCCAATGGCCAGGGGCTGGCCTTGCACTCACAGCCAGGCCTCCATGCTCTCTCTTCGGATAGAAGGGACTTCAGGCCGGGTGTGGTGGCTCATGCCTGTAATCCCAGTACGTTGGGAGGCTGAGGCGTGCGGATCACCTGAGGCTGGGAGTTCGAGACCAGCCTGGCCAACATGGCGAAACCCCATCTCTACTAAAAATACAAAAATTAGCCGGGCGTGGTGGCGGGCGCGTGTAATCCCAGCTACTTGGGAGGCTGAGGCAGGAGAATCGCTTGAACCCAGGAGACAGAGGTTGCAGTGAGCCAAGATCGCACCATTGGACTCCAGCCTGGGTGACAAGAGTGAAACTCCATCTCAATAAATAAATAAATAAGTAAACAAATAAACATTATTAAAAAAAGAGAGGATTTCATAAAACACAATGATGGTGCAAGAACTGGATTTAAACAAAGAAACAAGGACAAACGGACAAGGTTATTCTTTGTGTTGCCCTGAGCTCTCTGTAATCATGTCTGAACCCAGAGAGTTCAAACCACAAAAACATGTTGTTCAAACCACAAAAGAGATCCGTGTCCTCCTATTCTGTCGAATACAAGTGATGCTGTTTCTAGACAAAAACCCTAGTTCTGGGCGCTCCTCATCCTCCTCACCTTCAAGGTAAGAGAATCAGAGTGACCCTCTTTCCCCGACAGCATCGAACCCAGAGCAAAACCACTTTTCTTATTTGTTAAAACTGCAGTAAAATAGGCATAACATACAATTTACCATCCTAACCTTTATTTATTTACTTTTATGTTTTTAGAGACAGGATCTCGCTCTGTCGCCCAGGCTGGAGTGCAGTGGTGCTACCTTGGCTCACTGCAACCTCTACCTCCCGGGCTCAAGTGATCCTTCTGCCTCAGCCTCCCGAGTAGCTGGGATTACGGGTGCCCGCCACCACGCCTGGCTAATTTTTGTATTTTTAGTAGAGACGGAGTTTCACCATGTTGCCCAGGTTGGTCTGGAACTCCTGGGCAAGCAATCCACTCGCCTCAGCTTCCCAAAGTGCTGGGATTACAGGCGTGAGCCAGGGCACCCGGCCCCAAACTGAAACTTTGTACCTATCAAATATTGAACTCCTCATTCTCCCCATCCCCAGCCCTTGGGAACTGCTAACTTATTTTCTGTCTCTATGAATTTGTCTATGTTAGATATGTCTTGGGAGTGGACTCATACAATATTTGTCCTGGCTTATTTCATTTAGCATAAATACTCTCTAGGTTCATGGAGGTTGTAGCCTGTACCAGAACTTCTTTCTTCAGGCTGAAGAATATTCCATTGCATGGATAGACCACATTTTGTTCATTCATTTGATAGACATTTGGGTTGTTTCAGCCTTTTGGCTATCGTAAAAGATGCTGCTATGAACATTAGTGCACAAATATTTGTTCACTTCCCTGATTTAAATTCTTTTTTTTTTCCTGTTTTTAAACATTTTTTTTGGTTTGCATTCTTTTAGGTATAAAAGTCACTCTGTTTTGAATCCTTTCCAAAATTATCAAACCAGCTCAAATCCTATAACATTTGCCATTAAAAGCAAGGGCAGCCGGGCGCGGTGGCTCATGCCTGTAATCCCAGCACCTTGGGAGGCCAAGGTGGGTGGATCACTTGAGGTCAGGAGTTTGAAACCAGCCTAGTCAATATGGCAAAACCCCATCTCTACTAAAAATACAAAAATTAGCTCGGTGTGGTGGTGGGCGCCTGTAATCCCAGCTACTCGGGAGGCTGAGGCAGGAGAATCGCTTGAATCCGGGAGGCAGAGTCTGCAATGAGCCAAGATCGCGCCGGCAACAGAGCCAGACACAGTCTCAAAAAAAAGCAAGGGCAAAAGCCACAATTCCTTTCACATCAATCTAAAACATCCTTTCAAACACCTTCTTACTGAGAGGCCCCAAAGGTTCCCTTTGTGTTCCTCCTTCTTGCAACACGACAATAAACCCAACTTTGCTTGACTACTGGTGTCCCTCTGATGGTCTTCAGCTGATCAACATTGACAGGTTTCACCAAGTCAGTCTTAAAAACCAACCACCTGGGCATGGTGGTTCACACTTACAATCCCAGCAATTTGGGAGGTTGAGGCAGGAGGATCGCCTGAGCCCGGGAGCTGGAGATCAGGCTGGGCAACAGAGCAAAACCCTGTCTCTACAAAAAATAAAAGAAATTAGCCAGGCATGGTGGTGGGTGCCTGTAGTCCCAGCAACTTGGGAGGCTGAGGTGGGAGGATTGCTTGAGCCCATGAGGTCAAGGCTGCAGGGACCTTGACCTGTTGCCACTGTACTCCAGTCTGGGCAACAGAGCAGGACCCTGTCTCAAAACCAAAAATACAAAACAAAAACAAAAACAAAAACAAACAACAACCTATGCTCCAAAACCATTTCTGGGGAAATAATCAGATTCCCTACCCCTTCACCTACGAAGCCCAGCTAGAGTCTCTCGTCTTAATCTTTGCCAATCGAATACACAAAGTTTTTTTTTTTTTTTCACAGAGTCTCGAATTGTCGCCTGGGCTGGAGTGCAATGCTGTGATCTCCACTCACTGCAAGCTCTGCCTCCTGGGTTCAAGCAACTCTCCTGCCTCTGCCTCCCAAGTAGCTGGGGTTACAGGCGCCCGCCACCACGCCCAGCTAATTTTTTGTATTTTTTTGTAGAGATGGGGTTTCACTATGTTGGCCAGGCTGGTCTCAAACTCCTGACCTCTTGATCCGCCCGCCTCAGTCTCCCAAAGTGCTGGGATTACAATCACGAGCCACCATGCCTGGCCTCGAATATGCAAAGTTTTACATTTAATTTATTTTAGAAATTATAGAGAGGGGGACCATCTACTCACATCTTATAGACCAAGAAAACTGTAAGATCATTCCTGTTGACAGCAGGGCCATCATCTGCTTTGGTGAATAATGTGTTCCCAGCCACCTAAAAGCCGAACAAAATGTGCAATTATGGTAAAATGTTTCCAGAAAGGAAGCAGAATATAGATACAATGATGGAAGAATGCCACAATGAGATACTAAGCAACCTTTTAAGAGAGTGCAGGGAACTTGTAAACATACCATCTATTTGTTTTATAATTTATTTATTTATCTATTTCCAAGACAGGGTCTCTACTCTGTCGCCCAGGCTGGAGTGCAGTGGTTTGATCATGGCTCACTGCAGCCTCGAATTCCTGGGCTCAAGCGATCCACCCCCCTCAGCAGCCCTAGTAGCTGGGACTACAGTTGCATACCACCACACCTGGCTAGTTTTTTTTTTCTTTTTTTTAATATATTTTGTAGCGATAAGGTCTCGCTATGTTGCCCAGGCTGGTCTCGAACTCCTGGCCTCAAGTGATCTTCCCCCCTTGACTCCCAAAGCCCTGGGATTACATGCATGAGCCACCATGCCCAGCCACTATTTGTTTTGTTTTAGTTTATATTTATTTATTTATTTATTTTGAGACAGAGTTTCACTATTGTTGCCCAGGCTGGGGTGCAATGGCACGATCTTGGCTCATCACAACCTCCACCTCCTGGCTTCAAGCAATTCTCCTGCCTCAGCCTCCCGAGTAGCTGGGATTACAGGCATGTGCCACCATGCCCAGCTAATTTTGTATATTTAGTAGAGATGGGGTTTGTCTATGTTGGTCAGGCTGGTCTCGAACTCCCGACCTCAGGTGATCCACCCACCTCGGCCTTCCAAAGTGCTGGGATTACAAGCGTGAGCCACTGCGCCCGGCAGAACTTTCTTGTATTTAAATGTCTATCTTCACAAAATAGTACCAGTGAGCTTGTTCATCTGCTTATGTCTTTATTGGCCAAATAAATAGCCACAGTGCAAAATCTCTGTGGTCACTACTGTGTTCCCAGCATGTCCTGTAGATGAAGCCGGACAATGTGTACGATGAGGAATCATTGCTGGGGATGCTGCTTTCTACAATAGAACTCTAAGTAGCAGGTGAAAACAATGAGCGAGGCCCGTGGTAACAATGTCTACGTTTTATTGAATTTTGAAATTGATTGCATGAGTCATTTCTTTTTCTTTTTTTTTTGGGAGGGGGCCGGAGTCTCCCTCTGTCACCTGGGCTGCACTGCAACCTCTGCCTCTCAGGTTCAAGTGATTCTCTTGTCTCAACCTCCCAAGTAGCTGGGATTACAGGTGCCTGCCACCAGGCCCAGCTATTCTTTTTGTAGTTTTAGTAGAGACGGGGTTCTGCCATGTTAGCCAGGCTGGTCTCGAACTCCTGACCTCAGGCGATCTGTCTGCCTCGGCCTCCCAAAGTGCTAGGATTACAGGCGTGAGTCACCGCGCCCGGCCTTGCATGAGTCATTTTTAGCTCCCTGGATCATGAGCCTTGTCAATCTCCTTGACCCCTGAACCCATGTGGGTCCTGCTATGAGATGAGGGCAGCCAGGGGTCTGACACAGCAGATGCATCTCTGAGGGACCTGACTTGTGTGAACCAAGGTAATGGGTCCCCTGCATACATCAGCAGCAGTCCATGGAAATGTCCATCAGACCTGTGTCCCCTCCTGGTTGGGGGAGCAGGAAACTTCAAGAATGAATAGTAGGGGCCAGAGTGGCCTCAAAGGACCAAAGAGGAGGCTGTGGGGTCATCCAGGAGAGAGGGATGGTGACTGGACAAGGCGGGCAGCCCAGGAGCTGGGAGGAGTGGGTAGACTCGCTGGCATTGATCATGTGGGGCCCCAGCCCTGGGAAGGAATAAGGATGACTCCTGGGGGCTGGCTGGCGGTGCCTCTCCTGAGATGGGGACCCCAACCACAGGTCATGATGTTGACTCCCCCGATCCCATGTGGAATACCACCTTGCCTGGGCTAGGGCCCATGAGGGTGAAACCAAGGCTGTGTTGTCCACTGAGGTTCCCCAGCTCCTAGCACAGCTTGGCAGGCAGTACCTGATCAGTGATGAAGGATTAATCCATCATTCAACTCCTCCAGGGGGCGGGACTGCAGGGCAGGGTGGGAAACGGAGGGTCCTGGCAGGGTGGGCCAGGGTGGGCACAGCAGAGAAGTGATTTAAGAGCCAAGCCATTGTCAGTACACACTTGTGTTTGGGAACAGATCAGGACTCAGGATGCAAGACCCTGGTCATCTCCAAGGTGAGCGGGGACAGAGGTGTGAGGGGTCTGGGCTGATCCTATGGCTGAGGCTGCAGAGTGCAAATCTGGGCAGCCAGAGAAGGGCTGGGCCTGTGCTGGCGGCTTCCTGTCCTGCAGACGGGGGAGAACTTAGTGGTGTCTGGGAAATGAAAAATCATGCAGCTGGGCGCAGAGTCTCACGCCTGTGATCCCAGCTCTTTGGGAAGCCAAGGTGGGAGGATCACTTGAGCCCGGGACTCTGAAACCAGCCGAGCCAACATAGTGGAGACCCGTCTTTAGCAAAAATACAAAAATTACCCAGGGGTGGTGGTGCACACCTGTGGTCCCAGCTACTCGGGAGACTAAGGCGGGGGGTTCCTTGAGCCCAGGAAGTGGAGGCTGCCTTGAGCCGTGATCACATCACTGCACTCCAGCCTGGGTGACAGAGCGAGATCCCCTCCAAGAAAAAGAAAGAAGGAAAGAAATTAAACCATGCAGTTGAGTGGAGCAGAGGACTGGGCAGGTGGCGGCTCCCCTGCAAGTGTCAGGGTCCCTATAACCCTTGGATGGGAGGGGACGGGGCAGCTGGGGAGGGCTGAGCAGGCCTGAGGCAGCCCCGTCTGCTCCGAGGTGAGGCGCCTACGCTGCCTGCCTTCCCAGGAGCTGTTATCGCGCCCATTTCCTAGATGTGGACCTTGAGGCCCAGAAAGGTGCAAGGTCTGGTCTGGATACCAGGCTGCTATCCGCGGTGCCGCCCCAGCTCACACTGCCTGGGCTCCTGGCCTGGCGCAGGGGACGGGGTCCCTAGGGGGGCTGGGGGCTGCCTGGGGGTTTCTGTGACCTGTTTCCCTCCCGCCCCCAGGCCCTCCCCTGGCCCTGGACCCTCCAAGGAGACAGCGGCAGGAGCGCACGGTCTACACTGAAAGCCAGCAGAAAGTGCTAGAATTTTACTTTCAGAAGGACCAGTACCCGAACTACGACCAGCGACTGAATCTGGCGGAGATGCTCAGCCTCAGGGAGCAACAGCTGCAGGTCTGACCCCCACCCCCACCCCGCCCGCCCCAGTCACCCCAAGGAGCCTCCCCACCTCTGTCACTCACCGGGGCCTGGCTCGCCCGACCACCTCCCGCCCTGCCACGCAAGGAGTCCCGCCAGTGTAGACCCGGGCTGCATCCTGAGTCCTGTTCCAACTCTGCTAGCCCAAACTCGCCCATATGATCGGCCCAGGCTGTCCCCCACGGGGTCTCCCGGTGCCCGGACCTCAGGCACCCGTGAGAACCCGCGGTCCCTCCCCTCGAACCCTCCCTGGCCCCCCGGGCACCTGGGCGGCAGACCCGGCTCCTCCCCTCCCTCCCCACCCTCCTCCTCCTACTTTCCCCTCCCTTCTCCAGGCCTGGGAGCCGGGGGCCCTCATATGGTGGGTGCGGGGTGGGGGTGAACACCGGGAGAGTTTTGAGGCCGGCGCCGCCCCCGAGCGGCTCACCCGGGCCGCGCGAGTCCCTCCTTCACACCTTCTCCCTGTCCCCTCTGCCCCCCAGGTGTGGTTCAAGAATCGCCGCGCCAAACTAGCTCGGGAGCGGCGGCTCCAGCAGCAGCCCCAGCGCGTCCCTGGGCGGAGAGGCCGAGGAGCCCGCGCTGCGCCCCTAGTCCCTGCAGCCGCTGCCTCCTTCCCTGGGGGTCCTGAGTTCCCGCAGGGCAGGGGTTCCTGGATCTCCCCTCAGCCGGGCCCCTGGGGAGTCCTCCCAGTAGCAGAACCGAAGATCTACAGCCTCCCCCGGACCTGGGGTGGCCCTGAGTGTGGAACACAGGAGGGCCTCAAGGCTGCCCCGCGTCCAGGCCCTGGCCCAATCCCAGCCCCTATCCCAGGCCCAGCCCAGATCCCAGGCCCAGTCCCAGGCCCAGCCCCGAATTTAGGCCCAATGTCAGGCCCACTCTCAGTCTCGATCCCAGGTCCAATACCAGCCCCCATCTCTGGCCCAGGCCCAATCCCAGACCCAGTCCTAGGCCGAACCCTGATGCCAGGCTCAGGATCACTCCCAACCCCAGCCCCAGGCGCCTTGTGGCCTCAGAGCCCCTATGCCTCCAACTTGTCGCCAGACACCCAGTTATACCCTGACTTCACCAAGCTGCTCCCGCTCCTAGACCCGTTCGAGGAATCCTCACTCTCCACCACGACGTCTCAGTACAAAGAGGAGGATGGCTTCGTGGACAAAAATCACTCAGTCCCCAGGTCATTACTGGATTTATAGGGGGCCTGTGCCTGCAAAGTTCTTCAGATCCCAGTGGGCCTGGAGTGGCTGATCTACACTGCTGGTGACTTTCTGCAGTGAATGCATCACCCTTTACCCACCCTGCTGCAGGTGGACATTTGCTGTCTTCACTGTGCAGCCATCACAGGTGGCTCTGCTGTGAATGTGCCTGCCTGTCATTTGAATTGAGCCTGAGCATTTCTCTGCTGAGACTGGAGTCGCTGCTCACTGGGATGTTTGGCATTAGTGGATGCCGCTTGAGAGCTTTGTAAAGGGCTTTTCCCAGCCCTCCTTCTGGTCAACGTCCTCCCCAACACTGAGGATTGTGAGACTTTTTAATGTTTGTCGATCCAGTGACTTGTGGTTTTGTTGTGGTTGTAATATCCATTTCCCTGATGATTGAGAGATTGAGAAATTCTCATATGGGTATTAGGCGTTTTCAAATAGTGACTATTTTTCGTTTTTTTTTGAATATTTTCTCATTTTTATTAAATAGTGACTATTCATGGTCTTTTTGGCCCATTTTTTGTAGTTGATTTCTTTACAAATGTTTATAATTTTTTTTTTTTGAGTCAAAGCCTTGCTCTGCCGCCCAGGCTATCGTGCAGTGGCATGATCTTGGCTCACTGCAGCCTCTGCTTCCTGGGTTCAAGTGATTCTCTAGAGTCTCAGCCTCCTGCGTAGCTGGGACTACAGGTGCCCACCACCGTGCCTGGCTAATTGTTGTATTTTTAGTAGAGATGGGGTTTCACCATGTTGGCCAGGCTGGTCTTGAACTCCTGACCTCAAAGTGTTCCGCCTGCCTCAGCCTCCCAAAGTGCTGGGATTACAGGTGTGAGCCACTGTACCCGGCCACGATGTTTTAAAATAAAACTCCATTGGGAGTTAATATTCTGTGAGGATCTCCTATTATGTGGCTCGTCTTCTTGCTTTTGTTAAGTAGATCACTGTGCATAGCATTCAAAACATTCATCAGCAGATTCATTCTTCAGTAGAAGAAAAAACCCAATTTAAAAATCAGACTTGATGGACAAAAACTGTTATAAAAGTTTTTTTTTTTTTTGAGACAGGGTCTCACTCTGTCATCCATGCTGGAGTGCAGTGGTGCCATCTTGGCTCACTGCAACCTCCGCCTCCCAGGTTCAAGTGATTCTCCTACTTCAGCCTCCTGACTTGCTGGAACTACAGGTGTGGGCCACCACACCTGGCTAATTTTTGTATTTTTTTGTAGAGACAAGGTTTCTGCATGTTGCCCAGACTTGAGCTTTCAAGTTTCTTCAAGAAAATTGTTGGAATTTTAACTGGAATGACATGAAATTTAGAAATGTTTTTGGGAGAAATTGAAATTTTTACAAAGTCTAGTCGACCTAGTACTTATTTATATTCATTCAATCGGTGTTTTACAAAGGTTCTTCATGAAATGTTGTTATTGTTATTATTATTATTATTTTTCTGACAGAGTCTCGCTCTGTCGCACAGGCTGGAGTGCAGTGGTGCAATCTTGGCTCACTGCAACCTCTACCTCCCGGGTTCAAGTGATTATCTTGCCCCGGCCTCCTGAGTAGCTGGGCTTACTGGGATTACAGTCGCACACCACCACGCCCGGCTAATTTTTGTATTTTTAGTAGAGATGGGGTTTCACCATGTTGGCCAGGCTGGTCTTGAACTCCTGACCTCAGGTGATCCACCCCCGTCGGCCTCCCAAAGTGCTGAGATTACAGGAGCGAGCCACCGCGCCTGGCTGAAATGTTATTATTTAATCACAGAGCTCTTGCATGCATCTTTCTGTAGATTTATTTCTTGTACTTCATTTTTATTATTGTCCGATATTTTACATGGTATTTTAAATTTCTTATTTTTAAAAAATATGTTTGTCTTGCACATAGGATTCAGTTGATCTGTTTATTTTGTTTCCGGGAACCTAGTTCAATTCTTTTGAATTCTCATAACTTAGCTGGACATTGTAAATTTAAAAATGAATAAAAGTTCATGGTTACTTTGTGGACATCGATTCCTGCTAAGCCGACGAGGGCCTCCTCCTCAGCACTCCACACGCCTCTCCGCGTCTCGCTTCCTCTGCCGCCCCCTAGTGGCCGTCCTGGCCCTGGGTCTCCCCACAGCGGGTTCTCTGACCCTGCCTGTCCTGGTCCGGTTTAGCAAATGCTCTAATCCTCTTAGGCAAGGCCAGCCTCAGCAAAGCAGAGAGAGAATTAGATCAGATGTTGGGGGAAGGGAGGACGGCTGTGCGTGTGTGCGGGGGACAGACTTCCAGGATGTAATGAAAGCTCCTCCTTATCTAGCCGACCCTGGTAGTAAAATACACACAAAAACACCGGAACTTCACACCAGTCAGACTCTGACAGTGTGGGAAGAGTAGGGAGGAATCTAATCCATCTATTGTAGGTGAGGGAGCCCCTGTGGACATTCTGGGGGCATGGGGGAGAGGTGGTCCAGTCTGACTGCAGATTCAGAATCACATCCTGGGCCTAGGGGAGGGACGGTGGTGCTCCAGGGCCCTGCAGGCATATCAGTGAATGGAAAATGGATTAGTTTATTAATGAAGGTGGAATTTGCATGTGCCCTGATTAGCTGAATAGAAAGTGAATGGATTAAGTAGAACAGAATTCCTCTCTTTTTCATCTCCTCAATTTTCTTTTTTTTTGGATACAGGATTTCACTCTGTCACCCAGGCTGGAGTTCAGTGACATGATGTCAGCTCACTGCAACCTCTGCCTCCCCGGTTCAAGCGATTCTCCTGCCCCAGCCTCCTGAGGAGCTGGGATTACAGGTGCCCGCCACCACGCCCGGCTAATTTTTATATTTTTAGTAGAGATGGGGTTTCACTATGTTTGCCAGGCTGGTCTGGAACTCCTGACCTCAGGTGATCCACCTGCCTCGGCCTCCCAAAGTGCTGGGATTACAGGCATGAGTCACCAGGCCGGGCCACGGATTAGTTTGTTAATGAATGAAGATGGAGTTTGCACGTGCCGTGATTAGCTGAACAGAAAGTGAATGGATTAAGTAGAACAGAATTCCTCTCTTTTTAATCTCCTCAATTCTTCTTGTTTTTGGAGACAGGGTCTCGCTCTGTTGCCCAGGCTGGACTGCAGTGATGCAATCTCGGCTCACTGCAACCTCCACCTCCCAGGTTCAGGCTATTTTCCTGCCTCACCCTCCCTAGTAGCTGGGATTATAGGGGCTAGCCACCACGCCCAGCTAATTTTTGTATTTTTAGTAGAGATGGGGTTTTACCATGTTGGCCAGGCTGGTCTTGAACTCCTGACCTCAGATGATCCACCCACCTCAGCCTCCCAAAGTGTTGGGATTACAGGCATGAGCCACTGCTCCTGGCCTCAATTCTTTTTTTTTTTTTTTGGAGACAGGGTTTTGCTCTGTCACCCAGGCTGGAGTGCAGTGGTGTGATCTCGGTTCACTGCAACCTCCGCCTCCCAGGTTCAAGCAACTTTCCCACCTCAGCCTCCTGAGTAGCTGGGACTACAGGTGCATGCCACTGTGCCTGGCTATTTTTTTTTTTTTTTTGATAAAGACAGGGTTTCTCCATGTTGCTGAAGCTGGTCTCGAACTCCTGAGCTCAGGCAATCCTCCAGCCCATGTCTCCCAAAGTGCTGGGACCACAGGCAGGAGCCACTGCCCCCGGCTATATCTTCTCCATTCAATTTCCCTCCTTTTTCACCCAAGCAAGCAGCCCCCTTCACTCCCTTTGGAAACTGAAAATTCCAAGGGAATTTTACCATCTCCTAGGAAGCTCTCCCGCCTCTCCTCATCATCCCAGGCTGTGTTCTGGGCATCTGCAAGGGAAGCATCTGGACTTCTCACTGGGCCAAGGAAGAGGGGACGAGGTGACGTTCAGAAGGCGGGCCTTCGAAATTCCCCATGTCTGTCTTGGCAAGAGCAAGAATTTCTCTTGTTTTCCTGCCCGTAGCCAAAAAGCATAACAAGAAAGGATTCAGGGTACGTATGAGAACAGTTCATTGTACCTTCGACAAATGGGTCAAGTTCAAGCTAATACTGCCCTGCATGCTCCGGGATGGAGATGGAGGCAGTGCAGGTAGAAATGTCATTGTCTTGTAAGGATCGGAGAGAGGGGGAAAAGGGCCAATTTTTTTTTTTTTTTTAGAGGGAGTCTCACTCTGTCTCCCAGGCTGGAGTGCAGTGGCGCGATCTTGGCTCACTGCAACCTCTGCCTCCCGGATTCAAGCGATTCCCCTGCTTCAGCCTCCTGAGTAGCTGGGACTACAGGCGCCTGCCACCACCAAACCCAGCTAATTTTTTTATTTTTATTTTTATTTTTTGAGATGGAGTCTCGCTCTGTCACCCAGGCTGGAGTGAAGTGGCACAATCTCGGCTCACTGCAACCTCCACCTCCCGGGTTCACGCCATTCTCCTGTCTCAGCCTCCCTAGTAGCTGGGACTACAGGCGCCCGCCACCACGCCCGCTAATTTTTTGTATTTTTAGTAGAGACGGCGTTTCACCGTGTTAGCCAGGATGGTCACGATCTCCTGACCTCATGGTCCACCTGCTTGGCCTCCCAAAGTGCTGGGATTACAGGCATAAGCCACCACGCCTGGCATTTTTGTATATTTTGTAGAGACAGGGTTTCACCATGTTTTCCAGGCTGGTTTTGAACTCCTGACCTCATGTGATCCTCCTGCCTCAGCCTCTCAAAGTGCTGGGATTACAAAGTGTGTGAGACACTGCGCCAGGCCAGAACCTCTTGCTTTAACACCCTGCTTCATCCTAGGTCTCTGGATCTAGTTTCTGATTTTCTTTTTTTTTTCGAGATGGAGTTTTGCTCTTTTTGCCCAGGCTGGAGTGCAATGGCACGGTCTAGGCTCACTGCAGCCTCCACCTCCTGGGTTGAAGTGATTCTCCTGCCTCAGCCTCCCGAGTAGCTTGGATTACAGGCCCCTGCCACCACACCCAGCTAATTTTTTTTTTGTAATTTTAGTAGAGCAGGGTTTCACCATGTTGGCCAGACTGGTCTCGAACTCCTGACCTCACCTGACCTCAGGTGATTTGCCTGCCTCGGCCTCCCAAAGTACTGGGATTACAGGCGTGAGCCACCGCACCTGGCCTGATTTCTTTTTTTCTTTTTTTGAGATGGGGTCTCACTCTGTCACCCAGGCTGGTGTACAGTGGTGTGATCATAGCTCACTGCAACCCTGAACTCTTAGGCTCAAGCAGTCTTCTCATCCCAGCCTCCCTAGTGGCTGTGCCTACAGCCATGTGCCACCAAGCCAGGCTAATTTTTAATTTGTTTCCTGTAGAGATGGGGTCTTGCTATGTTGCCTGGGTTGGTCTCGAACTCCTGGGCTCAAGCGATCCTCCCATCTAGCTTCCTAAAGCATTGGGATTACAGGTTTGAGCCACGGCACCTGGCCTGCCCCATCTCTTAAAAAAAAAAAAAAAAAAGTGGGGTTTGTGGGGTGGGGCACCAGTATGTTTTAAAGCTCTGAGGCAATTCCAGTGTGCAAAGCTTGAGTACTGCTGTTCTCAGTCAAATCCCTGCCGTGGAGTAGACAAACTCCTGGGAGTTGATGCCTAACTGTCATTATTAAGAAGACACCAAAGCCAGCTGTGGTGGCTCATGCCTGTCATCCCAGCACTTTGGGAGGCCAAGGTGGGCGGATCACCTAAGTTCAGGAGTTTGAGACCAGCCTGGCCAACATGATGAAACCCCCTCTCTACTAAAAATAAAAAAATTAGCAGGGCGTGATGGCGGGTGCCTGTAATCCCAGCTACTCAGGAGGCTGAGGCATGAGAATCACTTGAACTGGGGAGGTGGAGGCTGCAGTGAGCCAAGACTGCGCCACTGCGCTCCAGCCTGGGTGACAGAGCGAGACTGTCTCAAAAACAAACAAACAAACAAACAAACAAACAAACAAAACTATTTTAGTAAAAGAAAACTCAAAATTGCCTTATCTGATTGTCCCTTTCACAGAAATCCACCTAGATAAAATCAAATGCCATAAAGAGAAAGATGTGAATGGTCATTATTTTATTATTTATTTATTTATTTTTGAGATGGAGTTTTGCTCTTGTTGCCCAGGCTGGAGTGCAGTGGCTTGATCTTGGCTCACCGCAACCTCCGCCTCCCGATTCAAGTGATTCTCCTGCCTCAGCCTCTCGAGTAGCTGAGATTACAGGCATGAGCCACCATGCCCAGCTAATTTTTGTATTTTCAGTAGAGACGGGGTTTCTCCATGTTGGTCAGGCTGGTCTCCAACTCCCGACCTCAGGTTATCTGCCTGCTTCGGCTCCCAAAGTGCTGGGATTACAGGCATGAGCTACTGCGCCCAGCCTGTGAGTGGTCATTATTTTTATACCAAATAAATATAGTAGCCTCCAGTAAATTCATTAGTTAAAAAGGGTTTTCGGCTGGGCATGGTGGTTCACGCCTGTAATCCCAGCACTTTGGGAGGCCTAGGTGGGTGGATTACGAGGTCGGGAGATCGAGACCATCCTGGCTAACACGGTGAAACCCCATCTCTACTAAAAATGCAAAAAATTAGCCAGGCATGGTGGCGGGCGCCTGTAGTCCCAGCTACTTGGGAGGCTGAGGGAGGAGAATGGCGTGAACCCGGGAGGTGGAGGTTGCAGTGAGCCGAGATTGTGCCACTTCACTCCAGCCTGGGTGACAGAAATTCTGTCTAAAAAAAAAAAGAGGGTTTTCAAGGCCAGGTAAGGAGGTGACTCATGCTTTCTAATCTCGGGAAGCCGAGGTGGAAGGATGGACTGAACCCAGAAGTTCGAGACTGGCCTGGGCAACATAGTAAGACCCCGTCTCTACAAAAAATTAAAAATTTGGCCAGGTGTGGTGGCACTACCTGTGGTCTCAGCTACTTGGAAGGCTGAGGCAGGAGGATCACTTGAGCCTGGGAGGTGGAAGCTGCAGTGAGCCGTGGTGGTAGCACTGCACTCCAGACTGGATGACACAGCAAGACCCTGTCTCAAAAAAATTTTTTTTCCAAACTCCCATTTTAACAGACTGTTTCTGCCGGGTGCAGTGGCTCACGCCTGTATTCACAACACTTTCGGAGGCCGAGGAGGGCGGATCACTTAAGGTCAGGGGTTTGAGACCAGCCTGGCCAACATGGTGAAAACCCGTCTCTACTAAAAATACAAAAATTAGCCTGGCATGGTGGCTGGCGCCTGTAGTCCCAGTTACTCAGGAGGCTGAGGCAGGAGGATCGCTTGAATCTGGGAGGCGGAGGTTGCAATGAGCTGAGATCGTGCCACTACACTCCAGCTTGGACGACAGAGCAAGACTCCATCTCAAGAATATCCCCCCAAAACAACAAAAAACCTCAGACTGCTTCCCTGAAATTCTTCTAAAGAAAATGCCTGACAGGAAATAACTTAAGGATATTGTGGGTTTTTATTGTTGCTACTTCGAGATGCAGTTGTATCTCTAGAGACACAGTGGGGTCAGATCAGAGATGGGGTTCATTCAGGGGCACCCCCAGAACTGGGAGAGTCCTCGGCTTCCACATACCTGTTGTGGTGCTCCGTGGCCATCAGGGGGCAACAATACATCACTGTTCCAGCCCAGGGAGCGGCCAGCCAGAGCTTGGACCTGGGGTGTCCCAGGAGCCACCTAGACCAGCTGGTTCCTTCCATACAAGAGACCTCCAGGTGGGATGGGGGAGAGACATCCCACATTCGAGTGGGAGAAAAACATGGAAAAGACACAGAGGCAACATCATATTTCTTTCCACTTGTGTAATTTAAGCTAAAGCCAAACAGCTAGAAAATATACTTTTTTTTTTTTGGAGACAGTCTTGCTCTGTTGCTCAGGCTGGAGTGCAGTGATAGGATCATAACTCACTGCAAGCTCCGCCTCCCGGGTTCACGCCATTCTCCTGCCTCAGCCACCCGAGTAGCTGGGACTACAGGCACCCGCCACCACGCCCGGCTAATTTTTGTATTTTTAGTAGAGACAGGGTTTCACCATGTTGGCCAGGCTGGTCTCAAACTCCTGAGCTCAAGTGATCCACCTGCCTTGGCCTCTCAAAGTGCTGGGATCACAGGCGTGAGCCACCTTACCCGGCCTTCTTGTTGTGGTTTTAATTTATATTTCTCTAGAGGCAAATGATGCAAAACATCGTTTCATGTGCTGATTTGCCATCCCTGTGTCCTCTTTGGTGAAATGTTTGTTCAAATCTTTTATTCTTTTTTTCTTTTAAAAGATTATTTGTTTAATGCTGGGTTTTAGGAGTTCTTTATGTATTCTAGAAACAAGTCCACTGCCAGATATGAGATTTACAAGTACTTCCTCTCCATCTCTGGTTTGTCTTCTTGTTTTCTCATTTTGTTTTGAGATGGAGTCTCACTTTGTTGCCCAGGCTGGAATGTAGTGGCACAATCTCGGCTCACTGCAACCTCCGCCAACACATCTGGCTAATTTTTGTATTTTTAGTAGAGATGGGGTTTTACCATGTTGGCCAGACTGGTCTTGAACTCCTGAGCTCAAGTGATCCACCTGCCTTGGCCTCCCAAAGTGCTGGGGTTACAGGCATGAGCCACCGCACCTGGCCTATCTTTTCATTCTCTTTATAGGTTCTTTGGTTCTTTTGCGGAACAAGACTTTAGTTTTTTTATTTTTTATTTTTGAGATGGAGTCTCCCTCTGTTGCCCAGGCTGGAGTGCAATGGTATGATCTCAGCTCACTGCAACCTCCATCTCCCAGGTTCAAGCAATTCTCATGCCTCAGCCTCCCGAGTAGCTGGGATTACAGGCATGTGCCATCATGCCCAGCTAATTTTTGTATTTTTAGTAGAGACAGAGTTTCACTATGTTGGCCAGGCTGGTCTCAAACTCCTGACCTCAAGTGATCCGCCCTCCTTGGCCTCCCAAAGTGCTGGGATTACAGGTGTGAGCCACCGCACCTGGCCTTATGCAAGTTTCAAAAGCCTCCATAAACACCGTTTATTGTATATGGTTTAACAACACAGAGTAAGAGGATGAAATTAGATTGCAAATTACACTCCTTAAGATCAGAGCAATAATAAATTGTGGAGATACATGTGATGAAAAGAAATGGAACCTTAATTGCTCCTGTAATTTTATTTCTTATTTTTATTACTAATTTTTGCTCTAAAATCTGTCACTGTAGCTATTTCTTATTTTTATTAACAAACGTTTAGACATCCTTTTAGGTAGTACGTACATTATTCTTGTAGCATTCTGTAAACGGGAAATATTGCAAACATTTAAAAAAGTCTGGGATCCCATGACTCAGCTCACTGCAACCTTTGCATCCCTGGGCTTTGAACCCTGGTTCTCTGAACCCTAGTCACTTCTTTTTTTTTTGAGACGGTCTCGCTCTGTCGCCCAGGCTGGAGTGCAGTGGCGCGATCTTGGCTCATTGCAACCTCTGCCTCCTGAGTTCAAACGATTCTCCTGCCTCAGCCTCCCGAGTAGCTGGGACTATAGGCGTGCACCACCACGCCCGGCTAATTTTTGTGTTTTTAGTAGAGATAGGGTTTCATCATGTTGGCCAGGATGGTCTCGATCTCCTGACCCCGTGATCCTCCCCCACCCCCCCGACCTCCCAAAGTTCTGGGATTACAGACATGCGCCTGGCTAATTTTTTTGGTTTTTGTATTTTTAGTAGAGATGGGGTTTCACCGTGTTAGCCAGGATGGTCTCAATCTCCTGACCTCGTGATCCGCCCGTCTCGGCCTCCCACAGTGCTGGGATTACAGGCATGAACCACCGCGCCTGGCCAACCCTGGTAACTTTTAACAAGGAAGGGATCAAAGATGCAGAGGTTTGATATTTAAGGTTTCAGGATAAAATAATAAGTCTTACGCAATGACCCCAGTCAGGTACATGTACAAGGACAGGAGAATCAATGTCATTCTCCATATAAGACCCAGAGTGTTCTGGACGTTATTCCCATGGGAACAGCTCTCGAGGAAGATCTGCCATCTTCTCTTGGAACAATTTATCAAAGGCTTCAGCTTGGGCCACTGTGAGGTGATTTTTCCAGTCCCCAGATACACCTGGAAACATGAAGCAGAAACTCAGGTCAGACCACACATCTCCTTGGCCTGTCTCCACCAGGCACCTGACATGGACATCGTAGCTAACATAGCAGAATGGCCGATGGTTCGTGGTGGGCCTTTATCCTGCCTGGTCACATAGTTATTCACCTAGCTGGAAACAATTTCCTATCTTCTCCTTTCTCCCATCCATCCTGTGTACAATTCCTCAGCAATAACACCAGTATATCATCTGATATGTCCAGAATTGAGTCACGTCTCACCACCTCTGTTTCTACCACGTTGACTCAAGCCAACATCATTTTTCACCTGGATTATTAGAGTACACTTGTAACTGGTCTCTGCTTTTTTTTCTTTTTTTTTTTGTGGAGACGGAGTCTTGCTCTATCCCCCAGGCTGGAGTGCAGTAGCGTGATCTTGGCTCACTGCAACCTCCGCCTCCCGAGTTCAAGTGGTTCTCATGCCTCAGCCTCCCGAATAGCTGGGATTACAGGCGCCTGCCACCACGCCTGGCTAATTTTTGTATTTTTAGTAGAGATGGGGTTTTGCCATGTTGGCCAGGCTGGTCTCAAACTTCTGACCTCAGGTGATCCGCCCGCCTTGGCCTCCCAAAGTGCTGGGATTACAGGCGTGAGCCACCACACCTGGCCTGGCCTCTGCTTTCATAAGTTCTCTTTCATAAGTTAGGCTCAGCATGGCAGCCCTCATGATCCCAGATCATGCCACTTCTCTGCTCAGATTTTCCGAGGACTCCCGGTTTCACTCAAGTACAAGTGCTGGAGGCACTTACAGGGCTCCAGGTGATCCAGCCCCTTTGGCTTCTCTGAGCTCATCCCCTAAAACTACCCTCTCCGTCACTCTACTCACACGGGGACTTCTGATTCTGCCTCAAACGTGGCAGGCATCCCCACTCCTCAGACTATTGGCGTCCCACGCTCCTTCTCCTTGGAGTGCTGCTCTCTCAGATTGGCCCATGACTTGCCTATTTGCCTCTTTCAAGTCTTTGTTCCAATTCAAGTTTCTCAGCGAGGTTCTCTCTCACCACCCAATGTAGAGGTCACTCCCCATCCTTGCTGTATTTCGCCTCATAACACATATCATGTAGGACAGGTTCTGTGTATTTTCTTTCTGTGGTGTATGTATATGGTATGTATCCCTAATATAGATAAGTTATACAAAGTCTCAGCATTTATCTTTTTTTTTTTTTTTTGAGATGGAGTCTTGCTCTGTCTCCCAGGCAGGAGTACAGTGTTGTAATCTCGGCTCACTGCAACCTCTGCCTCCTGGGTTCAAGCGATTCTCATGTCTCAGCCCCACCCCAAGTAGCTGGGACTACAGGTGGGTGCCACCACACATGGCTAATTTTTGCATTTTTAGTAGAAACAGAGTTTCACCATGTTGCCCAGGCTGGTCTCGAACTCCTGAGCTCAAGTGATCCACTTGCCTTGGTCTCTCAAAGTGCTGGGATTACAGGCGTGAGCCACCGTACCCGGCCAACGTTTACTTTTACGATTGCCCAAGACTCTGGGTCTTTTGAAGGATTTAATTCTTTTCTTCCACGGAGGACTGTCCCAGATGTATTAGAACTGTAGGATTTTGGAAAAATGGATTTTTGTTTTGAGCCGGAGTTTCACTCTTGTTGCCCAGGCTGGAGTGCAAATGGCAGGATCTTGGCTCACTGCAACCTCCTCCTCCCAGGTTCAAGTGATTCTCCTGCCTCAGCCTCCCGAGTAGCTGGGATTACAGGTGCCCACCATCACACTCGGCTAATTTTTTGTATTTTTAGTAGAGACGGGCTTTCTCCGTGTTAGCCAGGCTGGTCTCGAACTCCTGACCTCAGGTGATCCACCCGCCTTGGCCTCCCAAAGTGCTGGGATTACAAGCGTGAGCCACCACGCCTGGCCCTGGAAAAATGGATTCTTTCACCCCATGCAACAGACATTTCCATTCATCTTGGCACCTTACAGCATGTGATAGCAAAGTCTCTCTTCTCTCCCTTTTCCAGGTGAGGCATTCCTTCACACATTTCTTCATCCAGGACAGATCTCTTTTTTTTTTTTTTTTTTTTTGAGACGGAGTCTTGCTCTGTCGCCCAGGCTGGAGTGCAGTGGCACGATCTTGGCTCACTGCAAGCTCCGCCTCCTGGGTTCACACCATTCTCCTGCCTCAGCCTCCCGAGTAGCTGGGACCACAGGCGCCCGCCACCACGCCCGGCTAATTTTTTGTATTTTTAGTGGAGACGGGGTTTCACCATGTTAGCCAGGATGGTCTCGATCTCCTGACCTTGTGATCCGCCCACCTCGGCTTCCCAAAGTGCTGGGATTACAGGCATGAGCCACCGCACCCGGCCCATCCAGGACAGATCTCTATGCTAACTCACCAGTGGGGCAGCTGCACTGTGGCCATCCCCAACCCCGTCCTTGTCCTCGTTTCTCAGGTGAATCACAGCTTGTAGGTCTAGCAAGGGTTGCTAGTTAACCTGCTCACTGTCTGTAGAATGGATAATGCTCATGTCACATTCTGAGGAAAGAGAATCTGAATGACCTCACGTAAGTCAAATAACCTTCCCAGGCGGAACCAATTTTCCCCACGCACCTACAGCCCACATCAGTACCACAAGAAGAGGCTCCCTGCTGAGGCCACGGGAGAAGTGTTCTGGGCGATGAGCAATTAAAGCTGATAAATTGGCCAGGCGCTGTGGCTCATGCCTGTAATCCCAGCACTTTGGGAGGCCGAGGTGGGCGGATCACAAGGTCAGGAGATCGAGACCAGCCTAGCTAAGATGGTGAAACCACATCTTTACTAAAGATACAAAAATTAGCTGGGTGTGGTGGCGTGTGCCTGTAATTTCCAGCTACTCGGGAGGCTGAGGCAGAAGAATCACTTGAATCCTGGAGGCGGACGTTGCAGTGAGCTGAGATCGCACCACTGCACTCCAGCCTGGGTGATAGAGCGAGACTTCATCTCGGAAAAAAAAAAAAAAAAAAAAAGAGCACTCTTTCATCTCAACTGTTAGCGCCCAATTGTGACCATAGGCATGCATGCCGTGTATTCTGGTATATTTGGAAACCAAAGGATTTTCTTTTACCTTTTCTCAGAAGTTGTGCTTTGTCCACCACATAATCAACACTCAGGAGGGAATAATTGGACATCTTGTTTTCTTTCATGCTCTGAAAGGAGCTGTTCTTGAGAATTAAGTTCAGTTCTTCGGGTTCTAACGTCTTTCCCAGGAATTGACAGATCTTCTCTACAGTTCTTCCTGTGTCCTAAAAAAGAAAAATCAAGAGAGAGGATATGAAAGAGAAAGACAAGGCTGGGCGTGGTGGCTCACGCCTGTAATCCCAGCACTCTGGGAGGCTGAGGCGGTTGGATCACTTGAGATCAGGAGTTTGAGACTAGCCTGGCCAACATGGTGAAACCCCATCTCTACTAAAAATACAAAAATTGGCAGGGTGTGGTGGTGGGCGCCGGTAATCCCGGCTACTCGGGAGGTTGGGGGAGGAGAGTTGCTTGAACCCAGGAGGTGGAGGGTGCAGTGAGCTGAGATCACGCCACTGCACTCCAGCCTGGTGACAGAGTGAGACCTTGTCAAAAAAAAAAAAAAAAAGACAATAGAAAAAAGTAAGATGAGAAGGAGGGAACCGCAGAATGAGGAGGAGGAGGAAGAAGAGAGGAACAACATGCAGATGTGAGAAGGGATTGAGTTGAATGCAATTAGGAGAAAGAAAGAAAAAAGGTAAAGAAGAGAGGGCATGAAGTATGTAAAAGATGCAAGGATGGGTTGGGCGCCGTGGCTCCTGCCTGTAATTCCAGCACTTTGGGAGGCTGAGGCAGGCGGATCACTTGAGTCCGGGAGTTTTAGACCAGCCTGGGCGATATAGTGAGACCCTGTCTCTACAAAAAATACAAAAATTAGCCAGGCATGGTGGCGCAAAGCTGTGGTACCAGCTACTTGGGAGGCTGAGGTGGGAGGATCACCTGAACCCAGGAAGTTGAGGCTGCAGTGAGCTGTGATTGCACCACTGTACTCCAGCCTGGGCGTTGGAGTGAGACCGTGTCTCAAAAACAAAACAAAGCAAAACAAAACAAAACCAACCAGAAAACCACAAAAGATGCAAGGATCATCGTGGATTTTCCCGTATGGTAGAGTTTAGGACAACTTAACAGTAAAACACAGAGCCTCGGGTTTCCTAACAGACGTTTAGAGAGGCTTCTAGACAGTAATTAGGGTTAGCAAGGAGAGGTTCAGGGAGAATCTGATGGAGATTGAAGGTTTGATTTCAAATCCTGGCTGTACTGTCAGATAGTACTGTTTCCCATAACCAGCTTTTGAATAACACACAGAGTTTTACAATATCTTCTTATATTTCATCTCAATAATTAGGACTAGGTACATGATCCTGGGAGATTAATAGATTTTTATTTTCAAAATTTTATTTATGTATTTATTTAGAGACAAGATCTCACTCTGTCGCCCAGGCTGGAGTGCAGTGGCGTGATCTCAGCTCACTGCAACCTCCGCCTCCCAGGCTCAAGCAATTCTCCTGTCTCAACCTCCCGAGTAGCTGGGGTTACAGGCGTGCGCCACCACTCCCGGCTAATTTACGTATTTTTAGTAGAGAGGGAGTATCACCATGTTGGCCAAGCTGGGCTCCAACTCCTGAGCTCAGGTGATCTGCCCGCCTCAGCCTCCCAAAGTGCTGGGATTATGGATGTGAACCACCGCACCTGGCCAACAAAATGGATTATTGTAACCAGAAGGACTTTGCTTTGAATCATAGGCCTTACTCTTAGATCTATAATGCTTTAATTTTTTTCTCTATTTCATAGACCTTGGTTATCTAATAAGAAGATGTACAACTATGGAAATAACTAAAATAAGTTCATTGTGTGATCCGAAAGGAAGATCCCAGGAAGGTATGGGATCGTGTATCTGAGGTAGCCAACCAAACTTGTTACAAAGAGCTTCTTAACAGAAGTGAAATTCATTCCAGCTTGGTCAACGTGGTGAAACCCCATCTGTACCAAAGATACAAAAATTAGCCGGGTGTTGTGGTGCATGCCTGTAATCCCAGCTACTTGGGAGGCTGAGACACGAGAATCACTTGAACCGGAGAGGTGGAGATTGCAATGAACTGAGATTGTGCCACTGCACTCCAGCCTGGGTGACAGAGCAAGACTCTGTCTAAAAAAAAAAAAAAAAAAAGATGGCCAGGCGCGGTGGCTCATGCCTGTAATCCTAGCACTTTGGGAGGCCTGTGGGCGGATTGCCTGAGCTCAGGAGTTCGAGACCAGCCTGGGCAACATGGTGAAACCCTGTCTCTACTAAAAATACAAAAAAAATTAGCTGGGCATGGCGGCGTGCATCTGTAGTCCCAGCTACTCAGGAGGCTGAGGCAGAAGAATCGCTTGAACCCGAGAGGCGGAGGTTGCAGTGAGCCGAGATCATGCCACTGCACTCCAGCCTGGGCGACAGAGCAAGACTCCACCTCATAAAAAAAAAAAAAAGAAATTCATGCCCAGACCATAGGCCATAGAGGATTGGAGAGGATGAGCCAGATGAAGGTGTTGGGACGTGATGTTTCCCAGGTGGTACAAAATCCAGTGTTGGTGTTATTTTCTCTTTTATGTGAGATATCACTAATAGGTCAAGTTCTTGTTTTTTTTTTGAGATGGAGTCTTGCTCTGTCGCCCAGGCTGGAGTGCAACGGCATGATCTCGGCTCACTGCAACCTCCGCCTCCTGGGTTCAAGCGATTCTCCTGAGTAGCTGGGTCCTGAGTAGCTGGGACTACAGGTGCACAACACCACGCCTGGCTAATTTTTTATATTTTTGGTAGAGATGGGATTTCGCCATGTTGCCCAGGCTGGTATCGAACTCCTGACCTCAAGTGATCCCCCTACTTTGGCCTCCCAAAGTGCTGGGATTACAGGCGTGAGACACCGTGTCCAGCCTTCTTTTTCTTTTTTTTTTTTTTTTTGAGACAGGGTCTCATTCTGTCGCCCAGCCTAGAGTGCAGTGGTGTGATCTCGGCTCACTGAAACCTCTTCCTCCTGGGTTCAAGTGATTCTCCTACCTCAGCCTCCCAAGTAGCTGGGACTACAGGTGCCTGCCACCATGCCCGGCTAATTTTTTGTATTTTTAGTAGAGACGGGGTCTTGCTATGTTGGCCAGGCTGGTCTCGAACTCCTGGACTCAAGCAATCCACCTGCCTTCACCTCCCCAGTGCTGGGATTATAGGCGTGAGCCACTGAGCTTGGCCTCAAGTTGTTCTTTCAATACTCACTGGTTCTGAGTATCATCTGACAGCTTTTCCTCCCCGTCACTATTCACTCCAGTACTTGGATCTCAGAATAGTGAGATAAATTGATTACATGCCTTCATTTCTGTTCATACCAGCCAAGCTGAGATGTCAGACACTCGGAACCATCTCAGGAACTAAATCACTTCTACCCATTCCCATCCTCTCTTCCAGCGCCCTCTCAACGCTTGGTTATCAGCAGCACCATAGGTCTCACCCAGAGAAATTTTTACATACACCAGTGCTAGCAGGAGACATCACACTCTGCCTCAATGCATGGAATATGCTCCTTATTTTTATTTTTAGAGCCGGAGTCTTGCTCTGCTGCCCCAGGCTGGAGTGCAGTGGTGTGATCATAGCTCACTGCAGCCTTGAATTCATGGGCTGAAGTAATTCCCCTGGCCTCGGCTTCCCGAGTAGCTGGAATTAGAGGTGTGCACCCCCCACATCTGGCTAATTTTGTTTTTCCTTTGTAGACTGGAGTCTTGCTGTTTCGTAGACTGGAGTCTTGCTGGTTTCAAACTCCTGGCCTCAAGTGATTCTCCCACCTCGGCCTCCCAAAGTGCTGGGATTACAGGCGCGAGCCAACGTGCCTGGCTTAGATGTTTTAAGATAAAATAAGGAGCGTGAAGCTTGGGCAAGGGTCAACCAGAAACAGGGCAATGAAGACCAGGGAGTTAATCCCGCTCTTTGTGACTCTTCACCAGGCTCCACTTTAACTGAGAGGGTGGAATGAAGACACAGCGGGATGGAGGGAATTTAAGGAAAGTAAGGATGGTGGTGAGAGGGTGTGCACTGACTCTAAAAATGATGCGATTACCTGTTTCAGCTCCTCATAACTCAGTAACAGGAAGTTTTTCTCCTCTCTCATGGGCATCCAGCCATGAATGTGGTCAAACCATGACCCATATAGCACTGCATGGGGTGGCAGAAAAAGTGATAGGTTACAAATTTTATGAGAGCAGGCATCCAGTCTATTATGTTCATCCCCCCACCGGCTTGTTAACGTATGATTGACAAATAAAACTTGAATGAAACTTGGTCGAAGGGGACCTACAAATGGTATATATTTACAGTATATAACAGATGTTTTGATATATGCATACACTATGGAATGACAGTGTATTAGTCAGTTTTCACACTGCTATGAAGAACTGCCCAAGACTGGGTAATTCACAAAGGAAAGTGGTCTAATTGACTCACAGTTCAGTGTGGCTGGGGGAGCCTCAGGAAACTCACAATCGTGGAGGAAGGGGAAGCAAGGCAACTTCCTCACAAGGCGGCAGGAGGGAGGAGTGAGTGCCAGCAGGGGAAATGCCAGACACTTATAATACCATCAGATCTCAAATGTGGCATGGAATACAATGCAGCCATGAAAAAGGATGAGTTCATATCCTTTGTAGGGACATGGATGAAGCGGGAAACCATCATTCTGAGCAAACTATCACAAGGACCGAAAACCAAACACCACCTATTCTCACTCATAGGTGGGAATTGAACAATGAGAACACTTGGACACAGGGCGGGGAACATCACACACCGGGGCCTGTCATGGGGCGGGGGGAGGGGGAGGGATAGCATTAGGAGATATACCTAATGTAAATGACGAGTTAATGGGTGCAGCACACCAACATAGCACATGTATACATATGTAACAAACCTGCATGTTGTGCACATGTACCCTAGAACTTAAAGTATAATAATAAAAAAAATTAAAAAAAAAACCTAGGCCAGGTGCGGTGGCTCACACCTGTAATCCCAGCACTTTGGGAGGCCGAGGCGGGCGGATCACGAGGTCAGGAGATCGAGACCATCCTGGCTAACACAGTGAAACCCTGTCTCTACTAAAAACACAAAAAAATTAGCCGGGTGTGATGGCGGGCGCCTGTAGTCCCAGCTACTCGGGAGGCTGAGGCAGGAGAATGGTGTGAACCTGGGAGGTGGAGCTTTTAGTGAGCTGAGATCGCGCCACTGCACTCCAGACTAGGTGACAGAGCAAGACTCTGTCTCAAAAAAAAAAAAAAAAAAAAAAACCTGAAGCTGTAATAAATAAATAAATAAAACCATCAGATCTCGTGAAAACTCACTCACTGTCATGAGAACAGCATGGGGGAAACCACTACTATGATCCAATCACTTCCCACCAGGTCCCTCCTACAACACGTGGGGATTATGGGGATTACAATTCGAGATGAGATTTGGGTGGGGACACAAAGCCTAACCATATCAGACAGAATCAAGCTAATTAACATATTCATTTCCTCATATACTTATCATTTTTTGTCGGGGCGGTGAGAACATTTAAGATGGTCTCTCTTAGCAATTGTCAAGTATGGAATACATTATTATTATTATTATTATTGACACAGAGTCTCACTCTGTCACCCAGGCTGTAGTGCCATGGAGCGATCTCGGCTCACTGCAACCTCTGCCTCCTAGATTCAAGCGATTCTCCTGCCTTAGCCTTCCAAGTAGCTGAGACTACAGGCACATGCCACCACACTCGGCTAATTTTTTGTATTTTTAGTAGAGATAGGGCTTTGCCATGTTGGCCAGGCTGGTCTTGAACTCCTGACCTCAGGTGATCCGCCTGCCTCAGCCTCCCAAAGTGCTGAGACCAGAATGAAGATATTAATCAAGATGGTAGGACTTAATTAATAATTAGAGATAGGAAAGTGGTGAGGGGCCTAGGGGAGTGGGATGGGAAAAGAGAATGCTTATGAAGTATTAGACTCATGCTAGTCTTTGCGTGAGGGGTGGAGTAAGATAAACCCCACGCAGTTAAGAAAGGTGTTCAAATGTTTTTATTTGAGATGGAGTTTTGATTTTGTTGCCCAGGCTGGGGTGCAGTGGCGTGATCTTGGCTCACTGCCACCTCTACCTCCCGGGTTCAAGCAATTCTTGTGCCTCAGCCTCCTGAGTAGCTGGGATTACAGGCACCCACCACCACAGCCAGCTAATTTTTTTGTATTTTTAGTAGAGACAGTTTCATTATGTTGGCCAGGCTGGTCTCGAACTCCTGACCCCAGATGATCCACCTGCCTTGGCCTCCCAAAGTGTTGGGATTACAGGTGTGAGCCACCATGGCCGGCTAATTTTTTGTATTTTTAGTAGAGACGGGGTTTCATTATGTTGGCCAGGTTGGTCTCGAACTCCTGACCTCAGGTGATCCACCCGCCTCGGCCTCCCATAGTGTTGGGATTACATGTGTGAGCCACCGCGCCCAGCCAGAAAGGTGTTCAAATTTGAGTGTACTGAATTAGGGGCATTGGTGGCTCTCTCTAATGGAGGTATCTGTAGCTGGTGTATTGCAGAGAGACACATCACAGCTGAGATAGAGGCTCATAGAGTTTTGAGATCAATTGCAAAATGGAAAGTACTGAAAAAGCCCAGAAATTCTGCATAACTAAATATATAGCGATCCTAGAGTCATGCAAACAGTTCTGAGACAGATAGAAACAGAATATTAAGAGGGTTTTGGAAAGAGGCATCAGAAAAAAATGGCGGAAGGTCAGGATTGTGTTGTCCCGGAAGCCAGTGAAAAGCTAACTTCCAGAAATCTACGCATTAGGAGACCAGAGGAGAATATAAGTTTCCTGTGCTAGTATTGGAGGCTCTAGAGACTTAGAAAATAGCTAGGATGGTTTATCATGGGGCAAGCTGAGGGGCCGGCTAGAGTTCTGCTGCTATGCGGGAGAGTAAGCGAACTTAGCAGGTTTGGCCTCCAGGGGTGGTGGAGCCTTTCAACCCATGGGTTGGTGAGATGTAGAGATGTGAGGCTGGGTGTCAAAAGAGGTCGGCTAGAAGACTCCAAGCACCCCCATATTTTGCAAAACACTCACCAGTTCCTTGACAAAACCATTCAAAATATTCTTCCCATGACTTTGGTTTCTTAGTAAACTTCATGTTTTTCCAGAAAAAATAACCAGACACCAAAACATCTCTGGGATTTCTCATGAGATAAATCACCTTAAATGGAAAAATGGGAGAATGAAAAATCAATACAGTCAATCCTCACTCTTTTTGATCTTCACAAAAATGGAGAAAAAGCCAATTCCTGGATAATGCCTAATAATATCAATGGATTCTTTTAACAAATTACTTACTGCACTCACTAATCAAATTTGACATGCCTATGAAGTAGTCACTGCACTAGGAATATATCAACGGAAGAAGGAAGCATCGTTCCTTCCCTCTGGGATATTACAGTCTGCTCACAATGGGAAGAACATGGAAGGTTTCCAAAGGTGAGTGATGTATATTTGTGTACTATGGTTTAAAGATCATTAACAGGAGAATGAATTCATAAATTAAGCTACATTCATAGATATATAGCAATATTATCCATATACAACACCCAAGATCATGGATACATTTCAGAGACATTACTTTGTCCTTTGGGCCAGGCATGGTGGCTCATGCCTGTAATCCCAGCACTTTGGGAGGCTGAATCACTCCAGGTCAGGAGTTCGAGACCAGCCTGGCCAACATAGTGAAACCCTGTGTCTACTAAAAATACAAAAATTAGCCAGGCATGGTGGCTCACACCTCTAGTCCTAGCTACTCAGGAGGCTGGAGCAGGAGAATCACTTGAACCTGGGGAGGCGGAGGTTGCAGTGAGCCAAGATCGCACCAATGCACTCCAGCCTGGGTGACAGAATGAGACTGTGTCTCAAAATAATAATAATAATAATAATAATTCACACACCTATAAACACCTTCCAGGAAAGTACAATTCTAGAAGCAGTCTGAGCCATGCAAGGTCCTGGATATGCCTTGTCCCTCTTGTGATCACCCCTCCGCCCCATGGGAGATGCATGTGGCTGCCGATATCAACACATATTTACACACAGTAAGACGAAGTGTGTACAGAGCCCAGTCCTGGCCCCGGGGCAGTCACCCTGGATACAGGCATTGATTGATGAACATGCTGCTTCCCATGGGAACACCTCTGTGTCTTTTCTGTGGCAGGAGGCATTTGTTGAATTCAGATTGGCTAATTATTTTTTAGGGCAACCAAAGACGGTTATCTAGTATATAATATGGCTATACATTCTGATTGCACTTAGAACCTAGTTTTCTAAGATTCTGGGTTAGTGTTTCACCCTATCCCTGGTTTAAATCTGGCTGGGGTAATCTGTGGAATGGTCTATATCCTTGAACTCAAGGACAGTTCTGGGAGCAGCCACATAGGTGTCACCTAATACGGAATCTCAGGTCTCAACAACACAGACCTGTTGAAGGAGAATGCATTTCAGCAAGATCTCCAGATGACTTATAGGCATATCAGTGTTTGAAAGGCACTGATCAAACACGTCTTAACCATTATGCACTGACCTTGGCCTTGGAACTGAAGAAAGACTTGGGGAATAACTGGATGGGGAGGTGGGAGGAGAATAAACGTGGACCCTCCGTTTCACTGAGTGCTGTATACCCAATCTCACTCTCTACCCAGGGTGATCGCTCCCAGATGGGCACAGATTGGATCCACTTGGGATCCCCCTTGGAGTGCATCAGGCAGAGAATCTCAGCCAACCAGTTTGTTCCTGGAAAAAGAAGGAAAAAAATATATAAAATGTACCATCTCAGCCGGACATGGTGGCTCACGCCTGTAATCCCAGCACTTTGGGAGGCTGAGGCAAGTGATCATGAGGTCAGGGGTTCAAGAATAGCCTGGCCAAGATGGTGAAACCCCGTCTCTACTAAAAATACAAAAATTAGCCAGGTATGGTGGCGGGCGCCTAAAATCCCAGCTACTTGGGAGGCTGAGGCAGAGAATTGCTTGAACCTGGGAGGCGGAGGTTGCGGTGAGCCGAGATCGTGCCATGGCACTCCAGCCTGGGCAACAGAGTGAGACTCAGTCTCAAAACAAAAACAAAAACAAAAAAAAGTACCATCTCAACCTTAATTTTTTTATTATTTATTTATTTATTTATTTATTTTGAGACAGAGTCTTGCTCTGTCACCCAGGCTGGAGTGCAATGGCACGATTTCAGTTCACTGCAAGCTGTGCATCCCGGGTTCATGCCATTCTCCTGCCTCAGCCTCCCAAGTAGCTGGGACTACAGGCGCCCACCACCACGTCCGGCTAATTTTTTTTTTAAATATATTTTTAGTAGAGATGGGGTTTCACCATGTTAGCCAGGATGGTCTCGATCTCCTGACCTCATGATCTGCCTGCCTCGGCCTCCCAAAGTGCTCGGATTACAGGCGTGAGCCACCGCGCCCGGCCTTTTTTTTTTTTTTTTTTTTTTTTTAGTGATGAGGTCTCCCTCTGTAGCCCAGGCTAGAGTGCAGTGGTGCAATTATAGCCCACTGCAGCCTTGAACTCAGGCTCAAGTGATCCTTGTACTTCGGCCTCCTGCTTCAGCCTCGCAAGTATCTGAGACCTCAGGCATGTGCCATCGCACTGGGCTAATTTTTTGAAAAAATTTTATTGTAGAGATCGGGCCTTGCTATGTTGCCCAGGCTGGTCTTGAACACTTGACCTCAAGCAATCTGCCTATCTTGCCCTCCCAAAGCACTGGGATTGTAGGCGTGAGCCACTGCAGCCAGCTCTCAACCACTTTTTTTTTTTTTTTTTTTTTTTGAGACAGAGTCTTGCTCTGTCACCCAGGCTGGAGTGCAGTGGCATGATCTTGGCTCACTGCCACCTCCATCTCCTGGGTTCAAGTGATTCTCTTGGTCAGCCTCCCGAGTAGCTGGAACTACAGACATGCGCCACAGCGCCTGGCTAATTTTTGTATTTTTAGTAGAGACGGGGTTTTGCCATGTTGGCCAGGCTGGTCTCGAAGTCCTGACCTCAGGCAGTCCACCTGCCTTGACCTCCCAAAGTGCTGGGATTACAGGTATGAGCCACCATGCCCAGCCTGTCAACCACTTTTAAGCCTACGGTTTCGTAGTGTTACGTGTTAAGTATATTCCTAGTGCTGCTCAACCAATCTCCAGAGGATTTTTGTGTTGCAAAACCGAAACTCTATGCAGAGCCAGCACCAACTCCCCATTTACCCTTCTCTTCAGCCCCTGGCAGCCACCACTGTACTTTCTGTTTCTATGGACTTGATGACTCCAGGTACCTTATGTAAGTGGAATCACACAGTATTTGTATTTTTGTGACTGGCTTATTTCATTTAGCATAATGTCCTTGATGTTTATCTCTGTTGTATCATGCATCAGAGTTTTCTTCCTTCTCAAGGATGAATAACATTCCATTATAGCTATATACCACATTTTGTTTATTCACTCACCTGTCAGTGGATATCTGGGTTGCTTCCATCTTTTGGCTATTTGCTGAAATCCCTCTTATTATGTTCCCATTGCTCTTGGCCTTTCAGGGCCATGCCACTTCCAATGTCTTCAGCCTCAACCCTCACCGCATCCGCAGTGCTCTTACCACCCTCCACCCACAGCCCCACTCCCAGAGACATATGATCCTCATCTTTCAGCCCCTTGAGATTGCCTGGCTCTTCTGTGGTTCCTGGCCATTGCCCTGATGATTCTCCTATCTGAAAATAGCCCTCCCCCCAAGTAATTTCATACTCATTCTTTGCATGTCCATGTAAATGCTATTTCTTCTTTCAGGACATCATTGGTCATCCTCAGCCATCCTCCCTCCCACTGCCACCAAACAAACACCTGAATTTGCCTTGGGATTCACTCCTGTGGATTCTCCTAATACCTCAGATTACCCCTCTGAACACTCATCCTACTGTGTAATTTCCTAACTAAATCCATTTCTCTGATTGTCAATGGTATTAGGCATTCCTCTCTTCCCCTTAAAGCATTGTACACTGTCTGACATAAAGGAAGAACTCCAATCATGCACTGAATGGACAGGAACACAACCACAGCCTTTCTCAGTTCACGATTCTGCCTCCTTACCTGATTTGGGGTAAGTCAATATTATTACATCTTCATCCCTTATCACGAACTCATCACGTACTTTTCTTAAGGTTTCGGATCTGAAACCCATAGTAGGGAAAGCTATGCCTTCAAACCATAAGAAATCGTCCGACATGATGATGACCTCTTCCTGCGTGGTGTGAGGGTTTCAACTGTAGCCACCGCTGGAGGCTGTGGCAGCTACAGGCAGATCAGCTTTTACAGCAAGGATAAAACGATCTTTAACCTTGTCCCAGCATGTCACATGTTTGTTGTAAGGTTTACTTGCTGATAAAGAGAGGTATAATGTGACCCATACTCAAAAGACTGAAGATGTTGAGCAATCATGAACTTATCTAGAGACCATTTTAGGGGTCATCTGAGCTTGCGTTCATGAGAGTGAACTGCAAGATTGAATAACAAACACGAGGACAATTTTTTTTTTGATAATATGGGTGAATTTATTTCTTAAGGTTTGAGTGCAAACTTAAAAACAAGAACAAAGCTTTTCATCAAGAATAAACACAAAATCTAAATAATCCTGCAATCGTGCATTTTAACAGAAAGTACAAATATGAATACATTATAATTTGTAACTGCATTTAAAAATTAAAATATTTCTCTCCAAATCCAAAAGACCACACAGTCTTTATCTGTTCTCATGTTGTTACCTTAGAAACATTTGTCATATGCTCTCAGGAAAATATAGGCAAGAATTACTAATCAGTTATTCATGATCAAAGAAACATTATTCTCCCTGAGACTTTTTGAATCATTTATCTGTATTTCTGAAGTATCACACAATTATACGTCCACTCTAGGGAAAAAAAGAGTAAGTACAAATATTAGCAGTGTATATATTGTAGTAAATTTTTAAAGTACAACTTTAGTTGATGGCTGACGTGTATGTAATAATTGTGAACAATTTAAACGGTATAAAAATGTGAGATGAAAATCTTTAGACTCAAATACTTGAAAAGTCACTATGAATATGGAAAGATTTGTTTACATAAACATGTATGTTTTTAGACGGAAAATCAAGAGGTAGTGGCATCTCCCTGTTTCCTTAATAATATTTGGATTTTCACAAAGAATTGGCAGCACCCAACCTTAAGTGTTAATTATGTGTTTTGTTTTGTTTTTTTTTTTTTTTGAGACGGAGTCTCACTCTGTCGTCCAGGCTGGAGTGTAGTGGCGCGATCTCGGCTCGCTGCAAGCTCCGCCTCCCGGGCTCACGCCATTCTCCTGCCTCAGCCTCCAGAGTAGCTGGGACTACAGGCGCCCGCCACCACGCCCAGCTAATTTTTTGTATTTTTAGTAGAGACGGGGTTTCACCGTGTTAGCCAGGATGGTCTCAATCTCCTGACCTCGTGATCCGCCACGCCCAGCCTAATTATGTGTTTCTAAAGGACCTATACAACAGATCAGTTGGCAGTGTTCTAGCTTTAGGGAGATGGGGGTGGAATGGGGGTGCAAATATCTGAGATAAGATAATGCATGCACTCACACATTTAAAATCACCATTCTAAATGGGAAAAAAAATCACATATTGGGAAAGTCCAAGAAACTCATTCTTAAGGGATAAACAGCAGGGCAGGAGCAAAAGCTGAATAGAAGTCTACTTGATAATAATGTTTTTTCACTCTTCAAAGGCAAGTTGGGAAGAATGAGAATACTCACATACACATAACTTCAGGGAAACGTGCCTAGAATTTTACCTTGCAAAACACTGAACAGAAATCTTTACAAAAACCTTCATTCTTGGTCTGGGCACGGTGTGGTGGCTCACGCCTGTAATCCCAGCACTTTGGGAGGCCGACGCGGGCGGATCACGAGGTAAGGAGATCGAGACCATCCTGGCTAACACGGTGAAACCCCGTCTCTACTAAAAATACAAAAAATTAGCTGGGCGTGGTGGCGGGCGCCTGTAGTCCCAGCTACTCTGGAGGCTGAGGCAGGAGAATGGCATGAACCCGGGAGGCAGAGCTTGCAGTGAGCCGAGATCCGCGCCACTGCACTCCAGCCTGGACGACAGAGCGAGACTCCGTCTCAAAAAAAAAAAAAAGGAAAGAAAAAAAGCCTTCATTCTTGTTTATAATACTTGATTTTTCCCTTATTACCACCCTGTACATCACATTTAAGTATTTTCTTTATAAATATTTTAGAGCAAAAAGAATTTATTTTGTTGCAATGGTGGCCCACATCTGTACAAAACAACCTAAACAAGATATATATGTGTTATATATATGCATATATATGCATATATATAAAATGATTAAGAAAAAGTGCAAAGAATAACAGTATTAAGAATTTTTGCATTTTATAGTAACTGTGGTTCAAGCGTGAATATCTATCAGCAATATATAATCCCAGGTTTTACTTTTTAATTTTATTTATTTATTTATTTATTTATTGTTTTGAGATGGACTCTTGCTCTTGTCACCCAGGTTAGAGTGCAATGGCATGATCTCGGGCTCACTGCAACCTCTGCCTGCTGGGTCCAAGTGATTCTCTTGCCTCAGCCTCCTGAGTAGCTGGGATTACAGGCACCCACCACCACACCTGGCTAATTTTTGTACTTTTAGTAGACACGGGGTTTCACCATGTTGGCCAGGCTGGTCTCAAACTCCTGACCTTGTGATCCACCCGCCTCGGCCTCCAAAAGTGCCGGGATTACAGGTGTGAGCTACTGCGCCCGGCCAATCCCAGAATTTAATTAAAGATTCAAAAACAAACCACACTCCAAATTACTGCACAAACATCGGTCCCTTATCAAGCAAGTCTGCCCTTCTCCTGAATCTAGTATTTCCAGTTTCTAAACTCTTCTCAAACAGGAAAAAAATATTTTTAATACGCCTCATTTTTTAGGGCACTTTTAGACTTACAGAAAAATTGCAAAGAGAGTACAGAGAGTTCCCATAGTCCATACTTAATTTGGATTTCCTTAGTTTTTATCTCATGCTCGTGTTTTTTTTTTTTTTTTTGACAGAGTTCTCTCTTTGTTGCCCAGGCTGAAGTGCAGTGGCATGATCTTGGCTCACTGTCTCATGCCCTTTTTTTGCCCCAAAATCCCATCCTGTATAGTACATGACATACACTCATCCTGTCTCCTTGGGCTCCTCTTGGCTGTGACAGTTGTTGCTCAGACTTTCCTCATTTTTTTTTTTTTTTGAGATGGAGTCTTGCTCTGCTGCCCAGGCTGGAGTGCAGTGGCACAATCTTAGCTCACTGCAGCCTCTGCCTCCCCAGTTCAAGTGATTCTCCTGCCTCGGCCTCACGAGTAGCTGGGATTACAGGCACGCGCCACTACACCCGGCTAATTTTTGCATTTTTAGTAGAAACGGGGTTTCACCATATTGGCCAGGCTGGTCTCGAACTCCTGACCTCAGGTGATCCGCCCACTTTGGCCTCCCAAAGTACTGGGATTACAGGTGCGAGGCACTGCGCCCGGCCGACTTTCCTCATTTTTGATTACCTTCATGGTTTTGAAGAACACTGGTCAGGCATTTTGTACAATGTTCCTCCTTTGGGATTTATTGCAGGTTTTCTCGTCCAACAAATGAGAGTTCATGGGTTTTGGAGAGGAAGGTCACAGAGGTAAAATACCATGATCATAACACCATATCAAGGGGACTTATTAGCAACATGACCTGGCACTAATGATGTTGACCTTGGTCACCAGAGGTCACTTGACTTTTCTCCCTCTTCCCTTTCTATGTGGCCATATTTTAAACATAAACTCTAGGCCTGAATATATTAGTGAGATAACATTATATGAACCCCAAATGAGGGACAGTCTGCAAAATGACGGGCCTGTACTTTTTAAATTGTGAAAAAATTTTTTTTTTTTGAAACGGAGTCTCGTGCTCAGTTGCCCAGGCTGGAGTGCAGTGGCACGATCTCAGCTCGCTGCAAGCTCTACCTCCTGGGTTCATGCCATTCTCCTGCCTCAGCCTCCCGAGTACCTGGGACTACAGGTGCCAGCCACCATGCCCGGCTAATTTTGTGTATTTTTTTAGTAGAGACGGGGTTTCACCGTGTTAGCCAGGATGGTCTCGATCTCCTGACCTCGTGATCTGCCCACCTCGGCCTCCCGAAGTACTGGGATTACAGGCGTGCGCCACTGCGCCTGGCCTATTATTTATTTTATTTTATTTTGAGATGGAGTCTCACTCTGTTGCCCAGGCTGGAGTGCAGTGGTGCAATCTCAGCTCACTGCAACTTCCGCCTCTCCAGTTCAAGTGAACCTCTTGCCTCAGCCTCCTGAGCAGCTGGGATTACAAAGGTGTGCCACCATGCCCAGCTAAGTTTTGTACTTTTAGTAGAGATGGGGTTTCACCATGTTGGCCAGGCAGGTCTTGAACTCCTGATCTCAGGTGATCCACCTGCCTTGACCTCCCAAAGAGTTACAGGCATGAGCCACCACGCCTGGCCATACTTATATCTTTTTTAAAAAGACAAAGGATATTATTATTTGACAGAAAAGGGAAATAAAAGGGCCATTAAACCATACAATTGATTATTAATCATACCTGTAATCAGGGAAATACAAATCAAAATCACAGTAATGCATGTAGGTTGTCACTTCTTATACGTTGGAAGAAAAAAATGGGATGATACTACCTGTTGGTCAGGCCGTTCGAATTTGGTGGATCTGTTCATTTGCATGGTGGTATTGGAGGAGAGTTTCAGAAAGTAACTGGAGTTGAAACTTGCAGAGATATATGTCCTTGGAGACATTTTCACACATGGACAAGGAAACTCGAAAAAAATGTGTATTTCAACATTGCAACTGTGAAAAATGGGAAACCAGTTGAATTTGGGGATGAATGATTAATTTAAAACACAGGATAAGTTATAGAATATGTGGAAGATGACACTATAGTTGAATGAATGAATGAATGAATGAATGAATGAATGGGACTTACATCTGTCAGCCTGCACACACTCAGCACAGAATGTTAGAGGAACAGGCAGATTCCTAATTATGAAGAGATGGTGCTCAGGCCACGTTCACAGGCACAGAGCAGTGGGGAGAGGTGCCATGATCGTAAACACCACGGGCAGGAAGTTGCAGAACAATTTCACCTCTGGAAAGGGGAGCAGAGCAGCAGACTCAGGAAAGACTTTAGAAGAAGCCTCAATTGTGTTGTGACTTTCTCACTGGAGTCTTTATCTGAAGCCATAGGGCAAAATGATAGCCTTAAAGAGTTTTGTTGACATGCTTTTCTTTTCTTTTTTTTTTTTGAGACAGAGTCTTACTCTGTTTTTCAGGCTGGAGTGCAATGGCGTGATCTCGGCTCACTGCAACCTCCGCCTTCTGGGTTCAAGTGATTCTCCTGCCTCAGCCTCCTGAGTAGCTGGGATTACAGGTAGGCACCACCATACCTGGCTAATTTTTGTATCTTTAGTAGAGATGGGGTTTTGCCATATTGGCCAAGCTGGTCTCAAACCCCTGACCTCAAGTGATCTGCTTGCCTCAGCCTCCCAAAGTGCTGGGATTACAGGCCTGAGCCACCGTGCCCAGGCTGTTTACATGCTTTTCTATATGTGTGAGACATTTCATTATAAAATGAATAGATAAAACCTAAACATGGCTCCAAGTGGGCACTGGCAGATTGGCTGGGATGAGCTCCTGAGATCTTATCTCCAGCATCTGGTTTGGGTTCTTTCCATGTCTGGCAGTAATCTCTGGAGCTGGAAGAATCACTTCAACTGTGGCCCAGAGTGAGGCCTCTGAGGAGCTGATCTGGGAGAAGATGTCAATGTCCCCCCAGGGCTGAGATCAGGGCTGTGGATAGTGAGAGAGGAGGTAGGAAGAAAGTGGTCAGACAGGCAGTTAGGGTGAGTCCTTGGTAAAACTCCTTCAAACGAAGAACAGCCTGAAAATCCAGCTGCAGGCCCCAGATAAGAAAGAGCTCACATCAGCAAAATTTCTTCAAATCAAGAACAGCCTGAATATCAAGCTACAGGCCCTAGATAAGAAACAGCCCACGTCCTTGAATGGAAATGCCTACTCTGTGAACCTAGATGAACAAATTCCACTCCTTTTTTGGACACATTTTCCTCCCTTTGATGCATGTTTGTCTCATTTCACATGCTTCCTCTGGATTGATCCTTACCTTTCACCTATTTTACATATACTTATCTTTCTGTGATTGGCCGTGGGCAAAATCCTCATTTGCATAAAGTGTAACATCACTCCAGCCCCTAATTGGTTGCAGGCAAAGTCTTCACCTCAGCCTCTAATTGGCTCTTTTCACTGTTGTGTGTCTTTCTGAGTGGCCCACAGACCAGTCAAGCACACTCCTCCCACTTCCCAGTCCATAAAACCACTGAACTTAGCCCTGCAGCCAGCAACTCTTTGTCGGGTCCCCTCTCTTTGTTGAGAGATTTTCTGTCACTTTCGCTTGATAAATCCCACTCTGTCCTACTCAGTCTCCAGTGTTGACATTTCTTATTCTTCTTGGTTGTGGGACAAGAACCTGGAGCTTGCTGGTGGTGGGAGTAAAAGAGCTACAACACTCCCTCCCATTCACTGAACATCAGTAGTGAAAAAGCTGCAACAGGGCTGGGTGTAGTGGCTCACACCTGTAATCCCAGCACTTTGGGAGGCCAAGGTGGGTCAGGAGTTTGAGACCAGTCTGGCCAACATGGTGAAACTCCGTCTCTACTAAAAATACAAAAAATTAGCTAGGTGTGGTGGCGGGTGCCTGTAATCTCAGCTACTTGGGAGGCTGAGGCAGGAGAAACACTTGAACCCGGAAGGCAGAGGTTGCGGTGAACCGAGATCATGCCACTGCACTCCAGCCTGGGCGACAGAGTGATACCCTGTCTCAAAAAAAAAAAAAAAAATTGCCCCTAGTTGAGAACCACTGTCTTAGATGCAAAAGCTGTTATTCAGACAAAGAGGACAGTGAATGCTGGTGTCATCAGCAGAGAGAAGGGTAGAGTTCATCTCCTGGAGGCACATTTAGAATAGATGCCATCTTTCACATGGGCACATACTTTCATTTCACATTTATTCTTTCTAAAAGAACTAGATTATAGGCCGGGCGCGGTGGCTCACACCTGTAATCCCAGAACTTTGGGAGGCCGAGGCAGGCGGATCATGAGGTCAGGAGATTGAGACCATCCTGGCTAACATGGTGAAACCCTGTCTCTACTAAAAATACAAAAAATTAGCCGGGCGTGGTGGCGGGCGCCTGTAGTCCCAGCTACTCGGGGGGCTGAGGCGGGAGAATGGCATAAACCCGGGAGGCGGGGCTTGCAGTTAGCTGAGATCGCGCCACTGCACTCCAGCCTGGGTGACAGAGCAAGACTACGTCTCAAAACAAACAAACAAAAAACTAGATTATAAAATTCTAAAAGCAATCATATAAGCAATCATGTATTTTAAAGACAATTATAATAATACTGCCAACAACAAGATTATGTTATTTAGTTTTCACAGTGACCATGGGAAGGGTAAGAAATTATTTTACTTTATTTTACAGATGATGAAACTGAGACACACAGATCTTAAAGGATACTTTTGAACTTTTAAAGTCAGTATTTCTTTTGTTTTCTTTTTTTGTTTTTTGTTTTTTTGAGACAGAGTTTCACTCTGTCTCCAAGGCTGGGGTACAGCGATGCGATCTTGGCTCACTGCAACCTCCACTTCCTGGTTCAAACCATTCTTGTGCTTCAGCCTCCCAAGCAACTGGGATTACAGCCCCCTACCATCATGCCTGGCTAATTTTTGTATTTTTGGTAGACATGGGGTTTCAACCATGTTGGCCAGGCTGGTCTCGAACTCCTTACCTCAGGTGATCTGCCTGCCTTGGCCATCCAAAGTGCTGGGACTACAAGGGTGAGCCACCACACCCGGTCTAAAGTCAGTATTTTTTCTTTTCTTTTTTGTTTTTTTTTTGAGATGGAGTCTCGCTCTGTCACCCAGACTGGAGTGCAGTGGCGTGAACTCGGCTCACTGCAAGCTCTGCCTCCTGGGTTCACGCCATTCTCCTGCCTCAGCCTCCTGAGTAGCTGGGACTACAGGCGCCCGCCACCACGCCTGGCTAATTTTTTTGTATTTTTAGTAGAGACAGGGTTTCACCATGTTGGTCAGGATGGTCTCGAACTCCTGACCTTGTGATCTGCCCACCTCGGCCTCCCAAAGTGCTGGGATTACAGGCTTGAGCCACCGCGCCCGGCCATAAAGTCAGTATTTTTTCATCCATAAACATTTAGATGAAGATTATTTTGTGCCAGACATTCTAAGTACTTTACAAAACATTAAATGATTTGAATGTTTCTAAGAACTCTATGAAGCAGTTAATTTTTTTTTTTTGAGACAGAGTCTCGCTCTGTCTCTCAGGCTGGAGTGCAGTGGCGTGATCTCAGCTCACTGCAAGCTTCACCTCCTGGATTTTACGCCATTCTCCTGCCTCAGCCTCCCGAGTAGCTGAGACTACAGGCGTGCACCACCTATGCCCGGCTAATTTTTTTTTTTTTTGTATTTTTAGTAGAGACGGGGTTTCACCGTGTTAGCCAGGATGGTCTCAAACTCCTGACCTCGTGATCCTCCCACCTCGGCTTCCCAAAGTGCTGGGATTACAGGTGTGAGCCACCGTGCCCGGCAGCAGTTAATATTATTTTCCTCATTTTACAGATGCAGGATCTGAACCACAGAGAGGTTAGGTTGTGGGCTCAAGAACACACAGCAAACAAGTTCCCACCTCAAATTGAAACCTAGAACATGTGATCTTAATCACAACACTGTTAGGCTCCCTTTTCTCCCGCAGGAAAAAAATGATTAATTAACTCATCTTTAGCTACAGAATTAGTGACCCAGCTGTGGCTGGGCATGTTGGCTCACGCTTGTAATCCCAGCACTTTCGGAGGCCAAGGTGGGCGGATCACCTGAGTTCGAGACCAGCATGGTGAAACCCTGTCTCTGCTCAAAATACAAAAATTAGCCGGGCATGGTGGTGCACGCCTGCAGTCTCAGCTATTCGGGAGGCTGAGGCAGGAGAATCGCTTGAACCTGGGAGGCGGAGGTTGCAGTGAGCCGAGATCGTGCCATTGCACTCCAGCCTGGGCACAGAGTGAGACTCTGTCTCAAAAAAAAGAAAGTGACCTAGTTGTGATTCAAACTCAGGTTTAGTCCTTTGAATTTGTGCTGAGTCATCATTCTGCTAATGGAATTGGAAAACTTAGAACATTTGTTCCAGGAAGGAATGTTAGGAAAGGAACAAGTGGTCCTGGCAACATTTTATAGTACTTAGTTTAGAAATCAATTTTTCAGTATCCTTCAGTTGCAAAATACAGATTGTGAAATTATTAATGTTCTGTTTTCTTTACTGGTACCTAACAAACCACCCCCAAACTTAGTGGCTTAAAATAGAGATTTGGCAAACTTTTTTTTGTTTGTTTGTTTTTGGTGGAGGGAGGGAGTGAGGTGGCTCCCTGACCCAAGGTCTTCCATGGTCCAACCTCCCTCACCGCCATCCCACCTGCAAAGGGAGGGCACAGAACTGTTTTCTGTTCTGTGACTCCATAGGGCAGACTTTTTTTTTTTTTTTTTTTTGAGAAGGGCTAGAGAATGAATATTTTCAGCTTTGAAGGCCATGTTTCTACTACTCTGCCATTACAGCATGAAAACATTATGGACAATACATCGATGAATGAGTGTGGCCGTGTGCCAATAAAACTTTGCTTACCAAACAAGGTAGTGGGCCCGATTTGGTTTGTATATGGTAGTTTGCTGACTCCTGGCTTAAAACACAATTCTGTGGTTCTAGGGCTTTACTGGGCTCAGCTGAGTGGTTCTAATTTGGAGTCTGTCATGACACTGCAGCCAGATAATATCTAGGGCTGGGATTGTTTGAAGACTTCTTCACTCACACGGCTTGCACCTGGGCTCTGAAGGTTGGAACAGCTTGGGGCTGGTTGGACATCTGTATCTTAAAGATGCCTCTCATACTCCTATTCCAATTTCTTTTATTCCCCCCATTCTGATTTCTAAAAATAAAAGAAAAAAATTAAAAGATGCCTCTCCATGTGACTAGCTTGGGCTTCCTTACAGCATGGCCGTCTCCCAGTGAGGATGCTCCAAGAGACTTAAGGTGATACTTTCAATGTTTCTTAGGATCTGACTTTAGGAGTCACAGGCATCACTTCTGCTTTATTCTATTGGTTAAAACCTAGTCATATGTCCAGTCCTGATTCAAGGGGAGGGAATGACACAGGGAATAAATACTGGCTAGATCGCTCTTTGGGTACCATCTTTGGGAACAAGCCACCGGTTTGATTTTTCAGAGAACTTGCTGACTTCCAGATGCTAATATTCTTGTGGCCCAATAAAGATCACACAAACCCAAATAACACAGCCAGGATGGAAATACATACCTTTATGTGATAACTGTTCATAGCAGAAGGTTTTATACCCTCCCTTTGGTAGACAGTTTACTGGAGAAATCTGAAAAGAATGCTATTGATAAAAATTCACTTTGACTGTAAGAATTATGGTTATTTGATAGGTTTTTGGATGCTGACTGTTGAAACAGAGTGGAGAGTTGATATGTAGGTTGAGAAATAAACATTTAGTCTGGACAATGTGTGTGCATTATGGGAGGATGTGTTAAGCCCTGGCCAGGCCTGCTAGCTTCAGAGAGCTAGCTCATGGGTCAACTTCAGACTCTGGAAGAAGGACTTTCACCCCACTTTCCATCTGCACGCTATGTCAAGTCAGGGGTCCCTGATATCTGTGGTCCAAGCTCTACAAATGCGTGTGTTCACTGTACAGCAGGGGAAGTGTGCCTTTGAGTTTCTGCTAAATAGGCTTAATTCCACCTGCCACAAGCTGACAAAGACCTGAGATCAGGGCTTCATGCTATCTAGTTATCTCCCTGTGTACCTTTGCCCTTTCTGTTTACATATAAACGGCATGCCTGGGCAACGCACCAGGATCTACTTCCATCAGGTTGGTGGAAAAGTAATTGCGGTTTTTGCCATTACATTTACGACATTGCAATTACTTTTTTTTTTTTTTTTTTTGAGACGGAGTCTCACTCTGTTGACCGGGCTGGAGTGCAGTGGCATGATATCGGCTCACTGCAACCTCTGCCTCCCAGGTTCAAGCAATTCTCTGCCTCAGCCTCCCGAGTAGCTGGGATTACAGGCACCCGCCACCATGCCCAGCTGATGTTTGTATATTTAGTAGAGATGGGGGTTTCACCATGTTGCCCAGGCTGGTCTTGAACTCCTGACCTCGTGATTCACCCGTCTCGGCCTCCCAAGGTGTTGGGATTACAGGCGTGAGCCACCATACCCGGCCTTTTTATTTTTATTGATTTTTTTTTTTAGGTGGGGTCTCACTTTGTCATCCAGGCTGGAGTGCAGTGGCACGATCTTAGCTCACTGCAACCTCCGCTTCCCAGGTTCAAGCGATTCTTCTGCCTCAGCCTCCTGAGTAGCTGGGATTACAGGCATGTGCCACCATGCCTGGCTAATTTTTGTATTTTTAGTAGAGATGGGATTTCACCATGCAACCCCAGCTCACTGTAACCTCTGCCTCCCAGGTTCAAGCAATTCTCTGCCTCAGCCTCCCGAGTACCTGGGATTACAGGCACCCGCTGCCATGCCCAGCTAATTTTTATATTTTTAGTAGAGACGGGGTTTCACCATTTTGGCCAGGCTGGTCTGGAACTCCTGACCTCAGGTGATCCACCCATCTCAGCCTCCCAAAGTGGTGGGATTACAGACATGAGGCTCTGCACCCAGCCAAGAAACCGCAGTTACTTTTGCACCAACCTAATAGGAGCCACTCCTGGACATTGGTCCCGTTTTTATTTTATGATCCAGGGGCTCCATCTGGATTTGCAGGAAGAGAGAACAGAAGTTTCACATTGATTCCAGGCCAAAGCCTTGAGCGCTGGCACCAGTTGGCAGAGGACTCCTGCATTTGCAGGATATTTAGGAACGCCCTGGCAACAATAGAAGTGGAACATTCCTCATTTTTCACTGCCCTTCTGACGCTGTGCACGTAATTTTTTTGTAGAAGGAAATAGATCAAATTGTAGGAGTTAGGAAGCAAATGCCTGAGGTTGAATGCGCTCTGTATTTGGTATCTGCTGGATGATAGGAAATGGGTTTTTTTGTTTTGTTTTGTTTTTGTTTTTGTTTTTTTTTTGAGACAGAGTTTCGCTCTTGCTGCCCAGGCTGGAGTGCAAAGACGTGATCTCAACTCACTGCGACCTCCGCTTCCCGGGTTCAAGCGATTCTCCTGCCTCAGCCTCCTGCGTAGCTGGGATTACAGGCATGCGCGACCATGCGTGGCTAATTTGGTATTTTTAGTAGAGACGGGGTTTCTGCATGTCGGTCGGGCTGGTCTCAAACTCCCGACCTCAGGTGATCCACCTGCCTCAGGCCTCCCAAAGTGCTGGGATTACAGGCACGAGCCACCTCGCCCAGCCAGGAAATGGTTTTATTGTGGACTTCTATTTTAGTTCCCCACCCCCAGGAAGTATCATCCCTCTAACTGCCTGGATGGCTCCCATCCTGTTTATAAGACTCCAGGGAGGGAATCATCAGTCTCGTTTCAATCTATAGATTGGTGCAAAAGTAACTGTGGTTTTGGCCATTACTTTCAATGGCAAATCTGCAATTACTTTTGCACCAACCTTAATAGGGTTCCTAATTGTTAGGATGTATTGCAAGATACTATAGTGGCATAGCCCAGATGGGGCAAACAGAATATGTATGGTTTGTTTCCTGACTCTGAGCAGTCAGCAGTCGATGCACAGAACTCTGCACGCCCCTCCCCCCACAGTGTCTATTCCGGTTCAAGCATTCCTACTGAGACACTAATTTAAGTCCTTTAATTTCTACCGGTTGACCCTGATGATGTCTGTGATGTTTAGACTTTTGTGTCAGCTTGGCTAGCCTGCAGTACGCAGTTGTTTTTTTTTTTTTTTTTTTAACAGAATCTTGCCCTGTCGTCCAGGCTGGAGTGCAGTGGCACAATCTCAGCTCACTGCAACCTCTGCCACCCGGGTTCAAGCAATTCTCCTGCCTCAGCCTCCTGAGTAGCTGGGATTACAGGTGCCCACCACCACACCCGGCTGATTTTTGTATTTTTAGTAGAGACGGGGTTTCATCATGTTGGCCAGGCTGGTCCTGAACTCCTGACCTCAGGTGATCCACCTGCCTCAGCCTCCCAGGCGTAAGCCACTGTGCCCGGCCCAGTACCCAGTTGTTTAATCAAATGCTAGCCTAGGTGTTGCTGTGACAGTATTTCGTAGGCACAGTTAACATCTACAATCAGTTGATTTTAAATAAAGGAGATGAATGGCGATAACCTGGGTGGGCCCAAGCTAATCAGTTGAAGGCCTTAAGAACATAAAGAGGTTTCCTGTAGAAGAAATTCTGCCTGAAGACTGCAGCATCAAATCCTCTCTAAGCTTCCAAACTTCCAGCGTGCCCTACAGATTTTGGACTTGCCAGCCTCTACAACTGCATGAGTCAATTTCGTCAATTTCTTTACTCCTCCCTGCCGTTTTTTTTTTTCTTTTTTCTTTTTGAAACAGAGTCTCGCTCTGTCGCCCAGGCTAGAGTGCAGTGGCACAATCTTAGCTCACTGCAACCTCTGCCTTCCGGGTTCAAGCGATTCTTGTGCCTCAGCCTCCCAAGTAGCTGGGATTACAGGCGTGTGCCACCATGCCCAGCTAATTTTTGTGTTTTTAGTAGAGATGGGGTTTCCCCATACTGGCCAGGCTGGTCTTGAACTCTTGACCTCATGCAATCCACCCGCCTCTGCCTCCTAAAGTGTTGGGATTACAGGCACGAGCCACCGTACCCAGCCCGATTTCTTGAAATCAATCACTTTCCTGTTGATTCTGTTTTCCTGGAGAGTGCTAACTGTCCCCTTATCCTATGCCACAGATTTACTCTTCTGATCCTTTCATTTATTTGATACTCGGTGAATTATATGAACACTAACTATGGGCTGGGCCCCATCTTGTCCAATAATTTCCCCTCTGCATATAAGCCCAGACTCAATTTAAGATCCCTAAAACATGCACCAGTGCCCAGATGTCCTTAATGGAGCTAGGGTTTCAGGCTATTGAAGATGTTAGGAAGGGAGGACAGAAACCAAACACAGTAAGTTCTCAACACAGAATTCAGAATTTCTCTCTTATTGTATATGATTGATCTTCTGACTACATATACACCTTTTGTGACAAAATACGAACACCTTTGGAGATTAAGTGCTCAACCAGCGGGGTTGCTTCATGTATCATTATCTGTAGCCTCACTCCCTCAATTATTTCTTTCTTTCTTTTTTTTTTTTTTTTTTTTGAGACAGGGTGTTGCTCTGTCACCCAGGCTGGAGTGCAGTGCAGGATCTCGGCTCACTGCAACGTCTGCCTCCCGGGTTCAAGCGATTCTCCTGCCTCAACCTCCCGAGTAGCTGGGACTATGGGCATACGCCACCATGCCCGGCTAATTTTTTTTTTTTTGTAAAAAGAGAGGGGGTTTCACCATGTTGGCCAGGCTGGTCTTGAACTCCTGACCTCAAATGATCTGCCTGCCTCGGCCTCCCAAAGTGCTGAGGTTACAGGCGTGAGCCACCGTGCCCAGCCATATGCTCTTAAGTTTGGTTGAAGTTTGTTTATATATTGTTAGGTTACAGTTTGCCACATAAGGAGGCAGCTTTAGGCCAAATTTCACTTAATTTAAACAAATGGTTTTCTCAATGCTGCAGTGAGGTGAGGGCAGAAAGGCTTGAGCGCTTGATGTGTCAGGAGGGAAATGTCTTCACTAATGTAGAACAACCTGAAATTTCAATGGATCACATCTGAGAAATGAATCTGAGGATGAGTTGAAATCAAACATATAAAGTCAGGTAGGAGTGAGGACAAAATGCCAATACTTGATGTTTCATAAATGCTTTCATACATACCAGGGAACTATTATTATCTCTATTTTAGAGTTAAAAAAGGGGGTGTTCAGAGTGGTTAATCATTTTACGAAGTCATGTAGCTCCTAAGTGGCAGAGCTGGGATTTGATCCCAGGCACTTTCATTCCAAGTCTGTGTTTGTAATCGGTGACTTATGGTCCCCAAAAGATATGTTCACGTCCCAACCTCTGGAACCTACCAATGTGACCTTATTTGGAAAAAGGGTCTTTGCAGATGGCATCAAGTGAAGAATCTCAAGATGAGAGTATCATTAATTACCTGGTGGACCTTAAATCCAATAACAAGTATCCTTATGAGATAAAAAAGAGGAGAAGACACAGGCACACAGAGTAGAAGGCCACATGAAGTTGGAGGCAGAGATTGGAGTGTTGCAGCCATAAGCCACCGAAGGCCTGCAGCCACCAGGCACTGGAAGAGACCAGGAAGGATCCTTCCCCAGGGCCTCCAGAGGGAATGTGGCCTGACCGATACCTTGATTTTGGACTTCTGGCCTCCAGCACTGTGAGAGAATAACCCACGATAGTGTGGTGGTTTGTTCTGGCAGGCACAGGAAGCTAATACAGTGCTCTTTAGTTCTACATGGCCCCGCTTCCTCCAGAGCTACGTGGGCCTTCCCTATTAGTTGATGTTCATCAGTTCTATTGCACAAAGCTGAAGATGTCCAACAACGGTACTCAAATCCCACACATCCTCGGGGACCTTGAGGGTTCTGGGCTCTCTAAGGTAAGGTGCCTGTTAGGGAGGACAGAATCCAGAAACAGTGAGTTCGTTTTTTTTCTTTTCTTTTTCTTTTTTTTTGAGAGGGAGTTTCACTCTTATTGCCTGGCTGGAGCGCAATGGCAAGATCTCAGCTCACTGCAACCTCCGCCTCCCGGGTTCAAGCGATTCTCCTGCCTCAGCCTCCCGAGTAGCTGGAATTACAGGCATGTGTCACCACTCCAGGCTGATTTTGTATTTTTAGTAGAGATGGGGTTTCACCATGTTGGCCAGGATGGTCTCCAACTCCTGACCTCAGGTGATCCGCCTGCCTCGGCCTCCCAAAGTGCTGGGATTACAGGTGTGAGCCACTGCGCCCAGCCAACAATGAGTTTTTAATACAGAACCCAGAATTCTCTCCCATTCTGTACTCTTCTCTAACCATATAAACAAAAATTAATATGCCAAACGTTTGTGGTGGGGCATGGTAGCTCACGCCTGTAATCCCAGCACTTTGGGAGGCCGAGGCGGGTGGATCACGAGGCCAGGAGTTCAAGACCAGCCTGGCCAAGATGGTGAAACCCTGTCTCTACTAAAAATGCAAAAAATTAGCCGGGCGCGGTGGCAGGCTCCTGTAATCCCAGCTACTCCAGAGGCTGAGGCAGGAGAATTGCTTGAACTCGGAGGGCGGAGGTTGAAGTGAGCCGAGATTATGCCACTGCAATCCAGCCTGGGTGACAGAGTGAGACTCTGTTACACACAAAAAAACAAAAAACAAAACAACAAACAAACGTTTGCATCTGAAAGAAATCTGCAGACTTTTGTATCATTTTTGTTGATATTTCTCTCAGGTTCATCAATCTTGCCAGAAGATCTGCAGAATCTGAAGATATTCTTACTAGAGAAGCCGCAGTGAGTGTGAACATTTCAGCCGGGGATGGGAGGAAGGAAAAGCAGTCCTGGGGACATTCTTTGCTCCAGGGGACCAGTGATGCTCCATTAAGTGGCACTTGCAGATCAAGTTCTGTTTCTGCTTTGAACAGAATGTTCAGGCACCCGAGAGATAGAACAAAGTGCTGAACTCCGTTCTTCACATCATTAACCTTAATGACCTTCAGACAGTTCCCATCCATACACAGAGTTCTACAGATTTTTGAGATCCAAAAGGTTATTTTACTATTGTCTTACCAAATTTATAGGGGTCTTGTCTTCAGCATTATGTAGTGGCTATGTGAATCTTCCAGGGGTAAAGGTCCTCTGCTTCCTCACAGGGATTCTCCCACAATCCCTTCCTGCATGCCACAAACACAGGATGTCCCATTCCCCTCAATCCCTGCACCTTCCAGGCAACATTTAATGCACCTTTTTTTTTTGAGACAGAATCTCACCCAGGCTGGAGTGCAGTGGTGCGATCTTGGCTCACTGCAACCTCCGCCTCCTGGGTACAAGTGATTCTTCTGCCTCAGCCTCTTGAGTAGCTGGGACTATAGGCACATGCCACCAAGCCTGGCTAATTTTTGTATTTTTAGTAGAGACGGGGTTTCACCACATTGGCCAGGCTGGTCTCCAACTCCCGACCTCGTGATCTGCCCACCTTGGCCTCCCAAAGTGCTGGGATTACAGGCATGAGCCACGGCGCCTGGCCTTTTTTTTTTTTTTTTTGGGAGAGAGTCTCACCCAGGTTGTAGTGCAGTAGCATGATCTTGGTTCACTGCAAACTCTGCCTCCCAGGTTGAAGTGATTCTCCCACCTCAGCCTCCCGAGTAGCTGGGACTACAGGTGCCCACCACCATGCCCGGCTAATCTTTGTATTTTTAGTAGAGACGGGGTTTCACCATGTTGGCCAGGCTGGTCTCGAACTCCTTACCTCAAGTGATCCATCCGCCTCAGCCTCCCAAAGTGCTGGGATTATAGGCGTGAGCCACTGCGCCCGGCTTCTTGAATTAGTTTCTAGGAGACGCCAAGAACCCCCCCGGGGCTAAGCCTCAATTTTGGGGCTCGCCTGTGCTGCATCAGCTTCACACGCAGAGAAGAGAGTAAAAGAGAAGGGAGAGCCGTCCTTTTGGGCTGCCTTAAAATAAAGGTTGACCCATGGGTTCATGTATTGTCATTCATTCTCATTTTCTCTTCCTCTCTTTCTCTCTCTCCCCTGCCCCTTAAGTTAGCTTTTCTAAACCCTACCTGGATAAGGATAAGAAATAGAAGGAGGGGACACTTTGGGATGCTACAAAATAAAATACAACAACAACAACAACAATAACAGCAGCAGCAACAACAACAACAGCAACAAAAGGGGAAGAAACAAATCTGGCCACTGCACATTCCTCCTTGCCAACAAAAAGCCGTGGATGCAAAAAGCTGCCCTTCACTGCATAGACAGAAGAGGGCGCGCTCTAGCTATGAATCTCGGAAATTACTCAAACCATCAGCCCCTGCAAGAAGCAAAGTGGACGGCCGGGCGCGGTGGCTCACTCCTGGAATCCCAGCACTTTGGGAGCCCGAGGTGGGCAGATCACGAGGTCAGGAGATCGAGACTGTTCTGGCTAAACCAGTGAAACCCCCTCTCTACTAAAAAAATATGAAAAGCGACGTGGATCTCCCATAAACGAGGTACTGCAGGAAGAAAGCAGAAAATGAGACCCGAGTACACACATGCACGCGGGCGCGCGCCCACACACACACCAGAAGAAATGAACCAAGAGGAAAGGAAATATTTTCAAATAAGCATTTCGAGATGGGAAAAACACCTTGAAACAGAAATTCATAAAGTACAGACATGTTTTTTCTTAAGTTAAAAGAGGAACAATAATAAACAAGCAGAAAATGAATAAAAAATTAAATGTCATATCAGAAGTGAAGATAAATTAAAAGTGGTCAAAGGAGAAGAGATCTAAATGCAAACTTAAGAAGGGGCAATTTTTTTTTTTTTTTTTTTTTTTTTTTTTTTTTTTTTGCGACGCAGCCTCACTCTGTAGCCCGGGCTGGAGTGCAGTGGCGTGATCTTGGCTCACTGAAACCTCTGCCTCCTGGATTCAAGCGATTCTCCTGCCTCAGCCTCCCAAGTGGCTGGGATTCCAGGCATGAGCCACCATGCCCGGCCTAGAGTGATCATGGAAATTAAACAACCTGCTTCCAAATGACTTTTGGGTAAAGACTGAAATTAAGGCAGAAATAAAAAAATTATTTGAAACTAATGAAAACAAACATACAACATCCCAGAATCTCTGGGACACAGCTAGAACAGTGCTCAAAGGAAGTTTATAGGGCTAAGTGGCTACATTAAGAAGCTAGAAAGATCTCAAATGAACAGCCTAATATCACACTTGGAGGAATTAGAAAAACAAGAGCAAATCAACCCCAAAGCTAGCAGAAGAAAAAAAAAAAGCCAAAATCAGAGCTGAGACGAATGAAATTGAGATGTAAAAAACCATACAAAAGATCAATGAAACCCAAAGTTGATTTTTTAAAAAAATTATTTATTTATTATTTATTCCATAAATTATTGGGGTACAGGTGGTGTTTGGTTACATAAGCTCTTTAGTGGTGATTTGTGATTTTGGTGCACCCGTCACCTGAGCAGTATACACTACACCCTATTTGTTGTCTTTCATCCCTCGCCCCCGCCAACTCGTCCCCCTAAGTCCCCAAAGTCCATTGTATCATTCTTACGCCTTTGCGTCCTCATAGCTTAGCTCCCACATATCAGTGAGAACATACGATGTTTGGTTTTCCATTCCGGAGTTACTTCACTTAGAATAATAGTCTCCAGTCTCATCCAGGTCACTGCAAATGCTGTTAATTCACAAAAAGTTGATATTTTCAAAGGCATAAATCACATTGAAAGACCACTAGCTAGATTAATAAAGGAAAAAAGACAAGATCCAAATAAACACAATCAGAAATGACAGAGGTGACATTACCACTGACCCACAGACATACAAGAAACCCTGAGACTATTCCACATGCCTCTATGCACACAAACTAGAAAGCTAGAAGAAACAGATAAATTCCTGGAAACATCAAACCTCTCAAGATTGAACCAGGAAGAAATGGAAACCCTGAACAAACCAACGATGAGTTCCAAAATTGAGTTAGTCATACAAAACGTACCAACCAAAACAAAAGCCTTAGACTAGACGGATCCACAGTCGAATTCTACCAGATGTGTAAAGAAAAGCCGGCACCAATCCTACTGAAATTATTCCAAAAAATTGAGGAGGAGCAACTGCTCTCTAACTCATTCTATGAGGTCAGAGTCATCCTGATACCGAAACCTGGCAGAGACACAATGAAAAAAGAAAAATAGGTAAAGTAACACATATGTTAATGATCTTGATTTAGCCATTCTACGGTATATACATATTTCAAAACAATATGTACATGATAAATATGTACAATTTGTCAATTAAAAATATATAAAAGGAATAGGAAAAAATTCAAATGGCGCAGAATTTGAAAGGAGAAGATACAGAACAAACTCCAGTGTCTTCTTTATTCAACTCTATATACACACATTCAATGGACCGGGAGCAGTGGCTCAAGCCTGTAATCACAGCACTTTGGGAGGTCAAGGCGGGCAGATCACCTGAGGTCGGGAGTTCGAGACCAGCCTGACCAACATAGAAAAACCCCAGCTCTACTAAAAATACAAAATTAGCCGGGCATGCTGGTGCATGCCTGTAATCCCAGCTACTCGGGAGGCTGAGGCAGGAGAATCGCTTGAACTCAAGAGGTGGAGGTTGTGGTGAGCCGAGATGGCACCATTGCACTCCAGCCTGGGAAACAAGAGCGAAACTCGGTCTCAAAAAAAAAAAAAAAAAAGGATTTAATGAATGAATGATGAGACCGTTGGTGACATCTCCCACCTTCTCCCTCTCACTCCACTGCAGTCACACGGGGCTCCTCACTGTTCCCGTAGCAGCAGGCATGTGCCCGCACAGGGCCTCTGTACTGGCTGGTCCCACTGCCCGAACACCCTCGTGCACCATCTGCACTGTCCAATGCGGCCGCCTCTGGCCACACATGGCTACTGAGCAGTTGAACATGGCTGGCCCAAACCAAGATTTCCAAGACGTCGTATGGTTAAAAACAAACATAAAAGCTTGCAAAAATGTCTATACTGATTATGTTAAAATTATGATGTTTTAGGTATATTAGGTTAAATCAGCTATTTTATCAAAATGAATGTCACCTGTTTGTTTATGCTTTTTTTTTTTTTTTTTTTTGAGATGGAGTCTCGCTCCGTCGCCCAGGCTAGAGTACAATGGCATGGTCTCGGCTCACTGCATCACTGCAACCTCTACCTCCCAGGTTCAAGCGATTCTCCTACCTCACCCTCCCAAGTGGCTGGGATTACAGGCGTGTGCCACCACACCCAGCTAATTTTTGTATTTTTGGTAGAGACAGGGTTTCACCATGTTGGCCAGGCTGGTCTGGAACTGCTGACCTCGTGATCTACCTGCCTCGGCCTCCCAAAGTGCTGGGATTACAGGTGCGGGCCACTGCGCCGGCCATGTTTCTCGACTTCTGCTGGCAAGCATGTTCCAGTATTCGCATGGCTCCTAGCCCTCATCTCCATTTCTCTGCACAGATGTTACCTTCCCCATGAGGTCTGCCTTATACATGAGGCCTGTATTATCAACTGCAAGTCCCCATTCCCCAACCCCGTTGTTTCTTCTCTCTAGAACACTAGGCACCATCTGATCTACTATGCCTTTTCCTTATTGTCAGATACTGAACTCTCAGATACAGTTCCCCTTCCTCCCTCCAGGGGGCGCCACGGAACGCAGGGCCCTCACTGGCTCTGGGGACTGGGTGACGTCAGGGGTGAGCCTCTTGTGACTGCCTCCCTCAGTCTGCATAAGCTCAAAGGGACTAAAGGTCAGTCCCGACACCCGGAGCCATTGTGGCTCCGGCCGGTTGCGCCTGCCCTCGGGCCCTCACGGAGGCGGGGGTTCCAGGGCACGAGTTCGAGGCCAGCCTGGTCCACATTGGTTGCAGAAAAAAATTGTTTTTATCGTTCCCTATATAACAACAAAACATAAAGGGAGGACGCCTTGATAGGGAGAAATGACATCTTCCTAAGTGTTTTTAAATTACTTCAATGTATCTTTTTTTTTTTTTTTTTTTTTTTGGGAGACCGAGGCTTGCTCTGTTGCCCAGGCTGGAGTGCAGTGGTGTGATCTTGGCTCACTGCAACCTCCGCCTCGTCGGTTCAAGGGAGTCTCCTATCTCAGCCTCCTGAGTAGCTGGGATTACAGTCGCCTGCCAAGAGATGGGGTTTCGCCATGTTGACCAGGCTGGTCTTGAACACCTGGCCTCAAATGATCCACTCGCCTTGGTCTCCCAAAGTGGTAGGATGACAGGCGTGAGCCACCGCGCCCAGCCTCTTCTATTCTTTTAGAGACAGGGTCTCACTCTGTTGCCCAGGCTGGAGTGCATTGATGTGATGTGTGATCATAGCTCATTGCAGCCCTGACCATCCGAGCTCAAGCAATCCTTCTGCCTCAGCCTCCCGAGTAGCTGGGGCCGCAGATGTGCACCACTGCACCTGGCTAATTTTTAACATTTTTGTGGAGCCAGAGTCTCTATAAAATAAAGTGTAAATAGTACCATAAATAAAGTATACATAGTACCATTTTATAGCAGTATAAAACGGACATTAGAAACTCTGAACTTCAAGGTGAAAAAAATACACAAAAGTAGTTCTCAAGTTCTAGAGACTTGGAGAATCCAGGAATCAACAATGTCGTGGAACTCCTACAGCCTTTCATAAAGAATGGCCCTCGAGGAAAGTGGAATTGTCAGTGGGCATTGTGTTGGTGCCTCAGCTAAACACGGCAGGAATTTATTTATAACCTAGTGTAACATCCTCGAGGCACTGTTCAATTATTCAAGCAATTGTAAAATTCTCCCAGTCTTAGAAAAGATACAGGTGTGTGTCCCTCTGCTGTGGCTGTGCACTGAGGCTTCAGTAGAAGTTGCCGTCTAAAACCACCGGCCTGCCCTTGAATTCTTCTTTTTTTTTTGAGACGGAGTCTCACTCTATCACCCAGGCTGGAGTGCAGTGACACGATCTCTGCTCATTGCAACCTCCGCCTCCCGGTTGAATGATATTGAGATGTAAAAAACCATACAAAAGATCAATGAAACCCAAAGTTGATTTTTTAAAAAAATTATTTATTTATTATTTATTCCATAAATTATTGGGGTACAGGTGGTGTTTGGTTACATAAGCTCTTTAGCGGTGATTTGTGATTTTGGTGCACCCGTCACCTGAGCAGTATACACTACACCCTATTTGTTGTCTTTTATCCCTCGCCCCCGCCAACTCGTCCCCCTAAGTCCCCAAAGTCCATTGTATCATTCTTACGCCTTTGCGTCCTCATAGCTTAGCTCCCACATATCAGTGAGAACATTCGATGTTTGGTTTTCCATTCCGGAGTTACTTCACTTAGAATAATAGTCTCCAGTCTCATCCAGGTCACTGCAAATGCTGTTAATTCATAAAAAGTTGATATTTTCAAAGGCATAAATCACATTGAAAGACCACTAGCTAGATTAATAAAGGAAAAAAGACAAGATCCAAATAAACACAATCAGAAATGACAGAGGTGACATTACCACTGACCCACAGACATACAAGAAACCCTGAGACTATTCCACATGCCTCTATGCACACAAACTAGAAAGCTAGAAGAAACAGATAAATTCCTGGAAACATCAAACCTCTCAAGATTGAACCAGGAAGAAATGGAAACCCTGAACAAACCAACGATGAGTTCCAAAATTGAGTTAGTCATACAAAACGTACCAACCAAAACAAAAGCCTTAGACTAGACGGATCCACAGTCGAATTCTACCAGACGTGTAAAGAAAAGCCGGCGCCAATCCTACTGAAATTATTCCAAAAAATTGAGGAGGAGCAACTGCTCTCTAACTCATTCTATGAGGTCAGAGTCATCCTGATACCGAAACCTGGCAGAGACACAACGAAAAAAGAAAAATAGGTAAAGTAACACATATGTTAATGATCTTGATTTAGCCATTCTACGGTATATACATATTTCAAAACAATATGTACATGATAAATATGTACAATTTGTCAATTAAACATATACAAAAGGAATAGGAAAAAATTCAAATGGCGCAGAATTTGAAAGGAGAAGATACAGAACAAACTCCAGTGTCTTCTTTATTCAACTCTATATACACACATTCAATGGACCGGGAGCAGTGGCTCAAGCCTGTAATCACAGCACTTTGGGAGGTCAAGGCGGGCAGATCACCTGAGGTCGGGAGTTCGAGACCAGCCTGACCAACATAGAAAAACCCCAGCTCTACTAAAAATACAAAATTAGCCGGGCATGCTGGTGCATGCCTGTAATCCCAGCTACTCGGGAGGCTGAGGCAGGAGAATCGCTTGAACTCAAGAGGTGGAGGTTGTGGTGAGCCGAGATGGCACCATTGCACTCCAGCCTGGGAAACAAGAGCGAAACTCGGTCTCAAAAAAAAAAAAAAAAAAAAAAAGGATTTAATGAATGAATGATGAGACCGTTGGTGACATCTCCCACCTTCTCCCTCTCACTCCACTGCAGTCACACGGGGCTCCTCACTGTTCCCGTAGCAGCAGGCATGTGCCCGCACAGGGCCTCTGTACTGGCTGGTCCCACTGCCCGAACACCCTCGTGCACCATCTGCACTGTCCAATGCGGCCGCCTCTGGCCACACATGGCTACTGAGCAGTTGAACATGGCTGGCCCAAACCAAGATTTCCAAGACGTCGTATGGTTAAAAACAAACATAAAAGCTTGCAAAAATGTCTATACTGATTATGTTAAAATTATGATGTTTTAGGTATATTAGGTTAAATCAGCTATTTTATCAAAATGAATGTCACCTGTTTGTTTATGCTTTTTTTTTTTTTTTTTTTGAGATGGAGTCTCGCTCCGTCGCCCAGGCTAGAGTACAATGGCATGGTCTCGGCTCACTGCATCACTGCAACCTCTACCTCCCAGGTTCAAGCGATTCTCCTACCTCACCCTCCCAAGTGGCTGGGATTACAGGCGTGTGCCACCACACCCAGCTAATTTTTGTATTTTTGGTAGAGACAGGGTTTCACCATGTTGGCCAGGCTGGTCTGGAACTGCTGACCTCGTGATCTACCTGCCTCGGCCTCCCAAAGTGCTGGGATTACAGGTGCGGGCCACTGCGCCGGCCATGTTTCTCGACTTCTGCTGGCAAGCATGTTCCAGTATTCGCATGGCTCCTAGCCCTCATCTCCATTTCTCTGCACAGATGTTACCTTCCCCATGAGGTCTGCCTTATACATGAGGCCTGTATTATCAACTGCAAGTCCCCATTCCCCAACCCCGTTGTTTCTTCTCTCTAGAACACTAGGCACCATCTGATCTACTATGCCTTTTCCTTATTGTCAGATACTGAACTCTCAGATACAGTTCCCCTTCCTCCCTCCAGGGGGCGCCACGGAACGCAGGGCCCTCACTGGCTCTGGGGACTGGGTGACGTCAGGGGTGAGCCTCTTGTGACTGCCTCCCTCAGTCTGCATAAGCTCAAAGGGACTAAAGGTCAGTCCCGACACCCGGAGCCATTGTGGCTCCGGCCGGTTGCGCCTGCCCTCGGGCCCTCACGGAGGCGGGGGTTCCAGGGCACGAGTTCGAGGCCAGCCTGGTCCACATTGGTTGCAGAAAAAAATTGTTTTTATCGTTCCCTATATAACAACAAAACATAAAGGGAGGACGCCTTGATAGGGAGAAATGACATCTTCCTAAGTGTTTTTAAATTACTTCAATGTATCTTTTTTTTTTTTTGGGAGACCGAGGCTTGCTCTGTTGCCCAGGCTGGAGTGCAGTGGTGTGATCTTGGCTCACTGCAACCTCCGCCTCGTCGGTTCAAGGGAGTCTCCTATCTCAGCCTCCTGAGTAGCTGGGATTACAGTCGCCTGCCAAGAGACGGGGTTTCGCCATGTTGACCAGGCTGGTCTTGAACACCTGGCCTCAAATGATCCACTCGCCTTGGTCTCCCAAAGTGGTAGGATGACAGGCGTGAGCCACCGCGCCCAGCCTCTTCTATTCTTTTAGAGACAGGGTCTCACTCTGTTGCCCAGGCTGGAGTGCATTGATGTGATGTGTGATCATAGCTCATTGCAGCCCTGACCATCCGAGCTCAAGCAATCCTTCTGCCTCAGCCTCCCGAGTAGCTGGGGCCGCAGATGTGCACCACTGCACCTGGCTAATTTTTAACATTTTTGTGGAGCCAGAGTCTCTATAAAATAAAGTGTAAATAGTACCATAAATAAAGTATACATAGTACCATTTTATAGCAGTATAAAACGGACATTAGAAACTCTGAACTTCAAGGTGAAAAAAATACACAAAAGTAGTTCTCAAGTTCTAGAGACTTGGAGAATCCAGGAATCAACAATGTCGTGGAACTCCTACAGCCTTTCATAAAGAATGGCCCTCGAGGAAAGTGGAATTGTCAGTGGGCATTGTGTTGGTGCCTCAGCTAAACACGGCAGGAATTTATTTATAACCTAGTGTAACATCCTCGAGGCACTGTTCAATTATTCAAGCAATTGTAAAATTCTCCCAGTCTTAGAAAAGATACAGGTGTGTGTCCCTCTGCTGTGGCTGTGCACTGAGGCTTCAGTAGAAGTTGCCGTCTAAAACCACCGGCCTGCCCTTGAATTCTTCTTTTTTTTTTGAGACGGAGTCTCACTCTATCACCCAGGCTGGAGTGCAGTGACACGATCTCTGCTCATTGCAACCTCCGCCTCCCGGTTGAATGATATTGAGATGTAAAAAACCATACAAAAGATCAATGAAACCCAAAGTTGATTTTTAAAAAAAATTATTTATTTATTATTTATTCCATAAATTATTGGGGTACAGGTGGTGTTTGGTTACATAAGCTCTTTAGCGGTGATTTGTGATTTTGGTGCACCCGTCACCTGAGCAGTATACACTACACCCTATTTGTTGTCTTTTATCCCTCGCCCCCGCCAACTCGTCCCCCTAAGTCCCCAAAGTCCATTGTATCATTCTTACGCCTTTGCGTCCTCATAGCTTAGCTCCCACGTATCAGTGAGAACATACGATGTTTGGTTTTCCATTCCGGAGTTACTTCACTTAGAATAATAGTCTCCAGTCTCATCCAGGTCACTGCAAATGCTGTTAATTCATAAAAAGTTGATATTTTCAAAGGCATAAATCACATTGAAAGACCACTAGCTAGATTAATAAAGGAAAAAAGACAAGATCCAAATAAACACAATCAGAAATGACAGAGGTGACATTACCACTGACCCACAGACATACAAGAAACCCTGAGACTATTCCACATGCCTCTATGCACACAAACTAGAAACCTAGAAGAAACAGATAAATTCCTGGAAACATCAAACCTCTCAAGATTGAACCAGGAAGAAATGGAAACCCTGAACAAACCAACGATGAGTTCCAAAATTGAGTTAGTCATACAAAACGTACCAACCAAAACAAAAGCCTTAGACTAGACGGATCCACAGTCGAATTCTACCAGATGTGTAAAGAAAAGCCGGCACCAATCCTACTGAAATTATTCCAAAAAATTGAGGAGGAGCAACTGCTCTCTAACTCATTCTATGAGGTCAGAGTCATCCTGATACCGAAACCTGGCAGAGACACAACGAAAAAAGAAAAATAGGTAAAGTAACACATATGTTAATGATCTTGATTTAGCCATTCTACGGTATATACATATTTCAAAACAATATGTACATGATAAATATGTACAATTTGTCAATTAAAAATATATAAAAGGAATAGGAAAAAATTCAAATGGCGCAGAATTTGAAAGGAGAAGATACAGAACAAACTCCAGTGTCTTCTTTATTCAACTCTATATACACACATTCAATGGACCGGGAGCAGTGGCTCAAGCCTGTAATCACAGCACTTTGGGAGGTCAAGGCGGGCAGATCACCTGAGGTCGGGAGTTCGAGACCAGCCTGACCAACATAGAAAAACCCCAGCTCTACTAAAAATACAAAATTAGCCGGGCATGCTGGTGCATGCCTGTAATCCCAGCTACTCGGGAGGCTGAGGCAGGAGAATCGCTTGAACTCAAGAGGTGGAGGTTGTGGTGAGCCGAGATGGCACCATTGCACTCCAGCCTGGGAAACAAGAGCGAAACTCGGTCTCAAAAAAAAAAAAAAAAAAAAAGGATTTAATGAATGAATGATGAGACCGTTGGTGACATCTCCCACCTTCTCCCTCTCACTCCACTGCAGTCACACGGGGCTCCTCACTGTTCCCGTAGCAGCAGGCATGTGCCCGCACAGGGCCTCTGTACTGGCTGGTCCCACTGCCCGAACACCCTCGTGCACCATCTGCACTGTCCAATGCGGCCGCCTCTGGCCACACATGGCTACTGAGCAGTTGAACATGGCTGGCCCAAACCAAGATTTCCAAGACGTCGTATGGTTAAAAACAAACATAAAAGCTTGCAAAAATGTCTATACTGATTATGTTAAAATTATGATGTTTTAGGTATATTAGGTTAAATCAGCTATTTTATCAAAATGAATGTCACCTGTTTGTTTATGCTTTTTTTTTTTTTTTTTTTGAGATGGAGTCTCGCTCCGTCGCCCAGGCTAGAGTACAATGGCATGGTCTCGGCTCACTGCATCACTGCAACCTCTACCTCCCAGGTTCAAGCGATTCTCCTACCTCACCCTCCCAAGTGGCTGGGATTACAGGCGTGTGCCACCACACCCAGCTAATTTTTGTATTTTTGGTAGAGACAGGGTTTCACCATGTTGGCCAGGCTGGTCTGGAACTGCTGACCTCGTGATCTACCTGCCTCGGCCTCCCAAAGTGCTGGGATTACAGGTGCGGGCCACTGCGCCGGCCATGTTTCTCGACTTCTGCTGGCAAGCATGTTCCAGTATTCGCATGGCTCCTAGCCCTCATCTCCATTTCTCTGCACAGATGTTACCTTCCCCATGAGGTCTGCCTTATACATGAGGCCTGTATTATCAACTGCAAGTCCCCATTCCCCAACCCCGTTGTTTCTTCTCTCTAGAACACTAGGCACCATCTGATCTACTATGCCTTTTCCTTATTGTCAGATACTGAACTCTCAGATACAGTTCCCCTTCCTCCCTCCAGGGGGCGCCACGGAACGCAGGGCCCTCACTGGCTCTGGGGACTGGGTGACGTCAGGGGTGAGCCTCTTGTGACTGCCTCCCTCAGTCTGCATAAGCTCAAAGGGACTAAAGGTCAGTCCCGACACCCGGAGCCATTGTGGCTCCGGCCGGTTGCGCCTGCCCTCGGGCCCTCACGGAGGCGGGGGTTCCAGGGCACGAGTTCGAGGCCAGCCTGGTCCACATTGGTTGCAGAAAAAAATTGTTTTTATCGTTCCCTATATAACAACAAAACATAAAGGGAGGACGCCTTGATAGGGAGAAATGACATCTTCCTAAGTGTTTTTAAATTACTTCAATGTATCTTTTTTTTTTTTTTTTTTTTTGGGAGACCGAGGCTTGCTCTGTTGCCCAGGCTGGAGTGCAGTGGTGTGATCTTGGCTCACTGCAACCTCCGCCTCGTCGGTTCAAGGGAGTCTCCTATCTCAGCCTCCTGAGTAGCTGGGATTACAGTCGCCTGCCAAGAGATGGGGTTTCGCCATGTTGACCAGGCTGGTCTTGAACACCTGGCCTCAAATGATCCACTCGCCTTGGTCTCCCAAAGTGGTAGGATGACAGGCGTGAGCCACCGCGCCCAGCCTCTTCTATTCTTTTAGAGACAGGGTCTCACTCTGTTGCCCAGGCTGGAGTGCATTGATGTGATGTGTGATCATAGCTCATTGCAGCCCTGACCATCCGAGCTCAAGCAATCCTTCTGCCTCAGCCTCCCGAGTAGCTGGGGCCGCAGATGTGCACCACTGCACCTGGCTAATTTTTAACATTTTTGTGGAGCCAGAGTCTCTATAAAATAAAGTGTAAATAGTACCATAAATAAAGTATACATAGTACCATTTTATAGCAGTATAAAACGGACATTAGAAACTCTGAACTTCAAGGTGAAAAAAATACACAAAAGTAGTTCTCAAGTTCTAGAGACTTGGAGAATCCAGGAATCAACAATGTCGTGGAACTCCTACAGCCTTTCATAAAGAATGGCCCTCGAGGAAAGTGGAATTGTCAGTGGGCATTGTGTTGGTGCCTCAGCTAAACACGGCAGGAATTTATTTATAACCTAGTGTAACATCCTCGAGGCACTGTTCAATTATTCAAGCAATTGTAAAATTCTCCCAGTCTTAGAAAAGATACAGGTGTGTGTCCCTCTGCTGTGGCTGTGCACTGAGGCTTCAGTAGAAGTTGCCGTCTAAAACCACCGGCCTGCCCTTGAATTCTTCTTTTTTTTTTTGAGACGGAGTCTCACTCTATCACCCAGGCTGGAGTGCAGTGACACGATCTCTGCTCATTGCAACCTCCGCCTCCCGGTTGAATGATATTGAGATGTAAAAAACCATACAAAAGATCAATGAAACCCAAAGTTGATTTTTTAAAAAAATTATTTATTTATTATTTATTCCATAAATTATTGGGGTACAGGTGGTGTTTGGTTACATAAGCTCTTTAGCGGTGATTTGTGATTTTGGTGCACCCGTCACCTGAGCAGTATACACTACACCCTATTTGTTGTCTTTTATCCCTCGCCCCCGCCAACTCGTCCCCCTAAGTCCCCAAAGTCCATTGTATCATTCTCACGCCTTTGCGTCCTCATAGCTTAGCTCCCACGTATCAGTGAGAACATACGATGTTTGGTTTTCCATTCCGGAGTTACTTCACTTAGAATAATAGTCTCCAGTCTCATCCAGGTCACTGCAAATGCTGTTAATTCATAAAAAGTTGATATTTTCAAAGGCATAAATCACATTGAAAGACCACTAGCTAGATTAATAAAGGAAAAAAGACAAGATCCAAATAAACACAATCAGAAATGACAGAGGTGACATTACCACTGACCCACAGACATACAAGAAACCCTGAGACTATTCCACATGCCTCTATGCACACAAACTAGAAAGCTAGAAGAAACAGATAAATTCCTGGAAACATCAAACCTCTCAAGATTGAACCAGGAAGAAATGGAAACCCTGAACAAACCAACGATGAGTTCCAAAATTGAGTTAGTCATACAAAACGTACCAACCAAAACAAAAGCCTTAGACTAGACGGATCCACAGTCGAATTCTACCAGATGTGTAAAGAAAAGCCGGCACCAATCCTACTGAAATTATTCCAAAAAATTGAGGAGGAGCAACTGCTCTCTAACTCATTCTATGAGGTCAGAGTCATCCTGATACCGAAACCTGGCAGAGACACAACGAAAAAAGAAAAATAGGTAAAGTAACACATATGTTAATGATCTTGATTTAGCCATTCTACGGTATATACATATTTCAAAACAATATGTACATGATAAATATGTACAATTTGTCAATTAAAAATATATAAAAGGAATAGGAAAAAATTCAAATGGCGCAGAATTTGAAAGGAGAAGATACAGAACAAACTCCAGTGTCTTCTTTATTCAACTCTATATACACACATTCAATGGACCGGGAGCAGTGGCTCAAGCCTGTAATCACAGCACTTTGGGAGGTCAAGGCGGGCAGATCACCTGAGGTCGGGAGTTCGAGACCAGCCTGACCAACATAGAAAAACCCCAGCTCTACTAAAAATACAAAATTAGCCGGGCATGCTGGTGCATGCCTGTAATCCCAGCTACTCGGGAGGCTGAGGCAGGAGAATCGCTTGAACTCAAGAGGTGGAGGTTGTGGTGAGCCGAGATGGCACCATTGCACTCCAGCCTGGGAAACAAGAGCGAAACTCGGTCTCAAAAAAAAAAAAAAAAAAAAGGATTTAATGAATGAATGATGAGACCGTTGGTGACATCTCCCACCTTCTCCCTCTCACTCCACTGCAGTCACACGGGGCTCCTCACTGTTCCCGTAGCAGCAGGCATGTGCCCGCACGGGGCCTCTGTACTGGCTGGTCCCACTGCCCGAACACCCTCGTGCACCATCTGCACTGTCCAATGCGGCCGCCTCTGGCCACACATGGCTACTGAGCAGTTGAACATGGCTGGCCCAAACCAAGATTTCCAAGACGTCGTATGGTTAAAAACAAACATAAAAGCTTGCAAAAATGTCTATACTGATTATGTTAAAATTATGATGTTTTAGGTATATTAGGTTAAATCAGCTATTTTATCAAAATGAATGTCACCTGTTTGTTTATGCTTTTTTTTTTTTTTTTTTTTTGAGATGGAGTCTCGCTCCGTCGCCCAGGCTAGAGTACAATGGCATGGTCTCGGCTCACTGCATCACTGCAACCTCTACCTCCCAGGTTCAAGCGATTCTCCTACCTCACCCTCCCAAGTGGCTGGGATTACAGGCGTGTGCCACCACACCCAGCTAATTTTTGTATTTTTGGTAGAGACAGGGTTTCACCATGTTGGCCAGGCTGGTCTGGAACTGCTGACCTCGTGATCTACCTGCCTCGGCCTCCCAAAGTGCTGGGATTACAGGTGCGGGCCACTGCGCCGGCCATGTTTCTCGACTTCTGCTGGCAAGCATGTTCCAGTATTCGCATGGCTCCTAGCCCTCATCTCCATTTCTCTGCACAGATGTTACCTTCCCCATGAGGTCTGCCTTATACATGAGGCCTGTATTATCAACTGCAAGTCCCCATTCCCCAACCCCGTTGTTTCTTCTCTCCAGAACACTAGGCACCATCTGATCTACTATGCCTTTTCCTTATTGTCAGATACTGAACTCTCAGATACAGTTCCCCTTCCTCCCTCCAGGGGGCGCCACGGAACGCAGGGCCCTCACTGGCTCTGGGGACTGGGTGACGTCAGGGGTGAGCCTCTTGTGACTGCCTCCCTCACTCTGCATAAGCTCAAAGGGACTAAAGGTCAGTCCCGACACCCGGAGCCATTGTGGCTCCGGCCGGTTGCGCCTGCCCTCGGGCCCTCACGGAGGCGGGGGTTCCAGGGCACGAGTTCGAGGCCAGCCTGGTCCACATTGGTTGCAGAAAAAAATTGTTTTTATCGTTCCCTATATAACAACAAAACATAAAGGGAGGACGCCTTGATAGGGAGAAATGACATCTTCCTAAGTGTTTTTAAATTACTTCAATGTATCTTTTTTTTTTTTTGGGAGACCGAGGCTTGCTCTGTTGCCCAGGCTGGAGTGCAGTGGTGTGATCTTGGCTCACTGCAACCTCCGCCTCGTCGGTTCAAGGGAGTCTCCTATCTCAGCCTCCTGAGTAGCTGGGATTACAGTCGCCTGCCAAGAGATGGGGTTTCGCCATGTTGACCAGGCTGGTCTTGAACACCTGGCCTCAAATGATCCACTCGCCTTGGTCTCCCAAAGTGGTAGGATGACAGGCGTGAGCCACCGCGCCCAGCCTCTTCTATTCTTTTAGAGACAGGGTCTCACTCTGTTGCCCAGGCTGGAGTGCATTGATGTGATGTGTGATCATAGCTCATTGCAGCCCTGACCATCCGAGCTCAAGCAATCCTTCTGCCTCAGCCTCCCGAGTAGCTGGGGCCGCAGATGTGCACCACTGCACCTGGCTAATTTTTAACATTTTTGTGGAGCCAGAGTCTCTATAAAATAAAGTGTAAATAGTACCATAAATAAAGTATACATAGTACCATTTTATAGCAGTATAAAACGGACATTAGAAACTCTGAACTTCAAGGTGAAAAAAATACACAAAAGTAGTTCTCAAGTTCTAGAGACTTGGAGAATCCAGGAATCAACAATGTCGTGGAACTCCTACAGCCTTTCATAAAGAATGGCCCTCGAGGAAAGTGGAATTGTCAGTGGGCATTGTGTTGGTGCCTCAGCTAAACACGGCAGGAATTTATTTATAACCTAGTGTAACATCCTCGAGGCACTGTTCAATTATTCAAGCAATTGTAAAATTCTCCCAGTCTTAGAAAAGATACAGGTGTGTGTCCCTCTGCTGTGGCTGTGCACTGAGGCTTCAGTAGAAGTTGCCGTCTAAAACCACCGGCCTGCCCTTGAATTCTTCTTTTTTTTTTGAGACGGAGTCTCACTCTATCACCCAGGCTGGAGTGCAGTGACACGATCTCTGCTCATTGCAACCTCCGCCTCCCGGTTGAATGATATTGAGATGTAAAAAACCATACAAAAGATCAATGAAACCCAAAGTTGATTTTTTAAAAAAATTATTTATTTATTATTTATTCCATAAATTATTGGGGTACAGGTGGTGTTTGGTTACATAAGCTCTTTAGCGGTGATTTGTGATTTTGGTGCACCCGTCACCTGAGCAGTATACACTACACCCTATTTGTTGTCTTTTATCCCTCGCCCCCGCCAACTCGTCCCCCTAAGTCCCCAAAGTCCATTGTATCATTCTTACGCCTTTGCGTCCTCATAGCTTAGCTCCCACGTATCAGTGAGAACATACGATGTTTGGTTTTCCATTCCGGAGTTACTTCACTTAGAATAATAGTCTCCAGTCTCATCCAGGTCACTGCAAATGCTGTTAATTCATAAAAAGTTGATATTTTCAAAGGCATAAATCACATTGAAAGACCACTAGCTAGATTAATAAAGGAAAAAAGACAAGATCCAAATAAACACAATCAGAAATGACAGAGGTGACATTACCACTGACCCACAGACATACAAGAAACCCTGAGACTATTCCACATGCCTCTATGCACACAAACTAGAAAGCTAGAAGAAACAGATAAATTCCTGGAAACATCAAACCTCTCAAGATTGAACCAGGAAGAAATGGAAACCCTGAACAAACCAACGATGAGTTCCAAAATTGAGTTAGTCATACAAAACGTACCAACCAAAACAAAAGCCTTAGACTAGACGGATCCACAGTCGAATTCTACCAGATGTGTAAAGAAAAGCCGGCACCAATCCTACTGAAATTATTCCAAAAAATTGAGGAGGAGCAACTGCTCTCTAACTCATTCTATGAGGTCAGAGTCATCCTGATACCGAAACCTGGCAGAGACACAACGAAAAAAGAAAAATAGGTAAAGTAACACATATGTTAATGATCTTGATTTAGCCATTCTACGGTATATACATATTTCAAAACAATATGTACATGATAAATATGTACAATTTGTCAATTAAAAATATATAAAAGGAATAGGAAAAAATTCAAATGGCGCAGAATTTGAAAGGAGAAGATACAGAACAAACTCCAGTGTCTTCTTTATTCAACTCTATATACACACATTCAATGGACCGGGAGCAGTGGCTCAAGCCTGTAATCACAGCACTTTGGGAGGTCAAGGCGGGCAGATCACCTGAGGTCGGGAGTTCGAGACCAGCCTGACCAACATAGAAAAACCCCAGCTCTACTAAAAATACAAAATTAGCCGGGCATGCTGGTGCATGCCTGTAATCCCAGCTACTCGGGAGGCTGAGGCAGGAGAATCGCTTGAACTCAAGAGGTGGAGGTTGTGGTGAGCCGAGATGGCACCATTGCACTCCAGCCTGGGAAACAAGAGCGAAACTCGGTCTCAAAAAAAAAAAAAAAAAAAGGATTTAATGAATGAATGATGAGACCGTTGGTGACATCTCCCACCTTCTCCCTCTCACTCCACTGCAGTCACACGGGGCTCCTCACTGTTCCCGTAGCAGCAGGCATGTGCCCGCACAGGGCCTCTGTACTGGCTGGTCCCACTGCCCGAACACCCTCGTGCACCATCTGCACTGTCCAATGCGGCCGCCTCTGGCCACACATGGCTACTGAGCAGTTGAACATGGCTGGCCCAAACCAAGATTTCCAAGACGTCGTATGGTTAAAAACAAACATAAAAGCTTGCAAAAATGTCTATACTGATTATGTTAAAATTATGATGTTTTAGGTATATTAGGTTAAATCAGCTATTTTATCAAAATGAATGTCACCTGTTTGTTTATGCTTTTTTTTTTTTTTTTTTTTTGAGATGGAGTCTCGCTCCGTCGCCCAGGCTAGAGTACAATGGCATGGTCTCGGCTCACTGCATCACTGCAACCTCTACCTCCCAGGTTCAAGCGATTCTCCTACCTCACCCTCCCAAGTGGCTGGGATTACAGGCGTGTGCCACCACACCCAGCTAATTTTTGTATTTTTGGTAGAGACAGGGTTTCACCATGTTGGCCAGGCTGGTCTGGAACTGCTGACCTCGTGATCTACCTGCCTCGGCCTCCCAAAGTGCTGGGATTACAGGTGCGGGCCACTGCGCCGGCCATGTTTCTCGACTTCTGCTGGCAAGCATGTTCCAGTATTCGCATGGCTCCTAGCCCTCATCTCCATTTCTCTGCACAGATGTTACCTTCCCCATGAGGTCTGCCTTATACATGAGGCCTGTATTATCAACTGCAAGTCCCCATTCCCCAACCCCGTTGTTTCTTCTCTCCAGAACACTAGGCACCATCTGATCTACTATGCCTTTTCCTTATTGTCAGATACTGAACTCTCAGATACAGTTCCCCTTCCTCCCTCCAGGGGGCGCCACGGAACGCAGGGCCCTCACTGGCTCTGGGGACTGGGTGACGTCAGGGGTGAGCCTCTTGTGACTGCCTCCCTCACTCTGCATAAGCTCAAAGGGACTAAAGGTCAGTCCCGACACCCGGAGCCATTGTGGCTCCGGCCGGTTGCGCCTGCCCTCGGGCCCTCACGGAGGCGGGGGTTCCAGGGCACGAGCTCGAGGCCAGCCTGGTCCACATTGGTTGCAGAAAAAAATTGTTTTTATCGTTCCCTATATAACAACAAAACATAAAGGGAGGACGCCTTGATAGGGAGAAATGACATCTTCCTAAGTGTTTTTAAATTACTTCAATGTATCTTTTTTTTTTTTTTTTTTTTTTTTTGGGGGACCGAGGCTTGCTCTGTTGCCCAGGCTGGAGTGCAGTGGTGTGATCTTGGCTCACTGCAACCTCCGCCTCGTCGGTTCAAGGGAGTCTCCTATCTCAGCCTCCTGAGTAGCTGGGATTACAGTCGCCTGCCAAGAGATGGGGTTTCGCCATGTTGACCAGGCTGGTCTTGAACACCTGGCCTCAAATGATCCACTCGCCTTGGTCTCCCAAAGTGGTAGGATGACAGGCGTGAGCCACCGCGCCCAGCCTCTTCTATTCTTTTAGAGACAGGGTCTCACTCTGTTGCCCAGGCTGGAGTGCATTGATGTGATGTGTGATCATAGCTCATTGCAGCCCTGACCATCCGAGCTCAAGCAATCCTTCTGCCTCAGCCTCCCGAGTAGCTGGGGCCGCAGATGTGCACCACTGCACCTGGCTAATTTTTAACATTTTTGTGGAGCCAGAGTCTCTATAAAATAAAGTGTAAATAGTACCATAAATAAAGTATACATAGTACCATTTTATAGCAGTATAAAACGGACATTAGAAACTCTGAACTTCAAGGTGAAAAAAATACACAAAAGTAGTTCTCAAGTTCTAGAGACTTGGAGAATCCAGGAATCAACAATGTCGTGGAACTCCTACAGCCTTTCATAAAGAATGGCCCTCGAGGAAAGTGGAATTGTCAGTGGGCATTGTGTTGGTGCCTCAGCTAAACACGGCAGGAATTTATTTATAACCTAGTGTAACATCCTCGAGGCACTGTTCAATTATTCAAGCAATTGTAAAATTCTCCCAGTCTTAGAAAAGATACAGGTGTGTGTCCCTCTGCTGTGGCTGTGCACTGAGGCTTCAGTAGAAGTTGCCGTCTAAAACCACCGGCCTGCCCTTGAATTCTGTTTTTTTTTTTTGAGACGGAGTCTCACTCTATCACCCAGGCTGGAGTGCAGTGACACGATCTCTGCTCATTGCAACCTCCGCCTCCCGGTTGAATGATATTGAGATGTAAAAAACCATACAAAAGATCAATGAAACCCAAAGTTGATTTTTTAAAAAAATTATTTATTTATTATTTATTCCATAAATTATTGGGGTACAGGTGGTGTTTGGTTACATAAGCTCTTTAGCGGTGATTTGTGATTTTGGTGCACCCGTCACCTGAGCAGTATACACTACACCCTATTTGTTGTCTTTTATCCCTCGCCCCCGCCAACTCGTCCCCCTAAGTCCCCAAAGTCCATTGTATCATTCTTACGCCTTTGCGTCCTCATAGCTTAGCTCCCACATATCAGTGAGAACATACGATGTTTGGTTTTCCATTCCGGAGTTACTTCACTTAGAATAATAGTCTCCAGTCTCATCCAGGTCACTGCAAATGCTGTTAATTCATAAAAAGTTGATATTTTCAAAGGCATAAATCACATTGAAAGACCACTAGCTAGATTAATAAAGGAAAAAAGACAAGATCCAAATAAACACAATCAGAAATGACAGAGGTGACATTACCACTGACCCACAGACATACAAGAAACCCTGAGACTATTCCACATGCCTCTATGCACACAAACTAGAAAGCTAGAAGAAACAGATAAATTCCTGGAAACATCAAACCTCTCAAGATTGAACCAGGAAGAAATGGAAACCCTGAACAAACCAACGATGAGTTCCAAAATTGAGTTAGTCATACAAAACGTACCAACCAAAACAAAAGCCTTAGACTAGACGGATCCACAGTCGAATTCTACCAGATGTGTAAAGAAAAGCCGGCACCAATCCTACTGAAATTATTCCAAAAAATTGAGGAGGAGCAACTGCTCTCTAACTCATTCTATGAGGTCAGAGTCATCCTGATACCGAAACCTGGCAGAGACACAACGAAAAAAGAAAAATAGGTAAAGTAACACATATGTTAATGATCTTGATTTAGCCATTCTACGGTATATACATATTTCAAAACAATATGTACATGATAAATATGTACAATTTGTCAATTAAAAATATATAAAAGGAATAGGAAAAAATTCAAATGGCGCAGAATTTGAAAGGAGAAGATACAGAACAAACTCCAGTGTCTTCTTTATTCAACTCTATATACACACATTCAATGGACCGGGAGCAGTGGCTCAAGCCTGTAATCACAGCACTTTGGGAGGTCAAGGCGGGCAGATCACCTGAGGTCGGGAGTTCGAGACCAGCCTGACCAACATAGAAAAACCCCAGCTCTACTAAAAATACGAAATTAGCCGGGCATGCTGGTGCATGCCTGTAATCCCAGCTACTCGGGAGGCTGAGGCAGGAGAATCGCTTGAACTCAAGAGGTGGAGGTTGTGGTGAGCCGAGATGGCACCATTGCACTCCAGCCTGGGAAACAAGAGCGAAACTCGGTCTCAAAAAAAAAAAAAAAAAGGATTTAATGAGTGAATGATGAGACCGTTGGTGACATCTCCCACCTTCTCCCTCTCACTCCACTGCAGTCACACGGGGCTCCTCACTGTTCCCGTAGCAGCAGGCATGTGCCCGCACGGGGCCTCTGTACTGGCTGGTCCCACTGCCCGAACACCCTCGTGCACCATCTGCACTGTCCAATGCGGCCGCCTCTGGCCACACATGGCTACTGAGCAGTTGAACATGGCTGGCCCAAACCAAGATTTCCAAGACGTCGTATGGTTAAAAACAAACATAAAAGCTTGCAAAAATGTCTATACTGATTATGTTAAAATTATGATGTTTTAGGTATATTAGGTTAAATCAGCTATTTTATCAAAATGAATGTCACCTGTTTGTTTATGCTTTTTTTTTTTTTTTTTTTTTGAGATGGAGTCTCGCTCCGTCGCCCAGGCTAGAGTACAATGGCATGGTCTCGGCTCACTGCATCACTGCAACCTCTACCTCCCAGGTTCAAGCGATTCTCCTACCTCACCCTCCCAAGTGGCTGGGATTACAGGCGTGTGCCACCACACCCAGCTAATTTTTGTATTTTTGGTAGAGACAGGGTTTCACCATGTTGGCCAGGCTGGTCTGGAACTGCTGACCTCGTGATCTACCTGCCTCGGCCTCCCAAAGTGCTGGGATTACAGGTGCGGGCCACTGCGCCGGCCATGTTTCTCGACTTCTGCTGGCAAGCATGTTCCAGTATTCGCATGGCTCCTAGCCCTCATCTCCATTTCTCTGCACAGATGTTACCTTCCCCATGAGGTCTGCCTTATACATGAGGCCTGTATTATCAACTGCAAGTCCCCATTCCCCAACCCCGTTGTTTCTTCTCTCCAGAACACTAGGCACCATCTGATCTACTATGCCTTTTCCTTATTGTCAGATACTGAACTCTCAGATACAGTTCCCCTTCCTCCCTCCAGGGGGCGCCACGGAACGCAGGGCCCTCACTGGCTCTGGGGACTGGGTGACGTCAGGGGTGAGCCTCTTGTGACTGCCTCCCTCAGTCTGCATAAGCTCAAAGGGACTAAAGGTCAGTCCCGACACCCGGAGCCATTGTGGCTCCGGCCGGTTGCGCCTGCCCTCGGGCCCTCACGGAGGCGGGGGTTCCAGGGCACGAGTTCGAGGCCAGCCTGGTCCACATTGGTTGCAGAAAAAAATTGTTTTTATCGTTCCCTATATAACAACAAAACATAAAGGGAGGACGCCTTGATAGGGAGAAATGACATCTTCCTAAGTGTTTTTAAATTACTTCAATGTATCTTTTTTTTTTTTTTTTTTTGGGAGACCGAGGCTTGCTCTGTTGCCCAGGCTGGAGTGCAGTGGTGTGATCTTGGCTCACTGCAACCTCCGCCTCGTCGGTTCAAGGGAGTCTCCTATCTCAGCCTCCTGAGTAGCTGGGATTACAGTCGCCTGCCAAGAGATGGGGTTTCGCCATGTTGACCAGGCTGGTCTTGAACACCTGGCCTCAAATGATCCACTCGCCTTGGTCTCCCAAAGTGGTAGGATGACAGGCGTGAGCCACCGCGCCCAGCCTCTTCTATTCTTTTAGAGACAGGGTCTCACTCTGTTGCCCAGGCTGGAGTGCATTGATGTGATGTGTGATCATAGCTCATTGCAGCCCTGACCATCCGAGCTCAAGCAATCCTTCTGCCTCAGCCTCCCGAGTAGCTGGGGCCGCAGATGTGCACCACTGCACCTGGCTAATTTTTAACATTTTTGTGGAGCCAGAGTCTCTATAAAATAAAGTGTAAATAGTACCATAAATAAAGTATACATAGTACCATTTTATAGCAGTATAAAACGGACATTAGAAACTCTGAACTTCAAGGTGAAAAAAATACACAAAAGTAGTTCTCAAGTTCTAGAGACTTGGAGAATCCAGGAATCAACAATGTCGTGGAACTCCTACAGCCTTTCATAAAGAATGGCCCTCGAGGAAAGTGGAATTGTCAGTGGGCATTGTGTTGGTGCCTCAGCTAAACACGGCAGGAATTTATTTATAACCTAGTGTAACATCCTCGAGGCACTGTTCAATTATTCAAGCAATTGTAAAATTCTCCCAGTCTTAGAAAAGATACAGGTGTGTGTCCCTCTGCTGTGGCTGTGCACTGAGGCTTCAGTAGAAGTTGCCGTCTAAAACCACCGGCCTGCCCTTGAATTCTTCTTTTTTTTTTGAGACGGAGTCTCACTCTATCACCCAGGCTGGAGTGCAGTGACACGATCTCTGCTCATTGCAACCTCCGCCTCCCGGTTGAATGATATTGAGATGTAAAAAACCATACAAAAGATCAATGAAACCCAAAGTTGATTTTTTAAAAAAATTATTTATTTATTATTTATTCCATAAATTATTGGGGTACAGGTGGTGTTTGGTTACATAAGCTCTTTAGCGGTGATTTGTGATTTTGGTGCACCCGTCACCTGAGCAGTATACACTACACCCTATTTGTTGTCTTTCATCCCTCGCCCCCGCCAACTCGTCCCCCTAAGTCCCCAAAGTCCATTGTATCATTCTTACGCCTTTGCGTCCTCATAGCTTAGCTCCCACATATCAGTGAGAACATACGATGTTTGGTTTTCCATTCCGGAGTTACTTCACTTAGAATAATAGTCTCCAGTCTCATCCAGGTCACTGCAAATGCTGTTAATTCATAAAAAGTTGATATTTTCAAAGGCATAAATCACATTGAAAGACCACTAGCTAGATTAATAAAGGAAAAAAGACAAGATCCAAATAAACACAATCAGAAATGACAGAGGTGACATTACCACTGACCCACAGACATACAAGAAACCCTGAGACTATTCCACATGCCTCTATGCACACAAACTAGAAAGCTAGAAGAAACAGATAAATTCCTGGAAACATCAAACCTCTCAAGATTGAACCAGGAAGAAATGGAAACCCTGAACAAACCAACGATGAGTTCCAAAATTGAGTTAGTCATACAAAACGTACCAACCAAAACAAAAGCCTTAGACTAGACGGATCCACAGTCGAATTCTACCAGATGTGTAAAGAAAAGCCGGCACCAATCCTACTGAAATTATTCCAAAAAATTGAGGAGGAGCAACTGCTCTCTAACTCATTCTATGAGGTCAGAGTCATCCTGATACCGAAACCTGGCAGAGACACAACGAAAAAAGAAAAATAGGTAAAGTAACACATATGTTAATGATCTTGATTTAGCCATTCTACGGTATATACATATTTCAAAACAATATGTACATGATAAATATGTACAATTTGTCAATTAAAAATATATAAAAGGAATAGGAAAAAATTCAAATGGCGCAGAATTTGAAAGGAGAAGATACAGAACAAACTCCAGTGTCTTCTTTATTCAACTCTATATACACACATTCAATGGACCGGGAGCAGTGGCTCAAGCCTGTAATCACAGCACTTTGGGAGGTCAAGGCGGGCAGATCACCTGAGGTCGGGAGTTCGAGACCAGCCTGACCAACATAGAAAAACCCCAGCTCTACTAAAAATACGAAATTAGCCGGGCATGCTGGTGCATGCCTGTAATCCCAGCTACTCGGGAGGCTGAGGCAGGAGAATCGCTTGAACTCAAGAGGTGGAGGTTGTGGTGAGCCGAGATGGCACCATTGCACTCCAGCCTGGGAAACAAGAGCGAAACTCGGTCTCAAAAAAAAAAAAAAAAAGGATTTAATGAATGAATGATGAGACCGTTGGTGACATCTCCCACCTTCTCCCTCTCACTCCACTGCAGTCACACGGGGCTCCTCACTGTTCCCGTAGCAGCAGGCATGTGCCCGCACAGGGCCTCTGTACTGGCTGGTCCCACTGCCCGAACACCCTCGTGCACCATCTGCACTGTCCAATGCGGCCGCCTCTGGCCACACATGGCTACTGAGCAGTTGAACATGGCTGGCCCAAACCAAGATTTCCAAGACGTCGTATGGTTAAAAACAAACATAAAAGCTTGCAAAAATGTCTATACTGATTATGTTAAAATTATGATGTTTTAGGTATATTAGGTTAAATCAGCTATTTTATCAAAATGAATGTCACCTGTTTGTTTATGCTTTTTTTTTTTTTTTTTCAGATGGAGTCTCGCTCCGTCGCCCTGGCTAAAGTACAATGGCATGGTCTCGGCTCACTGCATCACTGCAACCTCTACCTCCCAGGTTCAAGCGATTCTCCTACCTCACCCTCCCAAGTGGCTGGGATTACAGGCGTGTGCCACCACACCCAGCTAATTTTTGTATTTTTGGTAGAGACAGGGTTTCACCATGTTGGCCAGGCTGGTCTGGAACTGCTGACCTCGTGATCTACCTGCCTCGGCCTCCCAAAGTGCTGGGATTACAGGTGCGGGCCACTGCGCCGGCCATGTTTCTCGACTTCTGCTGGCAAGCATGTTCCAGTATTCGCATGGCTCCTAGCCCTCATCTCCATTTCTCTGCACAGATGTTACCTTCCCCATGAGGTCTGCCTTATACATGAGGCCTGTATTATCAACTGCAAGTCCCCATTCCCCAACCCCGTTGTTTCTTCTCTCTAGAACACTAGGCACCATCTGATCTACTATGCCTTTTCCTTATTGTCAGATACTGAACTCTCAGATACAGTTCCCCTTCCTCCCTCCAGGGGGCGCCACGGAACGCAGGGCCCTCACTGGCTCTGGGGACTGGGTGACGTCAGGGGTGAGCCTCTTGTGACTGCCTCCCTCAGTCTGCATAAGCTCAAAGGGACTAAAGGTCAGTCCCGACACCCGGAGCCATTGTGGCTCCGGCCGGTTGCGCCTGCCCTCGGGCCCTCACGGAGGCGGGGGTTCCAGGGCACGAGTTCGAGGCCAGCCTGGTCCACATTGGTTGCAGAAAAAAATTGTTTTTATCGTTCCCTATATAACAACAAAACATAAAGGGAGGACGCCTTGATAGGGAGAAATGACATCTTCCTAAGTGTTTTTAAATTACTTCAATGTATCTTTTTTTTTTTTTTTTTTTTTTTTTTGGGAGACCGAGGCTTGCTCTGTTGCCCAGGCTGGAGTGCAGTGGTGTGATCTTGGCTCACTGCAACCTCCGCCTCGTCGGTTCAAGGGAGTCTCCTATCTCAGCCTCCTGAGTAGCTGGGATTACAGTCGCCTGCCAAGAGATGGGGTTTCGCCATGTTGACCAGGCTGGTCTTGAACACCTGGCCTCAAATGATCCACTCGCCTTGGTCTCCCAAAGTGGTAGGATGACAGGCGTGAGCCACCGCGCCCAGCCTCTTCTATTCTTTTAGAGACAGGGTCTCACTCTGTTGCCCAGGCTGGAGTGCATTGATGTGATGTGTGATCATAGCTCATTGCAGCCCTGACCATCCGAGCTCAAGCAATCCTTCTGCCTCAGCCTCCCGAGTAGCTGGGGCCGCAGATGTGCACCACTGCACCTGGCTAATTTTTAACATTTTTGTGGAGCCAGAGTCTCTATAAAATAAAGTGTAAATAGTACCATAAATAAAGTATACATAGTACCATTTTATAGCAGTATAAAACGGACATTAGAAACTCTGAACTTCAAGGTGAAAAAAATACACAAAAGTAGTTCTCAAGTTCTAGAGACTTGGAGAATCCAGGAATCAACAATGTCGTGGAACTCCTACAGCCTTTCATAAAGAATGGCCCTCGAGGAAAGTGGAATTGTCAGTGGGCATTGTGTTGGTGCCTCAGCTAAACACGGCAGGAATTTATTTATAACCTAGTGTAACATCCTCGAGGCACTGTTCAATTATTCAAGCAATTGTAAAATTCTCCCAGTCTTAGAAAAGATACAGGTGTGTGTCCCTCTGCTGTGGCTGTGCACTGAGGCTTCAGTAGAAGTTGCCGTCTAAAACCACCGGCCTGCCCTTGAATTCTTTTTTTTTTTTTTTGAGACGGAGTCTCACTCTATCACCCAGGCTGGAGTGCAGTGACACGATCTCTGCTCATTGCAACCTCCGCCTCCCGGTTGAATGATATTGAGATGTAAAAAACCATACAAAAGATCAATGAAACCCAAAGTTGATTTTTAAAAAAAATTATTTATTTATTATTTATTCCATAAATTATTGGGGTACAGGTGGTGTTTGGTTACATAAGCTCTTTAGCGGTGATTTGTGATTTTGGTGCACCCGTCACCTGAGCAGTATACACTACACCCTATTTGTTGTCTTTCATCCCTCGCCCCCGCCAACTCGTCCCCCTAAGTCCCCAAAGTCCATTGTATCATTCTTACGCCTTTGCGTCCTCATAGCTTAGCTCCCACATATCAGTGAGAACATACGATGTTTGGTTTTCCATTCCGGAGTTACTTCACTTAGAATAATAGTCTCCAGTCTCATCCAGGTCACTGCAAATGCTGTTAATTCATAAAAAGTTGATATTTTCAAAGGCATAAATCACATTGAAAGACCACTAGCTAGATTAATAAAGGAAAAAAGACAAGATCCAAATAAACACAATCAGAAATGACAGAGGTGACATTACCACTGACCCACAGACATACAAGAAACCCTGAGACTATTCCACATGCCTCTATGCACACAAACTAGAAAGCTAGAAGAAACAGATAAATTCCTGGAAACATCAAACCTCTCAAGATTGAACCAGGAAGAAATGGAAACCCTGAACAAACCAACGATGAGTTCCAAAATTGAGTTAGTCATACAAAACGTACCAACCAAAACAAAAGCCTTAGACTAGACGGATCCACAGTCGAATTCTACCAGATGTGTAAAGAAAAGCCGGCACCAATCCTACTGAAATTATTCCAAAAAATTGAGGAGGAGCAACTGCTCTCTAACTCATTCTATGAGGTCAGAGTCATCCTGATACCGAAACCTGGCAGAGACACAACGAAAAAAGAAAAATAGGTAAAGTAACACATATGTTAATGATCTTGATTTAGCCATTCTACGGTATATACATATTTCAAAACAATATGTACATGATAAATATGTACAATTTGTCAATTAAAAATATATAAAAGGAATAGGAAAAAATTCAAATGGCGCAGAATTTGAAAGGAGAAGATACAGAACAAACTCCAGTGTCTTCTTTATTCAACTCTATATACACACATTCAATGGACCGGGAGCAGTGGCTCAAGCCTGTAATCACAGCACTTTGGGAGGTCAAGGCGGGCAGATCACCTGAGGTCGGGAGTTCGAGACCAGCCTGACCAACATAGAAAAACCCCAGCTCTACTAAAAATACGAAATTAGCCGGGCATGCTGGTGCATGCCTGTAATCCCAGCTACTCGGGAGGCTGAGGCAGGAGAATCGCTTGAACTCAAGAGGTGGAGGTTGTGGTGAGCCGAGATGGCACCATTGCACTCCAGCCTGGGAAACAAGAGCGAAACTCGGTCTCAAAAAAAAAAAAAAAAGGATTTAATGAATGAATGATGAGACCGTTGGTGACATCTCCCACCTTCTCCCTCTCACTCCACTGCAGTCACACGGGGCTCCTCACTGTTCCCGTAGCAGCAGGCATGTGCCCGCACAGGGCCTCTGTACTGGCTGGTCCCACTGCCCGAACACCCTCGTGCACCATCTGCACTGTCCAATGCGGCCGCCTCTGGCCACACATGGCTACTGAGCAGTTGAACATGGCTGGCCCAAACCAAGATTTCCAAGACGTCGTATGGTTAAAAACAAACATAAAAGCTTGCAAAAATGTCTATACTGATTATGTTAAAATTATGATGTTTTAGGTATATTAGGTTAAATCAGCTATTTTATCAAAATGAATGTCACCTGTTTGTTTATGCTTTTTTTTTTTTTTTTTTTTGAGATGGAGTCTCGCTCCGTCGCCCAGGCTAGAGTACAATGGCATGGTCTCGGCTCACTGCATCACTGCAACCTCTACCTCCCAGGTTCAAGCGATTCTCCTACCTCACCCTCCCAAGTGGCTGGGATTACAGGCGTGTGCCACCACACCCAGCTAATTTTTGTATTTTTGGTAGAGACAGGGTTTCACCATGTTGGCCAGGCTGGTCTGGAACTGCTGACCTCGTGATCTACCTGCCTCGGCCTCCCAAAGTGCTGGGATTACAGGTGCGGGCCACTGCGCCGGCCATGTTTCTCGACTTCTGCTGGCAAGCATGTTCCAGTATTCGCATGGCTCCTAGCCCTCATCTCCATTTCTCTGCACAGATGTTACCTTCCCCATGAGGTCTGCCTTATACATGAGGCCTGTATTATCAACTGCAAGTCCCCATTCCCCAACCCCGTTGTTTCTTCTCTCTAGAACACTAGGCACCATCTGATCTACTATGCCTTTTCCTTATTGTCAGATACTGAACTCTCAGATACAGTTCCCCTTCCTCCCTCCAGGGGGCGCCACGGAACGCAGGGCCCTCACTGGCTCTGGGGACTGGGTGACGTCAGGGGTGAGCCTCTTGTGACTGCCTCCCTCAGTCTGCATAAGCTCAAAGGGACTAAAGGTCAGTCCCGACACCCGGAGCCATTGTGGCTCCGGCCGGTTGCGCCTGCCCTCGGGCCCTCACGGAGGCGGGGGTTCCAGGGCACGAGTTCGAGGCCAGCCTGGTCCACATTGGTTGCAGAAAAAAATTGTTTTTATCGTTCCCTATATAACAACAAAACATAAAGGGAGGACGCCTTGATAGGGAGAAATGACATCTTCCTAAGTGTTTTTAAATTACTTCAATGTATCTTTTTTTTTTTTTTTTTTTTTGGGAGACCGAGGCTTGCTCTGTTGCCCAGGCTGGAGTGCAGTGGTGTGATCTTGGCTCACTGCAACCTCCGCCTCGTCGGTTCAAGGGAGTCTCCTATCTCAGCCTCCTGAGTAGCTGGGATTACAGTCGCCTGCCAAGAGATGGGGTTTCGCCATGTTGACCAGGCTGGTCTTGAACACCTGGCCTCAAATGATCCACTCGCCTTGGTCTCCCAAAGTGGTAGGATGACAGGCGTGAGCCACCGCGCCCAGCCTCTTCTATTCTTTTAGAGACAGGGTCTCACTCTGTTGCCCAGGCTGGAGTGCATTGATGTGATGTGTGATCATAGCTCATTGCAGCCCTGACCATCCGAGCTCAAGCAATCCTTCTGCCTCAGCCTCCCGAGTAGCTGGGGCCGCAGATGTGCACCACTGCACCTGGCTAATTTTTAACATTTTTGTGGAGCCAGAGTCTCTATAAAATAAAGTGTAAATAGTACCATAAATAAAGTATACATAGTACCATTTTATAGCAGTATAAAACGGACATTAGAAACTCTGAACTTCAAGGTGAAAAAAATACACAAAAGTAGTTCTCAAGTTCTAGAGACTTGGAGAATCCAGGAATCAACAATGTCGTGGAACTCCTACAGCCTTTCATAAAGAATGGCCCTCGAGGAAAGTGGAATTGTCAGTGGGCATTGTGTTGGTGCCTCAGCTAAACACGGCAGGAATTTATTTATAACCTAGTGTAACATCCTCGAGGCACTGTTCAATTATTCAAGCAATTGTAAAATTCTCCCAGTCTTAGAAAAGATACAGGTGTGTGTCCCTCTGCTGTGGCTGTGCACTGAGGCTTCAGTAGAAGTTGCCGTCTAAAACCACCGGCCTGCCCTTGAATTCTTTTTTTTTTTTTGAGACGGAGTCTCACTCTATCACCCAGGCTGGAGTGCAGTGACACGATCTCTGCTCATTGCAACCTCCGCCTCCCGGTTGAATGATATTGAGATGTAAAAAACCATACAAAAGATCAATGAAACCCAAAGTTGATTTTTTAAAAAAATTATTTATTTATTATTTATTCCATAAATTATTGGGGTACAGGTGGTGTTTGGTTACATAAGCTCTTTAGCGGTGATTTGTGATTTTGGTGCACCCGTCACCTGAGCAGTATACACTACACCCTATTTGTTGTCTTTCATCCCTCGCCCCCGCCAACTCGTCCCCCTAAGTCCCCAAAGTCCATTGTATCATTCTTACGCCTTTGCGTCCTCATAGCTTAGCTCCCACATATCAGTGAGAACATACGATGTTTGGTTTTCCATTCCGGAGTTACTTCACTTAGAATAATAGTCTCCAGTCTCATCCAGGTCACTGCAAATGCTGTTAATTCATAAAAAGTTGATATTTTCAAAGGCATAAATCACATTGAAAGACCACTAGCTAGATTAATAAAGGAAAAAAGACAAGATCCAAATAAACACAATCAGAAATGACAGAGGTGACATTACCACTGACCCACAGACATACAAGAAACCCTGAGACTATTCCACATGCCTCTATGCACACAAACTAGAAAGCTAGAAGAAACAGATAAATTCCTGGAAACATCAAACCTCTCAAGATTGAACCAGGAAGAAATGGAAACCCTGAACAAACCAACGATGAGTTCCAAAATTGAGTTAGTCATACAAAACGTACCAACCAAAACAAAAGCCTTAGACTAGACGGATCCACAGTCGAATTCTACCAGATGTGTAAAGAAAAGCCGGCACCAATCCTACTGAAATTATTCCAAAAAATTGAGGAGGAGCAACTGCTCTCTAACTCATTCTATGAGGTCAGAGTCATCCTGATACCGAAACCTGGCAGAGACACAACGAAAAAAGAAAAATAGGTAAAGTAACACATATGTTAATGATCTTGATTTAGCCATTCTACGGTATATACATATTTCAAAACAATATGTACATGATAAATATGTACAATTTGTCAGTTAAAAATATATAAAAGGAATAGGAAAAAATTCAAATGGCGCAGAATTTGAAAGGAGAAGATACAGAACAAACTCCAGTGTCTTCTTTATTCAACTCTATATACACACATTCAATGGACCGGGAGCAGTGGCTCAAGCCTGTAATCACAGCACTTTGGGAGGTCAAGGCGGGCAGATCACCTGAGGTCGGGAGTTCGAGACCAGCCTGACCAACATAGAAAAACCCCAGCTCTACTAAAAATACGAAATTAGCCGGGCATGCTGGTGCATGCCTGTAATCCCAGCTACTCGGGAGGCTGAGGCAGGAGAATCGCTTGAACTCAAGAGGTGGAGGTTGTGGTGAGCCGAGATGGCACCATTGCACTCCAGCCTGGGAAACAAGAGCGAAACTCGGTCTCAAAAAAAAAAAAAAAAAGGATTTAATGAATGAATGATGAGACCGTTGGTGACATCTCCCACCTTCTCCCTCTCACTCCACTGCAGTCACACGGGGCTCCTCACTGTTCCCATAGCAGCAGGCATGTGCCCGCACAGGGCCTCTGTACTGGCTGTTCCCACTGCCCGAACACCCTCGTGCACCATCTGCACTGTCCAATGCGGCCGCCTCTGGCCACACATGGCTACTGAGCAGTTGAACATGGCTGGCCCAAACCAAGATTTCCAAGACGTCGTATGGTTAAAAACAAACATAAAAGCTTGCAAAAATGTCTATACTGATTATGTTAAAATTATGATGTTTTAGGTATATTAGGTTAAATCAGCTATTTTATCAAAATGAATGTCACCTGTTTGTTTATGCTTTTTTTTTTTTTTTTTTTGAGATGGAGTCTCGCTCTGTCGCCCAGGCTAGAGTACAATGGCATGGTCTCGGCTCACTGCATCACTGCAACCTCTACCTCCCAGGTTCAAGCGATTCTCCTACCTCACCCTCCCAAGTGGCTGGGATTACAGGCGTGTGCCACCACACCCAGCTAATTTTTGTATTTTTGGTAGAGACAGGGTTTCACCATGTTGGCCAGGCTGGTCTGGAACTGCTGACCTCGTGATCTACCTGCCTCGGCCTCCCAAAGTGCTGGGATTACAGGTGCGGGCCACTGCGCCGGCCATGTTTCTCGACTTCTGCTGGCAAGCATGTTCCAGTATTCGCATGGCTCCTAGCCCTCATCTCCATTTCTCTGCACAGATGTTACCTTCCCCATGAGGTCTGCCTTATACATGAGGCCTGTATTATCAACTGCAAGTCCCCATTCCCCAACCCCGTTGTTTCTTCTCTCCAGAACACTAGGCACCATCTGATCTACTATGCCTTTTCCTTATTGTCAGATACTGAACTCTCAGATACAGTTCCCCTTCCTCCCTCCAGGGGGCGCCACGGAACGCAGGGCCCTCACTGGCTCTGGGGACTGGGTGACGTCAGGGGTGAGCCTCTTGTGACTGCCTCCCTCACTCTGCATAAGCTCAAAGGGACTAAAGGTCAGTCCCGACACCCGGAGCCATTGTGGCTCCGGCCGGTTGCGCCTGCCCTCGGGCCCTCACGGAGGCGGGGGTTCCAGGGCACGAGTTCGAGGCCAGCCTGGTCCACATTGGTTGCAGAAAAAATTGTTTTTATCGTTCCCTATATAACAACAAAACATAAAGGGAGGACGCCTTGATAGGGAGAAATGACATCTTCCTAAGTGTTTTTAAATTACTTCAATGTATCTTTTTTTTTTTTTTTTTTGGGAGACCGAGGCTTGCTCTGTTGCCCAGGCTGGAGTGCAGTGGTGTGATCTTGGCTCACTGCAACCTCCGGCTCGTCGGTTCAAGGGAGTCTCCTATCTCAGCCTCCTGAGTAGCTGGGATTACAGTCGCCTGCCAAGAGATGGGGTTTCGCCATGTTGACCAGGCTGGTCTTGAACACCTGGCCTCAAATGATCCACTCGCCTTGGTCTCCCAAAGTGGTAGGATGACAGGCGTGAGCCACCGCGCCCAGCCTCTTCTATTCTTTTAGAGACAGGGTCTCACTCTGTTGCCCAGGCTGGAGTGCATTGATGTGATGTGTGATCATAGCTCATTGCAGCCCTGACCATCCGAGCTCAAGCAATCCTTCTGCCTCAGCCTCCCGAGTAGCTGGGGCCGCAGATGTGCACCACTGCACCTGGCTAATTTTTAACATTTTTGTGGAGCCAGAGTCTCTATAAAATAAAGTGTAAATAGTACCATAAATAAAGTATACATAGTACCATTTTATAGCAGTATAAAACGGACATTAGAAACTCTGAACTTCAAGGTGAAAAAAATACACAAAAGTAGTTCTCAAGTTCTAGAGACTTGGAGAATCCAGGAATCAACAATGTCGTGGAACTCCTACAGCCTTTCATAAAGAATGGCCCTCGAGGAAAGTGGAATTGTCAGTGGGCATTGTGTTGGTGCCTCAGCTAAACACGGCAGGAATTTATTTATAACCTAGTGTAACATCCTCGAGGCACTGTTCAATTATTCAAGCAATTGTAAAATTCTCCCAGTCTTAGAAAAGATACAGGTGTGTGTCCCTCTGCTGTGGCTGTGCACTGAGGCTTCAGTAGAAGTTGCCGTCTAAAACCACCGGCCTGCCCTTGAATTCTTTTTTTTTTTTTGAGACGGAGTCTCACTCTATCACCCAGGCTGGAGTGCAGTGACACGATCTCTGCTCATTGCAACCTCCGCCTCCCGGTTGAATGATATTGAGATGTAAAAAACCATACAAAAGATCAATGAAACCCAAAGTTGATTTTTAAAAAAAATTATTTATTTATTATTTATTCCATAAATTATTGGGGTACAGGTGGTGTTTGGTTACATAAGCTCTTTAGCGGTGATTTGTGATTTTGGTGCACCCGTCACCTGAGCAGTATACACTACACCCTATTTGTTGTCTTTTATCCCTCGCCCCCGCCAACTCGTCCCCCTAAGTCCCCAAAGTCCATTGTATCATTCTTACGCCTTTGCGTCCTCATAGCTTAGCTCCCACATATCAGTGAGAACATACGATGTTTGGTTTTCCATTCCGGAGTTACTTCACTTAGAATAATAGTCTCCAGTCTCATCCAGGTCACTGCAAATGCTGTTAATTCATAAAAAGTTGATATTTTCAAAGGCATAAATCACATTGAAAGACCACTAGCTAGATTAATAAAGGAAAAAAGACAAGATCCAAATAAACACAATCAGAAATGACAGAGGTGACATTACCACTGACCCACAGACATACAAGAAACCCTGAGACTATTCCACATGCCTCTATGCACACAAACTAGAAAGCTAGAAGAAACAGATAAATTCCTGGAAACATCAAACCTCTCAAGATTGAACCAGGAAGAAATGGAAACCCTGAACAAACCAACGATGAGTTCCAAAATTGAGTTAGTCATACAAAACGTACCAACCAAAACAAAAGCCTTAGACTAGACGGATCCACAGTCGAATTCTACCAGATGTGTAAAGAAAAGCCGGCACCAATCCTACTGAAATTATTCCAAAAAATTGAGGAGGAGCAACTGCTCTCTAACTCATTCTATGAGGTCAGAGTCATCCTGATACCGAAACCTGGCAGAGACACAACGAAAAAAGAAAAATAGGTAAAGTAACACATATGTTAATGATCTTGATTTAGCCATTCTACGGTATATACATATTTCAAAACAATATGTACATGATAAATATGTACAATTTGTCAATTAAAAATATATAAAAGGAATAGGAAAAAATTCAAATGGCGCAGAATTTGAAAGGAGAAGATACAGAACAAACTCCAGTGTCTTCTTTATTCAACTCTATATACACACATTCAATGGACCGGGAGCAGTGGCTCAAGCCTGTAATCACAGCACTTTGGGAGGTCAAGGCGGGCAGATCACCTGAGGTCGGGAGTTCGAGACCAGCCTGACCAACATAGAAAAACCCCAGCTCTACTAAAAATACGAAATTAGCCGGGCATGCTGGTGCATGCCTGTAATCCCAGCTACTCGGGAGGCTGAGGCAGGAGAATCGCTTGAACTCAAGAGGTGGAGGTTGTGGTGAGCCGAGATGGCACCATTGCACTCCAGCCTGGGAAACAAGAGCGAAACTCGGTCTCAAAAAAAAAAAAAAAAAGGATTTAATGAATGAATGATGAGACCGTTGGTGACATCTCCCACCTTCTCCCTCTCACTCCACTGCAGTCACACGGGGCTCCTCACTGTTCCCATAGCAGCAGGCATGTGCCCGCACAGGGCCTCTGTACTGGCTGTTCCCACTGCCCGAACACCCTCGTGCACCATCTGCACTGTCCAATGCGGCCGCCTCTGGCCACACATGGCTACTGAGCAGTTGAACATGGCTGGCCCAAACCAAGATTTCCAAGACGTCGTATGGTTAAAAACAAACATAAAAGCTTGCAAAAATGTCTATACTGATTATGTTAAAATTATGATGTTTTAGGTATATTAGGTTAAATCAGCTATTTTATCAAAATGAATGTCACCTGTTTGTTTATGCTTTTTTTTTTTTTTTTTTTTTGAGATGGAGTCTCGCTCTGTCGCCCAGGCTAGAGTACAATGGCATGGTCTCGGCTCACTGCATCACTGCAACCTCTACCTCCCAGGTTCAAGCGATTCTCCTACCTCACCCTCCCAAGTGGCTGGGATTACAGGCGTGTGCCACCACACCCAGCTAATTTTTGTATTTTTGGTAGAGACAGGGTTTCACCATGTTGGCCAGGCTGGTCTGGAACTGCTGACCTCGTGATCTACCTGCCTCGGCCTCCCAAAGTGCTGGGATTACAGGTGCGGGCCACTGCGCCGGCCATGTTTCTCGACTTCTGCTGGCAAGCATGTTCCAGTATTCGCATGGCTCCTAGCCCTCATCTCCATTTCTCTGCACAGATGTTACCTTCCCCATGAGGTCTGCCTTATACATGAGGCCTGTATTATCAACTGCAAGTCCCCATTCCCCAACCCCGTTGTTTCTTCTCTCCAGAACACTAGGCACCATCTGATCTACTATGCCTTTTCCTTATTGTCAGATACTGAACTCTCAGATACAGTTCCCCTTCCTCCCTCCAGGGGGCGCCACGGAACGCAGGGCCCTCACTGGCTCTGGGGACTGGGTGACGTCAGGGGTGAGCCTCTTGTGACTGCCTCCCTCACTCTGCATAAGCTCAAAGGGACTAAAGGTCAGTCCCGACACCCGGAGCCATTGTGGCTCCGGCCGGTTGCACCTGCCCTCGGGCCCTCACGGAGGCGGGGGTTCCAGGGCACGAGTTCGAGGCCAGCCTGGTCCACATTGGTTGCAGAAAAAAATTGTTTTTATCGTTCCCTATATAACAACAAAACATAAAGGGAGGACGCCTTGATAGGGAGAAATGACATCTTCCTAAGTGTTTTTAAATTACTTCAATGTATCTTTTTTTTTTTTTTTTTTTGGGAGACCGAGGCTTGCTCTGTTGCCCAGGCTGGAGTGCAGTGGTGTGATCTTGGCTCACTGCAACCTCCGGCTCGTCGGTTCAAGGGAGTCTCCTATCTCAGCCTCCTGAGTAGCTGGGATTACAGTCGCCTGCCAAGAGATGGGGTTTCGCCATGTTGACCAGGCTGGTCTTGAACACCTGGCCTCAAATGATCCACTCGCCTTGGTCTCCCAAAGTGGTAGGATGACAGGCGTGAGCCACCGCGCCCAGCCTCTTCTATTCTTTTAGAGACAGGGTCTCACTCTGTTGCCCAGGCTGGAGTGCATTGATGTGATGTGTGATCATAGCTCATTGCAGCCCTGACCATCCGAGCTCAAGCAATCCTTCTGCCTCAGCCTCCCGAGTAGCTGGGGCCGCAGATGTGCACCACTGCACCTGGCTAATTTTTAACATTTTTGTGGAGCCAGAGTCTCTATAAAATAAAGTGTAAATAGTACCATAAATAAAGTATACATAGTACCATTTTATAGCAGTATAAAACGGACATTAGAAACTCTGAACTTCAAGGTGAAAAAAATACACAAAAGTAGTTCTCAAGTTCTAGAGACTTGGAGAATCCAGGAATCAACAATGTCGTGGAACTCCTACAGCCTTTCATAAAGAATGGCCCTCGAGGAAAGTGGAATTGTCAGTGGGCATTGTGTTGGTGCCTCAGCTAAACACGGCAGGAATTTATTTATAACCTAGTGTAACATCCTCGAGGCACTGTTCAATTATTCAAGCAATTGTAAAATTCTCCCAGTCTTAGAAAAGATACAGGTGTGTGTCCCTCTGCTGTGGCTGTGCACTGAGGCTTCAGTAGAAGTTGCCGTCTAAAACCACCGGCCTGCCCTTGAATTCTTCTTTTTTTTTTGAGACGGAGTCTCACTCTATCACCCAGGCTGGAGTGCAGTGACACGATCTCTGCTCATTGCAACCTCCGCCTCCCGGTTGAATGATATTGAGATGTAAAAAACCATACAAAAGATCAATGAAACCCAAAGTTGATTTTTTAAAAAAATTATTTATTTATTATTTATTCCATAAATTATTGGGGTACAGGTGGTGTTTGGTTACATAAGCTCTTTAGCGGTGATTTGTGATTTTGGTGCACCCGTCACCTGAGCAGTATACACTACACCCTATTTGTTGTCTTTTATCCCTCGCCCCCGCCAACTCGTCCCCCTAAGTCCCCAAAGTCCATTGTATCATTCTTACGCCTTTGCGTCCTCATAGCTTAGCTCCCACATATCAGTGAGAACATACGATGTTTGGTTTTCCATTCCGGAGTTACTTCACTTAGAATAATAGTCTCCAGTCTCATCCAGGTCACTGCAAATGCTGTTAATTCATAAAAAGTTGATATTTTCAAAGGCATAAATCACATTGAAAGACCACTAGCTAGATTAATAAAGGAAAAAAGACAAGATCCAAATAAACACAATCAGAAATGACAGAGGTGACATTACCACTGACCCACAGACATACAAGAAACCCTGAGACTATTCCACATGCCTCTATGCACACAAACTAGAAAGCTAGAAGAAACAGATAAATTCCTGGAAACATCAAACCTCTCAAGATTGAACCAGGAAGAAATGGAAACCCTGAACAAACCAACGATGAGTTCCAAAATTGAGTTAGTCATACAAAACGTACCAACCAAAACAAAAGCCTTAGACTAGACGGATCCACAGTCGAATTCTACCAGATGTGTAAAGAAAAGCCGGCACCAATCCTACTGAAATTATTCCAAAAAATTGAGGAGGAGCAACTGCTCTCTAACTCATTCTATGAGGTCAGAGTCATCCTGATACCGAAACCTGGCAGAGACACAACGAAAAAAGAAAAATAGGTAAAGTAACACATATGTTAATGATCTTGATTTAGCCATTCTACGGTATATACATATTTCAAAACAATATGTACATGATAAATATGTACAATTTGTCAATTAAAAATATATAAAAGGAATAGGAAAAAATTCAAATGGCGCAGAATTTGAAAGGAGAAGATACAGAACAAACTCCAGTGTCTTCTTTATTCAACTCTATATACACACATTCAATGGACCGGGAGCAGTGGCTCAAGCCTGTAATCACAGCACTTTGGGAGGTCAAGGCGGGCAGATCACCTGAGGTCGGGAGTTCGAGACCAGCCTGACCAACATAGAAAAACCCCAGCTCTACTAAAAATACGAAATTAGCCGGGCATGCTGGTGCATGCCTGTAATCCCAGCTACTCGGGAGGCTGAGGCAGGAGAATCGCTTGAACTCAAGAGGTGGAGGTTGTGGTGAGCCGAGATGGCACCATTGCACTCCAGCCTGGGAAACAAGAGCGAAACTCGGTCTCAAAAAAAAAAAAAAAAAGGATTTAATGAATGAATGATGAGACCGTTGGTGACATCTCCCACCTTCTCCCTCTCACTCCACTGCAGTCACACGGGGCTCCTCACTGTTCCCGTAGCAGCAGGCATGTGCCCGCACAGGGCCTCTGTACTGGCTGGTCCCACTGCCCGAACACCCTCGTGCACCATCTGCACTGTCCAATGCGGCCGCCTCTGGCCACACATGGCTACTGAGCAGTTGAACATGGCTGGCCCAAACCAAGATTTCCAAGACGTCGTATGGTTAAAAACAAACATAAAAGCTTGCAAAAATGTCTATACTGATTATGTTAAAATTATGATGTTTTAGGTATATTAGGTTAAATCAGCTATTTTATCAAAATGAATGTCACCTGTTTGTTTATGCTTTTTTTTTTTTTTTTTTTTTGAGATGGAGTCTCGCTCCGTCGCCCAGGCTAGAGTACAATGGCATGGTCTCGGCTCACTGCATCACTGCAACCTCTACCTCCCAGGTTCAAGCGATTCTCCTACCTCACCCTCCCAAGTGGCTGGGATTACAGGCGTGTGCCACCACACCCAGCTAATTTTTGTATTTTTGGTAGAGACAGGGTTTCACCATGTTGGCCAGGCTGGTCTGGAACTGCTGACCTCGTGATCTACCTGCCTCGGCCTCCCAAAGTGCTGGGATTACAGGTGCGGGCCACTGCGCCGGCCATGTTTCTCGACTTCTGCTGGCAAGCATGTTCCAGTATTCGCATGGCTCCTAGCCCTCATCTCCATTTCTCTGCACAGATGTTACCTTCCCCATGAGGTCTGCCTTATACATGAGGCCTGTATTATCAACTGCAAGTCCCCATTCCCCAACCCCGTTGTTTCTTCTCTCCAGAACACTAGGCACCATCTGATCTACTATGCCTTTTCCTTATTGTCAGATACTGAACTCTCAGATACAGTTCCCCTTCCTCCCTCCAGGGGGCGCCACGGAACGCAGGGCCCTCACTGGCTCTGGGGACTGGGTGACGTCAGGGGTGAGCCTCTTGTGACTGCCTCCCTCACTCTGCATAAGCTCAAAGGGACTAAAGGTCAGTCCCGACACCCGGAGCCATTGTGGCTCCGGCCGGTTGCGCCTGCCCTCGGGCCCTCACGGAGGCGGGGGTTCCAGGGCACGAGTTCGAGGCCAGCCTGGTCCACATTGGTTGCAGAAAAAAATTGTTTTTATCGTTCCCTATATAACAACAAAACATAAAGGGAGGACGCCTTGATAGGGAGAAATGACATCTTCCTAAGTGTTTTTAAATTACTTCAATGTATCTTTTTTTTTTTTTTTTTTTTTGGGAGACCGAGGCTTGCTCTGTTGCCCAGGCTGGAGTGCAGTGGTGTGATCTTGGCTCACTGCAACCTCCGCCTCGTCGGTTCAAGGGAGTCTCCTATCTCAGCCTCCTGAGTAGCTGGGATTACAGTCGCCTGCCAAGAGATGGGGTTTCGCCATGTTGACCAGGCTGGTCTTGAACACCTGGCCTCAAATGATCCACTCGCCTTGGTCTCCCAAAGTGGTAGGATGACAGGCGTGAGCCACCGCGCCCAGCCTCTTCTATTCTTTTAGAGACAGGGTCTCACTCTGTTGCCCAGGCTGGAGTGCATTGATGTGATGTGTGATCATAGCTCATTGCAGCCCTGACCATCCGAGCTCAAGCAATCCTTCTGCCTCAGCCTCCCGAGTAGCTGGGGCCGCAGATGTGCACCACTGCACCTGGCTAATTTTTAACATTTTTGTGGAGCCAGAGTCTCTATAAAATAAAGTGTAAATAGTACCATAAATAAAGTATACATAGTACCATTTTATAGCAGTATAAAACGGACATTAGAAACTCTGAACTTCAAGGTGAAAAAAATACACAAAAGTAGTTCTCAAGTTCTAGAGACTTGGAGAATCCAGGAATCAACAATGTCGTGGAACTCCTACAGCCTTTCATAAAGAATGGCCCTCGAGGAAAGTGGAATTGTCAGTGGGCATTGTGTTGGTGCCTCAGCTAAACACGGCAGGAATTTATTTATAACCTAGTGTAACATCCTCGAGGCACTGTTCAATTATTCAAGCAATTGTAAAATTCTCCCAGTCTTAGAAAAGATACAGGTGTGTGTCCCTCTGCTGTGGCTGTGCACTGAGGCTTCAGTAGAAGTTGCCGTCTAAAACCACCGGCCTGCCCTTGAATTCTTCTTTTTTTTTTGAGACGGAGTCTCACTCTATCACCCAGGCTGGAGTGCAGTGACACGATCTCTGCTCATTGCAACCTCCGCCTCCCGGTTGAATGATATTGAGATGTAAAAAACCATACAAAAGATCAATGAAACCCAAAGTTGATTTTTTAAAAAAATTATTTATTTATTATTTATTCCATAAATTATTGGGGTACAGGTGGTGTTTGGTTACATAAGCTCTTTAGCGGTGATTTGTGATTTTGGTGCACCCGTCACCTGAGCAGTATACACTACACCCTATTTGTTGTCTTTCATCCCTCGCCCCCGCCAACTCGTCCCCCTAAGTCCCCAAAGTCCATTGTATCATTCTTACGCCTTTGCGTCCTCATAGCTTAGCTCCCACATATCAGTGAGAACATACGATGTTTGGTTTTCCATTCCGGAGTTACTTCACTTAGAATAATAGTCTCCAGTCTCATCCAGGTCACTGCAAATGCTGTTAATTCATAAAAAGTTGATATTTTCAAAGGCATAAATCACATTGAAAGACCACTAGCTAGATTAATAAAGGAAAAAAGACAAGATCCAAATAAACACAATCAGAAATGACAGAGGTGACATTACCACTGACCCACAGACATACAAGAAACCCTGAGACTATTCCACATGCCTCTATGCACACAAACTAGAAAGCTAGAAGAAACAGATAAATTCCTGGAAACATCAAACCTCTCAAGATTGAACCAGGAAGAAATGGAAACCCTGAACAAACCAACGATGAGTTCCAAAATTGAGTTAGTCATACAAAACGTACCAACCAAAACAAAAGCCTTAGACTAGACGGATCCACAGTCGAATTCTACCAGATGTGTAAAGAAAAGCCGGCACCAATCCTACTGAAATTATTCCAAAAAATTGAGGAGGAGCAACTGCTCTCTAACTCATTCTATGAGGTCAGAGTCATCCTGATACCGAAACCTGGCAGAGACACAACGAAAAAAGAAAAATAGGTAAAGTAACACATATGTTAATGATCTTGATTTAGCCATTCTACGGTATATACATATTTCAAAACAATATGTACATGATAAATATGTACAATTTGTCAATTAAAAATATATAAAAGGAATAGGAAAAAATTCAAATGGCGCAGAATTTGAAAGGAGAAGATACAGAACAAACTCCAGTGTCTTCTTTATTCAACTCTATATACACACATTCAATGGACCGGGAGCAGTGGCTCAAGCCTGTAATCACAGCACTTTGGGAGGTCAAGGCGGGCAGATCACCTGAGGTCGGGAGTTCGAGACCAGCCTGACCAACATAGAAAAACCCCAGCTCTACTAAAAATACGAAATTAGCCGGGCATGCTGGTGCATGCCTGTAATCCCAGCTACTCGGGAGGCTGAGGCAGGAGAATCGCTTGAACTCAAGAGGTGGAGGTTGTGGTGAGCCGAGATGGCACCATTGCACTCCAGCCTGGGAAACAAGAGCGAAACTCGGTCTCAAAAAAAAAAAAAAAAAGGATTTAATGAATGAATGATGAGACCGTTGGTGACATCTCCCACCTTCTCCCTCTCACTCCACTGCAGTCACACGGGGCTCCTCACTGTTCCCGTAGCAGCAGGCATGTGCCCGCACAGGGCCTCTGTACTGGCTGGTCCCACTGCCCGAACACCCTCGTGCACCATCTGCACTGTCCAATGCGGCCGCCTCTGGCCACACATGGCTACTGAGCAGTTGAACATGGCTGGCCCAAACCAAGATTTCCAAGACGTCGTATGGTTAAAAACAAACATAAAAGCTTGCAAAAATGTCTATACTGATTATGTTAAAATTATGATGTTTTAGGTATATTAGGTTAAATCAGCTATTTTATCAAAATGAATGTCACCTGTTTGTTTATGCTTTTTTTTTTTTTTTTTTTTTGAGATGGAGTCTCGCTCCGTCGCCCAGGCTAGAGTACAATGGCATGGTCTCGGCTCACTGCATCACTGCAACCTCTACCTCCCAGGTTCAAGCGATTCTCCTACCTCACCCTCCCAAGTGGCTGGGATTACAGGCGTGTGCCACCACACCCAGCTAATTTTTGTATTTTTGGTAGAGACAGGGTTTCACCATGTTGGCCAGGCTGGTCTGGAACTGCTGACCTCGTGATCTACCTGCCTCGGCCTCCCAAAGTGCTGGGATTACAGGTGCGGGCCACTGCGCCGGCCATGTTTCTCGACTTCTGCTGGCAAGCATGTTCCAGTATTCGCATGGCTCCTAGCCCTCATCTCCATTTCTCTGCACAGATGTTACCTTCCCCATGAGGTCTGCCTTATACATGAGGCCTGTATTATCAACTGCAAGTCCCCATTCCCCAACCCCGTTGTTTCTTCTCTCCAGAACACTAGGCACCATCTGATCTACTATGCCTTTTCCTTATTGTCAGATACTGAACTCTCAGATACAGTTCCCCTTCCTCCCTCCAGGGGGCGCCACGGAACGCAGGGCCCTCACTGGCTCTGGGGACTGGGTGACGTCAGGGGTGAGCCTCTTGTGACTGCCTCCCTCACTCTGCATAAGCTCAAAGGGACTAAAGGTCAGTCCCGACACCCGGAGCCATTGTGGCTCCGGCCGGTTGCGCCTGCCCTCGGGCCCTCACGGAGGCGGGGGTTCCAGGGCACGAGTTCGAGGCCAGCCTGGTCCACATTGGTTGCAGAAAAAAATTGTTTTTATCGTTCCCTATATAACAACAAAACATAAAGGGAGGACGCCTTGATAGGGAGAAATGACATCTTCCTAAGTGTTTTTAAATTACTTCAATGTATCTTTTTTTTTTTTTTTTTGGGAGACCGAGGCTTGCTCTGTTGCCCAGGCTGGAGTGCAGTGGTGTGATCTTGGCTCACTGCAACCTCCGCCTCGTCGGTTCAAGGGAGTCTCCTATCTCAGCCTCCTGAGTAGCTGGGATTACAGTCGCCTGCCAAGAGATGGGGTTTCGCCATGTTGACCAGGCTGGTCTTGAACACCTGGCCTCAAATGATCCACTCGCCTTGGTCTCCCAAAGTGGTAGGATGACAGGCGTGAGCCACCGCGCCCAGCCTCTTCTATTCTTTTAGAGACAGGGTCTCACTCTGTTGCCCAGGCTGGAGTGCATTGATGTGATGTGTGATCATAGCTCATTGCAGCCCTGACCATCCGAGCTCAAGCAATCCTTCTGCCTCAGCCTCCCGAGTAGCTGGGGCCGCAGATGTGCACCACTGCACCTGGCTAATTTTTAACATTTTTGTGGAGCCAGAGTCTCTATAAAATAAAGTGTAAATAGTACCATAAATAAAGTATACATAGTACCATTTTATAGCAGTATAAAACGGACATTAGAAACTCTGAACTTCAAGGTGAAAAAAATACACAAAAGTAGTTCTCAAGTTCTAGAGACTTGGAGAATCCAGGAATCAACAATGTCGTGGAACTCCTACAGCCTTTCATAAAGAATGGCCCTCGAGGAAAGTGGAATTGTCAGTGGGCATTGTGTTGGTGCCTCAGCTAAACACGGCAGGAATTTATTTATAACCTAGTGTAACATCCTCGAGGCACTGTTCAATTATTCAAGCAATTGTAAAATTCTCCCAGTCTTAGAAAAGATACAGGTGTGTGTCCCTCTGCTGTGGCTGTGCACTGAGGCTTCAGTAGAAGTTGCCGTCTAAAACCACCGGCCTGCCCTTGAATTCTTCTTTTTTTTTTGAGACGGAGTCTCACTCTATCACCCAGGCTGGAGTGCAGTGACACGATCTCTGCTCATTGCAACCTCCGCCTCCCGGTTGAATGATATTGAGATGTAAAAAACCATACAAAAGATCAATGAAACCCAAAGTTGATTTTTTAAAAAAATTATTTATTTATTATTTATTCCATAAATTATTGGGGTACAGGTGGTGTTTGGTTACATAAGCTCTTTAGCGGTGATTTGTGATTTTGGTGCACCCGTCACCTGAGCAGTATACACTACACCCTATTTGTTGTCTTTTATCCCTCGCCCCCGCCAACTCGTCCCCCTAAGTCCCCAAAGTCCATTGTATCATTCTTACGCCTTTGCGTCCTCATAGCTTAGCTCCCACATATCAGTGAGAACATACGATGTTTGGTTTTCCATTCCGGAGTTACTTCACTTAGAATAATAGTCTCCAGTCTCATCCAGGTCACTGCAAATGCTGTTAATTCATAAAAAGTTGATATTTTCAAAGGCATAAATCACATTGAAAGACCACTAGCTAGATTAATAAAGGAAAAAAGACAAGATCCAAATAAACACAATCAGAAATGACAGAGGTGACATTACCACTGACCCACAGACATACAAGAAACCCTGAGACTATTCCACATGCCTCTATGCACACAAACTAGAAAGCTAGAAGAAACAGATAAATTCCTGGAAACATCAAACCTCTCAAGATTGAACCAGGAAGAAATGGAAACCCTGAACAAACCAACGATGAGTTCCAAAATTGAGTTAGTCATACAAAACGTACCAACCAAAACAAAAGCCTTAGACTAGACGGATCCACAGTCGAATTCTACCAGATGTGTAAAGAAAAGCCGGCACCAATCCTACTGAAATTATTCCAAAAAATTGAGGAGGAGCAACTGCTCTCTAACTCATTCTATGAGGTCAGAGTCATCCTGATACCGAAACCTGGCAGAGACACAACGAAAAAAGAAAAATAGGTAAAGTAACACATATGTTAATGATCTTGATTTAGCCATTCTACGGTATATACATATTTCAAAACAATATGTACATGATAAATATGTACAATTTGTCAATTAAAAATATATAAAAGGAATAGGAAAAAATTCAAATGGCGCAGAATTTGAAAGGAGAAGATACAGAACAAACTCCAGTGTCTTCTTTATTCAACTCTATATACACACATTCAATGGACCGGGAGCAGTGGCTCAAGCCTGTAATCACAGCACTTTGGGAGGTCAAGGCGGGCAGATCACCTGAGGTCGGGAGTTCGAGACCAGCCTGACCAACATAGAAAAACCCCAGCTCTACTAAAAATACGAAATTAGCCGGGCATGCTGGTGCATGCCTGTAATCCCAGCTACTCGGGAGGCTGAGGCAGGAGAATCGCTTGAACTCAAGAGGTGGAGGTTGTGGTGAGCCGAGATGGCACCATTGCACTCCAGCCTGGGAAACAAGAGCGAAACTCGGTCTCAAAAAAAAAAAAAAAAAGGATTTAATGAATGAATGATGAGACCGTTGGTGACATCTCCCACCTTCTCCCTCTCACTCCACTGCAGTCACACGGGGCTCCTCACTGTTCCCATAGCAGCAGGCATGTGCCCGCACAGGGCCTCTGTACTGGCTGTTCCCACTGCCCGAACACCCTCGTGCACCATCTGCACTGTCCAATGCGGCCGCCTCTGGCCACACATGGCTACTGAGCAGTTGAACATGGCTGGCCCAAACCAAGATTTCCAAGACGTCGTATGGTTAAAAACAAACATAAAAGCTTGCAAAAATGTCTATACTGATTATGTTAAAATTATGATGTTTTAGGTATATTAGGTTAAATCAGCTATTTTATCAAAATGAATGTCACCTGTTTGTTTATGCTTTTTTTTTTTTTTTTTTTTTGAGATGGAGTCTCGCTCTGTCGCCCAGGCTAGAGTACAATGGCATGGTCTCGGCTCACTGCATCACTGCAACCTCTACCTCCCAGGTTCAAGCGATTCTCCTACCTCACCCTCCCAAGTGGCTGGGATTACAGGCGTGTGCCACCACACCCAGCTAATTTTTGTATTTTTGGTAGAGACAGGGTTTCACCATGTTGGCCAGGCTGGTCTGGAACTGCTGACCTCGTGATCTACCTGCCTCGGCCTCCCAAAGTGCTGGGATTACAGGTGCGGGCCACTGCGCCGGCCATGTTTCTCGACTTCTGCTGGCAAGCATGTTCCAGTATTCGCATGGCTCCTAGCCCTCATCTCCATTTCTCTGCACAGATGTTACCTTCCCCATGAGGTCTGCCTTATACATGAGGCCTGTATTATCAACTGCAAGTCCCCATTCCCCAACCCCGTTGTTTCTTCTCTCCAGAACACTAGGCACCATCTGATCTACTATGCCTTTTCCTTATTGTCAGATACTGAACTCTCAGATACAGTTCCCCTTCCTCCCTCCAGGGGGCGCCACGGAACGCAGGGCCCTCACTGGCTCTGGGGACTGGGTGACGTCAGGGGTGAGCCTCTTGTGACTGCCTCCCTCACTCTGCATAAGCTCAAAGGGACTAAAGGTCAGTCCCGACACCCGGAGCCATTGTGGCTCCGGCCGGTTGCACCTGCCCTCGGGCCCTCACGGAGGCGGGGGTTCCAGGGCACGAGTTCGAGGCCAGCCTGGTCCACATTGGTTGCAGAAAAAAATTGTTTTTATCGTTCCCTATATAACAACAAAACATAAAGGGAGGACGCCTTGATAGGGAGAAATGACATCTTCCTAAGTGTTTTTAAATTACTTCAATGTATCTTTTTTTTTTTTTTTTTTTTGGGAGACCGAGGCTTGCTCTGTTGCCCAGGCTGGAGTGCAGTGGTGTGATCTTGGCTCACTGCAACCTCCGCCTCGTCGGTTCAAGGGAGTCTCCTATCTCAGCCTCCTGAGTAGCTGGGATTACAGTCGCCTGCCAAGAGATGGGGTTTCGCCATGTTGACCAGGCTGGTCTTGAACACCTGGCCTCAAATGATCCACTCGCCTTGGTCTCCCAAAGTGGTAGGATGACAGGCGTGAGCCACCGCGCCCAGCCTCTTCTATTCTTTTAGAGACAGGGTCTCACTCTGTTGCCCAGGCTGGAGTGCATTGATGTGATGTGTGATCATAGCTCATTGCAGCCCTGACCATCCGAGCTCAAGCAATCCTTCTGCCTCAGCCTCCCGAGTAGCTGGGGCCGCAGATGTGCACCACTGCACCTGGCTAATTTTTAACATTTTTGTGGAGCCAGAGTCTCTATAAAATAAAGTGTAAATAGTACCATAAATAAAGTATACATAGTACCATTTTATAGCAGTATAAAACGGACATTAGAAACTCTGAACTTCAAGGTGAAAAAAATACACAAAAGTAGTTCTCAAGTTCTAGAGACTTGGAGAATCCAGGAATCAACAATGTCGTGGAACTCCTACAGCCTTTCATAAAGAATGGCCCTCGAGGAAAGTGGAATTGTCAGTGGGCATTGTGTTGGTGCCTCAGCTAAACACGGCAGGAATTTATTTATAACCTAGTGTAACATCCTCGAGGCACTGTTCAATTATTCAAGCAATTGTAAAATTCTCCCAGTCTTAGAAAAGATACAGGTGTGTGTCCCTCTGCTGTGGCTGTGCACTGAGGCTTCAGTAGAAGTTGCCGTCTAAAACCACCGGCCTGCCCTTGAATTCTTTTTTTTTTTTGAGACGGAGTCTCACTCTATCACCCAGGCTGGAGTGCAGTGACACGATCTCTGCTCATTGCAACCTCCGCCTCCCGGTTGAATGATATTGAGATGTAAAAAACCATACAAAAGATCAATGAAACCCAAAGTTGATTTTTTAAAAAAATTATTTATTTATTATTTATTCCATAAATTATTGGGGTACAGGTGGTGTTTGGTTACATAAGCTCTTTAGCGGTGATTTGTGATTTTGGTGCACCCGTCACCTGAGCAGTATACACTACACCCTATTTGTTGTCTTTTATCCCTCGCCCCCGCCAACTCGTCCCCCTAAGTCCCCAAAGTCCATTGTATCATTCTTACGCCTTTGCGTCCTCATAGCTTAGCTCCCACATATCAGTGAGAACATACGATGTTTGGTTTTCCATTCCGGAGTTACTTCACTTAGAATAATAGTCTCCAGTCTCATCCAGGTCACTGCAAATGCTGTTAATTCATAAAAAGTTGATATTTTCAAAGGCATAAATCACATTGAAAGACCACTAGCTAGATTAATAAAGGAAAAAAGACAAGATCCAAATAAACACAATCAGAAATGACAGAGGTGACATTACCACTGACCCACAGACATACAAGAAACCCTGAGACTATTCCACATGCCTCTATGCACACAAACTAGAAAGCTAGAAGAAACAGATAAATTCCTGGAAACATCAAACCTCTCAAGATTGAACCAGGAAGAAATGGAAACCCTGAACAAACCAACGATGAGTTCCAAAATTGAGTTAGTCATACAAAACGTACCAACCAAAACAAAAGCCTTAGACTAGACGGATCCACAGTCGAATTCTACCAGATGTGTAAAGAAAAGCCGGCACCAATCCTACTGAAATTATTCCAAAAAATTGAGGAGGAGCAACTGCTCTCTAACTCATTCTATGAGGTCAGAGTCATCCTGATACCGAAACCTGGCAGAGACACAACGAAAAAAGAAAAATAGGTAAAGTAACACATATGTTAATGATCTTGATTTAGCCATTCTACGGTATATACATATTTCAAAACAATATGTACATGATAAATATGTACAATTTGTCAATTAAAAATATATAAAAGGAATAGGAAAAAATTCAAATGGCGCAGAATTTGAAAGGAGAAGATACAGAACAAACTCCAGTGTCTTCTTTATTCAACTCTATATACACACATTCAATGGACCGGGAGCAGTGGCTCAAGCCTGTAATCACAGCACTTTGGGAGGTCAAGGCGGGCAGATCACCTGAGGTCGGGAGTTCGAGACCAGCCTGACCAACATAGAAAAACCCCAGCTCTACTAAAAATACGAAATTAGCCGGGCATGCTGGTGCATGCCTGTAATCCCAGCTACTCGGGAGGCTGAGGCAGGAGAATCGCTTGAACTCAAGAGGTGGAGGTTGTGGTGAGCCGAGATGGCACCATTGCACTCCAGCCTGGGAAACAAGAGCGAAACTCGGTCTCAAAAAAAAAAAAAAAAAGGATTTAATGAATGAATGATGAGACCGTTGGTGACATCTCCCACCTTCTCCCTCTCACTCCACTGCAGTCACACGGGGCTCCTCACTGTTCCCGTAGCAGCAGGCATGTGCCCGCACAGGGCCTCTGTACTGGCTGTTCCCACTGCCCGAACACCCTCGTGCACCATCTGCACTGTCCAATGCGGCCGCCTCTGGCCACACATGGCTACTGAGCAGTTGAACATGGCTGGCCCAAACCAAGATTTCCAAGACGTCGTATGGTTAAAAACAAACATAAAAGCTTGCAAAAATGTCTATACTGATTATGTTAAAATTATGATGTTTTAGGTATATTAGGTTAAATCAGCTATTTTATCAAAATGAATGTCACCTGTTTGTTTATGCTTTTTTTTTTTTTTTTTTTTTGAGATGGAGTCTCGCTCTGTCGCCCAGGCTAGAGTACAATGGCATGGTCTCGGCTCACTGCATCACTGCAACCTCTACCTCCCAGGTTCAAGCGATTCTCCTACCTCACCCTCCCAAGTGGCTGGGATTACAGGCGTGTGCCACCACACCCAGCTAATTTTTGTATTTTTGGTAGAGACAGGGTTTCACCATGTTGGCCAGGCTGGTCTGGAACTGCTGACCTCGTGATCTACCTGCCTCGGCCTCCCAAAGTGCTGGGATTACAGGTGCGGGCCACTGCGCCGGCCATGTTTCTCGACTTCTGCTGGCAAGCATGTTCCAGTATTCGCATGGCTCCTAGCCCTCATCTCCATTTCTCTGCACAGATGTTACCTTCCCCATGAGGTCTGCCTTATACATGAGGCCTGTATTATCAACTGCAAGTCCCCATTCCCCAACCCCGTTGTTTCTTCTCTCCAGAACACTAGGCACCATCTGATCTACTATGCCTTTTCCTTATTGTCAGATACTGAACTCTCAGATACAGTTCCCCTTCCTCCCTCCAGGGGGCGCCACGGAACGCAGGGCCCTCACTGGCTCTGGGGACTGGGTGACGTCAGGGGTGAGCCTCTTGTGACTGCCTCCCTCACTCTGCATAAGCTCAAAGGGACTAAAGGTCAGTCCCGACACCCGGAGCCATTGTGGCTCCGGCCGGTTGCACCTGCCCTCGGGCCCTCACGGAGGCGGGGGTTCCAGGGCACGAGTTCGAGGCCAGCCTGGTCCACATTGGTTGCAGAAAAAAATTGTTTTTATCGTTCCCTATATAACAACAAAACATAAAGGGAGGACGCCTTGATAGGGAGAAATGACATCTTCCTAAGTGTTTTTAAATTACTTCAATGTATCTTTTTTTTTTTTTTTTTTTTTTTTTTTGGGAGACCGAGGCTTGCTCTGTTGCCCAGGCTGGAGTGCAGTGGTGTGATCTTGGCTCACTGCAACCTCCGCCTCGTCGGTTCAAGGGAGTCTCCTATCTCAGCCTCCTGAGTAGCTGGGATTACAGTCGCCTGCCAAGAGATGGGGTTTCGCCATGTTGACCAGGCTGGTCTTGAACACCTGGCCTCAAATGATCCACTCGCCTTGGTCTCCCAAAGTGGTAGGATGACAGGCGTGAGCCACCGCGCCCAGCCTCTTCTATTCTTTTAGAGACAGGGTCTCACTCTGTTGCCCAGGCTGGAGTGCATTGATGTGATGTGTGATCATAGCTCATTGCAGCCCTGACCATCCGAGCTCAAGCAATCCTTCTGCCTCAGCCTCCCGAGTAGCTGGGGCCGCAGATGTGCACCACTGCACCTGGCTAATTTTTAACATTTTTGTGGAGCCAGAGTCTCTATAAAATAAAGTGTAAATAGTACCATAAATAAAGTATACATAGTACCATTTTATAGCAGTATAAAACGGACATTAGAAACTCTGAACTTCAAGGTGAAAAAAATACACAAAAGTAGTTCTCAAGTTCTAGAGACTTGGAGAATCCAGGAATCAACAATGTCGTGGAACTCCTACAGCCTTTCATAAAGAATGGCCCTCGAGGAAAGTGGAATTGTCAGTGGGCATTGTGTTGGTGCCTCAGCTAAACACGGCAGGAATTTATTTATAACCTAGTGTAACATCCTCGAGGCACTGTTCAATTATTCAAGCAATTGTAAAATTCTCCCAGTCTTAGAAAAGATACAGGTGTGTGTCCCTCTGCTGTGGCTGTGCACTGAGGCTTCAGTAGAAGTTGCCGTCTAAAACCACCGGCCTGCCCTTGAATTCTTCTTTTTTTTTTGAGACGGAGTCTCACTCTATCACCCAGGCTGGAGTGCAGTGACACGATCTCTGCTCATTGCAACCTCCGCCTCCCGGTTGAATGATATTGAGATGTAAAAAACCATACAAAAGATCAATGAAACCCAAAGTTGATTTTTTAAAAAAATTATTTATTTATTATTTATTCCATAAATTATTGGGGTACAGGTGGTGTTTGGTTACATAAGCTCTTTAGCGGTGATTTGTGATTTTGGTGCACCCGTCACCTGAGCAGTATACACTACACCCTATTTGTTGTCTTTTATCCCTCGCCCCCGCCAACTCGTCCCCCTAAGTCCCCAAAGTCCATTGTATCATTCTTACGCCTTTGCGTCCTCATAGCTTAGCTCCCACATATCAGTGAGAACATACGATGTTTGGTTTTCCATTCCGGAGTTACTTCACTTAGAATAATAGTCTCCAGTCTCATCCAGGTCACTGCAAATGCTGTTAATTCATAAAAAGTTGATATTTTCAAAGGCATAAATCACATTGAAAGACCACTAGCTAGATTAATAAAGGAAAAAAGACAAGATCCAAATAAACACAATCAGAAATGACAGAGGTGACATTACCACTGACCCACAGACATACAAGAAACCCTGAGACTATTCCACATGCCTCTATGCACACAAACTAGAAAGCTAGAAGAAACAGATAAATTCCTGGAAACATCAAACCTCTCAAGATTGAACCAGGAAGAAATGGAAACCCTGAACAAACCAACGATGAGTTCCAAAATTGAGTTAGTCATACAAAACGTACCAACCAAAACAAAAGCCTTAGACTAGACGGATCCACAGTCGAATTCTACCAGATGTGTAAAGAAAAGCCGGCACCAATCCTACTGAAATTATTCCAAAAAATTGAGGAGGAGCAACTGCTCTCTAACTCATTCTATGAGGTCAGAGTCATCCTGATACCGAAACCTGGCAGAGACACAACGAAAAAAGAAAAATAGGTAAAGTAACACATATGTTAATGATCTTGATTTAGCCATTCTACGGTATATACATATTTCAAAACAATATGTACATGATAAATATGTACAATTTGTCAATTAAAAATATATAAAAGGAATAGGAAAAAATTCAAATGGCGCAGAATTTGAAAGGAGAAGATACAGAACAAACTCCAGTGTCTTCTTTATTCAACTCTATATACACACATTCAATGGACCGGGAGCAGTGGCTCAAGCCTGTAATCACAGCACTTTGGGAGGTCAAGGCGGGCAGATCACCTGAGGTCGGGAGTTCGAGACCAGCCTGACCAACATAGAAAAACCCCAGCTCTACTAAAAATACGAAATTAGCCGGGCATGCTGGTGCATGCCTGTAATCCCAGCTACTCGGGAGGCTGAGGCAGGAGAATCGCTTGAACTCAAGAGGTGGAGGTTGTGGTGAGCCGAGATGGCACCATTGCACTCCAGCCTGGGAAACAAGAGCGAAACTCGGTCTCAAAAAAAAAAAAAAAAAGGATTTAATGAATGAATGATGAGACCGTTGGTGACATCTCCCACCTTCTCCCTCTCACTCCACTGCAGTCACACGGGGCTCCTCACTGTTCCCATAGCAGCAGGCATGTGCCCGCACAGGGCCTCTGTACTGGCTGTTCCCACTGCCCGAACACCCTCGTGCACCATCTGCACTGTCCAATGCGGCCGCCTCTGGCCACACATGGCTACTGAGCAGTTGAACATGGCTGGCCCAAACCAAGATTTCCAAGACGTCGTATGGTTAAAAACAAACATAAAAGCTTGCAAAAATGTCTATACTGATTATGTTAAAATTATGATGTTTTAGGTATATTAGGTTAAATCAGCTATTTTATCAAAATGAATGTCACCTGTTTGTTTATGCTTTTTTTTTTTTTTTTTTTTGAGATGGAGTCTCGCTCTGTCGCCCAGGCTAGAGTACAATGGCATGGTCTCGGCTCACTGCATCACTGCAACCTCTACCTCCCAGGTTCAAGCGATTCTCCTACCTCACCCTCCCAAGTGGCTGGGATTACAGGCGTGTGCCACCACACCCAGCTAATTTTTGTATTTTTGGTAGAGACAGGGTTTCACCATGTTGGCCAGGCTGGTCTGGAACTGCTGACCTCGTGATCTACCTGCCTCGGCCTCCCAAAGTGCTGGGATTACAGGTGCGGGCCACTGCGCCGGCCATGTTTCTCGACTTCTGCTGGCAAGCATGTTCCAGTATTCGCATGGCTCCTAGCCCTCATCTCCATTTCTCTGCACAGATGTTACCTTCCCCATGAGGTCTGCCTTATACATGAGGCCTGTATTATCAACTGCAAGTCCCCATTCCCCAACCCCGTTGTTTCTTCTCTCCAGAACACTAGGCACCATCTGATCTACTATGCCTTTTCCTTATTGTCAGATACTGAACTCTCAGATACAGTTCCCCTTCCTCCCTCCAGGGGGCGCCACGGAACGCAGGGCCCTCACTGGCTCTGGGGACTGGGTGACGTCAGGGGTGAGCCTCTTGTGACTGCCTCCCTCACTCTGCATAAGCTCAAAGGGACTAAAGGTCAGTCCCGACACCCGGAGCCATTGTGGCTCCGGCCGGTTGCGCCTGCCCTCGGGCCCTCACGGAGGCGGGGGTTCCAGGGCACGAGTTCGAGGCCAGCCTGGTCCACATTGGTTGCAGAAAAAAATTGTTTTTATCGTTCCCTATATAACAACAAAACATAAAGGGAGGACGCCTTGATAGGGAGAAATGACATCTTCCTAAGTGTTTTTAAATTACTTCAATGTATCTTTTTTTTTTTTTTTTTTTGGGAGACCGAGGCTTGCTCTGTTGCCCAGGCTGGAGTGCAGTGGTGTGATCTTGGCTCACTGCAACCTCCGCCTCGTCGGTTCAAGGGAGTCTCCTATCTCAGCCTCCTGAGTAGCTGGGATTACAGTCGCCTGCCAAGAGATGGGGTTTCGCCATGTTGACCAGGCTGGTCTTGAACACCTGGCCTCAAATGATCCACTCGCCTTGGTCTCCCAAAGTGGTAGGATGACAGGCGTGAGCCACCGCGCCCAGCCTCTTCTATTCTTTTAGAGACAGGGTCTCACTCTGTTGCCCAGGCTGGAGTGCATTGATGTGATGTGTGATCATAGCTCATTGCAGCCCTGACCATCCGAGCTCAAGCAATCCTTCTGCCTCAGCCTCCCGAGTAGCTGGGGCCGCAGATGTGCACCACTGCACCTGGCTAATTTTTAACATTTTTGTGGAGCCAGAGTCTCTATAAAATAAAGTGTAAATAGTACCATAAATAAAGTATACATAGTACCATTTTATAGCAGTATAAAACGGACATTAGAAACTCTGAACTTCAAGGTGAAAAAAATACACAAAAGTAGTTCTCAAGTTCTAGAGACTTGGAGAATCCAGGAATCAACAATGTCGTGGAACTCCTACAGCCTTTCATAAAGAATGGCCCTCGAGGAAAGTGGAATTGTCAGTGGGCATTGTGTTGGTGCCTCAGCTAAACACGGCAGGAATTTATTTATAACCTAGTGTAACATCCTCGAGGCACTGTTCAATTATTCAAGCAATTGTAAAATTCTCCCAGTCTTAGAAAAGATACAGGTGTGTGTCCCTCTGCTGTGGCTGTGCACTGAGGCTTCAGTAGAAGTTGCCGTCTAAAACCACCGGCCTGCCCTTGAATTCTTCTTTTTTTTTTGAGACGGAGTCTCACTCTATCACCCAGGCTGGAGTGCAGTGACACGATCTCTGCTCATTGCAACCTCCGCCTCCCGGTTGAATGATATTGAGATGTAAAAAACCATACAAAAGATCAATGAAACCCAAAGTTGATTTTTTAAAAAAATTATTTATTTATTATTTATTCCATAAATTATTGGGGTACAGGTGGTGTTTGGTTACATAAGCTCTTTAGCGGTGATTTGTGATTTTGGTGCACCCGTCACCTGAGCAGTATACACTACACCCTATTTGTTGTCTTTTATCCCTCGCCCCCGCCAACTCGTCCCCCTAAGTCCCCAAAGTCCATTGTATCATTCTTACGCCTTTGCGTCCTCATAGCTTAGCTCCCACATATCAGTGAGAACATACGATGTTTGGTTTTCCATTCCGGAGTTACTTCACTTAGAATAATAGTCTCCAGTCTCATCCAGGTCACTGCAAATGCTGTTAATTCATAAAAAGTTGATATTTTCAAAGGCATAAATCACATTGAAAGACCACTAGCTAGATTAATAAAGGAAAAAAGACAAGATCCAAATAAACACAATCAGAAATGACAGAGGTGACATTACCACTGACCCACAGACATACAAGAAACCCTGAGACTATTCCACATGCCTCTATGCACACAAACTAGAAAGCTAGAAGAAACAGATAAATTCCTGGAAACATCAAACCTCTCAAGATTGAACCAGGAAGAAATGGAAACCCTGAACAAACCAACGATGAGTTCCAAAATTGAGTTAGTCATACAAAACGTACCAACCAAAACAAAAGCCTTAGACTAGACGGATCCACAGTCGAATTCTACCAGATGTGTAAAGAAAAGCCGGCACCAATCCTACTGAAATTATTCCAAAAAATTGAGGAGGAGCAACTGCTCTCTAACTCATTCTATGAGGTCAGAGTCATCCTGATACCGAAACCTGGCAGAGACACAACGAAAAAAGAAAAATAGGTAAAGTAACACATATGTTAATGATCTTGATTTAGCCATTCTACGGTATATACATATTTCAAAACAATATGTACATGATAAATATGTACAATTTGTCAATTAAAAATATATAAAAGGAATAGGAAAAAATTCAAATGGCGCAGAATTTGAAAGGAGAAGATACAGAACAAACTCCAGTGTCTTCTTTATTCAACTCTATATACACACATTCAATGGACCGGGAGCAGTGGCTCAAGCCTGTAATCACAGCACTTTGGGAGGTCAAGGCGGGCAGATCACCTGAGGTCGGGAGTTCGAGACCAGCCTGACCAACATAGAAAAACCCCAGCTCTACTAAAAATACGAAATTAGCCGGGCATGCTGGTGCATGCCTGTAATCCCAGCTACTCGGGAGGCTGAGGCAGGAGAATCGCTTGAACTCAAGAGGTGGAGGTTGTGGTGAGCCGAGATGGCACCATTGCACTCCAGCCTGGGAAACAAGAGCGAAACTCGGTCTCAAAAAAAAAAAAAAAAAGGATTTAATGAATGAATGATGAGACCGTTGGTGACATCTCCCACCTTCTCCCTCTCACTCCACTGCAGTCACACGGGGCTCCTCACTGTTCCCATAGCAGCAGGCATGTGCCCGCACAGGGCCTCTGTACTGGCTGTTCCCACTGCCCGAACACCCTCGTGCACCATCTGCACTGTCCAATGCGGCCGCCTCTGGCCACACATGGCTACTGAGCAGTTGAACATGGCTGGCCCAAACCAAGATTTCCAAGACGTCGTATGGTTAAAAACAAACATAAAAGCTTGCAAAAATGTCTATACTGATTATGTTAAAATTATGATGTTTTAGGTATATTAGGTTAAATCAGCTATTTTATCAAAATGAATGTCACCTGTTTGTTTATGCTTTTTTTTTTTTTTTTTTTTGAGATGGAGTCTCGCTCTGTCGCCCAGGCTAGAGTACAATGGCATGGTCTCGGCTCACTGCATCACTGCAACCTCTACCTCCCAGGTTCAAGCGATTCTCCTACCTCACCCTCCCAAGTGGCTGGGATTACAGGCGTGTGCCACCACACCCAGCTAATTTTTGTATTTTTGGTAGAGACAGGGTTTCACCATGTTGGCCAGGCTGGTCTGGAACTGCTGACCTCGTGATCTACCTGCCTCGGCCTCCCAAAGTGCTGGGATTACAGGTGCGGGCCACTGCGCCGGCCATGTTTCTCGACTTCTGCTGGCAAGCATGTTCCAGTATTCGCATGGCTCCTAGCCCTCATCTCCATTTCTCTGCACAGATGTTACCTTCCCCATGAGGTCTGCCTTATACATGAGGCCTGTATTATCAACTGCAAGTCCCCATTCCCCAACCCCGTTGTTTCTTCTCTCCAGAACACTAGGCACCATCTGATCTACTATGCCTTTTCCTTATTGTCAGATACTGAACTCTCAGATACAGTTCCCCTTCCTCCCTCCAGGGGGCGCCACGGAACGCAGGGCCCTCACTGGCTCTGGGGACTGGGTGACGTCAGGGGTGAGCCTCTTGTGACTGCCTCCCTCACTCTGCATAAGCTCAAAGGGACTAAAGGTCAGTCCCGACACCCGGAGCCATTGTGGCTCCGGCCGGTTGCGCCTGCCCTCGGGCCCTCACGGAGGCGGGGGTTCCAGGGCACGAGTTCGAGGCCAGCCTGGTCCACATTGGTTGCAGAAAAAAATTGTTTTTATCGTTCCCTATATAACAACAAAACATAAAGGGAGGACGCCTTGATAGGGAGAAATGACATCTTCCTAAGTGTTTTTAAATTACTTCAATGTATCTTTTTTTTTTTTTTTTTTTGGGAGACCGAGGCTTGCTCTGTTGCCCAGGCTGGAGTGCAGTGGTGTGATCTTGGCTCACTGCAACCTCCGCCTCGTCGGTTCAAGGGAGTCTCCTATCTCAGCCTCCTGAGTAGCTGGGATTACAGTCGCCTGCCAAGAGATGGGGTTTCGCCATGTTGACCAGGCTGGTCTTGAACACCTGGCCTCAAATGATCCACTCGCCTTGGTCTCCCAAAGTGGTAGGATGACAGGCGTGAGCCACCGCGCCCAGCCTCTTCTATTCTTTTAGAGACAGGGTCTCACTCTGTTGCCCAGGCTGGAGTGCATTGATGTGATGTGTGATCATAGCTCATTGCAGCCCTGACCATCCGAGCTCAAGCAATCCTTCTGCCTCAGCCTCCCGAGTAGCTGGGGCCGCAGATGTGCACCACTGCACCTGGCTAATTTTTAACATTTTTGTGGAGCCAGAGTCTCTATAAAATAAAGTGTAAATAGTACCATAAATAAAGTATACATAGTACCATTTTATAGCAGTATAAAACGGACATTAGAAACTCTGAACTTCAAGGTGAAAAAAATACACAAAAGTAGTTCTCAAGTTCTAGAGACTTGGAGAATCCAGGAATCAACAATGTCGTGGAACTCCTACAGCCTTTCATAAAGAATGGCCCTCGAGGAAAGTGGAATTGTCAGTGGGCATTGTGTTGGTGCCTCAGCTAAACACGGCAGGAATTTATTTATAACCTAGTGTAACATCCTCGAGGCACTGTTCAATTATTCAAGCAATTGTAAAATTCTCCCAGTCTTAGAAAAGATACAGGTGTGTGTCCCTCTGCTGTGGCTGTGCACTGAGGCTTCAGTAGAAGTTGCCGTCTAAAACCACCGGCCTGCCCTTGAATTCTTCTTTTTTTTTTGAGACGGAGTCTCACTCTATCACCCAGGCTGGAGTGCAGTGACACGATCTCTGCTCATTGCAACCTCCGCCTCCCGGTTGAATGATATTGAGATGTAAAAAACCATACAAAAGATCAATGAAACCCAAAGTTGATTTTTTAAAAAAATTATTTATTTATTATTTATTCCATAAATTATTGGGGTACAGGTGGTGTTTGGTTACATAAGCTCTTTAGCGGTGATTTGTGATTTTGGTGCACCCGTCACCTGAGCAGTATACACTACACCCTATTTGTTGTCTTTTATCCCTCGCCCCCGCCAACTCGTCCCCCTAAGTCCCCAAAGTCCATTGTATCATTCTTACGCCTTTGCGTCCTCATAGCTTAGCTCCCACATATCAGTGAGAACATACGATGTTTGGTTTTCCATTCCGGAGTTACTTCACTTAGAATAATAGTCTCCAGTCTCATCCAGGTCACTGCAAATGCTGTTAATTCATAAAAAGTTGATATTTTCAAAGGCATAAATCACATTGAAAGACCACTAGCTAGATTAATAAAGGAAAAAAGACAAGATCCAAATAAACACAATCAGAAATGACAGAGGTGACATTACCACTGACCCACAGACATACAAGAAACCCTGAGACTATTCCACATGCCTCTATGCACACAAACTAGAAAGCTAGAAGAAACAGATAAATTCCTGGAAACATCAAACCTCTCAAGATTGAACCAGGAAGAAATGGAAACCCTGAACAAACCAACGATGAGTTCCAAAATTGAGTTAGTCATACAAAACGTACCAACCAAAACAAAAGCCTTAGACTAGACGGATCCACAGTCGAATTCTACCAGATGTGTAAAGAAAAGCCGGCACCAATCCTACTGAAATTATTCCAAAAAATTGAGGAGGAGCAACTGCTCTCTAACTCATTCTATGAGGTCAGAGTCATCCTGATACCGAAACCTGGCAGAGACACAACGAAAAAAGAAAAATAGGTAAAGTAACACATATGTTAATGATCTTGATTTAGCCATTCTACGGTATATACATATTTCAAAACAATATGTACATGATAAATATGTACAATTTGTCAATTAAAAATATATAAAAGGAATAGGAAAAAATTCAAATGGCGCAGAATTTGAAAGGAGAAGATACAGAACAAACTCCAGTGTCTTCTTTATTCAACTCTATATACACACATTCAATGGACCGGGAGCAGTGGCTCAAGCCTGTAATCACAGCACTTTGGGAGGTCAAGGCGGGCAGATCACCTGAGGTCGGGAGTTCGAGACCAGCCTGACCAACATAGAAAAACCCCAGCTCTACTAAAAATACGAAATTAGCCGGGCATGCTGGTGCATGCCTGTAATCCCAGCTACTCGGGAGGCTGAGGCAGGAGAATCGCTTGAACTCAAGAGGTGGAGGTTGTGGTGAGCCGAGATGGCACCATTGCACTCCAGCCTGGGAAACAAGAGCGAAACTCGGTCTCAAAAAAAAAAAAAAAAAGGATTTAATGAATGAATGATGAGACCGTTGGTGACATCTCCCACCTTCTCCCTCTCACTCCACTGCAGTCACACGGGGCTCCTCACTGTTCCCATAGCAGCAGGCATGTGCCCGCACAGGGCCTCTGTACTGGCTGTTCCCACTGCCCGAACACCCTCGTGCACCATCTGCACTGTCCAATGCGGCCGCCTCTGGCCACACATGGCTACTGAGCAGTTGAACATGGCTGGCCCAAACCAAGATTTCCAAGACGTCGTATGGTTAAAAACAAACATAAAAGCTTGCAAAAATGTCTATACTGATTATGTTAAAATTATGATGTTTTAGGTATATTAGGTTAAATCAGCTATTTTATCAAAATGAATGTCACCTGTTTGTTTATGGTTTTTTTTTTTTTTTTTTTTGAGATGGAGTCTCGCTCTGTCGCCCAGGCTAGAGTACAATGGCATGGTCTCGGCTCACTGCATCACTGCAACCTCTACCTCCCAGGTTCAAGCGATTCTCCTACCTCACCCTCCCAAGTGGCTGGGATTACAGGCGTGTGCCACCACACCCAGCTAATTTTTGTATTTTTGGTAGAGACAGGGTTTCACCATGTTGGCCAGGCTGGTCTGGAACTGCTGACCTCGTGATCTACCTGCCTCGGCCTCCCAAAGTGCTGGGATTACAGGTGCGGGCCACTGCGCCGGCCATGTTTCTCGACTTCTGCTGGCAAGCATGTTCCAGTATTCGCATGGCTCCTAGCCCTCATCTCCATTTCTCTGCACAGATGTTACCTTCCCCATGAGGTCTGCCTTATACATGAGGCCTGTATTATCAACTGCAAGTCCCCATTCCCCAACCCCGTTGTTTCTTCTCTCCAGAACACTAGGCACCATCTGATCTACTATGCCTTTTCCTTATTGTCAGATACTGAACTCTCAGATACAGTTCCCCTTCCTCCCTCCAGGGGGCGCCACGGAACGCAGGGCCCTCACTGGCTCTGGGGACTGGGTGACGTCAGGGGTGAGCCTCTTGTGACTGCCTCCCTCACTCTGCATAAGCTCAAAGGGACTAAAGGTCAGTCCCGACACCCGGAGCCATTGTGGCTCCGGCCGGTTGCACCTGCCCTCGGGCCCTCACGGAGGCGGGGGTTCCAGGGCACGAGTTCGAGGCCAGCCTGGTCCACATTGGTTGCAGAAAAAAATTGTTTTTATCGTTCCCTATATAACAACAAAACATAAAGGGAGGACGCCTTGATAGGGAGAAATGACATCTTCCTAAGTGTTTTTAAATTACTTCAATGTATCTTTTTTTTTTTTTTTTTTTTTTTTTTTGGGAGACCGAGGCTTGCTCTGTTGCCCAGGCTGGAGTGCAGTGGTGTGATCTTGGCTCACTGCAACCTCCGCCTCGTCGGTTCAAGGGAGTCTCCTATCTCAGCCTCCTGAGTAGCTGGGATTACAGTCGCCTGCCAAGAGATGGGGTTTCGCCATGTTGACCAGGCTGGTCTTGAACACCTGGCCTCAAATGATCCACTCGCCTTGGTCTCCCAAAGTGGTAGGATGACAGGCGTGAGCCACCGCGCCCAGCCTCTTCTATTCTTTTAGAGACAGGGTCTCACTCTGTTGCCCAGGCTGGAGTGCATTGATGTGATGTGTGATCATAGCTCATTGCAGCCCTGACCATCCGAGCTCAAGCAATCCTTCTGCCTCAGCCTCCCGAGTAGCTGGGGCCGCAGATGTGCACCACTGCACCTGGCTAATTTTTAACATTTTTGTGGAGCCAGAGTCTCTATAAAATAAAGTGTAAATAGTACCATAAATAAAGTATACATAGTACCATTTTATAGCAGTATAAAACGGACATTAGAAACTCTGAACTTCAAGGTGAAAAAAATACACAAAAGTAGTTCTCAAGTTCTAGAGACTTGGAGAATCCAGGAATCAACAATGTCGTGGAACTCCTACAGCCTTTCATAAAGAATGGCCCTCGAGGAAAGTGGAATTGTCAGTGGGCATTGTGTTGGTGCCTCAGCTAAACACGGCAGGAATTTATTTATAACCTAGTGTAACATCCTCGAGGCACTGTTCAATTATTCAAGCAATTGTAAAATTCTCCCAGTCTTAGAAAAGATACAGGTGTGTGTCCCTCTGCTGTGGCTGTGCACTGAGGCTTCAGTAGAAGTTGCCGTCTAAAACCACCGGCCTGCCCTTGAATTCTTCTTTTTTTTTTGAGACGGAGTCTCACTCTATCACCCAGGCTGGAGTGCAGTGACACGATCTCTGCTCATTGCAACCTCCGCCTCCCGGTTGAATGATATTGAGATGTAAAAAACCATACAAAAGATCAATGAAACCCAAAGTTGATTTTTTAAAAAAATTATTTATTTATTATTTATTCCATAAATTATTGGGGTACAGGTGGTGTTTGGTTACATAAGCTCTTTAGCGGTGATTTGTGATTTTGGTGCACCCGTCACCTGAGCAGTATACACTACACCCTATTTGTTGTCTTTTATCCCTCGCCCCCGCCAACTCGTCCCCCTAAGTCCCCAAAGTCCATTGTATCATTCTTACGCCTTTGCGTCCTCATAGCTTAGCTCCCACATATCAGTGAGAACATACGATGTTTGGTTTTCCATTCCGGAGTTACTTCACTTAGAATAATAGTCTCCAGTCTCATCCAGGTCACTGCAAATGCTGTTAATTCATAAAAAGTTGATATTTTCAAAGGCATAAATCACATTGAAAGACCACTAGCTAGATTAATAAAGGAAAAAAGACAAGATCCAAATAAACACAATCAGAAATGACAGAGGTGACATTACCACTGACCCACAGACATACAAGAAACCCTGAGACTATTCCACATGCCTCTATGCACACAAACTAGAAAGCTAGAAGAAACAGATAAATTCCTGGAAACATCAAACCTCTCAAGATTGAACCAGGAAGAAATGGAAACCCTGAACAAACCAACGATGAGTTCCAAAATTGAGTTAGTCATACAAAACGTACCAACCAAAACAAAAGCCTTAGACTAGACGGATCCACAGTCGAATTCTACCAGATGTGTAAAGAAAAGCCGGCACCAATCCTACTGAAATTATTCCAAAAAATTGAGGAGGAGCAACTGCTCTCTAACTCATTCTATGAGGTCAGAGTCATCCTGATACCGAAACCTGGCAGAGACACAACGAAAAAAGAAAAATAGGTAAAGTAACACATATGTTAATGATCTTGATTTAGCCATTCTACGGTATATACATATTTCAAAACAATATGTACATGATAAATATGTACAATTTGTCAATTAAAAATATATAAAAGGAATAGGAAAAAATTCAAATGGCGCAGAATTTGAAAGGAGAAGATACAGAACAAACTCCAGTGTCTTCTTTATTCAACTCTATATACACACATTCAATGGACCGGGAGCAGTGGCTCAAGCCTGTAATCACAGCACTTTGGGAGGTCAAGGCGGGCAGATCACCTGAGGTCGGGAGTTCGAGACCAGCCTGACCAACATAGAAAAACCCCAGCTCTACTAAAAATACGAAATTAGCCGGGCATGCTGGTGCATGCCTGTAATCCCAGCTACTCGGGAGGCTGAGGCAGGAGAATCGCTTGAACTCAAGAGGTGGAGGTTGTGGTGAGCCGAGATGGCACCATTGCACTCCAGCCTGGGAAACAAGAGCGAAACTCGGTCTCAAAAAAAAAAAAAAAAAGGATTTAATGAATGAATGATGAGACCGTTGGTGACATCTCCCACCTTCTCCCTCTCACTCCACTGCAGTCACACGGGGCTCCTCACTGTTCCCGTAGCAGCAGGCATGTGCCCGCACAGGGCCTCTGTACTGGCTGGTCCCACTGCCCGAACACCCTCGTGCACCATCTGCACTGTCCAATGCGGCCGCCTCTGGCCACACATGGCTACTGAGCAGTTGAACATGGCTGGCCCAAACCAAGATTTCCAAGACGTCGTATGGTTAAAAACAAACATAAAAGCTTGCAAAAATGTCTATACTGATTATGTTAAAATTATGATGTTTTAGGTATATTAGGTTAAATCAGCTATTTTATCAAAATGAATGTCACCTGTTTGTTTATGCTTTTTTTTTTTTTTTTTTTTTTGAGATGGAGTCTCGCTCCGTCGCCCAGGCTAGAGTACAATGGCATGGTCTCGGCTCACTGCATCACTGCAACCTCTACCTCCCAGGTTCAAGCGATTCTCCTACCTCACCCTCCCAAGTGGCTGGGATTACAGGCGTGTGCCACCACACCCAGCTAATTTTTGTATTTTTGGTAGAGACAGGGTTTCACCATGTTGGCCAGGCTGGTCTGGAACTGCTGACCTCGTGATCTACCTGCCTCGGCCTCCCAAAGTGCTGGGATTACAGGTGCGGGCCACTGCGCCGGCCATGTTTCTCGACTTCTGCTGGCAAGCATGTTCCAGTATTCGCATGGCTCCTAGCCCTCATCTCCATTTCTCTGCACAGATGTTACCTTCCCCATGAGGTCTGCCTTATACATGAGGCCTGTATTATCAACTGCAAGTCCCCATTCCCCAACCCCGTTGTTTCTTCTCTCTAGAACACTAGGCACCATCTGATCTACTATGCCTTTTCCTTATTGTCAGATACTGAACTCTCAGATACAGTTCCCCTTCCTCCCTCCAGGGGGCGCCACGGAACGCAGGGCCCTCACTGGCTCTGGGGACTGGGTGACGTCAGGGGTGAGCCTCTTGTGACTGCCTCCCTCAGTCTGCATAAGCTCAAAGGGACTAAAGGTCAGTCCCGACACCCGGAGCCATTGTGGCTCCGGCCGGTTGCGCCTGCCCTCGGGCCCTCACGGAGGCGGGGGTTCCAGGGCACGAGTTCGAGGCCAGCCTGGTCCACATTGGTTGCAGAAAAAAATTGTTTTTATCGTTCCCTATATAACAACAAAACATAAAGGGAGGACGCCTTGATAGGGAGAAATGACATCTTCCTAAGCGTTTTTAAATTACTTCAATGTATCTTTTTTTTTTTTTTTTTTTTTTCTGGGAGACCGAGGCTTGCTCTGTTGCCCAGGCTGGAGTGCAGTGGTGTGATCTTGGCTCACTGCAACCTCCGCCTCGTCGGTTCAAGGGAGTCTCCTATCTCAGCCTCCTGAGTAGCTGGGATTACAGTCGCCTGCCAAGAGATGGGGTTTCGCCATGTTGACCAGGCTGGTCTTGAACACCTGGCCTCAAATGATCCACTCGCCTTGGTCTCCCAAAGTGGTAGGATGACAGGCGTGAGCCACCGCGCCCAGCCTCTTCTATTCTTTTAGAGACAGGGTCTCACTCTGTTGCCCAGGCTGGAGTGCATTGATGTGATGTGTGATCATAGCTCATTGCAGCCCTGACCATCCGAGCTCAAGCAATCCTTCTGCCTCAGCCTCCCGAGTAGCTGGGGCCGCAGATGTGCACCACTGCACCTGGCTAATTTTTAACATTTTTGTGGAGCCAGAGTCTCTATAAAATAAAGTGTAAATAGTACCATAAATAAAGTATACATAGTACCATTTTATAGCAGTATAAAACGGACATTAGAAACTCTGAACTTCAAGGTGAAAAAAATACACAAAAGTAGTTCTCAAGTTCTAGAGACTTGGAGAATCCAGGAATCAACAATGTCGTGGAACTCCTACAGCCTTTCATAAAGAATGGCCCTCGAGGAAAGTGGAATTGTCAGTGGGCATTGTGTTGGTGCCTCAGCTAAACACGGCAGGAATTTATTTATAACCTAGTGTAACATCCTCGAGGCACTGTTCAATTATTCAAGCAATTGTAAAATTCTCCCAGTCTTAGAAAAGATACAGGTGTGTGTCCCTCTGCTGTGGCTGTGCACTGAGGCTTCAGTAGAAGTTGCCGTCTAAAACCACCGGCCTGCCCTTGAATTCTGTTTTTTTTTTTTGAGACGGAGTCTCACTCTATCACCCAGGCTGGAGTGCAGTGACACGATCTCTGCTCATTGCAACCTCCGCCTCCCGGTTGAATGATATTGAGATGTAAAAAACCATACAAAAGATCAATGAAACCCAAAGTTGATTTTTTAAAAAAATTATTTATTTATTATTTATTCCATAAATTATTGGGGTACAGGTGGTGTTTGGTTACATAAGCTCTTTAGCGGTGATTTGTGATTTTGGTGCACCCGTCACCTGAGCAGTATACACTACACCCTATTTGTTGTCTTTTATCCCTCGCCCCCGCCAACTCGTCCCCCTAAGTCCCCAAAGTCCATTGTATCATTCTTACGCCTTTGCGTCCTCATAGCTTAGCTCCCACATATCAGTGAGAACATACGATGTTTGGTTTTCCATTCCGGAGTTACTTCACTTAGAATAATAGTCTCCAGTCTCATCCAGGTCACTGCAAATGCTGTTAATTCATAAAAAGTTGATATTTTCAAAGGCATAAATCACATTGAAAGACCACTAGCTAGATTAATAAAGGAAAAAAGACAAGATCCAAATAAACACAATCAGAAATGACAGAGGTGACATTACCACTGACCCACAGACATACAAGAAACCCTGAGACTATTCCACATGCCTCTATGCACACAAACTAGAAAGCTAGAAGAAACAGATAAATTCCTGGAAACATCAAACCTCTCAAGATTGAACCAGGAAGAAATGGAAACCCTGAACAAACCAACGATGAGTTCCAAAATTGAGTTAGTCATACAAAACGTACCAACCAAAACAAAAGCCTTAGACTAGACGGATCCACAGTCGAATTCTACCAGATGTGTAAAGAAAAGCCGGCACCAATCCTACTGAAATTATTCCAAAAAATTGAGGAGGAGCAACTGCTCTCTAACTCATTCTATGAGGTCAGAGTCATCCTGATACCGAAACCTGGCAGAGACACAACGAAAAAAGAAAAATAGGTAAAGTAACACATATGTTAATGATCTTGATTTAGCCATTCTACGGTATATACATATTTCAAAACAATATGTACATGATAAATATGTACAATTTGTCAATTAAAAATATATAAAAGGAATAGGAAAAAATTCAAATGGCGCAGAATTTGAAAGGAGAAGATACAGAACAAACTCCAGTGTCTTCTTTATTCAACTCTATATACACACATTCAATGGACCGGGAGCAGTGGCTCAAGCCTGTAATCACAGCACTTTGGGAGGTCAAGGCGGGCAGATCACCTGAGGTCGGGAGTTCGAGACCAGCCTGACCAACATAGAAAAACCCCAGCTCTACTAAAAATACAAAATTAGCCGGGCATGCTGGTGCATGCCTGTAATCCCAGCTACTCGGGAGGCTGAGGCAGGAGAATCGCTTGAACTCAAGAGGTGGAGGTTGTGGTGAGCCGAGATGGCACCATTGCACTCCAGCCTGGGAAACAAGAGCGAAACTCGGTCTCAAAAAAAAAAAAAAAAAAAAGGATTTAATGAATGAATGATGAGACCGTTGGTGACATCTCCCACCTTCTCCCTCTCACTCCACTGCAGTCACACGGGGCTCCTCACTGTTCCCGTAGCAGCAGGCATGTGCCCGCACAGGGCCTCTGTACTGGCTGGTCCCACTGCCCGAACACCCTCGTGCACCATCTGCACTGTCCAATGCGGCCGCCTCTGGCCACACATGGCTACTGAGCAGTTGAACATGGCTGGCCCAAACCAAGATTTCCAAGACGTCGTATGGTTAAAAACAAACATAAAAGCTTGCAAAAATGTCTATACTGATTATGTTAAAATTATGATGTTTTAGGTATATTAGGTTAAATCAGCTATTTTATCAAAATGAATGTCACCTGTTTGTTTATGCTTTTTTTTTTTTTTTTTTTGAGATGGAGTCTCGCTCCGTCGCCCAGGCTAGAGTACAATGGCATGGTCTCGGCTCACTGCATCACTGCAACCTCTACCTCCCAGGTTCAAGCGATTCTCCTACCTCACCCTCCCAAGTGGCTGGGATTACAGGCGTGTGCCACCACACCCAGCTAATTTTTGTATTTTTGGTAGAGACAGGGTTTCACCATGTTGGCCAGGCTGGTCTGGAACTGCTGACCTCGTGATCTACCTGCCTCGGCCTCCCAAAGTGCTGGGATTACAGGTGCGGGCCACTGCGCCGGCCATGTTTCTCGACTTCTGCTGGCAAGCATGTTCCAGTATTCGCATGGCTCCTAGCCCTCATCTCCATTTCTCTGCACAGATGTTACCTTCCCCATGAGGTCTGCCTTATACATGAGGCCTGTATTATCAACTGCAAGTCCCCATTCCCCAACCCCGTTGTTTCTTCTCTCTAGAACACTAGGCACCATCTGATCTACTATGCCTTTTCCTTATTGTCAGATACTGAACTCTCAGATACAGTTCCCCTTCCTCCCTCCAGGGGGCGCCACGGAACGCAGGGCCCTCACTGGCTCTGGGGACTGGGTGACGTCAGGGGTGAGCCTCTTGTGACTGCCTCCCTCACTCTGCATAAGCTCAAAGGGACTAAAGGTCAGTCCCGACACCCGGAGCCATTGTGGCTCCGGCCGGTTGCGCCTGCCCTCGGGCCCTCACGGAGGCGGGGGTTCCAGGGCACGAGTTCGAGGCCAGCCTGGTCCACATTGGTTGCAGAAAAAAATTGTTTTTATCGTTCCCTATATAACAACAAAACATAAAGGGAGGACGCCTTGATAGGGAGAAATGACATCTTCCTAAGTGTTTTTAAATTACTTCAATGTATCTTTTTTTTTTTTTTTTTTTTTTTTTTGGGAGACCGAGGCTTGCTCTGTTGCCCAGGCTGGAGTGCAGTGGTGTGATCTTGGCTCACTGCAACCTCCGCCTCGTCGGTTCAAGGGAGTCTCCTATCTCAGCCTCCTGAGTAGCTGGGATTACAGTCGCCTGCCAAGAGATGGGGTTTCGCCATGTTGACCAGGCTGGTCTTGAACACCTGGCCTCAAATGATCCACTCGCCTTGGTCTCCCAAAGTGGTAGGATGACAGGCGTGAGCCACCGCGCCCAGCCTCTTCTATTCTTTTAGAGACAGGGTCTCACTCTGTTGCCCAGGCTGGAGTGCATTGATGTGATGTGTGATCATAGCTCATTGCAGCCCTGACCATCCGAGCTCAAGCAATCCTTCTGCCTCAGCCTCCCGAGTAGCTGGGGCCGCAGATGTGCACCACTGCACCTGGCTAATTTTTAACATTTTTGTGGAGCCAGAGTCTCTATAAAATAAAGTGTAAATAGTACCATAAATAAAGTATACATAGTACCATTTTATAGCAGTATAAAACGGACATTAGAAACTCTGAACTTCAAGGTGAAAAAAATACACAAAAGTAGTTCTCAAGTTCTAGAGACTTGGAGAATCCAGGAATCAACAATGTCGTGGAACTCCTACAGCCTTTCATAAAGAATGGCCCTCGAGGAAAGTGGAATTGTCAGTGGGCATTGTGTTGGTGCCTCAGCTAAACACGGCAGGAATTTATTTATAACCTAGTGTAACATCCTCGAGGCACTGTTCAATTATTCAAGCAATTGTAAAATTCTCCCAGTCTTAGAAAAGATACAGGTGTGTGTCCCTCTGCTGTGGCTGTGCACTGAGGCTTCAGTAGAAGTTGCCGTCTAAAACCACCGGCCTGCCCTTGAATTCTTCTTTTTTTTTTGAGACGGAGTCTCACTCTATCACCCAGGCTGGAGTGCAGTGACACGATCTCTGCTCGTTGCAACCTCCGCCTCCCGGTTGAATGATATTGAGATGTAAAAAACCATACAAAAGATCAATGAAACCCAAAGTTGATTTTTTAAAAAAATTATTTATTTATTATTTATTCCATAAATTATTGGGGTACAGGTGGTGTTTGGTTACATAAGCTCTTTAGCGGTGATTTGTGATTTTGGTGCACCCGTCACCTGAGCAGTATACACTACACCCTATTTGTTGTCTTTTATCCCTCGCCCCCGCCAACTCGTCCCCCTAAGTCCCCAAAGTCCATTGTATCATTCTTACGCCTTTGCGTCCTCATAGCTTAGCTCCCACATATCAGTGAGAACATACGATGTTTGGTTTTCCATTCCGGAGTTACTTCACTTAGAATAATAGTCTCCAGTCTCATCCAGGTCACTGCAAATGCTGTTAATTCATAAAAAGTTGATATTTTCAAAGGCATAAATCACATTGAAAGACCACTAGCTAGATTAATAAAGGAAAAAAGACAAGATCCAAATAAACACAATCAGAAATGACAGAGGTGACATTACCACTGACCCACAGACATACAAGAAACCCTGAGACTATTCCACATGCATCTATGCACACAAACTAGAAAGCTAGAAGAAACAGATAAATTCCTGGAAACATCAAACCTCTCAAGATTGAACCAGGAAGAAATGGAAACCCTGAACAAACCAACGATGAGTTCCAAAATTGAGTTAGTCATACAAAACGTACCAACCAAAACAAAAGCCTTAGACTAGACGGATCCACAGTCGAATTCTACCAGATGTGTAAAGAAAAGCCGGCACCAATCCTACTGAAATTATTCCAAAAAATTGAGGAGGAGCAACTGCTCTCTAACTCATTCTATGAGGTCAGAGTCATCCTGATACCGAAACCTGGCAGAGACACAACGAAAAAAGAAAAATAGGTAAAGTAACACATATGTTAATGATCTTGATTTAGCCATTCTACGGTATATACATATTTCAAAACAATATGTACATGATAAATATGTACAATTTGTCAATTAAAAATATATAAAAGGAATAGGAAAAAATTCAAATGGCGCAGAATTTGAAAGGAGAAGATACAGAACAAACTCCAGTGTCTTCTTTATTCAACTCTATATACACACATTCAATGGACCGGGAGCAGTGGCTCAAGCCTGTAATCACAGCACTTTGGGAGGTCAAGGCGGGCAGATCACCTGAGGTCGGGAGTTCGAGACCAGCCTGACCAACATAGAAAAACCCCAGCTCTACTAAAAATACGAAATTAGCCGGGCATGCTGGTGCATGCCTGTAATCCCAGCTACTCGGGAGGCTGAGGCAGGAGAATCGCTTGAACTCAAGAGGTGGAGGTTGTGGTGAGCCGAGATGGCACCATTGCACTCCAGCCTGGGAAACAAGAGCGAAACTCGGTCTCAAAAAAAAAAAAAAAAAGGATTTAATGAATGAATGATGAGACCGTTGGTGACATCTCCCACCTTCTCCCTCTCACTCCACTGCAGTCACACGGGGCTCCTCACTGTTCCCGTAGCAGCAGGCATGTGCCCGCACAGGGCCTCTGTACTGGCTGGTCCCACTGCCCGAACACCCTCGTGCACCATCTGCACTGTCCAATGCGGCCGCCTCTGGCCACACATGGCTACTGAGCAGTTGAACATGGCTGGCCCAAACCAAGATTTCCAAGACGTCGTATGGTTAAAAACAAACATAAAAGCTTGCAAAAATGTCTATACTGATTATGTTAAAATTATGATGTTTTAGGTATATTAGGTTAAATCAGCTATTTTATCAAAATGAATGTCACCTGTTTGTTTATGCTTTTTTTTTTTTTTTTTTTGAGATGGAGTCTCGCTCCGTCGCCCAGGCTAGAGTACAATGGCATGGTCTCGGCTCACTGCATCACTGCAACCTCTACCTCCCAGGTTCAAGCGATTCTCCTACCTCACCCTCCCAAGTGGCTGGGATTACAGGCGTGTGCCACCACACCCAGCTAATTTTTGTATTTTTGGTAGAGACAGGGTTTCACCATGTTGGCCAGGCTGGTCTGGAACTGCTGACCTCGTGATCTACCTGCCTCGGCCTCCCAAAGTGCTGGGATTACAGGTGCGGGCCACTGCGCCGGCCATGTTTCTCGACTTCTGCTGGCAAGCATGTTCCAGTATTCGCATGGCTCCTAGCCCTCATCTCCATTTCTCTGCACAGATGTTACCTTCCCCATGAGGTCTGCCTTATACATGAGGCCTGTATTATCAACTGCAAGTCCCCATTCCCCAACCCCGTTGTTTCTTCTCTCTAGAACACTAGGCACCATCTGATCTACTATGCCTTTTCCTTATTGTCAGATACTGAACTCTCAGATACAGTTCCCCTTCCTCCCTCCAGGGGGCGCCACGGAACGCAGGGCCCTCACTGGCTCTGGGGACTGGGTGACGTCAGGGGTGAGCCTCTTGTGACTGCCTCCCTCACTCTGCATAAGCTCAAAGGGACTAAAGGTCAGTCCCGACACCCGGAGCCATTGTGGCTCCGGCCGGTTGCGCCTGCCCTCGGGCCCTCACGGAGGCGGGGGTTCCAGGGCACGAGTTCGAGGCCAGCCTGGTCCACATTGGTTGCAGAAAAAAATTGTTTTTATCGTTCCCTATATAACAACAAAACATAAAGGGAGGACGCCTTGATAGGGAGAAATGACATCTTCCTAAGTGTTTTTAAATTACTTCAATGTATCTTTTTTTTTTTTTTTTTTTTTTTTTTTTGGGAGACCGAGGCTTGCTCTGTTGCCCAGGCTGGAGTGCAGTGGTGTGATCTTGGCTCACTGCAACCTCCGCCTCGTCGGTTCAAGGGAGTCTCCTATCTCAGCCTCCTGAGTAGCTGGGATTACAGTCGCCTGCCAAGAGATGGGGTTTCGCCATGTTGACCAGGCTGGTCTTGAACACCTGGCCTCAAATGATCCACTCGCCTTGGTCTCCCAAAGTGGTAGGATGACAGGCGTGAGCCACCGCGCCCAGCCTCTTCTATTCTTTTAGAGACAGGGTCTCACTCTGTTGCCCAGGCTGGAGTGCATTGATGTGATGTGTGATCATAGCTCATTGCAGCCCTGACCATCCGAGCTCAAGCAATCCTTCTGCCTCAGCCTCCCGAGTAGCTGGGGCCGCAGATGTGCACCACTGCACCTGGCTAATTTTTAACATTTTTGTGGAGCCAGAGTCTCTATAAAATAAAGTGTAAATAGTACCATAAATAAAGTATACATAGTACCATTTTATAGCAGTATAAAACGGACATTAGAAACTCTGAACTTCAAGGTGAAAAAAATACACAAAAGTAGTTCTCAAGTTCTAGAGACTTGGAGAATCCAGGAATCAACAATGTCGTGGAACTCCTACAGCCTTTCATAAAGAATGGCCCTCGAGGAAAGTGGAATTGTCAGTGGGCATTGTGTTGGTGCCTCAGCTAAACACGGCAGGAATTTATTTATAACCTAGTGTAACATCCTCGAGGCACTGTTCAATTATTCAAGCAATTGTAAAATTCTCCCAGTCTTAGAAAAGATACAGGTGTGTGTCCCTCTGCTGTGGCTGTGCACTGAGGCTTCAGTAGAAGTTGCCGTCTAAAACCACCGGCCTGCCCTTGAATTCTTTTTTTTTTTTTGAGACGGAGTCTCACTCTATCACCCAGGCTGGAGTGCAGTGACACGATCTCTGCTCGTTGCAACCTCCGCCTCCCGGTTGAATGATATTGAGATGTAAAAAACCATACAAAAGATCAATGAAACCCAAAGTTGATTTTTTAAAAAAATTATTTATTTATTATTTATTCCATAAATTATTGGGGTACAGGTGGTGTTTGGTTACATAAGCTCTTTAGCGGTGATTTGTGATTTTGGTGCACCCGTCACCTGAGCAGTATACACTACACCCTATTTGTTGTCTTTTATCCCTCGCCCCCGCCAACTCGTCCCCCTAAGTCCCCAAAGTCCATTGTATCATTCTTACGCCTTTGCGTCCTCATAGCTTAGCTCCCACATATCAGTGAGAACATACGATGTTTGGTTTTCCATTCCGGAGTTACTTCACTTAGAATAATAGTCTCCAGTCTCATCCAGGTCACTGCAAATGCTGTTAATTCACAAAAAGTTGATATTTTCAAAGGCATAAATCACATTGAAAGACCACTAGCTAGATTAATAAAGGAAAAAAGACAAGATCCAAATAAACACAATCAGAAATGACAGAGGTGACATTACCACTGACCCACAGACATACAAGAAACCCTGAGACTATTCCACATGCCTCTATGCACACAAACTAGAAAGCTAGAAGAAACAGATAAATTCCTGGAAACATCAAACCTCTCAAGATTGAACCAGGAAGAAATGGAAACCCTGAACAAACCAACGATGAGTTCCAAAATTGAGTTAGTCATACAAAACGTACCAACCAAAACAAAAGCCTTAGACTAGACGGATCCACAGTCGAATTCTACCAGATGTGTAAAGAAAAGCCGGCACCAATCCTACTGAAATTATTCCAAAAAATTGAGGAGGAGCAACTGCTCTCTAACTCATTCTATGAGGTCAGAGTCATCCTGATACCGAAACCTGGCAGAGACACAACGAAAAAAGAAAAATAGGTAAAGTAACACATATGTTAATGATCTTGATTTAGCCATTCTACGGTATATACATATTTCAAAACAATATGTACATGATAAATATGTACAATTTGTCAATTAAAAATATATAAAAGGAATAGGAAAAAATTCAAATGGCGCAGAATTTGAAAGGAGAAGATACAGAACAAACTCCAGTGTCTTCTTTATTCAACTCTATATACACACATTCAATGGACCGGGAGCAGTGGCTCAAGCCTGTAATCACAGCACTTTGGGAGGTCAAGGCGGGCAGATCACCTGAGGTCGGGAGTTCGAGACCAGCCTGACCAACATAGAAAAACCCCAGCTCTACTAAAAATACGAAATTAGCCGGGCATGCTGGTGCATGCCTGTAATCCCAGCTACTCGGGAGGCTGAGGCAGGAGAATCGCTTGAACTCAAGAGGTGGAGGTTGTGGTGAGCCGAGATGGCACCATTGCACTCCAGCCTGGGAAACAAGAGCGAAACTCGGTCTCAAAAAAAAAAAAAAAAAGGATTTAATGAATGAATGATGAGACCGTTGGTGACATCTCCCACCTTCTCCCTCTCACTCCACTGCAGTCACACGGGGCTCCTCACTGTTCCCGTAGCAGCAGGCATGTGCCCGCACAGGGCCTCTGTACTGGCTGGTCCCACTGCCCGAACACCCTCGTGCACCATCTGCACTGTCCAATGCGGCCGCCTCTGGCCACACATGGCTACTGAGCAGTTGAACATGGCTGGCCCAAACCAAGATTTCCAAGACGTCGTATGGTTAAAAACAAACATAAAAGCTTGCAAAAATGTCTATACTGATTATGTTAAAATTATGATGTTTTAGGTATATTAGGTTAAATCAGCTATTTTATCAAAATGAATGTCACCTGTTTGTTTATGCTTTTTTTTTTTTTTTTTTTGAGATGGAGTCTCGCTCCGTCGCCCAGGCTAGAGTACAATGGCATGGTCTCGGCTCACTGCATCACTGCAACCTCTACCTCCCAGGTTCAAGCGATTCTCCTACCTCACCCTCCCAAGTGGCTGGGATTACAGGCGTGTGCCACCACACCCAGCTAATTTTTGTATTTTTGGTAGAGACAGGGTTTCACCATGTTGGCCAGGCTGGTCTGGAACTGCTGACCTCGTGATCTACCTGCCTCGGCCTCCCAAAGTGCTGGGATTACAGGTGCGGGCCACTGCGCCGGCCATGTTTCTCGACTTCTGCTGGCAAGCATGTTCCAGTATTCGCATGGCTCCTAGCCCTCATCTCCATTTCTCTGCACAGATGTTACCTTCCCCATGAGGTCTGCCTTATACATGAGGCCTGTATTATCAACTGCAAGTCCCCATTCCCCAACCCCGTTGTTTCTTCTCTCTAGAACACTAGGCACCATCTGATCTACTATGCCTTTTCCTTATTGTCAGATACTGAACTCTCAGATACAGTTCCCCTTCCTCCCTCCAGGGGGCGCCACGGAACGCAGGGCCCTCACTGGCTCTGGGGACTGGGTGACGTCAGGGGTGAGCCTCTTGTGACTGCCTCCCTCACTCTGCATAAGCTCAAAGGGACTAAAGGTCAGTCCCGACACCCGGAGCCATTGTGGCTCCGGCCGGTTGCGCCTGCCCTCGGGCCCTCACGGAGGCGGGGGTTCCAGGGCACGAGTTCGAGGCCAGCCTGGTCCACATTGGTTGCAGAAAAAAATTGTTTTTATCGTTCCCTATATAACAACAAAACATAAAGGGAGGACGCCTTGATAGGGAGAAATGACATCTTCCTAAGTGTTTTTAAATTACTTCAATGTATCTTTTTTTTTTTTTTTTTTTTTTTTTTTTGGGAGACCGAGGCTTGCTCTGTTGCCCAGGCTGGAGTGCAGTGGTGTGATCTTGGCTCACTGCAACCTCCGCCTCGTCGGTTCAAGGGAGTCTCCTATCTCAGCCTCCTGAGTAGCTGGGATTACAGTCGCCTGCCAAGAGATGGGGTTTCGCCATGTTGACCAGGCTGGTCTTGAACACCTGGCCTCAAATGATCCACTCGCCTTGGTCTCCCAAAGTGGTAGGATGACAGGCGTGAGCCACCGCGCCCAGCCTCTTCTATTCTTTTAGAGACAGGGTCTCACTCTGTTGCCCAGGCTGGAGTGCATTGATGTGATGTGTGATCATAGCTCATTGCAGCCCTGACCATCCGAGCTCAAGCAATCCTTCTGCCTCAGCCTCCCGAGTAGCTGGGGCCGCAGATGTGCACCACTGCACCTGGCTAATTTTTAACATTTTTGTGGAGCCAGAGTCTCTATAAAATAAAGTGTAAATAGTACCATAAATAAAGTATACATAGTACCATTTTATAGCAGTATAAAACGGACATTAGAAACTCTGAACTTCAAGGTGAAAAAAATACACAAAAGTAGTTCTCAAGTTCTAGAGACTTGGAGAATCCAGGAATCAACAATGTCGTGGAACTCCTACAGCCTTTCATAAAGAATGGCCCTCGAGGAAAGTGGAATTGTCAGTGGGCATTGTGTTGGTGCCTCAGCTAAACACGGCAGGAATTTATTTATAACCTAGTGTAACATCCTCGAGGCACTGTTCAATTATTCAAGCAATTGTAAAATTCTCCCAGTCTTAGAAAAGATACAGGTGTGTGTCCCTCTGCTGTGGCTGTGCACTGAGGCTTCAGTAGAAGTTGCCGTCTAAAACCACCGGCCTGCCCTTGAATTCTTTTTTTTTTTTTGAGACGGAGTCTCACTCTATCACCCAGGCTGGAGTGCAGTGACACGATCTCTGCTCGTTGCAACCTCCGCCTCCCGGTTGAATGATATTGAGATGTAAAAAACCATACAAAAGATCAATGAAACCCAAAGTTGATTTTTTAAAAAAATTATTTATTTATTATTTATTCCATAAATTATTGGGGTACAGGTGGTGTTTGGTTACATAAGCTCTTTAGCGGTGATTTGTGATTTTGGTGCACCCGTCACCTGAGCAGTATACACTACACCCTATTTGTTGTCTTTTATCCCTCGCCCCCGCCAACTCGTCCCCCTAAGTCCCCAAAGTCCATTGTATCATTCTTACGCCTTTGCGTCCTCATAGCTTAGCTCCCACATATCAGTGAGAACATACGATGTTTGGTTTTCCATTCCGGAGTTACTTCACTTAGAATAATAGTCTCCAGTCTCATCCAGGTCACTGCAAATGCTGTTAATTCACAAAAAGTTGATATTTTCAAAGGCATAAATCACATTGAAAGACCACTAGCTAGATTAATAAAGGAAAAAAGACAAGATCCAAATAAACACAATCAGAAATGACAGAGGTGACATTACCACTGACCCACAGACATACAAGAAACCCTGAGACTATTCCACATGCCTCTATGCACACAAACTAGAAAGCTAGAAGAAACAGATAAATTCCTGGAAACATCAAACCTCTCAAGATTGAACCAGGAAGAAATGGAAACCCTGAACAAACCAACGATGAGTTCCAAAATTGAGTTAGTCATACAAAACGTACCAACCAAAACAAAAGCCTTAGACTAGACGGATCCACAGTCGAATTCTACCAGATGTGTAAAGAAAAGCCGGCACCAATCCTACTGAAATTATTCCAAAAAATTGAGGAGGAGCAACTGCTCTCTAACTCATTCTATGAGGTCAGAGTCATCCTGATACCGAAACCTGGCAGAGACACAACGAAAAAAGAAAAATAGGTAAAGTAACACATATGTTAATGATCTTGATTTAGCCATTCTACGGTATATACATATTTCAAAACAATATGTACATGATAAATATGTACAATTTGTCAATTAAAAATATATAAAAGGAATAGGAAAAAATTCAAATGGCGCAGAATTTGAAAGGAGAAGATACAGAACAAACTCCAGTGTCTTCTTTATTCAACTCTATATACACACATTCAATGGACCGGGAGCAGTGGCTCAAGCCTGTAATCACAGCACTTTGGGAGGTCAAGGCGGGCAGATCACCTGAGGTCGGGAGTTCGAGACCAGCCTGACCAACATAGAAAAACCCCAGCTCTACTAAAAATACGAAATTAGCCGGGCATGCTGGTGCATGCCTGTAATCCCAGCTACTCGGGAGGCTGAGGCAGGAGAATCGCTTGAACTCAAGAGGTGGAGGTTGTGGTGAGCCGAGATGGCACCATTGCACTCCAGCCTGGGAAACAAGAGCGAAACTCGGTCTCAAAAAAAAAAAAAAAAAAGGATTTAATGAATGAATGATGAGACCGTTGGTGACATCTCCCACCTTCTCCCTCTCACTCCACTGCAGTCACACGGGGCTCCTCACTGTTCCCGTAGCAGCAGGCATGTGCCCGCACAGGGCCTCTGTACTGGCTGGTCCCACTGCCCGAACACCCTCGTGCACCATCTGCACTGTCCAATGCGGCCGCCTCTGGCCACACATGGCTACTGAGCAGTTGAACATGGCTGGCCCAAACCAAGATTTCCAAGACGTCGTATGGTTAAAAACAAACATAAAAGCTTGCAAAAATGTCTATACTGATTATGTTAAAATTATGATGTTTTAGGTATATTAGGTTAAATCAGCTATTTTATCAAAATGAATGTCACCTGTTTGTTTATGCTTTTTTTTTTTTTTTTTTTTTTGAGATGGAGTCTCGCTCCGTCGCCCAGGCTAGAGTACAATGGCATGGTCTCGGCTCACTGCATCACTGCAACCTCTACCTCCCAGGTTCAAGCGATTCTCCTACCTCACCCTCCCAAGTGGCTGGGATTACAGGCGTGTGCCACCACACCCAGCTAATTTTTGTATTTTTGGTAGAGACAGGGTTTCACCATGTTGGCCAGGCTGGTCTGGAACTGCTGACCTCGTGATCTACCTGCCTCGGCCTCCCAAAGTGCTGGGATTACAGGTGCGGGCCACTGCGCCGGCCATGTTTCTCGACTTCTGCTGGCAAGCATGTTCCAGTATTCGCATGGCTCCTAGCCCTCATCTCCATTTCTCTGCACAGATGTTACCTTCCCCATGAGGTCTGCCTTATACATGAGGCCTGTATTATCAACTGCAAGTCCCCATTCCCCAACCCCGTTGTTTCTTCTCTCTAGAACACTAGGCACCATCTGATCTACTATGCCTTTTCCTTATTGTCAGATACTGAACTCTCAGATACAGTTCCCCTTCCTCCCTCCAGGGGGCGCCACGGAACGCAGGGCCCTCACTGGCTCTGGGGACTGGGTGACGTCAGGGGTGAGCCTCTTGTGACTGCCTCCCTCACTCTGCATAAGCTCAAAGGGACTAAAGGTCAGTCCCGACACCCGGAGCCATTGTGGCTCCGGCCGGTTGCGCCTGCCCTCGGGCCCTCACGGAGGCGGGGGTTCCAGGGCACGAGTTCGAGGCCAGCCTGGTCCACATTGGTTGCAGAAAAAAATTGTTTTTATCGTTCCCTATATAACAACAAAACATAAAGGGAGGACGCCTTGATAGGGAGAAATGACATCTTCCTAAGTGTTTTTAAATTACTTCAATGTATCTTTTTTTTTTTTTTTTTTTTTTTTTTGGGAGACCGAGGCTTGCTCTGTTGCCCAGGCTGGAGTGCAGTGGTGTGATCTTGGCTCACTGCAACCTCCGCCTCGTCGGTTCAAGGGAGTCTCCTATCTCAGCCTCCTGAGTAGCTGGGATTACAGTCGCCTGCCAAGAGATGGGGTTTCGCCATGTTGACCAGGCTGGTCTTGAACACCTGGCCTCAAATGATCCACTCGCCTTGGTCTCCCAAAGTGGTAGGATGACAGGCGTGAGCCACCGCGCCCAGCCTCTTCTATTCTTTTAGAGACAGGGTCTCACTCTGTTGCCCAGGCTGGAGTGCATTGATGTGATGTGTGATCATAGCTCATTGCAGCCCTGACCATCCGAGCTCAAGCAATCCTTCTGCCTCAGCCTCCCGAGTAGCTGGGGCCGCAGATGTGCACCACTGCACCTGGCTAATTTTTAACATTTTTGTGGAGCCAGAGTCTCTATAAAATAAAGTGTAAATAGTACCATAAATAAAGTATACATAGTACCATTTTATAGCAGTATAAAACGGACATTAGAAACTCTGAACTTCAAGGTGAAAAAAATACACAAAAGTAGTTCTCAAGTTCTAGAGACTTGGAGAATCCAGGAATCAACAATGTCGTGGAACTCCTACAGCCTTTCATAAAGAATGGCCCTCGAGGAAAGTGGAATTGTCAGTGGGCATTGTGTTGGTGCCTCAGCTAAACACGGCAGGAATTTATTTATAACCTAGTGTAACATCCTCGAGGCACTGTTCAATTATTCAAGCAATTGTAAAATTCTCCCAGTCTTAGAAAAGATACAGGTGTGTGTCCCTCTGCTGTGGCTGTGCACTGAGGCTTCAGTAGAAGTTGCCGTCTAAAACCACCGGCCTGCCCTTGAATTCTTCTTTTTTTTTTGAGACGGAGTCTCACTCTATCACCCAGGCTGGAGTGCAGTGACACGATCTCTGCTCGTTGCAACCTCCGCCTCCCGGTTGAATGATATTGAGATGTAAAAAACCATACAAAAGATCAATGAAACCCAAAGTTGATTTTTTAAAAAAATTATTTATTTATTATTTATTCCATAAATTATTGGGGTACAGGTGGTGTTTGGTTACATAAGCTCTTTAGCGGTGATTTGTGATTTTGGTGCACCCGTCACCTGAGCAGTATACACTACACCCTATTTGTTGTCTTTTATCCCTCGCCCCCGCCAACTCGTCCCCCTAAGTCCCCAAAGTCCATTGTATCATTCTTACGCCTTTGCGTCCTCATAGCTTAGCTCCCACATATCAGTGAGAACATACGATGTTTGGTTTTCCATTCCGGAGTTACTTCACTTAGAATAATAGTCTCCAGTCTCATCCAGGTCACTGCAAATGCTGTTAATTCACAAAAAGTTGATATTTTCAAAGGCATAAATCACATTGAAAGACCACTAGCTAGATTAATAAAGGAAAAAAGACAAGATCCAAATAAACACAATCAGAAATGACAGAGGTGACATTACCACTGACCCACAGACATACAAGAAACCCTGAGACTATTCCACATGCCTCTATGCACACAAACTAGAAAGCTAGAAGAAACAGATAAATTCCTGGAAACATCAAACCTCTCAAGATTGAACCAGGAAGAAATGGAAACCCTGAACAAACCAACGATGAGTTCCAAAATTGAGTTAGTCATACAAAACGTACCAACCAAAACAAAAGCCTTAGACTAGACGGATCCACAGTCGAATTCTACCAGATGTGTAAAGAAAAGCCGGCACCAATCCTACTGAAATTATTCCAAAAAATTGAGGAGGAGCAACTGCTCTCTAACTCATTCTATGAGGTCAGAGTCATCCTGATACCGAAACCTGGCAGAGACACAACGAAAAAAGAAAAATAGGTAAAGTAACACATATGTTAATGATCTTGATTTAGCCATTCTACGGTATATACATATTTCAAAACAATATGTACATGATAAATATGTACAATTTGTCAATTAAAAATATATAAAAGGAATAGGAAAAAATTCAAATGGCGCAGAATTTGAAAGGAGAAGATACAGAACAAACTCCAGTGTCTTCTTTATTCAACTCTATATACACACATTCAATGGACCGGGAGCAGTGGCTCAAGCCTGTAATCACAGCACTTTGGGAGGTCAAGGCGGGCAGATCACCTGAGGTCGGGAGTTCGAGACCAGCCTGACCAACATAGAAAAACCCCAGCTCTACTAAAAATACAAAATTAGCCGGGCATGCTGGTGCATGCCTGTAATCCCAGCTACTCGGGAGGCTGAGGCAGGAGAATCGCTTGAACTCAAGAGGTGGAGGTTGTGGTGAGCCGAGATGGCACCATTGCACTCCAGCCTGGGAAACAAGAGCGAAACTCGGTCTCAAAAAAAAAAAAAAAAAAGGATTTAATGAATGAATGATGAGACCGTTGGTGACATCTCCCACCTTCTCCCTCTCACTCCACTGCAGTCACACGGGGCTCCTCACTGTTCCCGTAGCAGCAGGCATGTGCCCGCACAGGGCCTCTGTACTGGCTGGTCCCACTGCCCGAACACCCTCGTGCACCATCTGCACTGTCCAATGCGGCCGCCTCTGGCCACACATGGCTACTGAGCAGTTGAACATGGCTGGCCCAAACCAAGATTTCCAAGACGTCGTATGGTTAAAAACAAACATAAAAGCTTGCAAAAATGTCTATACTGATTATGTTAAAATTATGATGTTTTAGGTATATTAGGTTAAATCAGCTATTTTATCAAAATGAATGTCACCTGTTTGTTTATGCTTTTTTTTTTTTTTTTTTTTTTGAGATGGAGTCTCGCTCCGTCGCCCAGGCTAGAGTACAATGGCATGGTCTCGGCTCACTGCATCACTGCAACCTCTACCTCCCAGGTTCAAGCGATTCTCCTACCTCACCCTCCCAAGTGGCTGGGATTACAGGCGTGTGCCACCACACCCAGCTAATTTTTGTATTTTTGGTAGAGACAGGGTTTCACCATGTTGGCCAGGCTGGTCTGGAACTGCTGACCTCGTGATCTACCTGCCTCGGCCTCCCAAAGTGCTGGGATTACAGGTGCGGGCCACTGCGCCGGCCATGTTTCTCGACTTCTGCTGGCAAGCATGTTCCAGTATTCGCATGGCTCCTAGCCCTCATCTCCATTTCTCTGCACAGATGTTACCTTCCCCATGAGGTCTGCCTTATACATGAGGCCTGTATTATCAACTGCAAGTCCCCATTCCCCAACCCCGTTGTTTCTTCTCTCTAGAACACTAGGCACCATCTGATCTACTATGCCTTTTCCTTATTGTCAGATACTGAACTCTCAGATACAGTTCCCCTTCCTCCCTCCAGGGGGCGCCACGGAACGCAGGGCCCTCACTGGCTCTGGGGACTGGGTGACGTCAGGGGTGAGCCTCTTGTGACTGCCTCCCTCACTCTGCATAAGCTCAAAGGGACTAAAGGTCAGTCCCGACACCCGGAGCCATTGTGGCTCCGGCCGGTTGCGCCTGCCCTCGGGCCCTCACGGAGGCGGGGGTTCCAGGGCACGAGTTCGAGGCCAGCCTGGTCCACATTGGTTGCAGAAAAAAATTGTTTTTATCGTTCCCTATATAACAACAAAACATAAAGGGAGGACGCCTTGATAGGGAGAAATGACATCTTCCTAAGTGTTTTTAAATTACTTCAATGTATCTTTTTTTTTTTTTTTTTTTTTTTTTTGGGAGACCGAGGCTTGCTCTGTTGCCCAGGCTGGAGTGCAGTGGTGTGATCTTGGCTCACTGCAACCTCCGCCTCGTCGGTTCAAGGGAGTCTCCTATCTCAGCCTCCTGAGTAGCTGGGATTACAGTCGCCTGCCAAGAGATGGGGTTTCGCCATGTTGACCAGGCTGGTCTTGAACACCTGGCCTCAAATGATCCACTCGCCTTGGTCTCCCAAAGTGGTAGGATGACAGGCGTGAGCCACCGCGCCCAGCCTCTTCTATTCTTTTAGAGACAGGGTCTCACTCTGTTGCCCAGGCTGGAGTGCATTGATGTGATGTGTGATCATAGCTCATTGCAGCCCTGACCATCCGAGCTCAAGCAATCCTTCTGCCTCAGCCTCCCGAGTAGCTGGGGCCGCAGATGTGCACCACTGCACCTGGCTAATTTTTAACATTTTTGTGGAGCCAGAGTCTCTATAAAATAAAGTGTAAATAGTACCATAAATAAAGTATACATAGTACCATTTTATAGCAGTATAAAACGGACATTAGAAACTCTGAACTTCAAGGTGAAAAAAATACACAAAAGTAGTTCTCAAGTTCTAGAGACTTGGAGAATCCAGGAATCAACAATGTCGTGGAACTCCTACAGCCTTTCATAAAGAATGGCCCTCGAGGAAAGTGGAATTGTCAGTGGGCATTGTGTTGGTGCCTCAGCTAAACACGGCAGGAATTTATTTATAACCTAGTGTAACATCCTCGAGGCACTGTTCAATTATTCAAGCAATTGTAAAATTCTCCCAGTCTTAGAAAAGATACAGGTGTGTGTCCCTCTGCTGTGGCTGTGCACTGAGGCTTCAGTAGAAGTTGCCGTCTAAAACCACCGGCCTGCCCTTGAATTCTTCTTTTTTTTTTGAGACGGAGTCTCACTCTATCACCCAGGCTGGAGTGCAGTGACACGATCTCTGCTCGTTGCAACCTCCGCCTCCCGGTTGAATGATATTGAGATGTAAAAAACCATACAAAAGATCAATGAAACCCAAAGTTGATTTTTTAAAAAAATTATTTATTTATTATTTATTCCATAAATTATTGGGGTACAGGTGGTGTTTGGTTACATAAGCTCTTTAGCGGTGATTTGTGATTTTGGTGCACCCGTCACCTGAGCAGTATACACTACACCCTATTTGTTGTCTTTTATCCCTCGCCCCCGCCAACTCGTCCCCCTAAGTCCCCAAAGTCCATTGTATCATTCTTACGCCTTTGCGTCCTCATAGCTTAGCTCCCACATATCAGTGAGAACATACGATGTTTGGTTTTCCATTCCGGAGTTACTTCACTTAGAATAATAGTCTCCAGTCTCATCCAGGTCACTGCAAATGCTGTTAATTCACAAAAAGTTGATATTTTCAAAGGCATAAATCACATTGAAAGACCACTAGCTAGATTAATAAAGGAAAAAAGACAAGATCCAAATAAACACAATCAGAAATGACAGAGGTGACATTACCACTGACCCACAGACATACAAGAAACCCTGAGACTATTCCACATGCCTCTATGCACACAAACTAGAAAGCTAGAAGAAACAGATAAATTCCTGGAAACATCAAACCTCTCAAGATTGAACCAGGAAGAAATGGAAACCCTGAACAAACCAACGATGAGTTCCAAAATTGAGTTAGTCATACAAAACGTACCAACCAAAACAAAAGCCTTAGACTAGACGGATCCACAGTCGAATTCTACCAGATGTGTAAAGAAAAGCCGGCACCAATCCTACTGAAATTATTCCAAAAAATTGAGGAGGAGCAACTGCTCTCTAACTCATTCTATGAGGTCAGAGTCATCCTGATACCGAAACCTGGCAGAGACACAACGAAAAAAGAAAAATAGGTAAAGTAACACATATGTTAATGATCTTGATTTAGCCATTCTACGGTATATACATATTTCAAAACAATATGTACATGATAAATATGTACAATTTGTCAATTAAAAATATATAAAAGGAATAGGAAAAAATTCAAATGGCGCAGAATTTGAAAGGAGAAGATACAGAACAAACTCCAGTGTCTTCTTTATTCAACTCTATATACACACATTCAATGGACCGGGAGCAGTGGCTCAAGCCTGTAATCACAGCACTTTGGGAGGTCAAGGCGGGCAGATCACCTGAGGTCGGGAGTTCGAGACCAGCCTGACCAACATAGAAAAACCCCAGCTCTACTAAAAATACGAAATTAGCCGGGCATGCTGGTGCATGCCTGTAATCCCAGCTACTCGGGAGGCTGAGGCAGGAGAATCGCTTGAACTCAAGAGGTGGAGGTTGTGGTGAGCCGAGATGGCACCATTGCACTCCAGCCTGGGAAACAAGAGCGAAACTCGGTCTCAAAAAAAAAAAAAAAAAAGGATTTAATGAATGAATGATGAGACCGTTGGTGACATCTCCCACCTTCTCCCTCTCACTCCACTGCAGTCACACGGGGCTCCTCACTGTTCCCGTAGCAGCAGGCATGTGCCCGCACAGGGCCTCTGTACTGGCTGGTCCCACTGCCCGAACACCCTCGTGCACCATCTGCACTGTCCAATGCGGCCGCCTCTGGCCACACATGGCTACTGAGCAGTTGAACATGGCTGGCCCAAACCAAGATTTCCAAGACGTCGTATGGTTAAAAACAAACATAAAAGCTTGCAAAAATGTCTATACTGATTATGTTAAAATTATGATGTTTTAGGTATATTAGGTTAAATCAGCTATTTTATCAAAATGAATGTCACCTGTTTGTTTATGCTTTTTTTTTTTTTTTTTTTTTTGAGATGGAGTCTCGCTCCGTCGCCCAGGCTAGAGTACAATGGCATGGTCTCGGCTCACTGCATCACTGCAACCTCTACCTCCCAGGTTCAAGCGATTCTCCTACCTCACCCTCCCAAGTGGCTGGGATTACAGGCGTGTGCCACCACACCCAGCTAATTTTTGTATTTTTGGTAGAGACAGGGTTTCACCATGTTGGCCAGGCTGGTCTGGAACTGCTGACCTCGTGATCTACCTGCCTCGGCCTCCCAAAGTGCTGGGATTACAGGTGCGGGCCACTGCGCCGGCCATGTTTCTCGACTTCTGCTGGCAAGCATGTTCCAGTATTCGCATGGCTCCTAGCCCTCATCTCCATTTCTCTGCACAGATGTTACCTTCCCCATGAGGTCTGCCTTATACATGAGGCCTGTATTATCAACTGCAAGTCCCCATTCCCCAACCCCGTTGTTTCTTCTCTCTAGAACACTAGGCACCATCTGATCTACTATGCCTTTTCCTTATTGTCAGATACTGAACTCTCAGATACAGTTCCCCTTCCTCCCTCCAGGGGGCGCCACGGAACGCAGGGCCCTCACTGGCTCTGGGGACTGGGTGACGTCAGGGGTGAGCCTCTTGTGACTGCCTCCCTCACTCTGCATAAGCTCAAAGGGACTAAAGGTCAGTCCCGACACCCGGAGCCATTGTGGCTCCGGCCGGTTGCGCCTGCCCTCGGGCCCTCACGGAGGCGGGGGTTCCAGGGCACGAGTTCGAGGCCAGCCTGGTCCACATTGGTTGCAGAAAAAAATTGTTTTTATCGTTCCCTATATAACAACAAAACATAAAGGGAGGACGCCTTGATAGGGAGAAATGACATCTTCCTAAGTGTTTTTAAATTACTTCAATGTATCTTTTTTTTTTTTTTTTTTTTTTTTTGGGAGACCGAGGCTTGCTCTGTTGCCCAGGCTGGAGTGCAGTGGTGTGATCTTGGCTCACTGCAACCTCCGCCTCGTCGGTTCAAGGGAGTCTCCTATCTCAGCCTCCTGAGTAGCTGGGATTACAGTCGCCTGCCAAGAGATGGGGTTTCGCCATGTTGACCAGGCTGGTCTTGAACACCTGGCCTCAAATGATCCACTCGCCTTGGTCTCCCAAAGTGGTAGGATGACAGGCGTGAGCCACCGCGCCCAGCCTCTTCTATTCTTTTAGAGACAGGGTCTCACTCTGTTGCCCAGGCTGGAGTGCATTGATGTGATGTGTGATCATAGCTCATTGCAGCCCTGACCATCCGAGCTCAAGCAATCCTTCTGCCTCAGCCTCCCGAGTAGCTGGGGCCGCAGATGTGCACCACTGCACCTGGCTAATTTTTAACATTTTTGTGGAGCCAGAGTCTCTATAAAATAAAGTGTAAATAGTACCATAAATAAAGTATACATAGTACCATTTTATAGCAGTATAAAACGGACATTAGAAACTCTGAACTTCAAGGTGAAAAAAATACACAAAAGTAGTTCTCAAGTTCTAGAGACTTGGAGAATCCAGGAATCAACAATGTCGTGGAACTCCTACAGCCTTTCATAAAGAATGGCCCTCGAGGAAAGTGGAATTGTCAGTGGGCATTGTGTTGGTGCCTCAGCTAAACACGGCAGGAATTTATTTATAACCTAGTGTAACATCCTCGAGGCACTGTTCAATTATTCAAGCAATTGTAAAATTCTCCCAGTCTTAGAAAAGATACAGGTGTGTGTCCCTCTGCTGTGGCTGTGCACTGAGGCTTCAGTAGAAGTTGCCGTCTAAAACCACCGGCCTGCCCTTGAATTCTTCTTTTTTTTTTGAGACGGAGTCTCACTCTATCACCCAGGCTGGAGTGCAGTGACACGATCTCTGCTCGTTGCAACCTCCGCCTCCCGGTTGAATGATATTGAGATGTAAAAAACCATACAAAAGATCAATGAAACCCAAAGTTGATTTTTTAAAAAAATTATTTATTTATTATTTATTCCATAAATTATTGGGGTACAGGTGGTGTTTGGTTACATAAGCTCTTTAGCGGTGATTTGTGATTTTGGTGCACCCGTCACCTGAGCAGTATACACTACACCCTATTTGTTGTCTTTTATCCCTCGCCCCCGCCAACTCGTCCCCCTAAGTCCCCAAAGTCCATTGTATCATTCTTACGCCTTTGCGTCCTCATAGCTTAGCTCCCACATATCAGTGAGAACATACGATGTTTGGTTTTCCATTCCGGAGTTACTTCACTTAGAATAATAGTCTCCAGTCTCATCCAGGTCACTGCAAATGCTGTTAATTCATAAAAAGTTGATATTTTCAAAGGCATAAATCACATTGAAAGACCACTAGCTAGATTAATAAAGGAAAAAAGACAAGATCCAAATAAACACAATCAGAAATGACAGAGGTGACATTACCACTGACCCACAGACATACAAGAAACCCTGAGACTATTCCACATGCCTCTATGCACACAAACTAGAAAGCTAGAAGAAACAGATAAATTCCTGGAAACATCAAACCTCTCAAGATTGAACCAGGAAGAAATGGAAACCCTGAACAAACCAACGATGAGTTCCAAAATTGAGTTAGTCATACAAAACGTACCAACCAAAACAAAAGCCTTAGACTAGACGGATCCACAGTCGAATTCTACCAGATGTGTAAAGAAAAGCCGGCACCAATCCTACTGAAATTATTCCAAAAAATTGAGGAGGAGCAACTGCTCTCTAACTCATTCTATGAGGTCAGAGTCATCCTGATACCGAAACCTGGCAGAGACACAACGAAAAAAGAAAAATAGGTAAAGTAACACATATGTTAATGATCTTGATTTAGCCATTCTACGGTATATACATATTTCAAAACAATATGTACATGATAAATATGTACAATTTGTCAATTAAAAATATATAAAAGGAATAGGAAAAAATTCAAATGGCGCAGAATTTGAAAGGAGAAGATACAGAACAAACTCCAGTGTCTTCTTTATTCAACTCTATATACACACATTCAATGGACCGGGAGCAGTGGCTCAAGCCTGTAATCACAGCACTTTGGGAGGTCAAGGCGGGCAGATCACCTGAGGTCGGGAGTTCGAGACCAGCCTGACCAACATAGAAAAACCCCAGCTCTACTAAAAATACAAAATTAGCCGGGCATGCTGGTGCATGCCTGTAATCCCAGCTACTCGGGAGGCTGAGGCAGGAGAATCGCTTGAACTCAAGAGGTGGAGGTTGTGGTGAGCCGAGATGGCACCATTGCACTCCAGCCTGGGAAACAAGAGCGAAACTCGGTCTCAAAAAAAAAAAAAAAAAAGGATTTAATGAATGAATGATGAGACCGTTGGTGACATCTCCCACCTTCTCCCTCTCACTCCACTGCAGTCACACGGGGCTCCTCACTGTTCCCGTAGCAGCAGGCATGTGCCCGCACAGGGCCTCTGTACTGGCTGGTCCCACTGCCCGAACACCCTCGTGCACCATCTGCACTGTCCAATGCGGCCGCCTCTGGCCACACATGGCTACTGAGCAGTTGAACATGGCTGGCCCAAACCAAGATTTCCAAGACGTCGTATGGTTAAAAACAAACATAAAAGCTTGCAAAAATGTCTATACTGATTATGTTAAAATTATGATGTTTTAGGTATATTAGGTTAAATCAGCTATTTTATCAAAATGAATGTCACCTGTTTGTTTATGCTTTTTTTTTTTTTTTTTTTTTTGAGATGGAGTCTCGCTCCGTCGCCCAGGCTAGAGTACAATGGCATGGTCTCGGCTCACTGCATCACTGCAACCTCTACCTCCCAGGTTCAAGCGATTCTCCTACCTCACCCTCCCAAGTGGCTGGGATTACAGGCGTGTGCCACCACACCCAGCTAATTTTTGTATTTTTGGTAGAGACAGGGTTTCACCATGTTGGCCAGGCTGGTCTGGAACTGCTGACCTCGTGATCTACCTGCCTCGGCCTCCCAAAGTGCTGGGATTACAGGTGCGGGCCACTGCGCCGGCCATGTTTCTCGACTTCTGCTGGCAAGCATGTTCCAGTATTCGCATGGCTCCTAGCCCTCATCTCCATTTCTCTGCACAGATGTTACCTTCCCCATGAGGTCTGCCTTATACATGAGGCCTGTATTATCAACTGCAAGTCCCCATTCCCCAACCCCGTTGTTTCTTCTCTCTAGAACACTAGGCACCATCTGATCTACTATGCCTTTTCCTTATTGTCAGATACTGAACTCTCAGATACAGTTCCCCTTCCTCCCTCCAGGGGGCGCCACGGAACGCAGGGCCCTCACTGGCTCTGGGGACTGGGTGACGTCAGGGGTGAGCCTCTTGTGACTGCCTCCCTCACTCTGCATAAGCTCAAAGGGACTAAAGGTCAGTCCCGACACCCGGAGCCATTGTGGCTCCGGCCGGTTGCGCCTGCCCTCGGGCCCTCACGGAGGCGGGGGTTCCAGGGCACGAGTTCGAGGCCAGCCTGGTCCACATTGGTTGCAGAAAAAAATTGTTTTTATCGTTCCCTATATAACAACAAAACATAAAGGGAGGACGCCTTGATAGGGAGAAATGACATCTTCCTAAGTGTTTTTAAATTACTTCAATGTATCTTTTTTTTTTTTTTTTTTTTTTTTTTGGGAGACCGAGGCTTGCTCTGTTGCCCAGGCTGGAGTGCAGTGGTGTGATCTTGGCTCACTGCAACCTCCGCCTCGTCGGTTCAAGGGAGTCTCCTATCTCAGCCTCCTGAGTAGCTGGGATTACAGTCGCCTGCCAAGAGATGGGGTTTCGCCATGTTGACCAGGCTGGTCTTGAACACCTGGCCTCAAATGATCCACTCGCCTTGGTCTCCCAAAGTGGTAGGATGACAGGCGTGAGCCACCGCGCCCAGCCTCTTCTATTCTTTTAGAGACAGGGTCTCACTCTGTTGCCCAGGCTGGAGTGCATTGATGTGATGTGTGATCATAGCTCATTGCAGCCCTGACCATCCGAGCTCAAGCAATCCTTCTGCCTCAGCCTCCCGAGTAGCTGGGGCCGCAGATGTGCACCACTGCACCTGGCTAATTTTTAACATTTTTGTGGAGCCAGAGTCTCTATAAAATAAAGTGTAAATAGTACCATAAATAAAGTATACATAGTATCATTTTATAGCAGTATAAAACGGACATTAGAAACTCTGAACTTCAAGGTGAAAAAAATACACAAAAGTAGTTCTCAAGTTCTAGAGACTTGGAGAATCCAGGAATCAACAATGTCGTGGAACTCCTACAGCCTTTCATAAAGAATGGCCCTCGAGGAAAGTGGAATTGTCAGTGGGCATTGTGTTGGTGCCTCAGCTAAACACGGCAGGAATTTATTTATAACCTAGTGTAACATCCTCGAGGCACTGTTCAATTATTCAAGCAATTGTAAAATTCTCCCAGTCTTAGAAAAGATACAGGTGTGTGTCCCTCTGCTGTGGCTGTGCACTGAGGCTTCAGTAGAAGTTGCCGTCTAAAACCACCGGCCTGCCCTTGAATTCTTCTTTTTTTTTTGAGACGGAGTCTCACTCTATCACCCAGGCTGGAGTGCAGTGACACGATCTCTGCTCATTGCAACCTCCGCCTCCCGGTTGAATGATATTGAGATGTAAAAAACCATACAAAAGATCAATGAAACCCAAAGTTGATTTTTTAAAAAAATTATTTATTTATTATTTATTCCATAAATTATTGGGGTACAGGTGGTGTTTGGTTACATAAGCTCTTTAGCGGTGATTTGTGATTTTGGTGCACCCGTCACCTGAGCAGTATACACTACACCCTATTTGTTGTCTTTTATCCCTCGCCCCCGCCAACTCGTCCCCCTAAGTCCCCAAAGTCCATTGTATCATTCTTACGCCTTTGCGTCCTCATAGCTTAGCTCCCACATATCAGTGAGAACATACGATGTTTGGTTTTCCATTCCGGAGTTACTTCACTTAGAATAATAGTCTCCAGTCTCATCCAGGTCACTGCAAATGCTGTTAATTCATAAAAAGTTGATATTTTCAAAGGCATAAATCACATTGAAAGACCACTAGCTAGATTAATAAAGGAAAAAAGACAAGATCCAAATAAACACAATCAGAAATGACAGAGGTGACATTACCACTGACCCACAGACATACAAGAAACCCTGAGACTATTCCACATGCCTCTATGCACACAAACTAGAAAGCTAGAAGAAACAGATAAATTCCTGGAAACATCAAACCTCTCAAGATTGAACCAGGAAGAAATGGAAACCCTGAACAAACCAACGATGAGTTCCAAAATTGAGTTAGTCATACAAAACGTACCAACCAAAACAAAAGCCTTAGACTAGACGGATCCACAGTCGAATTCTACCAGATGTGTAAAGAAAAGCCGGCACCAATCCTACTGAAATTATTCCAAAAAATTGAGGAGGAGCAACTGCTCTCTAACTCATTCTATGAGGTCAGAGTCATCCTGATACCGAAACCTGGCAGAGACACAACGAAAAAAGAAAAATAGGTAAAGTAACACATATGTTAATGATCTTGATTTAGCCATTCTACGGTATATACATATTTCAAAACAATATGTACATGATAAATATGTACAATTTGTCAATTAAAAATATATAAAAGGAATAGGAAAAAATTCAAATGGCGCAGAATTTGAAAGGAGAAGATACAGAACAAACTCCAGTGTCTTCTTTATTCAACTCTATATACACACATTCAATGGACCGGGAGCAGTGGCTCAAGCCTGTAATCACAGCACTTTGGGAGGTCAAGGCGGGCAGATCACCTGAGGTCGGGAGTTCGAGACCAGCCTGACCAACATAGAAAAACCCCAGCTCTACTAAAAATACAAAATTAGCCGGGCATGCTGGTGCATGCCTGTAATCCCAGCTACTCGGGAGGCTGAGGCAGGAGAATCGCTTGAACTCAAGAGGTGGAGGTTGTGGTGAGCCGAGATGGCACCATTGCACTCCAGCCTGGGAAACAAGAGCGAAACTCGGTCTCAAAAAAAAAAAAAAAAAAGGATTTAATGAATGAATGATGAGACCGTTGGTGACATCTCCCACCTTCTCCCTCTCACTCCACTGCAGTCACACGGGGCTCCTCACTGTTCCCGTAGCAGCAGGCATGTGCCCGCACAGGGCCTCTGTACTGGCTGGTCCCACTGCCCGAACACCCTCGTGCACCATCTGCACTGTCCAATGCGGCCGCCTCTGGCCACACATGGCTACTGAGCAGTTGAACATGGCTGGCCCAAACCAAGATTTCCAAGACGTCGTATGGTTAAAAACAAACATAAAAGCTTGCAAAAATGTCTATACTGATTATGTTAAAATTATGATGTTTTAGGTATATTAGGTTAAATCAGCTATTTTATCAAAATGAATGTCACCTGTTTGTTTATGCTTTTTTTTTTTTTTTTTTTTTGAGATGGAGTCTCGCTCCGTCGCCCAGGCTAGAGTACAATGGCATGGTCTCGGCTCACTGCATCACTGCAACCTCTACCTCCCAGGTTCAAGCGATTCTCCTACCTCACCCTCCCAAGTGGCTGGGATTACAGGCGTGTGCCACCACACCCAGCTAATTTTTGTATTTTTGGTAGAGACAGGGTTTCACCATGTTGGCCAGGCTGGTCTGGAACTGCTGACCTCGTGATCTACCTGCCTCGGCCTCCCAAAGTGCTGGGATTACAGGTGCGGGCCACTGCGCCGGCCATGTTTCTCGACTTCTGCTGGCAAGCATGTTCCAGTATTCGCATGGCTCCTAGCCCTCATCTCCATTTCTCTGCACAGATGTTACCTTCCCCATGAGGTCTGCCTTATACATGAGGCCTGTATTATCAACTGCAAGTCCCCATTCCCCAACCCCGTTGTTTCTTCTCTCTAGAACACTAGGCACCATCTGATCTACTATGCCTTTTCCTTATTGTCAGATACTGAACTCTCAGATACAGTTCCCCTTCCTCCCTCCAGGGGGCGCCACGGAACGCAGGGCCCTCACTGGCTCTGGGGACTGGGTGACGTCAGGGGTGAGCCTCTTGTGACTGCCTCCCTCAGTCTGCATAAGCTCAAAGGGACTAAAGGTCAGTCCCGACACCCGGAGCCATTGTGGCTCCGGCCGGTTGCGCCTGCCCTCGGGCCCTCACGGAGGCGGGGGTTCCAGGGCACGAGTTCGAGGCCAGCCTGGTCCACATTGGTTGCAGAAGAAAATTGTTTTTATCGTTCCCTATATAACAACAAAACATAAAGGGAGGACGCCTTGATAGGGAGAAATGACATCTTCCTAAGTGTTTTTAAATTACTTCAATGTATCTTTTTTTTTTTTTTTTTTTTTTTTTGGGAGACCGAGGCTTGCTCTGTTGCCCAGGCTGGAGTGCAGTGGTGTGATCTTGGCTCACTGCAACCTCCGCCTCGTCGGTTCAAGGGAGTCTCCTATCTCAGCCTCCTGAGTAGCTGGGATTACAGTCGCCTGCCAAGAGATGGGGTTTCGCCATGTTGACCAGGCTGGTCTTGAACACCTGGCCTCAAATGATCCACTCGCCTTGGTCTCCCAAAGTGGTAGGATGACAGGCGTGAGCCACCGCGCCCAGCCTCTTCTATTCTTTTAGAGACAGGGTCTCACTCTGTTGCCCAGGCTGGAGTGCATTGATGTGATGTGTGATCATAGCTCATTGCAGCCCTGACCATCCGAGCTCAAGCAATCCTTCTGCCTCAGCCTCCCGAGTAGCTGGGGCCGCAGATGTGCACCACTGCACCTGGCTAATTTTTAACATTTTTGTGGAGCCAGAGTCTCTATAAAATAAAGTGTAAATAGTACCATAAATAAAGTATACATAGTACCATTTTATAGCAGTATAAAACGGACATTAGAAACTCTGAACTTCAAGGTGAAAAAAATACACAAAAGTAGTTCTCAAGTTCTAGAGACTTGGAGAATCCAGGAATCAACAATGTCGTGGAACTCCTACAGCCTTTCATAAAGAATGGCCCTCGAGGAAAGTGGAATTGTCAGTGGGCATTGTGTTGGTGCCTCAGCTAAACACGGCAGGAATTTATTTATAACCTAGTGTAACATCCTCGAGGCACTGTTCAATTATTCAAGCAATTGTAAAATTCTCCCAGTCTTAGAAAAGATACAGGTGTGTGTCCCTCTGCTGTGGCTGTGCACTGAGGCTTCAGTAGAAGTTGCCGTCTAAAACCACCGGCCTGCCCTTGAATTCTTTTTTTTTTTTTGAGACGGAGTCTCACTCTATCACCCAGGCTGGAGTGCAGTGACACGATCTCTGCTCATTGCAACCTCCGCCTCCCGGTTGAATGATATTGAGATGTAAAAAACCATACAAAAGATCAATGAAACCCAAAGTTGATTTTTTAAAAAAATTATTTATTTATTATTTATTCCATAAATTATTGGGGTACAGGTGGTGTTTGGTTACATAAGCTCTTTAGCGGTGATTTGTGATTTTGGTGCACCCGTCACCTGAGCAGTATACACTACACCCTATTTGTTGTCTTTTATCCCTCGCCCCCGCCAACTCGTCCCCCTAAGTCCCCAAAGTCCATTGTATCATTCTTACGCCTTTGCGTCCTCATAGCTTAGCTCCCACATATCAGTGAGAACATACGATGTTTGGTTTTCCATTCCGGAGTTACTTCACTTAGAATAATAGTCTCCAGTCTCATCCAGGTCACTGCAAATGCTGTTAATTCATAAAAAGTTGATATTTTCAAAGGCATAAATCACATTGAAAGACCACTAGCTAGATTAATAAAGGAAAAAAGACAAGATCCAAATAAACACAATCAGAAATGACAGAGGTGACATTACCACTGACCCACAGACATACAAGAAACCCTGAGACTATTCCACATGCCTCTATGCACACAAACTAGAAAGCTAGAAGAAACAGATAAATTCCTGGAAACATCAAACCTCTCAAGATTGAACCAGGAAGAAATGGAAACCCTGAACAAACCAACGATGAGTTCCAAAATTGAGTTAGTCATACAAAACGTACCAACCAAAACAAAAGCCTTAGACTAGACGGATCCACAGTCGAATTCTACCAGATGTGTAAAGAAAAGCCGGCACCAATCCTACTGAAATTATTCCAAAAAATTGAGGAGGAGCAACTGCTCTCTAACTCATTCTATGAGGTCAGAGTCATCCTGATACCGAAACCTGGCAGAGACACAACGAAAAAAGAAAAATAGGTAAAGTAACACATATGTTAATGATCTTGATTTAGCCATTCTACGGTATATACATATTTCAAAACAATATGTACATGATAAATATGTACAATTTGTCAATTAAAAATATATAAAAGGAATAGGAAAAAATTCAAATGGCGCAGAATTTGAAAGGAGAAGATACAGAACAAACTCCAGTGTCTTCTTTATTCAACTCTATATACACACATTCAATGGACCGGGAGCAGTGGCTCAAGCCTGTAATCACAGCACTTTGGGAGGTCAAGGCGGGCAGATCACCTGAGGTCGGGAGTTCGAGACCAGCCTGACCAAAATAGTAAAACCCCAGCTCTACTAAAAATACGAAATTAGCCGGGCATGCTGGTGCATGCCTGTAATCCCAGCTACTCGGGAGGCTGAGGCAGGAGAATCGCTTGAACTCAAGAGGTGGAGGTTGTGGTGAGCCGAGATGGCACCATTGCACTCCAGCCTGGGAAACAAGAGCGAAACTCGGTCTCAAAAAAAAAAAAAAAAGGATTTAATGAATGAATGATGAGACCATTGGTGACATCTCCCACCTTCTCCCTCTCACTCCACTGCAGTCACACGGGGCTCCTCACTGTTCCCGTAGCAGCAGGCATGTGCCCGCACAGGGCCTCTGTACTGGCTGGTCCCACTGCCCGAACACCCTCGTGCACCATCTGCACTGTCCAATGCGGCCGCCTCTGGCCACACATGGCTACTGAGCAGTTGAACATGGCTGGCCCAAACCAAGATTTCCAAGACGTCGTATGGTTAAAAACAAACATAAAAGCTTGCAAAAATGTCTATACTGATTATGTTAAAATTATGATGTTTTAGGTATATTAGGTTAAATCAGCTATTTTATCAAAATGAATGTCACCTGTTTGTTTATGCTTTTTTTTTTTTTTTTCAGATGGAGTCTCGCTCCGTCGCCCTGGCTAAAGTACAATGGCATGGTCTCGGCTCACTGCATCACTGCAACCTCTACCTCCCAGGTTCAAGCGATTCTCCTACCTCACCCTCCCAAGTGGCTGGGATTACAGGCGTGTGCCACCACACCCAGCTAATTTTTGTATTTTTGGTAGAGACAGGGTTTCACCATGTTGGCCAGGCTGGTCTGGAACTGCTGACCTCGTGATCTACCTGCCTCGGCCTCCCAAAGTGCTGGGATTACAGGTGCGGGCCACTGCGCCGGCCATGTTTCTCGACTTCTGCTGGCAAGCATGTTCCAGTATTCGCATGGCTCCTAGCCCTCATCTCCATTTCTCTGCACAGATGTTACCTTCCCCATGAGGTCTGCCTTATACATGAGGCCTGTATTATCAACTGCAAGTCCCCATTCCCCAACCCCGTTGTTTCTTCTCTCTAGAACACTAGGCACCATCTGATCTACTATGCCTTTTCCTTATTGTCAGATACTGAACTCTCAGATACAGTTCCCCTTCCTCCCTCCAGGGGGCGCCACGGAACGCAGGGCCCTCACTGGCTCTGGGGACTGGGTGACGTCAGGGGTGAGCCTCTTGTGACTGCCTCCCTCAGTCTGCATAAGCTCAAAGGGACTAAAGGTCAGTCCCGACACCCGGAGCCATTGTGGCTCCGGCCGGTTGCGCCTGCCCTCGGGCCCTCACGGAGGCGGGGGTTCCAGGGCACGAGTTCGAGGCCAGCCTGGTCCACATTGGTTGCAGAAAAAAATTGTTTTTATCGTTCCCTATATAACAACAAAACATAAAGGGAGGACGCCTTGATAGGGAGAAATGACATCTTCCTAAGTGTTTTTAAATTACTTCAATGTATCTTTTTTTTTTTTTTTCTTTTTTTTTGGGAGACCGAGGCTTGCTCTGTTGCCCAGGCTGGAGTGCAGTGGTGTGATCTTGGCTCACTGCAACCTCCGCCTCGTCGGTTCAAGGGAGTCTCCTATCTCAGCCTCCTGAGTAGCTGGGATTACAGTCGCCTGCCAAGAGATGGGGTTTCGCCATGTTGACCAGGCTGGTCTTGAACACCTGGCCTCAAATGATCCACTCGCCTTGGTCTCCCAAAGTGGTAGGATGACAGGCGTGAGCCACCGCGCCCAGCCTCTTCTATTCTTTTAGAGACAGGGTCTCACTCTGTTGCCCAGGCTGGAGTGCATTGATGTGATGTGTGATCATAGCTCATTGCAGCCCTGACCATCCGAGCTCAAGCAATCCTTCTGCCTCAGCCTCCCGAGTAGCTGGGGCCGCAGATGTGCACCACTGCACCTGGCTAATTTTTAACATTTTTGTGGAGCCAGAGTCTCTATAAAATAAAGTGTAAATAGTACCATAAATAAAGTATACATAGTACCATATACTGCTATAAAGTTTATATACTGCTATAAAGCAGTATAAAACGGACATTAGAAACTCTGAACTTCAAGGTGAAAAAAATACACAAAAGTAGTTCTCAAGTTCTAGAGACTTGGAGAATCCAGGAATCAACAATGTCGTGGAACTCCTACAGCCTTTCATAAAGAATGGCCCTCGAGGAAAGTGGAATTGTCAGTGGGCATTGTGTTGGTGCCTCAGCTAAACACGGCAGGAATTTATTTATAACCTAGTGTAACATCCTCGAGGCACTGTTCAATTATTCAAGCAATTGTAAAATTCTCCCAGTCTTAGAAAAGATACAGGTGTGTGTCCCTCTGCTGTGGCTGTGCACTGAGGCTTCAGTAGAAGTTGCCGTCTAAAACCACCGGCCTGCCCTTGAATTCTTTTTTTTTTTTGAGACGGAGTCTCACTCTATCACCCAGGCTGGAGTGCAGTGACACGATCTCTGCTCATTGCAACCTCCGCCTCCCGGTTGAATGATATTGAGATGTAAAAAACCATACAAAAGATCAATGAAACCCAAAGTTGATTTTTTAAAAAAATTATTTATTTATTATTTATTCCATAAATTATTGGGGTACAGGTGGTGTTTGGTTACATAAGCTCTTTAGCGGTGATTTGTGATTTTGGTGCACCCGTCACCTGAGCAGTATACACTACACCCTATTTGTTGTCTTTTATCCCTCGCCCCCGCCAACTCGTCCCCCTAAGTCCCCAAAGTCCATTGTATCATTCTTACGCCTTTGCGTCCTCATAGCTTAGCTCCCACATATCAGTGAGAACATACGATGTTTGGTTTTCCATTCCGGAGTTACTTCACTTAGAATAATAGTCTCCAGTCTCATCCAGGTCACTGCAAATGCTGTTAATTCATAAAAAGTTGATATTTTCAAAGGCATAAATCACATTGAAAGACCACTAGCTAGATTAATAAAGGAAAAAAGACAAGATCCAAATAAACACAATCAGAAATGACAGAGGTGACATTACCACTGACCCACAGACATACAAGAAACCCTGAGACTATTCCACATGCCTCTATGCACACAAACTAGAAAGCTAGAAGAAACAGATAAATTCCTGGAAACATCAAACCTCTCAAGATTGAACCAGGAAGAAATGGAAACCCTGAACAAACCAACGATGAGTTCCAAAATTGAGTTAGTCATACAAAACGTACCAACCAAAACAAAAGCCTTAGACTAGACGGATCCACAGTCGAATTCTACCAGATGTGTAAAGAAAAGCCGGCACCAATCCTACTGAAATTATTCCAAAAAATTGAGGAGGAGCAACTGCTCTCTAACTCATTCTATGAGGTCAGAGTCATCCTGATACCGAAACCTGGCAGAGACACAACGAAAAAAGAAAAATAGGTAAAGTAACACATATGTTAATGATCTTGATTTAGCCATTCTACGGTATATACATATTTCAAAACAATATGTACATGATAAATATGTACAATTTGTCAATTAAAAATATATAAAAGGAATAGGAAAAAATTCAAATGGCGCAGAATTTGAAAGGAGAAGATACAGAACAAACTCCAGTGTCTTCTTTATTCAACTCTATATACACACATTCAATGGACCGGGAGCAGTGGCTCAAGCCTGTAATCACAGCACTTTGGGAGGTCAAGGCGGGCAGATCACCTGAGGTCGGGAGTTCGAGACCAGCCTGACCAACATAGAAAAACCCCAGCTCTACTAAAAATACGAAATTAGCCGGGCATGCTGGTGCATGCCTGTAATCCCAGCTACTCGGGAGGCTGAGGCAGGAGAATCGCTTGAACTCAAGAGGTGGAGGTTGTGGTGAGCCGAGATGGCACCATTGCACTCCAGCCTGGGAAACAAGAGCGAAACTCGGTCTCAAAAAAAAAAAAAAAAAGGATTTAATGAATGAATGATGAGACCGTTGGTGACATCTCCCACCTTCTCCCTCTCACTCCACTGCAGTCACACGGGGCTCCTCACTGTTCCCATAGCAGCAGGCATGTGCCCGCACAGGGCCTCTGTACTGGCTGTTCCCACTGCCCGAACACCCTCGTGCACCATCTGCACTGTCCAATGCGGCCGCCTCTGGCCACACATGGCTACTGAGCAGTTGAACATGGCTGGCCCAAACCAAGATTTCCAAGACGTCGTATGGTTAAAAACAAACATAAAAGCTTGCAAAAATGTCTATACTGATTATGTTAAAATTATGATGTTTTAGGTATATTAGGTTAAATCAGCTATTTTATCAAAATGAATGTCACCTGTTTGTTTATGCTTTTTTTTTTTTTTTTTTTTCAGATGGAGTCTCGCTCCGTCGCCCTGGCTAAAGTACAATGGCATGGTCTCGGCTCACTGCATCACTGCAACCTCTACCTCCCAGGTTCAAGCGATTCTCCTACCTCACCCTCCCAAGTGGCTGGGATTACAGGCGTGTGCCACCACACCCAGCTAATTTTTGTATTTTTGGTAGAGACAGGGTTTCACCATGTTGGCCAGGCTGGTCTGGAACTGCTGACCTCGTGATCTACCTGCCTCGGCCTCCCAAAGTGCTGGGATTACAGGTGCGGGCCACTGCGCCGGCCATGTTTCTCGACTTCTGCTGGCAAGCATGTTCCAGTATTCGCATGGCTCCTAGCCCTCATCTCCATTTCTCTGCACAGATGTTACCTTCCCCATGAGGTCTGCCTTATACATGAGGCCTGTATTATCAACTGCAAGTCCCCATTCCCCAACCCCGTTGTTTCTTCTCTCTAGAACACTAGGCACCATCTGATCTACTATGCCTTTTCCTTATTGTCAGATACTGAACTCTCAGATACAGTTCCCCTTCCTCCCTCCAGGGGGCGCCACGGAACGCAGGGCCCTCACTGGCTCTGGGGACTGGGTGACGTCAGGGGTGAGCCTCTTGTGACTGCCTCCCTCACTCTGCATAAGCTCAAAGGGACTAAAGGTCAGTCCCGACACCCGGAGCCATTGTGGCTCCGGCCGGTTGCGCCTGCCCTCGGGCCCTCACGGAGGCGGGGGTTCCAGGGCACGAGTTCGAGGCCAGCCTGGTCCACATTGGTTGCAGAAAAAAATTGTTTTTATCGTTCCCTATATAACAACAAAACATAAAGGGAGGACGCCTTGATAGGGAGAAATGACATCTTCCTAAGTGTTTTTAAATTACTTCAATGTATCTTTTTTTTTTTTTTTTTTTTTTTTTTGGGAGACCGAGGCTTGCTCTGTTGCCCAGGCTGGAGTGCAGTGGTGTGATCTTGGCTCACTGCAACCTCCGCCTCGTCGGTTCAAGGGAGTCTCCTATCTCAGCCTCCTGAGTAGCTGGGATTACAGTCGCCTGCCAAGAGATGGGGTTTCGCCATGTTGACCAGGCTGGTCTTGAACACCTGGCCTCAAATGATCCACTCGCCTTGGTCTCCCAAAGTGGTAGGATGACAGGCGTGAGCCACCGCGCCCAGCCTCTTCTATTCTTTTAGAGACAGGGTCTCACTCTGTTGCCCAGGCTGGAGTGCATTGATGTGATGTGTGATCATAGCTCATTGCAGCCCTGACCATCCGAGCTCAAGCAATCCTTCTGCCTCAGCCTCCCGAGTAGCTGGGGCCGCAGATGTGCACCACTGCACCTGGCTAATTTTTAACATTTTTGTGGAGCCAGAGTCTCTATAAAATAAAGTGTAAATAGTACCATAAATAAAGTATACATAGTACCATTTTATAGCAGTATAAAACGGACATTAGAAACTCTGAACTTCAAGGTGAAAAAAATACACAAAAGTAGTTCTCAAGTTCTAGAGACTTGGAGAATCCAGGAATCAACAATGTCGTGGAACTCCTACAGCCTTTCATAAAGAATGGCCCTCGAGGAAAGTGGAATTGTCAGTGGGCATTGTGTTGGTGCCTCAGCTAAACACGGCAGGAATTTATTTATAACCTAGTGTAACATCCTCGAGGCACTGTTCAATTATTCAAGCAATTGTAAAATTCTCCCAGTCTTAGAAAAGATACAGGTGTGTGTCCCTCTGCTGTGGCTGTGCACTGAGGCTTCAGTAAAAGTTGCCGTCTAAAACCACCGGCCTGCCCTTGAATTCTTTTTTTTTTTTTTTTTTTTTTTTGAGACGGAGTCTCACTCTATCACCCAGGCTGGAGTGCAGTGACACGATCTCTGCTCGTTGCAACCTCCGCCTCCCGGTTGAATGATATTGAGATGTAAAAAACCATACAAAAGATCAATGAAACCCAAAGTTGATTTTTTAAAAAAATTATTTATTTATTATTTATTCCATAAATTATTGGGGTACAGGTGGTGTTTGGTTACCTAAGCTCTTTAGCGGTGATTTGTGATTTTGGTGCACCCGTCACCTGAGCAGTATACACTACACCCTATTTGTTGTCTTTTATCCCTCGCCCCCGCCAACTCGTCCCCCTAAGTCCCCAAAGTCCATTGTATCATTCTTACGCCTTTGCGTCCTCATAGCTTAGCTCCCACATATCAGTGAGAACATACGATGTTTGGTTTTCCATTCCGGAGTTACTTCACTTAGAATAATAGTCTCCAGTCTCCTCCAGGTCACTGCAAATGCTGTTAATTCATAAAAAGTTGATATTTTCGAAGGCGTAAATAACATTGAAAGACCACTAGCTAGATTAATAAAGGCAAAAAGACAAGATCCAAATAAACACAATCAGAAATGACAGAGGTGACATTACCACCGACCCACAGACATACAAGAAACCCTGAGACTATTCCACATGCCTCTATGCACACAAACTAGAAAACTAGAAGAAATAGATAAATTCCTGGAAACATCAAACCTCTCAAGATTGAACCAGGAAGAAATGGCAACCCTGAACAAACCAACGGTGAGTTCCAAAATTGAGTTAGTCATACAAAACGTACCAACCAAAACAAAAGCCTTAGACTAGACGGATCCACAGTCGAATTCTACCAGATGTGGAAAGAAAAGCCGGCACCAATCCTACTGAAATTATTCCACAAAATTGAGGAGGAGCAACTGCTCTCGAACTCATTCTATGAGGTCAGAGTCATTCTGATACCGAAACCTGGCAGAGACACAACGAAAAAAGAAAAATAGGTAAAGTAATACATATGCTAATGATCTTGATTTAGCCATTCTACGGTATATACATATTTCAAAACAATATGTACATGATAAATATGTACAATTTGTCAATTAAAAATATATAAAAGGAATAGGAAAAAATTCAAATGGCGCAGAATTTGAAAGGAGAAGATACAGAACAAACTCCAGTGTCTTCTTTATTCAACTATATATACACACATTCAATGGACCGGGAGCAGTGGCTCAAGCCTGTAATCACAGCACTTTGGGAGGTCAAGGCGGGCGGATCACCTGAGGTCGGGAGTTCGAGACCGGCCTGGCCAACATAGAGAAACCCCAGCTCTACTAAAAATACAAAATTAGCCGGGCATGCTGGTGCATGCCTGTAATCCCAGCTACTCGGGAGGCTGAGGCAGGAGAACCGCTTGAACTCAAGAGGTGGAGGTGTGGAGGTTGTGGTGAGCCGAGATGGCACCATTGCGCTCCAGCCTGGGAAACAAGAGCGAAACTCAGTCTCAAAAAAAAAAAAAAAAAAAAAAGGATTTAATGAATGAATGATGAGACCGTTGGTGACATCTCCCACCTTCTCCCTCTCACTCCACTGCAGTCACACGGGGCTCCTCACTGTTCCCGTAGCAGCAGGCATGTGCCCGCACAGGGCCTCTGTACTGGCTGTTCCCACTGCCCGAACCCCCTCATGCACCATCTGCGCTGTCCAATACGGCCGCCTCTGGCCACACATGGCTACTGAGCAGTTGAACATGGCTGGCCCAAACCAAGATTTCCAATACGTCGTATGGTTAAAAAAAAAAACATAAAATCTTGCAAAAATGTTTCTATTGATTATGTTAAAATTATGATGTTTTAGGTATATTAGGTTAAATCAGCTATTTTATCAAAATGAATGTCACCTGTTTGTTTTTGCTTTTTTTTTTTTTTTTTTTTTTTTTGAGATGGAGTCTCGCTCTGTCGCCCAGGCTAGAGTACAATGGCATGGTCTCGGCTCACTGCATCACTGCAACCTCTACCTCCCAGGTTCAAGCGATTCTCCTACCTCACCCTCCCAAGTGGCTGGGATTACAGGCGTGTGCCACCACACCCAGCTAATTTTTGTATTTTTAGTAGAGACAGGGTTTCACCATGTTGGCCAGGCTGGTCTCGAACTGCTGACCTCGTGATCTACCTGCCTCGGCCTCCCAAAGTGCTGGGATTACAGATGCGGGCCACTGCGCCGGCCATGTTTCTCGACGTCTGCTGGCAAGCATGTTCCAGTATTCGCATGGCTCCTAGCCCTCATCTCCATTTCTCTGCACAGATGTTACCTTCCCCATGAGGTCTGCCTTATACATGAGGCCTGTATTATCAACTGCAAGTCCCCATTCCCCAACCCCGTTGTTTCTTCTCTCCAGAACACTAGGCACCATCTGATCTACTATGCCTTTTCCTTATTGTCAGATACTGAACTCTCAGATACAGTTCCCCTTCCTCCCTCCAGGGGGCGCCACGGAACGCAGGGCCCTCACTGGCCCTGGGGACTGGGTGACGTCAGGGGTGAGCCTCTTGTGACTGCCTCCCTCACCCTGCGTAAGCTCAAAGGGACTAAAGGTCAGCCCCGACACCCGGAGCCATTGTGGCTCCGGCCGGTTGTGCCTGCCCTCGGGCCCTCACGGAGGCGGGGGTTCCAGGGCACGAGTTCGAGGCCAGCCTGGTCCACATTGGTTGCAGAAAAGAATTCTTTTTATCGTTCCCTATATAACAACAAAACATAAAGGGAGGACGCCTTGATAGGGAGAAATGACATCTTCCTAAGCGTTTTTAAATTACTTCAATGTATCTTTTTTTTTTTTTTTTTTTTTTTTTTGGGAGACCGAGGCTTGCTCTGTTGCCCAGGCTGGAGTGCAGTGGTGTGATCTTGGCTCACTGCAACCTCCGCCTCGTCGGTTCAAGGGAGTCTCCTATCTCAGCCTCCTGAGTAGCTGGGATTACAGTCGCCTGCCAAGAGATGGGGTTTCGCCATGTTGACCAGGCTGGTCTTGAACACCTGGCCTCAAATGATCCACTCGCCTTGGTCTCCCAAAGTGGTAGGATGACAGGCGTGAGCCACCGCGCCCAGCCTCTTCTATTCTTTTAGAGACAGGGTCTCACTCTGTTGCCCAGGCTGGAGTGCATTGATGTGATGTGTGATCATAGCTCATTGCAGCCCTGACCATCCGAGCTCAAGCAATCCTTCTGCCTCAGCCTCCCGAGTAGCTGGGGCCGCAGATGTGCACCACTGCACCTGGCTAATTTTTAACATTTTTGTGGAGCCAGAGTCTGTATAAAATAAAGTGTAAATAGTACCATAAATAAAGTATACATAGTACCATTTTATAGTAGTATAAAACGGACATTAGAAACTCTGAACTTCAAGGTGAAAAAAATACACAAAAGTAGTTCTCAAGTTCTAGAGACTTGGAGAATCCAGGAATCAACAATGTCGTGGAACTCCTACAGCCTTTCATAAAGAATGGCCCTCGAGGAAAGTGGAATTGTCAGTGGGCATTGTGTTGGTGCCTCAGCTAAACGCGGCAGGAATTTATTTATAACCTAGTGTAACATCCTCGAGGCACTGTTCAATTATTCAAGCAATTGTAAAATTCTCCCAGTCTTAGAAAAGATACAGGTGTGTGTCCCTCTGCTGTGGCTGTGCACTGAGGCTTCAGTAAAAGTTGCCGTCTAAAACCACCGGCCTGCCCTTGAATTCTTTTTTTTTTTTTTTTTTTTTTTTGAGACGGAGTCTCACTCTATCACCCAGGCTGGAGTGCAGTGACACGATCTCTGCTCGTTGCAACCTCCGCCTCCCGGTTGAATGATATTGAGATGTAAAAAACCATACAAAAGATCAATGAAACCCAAAGTTGATTTTTTAAAAAAATTATTTATTTATTATTTATTCCATAAATTATTGGGGTACAGGTGGTGTTTGGTTACCTAAGCTCTTTAGCGGTGATTTGTGATTTTGGTGCACCCGTCACCTGAGCAGTATACACTACACCCTATTTGTTGTCTTTTATCCCTCGCCCCCGCCAACTCGTCCCCCTAAGTCCCCAAAGTCCATTGTATCATTCTTACGCCTTTGCGTCCTCATAGCTTAGCTCCCACGTATCAGTGAGAACATACGATGTTTGGTTTTCCATTCCGGAGTTACTTCACTTAGAATAATAGTCTCCAGTCTCCTCCAGGTCACTGCAAATGCTGTTAATTCATAAAAAGTTGATATTTTCGAAGGCGTAAATAACATTGAAAGACCACTAGCTAGATTAATAAAGGCAAAAAGACAAGATCCAAATAAACACAATCAGAAATGACAGAGGTGACATTACCACCGACCCACAGACATACAAGAAACCCTGAGACTATTCCACATGCCTCTATGCACACAAACTAGAAAACTAGAAGAAATAGATAAATTCCTGGAAACATCAAACCTCTCAAGATTGAACCAGGAAGAAATGGCAACCCTGAACAAACCAACGGTGAGTTCCAAAATTGAGTTAGTCATACAAAACGTACCAACCAAAACAAAAGCCTTAGACTAGACGGATCCACAGTCGAATTCTACCAGATGTGGAAAGAAAAGCCGGCACCAATCCTACTGAAATTATTCCACAAAATTCAGGAGGAGCAACTGCTCTGGAACTCATTCTATGAGGTCAGAGTCATTCTGATACCGAAACCTGGCAGAGACACAACGAAAAAAGAAAAATAGGTAAAGTAATACATATGCTAATGATCTTGATTTAGCCATTCTACGGTATATACATATTTCAAAACAATATGTACATGATAAATATGTACAATTTGTCAATTAAAAATATATAAAAGGAATAGGAAAAAATTCAAATGGCGCAGAATTTGAAAGGAGAAGATACAGAACAAACTCCAGTGTCTTCTTTATTCAACTATATATACACACATTCAATGGACCGGGAGCAGTGGCTCAAGCCTGTAATCACAGCACTTTGGGAGGTCAAGGCGGGCGGATCACCTGAGGTCGGGAGTTCGAGACCGGCCTGGCCAACATAGAGAAACCCCAGCTCTACTAAAAATACAAAATTAGCCGGGCATGCTGGTGCATGCCTGTAATCCCAGCTACTCGGGAGGCTGAGGCAGGAGAACCGCTTGAACTCAAGAGGTGGAGGTGTGGAGGTTGTGGTGAGCCGAGATGGCACCATTGCGCTCCAGCCTGGGAAACAAGAGCGAAACTCAGTCTCAAAAAAAAAAAAAAAAAAAAAAAGGATTTAATGAATGAATGATGAGACCGTTGGTGACATCTCCCACCTTCTCCCTCTCACTCCACTGCAGTCACACGGGGCTCCTCACTGTTCCCGTAGCAGCAGGCATGTGCCCGCACAGGGCCTCTGTACTGGCTGTTCCCACTGCCCGAACCCCCTCATGCACCATCTGCGCTGTCCAATACGGCCGCCTCTGGCCACACATGGCTACTGAGCAGTTGAACATGGCTGGCCCAAACCAAGATTTCCAATACGTCGTATGGTTAAAAAAAAAACATAAAATCTTGCAAAAATGTTTCTATTGATTATGTTAAAATTATGATGTTTTAGGTATATTAGGTTAAATCAGCTATTTTATCAAAATGAATGTCACCTGTTTGTTTTTGCTTTTTTTTTTTTTTTTTTTTTTTTTTGAGATGGAGTCTCGCTCTGTCGCCCAGGCTAGAGTACAATGGCATGGTCTCGGCTCACTGCATCACTGCAACCTCTACCTCCCAGGTTCAAGCGATTCTCCTACCTCACCCTCCCAAGTGGCTGGGATTACAGGCGTGTGCCACCACACCCAGCTAATTTTTGTATTTTTAGTAGAGACAGGGTTTCACCATGTTGGCCAGGCTGGTCTCGAACTGCTGACCTCGTGATCTACCTGCCTCGGCCTCCCAAAGTGCTGGGATTACAGATGCGGGCCACTGCGCCGGCCATGTTTCTCGACGTCTGCTGGCAAGCATGTTCCAGTATTCGCATGGCTCCTAGCCCTCATCTCCATTTCTCTGCACAGATGTTACCTTCCCCATGAGGTCTGCCTTATACATGAGGCCTGTATTATCAACTGCAAGTCCCCATTCCCCAACCCCGTTGTTTCTTCTCTCCAGAACACTAGGCACCATCTGATCTACTATGCCTTTTCCTTATTGTCAGATACTGAACTCTCAGATACAGTTCCCCTTCCTCCCTCCAGGGGGCGCCACGGAACGCAGGGCCCTCACTGGCCCTGGGGACTGGGTGACGTCAGGGGTGAGCCTCTTGTGACTGCCTCCCTCACCCTGCGTAAGCTCAAAGGGACTAAAGGTCAGCCCCGACACCCGGAGCCATTGTGGCTCCGGCCGGTTGTGCCTGCCCTCGGGCCCTCACGGAGGCGGGGGTTCCAGGGCACGAGTTCGAGGCCAGCCTGGTCCACATTGGTTGCAGAAAAGAATTCTTTTTATCGTTCCCTATATAACAACAAAACATAAAGGGAGGACGCCTTGATAGGGAGAAATGACATCTTCCTAAGCGTTTTTAAATTACTTCAATGTATCTTTTTTTTTTTTTTTTTTTTTTTTTTTGGGAGACCGAGGCTTGCTCTGTTGCCCAGGCTGGAGTGCAGTGGTGTGATCTTGGCTCACTGCAACCTCCGCCTCGTCGGTTCAAGGGAGTCTCCTATCTCAGCCTCCTGAGTAGCTGGGATTACAGTCGCCTGCCAAGAGATGGGGTTTCGCCATGTTGACCAGGCTGGTCTTGAACACCTGGCCTCAAATGATCCACTCGCCTTGGTCTCCCAAAGTGGTAGGATGACAGGCGTGAGCCACCGCGCCCAGCCTCTTCTATTCTTTTAGAGACAGGGTCTCACTCTGTTGCCCAGGCTGGAGTGCATTGATGTGATGTGTGATCATAGCTCATTGCAGCCCTGACCATCCGAGCTCAAGCAATCCTTCTGCCTCAGCCTCCCGAGTAGCTGGGGCCGCAGATGTGCACCACTGCACCTGGCTAATTTTTAACATTTTTGTGGAGCCAGAGTCTGTATAAAATAAAGTGTAAATAGTACCATAAATAAAGTATACATAGTACCATTTTATAGTAGTATAAAACGGACATTAGAAACTCTGAACTTCAAGGTGAAAAAAATACACAAAAGTAGTTCTCAAGTTCTAGAGACTTGGAGAATCCAGGAATCAACAATGTCGTGGAACTCCTACAGCCTTTCATAAAGAATGGCCCTCGAGGAAAGTGGAATTGTCAGTGGGCATTGTGTTGGTGCCTCAGCTAAACACGGCAGGAATTTATTTATAACCTAGTGTAACATCCTCGAGGCACTGTTCAATTATTCAAGCAATTGTAAAATTCTCCCAGTCTTAGAAAAGATACAGGTGTGTGTCCCTCTGCTGTGGCTGTGCACTGAGGCTTCAGTAAAAGTTGCCGTCTAAAACCACCGGCCTGCCCTTGAATTCTTTTTTTTTTTTTTTTTTTTTTTTGAGACGGAGTCTCACTCTATCACCCAGGCTGGAGTGCAGTGACACGATCTCTGCTCGTTGCAACCTCCGCCTCCCGGTTGAATGATATTGAGATGTAAAAAACCATACAAAAGATCAATGAAACCCAAAGTTGATTTTTTAAAAAAATTATTTATTTATTATTTATTCCATAAATTATTGGGGTACAGGTGGTGTTTGGTTACCTAAGCTCTTTAGCGGTGATTTGTGATTTTGGTGCACCCGTCACCTGAGCAGTATACACTACACCCTATTTGTTGTCTTTTATCCCTCGCCCCCGCCAACTCGTCCCCCTAAGTCCCCAAAGTCCATTGTATCATTCTTACGCCTTTGCGTCCTCATAGCTTAGCTCCCACGTATCAGTGAGAACATACGATGTTTGGTTTTCCATTCCGGAGTTACTTCACTTAGAATAATAGTCTCCAGTCTCCTCCAGGTCACTGCAAATGCTGTTAATTCATAAAAAGTTGATATTTTCGAAGGCGTAAATAACATTGAAAGACCACTAGCTAGATTAATAAAGGCAAAAAGACAAGATCCAAATAAACACAATCAGAAATGACAGAGGTGACATTACCACCGACCCACAGACATACAAGAAACCCTGAGACTATTCCACATGCCTCTATGCACACAAACTAGAAAACTAGAAGAAATAGATAAATTCCTGGAAACATCAAACCTCTCAAGATTGAACCAGGAAGAAATGGCAACCCTGAACAAACCAACGGTGAGTTCCAAAATTGAGTTAGTCATACAAAACGTACCAACCAAAACAAAAGCCTTAGACTAGACGGATCCACAGTCGAATTCTACCAGATGTGGAAAGAAAAGCCGGCACCAATCCTACTGAAATTATTCCACAAAATTCAGGAGGAGCAACTGCTCTGGAACTCATTCTATGAGGTCAGAGTCATTCTGATACCGAAACCTGGCAGAGACACAACGAAAAAAGAAAAATAGGTAAAGTAATACATATGCTAATGATCTTGATTTAGCCATTCTACGGTATATACATATTTCAAAACAATATGTACATGATAAATATGTACAATTTGTCAATTAAAAATATATAAAAGGAATAGGAAAAAATTCAAATGGCGCAGAATTTGAAAGGAGAAGATACAGAACAAACTCCAGTGTCTTCTTTATTCAACTATATATACACACATTCAATGGACCGGGAGCAGTGGCTCAAGCCTGTAATCACAGCACTTTGGGAGGTCAAGGCGGGCGGATCACCTGAGGTCGGGAGTTCGAGACCGGCCTGGCCAACATAGAGAAACCCCAGCTCTACTAAAAATACAAAATTAGCCGGGCATGCTGGTGCATGCCTGTAATCCCAGCTACTCGGGAGGCTGAGGCAGGAGAACCGCTTGAACTCAAGAGGTGGAGGTGTGGAGGTTGTGGTGAGCCGAGATGGCACCATTGCGCTCCAGCCTGGGAAACAAGAGCGAAACTCAGTCTCAAAAAAAAAAAAAAAAAAAAAAAGGATTTAATGAATGAATGATGAGACCGTTGGTGACATCTCCCACCTTCTCCCTCTCACTCCACTGCAGTCACACGGGGCTCCTCACTGTTCCCGTAGCAGCAGGCATGTGCCCGCACAGGGCCTCTGTACTGGCTGTTCCCACTGCCCGAACCCCCTCATGCACCATCTGCGCTGTCCAATACGGCCGCCTCTGGCCACACATGGCTACTGAGCAGTTGAACATGGCTGGCCCAAACCAAGATTTCCAATACGTCGTATGGTTAAAAAAAAAACATAAAATCTTGCAAAAATGTTTCTATTGATTATGTTAAAATTATGATGTTTTAGGTATATTAGGTTAAATCAGCTATTTTATCAAAATGAATGTCACCTGTTTGTTTTTGCTTTTTTTTTTTTTTTTTTTTTTTTTTGAGATGGAGTCTCGCTCTGTCGCCCAGGCTAGAGTACAATGGCATGGTCTCGGCTCACTGCATCACTGCAACCTCTACCTCCCAGGTTCAAGCGATTCTCCTACCTCACCCTCCCAAGTGGCTGGGATTACAGGCGTGTGCCACCACACCCAGCTAATTTTTGTATTTTTAGTAGAGACAGGGTTTCACCATGTTGGCCAGGCTGGTCTCGAACTGCTGACCTCGTGATCTACCTGCCTCGGCCTCCCAAAGTGCTGGGATTACAGATGCGGGCCACTGCGCCGGCCATGTTTCTCGACGTCTGCTGGCAAGCATGTTCCAGTATTCGCATGGCTCCTAGCCCTCATCTCCATTTCTCTGCACAGATGTTACCTTCCCCATGAGGTCTGCCTTATACATGAGGCCTGTATTATCAACTGCAAGTCCCCATTCCCCAACCCCGTTGTTTCTTCTCTCCAGAACACTAGGCACCATCTGATCTACTATGCCTTTTCCTTATTGTCAGATACTGAACTCTCAGATACAGTTCCCCTTCCTCCCTCCAGGGGGCGCCACGGAACGCAGGGCCCTCACTGGCCCTGGGGACTGGGTGACGTCAGGGGTGAGCCTCTTGTGACTGCCTCCCTCACCCTGCGTAAGCTCAAAGGGACTAAAGGTCAGCCCCGACACCCGGAGCCATTGTGGCTCCGGCCGGTTGTGCCTGCCCTCGGGCCCTCACGGAGGCGGGGGTTCCAGGGCACGAGTTCGAGGCCAGCCTGGTCCACATTGGTTGCAGAAAAGAATTCTTTTTATCGTTCCCTATATAACAACAAAACATAAAGGGAGGACGCCTTGATAGGGAGAAATGACATCTTCCTAAGTGTTTTTAAATTACTTCAATGTATCTTTTTTTTTTTTTTTTTTTTTTTTTTGGGAGACCGAGGCTTGCTCTGTTGCCCAGGCTGGAGTGCAGTGGTGTGATCTTGGCTCACTGCAACCTCCGCCTCGTCGGTTCAAGGGAGTCTCCTATCTCAGCCTCCTGAGTAGCTGGGATTACAGTCGCCTGCCAAGAGATGGGGTTTCGCCATGTTGACCAGGCTGGTCTTGAACACCTGGCCTCAAATGATCCACTCGCCTTGGTCTCCCAAAGTGGTAGGATGACAGGCGTGAGCCACCGCGCCCAGCCTCTTCTATTCTTTTAGAGACAGGGTCTCACTCTGTTGCCCAGGCTGGAGTGCATTGATGTGATGTGTGATCATAGCTCATTGCAGCCCTGACCATCCGAGCTCAAGCAATCCTTCTGCCTCAGCCTCCCGAGTAGCTGGGGCCGCAGATGTGCACCACTGCACCTGGCTAATTTTTAACATTTTTGTGGAGCCAGAGTCTGTATAAAATAAAGTGTAAATAGTACCATAAATAAAGTATACATAGTACCATTTTATAGTAGTATAAAACGGACATTAGAAACTCTGAACTTCAAGGTGAAAAAAATACACAAAAGTAGTTCTCAAGTTCTAGAGACTTGGAGAATCCAGGAATCAACAATGTCGTGGAACTCCTACAGCCTTTCATAAAGAATGGCCCTCGAGGAAAGTGGAATTGTCAGTGGGCATTGTGTTGGTGCCTCAGCTAAACACGGCAGGAATTTATTTATAACCTAGTGTAACATCCTCGAGGCACTGTTCAATTATTCAAGCAATTGTAAAATTCTCCCAGTCTTAGAAAAGATACAGGTGTGTGTCCCTCTGCTGTGGCTGTGCACTGAGGCTTCAGTAAAAGTTGCCGTCTAAAACCACCGGCCTGCCCTTGAATTCTTTTTTTTTTTTTTTTTTTTTTTTGAGACGGAGTCTCACTCTATCACCCAGGCTGGAGTGCAGTGACACGATCTCTGCTCGTTGCAACCTCCGCCTCCCGGTTGAATGATATTGAGATGTAAAAAACCATACAAAAGATCAATGAAACCCAAAGTTGATTTTTTAAAAAAATTATTTATTTATTATTTATTCCATAAATTATTGGGGTACAGGTGGTGTTTGGTTACCTAAGCTCTTTAGCGGTGATTTGTGATTTTGGTGCACCCGTCACCTGAGCAGTATACACTACACCCTATTTGTTGTCTTTTATCCCTCGCCCCCGCCAACTCGTCCCCCTAAGTCCCCAAAGTCCATTGTATCATTCTTACGCCTTTGCGTCCTCATAGCTTAGCTCCCACATATCAGTGAGAACATACGATGTTTGGTTTTCCATTCCGGAGTTACTTCACTTAGAATAATAGTCTCCAGTCTCCTCCAGGTCACTGCAAATGCTGTTAATTCATAAAAAGTTGATATTTTCGAAGGCGTAAATAACATTGAAAGACCACTAGCTAGATTAATAAAGGCAAAAAGACAAGATCCAAATAAACACAATCAGAAATGACAGAGGTGACATTACCACCGACCCACAGACATACAAGAAACCCTGAGACTATTCCACATGCCTCTATGCACACAAACTAGAAAACTAGAAGAAATAGATAAATTCCTGGAAACATCAAACCTCTCAAGATTGAACCAGGAAGAAATGGCAACCCTGAACAAACCAACGGTGAGTTCCAAAATTGAGTTAGTCATACAAAACGTACCAACCAAAACAAAAGCCTTAGACTAGACGGATCCACAGTCGAATTCTACCAGATGTGGAAAGAAAAGCCGGCACCAATCCTACTGAAATTATTCCACAAAATTGAGGAGGAGCAACTGCTCTCGAACTCATTCTATGAGGTCAGAGTCATTCTGATACCGAAACCTGGCAGAGACACAACGAAAAAAGAAAAATAGGTAAAGTAATACATATGCTAATGATCTTGATTTAGCCATTCTACGGTATATACATATTTCAAAACAATATGTACATGATAAATATGTACAATTTGTCAATTAAAAATATATAAAAGGAATAGGAAAAAATTCAAATGGCGCAGAATTTGAAAGGAGAAGATACAGAACAAACTCCAGTGTCTTCTTTATTCAACTATATATACACACATTCAATGGACCGGGAGCAGTGGCTCAAGCCTGTAATCACAGCACTTTGGGAGGTCAAGGCGGGCGGATCACCTGAGGTCGGGAGTTCGAGACCGGCCTGGCCAACATAGAGAAACCCCAGCTCTACTAAAAATACAAAATTAGCCGGGCATGCTGGTGCATGCCTGTAATCCCAGCTACTCGGGAGGCTGAGGCAGGAGAACCGCTTGAACTCAAGAGGTGGAGGTGTGGAGGTTGTGGTGAGCCGAGATGGCACCATTGCGCTCCAGCCTGGGAAACAAGAGCGAAACTCAGTCTCAAAAAAAAAAAAAAAAAAAAAAGGATTTAATGAATGAATGATGAGACCGTTGGTGACATCTCCCACCTTCTCCCTCTCACTCCACTGCAGTCACACGGGGCTCCTCACTGTTCCCGTAGCAGCAGGCATGTGCCCGCACAGGGCCTCTGTACTGGCTGTTCCCACTGCCCGAACCCCCTCATGCACCATCTGCGCTGTCCAATACGGCCGCCTCTGGCCACACATGGCTACTGAGCAGTTGAACATGGCTGGCCCAAACCAAGATTTCCAATACGTCGTATGGTTAAAAAAAAAAACATAAAATCTTGCAAAAATGTTTCTATTGATTATGTTAAAATTATGATGTTTTAGGTATATTAGGTTAAATAAGCTATTTTATCAAAATGAATGTCACCTGTTTGTTTTTGCTTTTTTTTTTTTTTTTTTTTTTTTTTGAGATGGAGTCTCGCTCTGTCGCCCAGGCTAGAGTACAATGGCATGGTCTCGGCTCACTGCATCACTGCAACCTCTACCTCCCAGGTTCAAGCGATTCTCCTACCTCACCCTCCCAAGTGGCTGGGATTACAGGCGTGTGCCACCACACCCAGCTAATTTTTGTATTTTTAGTAGAGACAGGGTTTCACCATGTTGGCCAGGCTGGTCTCGAACTGCTGACCTCGTGATCTACCTGCCTCGGCCTCCCAAAGTGCTGGGATTACAGATGCGGGCCACTGCGCCGGCCATGTTTCTCGACGTCTGCTGGCAAGCATGTTCCAGTATTCGCATGGCTCCTAGCCCTCATCTCCATTTCTCTGCACAGATGTTACCTTCCCCATGAGGTCTGCCTTATACATGAGGCCTGTATTATCAACTGCAAGTCCCCATTCCCCAACCCCGTTGTTTCTTCTCTCCAGAACACTAGGCACCATCTGATCTACTATGCCTTTTCCTTATTGTCAGATACTGAACTCTCAGATACAGTTCCCCTTCCTCCCTCCAGGGGGCGCCACGGAACGCAGGGCCCTCACTGGCCCTGGGGACTGGGTGACGTCAGGGGTGAGCCTCTTGTGACTGCCTCCCTCACCCTGCGTAAGCTCAAAGGGACTAAAGGTCAGCCCCGACACCCGGAGCCATTGTGGCTCCGGCCGGTTGTGCCTGCCCTCGGGCCCTCACGGAGGCGGGGGTTCCAGGGCACGAGTTCGAGGCCAGCCTGGTCCACATTGGTTGCAGAAAAGAATTCTTTTTATCGTTCCCTATATAACAACAAAACATAAAGGGAGGACGCCTTGATAGGGAGAAATGACATCTTCCTAAGCGTTTTTAAATTACTTCAATGTATCTTTTTTTTGTTTGTTTTTTTTTTTTTTGGGAGACCGAGGCTTGCTCTGTTGCCCAGGCTGGAGTGCAGTGGTGTGATCTTGGCTCACTGCAACCTCCGCCTCGTCGGTTCAAGGGAGTCTCCTATCTCAGCCTCCTGAGTAGCTGGGATTACAGTCGCCTGCCAAGAGATGGGGTTTCGCCATGTTGACCAGGCTGGTCTTGAACACCTGGCCTCAAATGATCCACTCGCCTTGGTCTCCCAAAGTGGTAGGATGACAGGCGTGAGCCACCGCGCCCAGCCTCTTCTATTCTTTTAGAGACAGGGTCTCACTCTGTTGCCCAGGCTGGAGTGCATTGATGTGATGTGTGATCATAGCTCATTGCAGCCCTGACCATCCGAGCTCAAGCAATCCTTCTGCCTCAGCCTCCCGAGTAGCTGGGGCCGCAGATGTGCACCACTGCACCTGGCTAATTTTTAACATTTTTGTGGAGCCAGAGTCTGTATAAAATAAAGTGTAAATAGTACCATAAATAAAGTATACATAGTACCATTTTATAGTAGTATAAAACGGACATTAGAAACTCTGAACTTCAAGGTGAAAAAAATACACAAAAGTAGTTCTCAAGTTCTAGAGACTTGGAGAATCCAGGAATCAACAATGTCGTGGAACTCCTACAGCCTTTCATAAAGAATGGCCCTCGAGGAAAGTGGAATTGTCAGTGGGCATTGTGTTGGTGCCTCAGCTAAACGCGGCAGGAATTTATTTATAACCTAGTGTAACATCCTCGAGGCACTGTTCAATTATTCAAGCAATTGTAAAATTCTCCCAGTCTTAGAAAAGATACAGGTGTGTGTCCCTCTGCTGTGGCTGTGCACTGAGGCTTCAGTAAAAGTTGCCGTCTAAAACCACCGGCCTGCCCTTGAATTCTTTTTTTTTTTTTTTTTTTTTTTTGAGACGGAGTCTCACTCTATCACCCAGGCTGGAGTGCAGTGACACGATCTCTGCTCGTTGCAACCTCCGCCTCCCGGTTGAATGATATTGAGATGTAAAAAACCATACAAAAGATCAATGAAACCCAAAGTTGATTTTTTAAAAAAATTATTTATTTATTATTTATTCCATAAATTATTGGGGTACAGGTGGTGTTTGGTTACCTAAGCTCTTTAGCGGTGATTTGTGATTTTGGTGCACCCGTCACCTGAGCAGTATACACTACACCCTATTTGTTGTCTTTTATCCCTCGCCCCCGCCAACTCGTCCCCCTAAGTCCCCAAAGTCCATTGTATCATTCTTACGCCTTTGCGTCCTCATAGCTTAGCTCCCACGTATCAGTGAGAACATACGATGTTTGGTTTTCCATTCCGGAGTTACTTCACTTAGAATAATAGTCTCCAGTCTCCTCCAGGTCACTGCAAATGCTGTTAATTCATAAAAAGTTGATATTTTCGAAGGCGTAAATAACATTGAAAGACCACTAGCTAGATTAATAAAGGCAAAAAGACAAGATCCAAATAAACACAATCAGAAATGACAGAGGTGACATTACCACCGACCCACAGACATACAAGAAACCCTGAGACTATTCCACATGCCTCTATGCACACAAACTAGAAAACTAGAAGAAATAGATAAATTCCTGGAAACATCAAACCTCTCAAGATTGAACCAGGAAGAAATGGCAACCCTGAACAAACCAACGGTGAGTTCCAAAATTGAGTTAGTCATACAAAACGTACCAACCAAAACAAAAGCCTTAGACTAGACGGATCCACAGTCGAATTCTACCAGATGTGGAAAGAAAAGCCGGCACCAATCCTACTGAAATTATTCCACAAAATTCAGGAGGAGCAACTGCTCTGGAACTCATTCTATGAGGTCAGAGTCATTCTGATACCGAAACCTGGCAGAGACACAACGAAAAAAGAAAAATAGGTAAAGTAATACATATGCTAATGATCTTGATTTAGCCATTCTACGGTATATACATATTTCAAAACAATATGTACATGATAAATATGTACAATTTGTCAATTAAAAATATATAAAAGGAATAGGAAAAAATTCAAATGGCGCAGAATTTGAAAGGAGAAGATACAGAACAAACTCCAGTGTCTTCTTTATTCAACTATATATACACACATTCAATGGACCGGGAGCAGTGGCTCAAGCCTGTAATCACAGCACTTTGGGAGGTCAAGGCGGGCGGATCACCTGAGGTCGGGAGTTCGAGACCGGCCTGGCCAACATAGAGAAACCCCAGCTCTACTAAAAATACAAAATTAGCCGGGCATGCTGGTGCATGCCTGTAATCCCAGCTACTCGGGAGGCTGAGGCAGGAGAACCGCTTGAACTCAAGAGGTGGAGGTGTGGAGGTTGTGGTGAGCCGAGATGGCACCATTGCGCTCCAGCCTGGGAAACAAGAGCGAAACTCAGTCTCAAAAAAAAAAAAAAAAAAAAAAAAGGATTTAATGAATGAATGATGAGACCGTTGGTGACATCTCCCACCTTCTCCCTCTCACTCCACTGCAGTCACACGGGGCTCCTCACTGTTCCCGTAGCAGCAGGCATGTGCCCGCACAGGGCCTCTGTACTGGCTGTTCCCACTGCCCGAACCCCCTCATGCACCATCTGCGCTGTCCAATACGGCCGCCTCTGGCCACACATGGCTACTGAGCAGTTGAACATGGCTGGCCCAAACCAAGATTTCCAATACGTCGTATGGTTAAAAAAAAAACATAAAATCTTGCAAAAATGTTTCTATTGATTATGTTAAAATTATGATGTTTTAGGTATATTAGGTTAAATCAGCTATTTTATCAAAATGAATGTCACCTGTTTGTTTTTGCTTTTTTTTTTTTTTTTTTTTTTTTTTGAGATGGAGTCTCGCTCTGTCGCCCAGGCTAGAGTACAATGGCATGGTCTCGGCTCACTGCATCACTGCAACCTCTACCTCCCAGGTTCAAGCGATTCTCCTACCTCACCCTCCCAAGTGGCTGGGATTACAGGCGTGTGCCACCACACCCAGCTAATTTTTGTATTTTTAGTAGAGACAGGGTTTCACCATGTTGGCCAGGCTGGTCTCGAACTGCTGACCTCGTGATCTACCTGCCTCGGCCTCCCAAAGTGCTGGGATTACAGATGCGGGCCACTGCGCCGGCCATGTTTCTCGACGTCTGCTGGCAAGCATGTTCCAGTATTCGCATGGCTCCTAGCCCTCATCTCCATTTCTCTGCACAGATGTTACCTTCCCCATGAGGTCTGCCTTATACATGAGGCCTGTATTATCAACTGCAAGTCCCCATTCCCCAACCCCGTTGTTTCTTCTCTCCAGAACACTAGGCACCATCTGATCTACTATGCCTTTTCCTTATTGTCAGATACTGAACTCTCAGATACAGTTCCCCTTCCTCCCTCCAGGGGGCGCCACGGAACGCAGGGCCCTCACTGGCCCTGGGGACTGGGTGACGTCAGGGGTGAGCCTCTTGTGACTGCCTCCCTCACCCTGCGTAAGCTCAAAGGGACTAAAGGTCAGCCCCGACACCCGGAGCCATTGTGGCTCCGGCCGGTTGTGCCTGCCCTCGGGCCCTCACGGAGGCGGGGGTTCCAGGGCACGAGTTCGAGGCCAGCCTGGTCCACATTGGTTGCAGAAAAGAATTCTTTTTATCGTTCCCTATATAACAACAAAACATAAAGGGAGGACGCCTTGATAGGGAGAAATGACATCTTCCTAAGCGTTTTTAAATTACTTCAATGTATCTTTTTTTTTTTTTTTTTTTTTTTTTTGGGAGACCGAGGCTTGCTCTGTTGCCCAGGCTGGAGTGCAGTGGTGTGATCTTGGCTCACTGCAACCTCCGCCTCGTCGGTTCAAGGGAGTCTCCTATCTCAGCCTCCTGAGTAGCTGGGATTACAGTCGCCTGCCAAGAGATGGGGTTTCGCCATGTTGACCAGGCTGGTCTTGAACACCTGGCCTCAAATGATCCACTCGCCTTGGTCTCCCAAAGTGGTAGGATGACAGGCGTGAGCCACCGCGCCCAGCCTCTTCTATTCTTTTAGAGACAGGGTCTCACTCTGTTGCCCAGGCTGGAGTGCATTGATGTGATGTGTGATCATAGCTCATTGCAGCCCTGACCATCCGAGCTCAAGCAATCCTTCTGCCTCAGCCTCCCGAGTAGCTGGGGCCGCAGATGTGCACCACTGCACCTGGCTAATTTTTAACATTTTTGTGGAGCCAGAGTCTGTATAAAATAAAGTGTAAATAGTACCATAAATAAAGTATACATAGTACCATTTTATAGTAGTATAAAACGGACATTAGAAACTCTGAACTTCAAGGTGAAAAAAATACACAAAAGTAGTTCTCAAGTTCTAGAGACTTGGAGAATCCAGGAATCAACAATGTCGTGGAACTCCTACAGCCTTTCATAAAGAATGGCCCTCGAGGAAAGTGGAATTGTCAGTGGGCATTGTGTTGGTGCCTCAGCTAAACACGGCAGGAATTTATTTATAACCTAGTGTAACATCCTCGAGGCACTGTTCAATTATTCAAGCAATTGTAAAATTCTCCCAGTCTTAGAAAAGATACAGGTGTGTGTCCCTCTGCTGTGGCTGTGCACTGAGGCTTCAGTAAAAGTTGCCGTCTAAAACCACCGGCCTGCCCTTGAATTCTTTTTTTTTTTTTTTTTTTTTTTTGAGACGGAGTCTCACTCTATCACCCAGGCTGGAGTGCAGTGACACGATCTCTGCTCGTTGCAACCTCCGCCTCCCGGTTGAATGATATTGAGATGTAAAAAACCATACAAAAGATCAATGAAACCCAAAGTTGATTTTTTAAAAAAATTATTTATTTATTATTTATTCCATAAATTATTGGGGTACAGGTGGTGTTTGGTTACCTAAGCTCTTTAGCGGTGATTTGTGATTTTGGTGCACCCGTCACCTGAGCAGTATACACTACACCCTATTTGTTGTCTTTTATCCCTCGCCCCCGCCAACTCGTCCCCCTAAGTCCCCAAAGTCCATTGTATCATTCTTACGCCTTTGCGTCCTCATAGCTTAGCTCCCACATATCAGTGAGAACATACGATGTTTGGTTTTCCATTCCGGAGTTACTTCACTTAGAATAATAGTCTCCAGTCTCCTCCAGGTCACTGCAAATGCTGTTAATTCATAAAAAGTTGATATTTTCGAAGGCGTAAATAACATTGAAAGACCACTAGCTAGATTAATAAAGGCAAAAAGACAAGATCCAAATAAACACAATCAGAAATGACAGAGGTGACATTACCACCGACCCACAGACATACAAGAAACCCTGAGACTATTCCACATGCCTCTATGCACACAAACTAGAAAACTAGAAGAAATAGATAAATTCCTGGAAACATCAAACCTCTCAAGATTGAACCAGGAAGAAATGGCAACCCTGAACAAACCAACGGTGAGTTCCAAAATTGAGTTAGTCATACAAAACGTACCAACCAAAACAAAAGCCTTAGACTAGACGGATCCACAGTCGAATTCTACCAGATGTGGAAAGAAAAGCCGGCACCAATCCTACTGAAATTATTCCACAAAATTGAGGAGGAGCAACTGCTCTCGAACTCATTCTATGAGGTCAGAGTCATTCTGATACCGAAACCTGGCAGAGACACAACGAAAAAAGAAAAATAGGTAAAGTAATACATATGCTAATGATCTTGATTTAGCCATTCTACGGTATATACATATTTCAAAACAATATGTACATGATAAATATGTACAATTTGTCAATTAAAAATATATAAAAGGAATAGGAAAAAATTCAAATGGCGCAGAATTTGAAAGGAGAAGATACAGAACAAACTCCAGTGTCTTCTTTATTCAACTATATATACACACATTCAATGGACCGGGAGCAGTGGCTCAAGCCTGTAATCACAGCACTTTGGGAGGTCAAGGCGGGCGGATCACCTGAGGTCGGGAGTTCGAGACCGGCCTGGCCAACATAGAGAAACCCCAGCTCTACTAAAAATACAAAATTAGCCGGGCATGCTGGTGCATGCCTGTAATCCCAGCTACTCGGGAGGCTGAGGCAGGAGAACCGCTTGAACTCAAGAGGTGGAGGTGTGGAGGTTGTGGTGAGCCGAGATGGCACCATTGCGCTCCAGCCTGGGAAACAAGAGCGAAACTCAGTCTCAAAAAAAAAAAAAAAAAAAAAAGGATTTAATGAATGAATGATGAGACCGTTGGTGACATCTCCCACCTTCTCCCTCTCACTCCACTGCAGTCACACGGGGCTCCTCACTGTTCCCGTAGCAGCAGGCATGTGCCCGCACAGGGCCTCTGTACTGGCTGTTCCCACTGCCCGAACCCCCTCATGCACCATCTGCGCTGTCCAATACGGCCGCCTCTGGCCACACATGGCTACTGAGCAGTTGAACATGGCTGGCCCAAACCAAGATTTCCAATACGTCGTATGGTTAAAAAAAAAAACATAAAATCTTGCAAAAATGTTTCTATTGATTATGTTAAAATTATGATGTTTTAGGTATATTAGGTTAAATAAGCTATTTTATCAAAATGAATGTCACCTGTTTGTTTTTGCTTTTTTTTTTTTTTTTTTTTTTTTTTGAGATGGAGTCTCGCTCTGTCGCCCAGGCTAGAGTACAATGGCATGGTCTCGGCTCACTGCATCACTGCAACCTCTACCTCCCAGGTTCAAGCGATTCTCCTACCTCACCCTCCCAAGTGGCTGGGATTACAGGCGTGTGCCACCACACCCAGCTAATTTTTGTATTTTTAGTAGAGACAGGGTTTCACCATGTTGGCCAGGCTGGTCTCGAACTGCTGACCTCGTGATCTACCTGCCTCGGCCTCCCAAAGTGCTGGGATTACAGATGCGGGCCACTGCGCCGGCCATGTTTCTCGACGTCTGCTGGCAAGCATGTTCCAGTATTCGCATGGCTCCTAGCCCTCATCTCCATTTCTCTGCACAGATGTTACCTTCCCCATGAGGTCTGCCTTATACATGAGGCCTGTATTATCAACTGCAAGTCCCCATTCCCCAACCCCGTTGTTTCTTCTCTCCAGAACACTAGGCACCATCTGATCTACTATGCCTTTTCCTTATTGTCAGATACTGAACTCTCAGATACAGTTCCCCTTCCTCCCTCCAGGGGGCGCCACGGAACGCAGGGCCCTCACTGGCCCTGGGGACTGGGTGACGTCAGGGGTGAGCCTCTTGTGACTGCCTCCCTCACCCTGCGTAAGCTCAAAGGGACTAAAGGTCAGCCCCGACACCCGGAGCCATTGTGGCTCCGGCCGGTTGTGCCTGCCCTCGGGCCCTCACGGAGGCGGGGGTTCCAGGGCACGAGTTCGAGGCCAGCCTGGTCCACATTGGTTGCAGAAAAGAATTCTTTTTATCGTTCCCTATATAACAACAAAACATAAAGGGAGGACGCCTTGATAGGGAGAAATGACATCTTCCTAAGCGTTTTTAAATTACTTCAATGTATCTTTTTTTTTTTTGTTTTTTTTTTTTTTGGGAGACCGAGGCTTGCTCTGTTGCCCAGGCTGGAGTGCAGTGGTGTGATCTTGGCTCACTGCAACCTCCGCCTCGTCGGTTCAAGGGAGTCTCCTATCTCAGCCTCCTGAGTAGCTGGGATTACAGTCGCCTGCCAAGAGATGGGGTTTCGCCATGTTGACCAGGCTGGTCTTGAACACCTGGCCTCAAATGATCCACTCGCCTTGGTCTCCCAAAGTGGTAGGATGACAGGCGTGAGCCACCGCGCCCAGCCTCTTCTATTCTTTTAGAGACAGGGTCTCACTCTGTTGCCCAGGCTGGAGTGCATTGATGTGATGTGTGATCATAGCTCATTGCAGCCCTGACCATCCGAGCTCAAGCAATCCTTCTGCCTCAGCCTCCCGAGTAGCTGGGGCCGCAGATGTGCACCACTGCACCTGGCTAATTTTTAACATTTTTGTGGAGCCAGAGTCTGTATAAAATAAAGTGTAAATAGTACCATAAATAAAGTATACATAGTACCATTTTATAGTAGTATAAAACGGACATTAGAAACTCTGAACTTCAAGGTGAAAAAAATACACAAAAGTAGTTCTCAAGTTCTAGAGACTTGGAGAATCCAGGAATCAACAATGTCGTGGAACTCCTACAGCCTTTCATAAAGAATGGCCCTCGAGGAAAGTGGAATTGTCAGTGGGCATTGTGTTGGTGCCTCAGCTAAACGCGGCAGGAATTTATTTATAACCTAGTGTAACATCCTCGAGGCACTGTTCAATTATTCAAGCAATTGTAAAATTCTCCCAGTCTTAGAAAAGATACAGGTGTGTGTCCCTCTGCTGTGGCTGTGCACTGAGGCTTCAGTAAAAGTTGCCGTCTAAAACCACCGGCCTGCCCTTGAATTCTTTTTTTTTTTTTTTTTTTTTTTTGAGACGGAGTCTCACTCTATCACCCAGGCTGGAGTGCAGTGACACGATCTCTGCTCGTTGCAACCTCCGCCTCCCGGTTGAATGATATTGAGATGTAAAAAACCATACAAAAGATCAATGAAACCCAAAGTTGATTTTTTAAAAAAATTATTTATTTATTATTTATTCCATAAATTATTGGGGTACAGGTGGTGTTTGGTTACCTAAGCTCTTTAGCGGTGATTTGTGATTTTGGTGCACCCGTCACCTGAGCAGTATACACTACACCCTATTTGTTGTCTTTTATCCCTCGCCCCCGCCAACTCGTCCCCCTAAGTCCCCAAAGTCCATTGTATCATTCTTACGCCTTTGCGTCCTCATAGCTTAGCTCCCACGTATCAGTGAGAACATACGATGTTTGGTTTTCCATTCCGGAGTTACTTCACTTAGAATAATAGTCTCCAGTCTCCTCCAGGTCACTGCAAATGCTGTTAATTCATAAAAAGTTGATATTTTCGAAGGCGTAAATAACATTGAAAGACCACTAGCTAGATTAATAAAGGCAAAAAGACAAGATCCAAATAAACACAATCAGAAATGACAGAGGTGACATTACCACCGACCCACAGACATACAAGAAACCCTGAGACTATTCCACATGCCTCTATGCACACAAACTAGAAAACTAGAAGAAATAGATAAATTCCTGGAAACATCAAACCTCTCAAGATTGAACCAGGAAGAAATGGCAACCCTGAACAAACCAACGGTGAGTTCCAAAATTGAGTTAGTCATACAAAACGTACCAACCAAAACAAAAGCCTTAGACTAGACGGATCCACAGTCGAATTCTACCAGATGTGGAAAGAAAAGCCGGCACCAATCCTACTGAAATTATTCCACAAAATTCAGGAGGAGCAACTGCTCTGGAACTCATTCTATGAGGTCAGAGTCATTCTGATACCGAAACCTGGCAGAGACACAACGAAAAAAGAAAAATAGGTAAAGTAATACATATGCTAATGATCTTGATTTAGCCATTCTACGGTATATACATATTTCAAAACAATATGTACATGATAAATATGTACAATTTGTCAATTAAAAATATATAAAAGGAATAGGAAAAAATTCAAATGGCGCAGAATTTGAAAGGAGAAGATACAGAACAAACTCCAGTGTCTTCTTTATTCAACTATATATACACACATTCAATGGACCGGGAGCAGTGGCTCAAGCCTGTAATCACAGCACTTTGGGAGGTCAAGGCGGGCGGATCACCTGAGGTCGGGAGTTCGAGACCGGCCTGGCCAACATAGAGAAACCCCAGCTCTACTAAAAATACAAAATTAGCCGGGCATGCTGGTGCATGCCTGTAATCCCAGCTACTCGGGAGGCTGAGGCAGGAGAACCGCTTGAACTCAAGAGGTGGAGGTGTGGAGGTTGTGGTGAGCCGAGATGGCACCATTGCGCTCCAGCCTGGGAAACAAGAGCGAAACTCAGTCTCAAAAAAAAAAAAAAAAAAAAAAAGGATTTAATGAATGAATGATGAGACCGTTGGTGACATCTCCCACCTTCTCCCTCTCACTCCACTGCAGTCACACGGGGCTCCTCACTGTTCCCGTAGCAGCAGGCATGTGCCCGCACAGGGCCTCTGTACTGGCTGTTCCCACTGCCCGAACCCCCTCATGCACCATCTGCGCTGTCCAATACGGCCGCCTCTGGCCACACATGGCTACTGAGCAGTTGAACATGGCTGGCCCAAACCAAGATTTCCAATACGTCGTATGGTTAAAAAAAAAACATAAAATCTTGCAAAAATGTTTCTATTGATTATGTTAAAATTATGATGTTTTAGGTATATTAGGTTAAATCAGCTATTTTATCAAAATGAATGTCACCTGTTTGTTTTTGCTTTTTTTTTTTTTTTTTTTTTTTTTTTGAGATGGAGTCTCGCTCTGTCGCCCAGGCTAGAGTACAATGGCATGGTCTCGGCTCACTGCATCACTGCAACCTCTACCTCCCAGGTTCAAGCGATTCTCCTACCTCACCCTCCCAAGTGGCTGGGATTACAGGCGTGTGCCACCACACCCAGCTAATTTTTGTATTTTTAGTAGAGACAGGGTTTCACCATGTTGGCCAGGCTGGTCTCGAACTGCTGACCTCGTGATCTACCTGCCTCGGCCTCCCAAAGTGCTGGGATTACAGATGCGGGCCACTGCGCCGGCCATGTTTCTCGACGTCTGCTGGCAAGCATGTTCCAGTATTCGCATGGCTCCTAGCCCTCATCTCCATTTCTCTGCACAGATGTTACCTTCCCCATGAGGTCTGCCTTATACATGAGGCCTGTATTATCAACTGCAAGTCCCCATTCCCCAACCCCGTTGTTTCTTCTCTCCAGAACACTAGGCACCATCTGATCTACTATGCCTTTTCCTTATTGTCAGATACTGAACTCTCAGATACAGTTCCCCTTCCTCCCTCCAGGGGGCGCCACGGAACGCAGGGCCCTCACTGGCCCTGGGGACTGGGTGACGTCAGGGGTGAGCCTCTTGTGACTGCCTCCCTCACCCTGCGTAAGCTCAAAGGGACTAAAGGTCAGCCCCGACACCCGGAGCCATTGTGGCTCCGGCCGGTTGTGCCTGCCCTCGGGCCCTCACGGAGGCGGGGGTTCCAGGGCACGAGTTCGAGGCCAGCCTGGTCCACATTGGTTGCAGAAAAGAATTCTTTTTATCGTTCCCTATATAACAACAAAACATAAAGGGAGGACGCCTTGATAGGGAGAAATGACATCTTCCTAAGCGTTTTTAAATTACTTCAATGTATCTTTTTTTTTTTTTTTTTTTTTTTTTTGGGAGACCGAGGCTTGCTCTGTTGCCCAGGCTGGAGTGCAGTGGTGTGATCTTGGCTCACTGCAACCTCCGCCTCGTCGGTTCAAGGGAGTCTCCTATCTCAGCCTCCTGAGTAGCTGGGATTACAGTCGCCTGCCAAGAGATGGGGTTTCGCCATGTTGACCAGGCTGGTCTTGAACACCTGGCCTCAAATGATCCACTCGCCTTGGTCTCCCAAAGTGGTAGGATGACAGGCGTGAGCCACCGCGCCCAGCCTCTTCTATTCTTTTAGAGACAGGGTCTCACTCTGTTGCCCAGGCTGGAGTGCATTGATGTGATGTGTGATCATAGCTCATTGCAGCCCTGACCATCCGAGCTCAAGCAATCCTTCTGCCTCAGCCTCCCGAGTAGCTGGGGCCGCAGATGTGCACCACTGCACCTGGCTAATTTTTAACATTTTTGTGGAGCCAGAGTCTGTATAAAATAAAGTGTAAATAGTACCATAAATAAAGTATACATAGTACCATTTTATAGTAGTATAAAACGGACATTAGAAACTCTGAACTTCAAGGTGAAAAAAATACACAAAAGTAGTTCTCAAGTTCTAGAGACTTGGAGAATCCAGGAATCAACAATGTCGTGGAACTCCTACAGCCTTTCATAAAGAATGGCCCTCGAGGAAAGTGGAATTGTCAGTGGGCATTGTGTTGGTGCCTCAGCTAAACACGGCAGGAATTTATTTATAACCTAGTGTAACATCCTCGAGGCACTGTTCAATTATTCAAGCAATTGTAAAATTCTCCCAGTCTTAGAAAAGATACAGGTGTGTGTCCCTCTGCTGTGGCTGTGCACTGAGGCTTCAGTAAAAGTTGCCGTCTAAAACCACCGGCCTGCCCTTGAATTCTTTTTTTTTTTTTTTTTTTTTTTTGAGACGGAGTCTCACTCTATCACCCAGGCTGGAGTGCAGTGACACGATCTCTGCTCGTTGCAACCTCCGCCTCCCGGTTGAATGATATTGAGATGTAAAAAACCATACAAAAGATCAATGAAACCCAAAGTTGATTTTTTAAAAAAATTATTTATTTATTATTTATTCCATAAATTATTGGGGTACAGGTGGTGTTTGGTTACCTAAGCTCTTTAGCGGTGATTTGTGATTTTGGTGCACCCGTCACCTGAGCAGTATACACTACACCCTATTTGTTGTCTTTTATCCCTCGCCCCCGCCAACTCGTCCCCCTAAGTCCCCAAAGTCCATTGTATCATTCTTACGCCTTTGCGTCCTCATAGCTTAGCTCCCACATATCAGTGAGAACATACGATGTTTGGTTTTCCATTCCGGAGTTACTTCACTTAGAATAATAGTCTCCAGTCTCCTCCAGGTCACTGCAAATGCTGTTAATTCATAAAAAGTTGATATTTTCGAAGGCGTAAATAACATTGAAAGACCACTAGCTAGATTAATAAAGGCAAAAAGACAAGATCCAAATAAACACAATCAGAAATGACAGAGGTGACATTACCACCGACCCACAGACATACAAGAAACCCTGAGACTATTCCACATGCCTCTATGCACACAAACTAGAAAACTAGAAGAAATAGATAAATTCCTGGAAACATCAAACCTCTCAAGATTGAACCAGGAAGAAATGGCAACCCTGAACAAACCAACGGTGAGTTCCAAAATTGAGTTAGTCATACAAAACGTACCAACCAAAACAAAAGCCTTAGACTAGACGGATCCACAGTCGAATTCTACCAGATGTGGAAAGAAAAGCCGGCACCAATCCTACTGAAATTATTCCACAAAATTGAGGAGGAGCAACTGCTCTCGAACTCATTCTATGAGGTCAGAGTCATTCTGATACCGAAACCTGGCAGAGACACAACGAAAAAAGAAAAATAGGTAAAGTAATACATATGCTAATGATCTTGATTTAGCCATTCTACGGTATATACATATTTCAAAACAATATGTACATGATAAATATGTACAATTTGTCAATTAAAAATATATAAAAGGAATAGGAAAAAATTCAAATGGCGCAGAATTTGAAAGGAGAAGATACAGAACAAACTCCAGTGTCTTCTTTATTCAACTATATATACACACATTCAATGGACCGGGAGCAGTGGCTCAAGCCTGTAATCACAGCACTTTGGGAGGTCAAGGCGGGCGGATCACCTGAGGTCGGGAGTTCGAGACCGGCCTGGCCAACATAGAGAAACCCCAGCTCTACTAAAAATACAAAATTAGCCGGGCATGCTGGTGCATGCCTGTAATCCCAGCTACTCGGGAGGCTGAGGCAGGAGAACCGCTTGAACTCAAGAGGTGGAGGTGTGGAGGTTGTGGTGAGCCGAGATGGCACCATTGCGCTCCAGCCTGGGAAACAAGAGCGAAACTCAGTCTCAAAAAAAAAAAAAAAAAAAAAAGGATTTAATGAATGAATGATGAGACCGTTGGTGACATCTCCCACCTTCTCCCTCTCACTCCACTGCAGTCACACGGGGCTCCTCACTGTTCCCGTAGCAGCAGGCATGTGCCCGCACAGGGCCTCTGTACTGGCTGTTCCCACTGCCCGAACCCCCTCATGCACCATCTGCGCTGTCCAATACGGCCGCCTCTGGCCACACATGGCTACTGAGCAGTTGAACATGGCTGGCCCAAACCAAGATTTCCAATACGTCGTATGGTTAAAAAAAAAAACATAAAATCTTGCAAAAATGTTTCTATTGATTATGTTAAAATTATGATGTTTTAGGTATATTAGGTTAAATAAGCTATTTTATCAAAATGAATGTCACCTGTTTGTTTTTGCTTTTTTTTTTTTTTTTTTTTTTTTTTGAGATGGAGTCTCGCTCTGTCGCCCAGGCTAGAGTACAATGGCATGGTCTCGGCTCACTGCATCACTGCAACCTCTACCTCCCAGGTTCAAGCGATTCTCCTACCTCACCCTCCCAAGTGGCTGGGATTACAGGCGTGTGCCACCACACCCAGCTAATTTTTGTATTTTTAGTAGAGACAGGGTTTCACCATGTTGGCCAGGCTGGTCTCGAACTGCTGACCTCGTGATCTACCTGCCTCGGCCTCCCAAAGTGCTGGGATTACAGATGCGGGCCACTGCGCCGGCCATGTTTCTCGACGTCTGCTGGCAAGCATGTTCCAGTATTCGCATGGCTCCTAGCCCTCATCTCCATTTCTCTGCACAGATGTTACCTTCCCCATGAGGTCTGCCTTATACATGAGGCCTGTATTATCAACTGCAAGTCCCCATTCCCCAACCCCGTTGTTTCTTCTCTCCAGAACACTAGGCACCATCTGATCTACTATGCCTTTTCCTTATTGTCAGATACTGAACTCTCAGATACAGTTCCCCTTCCTCCCTCCAGGGGGCGCCACGGAACGCAGGGCCCTCACTGGCCCTGGGGACTGGGTGACGTCAGGGGTGAGCCTCTTGTGACTGCCTCCCTCACCCTGCGTAAGCTCAAAGGGACTAAAGGTCAGCCCCGACACCCGGAGCCATTGTGGCTCCGGCCGGTTGTGCCTGCCCTCGGGCCCTCACGGAGGCGGGGGTTCCAGGGCACGAGTTCGAGGCCAGCCTGGTCCACATTGGTTGCAGAAAAGAATTCTTTTTATCGTTCCCTATATAACAACAAAACATAAAGGGAGGACGCCTTGATAGGGAGAAATGACATCTTCCTAAGCGTTTTTAAATTACTTCAATGTATCTTTTTTTTTTTTGTTTTTTTTTTTTTTGGGAGACCGAGGCTTGCTCTGTTGCCCAGGCTGGAGTGCAGTGGTGTGATCTTGGCTCACTGCAACCTCCGCCTCGTCGGTTCAAGGGAGTCTCCTATCTCAGCCTCCTGAGTAGCTGGGATTACAGTCGCCTGCCAAGAGATGGGGTTTCGCCATGTTGACCAGGCTGGTCTTGAACACCTGGCCTCAAATGATCCACTCGCCTTGGTCTCCCAAAGTGGTAGGATGACAGGCGTGAGCCACCGCGCCCAGCCTCTTCTATTCTTTTAGAGACAGGGTCTCACTCTGTTGCCCAGGCTGGAGTGCATTGATGTGATGTGTGATCATAGCTCATTGCAGCCCTGACCATCCGAGCTCAAGCAATCCTTCTGCCTCAGCCTCCCGAGTAGCTGGGGCCGCAGATGTGCACCACTGCACCTGGCTAATTTTTAACATTTTTGTGGAGCCAGAGTCTGTATAAAATAAAGTGTAAATAGTACCATAAATAAAGTATACATAGTACCATTTTATAGTAGTATAAAACGGACATTAGAAACTCTGAACTTCAAGGTGAAAAAAATACACAAAAGTAGTTCTCAAGTTCTAGAGACTTGGAGAATCCAGGAATCAACAATGTCGTGGAACTCCTACAGCCTTTCATAAAGAATGGCCCTCGAGGAAAGTGGAATTGTCAGTGGGCATTGTGTTGGTGCCTCAGCTAAACGCGGCAGGAATTTATTTATAACCTAGTGTAACATCCTCGAGGCACTGTTCAATTATTCAAGCAATTGTAAAATTCTCCCAGTCTTAGAAAAGATACAGGTGTGTGTCCCTCTGCTGTGGCTGTGCACTGAGGCTTCAGTAAAAGTTGCCGTCTAAAACCACCGGCCTGCCCTTGAATTCTTTTTTTTTTTTTTTTTTTTTTTTGAGACGGAGTCTCACTCTATCACCCAGGCTGGAGTGCAGTGACACGATCTCTGCTCGTTGCAACCTCCGCCTCCCGGTTGAATGATATTGAGATGTAAAAAACCATACAAAAGATCAATGAAACCCAAAGTTGATTTTTTAAAAAAATTATTTATTTATTATTTATTCCATAAATTATTGGGGTACAGGTGGTGTTTGGTTACCTAAGCTCTTTAGCGGTGATTTGTGATTTTGGTGCACCCGTCACCTGAGCAGTATACACTACACCCTATTTGTTGTCTTTTATCCCTCGCCCCCGCCAACTCGTCCCCCTAAGTCCCCAAAGTCCATTGTATCATTCTTACGCCTTTGCGTCCTCATAGCTTAGCTCCCACGTATCAGTGAGAACATACGATGTTTGGTTTTCCATTCCGGAGTTACTTCACTTAGAATAATAGTCTCCAGTCTCCTCCAGGTCACTGCAAATGCTGTTAATTCATAAAAAGTTGATATTTTCGAAGGCGTAAATAACATTGAAAGACCACTAGCTAGATTAATAAAGGCAAAAAGACAAGATCCAAATAAACACAATCAGAAATGACAGAGGTGACATTACCACCGACCCACAGACATACAAGAAACCCTGAGACTATTCCACATGCCTCTATGCACACAAACTAGAAAACTAGAAGAAATAGATAAATTCCTGGAAACATCAAACCTCTCAAGATTGAACCAGGAAGAAATGGCAACCCTGAACAAACCAACGGTGAGTTCCAAAATTGAGTTAGTCACACAAAACGTACCAACCAAAACAAAAGCCTTAGACTAGACGGATCCACAGTCGAATTCTACCAGATGTGTAAAGAAAAGCCGGCACCAATCCTACTGAAATTATTCCACAAAATTCAGGAGGAGCAACTGCTCTGGAACTCATTCTATGAGGTCAGAGTCATTCTGATACCGAAACCTGGCAGAGACACAACGAAAAAAGAAAAATAGGTAAAGTAATACATATGCTAATGATCTTGATTTAGCCATTCTACGGTATATACATATTTCAAAACAATATGTACATGATAAATATGTACAATTTGTCAATTAAAAATATATAAAAGGAATAGGAAAAAATTCAAATGGCGCAGAATTTGAAAGGAGAAGATACAGAACAAACTCCAGTGTCTTCTTTATTCAACTATATATACACACATTCAATGGACCGGGAGCAGTGGCTCAAGCCTGTAATCACAGCACTTTGGGAGGTCAAGGCGGGCGGATCACCTGAGGTCGGGAGTTCGAGACCGGCCTGGCCAACATAGAGAAACCCCAGCTCTACTAAAAATACAAAATTAGCCGGGCATGCTGGTGCATGCCTGTAATCCCAGCTACTCGGGAGGCTGAGGCAGGAGAACCGCTTGAACTCAAGAGGTGGAGGTGTGGAGGTTGTGGTGAGCCGAGATGGCACCATTGCGCTCCAGCCTGGGAAACAAGAGCGAAACTCAGTCTCAAAAAAAGAAAAAAAAAAAAAAAGGATTTAATGAATGAATGATGAGACCGTTGGTGACATCTCCCACCTTCTCCCTCTCACTCCACTGCAGTCACACGGGGCTCCTCACTGTTCCCGTAGCAGCAGGCATGTGCCCGCACAGGGCCTCTGTACTGGCTGTTCCCACTGCCCGAACCCCCTCATGCACCATCTGCGCTGTCCAATACGGCCGCCTCTGGCCACACATGGCTACTGAGCAGTTGAACATGGCTGGCCCAAACCAAGATTTCCAATACGTCGTATGGTTAAAAAAAAAACATAAAATCTTGCAAAAATGTTTCTATTGATTATGTTAAAATTATGATGTTTTAGGTATATTAGGTTAAATCAGCTATTTTATCAAAATGAATGTCACCTGTTTGTTTTTGCTTTTTTTTTTTTTTTTTTTTTGAGATGGAGTCTCGCTCTGTCGCCCAGGCTAGAGTACAATGGCATGGTCTCGGCTCACTGAATCACTGCAACCTCTACCTCCCAGGTTCAAGCGATTCTCCTACCTCACCCTCCCAAGTGGCTGGGATTACAGGCGTGTGCCACCACACCCAGCTAATTTTTGTATTTTTAGTAGAGACAGGGTTTCACCATGTTGGCCAGGCTGGTCTCGAACTGCTGACCTCGTGATCTACCTGCCTCGGCCTCCCAAAGTGCTGGGATTACAGGTGCGGGCCACTGCGCCGGCCATGTTTCTCGACTTCTGCTGGCAAGCACGTTCCAGTATTTGCATGGCTCCTAGCCCACATCTCCATTTCTCTGCACAGATGTTACCTTCCCCATGAGGTCTGCCTTATACATGAGGCCTGTATTATCAACTGCAAGTCCCCATTCCCCAACCCCGTTGTTTCTTCTCTCCAGAACACTAGGCACCATCTGATCTACTATGCCTTTTCCTTATTGTCAGATACTGAACTCTCAGATACAGTTCCCCTTCCTCCCTCCAGGGGGCGCCACGGAACGCAGGGCCCTCACTGGCCCTGGGGACTGGGTGACGTCAGGGGTGAGCCTCTTGTGACTGCCTCCCTCACCCTGCGTAAGCTCAAAGGGACTAAAGGTCAGCCCCGACACCCGGAGCCATTGTGGCTCCGGCCGGTTGTGCCTGCCCTCGGGCCCTCACGGAGGCGGGGGTTCCAGGGCACGAGTTCGAGGCCAGCCTGGTCCACATTGGTTGCAGAAAAGAATTCTTTTTATCGTTCCCTATATAACAACAAAACATAAAGGGAGGACGCCTTGATAGGGAGAAATGACATCTTCCTAAGCGTTTTTAAATTACTTCAATGTATCTTTTTTTTTTTTTTTTTTTTTTTTTTGGGAGACCGAGGCTTGCTCTGTTGCCCAGGCTGGAGTGCAGTGGTGTGATCTTGGCTCACTGCAACCTCCGCCTCGTCGGTTCAAGGGAGTCTCCTATCTCAGCCTCCTGAGTAGCTGGGATTACAGTCGCCTGCCAAGAGATGGGGTTTCGCCATGTTGACCAGGCTGGTCTTGAACACCTGGCCTCAAATGATCCACTCGCCTTGGTCTCCCAAAGTGGTAGGATGACAGGCGTGAGCCACCGCGCCCAGCCTCTTCTATTCTTTTAGAGACAGGGTCTCACTCTGTTGCCCAGGCTGGAGTGCATTGATGTGATGTGTGATCATAGCTCATTGCAGCCCTGACCATCCGAGCTCAAGCAATCCTTCTGCCTCAGCCTCCCGAGTAGCTGGGGCCGCAGATGTGCACCACTGCACCTGGCTAATTTTTAACATTTTTGTGGAGCCAGAGTCTGTATAAAATAAAGTGTAAATAGTACCATAAATAAAGTATACATAGTACCATTTTATAGTAGTATAAAACGGACATTAGAAACTCTGAACTTCAAGGTGAAAAAAATACACAAAAGTAGTTCTCAAGTTCTAGAGACTGGGAGAATCCAGGAATCAACAATGTCGTGGAACTCCTACAGCCTTTCATAAAGAATGGCCCTCGAGGAAAGTGGAATTGTCAGTGGGCATTGTGTTGGTGCCTCAGCTAAACGCGGCAGGAATTTATTTATAACCTAGTGTAACATCCTCGAGGCACTGTTCAATTATTCAAGCAATTGTAAAATTCTCCCAGTCTTAGAAAAGATACAGGTGTGTGTCCCTCTGCTGTGGCTGTGCACTGAGGCTTCAGTAAAAGTTGCCGTCTAAAACCACCGGCCTGCCCTTGAATTCTTTTTTTTTTTTTTTTTTTTTTTGAGATGGAGTCTCACTCTATCACCCAGGCTGGAGTGCAGTGACACGATCTCTGCTCGTTGCAACCTCCGCCTCCCGGTTGAATGATATTGAGATGTAAAAAACCATACAAAAGATCAATGAAACCCAAAGTTGATTTTTTAAAAAAATTATTTATTTATTATTTATTCCATAAATTATTGGGGTACAGGTGGTGTTTGGTTACCTAAGCTCTTTAGCGGTGATTTGTGATTTTGGTGCACCCGTCACCTGAGCAGTATACACTACACCCTATTTGTTGTCTTTTATCCCTCGCCCCCGCCAACTCGTCCCCCTAAGTCCCCAAAGTCCATTGTATCATTCTTACGCCTTTGCGTCCTCATAGCTTAGCTCCCACGTATCAGTGAGAACATACGATGTTTGGTTTTCCATTCCGGAGTTACTTCACTTAGAATAATAGTCTCCAGTCTCCTCCAGGTCACTGCAAATGCTGTTAATTCATAAAAAGTTGATATTTTCGAAGGCGTAAATAACATTGAAAGACCACTAGCTAGATTAATAAAGGCAAAAAGACAAGATCCAAATAAACACAATCAGAAATGACAGAGGTGACATTACCACCGACCCACAGACATACAAGAAACCCTGAGACTATTCCACATGCCTCTATGCACACAAACTAGAAAACTAGAAGAAATAGATAAATTCCTGGAAACATCAAACCTCTCAAGATTGAACCAGGAAGAAATGGCAACCCTGAACAAACCAACGGTGAGTTCCAAAATTGAGTTAGTCATACAAAACGTACCAACCAAAACAAAAGCCTTAGACTAGACGGATCCACAGTCGAATTCTACCAGATGTGGAAAGAAAAGCCGGCACCAATCCTACTGAAATTATTCCACAAAATTCAGGAGGAGCAACTGCTCTGGAACTCATTCTATGAGGTCAGAGTCATTCTGATACCGAAACCTGGCAGAGACACAACGAAAAAAGAAAAATAGGTAAAGTAATACATATGCTAATGATCTTGATTTAGCCATTCTACGGTATATACATATTTCAAAACAATATGTACATGATAAATATGTACAATTTGTCAATTAAAAATATATAAAAGGAATAGGAAAAAATTCAAATGGCGCAGAATTTGAAAGGAGAAGATACAGAACAAACTCCAGTGTCTTCTTTATTCAACTATATATACACACATTCAATGGACCGGGAGCAGTGGCTCAAGCCTGTAATCACAGCACTTTGGGAGGTCAAGGCGGGCGGATCACCTGAGGTCGGGAGTTCGAGACCGGCCTGGCCAACATAGAGAAACCCCAGCTCTACTAAAAATACAAAATTAGCCGGGCATGCTGGTGCATGCCTGTAATCCCAGCTACTCGGGAGGCTGAGGCAGGAGAACCGCTTGAACTCAAGAGGTGGAGGTGTGGAGGTTGTGGTGAGCCGAGATGGCACCATTGCGCTCCAGCCTGGGAAACAAGAGCGAAACTCAGTCTCAAAAAAAAAAAAAAAAAAAAAAAGGATTTAATGAATGAATGATGAGACCGTTGGTGACATCTCCCACCTTCTCCCTCTCACTCCACTGCAGTCACACGGGGCTCCTCACTGTTCCCGTAGCAGCAGGCATGTGCCCGCACAGGGCCTCTGTACTGGCTGTTCCCACTGCCCGAACCCCCTCATGCACCATCTGCGCTGTCCAATACGGCCGCCTCTGGCCACACATGGCTACTGAGCAGTTGAACATGGCTGGCCCAAACCAAGATTTCCAATACGTCGTATGGTTAAAAAAAAAAACATAAAATCTTGCAAAAATGTTTCTATTGATTATGTTAAAATTATGATGTTTTAGGTATATTAGGTTAAATAAGCTATTTTATCAAAATGAATGTCACCTGTTTGTTTTTGCTTTTTTTTTTTTTTTTTTTTTTTTTGAGATGGAGTCTCGCTCTGTCGCCCAGGCTAGAGTACAATGGCATGGTCTCGGCTCACTGCATCACTGCAACCTCTACCTCCCAGGTTCAAGCGATTCTCCTACCTCACCCTCCCAAGTGGCTGGGATTACAGGCGTGTGCCACCACACCCAGCTAATTTTTGTATTTTTAGTAGAGACAGGGTTTCACCATGTTGGCCAGGCTGGTCTCGAACTGCTGACCTCGTGATCTACCTGCCTCGGCCTCCCAAAGTGCTGGGATTACAGATGCGGGCCACTGCGCCGGCCATGTTTCTCGACGTCTGCTGGCAAGCATGTTCCAGTATTCGCATGGCTCCTAGCCCTCATCTCCATTTCTCTGCACAGATGTTACCTTCCCCATGAGGTCTGCCTTATACATGAGGCCTGTATTATCAACTGCAAGTCCCCATTCCCCAACCCCGTTGTTTCTTCTCTCCAGAACACTAGGCACCATCTGATCTACTATGCCTTTTCCTTATTGTCAGATACTGAACTCTCAGATACAGTTCCCCTTCCTCCCTCCAGGGGGCGCCACGGAACGCAGGGCCCTCACTGGCCCTGGGGACTGGGTGACGTCAGGGGTGAGCCTCTTGTGACTGCCTCCCTCACCCTGCGTAAGCTCAAAGGGACTAAAGGTCAGCCCCGACACCCGGAGCCATTGTGGCTCCGGCCGGTTGTGCCTGCCCTCGGGCCCTCACGGAGGCGGGGGTTTCAGGGCACGAGTTCGAGGCCAGCCTGGTCCACATTGGTTGCAGAAAAGAATTCTTTTTATCGTTCCCTATATAACAACAAAACATAAAGGGAGGACGCCTTGATAGGGAGAAATGACATCTTCCTAAGCGTTTTTAAATTACTTCAATGTATCTTTTTTTTTTTTTTTTTTTTTTTGGGAGACCGAGGCTTGCTCTGTTGCCCAGGCTGGAGTGCAGTGGTGTGATCTTGGCTCACTGCAACCTCCGCCTCGTCGGTTCAAGGGAGTCTCCTATCTCAGCCTCCTGAGTAGCTGGGATTACAGTCGCCTGCCAAGAGATGGGGTTTCGCCATGTTGACCAGGCTGGTCTTGAACACCTGGCCTCAAATGATCCACTCGCCTTGGTCTCCCAAAGTGGTAGGATGACAGGCGTGAGCCACCGCGCCCAGCCTCTTCTATTCTTTTAGAGACAGGGTCTCACTCTGTTGCCCAGGCTGGAGTGCATTGATGTGATGTGTGATCATAGCTCATTGCAGCCCTGACCATCCGAGCTCAAGCAATCCTTCTGCCTCAGCCTCCCGAGTAGCTGGGGCCGCAGATGTGCACCACTGCACCTGGCTAATTTTTAACATTTTTGTGGAGCCAGAGTCTGTATAAAATAAAGTGTAAATAGTACCATAAATAAAGTATACATAGTACCATTTTATAGTAGTATAAAACGGACATTAGAAACTCTGAACTTCAAGGTGAAAAAAATACACAAAAGTAGTTCTCAAGTTCTAGAGACTTGGAGAATCCAGGAATCAACAATGTCGTGGAACTCCTACAGCCTTTCATAAAGAATGGCCCTCGAGGAAAGTGGAATTGTCAGTGGGCATTGTGTTGGTGCCTCAGCTAAACACGGCAGGAATTTATTTATAACCTAGTGTAACATCCTCGAGGCACTGTTCAATTATTCAAGCAATTGTAAAATTCTCCCAGTCTTAGAAAAGATACAGGTGTGTGTCCCTCTGCTGTGGCTGTGCACTGAGGCTTCAGTAAAAGTTGCCGTCTAAAACCACCGGCCTGCCCTTGAATTCTTTTTTTTTTTTTTTTTTTTTTTTGAGACGGAGTCTCACTCTATCACCCAGGCTGGAGTGCAGTGACACGATCTCTGCTCGTTGCAACCTCCGCCTCCCGGTTGAATGATATTGAGATGTAAAAAACCATACAAAAGATCAATGAAACCCAAAGTTGATTTTTTAAAAAAATTATTTATTTATTATTTATTCCATAAATTATTGGGGTACAGGTGGTGTTTGGTTACCTAAGCTCTTTAGCGGTGATTTGTGATTTTGGTGCACCCGTCACCTGAGCAGTATACACTACACCCTATTTGTTGTCTTTTATCCCTCGCCCCCGCCAACTCGTCCCCCTAAGTCCCCAAAGTCCATTGTATCATTCTTACGCCTTTGCGTCCTCATAGCTTAGCTCCCACATATCAGTGAGAACATACGATGTTTGGTTTTCCATTCCGGAGTTACTTCACTTAGAATAATAGTCTCCAGTCTCCTCCAGGTCACTGCAAATGCTGTTAATTCATAAAAAGTTGATATTTTCGAAGGCGTAAATAACATTGAAAGACCACTAGCTAGATTAATAAAGGCAAAAAGACAAGATCCAAATAAACACAATCAGAAATGACAGAGGTGACATTACCACCGACCCACAGACATACAAGAAACCCTGAGACTATTCCACATGCCTCTATGCACACAAACTAGAAAACTAGAAGAAATAGATAAATTCCTGGAAACATCAAACCTCTCAAGATTGAACCAGGAAGAAATGGCAACCCTGAACAAACCAACGGTGAGTTCCAAAATTGAGTTAGTCATACAAAACGTACCAACCAAAACAAAAGCCTTAGACTAGACGGATCCACAGTCGAATTCTACCAGATGTGGAAAGAAAAGCCGGCACCAATCCTACTGAAATTATTCCACAAAATTCAGGAGGAGCAACTGCTCTCGAACTCATTCTATGAGGTCAGAGTCATTCTGATACCGAAACCTGGCAGAGACACAACGAAAAAAGAAAAATAGGTAAAGTAATACATATGCTAATGATCTTGATTTAGCCATTCTACGGTATATACATATTTCAAAACAATATGTACATGATAAATATGTACAATTTGTCAATTAAAAATATATAAAAGGAATAGGAAAAAATTCAAATGGCGCAGAATTTGAAAGGAGAAGATACAGAACAAACTCCAGTGTCTTCTTTATTCAACTATATATACACACATTCAATGGACCGGGAGCAGTGGCTCAAGCCTGTAATCACAGCACTTTGGGAGGTCAAGGCGGGCGGATCACCTGAGGTCGGGAGTTCGAGACCGGCCTGGCCAACATAGAGAAACCCCAGCTCTACTAAAAATACAAAATTAGCCGGGCATGCTGGTGCATGCCTGTAATCCCAGCTACTCGGGAGGCTGAGGCAGGAGAACCGCTTGAACTCAAGAGGTGGAGGTGTGGAGGTTGTGGTGAGCCGAGATGGCACCATTGCGCTCCAGCCTGGGAAACAAGAGCGAAACTCAGTCTCAAAAAAAAAAAAAAAAAAAAAGGATTTAATGAATGAATGATGAGACCGTTGGTGACATCTCCCACCTTCTCCCTCTCACTCCACTGCAGTCACACGGGGCTCCTCACTGTTCCCGTAGCAGCAGGCATGTGCCCGCACAGGGCCTCTGTACTGGCTGTTCCCACTGCCCGAACCCCCTCATGCACCATCTGCGCTGTCCAATACGGCCGCCTCTGGCCACACATGGCTACTGAGCAGTTGAACATGGCTGGCCCAAACCAAGATTTCCAATACGTCGTATGGTTAAAAAAAAAAACATAAAATCTTGCAAAAATGTTTCTATTGATTATGTTAAAATTATGATGTTTTAGGTATATTAGGTTAAATCAGCTATTTTATCAAAATGAATGTCACCTGTTTGTTTTTGCTTTTTTTTTTTTTTTCTTTTTTTTGAGATGGAGTCTCGCTCTGTCGCCCAGGCTAGAGTACAATGGCATGGTCTCGGCTCACTGCATCACTGCAACCTCTACCTCCCAGGTTCAAGCGATTCTCCTACCTCACCCTCCCAAGTGGCTGGGATTACAGGCGTGTGCCACCACACCCAGCTAATTTTTGTATTTTTAGTAGAGACAGGGTTTCACCATGTTGGCCAGGCTGGTCTCGAACTGCTGACCTCGTGATCTACCTGCCTCGGCCTCCCAAAGTGCTGGGATTACAGATGCGGGCCACTGCGCCGGCCATGTTTCTCGACGTCTGCTGGCAAGCATGTTCCAGTATTCGCATGGCTCCTAGCCCTCATCTCCATTTCTCTGCACAGATGTTACCTTCCCCATGAGGTCTGCCTTATACATGAGGCCTGTATTATCAACTGCAAGTCCCCATTCCCCAACCCCGTTGTTTCTTCTCTCCAGAACACTAGGCACCATCTGATCTACTATGCCTTTTCCTTATTGTCAGATACTGAACTCTCAGATACAGTTCCCCTTCCTCCCTCCAGGGGGCGCCACGGAACGCAGGGCCCTCACTGGCCCTGGGGACTGGGTGACGTCAGGGGTGAGCCTCTTGTGACTGCCTCCCTCACCCTGCGTAAGCTCAAAGGGACTAAAGGTCAGCCCCGACACCCGGAGCCATTGTGGCTCCGGCCGGTTGTGCCTGCCCTCGGGCCCTCACGGAGGCGGGGGTTCCAGGGCACGAGTTCGAGGCCAGCCTGGTCCACATTGGTTGCAGAAAAGAATTCTTTTTATCGTTCCCTATATAACAACAAAACATAAAGGGAGGACGCCTTGATAGGGAGAAATGACATCTTCCTAAGCGTTTTTAAATTACTTCAATGTATCTTTTTTTTTTTGTTTTTTTTTTTTTGGGAGACCGAGGCTTGCTCTGTTGCCCAGGCTGGAGTGCAGTGGTGTGATCTTGGCTCACTGCAACCTCCGCCTCGTCGGTTCAAGGGAGTCTCCTATCTCAGCCTCCTGAGTAGCTGGGATTACAGTCGCCTGCCAAGAGATGGGGTTTCGCCATGTTGACCAGGCTGGTCTTGAACACCTGGCCTCAAATGATCCACTCGCCTTGGTCTCCCAAAGTGGTAGGATGACAGGCGTGAGCCACCGCGCCCAGCCTCTTCTATTCTTTTAGAGACAGGGTCTCACTCTGTTGCCCAGGCTGGAGTGCATTGATGTGATGTGTGATCATAGCTCATTGCAGCCCTGACCATCCGAGCTCAAGCAATCCTTCTGCCTCAGCCTCCCGAGTAGCTGGGGCCGCAGATGTGCACCACTGCACCTGGCTAATTTTTAACATTTTTGTGGAGCCAGAGTCTGTATAAAATAAAGTGTAAATAGTACCATAAATAAAGTATACATAGTACCATTTTATAGTAGTATAAAACGGACATTAGAAACTCTGAACTTCAAGGTGAAAAAAATACACAAAAGTAGTTCTCAAGTTCTAGAGACTTGGAGAATCCAGGAATCAACAATGTCGTGGAACTCCTACAGCCTTTCATAAAGAATGGCCCTCGAGGAAAGTGGAATTGTCAGTGGGCATTGTGTTGGTGCCTCAGCTAAACACGGCAGGAATTTATTTATAACCTAGTGTAACATCCTCGAGGCACTGTTCAATTATTCAAGCAATTGTAAAATTCTCCCAGTCTTAGAAAAGATACAGGTGTGTGTCCCTCTGCTGTGGCTGTGCACTGAGGCTTCAGTAAAAGTTGCCGTCTAAAACCACCGGCCTGCCCTTGAATTCTTTTTTTTTTTTTTTTTTTTTTTTGAGACGGAGTCTCACTCTATCACCCAGGCTGGAGTGCAGTGACACGATCTCTGCTCGTTGCAACCTCCGCCTCCCGGTTGAATGATATTGAGATGTAAAAAACCATACAAAAGATCAATGAAACCCAAAGTTGATTTTTTAAAAAAATTATTTATTTATTATTTATTCCATAAATTATTGGGGTACAGGTGGTGTTTGGTTACCTAAGCTCTTTAGCGGTGATTTGTGATTTTGGTGCACCCGTCACCTGAGCAGTATACACTACACCCTATTTGTTGTCTTTTATCCCTCGCCCCCGCCAACTCGTCCCCCTAAGTCCCCAAAGTCCATTGTATCATTCTTACGCCTTTGCGTCCTCATAGCTTAGCTCCCACGTATCAGTGAGAACATACGATGTTTGGTTTTCCATTCCGGAGTTACTTCACTTAGAATAATAGTCTCCAGTCTCCTCCAGGTCACTGCAAATGCTGTTAATTCATAAAAAGTTGATATTTTCGAAGGCGTAAATAACATTGAAAGACCACTAGCTAGATTAATAAAGGCAAAAAGACAAGATCCAAATAAACACAATCAGAAATGACAGAGGTGACATTACCACCGACCCACAGACATACAAGAAACCCTGAGACTATTCCACATGCCTCTATGCACACAAACTAGAAAACTAGAAGAAATAGATAAATTCCTGGAAACATCAAACCTCTCAAGATTGAACCAGGAAGAAATGGCAACCCTGAACAAACCAACGGTGAGTTCCAAAATTGAGTTAGTCATACAAAACGTACCAACCAAAACAAAAGCCTTAGACTAGACGGATCCACAGTCGAATTCTACCAGATGTGGAAAGAAAAGCCGGCACCAATCCTACTGAAATTATTCCACAAAATTCAGGAGGAGCAACTGCTCTCGAACTCATTCTATGAGGTCAGAGTCATTCTGATACCGAAACCTGGCAGAGACACAACGAAAAAAGAAAAATAGGTAAAGTAATACATATGCTAATGATCTTGATTTAGCCATTCTACGGTATATACATATTTCAAAACAATATGTACATGATAAATATGTACAATTTGTCAGTTAAAAATATATAAAAGGAATAGGAAAAAATTCAAATGGCGCAGAATTTGAAAGGAGAAGATACAGAACAAACTCCAGTGTCTTCTTTATTCAACTATATATACACACATTCAATGGACCGGGAGCAGTGGCTCAAGCCTGTAATCACAGCACTTTGGGAGGTCAAGGCGGGCGGATCACCTGAGGTCGGGAGTTCGAGACCGGCCTGGCCAACATAGAGAAACCCCAGCTCTACTAAAAATACAAAATTAGCCGGGCATGCTGGTGCATGCCTGTAATCCCAGCTACTCGGGAGGCTGAGGCAGGAGAACCGCTTGAACTCAAGAGGTGGAGGTGTGGAGGTTGTGGTGAGCCGAGATGGCACCATTGCGCTCCAGCCTGGGAAACAAGAGCGAAACTCAGTCTCAAAAAAAAAAAAAAAAAAAAAAAGGATTTAATGAATGAATGATGAGACCGTTGGTGACATCTCCCACCTTCTCCCTCTCACTCCACTGCAGTCACACGGGGCTCCTCACTGTTCCCGTAGCAGCAGGCATGTGCCCGCACAGGGCCTCTGTACTGGCTGTTCCCACTGCCCGAACCCCCTCATGCACCATCTGCGCTGTCCAATACGGCCGCCTCTGGCCACACATGGCTACTGAGCAGTTGAACATGGCTGGCCCAAACCAAGATTTCCAATACGTCGTATGGTTAAAAAAAAAAACATAAAATCTTGCAAAAATGTTTCTATTGATTATGTTAAAATTATGATGTTTTAGGTATATTAGGTTAAATCAGCTATTTTATCAAAATGAATGTCACCTGTTTGTTTTTGCTTTTTTTTTTTTTTTTTTTTTTTTGAGATGGAGTCTCGCTCTGTCGCCCAGGCTAGAGTACAATGGCATGGTCTCGGCTCACTGCATCACTGCAACCTCTACCTCCCAGGTTCAAGCGATTCTCCTACCTCACCCTCCCAAGTGGCTGGGATTACAGGCGTGTGCCACCACACCCAGCTAATTTTTGTATTTTTAGTAGAGACAGGGTTTCACCATGTTGGCCAGGCTGGTCTCGAACTGCTGACCTCGTGATCTACCTGCCTCGGCCTCCCAAAGTGCTGGGATTACAGATGCGGGCCACTGCGCCGGCCATGTTTCTCGACGTCTGCTGGCAAGCATGTTCCAGTATTCGCATGGCTCCTAGCCCTCATCTCCATTTCTCTGCACAGATGTTACCTTCCCCATGAGGTCTGCCTTATACATGAGGCCTGTATTATCAACTGCAAGTCCCCATTCCCCAACCCCGTTGTTTCTTCTCTCCAGAACACTAGGCACCATCTGATCTACTATGCCTTTTCCTTATTGTCAGATACTGAACTCTCAGATACAGTTCCCCTTCCTCCCTCCAGGGGGCGCCACGGAACGCAGGGCCCTCACTGGCCCTGGGGACTGGGTGACGTCAGGGGTGAGCCTCTTGTGACTGCCTCCCTCACCCTGCGTAAGCTCAAAGGGACTAAAGGTCAGCCCCGACACCCGGAGCCATTGTGGCTCCGGCCGGTTGTGCCTGCCCTCGGGCCCTCACGGAGGCGGGGGTTCCAGGGCACGAGTTCGAGGCCAGCCTGGTCCACATTGGTTGCAGAAAAGAATTCTTTTTATCGTTCCCTATATAACAACAAAACATAAAGGGAGGACGCCTTGATAGGGAGAAATGACATCTTCCTAAGCGTTTTTAAATTACTTCAATGTATCTTTTTTTTTTTTTTTTTTTTTTTTTGGGAGACCGAGGCTTGCTCTGTTGCCCAGGCTGGAGTGCAGTGGTGTGATCTTGGCTCACTGCAACCTCCGCCTCGTCGGTTCAAGGGAGTCTCCTATCTCAGCCTCCTGAGTAGCTGGGATTACAGTCGCCTGCCAAGAGATGGGGTTTCGCCATGTTGACCAGGCTGGTCTTGAACACCTGGCCTCAAATGATCCACTCGCCTTGGTCTCCCAAAGTGGTAGGATGACAGGCGTGAGCCACCGCGCCCAGCCTCTTCTATTCTTTTAGAGACAGGGTCTCACTCTGTTGCCCAGGCTGGAGTGCATTGATGTGATGTGTGATCATAGCTCATTGCAGCCCTGACCATCCGAGCTCAAGCAATCCTTCTGCCTCAGCCTCCCGAGTAGCTGGGGCCGCAGATGTGCACCACTGCACCTGGCTAATTTTTAACATTTTTGTGGAGCCAGAGTCTGTATAAAATAAAGTGTAAATAGTACCATAAATAAAGTATACATAGTACCATTTTATAGTAGTATAAAACGGACATTAGAAACTCTGAACTTCAAGGTGAAAAAAATACACAAAAGTAGTTCTCAAGTTCTAGAGACTTGGAGAATCCAGGAATCAACAATGTCGTGGAACTCCTACAGCCTTTCATAAAGAATGGCCCTCGAGGAAAGTGGAATTGTCAGTGGGCATTGTGTTGGTGCCTCAGCTAAACGCGGCAGGAATTTATTTATAACCTAGTGTAACATCCTCGAGGCACTGTTCAATTATTCAAGCAATTGTAAAATTCTCCCAGTCTTAGAAAAGATACAGGTGTGTGTCCCTCTGCTGTGGCTGTGCACTGAGGCTTCAGTAAAAGTTGCCGTCTAAAACCACCGGCCTGCCCTTGAATTCTTTTTTTTTTTTTTTTTTTTTTTGAGACGGAGTCTCACTCTATCACCCAGGCTGGAGTGCAGTGACACGATCTCTGCTCGTTGCAACCTCCGCCTCCCGGTTGAATGATATTGAGATGTAAAAAACCATACAAAAGATCAATGAAACCCAAAGTTGATTTTTTAAAAAAATTATTTATTTATTATTTATTCCATAAATTATTGGGGTACAGGTGGTGTTTGGTTACCTAAGCTCTTTAGCGGTGATTTGTGATTTTGGTGCACCCGTCACCTGAGCAGTATACACTACACCCTATTTGTTGTCTTTTATCCCTCGCCCCCGCCAACTCGTCCCCCTAAGTCCCCAAAGTCCATTGTATCATTCTTACGCCTTTGCGTCCTCATAGCTTAGCTCCCACGTATCAGTGAGAACATACGATGTTTGGTTTTCCATTCCGGAGTTACTTCACTTAGAATAATAGTCTCCAGTCTCCTCCAGGTCACTGCAAATGCTGTTAATTCATAAAAAGTTGATATTTTCGAAGGCGTAAATAACATTGAAAGACCACTAGCTAGATTAATAAAGGCAAAAAGACAAGATCCAAATAAACACAATCAGAAATGACAGAGGTGACATTACCACCGACCCACAGACATACAAGAAACCCTGAGACTATTCCACATGCCTCTATGCACACAAACTAGAAAACTAGAAGAAATAGATAAATTCCTGGAAACATCAAACCTCTCAAGATTGAACCAGGAAGAAATGGCAACCCTGAACAAACCAACGGTGAGTTCCAAAATTGAGTTAGTCATACAAAACGTACCAACCAAAACAAAAGCCTTAGACTAGACGGATCCACAGTCGAATTCTACCAGATGTGGAAAGAAAAGCCGGCACCAATCCTACTGAAATTATTCCACAAAATTCAGGAGGAGCAACTGCTCTGGAACTCATTCTATGAGGTCAGAGTCATTCTGATACCGAAACCTGGCAGAGACACAACGAAAAAAGAAAAATAGGTAAAGTAATACATATGCTAATGATCTTGATTTAGCCATTCTACGGTATATACATATTTCAAAACAATATGTACATGATAAATATGTACAATTTGTCAATTAAAAATATATAAAAGGAATAGGAAAAAATTCAAATGGCGCAGAATTTGAAAGGAGAAGATACAGAACAAACTCCAGTGTCTTCTTTATTCAACTATATATACACACATTCAATGGACCGGGAGCAGTGGCTCAAGCCTGTAATCACAGCACTTTGGGAGGTCAAGGCGGGCGGATCACCTGAGGTCGGGAGTTCGAGACCGGCCTGGCCAACATAGAGAAACCCCAGCTCTACTAAAAATACAAAATTAGCCGGGCATGCTGGTGCATGCCTGTAATCCCAGCTACTCGGGAGGCTGAGGCAGGAGAACCGCTTGAACTCAAGAGGTGGAGGTGTGGAGGTTGTGGTGAGCCGAGATGGCACCATTGCGCTCCAGCCTGGGAAACAAGAGCGAAACTCAGTCTCAAAAAAAAAAAAAAAAAAAAAAAGGATTTAATGAATGAATGATGAGACCGTTGGTGACATCTCCCACCTTCTCCCTCTCACTCCACTGCAGTCACACGGGGCTCCTCACTGTTCCCGTAGCAGCAGGCATGTGCCCGCACAGGGCCTCTGTACTGGCTGTTCCCACTGCCCGAACCCCCTCATGCACCATCTGCGCTGTCCAATACGGCCGCCTCTGGCCACACATGGCTACTGAGCAGTTGAACATGGCTGGCCCAAACCAAGATTTCCAATACGTCGTATGGTTAAAAAAAAAACATAAAATCTTGCAAAAATGTTTCTATCGATTATGTTAAAATTATGATGTTTTAGGTATATTAGGTTAAATCAGCTATTTTATCAAAATGAATGTCACCTGTTTGTTTTTGCTTTTTTTTTTTTTTTTTTTTTTTTTTGAGATGGAGTCTCGCTCTGTCGCCCAGGCTAGAGTACAATGGCATGGTCTCGGCTCACTGCATCACTGCAACCTCTACCTCCCAGGTTCAAGCGATTCTCCTACCTCACCCTCCCAAGTGGCTGGGATTACAGGCGTGTGCCACCACACCCAGCTAATTTTTGTATTTTTAGTAGAGACAGGGTTTCACCATGTTGGCCAGGCTGGTCTCGAACTGCTGACCTCGTGATCTACCTGCCTCGGCCTCCCAAAGTGCTGGGATTACAGATGCGGGCCACTGCGCCGGCCATGTTTCTCGACGTCTGCTGGCAAGCATGTTCCAGTATTCGCATGGCTCCTAGCCCTCATCTCCATTTCTCTGCACAGATGTTACCTTCCCCATGAGGTCTGCCTTATACATGAGGCCTGTATTATCAACTGCAAGTCCCCATTCCCCAACCCCGTTGTTTCTTCTCTCCAGAACACTAGGCACCATCTGATCTACTATGCCTTTTCCTTATTGTCAGATACTGAACTCTCAGATACAGTTCCCCTTCCTCCCTCCAGGGGGCGCCACGGAACGCAGGGCCCTCACTGGCCCTGGGGACTGGGTGACGTCAGGGGTGAGCCTCTTGTGACTGCCTCCCTCACCCTGCGTAAGCTCAAAGGGACTAAAGGTCAGCCCCGACACCCGGAGCCATTGTGGCTCCGGCCGGTTGTGCCTGCCCTCGGGCCCTCACGGAGGCGGGGGTTCCAGGGCACGAGTTCGAGGCCAGCCTGGTCCACATTGGTTGCAGAAAAGAATTCTTTTTATCGTTCCCTATATAACAACAAAACATAAAGGGAGGACGCCTTGATAGGGAGAAATGACATCTTCCTAAGCGTTTTTAAATTACTTCAATGTATCTTTTTTTTTTTTTTTTTTTTTTTTTTTGGGAGACCGAGGCTTGCTCTGTTGCCCAGGCTGGAGTGCAGTGGTGTGATCTTGGCTCACTGCAACCTCCGCCTCGTCGGTTCAAGGGAGTCTCCTATCTCAGCCTCCTGAGTAGCTGGGATTACAGTCGCCTGCCAAGAGATGGGGTTTCGCCATGTTGACCAGGCTGGTCTTGAACACCTGGCCTCAAATGATCCACTCGCCTTGGTCTCCCAAAGTGGTAGGATGACAGGCGTGAGCCACTGCGCCCAGCCTCTTCTATTCTTTTAGAGACAGGGTCTCACTCTGTTGCCCAGGCTGGAGTGCATTGATGTGATGTGTGATCATAGCTCATTGCAGCCCTGACCATCCGAGCTCAAGCAATCCTTCTGCCTCAGCCTCCCGAGTAGCTGGGGCCGCAGATGTGCACCACTGCACCTGGCTAATTTTTAACATTTTTGTGGAGCCAGAGTCTGTATAAAATAAAGTGTAAATAGTACCATAAATAAAGTATACATAGTACCATTTTATAGTAGTATAAAACGGACATTAGAAACTCTGAACTTCAAGGTGAAAAAAATACACAAAAGTAGTTCTCAAGTTCTAGAGACTTGGAGAATCCAGGAATCAACAATGTCGTGGAACTCCTACAGCCTTTCATAAAGAATGGCCCTCGAGGAAAGTGGAATTGTCAGTGGGCATTGTGTTGGTGCCTCAGCTAAACGCGGCAGGAATTTATTTATAACCTAGTGTAACATCCTCGAGGCACTGTTCAATTATTCAAGCAATTGTAAAATTCTCCCAGTCTTAGAAAAGATACAGGTGTGTGTCCCTCTGCTGTGGCTGTGCACTGAGGCTTCAGTAAAAGTTGCCGTCTAAAACCACCGGCCTGCCCTTGAATTCTTTTTTTTTTTTTTTTTTTTTGAGATGGAGTCTCACTCTATCACCCAGGCTGGAGTGCAGTGACACGATCTCTGCTCGTTGCAACCTCCGCCTCCCGGTTGAATGATATTGAGATGTAAAAAACCATACAAAAGATCAATGAAACCCAAAGTTGATTTTTTAAAAAAATTATTTATTTATTATTTATTCCATAAATTATTGGGGTACAGGTGGTGTTTGGTTACCTAAGCTCTTTAGCGGTGATTTGTGATTTTGGTGCACCCGTCACCTGAGCAGTATACACTACACCCTATTTGTTGTCTTTTATCCCTCGCCCCCGCCAACTCGTCCCCCTAAGTCCCCAAAGTCCATTGTATCATTCTTACGCCTTTGCGTCCTCATAGCTTAGCTCCCACATATCAGTGAGAACATACGATGTTTGGTTTTCCATTCCGGAGTTACTTCACTTAGAATAATAGTCTCCAGTCTCCTCCAGGTCACTGCAAATGCTGTTAATTCATAAAAAGTTGATATTTTCGAAGGCGTAAATAACATTGAAAGACCACTAGCTAGATTAATAAAGGCAAAAAGACAAGATCCAAATAAACACAATCAGAAATGACAGAGGTGACATTACCACCGACCCACAGACATACAAGAAACCCTGAGACTATTCCACATGCCTCTATGCACACAAACTAGAAAACTAGAAGAAATAGATAAATTCCTGGAAACATCAAACCTCTCAAGATTGAACCAGGAAGAAATGGCAACCCTGAACAAACCAACGGTGAGTTCCAAAATTGAGTTAGTCATACAAAACGTACCAACCAAAACAAAAGCCTTAGACTAGACGGATCCACAGTCGAATTCTACCAGATGTGGAAAGAAAAGCCGGCACCAATCCTACTGAAATTATTCCACAAAATTCAGGAGGAGCAACTGCTCTCGAACTCATTCTATGAGGTCAGAGTCATTCTGATACCGAAACCTGGCAGAGACACAACGAAAAAAGAAAAATAGGTAAAGTAATACATATGCTAATGATCTTGATTTAGCCATTCTACGGTATATACATATTTCAAAACAATATGTACATGATAAATATGTACAATTTGTCAATTAAAAATATATAAAAGGAATAGGAAAAAATTCAAATGGCGCAGAATTTGAAAGGAGAAGATACAGAACAAACTCCAGTGTCTTCTTTATTCAACTATATATACACACATTCAATGGACCGGGAGCAGTGGCTCAAGCCTGTAATCACAGCACTTTGGGAGGTCAAGGCGGGCGGATCACCTGAGGTCGGGAGTTCGAGACCGGCCTGGCCAACATAGAGAAACCCCAGCTCTACTAAAAATACAAAATTAGCCGGGCATGCTGGTGCATGCCTGTAATCCCAGCTACTCGGGAGGCTGAGGCAGGAGAACCGCTTGAACTCAAGAGGTGGAGGTGTGGAGGTTGTGGTGAGCCGAGATGGCACCATTGCGCTCCAGCCTGGGAAACAAGAGCGAAACTCAGTCTCAAAAAAAAAAAAAAAAAAAAAAAGGATTTAATGAATGAATGATGAGACCGTTGGTGACATCTCCCACCTTCTCCCTCTCACTCCACTGCAGTCACACGGGGCTCCTCACTGTTCCCGTAGCAGCAGGCATGTGCCCGCACAGGGCCTCTGTACTGGCTGTTCCCACTGCCCGAACCCCCTCATGCACCATCTGCGCTGTCCAATAAGGCCGCCTCTGGCCACACATGGCTACTGAGCAGTTGAACATGGCTGGCCCAAACCAAGATTTCCAATACGTCGTATGGTTAAAAAAAAAAACATAAAATCTTGCAAAAATGTTTCTATTGATTATGTTAAAATTATGATGTTTTAGGTATATTAGGTTAAATAAGCTATTTTATCAAAATGAATGTCACCTGTTTGTTTTTGCTTTTTTTTTTTTTTTTTTTTTTTTTGAGATGGAGTCTCGCTCTGTCGCCCAGGCTAGAGTACAATGGCATGGTCTCGGCTCACTGCATCACTGCAACCTCTACCTCCCAGGTTCAAGCGATTCTCCTACCTCACCCTCCCAAGTGGCTGGGATTACAGGCGTGTGCCACCACACCCAGCTAATTTTTGTATTTTTAGTAGAGACAGGGTTTCACCATGTTGGCCAGGCTGGTCTCGAACTGCTGACCTCGTGATCTACCTGCCTCGGCCTCCCAAAGTGCTGGGATTACAGATGCGGGCCACTGCGCCGGCCATGTTTCTCGACGTCTGCTGGCAAGCATGTTCCAGTATTCGCATGGCTCCTAGCCCTCATCTCCATTTCTCTGCACAGATGTTACCTTCCCCATGAGGTCTGCCTTATACATGAGGCCTGTATTATCAACTGCAAGTCCCCATTCCCCAACCCCGTTGTTTCTTCTCTCCAGAACACTAGGCACCATCTGATCTACTATGCCTTTTCCTTATTGTCAGATACTGAACTCTCAGATACAGTTCCCCTTCCTCCCTCCAGGGGGCGCCACGGAACGCAGGGCCCTCACTGGCCCTGGGGACTGGGTGACGTCAGGGGTGAGCCTCTTGTGACTGCCTCCCTCACCCTGCGTAAGCTCAAAGGGACTAAAGGTCAGCCCCGACACCCGGAGCCATTGTGGCTCCGGCCGGTTGTGCCTGCCCTCGGGCCCTCACGGAGGCGGGGGTTCCAGGGCACGAGTTCGAGGCCAGCCTGGTCCACATTGGTTGCAGAAAAGAATTCTTTTTATCGTTCCCTATATAACAACAAAACATAAAGGGAGGACGCCTTGATAGGGAGAAATGACATCTTCCTAAGCGTTTTTAAATTACTTCAATGTATCTTTTTTTTTTTGTTTTTTTTTTTTTGGGAGACCGAGGCTTGCTCTGTTGCCCAGGCTGGAGTGCAGTGGTGTGATCTTGGCTCACTGCAACCTCCGCCTCGTCGGTTCAAGGGAGTCTCCTATCTCAGCCTCCTGAGTAGCTGGGATTACAGTCGCCTGCCAAGAGATGGGGTTTCGCCATGTTGACCAGGCTGGTCTTGAACACCTGGCCTCAAATGATCCACTCGCCTTGGTCTCCCAAAGTGGTAGGATGACAGGCGTGAGCCACCGCGCCCAGCCTCTTCTATTCTTTTAGAGACAGGGTCTCACTCTGTTGCCCAGGCTGGAGTGCATTGATGTGATGTGTGATCATAGCTCATTGCAGCCCTGACCATCCGAGCTCAAGCAATCCTTCTGCCTCAGCCTCCCGAGTAGCTGGGGCCGCAGATGTGCACCACTGCACCTGGCTAATTTTTAACATTTTTGTGGAGCCAGAGTCTGTATAAAATAAAGTGTAAATAGTACCATAAATAAAGTATACATAGTACCATTTTATAGTAGTATAAAACGGACATTAGAAACTCTGAACTTCAAGGTGAAAAAAATACACAAAAGTAGTTCTCAAGTTCTAGAGACTTGGAGAATCCAGGAATCAACAATGTCGTGGAACTCCTACAGCCTTTCATAAAGAATGGCCCTCGAGGAAAGTGGAATTGTCAGTGGGCATTGTGTTGGTGCCTCAGCTAAACACGGCAGGAATTTATTTATAACCTACTGTAACATCCTCGAGGCACTGTTCAATTATTCAAGCAATTGTAAAATTCTCCCAGTCTTAGAAAAGATACAGGTGTGTGTCCCTCTGCTGTGGCTGTGCACTGAGGCTTCAGTAAAAGTTGCCGTCTAAAACCACCGGCCTGCCCTTGAATTCTTTTTTTTTTTTTTTTTTTTTTTTGAGACGGAGTCTCACTCTATCACCCAGGCTGGAGTGCAGTGACACGATCTCTGCTCGTTGCAACCTCCGCCTCCCGGTTGAATGATATTGAGATGTAAAAAACCATACAAAAGATCAATGAAACCCAAAGTTGATTTTTTAAAAAAATTATTTATTTATTATTTATTCCATAAATTATTGGGGTACAGGTGGTGTTTGGTTACCTAAGCTCTTTAGCGGTGATTTGTGATTTTGGTGCACCCGTCACCTGAGCAGTATACACTACACCCTATTTGTTGTCTTTTATCCCTCGCCCCCGCCAACTCGTCCCCCTAAGTCCCCAAAGTCCATTGTATCATTCTTACGCCTTTGCGTCCTCATAGCTTAGCTCCCACGTATCAGTGAGAACATACGATGTTTGGTTTTCCATTCCGGAGTTACTTCACTTAGAATAATAGTCTCCAGTCTCCTCCAGGTCACTGCAAATGCTGTTAATTCATAAAAAGTTGATATTTTCGAAGGCGTAAATAACATTGAAAGACCACTAGCTAGATTAATAAAGGCAAAAAGACAAGATCCAAATAAACACAATCAGAAATGACAGAGGTGACATTACCACCGACCCACAGACATACAAGAAACCCTGAGACTATTCCACATGCCTCTATGCACACAAACTAGAAAACTAGAAGAAATAGATAAATTCCTGGAAACATCAAACCTCTCAAGATTGAACCAGGAAGAAATGGCAACCCTGAACAAACCAACGGTGAGTTCCAAAATTGAGTTAGTCATACAAAACGTACCAACCAAAACAAAAGCCTTAGACTAGACGGATCCACAGTCGAATTCTACCAGATGTGGAAAGAAAAGCCGGCACCAATCCTACTGAAATTATTCCACAAAATTCAGGAGGAGCAACTGCTCTGGAACTCATTCTATGAGGTCAGAGTCATTCTGATACCGAAACCTGGCAGAGACACAACGAAAAAAGAAAAATAGGTAAAGTAATACATATGCTAATGATCTTGATTTAGCCATTCTACGGTATATACATATTTCAAAACAATATGTACATGATAAATATGTACAATTTGTCAATTAAAAATATATAAAAGGAATAGGAAAAAATTCAAATGGCGCAGAATTTGAAAGGAGAAGATACAGAACAAACTCCAGTGTCTTCTTTATTCAACTATATATACACACATTCAATGGACCGGGAGCAGTGGCTCAAGCCTGTAATCACAGCACTTTGGGAGGTCAAGGCGGGCGGATCACCTGAGGTCGGGAGTTCGAGACCGGCCTGGCCAACATAGAGAAACCCCAGCTCTACTAAAAATACAAAATTAGCCGGGCATGCTGGTGCATGCCTGTAATCCCAGCTACTCGGGAGGCTGAGGCAGGAGAACCGCTTGAACTCAAGAGGTGGAGGTGTGGAGGTTGTGGTGAGCCGAGATGGCACCATTGCGCTCCAGCCTGGGAAACAAGAGCGAAACTCAGTCTCAAAAAAAAAAAAAAAAAAAAAAAGGATTTAATGAATGAATGATGAGACCGTTGGTGACATCTCCCACCTTCTCCCTCTCACTCCACTGCAGTCACACGGGGCTCCTCACTGTTCCCGTAGCAGCAGGCATGTGCCCGCACAGGGCCTCTGTACTGGCTGTTCCCACTGCCCGAACCCCCTCATGCACCATCTGCGCTGTCCAATACGGCCGCCTCTGGCCACACATGGCTACTGAGCAGTTGAACATGGCTGGCCCAAACCAAGATTTCCAATACGTCGTATGGTTAAAAAAAAAACATAAAATCTTGCAAAAATGTTTCTATCGATTATGTTAAAATTATGATGTTTTAGGTATATTAGGTTAAATAAGCTATTTTATCAAAATGAATGTCACCTGTTTGTTTTTGCTTTTTTTTTTTTTTTTTTTTTTTTTTGAGATGGAGTCTCGCTCTGTCGCCCAGGCTAGAGTACAATGGCATGGTCTCGGCTCACTGCATCACTGCAACCTCTACCTCCCAGGTTCAAGCGATTCTCCTACCTCACCCTCCCAAGTGGCTGGGATTACAGGCGTGTGCCACCACACCCAGCTAATTTTTGTATTTTTAGTAGAGACAGGGTTTCACCATGTTGGCCAGGCTGGTCTCGAACTGCTGACCTCGTGATCTACCTGCCTCGGCCTCCCAAAGTGCTGGGATTACAGATGCGGGCCACTGCGCCGGCCATGTTTCTCGACGTCTGCTGGCAAGCATGTTCCAGTATTCGCATGGCTCCTAGCCCTCATCTCCATTTCTCTGCACAGATGTTACCTTCCCCATGAGGTCTGCCTTATACATGAGGCCTGTATTATCAACTGCAAGTCCCCATTCCCCAACCCCGTTGTTTCTTCTCTCCAGAACACTAGGCACCATCTGATCTACTATGCCTTTTCCTTATTGTCAGATACTGAACTCTCAGATACAGTTCCCCTTCCTCCCTCCAGGGGGCGCCACGGAACGCAGGGCCCTCACTGGCCCTGGGGACTGGGTGACGTCAGGGGTGAGCCTCTTGTGACTGCCTCCCTCACCCTGCGTAAGCTCAAAGGGACTAAAGGTCAGCCCCGACACCCGGAGCCATTGTGGCTCCGGCCGGTTGTGCCTGCCCTCGGGCCCTCACGGAGGCGGGGGTTCCAGGGCACGAGTTCGAGGCCAGCCTGGTCCACATTGGTTGCAGAAAAGAATTCTTTTTATCGTTCCCTATATAACAACAAAACATAAAGGGAGGACGCCTTGATAGGGAGAAATGACATCTTCCTAAGCGTTTTTAAATTACTTCAATGTATCTTTTTTTTTTTTTTTTTTTTTTTTTTGGGAGACCGAGGCTTGCTCTGTTGCCCAGGCTGGAGTGCAGTGGTGTGATCTTGGCTCACTGCAACCTCCGCCTCGTCGGTTCAAGGGAGTCTCCTATCTCAGCCTCCTGAGTAGCTGGGATTACAGTCGCCTGCCAAGAGATGGGGTTTCGCCATGTTGACCAGGCTGGTCTTGAACACCTGGCCTCAAATGATCCACTCGCCTTGGTCTCCCAAAGTGGTAGGATGACAGGCGTGAGCCACTGCGCCCAGCCTCTTCTATTCTTTTAGAGACAGGGTCTCACTCTGTTGCCCAGGCTGGAGTGCATTGATGTGATGTGTGATCATAGCTCATTGCAGCCCTGACCATCCGAGCTCAAGCAATCCTTCTGCCTCAGCCTCCCGAGTAGCTGGGGCCGCAGATGTGCACCACTGCACCTGGCTAATTTTTAACATTTTTGTGGAGCCAGAGTCTGTATAAAATAAAGTGTAAATAGTACCATAAATAAAGTATACATAGTACCATTTTATAGTAGTATAAAACGGACATTAGAAACTCTGAACTTCAAGGTGAAAAAAATACACAAAAGTAGTTCTCAAGTTCTAGAGACTTGGAGAATCCAGGAATCAACAATGTCGTGGAACTCCTACAGCCTTTCATAAAGAATGGCCCTCGAGGAAAGTGGAATTGTCAGTGGGCATTGTGTTGGTGCCTCAGCTAAACGCGGCAGGAATTTATTTATAACCTAGTGTAACATCCTCGAGGCACTGTTCAATTATTCAAGCAATTGTAAAATTCTCCCAGTCTTAGAAAAGATACAGGTGTGTGTCCCTCTGCTGTGGCTGTGCACTGAGGCTTCAGTAAAAGTTGCCGTCTAAAACCACCGGCCTGCCCTTGAATTCTTTTTTTTTTTTTTTTTTTTTGAGATGGAGTCTCACTCTATCACCCAGGCTGGAGTGCAGTGACACGATCTCTGCTCGTTGCAACCTCCGCCTCCCGGTTGAATGATATTGAGATGTAAAAAACCATACAAAAGATCAATGAAACCCAAAGTTGATTTTTTAAAAAAATTATTTATTTATTATTTATTCCATAAATTATTGGGGTACAGGTGGTGTTTGGTTACCTAAGCTCTTTAGCGGTGATTTGTGATTTTGGTGCACCCGTCACCTGAGCAGTATACACTACACCCTATTTGTTGTCTTTTATCCCTCGCCCCCGCCAACTCGTCCCCCTAAGTCCCCAAAGTCCATTGTATCATTCTTACGCCTTTGCGTCCTCATAGCTTAGCTCCCACATATCAGTGAGAACATACGATGTTTGGTTTTCCATTCCGGAGTTACTTCACTTAGAATAATAGTCTCCAGTCTCCTCCAGGTCACTGCAAATGCTGTTAATTCATAAAAAGTTGATATTTTCGAAGGCGTAAATAACATTGAAAGACCACTAGCTAGATTAATAAAGGCAAAAAGACAAGATCCAAATAAACACAATCAGAAATGACAGAGGTGACATTACCACCGACCCACAGACATACAAGAAACCCTGAGACTATTCCACATGCCTCTATGCACACAAACTAGAAAACTAGAAGAAATAGATAAATTCCTGGAAACATCAAACCTCTCAAGATTGAACCAGGAAGAAATGGCAACCCTGAACAAACCAACGGTGAGTTCCAAAATTGAGTTAGTCATACAAAACGTACCAACCAAAACAAAAGCCTTAGACTAGACGGATCCACAGTCGAATTCTACCAGATGTGGAAAGAAAAGCCGGCACCAATCCTACTGAAATTATTCCACAAAATTCAGGAGGAGCAACTGCTCTCGAACTCATTCTATGAGGTCAGAGTCATTCTGATACCGAAACCTGGCAGAGACACAACGAAAAAAGAAAAATAGGTAAAGTAATACATATGCTAATGATCTTGATTTAGCCATTCTACGGTATATACATATTTCAAAACAATATGTACATGATAAATATGTACAATTTGTCAATTAAAAATATATAAAAGGAATAGGAAAAAATTCAAATGGCGCAGAATTTGAAAGGAGAAGATACAGAACAAACTCCAGTGTCTTCTTTATTCAACTATATATACACACATTCAATGGACCGGGAGCAGTGGCTCAAGCCTGTAATCACAGCACTTTGGGAGGTCAAGGCGGGCGGATCACCTGAGGTCGGGAGTTCGAGACCGGCCTGGCCAACATAGAGAAACCCCAGCTCTACTAAAAATACAAAATTAGCCGGGCATGCTGGTGCATGCCTGTAATCCCAGCTACTCGGGAGGCTGAGGCAGGAGAACCGCTTGAACTCAAGAGGTGGAGGTGTGGAGGTTGTGGTGAGCCGAGATGGCACCATTGCGCTCCAGCCTGGGAAACAAGAGCGAAACTCAGTCTCAAAAAAAAAAAAAAAAAAAAAAAGGATTTAATGAATGAATGATGAGACCGTTGGTGACATCTCCCACCTTCTCCCTCTCACTCCACTGCAGTCACACGGGGCTCCTCACTGTTCCCGTAGCAGCAGGCATGTGCCCGCACAGGGCCTCTGTACTGGCTGTTCCCACTGCCCGAACCCCCTCATGCACCATCTGCGCTGTCCAATACGGCCGCCTCTGGCCACACATGGCTACTGAGCAGTTGAACATGGCTGGCCCAAACCAAGATTTCCAATACGTCGTATGGTTAAAAAAAAAAACATAAAATCTTGCAAAAATGTTTCTATTGATTATGTTAAAATTATGATGTTTTAGGTATATTAGGTTAAATAAGCTATTTTATCAAAATGAATGTCACCTGTTTGTTTTTGCTTTTTTTTTTTTTTTTTTTTTTTTTGAGATGGAGTCTCGCTCTGTCGCCCAGGCTAGAGTACAATGGCATGGTCTCGGCTCACTGCATCACTGCAACCTCTACCTCCCAGGTTCAAGCGATTCTCCTACCTCACCCTCCCAAGTGGCTGGGATTACAGGCGTGTGCCACCACACCCAGCTAATTTTTGTATTTTTAGTAGAGACAGGGTTTCACCATGTTGGCCAGGCTGGTCTCGAACTGCTGACCTCGTGATCTACCTGCCTCGGCCTCCCAAAGTGCTGGGATTACAGATGCGGGCCACTGCGCCGGCCATGTTTCTCGACGTCTGCTGGCAAGCATGTTCCAGTATTCGCATGGCTCCTAGCCCTCATCTCCATTTCTCTGCACAGATGTTACCTTCCCCATGAGGTCTGCCTTATACATGAGGCCTGTATTATCAACTGCAAGTCCCCATTCCCCAACCCCGTTGTTTCTTCTCTCCAGAACACTAGGCACCATCTGATCTACTATGCCTTTTCCTTATTGTCAGATACTGAACTCTCAGATACAGTTCCCCTTCCTCCCTCCAGGGGGCGCCACGGAACGCAGGGCCCTCACTGGCCCTGGGGACTGGGTGACGTCAGGGGTGAGCCTCTTGTGACTGCCTCCCTCACCCTGCGTAAGCTCAAAGGGACTAAAGGTCAGCCCCGACACCCGGAGCCATTGTGGCTCCGGCCGGTTGTGCCTGCCCTCGGGCCCTCACGGAGGCGGGGGTTCCAGGGCACGAGTTCGAGGCCAGCCTGGTCCACATTGGTTGCAGAAAAGAATTCTTTTTATCGTTCCCTATATAACAACAAAACATAAAGGGAGGACGCCTTGATAGGGAGAAATGACATCTTCCTAAGCGTTTTTAAATTACTTCAATGTATCTTTTTTTTTTTGTTTTTTTTTTTTTGGGAGACCGAGGCTTGCTCTGTTGCCCAGGCTGGAGTGCAGTGGTGTGATCTTGGCTCACTGCAACCTCCGCCTCGTCGGTTCAAGGGAGTCTCCTATCTCAGCCTCCTGAGTAGCTGGGATTACAGTCGCCTGCCAAGAGATGGGGTTTCGCCATGTTGACCAGGCTGGTCTTGAACACCTGGCCTCAAATGATCCACTCGCCTTGGTCTCCCAAAGTGGTAGGATGACAGGCGTGAGCCACCGCGCCCAGCCTCTTCTATTCTTTTAGAGACAGGGTCTCACTCTGTTGCCCAGGCTGGAGTGCATTGATGTGATGTGTGATCATAGCTCATTGCAGCCCTGACCATCCGAGCTCAAGCAATCCTTCTGCCTCAGCCTCCCGAGTAGCTGGGGCCGCAGATGTGCACCACTGCACCTGGCTAATTTTTAACATTTTTGTGGAGCCAGAGTCTGTATAAAATAAAGTGTAAATAGTACCATAAATAAAGTATACATAGTACCATTTTATAGTAGTATAAAACGGACATTAGAAACTCTGAACTTCAAGGTGAAAAAAATACACAAAAGTAGTTCTCAAGTTCTAGAGACTTGGAGAATCCAGGAATCAACAATGTCGTGGAACTCCTACAGCCTTTCATAAAGAATGGCCCTCGAGGAAAGTGGAATTGTCAGTGGGCATTGTGTTGGTGCCTCAGCTAAACACGGCAGGAATTTATTTATAACCTACTGTAACATCCTCGAGGCACTGTTCAATTATTCAAGCAATTGTAAAATTCTCCCAGTCTTAGAAAACATACAGGTGTGTGTCCCTCTGCTGTGGCTGTGCACTGAGGCTTCAGTAAAAGTTGCCGTCTAAAACCACCGGCCTGCCCTTGAATTCTTTTTTTTTTTTTTTTTTTTTTTGAGACGGAGTCTCACTCTATCACCCAGGCTGGAGTGCAGTGACACGATCTCTGCTCGTTGCAACCTCCGCCTCCCGGTTGAATGATATTGAGATGTAAAAAACCATACAAAAGATCAATGAAACCCAAAGTTGATTTTTTAAAAAAATTATTTATTTATTATTTATTCCATAAATTATTGGGGTACAGGTGGTGTTTGGTTACCTAAGCTCTTTAGCGGTGATTTGTGATTTTGGTGCACCCGTCACCTGAGCAGTATACACTACACCCTATTTGTTGTCTTTTATCCCTCGCCCCCGCCAACTCGTCCCCCTAAGTCCCCAAAGTCCATTGTATCATTCTTACGCCTTTGCGTCCTCATAGCTTAGCTCCCACGTATCAGTGAGAACATACGATGTTTGGTTTTCCATTCCGGAGTTACTTCACTTAGAATAATAGTCTCCAGTCTCCTCCAGGTCACTGCAAATGCTGTTAATTCATAAAAAGTTGATATTTTCGAAGGCGTAAATAACATTGAAAGACCACTAGCTAGATTAATAAAGGCAAAAAGACAAGATCCAAATAAACACAATCAGAAATGACAGAGGTGACATTACCACCGACCCACAGACATACAAGAAACCCTGAGACTATTCCACATGCCTCTATGCACACAAACTAGAAAACTAGAAGAAATAGATAAATTCCTGGAAACATCAAACCTCTCAAGATTGAACCAGGAAGAAATGGCAACCCTGAACAAACCAACGGTGAGTTCCAAAATTGAGTTAGTCATACAAAACGTACCAACCAAAACAAAAGCCTTAGACTAGACGGATCCACAGTCGAATTCTACCAGATGTGGAAAGAAAAGCCGGCACCAATCCTACTGAAATTATTCCACAAAATTCAGGAGGAGCAACTGCTCTGGAACTCATTCTATGAGGTCAGAGTCATTCTGATACCGAAACCTGGCAGAGACACAACGAAAAAAGAAAAATAGGTAAAGTAATACATATGCTAATGATCTTGATTTAGCCATTCTACGGTATATACATATTTCAAAACAATATGTACATGATAAATATGTACAATTTGTCAATTAAAAATATATAAAAGGAATAGGAAAAAATTCAAATGGCGCAGAATTTGAAAGGAGAAGATACAGAACAAACTCCAGTGTCTTCTTTATTCAACTATATATACACACATTCAATGGACCGGGAGCAGTGGCTCAAGCCTGTAATCACAGCACTTTGGGAGGTCAAGGCGGGCGGATCACCTGAGGTCGGGAGTTCGAGACCGGCCTGGCCAACATAGAGAAACCCCAGCTCTACTAAAAATACAAAATTAGCCGGGCATGCTGGTGCATGCCTGTAATCCCAGCTACTCGGGAGGCTGAGGCAGGAGAACCGCTTGAACTCAAGAGGTGGAGGTGTGGAGGTTGTGGTGAGCCGAGATGGCACCATTGCGCTCCAGCCTGGGAAACAAGAGCGAAACTCAGTCTCAAAAAAAAAAAAAAAAAAAAAAAGGATTTAATGAATGAATGATGAGACCGTTGGTGACATCTCCCACCTTCTCCCTCTCACTCCACTGCAGTCACACGGGGCTCCTCACTGTTCCCGTAGCAGCAGGCATGTGCCCGCACAGGGCCTCTGTACTGGCTGTTCCCACTGCCCGAACCCCCTCATGCACCATCTGCGCTGTCCAATACGGCCGCCTCTGGCCACACATGGCTACTGAGCAGTTGAACATGGCTGGCCCAAACCAAGATTTCCAATACGTCGTATGGTTAAAAAAAAAACATAAAATCTTGCAAAAATGTTTCTATCGATTATGTTAAAATTATGATGTTTTAGGTATATTAGGTTAAATAAGCTATTTTATCAAAATGAATGTCACCTGTTTGTTTTTGCTTTTTTTTTTTTTTTTTTTTTTTTTTGAGATGGAGTCTCGCTCTGTCGCCCAGGCTAGAGTACAATGGCATGGTCTCGGCTCACTGCATCACTGCAACCTCTACCTCCCAGGTTCAAGCGATTCTCCTACCTCACCCTCCCAAGTGGCTGGGATTACAGGCGTGTGCCACCACACCCAGCTAATTTTTGTATTTTTAGTAGAGACAGGGTTTCACCATGTTGGCCAGGCTGGTCTCGAACTGCTGACCTCGTGATCTACCTGCCTCGGCCTCCCAAAGTGCTGGGATTACAGATGCGGGCCACTGCGCCGGCCATGTTTCTCGACGTCTGCTGGCAAGCATGTTCCAGTATTCGCATGGCTCCTAGCCCTCATCTCCATTTCTCTGCACAGATGTTACCTTCCCCATGAGGTCTGCCTTATACATGAGGCCTGTATTATCAACTGCAAGTCCCCATTCCCCAACCCCGTTGTTTCTTCTCTCCAGAACACTAGGCACCATCTGATCTACTATGCCTTTTCCTTATTGTCAGATACTGAACTCTCAGATACAGTTCCCCTTCCTCCCTCCAGGGGGCGCCACGGAACGCAGGGCCCTCACTGGCCCTGGGGACTGGGTGACGTCAGGGGTGAGCCTCTTGTGACTGCCTCCCTCACCCTGCGTAAGCTCAAAGGGACTAAAGGTCAGCCCCGACACCCGGAGCCATTGTGGCTCCGGCCGGTTGTGCCTGCCCTCGGGCCCTCACGGAGGCGGGGGTTCCAGGGCACGAGTTCGAGGCCAGCCTGGTCCACATTGGTTGCAGAAAAGAATTCTTTTTATCGTTCCCTATATAACAACAAAACATAAAGGGAGGACGCCTTGATAGGGAGAAATGACATCTTCCTAAGCGTTTTTAAATTACTTCAATGTATCTTTTTTTTTTTGTTTTTTTTTTTTTTTGGGAGACCGAGGCTTGCTCTGTTGCCCAGGCTGGAGTGCAGTGGTGTGATCTTGGCTCACTGCAACCTCCGCCTCGTCGGTTCAAGGGAGTCTCCTATCTCAGCCTCCTGAGTAGCTGGGATTACAGTCGCCTGCCAAGAGATGGGGTTTCGCCATGTTGACCAGGCTGGTCTTGAACACCTGGCCTCAAATGATCCACTCGCCTTGGTCTCCCAAAGTGGTAGGATGACAGGCGTGAGCCACTGCGCCCAGCCTCTTCTATTCTTTTAGAGACAGGGTCTCACTCTGTTGCCCAGGCTGGAGTGCATTGATGTGATGTGTGATCATAGCTCATTGCAGCCCTGACCATCCGAGCTCAAGCAATCCTTCTGCCTCAGCCTCCCGAGTAGCTGGGGCCGCAGATGTGCACCACTGCACCTGGCTAATTTTTAACATTTTTGTGGAGCCAGAGTCTGTATAAAATAAAGTGTAAATAGTACCATAAATAAAGTATACATAGTACCATTTTATAGTAGTATAAAACGGACATTAGAAACTCTGAACTTCAAGGTGAAAAAAATACACAAAAGTAGTTCTCAAGTTCTAGAGACTTGGAGAATCCAGGAATCAACAATGTCGTGGAACTCCTACAGCCTTTCATAAAGAATGGCCCTCGAGGAAAGTGGAATTGTCAGTGGGCATTGTGTTGGTGCCTCAGCTAAACGCGGCAGGAATTTATTTATAACCTAGTGTAACATCCTCGAGGCACTGTTCAATTATTCAAGCAATTGTAAAATTCTCCCAGTCTTAGAAAAGATACAGGTGTGTGTCCCTCTGCTGTGGCTGTGCACTGAGGCTTCAGTAAAAGTTGCCGTCTAAAACCACCGGCCTGCCCTTGAATTCTTTTTTTTTTTTTTTTTTTTTGAGACGGAGTCTCACTCTATCACCCAGGCTGGAGTGCAGTGACACGATCTCTGCTCGTTGCAACCTCCGCCTCCCGGTTGAATGATATTGAGATGTAAAAAACCATACAAAAGATCAATGAAACCCAAAGTTGATTTTTTAAAAAAATTATTTATTTATTATTTATTCCATAAATTATTGGGGTACAGGTGGTGTTTGGTTACCTAAGCTCTTTAGCGGTGATTTGTGATTTTGGTGCACCCGTCACCTGAGCAGTATACACTACACCCTATTTGTTGTCTTTTATCCCTCGCCCCCGCCAACTCGTCCCCCTAAGTCCCCAAAGTCCATTGTATCATTCTTACGCCTTTGCGTCCTCATAGCTTAGCTCCCACATATCAGTGAGAACATACGATGTTTGGTTTTCCATTCCGGAGTTACTTCACTTAGAATAATAGTCTCCAGTCTCCTCCAGGTCACTGCAAATGCTGTTAATTCATAAAAAGTTGATATTTTCGAAGGCGTAAATAACATTGAAAGACCACTAGCTAGATTAATAAAGGCAAAAAGACAAGATCCAAATAAACACAATCAGAAATGACAGAGGTGACATTACCACCGACCCACAGACATACAAGAAACCCTGAGACTATTCCACATGCCTCTATGCACACAAACTAGAAAACTAGAAGAAATAGATAAATTCCTGGAAACATCAAACCTCTCAAGATTGAACCAGGAAGAAATGGCAACCCTGAACAAACCAACGGTGAGTTCCAAAATTGAGTTAGTCATACAAAACGTACCAACCAAAACAAAAGCCTTAGACTAGACGGATCCACAGTCGAATTCTACCAGATGTGGAAAGAAAAGCCGGCACCAATCCTACTGAAATTATTCCACAAAATTCAGGAGGAGCAACTGCTCTCGAACTCATTCTATGAGGTCAGAGTCATTCTGATACCGAAACCTGGCAGAGACACAACGAAAAAAGAAAAATAGGTAAAGTAATACATATGCTAATGATCTTGATTTAGCCATTCTACGGTATATACATATTTCAAAACAATATGTACATGATAAATATGTACAATTTGTCAATTAAAAATATATAAAAGGAATAGGAAAAAATTCAAATGGCGCAGAATTTGAAAGGAGAAGATACAGAACAAACTCCAGTGTCTTCTTTATTCAACTATATATACACACATTCAATGGACCGGGAGCAGTGGCTCAAGCCTGTAATCACAGCACTTTGGGAGGTCAAGGCGGGCGGATCACCTGAGGTCGGGAGTTCGAGACCGGCCTGGCCAACATAGAGAAACCCCAGCTCTACTAAAAATACAAAATTAGCCGGGCATGCTGGTGCATGCCTGTAATCCCAGCTACTCGGGAGGCTGAGGCAGGAGAACCGCTTGAACTCAAGAGGTGGAGGTGTGGAGGTTGTGGTGAGCCGAGATGGCACCATTGCGCTCCAGCCTGGGAAACAAGAGCGAAACTCAGTCTCAAAAAAAAAAAAAAAAAAAAAAAGGATTTAATGAATGAATGATGAGACCGTTGGTGACATCTCCCACCTTCTCCCTCTCACTCCACTGCAGTCACACGGGGCTCCTCACTGTTCCCGTAGCAGCAGGCATGTGCCCGCACAGGGCCTCTGTACTGGCTGTTCCCACTGCCCGAACCCCCTCATGCACCATCTGCGCTGTCCAATACGGCCGCCTCTGGCCACACATGGCTACTGAGCAGTTGAACATGGCTGGCCCAAACCAAGATTTCCAATACGTCGTATGGTTAAAAAAAAAAACATAAAATCTTGCAAAAATGTTTCTATTGATTATGTTAAAATTATGATGTTTTAGGTATATTAGGTTAAATAAGCTATTTTATCAAAATGAATGTCACCTGTTTGTTTTTGCTTTTTTTTTTTTTTTTTTTTTTTTTGAGATGGAGTCTCGCTCTGTCGCCCAGGCTAGAGTACAATGGCATGGTCTCGGCTCACTGCATCACTGCAACCTCTACCTCCCAGGTTCAAGCGATTCTCCTACCTCACCCTCCCAAGTGGCTGGGATTACAGGCGTGTGCCACCACACCCAGCTAATTTTTGTATTTTTAGTAGAGACAGGGTTTCACCATGTTGGCCAGGCTGGTCTCGAACTGCTGACCTCGTGATCTACCTGCCTCGGCCTCCCAAAGTGCTGGGATTACAGATGCGGGCCACTGCGCCGGCCATGTTTCTCGACGTCTGCTGGCAAGCATGTTCCAGTATTCGCATGGCTCCTAGCCCTCATCTCCATTTCTCTGCACAGATGTTACCTTCCCCATGAGGTCTGCCTTATACATGAGGCCTGTATTATCAACTGCAAGTCCCCATTCCCCAACCCCGTTGTTTCTTCTCTCCAGAACACTAGGCACCATCTGATCTACTATGCCTTTTCCTTATTGTCAGATACTGAACTCTCAGATACAGTTCCCCTTCCTCCCTCCAGGGGGCGCCACGGAACGCAGGGCCCTCACTGGCCCTGGGGACTGGGTGACGTCAGGGGTGAGCCTCTTGTGACTGCCTCCCTCACCCTGCGTAAGCTCAAAGGGACTAAAGGTCAGCCCCGACACCCGGAGCCATTGTGGCTCCGGCCGGTTGTGCCTGCCCTCGGGCCCTCACGGAGGCGGGGGTTCCAGGGCACGAGTTCGAGGCCAGCCTGGTCCACATTGGTTGCAGAAAAGAATTCTTTTTATCGTTCCCTATATAACAACAAAACATAAAGGGAGGACGCCTTGATAGGGAGAAATGACATCTTCCTAAGCGTTTTTAAATTACTTCAATGTATCTTTTTTTTTTTTTTTTTTTTTTTTTTGGGAGACCGAGGCTTGCTCTGTTGCCCAGGCTGGAGTGCAGTGGTGTGATCTTGGCTCACTGCAACCTCCGCCTCGTCGGTTCAAGGGAGTCTCCTATCTCAGCCTCCTGAGTAGCTGGGATTACAGTCGCCTGCCAAGAGATGGGGTTTCGCCATGTTGACCAGGCTGGTCTTGAACACCTGGCCTCAAATGATCCACTCGCCTTGGTCTCCCAAAGTGGTAGGATGACAGGCGTGAGCCACCGCGCCCAGCCTCTTCTATTCTTTTAGAGACAGGGTCTCACTCTGTTGCCCAGGCTGGAGTGCATTGATGTGATGTGTGATCATAGCTCATTGCAGCCCTGACCATCCGAGCTCAAGCAATCCTTCTGCCTCAGCCTCCCGAGTAGCTGGGGCCGCAGATGTGCACCACTGCACCTGGCTAATTTTTAACATTTTTGTGGAGCCAGAGTCTGTATAAAATAAAGTGTAAATAGTACCATAAATAAAGTATACATAGTACCATTTTATAGTAGTATAAAACGGACATTAGAAACTCTGAACTTCAAGGTGAAAAAAATACACAAAAGTAGTTCTCAAGTTCTAGAGACTTGGAGAATCCAGGAATCAACAATGTCGTGGAACTCCTACAGCCTTTCATAAAGAATGGCCCTCGAGGAAAGTGGAATTGTCAGTGGGCATTGTGTTGGTGCCTCAGCTAAACGCGGCAGGAATTTATTTATAACCTAGTGTAACATCCTCGAGGCACTGTTCAATTATTCAAGCAATTGTAAAATTCTCCCAGTCTTAGAAAAGATACAGGTGTGTGTCCCTCTGCTGTGGCTGTGCACTGAGGCTTCAGTAAAAGTTGCCGTCTAAAACCACCGGCCTGCCCTTGAATTCTTTTTTTTTTTTTTTTTTTTTTTGAGACGGAGTCTCACTCTATCACCCAGGCTGGAGTGCAGTGACACGATCTCTGCTCGTTGCAACCTCCGCCTCCCGGTTGAATGATATTGAGATGTAAAAAACCATACAAAAGATCAATGAAACCCAAAGTTGATTTTTTAAAAAAATTATTTATTTATTATTTATTCCATAAATTATTGGGGTACAGGTGGTGTTTGGTTACCTAAGCTCTTTAGCGGTGATTTGTGATTTTGGTGCACCCGTCACCTGAGCAGTATACACTACACCCTATTTGTTGTCTTTTATCCCTCGCCCCCGCCAACTCGTCCCCCTAAGTCCCCAAAGTCCATTGTATCATTCTTACGCCTTTGCGTCCTCATAGCTTAGCTCCCACGTATCAGTGAGAACATACGATGTTTGGTTTTCCATTCCGGAGTTACTTCACTTAGAATAATAGTCTCCAGTCTCCTCCAGGTCACTGCAAATGCTGTTAATTCATAAAAAGTTGATATTTTCGAAGGCGTAAATAACATTGAAAGACCACTAGCTAGATTAATAAAGGCAAAAAGACAAGATCCAAATAAACACAATCAGAAATGACAGAGGTGACATTACCACCGACCCACAGACATACAAGAAACCCTGAGACTATTCCACATGCCTCTATGCACACAAACTAGAAAACTAGAAGAAATAGATAAATTCCTGGAAACATCAAACCTCTCAAGATTGAACCAGGAAGAAATGGCAACCCTGAACAAACCAACGGTGAGTTCCAAAATTGAGTTAGTCATACAAAACGTACCAACCAAAACAAAAGCCTTAGACTAGACGGATCCACAGTCGAATTCTACCAGATGTGGAAAGAAAAGCCGGCACCAATCCTACTGAAATTATTCCACAAAATTCAGGAGGAGCAACTGCTCTCGAACTCATTCTATGAGGTCAGAGTCATTCTGATACCGAAACCTGGCAGAGACACAACGAAAAAAGAAAAATAGGTAAAGTAATACATATGCTAATGATCTTGATTTAGCCATTCTACGGTATATACATATTTCAAAACAATATGTACATGATAAATATGTACAATTTGTCAATTAAAAATATATAAAAGGAATAGGAAAAAATTCAAATGGCGCAGAATTTGAAAGGAGAAGATACAGAACAAACTCCAGTGTCTTCTTTATTCAACTATATATACACACATTCAATGGACCGGGAGCAGTGGCTCAAGCCTGTAATCACAGCACTTTGGGAGGTCAAGGCGGGCGGATCACCTGAGGTCGGGAGTTCGAGACCGGCCTGGCCAACATAGAGAAACCCCAGCTCTACTAAAAATACAAAATTAGCCGGGCATGCTGGTGCATGCCTGTAATCCCAGCTACTCGGGAGGCTGAGGCAGGAGAACCGCTTGAACTCAAGAGGTGGAGGTGTGGAGGTTGTGGTGAGCCGAGATGGCACCATTGCGCTCCAGCCTGGGAAACAAGAGCGAAACTCAGTCTCAAAAAAAAAAAAAAAAAAAAAAGGATTTAATGAATGAATGATGAGACCGTTGGTGACATCTCCCACCTTCTCCCTCTCACTCCACTGCAGTCACACGGGGCTCCTCACTGTTCCCGTAGCAGCAGGCATGTGCCCGCACAGGGCCTCTGTACTGGCTGTTCCCACTGCCCGAACCCCCTCATGCACCATCTGCGCTGTCCAATACGGCCGCCTCTGGCCACACATGGCTACTGAGCAGTTGAACATGGCTGGCCCAAACCAAGATTTCCAATACGTCGTATGGTTAAAAAAAAAACATAAAATCTTGCAAAAATGTTTCTATTGATTATGTTAAAATTATGATGTTTTAGGTATATTAGGTTAAATAAGCTATTTTATCAAAATGAATGTCACCTGTTTGTTTTTGCTTTTTTTTTTTTTTTTTTTTTTTTTTTGAGATGGAGTCTCGCTCTGTCGCCCAGGCTAGAGTACAATGGCATGGTCTCGGCTCACTGCATCACTGCAACCTCTACCTCCCAGGTTCAAGCGATTCTCCTACCTCACCCTCCCAAGTGGCTGGGATTACAGGCGTGTGCCACCACACCCAGCTAATTTTTGTATTTTTAGTAGAGACAGGGTTTCACCATGTTGGCCAGGCTGGTCTCGAACTGCTGACCTCGTGATCTACCTGCCTCGGCCTCCCAAAGTGCTGGGATTACAGATGCGGGCCACTGCGCCGGCCATGTTTCTCGACGTCTGCTGGCAAGCATGTTCCAGTATTCGCATGGCTCCTAGCCCTCATCTCCATTTCTCTGCACAGATGTTACCTTCCCCATGAGGTCTGCCTTATACATGAGGCCTGTATTATCAACTGCAAGTCCCCATTCCCCAACCCCGTTGTTTCTTCTCTCCAGAACACTAGGCACCATCTGATCTACTATGCCTTTTCCTTATTGTCAGATACTGAACTCTCAGATACAGTTCCCCTTCCTCCCTCCAGGGGGCGCCACGGAACGCAGGGCCCTCACTGGCCCTGGGGACTGGGTGACGTCAGGGGTGAGCCTCTTGTGACTGCCTCCCTCACCCTGCGTAAGCTCAAAGGGACTAAAGGTCAGCCCCGACACCCGGAGCCATTGTGGCTCCGGCCGGTTGTGCCTGCCCTCGGGCCCTCACGGAGGCGGGGGTTCCAGGGCACGAGTTCGAGGCCAGCCTGGTCCACATTGGTTGCAGAAAAGAATTCTTTTTATCGTTCCCTATATAACAACAAAACATAAAGGGAGGACGCCTTGATAGGGAGAAATGACATCTTCCTAAGCGTTTTTAAATTACTTCAATGTATCTTTTTTTTTTTGTTTTTTTTTTTTTGGGAGACCGAGGCTTGCTCTGTTGCCCAGGCTGGAGTGCAGTGGTGTGATCTTGGCTCACTGCAACCTCCGCCTCGTCGGTTCAAGGGAGTCTCCTATCTCAGCCTCCTGAGTAGCTGGGATTACAGTCGCCTGCCAAGAGATGGGGTTTCGCCATGTTGACCAGGCTGGTCTTGAACACCTGGCCTCAAATGATCCACTCGCCTTGGTCTCCCAAAGTGGTAGGATGACAGGCGTGAGCCACCGCGCCCAGCCTCTTCTATTCTTTTAGAGACAGGGTCTCACTCTGTTGCCCAGGCTGGAGTGCATTGATGTGATGTGTGATCATAGCTCATTGCAGCCCTGACCATCCGAGCTCAAGCAATCCTTCTGCCTCAGCCTCCCGAGTAGCTGGGGCCGCAGATGTGCACCACTGCACCTGGCTAATTTTTAACATTTTTGTGGAGCCAGAGTCTGTATAAAATAAAGTGTAAATAGTACCATAAATAAAGTATACATAGTACCATTTTATAGTAGTATAAAACGGACATTAGAAACTCTGAACTTCAAGGTGAAAAAAATACACAAAAGTAGTTCTCAAGTTCTAGAGACTTGGAGAATCCAGGAATCAACAATGTCGTGGAACTCCTACAGCCTTTCATAAAGAATGGCCCTCGAGGAAAGTGGAATTGTCAGTGGGCATTGTGTTGGTGCCTCAGCTAAACACGGCAGGAATTTATTTATAACCTAGTGTAACATCCTCGAGGCACTGTTCAATTATTCAAGCAATTGTAAAATTCTCCCAGTCTTAGAAAAGATACAGGTGTGTGTCCCTCTGCTGTGGCTGTGCACTGAGGCTTCAGTAAAAGTTGCCGTCTAAAACCACCGGCCTGCCCTTGAATTCTTTTTTTTTTTTTTTTTTTTTTTTGAGACGGAGTCTCACTCTATCACCCAGGCTGGAGTGCAGTGACACGATCTCTGCTCGTTGCAACCTCCGCCTCCCGGTTGAATGATATTGAGATGTAAAAAACCATACAAAAGATCAATGAAACCCAAAGTTGATTTTTTAAAAAAATTATTTATTTATTATTTATTCCATAAATTATTGGGGTACAGGTGGTGTTTGGTTACCTAAGCTCTTTAGCGGTGATTTGTGATTTTGGTGCACCCGTCACCTGAGCAGTATACACTACACCCTATTTGTTGTCTTTTATCCCTCGCCCCCGCCAACTCGTCCCCCTAAGTCCCCAAAGTCCATTGTATCATTCTTACGCCTTTGCGTCCTCATAGCTTAGCTCCCACGTATCAGTGAGAACATACGATGTTTGGTTTTCCATTCCGGAGTTACTTCACTTAGAATAATAGTCTCCAGTCTCCTCCAGGTCACTGCAAATGCTGTTAATTCATAAAAAGTTGATATTTTCGAAGGCGTAAATAACATTGAAAGACCACTAGCTAGATTAATAAAGGCAAAAAGACAAGATCCAAATAAACACAATCAGAAATGACAGAGGTGACATTACCACCGACCCACAGACATACAAGAAACCCTGAGACTATTCCACATGCCTCTATGCACACAAACTAGAAAACTAGAAGAAATAGATAAATTCCTGGAAACATCAAACCTCTCAAGATTGAACCAGGAAGAAATGGCAACCCTGAACAAACCAACGGTGAGTTCCAAAATTGAGTTAGTCATACAAAACGTACCAACCAAAACAAAAGCCTTAGACTAGACGGATCCACAGTCGAATTCTACCAGATGTGGAAAGAAAAGCCGGCACCAATCCTACTGAAATTATTCCACAAAATTCAGGAGGAGCAACTGCTCTGGAACTCATTCTATGAGGTCAGAGTCATTCTGATACCGAAACCTGGCAGAGACACAACGAAAAAAGAAAAATAGGTAAAGTAATACATATGCTAATGATCTTGATTTAGCCATTCTACGGTATATACATATTTCAAAACAATATGTACATGATAAATATGTACAATTTGTCAATTAAAAATATATAAAAGGAATAGGAAAAAATTCAAATGGCGCAGAATTTGAAAGGAGAAGATACAGAACAAACTCCAGTGTCTTCTTTATTCAACTATATATACACACATTCAATGGACCGGGAGCAGTGGCTCAAGCCTGTAATCACAGCACTTTGGGAGGTCAAGGCGGGCGGATCACCTGAGGTCGGGAGTTCGAGACCGGCCTGGCCAACATAGAGAAACCCCAGCTCTACTAAAAATACAAAATTAGCCGGGCATGCTGGTGCATGCCTGTAATCCCAGCTACTCGGGAGGCTGAGGCAGGAGAACCGCTTGAACTCAAGAGGTGGAGGTGTGGAGGTTGTGGTGAGCCGAGATGGCACCATTGCGCTCCAGCCTGGGAAACAAGAGCGAAACTCAGTCTCAAAAAAAAAAAAAAAAAAAAAAGGATTTAATGAATGAATGATGAGACCGTTGGTGACATCTCCCACCTTCTCCCTCTCACTCCACTGCAGTCACACGGGGCTCCTCACTGTTCCCGTAGCAGCAGGCATGTGCCCGCACAGGGCCTCTGTACTGGCTGTTCCCACTGCCCGAACCCCCTCATGCACCATCTGCGCTGTCCAATACGGCCGCCTCTGGCCACACATGGCTACTGAGCAGTTGAACATGGCTGGCCCAAACCAAGATTTCCAATACGTCGTATGGTTAAAAAAAAAACATAAAATCTTGCAAAAATGTTTCTATTGATTATGTTAAAATTATGATGTTTTAGGTATATTAGGTTAAATAAGCTATTTTATCAAAATGAATGTCACCTGTTTGTTTTTGCTTTTTTTTTTTTTTTTTTTTTTTTTTTGAGATGGAGTCTCGCTCTGTCGCCCAGGCTAGAGTACAATGGCATGGTCTCGGCTCACTGCATCACTGCAACCTCTACCTCCCAGGTTCAAGCGATTCTCCTACCTCACCCTCCCAAGTGGCTGGGATTACAGGCGTGTGCCACCACACCCAGCTAATTTTTGTATTTTTAGTAGAGACAGGGTTTCACCATGTTGGCCAGGCTGGTCTCGAACTGCTGACCTCGTGATCTACCTGCCTCGGCCTCCCAAAGTGCTGGGATTACAGATGCGGGCCACTGCGCCGGCCATGTTTCTCGACGTCTGCTGGCAAGCATGTTCCAGTATTCGCATGGCTCCTAGCCCTCATCTCCATTTCTCTGCACAGATGTTACCTTCCCCATGAGGTCTGCCTTATACATGAGGCCTGTATTATCAACTGCAAGTCCCCATTCCCCAACCCCGTTGTTTCTTCTCTCCAGAACACTAGGCACCATCTGATCTACTATGCCTTTTCCTTATTGTCAGATACTGAACTCTCAGATACAGTTCCCCTTCCTCCCTCCAGGGGGCGCCACGGAACGCAGGGCCCTCACTGGCCCTGGGGACTGGGTGACGTCAGGGGTGAGCCTCTTGTGACTGCCTCCCTCACCCTGCGTAAGCTCAAAGGGACTAAAGGTCAGCCCCGACACCCGGAGCCATTGTGGCTCCGGCCGGTTGTGCCTGCCCTCGGGCCCTCACGGAGGCGGGGGTTCCAGGGCACGAGTTCGAGGCCAGCCTGGTCCACATTGGTTGCAGAAAAGAATTCTTTTTATCGTTCCCTATATAACAACAAAACATAAAGGGAGGACGCCTTGATAGGGAGAAATGACATCTTCCTAAGCGTTTTTAAATTACTTCAATGTATCTTTTTTTTTTTGTTTTTTTTTTTTTGGGAGACCGAGGCTTGCTCTGTTGCCCAGGCTGGAGTGCAGTGGTGTGATCTTGGCTCACTGCAACCTCCGCCTCGTCGGTTCAAGGGAGTCTCCTATCTCAGCCTCCTGAGTAGCTGGGATTACAGTCGCCTGCCAAGAGATGGGGTTTCGCCATGTTGACCAGGCTGGTCTTGAACACCTGGCCTCAAATGATCCACTCGCCTTGGTCTCCCAAAGTGGTAGGATGACAGGCGTGAGCCACCGCGCCCAGCCTCTTCTATTCTTTTAGAGACAGGGTCTCACTCTGTTGCCCAGGCTGGAGTGCATTGATGTGATGTGTGATCATAGCTCATTGCAGCCCTGACCATCCGAGCTCAAGCAATCCTTCTGCCTCAGCCTCCCGAGTAGCTGGGGCCGCAGATGTGCACCACTGCACCTGGCTAATTTTTAACATTTTTGTGGAGCCAGAGTCTGTATAAAATAAAGTGTAAATAGTACCATAAATAAAGTATACATAGTACCATTTTATAGTAGTATAAAACGGACATTAGAAACTCTGAACTTCAAGGTGAAAAAAATACACAAAAGTAGTTCTCAAGTTCTAGAGACTTGGAGAATCCAGGAATCAACAATGTCGTGGAACTCCTACAGCCTTTCATAAAGAATGGCCCTCGAGGAAAGTGGAATTGTCAGTGGGCATTGTGTTGGTGCCTCAGCTAAACGCGGCAGGAATTTATTTATAACCTAGTGTAACATCCTCGAGGCACTGTTCAATTATTCAAGCAATTGTAAAATTCTCCCAGTCTTAGAAAAGATACAGGTGTGTGTCCCTCTGCTGTGGCTGTGCACTGAGGCTTCAGTAAAAGTTGCCGTCTAAAACCACCGGCCTGCCCTTGAATTCTTTTTTTTTTTTTTTTTTTTTTTGAGACGGAGTCTCACTCTATCACCCAGGCTGGAGTGCAGTGACACGATCTCTGCTCGTTGCAACCTCCGCCTCCCGGTTGAATGATATTGAGATGTAAAAAACCATACAAAAGATCAATGAAACCCAAAGTTGATTTTTTAAAAAAATTATTTATTTATTATTTATTCCATAAATTATTGGGGTACAGGTGGTGTTTGGTTACCTAAGCTCTTTAGCGGTGATTTGTGATTTTGGTGCACCCGTCACCTGAGCAGTATACACTACACCCTATTTGTTGTCTTTTATCCCTCGCCCCCGCCAACTCGTCCCCCTAAGTCCCCAAAGTCCATTGTATCATTCTTACGCCTTTGCGTCCTCATAGCTTAGCTCCCACGTATCAGTGAGAACATACGATGTTTGGTTTTCCATTCCGGAGTTACTTCACTTAGAATAATAGTCTCCAGTCTCCTCCAGGTCACTGCAAATGCTGTTAATTCATAAAAAGTTGATATTTTCGAAGGCGTAAATAACATTGAAAGACCACTAGCTAGATTAATAAAGGCAAAAAGACAAGATCCAAATAAACACAATCAGAAATGACAGAGGTGACATTACCACCGACCCACAGACATACAAGAAACCCTGAGACTATTCCACATGCCTCTATGCACACAAACTAGAAAACTAGAAGAAATAGATAAATTCCTGGAAACATCAAACCTCTCAAGATTGAACCAGGAAGAAATGGCAACCCTGAACAAACCAACGGTGAGTTCCAAAATTGAGTTAGTCATACAAAACGTACCAACCAAAACAAAAGCCTTAGACTAGACGGATCCACAGTCGAATTCTACCAGATGTGGAAAGAAAAGCCGGCACCAATCCTACTGAAATTATTCCACAAAATTGAGGAGGAGCAACTGCTCTCGAACTCATTCTATGAGGTCAGAGTCATTCTGATACCGAAACCTGGCAGAGACACAACGAAAAAAGAAAAATAGGTAAAGTAATACATATGCTAATGATCTTGATTTAGCCATTCTACGGTATATACATATTTCAAAACAATATGTACATGATAAATATGTACAATTTGTCAATTAAAAATATATAAAAGGAATAGGAAAAAATTCAAATGGCGCAGAATTTGAAAGGAGAAGATACAGAACAAACTCCAGTGTCTTCTTTATTCAACTATATATACACACATTCAATGGACCGGGAGCAGTGGCTCAAGCCTGTAATCACAGCACTTTGGGAGGTCAAGGCGGGCGGATCACCTGAGGTCGGGAGTTCGAGACCGGCCTGGCCAACATAGAGAAACCCCAGCTCTACTAAAAATACAAAATTAGCCGGGCATGCTGGTGCATGCCTGTAATCCCAGCTACTCGGGAGGCTGAGGCAGGAGAACCGCTTGAACTCAAGAGGTGGAGGTGTGGAGGTTGTGGTGAGCCGAGATGGCACCATTGCGCTCCAGCCTGGGAAACAAGAGCGAAACTCAGTCTCAAAAAAAAAAAAAAAAAAAAAAGGATTTAATGAATGAATGATGAGACCGTTGGTGACATCTCCCACCTTCTCCCTCTCACTCCACTGCAGTCACACGGGGCTCCTCACTGTTCCCGTAGCAGCAGGCATGTGCCCGCACAGGGCCTCTGTACTGGCTGTTCCCACTGCCCGAACCCCCTCATGCACCATCTGCGCTGTCCAATACGGCCGCCTCTGGCCACACATGGCTACTGAGCAGTTGAACATGGCTGGCCCAAACCAAGATTTCCAATACGTCGTATGGTTAAAAAAAAAACATAAAATCTTGCAAAAATGTTTCTATTGATTATGTTAAAATTATGATGTTTTAGGTATATTAGGTTAAATAAGCTATTTTATCAAAATGAATGTCACCTGTTTGTTTTTGCTTTTTTTTTTTTTTTTTTTTTTTTTTGAGATGGAGTCTCGCTCTGTCGCCCAGGCTAGAGTACAATGGCATGGTCTCGGCTCACTGCATCACTGCAACCTCTACCTCCCAGGTTCAAGCGATTCTCCTACCTCACCCTCCCAAGTGGCTGGGATTACAGGCGTGTGCCACCACACCCAGCTAATTTTTGTATTTTTAGTAGAGACAGGGTTTCACCATGTTGGCCAGGCTGGTCTCGAACTGCTGACCTCGTGATCTACCTGCCTCGGCCTCCCAAAGTGCTGGGATTACAGATGCGGGCCACTGCGCCGGCCATGTTTCTCGACGTCTGCTGGCAAGCATGTTCCAGTATTCGCATGGCTCCTAGCCCTCATCTCCATTTCTCTGCACAGATGTTACCTTCCCCATGAGGTCTGCCTTATACATGAGGCCTGTATTATCAACTGCAAGTCCCCATTCCCCAACCCCGTTGTTTCTTCTCTCCAGAACACTAGGCACCATCTGATCTACTATGCCTTTTCCTTATTGTCAGATACTGAACTCTCAGATACAGTTCCCCTTCCTCCCTCCAGGGGGCGCCACGGAACGCAGGGCCCTCACTGGCCCTGGGGACTGGGTGACGTCAGGGGTGAGCCTCTTGTGACTGCCTCCCTCACCCTGCGTAAGCTCAAAGGGACTAAAGGTCAGCCCCGACACCCGGAGCCATTGTGGCTCCGGCCGGTTGTGCCTGCCCTCGGGCCCTCACGGAGGCGGGGGTTCCAGGGCACGAGTTCGAGGCCAGCCTGGTCCACATTGGTTGCAGAAAAGAATTCTTTTTATCGTTCCCTATATAACAACAAAACATAAAGGGAGGACGCCTTGATAGGGAGAAATGACATCTTCCTAAGCGTTTTTAAATTACTTCAATGTATCTTTTTTTTTTTTTTTTTTTTTTTTTTGGGAGACCGAGGCTTGCTCTGTTGCCCAGGCTGGAGTGCAGTGGTGTGATCTTGGCTCACTGCAACCTCCGCCTCGTCGGTTCAAGGGAGTCTCCTATCTCAGCCTCCTGAGTAGCTGGGATTACAGTCGCCTGCCAAGAGATGGGGTTTCGCCATGTTGACCAGGCTGGTCTTGAACACCTGGCCTCAAATGATCCACTCGCCTTGGTCTCCCAAAGTGGTAGGATGACAGGCGTGAGCCACCGCGCCCAGCCTCTTCTATTCTTTTAGAGACAGGGTCTCACTCTGTTGCCCAGGCTGGAGTGCATTGATGTGATGTGTGATCATAGCTCATTGCAGCCCTGACCATCCGAGCTCAAGCAATCCTTCTGCCTCAGCCTCCCGAGTAGCTGGGGCCGCAGATGTGCACCACTGCACCTGGCTAATTTTTAACATTTTTGTGGAGCCAGAGTCTGTATAAAATAAAGTGTAAATAGTACCATAAATAAAGTATACATAGTACCATTTTATAGTAGTATAAAACGGACATTAGAAACTCTGAACTTCAAGGTGAAAAAAATACACAAAAGTAGTTCTCAAGTTCTAGAGACTTGGAGAATCCAGGAATCAACAATGTCGTGGAACTCCTACAGCCTTTCATAAAGAATGGCCCTCGAGGAAAGTGGAATTGTCAGTGGGCATTGTGTTGGTGCCTCAGCTAAACGCGGCAGGAATTTATTTATAACCTAGTGTAACATCCTCGAGGCACTGTTCAATTATTCAAGCAATTGTAAAATTCTCCCAGTCTTAGAAAAGATACAGGTGTGTGTCCCTCTGCTGTGGCTGTGCACTGAGGCTTCAGTAAAAGTTGCCGTCTAAAACCACCGGCCTGCCCTTGAATTCTTTTTTTTTTTTTTTTTTTTTTTGAGACGGAGTCTCACTCTATCACCCAGGCTGGAGTGCAGTGACACGATCTCTGCTCGTTGCAACCTCCGCCTCCCGGTTGAATGATATTGAGATGTAAAAAACCATACAAAAGATCAATGAAACCCAAAGTTGATTTTTTAAAAAAATTATTTATTTATTATTTATTCCATAAATTATTGGGGTACAGGTGGTGTTTGGTTACCTAAGCTCTTTAGCGGTGATTTGTGATTTTGGTGCACCCGTCACCTGAGCAGTATACACTACACCCTATTTGTTGTCTTTTATCCCTCGCCCCCGCCAACTCGTCCCCCTAAGTCCCCAAACTCCATTGTATCATTCTTACGCCTTTGCGTCCTCATAGCTTAGCTCCCACGTATCAGTGAGAACATAACGATGTTTGGTTTTCCATTCCGGAGTTACTTCACTTAGAATAATAGTCTCCAGTCTCCTCCAGGTCACTGCAAATGCTGTTAATTCATAAAAAGTTGATATTTTCGAAGGCGTAAATAACATTGAAAGACCACTAGCTAGATTAATAAAGGCAAAAAGACAAGATCCAAATAAACACAATCAGAAATGACAGAGGTGACATTACCACCGACCCACAGACATACAAGAAACCCTGAGACTATTCCACATGCCTCTATGCACACAAACTAGAAAACTAGAAGAAATAGATAAATTCCTGGAAACATCAAACCTCTCAAGATTGAACCAGGAAGAAATGGCAACCCTGAACAAACCAACGGTGAGTTCCAAAATTGAGTTAGTCATACAAAACGTACCAACCAAAACAAAAGCCTTAGACTAGACGGATCCACAGTCGAATTCTACCAGATGTGGAAAGAAAAGCCGGCACCAATCCTACTGAAATTATTCCACAAAATTCAGGAGGAGCAACTGCTCTGGAACTCATTCTATGAGGTCAGAGTCATTCTGATACCGAAACCTGGCAGAGACACAACGAAAAAAGAAAAATAGGTAAAGTAATACATATGCTAATGATCTTGATTTAGCCATTCTACGGTATATACATATTTCAAAACAATATGTACATGATAAATATGTACAATTTGTCAATTAAAAATATATAAAAGGAATAGGAAAAAATTCAAATGGCGCAGAATTTGAAAGGAGAAGATACAGAACAAACTCCAGTGTCTTCTTTATTCAACTATATATACACACATTCAATGGACCGGGAGCAGTGGCTCAAGCCTGTAATCACAGCACTTTGGGAGGTCAAGGCGGGCGGATCACCTGAGGTCGGGAGTTCGAGACCGGCCTGGCCAACATAGAGAAACCCCAGCTCTACTAAAAATACAAAATTAGCCGGGCATGCTGGTGCATGCCTGTAATCCCAGCTACTCGGGAGGCTGAGGCAGGAGAACCGCTTGAACTCAAGAGGTGGAGGTGTGGAGGTTGTGGTGAGCCGAGATGGCACCATTGCGCTCCAGCCTGGGAAACAAGAGCGAAACTCAGTCTCAAAAAAAAAAAAAAAAAAAAAAGGATTTAATGAATGAATGATGAGACCGTTGGTGACATCTCCCACCTTCTCCCTCTCACTCCACTGCAGTCACACGGGGCTCCTCACTGTTCCCGTAGCAGCAGGCATGTGCCCGCACAGGGCCTCTGTACTGGCTGTTCCCACTGCCCGAACCCCCTCATGCACCATCTGCGCTGTCCAATACGGCCGCCTCTGGCCACACATGGCTACTGAGCAGTTGAACATGGCTGGCCCAAACCAAGATTTCCAATACGTCGTATGGTTAAAAAAAAAAACATAAAATCTTGCAAAAATGTTTCTATTGATTATGTTAAAATTATGATGTTTTAGGTATATTAGGTTAAATCAGCTATTTTATCAAAATGAATGTCACCTGTTTGTTTTTGCTTTTTTTTTTTTTTTTTTTTTTTTTGAGATGGAGTCTCGCTCTGTCGCCCAGGCTAGAGTACAATGGCATGGTCTCGGCTCACTGCATCACTGCAACCTCTACCTCCCAGGTTCAAGCGATTCTCCTACCTCACCCTCCCAAGTGGCTGGGATTACAGGCGTGTGCCACCACACCCAGCTAATTTTTGTATTTTTAGTAGAGACAGGGTTTCACCATGTTGGCCAGGCTGGTCTCGAACTGCTGACCTCGTGATCTACCTGCCTCGGCCTCCCAAAGTGCTGGGATTACAGATGCGGGCCACTGCGCCGGCCATGTTTCTCGACGTCTGCTGGCAAGCATGTTCCAGTATTCGCATGGCTCCTAGCCCTCATCTCCATTTCTCTGCACAGATGTTACCTTCCCCATGAGGTCTGCCTTATACATGAGGCCTGTATTATCAACTGCAAGTCCCCATTCCCCAACCCCGTTGTTTCTTCTCTCCAGAACACTAGGCACCATCTGATCTACTATGCCTTTTCCTTATTGTCAGATACTGAACTCTCAGATACAGTTCCCCTTCCTCCCTCCAGGGGGCGCCACGGAACGCAGGGCCCTCACTGGCCCTGGGGACTGGGTGACGTCAGGGGTGAGCCTCTTGTGACTGCCTCCCTCACCCTGCGTAAGCTCAAAGGGACTAAAGGTCAGCCCCGACACCCGGAGCCATTGTGGCTCCGGCCGGTTGTGCCTGCCCTCGGGCCCTCACGGAGGCGGGGGTTCCAGGGCACGAGTTCGAGGCCAGCCTGGTCCACATTGGTTGCAGAAAAGAATTCTTTTTATCGTTCCCTATATAACAACAAAACATAAAGGGAGGACGCCTTGATAGGGAGAAATGACATCTTCCTAAGCGTTTTTAAATTACTTCAATGTATCTTTTTTTTTTTGTTTTTTTTTTTTTGGGAGACCGAGGCTTGCTCTGTTGCCCAGGCTGGAGTGCAGTGGTGTGATCTTGGCTCACTGCAACCTCCGCCTCGTCGGTTCAAGGGAGTCTCCTATCTCAGCCTCCTGAGTAGCTGGGATTACAGTCGCCTGCCAAGAGATGGGGTTTCGCCATGTTGACCAGGCTGGTCTTGAACACCTGGCCTCAAATGATCCACTCGCCTTGGTCTCCCAAAGTGGTAGGATGACAGGCGTGAGCCACCGCGCCCAGCCTCTTCTATTCTTTTAGAGACAGGGTCTCACTCTGTTGCCCAGGCTGGAGTGCATTGATGTGATGTGTGATCATAGCTCATTGCAGCCCTGACCATCCGAGCTCAAGCAATCCTTCTGCCTCAGCCTCCCGAGTAGCTGGGGCCGCAGATGTGCACCACTGCACCTGGCTAATTTTTAACATTTTTGTGGAGCCAGAGTCTGTATAAAATAAAGTGTAAATAGTACCATAAATAAAGTATACATAGTACCATTTTATAGTAGTATAAAACGGACATTAGAAACTCTGAACTTCAAGGTGAAAAAAATACACAAAAGTAGTTCTCAAGTTCTAGAGACTTGGAGAATCCAGGAATCAACAATGTCGTGGAACTCCTACAGCCTTTCATAAAGAATGGCCCTCGAGGAAAGTGGAATTGTCAGTGGGCATTGTGTTGGTGCCTCAGCTAAACGCGGCAGGAATTTATTTATAACCTAGTGTAACATCCTCGAGGCACTGTTCAATTATTCAAGCAATTGTAAAATTCTCCCAGTCTTAGAAAAGATACAGGTGTGTGTCCCTCTGCTGTGGCTGTGCACTGAGGCTTCAGTAAAAGTTGCCGTCTAAAACCACCGGCCTGCCCTTGAATTCTTTTTTTTTTTTTTTTTTTTTTTTGAGACGGAGTCTCACTCTATCACCCAGGCTGGAGTGCAGTGACACGATCTCTGCTCGTTGCAACCTCCGCCTCCCGGTTGAATGATATTGAGATGTAAAAAACCATACAAAAGATCAATGAAACCCAAAGTTGATTTTTTAAAAAAATTATTTATTTATTATTTATTCCATAAATTATTGGGGTACAGGTGGTGTTTGGTTACCTAAGCTCTTTAGCGGTGATTTGTGATTTTGGTGCACCCGTCACCTGAGCAGTATACACTACACCCTATTTGTTGTCTTTTATCCCTCGCCCCCGCCAACTCGTCCCCCTAAGTCCCCAAAGTCCATTGTATCATTCTTACGCCTTTGCGTCCTCATAGCTTAGCTCCCACGTATCAGTGAGAACATACGATGTTTGGTTTTCCATTCCGGAGTTACTTCACTTAGAATAATAGTCTCCAGTCTCCTCCAGGTCACTGCAAATGCTGTTAATTCATAAAAAGTTGATATTTTCGAAGGCGTAAATAACATTGAAAGACCACTAGCTAGATTAATAAAGGCAAAAAGACAAGATCCAAATAAACACAATCAGAAATGACAGAGGTGACATTACCACCGACCCACAGACATACAAGAAACCCTGAGACTATTCCACATGCCTCTATGCACACAAACTAGAAAACTAGAAGAAATAGATAAATTCCTGGAAACATCAAACCTCTCAAGATTGAACCAGGAAGAAATGGCAACCCTGAACAAACCAACGGTGAGTTCCAAAATTGAGTTAGTCATACAAAACGTACCAACCAAAACAAAAGCCTTAGACTAGACGGATCCACAGTCGAATTCTACCAGATGTGGAAAGAAAAGCCGGCACCAATCCTACTGAAATTATTCCACAAAATTCAGGAGGAGCAACTGCTCTGGAACTCATTCTATGAGGTCAGAGTCATTCTGATACCGAAACCTGGCAGAGACACAACGAAAAAAGAAAAATAGGTAAAGTAATACATATGCTAATGATCTTGATTTAGCCATTCTACGGTATATACATATTTCAAAACAATATGTACATGATAAATATGTACAATTTGTCAATTAAAAATATATAAAAGGAATAGGAAAAAATTCAAATGGCGCAGAATTTGAAAGGAGAAGATACAGAACAAACTCCAGTGTCTTCTTTATTCAACTATATATACACACATTCAATGGACCGGGAGCAGTGGCTCAAGCCTGTAATCACAGCACTTTGGGAGGTCAAGGCGGGCGGATCACCTGAGGTCGGGAGTTCGAGACCGGCCTGGCCAACATAGAGAAACCCCAGCTCTACTAAAAATACAAAATTAGCCGGGCATGCTGGTGCATGCCTGTAATCCCAGCTACTCGGGAGGCTGAGGCAGGAGAACCGCTTGAACTCAAGAGGTGGAGGTGTGGAGGTTGTGGTGAGCCGAGATGGCACCATTGCGCTCCAGCCTGGGAAACAAGAGCGAAACTCAGTCTCAAAAAAAAAAAAAAAAAAAAAAAGGATTTAATGAATGAATGATGAGACCGTTGGTGACATCTCCCACCTTCTCCCTCTCACTCCACTGCAGTCACACGGGGCTCCTCACTGTTCCCGTAGCAGCAGGCATGTGCCCGCACAGGGCCTCTGTACTGGCTGTTCCCACTGCCCGAACCCCCTCATGCACCATCTGCGCTGTCCAATACGGCCGCCTCTGGCCACACATGGCTACTGAGCAGTTGAACATGGCTGGCCCAAACCAAGATTTCCAATACGTCGTATGGTTAAAAAAAAAAACATAAAATCTTGCAAAAATGTTTCTATTGATTATGTTAAAATTATGATGTTTTAGGTATATTAGGTTAAATAAGCTATTTTATCAAAATGAATGTCACCTGTTTGTTTTCGCTTTTTTTTTTTTTTTTTTTTTTTTTGAGATGGAGTCTCGCTCTGTCGCCCAGGCTAGAGTACAATGGCATGGTCTCGGCTCACTGCATCACTGCAACCTCTACCTGCCAGGTTCAAGCGATTCTCCCACCTCACCCTCCCAAGTGGCTGGGATTACAGGCGTGTGCCACCACACCCAGCTAATTTTTGTATTTTTAGTAGAGACAGGGTTTCACCATGTTGGCCAGGCTGGTCTCGAACTGCTGACCTCGTGATCTACCTGCCTCGGCCTCCCAAAGTGCTGGGATTACAGATGCGGGCCACTGCGCCGGCCATGTTTCTCGACGTCTGCTGGCAAGCATGTTCCAGTATTCGCATGGCTCCTAGCCCTCATCTCCATTTCTCTGCACAGATGTTACCTTCCCCATGAGGTCTGCCTTATACATGAGGCCTGTATTATCAACTGCAAGTCCCCATTCCCCAACCCCGTTGTTTCTTCTCTCCAGAACACTAGGCACCATCTGATCTACTATGCCTTTTCCTTATTGTCAGATACTGAACTCTCAGATACAGTTCCCCTTCCTCCCTCCAGGGGGCGCCACGGAACGCAGGGCCCTCACTGGCCCTGGGGACTGGGTGACGTCAGGGGTGAGCCTCTTGTGACTGCCTCCCTCACCCTGCGTAAGCTCAAAGGGACTAAAGGTCAGCCCCGACACCCGGAGCCATTGTGGCTCCGGCCGGTTGTGCCTGCCCTCGGGCCCTCACGGAGGCGGGGGTTCCAGGGCACGAGTTCGAGGCCAGCCTGGTCCACATTGGTTGCAGAAAAGAATTCTTTTTATCGTTCCCTATATAACAACAAAACATAAAGGGAGGACGCCTTGATAGGGAGAAATGACATCTTCCTAAGCGTTTTTAAATTACTTCAATGTATCTTTTTTTTTTTTTTTTTTTTTTTTTGGGAGACCGAGGCTTGCTCTGTTGCCCAGGCTGGAGTGCAGTGGTGTGATCTTGGCTCACTGCAACCTCCGCCTCGTCGGTTCAAGGGAGTCTCCTATCTCAGCCTCCTGAGTAGCTGGGATTACAGTCGCCTGCCAAGAGATGGGGTTTCGCCATGTTGACCAGGCTGGTCTTGAACACCTGGCCTCAAATGATCCACTCGCCTTGGTCTCCCAAAGTGGTAGGATGACAGGCGTGAGCCACCGCGCCCAGCCTCTTCTATTCTTTTAGAGACAGGGTCTCACTCTGTTGCCCAGGCTGGAGTGCATTGATGTGATGTGTGATCATAGCTCATTGCAGCCCTGACCATCCGAGCTCAAGCAATCCTTCTGCCTCAGCCTCCCGAGTAGCTGGGGCCGCAGATGTGCACCACTGCACCTGGCTAATTTTTAACATTTTTGTGGAGCCAGAGTCTGTATAAAATAAAGTGTAAATAGTACCATAAATAAAGTATACATAGTACCATTTTATAGTAGTATAAAACGGACATTAGAAACTCTGAACTTCAAGGTGAAAAAAATACACAAAAGTAGTTCTCAAGTTCTAGAGACTTGGAGAATCCAGGAATCAACAATGTCGTGGAACTCCTACAGCCTTTCATAAAGAATGGCCCTCGAGGAAAGTGGAATTGTCAGTGGGCATTGTGTTGGTGCCTCAGCTAAACGCGGCAGGAATTTATTTATAACCTAGTGTAACATCCTCGAGGCACTGTTCAATTATTCAAGCAATTGTAAAATTCTCCCAGTCTTAGAAAAGATACAGGTGTGTGTCCCTCTGCTGTGGCTGTGCACTGAGGCTTCAGTAAAAGTTGCCGTCTAAAACCACCGGCCTGCCCTTGAATTCTTTTTTTTTTTTTTTTTTTTTTTGAGACGGAGTCTCACTCTATCACCCAGGCTGGAGTGCAGTGACACGATCTCTGCTCGTTGCAACCTCCGCCTCCCGGTTGAATGATATTGAGATGTAAAAAACCATACAAAAGATCAATGAAACCCAAAGTTGATTTTTTAAAAAAATTATTTATTTATTATTTATTCCATAAATTATTGGGGTACAGGTGGTGTTTGGTTACCTAAGCTCTTTAGCGGTGATTTGTGATTTTGGTGCACCCGTCACCTGAGCAGTATACACTACACCCTATTTGTTGTCTTTTATCCCTCGCCCCCGCCAACTCGTCCCCCTAAGTCCCCAAACTCCATTGTATCATTCTTACGCCTTTGCGTCCTCATAGCTTAGCTCCCACGTATCAGTGAGAACATAACGATGTTTGGTTTTCCATTCCGGAGTTACTTCACTTAGAATAATAGTCTCCAGTCTCCTCCAGGTCACTGCAAATGCTGTTAATTCATAAAAAGTTGATATTTTCGAAGGCGTAAATAACATTGAAAGACCACTAGCTAGATTAATAAAGGCAAAAAGACAAGATCCAAATAAACACAATCAGAAATGACAGAGGTGACATTACCACCGACCCACAGACATACAAGAAACCCTGAGACTATTCCACATGCCTCTATGCACACAAACTAGAAAACTAGAAGAAATAGATAAATTCCTGGAAACATCAAACCTCTCAAGATTGAACCAGGAAGAAATGGCAACCCTGAACAAACCAACGGTGAGTTCCAAAATTGAGTTAGTCATACAAAACGTACCAACCAAAACAAAAGCCTTAGACTAGACGGATCCACAGTCGAATTCTACCAGATGTGGAAAGAAAAGCCGGCACCAATCCTACTGAAATTATTCCACAAAATTCAGGAGGAGCAACTGCTCTGGAACTCATTCTATGAGGTCAGAGTCATTCTGATACCGAAACCTGGCAGAGACACAACGAAAAAAGAAAAATAGGTAAAGTAATACATATGCTAATGATCTTGATTTAGCCATTCTACGGTATATACATATTTCAAAACAATATGTACATGATAAATATGTACAATTTGTCAATTAAAAATATATAAAAGGAATAGGAAAAAATTCAAATGGCGCAGAATTTGAAAGGAGAAGATACAGAACAAACTCCAGTGTCTTCTTTATTCAACTATATATACACACATTCAATGGACCGGGAGCAGTGGCTCAAGCCTGTAATCACAGCACTTTGGGAGGTCAAGGCGGGCGGATCACCTGAGGTCGGGAGTTCGAGACCGGCCTGGCCAACATAGAGAAACCCCAGCTCTACTAAAAATACAAAATTAGCCGGGCATGCTGGTGCATGCCTGTAATCCCAGCTACTCGGGAGGCTGAGGCAGGAGAACCGCTTGAACTCAAGAGGTGGAGGTGTGGAGGTTGTGGTGAGCCGAGATGGCACCATTGCGCTCCAGCCTGGGAAACAAGAGCGAAACTCAGTCTCAAAAAAAAAAAAAAAAAAAAAAAGGATTTAATGAATGAATGATGAGACCGTTGGTGACATCTCCCACCTTCTCCCTCTCACTCCACTGCAGTCACACGGGGCTCCTCACTGTTCCCGTAGCAGCAGGCATGTGCCCGCACAGGGCCTCTGTACTGGCTGTTCCCACTGCCCGAACCCCCTCATGCACCATCTGCGCTGTCCAATACGGCCGCCTCTGGCCACACATGGCTACTGAGCAGTTGAACATGGCTGGCCCAAACCAAGATTTCCAATACGTCGTATGGTTAAAAAAAAAAACATAAAATCTTGCAAAAATGTTTCTATTGATTATGTTAAAATTATGATGTTTTAGGTATATTAGGTTAAATCAGCTATTTTATCAAAATGAATGTCACCTGTTTGTTTTTGCTTTTTTTTTTTTTTTTTTTTTTTTTGAGATGGAGTCTCGCTCTGTCGCCCAGGCTAGAGTACAATGGCATGGTCTCGGCTCACTGCATCACTGCAACCTCTACCTCCCAGGTTCAAGCGATTCTCCTACCTCACCCTCCCAAGTGGCTGGGATTACAGGCGTGTGCCACCACACCCAGCTAATTTTTGTATTTTTAGTAGAGACAGGGTTTCACCATGTTGGCCAGGCTGGTCTCGAACTGCTGACCTCGTGATCTACCTGCCTCGGCCTCCCAAAGTGCTGGGATTACAGATGCGGGCCACTGCGCCGGCCATGTTTCTCGACGTCTGCTGGCAAGCATGTTCCAGTATTCGCATGGCTCCTAGCCCTCATCTCCATTTCTCTGCACAGATGTTACCTTCCCCATGAGGTCTGCCTTATACATGAGGCCTGTATTATCAACTGCAAGTCCCCATTCCCCAACCCCGTTGTTTCTTCTCTCCAGAACACTAGGCACCATCTGATCTACTATGCCTTTTCCTTATTGTCAGATACTGAACTCTCAGATACAGTTCCCCTTCCTCCCTCCAGGGGGCGCCACGGAACGCAGGGCCCTCACTGGCCCTGGGGACTGGGTGACGTCAGGGGTGAGCCTCTTGTGACTGCCTCCCTCACCCTGCGTAAGCTCAAAGGGACTAAAGGTCAGCCCCGACACCCGGAGCCATTGTGGCTCCGGCCGGTTGTGCCTGCCCTCGGGCCCTCACGGAGGCGGGGGTTCCAGGGCACGAGTTCGAGGCCAGCCTGGTCCACATTGGTTGCAGAAAAGAATTCTTTTTATCGTTCCCTATATAACAACAAAACATAAAGGGAGGACGCCTTGATAGGGAGAAATGACATCTTCCTAAGCGTTTTTAAATTACTTCAATGTATCTTTTTTTTTTTGTTTTTTTTTTTTTGGGAGACCGAGGCTTGCTCTGTTGCCCAGGCTGGAGTGCAGTGGTGTGATCTTGGCTCACTGCAACCTCCGCCTCGTCGGTTCAAGGGAGTCTCCTATCTCAGCCTCCTGAGTAGCTGGGATTACAGTCGCCTGCCAAGAGATGGGGTTTCGCCATGTTGACCAGGCTGGTCTTGAACACCTGGCCTCAAATGATCCACTCGCCTTGGTCTCCCAAAGTGGTAGGATGACAGGCGTGAGCCACCGCGCCCAGCCTCTTCTATTCTTTTAGAGACAGGGTCTCACTCTGTTGCCCAGGCTGGAGTGCATTGATGTGATGTGTGATCATAGCTCATTGCAGCCCTGACCATCCGAGCTCAAGCAATCCTTCTGCCTCAGCCTCCCGAGTAGCTGGGGCCGCAGATGTGCACCACTGCACCTGGCTAATTTTTAACATTTTTGTGGAGCCAGAGTCTGTATAAAATAAAGTGTAAATAGTACCATAAATAAAGTATACATAGTACCATTTTATAGTAGTATAAAACGGACATTAGAAACTCTGAACTTCAAGGTGAAAAAAATACACAAAAGTAGTTCTCAAGTTCTAGAGACTTGGAGAATCCAGGAATCAACAATGTCGTGGAACTCCTACAGCCTTTCATAAAGAATGGCCCTCGAGGAAAGTGGAATTGTCAGTGGGCATTGTGTTGGTGCCTCAGCTAAACGCGGCAGGAATTTATTTATAACCTAGTGTAACATCCTCGAGGCACTGTTCAATTATTCAAGCAATTGTAAAATTCTCCCAGTCTTAGAAAAGATACAGGTGTGTGTCCCTCTGCTGTGGCTGTGCACTGAGGCTTCAGTAAAAGTTGCCGTCTAAAACCACCGGCCTGCCCTTGAATTCTTTTTTTTTTTTTTTTTTTTTTTGAGACGGAGTCTCACTCTATCACCCAGGCTGGAGTGCAGTGACACGATCTCTGCTCGTTGCAACCTCCGCCTCCCGGTTGAATGATATTGAGATGTAAAAAACCATACAAAAGATCAATGAAACCCAAAGTTGATTTTTTAAAAAAATTATTTATTTATTATTTATTCCATAAATTATTGGGGTACAGGTGGTGTTTGGTTACCTAAGCTCTTTAGCGGTGATTTGTGATTTTGGTGCACCCGTCACCTGAGCAGTATACACTACACCCTATTTGTTGTCTTTTATCCCTCGCCCCCGCCAACTCGTCCCCCTAAGTCCCCAAAGTCCATTGTATCATTCTTACGCCTTTGCGTCCTCATAGCTTAGCTCCCACGTATCAGTGAGAACATACGATGTTTGGTTTTCCATTCCGGAGTTACTTCACTTAGAATAATAGTCTCCAGTCTCCTCCAGGTCACTGCAAATGCTGTTAATTCATAAAAAGTTGATATTTTCGAAGGCGTAAATAACATTGAAAGACCACTAGCTAGATTAATAAAGGCAAAAAGACAAGATCCAAATAAACACAATCAGAAATGACAGAGGTGACATTACCACCGACCCACAGACATACAAGAAACCCTGAGACTATTCCACATGCCTCTATGCACACAAACTAGAAAACTAGAAGAAATAGATAAATTCCTGGAAACATCAAACCTCTCAAGATTGAACCAGGAAGAAATGGCAACCCTGAACAAACCAACGGTGAGTTCCAAAATTGAGTTAGTCATACAAAACGTACCAACCAAAACAAAAGCCTTAGACTAGACGGATCCACAGTCGAATTCTACCAGATGTGGAAAGAAAAGCCGGCACCAATCCTACTGAAATTATTCCACAAAATTCAGGAGGAGCAACTGCTCTGGAACTCATTCTATGAGGTCAGAGTCATTCTGATACCGAAACCTGGCAGAGACACAACGAAAAAAGAAAAATAGGTAAAGTAATACATATGCTAATGATCTTGATTTAGCCATTCTACGGTATATACATATTTCAAAACAATATGTACATGATAAATATGTACAATTTGTCAATTAAAAATATATAAAAGGAATAGGAAAAAATTCAAATGGCGCAGAATTTGAAAGGAGAAGATACAGAACAAACTCCAGTGTCTTCTTTATTCAACTATATATACACACATTCAATGGACCGGGAGCAGTGGCTCAAGCCTGTAATCACAGCACTTTGGGAGGTCAAGGCGGGCGGATCACCTGAGGTCGGGAGTTCGAGACCGGCCTGGCCAACATAGAGAAACCCCAGCTCTACTAAAAATACAAAATTAGCCGGGCATGCTGGTGCATGCCTGTAATCCCAGCTACTCGGGAGGCTGAGGCAGGAGAACCGCTTGAACTCAAGAGGTGGAGGTGTGGAGGTTGTGGTGAGCCGAGATGGCACCATTGCGCTCCAGCCTGGGAAACAAGAGCGAAACTCAGTCTCAAAAAAAAAAAAAAAAAAAAAAGGATTTAATGAATGAATGATGAGACCGTTGGTGACATCTCCCACCTTCTCCCTCTCACTCCACTGCAGTCACACGGGGCTCCTCACTGTTCCCGTAGCAGCAGGCATGTGCCCGCACAGGGCCTCTGTACTGGCTGTTCCCACTGCCCGAACCCCCTCATGCACCATCTGCGCTGTCCAATACGGCCGCCTCTGGCCACACATGGCTACTGAGCAGTTGAACATGGCTGGCCCAAACCAAGATTTCCAATACGTCGTATGGTTAAAAAAAAAAACATAAAATCTTGCAAAAATGTTTCTATTGATTATGTTAAAATTATGATGTTTTAGGTATATTAGGTTAAATAAGCTATTTTATCAAAATGAATGTCACCTGTTTGTTTTCGCTTTTTTTTTTTTTTTTTTTTTTTTGAGATGGAGTCTCGCTCTGTCGCCCAGGCTAGAGTACAATGGCATGGTCTCGGCTCACTGCATCACTGCAACCTCTACCTGCCAGGTTCAAGCGATTCTCCCACCTCACCCTCCCAAGTGGCTGGGATTACAGGCGTGTGCCACCACACCCAGCTAATTTTTGTATTTTTAGTAGAGACAGGGTTTCACCATGTTGGCCAGGCTGGTCTCGAACTGCTGACCTCGTGATCTACCTGCCTCGGCCTCCCAAAGTGCTGGGATTACAGATGCGGGCCACTGCGCCGGCCATGTTTCTCGACGTCTGCTGGCAAGCATGTTCCAGTATTCGCATGGCTCCTAGCCCTCATCTCCATTTCTCTGCACAGATGTTACCTTCCCCATGAGGTCTGCCTTATACATGAGGCCTGTATTATCAACTGCAAGTCCCCATTCCCCAACCCCGTTGTTTCTTCTCTCCAGAACACTAGGCACCATCTGATCTACTATGCCTTTTCCTTATTGTCAGATACTGAACTCTCAGATACAGTTCCCCTTCCTCCCTCCAGGGGGCGCCACGGAACGCAGGGCCCTCACTGGCCCTGGGGACTGGGTGACGTCAGGGGTGAGCCTCTTGTGACTGCCTCCCTCACCCTGCGTAAGCTCAAAGGGACTAAAGGTCAGCCCCGACACCCGGAGCCATTGTGGCTCCGGCCGGTTGTGCCTGCCCTCGGGCCCTCACGGAGGCGGGGGTTCCAGGGCACGAGTTCGAGGCCAGCCTGGTCCACATTGGTTGCAGAAAAGAATTCTTTTTATCGTTCCCTATATAACAACAAAACATAAAGGGAGGACGCCTTGATAGGGAGAAATGACATCTTCCTAAGCGTTTTTAAATTACTTCAATGTATCTTTTTTTTTTTTTTTTTTTTTTTTTGGGAGACCGAGGCTTGCTCTGTTGCCCAGGCTGGAGTGCAGTGGTGTGATCTTGGCTCACTGCAACCTCCGCCTCGTCGGTTCAAGGGAGTCTCCTATCTCAGCCTCCTGAGTAGCTGGGATTACAGTCGCCTGCCAAGAGATGGGGTTTCGCCATGTTGACCAGGCTGGTCTTGAACACCTGGCCTCAAATGATCCACTCGCCTTGGTCTCCCAAAGTGGTAGGATGACAGGCGTGAGCCACTGCGCCCAGCCTCTTCTATTCTTTTAGAGACAGGGTCTCACTCTGTTGCCCAGGCTGGAGTGCATTGATGTGATGTGTGATCATAGCTCATTGCAGCCCTGACCATCCGAGCTCAAGCAATCCTTCTGCCTCAGCCTCCCGAGTAGCTGGGGCCGCAGATGTGCACCACTGCACCTGGCTAATTTTTAACATTTTTGTGGAGCCAGAGTCTGTATAAAATAAAGTGTAAATAGTACCATAAATAAAGTATACATAGTACCATTTTATAGTAGTATAAAACGGACATTAGAAACTCTGAACTTCAAGGTGAAAAAAATACACAAAAGTAGTTCTCAAGTTCTAGAGACTTGGAGAATCCAGGAATCAACAATGTCGTGGAACTCCTACAGCCTTTCATAAAGAATGGCCCTCGAGGAAAGTGGAATTGTCAGTGGGCATTGTGTTGGTGCCTCAGCTAAACGCGGCAGGAATTTATTTATAACCTAGTGTAACATCCTCGAGGCACTGTTCAATTATTCAAGCAATTGTAAAATTCTCCCAGTCTTAGAAAAGATACAGGTGTGTGTCCCTCTGCTGTGGCTGTGCACTGAGGCTTCAGTAAAAGTTGCCGTCTAAAACCACCGGCCTGCCCTTGAATTCTTTTTTTTTTTTTTTTTTTTTGAGATGGAGTCTCACTCTATCACCCAGGCTGGAGTGCAGTGACACGATCTCTGCTCGTTGCAACCTCCGCCTCCCGGTTGAATGATATTGAGATGTAAAAAACCATACAAAAGATCAATGAAACCCAAAGTTGATTTTTTAAAAAAATTATTTATTTATTATTTATTCCATAAATTATTGGGGTACAGGTGGTGTTTGGTTACCTAAGCTCTTTAGCGGTGATTTGTGATTTTGGTGCACCCGTCACCTGAGCAGTATACACTACACCCTATTTGTTGTCTTTTATCCCTCGCCCCCGCCAACTCGTCCCCCTAAGTCCCCAAAGTCCATTGTATCATTCTTACGCCTTTGCGTCCTCATAGCTTAGCTCCCACATATCAGTGAGAACATACGATGTTTGGTTTTCCATTCCGGAGTTACTTCACTTAGAATAATAGTCTCCAGTCTCCTCCAGGTCACTGCAAATGCTGTTAATTCATAAAAAGTTGATATTTTCGAAGGCGTAAATAACATTGAAAGACCACTAGCTAGATTAATAAAGGCAAAAAGACAAGATCCAAATAAACACAATCAGAAATGACAGAGGTGACATTACCACCGACCCACAGACATACAAGAAACCCTGAGACTATTCCACATGCCTCTATGCACACAAACTAGAAAACTAGAAGAAATAGATAAATTCCTGGAAACATCAAACCTCTCAAGATTGAACCAGGAAGAAATGGCAACCCTGAACAAACCAACGGTGAGTTCCAAAATTGAGTTAGTCACACAAAACGTACCAACCAAAACAAAAGCCTTAGACTAGACGGATCCACAGTCGAATTCTACCAGATGTGGAAAGAAAAGCCGGCACCAATCCTACTGAAATTATTCCACAAAATTCAGGAGGAGCAACTGCTCTGGAACTCATTCTATGAGGTCAGAGTCATTCTGATACCGAAACCTGGCAGAGACACAACGAAAAAAGAAAAATAGGTAAAGTAATACATATGCTAATGATCTTGATTTAGCCATTCTACGGTATATACATATTTCAAAACAATATGTACATGATAAATATGTACAATTTGTCAATTAAAAATATATAAAAGGAATAGGAAAAAATTCAAATGGCGCAGAATTTGAAAGGAGAAGATACAGAACAAACTCCAGTGTCTTCTTTATTCAACTATATATACACACATTCAATGGACCGGGAGCAGTGGCTCAAGCCTGTAATCACAGCACTTTGGGAGGTCAAGGCGGGCGGATCACCTGAGGTCGGGAGTTCGAGACCGGCCTGGCCAACATAGAGAAACCCCAGCTCTACTAAAAATACAAAATTAGCCGGGCATGCTGGTGCATGCCTGTAATCCCAGCTACTCGGGAGGCTGAGGCAGGAGAACCGCTTGAACTCAAGAGGTGGAGGTGTGGAGGTTGTGGTGAGCCGAGATGGCACCATTGCGCTCCAGCCTGGGAAACAAGAGCGAAACTCAGTCTCAAAAAAAAAAAAAAAAAAAAAAGGATTTAATGAATGAATGATGAGACCGTTGGTGACATCTCCCACCTTCTCCCTCTCACTCCACTGCAGTCACACGGGGCTCCTCACTGTTCCCGTAGCAGCAGGCATGTGCCCGCACAGGGCCTCTGTACTGGCTGTTCCCACTGCCCGAACCCCCTCATGCACCATCTGCGCTGTCCAATACGGCCGCCTCTGGCCACACATGGCTACTGAGCAGTTGAACATGGCTGGCCCAAACCAAGATTTCCAATACGTCGTATGGTTAAAAAAAAAACATAAAATCTTGCAAAAATGTTTCTATTGATTATGTTAAAATTATGATGTTTTAGGTATATTAGGTTAAATCAGCTATTTTATCAAAATGAATGTCACCTGTTTGTTTTTGCTTTTTTTTTTTTTTTTTTTTTGAGATGGAGTCTCGCTCTGTCGCCCAGGCTAGAGTACAATGGCATGGTCTCGGCTCACTGCATCACTGCAACCTCTGCCTCCCAGGTTCAAGCGATTCTCCTACCTCACCCTCCCAAGTGGCTGGGATTACAGGCGTGTGCCACCACACCCAGCTAATTTTTGTATTTTTAGTAGAGACAGGGTTTCACCATGTTGGCCAGGCTGGTCTCGAACTGCTGACCTCGTGATCTACCTGCCTCGGCCTCCCAAAGTGCTGGGATTACAGATGCGGGCCACTGCGCCGGCCATGTTTCTCGACGTCTGCTGGCAAGCATGTTCCAGTATTCGCATGGCTCCTAGCCCTCATCTCCATTTCTCTGCACAGATGTTACCTTCCCCATGAGGTCTGCCTTATACATGAGGCCTGTATTATCAACTGCAAGTCCCCATTCCCCAACCCCGTTGTTTCTTCTCTCCAGAACACTAGGCACCATCTGATCTACTATGCCTTTTCCTTATTGTCAGATACTGAACTCTCAGATACAGTTCCCCTTCCTCCCTCCAGGGGGCGCCACGGAACGCAGGGCCCTCACTGGCCCTGGGGACTGGGTGACGTCAGGGGTGAGCCTCTTGTGACTGCCTCCCTCACCCTGCGTAAGCTCAAAGGGACTAAAGGTCAGCCCCGACACCCGGAGCCATTGTGGCTCCGGCCGGTTGTGCCTGCCCTCGGGCCCTCACGGAGGCGGGGGTTCCAGGGCACGAGTTCGAGGCCAGCCTGGTCCACATTGGTTGCAGAAAAGAATTCTTTTTATCGTTCCCTATATAACAACAAAACATAAAGGGAGGACGCCTTGATAGGGAGAAATGACATCTTCCTAAGCGTTTTTAAATTACTTCAATGTATCTTTTTTTTTTTTTTTTTTTTTTTTTGGGAGACCGAGGCTTGCTCTGTTGCCCAGGCTGGAGTGCAGTGGTGTGATCTTGGCTCACTGCAACCTCCGCCTCGTCGGTTCAAGGGAGTCTCCTATCTCAGCCTCCTGAGTAGCTGGGATTACAGTCGCCTGCCAAGAGATGGGGTTTCGCCATGTTGACCAGGCTGGTCTTGAACACCTGGCCTCAAATGATCCACTCGCCTTGGTCTCCCAAAGTGGTAGGATGACAGGCGTGAGCCACTGCGCCCAGCCTCTTCTATTCTTTTAGAGACAGGGTCTCACTCTGTTGCCCAGGCTGGAGTGCATTGATGTGATGTGTGATCATAGCTCATTGCAGCCCTGACCATCCGAGCTCAAGCAATCCTTCTGCCTCAGCCTCCCGAGTAGCTGGGGCCGCAGATGTGCACCACTGCACCTGGCTAATTTTTAACATTTTTGTGGAGCCAGAGTCTGTATAAAATAAAGTGTAAATAGTACCATAAATAAAGTATACATAGTACCATTTTATAGTAGTATAAAACGGACATTAGAAACTCTGAACTTCAAGGTGAAAAAAATACACAAAAGTAGTTCTCAAGTTCTAGAGACTTGGAGAATCCAGGAATCAACAATGTCGTGGAACTCCTACAGCCTTTCATAAAGAATGGCCCTCGAGGAAAGTGGAATTGTCAGTGGGCATTGTGTTGGTGCCTCAGCTAAACGCGGCAGGAATTTATTTATAACCTAGTGTAACATCCTCGAGGCACTGTTCAATTATTCAAGCAATTGTAAAATTCTCCCAGTCTTAGAAAAGATACAGGTGTGTGTCCCTCTGCTGTGGCTGTGCACTGAGGCTTCAGTAAAAGTTGCCGTCTAAAACCACCGGCCTGCCCTTGAATTCTTTTTTTTTTTTTTTTTTTTTGAGATGGAGTCTCACTCTATCACCCAGGCTGGAGTGCAGTGACACGATCTCTGCTCGTTGCAACCTCCGCCTCCCGGTTGAATGATATTGAGATGTAAAAAACCATACAAAAGATCAATGAAACCCAAAGTTGATTTTTTAAAAAAATTATTTATTTATTATTTATTCCATAAATTATTGGGGTACAGGTGGTGTTTGGTTACCTAAGCTCTTTAGCGGTGATTTGTGATTTTGGTGCACCCGTCACCTGAGCAGTATACACTACACCCTATTTGTTGTCTTTTATCCCTCGCCCCCGCCAACTCGTCCCCCTAAGTCCCCAAAGTCCATTGTATCATTCTTACGCCTTTGCGTCCTCATAGCTTAGCTCCCACATATCAGTGAGAACATACGATGTTTGGTTTTCCATTCCGGAGTTACTTCACTTAGAATAATAGTCTCCAGTCTCCTCCAGGTCACTGCAAATGCTGTTAATTCATAAAAAGTTGATATTTTCGAAGGCGTAAATAACATTGAAAGACCACTAGCTAGATTAATAAAGGCAAAAAGACAAGATCCAAATAAACACAATCAGAAATGACAGAGGTGACATTACCACCGACCCACAGACATACAAGAAACCCTGAGACTATTCCACATGCCTCTATGCACACAAACTAGAAAACTAGAAGAAATAGATAAATTCCTGGAAACATCAAACCTCTCAAGATTGAACCAGGAAGAAATGGCAACCCTGAACAAACCAACGGTGAGTTCCAAAATTGAGTTAGTCACACAAAACGTACCAACCAAAACAAAAGCCTTAGACTAGACGGATCCACAGTCGAATTCTACCAGATGTGGAAAGAAAAGCCGGCACCAATCCTACTGAAATTATTCCACAAAATTCAGGAGGAGCAACTGCTCTGGAACTCATTCTATGAGGTCAGAGTCATTCTGATACCGAAACCTGGCAGAGACACAACGAAAAAAGAAAAATAGGTAAAGTAATACATATGCTAATGATCTTGATTTAGCCATTCTACGGTATATACATATTTCAAAACAATATGTACATGATAAATATGTACAATTTGTCAATTAAAAATATATAAAAGGAATAGGAAAAAATTCAAATGGCGCAGAATTTGAAAGGAGAAGATACAGAACAAACTCCAGTGTCTTCTTTATTCAACTATATATACACACATTCAATGGACCGGGAGCAGTGGCTCAAGCCTGTAATCACAGCACTTTGGGAGGTCAAGGCGGGCGGATCACCTGAGGTCGGGAGTTCGAGACCGGCCTGGCCAACATAGAGAAACCCCAGCTCTACTAAAAATACAAAATTAGCCGGGCATGCTGGTGCATGCCTGTAATCCCAGCTACTCGGGAGGCTGAGGCAGGAGAACCGCTTGAACTCAAGAGGTGGAGGTGTGGAGGTTGTGGTGAGCCGAGATGGCACCATTGCGCTCCAGCCTGGGAAACAAGAGCGAAACTCAGTCTCAAAAAAAAAAAAAAAAAAAAAAGGATTTAATGAATGAATGATGAGACCGTTGGTGACATCTCCCACCTTCTCCCTCTCACTCCACTGCAGTCACACGGGGCTCCTCACTGTTCCCGTAGCAGCAGGCATGTGCCCGCACAGGGCCTCTGTACTGGCTGTTCCCACTGCCCGAACCCCCTCATGCACCATCTGCGCTGTCCAATACGGCCGCCTCTGGCCACACATGGCTACTGAGCAGTTGAACATGGCTGGCCCAAACCAAGATTTCCAATACGTCGTATGGTTAAAAAAAAAACATAAAATCTTGCAAAAATGTTTCTATTGATTATGTTAAAATTATGATGTTTTAGGTATATTAGGTTAAATCAGCTATTTTATCAAAATGAATGTCACCTGTTTGTTTTTGCTTTTTTTTTTTTTTTTTTTTTGAGATGGAGTCTCGCTCTGTCGCCCAGGCTAGAGTACAATGGCATGGTCTCGGCTCACTGCATCACTGCAACCTCTGCCTCCCAGGTTCAAGCGATTCTCCTACCTCACCCTCCCAAGTGGCTGGGATTACAGGCGTGTGCCACCACACCCAGCTAATTTTTGTATTTTTAGTAGAGACAGGGTTTCACCATGTTGGCCAGGCTGGTCTCGAACTGCTGACCTCGTGATCTACCTGCCTCGGCCTCCCAAAGTGCTGGGATTACAGATGCGGGCCACTGCGCCGGCCATGTTTCTCGACGTCTGCTGGCAAGCATGTTCCAGTATTCGCATGGCTCCTAGCCCTCATCTCCATTTCTCTGCACAGATGTTACCTTCCCCATGAGGTCTGCCTTATACATGAGGCCTGTATTATCAACTGCAAGTCCCCATTCCCCAACCCCGTTGTTTCTTCTCTCCAGAACACTAGGCACCATCTGATCTACTATGCCTTTTCCTTATTGTCAGATACTGAACTCTCAGATACAGTTCCCCTTCCTCCCTCCAGGGGGCGCCACGGAACGCAGGGCCCTCACTGGCCCTGGGGACTGGGTGACGTCAGGGGTGAGCCTCTTGTGACTGCCTCCCTCACCCTGCGTAAGCTCAAAGGGACTAAAGGTCAGCCCCGACACCCGGAGCCATTGTGGCTCCGGCCGGTTGTGCCTGCCCTCGGGCCCTCACGGAGGCGGGGGTTCCAGGGCACGAGTTCGAGGCCAGCCTGGTCCACATTGGTTGCAGAAAAGAATTCTTTTTATCGTTCCCTATATAACAACAAAACATAAAGGGAGGACGCCTTGATAGGGAGAAATGACATCTTCCTAAGCGTTTTTAAATTACTTCAATGTATCTTTTTTTTTTTTTTTTTTTTTTTTTTTGGGAGACCGAGGCTTGCTCTGTTGCCCAGGCTGGAGTGCAGTGGTGTGATCTTGGCTCACTGCAACCTCCGCCTCGTCGGTTCAAGGGAGTCTCCTATCTCAGCCTCCTGAGTAGCTGGGATTACAGTCGCCTGCCAAGAGATGGGGTTTCGCCATGTTGACCAGGCTGGTCTTGAACACCTGGCCTCAAATGATCCACTCGCCTTGGTCTCCCAAAGTGGTAGGATGACAGGCGTGAGCCACCGCGCCCAGCCTCTTCTATTCTTTTAGAGACAGGGTCTCACTCTGTTGCCCAGGCTGGAGTGCATTGATGTGATGTGTGATCATAGCTCATTGCAGCCCTGACCATCCGAGCTCAAGCAATCCTTCTGCCTCAGCCTCCCGAGTAGCTGGGGCCGCAGATGTGCACCACTGCACCTGGCTAATTTTTAACATTTTTGTGGAGCCAGAGTCTGTATAAAATAAAGTGTAAATAGTACCATAAATAAAGTATACATAGTACCATTTTATAGTAGTATAAAACGGACATTAGAAACTCTGAACTTCAAGGTGAAAAAAATACACAAAAGTAGTTCTCAAGTTCTAGAGACTTGGAGAATCCAGGAATCAACAATGTCGTGGAACTCCTACAGCCTTTCATAAAGAATGGCCCTCGAGGAAAGTGGAATTGTCAGTGGGCATTGTGTTGGTGCCTCAGCTAAACGCGGCAGGAATTTATTTATAACTTAGTGTAACATCCTCGAGGCACTGTTCAATTATTCAAGCAATTGTAAAATTCTCCCAGTCTTAGAAAAGATACAGGTGTGTGTCCCTCTGCTGTGGCTGTGCACTGAGGCTTCAGTAAAAGTTGCCGTCTAAAACCACCGGCCTGCCCTTGAATTCTTTTTTTTTTTTTTTTTTTTTTTGAGACGGAGTCTCACTCTATCACCCAGGCTGGAGTGCAGTGACACGATCTCTGCTCGTTGCAACCTCCGCCTCCCGGTTGAATGATATTGAGATGTAAAAAACCATACAAAAGATCAATGAAACCCAAAGTTGATTTTTTAAAAAAATTATTTATTTATTATTTATTCCATAAATTATTGGGGTACAGGTGGTGTTTGGTTACCTAAGCTCTTTAGCGGTGATTTGTGATTTTGGTGCACCCGTCACCTGAGCAGTATACACTACACCCTATTTGTTGTCTTTTATCCCTCGCCCCCGCCAACTCGTCCCCCTAAGTCCCCAAAGTCCATTGTATCATTCTTACGCCTTTGCGTCCTCATAGCTTAGCTCCCACATATCAGTGAGAACATACGATGTTTGGTTTTCCATTCCGGAGTTACTTCACTTAGAATAATAGTCTCCAGTCTCCTCCAGGTCACTGCAAATGCTGTTAATTCATAAAAAGTTGATATTTTCGAAGGCGTAAATAACATTGAAAGACCACTAGCTAGATTAATAAAGGCAAAAAGACAAGATCCAAATAAACACAATCAGAAATGACAGAGGTGACATTACCACCGACCCACAGACATACAAGAAACCCTGAGACTATTCCACATGCCTCTATGCACACAAACTAGAAAACTAGAAGAAATAGATAAATTCCTGGAAACATCAAACCTCTCAAGATTGAACCAGGAAGAAATGGCAACCCTGAACAAACCAACGGTGAGTTCCAAAATTGAGTTAGTCACACAAAACGTACCAACCAAAACAAAAGCCTTAGACTAGACGGATCCACAGTCGAATTCTACCAGATGTGGAAAGAAAAGCCGGCACCAATCCTACTGAAATTATTCCACAAAATTCAGGAGGAGCAACTGCTCTGGAACTCATTCTATGAGGTCAGAGTCATTCTGATACCGAAACCTGGCAGAGACACAACGAAAAAAGAAAAATAGGTAAAGTAATACATATGCTAATGATCTTGATTTAGCCATTCTACGGTATATACATATTTCAAAACAATATGTACATGATAAATATGTACAATTTGTCAATTAAAAATATATAAAAGGAATAGGAAAAAATTCAAATGGCGCAGAATTTGAAAGGAGAAGATACAGAACAAACTCCAGTGTCTTCTTTATTCAACTATATATACACACATTCAATGGACCGGGAGCAGTGGCTCAAGCCTGTAATCACAGCACTTTGGGAGGTCAAGGCGGGCGGATCACCTGAGGTCGGGAGTTCGAGACCGGCCTGGCCAACATAGAGAAACCCCAGCTCTACTAAAAATACAAAATTAGCCGGGCATGCTGGTGCATGCCTGTAATCCCAGCTACTCGGGAGGCTGAGGCAGGAGAACCGCTTGAACTCAAGAGGTGGAGGTGTGGAGGTTGTGGTGAGCCGAGATGGCACCATTGCGCTCCAGCCTGGGAAACAAGAGCGAAACTCAGTCTCAAAAAAAAAAAAAAAAAAAAAAAGGATTTAATGAATGAATGATGAGACCGTTGGTGACATCTCCCACCTTCTCCCTCTCACTCCACTGCAGTCACACGGGGCTCCTCACTGTTCCCGTAGCAGCAGGCATGTGCCCGCACAGGGCCTCTGTACTGGCTGTTCCCACTGCCCGAACCCCCTCATGCACCATCTGCGCTGTCCAATACGGCCGCCTCTGGCCACACATGGCTACTGAGCAGTTGAACATGGCTGGCCCAAACCAAGATTTCCAATACGTCGTATGGTTAAAAAAAAAAACATAAAATCTTGCAAAAATGTTTCTATTGATTATGTTAAAATTATGATGTTTTAGGTATATTAGGTTAAATCAGCTATTTTATCAAAATGAATGTCACCTGTTTGTTTTTGCTTTTTTTTTTTTTTTTTTTTTTTTGAGATGGAGTCTCGCTCTGTCGCCCAGGCTAGAGTACAATGGCATGGTCTCGGCTCACTGCATCACTGCAACCTCTACCTCCCAGGTTCAAGCGATTCTCCTACCTCACCCTCCCAAGTGGCTGGGATTACAGGCGTGTGCCACCACACCCAGCTAATTTTTGTATTTTTAGTAGAGACAGGGTTTCACCATGTTGGCCAGGCTGGTCTCGAACTGCTGACCTCGTGATCTACCTGCCTCGGCCTCCCAAAGTGCTGGGATTACAGGTGCGGGCCACTGCGCCGGCCATGTTTCTCGACTTCTGCTGGCAAGCACGTTCCAGTATTTGAATGGCTCCTAGCCCTCATCTCCATTTCTCTGCACAGATGTTACCTTCCCCATGAGGTCTGCCTTATACATGAGGCCTGTATTATCAACTGCAAGTCCCCATTCCCCAACCCCGTTGTTTCTTCTCTCCAGAACACTAGGCACCATCTGATCTACTATGCCTTTTCCTTATTGTCAGATACTGAACTCTCAGATACAGTTCCCCTTCCTCCCTCCAGGGGGCGCCACGGAACGCAGGGCCCTCACTGGCCCTGGGGACTGGGTGACGTCAGGGGTGAGCCTCTTGTGACTGCCTCCCTCACCCTGCGTAAGCTCAAAGGGACTAAAGGTCAGCCCCGACACCCGGAGCCATTGTGGCTCCGGCCGGTTGTGCCTGCCCTCGGGCCCTCACGGAGGCGGGGGTTCCAGGGCACGAGTTCGAGGCCAGCCTGGTCCACATTGGTTGCAGAAAAGAATTCTTTTTATCGTTCCCTATATAACAACAAAACATAAAGGGAGGACGCCTTGATAGGGAGAAATGACATCTTCCTAAGCGTTTTTAAATTACTTCAATGTATCTTTTTTTTTTTGTTTTTTTTTTTTTGGGAGACCGAGGCTTGCTCTGTTGCCCAGGCTGGAGTGCAGTGGTGTGATCTTGGCTCACTGCAACCTCCGCCTCGTCGGTTCAAGGGAGTCTCCTATCTCAGCCTCCTGAGTAGCTGGGATTACAGTCGCCTGCCAAGAGATGGGGTTTCGCCATGTTGACCAGGCTGGTCTTGAACACCTGGCCTCAAATGATCCACTCGCCTTGGTCTCCCAAAGTGGTAGGATGACAGGCGTGAGCCACCGCGCCCAGCCTCTTCTATTCTTTTAGAGACAGGGTCTCACTCTGTTGCCCAGGCTGGAGTGCATTGATGTGATGTGTGATCATAGCTCATTGCAGCCCTGACCATCCGAGCTCAAGCAATCCTTCTGCCTCAGCCTCCCGAGTAGCTGGGGCCGCAGATGTGCACCACTGCACCTGGCTAATTTTTAACATTTTTGTGGAGCCAGAGTCTGTATAAAATAAAGTGTAAATAGTACCATAAATAAAGTATACATAGTACCATTTTATAGTAGTATAAAACGGACATTAGAAACTCTGAACTTCAAGGTGAAAAAAATACACAAAAGTAGTTCTCAAGTTCTAGAGACTTGGAGAATCCAGGAATCAACAATGTCGTGGAACTCCTACAGCCTTTCATAAAGAATGGCCCTCGAGGAAAGTGGAATTGTCAGTGGGCATTGTGTTGGTGCCTCAGCTAAACACGGCAGGAATTTATTTATAACCTAGTGTAACATCCTCGAGGCACTGTTCAATTATTCAAGCAATTGTAAAATTCTCCCAGTCTTAGAAAAGATACAGGTGTGTGTCCCTCTGCTGTGGCTGTGCACTGAGGCTTCAGTAAAAGTTGCCGTCTAAAACCACCGGCCTGCCCTTGAATTCTTTTTTTTTTTTTTTTTTTTTTTGAGACGGAGTCTCACTCTATCACCCAGGCTGGAGTGCAGTGACACGATCTCTGCTCGTTGCAACCTCCGCCTCCCGGTTGAATGATATTGAGATGTAAAAAACCATACAAAAGATCAATGAAACCCAAAGTTGATTTTTTAAAAAAATTATTTATTTATTATTTATTCCATAAATTATTGGGGTACAGGTGGTGTTTGGTTACCTAAGCTCTTTAGCGGTGATTTGTGATTTTGGTGCACCCGTCACCTGAGCAGTATACACTACACCCTATTTGTTGTCTTTTATCCCTCGCCCCCGCCAACTCGTCCCCCTAAGTCCCCAAAGTCCATTGTATCATTCTTACGCCTTTGCGTCCTCATAGCTTAGCTCCCACATATCAGTGAGAACATACGATGTTTGGTTTTCCATTCCGGAGTTACTTCACTTAGAATAATAGTCTCCAGTCTCCTCCAGGTCACTGCAAATGCTGTTAATTCATAAAAAGTTGATATTTTCGAAGGCGTAAATAACATTGAAAGACCACTAGCTAGATTAATAAAGGCAAAAAGACAAGATCCAAATAAACACAATCAGAAATGACAGAGGTGACATTACCACCGACCCACAGACATACAAGAAACCCTGAGACTATTCCACATGCCTCTATGCACACAAACTAGAAAACTAGAAGAAATAGATAAATTCCTGGAAACATCAAACCTCTCAAGATTGAACCAGGAAGAAATGGCAACCCTGAACAAACCAACGGTGAGTTCCAAAATTGAGTTAGTCACACAAAACGTACCAACCAAAACAAAAGCCTTAGACTAGACGGATCCACAGTCGAATTCTACCAGATGTGGAAAGAAAAGCCGGCACCAATCCTACTGAAATTATTCCACAAAATTCAGGAGGAGCAACTGCTCTGGAACTCATTCTATGAGGTCAGAGTCATTCTGATACCGAAACCTGGCAGAGACACAACGAAAAAAGAAAAATAGGTAAAGTAATACATATGCTAATGATCTTGATTTAGCCATTCTACGGTATATACATATTTCAAAACAATATGTACATGATAAATATGTACAATTTGTCAATTAAAAATATATAAAAGGAATAGGAAAAAATTCAAATGGCGCAGAATTTGAAAGGAGAAGATACAGAACAAACTCCAGTGTCTTCTTTATTCAACTATATATACACACATTCAATGGACCGGGAGCAGTGGCTCAAGCCTGTAATCACAGCACTTTGGGAGGTCAAGGCGGGCGGATCACCTGAGGTCGGGAGTTCGAGACCGGCCTGGCCAACATAGAGAAACCCCAGCTCTACTAAAAATACAAAATTAGCCGGGCATGCTGGTGCATGCCTGTAATCCCAGCTACTCGGGAGGCTGAGGCAGGAGAACCGCTTGAACTCAAGAGGTGGAGGTGTGGAGGTTGTGGTGAGCCGAGATGGCACCATTGCGCTCCAGCCTGGGAAACAAGAGCGAAACTCAGTCTCAAAAAAAAAAAAAAAAAAAAAAGGATTTAATGAATGAATGATGAGACCGTTGGTGACATCTCCCACCTTCTCCCTCTCACTCCACTGCAGTCACACGGGGCTCCTCACTGTTCCCGTAGCAGCAGGCATGTGCCCGCACAGGGCCTCTGTACTGGCTGTTCCCACTGCCCGAACCCCCTCATGCACCATCTGCGCTGTCCAATACGGCCGCCTCTGGCCACACATGGCTACTGAGCAGTTGAACATGGCTGGCCCAAACCAAGATTTCCAATACGTCGTATGGTTAAAAAAAAAAACATAAAATCTTGCAAAAATGTTTCTATTGATTATGTTAAAATTATGATGTTTTAGGTATATTAGGTTAAATAAGCTATTTTATCAAAATGAATGTCACCTGTTTGTTTTTGCTTTTTTTTTTTTTTTTTTTTTTTTGAGATGGAGTCTCGCTCTGTCGCCCAGGCTAGAGTACAATGGCATGGTCTCGGCTCACTGCATCACTGCAACCTCTACCTGCCAGGTTCAAGCGATTCTCCCACCTCACCCTCCCAAGTGGCTGGGATTACAGGCGTGTGCCACCACACCCAGCTAATTTTTGTATTTTTAGTAGAGACAGGGTTTCACCATGTTGGCCAGGCTGGTCTCGAACTGCTGACCTCGTGATCTACCTGCCTCGGCCTCCCAAAGTGCTGGGATTACAGATGCGGGCCACTGCGCCGGCCATGTTTCTCGACGTCTGCTGGCAAGCATGTTCCAGTATTCGCATGGCTCCTAGCCCTCATCTCCATTTCTCTGCACAGATGTTACCTTCCCCATGAGGTCTGCCTTATACATGAGGCCTGTATTATCAACTGCAAGTCCCCATTCCCCAACCCCGTTGTTTCTTCTCTCCAGAACACTAGGCACCATCTGATCTACTATGCCTTTTCCTTATTGTCAGATACTGAACTCTCAGATACAGTTCCCCTTCCTCCCTCCAGGGGGCGCCACGGAACGCAGGGCCCTCACTGGCCCTGGGGACTGGGTGACGTCAGGGGTGAGCCTCTTGTGACTGCCTCCCTCACCCTGCGTAAGCTCAAAGGGACTAAAGGTCAGCCCCGACACCCGGAGCCATTGTGGCTCCGGCCGGTTGTGCCTGCCCTCGGGCCCTCACGGAGGCGGGGGTTCCAGGGCACGAGTTCGAGGCCAGCCTGGTCCACATTGGTTGCAGAAAAGAATTCTTTTTATCGTTCCCTATATAACAACAAAACATAAAGGGAGGACGCCTTGATAGGGAGAAATGACATCTTCCTAAGCGTTTTTAAATTACTTCAATGTATCTTTTTTTTTTTTTTTTTTTTTTTTGGGAGACCGAGGCTTGCTCTGTTGCCCAGGCTGGAGTGCAGTGGTGTGATCTTGGCTCACTGCAACCTCCGCCTCGTCGGTTCAAGGGAGTCTCCTATCTCAGCCTCCTGAGTAGCTGGGATTACAGTCGCCTGCCAAGAGATGGGGTTTCGCCATGTTGACCAGGCTGGTCTTGAACACCTGGCCTCAAATGATCCACTCGCCTTGGTCTCCCAAAGTGGTAGGATGACAGGCGTGAGCCACCGCGCCCAGCCTCTTCTATTCTTTTAGAGACAGGGTCTCACTCTGTTGCCCAGGCTGGAGTGCATTGATGTGATGTGTGATCATAGCTCATTGCAGCCCTGACCATCCGAGCTCAAGCAATCCTTCTGCCTCAGCCTCCCGAGTAGCTGGGGCCGCAGATGTGCACCACTGCACCTGGCTAATTTTTAACATTTTTGTGGAGCCAGAGTCTGTATAAAATAAAGTGTAAATAGTACCATAAATAAAGTATACATAGTACCATTTTATAGTAGTATAAAACGGACATTAGAAACTCTGAACTTCAAGGTGAAAAAAATACACAAAAGTAGTTCTCAAGTTCTAGAGACTTGGAGAATCCAGGAATCAACAATGTCGTGGAACTCCTACAGCCTTTCATAAAGAATGGCCCTCGAGGAAAGTGGAATTGTCAGTGGGCATTGTGTTGGTGCCTCAGCTAAACGCGGCAGGAATTTATTTATAACCTAGTGTAACATCCTCGAGGCACTGTTCAATTATTCAAGCAATTGTAAAATTCTCCCAGTCTTAGAAAAGATACAGGTGTGTGTCCCTCTGCTGTGGCTGTGCACTGAGGCTTCAGTAAAAGTTGCCGTCTAAAACCACCGGCCTGCCCTTGAATTCTTTTTTTTTTTTTTTTTTTTTGAGATGGAGTCTCACTCTATCACCCAGGCTGGAGTGCAGTGACACGATCTCTGCTCGTTGCAACCTCCGCCTCCCGGTTGAATGATATTGAGATGTAAAAAACCATACAAAAGATCAATGAAACCCAAAGTTGATTTTTTAAAAAAATTATTTATTTATTATTTATTCCATAAATTATTGGGGTACAGGTGGTGTTTGGTTACCTAAGCTCTTTAGCGGTGATTTGTGATTTTGGTGCACCCGTCACCTGAGCAGTATACACTACACCCTATTTGTTGTCTTTTATCCCTCGCCCCCGCCAACTCGTCCCCCTAAGTCCCCAAAGTCCATTGTATCATTCTTACGCCTTTGCGTCCTCATAGCTTAGCTCCCACATATCAGTGAGAACATACGATGTTTGGTTTTCCATTCCGGAGTTACTTCACTTAGAATAATAGTCTCCAGTCTCCTCCAGGTCACTGCAAATGCTGTTAATTCATAAAAAGTTGATATTTTCGAAGGCGTAAATAACATTGAAAGACCACTAGCTAGATTAATAAAGGCAAAAAGACAAGATCCAAATAAACACAATCAGAAATGACAGAGGTGACATTACCACCGACCCACAGACATACAAGAAACCCTGAGACTATTCCACATGCCTCTATGCACACAAACTAGAAAACTAGAAGAAATAGATAAATTCCTGGAAACATCAAACCTCTCAAGATTGAACCAGGAAGAAATGGCAACCCTGAACAAACCAACGGTGAGTTCCAAAATTGAGTTAGTCACACAAAACGTACCAACCAAAACAAAAGCCTTAGACTAGACGGATCCACAGTCGAATTCTACCAGATGTGGAAAGAAAAGCCGGCACCAATCCTACTGAAATTATTCCACAAAATTCAGGAGGAGCAACTGCTCTGGAACTCATTCTATGAGGTCAGAGTCATTCTGATACCGAAACCTGGCAGAGACACAACGAAAAAAGAAAAATAGGTAAAGTAATACATATGCTAATGATCTTGATTTAGCCATTCTACGGTATATACATATTTCAAAACAATATGTACATGATAAATATGTACAATTTGTCAATTAAAAATATATAAAAGGAATAGGAAAAAATTCAAATGGCGCAGAATTTGAAAGGAGAAGATACAGAACAAACTCCAGTGTCTTCTTTATTCAACTATATATACACACATTCAATGGACCGGGAGCAGTGGCTCAAGCCTGTAATCACAGCACTTTGGGAGGTCAAGGCGGGCGGATCACCTGAGGTCGGGAGTTCGAGACCGGCCTGGCCAACATAGAGAAACCCCAGCTCTACTAAAAATACAAAATTAGCCGGGCATGCTGGTGCATGCCTGTAATCCCAGCTACTCGGGAGGCTGAGGCAGGAGAACCGCTTGAACTCAAGAGGTGGAGGTGTGGAGGTTGTGGTGAGCCGAGATGGCACCATTGCGCTCCAGCCTGGGAAACAAGAGCGAAACTCAGTCTCAAAAAAAAAAAAAAAAAAAAAAAGGATTTAATGAATGAATGATGAGACCGTTGGTGACATCTCCCACCTTCTCCCTCTCACTCCACTGCAGTCACACGGGGCTCCTCACTGTTCCCGTAGCAGCAGGCATGTGCCCGCACAGGGCCTCTGTACTGGCTGTTCCCACTGCCCGAACCCCCTCATGCACCATCTGCGCTGTCCAATACGGCCGCCTCTGGCCACACATGGCTACTGAGCAGTTGAACATGGCTGGCCCAAACCAAGATTTCCAATACGTCGTATGGTTAAAAAAAAAACATAAAATCTTGCAAAAATGTTTCTATTGATTATGTTAAAATTATGATGTTTTAGGTATATTAGGTTAAATCAGCTATTTTATCAAAATGAATGTCACCTGTTTGTTTTTGCTTTTTTTTTTTTTTTTTTTTTTGAGATGGAGTCTCGCTCTGTCGCCCAGGCTAGAGTACAATGGCATGGTCTCGGCTCACTGCATCACTGCAACCTCTACCTCCCAGGTTCAAGCGATTCTCCTACCTCACCCTCCCAAGTGGCTGGGATTACAGGCGTGTGCCACCACACCCAGCTAATTTTTGTATTTTTAGTAGAGACAGGGTTTCACCATGTTGGCCAGGCTGGTCTCGAACTGCTGACCTCGTGATCTACCTGCCTCGGCCTCCCAAAGTGCTGGGATTACAGGTGCGGGCCACTGCGCCGGCCATGTTTCTCGACTTCTGCTGGCAAGCACGTTCCAGTATTTGCATGGCTCCTAGCCCTCATCTCCATTTCTCTGCACAGATGTTACCTTCCCCATGAGGTCTGCCTTATACATGAGGCCTGTATTATCAACTGCAAGTCCCCATTCCCCAACCCCGTTGTTTCTTCTCTCCAGAACACAAGGCACCATCTGATCTACTATGCCTTTTCCTTATTGTCAGATACTGAACTCTCAGATACAGTTCCCCTTCCTCCCTCCAGGGGGCGCCACGGAACGCAGGGCCCTCACTGGCCCTGGGGACTGGGTGACGTCAGGGGTGAGCCTCTTGTGACTGCCTCCCTCACCCTGCGTAAGCTCAAAGGGACTAAAGGTCAGCCCCGACACCCGGAGCCATTGTGGCTCCGGCCGGTTGTGCCTGCCCTCGGGCCCTCACGGAGGCGGGGGTTCCAGGGCACGAGTTCGAGGCCAGCCTGGTCCACATTGGTTGCAGAAAAGAATTCTTTTTATCGTTCCCTATATAACAACAAAACATAAAGGGAGGACGCCTTGATAGGGAGAAATGACATCTTCCTAAGCGTTTTTAAATTACTTCAATGTATCTTTTTTTTTTTGTTTTTTTTTTTGGGAGACCGAGGCTTGCTCTGTTGCCCAGGCTGGAGTGCAGTGGTGTGATCTTGGCTCACTGCAACCTCCGCCTCGTCGGTTCAAGGGAGTCTCCTATCTCAGCCTCCTGAGTAGCTGGGATTACAGTCGCCTGCCAAGAGATGGGGTTTCGCCATGTTGACCAGGCTGGTCTTGAACACCTGGCCTCAAATGATCCACTCGCCTTGGTCTCCCAAAGTGGTAGGATGACAGGCGTGAGCCACCGCGCCCAGCCTCTTCTATTCTTTTAGAGACAGGGTCTCACTCTGTTGCCCAGGCTGGAGTGCATTGATGTGATGTGTGATCATAGCTCATTGCAGCCCTGACCATCCGAGCTCAAGCAATCCTTCTGCCTCAGCCTCCCGAGTAGCTGGGGCCGCAGATGTGCACCACTGCACCTGGCTAATTTTTAACATTTTTGTGGAGCCAGAGTCTGTATAAAATAAAGTGTAAATAGTACCATAAATAAAGTATACATAGTACCATTTTATAGTAGTATAAAACGGACATTAGAAACTCTGAACTTCAAGGTGAAAAAAATACACAAAAGTAGTTCTCAAGTTCTAGAGACTTGGAGAATCCAGGAATCAACAATGTCGTGGAACTCCTACAGCCTTTCATAAAGAATGGCCCTCGAGGAAAGTGGAATTGTCAGTGGGCATTGTGTTGGTGCCTCAGCTAAACGCGGCAGGAATTTATTTATAACCTAGTGTAACATCCTCGAGGCACTGTTCAATTATTCAAGCAATTGTAAAATTCTCCCAGTCTTAGAAAAGATACAGGTGTGTGTCCCTCTGCTGTGGCTGTGCACTGAGGCTTCAGTAAAAGTTGCCGTCTAAAACCACCGGCCTGCCCTTGAATTCTTTTTTTTTTTTTTTTTTTTTTTGAGACGGAGTCTCACTCTATCACCCAGGCTGGAGTGCAGTGACACGATCTCTGCTCGTTGCAACCTCCGCCTCCCGGTTGAATGATATTGAGATGTAAAAAACCATACAAAAGATCAATGAAACCCAAAGTTGATTTTTTAAAAAAATTATTTATTTATTATTTATTCCATAAATTATTGGGGTACAGGTGGTGTTTGGTTACCTAAGCTCTTTAGCGGTGATTTGTGATTTTGGTGCACCCGTCACCTGAGCAGTATACACTACACCCTATTTGTTGTCTTTTATCCCTCGCCCCCGCCAACTCGTCCCCCTAAGTCCCCAAAGTCCATTGTATCATTCTTACGCCTTTGCGTCCTCATAGCTTAGCTCCCACGTATCAGTGAGAACATACGATGTTTGGTTTTCCATTCCGGAGTTACTTCACTTAGAATAATAGTCTCCAGTCTCCTCCAGGTCACTGCAAATGCTGTTAATTCATAAAAAGTTGATATTTTCGAAGGCGTAAATAACATTGAAAGACCACTAGCTAGATTAATAAAGGCAAAAAGACAAGATCCAAATAAACACAATCAGAAATGACAGAGGTGACATTACCACCGACCCACAGACATACAAGAAACCCTGAGACTATTCCACATGCCTCTATGCACACAAACTAGAAAACTAGAAGAAATAGATAAATTCCTGGAAACATCAAACCTCTCAAGATTGAACCAGGAAGAAATGGCAACCCTGAACAAACCAACGGTGAGTTCCAAAATTGAGTTAGTCATACAAAACGTACCAACCAAAACAAAAGCCTTAGACTAGACGGATCCACAGTCGAATTCTACCAGATGTGGAAAGAAAAGCCGGCACCAATCCTACTGAAATTATTCCACAAAATTCAGGAGGAGCAACTGCTCTGGAACTCATTCTATGAGGTCAGAGTCATTCTGATACCGAAACCTGGCAGAGACACAACGAAAAAAGAAAAATAGGTAAAGTAATACATATGCTAATGATCTTGATTTAGCCATTCTACGGTATATACATATTTCAAAACAATATGTACATGATAAATATGTACAATTTGTCAATTAAAAATATATAAAAGGAATGGGAAAAAATTCAAATGGCGCAGAATTTGAAAGGAGAAGATACAGAACAAACTCCAGTGTCTTCTGTATTCAACTATATATACACACATTCAATGGACCGGGAGCAGTGGCTCAAGCCTGTAATCACAGCACTTTGGGAGGTCAAGGCGGGCGGATCACCTGAGGTCGGGAGTTCGAGACCGGCCTGGCCAACATAGAGAAACCCCAGCTCTACCAAAAATACAAAATTAGCCGGGCATGCTGGTGCATGCCTGTAATCCCAGCTACTCGGGAGGCTGAGGCAGGAGAACCGCTTGAACTCAAGAGGTGGAGGTGTGGAGGTTGTGGTGAGCCGAGATGGCACCATTGCGCTCCAGCCTGGGAAACAAGAGCGAAACTCAGTCTCAAAAAAAAAAAAAAAAAAAAAAGGATTTAATGAATGAATGATGAGACCGTTGGTGACATCTCCCACCTTCTCCCTCTCACTCCACTGCAGTCACACGGGGCTCCTCACTGTTCCCGTAGCAGCAGGCATGTGCCCGCACAGGGCCTCTGTACTGGCTGTTCCCACTGCCCGAACCCCCTCATGCACCATCTGCGCTGTCCAATACGGCCGCCTCTGGCCACACATGGCTACTGAGCAGTTGAACATGGCTGGCCCAAACCAAGATTTCCAATACGTCGTATGGTTAAAAAAAAAACATAAAATCTTGCAAAAATGTTTCTATTGATTATGTTAAAATTATGATGTTTTAGGTATATTAGGTTAAATAAGCTATTTTATCAAAATGAATGTCACCTGTTTGTTTTTGCTTTTTTTTTTTTTTTTTTTTTTTTTGAGATGGAGTCTCGCTCTGTCGCCCAGGCTAGAGTACAATGGCATGGTCTCGGCTCACTGCATCACTGCAACCTCTACCTCCCAGGTTCAAGCGATTCTCCTACCTCACCCTCCCAAGTGGCTGGGATTACAGGCGTGTGCCACCACACCCAGCTAATTTTTGTATTTTTAGTAGAGACAGGGTTTCACCATGTTGGCCAGGCTGGTCTCGAACTGCTGACCTCGTGATCTACCTGCCTCGGCCTCCCAAAGTGCTGGGATTACAGATGCGGGCCAATGCGCCGGCCATGTTTCTCGACGTCTGCTGGCAAGCACGTTCCAGTATTCGCATGGCTCCTAGCCCTCATCTCCATTTCTCTGCACAGATGTTACCTTCCCCATGAGGTCTGCCTTATACATGAGGCCTGTATTATCAACTGCAAGTCCCCATTCCCCAACCCCGTTGTTTCTTCTCTCCAGAACACTAGGCACCATCTGATCTACTATGCCTTTTCCTTATTGTCAGATACTGAACTCTCAGATACAGTTCCCCTTCCTCCCTCCAGGGGGCGCCACGGAACGCAGGGCCCTCACTGGCCCTGGGGACTGGGTGACGTCAGGGGTGAGCCTCTTGTGACTGCCTCCCTCACCCTGCGTAAGCTCAAAGGGACTAAAGGTCAGCCCCGACACCCGGAGCCATTGTGGCTCCGGCCGGTTGTGCCTGCCCTCGGGCCCTCACGGAGGCGGGGGTTCCAGGGCACGAGTTCGAGGCCAGCCTGGTCCACATTGGTTGCAGAAAAGAATTCTTTTTATCGTTCCCTATATAACAACAAAACATAAAGGGAGGACGCCTTGATAGGGAGAAATGACATCTTCCTAAGCGTTTTTAAATTACTTCAATGTATCTTTTGTTTTGTTTTTTTTTTTTTTTGGGAGACCGAGGCTTGCTCTGTTGCCCAGGCTGGAGTGCAGTGGTGTGATCTTGGCTCACTGCAACCTCCGCCTCGTCGGTTCAAGGGAGTCTCCTATCTCAGCCTCCTGAGTAGCTGGGATTACAGTCGCCTGCCAAGAGATGGGGTTTCGCCATGTTGACCAGGCTGGTCTTGAACACCTGGCCTCAAATGATCCACTCGCCTTGGTCTCCCAAAGTGGTAGGATGACAGGCGTGAGCCACCGCGCCCAGCCTCTTCTATTCTTTTAGAGACAGGGTCTCACTCTGTTGCCCAGGCTGGAGTGCATTGATGTGATGTGTGATCATAGCTCATTGCAGCCCTGACCATCCGAGCTCAAGCAATCCTTCTGCCTCAGCCTCCCGAGTAGCTGGGGCCGCAGATGTGCACCACTGCACCTGGCTAATTTTTAACATTTTTGTGGAGCCAGAGTCTGTATAAAATAAAGTGTAAATAGTACCATAAATAAAGTATACATAGTACCATTTTATAGTAGTATAAAACGGACATTAGAAACTCTGAACTTCAAGGTGAAAAAAATACACAAAAGTAGTTCTCAAGTTCTAGAGACTTGGAGAATCCAGGAATCAACAATGTCGTGGAACTCCTACAGCCTTTCATAAAGAATGGCCCTCGAGGAAAGTGGAATTGTCAGTGGGCATTGTGTTGGTGCCTCAGCTAAACGCGGCAGGAATTTATTTATAACCTAGTGTAACATCCTCGAGGCACTGTTCAATTATTCAAGCAATTGTAAAATTCTCCCAGTCTTAGAAAAGATACAGGTGTGTGTCCCTCTGCTGTGGCTGTGCACTGAGGCTTCAGTAAAAGTTGCCGTCTAAAACCACCGGCCTGCCCTTGAATTCTTTTTTTTTTTTTTTTTTTTTGAGATGGAGTCTCACTCTATCACCCAGGCTGGAGTGCAGTGACACGATCTCTGCTCGTTGCAACCTCCGCCTCCCGGTTGAATGATATTGAGATGTAAAAAACCATACAAAAGATCAATGAAACCCAAAGTTGATTTTTTAAAAAAATTATTTATTTATTATTTATTCCATAAATTATTGGGGTACAGGTGGTGTTTGGTTACCTAAGCTCTTTAGCGGTGATTTGTGATTTTGGTGCACCCGTCACCTGAGCAGTATACACTACACCCTATTTGTTGTCTTTTATCCCTCGCCCCCGCCAACTCGTCCCCCTAAGTCCCCAAAGTCCATTGTATCATTCTTACGCCTTTGCGTCCTCATAGCTTAGCTCCCACATATCAGTGAGAACATACGATGTTTGGTTTTCCATTCCGGAGTTACTTCACTTAGAATAATAGTCTCCAGTCTCCTCCAGGTCACTGCAAATGCTGTTAATTCATAAAAAGTTGATATTTTCGAAGGCGTAAATAACATTGAAAGACCACTAGCTAGATTAATAAAGGCAAAAAGACAAGATCCAAATAAACACAATCAGAAATGACAGAGGTGACATTACCACCGACCCACAGACATACAAGAAACCCTGAGACTATTCCACATGCCTCTATGCACACAAACTAGAAAACTAGAAGAAATAGATAAATTCCTGGAAACATCAAACCTCTCAAGATTGAACCAGGAAGAAATGGCAACCCTGAACAAACCAACGGTGAGTTCCAAAATTGAGTTAGTCACACAAAACGTACCAACCAAAACAAAAGCCTTAGACTAGACGGATCCACAGTCGAATTCTACCAGATGTGGAAAGAAAAGCCGGCACCAATCCTACTGAAATTATTCCACAAAATTCAGGAGGAGCAACTGCTCTGGAACTCATTCTATGAGGTCAGAGTCATTCTGATACCGAAACCTGGCAGAGACACAACGAAAAAAGAAAAATAGGTAAAGTAATACATATGCTAATGATCTTGATTTAGCCATTCTACGGTATATACATATTTCAAAACAATATGTACATGATAAATATGTACAATTTGTCAATTAAAAATATATAAAAGGAATAGGAAAAAATTCAAATGGCGCAGAATTTGAAAGGAGAAGATACAGAACAAACTCCAGTGTCTTCTTTATTCAACTATATATACACACATTCAATGGACCGGGAGCAGTGGCTCAAGCCTGTAATCACAGCACTTTGGGAGGTCAAGGCGGGCGGATCACCTGAGGTCGGGAGTTCGAGACCGGCCTGGCCAACATAGAGAAACCCCAGCTCTACTAAAAATACAAAATTAGCCGGGCATGCTGGTGCATGCCTGTAATCCCAGCTACTCGGGAGGCTGAGGCAGGAGAACCGCTTGAACTCAAGAGGTGGAGGTGTGGAGGTTGTGGTGAGCCGAGATGGCACCATTGCGCTCCAGCCTGGGAAACAAGAGCGAAACTCAGTCTCAAAAAAAAAAAAAAAAAAAAAAAGGATTTAATGAATGAATGATGAGACCGTTGGTGACATCTCCCACCTTCTCCCTCTCACTCCACTGCAGTCACACGGGGCTCCTCACTGTTCCCGTAGCAGCAGGCATGTGCCCGCACAGGGCCTCTGTACTGGCTGTTCCCACTGCCCGAACCCCCTCATGCACCATCTGCGCTGTCCAATACGGCCGCCTCTGGCCACACATGGCTACTGAGCAGTTGAACATGGCTGGCCCAAACCAAGATTTCCAATACGTCGTATGGTTAAAAAAAAAACATAAAATCTTGCAAAAATGTTTCTATTGATTATGTTAAAATTATGATGTTTTAGGTATATTAGGTTAAATCAGCTATTTTATCAAAATGAATGTCACCTGTTTGTTTTTGCTTTTTTTTTTTTTTTTTTTTTTTTTTGAGATGGAGTCTCGCTCTGTCGCCCAGGCTAGAGTACAATGGCATGGTCTCGGCTCACTGCATCACTGCAACCTCTACCTCCCAGGTTCAAGCGATTCTCCTACCTCACCCTCCCAAGTGGCTGGGATTACAGGCGTGTGCCACCACACCCAGCTAATTTTTGTATTTTTAGTAGAGACAGGGTTTCACCATGTTGGCCAGGCTGGTCTCGAACTGCTGACCTCGTGATCTACCTGCCTCGGCCTCCCAAAGTGCTGGGATTACAGATGCGGGCCACTGCGCCGGCCATGTTTCTCGACGTCTGCTGGCAAGCATGTTCCAGTATTCGCATGGCTCCTAGCCCTCATCTCCATTTCTCTGCACAGATGTTACCTTCCCCATGAGGTCTGCCTTATACATGAGGCCTGTATTATCAACTGCAAGTCCCCATTCCCCAACCCCGTTGTTTCTTCTCTCCAGAACACAAGGCACCATCTGATCTACTATGCCTTTTCCTTATTGTCAGATACTGAACTCTCAGATACAGTTCCCCTTCCTCCCTCCAGGGGGCGCCACGGAACGCAGGGCCCTCACTGGCCCTGGGGACTGGGTGACGTCAGGGGTGAGCCTCTTGTGACTGCCTCCCTCACCCTGCGTAAGCTCAAAGGGACTAAAGGTCAGCCCCGACACCCGGAGCCATTGTGGCTCCGGCCGGTTGTGCCTGCCCTCGGGCCCTCACGGAGGCGGGGGTTCCAGGGCACGAGTTCGAGGCCAGCCTGGTCCACATTGGTTGCAGAAAAGAATTCTTTTTATCGTTCCCTATATAACAACAAAACATAAAGGGAGGACGCCTTGATAGGGAGAAATGACATCTTCCTAAGCGTTTTTAAATTACTTCAATATATCTTTTTTTTTTTTTTTTTTTTTTTGGGAGACCGAGGCTTGCTCTGTTGCCCAGGCTGGAGTGCAGTGGTGTGATCTTGGCTCACTGCAACCTCCGCCTCGTCGGTTCAAGGGAGTCTCCTATCTCAGCCTCCTGAGTAGCTGGGATTACAGTCGCCTGCCAAGAGATGGGGTTTCGCCATGTTGACCAGGCTGGTCTTGAACACCTGGCCTCAAATGATCCACTCGCCTTGGTCTCCCAAAGTGGTAGGATGACAGGCGTGAGCCACCGCGCCCAGCCTCTTCTATTCTTTTAGAGACAGGGTCTCACTCTGTTGCCCAGGCTGGAGTGCATTGATGTGATGTGTGATCATAGCTCATTGCAGCCCTGACCATCCGAGCTCAAGCAATCCTTCTGCCTCAGCCTCCCGAGTAGCTGGGGCCGCAGATGTGCACCACTGCACCTGGCTAATTTTTAACATTTTTGTGGAGCCAGAGTCTGTATAAAATAAAGTGTAAATAGTACCATAAATAAAGTATACATAGTACCATTTTATAGTAGTATAAAACGGACATTAGAAACTCTGAACTTCAAGGTGAAAAAAATACACAAAAGTAGTTCTCAAGTTCTAGAGACTTGGAGAATCCAGGAATCAACAATGTCGTGGAACTCCTACAGCCTTTCATAAAGAATGGCCCTCGAGGAAAGTGGAATTGTCAGTGGGCATTGTGTTGGTGCCTCAGCTAAACGCGGCAGGAATTTATTTATAACCTAGTGTAACATCCTCGAGGCACTGTTCAATTATTCAAGCAATTGTAAAATTCTCCCAGTCTTAGAAAAGATACAGGTGTGTGTCCCTCTGCTGTGGCTGTGCACTGAGGCTTCAGTAAAAGTTGCCGTCTAAAACCACCGGCCTGCCCTTGAATTCTTTTTTTTTTTTTTTTTTTTTTTGAGACGGAGTCTCACTCTATCACCCAGGCTGGAGTGCAGTGACACGATCTCTGCTCGTTGCAACCTCCGCCTCCCGGTTGAATGATATTGAGATGTAAAAAACCATACAAAAGATCAATGAAACCCAAAGTTGATTTTTTAAAAAAATTATTTATTTATTATTTATTCCATAAATTATTGGGGTACAGGTGGTGTTTGGTTACCTAAGCTCTTTAGCGGTGATTTGTGATTTTGGTGCACCCGTCACCTGAGCAGTATACACTACACCCTATTTGTTGTCTTTTATCCCTCGCCCCCGCCAACTCGTCCCCCTAAGTCCCCAAAGTCCATTGTATCATTCTTACGCCTTTGCGTCCTCATAGCTTAGCTCCCACGTATCAGTGAGAACATACGATGTTTGGTTTTCCATTCCGGAGTTACTTCACTTAGAATAATAGTCTCCAGTCTCCTCCAGGTCACTGCAAATGCTGTTAATTCATAAAAAGTTGATATTTTCGAAGGCGTAAATAACATTGAAAGACCACTAGCTAGATTAATAAAGGCAAAAAGACAAGATCCAAATAAACACAATCAGAAATGACAGAGGTGACATTACCACCGACCCACAGACATACAAGAAACCCTGAGACTATTCCACATGCCTCTATGCACACAAACTAGAAAACTAGAAGAAATAGATAAATTCCTGGAAACATCAAACCTCTCAAGATTGAACCAGGAAGAAATGGCAACCCTGAACAAACCAACGGTGAGTTCCAAAATTGAGTTAGTCATACAAAACGTACCAACCAAAACAAAAGCCTTAGACTAGACGGATCCACAGTCGAATTCTACCAGATGTGGAAAGAAAAGCCGGCACCAATCCTACTGAAATTATTCCACAAAATTCAGGAGGAGCAACTGCTCTCGAACTCATTCTATGAGGTCAGAGTCATTCTGATACCGAAACCTGGCAGAGACACAACGAAAAAAGAAAAATAGGTAAAGTAATACATATGCTAATGATCTTGATTTAGCCATTCTACGGTATATACATATTTCAAAACAATATGTACATGATAAATATGTACAATTTGTCAATTAAAAATATATAAAAGGAATAGGAAAAAATTCAAATGGCGCAGAATTTGAAAGGAGAAGATACAGAACAAACTCCAGTGTCTTCTTTATTCAACTATATATACACACATTCAATGGACCGGGAGCAGTGGCTCAAGCCTGTAATCACAGCACTTTGGGAGGTCAAGGCGGGCGGATCACCTGAGGTCGGGAGTTCGAGACCGGCCTGGCCAACATAGAGAAACCCCAGCTCTACTAAAAATACAAAATTAGCCGGGCATGCTGGTGCATGCCTGTAATCCCAGCTACTCGGGAGGCTGAGGCAGGAGAACCGCTTGAACTCAAGAGGTGGAGGTGTGGAGGTTGTGGTGAGCCGAGATGGCACCATTGCGCTCCAGCCTGGGAAACAAGAGCGAAACTCAGTCTCAAAAAAAAAAAAAAAAAAAAAAGGATTTAATGAATGAATGATGAGACCGTTGGTGACATCTCCCACCTTCTCCCTCTCACTCCACTGCAGTCACACGGGGCTCCTCACTGTTCCCGTAGCAGCAGGCATGTGCCCGCACAGGGCCTCTGTACTGGCTGTTCCCACTGCCCGAACCCCCTCATGCACCATCTGCGCTGTCCAATACGGCCGCCTCTGGCCACACATGGCTACTGAGCAGTTGAACATGGCTGGCCCAAACCAAGATTTCCAATACGTCGTATGGTTAAAAAAAAAACATAAAATCTTGCAAAAATGTTTCTATTGATTATGTTAAAATTATGATGTTTTAGGTATATTAGGTTAAATAAGCTATTTTATCAAAATGAATGTCACCTGTTTGTTTTTGCTTTTTTTTTTTTTTTTTTTTTTTTTTGAGATGGAGTCTCGCTCTGTCGCCCAGGCTAGAGTACAATGGCATGGTCTCGGCTCACTGCATCACTGCAACCTCTACCTCCCAGGTTCAAGCGATTCTCCTACCTCACCCTCCCAAGTGGCTGGGATTACAGGCGTGTGCCACCACACCCAGCTAATTTTTGTATTTTTAGTAGAGACAGGGTTTCACCATGTTGGCCAGGCTGGTCTCGAACTGCTGACCTCGTGATCTACCTGCCTCGGCCTCCCAAAGTGCTGGGATTACAGATGCGGGCCACTGCGCCGGCCATGTTTCTCGACGTCTGCTGGCAAGCATGTTCCAGTATTCGCATGGCTCCTAGCCCTCATCTCCATTTCTCTGCACAGATGTTACCTTCCCCATGAGGTCTGCCTTATACATGAGGCCTGTATTATCAACTGCAAGTCCCCATTCCCCAACCCCGTTGTTTCTTCTCTCCAGAACACTAGGCACCATCTGATCTACTATGCCTTTTCCTTATTGTCAGATACTGAACTCTCAGATACAGTTCCCCTTCCTCCCTCCAGGGGGCGCCACGGAACGCAGGGCCCTCACTGGCCCTGGGGACTGGGTGACGTCAGGGGTGAGCCTCTTGTGACTGCCTCCCTCACGCTGCGTAAGCTCAAAGGGACTAAAGGTCAGCCCCGACACCCGGAGCCATTGTGGCTCCGGCCGGTTGTGCCTGCCCTCGGGCCCTCACGGAGGCGGGGGTTCCAGGGCACGAGTTCGAGGCCAGCCTGGTCCACATTGGTTGCAGAAAAGAATTCTTTTTTTTTTTTTTTTTTTTTTTTTTTTTTCATTTTTAAAATTCTTTTTCTTTAGTCAAAACCAGTTTAAACAAAACAAAGTTTTTGTTCAATGTGTTTAATAATCAAGAAAACTGACAGAATCACTTTTATTTCTTTTTTTTTTTTTTTTTTTTTTCAGGCCTATTTTTCTTTTTTTTTTTTTTTTTTTTTTTTTAATTTTTTTTTATTGATCATTCTTGGGTGTTTCTCGCAGAGGGGGATTTGGCAGGGTTACAGGACAATAGTGGAGGGAAGGTCGGCAGATAAGCAAGTGAACAAAGTTCTCTGGTTTTCCTAGGCAGAGGACCCTGCGGCCTTCCGCAGTGTTTGTGTCCCTGGGTACTTGAGATTAGGGAGTGGTGATGGCTCTTAACGAGCATGCTGCCTTCAAGCATCTGTTTAACAAAGCACATCTTGCACCGCCCTTAATCCATTCAACCCTGAGTGGATACAGCACATGTTTCAGAGAGCACAGGGTTGGGGGTAGGGTCACAGATCAACAGGATCCCAAGGCAGAAGAATTTTTTCTTAGTACAGAACAAAATGAAAAGTCTCCCATGTCTACCTCTTTCCACACAGACACGGCAACCATCCAATTTCTCAATCTTTTCCCCACCTTTCCCCCCTTTCCATTCCACAAAACCGCCATTGTCATCATGACCCGTTCTCAATGAGCTGTTGGGTACACCTCCAAGACGGGGTGGTGGCCGGGCAGAGGGGCTCCTCACTTCCCAGTAGGGGCGGCCGGGCAGAGGTGCCCCTCACCTCCCGGACGGGGCGGCTGGCCGGGCAGGGAGCTGACCACCCCCACCTCCCTCCTGGACGGGGCGGCTGGCCGGGCAGAGGGGCTCCTCACTTCCCAGTAGGGGCGGCCGGGCAGAGGCGCCCCTCACCTCCCGGATGGGGCGGCTGGCCAGGCGGGGGGCCGAACCCCCACCACCCTCCCGGACAGGGCGGCAGGCTGGGCGGTGGGCTGACCCCCCCACCTCCCTCCCGGACGGGGTGGCTGGCCAGGCGGGGGGCTGACCCCCCACCTCCCTCCCGGACAGGGCGGCAAGCTGGGCGGTGGGCTGACCCCCCCACCTCCCTCCCCGACGGGGCGGCTGGCCGGGCTGAGGGGCTCCTCACTTCCCAGTAGGGGCGGCCGGGCAGAGGCGCCCCTCATCTCCCGGACGGGGCGGCTGGCCGGGTGGGGGGCTGACCCCCCCACCTCCCTCCCGGATGGGGCGGCTGGCCGGGCGGGGGGCTGACCCCCCCCCACCTCCCTCCCAGACAGGGCGGCTGGCCGGGCGGGGGGCTGACCCCCCCACCTCCCTCCCGGACGGAGCGGCTGGCCGGGCAGAGGGGCTCCTCACTTCCCAGTAGGGGCGGCCGGGCAGAGGTGCCCCTCACCTCCCGGACGGGGCGGCTGGCCAGGTGGGGGGCTAACCCCCCCACCTCCCTCCCGGACGGGGCGGCTGGCCGGGCGGGGGGTTGACCCCCCACCTCCCTCCCGGACGGAGCGGCTGGCCGATCAGAGGGGCTCCTCGCTTCCCAGTAGGGGCGGCCGGGCAGAGGCGCCCCTCACCTCTCGGACCGGGTGGCCGGCCAGGCGGGGGGCCGAACCCCCACCTCCCTCCTGGACAGGGCGGCAGGCTGGGCGGTGGGCTAACCCCCCCACCTCCCTCCTGGACGGGGCGGCTGGCCGGGCGGGGGGCTGACCCCCCCACCTCCCTCCCGGACGGAGCGGCTGGCCGGGCAGAGGGGCTCCTCACTTCCCAGTAGGGGCGGCCGGGCAGAGGCGCCCCTCACCTCCCGGACGGGGCGGCTGGCCAGGTGGGGGGCTAACCCCCCACCTCCCTCCCGGACGGGGCGGCTGGCCGGGCGAGGGGGCTCCTCACTTCCCAGTAGGGGCGGCCGGGCAGAGGTGCCCCTCACCTCCCGGACGGGGCGGCTGGCCAGGTGGGGGGCTAACCCCCCCACCTCCCTCCCGGACGGGGCGGCTGGCGGGGTGGGGGGTTGACCCCCCCACCTCCCTTCCGGACGGGGTGGCTGGCCGGGCGGGGGGCTGACCCCCCCACCTCCCTCCCGGACGGAGCGGCTGGCCGATCAGAGGGGCTCCTCACTTCCCAGTAGGGGCGGCCGGGCAGAGGCGCCCCTCACCTCTCGGACCGGGTGGCCGGCCAGGCGGGGGTCCGAACCCCCACCTCCCTCCTGGACAGGGCGGCAGGCTGGGCGGTGGGCTAACCCCCCCACCTCCCTCCCGGACGGGGCGGCTGGCCGGACGGGGCGGCTTGCCGGGCGGGGGGCTGGCCCCCCCACCTCCCTCCCGGACGGGGCGGCTGGCCGGGCGGCGGGCTGGCCCCCCCACCTCCCTCCCGGACGGAGCGGCTGGCCGGGCGGGGGGCTGACCCCCCCACCTCCCTCCCGGACGAGGTGGCTGCCGGGCGGAGATGCTCCTCACTTCCCAGACGGGGTGGCTGCCGGGCGGAGGGGCTCCTCACTTCTCAGGCGGGGCGGCTGCCGGGCGGAGGGTCTCCTCACTTCTCGGGCGGGGCGGTTGCCAGGCAGAGGGTCTCCTCACTTCTCAGACGGGGCGGCCGGGCAGAGACGCTCCTCACATCCTGGACGGGGCGGCAGGGCAGAGGTGCTCCCCACATCTCAGATGATGGGTGGCCGGGCAGAGCCGCTCCTCACTTCCCAGATGTGATGGCGGCCGGGAAGAGGCGCTCCTTGTTTCCTAGATGGGATGGCGGCCGGGCAGAGAGGCTCCTCACTTTCCAGACTGGGCAGCCAGGCAGAGGGGCTCCTCACTTTCCAGACTGGGCAGCCAGGCAGAGGGGCTCCTCACATCCCGGACGATGGGCGGCCAGGCGGAGACGCTCCTCACTTCCCAGACGGGGCGGCAGCCGGGCAGAGGCTGCAATCTCGGCACTTTGGGAGGCCAAGGCAGGCGGCTGGGAGGTGGTTGTAGCGGGCCGAGATCACGCCACTGCACTCCAGCCTGGGCACCATTGAGCACTGAGTTAACCAGACTCTGTCTGCAGTCCCGGCACCTCGGGAGGCCGAGGCTGGCTGATCACTCGCGGTTAGGAGCTGGAGACCAGCCCGGCCAACGCAGCGAAACCCCGTCTCCACCAAAAAAATACGAAAACCAGTCAGGCGGGGCGGCGCGCGCCTGCAATCGCAGGCACTCGGCAGGCTGAGGCAGGAGAATCAGGCAGGGAGGTTGCAGTGAGCTGAGATGGCAGCAGTACCGTCCAGCTTCGGCTCGGCATCAGAGGGAGACCGTGGAAAGAGGGGAGAGGGAGAGGGAGAGGGAGAGGGAGAGGGAGAGGGAGAGGGAGAGGGAGAGGGAGAGGGAGAGGGAGAGGGAGAGGGAGAGGGAGAGGGAGAGGGAGAGGGAGAGGGAGAGGGAGAGGGAGAGGGAGAGGGAGAGGGAGAGGGAGAGGGAGAGGGAGAGGGAGAGGGAGAGGGAGAGGGAGAGGGAGAGGGAGAGGGAGAGGGAGAGGGAGAGGGAGAGGGAGAGGGAGAGGGAGAGGGAGAGGGAGAGGGAGAGGGGAAAAGAATTCTTTTTATCGTTCCCTATATAACAACAAAACATAAAGGGAGGACGCCTTGATAGGGAGAAATGACATCTTCCTAAGCGTTTTTAAATTACTTCAATGTATCTTTTTTTTTTTTTTTTTTTTTTTTTTTGGGAGACCGAGGCTTGCTCTGTTGCCCAGGCTGGAGTGCAGTGGTGTGATCTTGGCTCACTGCAACCTCCGCCTCGTCGGTTCAAGGGAGTCTCCTATCTCAGCCTCCTGAGTAGCTGGGATTACAGTCGCCTGCCAAGAGATGGGGTTTCGCCATGTTGACCAGGCTGGTCTTGAACACCTGGCCTCAAATGATCCACTCGCCTTGGTCTCCCAAAGTGGTAGGATGACAGGCGTGAGCCACCGCGCCCAGCCTCTTCTATTCTTTTAGAGACAGGGTCTCACTCTGTTGCCCAGGCTGGAGTGCATTGATGTGATGTGTGATCATAGCTCATTGCAGCCCTGACCATCCGAGCTCAAGCAATCCTTCTGCCTCAGCCTCCCGAGTAGCTGGGGCCGCAGATGTGCACCACTGCACCTGGCTAATTTTTAACATTTTTGTGGAGCCAGAGTCTCTATAAAATAAAGTGTAAATAGTACCATAAATAAAGTATACATAGTACCATTTTATAGTAGTATAAAACGGACATTAGAAACTCTGAACTTCAAGGTGAAAAAAATACACAAAAGTAGTTCTCAAGTTCTAGAGACTTGGAGAATCCAGGAATCAACAATGTCGTGGAACTCCTACAGCCTTTCATAAAGAATGGCCCTCGAGGAAAGTGGAATTGTCAGTGGGCATTGTGTTGGTGCCTCAGCTAAACACGGCAGGAATTTATTTATAACCTAGTGTAACATCCTCGAGGCACTGTTCAATTATTCAAGCAATTGTAAAATTCTCCCAGTCTTAGAAAAGATACAGGTGTGTGTCCCTCTGCTGTGGCTGTGCACTGAGGCTTCAGTAAAAGTTGCCGTCTAAAACCACCGGCCTGCCCTTGAATTCTTTTTTTTTTTTTTTTTTTTTTTGAGATGGAGTCTCACTCTGTCACCCAGGCTGGAGTGCAGTGACACGATCTCTGCTCGTTGCAACCTCCGCCTCCCGGTTGAATGATATTGAGATGTAAAAAACCATACAAAAGATCAATGAAACCCAAAGTTGATTTTTTAAAAAAAGTATTTATTTATTATTTATTCCATAAATTATTGGGGTACAGGTGGTGTTTGGTTACCTAAGCTCTTTAGCGGTGATTTGTGATTTTGGTGCACCCGTCACCTGAGCAGTATACACTACACCCTATTTGTTGTCTTTTATCCCTCGCCCCCGCCAACTCGTCCCCCTAAGTCCCCAAAGTCCATTGTATCATTCTTACGCCTTTGCGTCCTCATAGCTTAGCTCCCACATATCAGTGAGAACATACGATGTTTGGTTTTCCATTCCGGAGTTACTTCACTTAGAATAATAGTCTCCAGTCTCCTCCAGGTCACTGCAAATGCTGTTAATTCATAAAAAGTTGATATTTTCGAAGGCATAAATAACATTGAAAGACCACTAGCTAGATTAATAAAGGCAAAAAGACAAGATCCAAATAAACACAATCAGAAATGACAGAGGTGACATTACCACCGACCCACAGACATACAAGAAACCCTGAGACTATTCCACATGCCTCTATGCACACAAACTAGAAAACTAGAAGAAATAGATAAATTCCTGGAAACATCAAACCTCTCAAGATTGAACCAGGAAGAAATGGCAACCCTGAACAAACCAACGGTGAGTTCCAAAATTGAGTTAGTCATACAAAACGTACCAACCAAAACAAAAGCCTTAGACTAGACGGATCCACAGTCGAATTCTACCAGATGTGGAAAGGAAAGCCGGCACCAATCCTACTGAAATTATTCCACAAAATTCAGGAGGAGCAACTGCTCTCGAACTCATTCTATGAGGTCAGAGTCATTCTGATACCGAAACCTGGCAGAGACACAACGAAAAAAGAAAAATAGGTAAAGTAATACATATGCTAATGATCTTGATTTAGCCATTCTACGGTATATACATATTTCAAAACAATATGTACATGATAAATATGTACAATTTGTCAATTAAAAATATATAAAAGGAATAGGAAAAAATTCAAATGGCGCAGAATTTGAAAGGAGAAGATACAGAACAAACTCCAGTGTCTTCTTTATTCAACTATATATACACACATTCAATGGACCGGGAGCAGTGGCTCAAGCCTGTAATCACAGCACTTTGGGAGGTCAAGGCGGGCGGATCACCTGAGGTCGGGAGTTCGAGACCGGCCTGGCCAACATAGAGAAACCCCAGCTCTACTAAAAATACAAAATTAGCCGGGCATGCTGGTGCATGCCTGTAATCCCAGCTACTCGGGAGGCTGAGGCAGGAGAACCGCTTGAACTCAAGAGGTGGAGGTGTGGAGGTTGTGGTGAGCCGAGATGGCACCATTGCGCTCCAGCCTGGGAAACAAGAGCGAAACTCAGTCTCAAAAAAAAAAAAAAAAAAAAGGATTTAATGAATGAATGATGAGACCGTTGGTGACATCTCCCACCTTCTCCCTCTCACTCCACTGCAGTCACACGGGGCTCCTCACTGTTCCCGTAGCAGCAGGCATGTGCCCGCACAGGGCCTCTGTACTGGCTGTTCCCACTGCCCGAACCCCCTCATGCACCATCTGCGCTGTCCAATACGGCCGCCTCTGGCCACACATGGCTACTGAGCAGTTGAACATGGCTGGCCCAAACCAAGATTTCCAATACGTCGTATGGTTAAAAAAAAAACATAAAATCTTGCAAAAATGTTTCTATTGATTATGTTAAAATTATGATGTTTTAGGTATATTAGGTTAAATCAGCTATTTTATCAAAATGAATGTCACCTGTTTGTTTTTGCTTTTTTTTTTTTTTTTTTGAGATGGAGTCTCGCTCTGTCGCCCAGGCTAGAGTACAATGGCATGGTCTCGGCTCACTGCATCACTGCAACCTCTACCTCCCAGGTTCAAGCGATTCTCCTACCTCACCCTCCCAAGTGGCTGGGATTACAGGCGTGTGCCACCACACCCAGCTAATTTTTGTACTTTTAGTAGAGACAGGGTTTCACCATGTTGGCCAGGCTGGTCTCGAACTGCTGACCTCGTGATCTACCTGCCTCGGCCTCCCAAAGTGCTGGGATTACAGGTGCGGGCCACTGCGCCGGCCATGTTTCTCGACTTCTGCTGGCAAGCACGTTCCAGTATTCGCATGGCTCCTAGCCCTCATCTCCATTTCTCTGCACAGATGTTACCTTCCCCATGAGGTCTGCCTTATACATGAGGCCTGTATTATCAACTGCAAGTCCCCATTCCCCAACCCCGTTGTTTCTTCTCTCCAGAACACTAGGCACCATCTGATCTACTATGTGTTTTCCTTATTGTCCTAATTGATTGCTGGTCTTCTTCACCAAAACGTCAGCATCAGAGCATAGGGCCCAATCGCCACTCTGGAACAGGTGTCCGCGGCGGGCCGGCGGGCTGGCGGGAGCTCACACGAACTTGCGCGTGAGCTCGCAGGCTGCGGCGGCCGGCTGGCGACTAGTGTCGTCGCAGAGGCTTGTCCCTGCCTTACTGCCTGCCTTCGACCAGCGCGCGCTTGCTGGAGTAGACGGCTGCGGCTTGCCAAGCGCCAGGGGGCGCTCAGCCCTAGAGCTCACTGACCGTGGGAGCCCTATGGAAAGACTGGTGTCATCGTGGCAACCCTGTCCTACCTGATTGTATACCTGCTGCAGTTTGTTGGATCCATTACTCTGATCGGATGCCTGGTGGGTCAAGGCTTGTACGTAATTGGATGCCTGGAAATGTGGATCTACCCTACCTTTGGCATGTCTCTCTCTTAGCGGGATATCTTCCGCAAACACTGGGGATGTGGACATGGAAAGTAAATTGAGTCTCCGTGGGGGAGTGAAGGGTGTTGAACGCGGCACGGGAACCCGGCCCGTGTCAGCGGACCCAATTGGCTGCTCTCTCTCAGATACAGTTCCCCTTCCTCCCTCCAGGGGGCGCCATGGAACGCAGGGCCCTCACTGGCCCTGGGGACTGGGTGACATCAGGGGTGAGCCTCTCGTGATTGGCTCCATCACCCTGAGTAAGACCAAAGGGAAGAAAGGACAACTCCGACATCGGGAGTTATTGTGGCTCAGACCGGTTGTGGTGGCACTGGGGGAGGCGAGGCTACACACGTTCGAGGCCAACCTGGTCAATACTGGTTGAAAAAAGAAAAAAAAAACTTTTATTGTTCCTTATACGATAACAAAACATAAAGGGAGGACGCCTTGATAGGCAGAGATGGCATCTTCCTAAGTGTTTTTAAATTACTTCTGTGTGTGTGTGTGTGTATATATATATATATATATTTTTTTTTTTTTTAAGAGAGAGAGAGTCTTGCTCTGTTGCCCAGGCTGGAGAGCAGTGGTGTGATCTTGGCTCACTGCAGTCTGCGCCTCCTGGGTTCAAGCCAGTCTCCTGTCTCAGCTTCCCGAGTAGCGGGAATTACAGGCGCATGCCACCGTGCCTGGCTATTTTTTGTATTTTTAGTAGAGATGGAGTTTCACCATGTTGGCGAGGCTGGTCTCAAACTGCTGGCCTCAAGAGATCTCCCCCCTTGGCCTCCCAAAGTGCTGGGATTACAGGGGTGTGCCCTCGCACTCGGCCATCTCTCCCGTCCTTCTTAGACCCCTTGATCTCTGTCCTGGCCCTGGGATCTTTGTCTTCGTCGGCTCTCTAGTTTGCTCCCATCAGATTCACTGTCTTCTCTCTCTGGTCCTCTCCCCTTTGCCTCGGACTGTATCCTCTTCGTCGCTGTTGATCCCACTGCTGCACTGTCCTGGCTGCTGTCTTCTCCCAGTTCTGTCGCCATCCCCATCTCCTGCCTCAGTCCCCTGTGCCGTCAGGCACTCCACCTGTGACCGTGGAGTCTTTTTCTGTCATTTCCATCTCTGTCACATCCCCTCTTGTCGCTCCTGGTCGGAGGCCCTTCCTCCCTTGCCTCAGGGCCCTTCCCCGTCTCCTTCTCTTCCTGTCATCCCTGGCTCCTTCCCAGCGTCTTTCCTTCCTTCTCCGAATCGTCCTCTGCTCCTCTGGGTTTGCGCCTGCTGGGGGCTCTGCCCCTGGGAGCTGTTTCCTCCGCTCAGTCTCTGGATGTTTCCTAGGGGTCTCATGCTCTTCTAGGCCTGTCCTGGGGCAGAGGGGTCGCCCTGAGGTCCATCAGTCAGTCTGACCATCTCCTTAGAACGTCGAGCCTCTCGCCTCGCCTCGCCTGACGCCCTTTCCCGCCCTTTATCTTTCCCTTCAGATTTAAAAAAAGACAGTCGGAAGCATCAGCGCATGCGCCGCAATCGCCACTCTGGAACAGGTGCGCGCGGCCGTCCCGCGGGCTGGCGGGAGCTTACGCGAACTCACGCGCGAGCTCTCACGCTGCGGTGGCCTGCTGGTGACCAGTGACGTCGCAGAGGCTTGTCCCTGCCTTATTGGCTGCCTTCGACCATCGCGCGCTTTCTGGAGTAGACGGCCACGCCTTTCCCAGCGCCAGGGGGCGCTCAGCGCTATAGTTCACTTTCCTGGGAGCCCTATAGAGAGACTCGTGTCATTCTGGCAACCCTGTCTTACCTAAGTGGATACCTGCTGCAGTTCGTTGGATCCATTACTCTGATTGGATGCTTGGTGAGTCAAGGCTTGTATATAATTGGATGCCTGGAAATATGGATCTTCCCTACCTTTCGCATGTCTCTCTCTTACCGGGATTTCTTCCGCAAGCACTGGGGATGTGGACATGGAAAGTGACTGGCGTCTCTGTGGGGGAGTAAGGGGTGTTGCACACGGTGCAGGTACCTGGCCCGAGTTAGAGGTCCCTATTGGCTGCTCTCTCTCAGATACAGGTCACTTTCCTCCTGCCAAGGTGCGCCATGGAACGCAGGGCCCTCTCTGTCCCTGGGGACTGGGTGATGTCAGGGGTGAGCCTCTCGTGATTGGCTACATCGCTCCCCAGAAGGTCAAATGGAAAAATTGAGAGCACTTTCCCACCAGCTTCGGTGGCTCCGTCAGGTTGTCCTGGCGCACAAGCTGGCGATGCTGTATGTTTGAAGCTAACCTGGGCAAAATTGAAAAGAAATTGTTTTTTCATTGTTCCATCATAAAGGGAGGTCTCGACAGGAAGAAATTGCGTTTCCAATAGAATTGTTTTTAAATTACTGCAATGTATCTTTTGAGATGGAGTCTTGCTCTGTTGCCTAGGGTGGAGTGCAGTCTTATGATCTCGTCTCACTGTAACCTCTGCCTTCTGGGTTGAAGAGAGTCTCCTCTCTCGCCCTGAGGTTACAGGCGCACACTACCACATTTGGCTAATTTTTGTATTTTTGGCTTCTTTTTGAGATGGAGTCTTGCTCCGTCGCTGAGGCTCAAGGGCAGTGGTGCGATCTTGGCTGACTGCAACCTCTGCCTTCCGGGTTCAAGTGATTCATCTGCCTCAGCCTCCCGAGTAGCTGGGACTACAGGCACGTGCCACCATGCCTAGCTAATTCTTTGTATTTTTAGTAGATAAAGGGTTTCACTGTGTTAGGATGGTCTCTGTCTCCTGACCTTGTGATCTGCCCGCCTCAGCCTCCCAAAGTGGTGGGATTACAGGTGTGAGCCACCGCTACCTGGCCTTTTTTTAAATTTATTTATTTATTTATTTATTTATTTTTATTTTGAGGCGGAGTCTTACTCTGTTGCCCAGGCTGGAGTGCAGTGGCGCGATTTTGGCTCACTGCAACCCCCGCCTCCCGGGTTCAAGCAATTCCTTTGCCTCAGCGACCCAGTAGCTGGGATTACAGGCGCGTGCCACCATGCCTGGCAATTTTGTGTATTTTTAATAGAGACGAGGTTTCCCTATTTTGGCCAGGCTGGTCTTCAACTCCTGACCTCAGGTGATCCGCCCGCCTCTGCTTTCCAGACTGCTGGGCTTACAGGCGTGAACCACTGCGCCAGCCTCTTTATCCCTTCTATACTGCATACCCCAAATTGCAAACTGTTATTAGAGTGAATACCTAGGGGCAACTTGGATCCTTATAATGGACACCTGATATTTTTGCCTGAGTGACATCTGTTATCTCTGATTTTCTTCTTCATTAATAATTTTTTTTGGAGCAGTCTTAGGTTTACAGGAAAAAATCGAATGAAAAGTACCGAGAGTTTCTACATCCCCCTTCATCCCTTCATTGCCCCTCATCTTCCCTGTTAACATCTTGTGTTACTGTGCTACATTTGTTACAATTAATAAGCCAATATTGATACATTATTATTAGCTGAAATCTGCAGTTTACATTAAGGTCCACTCCTTGTGTGATACCTTGTACATTCTATTTTTTTTTAATAAAGCTTTTTTTTGGTTTTGTTTTTTTTTTTTTTTTTGAGATGGAGTCTTGCTGTGTCGCCCAGGCTGGAGTGCAGTGGCGCGATCTCGGCTCACTGCAAGCTCCACCTCCTGGGTTCACACCATTCTCCTGCCTCAGCCTCCTGAGTAGCTGGGACTACAGGCGCCCGCAATCACGCCCAGCTAATTGTTTGTATTTTTAGTAGAGACGGGGTTTCACCGTGTTATCCAGGATGGTCTCGATCTCCTGACCTCGTGATCTGCCCACCTTGGCCTCCCAAAATGCTGGAATTACAGGCGTGAGCCACTGCGCCAGGCTTTTTTTTTTTTTTTTTTTTTTTTTCAGTTTTAAAATCACAGCAAAATTGAGAGGAAAGTCCATAGTTTACATTCAGTTTCACTCTTAGTGTTTTATTGTCTATGGGTTTGAACAAATTTATAATGACATGTGTCCACCATTATAGTATTATGCAGAGTAGTTTCACTGTCCTAAAACTCGTCTGGGCTCTGCTGATTCATCCTTCCCTCCTCCCAAACCCCTAAAAACCAATGGTTTTTTTTTAACTGTCTCTATAGTGTTTCCTTTTCCAGAATGTGGTATAGTTGGAATCACACCATATGTAGCCGTTTCGTATTGGCTTCTTTCACTTAACAATATGCATTTTAGGGTCCTCCATATCTTTTCATGGCTTATTATAACTGAGTAATATTCCATTGTATGGATGTACTGCAGTTTGTTCATCTACTGAAGGACATCTTGGTTGCTTCGAAGTTTTGGCAATTATGTACAGAGCCGCTATGAATATTTGTCCTCAGGTTTTTGTGGGGATATAAGTTTTGAGCTCATTTGAGTAAATACCAAGGAACATGAGTGCTGCAATATATGGTAAGAGTGTTTAGTTTTGTAAGGAAGTGCCAAATTGTCTTCTAAAGTGGCTGCACCATTTTGCATTACTGCCAGAGATGAATAAGAGTTCCTGACGTTCCTCATCCTCATCAGCACTTGGTGTTATTCACGTTTTGTATTTTCACCATTCTAATAGGTGGTTGTCGTATGTCATCGTTGCTTTAATTTGCAATTTCCTAATGACATTTGATGTTGAGCCCCCTTTTTTTTTGGAGACAGAGTCTTGCTCTGTCGCCGAGGCTGAAGTGCAATGGCATGATCTCGGCTCACTGCAACTTCTGCCTCCCGGGTTCAAGTGATTCTCCTGTCTCAGCCTCCCAAGTAGCTGGGATTACAGGCATGCACCACCACACCTGGCTAATTTTGTATTTTTAGTAGACATGGGGTTTCTCCATGTTGATCAGGCTGGTCTCGAATGCCTGACCTCAGGTGATCTGCCCACCTTGGCCTCCCAAAGTGCTGGGATTACAGGTGTGAGCCACCACGCCCGACCCAAGTACCTTTTATTTATTTGTTTGTTTATTTATTTATTTTAAGAAACAGGGTCTCTGTTGCCCAGGCTGGAGTACAGCAGTGCAATCATAGCTCACTGCCGCCTCCAACTCTTAGATCCTCCTTCTTGGCCTCCCCAGTAGCTGGGACTACAGTTGTGTGCTGTCACACCTGGCTATTTTTTTATTTCTATTTTTATTATTTTATTTATTTATTTATTTAGAAACAGGGTCTCGCTCTGTCATCCAGGCTGGAATGCAGTGGCACGATCTCTGCTGACTGCAACCTCTGCCTCCTAGACTCAAGTGATCCTCCGACCTCACCCTTCCAAGTAGCTGAGACCACAGGTGTGCACCACCACATCTGGCTAATTTTTTGTATTTTTCGTAGAGATGGGGTTTCACCACGTTGCCTGGGCTGGTCTTGACCTCCTGAGCTCAAGGGAATTACCAGCTGTGGCCTCCCAAAGTGCTGGGATTGCAGGTGTGAGCCACAACATCTGACCTTTTTATTTTTATTTTTTGTAGAGATGGCGTCTCAGTGTGTTGCCTAGGTTGGTCTGTAACTCTTGGCCTCAAATGATCCTCCTGCCCCAGCCTCCCAAAGTGTTGGGATTACAGGCAGGAGCTACCACACCTTTTTATTTACTTATTTTCCATCTGCATATCTTCTTTGTTGAAGTGTCTGTTCAGATCTGTTGCCTATTTTTAAACTGGGTTGTTTGTTTTCTTATTGTTAAGTTTTAGTTCTTTGTATACCAGCTTTCTTTTTTCTTTTTCTTTTTCTTTCTTTCTTTTCTTTTTTTTCAGACAAGGTCTTGCTCTGTTGCCCAGGCTGGAGTGCAATGGCACAATCTCGGCTCACTGCCACCTCCGCCTCCCAGGTTCAAGTGATTCTCTTGCTTCAGCCTCCCGAGTAGCTGGGATTACAGGCGCCCACCACCATGCCAGGCTAATTTTTGTATTTTTAGTAGAGACAGGGTTTTGCCACGTTGGCCAGGCTGCTCTCAAACTCCTGACCTCAGGTGATCCGCCCACCGTGGCCTCTCAAAATGCTGGGATTACAGATGTGAGCCACCACACCTGGCCTGGATACCAGCTTTTTGTCTGATAGGTGTTTTGAAAAGATTTTCTCACAATCTATAAAAGCTTCTATAAAAAGCTTCTCTTTTTATTCTCTTAAACATCTGATTTTCCTATCACTCCTCCCCATGCAAAATATACATTTTTTGACTGGATCTTGCCAGGGATCTCAGAGTGAGAACAAGAGTCAGACCTGGCCAACCTGAGTGCTTCATGACCTTGGTTATGATGTGCAGTAGTTTGGATGTATGTCCCATCCAATCTTTTTTTTTTTTTTTTTTGAGACAGAGTTTTGCTTTGTCACCCAGGCTGGAGTGCAGTTGCACAATCTTGGCTCAGTGCAACCTCCACCTCCTGGGTTCAAGTGACCCTTCTGCCTCCGCCTCTTGAGTAGCTGGGATTACAGGCACATGCCATGCCTGGCTAATTTTTGTATTTTTAGGAGAGACGGGGTTTCCCCGTGTTGGCCAGGCTGCCTTCTAAATTTCATTGTTGAAATTTGATCCCCAATGTTGGAGATGGGGTCCTAATGAGAGGTGTTTGGGTCACAGGGGTGGACCCCTCACAAATAGATTAATGCCCTCCCTGGGAGTGTGGGTGGGTGCGTTCTTCCTCCATTAGTCCCCATTAGAGTTGATTGTTAAAGAGAGGCTGACAACTGCCTCTCCTGCTTCCTCTATTGTCACGTGATCCCTGCTTCCTTTCTCCTTCCACCAAGAGTGGAAGCAGCTCAAGACTTTCTCTGTATGCCCAATCTTCCAGCCAGCAGAATCATAAGCCAAATACACCTTTTTCTCTTTATAAATTACCCAGCCTCGTGGATCACTTTAGGTCAGGAGTTCGAGACCAGCCTGGCTAACACGGTGAAACCCTGTCTCTACTAAAAATACAAAAAATTAGCCAGGTGTGGTGGCGGGTACCTGTCATACCAGCTACACTGGAGGCAGGAGAATCACTTGTACCTGGGAGGTGGACATTGTAGTGAGCCAAGATTGCGCCACTCTACTCCAGCCTGGGTGACAGAGCAAGATCCTGTCTCAAAAAAAATAATAAAATAAAATAAAAATTACCCAGCGTCAGGTTTTCCTTTATAGCAAGACAACATGGACTAAGACACATGGTTACTATAGAAATGGACATGTGACCCAAGTTGGGCCAATGAGAGCTAACCTTGAGACTTTGGTATCACCATTCAGGAAGGCAGTACCCCTTTTCTGCTAGGTTGTTAAAATGATAAGCTAGGTTGTTAAAATGATAGTATGGAAGCTTCGAGCTGCTGTGGGCCCTGTTTGTCACCGTGAGGGAAGAGATTCTGCCTGAGAGGGAAGTCAAGATACAGAAAAGTAAAGCCCAGATGGGAAATGAGCAGTATTGCTAAAGATTCATTTTAGTGCCTGGATCCAGTTATGCCTGAAGCTAGTTATATAGCTCGGTTCTATAAGTCAACAAATTCCCTTTGTCAAAAACACAAAAAGCCAGAGTACTTTCCAGAGAGCAAGGCTTATTATAATAATTAAAGCAGCATACTCTTGCAAGGAAAAACAAATAGACCAAAAGAACAAGACGGAAAAATCAGGAAAAGTTCACATATATACGGTAACTTGGTTTATGACAAAAGCAACATTTCAGTGCAGTGAGAAGCAAAAGATGATCTTTTTGGATAAATAGGGCTGAGCCAGTTGATAACCATATGACCTCTACCTCACACCATACACAGAAATTGATTCCAGATGTGTTGTAGATCTAAATGTTAAAGCTTAAACAATAAAACTTCTGGAAGAAAATATCATAGAGTATCTTCAGAACCTTCAGGGTAAGAAAATATTTCTTTTATTTACTTGTTTGTGTTAATAGAGATAGGGTCTCACTATGTTGCCCAGGCTGGTCTCGAACTCCTAGGCTCATGTGATCCTCCCTCCTCAGCCTCCCAAAGTGCTGAGATTACAGGCATGAGCCAGTGTGCCTGGCCAGAAAATATTTCTTAAACCAGAAACAAAGGAGCCTTAACTATAAAGGAAAATGTTGATAAATTGGACTATATTAAAATAGAAACTGATCCTCATCAAAAATTACCATTAAGAGAATGAAAAGACAAGCCAGAGAGTGGGAGAAGAATATGTATTCTAACAAAAGACTCATAAGAAAAATAAAGAAATAACTCCTACTAACCTGTTTTTTAAAAAAGGCAGAAAAACCAGTCGAAAAATGGACGAATGGCGTGAATTGACATTTCACAAAGTAGCATATTCATATGGCCAATAAATATTTGAAACAGTGTTAAATTTCTTTCTTTTTTTTTTTTTTTTTGAGACGGAGTCTCACTCCGTCTCCCAGGTTGGAGTGCAGTGGCGTGATCTTGGCTCACGGCAAGCTCCGCCTTCCGGGTTCACGCCATTCTCCTGCCTCAGCCTCCCGAGTAGCTGGGACTACAGGCACCCGCCACTGCCCCCAGCTAATTTTTTGTATTTTTAGTAGAGACGGGGTTTCACCGTGGTCTCGATCTCCTGACCTCGTGATCCACCCGCCTTGGCCTCCCAAAGTGCTGGGATTACAGGCATGAGCCACTGCGCCTGGCCCAAAACGGTGTTAAATTTCTTTAGGCATTGGGCTAAAGGTAAATTAAAACCATAACAAAACACGGCTACACTCCCACCAGCATTGCTAAAATTGAAAGGACTAACAATACCAAATGTTGGCGAGCAACTGAAATTCTCAGAGACTGCTGACGGGTGTATAAATGGAGAAAATTAGTTTGAAAACCTGGTTAGCAGTGTCTATTAAGGATGAACATGAAGCTGGGAATGGTGACTCATGCCTGTAATTCCAACACTTCAGGAGGCGGCAGATCACTTGAGGTCACGACCAGCCTGGCCACTCCCATCTCAAAAAAAAAAAAAAAAAGATTAACATGCCCACACCATGCATACACCCTGGGACCCAGCAATTACACTTCTAGGTATATACCCAACAGAAATACAGAAATGCCTACATATGTTCACCAAAATTCAATGTATATAGCAGTACTGTAAGTGATCATGCCAAATCAGAAGGCACCTAAATGTCAATCAACAGTAGAATGGATACATAGATTATTATGTATTCCCATAACACACTTTTTTTTTTTGAGACAAGATTGTCCTCTGTCACCCAGGCTGTAGTGCAGTGGTGTGATCTCAGCTCACTGCAATTTGTGCCTCCCAAGCTCAAGCCATCCTTCCACCTCAGCTTCCCAAGTAGCTGAGATGACAGGCACGCACCACCACACCCCACTAATTTTTGTATTTTTTTTGTAGAGACGGGGTCTTGCTATGTTGCTGAGGCTGGTCTTGAACTCCGGTGCTCAAGCTATCTGCTTGCCTCACCCTCCTAAAGTGCTAGGATTATAGGCATGAGCCACCGTGCCTGGCTCATAACACACTCTTATACAGCAATGACAATGAACAACCTCCAACAATCAGCAACTACATGGACAAATCTCATAGACATATGATGAATAAAAGAATTCAGACCAGGTGCAATGGCTCACGCCTGTAATTCCAACACTTTGGGAGGCTGAGATGGGCAGATCATGAGGTCAAGAAATAGAAACCATCCTGGCCAACATGGTGAAACCCTGTCTCTACTAAAAATACAAAAAATTAGCTGGGTGTGGTAGTGCGCACCTGTAATCCCAGCTACTCAGGAGGCTGAGGCAGGAGAATCGTTTGAACCTGGGAGGCGAAGGTTGCAGTGAGCTGAGATCATGCCACTGCACTCCAGCCTGGTGACAGAGCGACTCTCCGTCTCAAAAAAAAAAAAAAAAAAAAAAGAATTCCAACACACAAGTCTCTATGCTTGTAGGATTCCAAGCAGATTAAGATCAAAAACAAGGCAAACTGACTTATGGTGTCAGAAATCAGGGTAGTAGTTACCTTTGAGGTGAAGAAGTGACTGACAAGGGGCCGGGTGCGGTGGCTCACGCCTGTAATCCCAGCACTTTGGGAGGCCGAGGTGGGCAGATCATGAGGTCAGGAGATCGAGACCATCCTGGCTAACATGGTGAAACCCCATCTCTACTAAAAATACAAAAAAATTAGCCAGGCATAGTGGCAGGTGCCTGTAGTCCCGGCTACTCGGGAGGCTGAGGCAGGAGAATGGCGTGAACCCAGGAGGCGGAGCTTGCAGTGAGCCGAGATAGCGCCACTGCACTCCAGCCAGGGCGACAGAGCGAGACTCTGTCTCAAAAAAAAAAAAAAAAACAAAAAAGTGACTGACAAGGAGCATGAGGGGTTTGCAGAGCTGGTAATGTTCTAGTTCCTGACCCAGGGCTGGTTACCCATGATTACATGGGTGAGCTCAGTCTGTTATCTGATCCATACTTACTGGGTATTTGTGAGTTTCTTTGTCAGTATGTTGTACTTCAATAATTTTTTTTTTGAAACTGGGTCTCTGTCGTCCAGACTGGACTGCAGTGGCTCAACCATGGCTCACTGCAGCCTTGACCTCCTGGGCTCAAGCGATCCTCCCACCTTAGTCTCTTGAGTAGCTGGGACTACAGGTGCACACCATGGCACTTGGCTATTTATATATATATTTTTTTCTTTAATAACTCTTTTTTTCTTTTTTTAATCTTTATTTATTTATTTATTTTTATTGATCATTCTTGGGTGTTTCTCACAGAGGGGGATTTGGCAGGGTCATAGGACAATAGTGGAGGGAAGGTCAGCAGATAAACAAGTGAACAAAGGTCTCTGGTTTTCCTAGGCAGAGGACCCTGCGGCCTTCCGCAGTGTTTGTGTCCCTGGGTACTTGAGATTAGGGAGTGGTGATGACTCTTAACGAGCATGCTGCCTTCAAGCATCTGTTTAACAAAGCACATCTTGCACCGCCCTTAATCCATTTAACCCTGAGTGGACACAGCACATGTTTGAGAGAGCACAGGGTTGGGGGTAAGGTCACAGATCAACAGGATCCCAAGGCAGAAGAATTTTTCTTAGTACAGAACAAAATGAAAAGTCTCCCATGTCTACTTCTTTCCACACAGACACGGCAACCATCCGATTTCTCAATCTTTTCCCCACCTTTCCCCCCTTTCTATTCCACAAAACCGCCATTGTCATCATGGCCCATTCTCAATGAGCTGTTGGGTACACCTCCCAGACTGGGTGGTGGCCGGGCAGAGGGGCTCCTCACTTCCCAGTAGGGGCGGCTGGGCAGAGGCGCCCCTCACCTCCCGGCCGAGGCGGCTGGCCGGGCGGGGGGCTGACCCCCCCACCTCCCTCCCGGACGGGGCGGCTGGCCGGGCGGGGGGCTGACCCCCCCACCTCCCTCCCGGACGGGGCGGCTGGCCGGGCAGAGGGGCTCCTCACTTCCCAGTAGGGGCGGCCGGGCAGAGGCGCCCCTCACCTCCCGGACGAGGCGGCTGGCCAGGCGGGGAGCTGACCCCCCCACCTCCCTCCCGGACGGGGCAGCTGGCTGGGCAGAGGGGCTCCTCACTTCCCAGTAGGGGCGGCCGGGCAGAGGCGCCCCTCACCTCCTGGACGAGGCGGCTGGCCGGGCGGGGGGCTGACCCCCCCACCTCCCTCCCGGACGGGGCGGCTGGCCGGGCGGGGAGCTGACCCCCCTACCTCCCTCCCGGACGGGGCGGCTGGCCGGGCGGGGGACTGACCCCCCCACCTCCCTCCCGGACGGGACAGCTGGCCGGGCGGGGACTGACCCCCCCACCTCCCTCCCGGACGGGGCGGCTGGCTGGGCGGGGGGCTGAACCCCCCACCTCCCTCCCGGACGGGGCGGCTGGCCGGGCAGAGGGGCTCCTCACTTCCCAGTAGGGGCGGCCGGGCAGAGGCGCCCCTCACCTCCCGGACGAGGCGGCTGGCCGGGCGGGGAGCTGACCCCCCCACCTCCCTCCCGGACGGGGCAGCTGGCTGGGCAGAGGGGCTCCTCACTTCCCAGTAGGGGCGGCCGGGCAGAGGCGCCCCTCACCTCCTGGACGAGGCGGCTGGCCGGGCGGGGGGCTGACCCCCCCACCTCCCTCCCGGACGGGGCGGCTGGCCGGGCGGGGAGCTGACCCCCCTACCTCCCTCCCGGACGGGGCGGCTGGCCGGGCGGGGGACTGACCCCCCCACCTCCCTCCCGGACGGGACAGCTGGCCGGGCGGGGACTGACCCCCCCACCTCCCTCCCGGACGGGGCGGCTGGCTGGGCGGGGGGCTGAACCCCCCACCTCCCTCCCGGACGGGGCGGCTGGCCGGGCAGAGGGGCTCCTCACTTCCCAGTAGGGGCGGCCGGGCAGAGGCGCCCCTCACCTCCCGGACGAGGCGGCTGGCCGGGCGGGGAGCTGACCCCCCCACCTCCCTCCCGGACGGGGCAGCTGGCTGGGCAGAGGGGCTCCTCACTTCCCAGTAGGGGCGGCCGGGCAGAGGCGCCCCTCACCTCCTGGACGAGGCGGCTGGCCGGGCGGGGGGCTGACCCCCCCACCTCCCTCCCGGACGGGGCGGCTGGCCGGGCGGGGGGCTGAACCCCCCCACCTCCCTCCCGGATGGGGCGGCTGGCCGGGCGGGGGGCTGAACCCCCCACCTCCCTTCCGGATGGGGCGGCTGGCCGGGCGGGGGGCTGACCCCCCCACCTCCCTCCCGGACAGGGCGGCTGGCCGGGCGGGGGGCTGAACCCCCCCACCTCCCTCCCAGACGGAGCGGCTGGCCGGGTAGAGGGGCTCCTCACTTCCTAGTAGGGGCGGCTGGGCAGAGGCGCCCCTCACCTCCCGGACGGGGCGGCTGGCCGGGCGGGAGGCTGACCCCCCCACCTCCCTCCCAGACAGGGCGGCTGGCCTGGCGGGGGCTGACCCCCACCTCCCTCCCGGACGGGGTGGCTGCCTGGCGGAGACGCTCCTCACTTCCCAGACGGGGTGGCTGCCGGGCGGAGGGGCTCCTCACTTCTCAGACGGGGCGGCTGCCGGGCGGAGGGGCTCCTCACTTCCCAGACGGGGTGGCTGCCGGGCGGAGGGGCTCCTCACTTCTCAGACGGGGCGGCTGCCGGGCGGAGGGGCTCCTCACTTCCCAGACGGGGTGGCTGCCGGGCGGAGGGGCTCCTCACTTCCCAGACGGGGTGGCTGCCGGGCGGAGGGGCTCCTCACTTCTCAGACGGGGCGGCTGCCGGGCGGAGGGGCTCCTCACTTCCCAGACGGGGTGGCTGCCGGGCGGAGGGGCTCCTCACTTCCCAGACGGGGTGGCTGCCGGGCGGAGGGGCTCCTCACTTCCCAGACGGGGTGGCTGCCGGGCGGAGGGGCTCCTCACTTCTCAGACGGGGCGGTTGCCAGGCGGAGGGTCTCCTCCCTTCTCAGACGGGGCGGCTGGGCAGAGACGCTCCTCACCTCCCAGACGGGGTCGCGGCCGGGCAGAGGCGCTCCTCACATCCCAGACAGGGTGGCAGGGCAAAGGTGCTCCCCACATCTCAGAAGATGGGCGGCCGGGCAGAGACGCTCCTCACTTCCTAGATGGGATGGCGGCCGGGCAGAGACGCTCCTCACTTCCCAGATGGGATGGCGGCCAGGAAGAGGCGCTCCTCACTTCCTAGATGGGATGGCGGCCGGGCAGAGACGCTCCTCACTTTCTAGACTGGGCAGCCAGGCAGAGGGGCTCCTCACGTCCCAGACGATGGGCGGCCAGGCAGAGACGCTCCTCACTTCCCAGATGGGGTGGCGGCCGGGCAGAGGCTGCACTCTCGGCACTTTGGGAGGCCAAGGCAGGCGGCGGGGAGGTGGAGGTTGTAGCGAGCCGAGATCACACCACTGCACTCCAGCCTGGGCACCATTGAGCACTGAGTGAACCAGACACCGTCTGCAATCCCCGCACCTCCGGAGGCCGAGGCTGGCGGATCACTCGCGGTTAGGAGCTGGAGACCAGCCCAGCCAACACAGCGAAACCCCGTCTCCACCAAAAAAATAAGAAAACCAGTCAGGCGTGGCGGCGCGAGCCTGCAATCACAGGCACTCGGCAGGCTGAGGCAGGAGAATCAGGCAGGGAGGTTGCAGTGAGCCGAGATGGCAGCAGTACAGTCCAGCTTCGGCTTGGCATCAGAGGGAGACCATGGAAAGAGAGGGAGAGGGAGACCGTGGGGAGAGGGAGACCGTGGGGAGAGGGAGAGGGAGCTTTTTTTTTTCTCAAAGAGATGGAGTCTTGCTATGTTGCCAAGGCTGGGTCTCGAACTCCTGGGCTCTAGTGATCCTCCAATCTTAGCCTCTCAAAGTGCTGGGATTACAGGCATGAGCCACCGATCTTGGCAATAATTTTTTAAAAGGCCAGTTTTTTGTCTCTTGAAAGTGGAGGAGTCTTGGCAAGTCCAGCAAATGGCACATACTATTTTGTTTCTCTTCCCTCCCCTTTCAAGTGAGAATTGTGATTGTTTTCTTGTTTTTCCTCCACTGTTATACACAGGGGTGGGTTGCTGTGGGGGCTACAATTTCATTTAACGTTAATTTTTTTTTAGATGGAGTCTTGCTCTGTCACCAGGCTGGAGTGCAGTGGCACAATCTCCGCTGACTGCAACCTCCGCCTCCCCGGTTCAAGTGATTCTTCTGCCTGGGCCTCCCGAGTAGCTGGGATTATAGGTGTGTGCCACCATGCCGGGCTAATTTTTGTACTTTTAGTAGAGACAGGGTTTCACCATGTTGGCCAGGCTGGTCTTGAACTCCTGACCTCAGGTGATCCACTTGCCTTGGCCTCCCAAAGTGCTGGGATTACAGGTGTGAGCTACCGTGCCCAGCCTTAACATTAATTTTCAGGATCAAGAGAGACTCCATGTGCCCTTGATGAAAGGAATAGCCAATATCCAGAAATCTTGGTCTGAGGATTGGATGTGGCTTTGGGATCCCTCCCTTTGCAGAAGGGGTGAAAGCTTCTGCAGTTGCACTAGAGATAGTTATGTTAGGTGGGAGTATTAGTTTTAGCCAACTTTATCAAAATATAATTTGTGTACAAGAAAATGGATCAATATTTCAAAAAGATATTTGCAACCCACTTTCATAGCAGCATTATTTACAATACCCAAAAGGCGAAGGAGGCAACCCAGCTGTTCATCAACGAATAAATGGTTCGACAAAACGTGGTATATACACATAATGGATTTTTTTTTTGAGATGGAGTCTCGCTCTGTCGCCCAGGCTAGAGTGCAGTGGTGTGATCTTGGTTCACTGCAACATCCGCCTCCCAGGTTTAAGTGATTCCCCTGCCTCAGCCTCCCGAGTAGCTGGGACTACAGGCACCTGCCACCACGCCCGGCTAATTTTTTGTAGTTTAGTAGAGATGAGGTTTCACCATGTTGACCAGGATGGTCTCGATTTCCTGACCTCGTGATCCGCCTGCCTCTTCCTCCCAAAGTGCTGGGATTACAGGTGTGAGCCACTGCGCCTGGCCCATAATGGACAATTATTTAACCTTAAAAAGGAAGGAAATGCTAACACATGCTAAAACATGGGTGAAGCCTGAGGACATTCATGCTAAGTGAAACAATCCCATCACAAAAAGACAGATGCTGTATGATTCCACTTACATGAGGTACCTAGAGTAGTCAAATTCATAGGGAATTTCCCAGAGAGTAGAACGTGCTTCCCAGGGGCTGGGAAGGGAAGGCAGTGGGAGTTGCTTGATGGGAACAGTTTCAATTCTACAAGAGGAAAGAGTGGAGATGAGTAGGGGTGATGATTGCACAACAATGCAACTGTACACTTAAAATTGGCTAAGTCCTGGGGAGGTGGCTCATGCCTGTAATCTCAGCTACTCTGGAAGCTGAGGCAGGAGAATCGCTTGAACCGGGGAAGCGGAGGTTGCAGTGAGCCAAGATCATGCCATTGCACTCCAGCCTGAGCATTGCAGCGAGACTCCGTCTCAAAAAAAAAAAAATTGGCTAAGATGGTAAAGTTTGTGTTATGTGTATTTTGCAACAATGTACAAGAATTTAAATGAACCAATTTTAAGCGCAATGAATTTTGACAAATGTATTCGGTTGTGTGATCACTTCCATCATCCGGAAAGTTTCCCTGTGTCCACTAGTAATCAGTCTCTCCATAACCACTGCCACTGACCCCAGTCAACCACTAATCCATTTTCTGCCCCTGCATATTAGCCTTTTCTTTTCTCTTTTCTTCTCTTCTCTTCTTTTCTTTTACTCTGTCACCCAGGCTGGAGTTCAGTGGTGTGATCTCAGCTCACTACAACCTCCGCCTCCCAGGTTCAAGCCATTCTCCTGCCTCAGCCTCCCAAGTAGCTGGGATTACAGGCACTCGCTACCACACCCAGTTAATTTTTGTATTTTTAGTAGAGATGGGGTTTTACCATGTTGGCCAGGCTGGTCTTGAACTCCTGACCTCGTGATCCACCTGCCTCGGCCTTCCAAAGTGCTGGGATTACAGGGTGAGCCACCGTGCCTAGCCTCTGGCCCCTTTCTTTCTTTCTTTCTTTGTCTCTCTCTCTCCTTCCTTCCTTCCTTCTCTCTCTCTCTCTCTTTCTTTCTCTCTTTCTTTTTTGAGTTGGAGTCTCACTCTGTTGCCCAGGCTGGAGTGCAGTGGCGTGATCGGCTCACTGCAACCTCCGCCTCCCGATTCTCCTACCTCAGCCTCCCAAGTAGCTGGGATTACAGGTGCCAGGCTGCTTTTGAACTCCTGATCTCAAGTAATCCACCTGCCTCAGCCTCCCAAAGTGCTAGGATTACAGGCGTGAGCCACCATGCCCCGCCCATATTAGTGTTTTCTTTCTACAATTTCACAAAAGTGGAATCCTACAGCATATACCCTTGTATCTGGCTGTATCACATGGCATCATGTTTTTCAGATGCAGTGCAGCAGTGCCATCACAGCTCCCTGCAGCCTCAAACTCCTGGGCTCAAGTGATCCTCCTGCCTCAGCCACCAGAGTAGCTGGGACTACAGGTGAGCACCATCATGCCTGGATAATTTTACTATTACTATTATTACTACTATTATTTGTAGAGACAGGGTCTTGCTATGCTGCCCAGGCTGGTCTCGAACTCCTGAGCTCGAGCACTACTCCCACCTCGACCTCCAAAGTAGCTGGAACTACAAGTGAACATCACCATGCCCGGCCAATTTTTTTTTTTTAAGAGAATCTCACCATATTACCTGGTCTCAAACTCCTGGGCTTGAGCGATCCTCCTGCCTCAGCCTCCCAAAGTGCTGGGATTTACAGGCATGAGCCACTGTGCCTGGTGGTTACTACCACATTGACTTCAGACTTCTGGTCTCCAGAGCTGTGAGAGAATAAATTTCTGTTGTTTTCAGCTAAGTTATTGTAACTTGTTACATCAGTCCTAGCAAACTGACACAGTGATTGGACCAATTTTTGCATTGGGAGTTTTTGAAATGTTGTGTCCCGGAATGTAGATGTGAATTAGTGTGAAGTAGCTGAGGGTAGAATGTAGTGGACACCTACTGCTTTGAGGGACTGTCCCTTGCCCATTGCCATGTGATTCATTTGGAACTGTCAGTCAAGGGACCCCTACATATATGGCTTCCAGGAGATGAATTCATCCCTCCAGCAAAAAGGGATGAGGTCCAGAGGGGCTTTGGACCAATCCTGGGCAAGATGGGCAGGGGAGGAGGAGGAGGAGTCAGCAAAGGCAGGAGGCGGGCCCAAGAGTTGGCTCCAAACTGGACCCAATGATTGGCCCGGGGTGTCTCCAAGGTCTGCGCTGGACCAATCAGAATCCTGTTCCTTAATGACACAGCAGCTGAGAGCCAGCTGATTCTCACATTGTTTCCTCTGAAGTTATCTGCTCTGAAGGCAATTACAAGTCCTGTTAATTTCTTGCAATGGCAGCAGATCCTGTTAATTTCCTACCCAACAATAGTTCCCCTCCCGTGCTTCCTCTAGGCAAAGCCGCACCCCACCATGGGGACTGGAAATGACAGATGTTCACTACCCAGACCGCTTTGCAACTCGGAGTAGCCACACAGCCGGGTTCTGGCAAGAGAGAAATAAGGAGAATTATTCTGAGGAGGGAAAAAGGGGAACACAGAAGGGGAGGCCCCGGTCTACACTGCCTGATTTAGATGCCAGTGTGTGAGAACATGATGCTGCTATAGACAGTTTGTACTCAGGAGGGGAACGAACACCAGTCTCAGAAATGCCAACCAGAGCCTAATGTTGTTGAGCAGCTGAACCAACCCTGGGACTGTCTTTGAAAAATTTGATATGCAAACATGCAAAAAAATCTTTCTCTTTCAGTTGGGAAGGTTTTTTTTTTTTTTCAGCCGAAGGTATCATAACAGATACAGCATTATACACCTGGAGCTCCAAGTGACCATCTCATTGCCACTGCAAACACCTACCTGAGAGAGAAGCCAATAGCCAGGCGCAGTGGCTCATGCCTGTAATCCCAGCGCTTTGGGAGGCCAAGGCGGGCAGATCACAGGAGGTCAGGAGTTCGAGACCAGCCTGCCAACATGGTGAAACCCTGTCTCTACTAAAAATACAAAAAGTTAGCCAGGCGTGGTGGCGAGCGGCTGTAATCCCAGCTACTCAGGAGGCTGAGGCAGGAGAATTGCTTGAAACCGGGAGGTTGCAGTGAGCCGAGATCACACCACTGCACTCCAGCCTGGGCAACAAGAGTGAAACTCCATCCAAAAAAAAAAAAAAGAGGAAAGCAGAAGTGAGAGTCCCTTGAACAGCTGGATCTAACCATGCCTGAAGTCCCTCTGTGTTCAATGTGTTCATAGGCTTTCCATGGACAGAGGTTCAATTCTGTTTATGGCTTTGGGTTGAATTTTGTGTTCTGTACTCACAATGATCCTAACACCATTTTTATAAACTGAGGCTCAGAGAGATCATTAAGTTGCCCAGTCATTGAAAGAAACACAAATTTGTCTGCTTGCAGAGCCAGCATGTTCCAATCCGGTTTCCCAGTCTCAGAGAGGACAGGAGGCCCAGGTGGAGTGAGACCCGTGGAGTGTGTTTATTCTGGCGTTGATAGCAGCAGCAGTCGGGGGACCGGCCAGGCGCAGGGTGTGGCGAACAGAAGGGGTGGACACAGGTGTGTGTGTGTCTGAAAGGACAGAGAGGATTGGCCCATTGACATTCACGGCGAGAACAAGGGTCGGGACACTGAGTCTTGGACAAACAGCAAAGAGACAGAGGCAGACAGAGGGTTTTGGGGCCAGGGGTCCCCCAGACATGCCTGGCCCCTCGCCTCGAGGGGGAGCCCCAGGGAAGAAAAGACAGACACAGTGGAGGCTGAATGCCCCCCACCCTGAAAGAAGGAGCTGGGCCGGCCTCCTCTCATCCTCTCGCTTCCAGGGGTAGGAAGCCTAGGGCCAGGGCTGCCCTGCACCAGCAGCTCGGACGTTATGGCTTCAAGGAGATGAATTCACGGTCCGGGCAGGATAGGATGGGGTCCTGAGGGAGCCTGGTCCGATCCCGGGCCTAGGCCAGACCTGCATGATGGAGCAGGAAAGGAGGGGTCAGCAATGGCAGAGAACTGCACCACGACCTCCTGTAGCTCCATCACCACCCAGAGACCCAGGAGTCCCAGGCCCAGCCCCTCCTCCCTCAGACCCAGGAGTCCAGGCCCCAGCCCCTCCTCCCTCAGACCCAGGAGTCCAGGCCCCCAGCCCCTCCTCCCTCAGACGCAGGCATCTCCACCCCAGCCCCTTCCCTGTGGCCAGGCTGCTTACCCCTCACTCGGAGTTCTCTTTCTCTGATAGTCCTTTGCTGCCTTTTGTGAAGCTGGTCACAGTCTTTTCCTAAAGGAGAAAGTGCAGAAGGTTCGGGAGTGAGGGACAGAGAGTTGAAACAGATGCTAATCATCAACAGGAGAAGACGTCAATCCTGTTTCATTATTTAGGATGCGCTTTCTCACTTGGCCCTGAAGTGACGGACAGATGGTATTACAATTCCATTCTACAGATCGGGAAATGGAGGCACAAAAAAGAGGAGTCTCTGCAAATGCGAGGAGAGATGAGGCTGTAGGGATGAGTGGGGCAGGTCCTGCATGGTATCAGAGGGGCTGAGACTCTGTCCTGGGTCCACTGGGGAGCCACGGGAGGGCTGTGAGCAAGGAAGGGGAAGGGAAGCTCTGGGTGTAGAAGGATCTTCTGGGGCCACAGGGAGCATGAGGGGCTGAAATTCATGGGCAGTGTCAGGACTCGGCCTAGACTCTGTGCCGCCAGCGTTGCCCAACATGGGCAGTGGCTCACCAGAAACTCCTGGGAAGGTTTGTGGGATGAATTAATGAATGGATGAATGAGTGAATGACAGAAGGAGGGAGTAGCCTCCATCCTATCCACCTTAGTAGAGTCCCCGTCTTTTCCAATCTCAAATCTGAGTTCTGTGCCCAGGTGTTGGGTCCCTCATGATCACTGGAAAAAAGCCCACAGCAGGGCCAGACTAAATCTGGTGATGTGGTGAAAGTTTGCTGGAGACGTGATGCTGGAGAACTACCGGAACCTTCTCTCCCTGGGTGAGGCCCCTCCCTCTGCCCTCCCCCGGGGGAGGCCTGATGCCCCCTGGCACCCTCTCTGATGCCCCCAGCCCTCTCTCTGATGCCTCCTGGCACCCTCTTCTCATTCATGTCCATCCCCTGCCATCTGGGGGCCTCTGTGCTCCTCTCACTGGTCCCTCACGCCTGGCCTCTCCCTTCCTCTCTTTCTGGGGGCCTCTCCCTTCCTCTCTTTCTGGGGGCCTCTCCCTTCCTCTCTTTCTGCCTGGAGTCCCAGCAGCCAGGAGGGCCCACGTCCCTTGGCCTGTCCTGTAAAATGTGAGTCCCGCAAACTCTTCAGCCTGTGTCCCCAGCTGCTGCTTCTTTTTTTTTTTTTTTTTGGTTTTTTTTTTTTTTTTGAGATGGAGTCTCACTCTGTCACCAGGCTGGAGGGCAGTGGCGCGATCTCAGCTGACTGCAATCTCCACCTCCTGGGTTCAAGCAATTCCTCTGTCTCAGCCTCCCGAGTTGCTGGAATTACAGGCACACACCACCATGCTGGCTAATTTTTGTATTTTTGGTAGAGACGGGTTCACTGTGTTGGCCAGGCTGGTCTGGAACTCCTGACCTCAGGTGATGCGCCCACCTTGGACTCCCAAAGTGCTGGGATTATAGGCGTCAGCCACCATGCCCGGTCATCCAGCTTCTTCTAACGCTTTCCCTTCCACACATGGTGACCTCCCTGTCCCCGGACTTCAGTCTCCACACTGGAACGCCCAATCCGGAATCTCAGGCTCCAAGCGCCTCCCGGACATGTTCCCAATCTGACCTTGGCATCTTCTCCCCGGAGCATATAAACGCTGTCCCCTAGCGTGTCTCCGAGATCCCCAGAGCATATAAACGCTGTCCCCTAGCGTGTCTCCGAGATCCTGCACTTGCCCACCTTCCTGCCTCCAGGCATAGCTCTCCCCACCTCCCACCCCTCACATCCACCCCACGCCGAGCTCAGTTCACCCACCGTCCTGCTTCTCTTCCTCCAGGTCCCCACCTCTGGTTGGCCCCACATCCCCCCAGGTCTCCAGACGAGACCCCCGGGCACCATCCTCGGCCCTGTCTTGCTTAGTTTGAGCTGCTCTAACAAAATGCTGTAAACTGGGTAGCTTCTAACAGCAGAAATGTATGTCAGAGTTGGCCGGGCACGGTGGCTCATGCCTGTAATCCCAGCACTTTGGGAGGCCAAGGCGGGCAGATCACGAGGTCAGGAGATCAAGACCATCCTGGCTAACACGGTGAAACCCCATCTCTACTAAAAATAAAAAAAATTAGCCGGGCATTGTGGTGGGTGCCTGTAGTCCCAGCTACTCGGGAGCTGAGGCAGGAGAATGGTGTGAACCCGGGAGGCGGAGCTTGCAGTGAGCCGAGATGGCGCCACTGCACTCCAGCCTGGGTGACAGAGTGAGACTCCGTTTCAAAAAAAAAAAAAAAAAAAAGAAAGAAAGAAATTTATGTCAGAGTTTTGGAGGCTGGGAAGTCGAAGATGAAGGCGACAGCAGACTTGCTGTCTGGTGAGGGCGCTTCCTGGTTCATAGACGGCGCCTTCTCTCTTTTTTTTTTTCTTTCTTTTTTTTATTGAGTCAGAGTCTTACTCTGTCACCCAGGCTAGAGTGCAGTGGCGCAATCTTGGCTCACTGCAACTTCCACCTCCCGGGTTCAAGTAATTCTCCTGCCTCAGCCTCCCCAAATAGCTGGGATTACTGGCGCCCGCCACCACACCCAGCTAATTTTTTTGGTATTTTTAGTAGAGACGGGGTTTCACCATGTTGGCCAGGCTGGTCTTGAACTCCTGACCTCAGTGATCCACCCACCTTGGCCTCCCAAAGTGCTCGGATTTACGGGCATGAGCCACCACATCCGGCCGACAGAGGCTGCTCTCTATAGCCTTACAGAGTGGAGCAGCAAGAGAGCTTTCTGGGGTGTCTTTTGTAAGGGCACTAACCCCTGCCACAAGAGCTCTACCCCCATGACCTAATCGCTTCCAAAAGGCCCCAGCTCCTAACACCATCACCTGGGGGCTAGGTTTCAACTTACGCATTTTAGGGGGATGCCAGCAATTCTGCTCATAACATCCCCTACTTCCCCTTGTCCACAGGACCCCTCAGGCCACAGCCCTGCCCTCCTACCCCCTCCTTAACATCCCCACAGCCCCAGCCCTGCCCAGGCCTCGTCTTGCCCCTGCACCTCAGCACAGCCCCCTTGCTGGTTTCACTTCCCACCTTCCTGGACCTGTCGTTCTCCGTCTCTATGTTCCCCTGTAAGTAGCTGTGGTGATGTGACGTCTCCATCCTCAGCCCTCCTCACTCACGCACTTTCTCTGGACAAACTCATCAAAAATGTGGCTTAGGCTGGACGCAGTAGCTCACGTCTGTAATCCCAGCACTTTGAGAGGCCGAGGCGGCCAGATCATTTGAGGTCAGGAGTTTGAGACTAGCCTGGACAACACAGTGAAACCCCATCTCTACTAAAAATACAAACATTAGCTGGGCATGGTGGCGGACGCCTGTAATCCCAGCTACTCAGGAGGCTGAGGCAGGAGAATCACTTGAACTTGGGAGGTGGAGGTTGCAGTGAGCTGAGATCTCGCCATTGCACTCCAGCCTGGGCAACAGAGTGACTCTGTCTCAAAAAAAAAAAAAAAATGTGTTCTCATTAAAAACGTGGCCTAAACTTCTCCATCAGGGTCGGTCCCCAAGACCACCACAGGTGAGTGATTTGTTAGCGGGTGCCAGGGACTCAGCCCTTAGTTAAACGCTCAGTGATGGTTTATTACAGAGAAAGGAGACAGCACAGCTGGCAAAGGGGAAGGGCACCCAGGGCGCCATCCAGGAGAAACCAGGCGCAAGCTTCCAGAACCTTCTCCCAGTGGAGCCACATAGGATGGTTTAATTCTCCCAGCAGCAAGAGGTGACAACACGTGGGAAATGTTATCACCAGAGAAGCTCACCAGAGACTCAGTGCTCAGCATTTTTTTTTTTTAACAGGATCTCTCTATATTGCCCAGGCAAGTCTTGAACTCCTGGGCTCAAGCTATCCTCCAGCCTCTGTCTCCCTACGAGCTGGGATTACAAGCATCAGCCATCGTGCCCGGCTGTGCTCAGGGTTTTTCCTGGGGGTTGCTCACACAGCCCCCTCTACTAAAATGTACCCAAATTTTAGACTCCTGGGAAAAAAGCAGGTGTTCAGCGTAAACCATGGTGTTTGCACAAACAGTTTAGGGCTGGGCACAGTGGCTCACGCCTGTAATCCCAGCACTTTCGGAGGCCAAGAGAGGAGGATCACTTGAGCCCAGGATTACGAGGCCAGCCTGGGCAACATAGTGAGACCCCTATCTCTAAAAAAAATTAAAATTAAAATTAAAACCACAAGCAACTGAGGCTCTAGTGAGCCCCACATCAGTTAGGAAATTCTGGGAACCCTCCTAAAGTCCAGGTTACTGGACCTCAGCCTAGGGTCTACCTGGCCATCAGGCCTTTCCAAAGGGAGCATCTCAGGCTGGTTGTGTTCACCCTTTTCCACACATCCACAATGGTGTCCCTTCAATGTGTCCCATGAGTTTCAACCTTGTATAGCTTGTGGCCTCCAGAATACCACCATGGGGAAGGCTCAGGACCCCACACTCCCTGTCTCCCCTGAGCGGGTCATGTCACCCCCAAACTCATTCCTCCTTCAGGTCTCCCATCTCAGAGACAGACCCCTGCCCACCCAGAGACCAGGCCAGGCCAGGGCACTGACTTTTTTTGTTTTTTTGTTTTTGAGACGGAGTCTCGCTCTGTCTCCCAGGCTGGAGTATAGTAGCATGAGCTCTGCTCACTGCAACCTCCGCCTCCCGGGTTCAAGCGATTCTCCTGCCTCAGCCTTCTGAGTAGCTGGGATTACAGGCATGCACCACCACACCCAGCTAATTTTTGTATTTTTAGTAGAGATGGGGTTTCACCATGTTGGCCAGGCAGGTCTCGAACTCCTGACCTCAAGTGATCTGCCCACCTCAGCCTCCCAAAGTGCTGGCATTCCAGGTATGAGCCACCACACCCAGCCCAGGGCACTGTCTTTACCATCTCTTTCATACCCGTATGTGTCCTGGCCCTGACACTCTCCCCAGTGTCACCACTTTCTGTTCCCCCACTGCCTCACTCTGTGGTGATCACAGGAAGATTGTCTTTTTTTTTTTTTTTGAGATGAAGTTTTGCTCTTGTTGCCCAGGCTGGAATGCAATGGCGCAATCTCGGCTCACCACAACCTCCGCCTCCTGGGTTCAAGCGATTCTCCTGCCTCAGCCTCCCGAGTAGCTGGGATTACAGGCATGCACCACCACATCTGACTAATTTTGTATTTTTAGTAGAGACAGGGTTTCTCCATGTTGGTCAGGCTGGTCTCGAACTCCCAATCTCACAGATCCGCCCACCTTGGCCTCCCAAAGTGCTGGGATTACAGGCATGAGCCACTGCGCCTGGCCTTGTCTTTTTTTCCTTTTTTTTTTTTTTTTTTGAGACAGTCTTACTGTTGCCCAGGCTGGAGTGCAGTGGTGCGATCTCAGCTCACTGCAGCCTCCACTTCCCGGGTTCAAGTGACTCTCCTGCCTCAGCCTCCCGAATAGCTGGGATTACAGGCGCATGCCACCACACCTGGGTAATTTTTGTAATTTTTAGTAGAGACAGGGTTTCACCGTGTTGGTCAGGCTGGTCTCGAACTCCTGATCTCAAGTGATCCGCTGGCTTCGGCCTTGAAAAGTGCTGGGCTTACAGGTGTGAGCCACGGCACCTGGCCAGAAGGTTGTGTTTAAGGTGGCATCTGTGACAGCACATGCGTCTGCTCACGGGCACGAGCAGTAGGGGCATGGGGGAGTGTATCCTGCTGCTGCCACAATGCACAACCACAAACGTGGTGGCTTATGACAACAGCCATCAGTTCTCTCATGATTCTGGACCAGAGTCTAAAACCAAGGTGACAGCTCGGCCATGCTGCCTCCAAAGCTCCAGGGGAGGGTCCTTCCTCACCTCTTCCAACACCTGGTGCCTCCTGGCATTTCTTGGCTGGTAGACGCCTCCCTTCTTTCTCTGCCTCTGTGTCATGTGGCCTCTTCCCTCCGTGTCTGTGTATCCTCTTCTTCTTCTTCTTCTTTTTTTTTTTTTTTTTGGAGATAGAGTCTTGCTCTGTTGCCCAGGCTGGAGTGCAGTGGCACGATCTCGTCTAGGGAGGTGGAGGTTGCAGTGAGCTGAGATCGTGCCACTGCACTCCAGCATGGGAACAGAGAGAGACTGTCTCCAAAAAAAAAAAAAAAAAAGACCTTAGTGGCAATGCCTTCTTGGGCACCAGCACCCAGGTCAGAGGCTGTTTGGCTCTAACCACAGCAGGGCTGTTACCTGGTGAGCTCAGTGCAGGCCAAGAGGGACAGGGCAGGTAGGGGTGCAGGCAGGGGAGTGGTTACAGGGATGGGTGGTAAATGCCAGGCTGGAGAGTGGAAGGTGAAATCATGGGAGGCAATACATGGTGAGGGGGCTGCAGTATCAGAAGATTAGCTGTCCTGGGTCCCTGCTCCTCTATCCCCTGATTGTGGCAGTTAGAGACAGACCCCATGGTTCACCCAGCCACCAAGCCAGGCTCTAGGGCACCCTCCTTGTCCATGGAAGGATAGCTGGAGTCAAGAACTGGAGAAAGGTCAGGCACGGTGGTTCATGCCTGTAATCCCAGCACATGGGGAGGCTGAGGTGGGAGCATTGCTTGAGGTCAGGAGTTCGAGACCAGCCTGGGCAACATAGCAAGACCTTGTCTCTACAAAAAACGTAAAAATTAGCGGGAAGTGGTGGCGTGCGCCTGTAGTCCCAGCCACTCGGGAGGCTGAGGTGGGAAGATGGCTTGAGCCCAGGAGATCAAGTCTGCAGTGGGTTGTGATTGTGCAACTTCACTCCAGCCTGGGCAACAGAGCAAGATCCTGTCTCAAAAAATAAAATTAAAATAATAAGATAAAGTATAGTGGAGAAAGTCCCCGGGAGGCTGGGAGGTGGGAGGGGGTGTCTGACACCAAGATGTGGAGATTTGTGTCATTATCAGAGATGAAGGCTGTGACCATAGGCCTGGGCACCTAAGACAGAGGGAGGACGGGATCCTTGTAGGAAAGGAGTCCCGGAGTCACCCTGGATTGTAACTGTGTCCAGGTCTGCCTCCCCCTTCAGCCTGAGATGCCCTCAAGCACAGGGGAGTGTCCAGATCATTTCTGTATCTCCAGCAGTGCCAGGGAGTGGCACAGGGAGACCGGGAGGCCTTTGGGCATGTTTTTTTGTTTGTTTGTTTGTTTGTTTTTTAGACAGAGTCTTGCTCTGTCACCCAGGCCAGAGTGCAGTGGCGCAATCTCGGCTCATTGCAGCCTCCACCTCCCAGGTTCAAGCAATTCTCTGCCTCAGCTTCCTGAGTAGCTGGGATTACAGGTGCCCACCACCACGCCCGGGTAATTTTTGTATTTTTAGTAGAGACAGGGTTTCACCATTTTGGCCAGGCTGGTCTTGAACTCCTGGCCTCGTGATCCACCCGCCTTGGCCTCCTAAAGTGCTGGGATTACAGGCGTGAGCCACCGTGCCTGGCCAGGCATGTTTGTTGAAGCAAAATTCGTCTCCTCCTCACCCCTAGTCTAGTCACCTCTTGGCTCACCTCCTCCGGGAAGTTTCCTTTGATTTCTCCACCCTCTGTGACTTCCTGCAGTGTCGCGTGTTTCTTCCATTCCTGCTCACACAACACTAGACTGTGCCTCGGTTTCCTGCCTGAAGGGTGAAAATGAGGTACTACATTTAACCAGCTTAGAAACATGCCTGGCACGTAATCTGCACTTAATAGACATTCACTTTTTAGTATCACCCTAACTATTGTAATTACTTCATGTTTTAATCAGGGATGGTATGTTTGTCTACAGTGATTCAGGACAGTTTCATCAAAACGAAAATGTTTGGACTGGGTGCAGTGGCTCATGCCTGCAATCCCAGCACTTTGGGAGGCCGAGGCGGGTGGATCACCTGAGGTCAGGAGTTCGAGACCAGCCTGGCCAACATGGTGAAACCCGTTTCTACTAAAAATACAAAAAATTAGCCAAGCATGGTGGCGGGCACCTGTAATCCCAGCTACTTGGGAGGCTGAGGCAGGAGAATTGCTTCAACCCAGGAGACGGAGGTTGCAGTGAGCCAGGACCACACCATTGCACTCCAGCCTGGGCAACAAGAGTGAAACTCCATCTAAAAAAGAAAAAAGGAAACGTTCAGGGTGGGTGGATCACTTAAGCCCAGGAATTCAAGATCAGCCTGGGCAACATAGTGAGACCCCATCTCTATAAAAAATTTGAAAATTAGCCAGGTATGGTGGTGCATGCCTGTAGTCCCAGCTATTCAGGAGGCTGAGGTGGGAGGATCACTTGAGCCCAGGAGGTCGAGGCTGCAGTGAGCCATGATTGTGCCACTGCACTTCGGCCTGGGCAACAGAGCAAGACCCTGTCTCAAAAAAAAAAGTGAATGTTTTAACTTATGTATTTAGAAGTCTTGAGATGGAAGCTTTGGACATCAATGAATCTAAACAGAGTTGTCCATCAGAAATAAGATGCAACTCACTTAGGTAATTTTACATTTTTTGGCGGTCACGTTAAAAAAATAAGAAACAAATGAAATTAATTTTAATAATACATTTTATTCACCTCAAGCTATCTAAAATCTTATCATCTTGACACACTGAAATAATAATCAATTAACAAATGATTGAGAGATTTTACTGTTTTTTTCTTTAGTAAGTCTTCAAAACACAGAAGATGATGTTTCTTATACTGTCACAGTGCAGTTAACTCGAACAGCACAGAACCGGAGCCTTAAACAGCTTTGTCAGAGCTCAGCCTCTCTGCAGTGTCCTAAGCACTCAACAAATAAGTTGGCTCAGCCTCTCTGCAGTGTGCTAAGCACACAACAAATAAGTCTTGGCGTTGGCCATTTGTACGTCCAATCATTAGGCGCTCAATGCGTGCACCTTCCCTGTAGACCTCCCTGTGATTCTGGCACCCACAGCCAACTCTTGTATCTTTCCCCAGGGGCAGGGCTGCCTGGGTCCAAACCCGACATGATCTCCCGTGTGGATCGAGGGGAAGAGCCGAGGCAGGAGAGAGAGGCCCGGCGAGTTACCTGTCCAGGTGGGTGAGGATATCCAGCAGGTGTGAGCCCTCTTCCTACCCCATCTCTCATGGTCAGTGAGGTTCACTCAGGGGTGAGGCAGTAGAACACACGGGTGATCATCGTGGGCTCGGGAGTCGGGCTGTGTGGGTTCAAATCCCAGCTGATTGCTTCCTGGCTGTGTGGCCTTGGGCAAGTCACTTAGCCTCTCTGTGCTTTGATTTTTTCATCTGTGAAAAGGAGGTGACATGAGTGTCTAGGATTGGGAGGAATAAATGAATTAACAGATACAGAGCAGAGCCCAGAGCTTGGCACAGAGTCGGTAGTGGCTTCAGTGGCTGTCATCATTATAATTCTCACCCCACCCTCCCCTCGTCCCGTCACAGCCCATCAGTCCCCAGCCTTGTCCCTCCTGCCCCTGGCCAGGCCTCAGCTTCTCTCCCCTGGACCCTCACCCCAGCCTCCTGGCCCCCAGACTTACCCCTCCAGTTGACACCTCCCCAGGGGATCCTTCCATACTGAGAGCTAACCCCCTCCCTCCCCTGCTCACACCCTCCCCTGCTTCCCCAGTACCCCCAAGATGAAGTCCCAGCCCCTCAGCCTGGCACTCAGTGCCCTGTGTCACTCAGCCTGTGCTTTCTCTGGCCTCATCTTCACCATCCACCCCTGATTGTACCCCATGCCCTGACCTCACTGAAGCACCTGTCCGTACCTGAACCTGAATGTGTGTTGCCACCTTTGGGCCTTCACACATGCTGTTCCCTCTGTCTGGAATACCCTTCCCTGCTTTTTCTGCCTGGCAAGCACCTTCATGTGTTTCACGATGAAGCTTACAGGTCACCTCCTCCAAGTGGCCATCCGTGATAACTAGCCCACCGCTTCTCAGCGTTTTCACAGCTCCTAGCTCAAGATGCTATTACTGCACTTGTGCATGTTGTACTTAAGAGTGTAGACTCTGAGTTCAAATCCCCTTTCTCCCACTGCGTGACTGTGGGCAAGTGACTTAACCTATTGGTGCCTCCATTTCCTTACCGTTTTTTCTTTTTGAGACGGAGTCTTGCTCTGTCGCCCAGGCTAGAGTACAGTGGTGCAACCTGGACTCACTGCAACCTCCGCCTCTCGAGTTCAAGTGATTCTCCTGTCTCAGCCTCCCGAGTAGCTGGGATTATAGGTGCCCCCCCACCATGCCTGGCTAATTTTTTGTATTTTTAGTAGAGACAGGGTTTCATCATGTTGGCCAGGCTGGTCTCGAACTCCTGACCTCATGATCCACCCGCCCCGGCCTCCCAAAGTGCTGGGATTACAGGCGTGAGCCACTGCGCCCGGCCGTCCTTACCTGTTAAATAGGGAGAATAATAGTACCCACCTCAATGAAATGTTTGGATGATGAAATTACTTAATACACAGAACAAGCTCAGAACAGTATCTGGCATGTAGTCAGCATTTAATGAATGTTCTCTATTGCAATAATAACAATTGTTATTATCTGATATATCAGGACTCTTGCATGTAAAGAATCAAAATAGCTTAAGAAAAATTAGATTTTTTTTGACCCATATAACTAGGAAGTATTGCAGTGCAAGACTTTCGGCATACATGAATCTAAGGCCTTAAATGGTATTGTCAGGGCTTACTTGTTCTGTCTCTCTCTCTCTCCCCCCACAACCCCCCACTTCCCCCTCCTTCGCTTTCCACATGTGTTGATTCTGTCTGTTTCTAGCTTCGTTCTGTCTACAGACCTTTCCAAGTAGCAATCAATGTGGCTACCCACAGTCTCAAACTTATATTCTGCCTAATAACCCCATATACTCATCTCAGGGAAGACTCTGACTGGGTCCCTTTGGATGATGAACCAATTATTATGGCCCGAGGAATGGGGTATTATGATTGGCCAGTCTGAAGTCTGATGCCCATTGCTGAGGTGGGGGTTGGGGAGATATGTGACAGCCCCACCAAGACTATAGGAAAAGGGGAGCAGTGGTTGTTCAAAGACAGGGATGCTAAAGAGATAAGTAGGATATGTCCAAAATGTCTGAATACAAGCCTGCCCCTCCCCCCTCTCTGAGGACAAGAACCAGATATCTTGTTTAGCAAAAGGTCACCTACTCACAGCACTGTGGTTGGCACATATGTAATTAATGGACATTCCATGAACAAACCCACTAGGCTCCAAAAAAAATCCATTCCCTCCACAAATTCCAGATGGTTTTGCTTTCTGCTCATCGTTTCTTTTTATTCATTTATTTTTATTTATTTTTTATTTTTTTATTTATTTTTTGAGACGGAGTCTCGCTCTGTCACCCAAGCTGGAGTGCAGTGGCACGATCCTGGCTCACTGCAGGCTCCGCCTCTCGGGTTCAAGTGATTCTCCTGCCTCAGCCTCCCAAGTAGCTGGGATTATGGGCACCTGCCACCACACCTGGCTAATTTTTGTATTTTTAGTAGAGGCAGAATTTCACCATGGTGGCCAGGCTGGTCTCGAACTCCAGACCTCGTGATCCACCCCCACCCCACCCCCAGCCTCCCAAAGTGCTGGGATTACAGGCGTGAGCCACCACGCCCAGCCTAGCATAATATTTTTAAGAGTCATTCACATTGCAGTATGTATGAGAGCTTCATTCCTGTTTATGGCTGAATAATATTTTGTTGTATGAATGCACCACAGTTGGTTTATTCATCAGTTGGTGAACATTGAATTATGTCTTCTTTTTGGCTATTATGAATCATACTGCTATGGACATTCATGCACAAGTTTTTGTGTGAATGTATGTTTTCATTTATTTCGGGTAGATACCTAGGAGTGGAATTGTTGAATCATAGGGTAATTCTATGTTTAACCTTTTGAGAAACTGCCAGACTATTTTCCAAAGTGGCTGTACCATGTTACATTCCCACCAGCAGTGTGTGAGGGCTCTGATTTCTCCACATCCTCACCAACGCTTGTTACTATCTGTCTTTTTTATTATATAACTAGTGAGTGTGAAGTGGAATCTCATGATTTTCATTTCATTTTCCTTGATGTCTAATGATGTTGAGTATCTTTTCATGTACTTATTGGCCATTTGTATATCTTTAAAGAAATGACTATTGAGAACTTTGCCCTTTTTTAATTGAGTTTTTAAAAATATTGAGTTGTGGCCAGGTGTGGTAGCTCACACCTGTAATCCCAGCACTTTGGGAGACTGAGGTGGGTGGATCATGAGGTCAAGAGATCGAGACCATCCTGGCCAACATGGTGAAACCCTGTCTCTACTAAATATAGAAAAATTAGCTGGGCGTGGTGGTGCGTGCCTGTAGTCCCAGCTACTTGGGAGGTTGAGGCAGGAGAATCACTTGAACCTGGGAGGCGGAGGTTGCAGTGACCCGGGATCGTGCCACTGCACTCCAGCCTGGGTGACAGAGCGAGATTCCGTCTCAAAAACCAAAATACTGAGTTGTAAGTGTGCTTTATGTATTCTAGAAACAAGTTCTTTATCAGACATATGATTGGAAAAAATTTTCTCCCATTCTATTAGTTGTCTTTTTGCTTCTTACTAGTGTCTTTGAAGCACAAAGGTTTAAATTTTTAATTATTATTATTTTTGAGACAGGGTCTCACCCAGGCTGGAGTGCAGTGGTGCAATCATGGCTCACTGCAGCCTCAACTTCCGGGGCTTTGTTGATCCTCCCACCTCAGCCTTCCAAGTAGCTGGGACCACAGGCGTGTACCATCACTACCTAATTCTTGTATGTTTGGTAGAGACAGGGTTCAGCCATGTTACCCAGGCTGTTCATGAACTCCTGAGCTCAAGTGATCCACCCACCTTGGCCTCCCAAAGTGCTGGGATTACAGGTGTGAGCCAATGTGCCTGGCCTAGGTTTTAATTTTGACAGTGTCCAATTTATCTATTTTGCTTGTGTTGCTTTGTGATGTTTGACATCATGTCTAAGATACCATTGCCTAATCCAATGACAAAAGGATAATTTCAGGAATCTCACATAGCATTTAGTTGTCATGTCTCTGTTTTGGGGGTCCCACAACCACCCACTGGTTTGGCGATTTTCCGGAAGGAGTCACATGACTTGGCAAGTTGTATTGACAGTTTACAGCAAAGTTCGTAACGCAGGAACAGTAGGAACTAACAAAGGCAAGAGAGGTCATACACAGGTTTCCAGCCCTCCCTTTCCCTGTGTGGGTCACACGGACATGCATTTTTCTACTAATGCAAAACCACAGACACATGTATGAGGTGTCTCCACCCCGGGAAGCCCACTTGGAGTCTTATAGTCCAGAGTTCTTGAAAAGAGCTGGTCACGTATGCACATACCTGCTACATGAACAGAGTGAGAACTCCAATCCAGGTACCAGGTGCCCATCATGCATCTTCATATTTACAGTCAACAATGCTGACAGCCTAGTACATCTTGACCCGTGGCCTTGAGCATATGGAAGAACATCTTACCCAGCACCTGTGTAAACACCCCAGGAGTTTAGTTCCCAGAGACTGGCCAAGGGTCATTGCCATATCTGCAGAGATAAACAAAGACTGAGTGAGATGGGCTGGGCGCAGTGGCTCATGTCTATAATCCCAGCACTTTAGGAGGCCGAGGCAGGCGGATGACTTGAGGTCAGGTGTTCAAGACCAGCCTGGCCATCATGGTGAAACCCCAGCTCTACTAAAAATACAAAAAAAAAAAAAAAATTAGCCAGGTGTGGTGGCGCATGCCTGTACTCCCAGCTACCTGGGAGGCTGAGGCAGGAGAATGGCTTGAACCCAGGAGATGGAGGTTGCAGTGAGCTGAGATCGTGCCATTGCACTCCAGCCTGGGCGACACAGCGAGACTCTATCTCAAAAACAAAAAACAAACAAACAAAAAAAACTGAGATGGACCTTCTGTTCACTCTTTCCTTGCACATTCCCACAAACATAGTGTGAGAAGGTCTGTGCCATGCTCCCTTGGCAACACTGGATATCTTTAATATTTTTCAGTCTAAAATGGGTAAAATAGCATCCTAATGATTTGATTTTTTTAACTATTGCTGATGTTCAGCATCTATACATGTATTTATCAGCCTCTTATTTTTCTTCCGTGAATTGTCTACTCATGTTCTCGCCTCTCTATTTTCTTAGATTTTTTTCTATCATTTTTCTTATTGATTTGTAAAAAAAATGTACTCTATAGCATAGCTACTCAACTCTGTGTACATAAACTGTTTAGAACTTGGTTGTCTTCATTTTTAGAGTGTATTGAGACTATCCTTCCATGTCAGAACATGAATCTATCTACGTACACCATGCCTTTCAAAATAGCAACATCGGCCAGGCACGGTGGCTCATGCCTGTAATCCCAGCACTTTGGGAGGCCGAGGCGGGTGGATCACAAGGTCAGGAGTTTGAGACCAGCTTGGCCAATATGGTGAAACCCCATCTCTACTAAAAATACAAAAAAATTAGCCAGGTGTGGTGTTGGGCGCCTGAGGTCCCAGCAACTCAGGAGGCTGAGGCAGGAGAATTGCGTGAATCCGGGAGGTGGAGATGGTGCCACTGCACTCCAGCCTAGGCAACAGAACAAGACTCTGTCTCAAAAAAAAAGAAAAAAGAAGAAAGAAACAAACAAAGTAGCAACATGGAGTTTGAAATTTTTTTTTTTTTTAGGTTTACACTGCCACTTCCAAGTAATCAGCTTGCTTTGTCCCGGGACAGGTGGTATTGGTATTTTCCATTTCTTTCAGACTCGGAGACAAGCTCTGTGACTATTCGAGAGACACCTTGAAAAAAGAGCATTTCTGAAGATTCAGCTTCCCCAGTAGAGGGACCTTTAAGGGCTATGCTTGGAGATGCCCAGGTGGGGAAACCCTTGGCATGTCACTATCGGTCGGAGGATGCAAGAAAGCAGGAGAGGCATTTGAGGTGTTTATTTGCTACTCCCAAGGGAGACACCTCAGGGGAGAGAGGCCTTGGGTGTAACGAGCTTGGGAGAAGCCTCCGGCAGGCCTCTGCCCTCATCAGGAAGCAACGAGTGCCCTTTGGAGACAGGCCCCAGAAGTGGGGCAGGCCCTGGAAGAGCTTGAAACGCCAAAGGACGTTCGTGGAGAAGAAGCCATTTAACTGCACAGAATGTGGGAAAGCCTTCATTTACCATTTGGACTATATTCTCCATCAGCGAATTCACACTGGGGAGAAGCCCTACAGGTGCCGTGACTGCGGGAAGGCATTCAGCAACAGCTCGTATTTCATTCAGCACCACATCATCCACACAGGCGAGAAGCCCTATGCCTGCCGCGCATGTGGCAAGACCTTCACTCAGAGCTCTTCGCTTACCGAGCATCAGAGGATTCACACCGGAGAGAAGCCCTACAAATGCAAGGACTGCGGGAAGGCCTTCACACAGAGCTCATCCCTCATCAAACACCAGCAGTGCCACACCGGGGAGAAGCCCTACAAATGCGGCCAGTGTGGGAAGTTCTACTCGCAGGTCTCCCACCTCACCCGCCACCAGAAAATCCACACGGGGGAGAAGCCCTACCAATGTGGAGAGTGTGGCAAGGCCTTCTGTCACACCTCCTCCCTGACCCAACACCAGACCACCCACACCGGGGAGAAACCCTACAAATGTAACAAGTGTGGGAAAACGTTCAGCCACAGCTCATCCCTGACTGAGCACCAGCGAGTCCACACTGGAGAAAAACCCTATGAGTGCACTGATTGTGGCAAAGCCTTCAGCCACAGCTCGCCCCTGACTCAGCATCAGCGAATTCACACTGGCGAGAAGCCCTGCATGTGTCACGAGTGCAGGAAGGCTTACACGCAGATTTCCCACCTCATGAGGCACCAGAGCACTCACGTGGGGGAAAAGCCTTACATATGCAATGAATGTGGGAAGGCTTTCAGCCACACCTCATCCTTTACTCAGCACCAGACCATCCACACCGGTGAGAAGCCCTACAAATGTACGGAGTGTGGGAAAACCTTCAGCCAGAACTCCTCCTTCACACGCCACCAGAGGATTCACACAGGGGAGAAATCCTATGAATGTAAAGTGTGTGGGAAAGCCTGTACCCAGATCTCCCACCTCATTCAACACCAGAGGATTCACACTGGAGAGAGGCCCTACCAGTGCAGCGAGTGTGGGAAAGACTTCAGCCGGAGCACGCACCTCATTGAGCACCAGAAGATCCACACTGGCGAGAAGCCCTATAAGTGTAAGGAGTGTGGGAAAACCTTCAGTCACAACTCATCCCTCGCTCAACATCAGAGGATTCACACTGGCGAGAAGCCCTATAAGTGTAAGGAGTGTGGGAAAACCTTCATTCACAACTCATCCCTCGCTCAACATCAGAGGATTCACACCGGCGAGAAGCCCTACGCCTGCAAGGAATGTGGGAAGGCCTTCAACCAGAGTATCCACTTAATCCAACACCAAAGGATTCACACTGGAGAGAAGCCTTACAAGTGTAGCGACTGTGGGAGAACATATACCCAGATCTCACACCTTCTCCAACATCAGAAGGTCCACACTGGCAGCAAACGCTACGCATGTGAGGAGTGTGGAGAGGGTTTCAGCTGGAGTTCGCACCTGACTGAACACCGGAGGCTTCACACTGGCCAGGATGCCTACATCTGTGATGATTTTGAGAAAGCCTTTGCTTGGGGCACACAGCTTGCTGATCATCAGAGAACTCATGCTGATTAGACAACCTGAGTGTGTGATGAGCTGGCTGTCCTGCTGTTAGGTTCCATCCCACCTTCATCAACACTAGGAACCCTAGGAAAAATTTTGCCTTCAGGAACAGATGGATCCAGGTGCATAAATGGCCTTTCAACAATCTGCTCTTCATCAACACTAGGAACTCCCCAGAGAAGGATGCTGGTGCCATATGTTGAGACGGTTTGTTCCTTTGTTCCCTAGAGGGAAGGTGGCACAGTTTTTCACTAACTGCGACAGGTTCTGATCATTCTGGGGGCTTCCCTTGCATATTTCCTCCACCCTGCCATGTCCCTAGATCGTGGTATAGTTAGAGGGTGGTCCAAAAGGGATGCCATTTCATCTGGGACCTTCACCAAGAACTGCTCTCTCCAAGCTTCTTAAACTGATTCATCCTTCCTCATACTGGAGCCTGAGCCAGGCGCGGTGGCTGATGCCTGTAATCCCAGCACTTTGGGAGGCCGAGGTGGGTGGATCACGAGGTCAGGAGATCGAGACCATCCTGGCTAACAAGGTGAAACCCCTTCTCTACTAAAAATACAAAAATTAGCCAGGCGTGGTGGTGGACGCCTGTAGTCCCAGCTACTCAGGAGGCTGAAGCAGGAGAATGGCATGAACCCAGGAGGCGGAGCTTGCAGTGAGCCGAGATCGCGCCTCTGCACTCCAGCCTGGGCAACAGAGCAAGACTCCATCTCAAAAAAAAGAAAAGAAATTTAAACTGGAGCCTGAATATTCAATGGGGGAAGACAGCTATAAAGATTAACCCTTTAAAGTAACATTTTTAGTTTCCTTTAAAACTTTAAGCTACAAATATCAGAATCTGCAGTTGGCTTAAACAATAAATATGTTTCATATAAATATGGATATAAATATAAATGTTTCACATATTTACAGACATTTTTAATGTCCTATTGTTTCTGTTTATTATGTTTCCAGGATCTATGCTTTACAAAGCTATTGTTCTGTTCTTTTATTTATTTATTTATTTATTTATTTATTTATTGAGACAGAATATTGCTGTGTTACCAGGCTGGAGTGCAGTGGCATGATCTCAGCTCACTGCAGCCTCCACCTCCTGGGTTCAAGCGATTCTCCTACAATAGCCTCCCAAGAAGCTGGGATTACAGGCACCTGCCACCACTCCCAGCTAATTTTTGTTATTTTTAGTAGACGTGGGGTTACACCATGTTGGCCAGGCTGGTCTCAAACACCTGGCCTCATGTGATCCTCCTCCGTTGGCCTCCCAAAGTGTTGGGATTACAGGCGTGAGCTCCCGTGCCTGGCCTACAACGTGATTGTTCTATTAAGCGTCATGTTCTTAAGCATCACTGTTTATTCATGCCCAAGGGGAGATTTTTTATTTTGTTATTATTTTTTTGAGACAGAGTCTCGATCTGTCGCCCAGGCTGGAGTGCAGCGGCGCGACCTTGGCTCACTGCAAGCCCCACCTCCCAAGGGGAGACTTTTAATCATATTTTTAAAACATAGTATTATTTTTCATTTAATTTTATATATATATATATTTTTTTTTTTTTTTTTTTTGAGACAGAGTCTTGCTCTGTCACCCAGGCTGGAGTGCAATGGCAAGATCTCGGCTCACTGCAACCTCCGCCTCCCAGATTCAAGCCATTCTTCTGCCTCAGCCTCCCGAGTAGGTGGGACTACAGGTGTGCACTACCATGCCCAGCTAATTTTTCTATTTTTAGTAGAGATGGGATTTCACCATATTGGCCAAGCTGGTCTCGAACTCGTGACCTCGTGATCCGCCCACCTCAGTCTCCCAAAGTGCTGGGATTTACAGGCATGAGCCACTGTGCCCGGCCATATATTTTTATAACAGAAAAAATTTTAGTGAAATACCATATGCTCATCATAAAGGATAATTTGGAAAGGGTAAAGAAGTATGAAATAAAAGACAAATTCCCTGTAATTCTGCAGCTCAGAGAGACTCGCCAGTCATTCTTGGGTGTGTTTCTTTATGTTTTTTGTTTTTTTGTTTTTTGAGACAAAGTCTCTCTGTCGCCCAGGCTGGAGTGCAGTGGTGTGATCTTGGCTCACTGCAACCTCTGCCACCCAGGTTCAAGTGATTCTCCTGCCTCAGCCTCCCAAGTAGCTGGGATTATAGGCACCTGCCATCACACCTGGCTAATTTTTGTAGGTTTAGTAGAGATGGGGTTTCACCATCCTGGCCAGGCTGGTCTTGAACTCCTGCATGATCCACCCGCCTTGGCCTCCCAAAATGTTGGGATTACAGGTGTGAGCCACCGCACCTGGCCTCTTTATGGTTTTTTTAAATCTATATCCCATATCCATAGGTTTAGTTGTCAGAAATTTTGGGTTGAAAACATAAAAGCCATCGCTGACAATTTGGCCATCCTTAGAAGTCATATTGTTTTTATTTTTTATATTTCCTTTCAAATCTTTTAAATATAAGTTTATTTCATTGTAATCACAATGCAGAGACCGTTTTTGCCGTCATTATGCCATGAGCATTGTCATTGTCCCCATACACTTTTATCATTATTAAGGATAATGATATGCCACTGAGAAGGTGTAATTTACAAATCCATTCTCCATTTAGATTCTTCTTTAAGCTTTTGACTGACATGGGTTGTTCACCAGTTATCCCAATTACAAATAATGTTATAATGAACATGTCCGTGCTCACTTCCTCTCTCCCTTTGGGGTGATTATTCCTCTAAAATTCCCACAGTGGCAATGATGGGAACCAAGGTTCCAGCCATTTTCCTGATTACTCACACAAGTTGCCATATTGCTTTCCAAAGGGCTGAACTTAACCTACCTGCCACGGCTGGGCATGCAGACCATGGATGCACTACATTTTTATAGCAATGAGTGTCAGCTATTTAACATATCATTAAGTCACCTTCAACAACCTGATGTTTTGCAGTTTCACGTAGCTTATGTATATTCAGCCAACATATTATCCAGTCCCTTGTTGGACATTTTGGTTGTTTCTAGCTTTTGACTTTTTTTTTTTTTTTTTTTTTTTGAGAAGGAGTTTCACTGTCACCCAGGCTGGAGTGCAGTGGTGCAATCTCGGCTCACTGTAACCTCCGCCTCCCAGGTTCACGCCATTCTCCTGCCTCAGCCTCCTGAGTAGCTGGGACTACAGGCACCCACCACCACGCCCGGCTAATTTTTGTATTTTTAGTAGAGACGGGGTTTCACTGTGTTAACCAGGACGATCTCGATCTCCTGACCTCGTGATCCGCCCACCTCAGCCTCCCAAAGTGCTGGGATTACAGGCGTGAGCCACCACACCTGGCCGCTTTTGACTTTTATATATATATAGTATGGAACATCCCTTTTATGAAAGGGATGAGTGCCTAACTATTTCCCAGGTGAAATCCTGGCAGTGAGGTCATGGGGTCATAGGGAGAGGATTTCTGTGACCTCGAGTATGTTGCCAGTGGGTTGCCAGAAGTTCTGTATCAGCTGGAACGTCTGTCAATATATGGGGCTATGTCTCACTAGCCTTTTTCTGTGCTATTATCATATTTTAAAGTTATCGCCCAGGTATTTCTCCTAATCTTTTGTGGCTTCTTTCATGATTGAAGTAATATTCATTGTGAATAACTCAGATGATACAAAAATGAAGAAATCTTTAGTGCCCTGTAAATCTTTGTTCCAGGCCAAGTGTGGTGGCTCATGCCTGTAATCCCAGCACTTTGGGAGGCCAAGGCATGTGGATCACCTGAGGTCAGGAGTTCGAGACCAGCCTGATTAACATGGTAAAACTCTGTCTCTACTAAAAATAAAAATAAAAAATTAGCTGGTTGTGGTGGCGCATACCTGTAATCTCAGCTACTTGGGAGGCTGAGGTAGGAGAATCGCTTGAACCTGGGAGACAGAGGTTGCAGTGAGCTGAGATTGCGCCATTGCACTCCAGCCTGGGCAACGAGAGCAAAATCCATCTCAAAAAAAAAACTTCATTCCAAAGATTTCATACTTTTTCTATAAATAAGAAATCTCCCTTTCTGTTTTTATGAAACTGATTTTATATGTATATATATTCACATATGTATGGTATATATGGCATAACCACATGCAAACATAATTTTAAGAAGTTACTTTTCTCACTTGATATAATGTGGATACTTTCCCATGATAATTCAAAACATATACATATTGTACATATTACACAAAAATATATACATACATAGGTATCTTCATTTTTCACAGCTGCGTAATATTTCATGCTAGGGTTTCTTTAATTTGTTTAACCAATCCCTATTAATGGATATTTAAGTTGCTTTCATTTTCTTTTCCATCATTGGATATTTATTATTTGACATATGTACAAAATGAATTCCTACAAGTATACTTGTGGGATCACAGAACACCTACATTTAAATTTTTCATAGTTATTTCTAAATAGTCCTCCAAAAGGGGTGAAACAATTTGCACAACTCCTGGAAGTGTATATGAGTGCCTATTTCTCTGTTCCTTTACTTCCTTCCCAAATACTTGGTATTAGTCATTTTTTAAAGCAATTTTAATCTGATAGGTAAAAATGTCCTCTTGGTTGTGAGATTATCTTTTTATGTATTTATTAATGTTTTCTATTCTGTGAATTGCCTATTTATGTATTTTGCCCATTTTTAATTGAGAAGCCTTTTTGTATTGATTTATAATGGCAAGTCCTTATATATTATGCATATTAATACTTTGGTATATAAGTGACTAATATTTTCTCCCAGTTTCTCTTCAATTTTATGTTTGTTATACAGAGTTTTTAAATTTTTAGGTATTTTAATCTATCTGTATTTTCCTTTATAGTTTTTGGATCTACTATTATGCTAACAAAGGCCTTCTTCACCCCGAAGATTATGAAAAAAAAGTTCTGCTATATTTTATTCTAGTACTTTTATGATTTTTTTCACAATTAAAACTTTGATCCATCAGGATTTTTTTTTTTTTTTTTTTGAGACGGAGTCTCGCTCTGTCACCCAGGCTGGAGTGCAGTGGCGGGATCTCAGCTCACTGCAAGCTCCGCCTCCTGGGTTCACGCCATTCTCCTGCCTCAGCCTCCCAAGTAGCTGGGACTACAGGTGCCTGCCACCACGCCTGGCTAATTTTTTGTATTTTTAGTAGAGATGGGGTTTCACCGTGTTAGCCAGGATGGTCTCAATCTCCTGACCTCGTGATCCGCCTGCCTCGACCTCCCAAAGTGCTGGGATTACAGGCGTGAGCCACCGTGCCCAGCTGTTGATCCATCTGGATTTTAAAATAATTTCTGGTATAAGATAGAGATTCATTTCCAGCCAAGAGTATTCTGCTTGTTTAAGGAAGAAAGGGAATTTATTAGCCATGTAATTGAACAGTTTTGCCTTCAGGAACAGATAGATCCAGGTGCTTAAGAGACATGTCAGTAATCTGGTCACTCCTCTTAGCTCAGCTTCCTTTTTGGTTAGTTTCATTTTCTGGCAGGTTCTCCCCCCATGGTGGCAAGGTGACCACCAGCAGCTCCAGGCTTATCTCCTATCACCTTAGAAACCTAAACAGAAAGAAGGCATGTTTTTCCTATCCCTCTCTCCCACTCAGTATCTCTCAACTCTCCCTTCAAATGTTGAACTTGACCACCTCTCACACAGTTCAAACAAGAATGATAATTTACTGGCTTGAGTAGCTAAAAGCATCAAAAGCAAGACACTCATCTTGTTTATGCTAGCACATCAGGATGCCTTCAGCTGTGACTAAAAGAAAACCCCAACTCAAATTGTCACAAACACCAGGAAGAAGAAATGTACGTTTAGGGCAGATTCCAGCTGCAATTCATAGTATTCCTCTACATTTCTCTTGAGGATGATATTATTTATATTATTTCACATTATGTTCTCAAAGAATTATGTTTCTTGATCCCACAGTCCCTCCTTCATTCCCATCTCAGCCCCTGCCTGTTTACTTCACAGCACTTTTTTTTTTTTTTTTTGAGACAGAGTCTCATTCTGTGGCCCAGGCTGGAGTGCGGTGGTGTGATCTCAGCTCACTACAACCTCTGCCTTCCAGGTTCAAGTGATTCCCCTGCCTCAGCCTCCTGAGTAACTGGGATTACAGGCGCCCGCCACCATGCCTGGCTAATTTTGTCTTTTTAGTAGAGACGGGGTTTGACCATGTTTCCCAGGCTGGTCTCGAACTCCTCGCCTTAAGTGATCCACCCGCCTTGGCCTCCCAAAGTGCTGGGATTGCAGGTGTGAGCCACCACACCCAGCCTACTTCACAGCACTTATAATTTCCAATCATGTCTCATGGTTACTGCCTGCCCTCTGTCTTTCCCCGCTGTATCCCTAGCGTGTGCCTAGTATACAGTAAGGTTCTCAGCAAACATCACCCACTGACTGACTGATTTACTTCCTCAAAGGCTGAAGACATTCCTCTCCCTACCAGCAGGGTAGGAGAATGGCAGTTTCCTCACACCCTCGTTGAGACTTTTAATTTTGGCCAGATCTATAGATATAGTATATTTTCCCTTCTCTTCCTGGCGACCTCCTGCTCATCCCTCAAAGCCTTTTTCAAAGGCCGCCTCATGGGACAGGAGCAGTGGCTCATGCCTATAATCCCAGCACTTGAGGGGGAGGCCGGTGGATCACCTGAGGTCAGGAGTTGGCGACCAGCCTTGGGCAGCATGGTGAAACCCCTACTGTTGGGAATGAGGTTTTTGGTGTCGCAAAAAAAAAAAAAAAAAAAAAAAATTAATGCGGGAACAAATGATCTCTCAGCAAGGCGAGCTGTACTTCCTGCAGAAAGGGTGCTACTCAGTAGCTGTCCAGCCACAAGACCCCGCCAAACTAAGGAGACAGAGTTATTATAACCTGATGCGTCTACCTTACTGCTGTGTCCAGTTTCCATTGGCTGGAATAGGACCTCACATTTTACACTTTACCCGATTGGCTATTAGTTTAAAACTTTTTTAACTGGGTAAGGGGAACAGAACAAAGAAAAGGAAGTTGCCCAGGGGATAGTTAAGGATGCTTCCTTAACTATGCACTATGTCCTGGGGCTTGTCTAGTTCTGTCCAGGCATGCCGGAGCAAGCTAGGACAGCTGATTTGGAATATATAATAGTGGATAGCAATCTTATACTAAGAAATTGTGACTTTTTATAATCTTTGAAGAATAACTTTCCCATTTTTCACACTACTAAAAATACAAAAGATTATCCAGGCGTGGTGGCGGGCGCCTGTAATCCCAGCCACTCGGGAGGCTGAGGCAGGAGAATCGCTTGAACCCGGAAGGCGGAGGTTACAGTGAGCCCAGATCGTGCCACCATGCTCCAGCCTGGGCAACAGAGCGAGACCCCGTCTTGAAAAAATAAAAGTAAAAAACAAACAAACAACAAAAAAATAGTCTCCCTTTGAGAAATCTTCCCTCACATCAACTATTTCAGTCCCACCCAGCCCGGTTTTTCCTTCCTTGTGCTCTAATATTCGTTTTCCACCAAGTTTTACGACCCGATCACGCTGTTTGTCCAGCACCCATACTGCTTACAGGCTCCGGTAATGGGCGGCTCCAGCCTGCGGCGTAGACAGTTGCCATGGAGAAAGACAGGCGTTTCCAGAGTTGACGGTTGCCGTGGAGACAAAAGCCGCCCGCACGCAGTGGGGGCGGGGCTTACAGAACGTATTCTGCGATTGATTCACAGGAAATAGACGCAGCCGCGTGGATCGCCTTCTCCACCCCACATACTGAAGCCACAATAAGCCACGACTTCGTGTGCCCCACGCGAGGGCCGCCTGACGCCAGAGTTTCTCCCGCATCTACCATCAGAGGACCGTCGCCCTCAGGAGCCCGAGCTCCCGCGGTACTCTGGGAAGGGTAGTTCATCAGGGAGTCTGACAGGCGCGGAAGTATCCGTGGGGCCGGGGCAGCGTCGCCACCAACGTGGGGATGCTGGTGGGGAGCAAGCTTCGCGTGGGAGGCCGATCCAAGGTCCAAGCCCCCATTTGCCAGGTCCTTGAGGGCCCGACTGTCTAGTGACATTCATCACTTGCCCTCCCCATTTTGGGCCCATTTTGGCCTGAAAAGTGGCCCCGAGCAGTTGGGGATTTAGGCCACCGAGAGGAATAGAGGGGCTGGAGAATCTGACGGCAGCCCATGAGGCTGCAGGGGTGGGGACGGGTTTAGAGGCAGCGGGGGTGGGGTTAGGGCGTGGCCAGGAGCCGAGTCAGCACAAGGATTGGCTGGAGTAGGCGGGGAAGGGAGATGGTTATTAGAGAACTGAACCCAGGAGGCCGGCGTGGGCGGAACCCGCTGATGCTCGTTTTGAGAATCCTTACACTGAGTATCATTCTTGAGTCCACTGGAGAAACTGAGGCTTAGAGAGGGCAGTGGACCCTTAAGTTCAGTAATTCATTAGAAGGGCTCACAAAACTCAGCAAAGCTGTTATACTTGATTGCATTTACTACAGCTAAAGAATAGAGATTAAAACCAGCAATGGGAAAAGGTGCATAGGATGGAGTCTAGGAGAGACCAAGCGTGAGCTTCCAGGTGTCCTCTGCCAGTAAAGTCATATGGAAAGCATTTAACGCACTCAACAATGATGTGTGACCGCACACAAAGTTTTGCCAGAGAAGCTCACCCACGCCGTGGTACCCAGGGTTATGGGGTTGGTTATGTTGACAGGGCTGATCACCCTGACTGACCTTAGTCTCCAGCCCTTCCAGAAGTCAAGCTGGAATTTAGCTGGGGTATCAGTTCCGACAAGGGGTCCCCACCTCTGAAATGTTGGGGGAGACCTTGGCCCTAGAGAAGACTTTGCTGCTGCTTTATACCTTGACCTCGTTTGAGCTTGTCTTTGCATCAGCCTCAGAGGTGTTGGGTTTTGCCATCTTAGCCTTGCTTGGTTTAGGCTCCTGTAGCTCATTTCTTTTCCAATCACATTTTTTTCCTTTATTCAGAAACAGGGTCTTGTTCTGTCGCCCAAGCTGGAGTGCAGTGGCATGATCACAGCCTACTGTAGCCTCAACCTCCCAGGCTCACGATTCTCCCACTTCAGCCTCCCTAGTAGCTTGACTGCAGGCGTGTACCACCACACCCGGCTGTTTGTACTCTTTGTAGACACAGGATTTCACCATGCTGCCCAGGCTGGTCTCAAACTCCTGAGCTCAAGCAATCCACCCACCTCAGCCTCCCAAAGTGCTGGGATTACAGGCATGAGCCACCACACCCAGCCTACCACACAAACTTTAAAATGTTTTATCTAAATTTATTTAAACTTTTATCTAAATTTAAACTTTAAATGTTTTTAAATTGTAAAAATATACATAAAATTTGCCATTTTAATCATTTTTAAGTGATCAGTGGCCACTACCCAGCTAATTTGCATATTTCTTTCGTAGAGACAGGGTTTCATCACGTTGTTCAGGCTAGTCTCTAACTCCTGGGCTCAAGTCATCTTCCCACCTAGGCCTCCCAAAGTGCTGGGATTACAGGCATGAACCACCACACTCGGCCCTATCAGCTCACTTTATTAAAAAAATAAAAGTTTCTATTACTACCATGAGCAGGAACTAGTATCTCTTGTCACTTGTCACTAAAGGAAAAAGGTGGGGACAAAAATTAAAGTACTAAACAAAGTTATATGTATTACTGGATGCTAATTAGAAACACTCCCCAAGCCTGGGGCCTGACAATGTCTGTGAAGAGTGAACTGCAGGCTGCCTGTGCTCTCTCCTTGGTTACTTAGGCCCACACAAAGACTGAAAAGTGTTGTTTGATGATGCATCTGAGGACCAGCTGAACTTGTGTGCCTCCTCAGTGGCGCATGCCCCGCCCAGACAGTGGGAAAACTGAGCTGCTCCCTCTTACTGGGCAATGATCGCCACCAGAAGCCCTCCCCAGCAAAGACGTGAGGCCTGGCAGGCAGGGACTGATGCGTGGCTGCATGGCAGCAGGCTGAGAGAAGGAACCAATGCTTTTAGACTCAAAACTTTAATCAGAGAACCAACAAATATGCACACACGGAGGGCGTTTCTACCTTGGCCTGCAGCAACACAGGTGACTGATTTACAGACTGTCCCCACACCCAATGGCTGCCAGTTTTCCATAGAGTCCCTATTGTGTCACAGCCCTGCAACACTTTGTACACTCTTTTGGTATACAACATGCCCATCTCCCCGACAAGACAGAGCTCCAGAGGACGGGAACCATGTGCGAGAAGTTAAATGTTGCAGCCATTTGAAAAACAGTGTAAGGCCCCAATGGTTAGCCAACAGGTTCCCAGTTTCAACTAAGTTTAACAAACTTAACCAGCAGAACTCCAGGTGCAAGAGTTGAAAAGCCCAAGAGTGCAGAGCACTCACTCCCTCACCATTTTCAGCACCTAAAATATGAAAGGTATTCAAAGTATGTGTCCAGTGCTTTTCATAAGACTACTGTGTTTCAGCAAAGGTGTGACTGAGCCACTTAGTGGTAGGGAACAAACACCCAGAGCTGACAAGACACTGGTAGGGAATTGGTTGTGTGGTTCCATCTCACTGGACTCTCCAACAATCCTTGGTGATCCCAGAACTTCCTGTGACATGAGGGAATGTGGCATTTTCAAGATGTCACTTGTCAACTAACAGCAATCGTCGATGAAAATGGGTTCATTCCTTTCTTTCTGATTCCAGAAGCTTCAGAGCAGTAGTGCATAGTGTATGGATACTACCCGCCCCCGAGCCTAGCAAATTGCCTGGTGAGCGGCCATCCTGGATAAATGGTGAATGATGACATCCCAGTGGTCACTTCCACACACCACAGGTTTGACCCCTAAGCATGTCTTCCATATGGGTTGTGTTTCATATGCGGTTAACACCCTGATCAATGCAGCTTTCCTGATGGAATCCAGCTGTGTTTTGGTGTCAACTCCCATGAAAAATTGGGTGTCTTATTGCATAACCAACACGGTTAAATGGAGGAAGGTCATGGGAAGAGGGAGCATGTGTTTGTGGGATAGGGAGTCCTCTTTAAGTGAGAAGCTTGGGAGGTTAGGAGTGGAAGGTTGTAGCTAGTTGAGGTGAAGAGTTTACATGTTCTTTTTGGCTTTCTGGGGGTTAAGAAAAAAACCAGGAAAGAGAGATAAAGGGACAAAAAAGGCCAGGCACTTAAGAAGAGTAAAGTGCTGGAGAAAAACTGTAAAAAAGGAAAACTTAAATTAAAAGCGATACATTATAAGAACATTAACTACAGTAAACACAGATTACTAATTCCTTTCTTGTAACACAAGTACATTTGTGCTATAGCTGATGTGTATTTGTGGCTTACACTTGCTGAGCCCTCACGTGCTGGCCATCAGTTCTAAGAGCTTCACATTTATTTATTTAATCCTCAGAAAAGCCCTCGGAGGTAGGTGATGCCCATTTTACAGATAAGGACACCGAGGCCCTGAGATATTTTTCTGACCTTCCCAAGGTCACTTAGGTAGTAGATGGCAGAAGTGGGATTTAACTCAAGGTAGACTGGCTCCAGAGCCTACCTCTGAATCCTGACGTTGTACAGCTTCTCCACTTTTGTGTTTTCATTGTTATAATGAAAAACATGTGCACAAAGTTTCTAATCAATCTTTAGATGCATTTATTTGGAGAGAAACTTGCAATGGGATAGTTTCCAACTTTCAACATCCGAGTAACGGTCTCATATTCTGGGACTCTGCTGCCACCCAATGGCTACAGGCAGTATTGCTGCTTGTTGTGTACACGCTGATGGCGGCTGAGGCTCGAGTGGCACCGAAAGGCTTTCTGGCAACGTTGACACTGATAAAGTGTCTCCTGGGTGTGAACTCTCAGGTGCTGGTTGAGATGGGCACTGAGGACAAAAGCTTTGCCACACACATTACAGGAGTAAGGCTTCTCCCCCGTGTGAATTCTCTGGTGCTGTGTTAGATTTGCTTTCTGGGCAAAGGCTTTCCCACATTCACCACATCTGTAGGGCTTCTCCCCAGTGTGAACTCTCCGGTGAATAGAAAGGCATGAGCTCTGGGTGAAGGCTTTCCCGCATTCCTGACAAACATAAGGCTTTTCTCCAGTGTGAATTCTCTGGTGGCGGACAAGCTCAGCACTCAGGCCGAAGGCCTTCCCGCAGTAATCACATACATAGGGCTTCTCACCTGAGTGAATTCTCTGATGCTTAGAAAGGCATGAGCTCTGATGGAACGTTTTCCCGCATTCGTTACACACCAACGGCTTCTTTCTGGCATGAGTTCGCTCATGCTGAACAAGGTAGTTTCTCTGGGTGAAGACTCTGTCACACTTACTACATTTAAAGGGATTCTCTCCGGCGTGAATTAACTGATGTTTTGAGAGGTGTGCACTGTGGCTGAAGGTCTTTCCGCATTCGTTACATTTAAAACGGTGCTCCTTTGTGTGGGAGGACTGAAGTTTGATAAGGGAGGCACTGCTGATGGCTTTCCCTTGCTCACCCCATTTATACAGCCTCACTCTAGCGTGGATTCTTTGATGGTGAATGAGCCGAGTACTTTGGCCAAAGGCTTTCCCACACTGGTCACATTCAAAGGGCTTCACCTCCCTGGTGTGAATCCTCTCGTGCTGAGTTAGGTATTTGCTGCAGCTAAAGGTTTTCTCACATTTGTTACACTTAAAGCACTCCTCTTTCTGTTCTGGGTTCTGATCCAAGATCTTCCCACTCACAAAAAATCCTTGTTTTTCTCTGGCGTGAACACTCTGGTGGCACTTCAGGGTTGAGCCGCAAATGAAGCGTTCTCCGCACTCCTGACATTCATATGGGGTTTTGACAGTGTGCATTTTCTGGTGTTGCACAAGGCGATTGTTATCGCTGAAAGTCTCCTTGCATTCAGCACAGCTATAGGGCTTTTCTGCGGTGTGAATGGCCTGATGTCGCATCAGATGTGAGGGCCGGCTGAAACTCCTGACGCATTCCTGACATTTGTGGGGCCTGTAGCCTGTATGAATTCGCCGATGTTCATTAAGGTGAGTGTGCCGGTGGAAGGCCTTCCCACACTCACTGCATTTGTAAGGCTTCTCTCCACTGTGAACCCTCTGATGGATCTTTAGGGTAGAATTATGCCTGAAGGATTTCCCACGTTCGTTACACTTATAAGGCTCCTCTCCAGCATGAAGAGCCTGGTGTTCAATGAGCAGCGAACTGTGCCTAAAAATCTTCCCACACTCCTGACACTCAGAGGTAGTTTTTGCAGCGTGAGTTTTCTGATGTTGGATGAGGTGTTTTCTCAAGTTGAAGGTCGCCTGGCACTTGGAACACTCATAGCGTTTCCGAGTGTGGATCTTCTGGTGCCGAGTAAGGTGGAAGATCTGGGTGAAAGCCTTGCCGCATTCGTTACAGTTGTAGGACTTACTATCTGTGTGAGTTTTCTGATGCTCACCAGGCTGTGTGTCATGACTGGGTGGGTGGTCACTATCTTGACTCTTACATGGTTTTTCTCCAGTGTGAGTTTTCTGATGCCACAGGTATGTACTCTGACTAAAAGTTGTCCCATATTCATTACACACATAGAATTTGTAGCCCGTGTGAGTTTTCGGATACACAGAAAGGGAAGCATTCTGGTCAAAACCTTGCTCACACTCTTGATGGACAGTGGGTTTCTCCCTAGTATGAGTGATCCAGTGCTGGGTAAGACGGTAACTCCCACTGAAGCTTTTCCCACATTCACTACATTGATATGGTTTCTCCCCTTCCTGAACAGAATCCTGCTGGCTGTGGTCCGAGTAGGAGACAAACTCACCCCTATATTCCTTAGACTTAGCTGGTGTGAGGGTCTTTTCAGAAACATTATGCACCATGGAATCTTCTCCCGTGGAAACGGTGGACACAGGACTGAGTCCTCTCTTTAATTCATGACTCTTGCATTCCGTGGGACTTTCCCCGTTGGTGGCAATATCAGACCTCAGAAGACTTTCTGGATCGCCTAGCAAACTATCTAACCAGGTGTCCTCTATACAGGCTTCTCCGAAATTGGAGTTCCAGAAGCCATCCTTGGATAACATCTCTATAATCTCCTGGGAGAATCCTTCTTCGAAGAAATCCTCCATCAGAGGAGAGTTCTTGGTCTCAGTCACATCTGAAAGAGCAAGTGCAAATGTCTCCTGTTCACTAAGGGTGAGAACACAGACAAGAGCAAGTAGGGGTGATAGATCTTGAGTCCAGCCTATCCATCAAGGGACCCAAAGGGGTGACCCACGTGGAACTGGCATCACAGAAAACAGACAGAGCCCATTCCCAGGAGGGTCAAGAAGGGAGTTGGGAAACCATAGGGTTCAACGAGGAGGGAGATTCTACCATTACCTTCACACCTAAGTGACTGATCAAGTTCCCTAAAAAGTCGCCTGGACTCACCTGCTTCTACTCTCCACTCTATCCTGTACTGTCACCAAAATCTTCCTCCTCATATCCTGCATCCTCTATCCCAGACAACACCCCGCTCTCCCCACACCACCACCCATCCAGTTCTCCATGCTAGAATCCTGGGAGTCAACCTCCTCCCTACCTCCCTCAACTTGGCACTATTTTCATTTGGTCTCTATCGAAATGTCTCAACTCCCTTCCTCTCCTCTCTTTATCACTGACTCAGCATCTGATCCCAGGCTGCTCATTGGTCTCCTGTTTCTGTCTGTCTCTCTCTCTCTCTAGTCTTCCATACTAGCCCTAAAGGGCTTTGTAGTTAATGGATCTGACTATATCACTCCTCTGATTAAACCCTTCCATGGCTTCCTGCCTGGAGAAAAGAAATGAGTGTATTAGCCCAGTGTTCTTTGTGCTGACCTCATAGAACTCTTGCGGTTCCCTAAATCCACCAGACTTTCTCCTCTGTGCCTTTAATGGTCCCTCATGCTGGATGGCACTTCCTGGACTAACTCCTCTAAATCTTTTAATACCCAGCTTCAGTATCACCCTTCTCTGAAAGGCTTCCCTGACAACCCCATCCCCATTCTGCTTTAAGTCCCCTGCCCTGTATTCTCTGAAAACCAGCTGAGCACTTACCATCCTCTACCATAACAGGTTATGAAAGGGTCTGACCCCTGACCCTTACCAGAAGGTAAGCTCTTTAATGGGGACCTTCCACTGCTCATCCATCCACTGCCACAGAGGCGGCCACGAGAAAGATTCACAGGACAGAGTAATTCCCATTCATGGTATGCTTGTTCACAGGCAGGAGTGCCTCAGGCACTCTGTTACACTCGACAACCTCCTGTAAGGTAGGCACGTTTCTGCTTTCTTACAGCTAAGTGAGCAGCAGACTGAGGATTTGAACCCCTCTGACCATATATATACATATATATTTTTTTTTTTGGAGACTGAGTCTTGCCCTGTTGCCCAGGCTGAAGTGCTGTGCGATCTCAGCTCAATGCAACCTCTGCCTCCTGGGTTCAAGTGATTCTCCTGCCTCAGCCTCCCTAGTAGCTGGGACTGCAGGTGCCCTCCACCACGCCCAGCTAATTTTTGTATTTTTAGTAGAGACAGAGTTTCAGCATGTTGGCCAGGCTGGTCTCGAACTCCTGACCTCAAGTGACCGGCCTGCCTCGCCCTCCCAAAGTGCTGGGATTACAGGTATGAGCCACCACGCCTGGCCCCCATATTCTTAACTACCAAGCTGTATGCTCTCCGGGATCCTTCACAAAACATGAATGTCACTGCTCTGCTGCATGCCTCCAGTCTCCCCATCTCTCCTCTCCTCCATCATCATACCTTTTCCAGCCTGTCCCTTGTGCAGTTCTTGGCTCACCATCTGAGTATCTATGAGACTGCTTAAAGTCTCTCTGCCTGGAATTAAAACTTGCAAATGAAAGCCTTCTGAAACCACATCTTGTTCTGAATTGTCACCTTTGCCTCTGCTCATCTCTCCCACAGATATCCAGCTCACTCTCCTCACCACACTTGTGCTCATGTTGCTCCCTCTGCCTCAAATGCACCAACAGACATGTAATAGGCACCCCTTATGTGCCAAGCATGATGTCAGGAGCTGGGAATACAGGGTGAATCAGCTAAGCCCTGCTTCCAAGAGCGGCATGCCGTTAAAGGGGAAAGACGCTTATGTGGTAACTATGCAACTCAAGTGTCACTACTAGAGGATATGGAGGTATATTTGTTAGTAAAGGCATGGCTACCTATGCTTGGAAACAGCCAATATGCTGAGGTGACAGAAACAGAAAGCAGAAGTTGTGAGAGCCTGTGCATGAGTTAGTCACCTATGAGGAACACTGATGTGCTGAAGAGGAGGCTGCAGAGGCCTCATGTACACAAGCCTGAGTGTGGTGAGCCAAGAAGGGAGCTGCAGACTGACTGGGTGGGGTACAGCCTGAGACTCCTGTGGTCTCTGGTTCAGGGCCCTGCTTCTCATGCTGGGGACGTCTCTACCATGGGTAATACCCCAGGAATCCTCACCACCTAACCTGATCCACCTGGAGGAACCCCGGCTTGGGAGATGGCAGGGCAGATGCTCTTGGCAGCATTCAGGCCTGGGCTTAAGTTACTCCCTGATGTGGCCATCTGCTATGCCCCAGGGATAGGAAGGAAAAATGGGCCTGAAGGAAAGGAGGTAAAAGAAGTAGAATGATGGTCAACACATTCAGGGAGCTCAAGGCAGGAAAGTAGAGAGGCCAACTGAGAGAGTGGAGGGCGTACCCTTGTTGAGTCTGGAAGGAAAGAGGGGCAGCTGTGGAGAGGCACCAGGATAACCCTGTGCCGAAGGGCAAGGTAGAGAGACACCAGAGTGAGGGTGTATAAAAATGTCCTGATCCCCCCAGCTCCCAGGACAAGGGGATGGAAGCCAGCGAGCAGCAGAGTGAAGTCCTGAAGCTGAGCGTTGTAATGTCTTGGTAGACCTGTGGGAAAGCTGGCTGCAGCCTCAGGATGGAGGTCTGGAAGACAGAAGGTACACAAGGGGCCCCTCTCCATCCACTCACCAGGGCCTGGTGCTTCTGGGCTTCCTCCTGCCAGAGGCTCCAGATCTTCACCGCCATCTGGGTGGGAGGTCAGGTTGGGTCTTGGGGGGTCTGCAGGGAGAGAAAAGCATTGTCACCCAACCAGGACATGGAGGACCATCCAGACACTCAGTGAGAACCTCCTGGCTCTCCTGACTTTTCTATGCTTTATCCTGCACGTGGCTCCTGTGTGTGGACCAGGTGCTGCACTGGGCGACTCTGGGGATGCCTGTCCTGTAGGGTTCCCAGTCCAGTGATGGAGAGGGAGCCAAACAATCACAATCCAGGGTGATCAAAGCTGTGACAGCTTGGGCTGGGGACACAAAGGACTTGTGACAGCTCTTTAATGGGCAGGATCTGCCAGGTGGAGAGGCACGTACTTCCTTAGCCATTCATGATTTATTCACTGACCCATGGGCCACACATTGCCTGAGGCCTCCATGGGCCAGGGACAGAAGATGTCAGGGTTCTGAGCCCAAGGAGTCCTGAGCCGTACCCTCCACAAGCTTCCCCAAGGAAGGGAACAGAGTCATCATCCAGGAGGGATACAGGCCACAGCGGACAAAACGCCACTGCTGTCTTTGAAGACTGAGAAGCCATGAGTCAAGCAATACAGGCGACCTCCAGAAGCTGGCAACGGGCCAGGAAAGACTATCTATGTGCTGGAGCCTCCAGAAGGAACATGGTGGCCCTGCCAACACCTCGCCTCCAGCCCAGCCACATGCATTTGGAACTCCTGGCCTCCAGGACTGTAACATAATAAAAGTGTGCTGGTGGAAGCCACTATGTTTGTGGTATGTGTAACAGCAGCAATAGGAAACGAATACACTACTCATACATTCACACAAATGGGTGAAGGGGCAGTCGAGGTAAACACACTTCTTACTGTGGGCTGTAGTTTAAAAATTCAAAAGGACACTGAGGTAGGACCTCCCATTAGATGCTTCTTAGCACACACTGGCCAGTCTGGAGAAAGTCTGCCCCAATGTGATGAGATTCTATCAAATGATAGTTTCCACAGTGTGTTATCTTTTACTTCTTTCATCTTTTGGAGTAAATTATTTTTCTGGTTCTTCAAAAAGAAAGAACTGAGGCAACAGAGAGGGAAAATGAGTTAATCAGGTGACACTGATGGGGAGCTGGGGTGATGTGGCCTTGGAGCTGCACAGACCTTAGCTGGAGTCTGGGCCCTGCTGCTGTCTCACTGTGTGACACTGGTGTGCAGAAGAGGGCGACACAGCAGGCTTGCTGCTCTCCTGGGAAAAGCCTGCTGGCAAGGCTGGATTTCAGGGGGGTACCGGGTGTCTCCAGAACTGAAGAGACACGCTCCCTGGACCTAAACTGTGCAAACACGGTGGCTTACACCTGCTTTCCTTCTGGGGGTCTGGAATTTTGGAATATGCCAGGCAGAGCCGCCCACGTGACCAGCCCCCAGTAAAAACCCTGGCACTGAGTCTCTGATGAGCTTCCCTGGTGGACAGCATTTCACACACGATATCACATTCTACAGTATTGCTGGGGGAATTAAGCATGTCCCATGTGACTCCCCTGAGAGAATTCTGGAAGCTTGTGCCTGGCTTCCTTGGACTTTGCCCCATGTACCTCCTCCCTATGCTGACTGTGCTCTGAATCTTTTCACTGTGGTAAGTCATAGCCATGAGTCTGACTACAGGATGAGTCCTGGGAATCCTAGCCAATCACTGAATCTGTGGGTGCTACTGGGGACACTGACACAGCTGGGAAGGTGACTGCCACTCTTTTAACCTCAGTTTCAGACCAATCGGCAAAAGAGGGACAACCCAGCTTCTTCATGGGGTGACTGGAGGATTGAACAAGCAAGTCCTAAGAGCTGCTACTCAATCATTCATTAGTTTAGAGCTGTCTGCTGGGCCCTAGAGCAGGTACTGTTTGTTCCAAACACTGGGGACACGCCCTGTCCTCACACAGCTCCCGCTCTGAATGATACAATGGTAGTTAGAACGTGAGGGAGCGACAGACAAGATGAGTAGGAGAGGAGGTATGGAGTTCTAACAGGGTCCCAGGTTAAACTTTAAAAATGTAAGCCCTGAGAGCCGCTTAGGCAGAGGGGAGGGCAACTGGAAGACTTTGAAGTATCAGCTTGAAGAATGACTGACTACAAGTAGGAAAGTGGTGAAGACAAGGCTGGGGAGGCAGATAGGGGCCAGAGCAGGGTTTCCCAGGCTTAGCACTACTGACACTGGCGTGGGCCAATCCTTAGTTGTGGGGCTGTGCTGTGCACTGTAAGATGTGTGGCAGCCTCCCTTGGTTCCACCAGCTAGATGCTAGCAGCACGCTGCTGGCCCAAGGAGTAACAATCAAAAATGTCTCCACACATTGCCAATGTCTCCTTGGCCAGCTGAGAACTGCTGGGCTAGGTCATGCTGATTCTGAGGAGCCCAGGAGCCAGGACTTCACCCTGTGGGTGGTAGAGAGCATGGGTGATCACCAAGCAGGGCAGTGAGTAGGCCCCTGGGGACAGGCAACACTCACCCAGCAGGAAGAGGTCCTGGCAATTGTCCAACGCTGTGTCCCAGAACGTGTCCCCCTGTTCCAGCCCGAGCTGCTCCCAGTCTCCCAAGGTGAAGTCCATGCCGACATCCTTGAGGGTCACAAATTCCTGAAACACAGTACACTATTGGTCACTCAGAGGCGGGGGACAGGGAGGAGCCCAACAGCTCACTCAGGGCACTCCCAGCCCTCAATCTGCCAGGGCTTTGGCAAAAACCATCCCATCCTCAGCCTCACAAGAATCTTGAGATGTAAGAGACTGGAAACCCCTGTATTTTGTAGGCAAAGAAAAGGACCTTGACTTTGACCAGGGGACAGGATGTCAACCGAAGTTAACACAGGTGGGACTGAACCCAGGTCTGCCTGATCCTAAAAATCTATTTCACGCTTTTGCTTTAAGTGTTCATTCAAGACTTATTTTGTAAACTTTCAAACATACATACAAGTAGAGAGATGTATATAATTAACACCCATGAACCCATCACCCAGGGGTCATCTGATTTCACCTGTGAATACTTCAGTATGAACAGTAACTCCTTAATCACTGAACACCTAGACCACATTCAAAATCTGTATACAGATTAGTCTGACATCTCAGTGGTGTGTCTTTATAGCTAGCTCGTCTCAATCAGAATCCAGGGGGCCCATACCCTGTAACTGATGTGGTTCTGAGGTTTTGAAATCTACAGCTATACCCCTGTGCCTTCTACATCCTCCATGCTCCTGATCTGAGGCCCCATGTTCTGAGTGTGGCAAGCTGCTTCCATGCAGTGTCACCTGGCTGCTCCCCTGGCCACGCATTTCCTGTGAGCTGGTCAGGAGAGCAGAGGCCTGACTGGAGTCAGTACAGCTTCTGGGGGAAAGACCCACTCACAGGTGGTACCAGGTCCGCTTTAGGTCCCAGGTCCGCTTGGGTAACAGATGGTTACCCAAGGCTTCTATCTGGTTGTCCAACTTTTAGTGATGCCATCTTTCATTTTAAAACTTTCCTAGTTAATAAGTGTTTATTATTATTTATGTGTGTGTGCATGTATATATTATATAAAATTTTATTTTATATATAATTATATATATTTATATAATTTATAAATTTATAAATTATAAATTATAATTTATATATGCACCTGTAGTCCCAGCTTCTCAGGAGGCTGAGGTGAGAGTATCACAGGAGCCCAAGGAGGTCGAGGCTACAGTGAGCTGTGATCGCACCACTGCACTCCACCCTGGGGGACAGTGAGACCCTGTCTCAAAAAAAAAAAAAAAAAATTTTCTACCATTTGGCTAGTCAGCGGTAGAGTTCGTATAGGACAGGTAGGGTAAATGCTTGACTCTCCTTTTATTTGCCAGTTTTCACTATAAGGAATTGGTTTCCTTCTGTTGTTTGTAAGTTGTGGTAATTTATAAATCTGGTAATCCATAAATTATATATATTATATATACAGAGAGACAGAGAGAGCGAGCGAGAGAGATAGAGAGTGTCTCACTCTGTTGCCCAGGCTGGAGTGCAGTGCCACGATCATAGCCTCCACCTCCTGGGCTCAAGCAATCCTCCTGCCTCGGCCTCCAAGTAGCTAGGACTACAGACTTGTACCACCAGACCCAGCTAATTTTTTTTTTTTTTGGTAGAGTAGGAGTCTTGCCATGTTGCCCAGGCTGGTCTCGAACTCTTGGCCTCAAGTGATCCTCCTGCCCCTGCCTCCTGAAGTGTTGGGATTACAGGCATGAGCCACTGTACCTGGCCAGTTAATGGATGTTTAGGATAAAAATTCAAATACTTGAGAAGTACCAACAATAAAACGTGAAAGCCTGCCCCCACACACCCCGTCTCTAGGTGAAACCATGACTGGTGTGTCTCTTCCAAATCTCCATCAGTGTGGGCACAGGCACATTTTAAGAAAGAATGAAAACCACCTCTCTTTAGTTTGGGTCTGAGGTATGGCCCTATATACCTTCCCTTTATGAGTGACTATTGGCAAGCAAGCTGCATGTCTCTTGTGACCCCAATTCCTGCTCCCCTAGTGAAATGGGACCAACGAGTCCCATCTCATCACGGCTGCTACAAGAAGCAACTGAAATACTGCTGGGAGGTGACTACATAGTACTTAGCACACAGGAAGAGCTCGACAAAGGGGCAATTCCACTCTGGCTTACACTGCCCATCCCAACCCTCCAGGCATCTGACTGCAAAAGCCCTTCTTTGGCCAACAGCTTTCTGCATGCCGGCAATGGTTCAATGCTTTAGGTGCAGTGAGTCACTGAACTGCCTGACTCCTCTTTGAGGCAGGATTATTATCCCCAACTTATAGAAAACAAAATCAAGGCCCAAATAGTCACTTTCTCCAAGTTACACAGTGTATTAGTCCATCTTCTGTTGCTATAACTGGGTAATTTATAAATAAAAGAAATTTGTTTCCTATAGTTCTCGAGGCTGGGAAGTCCAAGGCCAACAGACTGCCTCTGGTGAGGGTCCTCCTGCTGGTGGAGACTCTGCAGAGCCCTAAAATGGCACAAGGCATAACATGGTGAGGGAACTGAAGCCATGTCAAGCTGGCTTTTACAACAGACCCACTCTCATGATAACCCATTATTCCATGAGTAAATGAATTCACTCACACAGGCAGAGCCTTCATGACCTAATCATCTCTTAAAGGCCCCACCTTGGCCGGGCACGGTGGCTTACACCTGTAATCCCAGCACTTTGGGAGGCCAAGGCAGGCAGATCATGAGGTCATGAGATCGAGACCATCCTGGCTAACACGGTGAAACCCCGCCTCTACTAAAAATGCAAAAAAAAAAAAAAAAAATTAGCTGGGCATGGTGGCGGGCACCTGTAGTCCCAGCTACTCGGCAGGCTGAGGCAGGAGAATGGCATGAACCTGGGAAGCGGAGCTTGCAGTGAGCCGGGATTGCGCCACTGCACTCCAGCCTGGGCGACAGAGTGAGACTCCATCTCAAAAAAAAGAAAAAAAAAAAAAAAAAAGGCCCCACCTCTTAATACAGCTATATTAGGGATTAAATTTCAAGGCGTTTCGATTGGTGGGGCATGGTGGCTCACGCCTGTAATTCCAGCACTTTGGGAGGCTGAGGGGGGCAGACTGCTTGAGCTCAGGAGTTTGAGATGAGCCTGGGCAACATGGTAAAACCCCCATCTCTACCAAAAACACAAAAAGATTAGCTGGGCGTGGTAGTGCACACCTGTAGTCCCAGCTACTCGGGAGGCTGAGGTAGGAGGATCACTTGAGCCCAGGAGATGGAGGTTCCACGAGCCAAGATCACACCACTGCACTCCAGCCTAGAAAACAGAGTCTCCCTCTCAAAAAAAAAAAAAGAGTTTCAAAGGGGACAAACATTCCAACCACAGCACACAGTGAGTAGGTGGTGGGGTGGCAGGAGCTCCAATCTGCTACACAATCCCCAGGAGGCTGACCTGTTAGAGGCTCAGCTTTAGAGTCAGACAGGTCCCAGTTCAAATTCTAGTTCTACTATCTATTAACTGTGGGACCTTGTTAGTCCGCCTCTCTAATGCTCAGCCTGCCTCTTCTCTAAAATAAGGCTGCTATAGGATGAAGTGAGCTGATGCCTACACAGGGCTCAGCAGAGACCCAACTCACTAAGAAGCTGCTAAATAAGTGGTGCTTGTTGTCTACTTATCCGTCCAGTGATGACCACGCACCTACTATGAGCCAGCCCCCGTGCTAGGTACAGGAAAAAAGGGGGCAGCCAGTTCCTGTCCTTATGAGATTTAACCTGGGTGTGTTACATTGAATTACAATGAAAATGCTTTGTAAAACTCTTAAGAACAGCCAACCACACACACACACACACACACACACACACACACACACACACACGTATGAAAGAACTGGTCACCTTTGAAGGATGACATGACAGAAGGAAACCAATTCCTTATAGTGAAAACTAGCAAATAAAAGGAGAGTCAAGCATTTACCCTACCTGTCCTATATGAACTCTACCGTCGACTAGACAAATAGTAGATAAATTTTTTTTTTTTTTGAGACAGGGTCTCACTGTCACCCAGGCTGGAGTGCAGTTGTGCTATCACAGCTCACTGTAGCCTCAACCTTCTTGGACTCCTGTGATACTCTCACCTCAGCCTCCTGAGTAGCTGAGACTACAGGTGCACACCACCACACCTCGCTAATTTTTAAATTTTTTGTAGAGATGGGGTTTCACCACGTTGCCCAGGCTGATCTTGAACTCCTGAGCTCAAGCAATTTGCCCACCTCAGCCTTCCAAAGTTCTGGGATTACAGGCGTGAGCCACCATGCCCAGCCAAAGGATGTCTTGTAAAGTATTCCAACTAATAAATGAAAAGAAATGATAGCACCATTTTGCAAGCCCTGATGAATGAACAGGTGATAAGGCAGAAAGCATCAACATCTGCCAGGATCACAAACGGGGCACAAGAGATTCTTGGTAAAAGGATTGACCATGAGTCTAATCAAGCCTCTGGACCTAGCTGCCAACTGGGAATAAACTCAACTGCACCACAAGGATAGAACCAGAGAAAACAGACTGAGGAATTCTACAGGTCGAACCATGCCAGTTCCTCAAAGGACCGAATAACTGTTCTCTAACTAACAGCTGAGAACAGAAGGGGACGGAGGAGGAACCCAAAGATTAAGAGACACAGAAGACATTAAAAAACAAGAAGGGGCAAGGGATTGTGCATTTGAGTAATAAAGCAAGTGGTAATCATAAAAATCAGGTTACTTATTGGGGATGCGAGAGGGCTATGACAGAGCCCACAAAGGACTTCTGGGGTGGATGGCAAAAAAAATTCTCACTCTTGATCTAGGTGGCGTTCGCCTTCATTAAGTCATGCATTTGATGTGTGTGCATTTCTGCACCTGTGATTTTACAATAAAAAAACTTTTTTAAATTAGGCATATACTAAACAGCAACCTCCTCTTACTGCTTCGTGGGAAAAGACAGAAGGTGAGAAGGGCAGAAGCAGGGAGTCAAAGGAAAAAGGCCAGTTTGATAATCCAGGTGAGAAATGGTGGCAGCAATGGAGGGGGTGAGAAGTGGTGAGATTCCAGATATTCAGATAACGGTGCTGACAAGGTTTCCTGACGAATAACATGGAGGGTGTGAAAGACAGAAGACCCTGGGATGGCTCTATGTTTTTAGCCTGAACAGCTGGAAGGACAAAGTTGCCACTTACTGAGACATAGGAGAAGCAGCTTTCAGGGCAGAGTCTGAGTTTGGTTTGGGACATGTAAAGTTTGAGACATCCTGTAGATTGTCATGGCCGAATAATGCCGCCACCCCACACAAAGATGTCCCTGTCTTAATTCCCAGAACCCATGAATGTTATCTTACATGGCGAAAGGGACTTTGCAGCTGTGATTAAGAATCTGGAAATGGGGAGATTATCCTAGATTATCTGGGTTGGTCCTAAATGTCATCACAAGGACCCTAATAAGAGGGAGACAAGGAATCACAGGAGAGAAGAGGTGATGCCATGACAGAAGCAGAGATTAGAGTGATGCGGCCAGGAGCCAATGAATATAGGCAGCCTCCAGAAGCTGGGAGAGGCAAGGACTGAATTCTTCCCTAGGGCCTCCAGAAGGAACGCACCCTGCTGACACCTTGGTTTGAGCCCCGTGAGATCATTTTGGGATTCAGACCTGAAGAACTGTAAAAGAATAAATTTGTGTTGTTTTTAAGCCCCCAAGTTTGTATTATTTGTTACAGCAGCGGTAAGACCCTGAAACAGTCATCCCAGTGGTGATGCTAAGCAGGAATTGGGTGGACGAGCAAGGGGAATCCTGTTTCCGCTTACAACAAGTCCTGTCCCTCCTCTGCTCCAAACCCTCCAACGGCCTCCGGATTCACCATATTTAAAGACAGAGACCATACAATGATCTCCAGGGCCCTAAAGATCTGGCCCCAGCTACCACTCAGGGCTCACCTTCTCTCCCTTTCCCGCTCATCCACTCTGCTCCAGCCACACCAGCTTCCTCGCAGCTCCCTGAACACACCTGCCAGACCCCATCTTAGAGCCAAGATTGTGTCCCTCAGTTCTCTGCTGAAATGCCTCTTCTCCATGAGGCCTTCTCCCACCCCTCTGTATAAAACAGCAAATCTACCCTGGGCCTCCCTATCCCTTTCCTCCATAATCCTTAATACTGCCTGCATTCTATGGGATTTACTTAATGCATTTTACTGTGTGGTATGGGTTGAACTGTAACCCTCTAAAAAGATACAATGAAGTTCTAACCCCCGTACCTCAGAATTTGCCCTTATTTGGAAACGGGGTCTTTACAGAGGTAATCAAGCTGAGATGAGGTCATCAGGGTGGGTCCTAATCCAAAATGGCTGAAGTTGTTATAAAAAGGAGAAATGGGGACACGAAGACAAACACAGGCTGAGGGAAAACAATGTGAAGATACAGGGAGGGCATCCTGTGAAGATGAAGGCGGAGATTGAGTTGATGCCTCTCCAGGCCAAGGGACACCAAAGCTGGCCACCATCTGCCAGAAGACAGGGGAGAGGCCTGGCTCACAGCCTCAGAAGGATCCAGCCCTGCCAACACCCTGATCTCAGACTTCTGGCCTCCAAGACTGGGAGACCACCAATTTCTGTTGTTTTCAGCCACCCAGTGTGTGGTACTTTGTTACAGCAGCCCTAGCAAGCTCATACACTGTCACCCGCAATAAGGTAAGCTTCATGAGGGCAGGAACCACCTAAACCGTTTCCCTAGTCCAGACTTACAACAAAGCCCACTCATGGCAGGCACAGAGTAAATACTTGTTGAATGAGGCAAAGCAGCACATGGTCCTGATAGCTGTTTTGGGACAAGGGAAGGAGCTCACGAAGGATGGAACCCATACTAAGTGAGGTTCAAGATGGGGACAATAAACTGAGTCCCAATCACACCTGCAGATCATGACAGCCCTACCTCTGGACTTTTGGTTATATAATTAATAGTCTCCTGACTGCGTAAGTCAATTTCTGGTACTTATAACAGAAACTGTTGCTGTTTATATCCTGTCAAGAGTAGCAGCCAAGCAGGAGCCAGATCAAAGAGGACCTTTGAGGGGCTTCCTTTCCTCACACTCCCAGACTGCGCTGGACAAGGCCCCTGTCACAGTGATGAAGGAGGTGGGAAGACAGGGGCAGACTTGATCCTTGAGGCACTGGGGAGCCACAGGAAAGTGACAAGGTCAGAGCACATATTTGGCAATCATTTACCCTGTGTGCTAGACCACATTGTGGGCACTGGGGACATAGACGTGTGTCAGACCTGTTTCCCGGCCTCATGGAGCTCATGGTCTGACGGAGAGACACGAGGGAGGTAGGACTGTGGCAAAGGGAGGTATCGGGGGCTGTGTGGGCCAAAGGGGAGAGGGAGGCCATTGCCTTGAGGTCAGGGAAAGCTTCCTGGAGGGAAGGTCATTCAAGTTGGATCACTAAGGATGAACAGATATTTACCAGATAGAGATGGTTTCACGCATCATTCATTGATTCATTCACTCATTCAACTAACACCTCATGAGGCTTCCTGTGTTCCTGGCCTGTGCTGGGCCCTGGGGACCCAGAGATGAATCCCCATCAGTTCCTGTCCCCAAGGAGCATCTAGTCTGGTGGGGCTGACAGATATGGGCAGGAACATCCATATCTAGGTGGATCTGTGCTACAGTGGAGGCAGCAGGGGGTGCTATGGAAGGCTAGAGCAGGAAAGTGCTGACTGCCTAGGGAAGGGTGGGGGAACTGAGCCGGGTCTTAAAGGCTGTATGAGACACTACCACATGGAAAAGGGGCAGGGAATTCCAGCAGAGGGCCCAACCTGAGCAAAGGAAGCTGCTGGAAAGTACAGAATCAACTTTTACTACTAGGCCAAAGGGAGTATTTGTTATCTAGAGAAATGACAGAAGATGGTGCAAAGAGGGTAGAAGCCAGAACACACAGGAAGGCTGAAAAACCTGGAATTTATTCTATAAGCAATAGGGGTTCCCAGAAGAGTACCAACAGAAAAGAACAGCATGCGAGCTTTCCTTTAAAAAAGATCGCCTGGGAGCCACCATGGGACAGGGAGGCCAAAACAAAGGAAGGCCAGCTTTCCTGCCACGGGGGTGACCAATCAACACAGAGCGACCTTCAACTCACCTCGGCCACAAAGGAAGGCCAATTTTTCTGCCTTTGGGTGTGACCGATTAGGACACAGCGACCTTCAACTCACCTCAGCCATGGCCAACTGGGGTTCAGTAGCCTCTTTTAAGCTCCTCCTCCTTCCCCTCCGTGTTCCTGGCTGGCAGGGCTGTGGGAAGCACAAGGGAGCTGTGAGAAAGCCTCCCTTCCGCCCATGGCTGACTCGCTGTCCATGCTGACGAGCCCCCAAAATGTCCAGGAGGAGGAGGACAAGTCCCAATGTGAGTCTCCCTGCAGGGGACAACAACAACTATATTTACTGAAGCCACCTCAGCCCCACATTTCCACTGTGCTTCAGAACCTACAGAACAGCTTCGCCACCAACAATGGTGGGTTAGCACCTAACAGTCAGTCAGCACATGTTTAGGAGATTTGGTGATGAAAGTCTATGGCCACAGTGGGAGCTTCTGTCTTGCTCACTGCTGTGTCTTAGCACCAGTATGGTGCCTAGTACGCAGTAGGTGCTTTAACAGTAGGTGTAAAAGTACCTAGAGTTGTTGACAGAACGAAGGTGTCTAAAGAACCAATGGAACAATGCTTCTGGGATTTCTGATTATCATCTCTGGAATTTGAGTTCAGGTAAAGCGGCCTCCAAAACTGTTACTTTTTTTTTGAGACAAGGTCTTGCTCTGTTGCCAGGCTGGAGTACTACAGTGGCACAATCATGGCTCACTGCAGCTGTAATTTCCTGGGCTTAAGCAATCCTCCAACCTCAGCCTCTCAAGTAGCTGGGACTACAAGCATGTGCCACCACATCCAGCTAATCTTTTTCACTTTTTGTAGGGACAGGATCTCACTTGTTGCCCAAGTTGTTCTCAAACTCCTGATCTCAAGTAAGCCGCCCTCGTGGGCCACCCAAAGTGCTGGGATTACAGTTGTGAGCCACTGCACCTGGCCACTATCTCTACAACAGAAATATTTCAACTTTTGTTTTAACCGTGACCCACAGTAACAACACCAATATGTAGTATAGGCCAGGCACAGTAGCTCACGCCTGTAATCTCAGTACTTTGGGAGGCCGAGGTGGGCAGATTACTTGAGGTCAGGAGTTCAAGACCAGCCTGGCCAATATGCTGAAACCCCGTCTGTACTAAGAATACAAAAATTAGCTGGGCTTGGTGGCACGTGCCTGTGATCCCAGCTACTCGGAAGGCTGAGGCAAAGAATCACTTGAACCCGGGAGGCGGAGGCTGCAGTGAACCGAGATGGTGCCACTGCACTCCAGCCTGGGCAACACAGTGAGACTCCATCTCAAAAAAGAAAAAAAAAAAGTATCATGACTACTCAAACACACAGTGTAACTAAACAAAAGCTTCATGAAGCAATACTTACCCTGCAATGTAAGATGTACTGGGATGTTTTCTATTCTAGTCTCTTTTATTCTACTTCATTAAAAAATCATAGTCACTGCCCACCTAGTTATTTTCATGACCCATAATACGCAAAACTGTACCACACACATTTTTACCCATTTGTATCCACTGCGTGGACCAAGTAGCACATATCTGCGGAGTGCTGAAAGCATTTCATATCACAAAGCAGCACGGATCACTTAACAATGACACAGGTCCACAAATTCTTCAAACTCCAAGGCCAGATGTGCTTTGAAATTCAACTTTTATTTTAAAAAGGTGATATGGCATATATATGGCATATTTCATTAAAATCCCAGTGCAGGGCCGGCCGCAGTGGCTCATGCCTGTAATCCCAGCACTTTGGGAGACCGAGGCAGGCGGATCACCTGAAGTTTGGAGTCCAAGACCAGCCTGATCAACATGGTGAAACCCCCGTCTCTACCAAAAATACAGAAATTAGCCGGGCATGGTGGTGCACGCCTGTAATTCCAGCTACTTGGGAGGCTGAAGCAGGAGAATCGCTTCAACCGGGGAGGTGGAGGTTCCAGTGAGACCGAACTCCAGCCTGGGTGACAGAGCGAGACTCTGTCATCAAAAACAAACACAATTCTCCCCTTCAGATGAGGCAAGTGCTCCCCAAGGCCCCGCAGCCCCACCTGGACCAGTTCTCTTCTTTCCTGTATGTCATCTGCCTGGCCCTCACAGACAGCTGAGCTTGAGATCCCTGTCTGCAGTTACCAAATCACATTCTGCCCACACCTCATATACTCTCAGCTCTGAGAGGAAAGAAACGAAGGCCTAGAGGTAGAGCCCAAGGTCATCCAGCCCAGAGTGACTTAAGCCAAACAATGATCGGGCTGAAAGACCTTGGGCCCAAGAGTCTTGCCCTTCCTTCCAGACCATTTACCTTCTCTAAGCCTTAGTTTCCACATGTACCAAATGGAACAAATACAACAGATCTACGGTCCTTTAAATGCTCCAAAAACCAGAACTTGATTTATAAACTGACGGCAAAACTTCACCTGGATTGCCACAGGCCACGTCGGGTCTTAATGTTCCCATAAGTGTGAATATTCACACCTTGCCCCACAGAAACATTTTATGACCAAAAACTGGCCCAGATTCCTCGGGGTGGGGGGGTGCTGCCTAATTACAAAATATGCACCCTATTAGCTTTCTAAAACCTGAAAAATTCTGATTCCCGAGATTGCCTTGGTGCCAAGGGGACCTGCACTTATGTCTCAGTGCTGCTGCGGGGATCAGAAGAGGAAATGCGACTCCAGCAGGGCGCCTGGCACACAGAAAGCGCTCAAATACTGTAAATGTTAAGTACTTCAACTTCCCGAAGAACTCCCATCCATCGTCCAGCAAGATTCTGCCTAAATCTGCCAACTTCAGGTAACTCATTCCCCTCCTTCCCCAACCAAAACCAAAATAAAACAGAACCACTCCTCTTAGGGCCATCAGGGAGGACTGGAAACCCCTTTAGCAGTTTTTTTTTCTTTTCTTTTCTTTCTCAGCTCACTGCAACCTCTGCCTCCGGGGTTCAAGCAATCCTCCCACCTCGGCCTCCCAATTAGCTAGGAATACAGGGGCGCACCACCACGCCCAGCTAATTTTTGTATTTTTTTCTTCTTTTGTGGAGACAGGGCTTCACCATGTGGCCCAGGCTAGCCTCGAAATCCTGGGCTCAAGCGATCCGCCCACCTCAGCCTCCCAAGATGGTTTTCTTCCTTTTTCTTTTTTTTTTTAAGATGTAGTCTCGCTCTGTCACCCAGGCTGGAGTGCAATGGTGCAATCTCGGCTCACTGCAACCTCCGCCTCCTGGATTCAAACGATTCTCCTGCCTCAGCCTCCCGAGTAGCTGGGATTACAGGCCCCCGCCACCACGCTCAGCTAATTTTTGTATTTTTAGTAGAGACTGAGGGTTCGAGGAACTCCTGGCTGCAAGTGATCCCCCCCGCCAAGGCTTCCCAAAGTGCTGGGATTACAGGCGTGATCCACCGTGCCCAGACCTTGAGCGGTTTTCATAACAGACTGTGAAAGACGGTTCACACCTTCACCCTGACAACCGCCGCCCAAGGCGACGCACCCTCTTTCGAAGTCGCCCCCACTTTCATTCCGTCACCTCTCAGGAAGGACCGAACCCGCAAGTCCCTCAGCCCCAGCGTCTCCGTACCTCGGGAATGCAATCGGCCGCGTCAACAAACGCAACCCCACCCTCGAGGGAGCGGGAGATTCAACTCCCCGCACACGCGCCTCCTCGCAGCGACTTCCTGTGCGCGAGAAGCTTCTCTGAGCGGCTGCACGCAGGATCCTCCGCGCCAGCGCCAGGACTCTATTTCCCAGAGGGCTGTGCGGAAGACTTCGTTCGCCTTCCCATCTCCTCCCGCTTCTTCAACCTTAGCACTCTGGGAGTAGAGCAGAAAGAGAATCAGGACCAGGCGGCATCAGGGCTTGTAGTCCAGATTTTTACCTTGTTAAGGAATCATCTAATTAGCTTCTTGCCTTTACTAGAAGATAGGGAGTCTTCACCTTTCCCGAAGAGCAAGCGGTAGGTTGCCATGGAAACGCGTTGTGAAGGGTTTCTGAGAAAACGCGCGGAAGTAAGGGGCGGAGTTGAGGAGGGAGAAGTTTAGGTAATGTGACCTCTGATTGGTGGAGAGATGCCTCACGGTGCATTCCGATTGGTCTCACACTGACACATGCGCAGTAGAACCAGAAGGCGTTCCAAAGCGGCTAAAACGGAGGAGAGGGGGATGAGCAATGAGGGCATAATCCCCATTCCGTCTGGAATCAGAGGGCGGGCCTGCCGCGGAGGCATCTGGGAAACGGAGTTCCCAGGTAGGCGAAGCCCAGGGGCCGTCGGGAAGTCAGCGGCGCCTGCGCGGGCGCCTCAGACTCAGGATGCGCGCGCAGCGCTCTCCGCCCAGCGGAAGTTTTCGCTGGGCAACTGAGAAGGTGAGTCCAGGTAACTGCGGTGGATCCGAGGGTCAGGCTGCAGAAGCCCAGAATCCCACCCCAGTCCCCAAGTACAGAGGTGAGGGGAAGCGAGGCGGAACGAGGGGACGTCCCCCGACCCCCTAGCCGCAGCTCGGCCGGGGCGTCCGTGACGTCAGCACGACCCTTTGTGGGAGGCGGAGGCCCCTGCGGTCGGGGTTCGGAATGAGAGCGGCTCCGGGACGCGGGGTTCACTGGCCTCCTCTTGAGCTTCCCAAGCCACCTTGGGCTCCGTGTTGGGCATGGCTAAGACGGAGATGGGCGGAACTTGTGGGAAGTTTGACAGCTCCTCCGCTGTGAAACTTGGCGTCTAAGTCATCCCGTGGTTTCTATGTGGGTGCGGCCGAAGGGAGGCTCTGTCGCCTAGGCAATCGCCCCACCTGCGCTGGGGTGGGGTCTGGCTTTTAGCCTTTTTGCTGTGCTGTTTCCTGAACTTTCTAGGAGGAACACTATACAGTAGTTGACACATAGCAGCTGTTCCCTAAACATTTGTTGAATAAGTCAAATAAATTAAGGTAAAGACTGGCCTGAGGGTTGGAATCTTGGGGTTTCAAGCCCTGACCTGGCCATTCATAGGTGACTTCAGCACATCCCCTTTTATTGAGCGTTTGCTATGTGGAAGGCTCCGTGCAACCGATATTACACTACTATAACCTGGGTTTGAACGGTGCTAGTCTAAATAGGCGCTGTTCAAGCCCAGGTTATTATAGCAGTGTCTAAAATAAAAATCCTGCCCAGATAATTCACATTCTCAGGGTGGTTGGGGATGCCAGACACTAAAAAAGAAATGTTAAAGAATATTTACAGGTCTGCAGTCCCTTATCTATAACTTTAAAATCCAAAACGTTCTAAAAACTGAAAGGTCTTTTTCTCTGTTTTGCAACTTACTTGGCAGGCCAACCTCACCTAGCTTTGAACTTGTTTGCTGGCAATACCCACTCTGAACTGATGTGTGACTATTTAGAATTTTTAAAGATTTTGTTGTGCAAATCATATACTTGCTTATGGAGAGTTGCCCCTGGATCTCGCCGGTGTTGTAATATGTAATAGGTTCTAAAATCCAAAAAATTTGGCTGGGCACGGTGGCTCCCGCCTGTAGTCCCAGCCCTTTAGGAGACCGAGGCGGGCGGATCACCTGGGTTCAGGAGTTCGAGACCAGCCTGGCCAACATGGTGAAACCCCATCTCTACTAAAAATAAAAAAATTAGCCTGGCATGGTGGCATGCGCCTGTAATCCCAGCTCCTCGGGAGGTTGAGGCAGGGAGAATCGCTTGAACCCAGGAAGCGGAGGTTGCAAGTGAGCTGAGGTCGTGCCACTGCTCTCCAACCTGGGTGACATAGCAAAACTCTGTCCATCATGCAATACATGGCAGAAGCAAGATCCAAACGCAGGCAGATTATGTCCCAAGTTTATCCTCTTAACCCCTGTACTGATCTGCTTCTAAGTGGCAGGTCTTTTTTAAGGACCATCCAGCTAGATAATTCCGGCCCTGAGCTTTGAGTCTCTGGCTGGATGTCTAGACTTGCCTGAGAGATGAATGTGTACTGACATAGCTGGGGACTCCCCCCCGCCCCACCTTCTTGGCACATTTTCTTTTGCAAAGGAGACAATGATTTATTCACTCAGCAAACGTAGACCCAGCATTTGCTCTGTGCCAGGCCTGTTTGAGGCTCTGGGCACACTGTGGCAAACAAGGCAGGGAAAAGTCCCCGCCATCATGAAGCTTACATTCTAGTAAGTCAGAGTATGTCAGGTAGTGACAAGCACTGTGAAGAAAAATAAAGCAAGGTAAGGAGGATAAAACATGCTATTAGTAAAATGGTGTCCAGGGCCAGGCACGGTGGCTCGAGCCTGTAATCCCAGGACTGTGGGAGGCTGAGGGGGATCACCTGAGGTCAGGAGTTCAAGACCAGCCTGACCAACATGGTGAAACCCCATCTCTACTAAAAATATAAAATTAGCCAGGCGTGGTGACATGCACCTGTAATCCCAGCTACATGGGAGGCTGAGGCAGGAGAATCACTTGAACTCGGGAGGCAGAGGTTGCAGTAAGCCGAGATCGTGCCATTGCACTCCAGCCTGGGCGAAAAGAGCGAAATTCCATCTCAAAAAAAAGAAAAGAAAAAACACAGTAAAATCGTGTCCAAGAAGGTCTCTGAGAAGGTGACATTTGAACATTTGAACAGAGAGCTAAAGAATGTGATGAGGAAGTGAACTGTGTGCACTCTTGAGGGGACAGTGTTCCAGGCAGATGGGAGAGCAGGTGCAAAGGTCTTGGGGAAGAAACGTTCTTGTCGCGATTGGGGAAAAGCACCGAAGCCGGCGTGGCTGACTCAGCGTGAGCAAGGGGAGATGGTGGGAGAGGTCAGAGAGGGAACAGGGAAGTGGCAGATCATACAGGGGGCTCCTGGGCCATGGTAGGAATTTTGGCATTTATTCTGTCTAAAATGAAATCCACTATACGGTTTTGAGTAGAGGAGGGACAGGGTCTGACTTACATTTTATTTATTTATTTGTTTATTTATGAGACTGAGTCTTGCTCTGTCGCCCAGGCTGGAGTGCAGCGGTGCAATCTTGGCTCATTGCAACTTCTGCCTCCCAGGTTCAAGCGACTCTTGTGCCTCAGCCTCCCAAGTAGCTGGGATTACAGGCGCCCGACACCACGCCCGGCTGATTTTTTTTTTTTTTTTTGTACTTTTTTAGTAGAGACGGGGTTTCACCATGTTGTCCAGGCTGGTCTGGAACTCCTAACCTCACGTGATCTGCCCACCTCGGCCTCCCAAAGTGCTGGGATCACAGGCGTGAGCCACCGTGTCCGACCCACCATATGGGCCAGGGCAGGGACACGGACAGGGTCTGACTTAGATTTTAAGTGGATCCGTCTAGCTACTGGGTTGAAAATAGATTGTAGGGACAAGCGTAGAAGCCGAAAGTCTAGTTAGGAGGCTGCTGCAGTACCACAAGGGAGCGATGGTGGCCTAGACCAGGCTGGTGACGGTGTCAGAACCAGGCGTGGCACATGGTTAAAAGACTCTCTTGCCGTGGTTCCACACCCAACATCAGCTTCCAGATTTAAATCTACAAGAATGTTCTGACCTGCTGCCCCAAGAACCCAGTCCGGTTTTGCGTTTTCGTTGTATAAATCGGCACCAGGTGAAGAACATGGGCTTTTGGGTTCTGGATTTCAGCTGCGTCCCCACTGTTTTCTAGGTGAGTGGAGTCAGGTCTGGGGGAAGGAGAATTGTCACCCTTTCAGCATCATTTTGTAGGTTTCAAAGATGGGATGATCATCCCTACCTCATAGAGTGGAGGGAAAGATTAAACAAAATCGTGTGTCTGGCTCGCCACTTAAGAGGTTTGTGGCCCTGGGCAAGTCATTTGCTCTCTGAGCCTCTGCTTCTCATCTCCCCAAAGAGGAAATCATTCTTACCTTGAAAAGGGTGATTGGGAAGGTTCTGTAGATAATACCTGCCAAGAACTTAGCACAGTGGTCTGCACATACTGAACTGTCATGAAATGAGAACCGTCTTAAGTGAGTGACTTGACCTCTCTGTGCAGCAGGGACTCCCTGTTCCGGTTACTATGTCTAGAGAACAAATCGTCCCACAATTCACTGGTGTAGAACCGCCATTTCTTGTGCCCATGGATCCTATGGGCCAGGAATTCAGAGTGAGCACAGTGGGGTGGCCTGTTTCTGCTCCCCAGTGCCTGTGCCTTAGCAGGAAGACTTGAACGCTGGGGTTTCAGTGGTCTGAGGACTTGCCCACTCACCCAGCAGCTGATGCTGGCTGTTGGCCAGGGGCCTCAGTTCCTCTCCACCTGAGCCTCTCCATGTGGTTTCTCTGCCTGGGCTACTTTAGGCTGCCTCATGCCGTGGAAACTGGCTTCCATGGGTGAGCATCCTGAGCGAGCCAGCCAGGTGCAAGTTGTTTTTTATGACCCAGCCTGGGAAGTCTCATGGCCTTACTGCTGCCGGTCCTCTATTGGTAGGTAGGAGCAGTCACAGCTCTGCCCAGATCCAAAGGGGGAGGAACAGAGACCCTGACTCCTGGGAGGAGGGGTTACAAGGTTCCAAAGAGCACACAGGACCAGAAATAGTCATGTGACCTGCTTTGGAAAATACAGATGCCACACTCTCCTATGAAGTGGTGATAATTCTGGAACCTGCGTCCTGGGCTGTTGTATAGACTAAACAGGATAATGCATAGAAAGTTGTCTGCCTGAGGACTCCTTCCCAGATATTGACAGCTTGCTCCCTGGTTTCCTTTGGGTCTCTGCTCAGATGCCTCCCTCTGGGCGAGGCCCTCCTTGGCCACCCTGTGTGAATGGTGACCCACCAACCTCTGTGGCATCCTGTTTTCTTCTATGGTACTTCATTGTCCTCCATAGCCCTTTCTCCATCTGACCTGTTCAGCGGTTCCTTGCTCATTTGTTTGTTAGTGTCTCTTCCCCCACCAGAACGTGCGCATCCTGAAGACAGGGGCTGTGTTTTTTCCTTTGCTGCTGTTTCCCCAGTGGCTGGCATAAACAGGAAACTCGGTGAATAGTTATAGAGTAAATGAATAAACGAATGGATTTGGCACATGCTGGTGACATGGCCAGTGCTCAGTAAATATTAGCCATTATCTTTCATTTCTATGTGAAAGCATGAGTCAGCCTCTCCACTTTTGTTCACTTACAGGTTGCTGTCAAGATGGAGTTTCCAACCCAGTAAATCCAAGGGCCAGACCGTGACCTCATAAAGGTATTATCCCTTGGGCACAGCCTCTCAAGACCTTTTTCCTTTTTCCCGCCAGCAGCTGGCTCCTGCTTGTCTCCTCTGGGTTGCTGCTGGCCAGCTTTACTCCCAGAAGGAACGTTGTCGTGGGTATGGCAGGGCTCACCTGGTTAGGCACTTGCTGCATCCTGGAGGCATCTTTATTGGAGGGCAGCCAGCATCTGGGGAAATTCTACTTAACATGAAGCCGTGTAAAACCATCACAGATTTCTGCCAGGTGTGGAGGCTCACGCCTATAATTCCAGCACTTTGGGAGGCTGAGGCAGGTGGATCACTTGAGGCCAGGAGTTCGAGACCAGCCTGGCCAACATGGTGAAACCCCATCTCTACTAAAAATATAGAAATTAGCTAGGTGTGGTGGCGCCTACCTGTAGTCCCAGCTACTCAGGATGCTGAGGCAGGAGAATTGCTTGAACCTGGGAGGCAGAGGTTGCAGTGAGCCGAGATTGCACCACTACACTCCAGCCTGGGCAACAAGCAAAAGTCCATCTCAAAAAAAATTAGCTGGGTGTGGTAGCGCATACCTGTAGTCCCAGGTACATGGGACACTGACAGGAAAATTGCTTGAACCTAGGAGACGGAGGTTGCAGTGAGCCGAGATCGTGCCACTGCACTCCAGCCTGGGTGACAGAGTGAAACTGTCTCAAAATAAATAAATAAAACCATCACAGATTTCTAAACAAACCCTTTGTTCACATAAGAAGTCTAGACCAGGCATGGTGGCCCACACCTGTAATCCCAGCACTTTGGGAGGCCAAGGCAGGAAGATTGAGCTTGAGCTCAGGAGTTCGAGACCAGGGCAACATAGCAAGACATCTCTACAAAAAGTAAAAAAAAAAAAAAAAAAGGCCAGGCATGGTGGCACATGCCTGTAGTCCCAGATACTTGGGAGACTGAGGTGAGAGGATGGCTTGAGCCCAAGAGCTCGAGGCTGCAGTGAGCCATGATCATGCCATTGCACTCCAGCCTGAGTGACAGGGTGGGACCCTGTTGCTAAAAAATAAAAAAGAAATATACAGTCTGGCTAGGCTAGGCTTCAGTAACAAGCAACTTCTAAATCTTAGTGGTTTAACACAATCACACATTATTTCTCGCTAATACAACTTTCCAAGCACCAGCCTCTATGCAGTTTAAAAATACATATATTTTTAATTAGCCAGGCATGGTGGCCCACGCCTGTAATCCTAGCTACTCGGGAGACTGAGGCAGGAGAATTGCTTGAACCCGAGAGGCGGAGGTTGCAGTGAGCCAAGATCACGCGACTGCACTCCAGCCTGGGTGACAGAGCGAGACTCCGTCTCAAAAAAGAAAAAATTTTTGTTTAATTTTTTTTTTTGTTTTTTTTTTTTTTTTAGAGACGGAGTCTCGCTCTTTCTCCCAGGCCGGACTGCAGTGGCGCTATCTCGGCTCACTGCAAGCTCCGCCTCCTGGGTTCACGCCATTCTCCTGCCTAAGCCTCCCGAGTAGCTGGGATTACAGGCGCCCGCCACCGCGCCCAGCTAATTTTTTGTATTTTTAGTAAAGATGGGGTTTCACCATGTTAGCCAAGATGGTCTCGATCTCCTGACCTCGTGATCCGCCCGCCTCGGCCTCCCAAAGTGCTGGGATTACAGGCATGAGCCACCGCGCCTGGCCTTTTTTTTAATTTTTAATTTACCTGGGTACATAGTAGGTGTATGTATTTATTGGGTACATCTAGGCAATTTGGTCTTGTGACACCAGTGTCAACACCCAGGTTTGCCTGGCAGAGAGGGAAGAGGCAGTGAGACCTCTAGCTTCACAAAAATGCTCACCAGTATTTATGCCTTTGAGAAAGAGATGTTATTTTCCATATTATTAGCAGGACAACAAATCACTAAGTTAGTCTGGCTAACTTAAGTTAGAATGACTGGCTTTCTAGAGAGTAAAAGATACTTGACCAACAGCCTTTGCAGTCCAGATGTCTTACATGACTCCTTTGTTTGAAGAAACAGAAGGGCAGATTTATGCCACGGAGTGTTTCTGCTCTTCTGCAGCCTGAGGAAGAGGAATCCAGGACCCCTTCTCTCCTCATGTGGCTGAGATTTCTTTCACCAGCTGATGGGGATGGCCTGTGGTTTTTAAGGACAAGCTCTAGAATTTCAAAAGTCAGTACCTAGAGGAAATAGACAGGCCGGAGGAGCTCAGAACTTCCTATCAAAGAAGAAAGAGAAGAATAGAAATATTAATGACTGGAATATAGTAACTTGGGTACAAGGCATAATATGGTCACAGCAAGCACTAACATAAAAGGCTTTCTGTGGGCCAGGCCCTGTTCTCAGCACCTCATATAAATGTATTCATTTAGACCTCATCGACCATTCTATCAGATAGGAGCTGGGAGAAGCCCCATTTTACCGTGGGGTGGACTGTGACACAGAGAGGTTAAGTAGCTTGCCCAGCATGTAGCGGATCTGGGATTGAAATCTGGCAGCCTGGGGCCAAACCTGTGATTTTAAGGACTCCACTGTTTGCATTTGCAACAGAAGCCAGCCTTTACAGTGAATAAAGGAAAAGGATTTGATCAGAATGGTCTCTTGCAGCCAGGATGGTAGCTCATGCCTACAATCCCAGCACTTTGGGAGGCTGAGGCCGGAGGATTGCTGGAGGCCAGGAGTTCCAGACCAGCCTGGGCAACATAGTGAGACCCCGTCTCTAAAAAAAAAAACTTAAAAAATTAGTCAGTTGTGGTGGCACACACCTATAGTTCCAGCTACCTGGGAAGATTGCTTGAGCCCAGGAGTTTGAGGCTGCAGTGAGCCATGATTATGCCACTGCATTCCTCCCTGGTGACACAGTGAGACCCTATCTCTAAAAAAATTTAAAAATGAATATTCTTTTTCAAGGTGAAATTAAATCACAAGCCCATGTTTATATTAACTTCTATTTCAATAGTTTCACTTTTTTTTTTTTTTTTTGAGGCAGAGTTTCATTCTTGTTACCCAGGCTGGAGTGTGATGGCGAGATCTCGGCTCGCCACAACCTCCGCCTCCCGGGTTCAAGTGATTCTCCTGCCTCAGCCTCCCGAGTAGCTGGGATTACAGGCATGCACCACCACGCCTGGCTAATTTTATATTTTTAGTACAGACGGGGTTTCTCCATGTTGGTCAGGTTGGTCTTGGACTCCTGACCTCAGGTGATCCGCCCACCTCGACCTTCCAAAGTACTGGGATTACAGGCATGAGCCACCGTGCCCGGCCAATAGTTTCACTTTTAATTGCTAATGTACAGTAAGCCTGAGACTATAAGAACAAATAAATGGCCTTTTTTTGTTGCTGCTGTTTGTTTTGTTTGTTTGAGACGGAGTTTTCACTCTTGTTGTCCAGGCTGGAGTGCAATGGCATGATCTTGGTTCACTGCAACCTCCACCTCCCAGGTTCAAGCAACTTTCCTGCCTCAGCCTCCTGAGTAGCTGGGATTACAGGTGCATGCCGCCACACCTAGCTAATTTTTTTTTGTATTTTTAGTATAGACAGGGTTTCACCATGTTGGACAGACTGGTCTCAAACTCCCAACCTCAGGTCATCTGCCTGTGATGGCCTCCCACAGCGCTGGGATTACAGGCTTGAGCCACCGCACCCGGCGTATTGCTGCTCTTTGTTAGATGCTCATTACAAATAGCACTGCCATAATGAAGGGCAATACAAACTGCCTGTTGTACTTCATCCTTGTTAATTTCCCTTCTTCACTTAACTGGCTTAAAACTCTTCTATATCCTCATTTGTCATAGTCTCAGTATGTAATTTGGACTTTTAAAAAGTGTCAGGAATTAGCTCAGAGAGATGCAAAGCATAGAGAGTAATTTAGTGAACACTCATCATTCTACTAAATTCGTCAGGATAGAATAGGCTGTGCTGCCATGACAAATAAACCCTGAAATCTTGGTGGCTCAATACAGCAGAAGTGTATTTGTTGATCATGAGGTTCCAGTGTGGACCAGGCAGCCCTCCTTCATCTTGCTATGTCAGTTGGGAGCCATGGCCTCCAGGGCCATCCCTGCAGGTGGAGGGGGAGGCAGAGGAGGTATTCTGACTCCTAACTGCCTCGGCCATGAGATGACTCTACTCACACCCCATTGGCCAGAATTAGTCATGTGGCCTCTACCTTGCTGCAAGGGAACCTGGGAAGTATAGGGGAGCATATCAATATATGGGGAACATTGACTGTCACTCCCATTCCCATTGCATGTTTTAAGAAGTGAACATCACAAACAGTTGAAGACCCTGGTTGTGCCTCCTGCCACTCACCCTGTGGTTAAGAGCAGTTCAACAATACTTCCACTGACCTTCAGCTGGCCCGTTTCACTTTGTGTTTGTTCATTCTGTTTTGTAGCATGATCTCCTTCTGTCCAGACTGTGGCAAAAGTATCCAAGCGGCATTCAAATTCTGCCCCTACTGTGGAAATTCTTTGCCTGTAGAGGAGCATGTAGGGTCCCAGACCTTTGTCAATCCACATGTGTCATCCTTCCAAGGTAAGAACCAGAGCATTGAGCCTGTTTCTGCGGTGGGAATGAGGTGCATGCACGTGTGTGTCTGTGGAGGGAGGATGCCTTTGTAGCCTGTCTGACCCTGTCCTGACACTGGAGAAGCCCAGGCCTCAGGACTGGACCACTCTGTCTACCGTCAGTCTCTTGGCCTCTTATTGGCCTCATGGCTTTGAACACTGTCTCCATGTTAACATCTCCTTCATTTCTATCTCCAGCCAGCCTGGACTCCCCTGCTTGGAGGAGATATATGTGCAGCCTGCCAGCTTGGCACCTGCAGGTTGAGTATCCCTTATCCGAAATGATGAGGACTGGAAGTGTTCTGATTTTGGATTTTTTCAGATTTTGGGATATTTGCATTATACTTACTGGTTGAGCATCCTGATTCAAAAATCTGAAATCTGGCTGGGCACAGTGGCTCATGCCTGTAATCCTAGCACTTTGGGAGGCTGAGGCAGGCAGAGCACTTGAGGTCAGGAGTTCAAGACCAGCCTGGCCAACATCCTGAAATCCCATCTCTACTAAAAATACAAAAATTAGCTGGGCATAGTGGCGCATGCCTGTAATCCCACCTACTTGGGAGTCTGAGGCAGGAGAATTGCTTGAACCCAGGAGGCGGAGGTCGCAGCGAGCCGAGATTGCGCCACTGCACTGCAGCCTGGGCAGCAGAGTGAGACTCGATGTCAAAAAAAAAAAAAAAATCTGAAATCCACAGTAGTCCAGTGAAATTTCCCTTGAGCATCCTGTTGACACTCAAAGTTTCAGATTTTGGAGCATTTTGCATTTCAGATTTCCAGATTTGGGATGCTCAGCCTGTGTTGGATGTCCTGGTCACATCTTAGTCTGAACATGCCTTCACCTGAGCTCCTGGTGTTCCTGCCGCCTGCCCTAGACTTCCCCATTGCCATGAATAGCACTCCATTCATCCAGTTTCCCAGGCCGGACCCTGGGGATCATCCTTGAGTTCTCTTTGTCTCGCACCCCGTGACACACCCATCCCTTCAGCAAATCTTGTTGGCTCCCTCTTTACAATCAGTGCAGCATCAGCCCACTTCCTTCTCCGCACCTCCCACATCCCTGGTCCTCACCTCTCTTATGCAGAAGCCTTCTTGCCCTCTGCTCCCCTCTCTTGTCCCTGTAGTCGTCTTCATGCAGCCGCCAGAGAGATCCTGTGAATACAGTCAGAGCCCATCATTCCTCTGCTCATACTTTCCCAAGTGAGGTGAAGGGACCAGGTCCCCATTTCCCCTCAGACCCCACCTCCCGACCCTCCTGCTATTCCTGGCTGCCCCTCCACACCTCAGCACGCCTGGGCCTCAGCCTGTGCGCTTGCCACTCCCTCCTGGACGCCTCTTCCCTTATGGGCCCGCATGCCCCACTCTTTCACTGCCTTCGGGTTTTGTTTGTTGTTGTTTTTGTTTTTGAGACTGAGTCTTGCTCTGTCGCCCAGGCTGGGGTGCAGTGACGCAATCTTGGCTCACTGCAACATCTTGGCTCACTGCAACATCTTGGCTCACTGCAACCTCCGTCTCCCAGGTTCAAGCAATTCTCCTGCCTCGGCCTCCCAAATAGCTGGGATTACAGGCGCCTGCCACCACGCCCCGTTGATTTTTTGTATTTTTAGTAGAGACAGGGTTTCGCCATGTTGGCCGGCTGGTCTCAAATTCCTGACCTCAAATGATCCACCTGCCTCGGCCTCCCAAAGTACTGGGATTACAGACGTGAGCCACCACGCCCAGCTTTGTTTTTTTTTAAACAGTCTTGCTCTGTCACCCAGGCTGGAGTGCAGTGGCCCCAATCTCAGCTCACTGCAATCTCCGCCTCCCGAGTTCAAGTGATTCTTGTGCCTCAGTCTCCCGAGTAGTTGGGATTACAGGTATGTACCACCATGCCCGGCTGATTTTTATATTTTCAGTAGAGATGGGGTTTCACCACGTTGGCCAGGCTGGTCTTGAACTCCTGGCCTCAAGTGATCTACCTGCCTCAGCCCCCCACAGTGTTGGGATTACAGTCATGAGCCACTGCGCCCAGCCATGCCTTCAGATATTTATTCAATTGTTACTTTCTCAGAGACACTTTCCCTGCCACTACTAATTAAAGTTGCATCTTCCCTCTATGCAATGATCCTGTCCCCCTTCCTTGCTGTGTATTTCTTTTTGGTACTTGTCTCAACCCTATTAAATACATTATTTTGCTTATATTGCTTCTTCTGTAAGCTCCATGAGGACAGAAACTTTTTGTGTTTCTGTAACCTGTGTTGATTGTGGTTTTGTAACCTGCTGTTTGCACAGCACCTGGGTCTGTGCCTGGCATGGTATTGGGTGCTGAGAAATCTTACTGACTGGTTGAATGAATTAATTAAATATCAGTACTAGGTCTTGCTCACTGGAAGGCCCAAGCCCAGATACTATATTGGTAAATCAAAGAAGGTTTATCCATCGGACAGTTGTGAAGGCAGTCAGCATACATGGCGGGGAGTCGAGTGACATTCATTTTATCATTTGGGAGTGTGTTTAGCTGCAGATAACAGAAAATGCTATGACAAGAGTTTAAACAAATGATTAGGTTTATTTCTTCTTTTCTTTCACTGGCAAGTATGTAGAGCAATATTTTTCTTACTAGAAGGGGACAGTGCGTATTGGGATGGTGTCCCCATGATGCCCTAAGGGACCTAGGCTCCTCTGTCTTTACACTGAGCCATCCTTAGCATATGGCTTTTGTTCCCATGCTTACTGCCTTGAGATCTCAAGTTGACTTCTTCATCTCCACAGTTCCAGGCAAATATGAACAGCGTTTGCCTTGGCCCAACTTGAGAGTCAGAGTGTTTTTTTTGTTTTGTTTTGTTTTTGAGAGGGAGTCTCGCTCTGTCGCCCAGGCTGGAGTGCAGTGACACGATCTTGGCTCACTGCAAGCTCCACCTCCCGGGTTCTCTCCATCCTCCTGCCTTAGCCTCCCGAGTAGCTGGGACTACAGGCGCCCACCACCACGCCCGGCTATTTTTTTGTATTTTTATTAGAGGCGGGGTTTCACCATGTTAGCCAGGATGGTCTCGATCTCCTGACCTCGTGATCCGCCCGCCTCAGCCTCCCAAAGTGCTGGGATTATAGGTGTGAGCCACCGTGCCTGGCCTTTGTTTTTTTAAGACAGAGTCTTGCTCTGTCGCCCAGGCTAGAGTGCAGTGGCACGATCTCGGCTCACTGCAACCTCTGCCTCCCAGGTTCAAGTGATTTTCCTGCCTCAGCCTCTGTAGTAGCTGGTATTACAGCCGCGCACCACGACACCTGGCTAATTTTTGTATTTTTAGTAGAGACCAGCTTTCCCCATGTTGGCCAGGCTGGTCTTAAACTCCTGGCCTCCCAAAGTGTTGGGATTACAGGCATGAGCCACTGCACCCGGCCAGAGTCAGTTCTTAACCCAACCCCTGCCTTTCCTAATGCTAACCTAGAGCCCAGTTCATTATTCACTCCCTCAGTCATCAGATGGCAAATATGTATGGGTAACCTGCCATGTGCTGAGGTGCTGTATTTGTCCTGAGGATTATAGTAAGAAATGAGACAGCCCTGGTTTCTGGTATCTCAGTAAGACAACAGACATTGAATAAATGATTATCAGCAGGTTGCATGATAACAGAGGGGAACTGAATGGACCCTGGAACATATATAAGGGAACATGCTTTTCAGGGAATCAGGGAAAACCTCCCTAAGTGGGTAAAGTTTGAGCTGAGCTAGGGATGAAGAAGAATGGGCCAGGCACAGTGGCTCACGCATGTAATCCCAGCACTTTGGGAGGCTGAGGCAGCCTGATCACCTAAGGTCGGGAGTTTTGAGACCAGCCTAACCAACATGGAGAAACCCTGTCTCTGCTAAAAATACAAAATTAGCTGGGCGTGGTGGTGCATGCCTGTAATCCCAGCTATTTGGGAGGCTGAGGCAGGAGAATCACTTGAACCCGGAAGGGAGAGGTTGCGGTGAGCCAAGATTGCACCGCCATTGCACTCCAGCCTGGGCAACAAGAGCAAAACTCCGTCTCAAAAAAAAAAAAAAGAATGAACAAGGTGGGAGTTGGCACATGTGTTCCAGCCACTGGGACATGGTATGGGGAGCAGAGGTGAGGCGAGGGGAGCCAGGCACGCTGGAGGAGTGAGGAACATTTCCGCCTGGGGGAAGACAGGCAGGACCATGGGAGGGAGTTTGGTTTTAACTGTCGGTGTCGTGGAGAGCTGCGGAAGAGCTTCTACCAAGTAGGCAACACAACAGGCTTTGCATTTTGGAAAGATTTCTGTGGCTTCTCTGTGTGGAAAATGGATTCGAGGCATGGAAACCAGTTAGGAGGCCATTCCAGTAGCCCAGGGACCAACCATGCTGGCTGAGTTAGTCAGTGTCAACTAAAAAGAAAGGACATTTGTTTTTAGCAATATGGCAGACCAGATGATAATAAAAATTCCTTATAGTTCAGTGTGCCCAAATATGTGGAATAAAACATTAAAATGTCCTTTTAAAATATAGAGCTAAGTGGTAGGAAAGTAAGGGGAGTCCATGGAGATGAGAAACAACAGGAAAACAGAGACCACAGGGCTAAGCAAGTGTTACATAGGTGTTATTTGTCCTGGGGCTGTTTGTTGATGGCCTTGAGCCTGTGTTTTATTGGGCAGCAGGAGACAAAGCTTAGGGCCTTAGCAGTACAGGAGTTGCAATTGGAAACCACCTCTTAAATCTGGGGCTCCTCAGTGGGTGAACTACAGCAAAAGCAATTGTTCCACAGAAAATTGGTGGGGACATTTGTCAGCCTTGGTGGTGGGTAAATAAAGGAAGAATGTCTTCTTTGAGAATTCTTTTTTGTTTTTGTTTTTTGTTTTTGTTTTTGTTTTGAGACACAGTCTCGCTCTGTCATCCAGGCTAGAGTGCAGTGGTGTAATCTTGGCTCACTGCAACCTCCACCTCCCGTGTTCAAGCGATTCTCCTGCCTCAGCTTCTCAAGTAGCTGGATTTACAGGCACCTGCCACCACACCCAGCTAATTCTTATATTTTTAGTAGAGACAGGGTTTCACCATGTTGGACAGGCTGGCCTCAAACTCCTGACCTCAGGCGATCCACCCGCCCTGGCCTCCCAAAGTGCTGGGATTACAGGCACGAGCCACCATGCCCAGCCTTCTTTGAGAGTTCCTAACCAAGAATTCACATTCTCACCAGTTTGGGGCCAGAATTCACAATGATCTGTGTGGTCCCCCAAAATGCAAGCTGAACATTTAAGTTAAAGTGGTGAGATGTGGGTACCACTCCCTGCCTGATATAAACAAATCTCTTGGAAAACATCCTTTAAAGACAAACATCAGGGAATTACCACAGGTCAACATCCAAGGATCATGAGTACCAGTCTCTGTTGATTTACAAAGACACCAGGAAATAAGCTAGCCTGAGAGTCAGCAGAAACAACAAACTGCAGAATCAGACCTGCCAAGACCACAGACCTTAGAATTAATAGATGAGAATGTTTACAAAGCATGCTTAATACATTTAAATAAATAAAATAACAAATTGAAAGTATAATGAAGGAATAGGTTAAAGTTGCACAGGCAAATAAGAGAAGGAACCAAATAAAAGCTCTAATGATTGTGTGTATATGTATATGTGTGTGTCTATCTATGTATATATATGTATGTGTGTATATATATATATACACAATCATTGTATGTGTGTATATGTGTGTGTGTGTATATATATATATATAAAAAATAATTATTGTAATCAGAAACTCAGTGGGTGGTTTAAACAGCAGACTAGACATAGCTGGGAGAATTAGTTAACTGGAAGATTTTAAGAAATTACATGGATGAGGCCAGGCATGGTGGCTCATGCCTGTAATCCCAGCACTTTGGAAGGCTGAGGCTGGCGGATCACTTGAGGTCAGGAGTTCAAAACCAGTCTGGCCAACATGGTGAAACCCCATCTCTACTAAAACTATAAAAATTAGCAACATTACAGGCATGTTGGTGCATGCCTGTAATCCTAGCTACTTGGGAGGCTGAGGCAGGAGAATTGCTTGAACCCAGGAGGCAGAGGTTGCAGTGAGCCAAGACTGCACCACTGCACTCCAGCCTGGGCAACAGAGTGAGACTCCATCTCAAATATACATACATATAAAGACATTATGTGGAAAGGACACAGAGTGGCAAAGTGCTGGAAGATGCAAGAGAGGCAAAGACCTAAGAAGGAGAGAACAACTAACAGGAACAGTTTGCTCATATATTTACATAATAGAAGAAGCAAGAATTGGTGTTGAGGGCCAAAGAGAACAGCATAGCTGAGTATAACCTCAGGGCTCCCAGTCCAATGGTGCCTGCAGAGGGGCCTTTGTAACTCCAGTCTGCATTTTGTCTGCCTTTCTTTAGGCTCAAAGAGAGGGCTGAACTCCAGTTTTGAAACCTCTCCTAAGAAAGTGAAATGGTCCAGCACCGTCACCTCTCCCCGATTATCCCTCTTCTCAGATGGTGACAGTTCTGAGTCTGAAGATACTCTGAGTTCCTCTGAGAGATCCAAAGGTAAGAGTTAAGGTCTGTCTGGCCTGACTCTTAAGTGGAGCAAAGTTAGGTCATCTGATGATCTTTGGGACAAAACTGCCACAGCCCCGGCTCAAACATCATCCATCCCTGCCTGGACTCTGACTCCAGCAGCTTCCCCAGCCTCCCATCTCCCCCTCCAGTCTGCCTCTATATGGCCCCAGATGGGTCTTTCAGCACGTAGAGCTGCCCCGGCCCCTCCCTGCACACAGACCCCTACTGTTCCTGGTGCCCTCAGACCAAGCTCTTCAGTCTGGTATCTGTGTGGCCTGGTTCCTGCTTTAGCCCTCAACACAGTCTTTGCCCAGAAAACACTTTTGGGGATTAACCTTGGTCTTTGCTAAGCCTGTTCCCTCAGCCCAGGGCACTCTCACCTTCCTTCTTGGTCTTGTGTACTGCCACTCAGTCAATCTGGTCTCTAGGAAGCTTCTCTTGAGTGCCATAGGCTCGCATCCAGACCTCCTCATCGTCCGCCAGAGCCTCTTTCCAGCCTCTTTGGCACCCCCCGTGCCTGCTGCAGCCTTCATTGGAGCACATGTCAGTCTAGGCTCCACATCCCTTTTGGCCTCACTTTCTGGGCTGGGGGGCCCTTTGCGGGTAGGGACCCAGCACAATCAGTGTATATACCCTGTGCCCAGCCAGTGCCCAGGACACGGGAGGCCTGAGGACTATGTTCCTTCTCCTGTTCACTGAGCCCCTGGATCTGAAGCCACAGCCACAGTGGCAGTGTGAGGCGTCCCCTTTGCTCCTCATTATCCTCTGGGCCCAAAGGCCTCTTGCCATTACTTGCCTTTAGGGGATGGTGGGTGGGAGGAACAGAGTAAGCGATGTCTTTTCCTGTGTCCAAGTCTGTCTCCCACCACACCCACCCCATTCTCTTGCCAGGCTAGGAGCCCTTCTAGGGCAGGGCTTTGGTCTAACAAATTTTTTGGCCCTTTTCTATCTCAGGACTGAGTCCTTTTTCAGGATGTTTTGGGTAAATGTCTAGAATGTCCTTTATTCCCTGGCAAACTTCTCCTCATCCAACAAGACCCAACTCTAACATCCCTTCCTCCAGGAAGCCTACCCTGACTTCTCCAGGCAGGATCTCTTTCTCTTTTGGGCCCTAATATCTGTCTGTACTGCCCTGTCTCAGACCCTCATCTGACTAGCTGTGTCTAGAGCAGACTTGCCCACCAAACTGGGCACTCCTGAGGGAAGGATGCAGGTCCGACTCCTATCTGGTGCCCCAACATCATCACACAAAGGCCTGACTCATAGAAGGTCCCAAGAAATGTTTGTTGAATGAACGAATTTGGAAAGGAACAGTATTTTGCATGCTGTTTCACTCCCCGTCTAACTTTTCTCTCCTGGATGGTGCTTTTGCTTTATTCTTACCATCCTCCTGCAGGCTCCGGGAGCAGACCCCCAACCCCCAAAAGCAGCCCTCAGAAGACCAGGAAGAGCCCTCAGGTGACCAGGGGTAGCCCTCAGAAGACCAGCTGTAGCCCTCAGAAGACCAGGCAGAGCCCTCAGACGCTGAAGCGGAGCCGAGTGACCACCTCACTTGAAGCTTTGCCCACAGGGACAGTGCTGACAGACAAGAGTGGGCGACAGTGGAAGCTGAAGTCCCTCCAGACCAGGGACAACCAGGGCATTCTCTATGAAGGTACACTCTGTCCATGGGTGGCCAGGGACTGGGTTGTCTCAGCATCAGGACAGTGGGAGGGGACCCCTTTCTGAGAATGGGAATGGAAGCCACATCCCTAGCTGCAGACCTGTCGCTAGGCAACTTTCTCTTAGACCTTGGACTCTACGCCTACCCACCTGCAGGGCCGGGCAATAGTGGGAATGAGTGCAGCAAGCAGGCTGGAGTAAGGCAGTTGGGAGTGGTGGGGACTGCGGCCAGTTGGAAGGCATGTGCGCTGTGTGAGGTGTGCCCCTCCTCACCCCACCTGCTACCTGCTATTGTCACGTGGGAGTGCAGGCCCAGGGGCTGCATGTTAAGGATGATTGTTCTGGCCAGTGTGCAGAGAGAGGATGGATCCCCACGTAAAATTTGGTTCAAACATCGAGACTGATGATGTCACACACACACCAAGAGGATGTGAGAGGTTTATTGCTTACATAATGGGGGTCTCTGTGGAGAGCAGGCAGGCCTCCCACACAGATCTGAGATGCCTTGAGAGTGAGGAAAGGAGACTGATCAGGTGTTTCATCATGCTTGGGGGTGGGGCTGGGCTCAGGGTTTCTGCACAGGGGCCAACACCATGCATGGTTTGAGTCTCGTGGATGCACACCCTAAAGGAGGGAGCACCCAAGCTTGCTCATCTGCTCACCCAGGTGTGGGATGGAAGGGGAGGAGGGAGGCACAAGGCTGAAAAGCTCAGACTCTGTTACAATGAGGAAAATAATTATGGCAGTAGTATTAGTATTAACTGTAATAAATATCGAGTGCTTCTGCAAGGCCAGGCCTGTTCTAAGCACTTTACATGGGTTTTTCTTTTCCTTTCTTTTCTTTTTGGAACTTTTTAATTGAGATAAAACTCACATAAAAGTTATTCTTTTATTGGCCAGGCGCGGTGGCTCACGCCTGTAATCCCAGCACTTTGGGAGGCCGAGACAGGAGGATCACGAGGTCAGGAGATCGAGACCATCCTGGCTAACGCGGTGAAACCCTGTCTCTACTAAAAATACAAAAAATTAGCCGGGCGTGGTGGCTGGCACCTGTAGTCCCAGCTACTTGGGAGGCTGAGGCAGGAGAATGGCGTGAACCCGGGAGGCAGAGCTTGCAGTGAGCCGAGGTTGCACCACTGCACTCCATCCTGGGTGACAGAGCGAGACTCCGTCTCAAAAAAAAAAATGATTCAGTGAGACTCCATGTCAAAAAAAAAGTTATTCTTTTATTTTTTTTTTTTTTTTTTTTTTTTTTTGAGAGAGAGTCTTGCTCTGTCACCCAGGCTGGAGTGCAGTGGCACGATCTCGGCTTATTACAACCTCCACCTCCTAGGTTCAAGCGATTCTCCTGCCTCAGCCTCTCAAGTAGCTGAGATTACAAGCGCATGCCACCACACCGGGCTAAATTTTTTTATTTTTTATTTTTATTTTTTTGTATTTTTAGTAGAGACAGGGTGTTACCATGTTGGCCAGGCTGGTCTCGAACAGCTGACCTCAAGTGATCCACCTACCTCAGCCTCCCAAAGTGCTGGGATTACAGGCATGAGCCACCACGAAAATTCATTCTTTTAAAGGATGCAACTGAGTGGCCTTCAGGATATTCAGAGTGTTGTGCAACCATCGTCACTTATCTAATTCCAGGACGTTTCTGTCACCCCAAAAAGAAACCCAGTAGTTCTGAGCCATCACTCTGATTCTTCCCCCAGTCCACTGGCAGCCACTAACCGCCTTTCTCCCTCCGTGGATTTGCCCCTTCTGGGTGTTCACAGAAGCGGAGTCCTGCGCTGTGTGGCCTCTTGTGTCTGGCATCCCTCACCCAGCAGCGTGTGCTCAAGGTGCATCCATGCCGTGGCGCGTCACTGCCGCACTCCTTTTATGGCTGCGTGATATTCCGCTGTATGGGAACACCCCGTGTGGCTTAGCCACTTAGCAGCTGATGGGCGTTTGGGTTGTTTCCGCTTTGGGCTGTTATGAGTAACGCTGCCGTGAATATTTGCTTACAAGTTATTTGATGGGCAGAGGTTTGCTAAATTCTCACCGCAGCCTTACGATGTCAGTACTATCCCTATCCCCATTTTATACATGAGGAACATGGATCCCAGAGGTGTGAATTATTAGGCTCTGGGCTCCAGAATCTTCCAAGTTTTCCAGGAAAAGCTTGAAATCTAGATTTCAATAGGAAATCTTTGAATTGGAAGTGCCTGCTGGCCAGACAAGCATGTAGACAGTTTTGAGCCTTCCGTTGGCCATCCCTGCCTTGAAGTCTGGGCAGGCGGGCAGGACAGCTGGTGTTTCAGACAGCCCCGAATCTGAGTTCTGATTTGGCTCCGACACACTGAGGGAGCCCCAGCAAACAGCCCAGGCACTCTGTGCCTTGATGTCCTCCACTGGAAAAGTGAGATAACGCCTTGCCCGCTGTCTCCTGGGGCTGTTGGCTCAAATGATGATAGGAGATGGAGGCCAAGCACTTGGAAAACTGTACAGGGTCCTTCCCAGGCAGAGGTAGGCAGTGTTAATAACAGAGGGACAGATAGGCAGGGCCAGGAAAGGTGAGGGAGAGGGGAAAGAGTGTGACCAAAACCAAGCAGGAGCAAGAGAAAGAGGGCCGTGGCTAACACCTAGGGAGCACTCACCTGTGCCAGCACTTTTATTTTTAAGAGATGGAGTCTTGCTCCATCACCCAGGCTGGAGTGCGGTTGTGCAATCACGGCTCACTGCAGCCTGAACCTCCCAGGCTCAAGTGATTCTCCCCCCTCAGCCTCCCGAGTAGCTTGGACTACAGGCAGGCGCCACCAAGCCAGGCTAATTTTTAAATTTTTTTTAAATAGAGACAGTCTCACTGTGTTGCCCAGGCTGGTCCCAAACTCCTGGGCTCAAGCGATCCTCCCGTCTCAGCCTCCTAAAGTGCTGGGATTACAGGCAGGATCCCATGCCAGACACTTTGGGAACTCTTTGTGTCTTACCCACGTAATGCTGCCAGCCACACTGTGAGATAGGCACCCATATTACCCCATCCTGCAACTGGGGTACAGAGAGAGGAAGTTACTTGCCCAAGGGCACACAGCCTGGAAGTAGTAGGCACTCTGGCTTCTCCCAAGAAAGGGAGAGAAAGGAGAAGGAGAGGGCGGGGAGAAAGAGCGAGAAGGAATCATGATGAGAAGGAATGAGGGGCCGAGGAGCACAGAGGGAGGAGAAAGGGAGAAAGATGAAAACCAACAGTGAGAAAGAGATTGAGGTGAGAGAGCAGGGTGGGGAGAGGGCAGGAGGGCGGGGAAGGAAGAGGGAGAAGGAGAGGAAAACACACAGAGCCAGGAGCTCCTGAGAGAAGAAACCATGCTTGCCCTCCCCCAGAAACCCACAGTGGAAGCACAGGAGGAGCTACTCTGGGCCAGTGTGGTTTTGGTTTTCCCTTGTATGACTCAGGTTGTTTGATAAAAATAGCAAACCCCAGCGCCCAGCCTGTGTGAGCCATCCATTCCTTCAGCAGTCCCTTTATTTATTTATTTTTTAAAGTAGAGACGATCTCACTATGTTGGCCAAGCTGGTCTCAAACTCTTGGCCTCAAGCCATCCTCCTGCCTCCGCCTCCCAAAGTGTTGGGATTATAGGCGTGAGCACTGCGCCCGGTTGCTCAGTGGATCTTTAAGCAGCACCTACCATTTCATGTGCCTGGCCACAGTGCCAGCACAGACAGTGCAGGGAGAGCGGGGCTGGTGAAGACCCTGCTGATGCGGAGCTTGCATTTGGGGACACACCACCATTGGGTGACATCGCCCCAGAGCAAATTGCCCTTTTCTTCTGCCAGTTTGCACCAGTCAAGAAGAGATGGTGGAGTTGTATGTCCCGTAATTTAAAGCAATAACAGTAAAACAACAAGAACAAGCTGAATCGTTACGGTTATTCGAGCAGTGGACACTTTACCCCACTCTCTGCGCCATGCTCTAAGCATTTTATTAACTCTTGTGTCTCTGTCCAGTACTGAACTTAATGTCATATATCCCGGGCCTCGCTGAGCTATAGGGGAGAGCCACCATCCGTCATCAGTCACATGAATCCATGCGGCTGCTCACTGCGGTGCACTTGGGAGAGCTGCCCGTGAGCAGCAGCTCAGGGTCAGGCCCACGCTGGCCCTCTGCAGCTTCTGCCTTTGCAGATGAAAGGTGGGGCTTGTGTTAGTTTCCTGTGGCCGCTGTAACAAGTTACCACAGTGAGTGGTTTAACACAGCACATGCTTATTCCCCTACAGCTCTGGAGGCCAGAAGTCCAAAATCACTGGGTACGAAGTTTAGGTGTTGGCTCTGCTGATTCCTTCTGGAGGCCAGAGGGGAGAAGTCAGTCAGGGTCCCCAGCAGGGCCTGGGGAGGTGGAAGGCATGGGGCACCCTGGAGCTCAGCGGTGGGCTGGGCTGCCTCTGCTTGCCGCTTGTCGCTTGACCTTTCAAATGACAGCATGACCCTGTGCCTCAGTTTCCTCATCTGCAGAGGGGAGATGGTAATGCTACTGCCCTCACAGGGCTGCAGTCAGGAGAGTGAAATGAGTAGAGTGATGCCGGGAAAACGGCCACTGCCGTATATGTGCTTTCTGGTGTTAGGGTCAGGATGGGTCCCAGAACAGTGCTCCTGCTCCAAGTTCAGGACCAGCTGACCTTTGGGATGGGGAGGTGCTCACCTGCCTGCCTGCCACGCCCTGGTCTTCATTTGGCACATGTAGAGATTTTCCATGTGTCAGGTTTCTGGCAAGCAGAAACCTGGATCTGCCACCCTAGATCACAGAGTCTAGAGCCCTGGGCTTGTGGCCTGTCTCTGCTGGGGCCCTTGGCCAAGCCCCTTTTCCCTTCTGGCCTCCCTTGGCTCCCTCTACAATGAAAATTGCCCAGCTAGCTTTCCAGGCTGTTGGCTGCAGGGCCAGTTAGAAAAGTGAAAGAGAAAAGCTTTTTATAATCTGCAAAGCAGATTATAAAATTGTATCAAATTGCCAGCTTTTCCTGCTTGCCTCTGAGTACCGGGCATGTACGCATTGTCATTAACCTCATGGTGCCTCTGAGAGACAGGCACTGTTACTATGCCTGGGTTCCAGAGCTGGGCGGATGCTTGGTCATGATGTCACAGCCTGCTCCTGCATGATCCCCCCAGTGCTCTCCCCACAGCTGGAAAGGATCTTTCTTTCCCCGAGATGCGGGTCCTGCATACGTCTCCCTCTCTTCCCCTGGGCTCAGAGCACCCTTGGCCTTGAACGTGTAGAGCTGGCTCCCAACCCTGTTCCAGCTGGAGCTTCTTGAGGGCAAGGATGGCTTCTGGGTGACTTTGTCACCCCCCATCCCTCAGCTCAGTGTCTTAGACGATACCAGCCTCGATGATGAAGGGAGAGAGGGAACGATGAGAACAGAGGAAGGAGGGACACCAGCGTGAGTCAGATGTGCGGGCGACAAGAGCTCAACTCATGGGCTTTGGGATGGGCTAGACCCAGGTTGAGCCAGCTCTGCCACTCCCCGGCTGGGGAGCCCTGGTGTTATGGGGATATTTTAAGGCCACCACCTGTGGAGCAATCCTGATGTGCCAGGCTCCGTGCTGGGCTCTGGGCTGAGTGGGTTCACTGAGCAGTGTGCGTGAAGGGGGATGCAGACTCTTGCTGCACACATCGCTGGTGCTGCTCTTACTCCTGCCAGCCTGTTGAGTCCTTGCAGCCAGTCTCGGGGTAGGCCTTACTGCTCCCATCTTACAGACATGCAAATGGAGGCCCAAAGTCATACAGAGAGCAGATGGAGGAGCTGGGATTTGAACCCTGGTCAGCCTGGCGTTTCTTGGCCTCTCTCCTCTTCTCATCTGTCAGATGGGACGATGCATGTGAAGCCCACACTTAGCACAGGGCCAGAGACGTGGTGAGGTCTGTAAATGAACAGTAAGGGCTCCTGGAGCAGGCTCTGTCGGGGGACAAGCATGCAGGGTGCTTATGGGGAGCTGCCTCAGGGATCAGAACCCAAGGAGGGGGTAAGGAGCGGGAGGTGGGGCTGTGATGCAGCCCAGTGATGGCCTCAGCCGACCCTGCAGGGCTCTGGAGCAAAAGTGGTCCTTCAGCGTGCGTCCGTGTTGGGCCAGGAGAGGCTGGGCCTTTATGTCCACCTCAATCAGTCACTGGACGTGGGTCACCCTGGGATGTGGCCTTGGATGAAGTCACTGCCTAGGACTCACCTAATTGCCCAGCCACAGGCTGTGACAGTACATGGGAACTGTCCACCAGGAAGTTCCTCAGAGGCTCAGTGCCTGGGGCTGTTATTGGGGAGTAGTCATGTGGCCCCCTCTGTCTGACATGTATCCGCATCCCAGGTTCCCCAGAGGAAAGCAGGTGTTGCACAGAAACCACAGTGATTGCACAAGCAGTTTAGGCTCAGCGAGCCCCACTCACTTAGGGGATTCTGGGAGCCCTCCCGGAATCCAGGGTCCCAGACCTTGCCAGGAGAGCCGTCTCAGGCCTGCTGCATTAGCCCTTCCTGCATGGCTGGATAGTGACAGAGAGAAAGAGGAAGAAGAAGCTTATTTAAAACTAGGAAGCAGCAGGTCGTGAGAGCCAAGAGTGCGCTTGACCTTGTTGGAAGCAGGGCACCAGAGCCGCTTCTCATTGCTGGGAAGTTTGGGGATGATGACCCTGACCTTCCGCGTGGTTATAACCTCACTCCCTTGTTTGTTCCCCCACAGCTGCACCCACCTCCGCCCTCACCTGTGACTCAGGACCACAGAAGCAAAAGTTCTCGCTCAAACTGGTAAGTGACCCTGCAGGTGGGGGGCAGCTTGGAGGGGAGGGACTTTCACAAACACATCCTTGACTTCTGAGCCCCTCTGTCAGCTGGGAGAGCTCGGCCGGGGGCCAGGGTCCCCACCTGCAAGGAGTATTAAGACCGTGGGCGGGGCAGGCGCCCAGTTCTCCATCATCCCAGGGTGTTGGAAACCCACAGTTGGATCCACCCAAGTCTGGCTCTGATACTTCCCTGCTGTGTGACCTGGGCAAGCCCATCCCCCTCAGAGCTCAGTTTCCTCATCTGTGAAATGGAGCCACTAATACCCACAGGGTGTGGCCCATCTGCCCCCTACCACCAGCCTCGCAGCGTGCTCGTATCGAGCACCTACTGTGTATCACCGTGCTGGGTGTGGGGTCCAAAAGAGAACCCAGCAGATGGGGTCCCTGTGCTGAGGATTCAGTGAAATCAGGTGCCGAGCATGAGTCTCAGCAGACAGGACATGTGCACTCGAGGTTGGGGCTAAAAGGAAACAAACAGAGAAAGGGAGAGTGGCCACGAGGGTGAATCACGCCTTCCACACAGAGGAGGTGCCTAACAGAAGGGCATCATGGTGGCTCATAGCCCCGCCATCATCCCTGGGTGCTGGGATTATGGGTGACTCTTATTTTCTTTTTGTTTATCAGAATTGTCTCACACCCCAGAAAACCGGGGACAGCTGGGTCGGTTGCCCTCCCTCCGCCCTAGGTGGAGGCCATGAGAGTGGGTCAGAGCGTGGGGTGTGGAGCCGGGCTCACTAGTGGTGGGTAGCACCTGCTTTGAGAGCCTGGCATTGCCTGAGCCGGGCTGTGTTTCATAAGCACTGCTTCATTGAATCCTCCCAGTGGGGCAGCTACCGTGTCCCATTTAACACTTCTCTGCATGGTTCAGGTGTGTCTGGCACAGTAGGCACCCCATCAACCTGAGCTGTTCCTGTTATTACTACTGTAATTACGCTCATCATCCTAGAAATACAGCCTTGCTCTCTGTTCGTGCATCTGACCTCATCAACATTTCCTGAGGCTCAAAACTCGGTGATGATGAGTTGGCCCCAGGCTCAGCCCTGGAGAAGCTTCCAGTCTGGCGGGAGCCATGCCATGTCCCAGTCCCATCGGGAAGAGGGATGGGCTGGGAGGGGAGCACAGGGCACTGGGCCAACCAGAAGACATTCACCCTCCCCATCCACTGGGAAGGCAGCTCTGTTCTGAAGCATTTGAAAGGTCAGGGGCTGAATGCCCAGTGGTGTTCATCCATCCATTTATTCATTTATTATTCACCAAGCCTTTCCTGCAACCTCCTGTGAACTGAGTGCTGGGGACATCTGCAGAGATGGGTCAGACCCAATTCCTGCCCTGAAGGAGCTGCCCCCTTGGGGGAGTGGGGCAGGCATGAATACCCCACATGAGATTGCTCAGGGGCTACATGGCTGTGCCCACGTCGCTCGCGTCAGTCACTATGGGCTTCGCCAGCATCGTGGGGAGGACTCCAGGACGCAAAAAGAGAAAAGGAAGGACAAGAAGAGGAGAAGATGGGGCAGGGAGCCAGGCTCACTAATGACCAGTAGCAGCACCTGCTTATTGAGAACCTATTATGTGACAGTCCCTGGGCTGAGTGTCACAAGCATTATGTCATTTAATTCTTTTGGATTTTTGTTTGAGACAGGATCTCTCTCTGTCACCCAGGCTGGAGTGCAGCGGTGCAATCAAGGCTCACTGCAGCCTCAGCCTCCTAGGTTCAAGTGATCCTTCCACTTTAGCCTCCCAAGTAGCTGGGACCACAGGCATGCACCACCACGTCCAGCTTTTTTTTTTTTTTTTTTTTTTTTTCTGGTAGAGATGGGGTCTTCCTGTGTTGCCCAGGTTCGTCTGGAACTCCTGGGCTCCCACCTTCACCTCCCAGAGTGCTGGGATTATAGGCATGAGCCATCACACCCAGCCTTTTGGTTTTCTTTGGGGTTTTGTGTGTGCGTGTGTGTGTGTGTATGTGTGTTTACTATGTCATTGAATTATTTCAGCAAGCCTATGGGATGGCTTCCATGTTCCTATTTAACAGATGAGGAAATGGAGACTCAGTCACTTGCCCAGGTGCACCCAGCACGCAGGTTGCTTTTTTCACAGCTATATCCCCAATGTCCAGAATAATACTCAGCATATAATGGAGGCTTTGTAGGAAGAATGAATGAATGAATGGCAGAGCTGGGGTTTGAACCTAGATCTGTTTGACTCTATACTCTTAAGAACTCAGCTGCATGAGTTGTGTTTAATTAAAATATTTGGTGCTTTTTTTTTTTTTTTTTTTTGCTACAAAATCTCACTCTGTCACCCAGGCTGGAGGTGCAGTCTTGGCTCACTGCAACCTCCGCCTCCCAGGTTCAAGCAATTCTCCTGCCTCAGCCTCCCGAGTAGCTGGGATTACAGGCATGCACCACCATGCCTGGCTAATTTTTGTATTTTTAGTAGAGGCAGGGTTTCACCATGTTGGCGAGGCTAGTCTAGAACTCCTAACCTCAAGTGATCCACCTGCCTCAGCCTCCCAAAGTGCTGGGATTACAGGCCTGAGCCACCACACCTGGCCATTTAGTGTTATTTTAACAAATACCTAATATTAATGGTGGCTTAGGCAAGATGATGTTTTATTGCTTTTTCATTTAAAAGTCAGGGGCAGTTTTCCAGAGCTGATAGGATGGTTTTATAAACAAGGGGCCCTGTTTCCTTCTCTCTTTTTGCACCAACATTTTCAACGCATAACCTGCATCTCTTGGGCCGTAGTGGCTGCTTCAGCTTCCACCATCACATCTGCATTGCAGCCAGCTGGAACAGAAGAGGAAAGGTAGAGCCTGTCCCAGCCCACTAAGGGCATAACCTGGAAGTTGCCCACATTTCTTCTGCTCACATCCTCATTGGCCAGAACTTGGTCATGTGGTCATTCCTCACTGCAAAGGCGGCTGGGAAACGTAGTTTTTATGCTGAAGGCTATATTCTAGGGAACACTGTGGCTCTTACCATAAGAGAAAGAAAAGGAACCTGGGTACAGCAAGGTAGCTCGCAGTCTCTGATGTGTGTTTGTGTGCAGTACCTGAGGAATTTGGCTCCGATGTGGGGACTTGATGAGGAGCCTGGTCATCGAGGGAGTAACAAATTGCCAGTGGGGACTGGGGGCCCTTATCTGAGACTTCAGTGTGACAGCCTTCTGCCCCTCCTGTCCCCCACCAGGATGCCAAGGATGGGCGCTTGTTCAATGAGCAGAACTTCTTCCAGCGGGCCGCCAAGCCTCTGCAAGGTACCTGACAGGGAACTGGGCAAGGAGGGGAGAGTGAGGGGGGCGCCAACTTGGTCACAGCACCTGACTTCTACCTGCAGGCATGAGAAGGGTGGGCTTAGATTAAAGGCCCAGGTTTGCTCCCATCTGTGTCCATAACCTGACTCCTGTGACCCCTCAGGCTTCAGTGTGTGTTGTGACTGGCTCACACCAGCTCTTGGAAGCCAAGTATTAAATTTTCAGGCTGGGCGTGGGTTGACGCCTATACTCCCAGCACTTTGGGAGGCTGAGGTGGGCAGATCACTTGAGGCCAGGAGTTTGAGACCATCGTGGGCAATGTGGCAAAACCTTATCTCTACTGAAAATACAAAAATTAGCCGGGTGTAATGGCATGTGCCTGTGATCCCAGCTACTCAAGAGGCTGAGCTGAGAGAATTGCTTGAGCCCGGGAGACAGAGGTTGTAGTGAGCTGTGATTGTGCCACTGCACTCCAGCCTGGGCAACAGAGCCAGACCCTGTCTCCAAAAAAAATAAAAATAAAAATAAATTTTTAGGAAGATGGCAAGCTGGTTGTTACAGACAGCCAGTATTAGCAATTAAATTATATAGGCCAGGCGTGGTGGCTCATGCCTGTAGTCTTAGCACTTTGGCAGGCCGAGGTGGGTAGATCACCTGAGGTCAGGAGTTCAAGAGTAGCCTGGCCAACATGGTGAAACCCCATCTCTACTAAAAATACAAACATTAGCCAGGTGTGGTGGCGTGTGCCTGTAATCTCAGCTACATGGGAGGCTGAGGCGGGAGAATCACTCGAACCTGGAAGATGGAGGTTGCAGTGAGCCGAGATCATGCCACTGCACTCCAGTCTGGGCGATAGAGTGAGACTTAGTCTCAAAAAATATATAAAATAAGTTACGTAATTTTACAAATAAATTATATTCAAAACAAAGGTAATGAACCCTCAGAAATTCATCACTTCCTAATTATTTCCTACATGTCCTGTGATCTCTGCCAGTGAGGTTGTGTGCACTGTTGTCTCTGTGTGGTGAGAATGCTGCATGATGGCCTCCCCTGTACATCTCTCCCACCCCACCTCCAGTCATGTCATGTTGGTAGCTTGGAGTTGGCCATAGCAGGAGTATTTATTTACACTGCAGAAATTAGCAAATGCAGTCGGGCGCAGTGACTCATGCCTGTAATTCCCACACTTTTGGAGGCAGAGGCCGGTGGATCACCTGAGGTCAGGAGTTCGAGACCAGCCTGGCCAACATGGCAAAACCCATCTCTATTGAAAATACAAAAAAAAAAAAAAAAAAAAAGGCCGGGCGTGGTGGCTGATGCCTGTAATCTCAGCACTTTGGGAGGCCGAGGCGGGCGGATCATGAGGTCAGGAGATCGAGACCATCCTGGCCAACATGGTGAAACTCCATCTCTACTAAAAATACAAAAATTAGTTGGATGTGGTGGCACGTGCCTGTGATCCCAGCTACTCGGGAGGCTGAGGCAGGAGAATCACTTGAACCTGGGAGGTGGAGGCTGCAGTGAGCTGAGAGCATGCCACTGCTCTCCAGCCTGGTGACAGACGAAGACTCCATCTCAAAAAAAATAAAAAATAAAAAAAAATTAGCTGGGCCTGGTGGCAGAAGCCTGCAATCCCAGCTACATGGAAGGCTGAGGCAGAAGAATTGCTTAAAATCAGGAAGCGGAGGTTGCAGTGAGCCAAGATCGTGCCATTGTATTCCATCCAGGGCGACAGAGCAAAACTTCGTCTCAAAAAAAAAAGAAAAAAGAAATTAGCAAATGCTACCCATCAGGACTGCCTTCCCTGGATAGCCAGCTGTTAAACTAGCATCAGCTTGCCATTGGTTCTGGTCCACCCCACTGAGATCTGGAAGACAGGCAGAGGCACATTCCGGTGATGCCATGGCTAGGTTAGACACGTGTTGATCTTGTTAGCTCTATGTGTGAATTCGGAAGTAACCCTGTCATTATCCCATCTCTGCACTCCAGACTTGTATATGCTTCCTCCAGAGCCACCATGTTCACCCCATCACCTGCAGACCTGGATCACAGACATTCATGGTCACCCATGCCTTCCCCGTCACCAGCCCCTTCCCACCATCACCCACCCACAATGTTGTCACCTCCAACAAGGAGACTTAGAGGCGGTCTGGGCACTCTGTGCTTCTTCTCTGAGAACTAGCTCTTACTGCCATGGGCTTGGGACTGGGTGGGTTCTAACCTCAAGCCCCTGCTTTCCGCAGTCAACAAGTGGAAGAAGCTGTACTCGACCCCACTGCTGGCCATCCCTACCTGCATGGGTTTCGGTGTTCACCAGGACAAATACAGGTGAGCTGCTCTGCTCACTGCTTGCCTCACCGGCCTCTTTCCTCTTCTTCCTGTTGTGATTCCAGGCATGGCTGGGACCCCGAAGCCATGGGCCAGGTCTTTGCTTCCTGCCTTCTCATAGTTTTGATCTAGTTTGCTGCCCAGCCAGTCAGAACCTTTGATCTCACCTGGGACCAGGACCTTGCAGCCCACGCAACAGTCCATCCTTGGCGGCCGGTACTCCTCTCTCCCCTGTTCATCTCCCACCTCCTGGGGTGCTTGTGTCTTCCAGGTTCTTGGTGTTACCCAGCCTGGGGAGGAGCCTTCAGTCGGCCCTGGATGTCAGCCCAAAGCATGTGCTGTCAGAGAGGTCTGTGCTGCAGGTGGCCTGCCGACTGGTGCGTACCCAGAAGTTGCTCAGCTGCCGCGTTGGGGAGGGCACATCACATCCTAGTTTAGCAGGCGCTTTAGTCATTGACACATCCGGCCCCCACCTCCCTCCGCTGCACACTGGGGGCTGGCTCACTGACTGCCATGGCAGGCGGTTAGAGCCGAGATGATGGGTGGTCAGTCCTGTGGAGGGCCCTTGGGGGGCCATGAGCATTGGAGGAAGGAGCCCTGGCCTCAAACTGAAGGCTTAGATTAGGCTTCCTGGTGGAGGGTGTTTCTAAGCCAAGACTCTCAGGATGAGTGGAAATAGCAAAGTGCTGGGTGGAAGAGGCAGAGGATAGATGAGGAGAGGATGGTCCGGCCAAGGATACAGCTGGGGCAAGGCTTGTGTGGAAGGGAGAGCATATGGCATTTGTTCATTAGTTCATTCATTCATCCCCATTAAATATTCATCAGGCACTTGCTGGGTGCCAGACGCTGTCCCCGGGGCTGGGTGCAGAGCAGGGAGCAGCATAAACATGGTTTCTGTGTCTTAGAGCTCACAGTCTAGTGGGAGGGGCCAATAGTGAATCAAACAGTTGCACAAACTATGACAAGTGCTCTGAATAGAAGCGGCCCCTGCTGTGATTGAGAGTAAGAGGGCCCAGTTTGCATCGCTGGAGGGATGGACGTACCAAGGGAGCGACATGCTGAGTCCTAAGTTCTTTATGTTCAGTATCTGCAGTATGGCACTGCAGTGCGGAAGAGATGGAGTTGGTCTGGAGAGGTCAGCGGTGACCACATCACACGGGGCCTCGCACAGCAGGCTGAGGGGCTGGGATCTGTCTTGAGGGCACTGGAGAGCCACAAGAGTGCTGGGATTAGGGGAGGGCGGGGTCAGCTCTGGGTACAGAAAGGCCCTCAGGGGCCATATGGGGAGGGACTGGAATGGGGAGAAGAATCTGAGTGAGGGTCCGTGTGGGAGAGGACAAGGCTGAGGAGAGTCCTGGGCCCCGGGGGTGGAGAGTCTATAGGAGGAGAACGAGCAGAATTTGGTGGACAGTTGAGCCCTGGGGTCAAAGAGGGTTGGGGATATGATCAGAATGTAGCTGACACTCGGGCAGCAGACACAGTCAAAGAATTGGCCGGGCGCAGCAGCTCATGCTGGTAATCCCAGCACTTTGGGAGGATGAGGCAGGTGGATCACCTGAGGTCAGGAGTTCAAGACCAGCCTGGGCAACATGGCAAAATGCCCTCTCTAATAAAAATACAAAAAAGTAGCCAGGTGTGGTGGCACGCACCTGTAGTCCCAGCTACTTGTGAGGCTGAGGTGGGAGGATCACCTGAGCTTGGGAAATCAAGGCTACAGTGAGCAGTGATTGTACCACTGCACTCCAGCCTGGGCAACAGGAGTAAGACCCTGTCTCAAAAATATATATATACACACAGCAAAAAAAGAGTCTGGAGCTCATAGGGACAGCTGGAGCTGGAGATCAAGATATAAATTGCTTAACAAGATTTATTTCTGCTCTCTAGGACAGGTGAGAAGAGCTCTTTGATATCCACAGGTGCTGAGTCATTTTTGCAGAGAGACATTAACCCCTTTTCCCTCTCCTGAGTTTGTCATCAGCTAAGAGAGAAATACAGGAAGGAGTAGATGGGAAGCCACGCTTTAGCTCAACTGATGAGCTCCCTGAGAGCCTGATTAGAGGCGTGCTCAATGTGCTGTCACAGCGGGCTCCTCATGCTACCCCGGATTTAGTCAGGTTTAACCCCCAGTCACAGTGTCGGACAACCCCAGGCCTTAATAGTGGGGCTCCCTGTCCTGGTCTGCACCATAGCCTCTCTGTGTTAGTCGTACTGCTCATGCAGACACTGACTTGCTTCTTCCCCCAGCTGGATGCCCTGGAGTTCCTCCATGAGAATGAGTATGTTCATGGAAATGTGACAGCTGAAAATATCTTTGTGGATCCAGAGGACCGGAGTCAGGTAAGAGCCAGCTCCTGCCCACTCTGGAAGATCTCTGGGCTCAGGTTCCCATCTGTCTCCAAATCTCTATTTATTTCATAGTGCTTATTACAGACAAAGGATTGCTGTCCATCATATATAAAGAGCTCCTTCAAATAAATAAGATAAGCAACTTAGTAGGAAAATGGACAAAGGATAAGAAAAGCAGTTCTTAAAAAAAGAAATCCACAGGCTAGCTAAATAATATGAAAAGATATTCAACCTCCTTAGTAACTATAGAGATGTAACTTAAAACAAGATACTATTTTCACCCTTTGAACAAAATTAAGTATGATAATATTGATTGCTGATAAGGATATAAGGAAGTAGGAATTCTTCATATACTGTTGGAAGCATGAATTGGGAAACCCTTTTGGAAGGCAATAACAGTCACAATTTTAAATGCACCTGTTTTTTCTCTTTGATTTTGTTTTGAGATGGAGTTTCACTCTTGTTGCCCAGGCTGGAGTGCAATGGCACGATCTCGGCTCATCACAACCTCCACCTCCTGGGTTCAAGCGATTCTCTGTCAGCCTTCTGAGTAGCTGGGATTACAGGAATGTGCCACCACGCCTGGCTAATTTTGTATTTTTAGTAGAGATGGGGTTTCTCCATGTTGGTCAGGCTGGCCTCGAACTCCTGACCTCAGGTGATCCGCCTGCCTTTGCCTCCCAAGGTGCTGGGATTACGGGCCTGAGCCACCGCGCCCGGCCAAAATGCACCTGTTTTTTGATCCACAAGTTCCTGTCTTAGGAAGGTGTCCTACCTATATATTCATAGGATTGTTCAAAGATAAGTGTACAAGATGTTCCTGGCAACACTGATTGTAATAGTGAAATGGGAAACACCTTAAGCAGGATACTGATTAAATAGTATTTTAAAGTAACTTCTAATTGCTCTTATAATTACAAATGACAGAAACCCAACTTTACATGCCTTAAGCCAAAAACCAAAAGGGAGTGTGTGCAATGTATTAGTCCACAGAATGGAGCAATCCAGGACTGCACTGTCTCGGGCATGGCAGGATCCAGGAGCTCAAACCCTGTCATTGGGAAGCCGGCTCTCCCATCTCTGGACTCCTCATGCTTCTGCACTGCTCGTTGTCAGGCAGACTTATTCCTCATGGTGACAAAATTGCCACCAGCAAATTAGGCTTAAATCCCCCAAGCTTAGCAGCCCTGGCAGAAACAGACCTGAACTGCATGGACTGAGAACTGGGGAAAGGCAATCCCAGATGAAAATCCTAGAACTAAGCATTAGGAATCTTCAGAGAAACAGAACTGGCAGGGTGTGTGTGTGTGTGCACGTGTGTGTGTGTGTGTGTGTGTGTGTGTGTGTGTAGAGATTTATTATAAGGAATTGGCTTATTGATAATGGAAGCTAAGCAGTCCTGAGATTCTTCAGTTTGCAATCTGGAGACCTAGGAGAGCCAATGATGTAAGTTCCAATCCAAAGGCCAGCAGGCCTGAGACCCAAGAAGAGGGGTTGTTTCAGTTCAAGTCCAAAGGCAGGAAAAGACCAATGTTCTAGCTCAAGCAGTCAGGGAGGAGGAGCTTCTGGTTACTTAGCTTTTTATTCTATTCACATCTTGAGTTGATTGAATGAGACCCACCCACATTAAGGAGAATAATCTGCCTTGCTCAGTCTACAAACCCCAATGTTCATCTCATCCAGAACACCCTCATAGACACTCCCAGAATAGGGTTTGGCCAAATGTCTGGGCACCCCATGGCCCAGTCAAGTTGCCACATAAAAATGACCATCATGGCCAGGCCCAGTGGCTCACACCTGTAATTCCAGCAGTTTAGGAGGCCAAAGTGGAAGGATCAGATCGCTTGAGCCCAGGAGTTCGAGACCAGCCTGGGAAACATAGGGAACCTCATCTGTACAAAATAAAAAATAATAACCTATCCAGGTGTAGTGGCATACACATGTGGTTCCAGCTACTCAGGAGGCTGAGGTAGAAGGATCACCTGAGCCCAGGAGATTGAGGCTGCAGTGAGCCATGATCATGCCACTGCACTCCAACCTGCGTGACCCAGTGAGACCCTGTCTCAAAACTTAAAAAAAAAAAAAATTATTTTTTTAATGAACACCACAAACTGTAAACAGAAAAACAGGGAGCAGGGGAAGTGTATAGGTCTTACATAGACAAAACCAACAGTTGTCCACTATCCATATGGTGGAATAAGATGCAGCCATTGAAAAGAAGACATGGACTGGGCACAGTGGCCAAGGCAGGAGGATCACTTGAACCCAGGGGTTCAAGACCAGCCTGGGCAACAGGGCAAAACCCCATCTTTACAAAAAATCGGCTGGGCATGGTGGTGCATGCCTGTAGTCCCAGCTACTCAGGAGGCTGAGGTGGGAGGATCACTGGAGCCTAGGAGGCTGCAGTGAGCCGTGATCGTGCCACTGCACTCCAGCCTGGGTGACAGAGTGAAACCCCATCTCAAAATAAATAAGGAGATATTTTTGAAAGAAGATTTGGTTAACTTTATGTATCAGGCAGAAAGCATTTAACTTTTGTTTTAAACTCAGTTAAGCCTTATAAGAATGCTTTGAGGTGGGGACTATTATCATCATCATTTTACAAATGGAGAAATCATAGCAGAGAGAACTGGTATAGCTTGCCCAAGGTTGTACCGCCACCAGCAGGCTGAGTTGGCATTTGAACCCAGGCCATCTGGCCCCAGAGTTAATGCCCAGAACCACTATTAAAGTGTAAAGTGCCAGTGCCCAACAGGAGGTCTGGTGTGAGGCCTCTGTGGAAAACAAGAACCCCCTCCCCATCCACATATGTTTACCTGGTTATTTAAAAAAAAAAAAATTTGGAATGATGCATACGAAACTGTTACTAGTGGTTATTTCTGGGCGATGGGTTTTAGGGGCTGGGAGGAAATATGGATGGCTGGTTTGGGTTCTTTTTACTTCACATCATTTTTGCTATGAGCATGCCTTAGTTTTGTAAGTGAAAAATGTCATCTTTGGTGGAATGTTTGTTGTCACTTGCACCCACGATGGAAATCTCTGACTTCTACGCTCCTAACCTCCAATCTGTATGGCTTTTCCCTGTGTCCACAGGTGACTTTGGCAGGCTATGGCTTTGCCTTCCGCTATTGCCCAAGTGGCAAACACGTGGCCTACGTGGAAGGCAGCAGGAGCCCTCACGAGGGGGACCTTGAGTTCATTAGCATGGACCTGCACAAGGGATGCGGTACGAGGCCAGGGATGGGTTTGGGACCGCAGAGACATGCTTCTTATACAAGGGCAGCTCTAGGAGTTCACAGCCAGAGACAGCAGGTGGCCAGACAGGAGAGGCACTAAGGGCGCCAGGACAGGGATTGGAACCACAGACAGCGTCCCGACCGCAAGGGAGGTGGGTGGGGTAGCGGTTCAGCACTAAGCATAGTGGGAGGCTGGGCACTGGGGAGCCTGAGTTCCAGAGGTTGGGGTTCAGGATCTGTTGTAGACTTGGAAGATGGGAGTTGCCTAGGAGTCATCCAGGAGGGGCTGTTGAGGAGGTGGTTGGCCACCACATCTGGAGTGTGGGAGGGAAATCTGGGCAGAGGCTCTGCAGTATCTCAGAAGTTATCAGCCGAAGCCCTGGGAGAGGATGGGATCATCCAGGGAAAGTGTACAGACTAGGAAGAGGGCCCAGGGCAGATTTCTTGAGCCCCTCTTTCTCACATCCCTTTATATCATGGCCGTCCACATGCCTGCCACATCCTCCCATCAGACTGAGCTCCCCCAGGACAGGGATGGCACCCCTGCCTCCAGCATCGGGTGGTGGAAGGCCAGCACGGACAAGTAGCGCTTGTCGAGTGCTTACACAAAGCGTTGTCTAAATTAAGTGTTGTCTTATGCTCAGGAAGCATAAGAAAAATAAACTGTCAGAGTCTCCCCTGCCCTCCCCCACTGAGGCTGGGTTTGGTACCCATCCTTCTGGGCTCCCATGTGTTCTGTGTCCTTTGTCACTCAGGTAGTCGCACGCTATAGCTGTCTCCCCACTAGGCTGTCACGGGCTGGGACCCGACGAGATCCTGGTCTGGGTTTTCAGAAGTGAGCTGGGCCTGGCACACGGGTGCTGAGGCTTGGTTGAATGAGTGCATGAATGAAAGAGGAGTGGATGAGGGTGACCTGGTAAAAGGGGCTGAGAGAATGGTTGAGTGAGAGTAAGAGAGAATGAGTCAGCTTCTGCCTACTCATGAAAGTGAATGAGTGGAGGAGACAGCCCATATGGCTGGAAGGCTGGGTGTATGAGTGTGTGGTTGAGTCAGTGAGAGAGAGGGGAAGGAAGGCGGATGGACCCACCAGTGAGTGGAGCGTCCAGACTTGAGCTGCCACCTTTACTCCTCCTTCCCCAGGGCCCTCCCGCCGCAGCGACCTCCAGAGCCTGGGCTACTGCATGCTGAAGTGGCTCTACGGGTTTCTGCCATGGACAAATTGCCTTCCCAACACTGAGGACATCATGAAGCAAAAACAGAAGTGAGTCTAGGGGTCAGCAGAACCCCTGCAGGTGGACAGAAGCCCAGAGCCCAACTGGGAGCAGGAGGGAAGGGGAGGTGGCATCCAGCAGAGCCCAAGTCCTCTGAGCCGCACAGGCATGTACTGCAATGTCCACACAGCAGGCGAGGCAGGTGTTCCGGAGCCACACTGCCTGGGCTCAGACTCTGGCACCACCACTGTGGGGTGTTAATGTCTGCGAGCCTCAGTGTCCTGCTCCATGAGATGGTCTCCTACTAGCTCCTACCTTATGGGACTGCAAAGAGTTCAGGGAAGTCAGGTGCACACAGCACTTAGCGCAGGGGCTGGCTCATAGAAAATGCTCATTGTGGCCGGGCGTGGTGGCTCACGCCTGTAATCCCAGCACTTTGGGAGGCAGAGGCGGGCGGATCACGAGTTCAGGAGATCGAGATCATCCTAACACAGTGAAACCCCATCTCTACTAAAAATACAAAAAATTAGCCAGGCATGGTGGCGGGCGCCTGTAGTCCCAGCTACTTGGGAGGCTGAGGCAGGAGAATGGCGTGAACCTGGGAGGGGGAGCTTGCAGTGAGCCAAGATTGCACCACTGCACTCCAGCCTGGGCGACAGCGAGACTCCGTCTCAAAAAAAAAAAAAAAAAAAAAATGCTCATTGTGTGTGGGAAACTATGACTCATTCATCACAAACATGCAGGCAATCTGAGCAGGGTAGGCCCAGGCCCTGCCTCAGCACTGGTAGCACCACCTATCCAGTGTCCACCCTGCCAGATCAGTGCCTTCACCTCTGTGTAAACCACCAGGTCTTACCAGTGCTGGTTTAAACATTCAGCACCAAAGCCGGTGGACAGCGGAACATATGAGGAAGTTCTGGGGTGAGATTGAACACTAAGGGCATTGAGCAGCTGGACACAGAGGGAGCACTAGGAGTATGGGTTCAGCACTAGGGACAGCAGACAGCTGGGCACAAAAGGGAGGCACTAAGGTGTGTGTGTTCAGCACCAAGAACAGCAGGCAGCGGGACACAAAAGGGAAGTGCTAGGGATGTGGGTTCAGCACCAGGGACAGCGGAGCACAAAAGGGAAGCTCTGTGGGTATGCGTTCAGCACCAAGGACAGTGGGCAGCTGATCCTTGCGGGCGTGCTAGGCATGCACTTCAGACATGAATATCAGTTGCCCAGGCCGGGCACGGTGGTTCACGCCTTAATCCCAGCACTTTGGGAGGCCAAGGCAGATGGATCTCGAGGTCAGCAGTTCGAGACCAACCTGGCCAACATAGTGAAACTCTGTCTCTACTGAAAATAAGAAAAATTAGCCGAAGCAGTGGTGGGCACCTGTAATCCCAGCTGAGGCAGGAAAATTGCTTGAACCCGGGAGGTGGAGGTTGCAGTGAGCCGAGCTCTCGCCACTGCATTCCAGCCTGGGTGACAAAGCAAGACTCCGTCTTGGACTTGTTGCCCAAGTCATCTGGGAGGCAGCTGGCCATCTACGTCTGAAGTGCAGGAGTGAAGTCTAAAGGGAGACTCAGACCCCGGGAATATCTCCGGAGCCATCAGCTGAAGCCCCAGGAGAGGATGAGATTATCTGGGAAAGCATATAGAGTGGGAAGAGGGTGAACCCTCCAGTAAATGGCATTGAGTCCCTCATGCTTCCCTGTCCTTAGTGTGCCGTGAAGTCCTTCCCAGTCCTTCCCTCACATGAAGCCTTTCTCGTTTTATTTTACTCCCTTCATGTCTTCCAACTTCCTTCTCTCAACCATGGACAGCTGCTCAAGCACGCTTAACGTGTGTTCTGCTGACGTGTTCACTTAGATGTATTTGTACCCTCAAAATCGCATGCTGGCCGTGGTGCTGTGTGTGATTTGCGTAAGTGATGTTCCACTCTGCGTCTCATCTGTCTCTGGCTCTCTTCAGCTTTAACCCTATCCCTACATGTGGACCGAGTTCACTGCTTCTGACTCCGGCTTCTAAATCAATTTTCTATAGACATGTCTGTGTCCTTAAACTATATATGGTGGTACTGTGTGTTAATTTGTATAAATGGTACTATGCTCTAAACCTCATGCTGTTTCTTGCCTTCTTTCACTCAATGTTATGGTTTTAACTTTAACTATACACCTAGTTCACTACTTCTGAATACTCCTAAATGTGTTATTTTAGATGCATCTGTGTCCTTAAATACTCTATGACGTTCTTGGGTATGTGTTTAATTGGCATAAGTGGCACCATGCCCAAAATTTCATCCTCCTTCAGACAAGGGGATGTGTGTCGTCATTATGACTTCCTTCTACTGACTGTTCAAAGCTAACATTTATTATACACTTGTCTGTGCCAGGCACTGCCCCTGGTGCTTCCCCTGCATCCTCACAACTGCTCTGAGCTGCGTGCTCTCGTGATCTGTGGCACAGAGAGCTTAGGTAATCAGTCCAGGCCACACAGCTACTAAGCAGGGGCTCCTGGGCTCAAACCTGGGCCATTCAACTCCAGAGACAGCCCATGTCACCTACGTGCTGCTTCCCAAGTGGAGGAGGCTTATGAGGTGAACTGGTGGTTCCTGGACCCAGCCTATCTTCACTCAACAAATACTGAACCCTTGCCATGTGCTAGACTCTGTTCTAGGCCCTGGGGATACAGGAATGAGTAAGACAAAAATCCCTGCCCTCAGGGAGCTCACATCCTATTGCGGGAGACAGGAGCTAAAGGGTGAAACACATGGTGTGTCAGAGGTCAGACTGATGAGGGTCATGAGGCCAGGTCCTGGGTGTCCACTGGTGGGACTGTTGGTGGGGGTGTGCAGCACACTTGTAGGTCTCATGTCAGGGGCAGGTCTCGCAGCGATGGTAACAGGTAAAATGCCCCCTGAAGGACCATGAAGCTTTAAACAGTGGCAAGAAGGATGACACAGTTTGATGCTAATTTGCCCCAACATCCCTGCGGCAAGAGGAAGAGACAGGCCTTCAGCCCCCAGACTTCCGCAGGCAACCTCTGCATGGGAAGCCAGCCTCAGAACCTGCTAGAACACAAGTCCATTGCCCCATTTTCTTGGAGCTTATTTTTACACTTACTCTCTAGCTTTAACAGATGGTGCTGGGGTTTTCTGCTCACAGTGGTGAGACAGGTTTCTTTTGAAATGAAGCCAGGTGAAAACGAGTCACAGAATGAGTGGCCCACTGGAGTCCCTGTGTAAGTGAAGGTAGTGAAATGCTCCCTCACACACTCTAATGCGTTAGTTCAGGACAAGGCTGAGCTGTTCTCACAAGGAGACCCCAAAACACTGCAGCTTCCATGAGGGAGGGTTCACTTCTCTCACTAACAGTCCCAAGGCAGGAGACTGAGGGCAGTAGGGGGGCCTCAATTCCCTGTGACACACACACACATCCTTCTCTGGATACAACAGAGAGCACACATTGTGGGTGCCCAAGGAATAGCAGCAGATCTGGCGCGGTGGCTCACGCCTGTAATCTCAGCAGTTTGGAAGCTTAGGTGGGCAGATTGCTTGAGCCCAGGAGTTTGAGACCCGCCTGGGCAAAGTGGTGAGACCCCATCTCTACAAAAAAAGTAGCCGGGTGTGGTGGCACGCGACTGTAGTCCCAGCTACTCAGGAGGCTGAGGTGGAAGGATCACTTGAGTCCAAGGAGGTGGAGGCTGCAGTGAGCTGTGATTGTCACTGCACTCCAGCCTGGGCAACAGAGTGAGACCCTGTCTCAAAAAAAAAAAAGGAAAGAAAAATCGCAGTGGAATGAAGAACAACTAAGGAGTGAATGCTGAGCCCGCCCAGGCTTCAGTGTGGACACAGAGGTCGGGCAGACGCAGCCCCAGTGTCGGGAGTTCAGGGCTGGGAGGAGACACGGACAGGAAGCAGGAGCTGCAGGTGAGGGTGGAGGTAGCCTGGCACTGTGGGAGCAGAAGGGAGGCACAGGACCCCGCCACCGGCTCCTGGAAACCCTCACCTGGGAGATGCCTGACCTGGTCTCTAGAGAACACAAGAGCCTCCCAGGTGGGCAAGGGGGAGGCAAGATTCCTAGGCAGACAGGACAGCACAGCTCTGAACCCTCTCCACTTACGCATTCAGTGCCAGGTTCCTGAGGCCAGTGGCTGTGCTGGACACCCAGGTTAGAATCAGCCCATGGTGCCTCTGAACTCCAGTCTTGTCAGGGAAACTGGTCTCCAAGGCTCCCCTGGGTTGAGTCTTCTCCCCACTTCACTTCCTAACTCCTAAGAGCGGTCTTATCATGCTTTTCACATCCCCCCATCTAAAGAGACTTGTTGAATGTGACTGGTTCACAGAGAGGGTCTGCACTCACCAACATGGTGCAGGGTGAGTTAAGACAGGTCATGGTAATCATCTCATATCAATGATAGCAGCATGGATAACAGTAATTCCACAGCCCCAGCTCCAGACCACAACCATAGAGGGCCAGGCGCACAAAAATGCTCTCTGGAGAGTAGCTGGCAATGTTGACACTGTCCCCCAGATGCACCTCCTCACCCCCAGCCCAGTCTGTTAGCCCAGACAATAACCAAGGGGACCACAAGGGGGCGGTGTTGCTACATGCTCGTTTCCTGGCACCCTAAGGTGCCCTGCGCTAGGACGGTTTACTGGTATACATGGCCTTTTTCCATTCATTCAACAGATACTCATCTTTTGCACATTGTAGTTCACGACAGACAGAATGAGTAAAAGAAGGAGGAGAGGCCGTTGAAGTCCCCGAGGCTTTCTGGCATTCAAGGCCCCTTGCTGGGCAAAGCACAAATGAGAGCCAGCTTTGGACCCGCAGTTAGGGCTGCCCACCTGGCCAGGGAGAGCCCATGGCAGGCGGTGGCAGTGGTGTTGCTGTGCAGTGTATAATGTCCTGTTGATGGCACAACCGGGCCTTCCTGCATGTGTATGTCGATGGCCGCCATGGGACATCTGTGGACCTACGCACAGGCCCAGGAGGGACAGAGTTCCTCCGCCTGGAGGGGTCTGGGGAAGACTTCTTGGGAGGCCAAGCCCTCGAGCTGTATCTCAAAGGGAGAACAGCCACCTGCCAGAGCTCAGGGTGGGGAAGACCACCCAGGCAGCGAGAGTGATATGTGCAGAGGCATATGTGCGTGGATGTGTGGCCTCGTGGGCCTAGGAGTCCTTTGGTGTGGCTGGGACATGCAATAGGAGGAAGGAGTGGGGAGACGGAGTCAGAGGGTGGCCAGTGTGTGCTGGGGAGCCATGGGAGGGAGGGTCAGGGACAGGTGTAAAGAGACCCTCTGGGGCCACATGGGGATACACAGGAGGCCAGGAAGGAGTGAGGTCTAGGGAGAAAGGTTGAGGGCTGAGCTGGCCCCAGATCCATGGGGCAGAGGAGGACATGGGGCAGAGAGAGTTGAGAAACTGGAGGGTGGGGCTGGGGGATGGCGAAGGCAGGGTCAGAGACCAGTGACTGGGCAGGTGGTGGGAGCTGGCCCGATGGGCCAGGCAGAGAAGTGGAGGGGCTGGGCCTGGAGGATGGAGCAAAGGCAGTGGGCAAATCAGGATTTTTCCTGAACAAACGGGTGCGCGTGCATGCATGTGTTGGTGTTATACATATATGTGTATGTGTGTGTATGTACATATACAGTCAGTCCTGATTATTCAGAGTCCATATGTGTGAATTCTCTTACTCACTAAAAGTAGTTGTAACCCCAAATCAATTCTTGCTGTTCTTTCATGGCCACTTACAGACACAGTGTGGAGAAAAATTTTAATCATCTGACACACATGTTCCCAGCCTAGGGTGGAACCAGACAGCATTCTGCCTCCCTATTTCAGCCTCCACACTATATACGCTGGTGTCCTTTTCACTGTTTAGTTAATGCTACATTTTTTCCTGTTTTTATGCTTTTTGTCAGTGATTATGCCATTTAAAATGGCCTCAGCCAGGCGTGGTGGCTCACATCTGTAATCCCAGCACTTTGGGAGGCCAAGACAGGAGGATCAGACCAGCATGGGCAACATAGTGAGACCCCATCTCCACAAAAAATCAAACAGCCACCTAGCATAATGCTGAAGGGCTGTCTGATGTCCGGAAGCCTGAGATGGTTAATAATTCGTGTGTTTTATCAGCTTTGTTCAGGCATGAGCTACGGTGCTGTTGGCCATGAGTTTGTGGGGAGTTCTTATCATTTCAGGTTGCCTTGAGATTCATTTTAATGTAAGCTGGACTTTGTCATGCCAGAAACAAGGCTCGGTCACCGTCAGCACAGTTTGCAGTTTTCTACCTCCCAGTTCCTCCGTGTGGTTGACCCAGATATCTCCATTATGCAGCCGCCTCCGGGGGACCACCTCCCTCCCTTTGAGTCAGCCACAGACAGCCTACTTGATGGCCCCGCTGGCCCCCACATTCCACTGAACTGTGCGGATGCCACAGTGACCCCCTCTCAGGCACAGCATGACCTCCTGAAGTGGAGCCTGCTTGCTTTGAACCTACCAGTTAAAATCCCCTCAAAATGTTTGGATACCGCCCATTGGCCCCTCACAGCCACGAGCTCCCTGACCAGTGTGCGTGTGTGTGTGTGTGTGTCTGTGTGTGTGCTTGGGACGGGTGGGGAGGTCACCTTTGGGTGTGCGGTGTGCCCCCAGGACCTGTAAGTAATAAAATCTTTATTTCCATCTTGGATCTTTCCTCATCATCGAAGGGATCCTCTCCGTCTTAAGGATCACAGATTAAAAGAGTTCAATGCTAATGAATCAACAATACTTATTACATAAGATGTCTTCCAACAGAAACATACATAAAACAAGGTGTATTGTTTTGTTTTGTTTTGTTTTTGAGACGGAGTCTCTCTCTGTCGCCCAGGCTGGAGTGCAGTGACGCAATCTAGGCTCACTGCAAGCTCTGCCTCGCAGATTCATGCCATTCTCCTGCCTCAGCCTCCCGAGTAGCTGGGACCACAGGCACCCACCACCACACCCAGCTAGTTTTTTATATTTTTAGTAGGGACAGAGTTTCACCGTGTTAGCCAGGATGATCTCGGATCTCCTGACCTCGTGATGCACCCCCCTTGGCCTCCCAAAGTGCTGGGATTACAGGCGTGAGCCACTGTGCCCGGCCAAAACAAGGTGTATTGATCAGGGAAAATCGTGTGGCCAGAGGCTTGCAGGAAGCCAGTGCTGTTTCCCTTGGGAGCAATGGTAGTGGATTGGTTGATTCAGTGTTGACAGTGACTTTAAGAACATAACTTCCCTGGATGGCAGAGGGGACTGTGTATATATCTTAGGCTGTGTATATATCTTAGGCATTCTGTTTTAAAAGGTTGCTCTCCTTTCCCTAAGAGACCTTTCACGTGTTTCTGTCCCTTCAGGTTTGTTGATAAGCCGGGGCCCTTCGTGGGACCCTGCGGTCACTGGATCAGGCCCTCAGGTACGTCCTGAAGGGAGAGGGAACAGGCGGGGACTTGGGCGGGACCTGGTGGCTCAGATCCATCTTGGGGTGGCTTCTCCTTACACCTCTTCATTTTTTTTAGTTTTCCAAATTGCATTTGTAATACGTACCCATTGTAGAAAGACAAAATCATTAAAAATTCACTAGTGCCTCTGAACAACAACAAAACAAAAACACGCAACTTTTTTTTGAAGACAGGGTAATTTTTTTTTTTTATTTTTAAGACAGGGTCCAGCTCTGACATCCAGGCTAGAGTGCAATGGTACGATCTCAGCTTACTGCAATCTCCGCCTCCCAGGTTCAAGCAATTCTCGTGCCTCAGCCTCCCAAGTAGCTGGGGTTATAGGCGTGCGTCACCATACCTGGCTAGTTTTTTGTATTTTTAGTAGAGACGGGGTTTCATCATGTTGCCCAGGCTGGTCTCGAACCCCTGGCCTCAACTGATCTACCTACCTCGGCCTCCCAAAGTGCTGGGATTACAGGCAAGAGCCACCATGCCCGGCCATTTTTATGAACAAAAAATAGGCTAACCCTACATACATCTCATTCTACCTCTTGCTTTTTTCACTTAACCCTGGGGCCATCCTTCATGCCCTTCCTTATAGATGCACCACAGCTTTTATCAACAGCTGCACAATGGTCATGGTTTGTCCGCACCGTAACTTGTAAAGCCCATCCCTGTTACTGGGTATTTGCGCTGTCTTGTTGGGGTGTCGGGGGTGTTTGTTTTTCCTGTTGTCTTTGTGCCCCTCCTGAAGAGCTTTGATGCTTTTCTCCAAGCTGGAGGCAGAAATGGACAGACAGAAACAGGTAGCTTGTTCCCTCTGGCTCTCTAAGCTCATTTTTTAATTTTTTTTTTTTAATTTATTTATTTATTTTTTTTTGAGACAGAGTCTTGCTCTGTCGCCCAGGCTGGAGTGCGGTGGCGTGATCTTGGCTCACTGCAAGCTCTGCCTCCCGGGTTCAAGCCATTCTCCTGCCTCTGCCTCCCAAATAGCTAGGACTACAGGCACCCGCCACCATGTGTGGCTAATTTTTTGTATTTTTTTTTTTTTGGTAGAGATGGGGTTTCACTGTGTTAGCCAGGATGGTCTCGATCTCCTGACTTCATGATCCACCCGCCTCTGCCTCCCAAAGTGCTGGGATTACAGGCGCGAGCCACCGCGCCCGGCTGAATTACTTTAAATCCCTGGGTTCAGATTATGGCTCAGCTGCCCAAGTGACACTCCCCTCCAGTTCTACCTCTGTGAACCTTGGGCCTCGAGGATTTTAAGCTGGTCAACCAGAGGTTGGAGGTGGAAGTGAAGCAGGGCCCGCCCTCTTTAAAGATACATGCTAAATATTTATATGCAGGTAGACTGCATTGCTAGCTGGGATTTGCTCTAAAACACTGCAGGCCAGGGGAGGGGTCTTGATGAAACAAGATTGGCTGTGAGGTGATCCTTGTTGAAACTGAGTGATGGGTACTTGGGTGTTCATGCCCTTCTACTGGTGCCTGCGTATGACATTTTCCAAAACTGAAAAACAATTGAAGTCCTCTGGCAATGCCAGGCAACAAGAAAATGGGCACTTTTGCTGAGACCCTCATGCCCCTCAGTCCCCCACCCCTCCATCCTTGGGTGGAGACCCCCAGGATCGGGGTTGGGGGATGCCTCTCAGGCTCTCCCTTGCTGGGGGTTGTCTTGACCACAGAGACCCTGCAGAAGTACCTGAAGGTGGTGATGGCCCTCACATATGAGGAGAAGCCACCCTACGCCATGCTGAGGAACAACCTAGAAGCTTTGCTGCAGGATCTGCGTGTGTCTCCATATGACCCCATTGGCCTCCCGATGGTGCCCTAGGTGGAATCCAGGTGGGAAGAGCTTGTGAGGCTTAAGCCTCTCACCCCTTGCCCTTGCCCGAGCCCTGCCCCAGGCTCCAGGAGACACTTCCCAGAGGCTGTTCCACGTTCATACCAGGGCCCAGCTTCCCAGGGAGACACTGGGTTTTTCCGCAGGGTCCTTGAACTTCCCAACCTCCAGGAATGGCAAGTAGCAGAAACCCGGCTCAACTTGGCTTTAAGAAAAGTGGGGATTGATTGGCTGTTGTAGCTAGAAAATTACAAGGGGGAGCTTCAGGCACAACGGGATTCAGGGCCTCAAAAATAGCATCAAGACGTTGTTTGTCTCTCACCATCTTCTGTCCCTTCTTGCATCCATGCCTCCCTCTGTCCTTCCACCCGGCCACCTGTAGTCTCTACTTTCCTTTGGCCTGGCCCCCTTGGCCGCCCCATACACAAAAGGTAGCTGCTCCATGCCTTCGGGTCTCGTTCATAGTGCGCACTACCCCTTCCTGTGGATGACGGACACTCCTCACAGCCAGCAGCTGGGCGTTTGCTTAGTTTCCCAGATTTTTATTTTACAAACAGTGCTGCCTGTGCGCACAGCCCAGCTGCTGGCGCACGCTGTCTGTGGATGGAGGTATCAACTTGACAGTGCTGACTAGATGGCTTTACTTCCATCAGCACTTTGTGTAAACGTGCAGGAATTTTTGCAAGGTCGAAGACAGACTACACAGTAAATTTTGGCAAGGGTGCAGAGATGTGTGCTGAAGAGGAGCTTCTCCAGGCTCCTTTTCTCTCCCCGGAGTAGTCATTTCTCTCATCGGGGTTGGCTGGAACCAAAGCTCAGTGCTTTGTCTGACTTGGCACCACCCTGGGGGCATTTGGCAGTGTCTGGAGACACTTGGTTGTCAGGATGCGGGACAGTGGAGGCCGGGATGCTGCCTGACATCCTGCGACACGCAGCACGGTCCCCACCTCTACCCTCCCACAAAGAATCCCCCGGCCCCCGTGGTCAGCAGCACCACGATTGTGAGATCCTAGTCACAGGGCATCTTGAACAGCGTCTCCTTTTGGCGGCCTGTCTCCCTGTGCAGCGACGTTCTTCTTGGCACTTGGATTACAAGTGCTTCTGCATTCCCACAACCTTTCCTTACATCTGAGGCTGAAACATGAGCAGACACGTGTGTGTCAAGCGATCCGTGGAGCACCTGGGCACAGAGTGGGCCAGTGGTGAGGGGTGGGGGCTCTTTTCTCTGTGGTGGAGTAGCAGGCTCTCTGCCTCAACCAGAGGTGCCGAGAGTAAAGTCATGACCTGTGCCAATCTCCCTCTTTCCCCCACCTCTCCAGCTCGATACACAGCTCCTCCGTGCACCCAGTTATCCAGGCCAGACAGCTCGGGGTCCTCCCCAACACCCTTGCTCCCCCAGCAGCCTCCTCCAAACCTTCAGTCCCGGGTGAGACCGACCACGGGGTCACTTGTCACAGTCTTCTGCTGGCAGCCAGCTCCTCCAGGGCAGGGTCACGTCTGACTCTGTCATCTCTGCTTTTCTGGCATGGCAGAGGGCAGGGGCTTCGTCCTGTTTATCGATGGAGCGAGCCCAGGCTTCCTGTCGTCAGTGCCACTGTGTCTCACAGTGCCTTCCTCACCCAGGGCAAAGGGCGTTTAGAACCCGACACCTGACAACCTCCCAGGGTCTCCACCGTCTCACACCCACGCGCTCCCTGGAGGCCACTCACTCAGCCCCTTGGTTGGGAACATAACGAGGAGATGGCATTTAAGGAGCCCAGTGATCTTCGAGCACCTTGAAGGTCATCTCGCCTGTGCTCCACAGCAGCTCCTTGCCTTGGCCCAAGGCCGAGCTCCCTTCCTCCCCCGTGCACGATGCACCAGCCACACCCCCGCCCCTCTGATTCTAGACCAGGCCAAGCTGGACCCCACCCCGGAACCTTTGCACCTGCCATCCCGAGTTCTGGAAAGCTCCCCTCATCCTGGCTTTATGTACCTGCTGCTTCTCAAGACCCGAGGCCTTCCCCATCCTCCATGAGGCATCCTCACTGCCTCCCCACCCACTTGCTCATCATGTCACCTGTTTTCCACACAGCCCTTGTTCCCATCTGGAGGGAAGCGTGTGTTTAGTGTGTAGTCTCCACCCGCCGCCTCCTCATCCTAAGCCCAGCAGGGGCTCCTCATCCCGTATGGTCATGATGACATCCCCAGTACCTAAAAGATGACATCCCCAGAACCTAGAAGGTGCTTGGCATGAAGTGAAGGCATAGAGGGTGTTCCTTGAATGAATGAGACACTAACAGCATTTTTATTGTCTTCCAGAACTTTCCATTTGCAGTGTGCAACAGAAAAAAAAATGAAGCAATGTGACTCAAGGCCTGCTGTTTAATCACAGATAAGCTTCTAGAACAAGCCCTGGAATGTGCATTCCTGCCACTGGTTTCAGGATACTCATCAGTCCTGATTAGCCTCCCGGAGGGCCCCAGTTTCCCTCCCGTGAATGTGAAGTTCCCCATCTTGGTGGCCTGCCCTTCAGCCAGTGTCCTAGCAAAGCTGGATGGGGTTGGGCCAGCCCGCAGGGGGGACCCCTCCTACCCTTGACACCTCTGTGCTTTGGTAATAAATTGTTTTACCAGAGCTTGAGGAGTCAGTTATCTGCAAAAGTTCTTTTGGGGCCCAGGTGCTGTGGCTCATGCCTGTAATCCCAGCACTTTGGGAGGCCAAGACTGGAGGATCACTTAAGCCCATGAGTTTGGGACCAGCCTGGGCAACAGGGTGAAACCCATCTCTACAAAAAATACAAAAATCAGCTAGGCGTGGTGGTGGACGCCTGTAGTCCCAGCTACTTGGGAGGCTGAAGCAGGAGGATTACTTGAGCCCAGCAGGTCGAGGCTGCAGCGAGCCATGATTGCACCACTGCACTCTAGCCTGGGCGACAGAGTAAGACCCTGTCTCAAGAAAAAAAAGGAAGAGAGAAGCTAAACCCACCTCCCTGAATTTTGTCTTGAGTAACTCAGATCATGCATCATACTTTGGAGTGTGGAGAATCTGAGGCCAGGTAAGGAAGGAAGTGCTCTCAGATACCCTGACTCTCCTGTACTGATAAACCCTGCTCAGGAGAAGCGGGTGGGATCAGGGAACCGCTTACCATCTCCTGGCTGAAAGTGGGTGTTTGTACCCCTTTCCAGAAGGGGACATCTGCTAACAATAGGAAACCCCCCCGAACCTGTCCTGCTTAGACCCCTTGTTGCACATGAGTCTGTGAACCCTGAAAATTTGAGACGGGTCCAGTTAATTTAGAAAGTTTATTTTGCCAAAGTTGAGGACACAGGCCGTGACACAGCCTCAGGAGGTCCTGATGACATGGTCAGCGTGGTTGGGGCACAGCTTAGTTTTATACATTTTAGGGAGACTTGAGACATGAGTCACTGTAAGAAGTACTTTGGTTCCATTTGGAAAGGCGGGAAAACTTGAAGCAAAGGCAGGAAGACTCGAAGTGGGGAGGGGGCTTCCAGGTCACAGATGGGTGAGAGATGAACAGATGCATTCTTTGGAGTTTCTGATTAGCCTTTCCAAACTGAGGCGATCAGACATGCATCTATCTCAGTGAGCAGAGGGGTGGCTTTCAATAGAATGGGAGGCAGGTTTGCCCTAAGCTGTTCCCAGCTTGACTTTTATTTATTTTCGTTTCACAAGTCTATAAAAGATTAGGGGGGTCAGCTGCCCTTCAGCACCCAAATCAGGTGAGCAGACGGGTCAGCATCACAATATCAACACCGGGCTCCATCCTCTGCCCCTTGGGGCAGTGCCCAGTCCAGTGCCTCAGGGTCCTGGCAACCCCTGTGTCCTCCTCCCTCATCTCTTGAACCAGCACAGCCAGCCCAGGCTGACCCTGCTCAGACAGTGGAAGGAGCCCAGGTCCAGGCCCAGGGAAAGCCTGGACAGTGGCCACATGTCTCTGAGCCCAGTGTCTTCTGTCTCCAGAGCCCAGGTTTTGAACCTCCATGGGTTTTGGCAGCTCATCCCCCGAGCTCTGAGAGGAGGGCGTTGTCATCAGGACTAGATGCTGATCTCCCAGCACAGGAGACTGGGAATGGCTCAGGTGCTACCAGGACATGCAGCTGATGGTGGCTGGAGCCCGTTCTCTGTCCACCACACCCACACCCTGCCCCTTGCCCCAAAATGGAACCCTGGCTTAGATTTAATCAGACATTGGTGGTGGTGGTGGTGTTTTTTTGTTTTAGTTTTTGAGACAGTCTTGCTCTGTCGCCCAGGCTGGAGTGCAGTGATGCGATCTCGGCTCACTGCAACCTCCACCTCCTGGTTCAAATGATTCTCCCGCCTCAGCCTCCCGAGTAGCTGGGACTACAGGCGCCTGCCACCACACCCAGCTAATTTTTGTATTTTTAGTAGAGACTGGGTTTCATCATATTGGCTAGGCTGGTCTCAAACTCCTGACCTTGTGATCTGCCTGCCTTGGCCTCCCAAAGTGCTGGGATTACAGGCGTGAGCCACCACGCCTGGCCTATTATGCCATATTTTTACTAAAACTCTGTCTTTAAGTAACCTATCCATTGCATTATAATTGCCTACAGCTTTCACTACAGGAACATGCCGTGCAGGTGTATAGTCTAGGAGCAATGGGGTATACCGTATAGCCTCGGCGTGTGGTAGGCTGTACCATTTACGACTGTGTAAGCACATTCAAGGATGCTCACACGACAGAATCACCTAACCGTGCATTTCTCAGGACATATCCCCACACATGTGGAGATGTGAGGCATGGAAAGCAAGTTCTGCATGAAAGATGCAGTAATGCGCCTCAGCAGATGAGATGTGCAGAGCCCAGAGCAGCGCGGTTGACGCCATGGCCGGCCGTTCAGGGAACTGGCTCATCTTGCACGTGGTGCCTGTGGTTCCTCCCTAATGCACGTTCTGTGGAAGGAGGAGGAAGGAAGTTGGATGTGACCACCGCAAACACCATATTAGGATGTGAGTGGAACGCAGACTGCAGCTGCAAGGAATTTTGTAAGTAAATCCTGCAAAAAGAAGACACAGCTGGCTGGGCACGGTGGCTCACGCATGTAACCCCACCACTTTGGGAGGCCGAGGCTGGCGGATCACCTGAAGTCGGGAGTTCAAGACCAGCCTGGCCGACATGGTGAAATCCTGTCTCTACCAAAAATACAAAAATGAGCCAGGCGTGGTGGCGGGCGCCTATAATCCCAGCTACTCAGGAGGCTGAGACATGAGAATCGCTTGAACCTGGGAGACAGAGGTTGCGGTGAGCCAAGATCGCGCCACTGCACTCCAGCCTGGGTGACAAAGTGAGACTGTGTCTCAAAAAAAAAAAAAAAGTGAACCTGAAGGAGGGTCCGGACATGGTTTGGCAGGAGGGAAGGGTGTTTCAGGAGAAGAAACTACACGTGCAAAGTGTCAGAGCCACAGAGTCCTTGGCCCGGAGGGTTTGGGGAGATGTTGGGTGACGCAGGGAAAGGAGGGATCAGGAGAGTCCAGCAGGGGACAGACCATGCAAGGCCTGCAGAGGAAACACGGCCGCTCAGACTGTGGAGGAACTGGATGAGGTGGCATCTGGAAGCAGTCTGGAGTCTATTGGGAGAGATGGAGGCAAGAGGTGAGGTGGGTTCAGCGACCAGGGAAGAGGTGAGGCCCAGGCATGACCGGGGCCAGGATGGAGAAAAGGGCTCCAAGGTGACCTGTACTTAGGAGGAGGCACAAGTGCTAGTGATTTATGGGATCTGCAGGAGGGAGGGAGGTCAAGGTGGACACCCACACCCGGGTTCTGACGTTAGAGGTGGGGCTACCATGTCATCAGAGGGATGGGGCTCTCAACAAGAGAAGTGGGCTTGGAAAGGGAGGTGACGAGTCAGTTATGGCCAAGTTGAGTGGAGCAGTCCTTGGGGCCATCGAGGGGGAGGTGTCCAGCGGGATGTTGGAGGGTAAGAGGCCCACGACACTCACCTGGAGATTAGTCCGTGACAGTGTCTGAAGCCTCCATGCCCAATGCTGCCCTTGCTGCCTTCCTCCTGCAGGACCTCACTCTGGGTGAAGAGACCAGGGCCTGTGAGTGTGGCTGGATGGGGGTGAAGAGGGCAGCAGACTCACCTCCCTGTGCCCTGCTAAGGGGTTGGAGGGGACTGAGGCAGAGAGAGCAGGCCTAGCCCCCAGGACCTCCCTGATACAAGCAGGAACCTCCCCAGCCTGGACATTGGTCCAGAGTTGGGGACTGACAACACTGGCCCGTGTGGAATCATCACAATCAACTCAGCCTCTGCCTGGCCGCAGGCCTCTTTAACTGTCCAAGTACCCCCAGGATTGAGATTCTGGGATTCAGCAGTGTATCCTCTGCCCTCTCCGCCCCTCCCCTTGGTCCCTGGGGCAGGGCTCACCTGAGGAGGATAAGGCAGAAGTAGAGAAGCAGGATCTTCATAGCCACCTCCCCGACAGCCACCAGAACCACCCCCGTCATGGGCCCTGATTAGCCTGGAAAAGTGGGATAAGGCCCATTCACCTGCTAAACCACAGTTCCGAATCCTACCTCTCTTATTGCAACTTGGTTCTCCGGGCCCTTCCTACATCCCTGGATGCGGGACCTGGTGAGCCCAGGCCTCCCCACCCTACACCCTGACTGTCCGGCAGGAATCAGAGAGCTCTGGGCCCCATGGACATTCTGGGCCTCGGAGGTGAGCCTGAGGTTGGAGCCAAGCCCCCCCTTGGAGGATCAGGGAGCTGTTGGCCCAGGGCCCGGCTGAGCTGGGGGTGACCTTGAAGTAGTCCTGGCTGCTGTTCGCCTCCGCAGCTCCCCACCAATCCACCAGCGCAGAGACGGGGCCGGGCTGCCTTGGGAGGAGCAGCTGCAGTGCAGACCCTCAGCCTCCCAGGTGCAGGAGGGTCCCAGCAGCTGTGGGGGCTCTGTGGGAGGGAGGACAGGACTCAGCAGGGGCCCCTTCCTGGGACCCAGGTGTCCCCTTTCCCCCACTCACAGTGCACGGAGAAGCTGAGAGAGACGCGCTGGGAGCCCAGTGGGTGCCCAGCGTGGCAGGTGAACTCTCCTTCGTGCTCCATTTGAACCCGAGGCAGCTCCAGGACCCCGGGGTCTGAGGGCTGGGAGGGGCTCAGAATCTGTCCCCTCTGGGTCCAGCTCAGCCTGGCTGGGGGGCTGCTGTGGGTGACACAGACCAGGCGCAGGCTTTGGCCCTCCAGGACCCGGAGGGATGTGCCGTTCCCGAGGTTTTCCAGGACTAGGGAAGGAAGAGGCAGAATCATTGTGCAGCTCAGGGCTCAGGGACCCACCTGCGTGGGGACCCTCCAGACACCTGGACCCCCAATTTGGCACTGAGAGGCCCTGGCTCCTCTGTCCCCTTTCCTACCTGTCCTGTTTGCTTGGGAAACCATCACTCTCAGGTTCTCTGGAGGATCTGAAATGGAGACAGGGGACCAGCTCTAGACAGACCAGGGACTTCCTTCTGGGTAAAGGGAAGCATCCTGGAGACTGAGGTGGGGGAAGTGGGTGGGATAGAAGGGCAGTGCAGAATCACCCACTGAGTCCCAGACACAAACTGCATGAGGGTCTACACAGGTAAGAAGGTCAGTCCCCGAGGCCTGGGGTTCAAGACCCCCTCAGCTCTGGGACCCTGAGCCCAGCCCCTGTATCCCTCTGCCCTCCCAATGGACTCCAGGCCCCGGCTGGGCACACTCACACTGCACAGAGAGGTCCAGGGCTCGCTGCTGGGAGCCAAGCCTGTTCTCCGCTCGGCGGGTGTAGCGCCCTGAATCCCCGGCCTTTACCCCACGCAGCTTCAGCCCCAGGGTTCTGGGGCCCCAGGGGTGGGACGAGGAGAGGACTCTGTCCTGCAGGACCCAGCTCAGCGTGGCAGGGGGCTGGCTGTCAGCAGCACAGAGGAGCCGCAGGAACTGGCCTTCCTGAACTTCCAGATATATGACGTTTTCCTGGAGTTCCAGGGCTGAAGACAGGGAAAGAGAGAGGGTGGGGGTGGAGAGAGAGAATGGGGGGGTGGGGAGGCTGCAAAGAGGACCACATCCCCTCACCCCCCTGAAGCCTTTTCATCCCTAAAGAGGACTGGCCTAGCCCCAACCCGAAGGCCCTCAGTACCTGACGTGTTGTCACGTGAAATGCTGATAATAAGGTCTTTGGGGGCGTCTGCAACAAGATTGTGAGCTGGCTTCAGGGAGAGACGATTTGTTCCTCACACCTGGAAAAAAACTCCCTCAGGGAAAAGAAAGTGGGAACATCCCAGGATGGACAAATGACAACCAGCTCCAGGGCTCACACATGTGGACAGAGGATCAGACGCCATTCCCATCCCCCTCCCAGGGCTGAGCCGGCATCCTGGGACCCCACAGCTTCCTCTCCCTGGATGCTCCTGAGCTGGGAGCCGCTCACTGTCCCGCTGGGCTCCTCCACCTCCCCACCCACCGGGGCTGTCTGCACGCCACACCCTCCCAGGCCACACTCACAGGCCACACGGAGTCGGACGGTCCTCTGTGCACTCACACCCTTTCTGGAGAAGTCCACATGGCAGGTGAGGTCGGTGTCGTGGTCCTGGGGGCTGGGTGTGAAGCTGAGCACTGAGAAGTGGGAGGTGCTTGGTCTGGTTCTTCTGGGGGAGAGGGCAGCCCCCGTCCAGGAGAAAGAAGGGGCTGGACATTTCTTGAAAGCCCAGTTAAACACACAGATGACCGTCACCGGCTGCCCGGGCTCCAGGGTCTCGGGGATGTAGACATCAGGCTTCTGAGTCAGGGCTGGGACAGAGACTGGGGTGGGGAATTCTTGTGCTGCAGGGGTCCCTGAGAGCCCTCTCTGCTCAGCCCATAGCCTGTCCCCAGGGTCCCTCCCCAGTGTGACAGGCAGGGGTTCCCACCCCATTCCATACCTGTTACTTTTAGAAAGAACGCATTGTTCACGAAACTATGTCTCACACGGCTTCCTCTCTCCACCCTAAAGAAGTACCATGCCTCATCCTCCCTCTGAGCGTCTCTGATCACCAAGGAGCAGCTCCCCTTGCCGGGATCCCCAGTGAGCTGGAATCGGTCCCGGGTGCTCATTTTCACCTCTCGACTCTGGTTGTTTGTGGCCACAGGAGCACCCGTCTTTGGGCTGGTCCGTCCTTTGAACCAGTAGCCATAAGCAGCAGTAGACTCGTCCCAGCCATCCCGAGGGTAGGAGAGGTTGCAAGACACGATGACACACAGGCCCTCCGGCACCGGCACCTGCCTCTGCACTTGAAGACTGTAACTGGGATCCTTGTTCAGGGACCCTGGGGAGATGCAGAGGCTCAGCGGCAGCCCCAGCCCCTGCGTGGGACCCCCAGCCACCGACCCACTCACCCACCGCCAGCACGGGCAGCAGCAGGGGTAGCAGCAGCAGGGGTAACAGCAGCATCTCTGGGCTCTGGGGCTGGGCCTGTCCCAGGACCATCTGGCTTCTGGGCCGGCCTGGCTGGGAAGGAAACTCCTCCAGCAGGAAGCCTGGTGGAGGGGCAGTGACCATCCGCAGAGGAGGAGCCTCGGGAACCGCAATGTCCTGAAAGCTAACCTCCCAACTTCTCCTTCCACAGGGGAAGCAGCAGGGCAGAGGGCATGAGGACCAGCCCCAAACCAGGAAGGAGCCACCCTGGCCAGCCTCGGAGATGGGCAGTGCTAGGAGGGGATTGTCAGGGGACACAGGTGAGTCATGGCTGCAGGTGAGGTGATGGGTGCAGTCCCATTCATTCATTCATTCATTCATTCTCCAGGCAAAATCTACTCCATGCAGTGGGGGGAGGCAAAGAAGACATGATCCCTGCCCACAGGATCCTCACCTCCACTTATGTCAACTCAGGGTCCCCAGGCTCCCCAAAGGCACTGAACTCCCCTGCCTGTTGTGGGGCCGTCTCTGCAGCTTACACCAGGTTCCCAGCTCCACAGGGAGAAGGGGGCGATTACATAAGACCCCAGTGAGCTCAGGGGGCCTCATGCTTGGGGTTTAGTGCTCTGAGGTTGCCCCCTGGACATTCTTAATAATTTATCTTTTGATCTGTGTTTTGTAAATTTGGTCTAATTGGTTCATGGAGCCCCCACTGGGGAACTTGGACCTTACATCACAGGGTCCCAGCTCCGTCACCTCCCCACCCTGAAGCCCAGACTAGTTTGTGGCTCAGCCCAGCCCCAATTACCACCTGGGCATAGAGGTGGGTCTGGGTTGTGCAGACTCAAGGGCAGGGGCCCCAGCACCTCCCGATTCCCCAAGGCTGAGGATTTGGACATTAACTAGCAAATTTAAAACTCCATGAACAAAATGTGGTTTATTCATTTAATGGAGTATTATTCACCCCTAAAAAAGAATTACATTGTGACACCTGCCACAGCATAGATGGTCCTGACAACATTATACTAAGTGAAAGAAACCAGACAATATTGCGTGATTCTGTTCATCTGATATGACCAGAAGAGGCAAATGTAGAGACAGGAAGTAGATTTGTCATTCTGGGGGCCTGTGGGGAGGGAAGAATGGGAAGTGACTGTTTAATGGGTACTTGGTTTCTTTTTTCAATGATGGAAAAGTTCTGCAACTAGATGGAGCTGATGGTTGCACAAGAATGTGAATGTACTTAGTGCCAATGAAATGTACACTTTTTTTTTTTTGAGTCTCACTTTGTCACCCAGGCTGAGCGCAGTGGCGTGATCTTGGCTCACTGCAACCTCTGCCTCCCAGTTTCAAGCAGTTCTCGTGCCTCAGCCTCCCGAGTAGCAGGGATTACAGGCATGCACCACCATGCCCAGCTAATTGTGCACTTTAAAATGATGAAAGTAGGCCAGACGCAGTGGCTCATGCCTGTAATCCCAGCACTTTAGGAGGCTGAGGCGGGTGGATCACCTGAGGTCAGGAGTTCGAGACCAGCTTAGCCAACATGGCGAAACCCCGTCTCTACTAAAAACACAAAAATTAGCAGGACATGGTGGCGCTCACTTGTAGTCCCAGCCACTCAGGAGACTGAGACATGAGAATTGCTTAAATCCGGGAGGCAGAGGTTGCAGTGAGCCGAGATCCGTCACTGCACTCCAGCCTGAGCAAGAGAGTGAGACTCCATCTCAAAAAAAATAAATAAATAAATAAGTGGTTAAAGTAGTAGGTTTGTGTTATGGGTATTTTACTACAATTTATATTATTTTTAATTAACAAATAATAATAATTATATATGTTTATGGATACAATTTGATGTTTTGCTAAATGGATTTACAAAAACATAACCCAACTTTATGCTACATATAAGAAAGTCACTCACTTGGAAAGACATATACACTGAAAACAAAGAGATTGAAAAAAATATTCCATGCAAACAGAAACCAAAAAAGACAAGCAGGAGTAGTTATACTTACTCCAGATAAAACAGACTTAAAAGGCCAGGTGCGGTGGCTCACGTCTATAATCCCATTGGGAGGCCGAGGCAGGTGGATCACGAGGTCAGGAGATCAAGACCATCCTGGCTAACATGGTGAGATCCCATCTCTACTAAAAATACAAAAAATTAGCTGGGCGTGGTGGCAGGTGCCTGTAGTCCCAGCTACTCAGGAGGCTGAGGCAGGAGGATGGTGTGAACCTGGGAGGCAGAACTTGCAGTGAGCCGAGATCGCGCCACTGCACTTCAGCCTGGGCGACAGCAAGACTCCGTCTCAAAAAAAAAAAAAGAGAGAGACTTAAAAAAAAAAAAAAACAGACTTTCAGTCATTGTATAATGATAAAAGGGTCAATTCAGCAAGAAGATATAACTTTATGTAACTAAATTTATAGGCACCTCACACTGGAGCACACATAAGGGGAGAGACAGACTCCAATACAATAGTAGTTGGAGACTTGAACGCCACATTGAACACTCTCAGCATTAGACAGATCATCTGGACAGAAAATTAGCAAAGAAACTTTGGATTTAAACTGCATTTTAGACCCAAGGGACCTAAGAGATGTTTGCAGAACATCTTATCCCACAGCTGAAGAACGCAGTCTTCTCTTTGGCACGTGAAACATTCTCCAGGATACACCATATGTGAGGCTATGAAAGAAATCTAACATATTTATAGAAATTGAAATCATATTAAACATCTTCTCAGACCACAATGGAAGTGAAACTAGAAATGATTAATAAGAGGAACTTTGGAAGATGTACAAATACATGGAAATTAAACAGCATGCTCCTGAATGACCACTGGGTCAAGGAAGAAATTAAAAAGAACATCAAGACGCTTCTTGAGGCCGGGCGCAGTGGCTCATGCCTGTAATCCCAGCACTTTGGGAGGTTGAGGTGGGCAGATTACTTGAGGTCAGGAGTCCGAGACCAGCCTGGCCAACATGGTGAAAACCCATCTCTATTAAAAATACAAAAATTAGGCTGGGCGCAGTGGCTCACAACTGTAATCCCAACACTTTGGGAGGCTGGGGCGGGAGGATCACGAGGTCAGGAGTTCAAGACCAGCCTGACCAGCATGGTGAAACGCCATCTCTACTAAAAATACAAAAAACAAGCCAGACATGGTGGCGTGCACCTGTAGTCCCAGCTACTCGGGAGGCTGAGGCAGGAGAATTGCTTGAACCTGGCAGGTGGAGGTTGCAGTGAGCCGAGGTCATGCCACTGCACTCCAGCCTGGGCGACAGAGTGAGACTCTGTCTCAAAAAAAAAAAAAAAAAAAAAATCAACTCAATATGGATCAAAGACTTAAATCTAAGTCCTGAAACCAAAAAATTCTAGAAGATAACCTAGGAAAAACTCTTCAGGACATTGGTCTAGGCAGCGGTATGTATACCATTGTCATGGAATATTACTCAGCCATAAAAAAAGAATGAAATAATATCTTTTGCAGCAACTCGGACGGAGCTGGAGGCCATTTTTCTAAGTGAAATAACTCAGGAACGAAAAATCAAATGCCATTATGTTCTCACTTTTAAGTGGGAGCTAAGCTATGGATACATAAAGGCATACAGAGATCATGGACTATGATCTCATGGAGGCAGAGAGTAGAATAATAGTTATTGGAACCCTAGAAGGGTGCATGGGTGAGTAGGTGGGGAATGAAGAGGTCTGTCTAACAAATATACGGTTATATAGAAGGAATAGTTCTTATGTTTAATAGCAGAGTAGGGTGACTATAATTAACAGTAACATATTGTAGTGGTGGCTAATGCCTGTAATCCCAACAATTTGGGAGGCTGAGACAGGCAGATGGCTTGAGCCTAGGAGTTTGAGACCAGCCTGATCAACATGGTAAAACTCCATCTCTATCAAAAACAAAGTACAAAAATTAAGTGGTAGTGCACACCTGTAGTCCCAGCTGCTTGGGAGGCTGAAGTGGGAGGATTGCTTGAGCTTGGGGAGGTCGAAGCTGCAGTGAGCCGTGATCTCACCACTGCACTCCAGCCTGGGTGACAGACAGACCCTGTCTTTTTTTCTTTTTCTTTTTCTTTTTTTTTTTTTGAGATGGAGTCTCTCTCTGTTGCCCAGGCTGGAGTACAGTGGTGCAATCTCAGCTCACTGCAAGCTCCACCTCCCGGGTTCACACCATTCTTCCACCTCAGCCTCCTGAGTAGCTGGGACTGTAGGCACGTGCCGCCATGCCCAGCTAATTTTTTGTATTTTTAATAGAGATGGGGTTTCACCGTGTTAGCCAGGATGGTCTTGATCTCCTGACCTTGTGATCCGCCCGCCTCGGCCTCCCAAAGTGCTGGGATTACAGGCGTGAGCCACTGCGCCCAGCCTGAGTGACCCTGTCTTAAAAAATAATAATAATGTATTGTATTTTTCAAAATAACTAGAAAAGATGATTTGAAATGTTCCCAACAATAGAAATAATAAATGTTTGAGGTGACAGATATTCAAATACCCTGACTTGATTATACCATATTCTATGCATGGCACAAAATATCACATATACCCCATAAATATGTACAAATATCACATATTAATAAAAATACTTTTTAAAAATCAACAAGCCAGGGCTGGGCGCAGTGGCTCACACCTGTAATCACAGAATGTTGGGACGCCGAGGCAGGTGGATCACCTGAGGTCAGAAGTTCAAGATCAGCCTAGTCAACATGGTGAAACCCCATCTCTACTAAATATACAAAAAATTAGCTGGGCATGGTGGTGGGCACCAGTAATCCCAGCTACTCAGGGGGCTGAGGCAGGAGAATCGCTTGAACCCGAGAGGTGGAGGTTTTAGTGAGCCGATATCATGCCATTGTGCTCCAGCCTGGGCAACAAGAGCAAAACTTCATCTAAAAAAAAAAAAAAATCAACAAGCCAGACACAGTGGCTCACGCCTGCAATGCCAGCATTTTGGGAGGCTGAGGCAGGCAGATCACCTGAGGTCAGGAGTTCGAGACTAGGCTGCTCAACATGATGAAACCCCATCTCTACTAAAAATATAAAAAATTAGCCGGGCATGGTGGTGGGTGCCTGTAGTCCCAGCTACTCGGGAGGCTGAGGCAGCAGAATCACTTGACCTTGGGAGGTGGAGGTTGCAGTGAGCCAAGATTGCACCACTGCCCTCCAGCCTGGGTGACAGAGCAAGACTGTCTCAAAAATAAAAATAAAATGGCCAGGCGTAGTGGCTTATGCCTGTAATCCCAGCACTTCGGGAGGCCAAGGTAGGCGGATCACAAGGTCAGGAGATCGAGACCATCCTGGCTAACATGGTAAAACCCTGTCTCTACTAAAAATACAAGAAAAAAATTAGCTGGGCGTGGGGGTGGACGCCTGTAGTCCCAGCTACTCAGGAGGCTGAGGCAGGAGAATGGTGTGAACCCGGGAGGCGGAGCTTGCAGTGAGCTGAGATCCCACCACTGCACTGTAGCCTGGGGGACAGAGCGAGACTCCATCTCAAAAAAATAATAATAATAAAATAAAAATAAATAAAAATCAACAAAGGAGAAAGGTTCATAGGACAGGATCCAGAAGAGACCATATGTGGGATTCCAGTTGTCCTTTCCCAGTGAAGTCATACAGAAAGTGCTTAATGCTTGAAGCAAAGATGAGTGACAACATACACCAAGTATTGCCACCTAGGGAAGCTCACCTGAGCCTCGGCATTCAGAGTTTTTACTGGGGGTTGGTCACGTAGATGCAGCTGACTGCCTGTGTGGCTGACCTAGTTTTTACCCTCTGTGGAGGTACAGCAATAATACATGGTGCAAAGCCCCCACCATAAATCACTGTGTTCTTGTAGACTCTTCCAGTGGCTCATGGCCCCCTGGAGAATGAATGAATGAATGAATGAATGAATGGGACTCTGCATCCATCACCTCACCTGCAGCTGTGACTCACCTGTGCCCCCTGACAGTCCCCTCCTAGCACTGCCCATCTCCGAGGCTGGCCAGGGTGGCTCCTTCCTGGTTTGGGGCTGGTCCTCATGCCCTCTGCCCTGCTGCTTCCCCTGTGAAAGGAGAAGTTGGGAGGCGAGCTTTCAGGACATAGTGGTTCCCGAGGCTCCTCCTCTGCGGATGGTCACTGCCCCTCCACCAGGCTTCCTGCTGGAGGAGTTTCCTTCCCAGCCAGGCCGGCCCAGAAGCCAGATGGTCCCGGGACAGGCCCAGCCCCAGAGCCCAGAGATGCTGCTGTTACCCCTGCTGCTGCTACCCCTGCTGCTGCCCGTGCTGGGGGCGGGTGAGTGGGTCGGTGGCTGGGGGTCCCACGCAGGGGCTGGGGCTGCCGCTGAGCCTCTGCATCTCCCCAGGGTCCCTGAACAAGGATCCCAGTTACAGTCTTCAAGTGCAGAGGCAGGTGCCGGTGCCGGAGGGCCTGTGTGTCATCGTGTCTTGCAACCTCTCCTACCCCCGGGATGGCTGGGACGAGTCTACTGCTGCTTATGGCTACTGGTTCAAAGGACGGACCAGCCCAAAGACGGGTGCTCCTGTGGCCACAAACAACCAGAGTCGAGAGGTGGAAATGAGCACCCGGGACCGATTCCAGCTCACTGGGGATCCCGGCAAGGGGAGCTGCTCCTTGGTGATCAGAGACGCGCAGAGGGAGGATGAGGCATGGTACTTCTTTAGGGTGGAGAGAGGAAGCCGTGTGAGACATAGTTTCGTGAACAATGCGTTCTTTCTAAAAGTAACAGGTATGGAATGGGGTGGGAACCCCTGCCTGTCACACTGGGGAGGGACCCTGGGGACAGGCTATGGGCTGAGCAGAGAGGGCTCTCAGGGACCCCTGCAGCACAAGAATTCCCCACCCCAGTCTCTGTCCCAGCCCTGACTCAGAAGCCTGATGTCTACATCCCCGAGACCCTGGAGCCCGGGCAGCCGGTGACGGTCATCTGTGTGTTTAACTGGGCTTTCAAGAAATGTCCAGCCCCTTCTTTCTCCTGGACGGGGGCTGCCCTCTCCCCCAGAAGAACCAGACCAAGCACCTCCCACTTCTCAGTGCTCAGCTTCACACCCAGCCCCCAGGACCACGACACCGACCTCACCTGCCATGTGGACTTCTCCAGAAAGGGTGTGAGCGCACAGAGGACCGTCCGACTCCGTGTGGCCTGTGAGTGTGGCCTGGGAGGGTGGGGCATGCAGACAGGCCCGGTGGGTGGGGAGGTGGAGGAGCCCAGCGGGACAGTGAGCGGCTCCCAGCTCAGGAGCATCCAGGGAGAGGAAGCTGTGGGGTCCCAGGATGCCGGCTCAGCCCTGGGAGGGGGATGGGAATGGCGTCTGATCCTCTGTCCACATGTGTGAGCCCTGGAGCTGGTTGTCATTTGTCCATCCTGGGATGTTCCCACTTTCTTTTCCCTGAGGGAGTTTTTTCCAGGTGTGAGGAACAAATTGTCTCTCCCTGAAGCCAGCTCACAATCTTGTTGCAGACGCCCCCAAAGACCTTATTATCAGCATTTCACATGACGACACGTCAGGTACTGAGGGCCTTCGGGTTGGGGCTAGGCCAGTCCTCTTTAGGGATGAAAAGGCTTCAGGGGGGTGAGGGGATGTGGTCCTTTTTGCAGCCCCCTCCCCCATTCTCTCTCTCCACCCCCACCCTCTCTCTTTCCCTGTCTTCAGCCCTGGAACTCCAGGAAAACGTCATATATCTGGAAGTTCAGAAAGGCCAGTTCCTGCGGCTCCTCTGTGCTGCTGACAGCCAGCCCCCTGCCACGCTGAGCTGGGTCCTGCAGGACAGAGTCCTCTCCTCGTCCCACCCCTGGGGCCCCAGAACCCTGGGGCTGGAGCTGCGTGGGGTAAAGGCCGGGGATTCAGGGCGCTACACCTGCCGAGCGGAGAACAGGCTTGGCTCCCAGCAGCGAGCCCTGGACCTCTCTGTGCAGTGTGAGTGTGCCCAGCAGGGGCCTGGAGTCCATTGGGAGGGCAGAGGGATACAGGGGCTGGGCTCAGGGTCCCAGAGCTGAGGGGACCTAAAGCCCCAGGTCTCAGGGACTGATATTCTTACCTGTGTAGACCCTCATGCAGTTTGTGTCTGGGACTCAGTGGGTGATTCTGCACTGCCCTTCTATCCCACCCACTTCCCCCACCTCAGTCTCCAGGACGCTTCCCTTTGCCCAGAGGGAAGCCCCTGGTCTGTCTAGAGCCGGTCCCCTGTCTCCATTTCAGATCCTCCAGAGAACCTGAGAGTGATGGCTTCCCAAGCAAACAGGACAGGTAGGAAAGGAGACAGAGGAGCCAGGGCCTCTCAGTGCCAAATTGGGGGTCCAGGTGTCTGGAGGGTCCCCACGCAGGTGGGTCCCTGAGCCCTGAGCTGCACGTCAATTCTGCCTCTTCCTTCCCTAGACCTGGAAAACCTCGGGAACGGCACATCCCTCCCGGTCTTGGAGGGCCAAAGCCTGCGCCTGGTCTGTGTCACCCACAGCAGCCCCCCAGCCAGGCTGAGCTGGACCCGGTGGGGACAGACCGTGGGCCCCTCCCAGCCCTCAGACCCCGGAGTCCTGGAGCTGCCACGCATTCAAATGGAGCACGAAGGAGAGTTCACCTGCCACGCTCAGCACCCACTGGGCTCCCAGCACGTCTCTCTCAGCCTCTCCGTGCACTGTGAGTGGGGGAAAGGGGACACCTGGGTCCCAGGAAGGGGCCCCTTCTGAGTCCTGTCCTCCCTCCCCACAGACCCTCCACAGCTGCTGGGCCCCTCCTGCTCCTGGGAGGCTGAGGGTCTGCACTGCAGCTGCTCCTCCCAGGCCAGCCCGGCCCCCTCTCTGCGCTGGTGGCTTGGGGAGGAGCTGCTGGAGGGGAACAGCAGTCAGGGCTCCTTCGAGGTCACCCCCAGCTCAGCCGGGCCCTGGGCCAACAGCTCCCTGAGCCTCCATGGAGGGCTCAGCTCCGGCCTCAGGCTCAGCTGTGAGGCCTGGAACGTCCACGGGGCCCAGAGTGGCTCTGTCTTCCAGCTGCTACCAGGTGAGGGGACTGTGGGGGGCTGAGGTTCAGGGAGAAAGGAGACAGGATCCTAGAAAAATGAAGGTTCAAGGTTGTGGGGAGAGGGTGTGGGCGTGGTGGGAAGGGATGGGGACAAAGTCCCTGCTCTGTGGCTGGTAGTTGTTGCGGGAAACTGAGGAATGGAGAGAGCAATATGGAGAACAGGAGGATTGTTTATTTAAGGTAAGTTCCAGCTTAGTGGATTTACATTTCAAAAGCTGAGCATTAAATAAAGACAAAGAAGGGTTTTTTTATGTTTTTTGGTTTTTTTTTTGAGATGGAGTCTCACTCTGTCAGCAAGGCTGGAGTGCAGTGGCTCGATCTCGGCTCACTGCAACCTCTGCCTCCTGGATTCAAGCAATTCTCCTGCCTCAGCCACCTGAGTAGCTGGGATGACAGGCATGCGCCACCATGCCTGGCTAATTTTTTTGTATTTTTAGTTTCACCATATTGGCCAGGCTGGTCTCAAACTCCTGACCATGCACCTGGACCTCCCAAAGTGCTGGGATTACAGGCGTGTGCCACCGCGCCCGGCTAAAGCAGTGTCTTTATAAGCGGACTTACAAAAGTAAAAGAAAAGGGGTTAATTATATAGTGCATAACTTGTGGCCTTGTAGCTGTGTCAAAAGAAAAACAAGAACTGGTTAGATACAGACATTTGTAAAACATGATTATGCTTAAGAAGCCAGGGAAAGGAGTAACAGTAAAAGAATTTGTTTTGTTTTTTTTTTTCTTTAACCTTGCTCTGGAAGGGGTGTGTCTGGAGCCCATTCCTTTGGCCTTGGCTTTTTAAACAGTGTTATTTTATACCTGTCCTTGAAGTGAGCTTGCTAGGCATAGAAAGACTTGGGTTTTTTTTGTTTTTTTTTTTTTTAACCTTTGCCTTGCCTGTTACTTTTTTGGTAGTGAATGAATGCATATTTATTTTTAAATTTCTGCCTCAGTTTCCCCCTTTTGATGTTTTTTATAAAAGAAGTTTAATAGAAGGCATTACTATTACTTAATTCTGCATGAAGAGACACTTTTTTTCTTTAGACAAAGGTTGATATTTATGCAGAGCCGTTAGCTGAGTGGTAGTTTGCCTAGCTGCTGTTGCCTTTATAGTTGATTGAATGCTTCCAACAAGGAGAGCTAAGAGACAAGGGAGTATTCGGCAACTTCCTAGTATGGCCAGAACCACTTTTATTAAAGTCTTGAACCCTCTGCAAAATGAAAACCAGTCCTTAAAGAGAGAATCTGGAGACCACCCTTTCCAAGTTTGAACTGGAACATGGGCTAATTTTTTTATTTTTGCAGTTATTTTTATAATTGCCTTTTCATTGTCAGCGATTTTTAGGCAGCAGTTAGTTAGATTGAACTTTTTACATTTTTTTTTTCGGGGCTAGGAGTAGTCCAAAGCTAACCTGTTCTGATAGATAACATTCTTCATTTTTGTGGGTTGCTGGGCTAGTAAATCTAATGCATTTGCTGTTTTATTAGTGATGATTTCAAGTACTGCCTGCAACCTTATGATGCGGTTAAGCATGTAAATAGGAGTGTGGTATCCCCATGACCCATTTTGTGCCCAGGTAGCTGGCCTATACTATTGAATTATTTTTTCAGGGGGTTAATTTGTGTCTTTTCAATTTTTTAATTTTTATTTTTGTGTGTGTGTTTGCATTTTTTTTAACTTTATTATAGACAGGATACCTTAAAGTTTCTCCCTGTTGCAGTGGGAATAGGAAAAAAGACGGTCTAATTGTTTCAAGCACACAGGCCCCTGTCCATTTAGCTGGCAACTGTTGATATGCCCATGGCCTACAGCCACCAAAGACCAGGAGGTGCTTGCCAAGTATTTGGAGCTTTCAGCTGACAGTAGGTGTGATTTAAAGAAGAGAAACGGGGAACGGATTTGGATGAGGTCATTTGGATTCATCTTTGCCCCGCCACAAAGTGTTTCTTAGTGTTTTATCGTCATATTGCTGTCCTAAGCAGTTTAGTTCTTTTACTGGGTTTGTAAAAACTTTTCCCCAGCAAGCAACACAGTATTTCCTGATAATAGAAGTTTTTAAGAGCCAGACGCTTGAACTTGTGGGCGTCGGTTCCGGAGAAGAGTCAGTTAAATTATTTTGTGGCATTAACTTTTTTGCTTTCCAAGGCCATTGGTCTTCCGTGTTAGTCCCTCCGCAAACATAGTATGAGGAAATGCCTAGGCTGCCGACAATGTTTTTAGGCAGCCGAGCAAACAGGTTTTCTGCTAAAGGAGTGGGCTCTGGTAACAGGATTACAGGCGTGAGCCACTGCACCTGGCCATAAGTACAAGTTCTTTTTTTTTTTTTTTTTTTTTTGAGACGGAGTCTCGCTCTGTTGCCCTGGCTGGCGTGCAGTGGCGCCATCTCTGCTCACTGCAAGCTCCACCTCCCAGGTTCATGCCATTCTCCTGCCTCAGCCTCCCGAGTAGCTGGGACTACAGGCGCCCGCCACCAAGCCCAGCTAATTTTTTTGTATTTTTACTAGAGACAGGGTTTCACAGTGTTAGCCAGGATGGTCTCGATCTCCTCACCCTGTGATCTGTCCACCTCGGCCTCCCAAAGTGCTGGGATTACAGGTGTGAGCCGCCATGCCCGGCCTGCTAATTTTTCTTTTTATGAGGGCTGCTGCCAACAGATTGGCCTTTTTTTTTAAGCCTATGTTCTGCTTCCTTTTTCCTTCCTGAGTTCTCCTGCTCCTACAGCTGGCCAGTGGGACCGGGCTACGGCGTGGGCCCCGCTCCCGTGCACGCACGCACTGCCATCTATCTTTACTGTTTCTTTCTGATTTTTCTTTTTTCCTTTTTCACACTTACTTTTTTGGGCTAGGTAGGATCTGCACAGCCGTAGTCCACCCCTGGGCCGTTATCGGCCCAGAGGCTTGGTAGATGCCTGCCGCAAGTTGTAAGAATTATGCCTTTCTATTTTTTTTTTTTTTTTTTTTTTGCTTTTTTTCTGGGGCCAGTCCCCGCCCTGCTCTTTTTCCAGATAGAGCCAGGCTGAGGAGAAGGACTAAACCCATGGTGTGCCTAGCTGCTTGGTGCCTCGCTTGTTGCTTTTGCTCTTTCCCGTTTTGTTCTCTGGTCGTGGTTCATGTACATCTTGGTGGTCACTTTTATAAGCTGGGTGGCATTCATGCCTGCAGCTGCCGCTTGACGTCACCCTGGGCTTGCTCTACGAATGCTGTGTTTACCATGCGCTGATTTTCAGCAGCCTCAGGGTCAAATAGGGCGTAAGGCCGGAATGCTTCACAAAGTTTTTTATAAAACTGACTTGGGCTCTCGTCAGCTCTCTGAAGCACTTTTGAAATTTTTCTTATATTAATTGCTTTCTTTCCACCAGCTTTTATCCCTTGCAGAAGTGTCTCTTGGTACCTTTGCAAATGCTGAAGCTGAGTTGCATCCTCTGGGTTCCAGTTGGGATCTTGGTATGAGAACTGACCTTGAGTGTATGCCTGAGCATTCACTGCATCTGCTGGTGCATGGGGTTTTAGCCAGCGGAGAGCTGCCTATGTTACTCTCCTGTGCTTTTTAATGTTCAATAACGTTAGGAAAAGCTGCCTGCAATCTGGCCAGGTTGGATTGTGTGTCAGAAAGACGGATTGCATCAGATCTATAAGAGCTTGAGGCTTCTCCATGTAGGAGGGAGTATGGTGTTTCCAGTTCAGTAGATCAGTAGCTCAGTAGTCAAAAAGGGCTGATAGATGAAGGTCCGTTGCCCCCACCCTGCCTAACCTGGCCTTGGTTATTACAATAAGTGGGTCCTCACATCTCCCTGACAGGCATTTGCATAGCTCGAGCAGGCATTTGCATAGCTCGAGCAGGCATTTGCATAGCTCAAGCACGGCCAGATCTGAGACAGCCTGCTTGACTATTTTGACTTCCTTCCCTGGCCTTTTGAGGCTCCAGTCCTTCCCTTCGGGGTCAGACTCAGGGCATGCTAGCTCCTGAATTTGGTTCCTGGAGGGCTGTTGGCCTCAGTAAAGGGGGGTAGGCTGGGACATATGGAGGAGGAATTTCTGTTTCCTCTGGCAGCTGTTGCAAAACTGGCTTCTCTTGCTCTTTCTGGGGTTTTTCTTTTAACTTCGTGTCAGTCGGTGAAGCTGCTCTTACTTTTATTTTTGGCTCGGGCTACAAGTGTTTTGCAATAAGCTGCTAAACAGGGCTGGATCCAGGTTAGTCTTGTCTGTGCTATATTTAACCATGAATCAATATAAGGAAATTGATCGGGATACTCAGGCTGTCCTCAGACCCCTATCACCATCTTTAATACATGCCCAATTGTTTCCTAGTCTACAGTTTCTTCGGTCAGCCATCCAACATCAAAAGAAAGTCATTCTAATTCAAAGAGAGTTCTCAACATTTGGGGGGTTAGCTTAACTTTATAATCCCCTGCAAAACCTTTCTTAAAGTTTTGTAACATGCACTTCAATGGAGTAAGTTTTGATGGACTGGCCTTCTATTCCTTCCTTTACGGCCCAGCACACTCACTCTTCCTCTAGTTTCAGCCAACTATACCGTCTCCTATTACGGGAGTTTTCAGAAGCTACTTGGCTTTGGAGAGTTCCTTATTCCTGCTACAACTCTGAGCTGTAGGGCAGCTCCTATTAGCCATATGCAGGTCACCACTAGTCTTAGTCGGCCCCACACTTTGCTCGGAGCACACAGTCCGCACTAAGAATTGTGACTTCCCATTTTGTGGCTGATCAGCCTCATTAGGCTTCTTCATTTACACACTGTTACACACTTCCCCACTCCCAGTTCCTGTGTTCCTAATTAGGGTGGTAAGCCACTCTCGCCACCTCCAGTTTCTTAGTTGGGGTGGCGAGCCACTCTCGCCACCTCCAGTTTCCTTTTCCTAATTGACTTAGCAAGCCATTCTCACGTCCTGTGATGGTTGGGGTGTGAGTTTCATCCAAATTGACGAGCCACTCTCGCTGCCCCCAACCCCTCTGGGTTGGACTGTTAGGCACACCGCAAGAAGTGATCAGCCTCCCCTTCTGTCCCTATGGGGATGGGTCCTGCCTTGGTCCCCAAAAGCTTACTGTGGTTCCTGAAGTGCACTGTTTCTGAAATCATTCTGTGGCTCCTTTCAGGTTTTGTTGTGCTGCTGGGTAGGGGCGCCGGCTCAGGGGAGAGCTGATTTCTCCTCCAGGCTGAAGTTCTCCCAGTGGCACCTGGGGTCACAGGTCTCCTGAGGCCCGGGGCTCCAGCCCCCAGAGGCAAAGGAGGCAGTAAACCTACCGTCTCTGGTCCCTTCGTGGTCGCCAAAAATGCTGCGGGAAACTGAGGACCGGTGAGACCGATAGGGAGAACAGGAGGACTGTTTATTTTAGGTGCACACCGGCTCAGCGGACTTGCATCTAAAAAGCTGAGCATGAAACAAAGACAGAGCGAGGTTTTTATGAGCAGACTTACAAAAGTAAAACAGAGGCAGTTAATTTTATGATAGGTCACATAATTTATAGTATAGCATAACTTGTGGCCTTGCATAGCTGGTGGCCTTGTAGCTGTATCAAAAAGAGCTGGCTAAATACAGACATTTGTGAAACATAGTTATGCTTAAGAAGCCAGGGAAAGGAGTAACAGTAAAGGAATTTGTTTTTCTTTCTTGTTTTCCTTCAACCTTGCTCTGGAAGGGGGTGTGTCTGGAGCCTATTCCTTTGGCCTTGGCTTTTTAAACAGTATTATCTTATAACTGTCCTTGAAGTGAGCCTTGCTAAGCAGAGGAAAACTTGTTCTTTTTTTTAACCCTTTCCTTGCCTGTTACTTTTCTTGGAGTGAATGAATGCATATTTATTTTTAAATTTCTGCCTCAGTTGGGGATGAAGAATCCGAGAGCTCTAGGTCTGTGGGAGGAAGGGGCAGGAGGGTCTCAGGGCCAGGAGGGCACCACCCCAAACCCTGCTCCCATGCAGGGAAGCTGGAGCATGGGGGAGGACTTGGCCTGGGGGCTGCCCTGGGAGCTGGCGTCGCTGCCCTGCTCGCTTTCTGTTCCTGCCTCGTCATCTTCAGGTAAGCATCATCCCTGGGAGGGCAGGCAATGCAGGGTGTGGGAAGGGTGAGGGTTCTAGAATCCCAGACAGTCCCAGCTGCAGGAATCTAGTTGGGGCAGTGGGTGTGAGAACTAGGCCTTGGGCAAGAGGATCAGAGCAGGGGTCTGCTCCAGAACCCTGATCCGGGCCATCTATGAGGGTCCCCAGTTCTCACTGTGGAAGTCACCCCATGGATATGTCCCCACCCCACTGGGCTCTGCAGCCTTCCAGCCTCTGCTAAGCCATGTGGGTAGCAGTTTCCCCAGGCTCTAGACCAGCCTGGAGGCTGAAGGGCACTGCCTCCTCCCTCAGGGTGAAGACCTGCAGGAAGGAAGCTCGCAAGAGGGCAGCAGCTGAGCAGGACGTGCCCTCCACCCTGGGGCCCATCTCCCAGGTGAGAGCCCAGCCTCTGTCTGCTGGGGCCCTGCCTGTTCCCCTTTCCTTGATGGCCATGGGTAGTCCTCTTGGTGACTTGCAGAATCATTGTGCCCCAAATAGGGTTTTGCTCCTGGGTCCCCATCAATGCAGTCCCAAGTCCCATGATCTGGGAGGCGCCCTCCCCACTGCTCCCTACATCCCCTCCCAGAACCAAGGGCCCCCCAGGCCTGTCCATACTCTGCCTGTGCTCAGATCCAGTGGACCCTCCACCTCCCACTCCTCATTTCCCCCTGCACCCCCGACCCCTTTGCCCTCCTTCCTATCTCTCCTCCTCAACACAGGATGCCAGAGAGTCCTTTCCTCAGATGACTATTGTCTACTACAAAGCTAAGGGTCCCCATCCTCACTTCTGACACTAACCACAGTTGTGGGGTCCCCACGACCACTCTGAGGTTGGATAACCCCCTAGGACTCACAGGACTCACTGAGAGCTGTGATCCTCGTGGTGATGGTTTATAGTGACCGATACAGATGAAAAGCATGGACAGGAAGAGGTGCTCAGGGCAGGTCCAGGAGATACCAAACCCACAGCTTCCGGTGGCCTTTCCCAGGGGAGCCATGGGGACAGCACCCAATTCTCCCAGCAAGGAAGTGTGACAGATGCACGGAGCATCAGGGCACCGCTCACCTGGGAAGCTCCACCAAACCTGGGTCCAGGGTTCACTGGGTGTGGGTCACGCAGGCATGGGGGACTTGCCACTGACTTCAGTTCCTCAGCCCCTGCAGAGCCAAACTGATGCTACGTAGGCCCTGCCGTAAGTCCCAGTGCTGGCGTAAACTATGTGGCCTGGCTTGTGGTCCCAGGTCAACAGGGATGCTCCTATCAGCAGGATATTCCAAGGCACTACATTAGAAGTTCCTTCCCAGCGCCTGGGCACAAACGGTTGAACCTTTCTCTGGGCAAGGGGAATCCTTTACTTCCAGTAACCTTTCTTTCTTGAGCTCCTAGCTCAGTTTCACAATTGTGTCCGAGTAGATCTTCCAAGGTCTTTGAGGTCAGTTCAGGTCCGAGCAAATCCCTGTCTTTCTCACACCTCCTCCTTCCTGGGCATCCACTTATAATTTGCAATTAGATGGTAACTTCATTGACTATAGCTTTAATGTGTCTACTTCTTCTTCCATACTGCAAGCTGCCTGAGATCAGGGATGGTGTCTCCCTAGTTCCCCCGGGAATATCCAGGGGCTGGCACAGGGGAGCTGTTCCATAAAGCAGCGGGCACTGGAGTCAGAGAAACCTGGACGTGAATCCTGGCCTGACCGCTGCTTAGATGTGCGGTTTTGGGGTATTTACTCAGCCTTCATTTCTCCATCTGATCATGGAGACAATAGTGTCTCCCCAGTGGATTGTGGTGAGGATTTTATGAGTCTGGATTGTGGTGAGGATTTTATGAGTCTGGCAGTGAATTACCAAGAGCTAGATGTTATTGTTCTCAAATATTTGCTGAATGAGTGAATGAATGAATGAGTGAATGAAATGAGGGCCCAGCTGACCTTTGTGGAATGAGTAGGTGAAACAGGAAATACTCAGTTTCCAGATCCTCTTGTGCATCCTCCTTGCTCTCGCTTAGCCCCGATGACCCTAATTTGACCCCCTTTCTCCCCTGCATTCAGGGTCACCAGCATGAATGCTCGGCAGGCAGCTCCCAAGACCACCCGCTCCCAGGTGCAGCCACCCGCACCCCGGGGAAGGGGGAAGAGCAGGAGCTCCACTATGCCTCCCTCAGCTTCCAGGGCCTGAGGCTCTGGGAGCCTGCGGACCAGGAGGCCCCCAGCACCACCGAGTACTCGGAGATCAAGATCCACACGGGGCAGCCCCTGAGGGGCCCAGGCTTTGGGCTTCAGTTGGAGAGGGAGATGTCAGGGATGGTTCCAAAGTGAAGAGGTCTCCATGGAAACAGGACACCAGCAAGTGTGTGGGAGTCGCACTGGTGTGACGGCCAGAACTGGACTCAGATTTCAGCCCCATCCCCAATGAAGAGCTTGAGTTTGAAGATTATACTTTTTTTGAGACAGGGTCTGACTCTGTCCTCCAGGCCAGAGTCCAGTGGTGCAATCTCAGCTGACTGTAGCCTCAACCTGCCAGGTTGAAGTGATCCTCCCATTTCAGCCTCCCAAGTAGCTGGGACTACAATTGTGAGCCACCATGCCAGGCTCATTGTTATATTTTTAGTAGAGACAGGGTTTTGCCGTGTTTCCCTGGCTAGTCTCAGACTCCTGGGCTCAAGCAATCTGCCCGCCTCTGCCTCCCAAAGTGCTGGGATTACAGACGTGAGCCACCACAGCTGGCTGAAGATTATACTTTCAATTCAGAGCGAGTTTGAAGATGACACTTTGAGGCATCGTGTCTATGGTTCATTACTACAGAAGCTTCTCTGGATGTGTAAAGCACAGGAAACCAGGCAGAGGAGGCACAGGGTGCTCTCCAGAACGAGAAGCCAGCTCCTGGAGTTGTTTGCTGCAACTGCCATTCCCCATTGATGACCATGCTCTTCCTTCAGAAGAGGGAGAGTGAGAGGACCAAGTCCAAGTGGTTCCCATTTTAACATTAAAAAAAAAAAAAAGGCTGGGCATGGTGGCTCACGCCTGTAATCTCAACACTTTGGGAGGCTGAGGTGGGTGGATCACAAGTCAGGAGTTCAAGACCAGCCTGGGCAAGATGGTGAAACCCCATCTCTACTAAAAATACAAAAATTACCTCTCCCTCTCCCTCTCCCTCTCCCTCTCCCCACAGTCTCCCTCTCCCTCTCTTTCCACGGTCTCCCTCTCCCTCTCTTTCCACGGTCTCCCTCTCCCTCTCTTTCCACGGTCTCCCTCTGATGCCAAGCTGAAGCTGGACTGTACTGCTGCCATCTCGGCTCACTGCAACCTCCCTGCCTGATTCTCCTGCCTCAGCCTGCCCAGTGCCTGCGATTGCAGGCGCGCGCCGCCACGCCTGACTGGTTTTCGTATTTTTTTGGTGGAGACGGGGTTTCGCTGTGTTGGCCGGGCTGGTCTCCAGCTCCTAACCGCGAGTGATCCACCAGCCTCGGCCTCCCGAGGTGCTGGGATTGCAGACGGAGTCTCGTTCACTCAGTGCTCAATGGTGCCCAGGCTGGAGTGCAGTGGCGTGATCTCGGCTCGCTACAACCTCCACCTCCCAGCCGCCTGCCTTGGCCTCCCAAAGTGCCGAGATTGCAGCCTCTGCCCGGCCGCCACCCCATCTGGGAAGTGAGGAGCGTCTCTGCCTGGCCGCCCATCATCTGGGATGTGAGGAGCCCCTCTGCCTGGCCGCCCAGTCTGGAAAGTGAGGAGCGTCTCTGCCCGCCCGCCATCCCATCTAGGAAGTGACGAGCACCTCTTCCCGGCCGCCATCCCATCTAGGAAGTGAGGAGCGTCTCTGCCCGGCCGCCCATCGTCTGAGATGTGGGGAGCGCCTCTGCCCTGCCGCCCCGTCTGGGATGTGAGGAGCGCCTCTGCCTGGCCGCGACCACGTGTGGGAGGTGAGGAGCGTTTCTGCCCAGCCGCCCCGTCTGAGAAGTGAGGAGCCCCTCCGCCCGGCAGCCACCCCGTCTGGGAAGTGAGGAGCGTCTCCGCCCGGCAGCCACCCTGTCTGGGAGGGAGGTGGGGGTCAGCCCCCGCCAGGCCAGCCGCCCCGTCCGGGAGGGAGGTGGGGGGGGTCAGCCCCCAACCCGGCCAGCCGCCCCGTCCAGGAGGTGAGGGGCACCTCTGCCCGGCCGCCCCTACTGGGAAGTGAGGAGCCCCTCTGCCCGGCTACCACCCCATCTGGGAGGTGTACCCAACAGCTCATTGAGAACGGGCCATGATGACAATGGCGGTTTTGTGGAATAGAAAAGGGGGAAAGGTGGGGAAAAGATTGAGAAATCGGATGGCTGCTGTGTCTGTGTAGAAACAGGTAGACATGGGAGACTCCATTTTGTTCTATACTAAGACAAATTCTTCTGCCTTGGGATGCTGTTAATCTATAACTTACCCCCAACCCTGTGCTCTCTGAAACATGTGCTGTGTCCACTCAGGGTTAAATGGATTAAGGGCGGTGCAAGATGTGCTTTGTTAAACAGATGCTTGAAGGCAGCATGCTCGTTAAGAGTCATCACCACTCCCTAATCTCAAGTACCCAGGGACACAAACACTGCGGAAGGCCGCAGGGTCCTCTGCCTAGGAAAACCAGAGACCTTTGTTCACTTGTTTATCTGCTGACCTTCCCTCCACTATTGTCCTATGACCCTGCCAAATCCCCCTCTGTGAGAAACACCCAAGAATGATCAATAAAAAAAAATTAAAATAAAATAAAAAAATAATAAATAAATAAATATCACAACAGTAAAAAAAAAATAATAATACATTCTCTGCAGCCCAGATTCAGAAAATGATAAAAATTAAAAAATAAAAATGAGGCAGGTGGATCACTTGTGGCCAAGAGTTCAAGACTAGCTTGGCCAACATGGTGAAACCCCGTCTCTACTAAAAAGAAAAAAAAAAAAAAAAAATTAGCCGGGCATGGTGGTGGGCGCCTATAATCCCAGCTACCCGGGAGACTAGGCAGAGAATTGGTTGAACCCGGGAGGTGGAGGTTGCAGTGAGCCGAGATCGTCCCACTGCACTCCAGCCTGGGCAACAGAGTGAGACTCTGTCTCTAAATAAATAAATGAATAAATAAAGCCTGAGTTTGAGCAAGTCATCTTACTCCTCAGTAAAATGGACACAATAAGCCTAAATCACAGGGCTGTAGTGGGACAGAAAGGAAATCATTAAAATAAAGCATCCAGGCTGGGTGCAGTGGGTCACACCTGTAATCCCAGCACTTTGGGGGGCCAAGGCAGGCAGATCACATGAGGTCAGGAGTTCAAGACCAGCCTGGCCAACATGGTGAAACCCCATCTCTACCAAAAATAAAAAAATTAGCCAGATGTGGTGGTGCACACCTGTAGACCCAGCTACTCAGGAGGCTGAGGCACAAGAATCACTTGAACTCAGGAGGCAGAGGTTGCAGCGAGCCGAGATTGCACCACTGCACCCCAGCCTGGGCAACAGAGTGAGGCTCTGTCTCAAAAATAAATAAATAAGGCCAGGCACAGTAGCTCACACCTGTAATCCCAGCACTTTGGGAGGCCAAGGCAGGTGGATCACGAGATCAGGAGATTGAGGCCATCTTGGCCAACATGGTGAAACCCCATCTCTACTAAAAATACAAGAAAATTAGCTGGGCATGGTGGTGCGCACCTGTAATCTGAGCTACTCAGGAGGCTGAGGCAGGAGAATCGCTTGAACCCAAGAGGCAGAGGTTGCAGTGAGCCGAGATTGCACCACTGCACTCCAGCCTGGGCAACAGAGTGAGGCTCTATCTCAAAAATAAATAAATAAACAAAGTATCCCACAGAGGCGTGTGTGCAGTGAGTCCCTCGCCTGAGTCACACTTTTTCTTAGGGGAGCCCACTAGGTATAAAGTTCTGACCATCCTGACCCTGATGGTGGCCTCTGCAGGGCAGTTCCAGCCTCAGAAGTCTCTGAAGTCTCAGCCGACGCTGGGGTTGGTCTGTGTCTCAGCTCATTTCTCCCTCTGCCCCACTTGCTTCCTTCTCCTCCACTCTAAAGGGTTTTTTTTTCTTTTTCCAGATTTTTGAGGCATAACTGAAAGATAAAAATTGAGTATATTTACCATGAACATCATGATGTTTTGATATTTGTATACATTCTGAAATGAGTACTACCTGTTCCATCACCTTCATAGGTCTCTCTCCCTTTTTTTTTTTTTTTTTTTTTGAGACCAAGTCTCGCTCCGTCACCCAGGCTGGAGTGCAATGACACGATCTCAGCTCACTGCAACCTCCACCTCCCGGGTTTCAAGCGATTCTCCTGCCTCAGCCTCTTGAGTAGCTGGGATTACAGTCGCGTGCCAGCATGCCTGGCTAATTTTTGTATTTCTAGTAGAGTCAGGATTTCACCATGTTGGCCAGGCTAATCTCGAACTCCTGACCTCAGGTGATCTGCCCCTTTCGGCCTCTCAAAGTGCTGGGATTACAGGCATGAGCCACCATGCCCAGCCACCTCCACAGTTCTCTTTGGGTGTGTGTGTGGCAGAAACACTTAAGACGTACTCTGTTAACAAATTTCAAGTATGCCATACAGTATTGTTAACTATAGTCACCATGCCGTACAGTAGACTCCCAGAACTGATTGTTGGTTGGTTGTTTGTTGAGACAGGGTCTTGCTCTGCTACCCAGGCTGGAGTGCAGTGGCACTGCAGCTCACTGCAGCCTCAATCTCCTGGGCTCAAGTGATCCTCCCACTTCAGCCTTCTAAGTAGCTAGAACCACAGGCACATGCCATCACACCCAGCTAATTATTTACTTATTTATTTGTTTTGTAGAAACGGGATCTCACGGCAGGGTGCGGTGCCTCACGCCTGTAATCATGCCGTCACTACTAAAAATAAAAAAATTAGCAGGGCCTGGTAGTGGGTGCCTATAATCCCAGCTACTAGGGAGGCTGAGGCAGGAGAAATACTTAAACCCGGGGGGCCGAGGCTGCAGTGAGCTGAGATCGCGCCATTGCACTCCAGCCTGGACGCCAAAAGCAAAACTCTGTCTCAAAAAAAAAAAAAGAAAAGAAAAGAAAAGAAAGAAACGAGATCTCACTATGTTGCCCAGACTGGTCTCAAAGTCCTGGCCTCAAGCAGTCCTCCCGCCTCAGCCTCCAAAAGTGCTAAGATTACAGGTGTGAGCCACCATGCCAGGCTGACCCCATCTTGTAAATGCAAGTTTCTACCCTTTGACCGACATCTGTCTGTTTTTCTCCCCTCCTAGCCCCCAGCAACCACGGTTCTAATTCTACTTTGTTTCCATGAGTTTTGTGGCAGGAGAATAGGGGATTAGGGGAACAGGGGTTCAGCAGGTGCAGCCAGTTCCTACAGGCAGGAGAGCAGCAGGTGTGGCGTACAGGTCACGTCTTCCCTCTCGTGATAACAAGCCACATCAGCCTCTGATTGACTGCGGCCGGGTCTCCACTACGGCCACTGATTGGTCGTGAGCCAATCCTTCATGGCCTCTAACCAATTGGAAGCCTCTGAAGGGCGCCTAGGGGTGTTGCCGGGTTCCTTCTAGCTTATTACAAACCTTAATTGGGGAGGCTCTTGAGCTGCTGGCTGGATCCCGCTCCCACTCTGAATTGTCTTCAATAAATCTGTGCTTTTCTATTCACAATAGCAAAGACCTGGAATCAACCCAAATGCCCATCAATGATAGACTGGATAAAGAAAATGCGGTGGGCTGGGCGCGGTGGCTCACGCCTGTAATCCCAGAGCTTTGGGAGGCCGAGGCGGGTGGATCATGAGGTCAAGAGATGGAGACTATCCTGGCCAACATGGTGAGACCCCGTCTCTACTAAAAATAGAAAAAATCCGGGTGTGGTGGCAGGTGCCTGTAGTCCCAGCTACTCGGGAGGCTGAGGCAGGAGAATCACTTGAACCTGGGAGGTGGAGGTTGCAGTGGGCCAAGATTATGCCACTGCACTCCAGCCTGGACAACAGAGTAAGACTCTGTCTCAAAAAAAAAAAAAAAAAAAGAAAAGAAAAAGAAAATGTGGTGCATATACGCCATGGAATACTATGCAGCCAGAAAAAAGGATAATCATGTCCTTTGCAGGGACATGGATGGAGCCGGAAGCCATTATCCTCAGCAAACTAACACAGGAACAGAAAGCCAAACACCACATGTTCTCACTTATAAGTAGGAGCTGAACAATGAGAACACATGGACACAGGAAGGGGAAAAACACACACTGGGGCCTGTCAAGGGGCCGGGGGAGGGACGGGATTAGGAAAAACAGCTAATGCATGCTGGGCTTAATACCTAGGTGATGGGTTGATAGGTGCAGCAAACCACCGTGGCACACATTTACCTATGTAACAAAGCTGCACATCCTGCACATGTACCCCAGAACTTAAAAAAAATCTGTGCTTTTGTTACTCCATTCTTCTGTTGGTTTTTCCCTCCTTGCATTTTCTTTTGTTACTTGATTTGTGCATTTTGTTCAATTCTTTGTTCAACACGCCAAGAACCTGGACAACTCTCTAGTGACAGTTTGACTTCTGTGGATTCCACGCATCCGTGAGATCGCACGGTATTTGTCTACGTCTGATTTAGGGTTAACTTCTGTTGTTGCAAATGGCAGGATTTCTTTATCTTATGGCTGAGTAGTATTCAACTGTATCATGCATGTTTTGTGTGTCTATGTGTGTGTACAGCTGACCCTTGAACAGCACAAGTTTACACTGGGTTATACACAGATTTTCTTCCTCTTCTGCCACCCCTGAGATAGCAAAATGAGTCTCTCCTCTTCCTCTTCCTCCTCAGCCTACTCAACGTGGAAACAATTAGGATAAAGTTTTTTGTTTTTTTTTTTTTGAGACAGAGTCTCGCTCTGTCGCCCAGGCTGGAGTGCAGTGGTGCGATCTCGGCTCACTGCAAGCTCTGCCTCCCGGGTTCACGCCATTCTCCTGCCTCAGCCTCCCTAGTAGCTGGGACTAGGTTTCACCATGTTAGCCAGGATGGTCTCAATCTCCTGACCTCAGGTGATCCACCCGCCTGGGCCTCCCAAAGTGCTGGGATTACAGGCGTGAGCCACCGCACCCAGCCTGAGAGGATTTTCTTATAAAAGTAATAGATAAATTGATAGACATTTAGGTTGATTCCGTATCTTTACTGTTATGAATAGTGGTGTAATCTACATGGAGGTGCAGGTATCCTTTTGATATATTGACTTCCTTTCTTTTGGATACATACTCAGTAGTGGGATTGCTGACTCATATGGTAGTTCTAGGTTTAGTTTTTGAAGAAATCGCCATACTCTTCTCATAATGACTACACTAATTTGCATTTCCACCCACAGTGTAGAAGAGTTCCCTTTTCTGGCTGGTCGCGGTGGCTCACGCCTGTAATCCCAGCACTTTGGGAGGCCGAGGCAGGCAGATCACCTGAGGTCGGGAGTTTGAGACCAGCCTGACCAATATGGAGAAACCCTGTCTCTACTAAAAATACAAAATTAGCCGGGCATGGTGGCGCATGCCTGTAATCCCAGCTACTCAGGAGGCTGAGGCAGGAGAAGCGCTTGAACCCGGGAGGCGGAGGTTGCGGCGAGCCGAGATGGTGCGATTGCATTCCAGCCTGGGCAACAAGAGTGAACTCTGTCTCAAAAAAAAAAAAAAAAAAAAGAGTTCCCTTTTCTGGGATGGAATCTTTCCAGGCATGTTATTTTTTGTCTTTTTTATAATAGCCATTCTAACCAGGGTAAGATGATATCTCACTGTGGTTTTTATTTGCATTTCTCCGATGATTAGGGATTAGAATATTTTTTCATATTCCTGTTGGCCATTTGTATGTCTTCTTTTTTTGTTTGTTTAAGATGGAGTCTCACTCTGTCACCCAGGCTGGAGTGCAATGGTGTGATCTTGGCGCACTGCAACCTCCACCTCCCAGGTTCAAGCAAGTCTCCTGCCTTGGCCCCCTGGGTAGCTAGGACTACAGGCATGCACCACCATGCCCAGCTAATTTTTTAATATATATTTTTAGTAGAGACAGGGTTTCACCATGTTGGCCAGGCTGGTCTGGAACTCCTGACCTCAGGTGATCCGCCTGCCTCGGCCTCCCAAAGTGCTGGGATTACAGGCATGAGCCACCATGCCCGACCATTATGTCTTATTTTTAGAAATGTCTATTCATGTCCTTTGCCTGCTTTTTAATGTGGTTGTTCTTTTGCTGTTGAGTTGTTTGCATTCCTTGTATATTCTGGATATTAGTCCTTGGTCAGATGAATAATTTGCAAGTATTGTCTCCCATTCAACATACTGTCTGTTCATTCCATTGGCTGTTTCCTTTGCTGCGAAGAAGCTTTTGGTTTAATGTAGTCCCATCTGTCTATTTTTGTTTTTGTTGCCTGTTCTTTTGAAGTCTTAACCATAAAATCTTTGCCTAGACCAATGTCTTGGATAATTTTTCCTATGTTTCATTTTAGTAGTTTTATACTTTCAGTTCTCACGCTTAAGTTTCTATTCCATTTTGAGTTGGTTTTTGTATATGGTGAGAGATGGGGGTCTAATTTCATTCTTCTGCATATGGATACCCAGTTTTCTCAGCACCATCTATCAAAGACGATGTCTTTTTCCCAGTGTGAGTTCTTAGCACCTTCGTTGAAAATCAGTTGGCTGTAAATATGTGGGTTTATTTCTGGGTTCTCTGTTCTGTTCCACTGGTCTATGTGTCTGTTTTTGTAGCAACACCATGCTGTTGTGGTTATTATAGCTTTATAATACATTCTGAAGTCAAGTAGTGTGGTGCCTCCAGCTTTGTTCTTTTTGCCCAGGATTGCTCTGGTTATTCAAGCTTTTTTGGTTCCATAAGAATTTTAGGATTGCTTTTCCTAAATTGTCATTGGTTTCTTGCTAGGGATTGCATTCAATCCATAGGTTGCTCTGGGTAGTAATGTTATCTTAACAGTATTCTTCCAATCCATGAGTACAAGATGCCTTTCCATTCGTTTGCATCTTCAGCTTCTTTCATCAGTGTTTTGTAGTTTTTCTTGTCAAAGTCTTTCATTTCCTTAGTTAAATTTATTCCTAAGTTTCTTTTCTTTTTTTTTTTTTTGTAGCTATTGTAAATGGGATTGCTTTCTTGATTTCTTTTTCAGCCAGTTCATTATTGGTGTATAGGTTTGCTACTGATTTTTGTGTGTTGATTTTGTATCCTGCCACAATTGGTTTATCAGACCTAAAAGTTTTCTGATGAAGTTTTTCTAAGTATAAGATCATGCAATCTGCAAATAAGGACTATTTGACTTCCTGTTTTCCAATTTGGATACCTTTTGTTTCATTATCTTGTCTGATTGCTCTGGCTAGGGCTTCTGGTACTATGTTTAATAGGAGTGGTAGAGGTAGACTTCCTTGTCTTATTCTAGTTCTTTGAGAAAAGGTTTTCAGCTTTTCCCCATTCAGTATAACGTTCGTTGTGAGTTTGTCATAGATGGCCTTTATTGTGTTGAGATATGTTCCTTCTATGCCTAGAGACTTGAAAGTTTTTCGGTTTTGGGGTTTTTTTGTTTTGTTTTGTTTTTTGAGACAGTCTTGCTCCATCGCCCAGGCTGGAGTGCAGTGGCACGATCTTGGCTCACTGCAAGCTCCGCCTCCTGGGTTCATGCCATTCTCCTGCCTCAGCCTCCTGAGTAGCTGGGACTACAGGTGCCCGCCAGCACGCCCAGCTAATTTTTTTGTATTTTTAGTAGATACGGGGTTTCACCATGTTAGCCAGGATGGTCTCGACCTCCTGACCTCTTGATCCGCCCACCTCGGCCTCCCAAAGTGCTGGGATTACAGGCATGAGTCGCCACGCCCGGGCTGTTTGTTTGTTTTTTGAGACAGAGTCTCACTCTGTTACTCAGGCTGGAGAGCAGTGGCACAATCTCGGCTTACTGCAACCTCCGCCTCCTGGGTTCAAGTGATTCCCCTGCCTCAGCTTCCTAAGTAGCTGGGATTCCTGGCGCCCACCACTATGCCCGGCTAAGTTTTGTATTTTTAGTAGAGACAGGGTTTCGCTATGTTAACCAGGCTGGTGTTGAACTCCTGACTTTAGATGATCCACCTGCCTCGGCCTCCCAAAGTGCTGGGATTACAGGCATGAGCCACCATGCCCAGCCCTCCCTGAAATTCTTTAATAGCAATATTTTGAATCCTTTTTCTGGCTGTAGGGACCAGCCCCACAGGGTCAGTGGGTTTTTCTCCCCATGTGCAGAGACAAGAGATTGTAGAAATAAAGACACAAGACAAAGATTAAAAAAAAGACAGCTGGGCCCGGGGGACCACTACCACCAAGACGTGGAGACCGGTAGTGGCCCCGAATGTCTGGCTGTGCTGTTATTTATTGGATACAAAGCAAAAGGGGCAGGGTAAAGAGTGTGAGTCATCTCCAGTGATAGGTAAGGTCACGTGGGTCACGCGTCCACTGGACAGGGGGCCCTTCCCTGCCTGGCAGCCAAGGCAGAGAGAGAGAGGAGAAAGAGAGAGACAGCTTACGCCATTATTTCTGCATATCAGAGACTTTTAGTACTTTCACTAATTTTGCTATTGCTATCTAGAAGGCAGAGCCAGGTGTACAGGATGGAACATGAAGGTGGACTAGGAGCTGAAGCACAGCATCACAGGGAGACAGGCCTCCGGATAACTGCAAGCGAGCCTGACTGATGTCAGGCCCTCCACAAGAGGCAGAGGAGTAGAGTCTTCTCTAAACTCCCCCGGGGAAAGGGAGACTCCCTTTCCTGGTCTGCTAAGTAGCGGGTGTTTTTCCTTGGCACTGAGGCTACCGCTAGACCATGGTCCACTTGGCAACGGGCATCTTCCCAGATGCTGGCGTTACCGCTAGACCAAGGAGCCCTCTGGTGGCCCTGTCCGGGCATAACAGAAGGCTCGCACTCTTGTCTTCTGGTCACTTCTCACTATGTCCCCTCAGCTCCTATCTCTGTATGGCCTGGTTTTTCCTAGGTTATGATTGTAGAGCGAGGATTATTATAATATTGGAATAAAGAGTAATTGCTACAAACTAATGATTAATGATATTCATATATAATCATGTTTATGATCTAGATCTAGTATAACTCTTGTTGTTTTATATATTTTATTACACTGGGACAGCTCGTGCCCTCGGTCTCTTGCCTCGGCACCTGGGTGGCTTGCCGCCCACACTGGCACTTTATAAATTTCTTTTTCATTGGAATTTGTTGTGTGAGAATTATCACACTCCTTTGGAGGTTTCATATTCTCTTGCTTTTTCAAGTCTCTTATGTCCCTACATTGATTTTTGCGCGTCTGGTGTAACAGTCACTTCTTCCCTTTTTTTGGATTGGCTTTCATAACGGAAGACTTTTTCATGAAGACGTCCTATCTGTGGTGTTCACTGGGTAATGCTCTTTAGCTTTGATTCTAGCACGCGGTCATGTAGTCTCTATGATTTTTTCAGTTACAAACAGCATTAGTAGTGTCTGACTTCCTCAGTGGCTTAGAATGTGGTTGTCAGTGGAGGCTGTATTGAGACTTTGCTGGGGATGGGATGCCAGGTGGGTCAATCCTTGGCCTCCAGTGGTGACAGAGGCAGGCTGAGCATACCTATCCTTTGGCCTTTGGGGGTATACACAAGTACTGGTGTTAACAGGTCCAGATGGGCCAATTCATGAACCTCCACATGGCTCACTTTGGTACCAGCAAGGGCAGCAGTCAGCAAGGATGATGAGTGGGTCCTTGGGTCCCTGGGCTGCATGCATGGCATGAGTGATGGCAGTGGCAATGGTGGGACAACCCTTAACTTCCCAGGCAGCAAACACTGGTGTTACCAGTGGCTGAGATGGGCTAGGTGGGTGATGCATGTCAGTGTGTGCCAGTGGTGATGGTGGCAGCAGACTGGGTAGACCCATCCTCAGACCCCCAGGAGAAGTATATAGATACCAGTGGTGGCAGATGGGGCAGGGCAATGCCAGGGCCCTAGGCAGCATGCTTGGGCATTGTGGGGAGCAGTGCCTGACTGGGTGGGCCCGTCCTCAGGCCCTGCGGTGGTGCACGTGGGTGCAGGTGGTGAACAGGCTGAGGCAATCCCTTGGCTGCTATGTGGCATGCTTGGGTGTTAGTGGTAGTGGCAGTTGTCGGCAAGGAGATCCTGTCCTCGGGGCATGTACAAATGTGCATGGCACTGCTGCTGGTGCAGGGGCAGGACTGCTGTCAATGGCAGCAGCCCCAGGCATGCAGCTCTCAGGCTCTGGGAAATACATGCTTTGGCCCCTGGTGAGGTGTCGGTAGTGGCTGTGGCCGTGGTGGCAGTCCTTTGTTTATTTTAGCCTATATTCTTTTTTTTTTTTTTTTTTTTTTTTTTGAGACAGAGTCTCACTCTGGCCCAGGCTGGAGTGCAGTGGTGCAATCTCGGCTCACTGCAAGCTCCGCCTCCCAGGTTCACACCATTCTCCTGCCTCCGCCTCTCGAGTAGCTGGGAGTACAGGCGCCTGCCCCCACACCCAGCTAATTTTTTTTTTTTTTTTTTTTTGTAATTTTAGTAGAGACACAGTTTCACCATGTTAGCAAGGATGGTCTCAATCTCCTGACCTCGTGATCCGCCCACCTCAGCCTCCCAAAGTGCTGGGATTACAGGCGTGAGCCACTGCGCCCAGCCTTATTTTTTTTTAATTTTTTATTTTTGTTAAGACAGAGTCTTGCTCTGTCACCCAGGCTAGCGTGCAATGGCACAATCTTGGTTCACTGCAACCTCTGCCCCCTGGGTTCAAGTGATTCTCCTACTTCAGCCTCCCAAGTAGCTGGGATTACAGGCATACACCACCACACCCAGCTAATTTTTGTATTGTTTGTAGAGACAGGGTTTCGCCATGTTGCCCAAGATGGTCTCGAAATCCTGGACTCAAGTGATCCTCCTACCTCGGCCTCCCAAAGTGCTGGGATTACAGGCGTGAGCCACCGCACCCGGCCTCCTTCACTTTCTTAATAAACTTGCTTTCACTTTACTCTGCTGGCTCACTCTTGAATTCTTTTCTGCACGAAGCCAACAACTCATGTGGCCTCCCAGGCTGAATCCCAATCTGGGGGTTCACCCTGTGACATTACAGTGACTTATTTATTTAATCTAGCTATTCTCCTGACCCAGGCAGAAACAGAGTTTCATTTGAGTCCCAGCACTGATGCCAATAGGGGGCCAATGTCCTCTGCGGGAGGATTTCACTTGGGGCTTGAGCAGCTATCCCAAGGGAGCTGGCTCCACTTCCACCCCAAGCAAGCAAGCACGAGGCAGAGGGAAGGCCATCTGGGCTGGGAGTCAGACCACTGGACTCAACTTGGAGATCTTCCTGCAGAAAAAAAAAATGTGGGCTTGGTGATTCACTACCCTGTTCTTGTCCTTGGTTTTCTCTTCCGTAAAATAAGAATTTTTTTTTGAGACAGGGTCTCACTCTGTCACCCAGGCTGGAGTGCAGTGGTGTGATCTCATCTCACTGCCACCTCCGCCTCCCGGGTTCAAGCGATTCTCCTGCCTCAGCCTCCTGAATAGCTGGGATTACAGGCGCATGCCACCACGCCTGGCTAATTTTTGTATTTTTAGTAGAGACGGGGTTTCACCATGTTGGCCAGGCTGGTCTCGAACTCCTGACCTTAGGTGATCCGCCCGCCTCGGCCTCCCGAAGTGCTGGGATTACAGGTGTGAGTGACCGCGCCCAGCCTAAAATGGGAATTTTTAACAACGGGTTCGACAAACATGCACCATCCCTTCTGAGCGCTTTGCATGTATTAACTTACGCAATGCCCAGAACCCTATGAAGTGGCTGCTGTTATCACTGCCATTTTATAGTGGAGGGAACCAAGGCACAGCGAGGCCAAGCACTATTCCCAAGGTCACACAGCCAGCAGGTGGCCGGGCGGGGCTCTATCCCGTGCTGTCAGGCACCAGAGAGACTCGGCTCTTCGGCCCCAGGCCGGAGCCTCCCTGCACTGACGGGGTCGCGAATGGGGTTCGTGTGTGTCCTCCCCACTGGGATGCGAGCTCCGGGGGCGGGGACCCCTTCTGGCGCGGGAGGCATTTAATGAGCTCTCTGGAGAAATAGAGTCTTAGGAGAGCCACTTCCCTTCTTAGCCGCCTAAAACCCCCTGCAGGGGTCTGCTTTGTGAACTGTATTCGAAGTCAGGGCTTCTAGTCCCCATAAACCGACCAGAAGGAAATCACCGGCTTGGACGGTCTGAGTCTGGGATGGAGCAAAACCCACTCCCGGCGGGGTACGCGCGCCACCTGGCGGCAGATTCCTGCTAAGACAACTCCGCCCAGAGGCCAGAAATGATTGATTTTGGAAGCGTGGGGTCTGCAAACCGGCTATTGTCTGAACATCAGTATGTCAAGCTGGGGGGAGCCTACCAGTGGCTTTCAAACTTTTCTGACCATGACTCACAGTAAGAAATGATTTCGCGCCCGGCGCGGTGGGTCACACCTATAGTCCCAGCAGTTTGGGAGGCTGAGGTGGGCGGATCACGTGAGGTCAGGAGTCGAGACCAGCCTGGCCAACATGGTGAAACCCCGTCTCTACTAAAAATACAAAAATTATCTGGACTTGGTGGTGTGCACCTGTGGTCCCAGCTACTCAGGAGGCTGAGGCCGGAGAATCGCTTGAACTCGGGAGACAGAGGTTGCAGTGAGCCAAGATCGCGCCACTACACTCCAGCCTGGGCCACAGAGTAAGACTCCGTCTGAAAAAAAAAAAACCAGACTTATACTCATTTCCCCACTTCATGGAATTGCAAGCATTCAATGAATACAAATACGAAACACATCAGAAGGCAGAAGTGGGAAGTAACTGCTTAACGGGGATGAGGTTTTCTTTTGGAGTGATAGAAGTGATTAGGAAAGAGAGGCAGTAGTTGCACAGAACCGCGAATGTACTAAATGCCACTGTTCTGTGAAATGTTCCCTGTAAAATGGTTTTCTATTATATGAATTTCACCTCAATTAAAAAAATCATACTTGGTAAGGAGACTTTATTTAGAGACTCAGTCTGGCTATGTCACCCAGACGCAATCATGGCTCACTGCAGCCTTGAGGAAAGAAACTTTATTTGTAAGGATTTTTTTAAGGTGGGAAAGGGACTATTGCTATAAAGGTGAGGACATTGCAATAGGGAGAAGCAAAAGATTTGCAAGTGAGACAAGAATTGGGCAGGTTTTTTTCCTTTTTTTTTTTTTTTTTTTTTGAGACAGAATCTCGCTCTGTCGCCAGGCTGCAGTGCAGTGGTGCAATCTCAGCTCACTACCGTGCCACCATGCACGGCTAATTTTTAATTTTTTTGTAGAGATGGGGTCTTGCTATGTTGCCCAGGCTGCTCTGGAACTCCAGAACTCAAGGGATCCTCCTCAGCCTCCCAAAGTGCTGGCACCACAGGCACAGGCCATGTACACAGCCAAAGAGTTTTTCTTTTATGGGGAGGAGTAAACAAGGTTAGAAAGAACCAGCTGTGGGAAAATAAGATGCAAGGGCTATTGTACAGGACAATCGACCAGGGAATGTTTTATTCTTCTCAGGAGAGGTGCTTAAGGAGGGGCTGTATTCTGGCTGAGGCTGTGGATGGACTGAAATTCAGAGGCCTGGCAGTGAGGAGAGTAAGTTAGGTTAAACAAGCATTTTGTTTCAATTGATCACTGGGGACAAAACAGTTCAGTTAATCATGTACGAGACAACGAAATGGGAATTTGGAGGGTCTATGTCTGCCCTTGTCTTAGACAAGGGGTTCATCCTCAAGTCTTATCTAAGTCATATATGGAAGGGTGGTTCTTCTCAGTAAGCCATCTCCTGGAATGCAAAAAAGCGGGAGGATTTCTTTTTTGTTGTTAGTTTTTTTTAACTTTTTGTAGAGACAGGGTCTTGCTATGTTGCCCAGGTTGTTCTGAAGCTCCTGGGCTCAAACGATCCTCCCACTTTGGCCTCCCAAAGTGTAGGGATTATAGGGGTCAGCCACTACACCTGGGCCGGAAAAGTTGGGGGATTTCTTCACTGTCGCTGTTGTCCACACACGCAAGGCTCCAGTAAAATTCCGCACTGTTGCAAAGAAAGATGCTTTGCTGCTGGGTGGAGAACTTTTTTTTCTTTTTTCTTTTATTTATGTATTTATTTATTATTATTTTTTGAGACAGTCTTGCTCTGTTGCCCAGGCTGGAGTGCAGTGGCACGATCTCGGCTCAATGCAACCTCTGCCTCCTGAGTTCAAGCAATTCTCCTGCCTCAGCCTCCTGAGTAGCTGGGACCACAAGTGTGCACCACCATGCCCAGCTAATTTTTGTATTTTTCACAGAGACGGGGTTTCACCATGTTGGCCAGGATGGTCTCCATCGCTTGACCTCGTGATCCACCCGCCTCGGCCTCCCAAAGTGCTGGGATTACAGGCATGAGCCACTGTGCCCAGTCTTTTTTTTTTTTTTTTTTAACAGGTTCTTGCTTTGTCACCCAGGCTGGAGTGCAATGGCATAAACATGGCTCACTGCAGCCTCAACCTTTGGGTTCAAGCAATCCCCCCGCCTCAGCCTCCTGAGTACCTGGAACTACAGACTACAGGCTCATGCCACCACGCCCAGCTAATTTTCTTTCTTTTTTCTTTTTTTTTTTTTTTTTTTTGAGACAGAGCCTTGCTCTGTTGCCCAGGCTGGAGTGTAATGGTGCGATCTCAGCTCACTGCAACCTCTGCCTCCTGGGTTCAAGCCATTCTCCTGCCTCAGCCTCCCAGGTAGCTGGGACTACAGGCATGCGCCACCACGCCTGGCTAATTTTTTTTGTATTTTTAGTAGATGAGGTTTCACCATGCTGGCCAGGCTGGTCTTGAACTCCTGACCTCAAATGATTCGCCCGCCTCGGCCTCCCAAAGTGCTGGGATTACAGACGTTGAGCCAAGGCGCCTGGCCCCACCTAATTTTTTTTTTTGTAGAGACAGCATCTTGCTATGTTGCCAAGGCTGGTTCCCAACTTCTGGCCTCAAGCGATCCTCCTGCCTCAGCCTCCCAAGTATGTAGGACTACAGGTGCACACCACCTCATCCACTAATTTTTTTCTTTTCTTTTTTTTTTTGAGATGGAGTTCCACTCTTGTTGCTGAGGCTGGAATGCAATGGTGCGATCTCAGCTCACTGCAACCTCCGCCTCCCAGGTTCAGGGGATTCTCCTGCCTGAGCCTCCCAAGTAGCTGGGATTACAGGCGCCGACCACCATGCCCGGCTAATTTTGTATTTTTAGTAGAAACAGGGTTTCACCATGTTAGTCAGGCTGGTCTTGAACTCCTGACCTCAGGTGATCCACCCACCTTGGCCTCCCAAAGTGCTGGGGTTACAAGCGTAAGCCACAGCACCCAGCCATTTTCTTAAAAATTATTTTTTGTAGAGATGAGGTCTCATTATGTTATCCAGGCTGGTTTCCACCTTCTGGACTCAAGCAATTCACCTGGCAAAGCCTCCCAAAGTGCTGGGATTGCAGGCGTGAGCCACTGCACCCATCCTGTTATCTTTATTATTGTCTTTTTTTTTTTTGAGATGGAGTATTGCTCTGTCGCCCAGACTGGAGTGCAGTGGCGCAATCTAGGCTCACTGCAAGCTCCGCCTCCTAGGTTGAAGTGATTCTCCTGCCTCAGCCTCCCGAGTAGCTGGGACCACAGGCGTCCGCCACCACACCCGGCTAATTTTTCATATTTTTAGTAAAGACAGGGTTTCACCGTGTTAGCCAGGATGGTCTCAATCTCCTGACCTCGTGATCTGCCCACCTCAGCCTCCCAAAGTGCTGGGATTACAGGCGTGAGTCACCACGCCCGGCCCTCCCCACTCCCTTTTTTTTTTTTTTTTTTTTTTTTTTTTTTGAGATAGCGTTTCAATCTTGTTTCCCAGACTGGAGTGCAATAGAACAATCTTGGCTCACTGCAACCTCCGTCTCCTTGGCTCAAGCGAGTCTCCTGCCTCAGCCTCCCAAGTTGCCGGGATTACAGGCGCACGCCACCACACCCAGCTAATTTTGTATTTTCAGTAGAGACAGGGTTTCACCTTGTTGGTCAGGCTGGTCCTGAACTCCTGACCTCAGGTGATCTGCCCGCCTCAGCCTCTCAAAGTGCTGAGATTACAAGGCCGCCTCTCCCCAGCTGCTTCTCTCAAAGACAAGATGCACAGGCCAGAGGAAATGTTTCGTTTTATTTTTGCTCATAACCTCCCAAAAAAATCAGTACCCCGACATCCCTCACCCAGACACAGCCCCTCTCCAACACCTTCACAAAACACTAATTTTTTTTCTCAGAGCTAAAATGAACACCCAGTCACCAACTACAGCCCTGCCCTGCCCCTCCTCCCACTGGCCTGCTCATCTTCCCACACTGCAAACCTGGCCGCCTTTAGCCTCCCTCCCTTAGCGTAGTGTCCCAAGGTCACCTAGCCTGCTTTTTGCCTGTAGGATATGGGTCCCCTTCTCAAAGCCCGCCCTGACTTACTTCCTCATTTGCATAGTCCTTCAGCTCTATCCTGTCACCACTCCACCCACCCCAGACAACCACCTGTAAGAAACCAGGTTTGAAATTCAAGAGACCAGGTTTCCAAGCTCCCAGCTGCTTCCCTGTGGGCCTCGGTGCCTCGGCTGTTATGTGACAGGCATAGACATTGACTAAGGCCAAACATTTCATGATTTGGATGAGAAAGGAGGGAAGAAGATCCAGAAATACGCAAGAGAGGTGATAAGCAGAGACAGAGGATAAAAGGATAAGAGTAGAGAGGAGTTGGGTGGTTTGGTGGGGAAGAAGGGTTTTTTTTTTTTTTAATAGAGACAGGGTCTTACTATGTTGCCCAGGCTGGTATTGACCTCCTGGCCTCAAACGATCCTCCTGCCTTGGCCTCCCAAAGTGCTGGGATTACAAGCATAAGCCACTGCACCCGGCCGAGAGGGGTTTGGAATGAAGGTAGAGGCAGGGGGATGAAGGCGCCAGAGCTGAAGACCAGCCCCCAGAAGCCACACCCCTGCCCTTCTAGCAGCTACGGGTCCTCTGGCTCCGGGCCTTGTACACCTCGATGAGCAGGTCCTTGACGTACTGGATCTCGCGCTCCACGGACTCTGCCCGTTCCCTCAGCTCGCGATTCCGTGCCTCCAGCCCCTGGCACTCGCCCTCCAGGGCCTCACCCTCTGCCCGCTTCCGCTGGCGGTACCTCAGAGCCGCCGACTTGTTCTGGTCTCTCTTCTTTTGCTTGCGGTCCCCTCGGGTGGTGGCAGGATGTGCGTAGGGGGCCAGGCGAGAAGGTTGAGGTGGAGAAGGAAGAGGGGGCTGCTGTGGCGGGGGCAGAGGCGGCATCCCCACCTCCCCCTGCCCAGCCTCGTTGCGGCAGTAGATGGCCAGCAAGTCCAGAGTATCCAAGACAGGGGGCTGGGGGAGGTCAAAGGAGGGGAGGGCCACGGGGAGGGAGGGGGCCGGTGGTAGTGGTGGTGGTGGTAGTGGCGGCGGGGAGGGTGGTGGGAGGAGCGGGGCATCTAGGAAGAAGTCTTCCATCTGTTCCAGCTCCTTCTTGAGGAGGGAGGCCATAGCTTCCAGGTCAGGTGGGGTTGGGGAAGGTTGGCGGAGGGTGCCTGGGGGTAAGGGGGGCTCCAGAGGGAGGAGAGCTGTGAAATCAACTCGCTCAGTCATCCAGTCAGAGAAGCCATCACCTGGGATTAAAGTGGGGAGGGACACAAAATTCCCTGAGTTGCTGGTCTTCTGCGTAGTTGGGTGCTGACTCACGTCTCATTCAGGTGCATCTGTCCCATTCATTCAGTAAAACAACTAACCACTGAACCATCAAACCAGTCAATAAACCAACAAACCAGTGAAGAAACCAATAAACCAGTCAACCAACCAACCAACAATCAACCATCTAGCCACCCAGTCAACCAAGCAGTCAACAAACCAACCAACCAACCAACCAACCAATGAACTAGTTGACCAATCAATCAGGGAATCAGTCAACCAACCAAATAAATCAGTCAACCCATTAATCAACCAATGAACCAGTTAACCAAAACCCAACAAATTAGCCAATGAAAGAATCAGTCTTAACCCATAAGAGGGTCCAGGGGAAAAAAAAAATTAAAAAAGAAAAAAAGAACCAGCCAACCAACCAATGACTCAAGCAACAGTCAACCAAGCATTTCTTCAACCATTCCAACATCTCCTTTACCGAGTACTCTGTATCTGTAGTGTCTCTATTTATTCTGTTCTTAAAAGGCAAACTAGATCACATTACACATACAGATACACAGACACATACACCTTGTTTCATCTTTACTCATTAATTATTGAAAACCCACTATGTGCCAAGCATTTGGGATACAGTAATGAATGAAATGATTCCTGCCTCCTGAGGGCTTCTGCATATGCAGTTCCCTCCAACTAAAATGCTCTTCCCTTGGGTGTTTTCCTCATTCCTTCCCTACTTTTTTTTTTATTTTAAGGGATAGGGTTTCACTCTGTTGCCCAGGCTGCAGTGCAGTGGCATCATCTTGGCTCACTGCAGCCTAGACCTCCCAGGCTCAAGCGATCCTCCCACCTCAGCCTCCCAAGTAGCTGTGACTACAAGTGTGTGCCGCCATGCCTGGCTAATTTTTTTTTTTCCTATAGATATGAGGTCTCACTATGTTGCCCAGGTCCTGAACTCCTGGACTAAAGCAATTCTCCCCCCTTGGCCTCCCAAAGTGCTGGGATTACAGGCCATCATGCCTGGCTTCCTTCCCATCATTTATGCCTCAGTCAACATGTTACCTACTTGGAGAAGGTTTTCTGGCTACCCATTCTATATTAGGTCCTCTTTGTCATTTTGTAGCTCAGCTGCTAGGTGTTTTTGACTTATTCCCATACACTCTCATTTAATTTATCTCTGGTCTACTCCCCACAGTGTGAGCTGCTGGAAGGCACAGACCATGTTCTTCTTTTCCCAGCCATATCCTCAGCACCTAAAACAGTGCCTGGCACATTGTAGGCACTCAATATTTATTGAATACATGGATGAGTTCTTCCTCCCCCATCTTCCCCTGCCCTCCACTCCCCAGCTCCACCTTCCACCTGCCCTTACCTGCCAGGGGCTCTCCCCCCACTGGAAGCCCGCCCTCCAGGGCTCCCCCAAGGACCTCATAGGGAGCCAGGGGGGCAGGGGCCGGGGGGAGTTTCCCATAGTCTACGAGCCATCCCAGCCCGCTAGCTGGGAGCAGGGCCCTGTCCAGCTCCAGCCCCAGGGTCGCCAGGAGTGACATGGCTGTAGCACAGGTGCTGGGCAGTGATGGCAACAGGAGAGGCTGCACCAGCAGCTGGGACGAGGCTCTGGAGGATGCTCAGGTGGGCGAAGACAGGCACCAAGGCGAAAGTGGAAGACCTACACGCGTGAGACAAGAGTGGGTGGGGTCAGGACAGCGTCATCCACCGGCCAAAACCAAGGGGAAGCTAAGCCACACCCCCAGGCACGTCCATGAGGCTCCTCCCTCCCCCTTCCAACCACCGTTTAGAACACTAAGCCTCAGCCTCTCCGAATTCTAAATTTGCCCTTTCTTTACCCAAATCTCTGAGCCCCACCCACTCCCAAGGGAATTTCTTTAGGTCCTAAAGTAGGACCGATGCCCCACCCCTTCCCCCAATACAAAAACCTAAAGGTCTCCCAGGGCAATTACCTTAGGCCCCTCCCATCCAACTCAGAATATTTCGCCTCAAGGAAAAACTCAATCCCACGGACATTTTCTTCCAGCCACGCCCCTTCCTCTAAAATATTTCCTTTTGGCCCCACTGCCTTCCTAGCTTCCATCCCAAACCAGTTCCCAGGGGAACTGCCCCAGGCCCCAGCCCTTCAGCAATGTTATCCACTCAAATCCCACTCCTCGCTCTGCCGCTGCCCCTCCAAGCCCCGCCCCTCATTGTTTATTTAGCTCCGCCCCTCCCCCATTCCCCAGAGGCCCCGCCTCTTTGTCCCATCGAAACCCCACCCCCCAACTAACGGTTGGTTTAGCCCCGCCCCTTCTCACAATCTGCTTCCGAAATACCACCCATCGTGACGACAGTGGTTCTAGCCCCACCCACTTAGAGGGTTGCCTCTGGGTCCCGCCTTCTGCCCTGCCAATCTAAGCCAGTCCCCGCCTCAGCAGGTGCCTGGTTTAAAAGGAAGGAAGCTGGGCTGTGAGCCAAAGCAACGTGGGGCAGGGAGGGTGGAGGAGGGTAGAGCGGAAAGGCGGAGAACGGCTACCCGAACGCCACCCGTCCACACGCGGCTCTGCGCCGAGGGCCAAAGCGCATGCTACGTCGCCCGAGCGGTCCAATTGCCTTTACACCTCCGCCCTCTTGGGGATCAGTGCGCATGTGCGGCCATTCAGGGTCCGCAGCTCTTTCACTACGGGGCACTGGTGGGCTACTGCGCAGGAACAACCAAGCACGAAGAATCGTTTAGAAAAAAAAAAAAAAAAAACACCCTCCCCTGGAGTGCGCAGGCCCAGCTGCACGCGGGCTGACAAACATCGAGTCTAGAACTCTCCCGCCCGGCCCCGGGCCCAGTGCGCATGCGCAGCTGCGCGCCTTCGGCCCACCGTACTATTACTGCGCCTGCGCGACCGTGATTCCCCGCTCGCGACTCCCCACCCCCCAGGGCTCCCTAAAGAGGGCCACGAGCTGCGAAAGGGCGGGAAAGGCAGTTGGAGAAGGAGAGGTAAGCGGTTACTCACTCCATGGCTGCAGCAAGGAGAGGCGGCGGCGGCCTCGGCTGAAGAAAGGTGGGAGCGGAGAGCGCAGGCGTGGTGAGCGCGGAGACGGGCCGGGGGCACAAACGGGTCGAGGCTACAGAGCCATGGCCGGGGCTACGCAGGCAGAGGCGGCGACGCTGTAGTGAGAAGAGACTGTGATCCGAGGACAGGGAATGAGGCGGCCCCGGGGACTGGGGACAGATATATTACGGGTGGCGCAGCACGGCCCCCCCGGATCCTTCCGCGCCCCGCCCTCGCGCGGCCCCAACCGGGAGGCAGCCGGGTCCCCTCCTCCTGGGGATCAGGGGATCCGACCCTTTCCTTCCCACTCCTAGGGTCCGGGCCCCTCCTCCCTCTCAGCTGGGGATCCGACCTCCTCCCTCTGAGCCGGGGATCCAGCCCTCTCCTTGTGGCTCCGGGGTCTGGTTTCCTCCTCCTGACTCTAAGCTCTGGTTTCTTTCTCTTTCTGCCTCTGAGGTCTGGGCCTGTTTCCTCCTGTGATTTTGAGGATCCAGCCTCATTCTCTTCCCGCAGACCTGCACCAGTTAATTTCTCTTTCCCTTTGCCTTGCTTGCAGAATTTCCTGCCAGTCACTTTTCACCTCTTCATCCCCCAGCTGCTGACTCTGAGAAACCCTCGTGGGTTAGAGTCCAGCATGAGTCACAGCACTCTCCCAAACACAGACCTGCCAGGATGGCCTCGGGCAAATAACTTAAGTTCTCTTACTTCATTTCCCTATCTGTAAAATAAGAAAAATCAACTCGCCTGGTGGGTTTATGAGACTCAAATAAGACGATGTCCGGCAAGCCTTATGCACAGAGCTCAACTCATACATTCCTGTTCAACTTTTTTTTTTTTGAGACGGAGTCTCTCCGTCTCTGTCGCCCAGGCTGGAGTGCAGTGGCGCGATCTCGGCTCACTGCAAACTTCGCCTCCCAGGTTCACGCCCTTCTCCCGCCTCAGCCTCCCGAGTAGCTGGGACTACAGGCGCCCGCCACCACGCCCGGCTAATTTTTTGTATTTTTAGTAGAGACGGGGTTTCACCGTGTTAGCCAGGATGGTCTCAATTTCCTGGCCTCGTGATCCGCCCGCCTCGGCCTCCCAAAGTGCTGGGATTACAGGCGTGAGCCATCGCTCCCGGCCTCAGCATATTTTATTAATAGGAACTCTGGGGCCCAGTCTCATTTCTTCCTTACCACTTGCAAGAGCCGCAGACGTTGGACTGTCCAACACCTGCTGTCATTTTTCTGTCTCCCTCATCCCTCTAAAGTGTCTGTTTCCAGCTATCCTCATCTTCCATTCCAAATGATGGGTGCCCAGGCCCCATCCCCTGGCAGGGATTCAGACATCGAGGCCCCAGCTGCGTCCTTTTCTCCATCTCTTGCCCTTGGCTTCCTTTCAAAACGTCCTTCAGCCTCCACTGGATAGGAACTATCTCCCAACCCTGCCAAAAATGGAAGATACCCGTTTTCGTTTAGTCAGAGGGTAGCCATCTTGCCCCTTCTCATGCACTGGGCCCTCCTCCACCAGCCGAGGTGGATGTCGGTCTTTTCTCTGTTGCAGAAACCCACCTTGTCCCATCCACATCAGGACATCCCAGCTGGAGTTCAACCTTCATCCCTTCTGTGGCAGTTAGGAGACTGAATCCAGGTCCAGAGAAGGTGGAGGAATCCTGATATTGAGCATTACACACAAGCTTCTTTCTCCTTCTTTACCTGTTGCGGGCAGGAAGTCCTTGGGATCTGACCACCTTCCCTTAGAGCACTTACTGTCCACTCTGCCAGTTTTTGTGCACTTGCCCTATATTTTCTTGGGCCTATAGGGGCTGTGTTATCACTGAGGCAGTATACAGAGTAGCAGCTAAGAGCATAGACTGAGCTTGTCCCACCCGTGGGCCTGCATGCAGCCTAGAACAGCTTTGAATGCAGCCTAACACAAATTTGTAAACCTTCCCAAAACATGCGAATTTTTTGCGATTTTTTTTTTAAGTTCATCAGCTATCAATAGTGTATGTTATGTGTGGCCTAAGACAATTCTTCAGTGTGGCCCCAGAAGCCAAATTTTATACATCCCTGGCATAGACTCTGGAGCCAGATTATATGAGTTCAAAACCTGACTGCACCCCTCTTACTAGCTGTGTGACCCTAGCCATTTCCCTTCCCTGTGCCTCAGTTTCCCCTGTGGTACGAAGTGGCATGAAGAATACCTACCTCTGGACCAGGCACGGTGGCTCATGCCTGTAGTCCCACCACCCTGGGAGGCTGAGGTGGGCAGATTGCTTGATCTCAGGAATTCGAGACCAGCCTGGGCAACATGGTGAAACCCTGTCTCTACCAAAAATACAAAAAAATAGCCGGGTGTGGTGGTTTGCACCTGTGGTCCCAGCTACTCATGAGGCTAAGGCAGGAGGATCACTTGAACCCTGGGGTGGGGCGGAGGTTGCAGTAAGCCGAGATTGTGCCACCACACTCCAGCCTGGGTGACAGAGTGAGACCTCGTCTCAAAAAAAAAAAAAAGTACCTACTTCTTAGGGCTGTTACAAGGATTAAATGAGTTAATCCGTGTCAAGCAGTTAGACTAATGCCTGGGACACAGTAGGTGCTGCATAAAAGTGGTTACTGTTATTGCTGTAATTAAGGTGGATGTGTTCTAATTCCATTGCTGTATAGATTTTTGAACAAAAGCAGATGGAATTAAGGGTAGACTGTTGGGCAGACTGCCAGTGGTAAGGACGCACAGACATGCCCTATCTCCCCCGCCCCGCCAGCAGAATCTTTTCCTGCAAAGATCTTTTAGATTGTACATGGGGACTGGGTTTGGTTTGGTTTGGTTTGGTTTGGTTTTTTTGAGACAGAGTCTTGCTGTGTCGCCCAGGCTGGAGTGCAGTGGCATGATCTTGGCTCACTTCAACCTCCACTTCCCAGATTCAAGCAATTCTCCTGCCTCAGCCTTCCAAGTAGCTGGGATTACAGGCGCCCACCACCACGCCTGGCTAATTTTTGTATTTTTAGTAGAGACGGGGTTTTGCCACGTTGGCCAGGCTGGTCTTGAACTCCTGACTTCAGGTGATCCACCCACCTCGGCCTCCCAAAATGCTGGGATTTACAGGCATGAGCCACCACACCCAGTCTTAAGCAAGACCTAGCTTTTTTTTTTTTTTTTTTTTTTTTTTGAGACAGAGTCTCGCTCTGTTGCCCAGGCTGGAGTGCAGTGGCGCCGTCACAGCTCACTGCAACCACCGCCTCCCGGGTTCAAGCCATTCTCCTGCTTCAGGCTCCAGAGTAGCTGGGATTACAGGCATGCACCATCATGCCTGGCTAATTTTTATATTTTTAGTAGATACAGGGTTTCACCATGTTGGTCAGGCTGGTCTCGAACTCATGACCTCGTGATCTGCCTGCTTCGGCCTCCCAAAGTGCTGGGATTACAGGCGTGAGCCACTGCACCCAAGGGGGTTATTTTTTAAATAAAATTTTTTATTTTGGAATAATTGTAGATTGACTCAACAGAAAAGTTGCAAAGATAATACGGAGAATTTCTGTATGCCCCTCACTTGGTTTTTCCCATTAACATTTTACATTACTTTGCCACATTTGTCACAACCAAGGCAACATCAGTATGTTACCATTGACCAAATGCCATTCTTGATTCTGACCACACTTGATTCTGATTTTGGTGGTTGTTACCTAATGCCCTTCCTGCTCCTTCCGGATGCCTTCAGGATGCCATGTTATATTTAGGCATCATGGCTCCGCAGCCTCCTCTGGCCTGTGACTGGTGTTAGACTTTCCTTGTCCTTCATGACCTTGACAGTTTGGAAAAATGCTGGTTGGGTATTTTATGGAATGTGCTTCCATTTGGTTTTGTCTCAGACTGGGATTGCGGGATATTGAGAGGATGGCCAGGTAGGATGCTTTTTTTTTTTTTTTTGCTTTTTTTAGTAGAGATGGTGGGGGGGGGGGTCTCACTATGTTGCCCAGGCTGGTCTTGAATTCCTGATTCCTGGGCTCAAACGATCCTCCTGCCTCACCCTCCCAAAGTGTTAGGATTACAAGCCTGAGCCACTGTGCCCGGCCTGGGATTTTTGTTTTGTTTTGTTTGTTTGTTAATTTTTTTGGTTTTTTGAGACGGAGTTTCACTCTTGTTGCCCAGGCTGGAGTGCAATGGTGCCATCTCGGCTCACCGCAACCTCTGCCTCCTGGGTTCAAGAGATTCTCCTGCCTCAGCCTCCCGAGTAGCTAGGATTACAGGCATGTGTCACCACACATGGCTAATTTTGTATTTTTAGTAGAGACGGGGTTTCTCCATGTTGGTCAGGCTGGTCTTGAACTCCCGACCTCAGGCGATCCACCCACCTGGGCCTCCCAAAGTGCTGGGATTACAGGCGTGAACCACCGCGCCTGGCCCGGCCTGGGTAATTTTTAATAGCTTGGTCAGTAGGAGAATTGCATTGCTGGCTATGTGTGGTTTATGCTGGCTGCAGAGGTGTCTGGGCAGGGACTCTGCTTCCCCTCCCCACCCTTTTGCCGCCTTCTCTCTCTAGCTATTGGGTCCCACCCACTTCAGCCCAGCCAGACTTAGCAGCTGGACTCAGGGTGAGTGGGTGCCAGTTGGCACCCTTAGCTCTCCAGCCCCTCCCAGCCTGTTCTAGTTCATAGCGGGTCATCAGTGGTTGCCTGCGACCCTCCTCCCCAGATATTCGAACCCTGAGTCCCCTCGTGTGCACATTCCTGACCCAGGCCTGTGGCCCCTTGAGGACTCATGTCCTGGCCTCCCCCAGCCTCGAGCTCCCCTTCAACTCCTGAGCTGGGGCTTGAAGCAAGGGTGGGGCTACTGGGGACTCTTTTTCGGTGCGGAGGGGCCTGGCTTGGGGAGTGAGGCGGTGGTTGCAGGCAGGTTGCATCAGCCCTGGCTGTTTGACTGGGGGGGGGAGTTCGGGGATTCTCTGGGGACCCCAGCACACCTGGCAACCGCTCCCGGTTAGCAGAGCCTTCGATAAGGGAGAACCCCCGCACAGCAAGAGTAGGGGGGGTGTGGAGAGGGAGGGAGATCAGCCACCAGTGCAGGACCCTGAGAATCTGAGGCTCGATGCCAAGAAGGGGCCTCAGATCACAGAGGCTTGTTAGCAGGAGACAAGACTGAGGTCCCGAGAGGTAAGGGGGGTTGTGAAAATCACAGTGCCAGTTAGATGGGACCTCAGCCTCCACCATGCTGCACAGCTTCCAGGGCCCCAAGGCCCATGGTATAGTCTCTGGGAGGCCTCCAAGCCCCGACCCTAACCTCAGGCCTGCTGCTGCTCACGGTTGCCAGACGCTATCGATTCCTGCCTGCACCTGCACCGTGCCATCGCCCTGCTATTGCCGCAACTCCTCACTGCTTTCCCAATCACGGTGGCCTCCTGGCATGATGGAAAAGGCTCCGAGTTTTGCATCAGACAGACCGGGGTTCTGGTCCTGAGCCCAGCACTCAGTTGTAGACTGGAGTGGAGGCAGGGCCGTCATCTGCCGAGCCTCGGCTGCCTTCCGCAGCGTGGGTCAGAGCATGGGCCCTAGAGCCAGCCTGCTGGGTTCACACCCCAACTCCACCACTTCTGTGACCCTCAGCAAGTGGCATGCTCTGTCTATGACTCAGTTTCCCCTCCGTAAAATGGGGATGAGATGGTCTATTGCAGACGGTGGTTTTGAGGATTAAATGTGTAAATGTGTGTGAAATACCTAGAGTGGGGCCTGGCATAGGGAAGTGCCCTGTGAGCGGTAGTTCCTGCTCTGGGGCCTGGTGTGGGAGCGCTGTGGAGATGGCATCAGTGAAGCCGGCGGCTGCCGGAGCCCAGGTCTGTGTGTGATTCTCCTCTGTTCCCGCCACGTCTGCTTCTGCTTTCAGATCCGCCGCGTGCAGATGTCTGCCTACGTGACTGCTCCCCCGAACGCTTCGAGGGCAAAGTCAGGGCCCTCCTCATTCCCAGAAATGTTCCCCACAACCCCCCGCCCTGTGCTGCTATTTCCGTAGGCATCAATACATTTTCTAATGACTTGCTCAGCACAGAGGCCAGCGAATGTGATACTGAGGTCCCTGAGAGGAGCCAGGGAGGGTAACTGGGTCACGCAGGCCAGGGGTGCCGGGGTTGAAGGTGGGAGTCCTGGCAAACAAGGGCAGGTAGGCCAAGGCCAGCTCAGTTGGGGAGAGGATGACGCGGGGGCTGGGAGACAGCACAGGCTGCCACGTGGCCCACAGTCCTCCAGAGCCCCTTCCCTCCCTTGTGCCTGCCCTTGTCCCTTCAGTAGAAGCAGTCACAGCTCTTATGCAAAAAAAAGGGACACAGCAAACTGATAACAACTGACACCAGTGTCCTAGAGCCCAGGATGCCATCACTCACCGCTTAGTGGTCTGGGACAAGATACTGTACCCCCCGACCTGTGGTCACCTCATCAGTAAAATGGGCACAATCATAGAACTACCTCGGGGCAGTGTGGAGGGGCAGGGGGTTGACATGGGAAGAGGCCTGGACCGGTGAACTGCTGACCACCTCGGGCCCTGTGTCAGGCCCAGAGGGAGGGGTGGCTCCCAGAAGCACCTGGGCCCCTGAAAGGCACCGGGGCCGCAGCAACACTGGCAGTGCTGGTGGTGCAAAGCTGCTGGTTTCACGGGAGAAGCTGGAAATCCAGTTTTGTTTTGTTTTTTCTGTGAGATCCAAGTTTTAAAGGTAGGCAAGTAATTCAGAAAAACCTGGAAAACCCCAGCAAACCACCAGTGTGGACAGGACTCAGGCTGCTGGCCCTCTGTGACTTCCCCTCCCCACAGCTGTCATCCTCTCTGTCCATAGCAGAGAGCAAAAGGAACTGAGCCCTCATTCCAAGAGTCTCCGAGGATTGAGACTGGTCCCCTCTGTGCTGGACTTCACAAGCAGTGAGACGGAGCAGGGCTTCATTCCGACACAGCCCGGTCCCATGTGAAGGAGGGGAGGACAGTGTTTCTGGGGAGCAGAGGAGGAGGCCTAAAGAATCCTTCCTGAGGTTCAGGATGCCTGCTGGAAGTGGGGCTGGTGTCTTAATTACTCTCTTCCTAATCCCCATGCCCCCAGCCAGAGGCCACCAGGAGCACATTGCTCATTGCGGCAGGAAGACTGTCCCCCACAGGGACTCGCAGGGCACCTCAATAAGGAGGCGTTTGGGCTAACTTGAGGAGTTGGGCTGTGTCAGGGGCAAGCCCATGACTTGCATCTATTTGACCTAGAGCCCGAGAAGCAAAGGGAGCTAGTGCCGGGGTTAGTTGAGAAACAGCCAGCAGCTCTGAGTCAGGAGGGGTGTTTGGTCATTTCTGTGGTTTGGACATCATGTTGTCTGTGTTGAGGCGTGATTCAGGAGTGGGCTTGTCATCTTGGTCCCTCGTGGTCGTGGTGGCCTGGCCTGGGGCCCTAGGGCCCTGCCGTCAGGGCTGCTTTCTTGCAGCAAATGCGCTCATCCTGCCAAGATGGAAGGGAGGTGAGAGCCACCGCTGTGTCCAGAGGAGGCAGCTCCTGCGTTCGTCTGGCCCAGGATATGTGGTTCCTACAGGGTCGCTTGGGCACGGAGGAAAGTACCCGGGCTTGAGCCCAGCCAGCACTCATAGGATGGATGGTCATGGTCGGAGCTGCGGGGAGAGGCAGAGGTGGGGAACCATGGTGGGAGGGCCTCACGGGACCCCTAGGCTCCCTAGGTGCCCCCTCAGTGGGCACAGGGGTACCCGCCATGGAGAGTTTTGAGGTCAGCGGCCATCAGAGCGCCAGGCCTTAGCCCAGTTTGATGCAGACTCCTTTGTCCTCTTCTTCCTGACCTACCACAGAGCAGGAACGTATGGGGGTTGGCGAGCAGCGGACGCCCCTCTCTTCCCTGCAGGCGTCTCAGGCCATCATCTGCAGCTGGGGCGGGCGGATCATCCTGAATTGGATTTGAGAGTGAAGCCCAGGCTGGTCTGGAAGGTCATGGAGATGGCCCAGGAAGTCTTTGGAGAATGGGAAGGGGGACTGGATGAGGCAGGGGACGGTGATGGTGGTGGCAGTGGGGAGCAAAAAAAGACCATGTTTTGGAGAGGTTCGGTGCGGTTAGGAGCTCAGCTGTGGGGCCAGACACCTGGGCCGGCCCTTACTGGTTGTGGGACTTTACGCAGGTGACTGAAGTCCTCTCCCCTTTCTCAGTTTGCTCATTTATAAATGGGAGCCATGATAGTTTTGCTTCGTCACATTGCTGGGGGAAAAGTGAGCGAGAACAGGTGAAGCCCTGGAAACGGCCCAGCGCGTGAGAAATGCCATGAAATGTGGGTGTGGAGATGGCCGCCAAGGCAGGAAGGGGCTGTGTTTGCTTCCAATTCTCATAATGAAAGCCACCCTGCCCCCATCTTCTGGCTGCCTTCACCTGGTTCCCAGAGAAACCTCCATAGCAACCATCTCCACCACAGCCCGGCCTGGGCCCTTCCCTCCTTCCCCCACCAGCATCACTGCCTCTCCCCGGGGAAGCTGATGTTGACAAGAAGAGGGGCTGCGGAGGGGGCACAGGTGTGCGCCGTTCCTCCCCCGCCACACACGCCTGTCCGCTGCTCTCAGAGTCCCTCAGCCCTGATGCCTCAGTCCCTCTCCAGGCCTTGATGTCCTGTGCCTGCACCGCCAACCAGAGCGTTTCAGCTCTAGGCTCTTCCCCAGCCTGTTCTCAACCAGCATTACCGGCCTCCCCAAGGAAGGCATGGGCCTGCCCTTAGAAACTCTGCCCAAGCCGTTGCCCTCGGGGTAAAGTCAGCTCTGAGCCTGACGCCTATCCGCCTCCACAGCCTTATCGAGGCCTCTCAACCCCTTCCCAGCACCCCCTGGTTGGTTGGTTGGTCGGTTGGTTGGTTGAGTGGCTTTATTGAGATACTGTATAATAATCCATATCCATTTATCAGTGTCCAACTTAGTGGCTTTAGTACGTTGACAGAGTTGTGCAGCCATCACCACAGTCAATTTTAGAACATTTTCATCACGCTAAAAAGAAACTCCTAGGCCGGGCATGGTGGCTCACGCCTGTAATCCCAGCACCTTGGGAGACCGAGGTGGGCGGATCTCAAGGTCGAGAGATTGAGACCATCCTGGCCAACATGGCAAAACCTCGTCTCTACTAAAAATACAAAAGTTAGCTGGGTGTGGTGGCACGCGCCTGTAGTCCCAGCTACTTGGGAGGCTGAGGCAGGAGAATAGCTTGAACCCGGGAGGCGGAGGTTGAGATGAGCTGAGATCACGCCACTGCACTCCAGCCTGATGACAGAGCGAGACTCCGTCTCAAAAAAAAAAATTAGCTGGTGTGGTGGCACACACGTGTAATCCCAGCTATTAGGGAGGCTGAGGTGGGAGGCCCACTGGAGCCCGGGAGGTTGAGGCTATGAGCTGTGATTGCACCACTGCACTCCAGCCTGGGAGACAGAGTGAGACCCTGTCTTAGAAAAAAAAAAATTTTTTTTTTTAATGCAGTAGGTAGAGGGGAAAAAACTTTCAATACAAGGGTAAGAAATAAAAGTTACTGGCCAAAAAGGAAGAAGCCTTGGCACCAGAGTATTCCTCAAATCTCTTCCAGTCCTATTCTTTTATATTAAGAGCGAGCGGTGGTTCTAGAATCTTCCTTAAAATCTCTCTCTGGCTGTTTCCTAACTTTTCCATGGTTGTCTTAGCTGATTCGTTTTTCCTGTGGGGAAAATTGCTGTTGGTCCCGCGACCTGAGCTCCTTTGGCAGCTTCTGGGCCTGGGGAGTGGGAAGGAGAAAGTAGCTGCTAATTAGCCGTCAGGTGACTTCAAGGGAAAGGAGGAGAGAAGGTTGAGAATCAGTGAATCCACAAATCATTTAGCTACTGCCTTGAGGCCATCCTGTGTAGCAAGTGGCAGAGGCAGGATTTTGGTACCCTGGGCAAGTCGCCCCCTCTGAGGGCCTCGGTTTCCTCATCTACCCGGGTGAGGAGAATAAGACTGCTTAAAACGATTTCTAAGATACCTAAAGAACAGTAGAGAACAGTGCATGTAGCAGGCGGCCTTTTGTGAGCAGGTGGGGATAGTGCCAACCACGCTTTTGTTTACACGCACAGCAAGTCTCTGCAAAGATGTGCAACAGCAGCCTGTCTCCAGGGAGCAGGGCTGGCGGGCTGTGGGACTCAGGGAAGACAGGCCACACTATTCCCTTTTGTACCTTTTGAGCTACAACAATGTGAACATACTACCTATTCACAAAATGAGTTAATTTGTTTTTTTGTTTTTTTGAGACCGAGTTTCACTCTTGTTGCCCAGGCTGGAGTGCAGTGGTGTGATCTCGGCTCACTGCAACCTCCGCCTCCCAGGTTCAAGCGATTCTCCTGCCTCAGCCTCCCGAGTAGCTGGGATTACAGGCATGCACCACCATACCTGGCTAATTTTGTAATTTTTTTTTGTAGAGGTGGGGTTTCTCCATGTTGGTCAGGCTGGTCTCAAACTCCCGACCTCAGGTGATCCGCCCCCCCACACCCCCCCCCCGCCCAGCCTCCCAAAGTGCTGGGATTGCAGGCGTGAGCCACTGCGCCCGGCCTAGCTTTTATGTCTTTAAATGCCCACCAATGTCACTGGGTTGTGGCAGCGTGGTGCGGCCTCCTGGGTAGTGAGCACACGGGAACATTTAGGCATTGAAACATCTGAACATGCAGTAAAAGTTCCAGTGACAGCCTGGGGAAGACAGCTTGATCCATCACAGCTTCTCCCCCGAGGAGCTGACAGACACACAGCTACACACACCCTGTTCCTTTGTCTCCACACAGGTCCTTAATGCAAGTCGGTTATGCCTGTAGGTTGAAAGGCATCAGGGAGGAAAATGGGACCAGAATGCCAGGTGACCTAAGGAGGAGAGAGAGAGGACAGTTGAAAACCCACAGGTATCCCTGTCCCTTCCTCCCTCCCTGCTATTGGGGATACCTGGTTCTGTGGAGGAGAGGTGGCCTTTTGGTGGAGGTGAACATGTAGGGGTGGGAGAGAGGAGCTGAATTCCATGTCACAGATTTGGCTTAGAAAAGCAACCCTCGCTGGACGTGGCGGCTCGTGCCTGTAATCCTGGCACTTTGGGAGGCAGAGGTGGGAGGATGGCCTTAGCCCAGGAGTTGGAGACCACCCTGGGCAACATAGTGAGACCCCATCTCTACAAAAAATCGAATATTAGCTGGGCATGGCGGCGTATGCCTGTAGTCCCAGCTAACGGGAGGCTAGGGCAGGAGTATCATTTGAGCCCAGAAAGTCGAGGCTGCAGTGAGCTGTGATTATACCACTGCACTGGATGACAGAGTGAGACTGTCTCAAAAAAAAAAAAAAAAAAGAAGAAGGAAAGCAGACCCTCTCCATGGCTTTGGGTTTTTGTTTGTTGTTTTGTGTGTCTTTGTTTTAGACAGTCTCGCTCTGTTGCCCAGGCTGGAGTGCAGTAGTGCGATCTCGGCTCACTGCAACCTCCGCCTCAGCCTCTCGAGTAGCTAGGATTACAGGCACACACCACCACACCGGGCTAATTTTTGTATTTTTAGTAGAGACAGGGGTTTCACCATGTTGGTCAGGCTGGTCTCAAACTCCTGACCTCAGGTAATCCACCCACCTCGACCTGCCAGAGTACTGGGATTACAGGTGCGAGCCACCATGCCTGGCCCACTCTGTTTTCTACCAATGGGGTTGGCCATACCCCAGGCAGGGTAGTTATGTAAGAGAGCAGGACAGGGAAGCCCAGGCCACCGCCAGCTCCCGCCAGGCGACTGCAACAGTCTCCTCACTCCTCCCACACAGAGTCTCGGTGAGTCTTTCCGAACATAACCCAGACCCTGACCCACCGGAGCCCACTCATGGTCTCATGCTCCCAAGGCACTCTGGTCTGGCCATTTGGCCTGGACCGCTTGAGCATCTGCCTTGGCTAAGGTCCGCTTAGGAAGGTGTTGGTCAGTTGACTTCAGTTCTTGAAGGGCAGACTTGGAGCTGATCTGTTCTTCAAGGTTTAGGTGGATTTTCTTTGACGCAAAGGAAAGAGGAACTGATTCAGGAGACGATTAAGAAGCAGAGTAGTTAGACTTGTGGAGTTTGCAGATGGAGAATCCCAGCACTAGCACTCATGGAGATGGTCCTGGCCAGAGGTCCCCACGGGAGGGCAAGTAAGGGAAGGCAGTGTTGGAGGACGGCGTCCGAGCCTCAGCAGGAATCAAATTTCCCTGGGCTGGGCCCAGCCCATCTCTGATCTCCCCTTGTTTCTCTCCTCTCCACTCCCTCACTCTCTGCTCTTTTCTGCCCTGTTCTGGTCTCTCTGGTTCCACCGGTCATACTTCCCCCAAATCTGAAATAACGAATTCCATGGGGAAAGGGGAGGTCCCACGGAGACAGCTCCGCACCCTGTCCATCTTGCATCTGGGCTCTGCGTTGTCAGTAGTGCCACCAGGTGGCTGTCAGCCAAATGCCATGGGCCTTTGTTCAGGTGCCTCCCAGAACTTTTTTATTTGTTTGAGACGGGGTCTCGCTCAGTCGCCCAGGCTGAAGTATGGTGGCGTGATCACAGCTCACTGCAGCCTCAAACTCCTGGGCTCAAGTCATCCTCCCACCTCTGTCTGGGATCACAGGCACACACCACCATGCCAGGCTAATTTTTGTTTTTTTGTTTTTGAGACGGAGTCTCGCTCTGTCTCCCAGGCTGGAGTGCAGTGGTGTGATCTCGGCTTACTGCAAGCTCCGCCTCCCGGGTTGATGCCATTCTCCTGCCTCAGCCTCCCGAGTAGCTGGGACTACATGCACCCGCCACCACGCCTGGCTAATTTTTTTTTGTATTTTTAGTGCAGACGGGGTTTCACCATGGTCTGGATCTCCTGACCTAGTGATCCGCCCGCCTCGGCCTCCCAAAGTGCTGGGATTACAGGCATGAGCCACCGCGCCCGGCCTAATTTTTGTATTTTTAGTAGAGATACAAAAATACAAAAGATACACCATGTTGGCCAGGCTAGTCTCGAACTCCTGACCTCAGGTGATCCACCCACCTCAGCCTCCCAAAGTGCTGAGATTACAGATGTGAGCCACCACACTTGGCCAACACTTAATTCTAACATCTTTTCCTCAATGAAACCCTCCCGTCCCAGGCAGAATGTCAAGACTTGGCCCTGGAAAGCTCTGGTTTCCCATCATGGGGCTGCTGTTTGCTGGGTGGCCTTGGGGAGTCTGCACTTGTTTCCCACCCAGGAAGGGCTCGGTGTGCTGGAGTGCAGTGTTCTGGCACAGTGCCGGTTACACAGTAGGTCCTTAGTAAATGGTTGTTACTGAGTCCCTACTGTGTACCAGGCACTGCTGCAGGTGCTGCGAATACAGCAGGGAACAAACGGAAATCTGGCCCAGTGGAGCCGACACCATCCCCACCGTTAGCCTTCCCCTGTGTTCGGAGGCAACCTTGTCCTTCCCTCCCGTCATATATGGCCTATCGTCGCTGGGTGTCAGTGGCAGTCCACCCACACACATCCACAGTCCTGGCAGGGTTGCCCCAGCACCAGGGGATGTCTGGATTTTCAGAATCACACCTCACTTTCCTTTCTGTACCAGCCGCCTTGGTCTCCATGCACAAGGGCAGACCTGCCCCTGACCCCAGCCCCTTTCTCAACCCCAACTCTGCTCTGTGTATTCCCATCCACCTATCTAGATTTCATTCTGTTCTTTCTCCGTCGTCCCTCAACCTGCCGCCATTGGTTTCTAGTGGCTGCTATAACAAGTCATCACAAATGTAGTGGTTTAAAGCAACACAAATGTATTTTCACAGTGCTGGGGGTCCAGAGTCTAAATGGGTGCATGGTGTGTGGTTCCTTTGGGAAACTCTAGGGGAGAGGCTATGTCCTTCTCTAGCTCTAGAGGCCAAAGCCGCCTGTGTTCCTTGGCTTGTGGCCCCCTCATCTTCAAAGCCAGCAGCACTGGCTGTGTCTCTCAGTCCATTCTTCCATAGGCACATCTCCCTCTGACTCCTCCTGCCTCCCTGAAGAACCCTTGTGGTCACCTGGGGCTCACGTGGATAAGCCAGGGTAACCTCTTTATCTTCATCACATCTGCAAAGTCCCTTTGCCATGTAAGGTCACGTTGACAGGGTCCTGGATCAGAGTGTGGGCATGTTTGGGGGCCGTTTTTCTGTCTACCCCCCCACACACATAACACACATCCTTCCTAATTCTTCCTTTCCTTTTGGTCCAAAGCTCAGGTCTCCTGTATTCTTTCCCAGGCACAGACTCCTGTCCCAGGCATCTAAGGAAAGGGGTTGGGGGCCGGGCACAGTGGCTCACTCCTGTAATCACAGCACTTTAGGAGGCCAAGGTGAGCAGATCACCTGAGGTCAGGAGTTCAAGACCAGCCCGGCTAACATGGTGAAACCCCGTCTCTACTAAAAATACAAAAATTAGCTGGGCATGGTGGTGCACGCCTGTAATCCCAGCTACTCGGGAGGCTGAGGTGGGAGAATTGCTTGAACCCGGGAGGCGGAGGTTGTAGTGAGCCAAGATCGCGCCACTGCACTCCAGCCTGGGTGGCAGAGCAAGACTCCGTCTCAAAAAAAAAAAAAAAGAAACTGGGACTTGGAGTGGCACAAGAATCACAGATGGAGGTAAGGTAGTAGAGCTGACTGAAGGCTGGGGTGACAGCAAAGAACCCTGGTTCTCACAGATGGGGGTGGGATATGCCCACCTGCATTCAGATGATTCCGCATCTGAATCCCAAGCGGGTCTTCCTCCGGGTTCCCAGGGCTGTGAAGGCACCCGTGTTGTTTGAAACTCAAGGGTAAATGTTGGGGCAGGCAGGAAGGGAAGGGACTGGTGGCTTTGCCAGCACTTTCCTTGGTGACCTCAAGGCAGCGCTTCTCTGGAGCTGTGTCCTGCCTGGGTGAACTACAGATGGTCACAGCCACCCAGCCCTGAGCACAGGCCCAGGCATACCCTCCTCCTTTCTCTGGAAATGCAGCACTCCCTCAGTTTGGGTTCCTCCCTGCTTCCCCCACCTCCACCAGCACCGTCAGCTTCTTTGGTAAGGAAACTCTCCCCTTTGGCAAATGTGGTAATTCCGGGATCAGAGCTCGTAATAGTTTGCATTTGTGAGAAACTTCCCAAGTTCTAGTATTTGTGGCTTTTTGTTTTTTGTTTTTTGCCTCAAACTCCTGGGCTTAAGCAATCCTCCTGCCTTGGCCTCCGAAAGTACTGGGATTACAGGTGTGAGCCATCATGCCTGGCCTGTCACTGTTAACCTGGACAGACCCTGTGGTCTTGGTTCAGGCTTTGGTGACTGGGAACAGACCCCGTGGTTTTGGTGCAAATTTAACACTTTGCTCAAATTGTGATGCTGTCCTCTCTGAGTTCCAGTTCGGGCCTCGGGCTCTTGGCCTGGACCTTCTCCCAGTCTTCTCTAAGCCACCTGGCCTCCAGCCTCTACCCCTACGGTCCATCCCCCACACCCATAAAGTCCGCCTGTGGCTCCCTCAGTATAATGCCCGAACCGTTAGCATGGTGTGTATGGGTCTGCCACATTCTCCCGCCTGTCACGTGGCCCACAGTCCCCAAGACCACCCTCCGGCTCAGTGATGAGCTAAGACTCACAGAGCTCAGCAAAGCTTTCTACTCACAGTCACGGTCACGGTTTATTATGGAGAAATGATACAGACTGAAAACAGCAAAGGGGAGAGATGCAAAAGCCCCAAGGGAGACCAGGCACGAGCTTCCAGCTGTCCTCTGCAGGTAGAGAGAGTCCCGCGGACAGCGCTCAGTTCTCCCAGCAACAGCGTGTGGTAACGCTTACGGAGTGGTGGCGGCCCGGGTTGTGGGGAGGACATGGCGCACCCGTGTGGCTGAACTGAGGTCTGCTGACTCCAGCCCCTCCAGAGGTCGTGCTGATACTGTATGACCCAAAGCCCCCACTCTAGGTCACAGCGTCAACATGGACTCTCTAGAGTGGCCTGGGGCCCCAGGTAAACAAAGGCGCTCTTATCTGGCAGCACATTTCAAGAACATAGAGATTCTCCTGGAGCTGGTCAGGGGCCATTTTCTCTCTTTGGAATGTGCAGATTTGAACAGCCCAGGCTTGCCAAGTCACTCCTTCACACATAAACATCTCCCTTCAGAAGCACCAGATCACTTAGCACCCAGAGGCATGTCTGCTGTGTCGGCCCCCCTGTCTTCACACAGGCCTTTCCTCCTGCATGGACAGTGCCTCTCCCCCGCCATCCTTTCCCTGGCTGATGCTGCATCTGCAACGCTCAGCTTCTCCCTGGAGCCTGCTCCCACAGCATGTGGCCCGGCCCTGCGCCTGCCCTGAGCCCTGGTTGTAGAGCTGACATTTGACTCTGGCTGCCTTGAGGGCAGGGGCCGTGGCTTAACCAGCCACTCTGGGCTTCACTTTCCTCATTTGTCAAGTGGATCTGCCCCAAAGTTTGCTTTGAGGAAACGGTGAGTAATGGTAGGTCTCCTTTCTTTCTTTTTTAGATGGGGTCTCACTCTGTTGCCCAGGCTGGAGTGAGTGGCACAATCACAGCTCACTGCAGCCTCCACCTCCCTGGGCTCCAGTGATCCTCCCATCTCAGCCTCCCAAGTAGCTGGGACTACAGGCGCCTGCCACCACGGCCAACTCATTTTTGTGTTTTCTGTGTAGAGACAGCATCTCGCTATGTTGGCCAGGCTGTTCTCGAGTTCCTGGGCTCAAGCGATCCCCCCACCTCACCTGGCCATATTACATCTAAACTGCGTGGATCAGGGCTGGATCAGTATGGGTTCACCATTGTGAATAGATCCCTGGCACCTGAAGTATTGGAAACCAACGTGGCACTTAATAAATGGTGAACTGTTGGCCGGGCGCAGTGGCTCATGCCTGTAATCCCAGCACTTTGGGAGGCCGAGGCAAGCGGATCACCTGAGGTCAGGAGTTCAAGACCAGCCTGGCCAACGTGGAGAAACCCCGTCTCTACTAAAAATACAAAATTAGCCGGGCGTGGTGGCATGCGCCTGTAATCCCAGCTACTCGGAAGCTGAGGCGGGAGAATCGCTTGAACCCGGGAAGCGGAGGTTGCAGTGAGCCGAGATCATGCCATTCCACTCCAGCCTGGGCAACAGAGCGAGACTCCCGTCTCAAAAAAAAAAAAAAAGAAGGTGAACTGTTAAGCCAGACAAGTCCCCACAGAAGATTGTTTTCCTTGTAGTTTTTTCATAGTTGCAAAGAGCTTTTTATAAATGCTCTTGGAAATTTTAGCTACAACTTATTAATAGCAAAAGCTTTTTTAAGCTGAGTTCTTGAGAACTGAGATGTGTAGGTGTAGCTGCTCAAATGCCTTTAGCTGCCAGTAACAACACACCGGCTTGAGGTGGCTGAGCAGTGAGGACTTTTGTTCTGTCCCACAACGGGAGGAATGGATGTAGGCCGGGCCAGGCCCCAGCAGTCCTGGGGGCTCAAGCACTTGCCATGGCCTCTTGAAGAGACCTTTCTCAGAATCCCCCAGGAAAGCTTTATGAAAATGCCAGGGCCACAGCATCCCAGCCCCGGAGAGACTGGCTTAGTGGAGCTAAGTGTATTTTGAATGCTCCCAGTCAGCGGTGATGGACACCCATTGAGATCCACTGCTTAGACAAGGCAGAGCGTGTGCAGCTGGCCCTGGGGTCATCTCCCCAGACTTGCTTGGCTGTGTGGAGAAGGAGGAGCAGACGAAACAAAACTTAGGGGCCTGTGAGGAAGCAGAAGGGTGCAGTGGAAGGGGTGGGGGTAGTGAGATAGGTTGCCTCTTACTCAAGCTGGAAGGGGATTTCCTGAGGACAGACACCAAGCAATTTAAAAACTGGCCTGGAGAGAGGGAAGAGGAAACAGACCTCATGGGTGTTTCTCTGGGTCAGGCACTTGGCTTCTCAGTCTTGACTTTGATTATTCTTTTGTTTTTTTGAGACAGGGCCTCCCTCTGCATTTCCAGCTTTTAGAGCTGCTTCTGCCTTCCCTGGCTCCTGGCTTTCTCACATCTTCAGATTCCAAAGCGCATCACTCCAGTCTGCTCTCGTCACCACAAGCTTTCTTCCCTTCTCCAGTCAGTCAAATCCGTCTTCTAAGGATACTGGTGATCATCTTTAGGGCTCACGCCTGTAGTCCTGGCACTTTGGGAGGACAAAGAGGGAGGATCGCTTGAGCCCAGGAGTTGAAGACCAGGGCAACAGAGTGAGATCCCATTTCCACAAAAAATAAAAAAGATTATCCACGCATGGTGGCATGCACCTGTAGTCCTAGCTACTCTGGGAGGCTGAGGTGGGAGGATCACTTGGGTCCAGGAGGTTGAGGCTGCAGTGAGTTGTGATCATGTCACTGCATTCCAGCTGGTATGACAGAAAAAAACCCTTTCCCAAAAGAAAAAGAAACCACCCCTATTCAGCACTCCCTCTCACCCTTTCCTCACCAGGTAACCTTTGACCTTCCTGCTGATAGATGGCACCACTGGGAGATTTTTCAGTTAGACATTACCAAAATCAAGTCAGTTTGAACTGAATGGAAATACTGTGGCCCATGGGTCTTCTGGGGTGCTCTTTATCCCTCCCCCACCCCCACCCATCTCTGGTGGGGCTCATGGTCTCCCGTGATGTCCCAGTGTCTACAAATGGTTGAGAAGGTGTCCAAGGGAGGCCCAGGTGCAATCCTCCACACCACACCTACAGGTGAAGGGGGCAGCTGCCTCCCAAGCCTGGAGAAAACCCCAGGGGAGGCTCCAATTGCCTGGCTCAGGTCTCAGTTTATCCTTGAGCCAATCACTGCAGCCAGGGCATCTGTGCTCTGAGCACATGGGTTTCAGACCCTCCCCTGAGTTAGGAGGAGGAGTTCCAGCGTCCTCTCCTGCTCTTAGAGAGTGCAGGTGTGGGCCTGGGGGGCCTTCAGCAACCCAGACCCTGCCATCCAGCCTGGGTTCCCGGCCCCATCTCTCTGAGGTCCAGAGAGGCCCTCAGGGTGGCAAGAGCTGATCCCGCTCACACCCTGCTAGAGTCAGCCAGGGAACCTCACTGGGTCCCACGCGGGGAGCAGGTCCTACAGCTGTTCTTGTGTGTCCTAGTCCCGCTTGTGGCAGTGCCTCAAATCTGATCTCCTCAGGCTGAGGTGGGTCCAAGGTCCTGTTCTCCCGCCTCATCCTCCACAGAGTGGGAGCTTTCCACTGTGCTGAACATGGCCACGCATGTCCCTAGCACCCCGGCTCCTCGTACCTGACCCCTGGGGCGTGCTTTTGTGCTTCTGGATCCTTCTCGATGTAGCAGAGCCTAGTTTAGGTTACACGGCATGCATCATTATCCCATCCCACCACTCTCCAAACCGACTGTGCCCAGTCATGCCACTGAGCTTGCCTTTCCAAAACTGCCATCTGACAATGTCACTTCCTCTGCTTTAGAAATCTTCCCAAGGCTGCAGACGCCGACGGATTTGCTTTGGGAGCCAGAGTAGCTGCCGCCACCAGAGTCCGGAGCCATGAGCGGGTTTAATTTTGGAGGCACTGGGGCCCCTACAGGCGGGTTCACGTTTGGCACTGCAAAGACGGCAACAACCACACCTGCTACAGGGTTTTCTTTCTCCACCTCTGGCACTGGAGCGTTTAATTTTGGGGCTCCCTTCCAACCAGCCACAAGTACCCCTTCCACCGGCCTGTTCTCACTCGCCACCCAGACTCCGGCCACACAGACGACAGGCTTCACTTTTGGAACAGCAACTCTTGCTTCGGGGGGAACTGGATTTTCTTTGGGGATCGGTGCTTCAAAGCTCAACTTGAGCAACACAGCTGCCACCCCAGCCATGGCAAACCCCAGCGGCTTTGGGCTGGGCAGCAGCAACCTCACTAATGCCATATCGAGCACCGTCACCTCCAGCCAGGGCACAGCACCCACCGGCTTTGTGTTTGGCCCCTCCACCACCTCTGTGGCTCCAGCTACCACATCTGGAGGCTTCTCATTCACTGGTGGAAGCACGGCCCAACCCTCCAGTTTCAACATTGGCTCAGCAGGGAATTCAGCCCAGCCCACGGCACCTGCCGCGTTGCCCTTCACTCCGGCCACGCCAGCAGCCACCACAGCAGGTGCCACACAGCCAGCTGCTCCCACACCCACAGCCACCACCACCAGTACTGGGCCCAGCCTCTTTGCGTCAATAGCAACTGCTCCAACCTCATCTGCCACCACTGGACTCTCCCTCTGTACCCCTGCGACCACAGCGGGCGCCCCCACTGCTGGGACACAGGGCTTCAGCTTAAAGGCACCTGGAGCAGCTTCCGGCACCTCCACAACAACATCCACCGCTGCCACCGCCACCGCCACCACCACCACCAGCAGCAGCACCACCGGCTTTGCCTTGAATTTAAAACCACTGGTGCCAGCTGGGATCCCCAGCAATACAGCAGCTGCCGTGACCGCTCCACCTGGCCCTGGCGCAGCTGCAGGAGCGGCTGCCAGCTCCGCCATGACCTACGCGCAGCTGGAGAGCCTGATCAACAAATGGAGCCTGGAGCTAGAGGACCAGGAGCGGCACTTCCTCCAGCAGGCCACCCAGGTCAACGCTTGGGACCGCACGCTGATCGAGAATGGAGAGAAGATCACCAGCCTGCACCGCGAGGTGGAGAAGGTGAAGCTGGACCAGAAGAGGCTGGACCAGGAGCTCGACTTTATCCTGTCCCAGCAGAAGGAGCTGGAAGACCTGCTGAGCCCACTGGAGGAGTTGGTCAAGGAGCAGAGCGGGACCATCTACCTGCAGCACGCGGATGAGGAGCGTGAGAAAACCTACAAGCTGGCTGAGAACATCGACGCACAGCTCAAGCGCATGGCCCAGGATCTCAAGGACATCATCGAGCACCTGAACACGTCCGGGGCCCCCGCCGACACCAGTGACCCACTGCAGCAGATCTGCAAGATCCTCAACGCGCACATGGACTCACTGCAGTGGATTGACCAGAACTCGGCCCTGCTGCAGAGGAAGGTGGAGGAGGTGACCAAGGTGTGCGAGGGCCGGCGCAAGGAGCAGGAGCGCAGCTTCCGGATCACCTTTGACTGAGCGACAGCAGCCCTGGGGCCCACAGGTCCCTAGGGAGTTCATGAGGGGAATGCGCCCTGTTGTCTATAGTTTGGGGTTGTGGCAAGATACTTGTTTGTTTCTTTCTTTCACATGACTGCCCTTGACATGATCGCTGTGTGCTTTGCATTTTTCCATTTAGGAGGGTATTCTGGGCCTTCTGCCCAGGCAGCAGCCTCATGGGTGTGGCTTCTGTGGCTTTCATTTGAGTGTCTTTGGCCCCTTTTCACCTACTGCGACCACCCACCTCATCCTGGCTCAGCCTGGTGATGGAGAAGTGCTGATGGTCTTGGTCCCAGCCAGGGTCGTGGGGGCAGCCACTCTCTCCAAAGCATAGTCATAGGTGTCATGAAAAAATACCAAATGTAAGAGAACCTCCAAGTCAGGGTGCAGTGGCTCACCCCTGTAATCTCAGCACTGTGGGTGGCCAAGGCGGGCAGATCACTTGAGGTCAGGAGTTCGAGACCAGCCTGGCCAACATGGTGAAACCCCATCTCTACTAAAAATACAAAAATTAGTCAGGTGTGGTGGACGCCTGTGATCTCAATCTCAGCTACTCGGGAGGCTGAGGCAGGAGAATCACTTGAACCCAGGAGGTGTTGCAGTGAAGCAAGATCACACCACTGCACTCCAGCCTAGGCAACAGAGACTCCGTCTCAAAAAAAAAAAAAAACTCCCAGGAGACAGCAGCCTAGTTTTCGAGTATGAGCTGTGTGCTTGTGAAAGCTAACCATGCTAACCGCCAAGGCAAAGCAGCACAGTGTGAATAGAACAGAGCGGGATCAAGAATTTCACAGAAGACAGGTCAGCTGAGGGGCCTACACACACAGGGTGTTGAGGAACCACAGACGGGCGCTGAGAGGCCTGCCTTTTGCCTGGCCCAGGCTCACCCCCACCTTGGGCCTCACCTCCTCCAGGAAGCCTTCCCAGCTACCCGAAGCTCAGGTGGCCTTCTTGCAGGTCCCCGTAGCACCCTGAGCCTGTACCTTGGGTGGCACTTGCTATGCTATCCTGTGCTAGCCGTTTGTGCCTCGTCTCACTGTTAGATTGTGAGCTCCCATGGGCTCACAATGACCCACTGTCATTCCCCGTGTGTCCCCAGCCTGGTCCCTGTCACATTTGTTAAATGAAAGAACAATGAAGCCCAGTATAACGTCAGTCCACAGAAATAGCCACAGCTTCCAGTAGTGGCCGTAGACTTGGCTCAGAACTTCGTGGCACCAGAGTGATTCTAGTCAGTTACAGTAAAATCCACTGTGTGTGGAAGGCAGAAGCCAGCAGTTATATCCCAAGCATCTTTTGTATTTGTCTTTATACTTTGCTGAATTCTCTGAAATACCTATTACCATATGTTGCTTTTCTAAATAAATGTATTGTGAAACCAAAACAGCTGCTGTTAATATGGATAAATGTTAGGAGGAGAAAGCTGAGTAAAAAGAGCAGGTTCCAGGAGACTCTGCAGGGGTGCCATTCACATGAAACGCACAGGCAAGCAAATGAAGTAGTGCTTGCATAGACATAGGGGCATGCAGTGAAGCAGCTTTTGTTTGATGAGACAGAGTAATAGACAAATGCAAATCGTGGTTTGCTCCGGGAAGGGTGGTGCTAGTGGTAGAAGAGGAACACACGAGTGAAGCTGCCACGGGGAGTGGGCTCCAGGTGTTTTGTGACAGTTATGTCGTAGAATATACACAAATATGGCTGGGCAAGGTGGCTCACACCTGTAATCCCAGCACTTTGGGAGGCCAAGATGGGCAGATCACTTGAGATCAGGGATTCAAGACCAGCCTGGGCAACATGGTGAAACCCCGTCTCTACAAAAACTACAAAAAAGTTTGGTTGTGCGTGGTGGCACGCAACTGTGGTCCCAGCTACCTGGGAGGCTGAGGTGGAAGGATCATTTAAGCCCAGGCCTTTGAGGCTGCAGTGAGCCATGATCACGCCACTGCACTCCAGCCTGGGCGACAGAGCGAGACTCTGTCTCAAAAAATATACACACACGTTAAGTCATCTAGTACCATCCCTAAGGCGCTATTCCAGTGGTTACAGATGTCATGGGCAGCATTCCTTCCTGTCACCTGGGGCTAAAGACACGGGCCCAATGCTCTTCCTCCACCCTCCAGCCTCGCTCTGTGGTCAAGCACTCAGATCTCCTGGGCTGTGGGGAGTGGAGTGTACCCCTTTGGCCTCCTGCTGCCTCTTCCATCTCAGTCTGTGGGCCACACTTGGGAGATTCATGGCCCAGGTTCCAAAAGTCTCCCGAAGTCATGATCATGAGTCATTATTTCCTTGGACCGGCCAGGTGCGGTGGCTCACACCTGTAATCCCAGCACTTTGGGAGGCCAAGGCTGGCGGAACACCTGAGGTCAGGAGTTCGAGACCAGCATGGCCAACATGGAGAAATCCCATCTCTACCAAAAATACAAACATGAGCTGGTGGCTAGTTAAGTGGCGGGCGCCTGTAATCCCAGCTACTCGGGAGGCTGTGGCAGGAGAATCGCTTGAACCCGGGAGGTGGAGGTTGCAGTGAGCCGAGATCATGCCATTGCACTCCAGCCTAGGCAACAAAAGCGAAACTCCGTCTCAAATAAATAAATAAAATTTCCTTGCACCATCTTGGGCTCTGGAGGACAAGAGTTGTGTCTAAGTAGAAACCATGGGTGTGTGTGGTGGGAGCAGTAAACCAGAGGAAGACCTCACAACCCAGCTACTTCTCTCTGAAAGCTGTCACCTACAGCCGGGACCTTTTTCTGCAGTTCATAGGCCTTGACTCATATCGTCCCCTCTGCCGGAAGGGAGGCCTCGAGTCCCCTTAGGAGGTAGGAAGCAGTTTGCATTTTACCTACATTTGTGCATTCAGCATCCATTTTTAGAGCTGATCCTGATCTGGTGCTGGAGGTACCAAAAAATGCCCACAAGGTCGTTGGCAGGGGCCACACAATCATGATGAGAAAATTTGAGCATGTATTTCCAAAGTGTACATGTATATTTTTCCTATTATTTTGCATATTATTTCCTATTTTGTATATTAACCATTAGCAAAGCTTAATTGCTTTCTTATAGTTATATTTTTAAAATAACAAATTCCAGCTTTGGGAGGCCGAGACGGGTGGATCACCTGAGGTCAGGAGTTTGAGACCAGCCTGGCCAACATGGTGAAACCCCGTATCTTCTAAAAATACAAAAATTAGGGGCTGGGCACGGTGGCTCATGCCTGTAATCCCAGCCCTTTGGGAGGCCAGGGTGGGCAGATCACGAGGTTAGGAGATCGAGACCATCCTGGCTAACACGGTGAAACCCCATCTCTACTAAAAATATAAAAAAATTAGCCGGGTGTGGTGGCGGGCGCCTGTAGTCACAGCTACTCGGGAGACTGAGGCAGGAGAATGGCATGAACCCGGGAGGCGGAGCTTACAGTGAGCAGAGATCAAGCCACTGCACTCCAGCCTGGGCAACAGAGTGACTCCGTCTCAAATGAGTAAATAAATAATACAAAAATTAGCCCGGCGTGGTGGTGGGTGCCTGTAATCCCAGGTACTCAGGAGAATCACTTGAACCTGGGAGGCGGAGGTTGCAGTGAGCCGAGATCGCGCCACTGCACTCCAGCCTGGGCAACAAAGTTAGACTTCATCTCAAAAAAAAAAATTTTAAGTTCTACATTTTCTTCCCATACCCCAAAGGATCTTGAGCACCCCACTCTGAATAACACAAGTGATTCCATTAAATCAGGAGGCTCTGTGCCCCAAAGCCATGTGAGAAATGGTCCCAACAGGCCTCCTGGGGGAGTCTAGGAGGGATCCCGAGATCGCAGCAACATCAGCAACCGACTGGGTGCCACCGCGGGTGATGGCTCCATCGTAATTTCAGTTTCCCTTTCCAGGAAGAAAATACACAGATGTGCTTCCTTCCCAGTCCTGACAAATGGCCTTTCCTTAAGTTCCTCATTAATTCATATGAAGACAACACATTTGGTGACTAAATTTGGAATCAGAGGCTTTTAAAGGTGAATCTCAGCTCTTACTGCTTTGCTTTCCCCTGTTTAGGGATAAGAGTGGCAAATGGGGGCTGGGTGTGGTGGCTCATGCCTGTAATCCCGACATTTTGGGGAGGCCAAGGGGAGTAGATTACTTGGGGTCTGAAGTTTGAGACCAGCCTGGGCAACATAGCGAAACCTCGTCTCTACAAAAATACAAAAATTAGCCTGGCGTGGTGGCTCCTGCCTGTAGTTTCAGATACTTGAAGGCTGAGGTGGGAGGATCACATGAACCTGGGAGGCAGACGTTGCAGTGAGCCGAGATCGTACCACTGCACTCCAGCCTGGGTAACAAAAGTGAGACTCTGTCTCAAAAAAAAAAAAAAAAAAAAAAACCAGCACATATAATAGTATAATAGGTAGTCAAACCATGAGGGAATGATGACTTTTTATTCTTTTTTAGTAAAAACTAATCATCAATACAATTTATTTTTTAGTAATGAATGGCTTGCAAAGCAAAACCCGAAACTCCTGAAAATGTAAATCAGCTCTTATGACCTGGTATGACTCAGCTTCAGCACACCACTGCTCCCAAGTTTTCAGTAAACCCCAAAAATGTCAGGGTGCTTTAAAAATCTGCCCTGACTCAGGGCAGCGGCTCTCCACAGAACCTCCCAGGGAGCAAAGCCCTCACGCTCGGAAGCGAGGTCTGCTTCTTGCGCAGCAGCCAGCCCCCCAGCCAGGTTTCAGTGACCCCGGCTGTTCCCCTGCCTGTCCCACAGGACCACACCCTTGGCTTCTGCACACCAGGGCCCTGGTGACTTCAAACACAGTGACCCACATGGGCGCCCTTGTCCCGTCTCCCCTCCAGACACCATCAGGTTGAACCCTCTCAGACGCCAAAGGTTTCCCGAGGCAAGAAGCAGACCGGGTGCGCTGCCGTGATGGGGTCTAGCCTGGTGCCCTGGGGTCACCTCAGATACCCTAGTTCCCTTGAACCCACAGAACTGATAGTGACACTTACTGACCAAGACAATGTCACTCAAATGCAATATGGACTGTGATTGGCATCTTGACAAACCAACCGTTTTTTGTTTTGTTGTTTTTTTTTTTTTCAGAGAGTCCTGCTCTGTTGCTCAGGCTGGCGTGCAGTGGTGTGATCTCGGCTCACTGCAATCTCTGCCTCCCGGGTTCAAGCGATTCTCCTGCCTCAGCCTCCTGAGTAGCTGGGACTACAGGCGTGCACCACCACACCCAGCTAATTTTCGTATTTTTAGTAGAGACAGGGTTTTACCATGTTGGCCAGGATGGTCTTGATCTCCTGACCTTGTGATCCACCTGTCTCGGCCTCCCAAAGTGCTGGGATTACAGGCATGAGCCACCACACCTGGCCTTTTTTTTTTTTTGAGAAAGAGTCCCGCTCTGTCGCCTAGGCTGGAGTGGCATGATCTCAACTCATAGCGACCTCTGCCTCCCAGGTTCAAGTGATTCTCCTGCCTCAGCCTCCTGAGTAGCTGGGATTACAGAGGTGCCCGCCACCACGCCTGGCTAATTTTTGTATTTTTAGTAGAGATGGGGTTTCACCATGTTGCCCAGGCTGGTCTTGAGCTCCTGACCTCAGGTGATCCGCTCACCTCGGCCTCCCAAAGTACTGTGATTACAGGTGTCAGCCACCATGCCCAGCCTAAACCGTTTTTTTGTTTTGTTTTGTTTTTCAGTGATGAGCTATTCCAGGAAACGTGAACATTGATTTAATGATATTAAGAAATGGCTGCCATCCGGAGCTTGCAGTGAGCTGAGATCGTGCCACTGCACTCCAGCCTGGGCAACTGAGCGAGACTCCATCTCAAAAAAAAAAAAAAAGAAATGGCTGCCATCTTAAAATATGATAATGATATTGTAGTTTTTAAAAAGCAAAACATGGTCAGGTGCAGTGGCTCAGCCTTGTAATCCCAGCACTTTGGGAGGCCAAGATGGGAGGGATCACCCGAAGTCAGGAGTTCAAGACCAGCCCAGCCAACATGGTGAAACCCTGTCTCTACTAAAAATACAAAAATTAGCTGGGCGTGGTGGCCTGTACCTGTAATCGCAGCTCCTCGGGAGGCTGAGGGAGGAGGAGAACCACTTGAACCCAGGAGGTGGAGGTTGCAGTGAGCTGAGATTGTGCCACTGCACTCCAGCCTGGGTGACAGAACGAGACTCAGTCCCAAAAAATCAGAAGACAATATGGTGCCTGGGACTTGCTCTAAAATAAATCCAGTGAGGGGGCGGGGAGGGTGTGAGTGAGACAAGGGATGTGTGAAGCCATGAATTCACCTGGGTTCATCCCCTGCTCACTCTGGTTTTAGATGTTTGAAAGTTTCCATAATAAAACACTTCTGAGAAAGGGGGACCTGCCTTTCACAGCCTCCCAGCTGCTCTGACCCCAATATCAGGAACTTGGCGTCTCTGATCTAACAAGGGCACCACTAACAAGGACAAAGCCACCATCATTCACCTTGATTCCGCACATGCCCAACGATGACTTCTGTCCCGGGCTAACCATAAAGGCCATGGGTGCTGAGAGAGCCCCCCAGAGGCAGCCATGCAGTGAGTGCCCCCACCCGGGGCCCTGGGATGTTCTGGAAACAGGAAGGAGGGTTCCATGGGAAGGGGGACCCTGTCCTGGGGTCAGGCCAAAGATTGGGGGACTCACTAATTCTGTCCTCCGATCCCTGAGTCCCTTCCCCAATCTGGGCCTGGACCCCCTGACTCCCACCCAGGTCCCAGGTCATCCCCTGGGCAGGCCCTGCCCACCCAAGCCTTGGTGAAAGTTTTGTGTTTGTTTTGTTTTGTTTTGTTTTTGAGACAGAGTCTCGCTCTGTAGCCCAGGCTGGAGTGCAATGGCGCGGTCTCGGCTCACCGCAACCTCTGCCTCCCAGGCTCGAGCAATTCTCCCGCCTCAGGATCCTGAGTAGCTAGGATTACAGATGCCCGCCACCACGCCCGGCTAATTTTTTTGTATTTTTAGTAGAGACGGGGTTTCACCATGTTGGCCAGGCTGGTCTCGAACTCCTGATCTCGTGATCTGCCCACCCACCTCGGCCTCCCAAAGTGCTGTGATGACAGGAGTGAGCCACCGCGTCTGGCCAATGAAACTTTTAATACTGACCACTTAGGGTCTTTGGACAGACTCAGAGAAGAGAATGCATATATACGTAAGGCAGGGGCCCAGTCCCCAGCACATCTGTGCAGCCCTCATCAGCATCAGCTGCCCTGATGGGCCACGAGGCCCCCAGTGGGGCCAGGGCCAGGTGTCTGGCTGCTGTATAGACATGACCTAAACCTCATCAAAACCATCATTGTGGTTCTAGAAGTCAACCAAATAAGGTGGGATTTGCCCCACCAAAGACCATTATCTGGGAGGATTAACCTTATTTTCCAGAAACTCCATCAAAAAACCAGAATACCCCCAAACCTGCTGAAGTCAACAGATACTTGTCTGGGCCTTTCCTCCCCTCCGCTCCCTCCACCTGCCCCTCCCCTCCCTCCTGTCTCCCACTCACCTATCCAAACTGCTTTTCCCTAATTCCACCCTCATCCCTAAACCTAATTTAACCTGAACACCAATCTCCTTAGTATTACCAGAAATGATTCTGCAGGCTGGGCATGGTGGCTCACACTTGTAATCCCAGCACTTTGGGAGGCCCAGGTGGGCGGATCACCTGAGGTCAGGACTTTGAGACCAGCCTGTCCAACATGGAGAAACCCCGTCTCTACTAAAAATATAAAAATTAGCTGAGCGTGGTGGTGCACGCGCCTGTAATCCCAGCTACTGGGGAGGCTGAGGCAGGAGAATCACTTGAACCCAGGAGACAGAGGCCGCAGTGAACTGAGATCACACCACTGTACTCCAGCCTGGGAGACAGAGCATTCTGGAAAGGTATCAATCCTGAGCCAGCTGACTTGCGCCCTCTGCTCTTCACTTGGGGCACCTGGCCTGTCTGATGTATTGCTTCAAACTAACATTAATTGGGATTTTTTTTTTCTTTAATTACAAAAGTAATACATGCTGAATGAAGATGATGTGAAACGCACAAAAAAGCTCAAAGGGGCCGGGCATAGAGGCTCATGCTTGTTATCCCAGCACTCTGGGAGGCCAAGGCAGGTAGATCACCTGAGCCCAGGAGTTTGAGACCAGCCTGGGCAACATAGCGAGGCCCCGTCGCTATGAAAAAGTACAAAAATTTAGCTGTGCATGGTGGTGTGCACCTGTGGTCCCAGCTACTCGAGAGACTGAGGCTGGAGGATCGATTAAGCCCAGGAGTTCAAGACCAGCCTGGGCAGCATAACAAAATCCCATCTCTACAAACAGCACAGAAATTAGCCAGGTGTGGCTGGGCGCGGTGGCTCACGCCTGTAATCCCAGCACTTTGGGAGGCCGAGGCGGGCAGATCACAAAGTCAGGAGATTGAGACCATCCTGGCTAACACGGTGAAATCCCGTCTCTACTGAAAATACAAAAATTAGCCGGACGTGGTGGCAGGCGCCTGTAGTCCCAGCTACTCTGGAGGCTGAGGCAGGAGAATGGCGTGAACCCAGGAGGTGGAGCTTGCAGTGAGCCAAGATAGAGCCACTACACTCCAGCCTGGGTGACAGAGTGAGACTCCGTCTCAATTAAAAAACAAACAAACAAACAAAAACAAAAACAGGTGTGGTAGTGCACTCCTGTAGTCCCAGCTACTAGGGAGGCTGAGGTGGGAGGATTTCTTGAGCCCGGGAGGTTGAGGCTGCAGTGAGCCGAGATTGTGCCACTGTGCTCTAGCCTGAGTGACAGAGCGAGACCCCATCTCTCAAAACAACAACAACAACCACCCAGAAGTCCCCCAAGGTGAGCTGCACATATGCCTGGGGCCAGAGGAGTTTTGTGCAACAACCCTGTGTGATAAGGACAAGGGGATTGGTGCAGGGCCCCACCCACTCTGGGGACCCAAAAACTCCTGGGACATGCCCTGGGAGCCAGTTGGCTGTGGGCCTCCACCCCTTTCCATGGTTGTTTCCACTGTTATGCGGCTGTAGGACTGAACAAGCTACTGGGCAGGGGCCGGGGACCTGGGGCCCACCTGACCTGGTGAGGAATGCCAGCACTGCCATTTCCCACTGTGGGACCCAGGCCGAGGCACAGGCGAATAAGGCCCCAATCCCGCCGCGTTCATACTTGACATGTCACTGTGAATGAAACTCTGAGACCTAGGCCAAGCCTTTTCCCCTCTCTGTGCCCCAGGGTCCTCCTGTCCCACCCTCTCGCCATCTCCAAGCCTCAGTTTCCTCAACTATCAAATGCAGGCATTGTTGTTGGTTTTTTGTTTGTTTGTTTGTTTGTTTTTGAGACGGAGTCTCACTCTGTCCCCCAGGCTGGAGTGCAGCGGTGCAATCTCGGCTCACTGCAACCTCTGCCTCCCGGGTTCAAGCGATTCTCCTGCCTCAGCGTCCCGAGTAGCTGGGATTACAGGTGTGCACCATCACGCCTGGCTAATTTTTTATATTTTTGGTAGACACAGGGTTTCATCATTTTGGCCAGGCTGGTCTTGAACTCCTGACCTCAAGTGATCTGCCCACCTCAGCCTCCCAAATTGCTGGGATTACAGGCGTGAGCCACTGTGCCTGGCCTCAAATGCAGGCATTGTGAGGGTTACGATGGGTGCAAAGCCCTGAGCACCAGGCGGCCTCCAAGGCAGGTGATCGCCATGGGAACATTTTTGTCACTATTTTTTTCTTTTTTTTCTTTTTTAGAGAAAGGGTTTCGCCATCTTGGCCAGGCTGGTCTCGAGCCCCTGGGCTCAAGCAATCATCCCACCTCGGCCTCCCAAAGTGCTAGGATTACAGCAGTGAGCCTCCGCACCCGGCCCTCATTACTATTTTTTATTTTTATTTTTTATTTTTTGAGATGGAGTCTGGCTCTGTCACCCAGGCTAGAGTGCAGTGGCACGATCTCAGCTCACTGCAACCTCCACCTCTTGGGTTCAAGCAATTCTCCTGTCCCAGCCTCCTCAGTAGTTGGGACTACAGGCGTATGCCACCACGCCCGGCTAATTTTTATATTTTTAGTAGAGACGAGGTTTTGCCATGTTGGCCAGGCTGGTCTTGAACTCCTGACATCAGGTGATCCGCCTGCCTCGACCTCCCAAAGTGCTGGGATTACAGGCGTGAGCCACCCCTGGCCCTCGTCACTATTTTTGCTGACCCAAGCTCTTTCGGTCCCTGAACTGTCCAGCTCTTTGATCATTTCCTTTTGCCACGGCCTCCCGCCCCTACATCACATGCCTTGTTACTCACATTCACCCCCCAGCCCCTCCTGGCCATAACCGCATCCCTCTTTGATTTACTGCGGGAGTTTCCCATCTTCCTTCTTGGTAATGCCCCCCAACCCCCACCCGACCCTTGCTGCAGAGAATCTGCCTCCCTCTGGTTTTTCTCCTCACGGACCCCCTGGCTCCTTCTCCCCCACCCCAAGGAAAGTCCCTGCTATTGTTTCTCCGCCCCCACCCACTCCAAGGTGCCGCCCCACTCCCTGCCCTGAGCACTGAGGTGGTTCTTAAAGCAGGGATGGGTGAAGCCTGGGCGCTTCCCTCTGCCGGGTGGTCACTCACAGAACCCCTGAGTGCCCCTGCGGCCACAGCAGCTGGCATTTCCAAAGGAGCAGCTTCCAGTACTACCCCAGGTTCCGGCCACAGAACTTAACCTGGATTCACTCACTTGATCCTAAAACACTGTGACGCCCCCATTTGACAGCTGTAGACGAGAGCCACAGAGGGGAGGGCGGGCTCAGAGCCCACGTCCTGACCCTGGGACCACGGCTGCCAGCCCCACTGCTACACCCATTTGACGGAGGGGGAGACTGAGGCTCTGGGTGGCAAGTGGAGAGGGAAGTGGAACCATGGGGGGCCCTGCAGGACATGGCGACACCTGACGGAGAGGGACTTGGAGGGAAAAGTTGGCCTGGCCCAGGGACCTGTAGCCCCTCTGTCCCCGTGGGAATCAAGGAGGCGGAGAGAGTGCAGGGGAGGATAGAAACAAGTGGCCTGGTGATCAGGGATGGGCGCAAGCCGAAGGGGATTCCCCGTTGTTGGCACGGTTACCTGAGCATCTATTTCTGGCCTCCAAACCACCCCAGAACTATCTGGGGCAAAAGGAAGTGAATAGACTGATTAACTTCCTCCTACCCCCTTTCTCCAACCTCAACTAGACTCTGAGCATTGGACCAGAGCAGCTCCAGGAAACCAGTTTCATTTCCCTCGGCCAGTTTCCCAAAAGGAGGGGTGGGCGGGGCTCTGCCAGTTTAAGGGGAGAGAAAGGGCCACAGCAGAGACAGTGGAGGGCGGTGGAGAGGACCGCGCTGTCCTGCTGTCACCAAGAGCTGGAGGTAGTGACATGGCCAGTGGTGGGGGGACAGAGAGACAGGACCCACAGAAATAGGGACTGAGAAGCAGTCAGGAGCCGGGGAGATGAGGAAGAGGGAAAAGAGGCCGGGTGCGAGGGCTCATGCCTGGAATCCCAGCACTTTGGGAGGCCGAGGTGGGTGGATCACCTAAGGTCAGGAGTTCGAGACCAGCCTGGCCAACATGGCGAAACCCCGTCTCTACTAAAAATACAAAAATTAGCCAGGTTTGGTTATGGGTGTCTGTAATCCCAGTTACTTGGGAGGCTGAAGTGGGAGGATTGCTTGAACCTGGGAGGCGGAGGTTGCAGTGAGCCAAGATCTTACCACTGCACTCCAGCCTGGATGGCAGAGAAAGACTGTTAGAAAGAAAGAAAGAAAGAAAGAAAGAAAGGAAAGAAAGAGGGAAAAGAAGAGAAAGAGACAGGAACCCGAGAGAGCTGTGGCAGAGGTGGAGACCGGTGAGGAGGGAGGCAGGGACGGTCCAGGGGACTCTGAAGGAATGGGGTTAGGGGACACAGGTCCAGAGAGGAGGACAGTGACTGGGGGAGGGCCGGCTCGAGCAGCTGGGCAGCCCATGGGAGACAGAGTCAGGCTACAGTGGTCACAGGGCTCAGTCACTACAGCCCTCCCTTCTCCTCCACCCCAGACACCATCTCCCACCGAGAGTCATGGCCCCATTGGGTGAGTAAGCAGGGGAGGGGGCTCTGGGACAAGTGAGTAGAACCCCTCTCCCCCGACCTGCCACGACCCCGTTGACCCTGTCCTCCTCCTTCCAGCCCTGCGCCTCCTCGTCGTTGTCCCCATCCTCCTCAGCCTGGTGGCCTCCCGGGACTGGAAGGCTGAACGCAGCCAAGACCCCTTCGAGAAATGCATGCAGGATCCTGACTATGAGCAGCTGCTCGAGGTGGTGACCTGGGGGCTCAATCGGACCCTGAAGCCCCAGAGGGTGATTGTGGTTGGCGCTGGTGTGGCCGGGCTGGTGGCCGCCAAGGTGCTCAGCAATGCTGGACACAAGGTGGGAAGCACTGCTTGCAGTCTACCTGGAGTCCCTCCTGCTGCAGGCTGGAGTCCCTGGGCACAGGGACACGGCCGCGTTCCTCCTTGAGGGGGTGGAGGTGGGGATGTGGAGGGAGAGGCTATCTTTCCCCATAGTCTGGGGGTGAGGCCCAAGCCCCCTGCTGTCACATGTCTCCACTGAGAGGCCCCAGACTTTCCTGTCCTACGTTTTTCATCCCAGAGGGAAGTCTCACTGGCTCAAAGCTCCTCTGTCCTGGGGTGGGACGCCTGTTGGTGGAGAGGGAAACTCTACCAAGGGGATGTGTGCCCTGAGGTCTAACCACTGACCTTCTCACTGAAATCCGAGAATGAGAATGGGCCAGCCCAGGGGCTTCTACGCATATGGGTCATCTCCGAACTCCCCGAGCTGGGAAGTCCCTTTGCAGTCTAGCTGGCGGCCTTCCTCCTGCAGTCTGGAACTGCTCACTCAGTTCTGTTCCCCCACCTCCCATACAGAAGGGGACCCTCTCCTAGTCTGGGTCTGGGCCACTGTGGGGATGGAAGAAGGCAGGGGGCTGGCACGGGGTGGTAGAGGGCAGGGGATGGTCAGTGGGTGGAGCTGAAGGGCCCTCCTCGCCGCACGGACTCCCACAGGTTACCATCCTGGAGGCAGATAACAGGATCGGGGGCCGCATCTTCACCTACCGGGACCAGAACACGGGCTGGATTGGGGAGCTGGGAGCCATGCGCATGCCCAGCTCTCACAGGTGAACCGGCAACCCACCTACCTGTGTGCCTAGACTCGACTAGCCCCCCAGCTCCATGCCCACACCAGAGTGGGCCCGAACTTCCACTCTGACTCCCAAACCCAGCCTCCAACCCCATCCTTCGCCTAATCCTCACCTCAGTCTTGCCTCCAGCGCCAGCCCTGGGCCTCTGGCAACGCTCGGGCCACCTGGTCCAACCAGACTTCCAGCTGGCCCTGCCTGGTGCAAAAGCCAGCTCCTGTGCTGGCCCCTCCAGGCCTGCAGCTCCACCATCCCCACACCCTCAGGCACCCCAGCCCCAGGCCCCTTCTTCATCTCAAACCCCCATCCAACCCAAACTCTGTCCCCCTTCCCGATTCTAATCTGGGCTCTATCCCACTCTTAACCCAATCCTAATCCTGGTACTGCCCTGAGGCCTCCAGCCTTGTCCCCATTTCATTCCCATCCCCCAGCATTGATAACCCCAGATCTAGCCCCACCCCCAGCCTCATGCTGGTCCCCAGCTACTCTCCCCTCCCACCCCTCTTCTCCAAGTCCCACTAGGGACCAGGCCACCCCCACTGGAGCCCAGCCCTCACTCACCCACTCCCTTGATCAGGATCCTCCACAAGCTCTGCCAGGGCCTGGGGCTCAACCTGACCAAGTTCACCCAGTACGACAAGAACACGTGGACGGAGGTGCACGAAGTGAAGCTGCGCAACTACGTGGTGGAGAAGGTGCCCGAGAAGCTGGGCTACGCCTTGCGCCCCCAGGAAAAGGGCCACTCGCCCGAAGACATCTACCAGATGGCTCTCAACCAGGTGGGTACCGCCTGCACCCTCCTCCCGCCCTGACTTCTCTGTCCTCCTCCTAAGCTCACCCCGGCCCGGCTTTTCTTCTCTCGGGCATCCCTTCAGTCCCCTCCATGGGGTGGGGCGCCTGTTGGTGGAGATGGAAATTCTACCCAGGGGATGTGTGCCATGAGGTCTAACCACTGACCTCACTGAAATCCGAGAATGAGAATGGGCCAGCCCAGGGGCTTCTACACATATGGGTCATCTCTCAACTCCCTTCTTTTTTTTTTTTTTTTTTTGAGACGGAGTCTTACTCTGTCACCCAGGCTGGAGTGCAATGGCGCCATTTCAGCTCACTGCAACCTCCGCCTCCCAGGTTCAAGCAATTCTCTGCCTCAGCCTCCCGAGTAGCTGGGATTACAGGCACCCACCACCACGCCCAGCTAATTTTTGTATTTTTAATAGAGACGGGGTTTCACCATCTTGGCCAGGCTGATCTTGAACTTCTGACCTCGTGATCCACCTGCCTCAGCCTCCCAAAGTGCTGGGATTACAGGCGTGAGCCACTGCCCCCGGCCCCAACTCCCTTCTTTAGCTTCCCCGTAAACACTGCTGACCCCAAAGCTGCATCAGCTTTTGGCCTCTTCCCCTTTCACCCACACACTGTCCTGGATAACCTCCCCAGTCTCCACCTCTGGCTTAAACATAGATCCATGGGCTGATGGAGACATCTGCCTCCCGAGACCCTGATCTGTGTCCCTCCCCAGCACACTGGGCTCAGAACCTTCCCCTAAACCTGTTCCTCCTCCTGGTGCCCCCATCTCACGATGGCCCCACCATCCCGCAGTCACGGGCAGACCCCTAGGAGCCATCCTCCTCCTGACCTCCTCCTCGCCCACCTCTCCCACCATCAGTGCCCACCCCGCCCCCTGATGCTTGTGCCCTGCTCCCCTCTGCCCACCCCAGCTCAGGCCTCCTCTTCTGCCCTGGACCCTCCCCCAGCCTCCTCTCAAGCTGCCCAGGCTCCAGTCTCCCCAACCTGGTACCAGAAACGTCTTCCCACACACCCAGAGTGATGCTGCTCACAGCCCCCAGTGGCTCCCCGCTGCCTCCAGGACAAAGTCTGATCTTTTCAGGCTCAGCTTTGAGCCCTGACTGGCCTTCCCTTCTGCACCCCTCCAGCCTCATGCTCTTTTCTCCTCTAAGGAATTTTTGTCCTCATGGTGGTCCACATGCCCCCAGCTCTGTGTTCCTCACACCCACTATACCTGTGTATCGCCCTCCCTTTCCAGAATGCCTTTCCCTTCCCCACACAGGAACTCCTGCTCAGCCCTCAAGAACTAGCTCCAATGTCCCCTCCTCCAGGAAGCCTTCCCTGATACCTTTAGGGAGGAACTGGCCACACCCAACATCCCCTCCCCACCCAGGTCAGAGCCCACTTGCCCATCTCCCCTTCTAGACCAGGATGGGGGCCACGTCCAGGTCATTTCTATGCCTTGACACTGACTGGTTTTGGAGTCTGGGAGATGCGAGATGCATGAGTGAGTGAAGGGGCACTGCCTTCCCTCTGAGGTCCTGGCCAGAAGGGGGAAGCCAGGTGGACCAAGAAGAAGGCTGAAATTAGACGGGGGCAGCAAGGCTTCTGGGAGGGGGTGAGATTCGAACAAAGTGCTGAAGAACAGGCACTCGTGTGCCATGCAAAGACAGGCAGGGAAACAATAGGTGCCGGATGTGTAGGTGGGAGAGCCCTGAGGGCAGGTGGTCTGGGCACTGTACACTGTTCACAGAACCAGAGCTGCCATAAAAGACATGGACTGAGGCCAGACGCAGTGGCTCACGCCTGTAATCCCAGCACTTTGGGAGGCCGAGGAGGCAGATCACTTGAGGTCAGGAGTTCGAGACCAGCCTGACCAACATGATGAAACCCTGTCTCTACTAAAAATGCAAAAATGAGCCAGGTGTGGTGGCAGGCGCCTGTAATCCCAGCTACTTGGGAGGCTGAGGTGGGAGAATCACTTGAACCTGGGAGGCAGAGGTTTCAGTGAGCTGAGATGGCGCCACTGCACTCCAGCCTGGGCAACAGAGCGACACTCCATCTCAAAAAAAAAAAAAAAAAAAAAAGACATTGAGGGGCTAGCAGGGGCCTTGAACATGAGGCTGAGGGGCAAGAATTCTGTGGCTCCAGGCACTGGGGAGCTACAGGAGGGCTGTGGGCAGGGGACGGACAGAAGGTAAACTTCTCAGCCATCATGCCCTGTCAGCACTGACCAGTGGCACAGGGGACCAGCTTCTGTCCGTGGCCACAGTGATTCAGGCAACAAATAATCACTGAGCCCCCGGGAGGACACAGCACGCCTGGGACCCTCTCCCAGTCTCCTCTCCAGCTGCCCACATCCCTGCCTCCATGGAGCTCACAGTCTGGCTGGCTGGTTGAGAAATAGGCAAAATAACACCCAACCGGGATGAGCTGTGACCAGCCAGGCCAGCCGAATGAGGGGGGATGGGCGGCGTTAACAGTTCGGTAATATCGGAGGAGTAGTGGCATCTGAGTTGCCGTGGAGGGCAAGGCGGAGGGCATGGTGTGGGTAAAAGCCCAGGGGCTTGAGAGTGGTGAATGGCCGGCCGTGGGCAGAACCACGAGGAGAAGCCGGGTGTGGGCTCCAGGCCCGGCCTCCACCCTGGCTGCCCGGGCAGCTCAGCACCATGTCCGCTTCTTCCACAACAGGCCCTCAAAGACCTCAAGGCACTGGGCTGCAGAAAGGCGATGAAGAAGTTTGAAAGGCACACGCTCTTGGTAAGTGGGGACCTTGGTTCTGCTGAGATGCAGGGCAAAGAGAGTGACCATGAGGCCTTCCCCAGAGAGTCAGAAGGCGGGTACCTGGGACCCTAGTCCTGCCACCGCCTTCCTGCCTGACCCGGGGGCTGGACACGCCCCCTCTCTGGACCTCCGTTTCCCTCATCTGTCAGAGAGCGGGGACAGGATCCTACGGTCCAAGGACATGTCATGGGACCAGGAGGCCCCGCTGCAGAGGGGCTCTCTCAGGGGTGCAGCCTGCCTGGGCCCTAACCTCGGCCTGTGCCCAACCTGCAGGAATATCTTCTCGGGGAGGGGAACCTGAGCCGGCCGGCCGTGCAGCTTCTGGGAGACGTGATGTCCGAGGATGGCTTCTTCTATCTCAGCTTCGCCGAGGCCCTCCGGGCCCACAGCTGCCTCAGCGACAGACTCCAGTAAGGGGCGGGGCTGGCGGGCAGGGGAGGGGGGGCGGGGGCCAATCAGGGAAAGTAGCAGGGAGTGGGGGGAGCCTCTGGGTCTGGGGGGCGGGGCTGTTGTGAAGGGCGTGGCCTAATTGATGGCCGCGGGGCTAACGGTTCCCAGATAAAGGACACGGCCTAGGGGAGAAGTGGTGGGGTCCCTGGTGACACAATCCACTACTCCTGCGGCCTTCGGGATGTCAGGGACGGGCGGGGTCGGGAGAGGTGGATGACGGGGGAGCGGGCCGGTGCCCATAGGGGCCAGCTGCCGGGGTGGGTGGGGCAAGGCAGAGGGGCAGGGCCGCAGAGCCCAGGTCACGCCCCCACCCCGCCCCGCCCCGCCTGCAGGTACAGCCGCATCGTGGGTGGCTGGGACCTGCTGCCGCGCGCGCTGCTGAGCTCGCTGTCCGGGCTTGTGCTGTTGAACGCGCCCGTGGTGGCGATGACCCAGGGACCGCACGATGTGCACGTGCAGATCGAGACCTCTCCCCCGGCGCGGAATCTGAAGGTACTGAAGGCCGACGTGGTGCTGCTGACGGCGAGCGGACCGGCGGTGAAGCGCATCACCTTCTCGCCGCCGCTGCCCCGCCACATGCAGGAGGCGCTGCGGAGGCTGCACTACGTGCCGGCCACCAAGGTGTTCCTAAGCTTCCGCAGGCCCTTCTGGCGCGAGGAGCACATTGAAGGCGGCCACTCGAACACCGATCGCCCGTCGCGCATGATTTTCTACCCGCCGCCGCGCGAGGGCGCGCTGCTGCTGGCCTCGTACACGTGGTCGGACGCGGCGGCAGCGTTCGCCGGCTTGAGCCGGGAAGAGGCGTTGCGCTTGGCGCTCGACGACGTGGCGGCATTGCACGGGCCTGTCGTGCGCCAGCTCTGGGACGGCACCGGCGTCGTCAAGCGTTGGGCGGAGGACCCGCACAGCCAGGGTGGCTTCGTGGTACAGCCGCCGGCGCTCTGGCAAACCGAAAAGGATTACTGGACGGTCCCTTATGGCCGCATCTACTTTGCCGGCGAGCACACCGCCTACCCGCACGGCTGGGTGGAGACGGCGGTCAAGTCGGCGCTGCGCGCCGCCATCAAGATCAACAGCCGGAAGGGGCCTGCATCGGACACGGCCAGCCCCGAGGGGCACGCATCTGACATGGAGGGGCAGGGGCATGTGCATGGGGTGGCCAGCAGCCCCTCGCATGACCTGGCAAAGGAAGAAGGCAGCCACCCTCCAGTCCAAGGCGAGTTATCTCTCCAAAACACGACCCACACGAGGACCTCGCATTAAAGTATTTTCGGAAAAAGCCGTGTGGTCCAGCCTCCTCCGTGGCTCAGTTACTTCCCCAGTTTGCCTGCATCGGAACCACTAGCCCTGCAGTTAGCAGGCGCCACGCCCATCCTGGAGCCCCCCCAAAAATCTGCCCCTCACTTCTTCCTGGACAGTGGGGCTCCAGAGGAGGGTGGGGGGTGGTGCGCACAGAGGGAACCTTAAGGACGCCCTGCACCACCGGGAAATGGCAATCACAGCGACCACCTCTGTCACGAGGCTGAAGCACAGATGGGCCCTAATGCAAGTAACAGAAAGCCCGGCTGACAGTGGCTGAACAGGTGGTGATTTTTCTCACAAGCAGCAGCTGGGAGGGCAGGCTCCCCAGAGTGCATCTCTGCAGGCCCTTCCACCTTGGTTATGTCCGGGAAGTGTTCCCACACAGCTACCAGGTCGCCGCCCAGCCCAGAGCACCCTATCCTCTTCCAAAAACCCCAAATCAGGCCAGGCGCGGTGGCTCACGCCTGTAATACCAGCACTTTGGGAGGCCAAGGCAGGCAGATCACCTGAGGTCGGGAGTTCAAGACCAGCCTGGCCAACATGGTGGAACCCCATCTCTACCAAAATTACAAAAATCAGCCGGGTGTGGTGGCACACGCCTGTAGTCCCAGCTACTCAGGAGGCTGAGGCAGGATAATTGCTTGAACCCGGGAGGCGGAGGCTGCAGTTAGCCGAGATCTGCCACTGCACTCCAGCCTGGGCGACAGAGCAAGACTCCATCTCACAAAAAAAACAAATCAGGCAACTCAGAGAGCCCTGCCTCCACAAACCCCAATCATTCACCCTAGGCTCTGCCCAGCCACCATCCCCTCCCCAACCAGGTCAGAGCCCACTCGGCAGCCTTCCCCCCACCAACAAGAAGCCAACTGCACATGAGAAGTGTCAGTTTAATGAAGCCAGCTTATCAGCAGGGCGTTGGAGCACACCTGCCCCCTCGCAGGTGCGCCTGGCTCGGGCTAAAGTGCCTGTGCAGAACGAGGCTGCCTGGCGGGGTTAGGAGTCGGCGCCCTCGTCCTCCTCCTCGGGCAGGATCTCCAGGCTGCTGTCGGGCTGCGGGGCTGTGTCCGTGGAGGGCGGCGGGGTGGGCGGGGCCCGGGTGGGCGACAGAGGCAGCGGGGAGGCGGTGGGCGAGGGGCTGTGGGGCTCTGCGGGCGGGGCCAGCCCCAGGATCTCCTGCACGTTGTGGGGCAGCTCCTGGAGGCACGGGGTGAGAGAAGCGAAAAGCGGAAGGTGAAGGTGAGAAGGGGGCGGGGGTCGGTCGGGGCGCTGCGGGGCGGACGGGGACTCACGGGGCAGGCGGTTAGCTGGCGGTGCAGGACCTCGGCGCGGGTCAGCACGTCCTCCACGCTCAGCTTCATAGTCAGCTCGTTGATGTGCTGCGGGAGGGGGTGGGTCAGGCGCCAGCCGGCACTCAGCCACCTCCGCCCGAGCGCCCACTCTGTGCCTCGTGCTGGGAAACAATGAAGACACACCGGGCTGGCCCTCTGGGGGCTCAGAGGTGCGCTGGGGGAGTCATGCTTCTCAGGCCTCCGGGAGCATTCTGAGCACGTACTCGGGGAGGGCAGGTCCCCACCCACCTGCCCGGAGGACCTTGCTGGGAGCAGGCATGGCATGGGGCAGAAGGGAAACCTACGCGGCCCCACCCCCTCTGCGCTCCCAACTAACCAGGCTTTCAATAATCCCACACTGAACACCTGCTCCCCGTAGGTACTGAGGCCCTGGGCAGCGCCTAGCTCAGGGTGGACAGGGCGGGGGCGGGGCCGGAGCCTCACCTTGAGGATCTCATTGGAGCCGAAGCCGGACAGCATGAGGGTGTCCCTCTCCATGTCCAGGATGGCGCAGGCCACCAGCAGGTGCAGATTGGGGCCAGGGAGCCCTGTCCACAGCACCTGGGGGTGCGGGACAGAGGGAGGGAGGGAGAGGTCATAGCCCAGCCTGGGCCTGAGGTCCCACCAGGGTCTGCCCCTCTCCGCCCAACCTCCCAGGCTCTCCCAGGGCAGGTGAGCCCACCCCTTCAGGCCTCTCGCCCAAACTGGCTGGCCCACCTCCCACAGCCGAAGGACATCCGGGAAGGGGAATTCCCTCTTGAACCAGATGAGCAGCCACCGGAAACAGAAGCAGAGAGAGCCGGAGTCCTGGGAATCTGGGGGATGACATGGAGCCCACTCAGCCTTGCCCAGCGCTGGGACTGAGAGTTTGAGAAGTCATCCTGACTGGAAGACCTTCCCCAAGTCTAGGCAAGTGACTTATGCCTGGCTTGGGAACCTCGGAGGTGAGGCAGGAGCAGCCCTGAACGCGGGCCCTGCCCCTCCTTCCTCCCACTCTCCAGAGGAAGTGTGCTATTATACTTCCACATCTGCCATGGACATGGAAGGGAGGCAGGACACCCAGCACGCCCGACGAAACAGACCTCAGTGCCCGCTGCTGGTGAGTGCTAAGGAAACTGACGCTCCTAGATACGCTGTTGGCAAAAATTTAAGCTGAAGGCCGGGTGCGATGGCGCACGCCTGTAACCCCAGCACTTCGGGAGGGTGAGGCGGGTGGATCACCTGAGGTCAGGAGTTCGAGACCAGCCAGGCCAACATGGTAAAACCCCATCTCTACTAAAAATACAGCCTGGCCAACGTGGTGAAACCCCATCTCTACTAAAAATACAAAAATTAGCTGGGCATGGTGCCACACCCCTGTAATTCCAGCTCCTTGGGAGGCTGAGGCAGGAGAATCGCTTGAACCCAGGAGGTGGAGGTTGTAGTGAGCCGAGATCGCGCCACTGCACTCCAGCCTGGGCAACAGAGCGAGACTCCGTCTCAAAAAGAAAAAAAAAAATTAAGCTGGTGTTGAACCTTTTTTCCCCCCAAGTTAACTCAAATGAAAGTGAGAGTCTGAGCATTCTAACTTTTTAGCAAAGTAACAACGAAGGACAGACTCTCCAAAGCTGTGTGAAAACAAGCACTGTCCTGAACAAAATTCCACTTCTTGGAAGTGAACCTAAAGAAGAAATTACCCAGACTGTGCACCGTGATGAAAAACTGCAAAGGACCCAAATCTCCAGGTCAAGTTACATCAAATCTACCACATCTTGCAGGTGGACACAATGCCGCGCAGTCAAGAAAAGTCATGTTTCAGAAGACTTTGAATGACCCAGAGGCAGCCTCTGTCCTTGTGCCCTAGGAGGTGATGCTTTTCTATGGCTTAGTTTCCTCATCAGTAAGGTGAGGACAGAGTATCTCAGCTCCCTCCCCCAGGGGTCCTAAAGCATCGAGGAAATGTTCATGAATAAGTTTAACTTATTATCATCACCATCTGCACTCAAGAAAAACAATGATCTCAAACAGCAACTTTAACTTTCTTTTTTCTTTTTTTTTGAGACAGAGTCTCGCTCTGTCGCCCAGGCTGGAATGCAGTGGTGCAACCTCGGCTCAAGTGATTCTCCTGTCTCAGCCTCCTGAGTAGCTGGGATTACAGGTGCTCGCCACCAGCCCCGGCTAATTTTTGTATTTTTAGTAGAGACGGGGTTTCACCATGTTGGCCAGGCTGGTCTCGAACTCCTGACCTCAGGTGATCTGCCTGCCTCGGCCTCCCAAAGTGCTGGATTACAGGCGTGAGCCACCACACCCGACCTTTTTTTTTTTTTTTTTTTTTTTTTTTTGAGGCAAGGTCTCACTCTGTTGCCCAGGCTGGAGTGCAATGGCACAATCTCTGCTCACTGCTACCTCCCCAACTCCAGTTCCAATGATTCTTGTGCCTCAGCCGATCCCAACAGCTGGGATTGCAGGTGGGCGCCACCACGGCTGGCTTTTTTGTATTTTTAGTAGAAACAGAGTTTTGCTATGTTGCCCAGCCTGGTCTGGAACTCCTGGCCTCAAGTGATCCACCTGCCTGGCCTCCCAAAGTGCTGGGATTACAGGCGTGATCCCAGGATGACACTGCGCCCAGGCTAATTTTTAAATCTTTTTGTAGTCTCCCAACTTTTTTTGGTCTCCCAGTGTTGCCCAGGTTGGTCTCAAACTCCTTGGCTCACGTGATCCTCCCACCTTGGCCTCCCAAAGCACTGGGATTACAACCATGAACCACCACACCCAGCCTTACTTTTTTTTCTTCATCTTAATTTCCTGCAGTTTTTACATTGACCAAGTAATAAAGAATATATGTTTTTTGTTTTTTTTTTGAGATGGAGTTTCGCTCTTGTTGCCCAGGCTGAAGTGCCATGGTGTGATCTTGGCTCACTGCAGCCTCCACCTCCCAGGTTCAAGCGATTCTCCTGCCTCAGCCTCCTGAGTAGCTGGGATCACAGGCGTGTGCCACTAGGCCCAGCTAATTTTGTATTTTTAGTAGAGACAGTTTCTCCATGTTGGTCAGGCTGGTCTTGAACTCCTGACCTCAAGTGATCCGCCCGCCTTGGCCTCCCAAAGTGCTGGGATTACAGGTGTGAGCCACTGTGCCTGGTCGAAGAATAAAAATGTTAAAGCTGGGATGCAGCACCCCCAGCCCCAGGGCCCAGAGAACCAGTATCTGATTCCTGGTTCAAGGTGAGCCACAGCCAGGTGGAGATAAGAAGTGGCAGGAATGCCTAGGTCCTTATTTCTGAAAAATACCCTGCAGGTTAAGCCAAAGGCAAAGCCCAAACAGGATCTAGGTGAGCATGAGGACGGGGTGAGTCAGCGTTCCTGCGTGTCTGCATTTGGTGAAGTTCTGCTTCAAACAGCAATTCTGCCTCTACATTCTAGGTTGTGTGGGGATGTTTCTCTTCTTTGGATCAGGACCCAACGTCCAGGATGCCACCTGTGACTGCTACCAGAGAATCTGGCAAGGTCTATGGCCCCATTGTCTCCTGCCCACCCTCCCGAGAGACATACCCAGGAAGTCGCAGAGCAGGGGGTCCAGCACCCTCAGGAGCAGCAGCAGTCGCCCGAGTTGCCGCTTCATGGTCTCCTGGCTCTCTTCAAAGTTCCCTTGCTGTGGGACGGAAGGAGGGGGGAAAGAGCAGACCCTGTGAGGTGCCAGGACACCTGATCGCTCGACAGGCCTGTGTCCCACCCCTGACCCAAGCCTCACCACGAGCTCCATGAAGCCACAGAAACACCAGAAAGCATCCACCTCGTTCTGAATGACGTAGAGGATCGGGGAGAGAAGATCACTCATGCCCTGGACGTAGCCTGGGGGGACATGGGGTCAGGCTGCAGCCAAGCCCGCAGCGCTCCCCTGGACAGCCCCGGCCGCGCCCGTCCCCAGGCCTGGCACCCACCGAGGTCGAAGTGATACATGCAGTAGGTGAGGAGGATGTCGTTCAGCAGGCCCAGCCCCGGGTTCTCGGGACCCTCGTAGAACTTGTTGGTCCTGTCAGTGCGGCTCACATCCCTCTCTGCGGGGACCAGGCACGGGGTGCAAAGGTGAGAAAGGTAGGGGGGCCCATCCCTGCTGGCCACCAGTGCCAGCCCCCACTGCTCCTCCTGCTGGCAGCCCCCAGCCTCGGGGTTTGCTCTGGGGGAGAAGCAGAGCTGGTTCTAGAAACCATCACTGATGCTCCTGCTGTGAGGCGCCGGGCCTCCCACTCACCAGCTGAGTAGGGGAAACTGAGGCCCAGGGAGGCAAAATCACTTGCCAAGATCACCAGGCATCGACAGAACTGAGACTGGGCCTGAAGGGAGTCGGGCTCCCCTTCTTTCCCATCCTGTCCCTGGCCTTGCTCCCCCAGGGCCATTCCCCAACAGCCCATGCCGCTTTCCCCCAAGATGCCCTCTCCCTGGTCTTGGGGAGGCAGGGGGCTCCCTCTATCTCCCACTTGCACTCATGCCTGAGGCCCTCCTGTGGTTCCCTGCTCCCATCCATCCTAAGTGCCACCCCTGACACTGACCGATGAGGCTGCGGTATCCATGCAGAAGTGAGTTTCTCCGCTCCTGCTCAGGGCTCACAGATTTCCACTGCAGCTTCATGCGGAAATACTCATCCCTGAGTGACAGAGGGAAACAAGATGTGAGGCCGCCACTATCTGCAGCACCCAGAGACCTCCAAGCCTGGCGCCACCTCCCAGGTCAGCCCTGCAGAGCCCCTCCCTGACCACAGAGACCCAAGCAGGTCACCTCGTCATTCTTGCCACTATCCCTTACACTTCACCTTCCTGGCATCTCTCACTACATAGCCTTGTGGCCTTTTGATGAAAATTTGTCAGCCCCCGCTGGACAGGGCACCAGGGACAGGGAATCGTCCAGCACTGCTGCATCCTCAGTGCCTGGCAGGTATATAACCTACACCAGGAATGAGGAGAGATGGGCCCTCCTTGGTTATAAAACATGCTGCAAAACTGTGATCATTAAAACAGTATGGCACAGGAATGAAAACTGCAATGGAGACAGACCATACAGGGGTGAGGATGGGTCTGGCTTGATCACTGCCGTATTCCACAGGCGCAGGATGGTGCCCAGATACAGCAGGTTCACAACCAGCGTCCACAGAACTTGCCCATTGGTGCCCTAGGAGGTACCAGGTGTCATGCCTGGCAGGGCAGGGCCTCCTGAGGACTCACGTTTTCTTGCGTATGTGGGCCTTGTGCTCCTCAGCTGTGCCTTCCCAGCTGAGGTACCCCAGGAGGAACTTCCAGGCCTCGCGCCGCAGGCTGGGGCTCAGACCCTGGGGGTGCAGGAGGGCAGGCAGCTCAGTGGGGCCTTGTTCTGGCCCTGCCCCATTCTTCCACCTGTCCTGGCACTCACCCCCGAGAAGATCCGGTTCTTCAGCTCAGGGACCTGCTGCAGGCGGCCTTCAGGGCCCACGTGGCATGCCCACTCCTCCTCTGTAACTGGAGGACCCCGCTCCACGGTTGGCCGAGGCCCCAGCTCCACCTGCAGGCAAAGAGCAAATGAGCCTGGGGCTCGGCGGGGTGGTGGGGGAGACCCAACCCAGCCTCAGTCCACAAGCTCAGAGAGCTTCTTAGCTTGACGGATGACTAACATTCAGGGGTGGGCAGCAGCCTCTTCCGGGGCTCAGCAGCCAAGTCATCCCACAGTTAGGAGGGGTCCCCCAATAAGGGTGAGCAGGTGCTCACAGTGTTTGGCAGAGCCATGAGCGCTTTCCTCATGCACCCCCTGAGAGTGTCCCATTACCATCCCCGTTTTACCAAAGAGGAAACTGAGGCCCAGGGAAATACGGCCAGAAATAACAGGGAGGGTCCACTCACTACTCACACAGGAAATGACCTCGAATCCAGGCTCAGGCTCATCGTCGGGTGGCGGGGGAAGGTCGGAGGCGGCTCCCTCAGGCTGTGGCTGTAGGGCACCCCGGAAGAAGTTGGTCACTCGGGAGAAGCTGCTGAAGGTGGTGGAGTAGGGATCCTGGAGGAAGCGCTGGGGACGAGGCCAAAGGGAGGTCACGGCCTGCCCCTTCTCGTCCCTCCCTGCCCACACCCGCCAGGCCTCCTGCCGGGGACACTCACAGACACCACATTGGAGCTGTCCTGGTCAAAGAGCTGCAGGTGGTGGAAGGAGTTGGAGAGAGCAGAGGAGTCGTGGGGGAAGACAAGGTAGAGGCGGGAGTCCTGCGGGGAGCTGGGATGCGGGAGGTGACGCACAGGTGATGCACAGGTAGGGGCCCAGTGTCCCAGGCTGTCTGTGCTCGGCCGACATCCGTTCCAGCTGCAGCGTCCCAACCACCCCTGGGCAACCCCTCATTTCAGGGAATGCTGTCAAAGGAGGCCCACAGCTGGATCCCACGGGTGGGCACATGACTCGGGGCTGGCCAATGAGGGCCTTTCACCTTCCGGTCCAGTGTGACTGACTCAGGGACGAGCCAATGAGAGGCAGCCCTGGGATCTTGTTGGAACCTGGGGAAAGAGGTATCTTCTATCCAGCCGGGTTGGTAAGCCACGGATACTGGGGCCCCAGAGAATAACAAACTCAGAGGGAAAAAGGATAACTGTTTCTAACATTTTGGGACCTGGGTCCTGCCTGAAATCAATACTCCCTTTTGACTTTTTAGTTATATGTGCTGGTCAACTCTTTGCCTTCCTTTAAATCAGTGTGAGTTGTGTTTCTTTCACAGCCCCGAGGGGTCACGCTGCAGCCATTGTGGGACTGGGCCCGGTTTAAGGCCCAGCACTGGGAGAGAGCTCACCTGGCCAACAGCAGGTAGCGGCTGAGGACGCGGAGCAGGGCGCGGGTGCCCCCGCGGTGGAAGTGCAGTGCGGGCAGGGAACCTCCAGCCTGGGTCACCAGAACCAGGTAGGCCCAGCTGAGGCCCGGCTTGGAGCGGCGGATGGACTTCAGCTCCCCCAGACTCACTGAGAAGGCCCAGGAGCCCTGGGGGCAGCTGGGCTCTGCACCTAGGGAGATGGCGCTGTGTTGGGGGAAGCGTGGGAAGCCAGAGTCGGCCTTAGCAACCACAACCCAGGATGTTCCTTCAGCACAGGCATCTCCTGAGGGCCCCGCCACAAGCCACCCCTCTGCCCCTGGCCTCACATTCCTTGGAAGCACAAATGAGTAAGATGGGAAGGGAGCCCAGTGGACATGTACCTTTCCAGAACCTTCCTAGGCACCCCTCGACCTGCAGGGTAAGGGCCCTATTCCTCAACCTGGCACTCGAGGCCCCTCGGGTCTGTCCTTCGCCCCTGCCTATCTTACCTCCAACCTTTCTTCACTCAAAATCCCACACTTGAGCTACAGTGAAAGGCCAGCGGCTCCCTAAACACACGGGGGCTGCCTGCCTCTGGCTTGCACGGGCTGCTCTCTCTGCCAGAAGAGAAAACTCCCAAGAGTCCCTCAGTGCCAAGCTCCAGCATCACCTCTTCCTGGAAGGAATCTCCATTCCCAAGAGGGGTCACGTGCCTTCTCTGGATGTCCCCTGCACCCTGTGTGACCCCAGGATGGTGCAAATCACCCTAACTGGCTGCATCTGTCACCCCACCAGCCTCGAACCTCGGGCAGGCCTGGTGTGGGAGCACCCACAGCCAATCCGGGAGCCCAGTAGGATAAGCAAGGCTGCAGTCTCAGAGACACTGGCCATGTTGACCTGGGCTGGCACAGTCCTGTCTTCCCATTCACTTCCATGCTCCTGGGACTGGAAGGTGGTGACTGGTGGCCTTCTTGATTGTGGGCAGCAAAGCCCTTGGGACCGTGACCACTGAGGACAAGATGTGTCCTACCTGGCCCACACGTGCTTCTCAAGGGCCACCACCTCAGCCTACCTCTTGTGGGCTCTGAGTGGTGGGGCTGTGGCCGCACAGTGCTGATGACAGCCCAGTCAGGTTCATAGCCGGGGTCAAAGGTTGGTTCCTCCTCAGAAGCACATGAGTCACCCCCACTGGAGTCCTTAGGAGAGGAAAGGAGCAGACAGTAAGGGGCTATGGATTCAGATCTTAGCCTCGAAGCTACCCTGGAAGATAGCCCCATTGAATAAAGAGGGAAACTGAGGCACAAAGAAGGTACAGCAGGCCAGGTGCGGTGGCTCACGCCTGTAATCCCAGCACTTTGGGAGGCTGAGGCGGGCGGATCACCTGAGGTCGGGAGTTCGAGACCAGCCTGACCAATATGGAGAAACCTCGTTTCTACTAAAAAAATACAAAAAAATTAGCCAGGCATGGTGGCGCATGCCTGTAATCCCACCTACTCGGGAGGGTGAGGAAGGAAAATCGCTTGAACCTGGGAGGCGGAGGTTGCAGTGAGCTGAGATGGCGCCATTGCACTCCAGCCTGGGCAACAAGAGCGAACTCTGTCTCATTAAGAAAAAAAAAGAAAAAAGAAGGTACAGCACTTGCTCAGGGTCACCCAATGCAACCAGAGAGCGAGCCAGGACTTGACCCCATGTCTCCCAGTGCATGGGGAGGTCCATGCTACACGGCAGGTGGCTCTGCAGTGAGGCTGCGGAGTGCTCAATGGACACTGTTGTACTCACTAGATAAATACAAACCAAAACCACAATAAGATACCACTTTGCACTCTTTTGAGACAGTGAGACTGTCAAAAAAAAAAAAACAAAACAACAACAACAAAAAAAACACTACATTTCCCAGGTTTCTTTGCAGCTGGAATCCAGGACACAGGACAAATTCTACCAACCAGATGCAGGCCAACCTGAAAAGCGGAAGTGACGTAACGCAACTTCCTGGCGCCTTGGCTGTGTTTGGCTGTGGAGCAAGGTGGAGAGTCATCTTCATCTTCATCTTCATCCTCCTGCCCTGGGGCAGCGCAGGTGGCCAGCTCAGCCTTCCAGTGTCTCGTCACTAGCTCTGTGGGTGCCGACTGACTTCCTGCCCCTGGGTGGAACTCGTCAGCTCCAATGGAGGTCTCATTCCCCACTAAAGAACCCCCCTACAGAGGTATCCAACTTTTCCATGTGCCTTGAAGGTTGTTCTGCTGTCCCTGAAATACCTTCTTGTCCTTTCATATCCTGGGAGTCCCAGCTCAAATGTCTGCTCTCCCAGGAAGCGTTGGGGATCTGGAATCAGACTGTCTGGGTGCAAAAAGTTCCAACACTTCCTAGCGTTTTCGACCTCATCTATCAGTTTCTCAAAAAGTGAGTAAGGGTCAGGGCTTAGGTGGGTCTGGATCTGACTTATCTCTGGGTCTCAGAATTGCCCAGGACGGGGTCCAGCCATGGGAAGTCCCAGGAGACATAACGAAGGGAAGCCGGGAGCAGTGACGAAATGGGTGAGTAGGCTGTCAGGCCCTGTCCTCTGGCACCAGAGGAAATGCCACTTCCCTTCAAGCAACTCGAATCCACATCTTGCACCCTGGCACGGATCTCCCAAGAAGCAAAGGGAGAGAGGGGTCAGCCGTCCCCACGACCGTGCGTCTTATGCTCCCTGCTCTTTTTCCTTGAATGGGCATCCTCTGCCCATTTCACAGAGAGGAGCAAAACGAGAGGCAGAGTACCCAAGCCTAAACAGGGTCACACATGCCCCACGAGTAGGTCTGGGATTGTACGCAGGTCCCTCAAATGACTTACAACAGCACGGACCTAGAAAAAAAGCGAGTGGAGAAGGGCAAAGCGGGTGGAGCCTACCTTCTTGGAGAAGAGGATTTGGGTGGAATCTCCAGCCTCCTCTACAGGAGCCCAGTGCAGGAGGACGTCATTGTCCTAGGGTAAGGAGGGAGGCGGGGTTAGAGGCGCTCCCCAGACCACATTCCCAAAACTTTCCGTTGCAAATTTCCAAACTTTCCCAGTTTCTACCCTCAGCCTTTCAAAGTCCCGCCCCTCATTCCAGTTCCCACACCCAGCCTTCTTCAGGTCCCACTGCTGACCGCCAGACCAAACTCCTACAGCTGCCGCCTGCATCCCAGACCGCCTGCATCCCGCTCGGAGCGGGTCCGAGCCCTGCTCCCTCCCAGCGCACCTTTTCCACGACACGGATGACACCAGCGATGAGAGAGTCTCGGTCCTGATACTTCTTAGCGCTGGTGTGCAGGTACACTCCGCCCTTCTCAAACACCACCTGAGTTGGGGGGAACCAGCGAGGGCTGGGGCCCAAGCGAGGGGACCAGCCTGGGGAGCCAATAGGGACGGGCCCAGGGAGGAGCCACCCTCAGGGGGCGGGGCCTGGAGAGCCATTGCCCCGGGACCAAGGCGGGGAGAATGGTCCAGCCCGCGTTCGGATGCTGGCGTGCGTTCCACAGGGGGCAGGGCTCAAGGAGTCGCCTGAGCCGGGGGGGGCGGGGCCACGAGAGGTTCTTCCCTGGGGCGGTGGACGGGAGGGTGACGGCGCGTTTATAAGAGATCGGTGTTTGCCAAGGCCGTGCCGGATTCTCAAGAGCACTCGCAAGGCCTGAGAGAAGAGCTGATCACTAGACGGGGCGTTTCGCATACACTGAAGCGAGGGAATGCGTCCTCAGTGCTTACCCTGTAGCCGGCTCCTTCCATAGTCGCCGCCGAAGGCCCCACTGCCCCGCCTCCTCCTTTTCCTAGTCAGCGTGTTGTCATTTCCGGAGAAAACAGTTCCCCTCCGGGCTGGACAGTGGTAGCGGCCCGACCCGTTCTAGAGAAGGAGCGGGTGAAACCATTTTTCAGAAGGGGGTTATTACACTGGAACCTCGAGATGGATCGGAGTCACGTGGCGCAGACGCTGAAGGTGGATCCGGCTACGGAGAGTGCGCAGGCGCAGTGTTCGCCCTCTCGCCACGAAGTAAACAAGTGGGAGGGTGTGAGAGCTGCACCACCTGGGGCAAGTACGCCTTGAAACGCCCACTTCCTTCTCCATATTGTATACTGGAATTGAAGCCAAGGAGGTACCATTTTGCTCGAGGGCATGGCGTAAGCCGGTCAGCTAAGGCCATGTTAATACGGGGCTGTCCCATCTCTCTGCGGGGCGCGACAGCTGGAAGAGCCGAACGGATAAGAGAAGAGGAGGTGAGAGGAGCTGTACACCACAAGAGGCACTGAGGGACTCAGGATAACGGGATGAAGCCGTCAGTGCCCCCAGAAACGAAGCGGCCCCGGACGAATTTCTGAGTCACCGTCGCGAGAAAGCGGGCTGAGCCGCCATTTTGAAGCCTGGCAAACCGAAGCAAGAAATGCTGCCGTGTTGGATCTTTGCCAGCCTTCGTGCTGAATGGGAGCAGGTTGGAGGGAGGGAGAGCCAAATACACTATGGGCTGATTAAGCCCGGTTGGCTGCCATGTTAACGAGCACCGGTTTCCTCTACTTTTGTCGAAGAAGTTTATTGTGGGTCAGGGACGTCAGGTCGCTTGCCTTCGTTTACTGTGGTCATGATTGAGCATGTGAGGACGGCCATTATTGTTGGGGGCAAATGGAAATGCTCTAGGCGGGAAAGCTGAAGCGTTTCTTTCGCCATTTTTCTTACGGGCAAGCTGTCGTCACCCTTGTCAACTGGTTCGGATGAAGCCCCTGTGGCCGCCATCTTGATCTCGGGCGGCCCCGATAAGGGAGGCGGAGTGTGCGGAGAGGAGGCGGGGCAACTGCGCGGACGTGACGCAAGGCGCCGCCATGTCTTTTGAGGGCGGTGACGGCGCCGGGCCGGCCATGCTGGCTACGGGCACGTGAGTGGAGGCGGCGTTGTTAACCGCGGTGTGGGGAGGATTTGGCCGTCCTGAGGCAGCGGGGCGCTGGGAGGGCGAGCGGCTCACGGGAGGGGTATGGCCTGCACAGATCAGAGGGCAGAGGTCTGCCAGCGATCCTTTGCTGAGCGCTGGAAGGGGGTCGCCCGTGGGAATCGTCCTGTCAGACCTGAGACAAATCGTAGACAGCCTCACCTTGCGGTTCCAGAGCGCCTGGGATCTCTACCTGGGCCGTGGACCACGTCCACGGGGTCGGGAGATGGTTTGGGGGGCCTCGGGGCGCCCCTCACCCGTCCAAAGGCGGGACTTCCGGTCCTGGCCTCCGTCTGGGCGGGATTTCCTGTTTTCTTCCTAGACCAGTGGGTCCTCCCTGGACCCCGGGCGAGATTGGGAGGTCTCGGGGCAGCTGAGCGTGGCCCCAGGCACTCACCCCATGGCTACCGCGTTCATGCTCAGGTTCCTCACATCTTGGGGTGTGGGGTACTAAAATTTCGACAGGAGGGGTGGTTCCACCCCTCTCCTCCTTAGCTCTCTTCCCTCCTCCCTGCATCCAAAGAGGACAGCCGCATCGTGCTCCCCCTCCTGTGGGGAACACGTCTCACTTTCCTCTCATCTCTCCCTGATCTTACACGAAACTCGTTTATCGGGGCGGGTTCTTCCTCCATCTCTCAGCTCCTTGGAGGAAACAGGATCTCCTCTAGAAGCTGAAGGGTAAGGAGGACCCCCAGGTCTTGGCTACTGTCCTGTTGGGTAACATTACAGGGTGCCCCTGGACCTTGGCAAAGAGGCCTGTGGAAGTCGCCCTGTCCTTTTTGCTCATGTCTCCTGAGTTGGGGGAGCCCTCACAACCCACTCACCCTATTTCACTCTCTTTAATCCCGTGGCTACTCCAAGATTGAGTACACGGAGAGTTCATCCTGACGTTCTCTTCTGGGACCTCCTCTCCCCCTCTTCTCCGCATGTCATTAGGGGCTGGAGGCCCGTGGAAGTGAGAGCCCCAGGCCTAGCACGGCCAGGCAGTTGACTTTGGACCAGCCATTTCTTGCTTAGAGCCTCAGTTTCCTCCTTCATCAGCTGGGAAGGACATGGGTGTGTTTGAGACACCGGGTACCCCCCAGTTCAGTGGGGTTTTGGGGCTGGGCAGTCAGCAGTTTCAGCCCCACTTGTGCCCTGTGTAGCTGTGTGCTTTTTTGCCAGTGTCCTAAGCTCTCTGAGCCTCACTTTTCCATCTGGATTAGAATATCTGCCCTCCTAAAGGCAGGCAGGATGGCGGTCAGGATTTAGAACAGGCCCCGGATCTAGACTTTCTGAGTCCAGGTCCAAGCCCTGCCTCTTCCAGTTGTGGCCCTTCAAGATGCTGACTGCCCCTGGGCCTGAGTTTGCAACTGTAAAATGGGGTGAACTGTAACTAAAGCTCCCGTCTCATAGTGTAGGTGAAAGAGTGGGATGAGAAGGTTGATCCCATCTTGGGTCCTTGCGTGGCTTCTGGGAGGTGGTGGATAAACCTCTTCCTTCCCTTGGGGCTTTGAACTCCCTGAGTGAGTCAGATAGGTGAGATGCCAGGTGTGGAATCCCAGCACTGAATAGGTGCTCAGCAAACACCAACATCAATGATCGTGAGTCATAAAAGGCCTGCAAATTTCATTCAGACTCCAGACTCCCTGCTCTCTTCACCCTGGTGGGCTGGACCACAGCTGTGCCTGAATCCGTGCAGTGGCGGTGTGCTTACTGCCTCCCGGAAGAGCCTCTTCCGCAGCCCAGCAGCTCTGGCTCAACCACGCTGGTTAATGGGGAAGAAAATGAGGCACAGAGAGGGCCAGTGAGCCATCTAAGGTCACACAGCAGGTTTGAGACAGAGTCAGGGCAAGGACCCAGCCCCTCTGCCCTCGCTCTTCTCACCCAGTAAGGAGACGCACCCTGCATGGTCTGCTTAGGGCCGACCTGTTCTGCAAACACAAATCCCTGACCTTGGGGGAATTCACAGTCTGATGCAGGAGGCAGCCAGGGTACAGCTATCACAAGCTCAGGTGACATGAATGCTCATGGAGGAAGCCCAGGGCATCGGATGGGCTCCTGAAGTCATCTGATGCACCCTGGGGGATCAGGGATGACAGAGGACCTGCCAGAACAGTCTTGTAGGAAAAGCCGTGTGGATTTCCCAGCACAGAGAGCAGCGCCAGCACCATTTCTTGCCTTTGTTCAGCCCCGACTCTCTGAGGCCTCAGTCATGGAACCAGCCAGTTCCCTCTGGAAGGAAGTGTGCTGGGAAGGTGGCCACTCAGACAGTGTGGGACCCCCTAGGGAGGGGACTGGCTGGATCTATGGGTGAGGGAAAGTTTCTTCCACCCTAGGATGAGTGAAAGGTTGGTGGGGAATGGAGCACAAGTCATCAAGGTCAGTTTTCTGAAGGCCTCGGGCCTCAGAGGCTCTGGAAGGCCGTGGAGGCAGGATGGCCCAGGAGCTGGGGATGGCCAGAACACGCAGAGCCTCCAGGGCCTGCCCTGAGGACTATGGCGAGGAGTAGCATCAGCTCCGGGTGCTGAAGGAACCCCCTGGGCCTTGTGCAGGACACGCTCGACGGGATGGCTGGGCGACGGAGCAGGGTGGCATCATCCATCAAATTCAACACAAGCCCCACGTGGAATTCTAAATTTTCTAGACACCATGTTAAAAGAGTAAAAAAAGCAGATGAAATTCCTTTTTTTTTTTTTTTTTTTAAATAGAGACAGGGTCTCAACATGTTGCCCAGGCTGGCTTCGAACTCTTGGGCTCGGTGATCCGCCTGCCTCGGCCTCCCAAAGTGCTGGGGTTGCAGGCCTGAGCCACCGCGCCCGGCTCGTTCTGCTTTATTGTACTCAGTCTTCAGAACCCAGTGCAGGTTTTACTGTTAGAGGCCTCTCTGCTAGGACTCCCTGCCTTTCCAGTACTCCCTGCTCACATGTGGCTGGCGGCTCCCACAGAGGCCAGGGCAGGGCCAAAGGGGAAGGAGTACAGTGACTTGGGGCAGGAGGAATGGGCTGGGGCAGAGGACGTCGCCAGGGTCTGGGCCTGCGAGGGCTGGATGGTGAGAATCATGGGGAGTAGCAGGTTTGGGGAGGACACACAGCACCGCTGGGACAAGGTGGGTGGAGGGGGTGAGTGCCATCCAGGGGACGGGTGGACACTCTGAGTGGGTGGCGATGATGTAGGCCGCCAAGCCTCAGCCCCCTCTGTCCTGCTCTGGCCCGCAGGGCGCGGATGGCGTCGGGGCGCCCTGAGGAGCTGTGGGAGGCCGTGGTGGGGGCCGCTGAGCGCTTCCGGGCCCGGACTGGCACGGAGCTGGTGCTGCTGACCGCGGCCCCGCCGCCACCACCCCGCCCGGGCCCCTGTGCCTATGCTGCCCATGGTCGAGGAGCCCTGGCGGAGGCAGCGCGCCGCTGCCTCCACGACATCGCATTGGCCCACAGGGCTGCCACTGCTGCTCGGCCTCCTGCGCCCCCACCAGCACCACAGCCACCCAGTCCCACACCCAGCCCACCCCGGCCTACCCTGGCCAGAGAGGACAATGAGGAGGACGAGGATGAGCCCACAGAGACAGAGACCTCCGGGGAGCAGCTGGGCATCAGTGATAATGGAGGTGAGAGGGTGGGGGCAGGGGCGGGTACGGCCCAGCGCCTGAGGTGCCCGCAGGAGGCTTTGTCGGGGTGGGGGCCTGCTTAGCCCAGAGTACTTCTACAGAAGTGCAGTCTCAGGACCCCAGAGCCAGACAGGCTTGCCTGGGGCTTGCTGTGTGATCTAAAGCCAGTCCCTTCCCTGCTCTGAGCCTTACTGGTCCTGGGGCCAGCTCTGTGCTGGGAGTGGTGGGCACAAGGACACAGAGCAGGCTCGGGCTTTTTTCTCAAGGGGGTCCCGGTCTAGCCAAGGAATTGGAGTCCCGGTGGGGGTCGGGAGGCTCTGGAGCAGGTCATGGGTAGAACCAGAGTCGTTTCCACAACGCCTGGGAGGCCAAGCAGGAGTTAAAGAGTTGTCTGGGATGCAGCCAACATCTGAGGAAGCCAGGGAGGGAGCAGCCAGCTGTTTTGGGGGGAATTTGGGGGTTGGGCGCTTCCCGGAGGCTGGACTGTAACGCTAGGGCTTTGCGGAGTTAGCAGGAGTTTGATCAGTCACTAGGAGGTCCTTGTTTGTTGTTATTACCAATGGCCGGCCTCGTCACCATTGCTGGAGAAAACCCGCGTAGGGTGAAGGGCAGGCATCCTGAGTTCAAATCCTGGTGGTGTCCCTTAGTAGCCATGGGACCTCGGGCAAGTGACTTAACTTCTCTGGGCCTCCAGGTCTCCATTTGTGAAGCAGAGGTCATAGTCATCCCATGTTTCTCTCAGGCTGTATTTTGAGTCACATTGTCCCGAACAGATCGTAGAGGTTTCATGTTAGCAGCCCGTTGTATGCAGCTGAGAAGGTGGGAGATCCATAGAAACTGGGTTGGTTTTTGCCGACGACCAGGCAGGCTGCTAGAGGAAGTTGTTTTTGAGGTGAAGGAAATGGGTCTCAGAAGCCTCAGGGAGGTGGTGGCTGTGGCGGTGGCCGTGGCTGAGGAGGAGGGCACATGGAGCATGGCTAGGTGCTGCCTGGCCTGGGCCTCTAACTCAGGTCATCCACAGGGCTCTTCGTGATGGATGAGGACGCCACCCTCCAGGACCTTCCCCCCTTCTGTGAGTCAGACCCCGAGAGTACAGACGGTGAGTGTCCCAGGCTGTTCCCCTCCTTACCTGGGGGCGGGCACACGGCCAACACAAAGGCAGGGACAGAAGCTGAAATCCACCCTCTCTTTCAGATGGCAGCCTGAGCGAGGAGACCCCCGCCGGCCCCCCCACCTGCTCAGTGCCCCCAGCCTCAGCCCTACCCACACAGCAGTACGCCAAGTCCCTGCCTGTGTCTGTGCCCGTCTGGGGCTTCAAGGAGAAGAGGACAGAGGCGCGGTCATCAGATGAGGAGAATGGGCCGGTGAGGGGCAAATGTGGGGAGGTAGGGAGGGCAGCTGGAAGGGCTCTGAGCCGCCTCCTCCAGGAAGCCCTCCAGCATGGATGCTGCTTTCCACCCATAAGCTAACTGAATCCTCCCCTCAACCTCAAGAGGCGAGTTCTTGGACACGAGCCTTGCACTTTTAACAATTGCAGCCTTACCATGTGTCCTAGTGCCTTATAGAGAAGGCCTCTCCTTTCCAGGAGCGTCTCTATTTATAGAACACCTGCTCTGGGCAAGGCACAGGTGTTTTGGCATGCCCTCCAGTGGAGAAACTGAGGCTTGGAGGGTTCAGATCACTTCCCATCCCCACCCTGCACATTCCTGGCCCTTTGCAGAATTTGTCCCACCCCCTGGTCCCCTGTTCATCCCTTGTAGCAACCCCTGTTTGAAGCTCCTGGGCTGGGCTCTGCTGGCCTGGGTGGGTCCTCCTCACCCTTCACTGAGCCTCCCTGAAGCAGAGGGGAAACTGAGGCACTGAGGGGACATGTGACTTCCCTGAGAGGCAGAGCTGGGACTGGAACCCAGGTGTGTTTCAGGAAGGAGCTGTGGGCTTTGAGGGAGGAGGCCTGGGTCCCCACAGCCCCCCCCTCAAGTCTCAGTGTCCTTATGTGCAAACCAGCAGTCACAGTGGTGACCTTTTCTGTGCATCCTCCCTCAATGAGGCAGTGAGCACTGAAGACCAGGAACGGCGTGGTGCAGGCGGGGTCCACCTGCTGCTGCTCTCTGTGCTTGCGACTCATGGCAACACAGTTAATTGAACGCTCTGGCCTCCTGCGTACTGTGCCCAGGGGCTGGTCTCCCACTGGGCTCAGGTCCAGTTCCTGATCTGGGTCTCCGGGTCCCATCCTGCGAGAGGACAGGCCCAGCTCAGGGTGACGGGGGCTGTAGTGGAGGCAGTACTAGGTGCCAGAGCTGCAGGCAGAATGGTAGGACCGCTCCTTGGTGGGGGCTGACACAGCGAGGGATCTTTTCTGTAGCGCAGTGGCCACATGATAAAGCAGTAACAGCTGATTATCTCAGCCCTCACAGAGACCCTGTTATCCGCCTCATTTTTCAGAAGGGGAGACTGAGGCCTAGGGAAGCAAAACCTCTTGCTCATAGTTTGTCAGCGGCAGAGGTCTGATTGGAACATGACTGAAACCCCAGCCCAGATCCTCAGACATGAGACGGTGCACTCAGCCTTAATGGCTAGCAGACAACAGCACTTCCACTGTGTAGGAAGCAATGTTCTAGGCCAAGAAGGGGAGAGGGAGAGGGGCAGGTAGGCTTCGTGGAGGAGGTGTCTGAACCGGGTAGAAGGGTTCCTACGTGGAGCAAGACGGGGAGGGGCACTGCTGGCAGTGGGCATCGCAGGGCACAGGTGGCAGGGCAGGGACGTGCTAGAAGTGGGCTTGGAGCCAGGGTGCACCCCTGGACCGCGTGTGGGTGCAGGGGGAGTGCCCTGCCGGCGCTGACCTCGTCCCGTCGCCGCCCCCGCAGCCCTCTTCGCCCGACCTGGACCGCATCGCGGCGAGCATGCGCGCGCTGGTGCTGCGAGAGGCCGAGGACACCCAGGTCTTCGGGGACCTGCCACGGCCGCGGCTTAACACCAGCGACTTCCAGAAGCTGAAGCGGAAATATTGAAGCCCAGGGAGGGAGCGTCCCGGGCCGCGTCCGCCCCGTCCCACACTACGCCCCGGCCCCACTCCCGGGGCCTGCTAATCTGAGGCCGATCCGGGACCGGCCTCCCTGCGTCTCCCATTCCCAGGATTGACCCGCCTCTGCCAATCCCCGCCGTCCTTCCAGCCCACGACCTCCCGCGCCGAGGAGCGGGATCTGTCCCGTTTCCCGATTGGGTCTGTCGCCTCTCTCCGTCTGGCGACAGATTCCTTCTATTAAGGGATTGGCTCGCTGAGTTCTAAGCTCTAAATGGGTCAACGCCTTTGTTTTCCGCCTAGCGACAAGGGCTTTGCTCGCACGGCATTGGCTCCATTCCCTAGTCTCTGGACAGCTCTTTTTTTGATTGGCTCAAATCCTGTAAAGGGCTTGACCAGTCTCTACATAGTCACCGTCCGCTTTTCCTGAGTTCTCCCTCCCAATTGGCTCCAGCTTCCTGGGGGCGTGGCCAAGCCCTCCTCTTCCCAGAATTGGCCCGGGGCCTTCAATTTAAGTTCTTTACACTACGGGGACTGGGGTCGTCTTTGCCCAAGTCCCGACAACTTGTTCCCTGACCCCCTCAGGGATGGCCCCAAACTGTCCCTGCCTCTGGCACCCCCTTTCATTGGTTCCATCCATCCCCACAACAGCCTGCCAATCGAAGCCCGTCCCTGCATCCAGGATGGTACCAGCTCCCGCCCCTCGCCCCCCACCTCCACAGGTGCCTTAAAGGGCCCTCGTCCACCCAAGGTGGGGGGCAGGGGCCCTCACTCTCCGGCCCTGGTGTGGGGGAGAGAGTGAGGGGTTGGGGGATCGGCAGTTGGGAGGGGCGCTCTGAGATTAAAGAGTTTTACCTCTGAGATAAATGTGAAGTGTGTTGTGAGTGTTCATTCAACATTTTCTGAAACCGAATGGCAGCGTCTGATTATCAGTGAATAGCTGGGGGTTGGAATTACTGTGCCCATTTTATTTATTTTTTTGAGACAGGGTCCCACTCTCGCCCAGGTTCAAGCGATTCTCCTGCCTCAACCTCCCGAGTAGCTGGGATAACGCGCCACTGCCGCCCGGGTAATTTTTGTATTTTCAGTAGAAACAGGGTTTCATCATGTTGGTCAGGATGGTCTTGAACTCCTGACCTCAAATGATCCACCCGCCTTGGCCTCCCAAAGTGCTGGGATTACAGGCGTGAGCCACGGCGCCTGGCTTTGTGCCCATTTTATAGATATGAAGACAGAGGTTCATGGGGTGGAGGAGAGCATCCCAGTCTTATGTGACCATGGAACCCAATCTTGAGGGGGTGAGTGTTGGAGCCAGAGCCCACATATTCACCAGCAAAGCCAGGAACTCCAGCCGGGAGTCTTCTATTATAAAAGGACTGGAGCAACTGGGCTTGGTGCCTCACGCCTGTAAGCCCAACACGCTGGGAGGCCAAGGCGGGAGGATCACATGACACCAGGAGGTCGAGATCAGCCTGGGCAGCACAGTGAGACCCCTTCTCCAAAGGGAAAAAAAATGGCTGGAGGTTAGAAAGCAGGTGGAACCTCGTCCGAAATTAGGACTAGGTAAACGTAATCCCACCAGACCACTACTGGAAGAATGCTAACACTAAATAAGACTTAAACGGATCTGAGCACTTTGGGAGGCCGAGGTGGGCGGATCACGAGATCAGGAGATCGAGACCATCCTGGCTAACATGGTGAAACCCCGTCTCTACTCAAAATACAAAAAATTAGCTGGGCGTGGTGGCGGGCGCCTGTAGTCTCAGCTACTCGGGAGGCTGAGGCAGGAGAATGGCGTCAACCCGGGAGGCGGAGCTTGCAGGTGAGCCGAGATCGCGCCACTGCACTCCAGCCTGGGCGACAGAGTGAGACTCTGTCTCAAAAAAAAAGACTTAAACAGGGCTCACTACCACCCAAACATTTTTTAAAGCTTTTGTCACGTGTTAGCTCCTTTAATCGTCATGGTAACCCCACGAAGTGGAAGGGATTATCCTTTTTATAGATGAGGAACCTAGAACATCGAGGGTGAAGCCAAAGAAGGACTTAGGGGCGCTGTCGGGGGCGGAGGTTTCCTCGACTGACAATGACCATCAGATGGGAAAAAAATCTTCCTCCCTGGGATGAAAATTAGAAGTCAAGGTGGAAAGAGGCAAATCTGCTAACGGAGGATCCAGTCCCCGCTACCGGCCTGAGCCTCGCGTTGCAGCAAGAGAGATGAAGGTCAGGGCTGCCGAGGGACCCTGGGGGCCGGGAGTCGGGGAAGGGGCGTGGCTGCTGTGGGAGGAGGCCAGGCCCCTCCCCCCACGAGGGGACGAGTCATTTCCGTCCGCCGAGGAACCGACCGCCGCCGGCCGGGTTGCAGGCGGGGCACCTCGGGAAGGACCTCCCTGGTCGGAAGTGGCCGTGAGCCCGAGCCGCGGTCCCGGGTGAGTACGGGGCGGGGCGGAGGCATGTGCAAGGCTCTCTGCCTGTACGCTGGAAAGTGGGGATTGCAACTCGGGGAGGGATGGAGCACGCGTCGTCGCCTGGGAAACGGGTCGACCCGCGGAAGGCGAGCGGGTGGGACTTCCGGAGCAGTTAATGGTGGGGAAACTTTCTAGTGGATGTGGGAGGAGGCGGGACTTCCTGCAGCAAATTGGGGCTGTGCGCCGCTCAAGCCCGTTTACCTGCTCCCCAGGCCGGCACCTAGGATGGGCGAGGTGGAGGCCCCGGGCCGCTTGTGGCTCGAGAGCCCCCCTGGGGGAGCGCCCCCCATCTTCCTGCCCTCGGACGGGCAAGCCCTGGTCCTGGGCAGGGGACCCCTGACCCAGGTCACGGACCGGAAGTGCTCCAGAACTCAAGGTGAGCGGGGCCTGAGCTGGAGGGGGTGTGGCCTGCTGCAAAAGTGGGAACAATCCAGAGGGACGCTTGGCTGCTACGCGGGATTGCAGTGGTGCAGCCAGCCCCGAAGTCGGAAGGTGCTCTCTAGGGAGTACAGGAAGATAAAGTTTGTGCTTGATTTAGAATTAGCTAGATCCTTTGGGGGAGAGGGGATCGAGCCGATTTCGGGAGGATGTTCACTGCGCGGATGATGCTCAGGCTATCGGGAAATCCAGAAACAGGCGACGACCTTCGTCAAGAGAAAAATGATCCTATGGAGAAAAGCAAATGTCGCTAGGTTGGGATGGATGGTAACAGGCCAAGCCCCGGACCTATATCTAGCCACATTTTTTGTCAAGGAGGAAACCAATTCTATAGAGAAAAGTACCTCCCTGTCCCTTGCAAGGCCAGTGTCAGGCAGTCCTAGTGCCACTATCTGGCTACTGCATGTGAAGGAGCCAATCCCATGTAGAAATAAACTGCCTCTTACTCCCTGGATGCTATAGCCTGAAGCAGGCCACACTCCCCAGAAATGAGGGACCCAATCACACAAGGATGCAAATCCTGACTCCACCCCTCCAATCCTCAGTGGAGCTGGTCGCAGATCCTGAGACCCGGACAGTGGCAGTGAAACAGGTATCAGTGCCTCTGCAAGGGCCAGCAAGGCCTGGGGATGGGATTTGGGGAGGAATTGCAAGCCGTCAGTGAAGGAGTACATTAGGAAAATCTGATTGGGGCCGGGCGTGGTGGCTCAAGCCTGTAATCCCAGCACTTTGGGAGGCCGAGGCGGGCGGATCGCTTGAACCCAGGAGTTCGAGACCAGCCTGAGCGACATGGTGAAACCTGTCTCTCTAAAAAATTAGCGGGAATGGTGGCGTGTCCTTGTAGTTCCAGCTAATCGGGAGGCTGAAGCGGGAGGATCCCTTGAGCCCAGTAGGTCAAGGGTGTAGTGAGCAGTGATCACCACACTGTACTTCAGCCTGGGTGACAGAGCGAGAACCTGTCTCAAAAAAAGAAAAGAAAAAATATGGCTGGGAGAAAAGGGGATGTGTCCAGTAAAGAAGTGTTGCCTGTTTCAGTGGGGTGGGTACCTGTCCAAGACCTTAGAAATTGGACAAGGCGGCCAGGCGCGGTGGCTCACGCCTGTAATCCCAGCACTTTGGGAGGCTAGGCGGGCGGATCACCCGAGATCAGGAGTTTGTGACCAGCCTGGCCAACATGGCGAAACCCCATCTCTATTAAAAATACAAAAATTAGCGGGGCATGCTGGCGGGTGCCTGTAATCCCAGCTACTCGGGTGGCTGAGGCAGGAGAATCGTTTGAACCCAGGAGGCACAGGTTTCAATGAGCCAAGATTGCACCACTGCACTCCAGCCTGGGCGACAAAACAAGCCTCTATCTCCAGGAAAAAAAAAAAAAAAAAAAAGATTCGGACAAGGCTGAAAACCTGTAACCGTTCCAAAGCCCGTTCCAAAGTGAAGAGGTGGGGCCTAAGGGTCTGATTAGTGGTGGAGAAGGGCTGATTTTTCTGCTGGGTATTTGATTGGAGGAAGCTCCCGGTGGGGGCGGAGCCAGTCCCAGCTCCTCCCTCTCTTTCTGCAGCTGGGAGTTAACCCCTCAACTACCGGGACCCAGGAGTTGAAGCCGGGGTTGGAGGGCTCTCTGGGGGTGGGGGACACACTGTATTTGGTCAATGGCCTCCACCCACTGACCCTGCGCTGGGAAGAGACCCGCACACGAGAATCCCAGCCAGATACTCCGCCTGGCACCCCTCCGGTGTCCCAAGACGAGAAGAGAGATGCTGAGCTGCCGAAGAAGCGTATGCGGAAGTCAAACCCCGGCTGGGAGAACTTGGAGAAGTTGCTAGTGTTCACCGCAGCTGGGGTGAAACCCCAGGGCAAGGTGAGGGCCACGCCGAGGGCTGAGGGAGCCGCCACAGACTGGGACCCAATCCCACGTTTGTTCCGTGCTCTCTCAACTTTTTAGCCTCTACTTTACTTTTCTGAGAAATGGGCCTAATGATAAACGCAGGGATCGTTGTAAGCAGTGGGGAGAATGATGTATGTCAGCTCCTGCGTTACCCACAGTGACCACCCAGTAATCAGCAATGACCATGACTGTCGCAGTAGGAGCTATTACGATGAGGATTTTTTATGTCCAGAGAGACTTGAGTTCAAATGCTGTTACCACCACATTCTGAGTCCCATGTCTCTCATCTCTACCATGCTGAATCCATAAAAAAAGCACGTGGCATAGTTCCTGACATGCAGTTAGCACCCAAAGCTTTGCTCCTGCTTTTATTTTCACGGTTATTAGCCCACTGAGGTGGTGAAGGCCAGGGGAGGAAGAAGGCTGGGTAAGACATTAACCCCCATTTTAAAGACTGTAATCCTGGGGCTGGGGTCATAAGGAGTAACAGGAGACAGTAAGGTTAAGATGTCGGGCCGCACTCAGGGGCATCACGGATGCTTGAGATGGAGGTGCTCTGTGACTCGGTTTCCCCATCTGTGAGATGGCAGTGATAACACCCTGCCTGGCAGGGTTGGTGTGAGTCACCCTGTGAGTGAGGAGGGTCAGAGGTATCACAGTGCTATTTGTCTTTCCTTGGTGACACCAGGTGGCTGGCTTTGATCTGGACGGGACCCTCATCACCACACGCTCTGGGAAGGTCTTTCCCACTGGCCCCAGTGACTGGAGGTGATAAGAGGCAAAACAAGGGAGTGAGTGAGGCCTGGAGTCCACCTCTGGCCCCGGGTCACCCCTGCCGCTTCATACCTGCCGTAGGATCTTGTACCCAGAGATTCCCCGTAAGCTCCGAGAGCTGGAAGCCGAGGGCTACAAGGTATGTGCAGCCGCCTGTCTGCATGGGCACGTGCACGTGGCGGTCCGACCGCAGGTCAGACCAAGGCCCTGGTGAGCAGGGCGCCTGGTGACACCCTTTGCTCCCCAGCTGGTGATCTTCACCAACCAGATGAGCATCGGGCGCGGGAAGCTGCCAGCCAAGGAGTTCAAGGCCAAGGTGGAGGCTGTGGTGGAGAAGCTGGGGGTCCCCTTCCAGGTATGGCTGGAAGGGAGGCTGGGAGCTATGTGGGGGCACAGAGATCCAGAGCGAGGGCTTTAGACTCCAGGGTAAGCGGGGCGGAGGCCTCAGGCAGTGTGATGCTGATAGGAACTCATCATCAGCTACAAATTCTGGGCTGGGGTGGCATCCAGTAGGTGCTTGAGGGGGAGCTAAAGCTGGTGGCCCCCTCCCATCCACAGGTGCTGGTGGCCACGCACGCAGGCTTATACCGGAAGCCGGTGACGGGCATGTGGGACCATCTGCAGGAGCAGGTGAGTCTCGCAGCCTGCCTGGTCCCCCTCCTTTTCCTCACTCCAGCCCCTCACTCCTGGGCTCCCCGGCCTCCGGTCGGGGCCTCCTTACTCCTCTGTCCTCTCTCGCTCCCTCCTTCTGTTTTTTGCTGTGACATCTTAGGTGTTGGTTTACGAGACCAGTGCTCTCAGACTTTCTACATCAGAGTAGTAGGGAAGCTGTTCATTCCTTCGTTCATTCGTTTGTGTGTGCATTTGTTCTGAAGTTTAGCGCATTCTTGAGCTGAAGGTATCAGTGAGCGGGACGGCCTGCTCCAGCAGGGCCTGCACGGCGAGGGCGGTAACTCTAGGCGGATGGGCAGACTGGCGTGTAAAACAGCAGGAGGGACGGAGCTGGAGAAAGCAGGCATCGTTTCACCCATTTCACCCGTGGTGGGCAGGGATGGCCTCTGAGGAGGTGACATCAGAGGAAAAGGCCTAAGGCAGGGAAAGGAGGGAGCCAGGTGGACACCTGGGGAAAGCGGTCCCCCCCTTGTGGGAGTGACAGCAAGTGCAAAGGCCCTGAGGCAGTCCCTAGCCTGGGCTAGTTAGGGACAGCGAGGCCCATGCGGCTGGCCCTAAGCGAGGGAGGGGAGAGGGCAGGGCCACAGGGAGGGCCCCACTTTTGCCCTGAGGGAGGGGGAACCTGGGAGGCACCGGCACCCCAGAGGCTGGAGCCATAGCAGGGTGGGTGCCCTCTGGTGGCCGCGTGGAGAAGGGGAGGAGGCGAAGTCGGGAGACCTGGAGGGAGGGGGCTGTGTGGAGAGACCACGGAGAGGGGAGGGGGCCAGAAGCACGGTGCAAAGTGGCTGGAGAGTGAGGACATGAAAGGTCGGAGGATGATTCCTGATGCGGGGCACAGACTAGGCGAAGCAGCCCCAGGGACCCGCTACCGCTGCGGGGGGACATTTGTGGAAAGGGCCTCCTCACTACCATCTCCCGTAGGCCAACGACGGCGAGCCCATATCCATCGGGGACAGCATCTTTGTGGGAGGTAAGGGCCTGGAGGCTGCTGAGGGTGGGCTGGGACCCCTCCCTCCGAGCTGGTGGGAATGGGGTATCCCGTGTGTTCCAGACGCAGCCGGACGCCCGGCCAACTGGGCCCCAGGGCGGAAGAAGAAAGACTTCTCCTGCGCCGATCGCCTGGTGAGGCCCCTGCCCCCTGCCCCGCGCCCGACCCTGGCCTGTGTCTGATGTTCGTCCTCAACCCCTAGTTTGCCCTCAACCTTGGCCTGCCCTTCGCCACGCCTGAGGAGTTCTTTCTGAAGTGGCCAGCAGCCGGCTTCGAGCTCCCAGCCTTTGATCCGGTGAGGCCCTGGGGTGGGGGTGGGGATGGGAGGGCTCCCGGAGATGGGGGCGGCATCTCACGCGTGTCCCCCGCCCCTCGCAGAGGACTGTCTCCCGCTCAGGGCCTCTCTGCCTCCCCGAGTCCAGGGCCCTCCTGAGCGCTAGCCCGGAGGTGGTTGTCGCAGTGGGATTTCCTGGGGGTAAGTGTCCTGTCCCTGTGCCCGTGCCCTGAGCCCCGCCTGGGTCCTAGGCCACCCACCGACACTGCCCCCCACACAGCCGGGAAGTCCACCTTTCTCAAGAAGCACCTCGTGTCGGCCGGATATGTCCACGTGAACAGGGTATGACCAGGCTTTTGCCGCCCCAAATCTATTAAGTTCCCATCTCCACCTCTCAACTAGTTTGGGGCGGCTTTCCTCCATCATTGCCTCCGCGTCCCCGCTCGGGGTCTTCTCTCCCCCACCCCCCGGGTCTGCTGATCCGTTTGTGACCTCTCGTGTCCCCAGGACACGCTAGGCTCCTGGCAGCGCTGTGTGACCACGTGTGAGACAGCCCTGAAGCAAGGGAAACGGGTCGCCATCGACAACACAAACCCGGACGCCGCGAGCCGCGCCAGGTAGCGTGACCGCGGGGCCGTAGGGGGCCTGCGGCGGGGTGGGCGGGGCCTGCACATCCAGCTCCCTCCCCCACAGGTACATCCAGTGTGCCCGAGCCGCCGGCGTGCCCTGCCGCTGCTTCCTCTTCACCGCCACTCTGGAGCAGGCGCGCCACAACAACCGGGTGAGCCCGCTCAGCCCGGACACCCCCCGGGCTGTACCCCGACCCCCCTCCTCCCCTGACCCCTGGGCCTGCCGCCCCCTCTGATGATGTCCCCACAGTTTCGAGAGATGACAGACTCCTCTCATATCCCCGTGTCAGACATGGTCATGTATGGCTACAGGTACTGTTGGGGATAGCAGGGGGCAGGGGCACTGGCTGGGCCACATGAGCCAGGCTGTCCCTCACTGTTCCCACCACTGCCAGGAAGCAGTTCGAGGCCCCAACACCGGCCGAAGGCTTCTCTGCCATCCTGGAGATCCCGTTCCGGCTGTGGGTGGAGCCGAGGCTGGGGCGGCTGTACTGCCAGTTCTCCGAGGGCTGAGCCCCGCCCAGCTCCCCTCCACAATAAATGCTGTTTCTCCTTGAGCTTGGCCGGCATTTTGCTGGAAGGAGGGTGGTCCCCACGGGGGAGGGGCTCCAGGCCTGCCACAGTTTCTTACATGGATGGAGGCTTTAAGGACATTTTCAGGTAACAAAAGGTGGGGCCCTACAGAGGGGAGTCCAGCTGGGACCTGGCATGAGCACTTTAGACATTAGCTGGGGAACGCACAGGGAGGGCGCTGTGTGGCCCTGAGAGCCAGCTGGTGGGCCCACGAGCCTCAACTGAGGGGCTGGCTCAAGGCCAGGTGTGACCCCTGAGGACAAAATCCAGCTCAGGTTCTGTGACACTGAACTTGAACCCAAGGCCTGTGGGCAGCCGAGAGCCAGACCCAGTGAGTTCCGGGGCTGTCCAGCCTGCTGGGCCACCTTACAGCTAGGGGGCTGCCAGGCATGGGGCAGTGAGCAGAGGGGGCAGGCAGGTTTTTAAAAGGCTTTATTGGGGAAACGTAGAGGGGTGGGGACCGTCCTTGGAGGCCTCAGGACACCATCCTCCATGTTGCTGGGCAGTTGAAGTCCCCAGGGGCCCCTGCTCAGAAGCGTGTCACCTGGGGGCAGGGGTGCAGTGCAGGCTGCTGGCCACAGGCTCCCAAGCACTGACCCCATATCCCTGTGAGCAGAGGCCTGGCCCCACCCAGGCCTGGATACCACCTCCCATGGCCCCTCGGCCAGGCTGCAGTTTCCTGACAGCCTAGGACCGCTGGGACTGCTGCCTCTCCCTCTGCTCTGCTCTCCCCAAGGCCAAGGTCGCCCTGCTTCTTTCCCAACCCCACCCCCCACATGCCCCAGGGTCCCTCCTGTACATGACAGGGTCACCACTCACCAGTCTCTGCGGGGGCCTCATCTGTGACTCCTGGAGGGGCCCAGCCCGGGGTAACCACTACCCCCCCATCTGTGGAAAGAAATCAGAGGCCAGTGGTGAGCAGGCAGGGGGGTGGAGGGAGACTGAGCAGCCCTGGAGCCCGGCCACCTCACCCCTCGTTGCTGCTGCTCCTGCTCCAGGTTCCGCTGCAGGACCTGCTGCTGGTTGGCAATGACACGCCGGATGCCGTTGACAAAGTTGCCCTGGTCATGGGGGATGAGGCCAATGAAGATTTTCTTCTCCGAAGAGTACAGGAGCATAAGCACGCGGATCTCACACGATGCTTTGTAGGAAAAGTGCACGCAGCCGGCCTGGCAGGCACAGGGCGTGGTGTCACCAGACAGCACCACAGGGACTCAGGCCACGGGGACCAGCGTCCCTCCGACCATGGCACCATGCCGTGGGCTCTATGAGCCAGGCACAGCCTAACTGCTCTGTCCTCACACCCCCCACCCACCCCGGAGGTGGGCCCCCTTACTAGGATGACACGGTGGCCAAGAGCAATGGGTGGGCCAAAGGCCAACACGCTCTGTTGGGAAGGGCCCAAGAACCTGCATTTCAGAGCTCCTGGGCAGGCCAGGCTGTGTCTGGGGCCACCTCACCACAGCCACCTGAGCCAACCGGCCATGGCTTCAACTCAGGAGCCCGAGGGATCTGCAGCAGCCGGCCCAGCACAAGCAAGGGCTGAGGTACATGGAGCCTTTCTGGGTTTCCTTGAGGAAACTTTTTTTTTTTGAGACTGAGTTTCGCTCTTGTCGCCCAGGCTGGAGTGCAATGGCATGATCTCAGCTCACTGCAACCTCTGCCTCCCGGGTTCAAGCCATTCTTGTGACTCAGCCTCCTGAGTAGCCATCATGCCTGGCTAATTTTTGTATTTTTAGTAGAGACGGGGTTTCACCATGTTGGCCAGGCTGGTCTCAAACTCCTGACCTCAGGTGATCCACCCGCCTCGGCCTCCCAAAGTGCTGGGATTGCAGGCATGAGTCACCGCACCCGGCCCCTGAGGGAACACTTGAAATTGCTTTAATGTAAAAGCACCTACACCCAGGCCCCCCCACCCACAAACAGCTTCGTGGACAGTTTACTCAGACTGAGTCGAAGGTAATTTTAAGGTAGTTTCGGGATATTACCCAAGTATGGCCCAGCTGGAAGGTGGACATCGGGGGGAGGGCTCAGAAGCACCAAAGTCCAACCTTCTCCACCTCACAGATGGAGAAACTGAGCCCCACAGAGAGGAGAAGAGTCAGCTGAGCCTCCCCCAGATAAGACAGTCACCAGATATTCTGGGACCTTGCAGGGGGCAGACAGCCCTCCCTGCCCAGCAATGGGCCTTTGGGATGTGGCACAAGCTCCCGGGAAACCTGGAGTGACAAGGGCGCCTGTCCCTGAGGAGCGGAGAGCATGGAGTTGGTGCTGAGTCAGCCCTGATGTGGCAGAGGAGGAGCAGGCCCCTGCAGAACCAGGGTCAGTGCCCCATCCAGTGCCGTGGGGACAGCACAGAGCCCCCAGAAGTCACGCCCACACTAGCCGCCCTCTCTCCCCAGCTGGTCAGGGACATGGTCCTCTGTCCCTCTCCCATGTCCGCCCCCGTGAGCGGTCGGGGCTCGCTCTGCCCTGGCCGGCCCCTCCCCTGTGTCTGCTGGCACCACTCACGAAGCCATTGTCCATGATCCGGCACAGGCTCTTCAGTGTCTCCAGGTCCTTGGTGAAGTGGAACTGGACCAGGCGCGAGTTCCGGAACAGCGGCACTAGGGTGGTCTGCGGGGAAGCGAGGGGACCCCCAGCTCTGGCTTCCCCCACCACGGCCTCCCGCTCCCAGCCCGCTGAGTCCCCCGGGCCCAGGACCAGACTGAGACTCCCCTGTCCTCCCTACCTCAGGAAACGTCATCTCCACCGCTCAACCAGCCCAACCCTGGAGTGCTGTGGAAGCCACTCTCAGGTCCCTTGGCAGCCCCCCAGGTGCAGGTCGTGGCTGTCCCTGCCCCGCTCAGTCCCTGCACAGCCACCAGCTGGCTGCCTGGGACCCCTTGGAGCCAGGCCTGAGGACCTACCCACCACACCTGCTTCAGCACCCTTAGCTTCGCTCCCTCACAGCCAGCTCAGGCCACCTGGGGAGGCGCTCTTGCCCCCCAGCCCCGCCCTCTGGAATAGCTACTGCGTGCAGGCTCGAGCACCCGGCCCCAGCCCCTCACCAGCAGCTGCTGCGGGATGAGCTGCATGTACAGCTTCCTTGGCCACTGCTCGGTCCTCCTGTGGGGCACAAAGGGACGAGGGTCAGGAAGCCCCAGCTCCCCTGGATGCTGCCTCCACCCCCCAGCCCAGCACTCACAGGATCTCCCCCTGGTTCACGTAGACGTGGGATGGCAGCCATCTCTTGGACCGACTGTTGGGCTCAGGCCTGGGCTTTTGGGGGAGAGGCAAAGAGGAGCCCTCAGGACTGGAGACCCCCAACACCAGTGTCCCCTCCCAGCCACAGTCCGTGAGGATCTGGGGGTCCCAAGTCCCCAGGCTGCCGAGGGCTCACCTCCTGCCACTCCATGACGCCACTCCATGCCAGAAACTTGTTGTTGACGATCTGGACTGGGCCTGAGTTGACACCACCAGGTCCCACTGCCTGTTGGAAGGGAAGGGGGTGGGAAGAGGGGCCCAGGCTCCTGGGAAACCTGTCTGTCCTGGGGCCTGCCATCCCTCCCTCCGAGCCTTGGCCTGTTAGCCCCAGCTGGGTCCATTCTCTAGCCCCAGGGGAACAGGCCCTGCCCCTCACCTGCTCACAGCCCCCCATGGCTCCCCAGTGGCCTGAGACAGGTCCCGGCCCTCACCTGATGCACAGGACCTGCAGAGTCTGCCTCAACTGGCAAGGCATGACCAGGACACGTGGTTACCAGGCAGGGCCTTCCAGCCGCACGATGATCCCAACCCCTGCCCAGCTCCCCGCTCCACTGGCTTCCCTGCCGCTGCGCCAAGACCCACCCTCCAGCCCTGCAGCCACCCAGTGGCCGCTTTTCCATGGAGCCCTGGTGGGAACCCGCCCAGCCTCCTCTGGGCTCCCCTGCAGCTCCTTGCTCCAGCCATCGCATCACACTCCGCCACGCCAAGTCTGGCTGCCCAACCAGGGCAGTGGGGCCTAATCCCCCTCTGTCCCCAGAGGGGCTGTGCTTGGCTGGCACACCTGCTTGCGGGTGGTGATGACCTGCCGGATGGCACTGACAAAGCCGCTCTGGTCGTAGGGGATGAGGCCCATGAAGATCTTCTTCTTGGACGAGTACAGGAGCATGAGCACGCGCACCTCACAGGGGGAGATGTGGGGGAACAGCATGCAGCCCGCCTGCGGGGGCCGCGGGTCAGGACCCTGTGGTCACTGCCCAGGGCCACTGTGCCCCCACCACCCTGGGCCGCCCCACCTGTAGGGGATGAAGGGAGATCATCGGCGGACAGAGGCCCCCACAGTCAAGGCCATGGCCATAGGTGAGGGGCCTCTGAGAGCCCGTGCAGCGCCCGTCGGCATCCCCCCACCCTGCCATGGCTGAGGTCAGAGTGGCACCCGGCACCCAGGCTGCGGTGAGAATGCCGAGAAGGCACTACCTCCCGCCCACATCACCCCCTGCCGCCAGCCCTCCTGACTGCCTGATGGGGTGACTTGGCCTGGGGGTTAAGAGCATAGGCAGCGCCCCACCGTTCTGCTGCTTCCTAGCTGTGTGACCTAACACCAGCCACCTCCTGCTTCTGGGCCTCCATCATCTGTAAAACCGGGTAATAGTGCACACAGTTGGTGCCACATAAAGGCTCAACAGATAAAGTGCTGGTGCCTCTTGGATGGGGCATGGGAGAACTAAGCCTGACAGATGTGCCTGGCTGTGGTGTCTGGATGAAGTGGTGTGACCGTCCCAGAACCCCATGTCCCCTCCCCACACCGGGCCACCCCCCACGGTGCTGTCCCCTCCACGCTGCCGGCCTAACTTCTCGACCTTGGTGTCCAGCCCAGAGATCACCCGCTCAGGGCCCTGTCCCTGGCCTCCCTGGAGCCATGCACAGTCACCCTCCCAGGGCCATGCCTGGGGGGTGAGTATGGATGTCCACTTTCCCTACAGACTGGGTACTCGGGGCCCAGATATGGCAGGCCCTCAACACGGTGCTGGGTGAAGGGGGAACGGGTCACTTAAGAGACCTCATGCCAGGCACAAGCCCTGGTCTGTCCCTGGTCTCCTGAGGGAGAAGGGAGGCCCTAGTGGAACCCAGGGCGCTCAACGGCAGCTGGGACGGGGTAGAGGCAGACTGTCCCAAAAGGGAACAGGGACTGGGAATGTCCCAGAGCCAGGTCCTCTGGGCAGACGAGTCGCTCCCACCCCATCCCTGCCTCCTCTCCAGCACCTGCCATCTTTCACAGCCCAAGCCCCCTTTCTGACCTGCCCTGCGCCAGAATCCCAGTCACCTGAACAACCTCACCAGCTGGGTTCACTCGGCACTCACTAGGTACTAAAGTCACCATCTCAAGCGCTTTACACAAATTCCCTCCCTCCAGCCTCCCAGTGGCCCTAGGAAGCACGGCTCCCCTGTCCTCCCTACCTCAAGAAATGTCATCTCTACCCCTCAACCAGCCCAACCCTGGAGTGCTGCGGAAGCTGCTCTCAGATCCCTTGGCAGCCCCCCAGGTCCAGGTCATGGCTGCGCCTGCCCCACTCAGTCCCTGCACAGCCACTGGCTGGATACCTGGGTCCCTTTGGAGCCAGGCCTGAGGACCTACTCACCACACCTGCTTCAGCACCCTCAGCTCCGCTCCCTCACGGCCAGCTCAGGCCACTCGGGGAGGTTAGCCCATTTTACAGACCAGAATACCAAGCCCCAACGTGCCACTCCCTCCTGGCTGGCTCTTGTGCCTAGCACACCCATTTACCAGGTCCCTGCCATACGCTATGTGTCCCCGACAGGCTCCTGGGCCCTAATAGGGCTGGCCCCGGTCCCTCCATGCACTCACGCCCCCAGGGCCACCTCGAAGCTGGGCACAGATGCAGAAACTGGAGGCCTCTCAGGCTGAGTTCCTTCACCCTGTGCTCTACGGAGGGTGCCTGGAGTCAGTCATTTCCAGATGGGGTCCGAGAGGCCACGAGGGATACCCTCGGCCCCAGGGGGGACCCCCCGACCCCAGCCTGGGCTGTGTGAGCAGAGCGCTGCCTCCAGCTGTACTTGTCACCACAGTGCTACAAGGGAGCCGCCCCCCGCACCCCTCACGCACCCGAGCCCGCCCCACTCACGAAGCCGTTGCCCATGATGCGGCAGAGCCCCTTGAGCGAGTCGCAGTCTCTGTTGGTGAAGTGGAACTGTGCCAACTGGGAGTTCCGGAACAGGGGGCCCAGGGTGGTCTGGGGGCGACGGGACAGACAGCTGGGTCAGCCAGGCATGGGGGTGCTCAGAGGGGGTGGGGTGGGCAGGGCGGGTCTCACCAGCAGCTGCTGCGGGATCAGCTGCATGATCAGCTTCTGCGGCCACTGGTCGGTCTCCCTATACGAAGGAGCTGGTCAGAAAGGGCTGCCCTGATCCCCACGGCCACAGCCACTGCCCCTGCCACCGCCCTGGCTGCTGCGCCCTGGCACTCACAGGTTCTCGCCTTGGTTCACGTAGGCTTGGCAGGGCAGGGTCCGCTTCAGCTTTGCAGTGGAGTCAGAGTAGGGTCTGCGCTTCTGTGGGGGCAGGAGGGGCGTCACTGTGCACAGCCTAGATGCCCTGGCCTGTCCCCGCGGGGACAAGACCCTGGAGGCCAGCCGCAGCCCCACAGAGACTCACCTCCTGCCACTCGAGGACGCCGCTCCAAGCCAGCAGCTTGTTGCTGAGCCGGTGCTCGCTCACGGCCAGACCCCCGAGGGTGAGCCCAGGTGAGGAGGGACCGATGGGACCCAGTGCCCCGAAGACCCGAGCACCTTCCTGCAGTGGAGCGGGTGGTAGGTGGGAAAACTGAGGCCAGGGCCTGCAAGGACAGACAGTCCCCACACACCCCAGAGGGGACGTCCCAATATTCAGCCCCAAATCCCCTGCTGGAAGCCCACGGGGCCATGTCCAAACCCTCTGCTCACCCCTCAGGACCCCAACACGCTGCTCCTCATGTCCTTTCCCGCTGCCCCCCCTCAGGACCCTTCCTTCCCAGAGCCTGCTGTCACCTTGACACTGGCCCAGCAGAGTCCTGAAGCCTTCAGCCAGCCCCACCTCCAGCCTTTGCCCCAGTTGTGTGCCTGATCGATTCTTGAGACCCAAGTTAGAAGCCAACTGTAGGGGGCTTTCCCCGTGCCCCAGGCTGGGCCCAGGGCTTCCTTGCAGCCTCCACAGGCACAAGCCGGCCTGCGCTGTGTTTGTCCCACACACTAGCTTGCCCTGTCTTTCCCAGGCTGAAACTCTCCTAAGGCTCCCTGTCATCCCAAAGTTCAACTCCTTCCTCTGGCTCAGGCCAGTGCCCACCTCTCTGGCCTTATTAAGTCTGTCCCCGGGGTAGGCAGGAAGGAGGTGACAAGAAACACAGAGGGGACTAAACCATCCAGGAGAAAGACAGCGAGGAAAAGGGGGAAACATTTGGAAGACAGCTGGGACACCACGCCCAGAGGGGTCTCACAGACCAAAACATGTAGAACACCAAGAGAAAGTTCTAGCAATAAAGCCAAGCAACGCCACAAACGCTACTCACAGGCACTCTCCCCACTATTTTTTTTTTATTACTATTATTTTTTTGAGACAGAGTTTCACTCATTTCCCAGGCTGAAGTGCAGCGGCGCGATCTCGGCTCACTGCAACCTCGCTCACTGCAAGCCGCGCCATCATGCCCGGCTAATTTTTTTTTTTTTTTTTTTTTTTTTTTAGTAGAGACGGGGTTTCACCATGTTGGCCAGGCTGGTCTCGAACTCCTGACCTCAAGTGATCCGCCCGCCTCGGCCTCCCAAAGTGCTGGGATTACAGACGAGGGCCACCAAGCCTGACCTCACTTATTGTTTTTTTAAAACCAAAAACATCTCAAAGCAAACAACGCAAAGCTTCGCAAACAGCCTGGCAGCAAGAAACCCAGGAGAGTTTCCCCGTAATAGGCGCCTCCAGGCGGGGGAAAACAAAGTATAAGGGTGATTTATTTTTGTCTTATTACAAACAGGTATTTTCCAAATCTTCTATGAAGCACAAGGAGATCTTTCCTTCCAAAATACTAGCAAACACAAAAAATTTTATTTTGTGAGTGCTTAAAAAGAGAAAAACCTGAACAAACTTGCTCTCCACCCACGCAGGTGATTCTCCACCCACGCAGGTGATTCTGGCTTTTGGGCAGTCGTTAGAAGATCAGATAGAAAACCTGAGTATATTGGCGTTAGAATGAGTTGGACAGAGAGTGGATGTTGCCCCGGGGGCTTCAGGCACCATACCGGACATCCAGCATCTGAGATGAGTTAAAACGCACAGCTGGAGGTGACTGTCGAGATGAGGGTACACTTACAACATACAAGCTGTTTATGGCGCTGGGACCTGGGGTATCTAGTCCGCATATACAGTGACACGTATGCATTTACTGTCACAAAGATGGGTGAAAATCAGGCGAACGCACTTAAGAGCCCAAGCGACATACTCAATGTCTGCTTGTCTAGGAGGGCAGGTTGACTCAGAACTTCAAATATGCTGGGATCTGGAGCCATAGTAAAGAACAGATATGCTTGCCTAAAACCCAGGGATACCTTCCACAGCAGGAGCAGCACATCGAGATGGGACGATCACATTTAAAAACGACGGTTAAGGTGCAACCTAAAGTAAATCTCACATCTTGGCAACCGTGTGCAAAACTGCGCGCCTGACATCCCTATTGCACAGGGAAGCCCATCTAGTACTTGCACTGAGGTTTAAAACCTTGGGGTGCATGTCTGAGGACCCGGAAAGCACTTTTGAACAACTAGATGCGAATGCTGCAGGAAGGGGCGAAGGCAGTGGAGGGAAGGGGTACGTTTAAGTTGTGGAAGGTGATCTAAGTCTCGGTATCCATGTTTACGACCCCAGGAAGCCTGTTTAAGGTTTCAGTAGGGCTGCCACAGCTCTGTGCCATCCACACCGCTGAGGCAGTGTATTTAAGAAGCGGACCCGAGCGCGAACCCAGGGGAAATCTCACATCGGGGCAAGCGTGTGCACGGTGCAAAGTCGCGATGTGCGGTTTTACAGCCCCAGGTAAACCTTACGGTTTCTGAAAAGCATGTGCATCTTTTGGGTCCGGAGAAGCGTGTGCAGCCCAAAGTACCTGCGAAGCTGAATGTTTACGTTTAAGGTCTGGGCTCACGGCAGTCCATCAAAGCATCCCACATCTGGGCGCGGGCGCGTATTCTAGGTGCGCACTCCACGGGCACGGAGCGGGCGCCAGGGAGAACGCCCACGGGTGCGACATCTGGGGGCGCTGGTACAAAGCGCGGGCCCCTCCCTCGCCGCTGTCCCCTCCCTCGCCGCTGTCCCCCAACCCCGCCCCCATTTCCAGGTTTCCTGCCCGGAGAGCGAGCAACTTTCCAATAGGAAAAACAAGCGAGCGTGCCGGCTGCCTGTCTGCCGCCCCCCACCCGCGTTTAAATCAGGCCGCGGAGTCAGCAGTAATATGAGCCCGCCCCGCCCCCGTCCCCCACCCCCCCACCCCGGCCCGAACGCCCAACAAAGGGGAGAGCGCGGCGCGAACCACCGGGTGCTCCACGGGGGAACCCGGCCCCGGGCGGGACCACCCTTCGGGCCACAGGGGACACCCCGGAGCGGCGGGGGCCGCGGACAAAGGCGTGAGCCCGGGATAGGGGCTGGGGGGGCGGGGCCGTGGAAGGCTCTGGAAAAAGGGCGGGGGGCTCACCATGGGAGGGGCCGAGCGGGCCCGGATCCGCGGAGGCTGCGGGCCTCGGGGGCTGGCAGGCCAGGAGCGCGAGCGGACGGCGCGCACCACGAGGGGCCGCGGAGGGCGGCCGCGACCCCCGAGGGGGCCCCCGGCGCCGGAGCGGTACGGGGCACGGCGCGGACGGACCATGGCGGGCGCGGGCCGAGCGGGCGGGGAGCTGCCGCGGGCCACAAGGGGGGCTGCGGGCTCCACCGACTGAGGGGCGCGGGCGCGCGGCTTCGGGGGAGACGGGCTGAGCCGTACCAAGCTCGGGGGACGCGCCGCCGGAGTGGGGTCGCTGCGGCCGAACCACTGAGGCGAGCGGGGGAGCCCGGCGCGTACCAAGCGCGTCCGAGGGGGCGTGGCCGGAGCGTACCAAGGCGGCGCGGGGGAGCGGGGCCCGGGCGGGAGCGGAGTGTGGGCTCGGCGGTCCTCTCCGGCGCGGGGGAGTCCTGGGAAGACGCGCGAGCCACAACTTCAGGGGGCGTGGCGGGAACGGGAGCCCCTACCAAACGGGGTGGCAGAAGAACGAAGGCGACACCAAGCTGGCCCCTTGCGGGGGTCGGGACGGCGGGAGACCTCATCCGGAGCCCTGGGCCCGCAGAGCCAGGAGACCGCGCCAAAATACATCAGGGAAGAGGGGAGGACGGAATAATGGGCCTGGGGACAAAGGAACCCACTGAAAGGGAACCCACTGAGGGTACGGATTGCACCCGAGCCTGAGAGAGCTGAAGGTTTGCAGTCGGTGACGTGGCGAGGTGGGCAGGGGACTCCAACTCCCAGCGGGCCTCGCGCGGCCTGGGCGGGGCCAGCTGTCCCTGGAGGCTCCGCCCATTAGCCCCCGCGCCCAGGCTCCGCCCGCCGTCCCTGGCGACTCCAAGCTTCTCGCCACTCACGTCGCTCCCCGGCCTTCCGTGGATTCGCTCATTCGCTCTGCTAAAATGGAATGACTACTTACTAGTAGTTGTATAAGATTTTTCCCTCGATTTTTGTTCCTTAAACGTGGGTAATACCTAACCCTAGAGTGGTTATGGGGATCAAGCCCGAGGGGCTGTGCTTGACTGCTTGGCGCAGTCACTACTCAAATGTTAGCTTTTCTTTAAAAACAACAACAACAATCTGTTATGAGTACCCTGTCCAGTTCTGTGCTCGGCGACGACCGAATCAGACCACGTCCCTCACAGGCCCCACGGTCCACTGGGGAGAGACATAATCACAGGCTGTGCTAAGTGTTAACTAGCGCACATCCACAGGGCGATGGGATATGACCATAGCGAGGTAAAGATGGCAAGCAAGGGAAGTCAAGAAAACGACCTGTGAGCAACCTGCCATTCCAGATGGCTGGAAAAGTGTGCAAAGAGGACAGAACAGCAAAGACAAATCCTGAAAGTAGGAATAAAAGGGAGCCAGTGTGGGCGGAGCCCAGTGAAGGTAGAGAGGAGAAATAGACACAGCTGTAGGAGGTTAGAGACAGAGTCCCTACTTCTGTTTCGGATGTTGACTAAACAATGTAGATAGATATTGATGTCATAGCCTGGAGAGAGAAATTCGGGAGTCATCAGTGTTTGAATGGAGACTGGATGAGCTCACAAAGAGACTGGGACACTCATCCCTTTAGCAGTCACGACAATGAGAAGCAACCAGCAAAGGACACGGAGGAGTGGCCAGTAAAATGGCAGAAGAACCCGTAGGCCTGTCCATGTTTTCCTGCCCAGGGGCTCCCGAGGGCTGACTGGAGCCCAGCCTTAAACCCCAAATCCAACCTGCATTGTGGCCAAACGGAGTCAGTGCTCCCTGAACACAAACTGCAAGTTAGTTATCAACAGGTACCTCCAATGCCCTGTCAATCACCCATATGAGGACAACCTGGCAGCAGGAAGGAGAAAAAACAGGAGCTGCTTTAATCTCCCGGAATCCTCACTTCTCCCCATTCTTGTTGGTCCAAACCATCAAGATCTCTTGCCTGGGTGACGCCTCCTAACTCTTGCTGCCTTCTCTGTCACTACACTAATCAAAACCATCCAATGGCTTCCCAGTGCCTTTAGAATTAAATCCAAACTTGGTACTGTGGCCCCTGCTGCCGCCCCCCAAAAAATCTCTCTCCCATCCTTCCTGTTCTCTACCTAGTTAATGCCTTCCCATCCCTCAGAACCCATCAGGACACACGTGAGTTTGAATGCCCTGAATTGTATAAGCATGGAGAGCAGTATACCAGGGTGTACTCCAGAGTGAGCAAAATAGGAACTCATATCAGAAAGTGAAATGAAAATGTAGGCTGAAATCTATCAGTAATACTGCAACAAAACTCTCTGAAACCATCTCACTTACTCGGTCCACCAACTTGAAAGACACTTTCCTTTTCATCTATGAAGCCCGCTGCCGGGGCTAGCAGGCTACTATTATGACTAAGCAATTCCACTTCCATCTCTCAAGCTGTTTACTTCCTGAAAGGTAGCTGTTTGATCCAAACCTGTTTATGCCAGAAGTTCTTGTTTAATTTACTATCAAACTAATGAAATTAATGCAAGAGAGTTGTTTATACACAAACCAGATGGCTTGCTTTGGAAAGACTAAAAGGGAGTTGTTAAAAGAAAAACATGCCAGGCATGGTGGCTCACACCTGTAATTCTGCACTTTGGGAAGCCGAGGTGGGCAGATCACTTCAGGTCAGGAGTTCAAGACCAGTCTGGCCAACATGGTGAAACACCGTCTCCACTAAAAATACAAAAATTAACGGGGCATGGTGGTGTATGCCTGTAGTCCCAGCTACTCTGGAGGCTAAGGCAGGAGAATCTATTGGACCCAGGGGGCAGAGGTTGCAGTGAGCTGAGATCGCATCACTGCAACTCCAGCCTGAGCAACAAAGCAAGACTCCATCTCTTAAAAAAAAAAAAATGCTGCCAAGTTAGGTACAAGTAAAGCAACTGTAAATTATTTAATGAAAAAGCTTATAAAAACCTAGGAAGACTCAGCCCCCAGTTTGTTTCATAAATGTCTTTAGGTTCTCAAGCCACTTAAAAAAAAACATGACTCATTGTGGTTTGTGGGTGGAGCTTATACAAGAATGTGATGTTCTACTGGGTGCAGTGGCTCATGCCTGTAATCCCAACACATTGGGAGGCTGAGGTGGGAAGATTGCTTGAGCCCAGGAGCTCGAGACCAGCCTGGGCAACACAGCGAGACTCCCACCTCTACAAAAACAACAATAATTTGCTAGGCATGGTGGCATGCACCTGTGGTCCCAGCTACTCAGGAGGCTGAGGTGGGAGGATCTCTTGAGACCAGGAGATTGAGGCTGTAGTGAGCCGTGTTCACACCACTGCACTTCAGTCCAAGTGACAAAGTGAGACCCTGTCTCAAAAACAAGAATGTAATGTCGTGTGCTAACTAGGAGACCAATACTGAAAGAAAGGGTCTTGGTCCTACGTACAAGAGACGTCTGTTTAAATGTTCTTGCTTAAAATAAGATGTTTAAAGTGTTAAGATGGCCGTTAGTGCTATTTGCCATATATTTCTAGCTCCACACTTGGCCAGCATTTGACCCCATTTAGCTTGAGTGGGGCCATGTGATTAATTTTGGCCAATAAGGTGTGAGGCCATGTGATTACATCTGGCCAATGAGATATGAGCAGAAGTGACACATGTGAATTCAGCTAGAGCACATAATTGCTAATGAGAGACCAGACCTCTCTGCCTTTACTATGTCGATTGGCAACCTTCATGATCTGTCCGCACGGGCTCCAAGCTGACACTCAATACAGCACGAGTGACAAAATCCACCTTGGCTGTTTCAAGCCACTGCAATCTGGGGGTAATCCAGCCTTTCCTGATATACACAATTTTTTTTTCCCAAATAATCCCAGTTTAACCAACATTTGTTAAACCAATCAACTACCAAGTCTGAGTTTCCTAGAAGAACAAACTGGCAGTACATATAGGTTGGATGACATAGGCTAGGACACAATGACAACATGGACAAAGTGTTTTATACTGGCCAGGCACAGTGGCTCATGCCTGTAATCCTAGCACTTTGGGAGGCTGAGGCAGGTGGATCACCTGTTGTCAGGAGACCAGCCTGGCCAACCTGGTGAAACCCCATCTCTACTAAAAATACAAAAATTAGCCAGACGTGGTGGCAGGCGCCTGCAATCCCAGCTACTCGGGAATACAAATACGGTCTCCTGATTGATCCTCCAATTCAAGCAGGAGAATTGCTTGAACCCGGGAGGCGGAGGTTGCAGTGAGCTGCACTCCAATCTGGGCGACAGAGCGACATTCTGTCTCAAAAAATCCTAATAAGCTGGGTGTGGTGGCTCACACCCGTAATCCCAGCACTTTGGGAGGCTGAGGCGGGCAAATCACGAGGTCAGGAGTTCGAGACCAGCCTGGCCAACATGGTGAAACCATGTCTGTACTAAAAATACAAAAAATTAGCTGGGCATGTTAGTGGGTGCCTGTAATCCCAGCTACTTGGGAAGCTGAGGCAGGAGAATCACTTGAACCCAGGCGGCGGAGGTTGCATTGAGCTGAGATTGTGCCACTGCACTCCAGCCCAGGTGACAGTGCGAGACTCCGTCTCAAAACAAACAAATAAAAAAGATAATAAAATGCTTTATACTAAGAAATGGGAGTAAGATCATCTCTGGCTTGGATTTTTCTTTTCTTTCTTTGCAATTACAAAATAGTTTATGGCTGATTTTTTTTTTTTAAGGTCTGCCTGATACATGCTCTGCAAACTCTAGGTATTTCAACTTTGTCATCATTGTGTGTGTCCAGACGCAGAGGCTCACACCTGTAGTTTCAACACTTTGGGAGGCTGAGGTTGGAGCATTGCTTGAGCCCAGGAGTTTGAGACCAGCCTGGGCAACATAGCAAGACCCCATCTCTACAACTATAAAACTAGCCAGGCGTGGTGTTACATGTCTCTAGTCCCAGCTACTCTGGAGGCTGAGGTAGGAGAATTACTTGAGGCCAGGAGTTCGAGACCAGCCTGAGCAACAGAGTAAAACTCTGTCTCTACAAAAAATACAAAAATTAGCTGGGCATGGTGGTGCGTGTCTGTAGTCCCAGCTACTCGACAAGCTGAGGTGGGAAGACTGCTTGACCCCTCTAGGCAGAGGCTGCAGTGAACCAAGATCATGCCACTGCACTCCAGGGTTGACAGAGTGAGACCCCTGGCAATAATAGTAGTTAATATTTCTCAAGAACTTCATGTCTGAACTCACTGAATTCTCACACAGCAGGCCATGAGTTCAACAATCTTTTAATCCCCACTCCACAGATGGGGAAACCAAGGATCCGGAAGCAAAAGCCTGACGTCACAGGCTGCGGAGACACAGGGGACAGGGACAGGGCCCAGGTTCTTAATCTCAGTAGGTGTTGGCCTCCGCTTTGTGGAATAAACAAGGGGCCGAGCCCCTCGGGCTTGGGACTGTCTTACCCTCGTCACTGCCGCGCTTCTCAGCCTCTCTGCCACCATCTGCCCTCCAACACAGACCATGCTGAGTGTTCCCAGATTGTAAAAGACATACATCTGCCCTATCCCCAAACCCAGCGTCCTGGGTTTGAGATTACAGGCAGGAGCCACTGTGCCCAGCCCCCTGGGCTATTTTTAAAAATAAATAAAATGAATGGAAGGCTTTTTGTCCAAACTTCAAGATATGTTGTTAGATTGAAAAACAAACAAAAAAATTATAGAATAAAGGAGACTGCCACTGGATAGAAAGCCAGAAAATGAATGTTTCTCTATTTGCTTGTACCTGCTTATACATATCTCTGAAAAGACACTTAAGCAATTGGTAACTGATCTCTAGAGGGAGCTGAGAGAGACTGCATTGGTTGGTTTCTGGAGCCCCTCCAAGTGTGAACCATAGGAAGGTTTCTCGTATATGCGAAACACGAATACAACATTTTTTGGGTCATGTAAATAAAGTTGGCATACTTAGTTTTGAAATTCTGCTGCTGGGAATGCATCCCATACGACTGCCTGCACAAGTGGGTTAAAAAAATACACATTCATCCTCTCCAGCATGTCTGATAATAGTGAAAAACTGGCCGGGCTCGGTGGCTCACGCCTGTAATCCCAGCACTTTGGGAGCCCGAGGTGGGTGGATCACTTGAGGTCAGGAGTTCGAGACCAACCTGGGCAACATGGCAAAATCCCATCTCTACTAAAAATACAAATATTAGCTGGGTGTGGTGGTATGTGCCTGTAATCCCAGCTACTCGGGAGGCGGAGGCTGCAGTGAGCTGAGATCACACCAGTGCACTCCAGCCTGGGCAATAGAGCGAGACTCCATCTCAAAAAAAAAAAAAGAAGAAAAACTGGACAGGCCCTCAACTGGCAGGGTGCAGTGTGGTGGGCACCCTGAAAGACAGCCCCCATGACCCTCACCTCCTGTCTGCACTGTCCTCTCAGCTTGAGTGTGGGCAGAACCTAGCAACTTGTTGTAATGTACAGAATATAGCAAGAGTGACATATCACTTCCAAGATTGGGGTACAAAAGACTGCAGCTTCCACCTTGGGCGTCCTCTCTCATTTCTGTTTTTCTTTTTTTTGAGACAGTTTCACTCTTGTAGCCCAGACTGGTGTGCAATGGTGTGTTCTTGGCTCACTGCAACCTCCACCTCCTGGGTTCAAGTGATTCTCCTGCCTCAGCCTTCCGAGTAGCTGGTATTTCCCAGATGCCTGCCACCATGCCCAGCTAATATTTTGTATTTTTAGTAGAGACGGGGTTTCACCATGTTGGCCAGGCTGGTCTCAAACTCCTGACCTCAGGTGATCCACCCGCCTTGACCTCCCAAAAGTGCTGGGATTACAGGCATGAGCCACCACACCCAGCCCTTCTCATATTTCTAGAGAAGCTGGATGCCACATTGCAACTGTAAGGTGCCCTGTGAAGAGGCCTGCAATGGCGAGAAAACAAGGGAGACCTCCAGCCAACAGCTAGGAACTGAGGCTCTCGGCCCCATCACCTGTGAGGAACTGAATCCTGCCAACAGGCATGTGAGTGGGCTGGAAGTGGGCCCTCCTCATGGAGCCTTCCGATGACTGCACAGCCCCAGCCACCAGCTCGACCCCAACCCCGAGAGCCCGGGAGCCAGCAGCTCAGCCAAGCCTGGATTCTTGACCCCCAGCAACGGTGAGGCAATAAATGCTTCTTGTTTTAAGCCACTCAGTGGTGGGGTTTGTTACACAACAGATAACTTACAGGCAGGATGGCTCGTGGAACTGAAATGCGTCCATTTAGTGCACTACCTGAGGCCACCATGAGAAGTGGGGACATAGAGGAACAGGTAATTAACAGTGCAGGCAGGCCAGGTCGGTGGCTCACACCTGTAATCCCAGCATTTTGGGAGGCTGAGGTGGGCAGATCACCTAAGGTCAGGAGTTTGAAACCAGCCTGGCCAACATGGTGAAACTCCGTCTCTACTAAAAATACAAAAATCAGCTGGGCATGGTGGTGGGCGCCTGTAATCCCAGCTACTCGGAAGGGTGATGCAGGAGAATCGCTTGAACCTGGGAAGTGGAGGTTGCAGTGAGTCGAGACTGTGCCACTGCATTCCAGCCTGGGCAACAGAGTGAGACTCCGTCTCAAAAAAAAAAAAAAAAAAACCCGAAAAATTAGCCAGGCATGGTGGCTCCTGCCTGTAATCCCAGCTACTTGGGAGGCTGAGGAGAATAGCTTGAACCTGGGAGGCAGAGGTTGCAGCGAGCTGAGATCACGCCACTGCACTCCAGCCTGGGCAACGGAGTGAGACTCTGTCTATAAATAAATAAATAAATAATGGCCATTACTTTGGTCGGAAGAAAAAAAAAAGCAAGCTAAAGAACAAAGAAATTGACTCACTTATACAAAAAAATTAAACTATAAATGTATCCACAACCGCATGCATGTAAACCCAAATGCAGAACTGGTACATCAGCCTCTAGGGACGTAAGTGGTTTGCTCAGGGTGTGTGTTTGGGCAGGAGAGGCGAGAGTGAGGTGTGATAGGGTAGTTCCACTTTTTTTTGTTGTTGTTGAGACAGAGTCTTGGTCTGTCTCCCAGGCTGGAGTCAGTGGCACGATCTCTGCTCACTGCAGCCTCTGCCTCCTGGGTTCTAGTGATTCTCCTGCCTCAGCCTTCTGGGTAGCTGGGATCACAGACACATGCCACCATGCTGGCTAATTTTTGTATTTTTAGTAGAGATGGGGTTTCACCCTGTTGGCCAGGCTGGTCTCGAACTCCTGACCTCAGGTGATCTGCCCGCCTTGGCCTTCCAAAGTGCTGGGATTACAGGCGTGAGCCACCATGCCTGGTGGTACTTCCACTTTTTATTCCACACATTTCAGCACCCTTTCATTTTGGGAAACTGTTGTAGTGTGTGTAACTCAATATATTTTAAAAGTTAATTTTTTTTAAATGCCAAGATGGTAAGAAAATACATGTTAGTGTTTTGTGTACCTTGAAACAAATATATTCTTAACACCCCTTTTGAGAAGGTGTCCTTTTTCTCATAATCCTTTGGAGGTGGGTGGGCATTTTCTTTCACCCCGAACAGGTTTCCAACTATTAATATGTTGGTGTTTTAGCATTTTTGCCTCAACAATCACTTTTTTCCAATTACGTCCTACCACCTGCTCCTTTGCAAGAATTTTCATGAATCCCCAGTCTTGCCTCCAGTCATGATGCATGATTCAAAAGCAAACTGGTCAAAAAGAAAATGTTTCCAACAAGTGACTCACTCAATTATAACCTTTCTGGACACAAGTGATTTTTGTAAGTTAGGATGCTTCTTTTTTTGAGACAGAGTCTTGCTCTGTCACCCAGACTAGAGTGCGGTGGCACGATCTTGGCTCACTGCAACTTCCACCTCCGGGGTTCAAGCGATTCTTGTGCCTCAGCCTCCCAAGTAGCTGGGATTACAGGTGTGCGTAACCACAACTAAGTTTTGTATTTTCACTAGAGACAGGCTTTCACCGTGTTGGCCAGGCTAATCTCAAACTCCCGGCCTCAAGTGATCTGCCCGCCTCGGCCTCGCAAAGTGCTGGGATTACAGGCGTGAGCCACCACGCCCAGTCAGGATGCATTTTTAAAATAGAGATGGGGTCTCACCTTGTTGGCCAGGCTGGTCCTGAAACCCTGGCCTCAAAGCGATTCTCCTACCTCGGCTTCCCAAAGTGCTGGGATCACAGGCGTGAGGTCCAGCTTGGCATGCATTTCTAGAGGCAGTTATGCCCACCTTTTACCTTCTCAGAGTGCATTTCAGCCAAAAGATGACAACAGTGGCTACCAGCAGCTCTCCTGTGTCCAGGACTGAGCTGGGCCAGATCTTGTATTCCTTATGAGAATCCTCTGGGGTAGTCACTATTTGACATATGGAGAAAGTGAGGCTCAGAGACGTGCAGGGACCTGCCCAAGGTCACAGAGCTAATCAGCGCAGAATCTTGGGATTAAACCCTGCTGTTCTAGGGTTTTCACTATTTCTTGCCTTAGGAGAACCTTGTATTCAGGGAAAAACTTTCCCAAAAGATTTGCTCTGTTGGTGTTGGCTGGTTCTAAGGGGCATGTGAAGTTCTTAGGCCTTATCATCACCTGACCTATGAAATGGGGAGGTGAGTCCCATGTGCCTAGATCTGGCCTCACTCCTTGGGCCTCCTTTTTGTTTTGTTTTTTTTTTGTGTGGGTTTTTTTTTTTTTGAGATGGAGTTCTGCTCTTATTGCCCAGGATGGAGTGTAATGGCGCGATCTCGGCTCACTGCAACCTCTGCCTCCCGAGTTCAAGTGATTCTCCTGCCTCAGCCTCCCAAGTAGCTGGGATTATAGGCATGTGCCACCATGGCCAGCTAATTTTGTATTTTTAGTAAAGACAGAGTTTCACCATATTGGTCAGGCTAGTCGCCAACTCCCAACCTCAGGTGATCCGCCCGCCTCAGCCTCCCAAAGTGCTGGGATTACAGGCGTGAGCCACCGCGCCCAGCCTGGGCCTCCTTTTTATTCCACACATTTCAGTGGCCTTTCATTTTAGGAAACTGTTCTAGTGTGTGTAACTCAATACATTTTAAAAGTTAATTTTTTTTTAAATGCCAAGATGGTGAGAAAATATGTTAGTGCTTTGCGTACCTTGAAACAAATACATTCTTAACACCCCTTTTGAGGTGTCCTTTTTCTCCTAATTCCTCTTTGGAGCTGGTGGGTGGGCATTTTCTTTCACCCCTAACAGGTCTGCTACTATTAATAAGCAAGAAGCCCCGGTTCACTCCTGTAAACCGTGTGATTAGGCCACGACAGTCCCTCTGGTTCCTCTGATTGAGTGTTAAGGTCAAGAGGGCGCCACTGGCATGAGATGGCCAAACTGGCGACTGGAAACCTTTCCTTTTAACCAATTTGTTTCTGATCCAAACCTGCGTTTCCCTTGCCGGGGAACGTGGCCACCCTGGTGGAAACACTGAAGGCTGCTTCCTGCTCCTCTCAGCGGCTTCTGACAGAGTCGATTGCTCCCTCCTCAAAAACACTCAGCTTCCAGAACGCCACACTTGCCTGGTTCTCCTGTCTTCGGGCTCCCTGCCCAACCCTTACGCGTGGCTCTTTCTCAGGGTTCTGTCCTTGTTCTCGAGTCTTCTTCTTCCAGAGGTCGCAAAATGGCGGCCTGGCGGCCTCGTTAGACCCACAGGCAGATTTTGTTTGGTCCTCACAGTGTTTTTGTTTTCAATTTGAATGCCATTAGGCGGGGCAAGCACTCTCCAAGTTCGCCACAGTCCCCATCATTCCCTGTTGTCTTACACCCGTCCGCTTCACACATTTTCATCACCTGCCTGGTCCCTGAAGCCATCTGAGTTTTCAAAAACCCCTGCTACACAGGCTGCCTGGGAAATCACCCACTTGCACTTCTTCGCTGTCACCAGTGCCTCCTGCTCCACACTCACATTCCTGAGGATCGCCTAGAGAGCTTGCTCACACGACTCCCAGACCCCCGCCCTCCCCCCGCTGGATCCAACAGTTCCAGGGCAGGGATCGGAAACTCACATGCCTACAGGGGCCAGGCGGGTCACATAAATGAGTGAACTAGCCAGGTATAAGAAAAGTCGACGGCCAGAAATATCATCAAATCGGATCTTTACTCAACTATGGTGAATGCATGGAACATAATACAAACATGGATGTTACTGGAGTTTATATTTTTAAATTCAAAATTGAAAAAATACAAATTGAAAAATAGAAATATTTAATTATTAAAATTTTCTCTTTCATAATTCTTTTTGCGCCTTTGAGTTGAAGCCAAAAGGCTGGCGTCTTCCCTTCCACACCGAGATGTCAGTGTCAGGCCTCGGGTGGCACGGTGGGGACGGGCAGTTTAGAATTCAGCCTTGAATCCTTCAACTGGGAACGATGTTTAATTTGATTCAGGTTCGTAACGGAAAACAGCTGTTCACAAGCGTGGGTACTCCCAAACACAGATATTCAGGACAACTACTGGAGATAGTTGTAGAATCTCACCATCTTCACACAGACTTGTATTTAGGAACTAGCGCCGTATTGCACTGTAGTTCAATTACTATTTATGGTCTGCATTCACACAAGAAACATTTGCCAACAAAGGCAAACTGGACAGTGTCTGTTCCTTCTCATGAGTCTGGATTCCGAGAGCCTTTGGGGGAATTTGGTCTTCAACCCCAGGACGTAGGTGAATACAGTCCGGGCCACCTCTTTCATTTCTGAAAGCCGACTGCAGCACAGGAAAGAGTAAAGGCTTTTTTTCCTTGCCGGTGGATTCCCCAGGACCAAGCATACACCATCATACATTCAAGTAGCTGTTTGTGGACATCCTTGCGGAGAAATATTCAGTGTTCAGAATGGTCATAACCTTGACCAGAAGTCTTTGACTAACCTTCTCAGGGGAACCCACTGTGGCTTTTGCCTGATTTAAAATGAACCAAGTTGGTTAACTTGAACAGTTCAGATTTCTTCCACAACCAAGTCACAGAGCTTCTGTGAAATCTCTCAGGTCAAGTCACCATCAACTCACTCGTGACTGAAGTCCAGGAGCGGAAGTGTCGAGAGCATCGCGGTGTGTTCTGTTCAGTTGCTCAGAACAAGTCAACTCCTGATGATGGATGCAACGACCCAACTTCCGTGTCCTTGCCAAATGCTGTCGCCTTGGATCAAGGTGTCCTGCCAAGTCCCCCTGTCATGACGCTGTCTGTAGTTGTGCTTCGGAACTCTGGCCAGTCTATGTGAAACTTTTCTCTCAATATACAAAAAAAATTAGTCCTTTCCCAGTGTTGGGCCTGCCTTGGCACCATGCCACAGACTTCTTCGGTCACATCAAGATTCTTAACACCACAAATAAATAAAGCTAACTGGGTGGTAATAGTTTATGAGCAGCGAAAGAAAAGGCCACAATCAATTTGACTCTTTCAAGCAACTGGACTTGTAAATCCCCGAGTTATCTCCAACTCACTGTGCAACGCAAATGCCCGTTAGACTTAAATAACGGTCTCAACAGTCATGTGTTTCTGTGCAGGACACGTCACTCTGCTCCTTTATAAACTCGCCATCTGCTGTAGCTCTGAATGCCCAGGTCATTCTTCTCACGTGATTCCGGAACGGCGTACCACTGCCGCGCCACTTCTGTTAATTCGCTTTTCAAAACAAACCCTATTGACATTTGAGTCCCTTTTTCAGTTCGTTGAGGATGGCGTCTCGAGTCTGTTCTGTGTACTGGTCGTAGCTCTTACTATGCTTTGATTCATAGTGGCGTTTCAGGTTGTATTCTTTCAACACAGACACGATTTGTTTGCATATTAAACACATAGGCATGCTCTTCACTTCCACAAAGAAATAGGCTCGCTCCCATTTTTCTCGAAACACACGGCCCTCTCCTTCTCTCTTTCGTTTTGCCGCTTGTGATAGAGACATGGGTACAAGAAAGATTTCACTTTCCTCTGAATGCTACCACAGAACAACCACAGTGCAAACCCCGTGACAAAGGCAGTGACTCTCTGCCTGACGGGGAAGCCAAGAGGGAGTGGTGGGGACTGTGGCGAACCGGAGAGCACACGCCCCATGGAGAAGGGCAGCTCCAGCCCGTTGTTGCCAGGCAGAAGGGCGGGCCCAGGGGTGCCAATTCTTCTGACTTGTCAAAAGAAGCCAAGACTGCAGATTTTGTGTGTGTGCGTGTGTGTGTGTGAATTAACCTGATTTTTACAACTAACTCGTAAGAAAAAAATGCCACATATGCTAACACAGGGAAGGCCAAACAAAACTCATCCGCACGATGGCCCATAGGCCACCAGATTGCAATCTCTCTCCTGGGGTGGGGCCCGTGAATCTGTACGTTAACCAGCATGCAAAATGATATGGATGCTGGTGGTCCAGGCATGGACCGCGCTCTCAGCAACACTGGTCCAGAGTCCGACAACAGACAACTCACTCGCCACCTCCAGGAGAGACCACCCTGCGCTCCAAGCCTGTCTGGATCCCCCTGCCCTCGGGACGTCTCTGAGGACATCCTTCAGGTCCCTCACCTTGCCACGTCCCAAACCTGTTCCCTGCTGGGTATTCTATCCTGGGGACAGACCCACCGTCTTCCCCATCCACAGCCCTGGAAGGTCAGTCTCTGACGTGGACCCAGGGACTGCCCTCTCTCCATGTGCGATCTTGTCTGCTTCTGTGGCTTGAACTGCCAAACATACACTGTCCCCTAAGGACACGTCCTGAGCTCCCAACATGGCACCTGTCACCTGGATGTCCCTTGGACCACTTGCACTTACTACCAGCTCCTTCTCCCAGGAGCCCCACCACCTACCATCACATAGGCCTGGCCCCCAGGAGCCAACCTCTACCCCAGCCCCCGACACCCCCACCACCCAGCCTCACCCTTCCTGGCCTCCTGTCTGGCCTCATCACGCTCTACAGCTGAGAGGGGTCTTTCTGACATCCAGAGCTGGCCTAGGCCCGCCCCACTGCTCAAAGCCTCCTGGTTCTCCTGTGTCCCCAGGACAAACCATGGGCTGCTCAGTTTGGAATCCGAGCTCCTCAAACTCTGCACCTGCCCATCTCTCTAGCTCCCTACATGCTCATGCTCCAAAAGCATCCATCAACTTGCTCCTCTCAATGTCTCAGGCTTCCTCCTGCCTTTGAGTATTCAGTTTCTGTTGTCCTCTGCACCCAGATCACCCCTCACCTCCTTCCCTCCCAGCCTGACGGCTGATTCTCTTTCAAGACTCTGAGGAGCTGGGGCTGGGTCAGATGCCTCTTCCAGGCTCCCATGGTGCCCCTGCCACCTCCATGAGAGCTTGAGTCCTGAGCGCTGCCTGCCTGTCCCTGCATCTCCCACGAATCAGGTTGCACCAGACCGCCTGTGACTCACCACGGAGGCCCCGGCGTCATTCACCCAGGGCCCCAGGGATGTCTGCTGAAGTGAGAACAAGGACAGAGATGCCCCCTGGGGTTTCCTCCTGCCCAGTCCTGAGGGATGTCAGTGACGGGAGCCGGGGCGTGTGTTAAAAAGGAACTTTATTGGGTGTTGGGGATTCAGATGAGATCCATGAGGATGTCGTCCTCCATGACGCTGGGCTGCAGGCCCGGCTGGGGGACCGGGCCCCGGGGACCCCCGCTCAGCAGCATCTGACCTGAGGGGCAGTGGGGAAGGGACTGCATCTCCCAGTAGGCCCTTGGGCTCAGGAGGGCCCAGAGGCACTAAGTTTTCTAGGCAGCCCTTGGGGGACCCAACAGAAGCACCTTCTGGCCCCATCTAGTTACAAATATGCTGTTTCCCATGAGCCTTTGGGGGCCCTTCTCCAAAACTACTTCTCTGGCCCTAAGACCACATTTCCCAGCAATCCCAGGAGCACACACAGGAGGATCATGGGAAACGCTCTTAACCCACTAGGTCCTTGGACCCATGGGCTGTACTTTCCCGGAGCCCTCAGAGCTCCGCAAAGGCCATTGGGGAACCCTCATTCTTGGATCCTATGTCTTTACTTCCCAGGAGCACTCAGTCTTGGTGCTCTAGCCCAGGAGCTGCTGGGACACTCAGTCCAGACCTCTGCCCTCCCCCGGGTCCCCTTACCTGGCAGTGGAGCCCGCGGGGGAAGTTGTGCGGGCCAGGACTGGGCAGGTGGTGGATGCAGGAGTGGGGGCCCCAACTGGGGCTGCCCCAGGCCCTGGTGCGGCGGAGGCAGCAGCGCAGGAGCCCCTGGTGGCTGCAGGTGGTGGAGGGAGGCCTGGGGTGGGGGCACCCCAGTCTGCGGCTGGGAGAACACAGAGAGTGGCTCAGAGGCTCCTGGTAGAAACTCCCCACCTCTCAACACAGACACTGCTCAGAGATGGAATCAGCTAGTGGTGAGGGGAAGTTTTTCTTCAAAGGTGGGGGATGGACGGAGAGGAGGCGGTCTGCCTTCTGCCTAAAGCCCTGGGCGGGTCTCCATTCACACCCACTGACCACAGTCAACCTCCCTCCTCCCAGACAACAGGACCAGAACCACCAGGGCCAGGATCTGGAACTCTCGCTACCCACCCCCACATCTCACCGGTGGTGGGTTGAGGAGGAGGCTTCGCAGCTGGGGGTTGGCCCCAGGGTTCTGGGGCCGAAGGATGGGTCCAGGAGGGGGTGGGCCAGAAGCTGCTCCAGGAGGGCCTTGGGGGGCACCTGGGGGGGGCTGGGCAGTACCTTGGGGCTGGGGCTGCCCCGTGGCCCCAGAGGCCCCTACGGTACCCTGAGGCTGGGGCTGCGGTGGGCGGAGCTGGAGCTGGTGGGAAGAGACACAGGGGTGAGGGAGATGGACAGGGCCTCACGCCCCTTCTGCAGGCACAGAGCGCAGCCTTGGGGCCTCCCCAACCCAGCCCCGACCCCGCCAGCCCTGTCCTCACCAGATTCTGTGAGGGCCTTGCTTGGTCCTCCAGAATGGGCCCCAGCCCTGGGGGTGCCTGCTGTCCCCCCATCTGCACGGGGAGAGAGGGGCAGGTCAGTAACTGAGGGTGGTGGCATCCTGAATCTGAGGCGGGAGGGCCTGTGCCCTGAGGGGAACTAGTAAGGAGATGGGGACATTCTCTTTGGGGGTGAGTGGTCTGGGAGGGATGCCGTACACTCCAAGGTCTCCAGGAGGAAGCTGTGTCAGGGCTTTGATGTGGATGCTGAAAAAGGAGAGAGACTGCAAGAAAATCTGAGTGGGACTTAGCTTGGAGGCACCACGTATTGGGAGAAGGGTGGGCATCTTGGTCCTGGAGACCCCAGGGGGCCATGTGGGGCTTGGGCAACTGAGCTGTGGGGCCCGGGCAGGAGGGGGTCGGAGTGCTGGTTTGGGGACTGTCAACACTCACTCCTCGCTGCTGCTGCTCCAGCTTCTGCTGCTGGACCTGCTTGTGGTTGGTGATGACCTGCCGGATGCCGTTGACGAAGCCGCTCTGGTCGTAGGGGATGAGGCCCATGAAGATCTTCTTCTTGGACGAGTACAGGAGCATGAGCACGCGCACCTCACAGGGCGCCGTGTGGGGGAAGTGCACGCAGCCCGCCTGGGTGGACAACAGCTCTTCAGAACCATTCATGCCCTGAAAGAGGCAGCCCTGACCCCCTCCCCATTCCAGAAGGTTCTAGAGGCCCCACAGGCAAGGGGAGGTGAGGTTTCTGCTATAGAAGGTTAAGGAGAACAGGTGTGCTGTGGGTTGCTCTGGAGACAGAAACTGAGGCGCTCAGGGCAAGCTAGGGTTCCGGCTGCCCACTGAGAGGGAAAGCGGAGAGAAAGCGCTGGAGCCCAGCTCTTCAACCTTCGGCCACCACCTGCTCCTCATGGGCCCAGTTTCTTGAGCATAAAATGCCACGGCGGCCTCCTCAGAGGGCGGCTGAGGGTCACGGCCGGGAGAGCGGCCTAGATGCACAGTGTGGTACCCGCAGGCCTGTGATCAACGGTGGGTCGGACCCCGGGTACCCAAGAGATCCTCCGGCCCTCAGCACCGGCCAGTGTACACCACGGGGAGTGCTCCCACATCACAGGGTCGCTGTGACTATGGGATGTCTGATCCACAGCAAGAGCCCTGCCTGAGGCTCAGCCCACAGGAAGCACCCAGGAAACATCACTGGTCATCAGGGGGGTAACACATGCAGCATTCAGGGCAGGGGCTCCTGAGGGAGGCGAGGCTGACCTTGGCCAAGTGAGTTGACTTCTCTGAGCCTCGGTTTCCTGCCTGAGACAGACCCTGCTAGCTGCCTATTCCATATCCAAGTGTCCTCCTCCCCTGCATTCCCAATGCTGTCTGCGGCTGTAACATGTCCCAGCCCCAGACAGTCACGGACACCTGCTCCCAGCAGCCTCCCATCAACTAGGGGCTGCCCAGTGGCCTAGGTCCGGGCTAGGAGGTGAAAGGAATGCCTGCTCTGGAATCTGAGAAGGTTTCTGCTGTCTTGAAGAAAGGGAAACACACAGCCCCCTTCCCTTCCTTCATGAAAGCACACAGGATGCCTGGAGCCATGAGAGCTACCTTGTGACTATAAAGGAGAGGCTAAGAGAACCACAGGGCCCTGTCCCTGATGTCACAGACCTATGAAACCAATCCCAATAGCTGGCCCCCTCTAGATGTCCTGTCCTGTGCAAAATATAAATGCCTGCTCCTACAATGCCTGCCCTCTCAGAACCCAGCTGCCACAGTGTGGCCACGTGGACAGGCCATGTGCAGACACTGGGATGGCCGGTCCTAGCCAAGCCCCAGCCAACAGCTGTTTTGAACATCCAGCCCAGTAAAGCTTTCAGATGACCAGAGTCTCAGCTGCCATCTGATGGCAACCCCGTGAGAGTCGCCAAGCGAGATGGCCCACTGAGCCCAGGTGACCCACAGAATCAAAAGAGAAAATTTTTTCCGAGTGCCCCCAATTATCTATGTGTTTGGGAAACTACGTGATTTGCAGCCGGAAGTACTAACTCTCAGGAATGCCTTCTTCACAAGGTTCTGTGAGGGTCTCGTGAGGTGATCCCCCTAAGGTCCTCTTTCCTGCAGGAGTGCCTGGTGCACGGAAGTAACTGATCTGCTCCTTCCCCGAGTTACAAAGTGTGAACTGTGACTCCCAGAAAGCTATGCTGAGGCTGGGCGCAGTGCCTCACACCGGTAATCCTAGCACTTTGGGAGACCGAGGCAGGCAGATCACTTGAGGTCAGAAGTTCTAGACCAACCTGGCCAACATGGTGAAACCCTGTCTCTACTAAAAAATACAGAAATTAGCTGGGCATAGTGGCACATGCCTGTAATCCCAGCTACTTGGGAGGCTGAGGCAGGAGAATCGCTTGAACCCAGGAGACAGAAGTTGCTGTGAGCCAAGATTGCACCACTGCACTCCAGCCTGGCTGACAACAGTGAAACTCTGTCTCAAAAAACAAAACCAGAAAGCTAAGCTGAGGTTCCAATGCCCAGCACCTGTGAAGGTGACTCTATCTGGAAAGAGGGTCTTTGCAATTGTAGTAAGATGAGGTCAGGAAAATGGGGCCTAATCCAAAATTACTGATGTCCTTATAAGCACAGGGACACAAAGACACAAAGAGAATGCCATGTGGAGACACACACAGAGGGAAGACAGCCGCGGGATGGAGGAAGACCCTGGAGCGATGCCACCTGAAGCCTGGGGTTACCGGCTGGAAGAGGCAACGAAGAGGCCTTCCCTCCAGCCTCTAGAGAGAGCGTGGCCCTGCCGACACCCTGACCTTGGGCTTCTGGCCTCCAGAACTGGGATAGAACACGTTTCTGTTGTTTTAAGCCCCTCTGCTTGTGGTAATGTGTTACCACAGCCACAGGAAACGAACACATCCCGTAAAGCCATGCCAGAATCAACAGCTTCCTCCTAACTGATCCTGTCACATCCAGCTCACATTTTTAATGTGGAATATCCCTCAATCTAGTGCATACGATGATTATAATAAAAGTCACGGCTCTAGAAGAAAGGCGAGGAACCTAAGGACATGAAGTGCACCCAACCATCAAAAACGGCTTCCGTGGGCCCAGGCACTCTGGGATTCCCGTCAAAGGTCAGCAGAAAGCAGGACAAGAGTCAACACCCCTCAGTCCCCCGTGCCCTGGACTCACGAAGCCATTGCCCATGATGCGGTAGAGGCCTTTGAGAGACTCCAGGTCCTTGTTGGTGAAATGGAACTGGACCATCCTTGAGTTCCGGAACAAAGGGCCCAGGGTGGTCTGCGGGAGACACAGAAGTCGGCTGGCATGCTGGTGTGGGCAAGTGAGGCGGGGACACGAGGCAGGGAGTGGGGGTGGGGCAGGGAACAGGGAAGACACAGCAGGGTGAGGACTGCCCGGCAGCAGGGCTGGCCCTCCACCGCCACTCACCAGCAGCTGCTGGGGGATGAGCTGCATGATCAGCTTCTGGGGCCACTGCTCCGTCTTCCTGGGGGGCGATGCCAGGAGAGGTGTGAGGAGGGGGCCAGCCCCAGCCCCACCGCACCCCGCCCCTGACTGTCACCTACAGGTTCTCGCCATGATTCACGTAGACCTGGCAGGGCAGTGACCGCGTCAGCTTGGTGTTGGCATCCACTGAGGCAGGTTTGGGTTTCTGAGGGGGAAAAAAGAGCATGTCACAGTAAAAAGGGCCATAAGCCTCAGTCCCCTTGAGCCCTCATGTCCTACCCTGGTAGCCCCAAAGCTCAGGATGTTCCCCAGTTTAAGTCCCATGAGCCCCAGGCCCCTACTCCAGACCAGCAAGCCTTCAATTCCTCAAATGTTACAGCTACGTGCCCGGCCCCTAAATCCCACCATCCACTGTGCCCCAGATGATACATCGCCTGGGCTCTTCTCTGGGCCCCAAATCCTGGGCTTTTCTGGGTTCTTTGCATGGGGACTCTCCTCTGTACCGCAAGTCTCACCGCTCCATGGGGCTCCTGGCCTCGCCCCGCATCCCACGGGTCCAGCACAACGAATGCCTCCAAACCCAGCACTGCAGACCCCACGCATCTGGCCCCATGAGTCCTACATGCCCAGCCCCACGGCTCCAGGAGTCCCAAGTGCCCAATGGACCCTCAGGCCCCTCACCTCTTGCCACTCCAGGACCCCGCTCCAGGCCAGAAGCTTATTGGAGACTGACTGCTGCCCACCGAGGGCTGGGGCTCCCAGCTGGGCTGGGGAAGGGCCGCTCACCCCTCCTGGGGCCACAGTGCCTGCCTGCCAGAGGGGAGGAAGGAGGGCCATGAGAATGGGGAAGGACGGGAGCCTCCGGGGGCCATCCTGTGAGGGCAAACCAGGAAGGAGGAAAGGTCCCTTCTTCTGCCCCTCCATCCCCAGAACAGCACTTGGCCAGCCCCAGGACCCCAAATGCTTGGACCTTGCAGGATTTGAGGACTCGTAAGCTGTGCGATGCCCTGGACTCCCAGACCCAGTGATTCCTTGGGTTTCTCGGAACAGCCCTGACCCTCCTGGAGCCATGAGCCTCCCCACTCTGTCCCCAGACCCTCATCTCAGGCATCTGCAGCACACACACCACGAGCCCCCAAAGCCCCAGAACCACCAGAGCCACATCCCCCTGGAAGGCAAATGACTCATCCTCTAACTGTCCTAGCTGTGGACAGCAGGAGGAAGGAGCAGAGGCAGGAGGCGTGCAGGCACCTACCATGGACGGTGCCCCGGGCTGTGCCGTGGGAGCCAGGCCGGAGCCAGGGGCCACGGTGGAGACCAGACTGGGCTGGGAAGCAGGTGGTGGCTTGGGGGCGCCAGGGGGTCCTGGGGGTAGTTGGGGAGCTGGGGCCTGGCTGAAGGGGGGACCCACTCCGGGAGCAGCTTGTTGGAGAGGGGTGATGGGCGAGACTGTGGGAGAGACCAAGGGAAGAAGTGGGGAACAAGTGTGTGGAGAGAGGCCTGCCTGGCCCCTGCCCGCCCTTCATCCTCACTCCAGGACTCACAGCGAGGGCCCAGCCCGGCCTTCTGGTTCTTGGCAGCCTCCACTGCATTCTGCGCGGCCACCTGAGCTGCACTCAGGTTCCCGGGAACCTGTGGGTAGAAGGGAAGAAGGGAAGGGACTGGTGAGGACCATGGCCCCCCAGTCCTGGTATCCCACGAGGTCACACCACCCATGGCCCCATGAGGCACCAGCTGGGATAGCTTAGCTCACAACACCCATCACACAGCACATGAGCTTCCAGGGCCCCAGGAGTCCCACCTTCCCAATGTCCCATGGGACTCCCATCATCCCACAAGCTCCAACATGCAACTAGATCTCTCCCCAGGGGCCAGGGCTCCAGCAAGTCCCCAGAAGCACGTCCCTTCCCGGAAATATCCATACCTGGTACTGCGGGGGGACGGGGGGCAGAGGCTGCTGGGGGGCTGCTGAGAGAGTGGCACCTGAGGGTGCGGCGGGAGGCAGGGGGACTGGCTGCTTTGACTGGAGGGGGCCTGGGGCTGAGCCACCCCCAACTGAGAGCAGGAGGGATGGCCAAACCCAGAGAGAAGGGATTCAAGGTGCAGAGAGAGGAGAGAAATCCAAAATCCAAGTCAGAGGGAGCTGGGGAAACACGTCGAGCCCCCATCCCCGCGCACGGTGCCCAGGCCTCACCAGGCAGCACGAGTCCCCGAACCAGCACCATGTGCCTCGGGTCCTGGCTCACATCTGTCGGAGGCTGCAGCGGCTCCAGCAAGGCCGGGGGGGCTGCCTTCTCAAACAGAAGCCGAAGCGCAGGCAGCTTCCGGGGAGACACGATGGAGAAGTGGATCCCCCGCTGTAGGAGAGGGGCCGAGCAGTCATGACGGGCCCCCTCCATAGGGGTGTTGGGGCCGGCCCCCAACCTACCACAACTGCTGTGTGGCTGGACAGCACCAGCCCTACAACCACAATTCCCATTGGGCTTTGAGGCAGGAGACCCTGAAACCAGGTATCACCTGCCCCGGGAGACTCTGGGTTCTAGTTTTGTCAGTAAGACTAAGCGGGCCAGGTGTGGAGGCTCACGTCTGTAATCCCAGGATTTTGTGAGACCGAGTCAGGCAGATCACGTGAGGCCAGGAGTTTGAGAGCAGCCTGGCTAACATGGTGAAACCTCATCTCTACTAAAGATACAAAAATCAGCTGGGCGTGGTGGCGGGCGTCTATAATCCCAGCTACTCGGGAGGCTGAAACACGAGAATTGCTTGAACCCTGGAGGCAGAGGCTGCAGTGGGCCAAGATCACACCACTGCACTCCAGCCTGGGTAACAGAGCCAGACTGTTTCGAAAAGAGAGTAAGCAAAGCTGGTCACCAGTCTGTGACTATTCTGTGACTGAGTCCAGGCCCCGAGTGCCTCCCCCCTCAGACCCAAGAGTCCAGGCCCCCAGTGCCTCCTCCCTCAGACCCAGGAGTCCAGGCCCTCAGTGCCTCCTGCCTCAGACCCAAGACTCCGGGCCCCCAGACCCTCGTCCCTCAGACCCTGGAATCCTCACCTCCCCAATCTGCTGCACAAGATTCTCAGTTGTGCATCCAGAGTACGTGGTGCTCTCAACAGCAGGCAACAAGTATGGGGGTGAGTTGCAGATGAGGAGGCAGACCCGGTGCGTCTGGCCACTACCAGGAATGAGAGAAGACATGAAGCCAGCAGCAACAGAGGCCCTGAGAAGGAACCCAGACCCAGCACCAGCGGAGAAGCACATATTCCGCCTCACATGGAATCAGAAGCAACGCCCCTACTTTACAGCTGAGAACACTGAGGCTCCAAGAGGTTCTGGGATGTGCTCTACGTCACCCAGCAGGCAGGGCAGGCAGGAGTGACACCCAGAGTTGGCACTGCTTCCTGATGGGGATGCTGAGACCGGGCACTGGCCAGGCGTCCCCCAAGGACACACCTGCAGCCTCCTGGCTCAGCGTGCTTGGGGACACAGAGCCCATGCCCTACAGGGTGAGGCTGGAGGTAGAGCCACTTGACAGGCAAAGTGGTTCCAGGCCAGGCAGAGAGAGACTGGCCCGGCCTGGGTGGAGGGGGCACTCACATCTGCTCGCGCATCTTCTTGAAGTCATCAAACAGCTGCAAGGCTGTGCTGAGTCCTTCCGCGATGAGGCTGCAGCTCTCACCACCCCCGCCCATGAACCTGCAGGGGCAGAGTGGTCAGCCCCCAGGGTTGCCATCATCCCCATCCCCAGGCTATGCTTGAAGAGCCTGCTCCCATGCTGTCCCCCACTCTATCCTGGGCTATGCACCTTGGGATGACAGGGACACTGCTGAGTTCCCTACCCAATCCCTGGTGCTAGCACAGCACCAGTCCCAGACAGGACAGGGGACATTTGTTGTCTGTGTTTTTTTTTTTTTTTGAGATGGAGTCTCGCTCTGTCGCCCAGGCTGGAATGCAGTGGCACAATCTCAGTTCACTGCAAGCTCCGCTTCCCGGGTTCATGCCATTCTCCTGCCTCAGTCTCCCGAGTAGCTGGGACTACAGGTGCCTGCCACCACACCTGGCTAATTTTTTGTATTTTTAGTAGAGACGGGATTTCACCATGTTAGCCAGGATGGTCTCCATCTCCTGACCTCATGATCCACTTGCCTCAGCCTCCCAAAGTGCTGGGATTACAGGCGTGAGCCACCACACCCGGCCGACATTTGTTGTCTTTAATCATGAAGACTGGGAGGGAATGGGAAAGGGCTGGGGACCCCAAGCCTAGGATCCTGTGCTGACTCCAACCCTGGAGTGACTGACTCCATGCCCAGCCTCCTGCTGTCCCCTCCCCTCTCTGGGCTGTCTGCTCCAAATCAGTCCTGGTCCCACTTCACCTTCCCAGCCAGAGACGGGGGCCTCCTCTGTCCTCCTAGTCTTATGGGTTCAAGTGTGCCCCCCTCAAAAAGACAGGTTGAGGTCCTAAGCCCCAGTACCTCAGAAGGTGACCTAATTTGGAAAGATCTTTACACACGTAATCGAGTTAAATTGCGGACCCTAATCCACTATGGCTGGTGTCTGTGAAAAGGAGAAACGTGGACACGGACACACACACAGAGGGAAGACACAAGGACACAGAGAGACACAGGGAGAGGCCATGTGAGGACGGGTGATGCAGCCTCAGCAGGCGCCAGGAAAGGCAGAAGGGCCCTTCCCCTGTAAGGTTTCAGAGACGGCCTGGCCCTACCACCTGGATTTTGGACTTCCAGCCTCCAGAACCCTGAGACATCAATTTCCATTCTTCTGGCCAGTTTCTCATACTTTGCTACGGCAGCCTGGGAAACTAACACACACAGACTCTCGTTTCTCCTCCGCCTGATCTGCAGTCGCGTCGCAGCGTCCGTCCCACATGGGTTGTAGCCCGGGGATGGCCTCTCCTCAAGGGCAGCTGTGGTTGCCACCATTCTTCCGGTCACGTGGTCGTGAGAGGCTGACCTTTGCTGCAGGGGACGTGTGTGGAGACCGAGCACCCCTCTGAGGGTCTTGAGGGCCCTGTCCCCCTGAAGTGTGGTCTCTGATCCTACCTCTCCCACAGGCGGGGATGGGGTCTGAGTCCTCTCTTACCCCCAGGCTTGCCCACCACAGCGGGGCACATGTGAGGCCTCAGGAAATGTAGGCTAAGTGAATGAACGTCTACAGGCCCAACTGTGTCCATCAAGACTGGAACCAACCCAGGCCCTCGGCCCGGCATTGGCCTGGCATCGGCCCAGCATCCGAGGCCTCCGAGTCCTGCACCCCGTCCATCTCTCCTGCTCCATGCCCGCACCTATAGGTCCTCTCAACTGACGAAGCCCAGACATCCAGGTCTCTCCATGTGCTGGAACACACCCATTCCGGCCCGGATGGAATCCAGCTAAACTACGACACCCATCCTGGTGTGCCCTCCTATAGGAAGCCTTCCCTACATGCCACCTAATTTTAGGGCCTGCCCTTAGTCATATCATAGATCACCCGATACTGCAGCTGTCAAGCTTCTCTCCGCACCCTGTGCAGCCCTCCATGAGAGACACCAAGGCGTCTGACCCCAGGTCACACAAGGCCTAGGAACCATCTGCTGAGTACTCAGTGCACTGGTGGCCTGGCAGGGCCATGCAGCGGGGCTCTCCGCTTCCTGCCTGAGTTCTCACACTGATTTCCTTCCAGTCCCACTCGGCCCGGCCAGTGAGCACACTGAGCCCCTGAGCCTTCTTCCTGCTCTCAGGGCACTCGGGCGCTGCTCCCAACCCACCACACACTTCCCAGCCCTCCTCTTCCTAGCCATCAAAACAGCTTTTGTTTTTGAGACGGAGTCTCGCTCTGTCTCCCAGGCTGGAGGGCAGAGGCACATCTCCGCTCACTGCAAGCTCCGCCTCCCGGATTCACGCCATTCTCCTGCCTCAGCCTCCCTCGTAGCTGGGACCACAGGCGCCTGCCACCACGCCCAGCTAATTTTTTGTATTTTTTTAGTAGAGACGGGGTTTCACGGTGTTATCCGGGATGGTCTCGAACTCCTGACCTTATGATCCACCCGCCTCGGCCTCCCAAAGTGCTGGGATTACAGGCGTGAGCCACTGTGCCCGGCATCAAGACAGCTTTGCACACAGAAACTTCAACTGTGTGCAAAGAGTTGGGGTGAACCAACTCTGCACCCAGCTGTTCTGCTACAGGTGAAATTAAGCCAATGTTTTCCTGGGACTTTCTGGGACTCGAGCCAAAACCACCCTGGCTGGGGATGGGGGGATGGGGGAATGGGGAGCTAGTGCTTCATGCATATGGGGTGTCCCCTTTGGGGTGATAAAATTTTTTTTTTTTTGAGATGGAGTTTCGCTCTCGTTGCCCAGGCTGGAGTGCAATGGCACGATCTCAGCTCACCACTACCTTCGACTTCTGGGTTCAAGTGATTCTCCTGCCTCAGCCTCCCGAGTAGCTGGGATTACAGGCATGCGGCACCACGCCCAGCTAATTTTGTATTTTTAGTAGAGACAGGGTTTCTCCATGTTGGTCGGGCTGGTCTCGAACTCCCGACCTCAGGTGATCTGCCTCCTCACCCTCCCAAAGTGCTGGAATTACAGGCATGACCCTGTAAAACATTTTGGAAGTGACTGGGTGCAATGGCTTATGCCTGTAATCCCAGCACTTTGGGAGGCTGAGGTGGGCGGATCACTTGAGGTCAGGAGTTCAAAACCAACCTGGCCAAAGTGAAACCCTATCTCTACTAAAAATACAAAAACCAGCCAGACATGGTGGTGGGTACGTGTAATCCCAGCTACTCAGGAGGCTGAGGCAGGAGAATCACTTGAACCTTGGGGGCAGAGGTTGTAGTGAGCTGAGATCATGCCACTGCACTCCAGCCTGGGAGAGAGAGAGAGACTCCATCTCAAACAAAACAAAACAAAACAAAACCCTTATGAGGAAAAGTGTGATAAACTAACCAGTTTGAGATGCTAAAACTTGCGTTTCTCTTATTGAACACTAAGTACAAGTCATCTGCTACAAGCTCAAAGGGCGACATGTAATAAACATTTTGTCAAAGAAATGTGGAAAACTTGAACAGAAGCAGCATTATGGCTGGCTGCAAAATATGGCTAAAATATCATCAAGTTTATGATAAATTCCAAATAAACCCCTTGATATGGCAGACACAAAATAAAAATAAAAGCCCCCTAGGTGACACAAGTGGGCTCTGACTTGGTGTTCCCAAGTCCTCTAACTTACTCCCATTTGTTCTACCCAGTATCATTCCCCGGGGTCTCGGCTGCCCGCTTTCATCGGCTAACAGGTGCCTGGAGCCCCAGGAGGTCAAAACGAGTGAATGTTAACAGCATCCGGCCATGACCAAGCGCTCCCTACACATGGCCTGTCACCCAGGCAAACTAGCTCCATGAGGGCCAGGACCTTGCCTATCTCATGCCCACTAACTCCTTGGTGCCCAGGACGATTTGTTCCACAAACAGTTGTTGAATTAATGAGTGAACATATGAATGAACAACTGAGTTGTCATAATGTTATGGGAAAGACACTGGGTCTATTTTCCTTCCACCTCTTTTTTTTTTTTTCCCCCGAGACAGGGTCTCGCTCTTTCACCCAGGCTGGAGTGCGGTGGCACAATCTCGGCTCACTGCAACCTCTGCCTCCCAGTCTCAGTTGATCCTCCTACCTCAGCCTCCTGAGTAGCTGGGACTACAGGTGTGCACCACCATGCCTGGTTAGTTTTTTCTATTTATTTGTTGTTTTTGTATTACACACTAATTCATTTATTCAGCCAGTCTCCTGAAGCCCCGTGGGTGCCAAGCCCCAGCTGGAAGCAAATGGCAGAAGCACCCAGGGACCTGGACATTCACAGTCCAGAGGTGTGGGGCTGTGACAGGTCATGGAGGCAGAGGAGGAAGCATCTGGCTGCAAGAATCGGGAAGGTTTCCCAGGGTATAAGACACCTGAGCTGGGTCTGGAAGGCTATGCAGTGTCTTCCAGGGTAGTTAGTATTAAATGCATTCTGGACATTCATTCTACAGAATTTACCCGAGGCGTCCTGTGTACCAGGCCCTGTGCTGGCTGCCAGGCACTTGAGGAGCATCAGACTTGGACCTGGGCCTCAAGAAGTCTCCATTTAACATCACTCAAGACTGTCTTACCGGTCTCTCCCAGTGGTCTCAAATGGAATACATTTTGCGCCCCCTTCCCAGAGGATATTTTATAATGCCTGGAGACATTTTTGGTTGTCACACCTTTGGGAGGGGGCTACCGGCATCTAGTGAGTAGAGGCCAAGGATGATGTTAAACATCCTACAATACCCAGGACGGCCCCCACTACAAGGAATGACTGTGTCCACAGTGTCACTAGGGCCAAGGATGAGAAACCCTGCTCTGTGTTACCTATGAATTCCAGCTACCGCGAAGGGGAAGCTTCTGTGTCACCTTTTCACTATATGTCCTGCACCCAGCACTTGCACGCACATCCTGGAACAAAGCAGATACTCAACAAACACCTGCTGCAGAAGCGTACAGAGGTAACGGCAGCTACAAACAGGTGTTGTTTAATGAACCTTGACTGCAGACCAGGCCCTAAGCGACACACAGCACGCAACTTAGCTCCTGTGATCTTCTAACAACACGGAGATACACGCGACCATTATCCATTTGCAAACCAGGAGAGTGAGGCACAAAATCCTAGGAAACACTTACACGGCACTTAATACATGCCAGGCACTGTATTTAAACATCATCAACTAACTTAATTCTCCAAACATCCCTGTGAGGTTGCGGTACCCAGCCCCCAATACAGCACCCAGCAATCCAGCCTCTTGCTATTTACACACTGGGTAGTCTCCTCCTACACTGAACGGGATACGCTTATATTGCACACCAAATGCAGTATGGCAGAAGTGGACTTGGCACCGCAGCTCAGGCCTGTAATCTCAGCACTCCAGCACTTAGGGAGGTCAAGGCAGGAGGATCGCTTGAGGCCAGGAGTTCAAGACCAGTCTGAGCAACACAGCAAGACCTCATCTCTACAAGAATTAAAATAAAGAAATCAGCCATGCATGGTGGTGCCCACCTGCAGTCCTAGGTACTCAGGAGGCTGAGGTGGGAGGATCACTTGAGCCCGAGAGGTCGAGGCTGCAGCAAGCTATGATCCCACCACTGCACTCCAATCTGGGCAACAGAGCAAGACCCTGTCTCAGGTTAAAAAACAGAATGTAGGCCAGGCGCGGTGGCTCACGCCTGTAATCCCAGCACTTTGGGAGGCCGAGGTGGGTGGATCACAAGGTCAGGAGACCGAGACCATCCCGGCTAACGCCTGTAATCCCAGCACTTTTGGAGGCCGAGGCGGGTGGATCACAAGGTCAGGAGACCGAGACCATCCCGGCTAACACAGTGAAACCCTGTCTCTACTAAAAATACAAAAAATTAGCTGGGTGTGGTGGCGGGCACCTGTAGTCCCAGCTACTCAGGAGGCTGAGGCAGGAGAATGGCGTGAACTCAGCAGGCGGAGCTTGCAGTGAGCCGAGATCGCACCACTGCACTTCAGCCTGGACAACAGAGCGAGACTCTGTCTCAAAAAAAAAAAAAAAAAAAAAAAGAATGTAACAGAAATAATGACATGACGTGTAACTTCCAAGACTTGATTACAAAGAGCCTAGTGGGGCCTCTGGGTGCAGCATCTCATGCCTCTAATCCCAGCACTTAGGGACACTGAAGTGGAGGATCACTTGAGACCAGGAGTTCAAAACCAGCCTGGGCAACATTGCAGGACCTTGTCTCCACAAAAAAAACAATTTTTTTTTGAGACAGGGTCTCAGTCAGTCAGTCACCCAAGCTGGAGCGCAGTGGTGCGATCTCTCCACCTCCTGGGTTGAAGTGATTCTCCTGCCTCAGCCTCCTGAGTAGCTAGGATTACAGGCACATGCCACCACACCTGGTTAATTTTTGTATGGTTTTTTTTTTTTTTTGAGACAGAGTCTTGCTCTGTCGCCCAGGCTGGAGTGCAGTGGTGCGATCTTGGCTCACTGCAAACTCCGCCTCCTGGGTTCACGCCATTCTCCTGCCTCAGCCTCCCGAGTAGCTGGGACTACAGGTGCCTGCCACCGCGCCCGGTTAATTTTTTGTATTTTTAGTAGAGACGGGGTTTCACCGTGTTAGCCAGGATGGTCTCCATCTCCTGACCTCATCATCCACCCGCCTCAGACTCCCAAAGTGCTGGGATTACAGGCATGAGCCACCACGCCTGCCCAATTTTTGTATTTTTTGTAGAGACGGGGTTTCATCATGTTGGCCAGGCTGGTCTCGAACTCCTGACCTCAGGTGATCCACCCGCCTTGGCCTCCCAAAGTGCTGGGATTACAGGGATGAGCCACCGTGCCCGGCCACTACAAAATTTTTTTTTTTTTTTTTTTTTTTTGAGACAGAATTTCACTCTTGTTGCCCAGGCTGGAGTGCAATGGTGTGATCTCGGCTCACTGCAACCTCCACCTCCCAGGTTCAAGCAATTCTCCTGCCTCGGCCTCCCAAGTAGCTGGGATTACAGGCATGCGCCACCATGCCCAGCTAAGGCCTGTAATCTCAGCACTCCAGCACTTAGGGAGGTCAAGGCAGGACGATTGCTTGTATTTTTAGTAGAGGCGGAGTTTCACCATGTTGGACAGGCTGGTCTCGAACTCCTGACCTCAGGTGATCCACCTGCCCCAGCCTCCCAAAGTGCTGGGATTACAGGCGTGAGCCACCACGCCCGACCTACAAAAATATTTTTAAGAAATCAGCCAGGTGTGCTGGCATTTGGCTACCGTCCCTGCTACTCCAGCTACTCGGGAAGCTGAGATGGGAGGATCGCTTGAGCTTTAGCCCAGGAGGTCGAGGCTGCAGTGAGCCGTGACTGAGCCACTGCACTCCAGCCTGCATGACAGAGTGAGACCCTTCCTCAAAAACAAGAGAGGCCTGGGGCTTCCTCTTTGCTCTCTCTATTGGGTCCCTCAATCTGAGGAATGCCAGTTGCCATGTTAGACAGTCAAGCAGCCCTGTGGAGACGTCTTGTGGCCAATAGCCACAGACTCGCCACCTTGGGAACGGATTCCCCACCACCAGTCAAACCCCAGGATGGCTGCAATCCTGCCGACCTCCTGACTATTGCCTTGTGGGACCCTCAGCCCAACCATCCAGCCAAGCCAGTCTTGTGTCCTTGACTCACAGAAACTGCGTTAGATAATAAATGTTTGCAGTATGCAGCCATTATTTGGTGGTAATCTGTTATACAGCTAAGAATAAGTAACACAATGAAAAACGAATACAAGTACTATCCACATCCTCACTTCTCAGGTGAGATACTAGGCACAGAGGGGACACAGACGCCTGGGTCTGAGAGTTAGTTCTGTGCTGGAAGAGCCAGGATTTAACCCGTCTGCCTGACTCCAGACTCTACAATGTCAACTATCAAAATCCGATCCAGCGCCAGGCGTGGTGGTGAGGCAGGAAATTAAAGAAAAAAAAATTAAAAAGAGAAATAAGTTTTACTGTATTAGGCTGACTTGTCTGAGAGGCAGCAATGGGCACAGCCCAGACCCAGGAAAAGTCTTGATAATACTATCTAAAGTGCTCTTGGAGACTCTCCCAGCACTCCCTCAACATAGAAGAAAAAACAAATTTTCCTTTGTTTTATGGAATGAGTTTATAGATTCCTGTTCTCTGTAACTCATGACTTCAAGTATTCTGTTTTATCTAAGAAGTACAGCGAAGGTCATGAGAAGCCTGAGCTGCCTGGGCACCACAGTGAAGGTTATGGGATAAGCCCGTGCCTAGGCTAACCTAGATAACAGACATCTGGGTTGCATAGCAACGGTTATGTGCAATCCTGAGTTATAAACCTGTTACAACAATTTGATTAACTGTTTTTCTCCTGCCTCTGTATCCCTGCTGTCGCGCCACTGTAAGCTTGCTTCAAGCTAGCCCACCCCCTTTTGTGAAGTGTGTATAAAAGTCAAGTGCTATCTTTGTTCTGGGCCGTCTTTGGACGTGAGTCGGCTTGGGCCTGAGTACACTCAGCGAAAGATTCTCCTGCTTTAACCTGAGGGCTCTCTCCTGTCGTCCTGAATCCCGCAACAGTGGCTCACCCCTATAATCCCAGCACTTTGGGAGGCTGAGGCAGGCAGATCACATGAGGTCAGGAGTTTGAGACCAGCCTGGCCAACACAGTGAAACTGTCTCTACTAAAAATACAAAAAAAAAAAAAAATTACCTGGGCATAGTGGCGTGCGCCTGTAATCCCAGCTACCTGGGAGGCTGAGGCAGAAGAATCGCTTCAACCCAGGAGGTACAGGTTGCAGTGAGCCACGACTGTGCCACTGCACTACAAGCCTGGGAGACAGAGCAAGACACTGTTTCAAAAAAAAAAAAAATTCTGATCCAAGCCACAGAGGGATCTATCCTGGCTCTGACCCATCCCCCTGCACGGAGGCTACAATGTACCCATCTGGAAAAGGAGGACAGGGGTAGATAGAAAAAGAGAGGACAGAAAGGGGACAATCACACAGGGAGTACAAGGTGGCTGCTGGAGCTCAGCCAGGCCTCCCTGAATGGGAAGGTTTTTCCTACTTCTAAACTGATGGCAACATTGCTGAGCACACAGAAGCCACCACAAAAGTGACTTCTGACAAAAACACAATCACCCTCAAAGTCCTTTCAATCGCTTAATATATAGGATGTTTCCTGCAGCTCAAACCCAAGCCATCGCTCACTCACGGCCCCTCACGGGGACACCAACCACCCCAAGCCATCCCTCATGCATGGCCCCTTACAGGGACCCCAACCACCCAAGCCATCACTCATTCACGGCCCCTCACAGCGCCCCCCAACCCACCCCAAGTGGGGGAAAGCTCACTTAATGCCATCGAGCCAGGTGACAAACTCATAGGCGCTGCTGGTGGGAGCGTGACATTGTACGTAGGACTCGGGAGCGCAGTCCACTGTGTTGAACACCACGAGGCTGTACTGGGTCCCCCCATACTGGGAGGGGAGGACAGAAAACTTTTAATCTGGGACCTCAATTCCCTTTTCCTTTAGAGAAGGAATCAGGGCTCCCAGCTTCCTGTTCCTCCAGAACCAGGAACTCCTCAGCTTCCTCCTTCCTCAGACCCAGGAATCTCGGCCCCAGCCCCTTCTCCCTCAGACCCAGGAGTCCAGGCCCCCAGCCCCTCCTCCCTCAGACCCAGGAGCCCAGGCCCCCAGCCCCTCCTCCCTCAAACTCAGGAGTCCAGGCCCAGCCCTTTCTCCCTCCCTCAGACCCAGGAGTCCAGGCCCCCGGCCCCTCCTCCCTCAGGCCCAGGAGTCCCTAGACTCACGTCTCCCCCGAAGTCCGTCTCAGCAGGAGGACCACCATTAAAATACCTGTGAGGGTAGGAAGTGAAAGGTCGGAGTCAGGCAAGAAACTGTGCGAAACTGAAGTGGGAGGGCGGGGTTAGAGTCGCGGAAACAGCACTCACTCGATGGCCGGGAGCAGGTAGTGCTTGCGGAGCCCCTCGAAGTAGGGTCCCAGGTTGGCCGTACCCTCAATCACAAACACCACGTCGGCCACCACGCTCCCGGCGCGGGCCGGGCCCTCGGACCCGGGGACCATACCCCGTGCGGTACCCGCCACCGCCACTGCCGCCGCAGCCGACGCCGCGGAATGAGCGGAAATGCGCCTGCGCCGCGCGCGCGCCCGCGTCGGGCAGTTTAGAGCTGCTGGGAATGCTGCCATGTTTGTGCGGGGCACGCGCTGAGGCTTCGTTCTAGCTCCATCCTCCTTCGCCCCCACCGCGTGGAAGACTCAGAAAGGGCATAGTTAGCCCTTCTAGGGGCCTGATGGGTTAGACGGAATTATTGTCAAGAGCTAAGTAACTTGAAAGCGGCTCAGTCAGCCGCCATCTTTGAGCGGGGCGTCCAGGTCCGCCTCTTGTCTCAAAGGGAGGGGCAGGAGACCTGGTTGCTATGCAACGCGTACGCTGCCCTTGTTTTCGTTTTTGTGTTTTGTTTTTTGTTTGTTTGTTTTTTCGAAACGGGAGTCTCGCCCTGTCGCCCAGGCTGGAGTGCAGTGGCGCGATCTCGGCTCACTACAACCTCCACTTCCCGGGTTCAAGCGATTCTCCTGCCTCAGCCTCCCGAGTAGCTGGGATTACAGGTGCCCGCAACCACGCCCCGCTAATTTTTGTATTTTTAGTAGAGAAAGAGTTTCACCATGTGGGCCAGGCTGTTCTCGAACTCCTGACCTCAAGTGATTCGCCCGCCTTGGCTTCCCAAAGTGCTGAGATTACAGGCGTGAGCCACCGCGCCGGGCCCGCTGCCCTAGTTTTCTAACCGTTAGATTAAGTTTCTGGTTCTGTTGTTTCGGGCGTGGGGACTAGGGGAGGGACGCGAGAAGGATCCAATCACATCGGCGGAAACGAGGTTACTAGGCGACGCTTTAAGGTCGTCCTCAACTTGGAAGGGAGGGCAGTTGTTTTCCCCCCGAAAAGAAGCCGAACACCAAACCAAGTGCGGGTTGCTAAGCAACACCTGAGCGTTGTTTTCTGGGAGAGGAGCCAGAAACTGGCTTAGAACATAAATACATTCCAGGTGGATTAAAAATGTAAGTGCAACAAATGAAACCCGAAAACTATCTGATGGGAAAAAATCTTAATGACTGCCATGGAGTTTCTTAGCACTACAGCAAAGTTAGAAAACGTAGTCTTTATTAATTTTTCCCAAAAGACTGTATAAACCAAGTTGAAAAATATACGGCCAACTGGGAAAATCTTTCTAGCGTGTTTGTTGACAGAAATGTGCTACGCAAATAAATCTTACTGATGAATAACAATATAGAAAAATAGAAACACTTCATTACTATTATCTTTTAATTTTAATTTTTATTTTTTGAGGCAGGGTCTCTTTCTGTTGTGCAGGTTGAAGTGCAGTGGCCCAATCTTGGCTCACGCAGCCTCTACTCGCACTGGAGCCACTCTTCAGCCTGTGGAGCAGCTGGGACCACAGCCGCGCACTACCACTTCCAGCTAATTTTTAAATTTTTTGTAGAGATGGGGTCTCACTATGTTGCTCTGGCATGTCTCAAACTCCTAGGCTAAAGCGATCCCAGGTGTTAGCCATCGTGCCCTGCCACTTTATATTTGTTTTAATAGAAAGAAACCTGACCAGGGCCGGACGCCGTGGCTCACGCTTGTAATCCCAGCACTTTGGGAGGCCAAGGCGGGCAGATCACCTGAGGTAAGGGGTTCAAGACCAGCCTGGCCAACATGGTGAAACTCCTTCTAACTACTAAAAATAAAAAAATTAGCCGTCCTGGTGGGCGTCTGTAATCCCAGCTACTTGGGAGGCTGAGTCAGGAGATTCTCCTGAACCCGGGAGGCGGAGGTTGCAGTCAACTGAGATTGTGCCACTGCATTCCAGCCTGGGCGGCAGAGTTAGACTCCGTCTCAAAAAAAATAAATAAATAAATAAATAAATAAAAAGAAACCTGACTAGTTTCACACAAACACACACACAAAATTTTGAATGGCCAATAAATATTTTAAAACATAATCTTCGGCCGGGCGAGATGGCTCATGCCTGTAATTCCAGCACTTTGGGAGGTAGAGGCGGGCGCATCACGAGGTCAGTATCACTGGGCGTCGTGGTGCCCACCTGTAATCCCAGCAACTCGAGAGGCTGAGGCAAGGAGAATCGCTTGAACCCGGGAGGCAGAGGTTGCAGTGAGCCGAGATCACGCCACTGCACTCCAGCCTGGGCGACAGAGCGAGACTGTCTCAAAAAAAAAAAAAAAAAAAAAAAAAAAACAGGCCGGGCGCAGTGGCTCATGCTTGCAATCCCAGCACTTTGGGAGGCCAAGGCGGGCAGATCACGAGGTCAGGGGATCGAGACCATCCTGGCTAACACGGTGAAACCCCGTCTCTACTGAAAATCCAAAAAAAAAAAAAAAAAAAATTAGCGGGGCGTGGTGGCGGGCGCCTGTAGTCCCAGCTACTCCGGAGGCTGAGGCAGGAGAATGGCGTGAACCCGGGAGGCGGAGCTTGCAGTGAACAGAGATCGCGCCACTGCACTCCAGCCTGGGGGGACAGAGCGAGACGCTGTCTCAAAAAAAAAAAGTGATAATAATAATAATAATCACCAATTGAAAAGTACTTACAGAAAGCCCAATGATAAAGGTTTTTACCTTTATCATTTAAAATTATTTTTTATTGGGTTTCTATTTTTCTTTTATCTTTTATTTTTATTTTTATTTTTTATTTTACTTTATTATTTTTTTTTTTGACAAAATCTTGCTCTGTCGCCCAGGCTGGAGTGCAGTGGCGCAGTGTCGGCTCGCTGCAGCCTCTGCCTCCCTGGTTCCACCAATTCTCCTTCCTCAGCCTCCCCAGTAGCTGGGACTACAGGCGTGTGCCACCTCGCAGGCAAATTTCTGTATTTTTGGTAGAGACAGGGTTTTACCATGTTGGCCAGGCTGGTCTCAAACTCCTGACCTCAGGTGATCCACCCGTTTTGGCCTCCTAGAGTGCCCGGATTATAGGCAGTGAGCCTGCGGAAGCCCTTTTTTTTTTTTGAGACAGTCTCATTTGCTGAAGGTTTTTTTTTTTTTTTTTTTTTTTTGAGATGGAGTTTCGTTCTTGTTGCCCAGGCTGCAGTGCAATGGCACAATCTCGGCTCACGGCAGCCTCCGCCTCCTGGGTTCAAGCGATTATCCTGCCTCAGCCTCCCGAGTAGCTGAGTTTACAGGCATGCGCCACCACGCCCAGCTAATTTTGTATTTTTAGTAGAGCCGGGGTTTCTCCATGTTGGTCAGGCTGGTCTCGAACTCCAGACCTCAGCTGACCCGCCCACCTTGGCCTCCCAAAGTGCTGGGATTACAGGCGTAAGCCGCCGCGCCTGGCCTGCTGAAGCCTTCAAATCCATACAATCATATGATTTTACTCCTGTGTGCTTGGCAGGCATCTTTCCAATTTTATGAACACTTTCTTACATTACTAGTATGCCATTGTTACCTGTAACAAAATTAACTTCTTAGTATCATCCAACAGTAAGTGTGTAATCAAACGTTCCAATTGTCTCAAAATGTGTTTTTACAGTTGGTTTATTTGTATCAGGATCCAAACAAAGACCACACACATATTTAGACATTATGTCTCAAGTTTCTTTTCATCTAGAGCAGCCCCCTCTTTTATGCCTGTGTAACTAACATTTTAATAAAGTTGTAAGGAAGATAAAAGTAATCCAGAGAAAGGAAAAAAAATATCAATAGGCAAGAAGGAAGATTAAAATGGTACCTAGGCCAGGCATGGTGGCTCCTGCCTGTAGTCCCAGCACTTTGAGAGGCTGAGGTGGGTGGATCATTTGAGCCAAAGAGTTTGAGACCAGCCTGGGCAACATGGCGACACCCTGTCTCCACAAAAACTACAAAAATTAGCTGGACGTGGTGGGGGCACACCTGTAATCCCAGCTACTCAGGAGGCTGAGGCAGGAGAATCGCTTGAATCCTGGAGGCGGAGGTTGCAGTTAGCCGAGATGGTTCCACTGCACTCCACCTTGGGCGACAGAACGAGACCCTGCCCCTCTCCCGAAAAAAAAAAAAAGAGAAAAAGATGTACTTTAGGAAGTAGGAAAATTAAAAATTATGCTAGAAAGATGGGCTGATCTGCAAGAAGGAAGAGGAAGGGAAAAATGAATCATAAATACTTTTGTCATTACAAGTAAATGCTGCCTGTGTAAAATAATAAAAATATTCATAAGGGCATTTTAAAAAGTCAGTAAAATGCTGTCCCAGCACTAGTTGGCTAGTCTGGAGGAGTTCAACAACATAATGTACATCAGTACAGAATTGGTCAAATCAATTTGTCACATCCATAAAATAGATTATAAAAATACATTATTACGATGAAATAGACATACTTTTTCATGGCAAAAAAGAAAGTGTGGAAATGTTAGTATATTGATCATCTTTGTGAAAACGTATGAATAGTCTACGTTAAACTGTATTTTAGGAAAAAAATTGGGGAAGGGATTTTTCACATTTTACATGGTATGCTATCATGTATAAATTCATTACAGAAATGATATTATTTTTATTATTCTGGAAAATAAAGGATTTCCTTGTTTTCTTTTTTCTAATAACAAAAACAACCTTTTTTTTAGTGGTTACTAGGCAACGACCGCTGGACTCAACCACCCTCGAAGGTTGTGGGGGAGATGGTGTTTTTCTCGATTTCGCCCCAAGGGGGTGCTCGGACTTCGACGTGCCGCCATCTTTGAGCAGGGCACAGCTGTTTACAGCCTTGGAATGGATATCAGGCTGAATGGTGGTTGCTTGACAACGCCCCGCCACGGTCGCCATCTTTGAGGAGGGCACATTGTTTACTACTATATACTGGAAACCTAGAGGGAATGTGGTTGCTAGGCAATGCTTTGGGACCATCGCAATCTTTGATCCGGGCACAGCTGTTTTTTCTGTTTAGAATGTAAATCATCAAAGCCTACAGGACGGTGGCTAGGCAACGCCTTGGCGCAGTCATCATCTTCAATCCGGCTTCTTGGTTCTCTTTACCTCCTCGGAGAAACTAGAAAGCTTTGCAAATTCAATTAGCCGCCATCTTTGTTAGGGGTACCGTGACTTCCGTCTAGGGCGGAAGAGAACCTAATGGGTTTGGGGGAGGTTTGAGGGTCTGTTTGAGTTGGGTGAAGAAGGCGGGAAGTTAATCTTCTTCCAATCAGCTCCCCATCTCGCCCTCTGGCGGCTCCGGACCACAGGCCGAGTTACTCTGATTACCGGCATGCTCCAAGACCCGCACTGACAGTCCCCACGTGAGGGACCGCGGTGGGAGTCCTAAATGGGGGAGGAGGGGACGGGCGGCACTGTGCATCTGCTGTGCCTCGCGGCCTCCAGCGGGGTCCCCCTATTCTGCAGGAGCAGTCGCGGCGGCGCCCCCGCCCGTCAGCAGGTGGGGCCTTGGACGCCTGTATCTAAACCGAAGGGGGTTCGGTGTTTTGACTCTGGGTCTTCAAGGCAGTAGGGGCTGGGGAAGTTTCAGTGTTGAATTTGTAGGACCGAGGAGGCAATGGACCAATAAGCCTGGTTCCCCAAAGAGGCACTGCCAGGTCATATGGAAAGAGGATGGGGCTGGGAGCTGGCACACTTGGATCCTAAGGGGGAAGGGGATGGGGGGGTGCTCTTGTCTGATGTCCCTAACTCCTCCTTAGCTCCCGTTCTCTGTCATCGGTTCCCTCAATGGAGTCCACATGTTTGGGCAGAATCTGGAGGTGCAGCTGAGCTCTGCGAGGACCGAGAACACGACTGTGGTGTGGAAAAGCTTCCATGACAGGTCCCCAGGAGGGAACGTGGGACAGGGACAGGGCCTGGGTGATAGTCCCTGTTGAAGATGACCCCGGAGGCCTTCCAGCTCTCTAAAAGCAGCTGTTAATTTGGCTATGCGATCTTTAGCAAGCCAGTTACCCTCTTTGATCCCTGATGTTCTCTATAAGAAAGGCAGGTTGGGCTGAGAGAGGATGTATCTGGTGTTCTAGGATCAATGGGCGGACTCCAACATACCCCTTCCTGATTCCCCAGGCCTTGACTCATTCTTCTCACTTCCATTCCACAGCATCACCCTCATTGTTCTGTCATCTGAGGTGGGCATCTCTGAGCTGAGGCTGGAGAGACTACTCCAAATGGTGTTTGGAGCCATGGTGAGACTCACCAGTCCTCTTTTCTCCCCAAACCAGGAATCTGAGATCTCAGCATCCTTTTCCCTCAGACCTAGGAGTGCAGACCACCAACACTTCCTTCCTCAGAACCCAGGAATCTTTTTTTTGTTTGTTTTGTTTTGAGACGGAGTCTCGCTCTGTTGCCCAGGCTGGAGTGCAGTGGCTTGATCTTGGCTCACTGCAACCTCTGCCTCCCAGGTTCAAGCGATTCTCGTGCCTCAGCTTCCCAAGTAGCTGGGATTACAGGCACGTGCCACCATGCCCAGCTAATTTTTGTATTTTTTGTAGAGACGGGGTTTCACCATATTGGCCAGGCTGGTCTCAAACTCCTGACCTCAAGTGATCCACCCACCTTGGCCTCCCAAAGTGCTGGAATTACAGGCATGAGCCTCCGCGCCCGGCCAGAACCCAGGAATCTTGACTCCCCAGTCCCCAGACCCAGAAGTGGGAGTCCCAGCTCCCTCTTCCTTCAGACCCAGGAGTTCAAGTCCCAGCCCCTCGCCCATCCTCTCCTATATGATTCTTCTAGGTCCTTCTTGTGGGACTTGAAGAACTGACCAATATCCGCAACGTGGAGAGACTGAAGAAGGACTTGAGGGTGAGGTTGCAGGACATGAGGGTGGGAAGTTAGGATACCTGGGCACTGCCATTTGGGAACTACAGTTCCCAGCAGCCCCTGGGGCAGCCTGGTCCCACAGGTTCTTGGTTGTCTGACCCTGGGCCCACCTGAATCCTAGGCTGGTCCCTTCTTCCTCTCCTAGGCCAGTTATTGCCTCATCGACAGCTTCCTGGGGGACTCGGAGCTCATCGGGGACCTGACCCAGTGTGTGGACTGCGTGATTTCTCCAGAGGGGTCCCTCTTGCAGGTACTGGGGATGCTATGGAAACTCTTACACCTGTTCTGCTGGCCCTGGCTCAGTCCTCATCCTCTTTCTTCTGGACCATTGTCCCAACCTCCTCCTATCCTCTCAGCTTCCAGTCCTATCCCCACCTGGTCCCAGAAGAATCTTTTTTCTTTTTTTTTTCTTTTCTTTCTTTTTCTTTCTTTTCTTTTTTCTTTTCTTTCTCTCTTTTTATTTGAGACGTAGTTTCACTCTTGTTGCCCAGGCTGGAGTACAATGGCAGCATCTCGGCTCACTGCAGCCTGCGCCTCCCGGGTTCAAGTAATTCTCCTGCCTCAGCTTCCCGAGCAGCTGGGATTACAGGTGTCCACCACCACGCCCAGCTAATTTTTTGTATTTTTAGTAGAGACAGGGTTTCACCATGTTGGCCAAGCTGGTCTCGAACTTCTGACCTCAGGTGATCCATCTGCCTTGGCCTCCCACAGTGCTGGGATGACAGGCGTGAGCCACTGCGCCTGGGCCATCTTTCTTTCTTTTCTGAGACAGGGTCTTGCTCTGTCATCCAGGCTAGAGCACAGTGGCTCAGTCATAGCTCACTGCAGCCTTGAATTCCTGGATTCAAGTGATCCTCTCATCTCAGCCTCCCCAGTAGATGACACTATAGGCACTGTGCCACCACATTCAGCTTTTTTTTTTTTTTTTTTTTTTTTGAGACAGAGTCTCACACTGTCACAGGGGCCGGAGTGCAATGGCGCAATCTTGGCTCACTGCAACCTCGGCCTCCTGGGTTCAAACGATTCCCCTGCCTCAGCCTCCCGAGTAGCTAGGATTATAAGCGCCGGTCACCACGCCTGGCCCAGCTAATTTTTTGTATTTTTAGTAGAGACAGGGTTTCACTATGTTGGCCAGGCTGGTCTTGAACGCCTGACCTCATGATCCACCTGCCTCAGCCTCCCAAAGTGCTGGGATTACAGGCATGAGCCACCGCGCCCGGCTGACATTCGGCTATTTTTTTTTTTTTAAGAGATGGACTAGGGTTGGGGATGGGTTTCCACTAAGTTGCCCGGGCTGGTCTCGAACTCCTGGGCTCAAGCAGTCCTCCCGCCTCAGCCTCCCATAGTGCTGGGATGACAGGTGTGAGCCATCACACCCGGCCACCAGAAGAACCCTACTATATCCAGAGCTGGCTCTGCCCCTTTCCTGCTCACAGCCCTCCGGCAGCCTCCACCTCCCCCAGGACAAGGTCCTAGCTCCTCAGCCTGGTGTTTGAAGGCCTGTGGCACCTGGCACCCCCTAACCTGTTGCTAAATCCACAGTCTACTTCCACCCAGCTACCTCACAGTCCCGAGATCCCAACAAGTTTCCAACCTCAGTGCATGTTCTTCCTCCTGCCTCTCAGATCTCTAGCTACCTCTACTTAAATACTGCTCTTGTGGACTTGCCTGGTGTGGCGGCCTCCCAGGCATGTGACTCTCAGCAGGTGACTTGGCTTCTCTACGTTGCTAATGGTGCCTACTCGGCATGTAACAGGCCTGGATGAACGGTAGCTGCTGCGGTTACATTATTAGCTTCAGTTTGCCCGCCCAGGCTAGGTGTTTAATCAGATTTCACAGACTTCACAGTGTGAGTTGGGGATGTGACTTCGTATGAAGGTGAAGGAACTCAGGCTCAGAGAGGGTGAGACGTAGGAGCATGGCCACTGCGCGAGCTCGGGGCTGGCTGTGGGTTTCTCCCCATTCCCTGCCCACCTGGGAAGTCGCTGCCGCCCCCTACGCTTGTCTGCTGACTCCCAGTCCTCCTGCCTCCCTTATCCAGGAAGCCCTCTCCGGGTTCGCTGAGGCCGCGGGCACGGCCTTCGTCAGTCTGGTGGTGTCGGGCCGGGTGGTGGCAGCAACAGAGGGTTGGTGGCGGCTGGGGACGCCCGAGGCCGTGCTGCTCCCCTGGCTGGTGGGGTCCCTGCCGCCGCAGACCGCTCGCGACTACCCGGTGTACCTGCCGCACGGGAGCCCCACGGTGAGTGGGTGGCGGGCAGCGACGGAGGGATGTGACCTGGGGGCCGAGTCACGAGGAGGCGGGATCTGCGATGGAAAGGGGCCGGGCCGCGATGAGCCCCAGCCTGTGCCCTGCTTCAGGTCCCACACCGGCTCCTGACCCTGACTCTGCTGCCGAGCCTGGAGCTGTGTCTACTCTGCGGGCCGAGCCCACCCCTCAGCCAGTTGTATCCACAGGTGAACCCGCGCCACGTCCCGCTTTCGCTCTTAGGACACCCGCTACCAGGAGGGCCCTTCCCCACCACCCTGCCCTGCCAGCGGCATCTTTCCCCAGCCCCGCCTCTTCTGGACTGCGCTCCAGTCATTCACCTACCCGCCAAGATCGGCCACTCCCGCTCTGCCTCTGTTCTTCCAGGCCTCGCCCCTTCCCCAGTCCTTTCTGCCCTCCGTCCTCCACTCTTCTTGTAGGCCCCGCCCCTCCCGATTGACCACGCCCCTATCCTTGTACACCCCCCGACCTCCCCCGCCGGCCCCGCCTTCCCATGACGACGCCCCAATGACCACGCCCCCTGCAGCTTCTGGAGCGCTGGTGGCAGCCACTGCTGGACCCGTTGCGGGCCTGTCTGCCGTTGGGACCCCGGGCGCTGCCCAGTGGCTTCCCCCTTCACACAGACATCCTCGGGTAGGGCTCGGATGGAGGGAGTGGGTTGGGGGTCATGTCCTCTTCCCCAGCCATGACATTCCCTTCCCTTTCCCACAGGCTGCTGCTCCTCCACCTGGAACTGAAACGCTGCCTCTTCACCGTGGAGCCCTTGGGGGATAAAGGTGACTGAGGACAGGGGCAGGGGCAGGGGCAGGGGTAGGAGGGGCGTGGGCCGGGGAGGGGCTCTGCATCACCGCCTTTTCCTCCCAGCAGAGCCTTCACCAGAACAGCGCCGGCGCCTCCTCCGAAACTTCTATACCCTGGTCACCTCCACGCACTTCCCACCAGGTCAGCGGAAGGCACAGTGCTCCCACTGCGCAGGCGGAGACACTGAGTCCCAGGTCGCACAAAATGGGAGTAGGAGGTGGGGTTGGAGGATCCGGAGGAATCCAGTATGCACTGGGCCATACGGCAGTGGTTTTCCTTGAGATCTGAGCATTGATGCAGATGGGAAGGGATGGGAAGGGAGGTCCCTGCCTGGCTTCAGAATCTCCTGGATCATAGTCAACAATAGTTAACACTGAGACCTCACCTCTTCCCAGTGCCTTTACACGTAATGAAAGAATGAAACCATTTCATCCTCACAGGCGAGGACTATCCCATTACCTCATCATTCCCATATTACAGATGAGGAAACTGAGGCTCAGCTCATGAGTGGCAGAGCCATATTCGAACACAGGGGATCTTGCTCCCATATCCACACAGTCCAGCGCTCTGCACTACTGTCGAAAGCACAGGCTTTGCTGATAGGCTGAGGGTATGGAGGAGGATTTCACAAGATTCTGGGTTAGAACGGAAAAATTGTCGTAGAACCCTTAAGAGCCCAGAAAGACAAAGAAAGGGACCTGGGATGGCGCTGTGACCCCAGTGAAGCCCGGATGAATGCAGCACAGTGGTCAAGAGCTCCAACTCGGGGGCTGCACCCCTTCTTAGCTGTGCAACTCCACCTCTCACTGGCCCCTGCCTGTTTCCCTCCACCCGCCTTGTACAGTGGGGCGGGTGGGCTCCTGGAAAAGGCTACTGGAGCTCCTGTATTGCTGCCGTGTTTGCCATGTGTATTGCTAAGAGGATCACCTGCAGCTGCAGTTTCCCCAGGAAAATGGGGGCCAAGGCTGAGAAAGAGGAAGAGGGTGAGCTGAGTGACAGCATCGTGGTCTTCAAGTTGCTGACGGCCAGCTAGAGCCCCAAGGCCCTCCCCTGGCAGGAGGCTCCCAAAACCTGTGTTCAGAGACCCCACGCGTTCAGAACTTGGGATCAGGATGTGGTGTGGCTTGCAAAGGTTAGCATGCTACTTGTCATCTCAGTGCCCCCTGTTCTTTCTCCAGAGCCAGGGCCACCAGAGAAGACAGAAGATGAGGTCTACCAGGCCCAGCTGCCCAGAGCTTGCTACCTGGTGTTGGGGACTGAGGAACCAGGCACAGGAGTGCGTCTGGTGGCCTTGCAGCTGGGGCTTCGGCGGCTGCTGCTGCTGCTGTCTCCCCAGAGTCCCACCCATGGGCTGCGAAGCCTGGCCACCCACACTCTGCATGCCCTCACCCCACTTCTTTGACTACCTAGCAGTGGGTGATGGACACAGACATGGGGCTGTTAGCGTCTCTCTGTTTATTCGCTCACAATAATACACAGCCCCTGGATGGGGGGGGGTAGGAGGGGCTACAACAGGGTGGGGTGGGAGGGGAGGAGACATCCACTTCCCTGGCCCCTCTCCCCTCTGTGCTTGGGGGGAAAAGGGAGGGAGGGGGGCTCCCCCTAACCCCCCAGAATGTAAACAGCAGCAGATGAACAAAAATAAAAATACAAAAGGCCGGAGGAAAGTCCCAGGCATCCCCCAACCCCTGGTGTCTTCTCTGTCACCAGTGGAGGTCCCCCATCCACCAAAGCTGCCTCAGTCCAAGGGGCTGCCCAGTGCCGGCCACATCCCCGGGGGCAGAGTCCAGGGCTCAGAACTGCTGTGCCAGCAGCTCACACAGGTGACGGGAGACGGACTCCTTGCTGGTGCGCAGGGTCAGCCGGTACATCTGGGTGGGGGCATTGGGGGCAGAACTCAGAGGAGATGGGGAGCCCAGGGAAGTGGGGACACAAGGGAGACAGAAGAAGGAAGGATAAAGGGGCCAGAAAGGTGATACAAGACACAGGAGAGAAAAATGTAAGAATGAAATCAACAGAGGCGCCAGAGAGGAAGGAAATTATAAAAGATGAGGAGAGAAAGGTGGAAAGGATATGGAAAGGTAGAAATCAGGGAGGGACAGGAAGAGGAGAGGAACACCAGAGGTTGGAGACAGGAGAGAAAACTGATAGATAAAGAGGAGGAAAAGTGGACAAAGAAATGCGAGAGGAGGACGGTCAAAGTGGGGACGTGAATTAAAGAACAGTGCGGCAGGAAGGGTGGACGCAGAGATGACAGGCGGCCTTCCTGCCGGCCTCAGGCCTCCCACAGCAGCACTCACCTGGGCCTGGGCATTGGGCTCCAGCCGGAGCAGACAGCCCACCTGCAGGGCTTTAGTCTGGATGATCCCCGCCCCCACGAAGTTCTCAGGGTTGGGGTCCACATTGTCCAGGAGAGCAGAGCCAAACCCCAGAAGCTGGGGGGGGGGGGGGCGCCGTCAGAGTGTGCCAGAGCTGTTAGTTACCACACAGTGGCATCCCAGATCCCAAAAAACCCTTGGGGATGGGAACTGGCCCCACTTTACAGATGGGAAAACAGAGGCACAGCGAAGCAAAGCAGCCATAGGCCGGCAAACACGCCCGCGGTCTCTCACCTTGGCCTTAGTAACTTCTGCGTCCATGGGGTGGTTGGCTTTGAAGATTTTCTGCGCCTCCTGTTGAGGGCTGGGGACCGGGAAGGTTCAAGTCAGGGACCTGGACGGCCCGACCCGCCCACCCGGAGGCGCGGCTTTGGCTCCGCCCCCTCCCCACCCCTCACAGGCTCAGCTGCTTCCAGCGCTGGAAGAAATCCTGGGCCGCCATCTCGGTGGGCTGGAAGAACTTGTTGATGGTCACTGGGAGCTTCAGGGTGAGGGCCTGGGGGGCGCCACCGTACCTGATGAGGTGAAAGGGAGGCTCCGTTAGGTCCCGCCCCTCACCCCGGAGGCTCCGCCCACCGGCCGCGCCGCCCTGACTCACCGGAAGCGCACGGACAGCAGCGGGGGCGTCAGGAAGTCCCGCAGACACTCGATATTGAGCACCTGCTGCACCTGCGCGCCGCCGTCCACCTGCGCCGCCACGCGCTTGGTCTGCACAGCCAGCTGTGCCCGCCAGGAGTCAAGGAAGCCAGACAGAGGAGGCGGGCCCCCGGGAGGTCTGGGTCAGGAACCCCAGAGCTCCCGGCAGCTCCCGCCTGCAGGTCTTTGAGGGACCCCATGGTGCAATCCTGGACTCAATCCTACAAGGTTCAACTACAAAGTTCATACTATGGAAACCTCTGGGCGCCCCCTAGGTGCCTCCTTTGGCCTTCCACAATGTCACACCGCACTGAGACATAATAGTGTTAGCTCTGGAGGCTGACTTGGGTTTGAATCCCAGCTCTCAACCACCTGAGTGGCTGTGGGCAACCACTTAACCTCTCTTAGCCTCTGGACATGTGTAAGCCTGGGCAACATGGCAAGACCCCATCTGTACAAAAAAATTAGCCAGGCATGGTGATGTGCACCTGTAGTCCCAGCTACTTGGGAGGCTGAGGCAGGAGGATGCCTTGAGCCCAGAATTTCGAGGCTGCAGTGAGCAGTGTTCATGCCACTGCATTCCAGCTTGGGTGAGTGAGGCCCTGTCTCAACACAAGGACATGTGTAAAATGTCCTCAGGAGTTGATGAAATAATCCAGCCGGGTGTGGCGGCTCACGCCTGTAATCCAGCACTTTGGGAGGCCAAGGTGGGGAGGATCACTGAGCCCAGGAGTTTGAGACCAGCCTGGGCAACATAGTGAGGCCTCAACTCTATTTAAAAAAAGAAAAGAAAAGAAAAGAAAAGAATCCATCACAAGTACTTGTCTGTGTGCCCGGCACATGGTAAGTACACAAAGATGGTAGCAATTAGTGTTATCATCGTCTGCATCCGTATCAGTAGCCCACTGGGAAGGCCTGGGTCTCATGTTCTTTTGTCACTGCCTCCACTGAGCTGCCTGCACGAGCCTCTGGAAATTATGAAAGAAGGAATTTTTTTTTTTTTTTTTTCCTGAGACGGAGTCTCGCTCTGTCGCCCAGGCTGGAGTGCAGTGGCGCGATCTCAGCTTACTGCAACTTCGCCTCCTGGGTTCACGCTACTCTCCTGCCTCAGCCTCCCGAGTAGCTGGGACTACAGGCGCCCACCACCACGCCCGGCTAATTTTTTGTATTTTTAGTAGAGAAGGGGTTTCACCATGTTAGCCAGAATGGTCTCGATCTCCTGACCTCGTGATCCAACCACCTCGGCCACTCAAAGTGCTAGGATTACAGGCGTGAGCCACCGCGCCCGACCGAAGAAGGAATTTTGTTTTTCTTTTTTTTTTTTTTTTTTTGAGACTCTGTCGCCCAGACTGGAGTGTACTGGTACAATCTCGGCTCACCACAACCACCACCTCCCAGGCTCAAGCGATTCTCCTGTCTCAGCCTCCTGAGTAGCTGGGATTACAGTCGCGTGCCACTACCACCCAGCTAATTTTTGTATTTTTAGTGGAGATGGGGTTTCACCATGTTGGCCAGGCTGGTCTTGAACTCCTGACCTCAAATGATCCACTGGCCTCAGCCTGCCAGTGCTGGGATTACAGGTGTGAGCCCCCACGCCCGGCCGGAAAGAGTTTTCAGGTCGAGCTTTTCTAATTTCATGAAAGTGGAAATGGAGGCCCAGAGAACGGGCAGGGGGGACTGATACCTCCAGCCGCCCTTCCAGGGTTTTCCAGACACTCTGATCTTCACAATAACCCTATGAGGAAGGGGAGGGTCTACATACACTTCACAGCGGGGACAGGAGAGCCCAGAGAGGCAAAGTGACTCAGCCCAGATCAGGCCTGATCAGCGTCTGGACCTGCAGGCCTGGCTCCTGAGTGCAGGCGGTGCTGGCATCATGACATGGAGCCCAGTGGAGGACGATGGCAGGACACAGAAGGTGCCAGACAGGGACAAAATGAGGCCTGGAGCAGGTGGAGTTCTGGAAGTAAAGCCTCCCACACACCACTTCACTGTCATCCCCTGTCCTGGGGGAAGGAATCCCACCCCCATCTTACAGATGCAGACACTGAATCTCAGAGAACTAATTGCGTGCCCAAGAGAGACTGAAGAGAAGTGTGGACCTGGGTCAGCCGGCTTCCCCACGGTGAGGAAGGCCGACGTGGAGAGGCAGGAGGCTGGGCCGGGCCTGAGAGGATATGAGTCTGGAGGTCTCCCGGGTGAACCACAGTGGGTGAGAAATTCTGGAACTGCACCGAGGTCTTGTTGCCATAGAAGAGATACATGCGGCCTGCAGTAGGTGGGGGAGGCAGAGCTCCATCTGAGTCCCTCTGACCCCTTCCCCAAGGTCTCCCTCCGACCCATTCCCACAGTCCCCCGGGACACACCCAGGTTCTGTCGGAACTCTGACTTGACTCCGATCTGCAGCAGCTGGTTCTCGAACAGGACCCCGTTGTTCTTACACACAAACCTGAGGGGGCAGGGGGCGCAAGATGACGGGGGTGCCTGTCTGCACCTGGCCTGGGCTCCGCACCTGTCCCGTTCCCCTCCCCCACCTCTCCCAGGACTCACTTATTCAGCAATTCATCGGCTTCCGGAATGGGAGGGCCGATGTCCTCAGGACCTGGGCTGGAGGCATGGAGCGGAGTGAGATGGGAAGGAACTTGGTGGGGAGGGGCAAAGGCCCAGAGCGATTGAGTGCGAGAACAAGCCCTAAGGACAGAACCCCAGAACCACATATCCAGACCCCTCACAGAGCCTCGAGGAACCTCGCATCCATCCAGCAGTGGCCTCCAGTGGGAATAGAACCCTGGTCCGTGCCCCCGCATCGGCAGACACCAAGTTTCCCTTTCCTCCAAGTCCCTGCCTCTGCTGCTCATCAGGAACCCGTTGACGAGGGCTCCCAGTCCCCTAACTCTCCCTGGGGACACCCGAGTCCGCCCCCCCGACCTCCCACCCCAGGCCACCCCTTACTCAGCAGCTGGAGCTGGGTCAGCCAGCAAAGCCATGGGGCTCTCGGGGGCAGGCGGCTCCAGCTCGCTGGGCCATCCAATCCCAGAGCAGACAAGAGAAGACAGGCGTGGCAGGCAGCCAATCCCAGATAGGCAGCGAGAGGGCAGAAGAGAGACAGAGAGGGAGGGAGGGAAGAGGGAAGGAGAGAAGGAGAAAAGGAAGAGCAGGCTGAGAAACGGTGACAGGAAAGGAGACAACGTAGGGTGGCCAGGGTCGGCGGAGTCCAGAGTGGCAGAGGGAGGGCGTCAGCAGGGAGGCTGGGGCAGGGGAGGCAGCAGCCAGGGCTGGCGAAGGCATCAGGATGGAGAGAGGAGCGGGTCGGGGTGTGGGGAGGGGCTCGGGGAAAACGGGGACAGAGGCCTAGAAGGGACAGCCCTGGGGGTGGCCGCGAGAAGGGGCCCGGGCCCAGGGGGTGCTACCTGAGGAAGGCCTCCTCGGGGGTGGGCCCCAGGCTGGGCTGGGCGGCCGGGCCATCGAAGACGTCCACCAGAAGGTTCCCTGCTCCTGCAGAAGCCGGGGGTGCTGCCGGGGGAGGGGCTGCCCGCAGCCCCAGGAGGTCGGCGGAGGGCGAGGGCGTCGACTGTAGGAAGCGCAGGTCACGGTGAGGGCAGGCGGCGCCCGGCAAGACCCAGCCCCAGGCACCCTGGCAGGGCCCACCCCAGGGGACTCACCACAGTGCTGGGGGTGGGCTCCATGCCCCCGTTGATGTCGTTGCTGCTGGGGTCCCTCCGGCCATCGTCCAGGGCGCTGCCGGCCCCTGGCCCCTTCTTGCGTTTCAGCTTGGCCAGGATGGACGACTCGCGCTCGGGGAAGGGCGGCATCTCCTCCAGCACCGTGGCCTGGCGCGGTCGGGGTGGGGAAAGTCAGTTCGGGTCAGGAGGAGGGGAGGGCGGGAAGGGGGTGTGCCAGAGGGGTGGGGTGGAGGGACAGGGCTCTGACCAGGACGTCGGTGCTGGCCACTGAGCTGAGGGTGAGGTACTCCACGGCTCGCTGCTGCAGCTCCACGTCAGCATTGCGCAGCTGGGAGCCGGCCCGCAGGACGCCCTGGATGGTGGCCTTGGTCTCGGGGAAGAGGTTGATGAACTTGATGTAGGTGGACAGCAGCAGCGCCCGTGTGGCCACGCTGCACAGATGGAACTTGGAGTGGAGCAGGGAGAACTGCACTGGGGGGCTGTGTGCAGGAGTGGGTGTCAGCGGGGCCAGGTTCCACTGCCCTCTCCCAGAAACCCCCTCGAGAGGTGCCCCTCCCTAGGATGGACCCGTCCCAGGACCCCAAGCTGCTGGAGGGGAGTGGCCCTCCCCAGGCACCAGACAGGGGCCGCAGTCACACTCTGTCCACGATCCTGGGACTAAGCTCCTTTCTTACCCTGCTAGGTGGGTTGGGGTGGAGGCCGAGAGGATGGGAGCCCATCACCGCCTGCCCTGAGACCCCTGGGGATCCCCCAAGCCCTGGACCCCTCAGAAGCATGTAAATTCTTCCCCGCAGGCTGAGGCTCCCTCACCTGGAGCGGGGGTCCCCAGCAATCAGGTTCCCAAACTCCCCAAGGATGTAGCCGCCAACCTTCACCATGTTCTCGTGACAGGCAGGGGCCTGGAGCGCCTGAGGGGGGTGGGGAAGGGCGTGGAGAGGACAACAATGAGCGCCCTCTCTGGGATCGGTGGGTGCAGCCACCTATTGACTGGTGGAACACTGAAAGCTCTGCTGCAGGTGGGGTTATAGGTGGGAAACTGAAGCACAGAAAGGTTGAGTGACGGGCCCAAGCTCACACAGGAAGTAAAACAGGGCTGTGGGCCGGAAGCAGTGGCTCATGCCTGTAATCCTGGTACTTTGGGAGGCTGAGGCGGGCAGACTGCCTGAGCTCAGGAGTTTCAAACCAGCCTGGGTAACATGGTGAAACCCCGTCTCTACTAAAAATACAAACAAAGTAGCTGGGTGTGGTGGCGCACGCCTGTAGTACCAGCTACTGGGGAGGCTGAGGCAGGAGAATGGCTTGACGCTGGGAGGCCGAGGTTGCAGTGAGCCGAGATCACACCACGGCACTCACTCCCCACTCCAGCCTGGGCAACAGAGTGAGACTCCGTCTCCAGAAACAAACAAACAAACAAACAAACAAAAAACAGGACTGTGTGGGGCCCCTTTCCTGAGGCAGAGGGAAACTACCGAGATCCGGGGGCCAGGACTGCACACTGGGTGCCCCATGCCCATGCCCTGGGGACTCCTCACATCAGGCCCATGAGACTATAGCCCTGGGTCCCCTGGGTTGGCCCAGAGAGGCAGAGGCCCCATTTTGAGGTCACGGCGGTGCAGGAGAAGGAGGGTGGCTGCGGGCTGGCAGGCGCCACGGCCCCGGCCATCCTTGCTCTGCCTCTAGGTCCTGTCATGGGGTCGTAGGGTCAGGGTCAGGGATGCTGACCTCAAAGACGGTCTTGGCGGCGTAGCCCTGGACGTCATCACGGTTGGTGACGATCTGTAGCACACGGTACCACACCTCCTCACTCACGTAGTCGCCCGCAATGCGGATGAGGTTGAGGATGGTGTCCACGTACCAGCTGTAGTCCACGGCGTACTTCTCAGCCAGGATGGCCACCTTCAGGACCTGCCGCCGGGGCGCGTGAGAGAGTGCCGCAGGCCACCTCGGGCTTTCACTCACCTGGATCTGGGCTCACCACTGCCCCCATCTGGAGACCCAGGAGTCCAGGCCCCAGCCCCTCCTCCCTTAGACGTAGGAATCCAGGCCCCCAGCCACCTCCTGCCTCAGACCCGAGAGTCCAGCCTGCACCCCACAGCACTCACGATCTCCTCGCGGATGGCGTAGTCTGCCGTCTCCAGGTACCGCAGCATCTCCGACACGATCTGCTTGGCATTGCTCCGGTCACACATGGCGTAGAGGAGGTCAGCCGCCCGCTGCCGCACGCTGACATCCCGCTCCGTCTGAGGGCAGAGAGCAGAGCCCAGGTGTGTTTTAGGCTCCCTGTTGGCACAGGGTTGGCCACCCAAGGGCCTCTGAGCCTCTGGTCTTTCTGAGGGGGGTGGCAGGCCCGGGGTGGGCTCCAAGGGCTCACACCTTGAGGGCATTGATGACGGTGTCAATGTGCGTCTTGACGGCTTCGTGGGAGAACTCGGAGCTGGCCAGCGTGCACATGCTCTCCAGGGCCAGGTAGCGCAGGTTGGTCTCCCGGTGCTGCAGGAACTGGCCCAGCTGGTTGCAGGCCCGCACCAGGAGGTTGGGCTCACTGCCAGCAGGGGCCACAAGAGAGGGATGGTGAGAGAAACTGACAGGAGGAGGTGGAGGACTCGGGCCCCAGCTGACCCATCTCACAGCCCCCAAGGATCCAGGTCTTAACCTTGCCGGCCTTGCGTCGCAGTACTGCACCTCCAGTGACCCAGACAGCTGGGCCTTTGAGCCCAGAGAAAGATACCCAGCAATTCTGCCCCCAGGAAGGGCCCCAGCACCAACCTCACAGGTGACACTTCACAGCCCCATCCTCCTCCTACCCTACCTAAAAGTCAAGATTCCCTGCCCTCTGCCTAGGACTCAGGAGTCCGGGCCTCCATGCCCCTCTTTCCTGGCCCCGGGCATCAGGCCCTGATAGGCCCAGGCGGGCACCTGTCATAGTGGATGATGAGGCTGATGGTCTCGAAGAGGATGGCGTTCTTGGCGTTGGAGTGCTGCACCTTCTTGGATTTGGGGGGCTCCTGGGCCTTGTTGAGCACAGTCTCCAGACATTCCACCAGCCGCCCCTTCACGGCCGCATCCTCTGGGGAAACGAAGGGGATGCCCCCGGCTGAGTGTCCTGCCCACCTGGCACACCTGCTGGGGTGGTGGCCATGCCCCAGCTCCTGTCTTCCAAAGGAGGAGCTCAGGGTGCCTCTGACCCTCGAGAATTCTATAGCTCAGGGCCAGGGTCTCTGCTCCCTCAACCTCTTCCCAGCCCAGCAGAGATGGTGAGACAAGGCACCTCTGGAGACACACGATCTATCCCCAGACCTGGGCTCTCCTCCTGCTCTGACCCTCTCAGGCAAGAGGTGGCACCATGTGAGCCTCAGTTTCCTCATCTGCAGCTCTGAGGCTCCTTAGGTTTCTCACAGAGCAAAGGAAACTCCAGGAACCTTCCCCAGAGGTGCCCCCAAACCCAGGCCTTCCCAAGGACTGGTGTGAGCGCCGAGCAGCCCCTGACAAAACGCACAAGCCACCCACCCGAGTGTCCGTTCAGCAAGAGGCCACTGCAGGCACACTCGGTGCCATCCTCCTGGCCTAGAGGCTGGGAGGTCAAAGGAGACAAGGCTCACCCAGGTGCCCCCTCACCCCCCAGAGCTCTCCACCACTGACAGATGCCAGCCAGCAGCTCACAGGAGCACCAATCACCACGTTTCCTAGAATGTGACGTGTTTTCAAGTGTATACAAGAGCTGTCAAGCGTTCCAGCAAAAAATGGTTCCGCAGATTTTTCCGCAGAATTTTCCGCAGGAAAATTCACCAGATAGAGGAACAAGCTGAAATACACCACAAGGCAGCAATGAGCCCAGTCGCCACCATGGGACACACAGCAATGGCATCTCCTGGTTTCTCCATAAACAGGTGTAGGGGGGCTAGTCCAGACTACGAGAAATAACAAAGACAGAATCCAATTTAAATCCTATTTTTGGAAACAGGGCAACTATGTTGTCCAGTCTGATCTCAAACTCCTGGGCTCAAGCGATCCTTCTGCCTCAGCCTCCCAAAGTGCTGGGATGACAGTGTCAGCCACTGAGCCTGGCAGAATCCGATTGAATATGTGATCCTAGATTGTACTGTGATATATATTCTGTTTTTTTATTTTTTTTATTTTTTTTTTTTTTGAGACAGAGTCTCACTCTGTCACCCAAGCTGGAGTGCAGTGGCACAATCTTGGCTCACTGCAACCTCCACCTCCCGGGTTCAAGCGATCTTCCCATCTCAGCCTCCTGAGTAGCTGGGACTACAGGCATGCACCACCACACCTGGCTAATTTTTTGTATTTTTTGTAGAGATGGGGTTTCGCCATGTTGGCCAGACTGGTCTCGAATTCCTGAGCTCAAGTGATCCTTCTACCTCGGCCTCCCAGATTGCTGGGATTACAGGCGTGAGCCACTGTGCCTGGCCCAGAACAACATATTTAAAGGCAAAACATCATGATGTCTGTAATTTACTTTTAAATATTTCAGAAGAAAATAAACAAGAGCATGCATACATGGCAAAATGTGAAGTCCAAGTAATGAGATCTCTGTACTTATCTGGATGCTGGGAAACTTTTCCTAATGCATATGACAAAAAAATGACTTGCAAACAAATTGGCAATAGCCCACCACCATTTGCTGAAAAGGAGGTGACACAGGGTTGGTGTGTCCTCAGGCCCAGCCTCAGGACAAGGCTGTGTCTCCAGTTCCTACACCACCGAGGGTTGGAGTGGGTGAGGTGCCTGCCCTGGGTGTACCCCAGAATTACCAGCTGGGCCTTCTGGGGTGGTCATGGGCTTAGAGCATGACTTAAGCCCTTCCTGACAGGACGAAAAAGAGGCCCAGAGAAGGAAGACATGTCCCCAGGGCCACACAACAGAATTCATCACTGGCTTCACACACGATGGGCCTCTGGTGTCACCTCCACATCGTATACTCAGAGTGTGTACACACACACCATGTGCAGAGGGACATGCATGGACACACGTGGATGCTGGCAAGCACTGAGACACGCACACACAGGCATGCACACAGGTATCTACACTCATGTACACATCCACTTGCATGCACAGGTACACATGTAGATGCACACACTGATACATACACATGTACACACATGGACACAGAGATACCATGAACACTGCCACATATGGACACAGACACGCATACATACAGATGCACACACAATGACACATCCACACACAGGGGATGCACGCAGACATGCATGCACACGGGCAGGTATCGACACACACAGGCAAACGCACGCACGCACGCAGGCATGCACACAGACAGGCATGCACACCCAGAGATTTGGTGGTGTACATCAGCCCTGGCCCCTGGCAGGTGCTGGACATGCTGGCTGAACGGAGGAAACTGGTGCATTAGCACCTACTGTGTGCCAAGCCCCTCAGCACAGGGTCCGAAGAAACTGCTCCATAAGGTCAGTCAGCCAAGGCGACAGAAGCTCGGGGGAGCTCAGTGGCAGAGGGAGGGGTTTAGAGCAGAGAGTCTGGGGGCCAACTGCCACTTACTGCCTAGAACGGTGATGTCTCACCTCCAAGCCTCAGTTTCCCTGTGTGCATATCACACTGGCTGTTCCTCCTTGCCAGCTCTGTTAGGCAGGTGCAGGTGCCCCCTGCACAGTGCCTGGCTCACTACAGGAGTTTCATACACACTGGCTATTGTGACTGTGAGCAGTAGGGGAAGGTTCCCACCAGATGTGAAAACCCCTAACAGGGCTATGTTAATTCAGGTAGCATGGCCTGGAATCACCCACTGACCGGGTGAGTGACGCTGGGCCAGGAGCTCCCTCTCCAAGCCTCAGATTCCTCATCTATAAAACAGGCACAGTTAACAGTCCCTCGCAACAGGGCTGGAGTGAGAGCCCGGGTAGCAGGGACCTCAGCTATGAGGCTGATCCACGATGCTGCACAGGGCTGGAGTGAGAGCCCGGGTAGCAGGGACCTCAGCTATGAGGCTGATCCACAATGCTGCACAGGGTAGGCGCTGGGCCTTGGGCTGCCTGCTTGCCTCCCCGAGTGCAGCCACGTAAGGGGACAGAGGAACCGCCCCAGCTTCAGAGAAATCCTGACCCAGACCCTCCAGTCCCACCTGGTGCGCTGTGGAGCAGGAGGCCCCCAGATGCCAGCAGCAGGCTACCCCGGGTTGGGGAGTGCATGGCGTTCATTACCTGGAGGCGGGTAGCACTGCAGCAGCCGCAGGAGCTTAACTGAGAGCCAGGGTGCTGGGACGAAGTAGTAGGTGTAGTCCTGGAGGTCGGTGGAGGCCGAGGAGACGATCTGGTGGGGAAGAGCAAGAAATAAGTTGGGGGCTGGGGTGGGAGGGGCACGTGGGTCCACATGCCAGGGTGGAGCAAATGGTGCCTTCCAAGGGCGGTGCTGTCAGTGTTAATGGTTTTGTTAGTGGGTTTTTTTGTAGAGACAGGGTCTCACTATGTTGCCCAGGCTGGTCTCGAACTCATGGCCTCAAGCAATTCTCCCACCTCAGTCCTGCAATGTCCTCGGGTTACAAGCATGAGCCACCATGCCCGGCCAATGCAATGGTTTTATGAAGCAGGAATCTGAGACTCTGGGAAGGGAGCGAGGAAGCGTCAGGCACACTGAATGGGGGCAAAACTAGGACTAAGCCCGGCTGGTTGATCTTTCCAAGTAATGCTGGTGTGCGGTGGGCAGGAAAGGTCACTGCTGGTTCCCTTCTGTGTGACAGTTTCCCAGGGCCCCCTCCTCACTCGGCTCTGAGCCTGCCATGCCCCAGGCTTCCTCCGTCAGAGCACACAGCGCGCCGGCTCCTGGAGGATGTTTCCCGTAGTCCCCCTACAAGGCTTGAAGCCACTCAGGGGCAGGGATTGGGTCTGACCCTTTTTTGGGTCCCTAGGCCTAATACAAGGTCAGATAGGGAGAGGTTCAGGGAAGAGGCAGGGAATTAGTGAAAGATTGAAAGATCATGGCCAGGTGCAGTGGCTCACGCCTGTAACCCCAGCACTTTGGGAGGCCAAGGTGGGTGGATCACCTGAGATCAGGAGTTCAAGACAAGCCTGACCAACATGGCGAAACCCCATCTCTACTAAAAATACAAAAATTAGCTGGGCGTGGTGGCACATGCCTGTGATCCATGCTACTTGGGAGGCTGAGGCAGGAGAATTGCTTGAACCCGGGAGGCAGAGGTTGCAGTGAGCCAAGATCACGCCATTGCACTCCAGCCTGGGCAATAAGAGCGAAACTCCATCTCAAAAAAAAAGAAAGATCATGTGACTTTTTTTCCTCATTGCAAACTCCTATTCAACCTTGAAAAGCCCTTCTCCAGGAAGCTCTGTCCCACCTCCGTGCTGGTCTGTGTTCCTGCCTCACTGTCATCCTGGCACACTGCAGTACTCAGATGTGTGATGAATGAATGAAACAATGACTGAGGCTGAGTGCAGTGGCTCACACCTGTAATCCCAGCACTTTCGGAGGCTGAGGCGGGAGGATCACTTGAAGCCAGGAGTTTGAGACCAGTGTGGGCGACAAAGCAAGACCGATCTCTACAAAAAATACAAAAATTAGCCAGGCACCTGCAGTCCCAGCTACTCGGGAGGCTGAGGCGAGAGATCGCTTGAGCCTAGGAGCTGGCGGCTGCAGTGAACCATGGCTGCACTACTGCACTCCAGCCTGGGCGACAGCAAGACCCTGTCTCAAAAAAAAAAAAAAAAAAACCTGAGAAAGAAACAATGAGTGGGCCAGGCGCAGTGGCTCACGCCTGTAATCCCAGCACTTTAGGAGGCCGAGGCGGGCGGATCACGAGGTCAGGAGATCGAGATCATCCTGGCTAACACGGTGAAACCCTGTCTCTACTAAAAATACAAAAAATTAGCCGGGCATAGTGGCAGGCGCCTGTAGTCCCAGCTACTCGGGAGGCTGAGGCTGGAGAATGGCGTGAACCTGGGAGCTTGCAGTGAGCCGAGATCGCGCCACTGCACTCCAGCCTGGGGACAGAACAAGACTCCGTCTCAAAAAAAAAAAAAAAAAGAAAGAAACAATGAGTGGATGCACGAGCTGGTGTGTTCTTCTCTTTGCCTGCGAATCCAGGCCTCTTCCTCACTGCCCAGGAGACGCGCATGTGTGTTCTAAGTCTCAATTCCGGGATCGCCGCCCCCAGGAAGCCTTCGTGGACTCACAGGCTGGGTTAAGTGCCTCCTATGGGTGACCTATCCTACCTCCATTATAGCACAAGTCACCCCTTTTCTGACAATCTGTGACTGAGTCACCTCCCTGCCAGCAGGACAGGGAGCTCCTTAAGAACAGAGCTTGGTTCTGACTCATCTGTGTCCCTGGTGTCACCCGACATGCAGCCTGGCATGCACAAGGCCTCAGGGGATGTTCCTGGGCAGGACAGGAGCAAAGGTGTGAGAGAGACGCCAGGCAGGAGTGAGAGGCTGCACAGGAAAGAGAGAGGCAGGAGGCAAAGCCAGAAGAGGGAAGGTGGGAGACAGAGAGAGAAGTGGGAGAGGGAGGAGGTCATGAGGGCGGCTGGCTCCCGGGGTGCTCGGCCCGTGAGGCCCTGTTCTGAGCACTCTATCCACAGCGCTCTGTGCCTCCAGGTGAGCACCGGTATTATCCCCACTGAACACAGGGGGCAGCTGAGGCCAGGGAGGTGAAGCCACTTGTCCGGGGCCACCCAGCCAGGAAGAGGCCGAGCCAGGATGAATCCAGCTCAGAGCCTGAGTTTGTAAACCTTGGGCTGGGCTGCCTCTCAGGGAGAGTGGGGGCCTGAGGGGTGTCAGAGGGCACAGGGATGCCAGGGCCACCTCCAGCAGCCAGTATCTAGGCCACACCCACCCGGCTCAGGCGCGACACAGCCAGAGAGACGCACGTCTTGAAGTCATCTGGGTTCTTCTTGCAGAGACAGGTGATGAGGCTGACGGCGGCCGTGACCACACCCTGCAGGGGCAGAGGAGAGACAAGTCAGGCCCCTGGGGGAGGCGGTACCTGAGAGCAGAGGCTCAAGAGCGGGACAGGGTCGGGATGTGTGTGCAGTCGGGAGGATGGGGTTTAGGGGTGTGCACATGTGTCACTGTGCGTACTTTAGGGGTGGGGTGAGGAGGCCACGGGGCCTCGGGCGCCATGGCCAGCACTGACCTGGGTGTGTGGGGTGTCCCTGGCAGGACCCCAGGCAGCTGGGTAAGGAGCAGTGAAGGGGCGAGACTCTAGAGGGTTGGGACTGTGGGGGTGGGACAAGGTCAAGGTTTCTGCGCTGGTGCGCAGGTGATGGGCGCTGTTGGGGGAATCTCCAGGTATTAGAAACAGAGTGGGATTTTCTAAGGGACTGGGTGGTTGGTGAGGGGTGTGGGGGTCACTGGACAGGATCCCTGGCCAGCCAGGGGAGTGTCAGAGATGGGGATGGGAGGGTTTCTGGACACTTGGGCAGGTAATGAGTACCGGGGACACTGGATCATGGTTTCTGGTGTCTGGTGAATGTCAGGGCCGAGGGGGGAGCTCCAGGAATCCAGGGGGATCAGGGCTGAGGTGGGAGCCCCGGGCATCCAGGGGGCGTGAGGGCTGAGCTGGGAGCCCTGGGTATCCGGGGGCGTGAGGGCTGAGGTGGGAGCCCTGGGTATCCGGGGGCGTGAGGGCTGAGGTGGGAGCCCTGGGCATCCAGGGGGTGTGAAGGCTGAGGTGGGAGCCCTGGGTATCCGGGGTCGTGAGGGCTGAGGTGGGAGCCCCGGGCATCCAGGGGGTGTGTGGGCTGAGGTGGGAGCCCTGGGTATCCGGGGGCGTGAGGGCTGAGGTGGGAGCCCCGGGCATCCAGGGGGGTCAGGGCTGAGGTGGGAGCCCTGGGTATCCGGGGGTGTGAGGGCTGGGGGCTCACCATGTGCTGGTCATTGAGCAGGTGTACCACACGCGCCGTCCACTCGCCCATGGGCACCAGGTCAGGCGAGGCCTTGTACAGTCGAAGGAGGCACAGGGCCGCACTCTGCTTGACACTGTCCATGCTGTCCCTATGGGGACACCATGCAGGGCAGGGGAAGCAGAGTCAGTGACCCCAGCCCTGCACACCTCCCCTCCTCTCCTGTTCCTCCCAGGAAGGGTGTGCAAGGCCAGCGAGAGGGACAGACAGCCAGGCGGCCGCAGGATCCGATCTGGCGCTGACCTCATGGCCCACCAGGACTCAGTGTCTTCATCTGCAAAATGATTGCATCTCAGTAACCTCATGGGGTCCCTGACAGGGCTCAGGAACATGTCAAGCCTGGCTCTGCACCTTCATTCATTCACCAAGCACCTACTGGGTGCCCATGGGGTACCAGGCACTGCTGTGGACTCCATGGATAGAGTGGTGAATAAAGTGGTCCAAACACTTGTCCTCACAGGGCTTACATTTCAGACAGCACCACAAAAACACATACATCAAATACTGTCAGGGCTGGGCATGGTGGCTCACGCCTGTAATCCCAGCACTTTGGGAGGTTGAGGTGGGAGGATCACTTGAGGCCATGAATTCAAGACCAGCCTGGGCAACAGTGAGACCCAGTCTCTTCAAAAATACAAAAATTAGCTGGGTGTGGTGGCGCAGGTTTGTAATCCCAGCTACTCGGGAGGGTGAGGTGGGAGGATTGCTCGAGCCTGGGAGGTCAAGGCGGCAGTGCGCCATGACTATGCCACTGCACTCCCTCTAGCTTGGGCAACAGAGTTAGAGCTGTCTCTAAATAAATTAAAAAATTTAAAAATAAACAAAACAGAGTAACTTAATGAGGAAAGACTGAAAATCCTCTGCAACAGAACGTCCCAGGCAGAGGGAACAGCCTGTGCCAAGGCCATCAGGAAGGCGGAGCCCATGCGTAGGAGGAGCAGCGAGGAGGCCTGGGCGCTGCGGAGGCCTGCAGGCCGCGGCCTGAGCCATGGGGCAGGAGGGCTGCAGATAGGACAGGGAGGGAACAGAGAGCCAGACCCTGCAGCGCCTTGTTGGCTGAAGTGAGGACTTGGCTTTTTACCGATTGGGAGATGAAAGCCGCTGTGGGCGGTGAGCAGAGAATCAGCGTGATGTTAACACGACAGCAGGAACAGCTGCCCCCGGACCCCTTCGGCCTGTCCAGCACTCGCACAGGTCTCTGGGTGGATTCACACGTTTATCTTCTCTCCACAACAAACTGAGAAAATGGGTGTATTTTTGATCTGGCTTAGGTTTTTAAAGGGTCCCTCTGCCTGTTGTGAGGGAACAGACTTTGCAAGGCCCTTTTGAATCCAAGGGAACATATTCACAGGTTCTGGGGGTTAGGGTGGCTCACGCCTGTAATCCCAGCACTTTAGGAGGCTGAGGCGGGAGAATCACTTGAGCCCAAGAGTTGGAGACCAGCCTGGGCAACATGGTGAGACCCCCATCTCTACTAGAAATACGAGAATTAGCCAAGCGTGGTGGCGCATGCCTGTAGACCCAGCTACTTGGCAGGCTGAGGTGGGAGGATCGCTTTAGCCTGGGAGGTGAAGGCTGCAGCCTGAGTGGCAGAGCAAGACCCTGTCTCCAAACAAAAAAAAAGGGTGGGGGTACTTTGCAGATATGATAAAGTTAAGGATCATGAGATGGAGAGAGGATCCTGGGTGATCCAGGTGGACCCAATGTCATCACAGGGTCCTTATAAGGGAAAGATACAGTTCAGAGTCAGAGATGATGTGAGGATGGAACAGAGGTCAGGCGGGAGAGAAGATGCCACACTGCTGCCTTTGGGGATGGGGGAAGGGGCCATGAGCCAAGGAAAGCAGGTGGCCTCTAGGAGCTGGAGAAGGCAAGGACGCGGCCTCTCCTCTAGGGCCCCCGGAAGGGACGAGCCCTGCCCGCGCCTTGATTTTAGCCCCGTGAGATGGATATTGGACTTCCGACATCCAGAACCGGTGTTTGACACCGCTGTGCTGGTGGTAATTCATCACAGCAGTCACAGGAAACCAGGGTCAGCACTTGCCTGGCACAGAACCTGGCAGCCAGCGGGCAGCCCATCTCAGAGGGCTGACTCCAGGCCCCAACCATAACCCAGCTCCTAGCACAGCAAAGAGCATGGAGCATGATGTTGTTCTAGAAGAGGCTCCCAGGGGAGCACCTTCTGGGGTCAGACACGCCTGCCTGAGGTTGTGACTGTGGGGCACAGCTGGGGGTAAGCCACTGACCCTCTCTAATGGGCTGTTTCCCCTTCAGGAAAATGAGGAGCCTTGTCGGCTTTGGGGACAAAGAAATAAGATGGTGGGCCAGGCATGGTGGCTTACACCTGTAATCCCAACACTTTGGGAGGCTGAGGCAGGTGGATCACTTGAGGCCAGGTGTTTGAGACCGGCCTGGCCAACATGGTAAAACCCTGTCTCTACAAAAAAAAAAAAAAAGGCCAGGCACAGTGGCTCACACCTATAATCCCAGCACTTTGGGATGCTGAGGCAGGTGGATCACCTGAGGTCAGGGGTTTGAGACCAGCCTGGCCAACATGGTGAAACCCCATCTCTACTAAAAATACAAAAATTAGCTGGGCATGGTGGCGCGTGCCTGAAATCCCAGCTACTCGGGAGGCTGGGGCAGGAGAATCGCTTGAACCTGGGAGGCAGAGGTTGCAGTGAGCTGAGATCTCACCACTGCACTTCAACCTGGGAGACAGAGTGAGACTCCGTCTCAAAAAAAAACAGAAATGAGACTGTGTGGCACATGGCCATAGCCTTGAGTACGAGGAGGTGCTGGGAGCTGTCAAGACTGGCCCAGCCGTGGCCTATCAGTAAAGGGTTTCCCAGAAAGCACAGCAAAGGACACAGGGGAGAAGTCCTCAGAGGGGAGACCCACACGAGTCAAAGGCCTGTGGCAGCACGTCTCACTGGCTGTGCAGCCACCCAGCAGGTGGCTGCTGCCGTCATCCAGGCAGATACTCGCCCGACTGACGCCTGTCGCTACGGCCTCCTAAAGTGCTGGGAACCCTCCTGTGCTGCAGCTGGAGGCGGACACAGGGACAGGCCCTCTGGAGAGGCTCTGGGCTTCCTCTGTCTAGAAAGGCCACTGCTGTGTGTGAAGCAGACCAAGACCAGCAGTGCTGCCCCCAGACGCCCACCCTACAGAAACGTTCACTGCCCAGTGGTCATCAAGTTAGAACCAGAAACCAGCAAGAAGCCTGGCCACAGACGATGCTCCATTTGTGACGGCACTTTCCCACCTCCGTCATAGCGCGCATCTCCCGAGCCCTGACTCCAGGCCACTTTCCCATCTCCGTCACGGCACACATCTCCCGAGCCCTGACTCCGGGTCACTTGCCCCCCCGCCGTCATGGCGCGCATCTCCCGAGCCCTGACTCCAGGCCACTTTCCCATCTCCGTCACGGCACGCATCTCCCGAGCCCTGACTCCGGGTCACTTGCCCCCCGCCGTCATGGCGCACATCTCCCAAGCCACAACGTATCTCCCGAGCCCTGACTCTGGGCCACTTTCCCATCTCCATCACGGCGCGCATCTCCCGAGCCCTGACTCTGGGCCACCTTCCCATCTCCGTCATGGCGCGCATCTCCTGAGCCACAATGCATCTCCCGAGCCACAGCGCATCTCCCGAGTCCTGACTCTGGGCCAAACTCTGCTCTAAGTGTTCCCGCACAGCTCGCTCGCTCCCCACCACAGCCCTCTAAGGACGCGGATTCTATCATCTCCATTTACAGATAAGGATACCACACAAAGGAATAAGAGCTATTTATCAACTTGGTTAAGTGGAATAAGGGCTATGGTGCTACTTAGGAAAATGTTAAACTACACAATATCAAGCTGCATATTCAAGTATAAAAAATAAAACCACAAGTCAGGCGCGGTGGCTCACGCCTGTAATCTCAGCACTTTGGGAAGCTGAGGCCACAGAGGATCACTTGAGCTCAGGAGTTCAAGACTAGCCTGGGTAATATAGTGAGACCCTGTCTCTATAAAAAATTCAAATATTAGCCAGGCGTGGTGGCTTGTGCCTGTAGTCCCGGCTGCTGGAGTGGCTGACGTGGGAGGATCACCTGAGCCTGGGAGGTCAGGGCTGCAGTGAGCTATGATCATGCCACTGCACTCCAGCCTGGGCAGCAGAGTGAGACTCTATCTCAAGCAAATCACGGATATGCACCACAATGTGGATGAACCTGAAAAACATCTTGTTGAGTGGAAGAAGCCAGACACAGAAGGCCACCTACTGTGCGGTTCCATTTCTATGAAATGTCCACATTAGGCAAATCCGTGACAGAAAGCAGATTGGTGGCAGCCAGGGGCTGGGAGGAAGAGGGAATGGGGAGGGACTGCTAATAGGTACAGAGTCTTTTTTTGGAGCGATGAGTGTTCTGCAATTAGGTGGTAGTGGTTGTTGCACAGCATCATCAATATACTAGAAACCACTGAACTGAACACCTTCAAATGGTTAAAATGACCAGGCGCAGAGGCTCACGCCTGTAATTCTAGCACTTTGGGAGGCTGAGGCAGACAGATCAATAGAGGTCAAGAGTTTGAGACCAGTCTGGCCAACATGGCAAACCTCGTCTCTACTAGAAAAAAAAAAAATAGCCAGGTGTGGTGGCACACACCTGTAATCCCAGCTATTCAGGAGGCTGAGACAAGAGAATTGCTTGAACTTGGGAGGCAGAGGTTGCAGTGAGCCAAGATTGCACCACTGCACTCCAGCCTGGGCGACAGAGAGAGACTGCCTCAAAAAAAAAAAAAAAAAAAAAAAAAAAAAAAAAAAAAAGCCTAGATGGGAGTGGTGGCTCACACCTGTAATCCCAACACTTTGGGAGGCTGAGGCAGGAGGATTGCTTGAGCTCTGGAGTTCAAGACCAGCCTGGAGCCTGGGCAACATAGCAAAACCCCATCTCTACAAAAAAAAAAAAAAAAAAAATACAAAAATTAGCCAGGCATGGTGGTGCACGCCTATAATCACAGCTACTCAGGGGGCTGAGGTGGGAAGATCGCTTGAGCCCAGGAGTCGGAGGTTGCAGTGAGCCAAGACTGTGCCACTGCACTCCAGCCTGGGCAACAGGGCAAGACCCTGTCTCCAAAAAATAAAAAGTTAAATGAAAGTCTACCTACAAAATAAAGTTCCTCCGTGCCCCAGTCATTGTTGAGGCCAAGTTTCCAGTGTGGAAGGGGCAGCCTAGAGCCAGACAGCCCCACCCTGGCCCCTTGACCCTGGCAGAGCACCACCCCTCGGCATCCACTCCAGGGACAATGTCATCTGCACCCACACATGTTGGCCATGCTGGCCTCCCTCTCAGTCCTCAAAGTGCCCAGTTCTTCCCTCTTCAGGGTGGCTTGTAACCTCTGTCTCCCCCAAGCTGATGCTGATTGCCTGTCCTTGTCCTAAAGAAACTGCTGGCAGCATTTGCGACTGGCCCTCCCTCCTCCATCAAAGTTCTCAGCGTTCTGAGTCATGGCCTGATCCTGATTTTCCTCCCACACCCCTGATCATGACTCCCATCCCCCCTGCCAGAGCGTAACACGCTGGGCTGCACCAGGGCCACTCAAGGGCCCAGCTTTTGGGAATTCCCAGTTAACACCTGCCCTCAGGGGCTTCACCCGGCCCGAGCTTAACTGCCATCAATCCCCATGCTGTCAGATACAACAGCCCCCAGAGCACTGGAACTGCAGCGAGTCCAAATTGAGAGACGCCCGCAACGCCGCATTCCAAAGACTTAGCACCAAACACAGATGTCAAATAAAATAGCTCGTGAATAATTTTTATGCTGATTCAGTGTCAAAGTGATAATATTTTGTGTGGATCAGGTTAAACTGAAATATTAAATACTAGAAAACAGAAAAACACCTATGTGGCTTGCATTATATTTTTTTTTAGACAGGGTGTCACTGTCACTTAGGCATGATCACAGCTCACTGCAGCCTGGGCCCCTTCACTGCACCCTGGGCCTCTTGAGCTCAAGCAATCCTCCCATCTCAGTCACTCGAGTAGCTGGGATTACAGGCACACATGTTTGTATTTTGCTTTTTGTTTGTTTGTTTTTTGTTGAGATGGAGTCTCATTCTGTCACTCGGGCTGGAGTGCAGTGGTGCAATCTCGGCTCACTGCAACCTCTGCCCCCTGGGTTTATGCGATTCTCCTGCCTCAGCCTCCTGAGTAGCTGGGACTACAGGTGTGCACCACTGCACCCCACTAATTTTTTTTTTTTTTTTTTGAGATGGAGTCTCGCTCTGTCACCCAGGCTGGAGTGCAGTGGCACAATCTCCACTCACTGCAACCTCCGCCTCCTGGGTTCAAGCAATTCTCCTGCCTAAGCCTCCCAAGTAGCTGGGATTACAGGTGCCCGCCATCACACCTGACTAATTTTTGTATTTTTAGTAGAGACGGGGCTCCACCATGTTGGCCAAGCTGTTCTCGAACTCCTGACCTCAAGTGATCTGCCCACCTTGGCCTCCCAAGGTGCTGGGATTACAGGTGTGAGCTGCCGTGCCTGGCCTGTATTTTGCATTATATTTTTATTGGACGGTGCCGATCTCTCTCAAATCTCTCTCCCTCCCGCCCTGACTCCCTGCAATCCAACTTCCTCCCCAGAGTCCTACTCAGATGTCTAATACACATCTCAAATTCAGCATGACCAAACCACACTCAGGTTCTGCCCTCTCTGACCCATTTTCCTATGGCCTTTGTCACATTGCTGAAAGGTCTGCCATCATTCACTCACCTGTTCAACGTCCCCACCTCATCCTAGCACAGCACATATAATCCATCGACTCTACTCCCGAAACATGCCCTTCTCATAACCACATGACCGCCACAGCCCTGGTCCAAGCCACCGCGAGCTCTGACCTGGACCTGGTGACAGATGCCTGGCTGGTCTTGCTGCCCCACAGTCACCCCCTATAGTCTGTACTTTTGCTTATGATTTCCTGGCCTATTTGAATCTGGGGATCAGCCTCTTTCATCCATTCTGGAATATTTTCAATCATTATCTCTCTTCGAACACTGCCTATGTCACGATCTCTCCCTACAACTCTAAATGGCAATTCTGTTAGACGTTCTCTGTCTTCCATGAGTCTTTGTCTCTTTCCTAAAATCCCCATCGCTTTGTCTTCTTTGGGCTGCATTTTGATGTCTTTCTTCAGTTCTACTGCCAGGTCACTAATTCTGGCTTTGGCTGTGCCTACTCTGCTAACTAAATTCAGACACCTAATTTTTAATGTTTTAAACATTTATTTGTTTTTTGGGTTTTTTTGTTTGTTTGTTTAGACAGGGTCTTACTCTGTCACCCAGGTTAGAGTGCAGTGATGAGATCACAGCTCACTGCAGCCTCATCCTCCCAGGCTCAAGCAATCCTCCTGCCTCAGCCTCCTGGATGGACTACCCAGGCACACAGCACCCCACCCGGCTAATATTTTAGTTTCTGTGGCAATAGGGTCTCACTATGTTGCTGATCTTGAACTTCCGGCCTCAAGTGATCCTCCCACCTCAACCTCCCAAAGTGCCTGGATTATAGGTGTGAGCCACTACTGTGCCTGGCAATTTTTGACTATTTCAATTATATTTTCAAATCTGCTTAAACTTTACTCATATTTTAAAATGCTTCTCTTATTTATTGAAACATATGAAATATACTTCTTTTACATTCTGTATAATTCCAATTCCAAAGTTATTTTCTGTTTTCTTTTTCTTTTTTTTTTTTTTGAGACAGAGTCTTGCTCTGTCACCCAGGCTAGAGTGCAGTGGCACGATCTCAGCTCACTGCAACCTCTGCCTCCCGGGTTCAAGTGATTCTCCTGTCCTGCCTCAGCCTCCAGAGGAGCTGGGATTACAGGCATGCGCCACCACACCTGGCTAATTTTTGTATTTTTAGTAGACATATGGTTTCGCCATGTTGGCCAGGCTGGTCTCGAACTCCTGACCTCAGGTGATCTGCCTCCCTCAGCCTCCCAAAGTGCTGGGATTACAGGCGTGAGCACCACGCCCGGCCTTCTGTTTTATTTCTGCTGGTTCTCCCTCATGGTGTCTTGTGTCGTGTGTTTAGAGATTTTTGGCTGTGAGCTACTCATATCACTTGGAGCTTTATCTGTGGATATCACTGAAGCTTGTGGTGAAAATGGGCTTCCTCAGAAAAGACTCGTGTTTGCTTCTGTGAAGCACTAGGGAACCTCCAGTTTCCATCACTTTAAACTAAAGGTTGACTTAGGGGCTTTTGGACTACCCAGATAGGGTAAAGTCAGGCTGAAAACCAGTCTGAGGGCTGCTCCGTGCCAACGTTTCAGACAGGTAATTTTCCTCATAGTCCCCAAGGGGGTTTATTTCTAGGTCACTCTCACTTTGAAGTACAGCCTTCGAGAACTTCTCGGACAAGCTTTGTCTTCTGTTCCCAGAGGCTGCAGGGCCCCAAAACCGATACTCGGGTTCACCCAGTTCAGCAAATGCCTTCTAAGCAAATGCTGGTTCCAGCACGCGGCTCATCTGCTTGGGTGCCCGGCTTCTCTTAGCTTGTGGCCTGTGTGCTCCTCATTTTCTGGCTACCTCATGAATCCATTAAATAATATTATCTTTCCTCTTTTATCCAATATTGACAGTTAGGTTTCAGGGAGAACATGAGTCAGGTATCTAGTTGACCACACTGCCAGAAATAGAAGTCTCACCTGTGTGCACACCAAGCTGGAGTACACTGGCGCAATCACAACTCATTGCAGCCTCGGCCTCCCCAGCTCAGGAGATCCTCCCACCTCAGCTTCCCGAGTAGCTGGGACTATAGATGCACGCCACCACGCCCTGGCAATTTTTGGTATTTTTAGTAGAGATTGGGATTTTGCCATGTTGCCCAGGCTGGTCTCGAACTCCTAGACTCAAGCAATCTACCTGCCTCAGCCTCCCCAAATGCAGCGATTACATGAGCCATCGCACCTGGCAAATTCTACACTTCATCCTGCAATTCTTCCATCACCATTTGTCTCCTGCTCCAGACCATGAACACAGGAGGGCAATGACCGTGTCCATCTCTGGACAATACAACATCCCCAGCAAGCAGCACAGTGCCTGGCACATAGTATGTGCTCAGTAAATGTTTGGTGAATGAATGGAGAAGATGAGGAAGCTCTGGAGGGCCGTCACCCACATAGCATAGTTATCCCTCTTATCGTAGGTGTTAGAATTCTGCAGTTCAGAAACACCCCACTGGCTTTGTGGGGAAGCAGCCTCACACCATCAAGTCAGCTTCGTATCACGGGAAGAGACAAGTATGGGGCTGCCACCGGAACCACTGGGTCCCCAGCCCAGCGTTAGCCCACATCCCGGCTGGGAGACCTTGGGCAGGCGACAGAGCCTCTCTGAGCCTCACACTTGGCTGGGACTCATCACCCCCACACCCCCCACTGCCAACGGGTCCCCAGTACCTTACCCGGCCACCAGGATGCGGGGGATGTCAGCGGCAAAGGCCTCACCCATCTCCCGGCTGCCCACGTTGGCGATGCAGTGCAGGGCCAGGCACATGAAGGTGGGGTTGCGGCTGGCCAGGTCATTCTTGATGGCGTTGTTGATGAGGCGGATCAGCTCCGAGTTCGAGTTCACCAGCACAGAAATGAACAGGTAACCCTGTGGGGAGGAAGGTCGTGGATGGCTAGGAGCCTTGTGACTGAGTGGCCCCAGATCCAACCCTCAGACCCAGGAGTCCAGGCCCCAGATTCAACCCTCAGACCCAGGAGTCCAGGCCCCCAGGCCCCTCCTCCCTCAGACCCACAAGTCTAGGCCCCGGATTCAACCCTCAGACCCAGGAGTCCAGGCCCCCAGGCCCCTCCTCCCTCAGACCCACGAGTCCAGGCCCCAGATTCAACCCTCAGACCCAGGAGTCTGGGCTTCCAGCCCTCCTCCCTCAGACTGGGGAGTCCAGACCCCCAGCCCCCTCCTCCCTCAGACCCAGCAGTCCAGAGCCCCAGACCCCCTCCTCCCTCATACCCAGGAGTCCAGACCTCCAGCCCCCTCCCCCGCAGACCCAGGAGTCCAGGCCCTGGCACGCCCCTCTCCAGACTCACTATTTGCTTCTCTGTGTATTTATTGGAACTCAACAGATTCACAGCCTCCATGTGCCCAAAGTCAATGTCATGGCCAAGCAGGAAGATGAAAAGCAGTTTACACACATATTTTTTCTTACTGTAGCCATCCAAGGCTTTGTCTCCTAGGGCAGAGGAAGGAGGAAAGGGGAGCCAGAAATAAGGAAGGGTCACAGGATAGGTCACAGGAGCCCCAGCTCCCAGTCCCCTCCTCCCTCAGAACCAGAAGTTGGGCCCCCAGCCTACCTTTGAACTTGGAGCGGATGTTGGCCAGTTCCTTGTTGATTCTCTTAATTTCCGCCTCTTTGCTCTTACCTGGGAGAGGAGGAGGAGGGTAGGCAGTGAGGGGTCTGGGGAGTCAGCCACCTGCCCTCTCTTTCCTAGGCGCGGCCCCACTCAGCAGGAAGGGCAGATCCTCTCTGCCCCCAAGCCCTGGGGCTCAGGACAGGCCAGGACCCCTTCTCTGGCTGGGAGTTTCAAAGAGGGAAGAACCACCGCTGGCTGAGCCCCACAGCACAGAGCACACACCCTTGGGCTGTCCCTGACTTCCTCTCTCCTTCCTCCTCCCACGGTGGCCCCTGATCTGTGGGGCTCCTCAGGGCCCCAGTCACGCTCCCTGAGAGCTCCTGTCCCCACTCCCCACATGCGATGAACATGTGATGAATGAATGAATGAATAAAGAGCTTGGCTGGCCGCAGGGTGCTCACCCCTACCACTGAGCTCACTGCCTCTTCTCCCAGTTCTCAATCCCATGAAGGTCCCACTGTCCACCCAGTCACCAGGTCAGACCCTTGGGTGCTGTCCTCACCCCCTTTGTCCCCACAGCCATGGCTTTGTCCTCTCCCGCGTGGCCTGTCCCCACTGCCTCCTGTCCTCTGGCTGCCAACCTCTGGGACATTCTTACACCTCTGACAGGACCTGCTTGTGGGATAAGCACAGAAAGCCTCCCCTGATCCTGCAGGCCAGATCTCTGCTTCCTCCGTGCTCCTCAATGCCCTACAGCACCCCCTTCAGAGCACAATCCAACTGGATGCTCTCGGCTGCCCTCTCTGCTTCTCCTGTCCCTGTTCCACTCACCCCAGACTTCATCCCTCCCTTGACAGGTTCTACCGTTCCCTCTTCTCCTCCAAACAGAACCTGGACATCCTCACGCCAATCGGGCTACTGCCTCGTCCTTTTTATTTTTGAGACAGGGTCTTAGACTGTCGCCCAGGCTGCAGTGCAGTGGTGCAATCGTAGCTCACTGTGACCTTAAACTCCTGGGATCCAGCGATCCTCCCACCTCAGCCTCCCAAAATGCTGGGATTACAGGTATGAGCCACTGTGCCCAGCCGCCTCCTCCTAACTTGACCTTCAGAACATGTCTTGAGCACCTCCACGATGACCACTTCATCCAGATCCCATGCTCGCTCACTCGGGTCAGTGAAGCAGCCTCCCCTCTGGCCTTCTTGCCTCCCTCGTGTTTCCATATCCCGGGCTCTGTGATGCCAGCTGGGGGTGCTCCACTCCACGGCCCATCAAGCCCTCTGCCCCTGTCACAGCCACCCTGCCGGTATCACCCCTCAGACCCCTACTGTCCATCCAGGCCCCCTGGCCTCCATTTTGCTCCGGGAACACGCACATCCTCTTGCCTCGAGGGCCTTCACACAAGCTGTGCCCTCTTCCTGGGGCCACCCCTCCCCTGTCATCTTCCCATCATTTGGGTCTCGGCTCCTGCCACCTCTGAAAGGCCGTTCCGTTTCACTTCCTTAAAGTCAATTCTTTATTATTCTGCTTAAAGAGTTATTTTTCAAGAAGTCCTCTCTGGTACATTTCACCATGTCACAATTTTATTTCTCTCCACTGTCGAACTTCCTCCCACTTCAGACTGTAAGCATCAGGAGGGAGCTCCTAGAGCAGTGCCCTGCATACAGCAGGTGCTCTATAAATGTCTAGTTATCGAAGGGGCAGAGATCTGCTCTGACCCACATCCTTCAGGGCGTAGTCCCCAGCAGGGTGGGGTGTGCATTCAACGAATGAATCAATGACTGAGAAAGCAAGTATATGTGCCATCCTTCTCTCTAGAAATCCTGTCTTGTCCCTGCTCCCAACTTCTATGGAAGCTCCCATAAGCCTCACTTCAGGTATCACCTCCTCCAGGAAGCCCCTCTGATTAGCACCTCCTGATCAGTGCTAACGGGACCCTAGCGCTGCACCATCCGATATAGCAGTTGCCAGCCAGTGGCTCCTGAGATCCTGAAATGTGGCCATTCCAAACCGAGAGGGGCTGTCAACAGCAAACATACACGGGATTTAGAAGACAGTGTGGAGAAAAAATGTAAAATATTTCAGTAAAAATTATAGGGGCTAGGCGTGGTGGCTCACGCATGTAATCCCAGCACTTTGGGAGGCCAAGGCAGGAGGATGGCTTGAGCCCAGGAGTTGGAGACCAGCCTGGACAACATAGTGAGAACTTGTGTGTCAACTAAATAAAACAATACAAATTATAAAGTATTGATCACATGCTGAAATAATAATTTGGGTGTACTGGGTTATAGAGACATATTATTAAAATTAATTTTGCCTGTTTCTGTTTTTTTTTTTTTTTTGTAGCCCAGGCTGGAGTGCAGTGGTGCGATCTCGGCTCATTGCAACCTCTGCCTCCTGGGTTCAGTGATTCTTGTGCTTCAGCCTCCGAAGTCGCTGGGACTACAGGCGCCTGCCACCCACCCCTAGCTAATTTTTTGTATTTTTAGTAGAGATGGGGTTTCAGCATGTTAGCCAGCATGGTCTCAATCTCCTGACCTCGTGATCCGCCCACCTCGGCCTCTCAAAGTGTTGGGATTACAGGAGTGAGCCACTGCGCCCGGCCCTAATTTTTTTTTTTTTTTTTTTTTGTAGCAATGAGGTCTTACTATGTTGCCCAGGCTGATCTCGAACTCCTGACTTCAAGTGATCCACCTGCCTCAGCCACCCAAAGTGCTGGGATTACAGGTATGAGCCACCATGCCTGGCCTATATATATATATGGTTTTGTCATAAATACGTATATATACATATGCATACCATAAATATAGTATATATAAAGAGTATACACATATTTAAAGAATATGTGTTACTTAAATATATATATTACTTAATTTAAATAATATGTATTATTTCAATACAGTCCTGCCCCGCATATCAACATTTCAGTCAACAACAAACCGCACACACTGCAGTGGTTCCATATGATTCTAATGCCTTATTTCGACTGTTCCTTTTCTATGTTTACATGCACAAATACTTACTGAGTCACGGTTGCCTACAGGACAGTCCCATGCTGTGCAGGTTTTTTTGTTTTATTTTGAGATGCAGTTTCGCTCTTGTCGCCCAGGCTGGAGAGCAATGGCGTGATCTCAGCTCACTGCAACCTCCGCCTCCTGGGTTCAAGTGATTCTCCTACCTCAGCCTCCTGAGTAGCTGGGATTACAGGCATGCGTCACCACACCCAGCTAATTAGTGTATTTTTAGTAGAGACGAGGTTTCACCACGTTGGCCAGGCTGGTCTCAAACTCCTGACCTCAAGTGATCCGCCTGCCTCAGCTTCCCAAAGTGCTGGGATTACAGGTGTAAGCCACCGTGCCGGGCCACTGTGCAGGTTTATAGCCCAGCAGCAACAAGCTGGGCCACAGAGCCTCAGTGAGTGGTGGGCTATACCATCTCGATGTGTGTAAGCACACTCCAGGATGTTCACACCACGACAAAACCACCTAACGATGCATTTCTCAGAACATATCCCCATCGTTAAGTAATACACGAGTGTATTCATTCAATTGTACTTCAAATGATTTAAATATATACACAAATATGTGCATGTATATGTATTCTTTAAACATTCTTTAAAGTTAAAGAAATATATATCATATGTACTTATATATTTATATTTACGTATTTCTTTAACTAGTATTCATTAAAAGAAATACATATTATTATATCTATAATATATAGATTTCCTCTCTTTTTCTTGAGACAGGGTCTCACTCTTTCACTGAGGTTGGAATGCAATGGTTTGATCTCAGCTCACTGCAGTCTTGGCCCCTTGGGCTCAAGTGACCCTCCCATCTCAGCCTCCCAGGTAGCTGGGACTGTGAGGTGCGCCACCACACTCAACTAATTTTTTTTCTATTTTTTGTAGAGATAGGGTTTTGCCATGTTGCCCAGGGTGGTCTCAACTCCTCCGCCCACCTCAGCCTCCCGAAGTGCTGGGATTATAGGCATGGGCCACCGCTCACTGCCAGGAAATCTCTTTTTTTTTTTTTTGTGATGGAGTCTCGCTTTGTCGCCCAGGCTGGAGTGCAGTGGCACCATCTCTGCTCACTTCAAGCTCTGCCTCCCAGGTTCACGCCATTCTCCTGCCTCAGCCTCCCAAGTAGCTGGGGCTACAGGCGCCCGCCACCATGCCTGGCTAATTTTTTGTATATTTAGTAGAGATGGGGTTTCACCATGTTAGCTAGGATGGTCTCAATCTCCTGACCTGGTGATCCGCCCGCCTCAGCCTCCCAAAGTGCTGCGATTACAGGCGTTAGCCACCGCGCCAGGCTGGAAATCTCTTTTTAAAGTATTATTTAAATTGTATTTAAAATGTATTTACACATATATGCAAATATGCATATATATGTATATTTTTCTTTAAATAGGCTTTATTTTTACTTTTTTTCTTGAGACAGAGTCTCGCTCTGTCACCCAGGCTACAGTGCAATGGCACCATCTTGGCTCACTGCAACCTCCACCTCCCAGGTTCAAGCGATTCTCCTACCTCAGCCTCCCGAGCAGTTGGGATTACAGGCACCCACCACCACACCCGGCTATTTTTTTTTTTTCCGCATTTTTAGTAGAGACAGGGTTTCACCATGTTGACCAGACTGGTTCTGAACTTCTGACCTCAAGTGATCCACCCACCTCAGCCTCCCAAAGTAAAGTGCTAGGATTACAGGCATGAGCCACTGCACCTGGCCTTTAAATAGGCTTTAAATGGTCCACATCTATTTGATGCTATCTTCTGCATAACTGGTATAATTTGCTATAAAAAAAGGAATTCAGAAAGAGAAGAAAAGCTCTCGGTCTTCAAAATAGGAGCAGTTGTGGCCCCAAAGGGAGGGCTCTGGCAGAGGCCCAGCTCTGCAAAGATCTAAAGGCCCGTGATGGCCAGGGAGCCCAGGGATACTGTATGGGTGCTACTGGGGTGGCGCCTGGGGAAAGGGCTGAGGCAGCTCTGACAGACCAGGATCATGGAAAGGATGACCCGGCATTCAGGGCCAGCAACAGGGGGAATGAGCTCACTGTCACAGGAGGCAAGCAAGCCTGTGAGGGAGTTTTAAAGGGATTCTCTCATTCACAATGGGATTTCTGGGGCCAGGCTTAAGGATGAGTCACATCTACCCTGCTCTCGAGGCATCCCTGGATTGGAGTGGTGGCAGACAGGGACAGTGGCAAGTATTCTGAAAGAGGTATACACATTTCGGGGCTGAGAGGCTAAAATGAGAATGGCGCAGGGGACGGGGAAGGCTTCTCTGCACACAGCTGCTGGGATCTGAGGATCAAAAGATGAGGCTGAAATGGACCAGGCAGAAACAAGGGGAGGCACGCTCCAGGCAGGAGGACCAGCAGGTGCAATGGCCTGGAGGTAGGACAGCATGAGGCAAGGCAGGCGGACGGTGATGAAAGAGGCACAGAGTCTGAGGATGCGGGCGGCGGGGGGGCGGGTGGAGAAGAGCACAGCAGGTGGGGCCAGACCACGCAGCCTCTCCAGAGTTTCCTGAGGTGCTGGGGGGGGCCATGGGAGGGGCAGGCCGTGCTCCGTCCAGTGGCTGTTGCCGTGAGGGGTGTTCGGGTGCGAAGGCGGCCAACATCTTGCTCCAGGCAGAGTAAGGCAGAGTCCCGGGAAGTGCTGACGGGGTGAGGGAGCTGCCTTACCTTGGGGCTTCTGGTTAGGGGAGATAACGCCTTCCCTAAACATGTAAGCCCCAGATCAGGGTGGGTCTGTTACTACCAGCAAAGGCATCCTGTCAAACCTGGGCCCTGCCCTGGAGGGACTAATGTGCATTTATGAAGGTAACACAGGCATTACCCAGCATCTCACCGCAAAGGCCTTCAGAGCCTTCTAGACCAAGGACATTTCCTCTACAGAGACCGAGACCCGATGTGCTTCCTGTACAAGCCCCAGCAGCCCTGAATCCTCAGAAAGCCTTCTGAAGGCTGGGTGAAATGCCTCCCGCCTCTAATCCCAGCACTTTGGGAGGCTGAGACAGGCAGATCACTTGAGCCCAGGAATCTGAGACCAGCCTGGGTAACACAGGCTCACACCTGTAATCCCAGCACTTTGGGAGGCCGAGGCAGGTGGATCACTTGAGGTCAGGAGTTTGGGACCAGCCTGGCCAACATGGCAAAATCCCATATCTACTAAAAATACAAAAATTAGCCGGGCATGGTGGTGCATGCCTATAGTCCCAGCTACTAGGGAGGCTGAGGCAGGAGAATCGCTTGAACCTGGGAGGTAGAGGTTGCAGTGAGCTGAGATCCTGACACTGCACTCAGCCTGGGCCATACAGCAAGACTCCATCTCAAAAAACATTGATTACACACTGAAATAATAGTTTGGATATACTAAAGAAAATATATTAAAATGAATTTCACTGGTTATTTTGCTTTTTTAAAAAATATATGGAGACAGGGTCTTGCTGTATTGTCCAGGCTGGAGTGTGGTGGTGCGATCTTGACTCATTGCAACCTCGACCTCCTGGGCTCAAGCGATCGTCCCATCTCAGCCTCCGAAGAAGCTAGGACTACAGGTGCATGCCACCATGCGTGGCTAATTTTAAAAGTTTTTTTTGTGGCGGGGAGAGACAGGATCTTGTTGCCTAGGCTGTTCTCAAACTCCTGGGCTCAACCAAACTGCCCGCCTCGGCCCCACAAAGTGCTGGGATTACAGGCGTGAGCTGCCATGCTCAGCCTGTTTTGCTTTTTTTTTTTTTTTTGAGACAGAGTCTCTCTCTGTCACCCAGGCTGGAGTGCAGTGGCACAATCTCGGCTCACTGCAACCTCCACCTCCTGGGTTCAAGCGATTCTCCTGCCTCAGCCTCCCGAGTGGCTAGGACTACAGGTGTCCCACGAGGCCCAGCTAATTTGTGTATTTTTAGTAGAGACGGAGTTTCACTATGTTGGCCAGGCTGGTCTCAAACTCCTGACCTCGTGATCTGCCTGCCTCGGCCTCCCAAAGTGCTGGGATTACAGGCGTGAGCCACCATACCCGGCCCCTGTTTTGCTTTTGCAATGTGGCAAGAAAATTTCAACATATGCCGGGCGTGGACAGAGCAAGACTCCGTCTCAAAAAAAGAAAAAAAAAAGAAAATTTCAACATATATATGGCTTGCATTTTGGTGCTGGGTTACACCACTCATATTCTCAAGGTCATCACTATTCCTGGGTGATGAAAATATATTCTTCGTAAATAACAAAATCAAACCTTCTCATTCTCCTGGTCAGCCCCCCTGCTCAGTGGGGCAAACTATTTGGGCCACCAAGACCCTGCCTGAGTTGCCTCCTTACATATTAAGGGTTTGCATGTTCATTTCCTCCTGGATCGGAACACCAGTGCCATGAGGCCAGGGACGTACGGCTGCTTCAGTCCCCACAGTGTTCCCAGGGCCCAGGGCAGCCTGGCACAGGGGAGATGTTGAATGCGGATTTGTGGACCAAAGCCATCACACAATAACCAGCTGGAAACGGGTGGGGCTGGGGCTCAGGCCTGCATCTGTCCCGCTCTTAAGGGATACCAAATTGAAATCTGTTTGACTTCCTGTGCTCTTCACAGAGGCCAGAGGGATCATGTGAAGACCTGAGTCAGACCCCAGCACTCCTCCAAACCCCTCCATGGCTCCCAGCAGGTTCGAAGTAAAAGTAAAGTTCTCACTGCAGCCCACAAGGGCCTGCACCATCTACCCTGTTCCCTCTCTGGCCGGTTCTCCTGTCCTCTCTCCAAGGCAGGAGCTGCCCTCTCCTCCTCCTTTTCTAAGTCCCTGCTCCACTACAAGCACAATCCTGCCTCAGGGCCTTTGCACAGGCAGCTCCCTCTTCCAGAGTCATGCATGCACCATTCCCCCACTTAATTAGATTCTCTGCTCCAATGCCACCTTTTCAGCGACACTCTCTGACCAGCCTATATAAGAGCGTCATCCTTAACTCCATCCCCAAGCCCTTTCCTTGCCTCATTTTCCATCAACACCTACTCCCACCTGTCTGGCCCCCAAAATATTCACCTGTGTAGTGGACCATCTCCTCTCTAGAACGTGAGCACCCTAGGGCAGGAACTTCTGCTCACTGCTGTAGCCCCATCACCTAGAACAGTGCCTGGCACCCAGCTGGAACTCAAGAAAGACTGGTTCCATCATTCATTCATTAATTCATTCATTCATTCAACTGGCAATCATCTCCTGAGGCCTCCCATGGGCTAGAACCTACAGAGGACAAAGCTGGAGTGAGACCCAGGGCCTGGGCTCGATGTCACCACTGCAGTGGATCACCATTTGGAGTGGGATGTGCTCTGATGGAAGAGCTCAGGGCAGTGTGCAGCCAGCACCCCACTCCCATTGGCTCACTCGTCCAACTCTCCTAAGGCCCACTGCAGCCAGACTCTGCCTAGATAGGAGGCAGCCCCAGCCCTTGGTCCCTGTGAGATAATACTTCTGCTGTATTCCTGCTGCAGACAGGAGGACAGAACACGCCCTCGGGCTGGGCCCAGCCTCAACCTCTCCCCCTCCTTATCTGCAGAATTTGCCCTCCCTGCCCTCCTTAGAGCCTGCCTTTCACCTTCTAGACCCTTCCCCCTAGCCCCACTGTGCCCTTCAGATCCTCCTGCAGGCTGGCTCCACACTCTTCCCTCTGCTGCTCTCTGAGCCCTGCCTCTCCCCACCTCTCCTCCGCATCCCTCCGCCCTTCTCTTCCCTCGCTCCTGCTTGAAACCTTCGCCAGAGCTCTCAGGACAAACACGGACCTAGCCTCTGCCCACTCCCCAGCGTCAGATCCCATCCCTCTCTGCACCAGCCACACAGCCCTTTTCTCAGGGTCTCACTGGGGCATCAGGGCCTTTTTTTGTTTCCAGAAAGAATTCTTGGGCCGGGCGCGGTGGCTCACGCCTGTAATCCCAGCACTTTGGGAGGCCGAGACGGGCGGATCACGAGGTCAGGAGATCGAGATCATCCTGGCTAACACAGTGAAACCCCATCTCTACTAAAAAAAAAATACAAAAAATTAGCCGGGCGTGTTGGCGGGCGCCTGTAGTCCCAGCTACTCCAGAGGCTGAGGCGGGAGAATGGCATGAACCCGGGAGGCAGAACTTGCAGTGAGCCGAGATCGCACCACCGCACTCCAGCCTGGGGGACAGAGCGAGACTCCGTCTCCAAAAAAAAAAAAAAAAAAAAAAAGAATTCTTGAAAATAGAGAAGGGGGCCAGGCACAGAGGCTCACTCCTGTAATCCCAGCACTTTGGGAGGCCAAGGTAGGCAGATGACTTGAGCCCAGGAATTTGAGACCAGCACGGGCAACATAATAAAAACCCATCTCCGTGAACCCGGGAGGTGGAGCTTGCAGTGAGCGGAGATCGCGCCACTGCACTCCAGCCTGGGCGACAGAGCGAGACTCCATCTGAAAAAAAAAAAAAAAAAAAAAAAAAACTCTATGAAAAATACAAAAAAATTTGCTGGGCATGATGGCATGCGCCTATAGTCCCAGCTACTTAGGAGGCTGAGGCGGGAGGATAGCTTGATCCCAGGAGGAGGAGGTTGCAGCGAGCTGAGATCGCGCCACTGTACTCCAGCCTGGATGACAGAGCCAGACTCTGTCAAAAAAAAAAAAAGAGACAGGGTCTTGCTATGTTGCGGAGGCTGGTCTCAAAATCCTGGCCTCAAGCAATCCTTCCGCCTCCACCTCCTGAGTAGCTGGGACTAGATAGAGATGCCCGCCATGGCGCCCACAAGTCAGGACCTTTGCACTTGCCCCGCCTCTGCCTTCACAGCTCTTCTCACTGCCCTCAGCCTAGGTAACTCCCCTACTTCCTGCCCACACAGCTCCAAAGGTCTCTTGTGAAGCAAAGCCAGGCCGCAGCTCGCTGACCACACAGAACCCCCATTCTCTCAACACCATGGCCCTCTTCCTCACTGGGCTTAGGACAGCTGCAAATTCTTTCCCCATTTAAAAAAAAATTTGAGATACGGCCGGGCGCGGTGGCTCACACCTGTAATCTCAGCATTTTGGAAGGCTGAAGCAGGCAGATCACTCGAGATCAGGAGTTCGAGACCAGCCTGGCCAACATGGTGAAACCCTGTCTCTACTAAAAATACAAAAATCAGCGGGGCATAGTGGCGGGCGCCTATAATCCCAGCTGCTCGGGAGGCTGAGGCAGGAGAATCGCTTGAACCCGGGAAATGGAGGGTGCAGTGAGCCAAGATCGCGCCATTTTTGTGACTCTGTCACAAAAAAAAAAGAGATACAATTCACATACCATAAAATTGACCCTTTTACAGTGAACAATTCAGTGTTCTTTAGTACATTCATGATGTTGTGCAACCATTACTACTATCGAATTCCAGGACATTTCTTTCTTTCTTTCTTTCTTTTTTTTTTTTTTAAGAGATGAGGTTTCACTATGTGGCCCGGGCTGGATTCGAACTCCTGGGTTCAAATGATCCTCCTACCTCAGTCTCCCAAGTAGCTGGGACTACAAGCCTGTGCCGTGTCCAGCTGTAGGCTTTTTCATGAACCCAAAAGAAGCTCTGAATGCTGCCGGGCATGGTAGCTCACACCTGTAATCCTAGCACTTTGGAAGGCTGGGGTAGTGGATCACCTGAGGCCAAGAGTTCGAGACCATCCTGACCAACATGTAAAAACCCCGTCTCTACTAAAAGTACAAAAATTAGCCAGGCGTGGTGGCGCACGTCTGTAATCCCAGCTACTCAGGAAGCTGAGGCAGGAGAATCGCCTGAACTTGGGAGGCAGAGGTTGCAGTAAGCCGAGATCACTCCATTGCACTCCAGCCTGGGCGACAGAGTGAGACTCCGTCTCAAAAAATAAAAAAAGAACCTCTGCATTCATGAGCAGTCACTCCCCATCCCACCAGCCCCTACTCTAGGCAACCACTAATCTTTCTGTCTCCATGGATCTGCCTATTCAAGATACTCTGTCAACATGGAATCATACAACACGTGGCCTCCTGTGTCTGGCTTCTTTCACTTGGTGTCATGTTTTCAAGGTCTATCCCTGTGGCAGCATGTAGCAGGACGTCATTATTTTTTAAGGCCCGGTAATATTCCATTACATAGACCACACTTTGTTTATTTCTCAGTTGATGGGCATTTGGCCCGTTTCTGTTTTCCGGCTATCATGAATAATGTTGCTGTGAACATCCGTGTCCAGGTATTAGTGTGAAGGACTATTGCAATTTGTATGTTGCACCGTCTCCCCCACGGGGCTGGGAGCTTCATGGAGGGGGTGGACAAGTCTGTCCTGTTCACCAGCGTCCCCAGCATTCAGCACAATTCTTGAGACATACCAGCCGTTCAACATACGCTTGCTAAGAAAAGGCTCCTGATTCTCCAGCCCTAATTCCTGCGGCTAAATTACTACCAGTGCCCTAAGCCTGCATTTCCCCTCTGTCCTCTGGCTCGTCTCTGGGGTCCTGCAGTGACGGGACGATCTCTTTCCTTCCCCAACCCCCATCATCAAATCCCTTTGCAAATCCTGACAGTTTTTCCTTCAAGTTGTATCCCAGGCTGAGTGCAGTGGCTCACGCTTATAATCCCAGCACTTTGGGAGGACAAGGTGGGCAGATCACTTGAGGTTGGGAGTTCAAGACCAGCCTGGCCAACATGGAGAAACCCTGTGTCTACTAAAAATACAAAAATTAGCCAAGCGTGGTGGCGGGTGCCTGTAATCCCAGCTACCGGGGAGGCTGAGGCACAAGAACTGCTTGAACCTGGGAGGCGGAGGTTGCAGTGAGGTATGATCGTGCCACTGCACTCCAACCTGGGCAACAGAGACTGTCTCAGAAAAAAAAATGTATCACCAACCCATTTCTCACCAGTCCCTTCTCACCCTGTTAAGCCAGCACCATCTCTCACCCAGAGGCCTGCAACACCCTCCTAATTTGGTTCCCTGCTTCCACGGCTACCTCTAGAATCTGTTCTCACAGCAGCCAGAGGAATTATTTTAAAACATCAGTCGGTCACATCCCTCCCCTGCTCAAAATATTCTCATGCAGACAAAGGCCAAAGTGCTCACCATGGCCCAGAAAGCCTTTCCCGATCCTGTTCCCACTCCCCCCAACACCCGCCCTCTCTCCCCTTCACTCCCACAGCTTCAGCCACACTGACCTTCTCCCTCTCGCTCGAACACATGTCAAGCATGCCGCAACCTCAGGACCTCTGAATGCACCTCCCTGTGCCAGGACCCCTTTCCTCCAAAATCCACAGGGCTTGCTCCACTCAGATATGACTTCCTCCACGAGGCCTACTGAGTACCCTCTCCATCCTAGTCCCTCTCCCGACCATTTCCTCCTTATTTTTCTTCACAGCACCAGTCAGGTCCTGAGGTTGTATCTCAGGGTGTTCCCTATGCATATGTTCTGTCTTCCTCGGGGAAGGGAGCTCCCAAGAACAGGAGTTTCTTTTTCTTTTTTTTATTTTTGGAGACAGAGTTTCACTCTTGTTGCCCAGCCTGGAGTGCAATGGTGTGAATCTCAGCTCATTGCAACCTCTGCCTCCCGGGTTCAAGCGATTCTCCTGCCTCAGCCTCCTGAGTAGCTGGGATTACAGGCACCCACCACCACACCTGGCTAATTTTTGTATTTTTAGTAGAGATGGAGTTTCACCATGTTGGCCAGGTTGGTCTTGAACTCCTGACCTCAGGTGATCCGCCTACCTCGGCCCCCCAAAGTGCTGGGATTACAGGCATGAGCCACCATGACCAGCAAGAACAGGAATTTCTGTTCACTATTGTCACCCCAGTACCTAGAACAGGGCCTGGACAACACTAGAGCAATCAAAAAGTATTTGTCAAGTGAATGAATGAATAAATGAGCCTTCAGAGGCAAGACACTGTTATGAATGAAGTTTGCAGACAAGAAAACGTCCTGAAAGAGGTTAAACAACTCGTGGAGGGTCACATCCCTGGTGGGTAACAGAGGCAGCCCCCGTCTGCTAACAGTGGCTCCCAGCTCCTCCACAACCCCCATCGCCCCGCCCCTTGTCATAACAAGTGATCATTTCTCCTCCAGCTGATACTCAACTGTTTCCACCCTCCTGTTCCCTGAGCACCTATTACATGCCAGATCCTTCCATAACAGTTAAATTCTAAAACAACAACCATCACTGGGTACTTTACAGGGCTGCTGTTCAGAGCCAACGGAGTAAAAACAATAGCCAAGTTCCATCTGGGGCCTGGAACGAGTGAAAGGCCTGAGGGGCATTGTCACAAGCCCCTCAGGAAGATACTATCAGCAGTCTCTCTTGACAGATGAGGAAACCAAGAGGTGAAGTCCCTCATTCAAGGTCACACAGCCAGGGAGTGGCAGTGCTCAAACGCAAACCCAAGTCTGGCTGACCCCAGAGCCCATGTGGATGCAGCCTCTGAAGACTCATGGTAGTTCCAATCACCCACAGCCATTCCCAGGAGTTGAGAGCTGACTTGCCGCCAGGATTCCCATCGTCACGACAACTCTTCCTGGCAGGGACCACCGTCCCCATATTACTGTGGTCAAATAGAAAAGGGCTCAGATCCCTGCCTGTCCTGCTGCCTGACCCCTGACCTCTCTCTGGGATTAGACTTCCCCTATTCCCAGCTTTCCAGATATCTACCCCTCAAGCACTTCAGAACCCGACGCCTTCCTTGAGGTCTGGGCGCTCCTTCTTCTACCCTTTCCCCAATCCCCCACTCTAATGTCCTCTTCTTTCCTGGCCCCCGTTCCCTGTCACGGGTTCTCCCAAGACCTTACACCGACAGCTCTTTTCCTCTGTGTTCCTTGGGTCCCTCTTTTCCCCTCAGCTGCCCCTCTAGCCCCCTCCACACTGCCTTCCATGTCTTCTAAGCAATCTCCCACCCTGAAGCCCCTCTATCCCTCACCAGGGTGTCCTTATAGTCTCCCCCTCCCATCATCTCCCTGCCCCAAACTCATGGACTTTCAACCACTCTCAGGCCTCCTCTATACCACTGGCCAGGAGCCTCGGTGACCTATCTAACCCCTTTCCCCTGTATGACACCCCCATCCCAGGTCCTCAAGCCCTGCTTCATTAGGCTTCCGGCATTCCACTTCCTCCAGGTCCCCTCTGGCCTCTTCCCATTCCATCGCTCCACAGGGCACCCCCGCCATACACTTCTTTCACTTCTTCTCTACATTAGGAATCCCTCTAACCCCATCGTTTGTAAGATCCCCCAGCTTTTCAGTCTTTCCCAGGGGACACCTCTATGCTCCCATCCCCGGGACCTCACTGGCTTCCTCCCCTTTCAAGCCCTCCCGGACCCCTCTAGCTACTCCGTGTCGTCACCTCAAGAGGCACTCTATGACACCCCAAGCCCCTACGTGCCCCCCACTCTAAAGTTCCTCCTGGGGCCCATCTATGCTGTCCCTATACGGCCGCAGAGGCTTTTGATCCCCCGGGTCCCTCTGTGATCCCCAAACCCCTCAATTTCACGCTCCCCCCTCCCCCGCGTCTCCAGTGTCCCCCGGCCGCGCGCTCACAGTTCCGGATGTCGGAGATGAACACCGCGAGCCCCCGCATCCCATCGCCCTTGGACACGGCCGGCATGATGGCGGTGGTGTCGGCTCCAGGCCTGGCCGGACAGGGCACAGAGCAGCGGGGGCTGGCAAGCGGGGACCGGGCGGAAAGGACCCCAGGCAGCGCCAAGGAGCCGAGCCGGCCGCGGGGAGGGCTGGCTGGCGGGCGGGCGGGCGGGCGGGCTGGCAGGCCGTGGCACCGCCCCCTGCCCCTCCCCTCCGCCCGCGGTCCGGAGCTCTGAGCCGCCCACTGGTTTGAGCTCCTGCCGCTCACAGGCGGGTTTCTCCCCACTTCCTCTCTCATTGGCCGCTAAGCAAAGGCACGACGCTACGATTGGCCCAGTGTTCCGCTATTTCCGTTTGGGAGCTGGGGAGGGGGGAGGAGGCGTTGCCCGAGAGACGGGCGGGGTTCGATTGCGTATCATGGGCCCGCCCCCTCCGCGCGGCCAGGTCAAACACTGATTGGATCTAGCGGCTCTCCAAGGAGGAAGGGAGGGACGTGAAGGAAGGCGGGGAACGGGCCTAGGAGGCGGGACTTAGGTTGACTGGGACCAATGAACGGATAGACCGCCCCCGCGGGCGTCGCGGATTGGCGAGATCTGTCCTACTTCAGCCCTCCATTGGGCGGCTGTGGGGCGGGCGGAAGGCGAAGATCAGTAGAGAAGGAAAGAGGGGAGGGTGTCACTCCGCTCGGCTGGGATAGGTGGAGCGACGCCTGCAATTCCCTGCTGCAGAGAAGGGGTTGGGCGGGGCAAGAGGGCGTGCAGTGTTTACTGCGCAAGCGTCTCCGTGTTCCCTTTCTCCCTCCAGTGTCACCCCCGACTGCTGAAATCCTCTTCTAGGAAGCTTTCCTCCCCTCCCCCCTTCTCTGCAGCCAACGTGTCGGGACTTGAGTTGTCAGGAGACCTAGAATCTCAGAGTGAAAAACAGTAATTCAAGGCTAGTCCCATTAAGCAGAAGTTAAACCTTAGGTCGAGAGGGCGAATGACTTGCCCAGGGCCACACAGCTTGGAAGTGAAAAAGCAGAAATAAACGTAAACCGTATCTTGGCTTACTTTTCAATATATGTTGCCTTTTTTTTTTTTTTTTGTCCAACCACAGTGTCTCTCGGGCAGCCTCCATTGTAGCAGATATCAAACCAAAATTGATTGTCTCCTCCAGACTGGGAACTCCTTCTGGGCAAGAATGGGACCTGGCCTTGAACAGTTTCAACACATTTGTTAAAAGAAGAAATAGGTGAATCTGCTTTGGCCCAGCCCCAGCCTCCATCCCCAACCCCCAGCTCCCCAGAGACTCTTTGGTAAACTGGCTTTGGGGAAGGCAAAACGGCCAGAACTCCCAACGCCCCAGGCGATTGAGAAATTTGGGACAAAGGGAACTGGAAGAGTCCATTTCTGTCACCTCTAGGAACAAAACTCCACCCCATCAGCCTTTTCTAATCTCAGAAGCCAAGCATTCCTGGAATGAGCCTTGGGGGTGTGTTCTGGACCTTTGGAATGGCCATTCTGAATCCTGGGAGATGGAAAGGAGGTTGAGAAGAGCCCACCTTCCAGGCTCAATGGATGCGTCCATTTGGGTTTCCAGGAATGGGGCCTGGGAAAGTCCATTTTGGATTCCAGGAGGACAGAAATTGCTCAGCTGTTTTAGTCACAGGGAGAGTCCATTTCTAATATGGGAGGGGGGTGCTGTTTGCCCCTGAAGAACATAAAGCAGCCCCATTAAACACAAGAAAAATTGTTAATCCCAGGACTTGAAGTTTTTTTTTTTTTTTTTTTTTTTTTTTGAGATGGAGTCTCGCTCTGTCGCCCAGGCTGGGGTGCAGTGGCGCGATCTCAGCTCACTGCAAACTCCGCTTCCCGGGTTCACGCCATTCTCCTGCCTCAGCCTCCCAAGTAGCTGGGACTACAGGCGCACGCCACCATGCCTGGCTAATTTTTTGTGTTTTTAGTAGAGACGGGGTTTCACCATGTTAGCCAGGGTGGTCTCGATCTCCTGACCTTGTGATCCGCCCACCTCGGCCTCCCAAAGTGCTGGGATTACAGGCGTGAGCCACTGCGCCCGGCCTTTTTTTTTTTTTTTTTTTTTTTTTTTTTTTTGAGACAGAGTCTCGCTCTGTCGCCCAGGCTGGATTTCAGAGACTCAATCTCGGCTCACTGTAACCTCTGCCTCCCGAGTTAAAGCGATTTTCCTTCTTCAGCCTCCTAAGTAGCTGGGATTACAGGCACCCGTCATCATGCTCGCGTAATTTTTGTATTTTTGTAGAGACAGTGTTTCACTATGTTGGCCGGGCTGGTCTTGAACTCCTAACCTCAGGTGATCCGCCCGCCTCGGCCTCCCAAAGTGCTGGGATTACAGGTGTGAGACACCGCGCCCAGCCAGGAGTTCTTTATTATAGAAAGATCAAGCGTTCCAAGAACTGGAGTCCATTCATGACCAGGAAGAAGTACTTTCTCCCTGGGGATAACAGCATTTAAAATGTCTATTAGCAGTGATGTTTGAACTAGTCTTTTTGAGAAGTGTGAAGAGAACAGGAAAAGTCTGTCCCTAAATAGCAGGGCAGTGCTCGCTTCGACAGCACATGTATTAACATTGCAACGATACAGAGAAGATTAGCATGGGCCCTGCGCAAAGACCACATGCAAATTTGTGACATGTTCCATATATTTTTAAAATATTTTGGGCGGGCGGGGCGCAGTGGCTCACACCTGTAATTCCAATGCTTTGGGAGGCTGAAGTGGGCAGATCACGAGGTCAGGAGTTGGAGACCAGCCTGGCCAACATAGTGAAACCCTGTCTCTACTAAAAATACAAAAAAAAAATTAGATGGGTGTGGTGGCAGGTACCTGTAGTCCCAGCTACTCAGGAGGCTGAGGCAGGAGAATCGCTTGAAACTGGGAGGTAGAGGTTGCAATGAGCCAAGATCACGCCACTGCACTCCAGCCTGCGTGTCAGAGCGAGACTCCATCTAAAAAAAAAAAAAAATTATGGCGGAGCATGGTGGCTCATGTCTGTAATCCCACACTTTGGGAGGCTAAGGCGGGTGGACCATTTGAGGTCGGGAGTTTGAGACCAACTTGGCCAACATGGTGAAACCCGTCTCTACTAAAAATACAAAAATTAGCCGGACATGGTGGCCAGCGCCTGTAGTCCCAGCTACTGGGGAGGCTGAGGCAGGAGAATCGGTTGAACCCCGGGAGGTGGAGGTTGCAATGAGCTGAGATCGCGCCACTGAACTCCAGGCTCCATGACAGAGAGAGACTCTGTCTCAAAAAAAAAAAAAAAAAGTATTAAAGAAAATAATAAATAAATAAACGGGGGAGGGGGATGCCACCCTCTGTCCTGCCCCAACTCTCCACCTTCCTCTCCTCCCTCACCTTCTACCCTGACCCGAGGCCCACCGCACCTAGCTTTCTTTTGTTGATCTACCTGTATATTGCCTTTCCCCCCACCCCGACGCCCCATAGAATATGAGACCCTCCGGGTCAGGGTCTGGATCTCAGCCCTCTTCGACCACAGTCTCTCAAACCCCAGCCAATTGTCAAATCCAGGAAGCTACATGAAGAATCAAGTACAAGTGCACAGGGCTGTGTGACCCCACGCTTAGTCTCAGGGAGAGGGAAGTTGGACCTCTCCCAAGAATCCGTGGGCTGACCCATTGTTAAGTTACAGGCTAGCATGAATCCATCCACTGGAGCTCTGAAGACGGGGGGCACGTTGGGCATGTAACTAGAATCCTGAACAGGAGGAGTCCACTGAGAACCCTAGGGGAATGACCTGGGCCAGCATCTCTCCCTACCCTGTGCCCCCCACTCACTGGGGCCCAGTGGTTGGGTCCTTTGTGAGGCAGGCTGAGGTGACAGTGGATCCTGAGGGTCTGTGGTCACAGTAGGTAGGAAGTCTCAGAGGAAGGAGCCCCTCCCTGGGAGCCAGACCCCCACACCATGGCGAGCGTGGTGGTGAAGACGATCTGGCAGTCCAAAGAGATCCATGAGGCCGGGGACACCCCCACGGGGGTGGAGAGCTGCTCCCAGCTAGTCCCAGAGGCTCCCCGGGGGGTGACCAGCCGGGCCAAGGGGATCCCGAAGAAAAAGAAGGCCGTGTCGTTCCACGGGTGGGTTTGTTGCATCCTGTCAGGGATGGTTCTAATGCCCAGCACTACCTCCAACAGAGCAGGAGTCCGACTGTGGGTGCTGGAGGAAGGGGAGGGGGAAAAGCCAGCGGGTCGGGGGCAGGAAAGAGGGCAGCAGTGAAGAGACATCAAGTCACAGGGAGGTAGAGAGGAAGAGGGTAATGGGGATGGATGGAGGGAGGAAGAAGGTAATGGGGATGGATGGAGAGAGGAAAAAGCCAGTGGGGAGGGAAGAAGGAGAAGGGAGGCTAGTGAATGAAGAAGAAAGTAGGTGGCAGAGAAGGGAGGAGAAAGTAGGCAGCGGGGAAGGAGAAGAAGAAAGTAGACAGTGGTGGTCGGGCACGGTGGCTCACGCCTGTAATCCCAGCACTTTGGGAGGCCGAGGCAGGTGGATCATGAGGTCAGGAGTTCAAAACCAGCTTGGCCAACATGGTGAAACGCCATCTCTACTAAAAATACTAAAATTAGCTGGGTGTGATAGCACCTGCCTATAACCCCAGCTACTCAGGAGGCTGAGGCAGGAGATTGCTTGAACTGGGACCCGGAGTCGGAGGTTGCAGTGAGCTGAGATCGCGCCACTGCACTCCAGCCTGGGCAACAGAGTGAGACTCTGTCTCAAAAAAAAAAAAGAAAGAAAGAAAGAAAAAAGAAAGAAAGTAGGCAGCACGGGGAAGGAGAATAAAGTAGGCAGCGGGGACAGAGAAGGGAGAAACTTATATACAGTGAGGGTGGAGTCACAGGGGGTGAGGTATGGAGAAAGGAAGGCAGGAGGGCCCAGACACCCTGGGGCTGCTTCTCCACCTTTCTGCCTGTTTCTCCTCTGTAGGGTGGAGCCCCAGATGTCCCACCAGCCCATGCACTGGTGCCTGAACCTCAAACGGTCCTCGGCCTGCACCAACGTGTCACTGCTCAACCTGGCCGCCATGGAGCCCACTGACTCCACGGGGACAGACTCCACAGTGGAAGACCTCAGCGGCCAACTCACACTGGCTGGGCCCCCTGCCTCCCCTACCCTATCCTGGGATCCGGATGACGCAGACATCACGGAAATCCTGGTGAGGGCCCCCCACACCACCCGCTGGGGACGACCAAGGTCCTCCACAAGGTGGTAGCAAATACTCAGGATGGGGGTGGGGTGTTTTTGACTTGGAGTTAGAATGTTCTGGTCATTCAAGACCCAGAGGAACTAACTGGGAACTGCCTCCTCCTTCTCTGACAACCAGCCATGAATCTGGGAGTTGGTCTTTTTTTTTTCTTCCTTTAGAGACAGTCTCACTGTGTCGCCCAAGATGGTCTCAAACTCCTGGGCTCAAGTGATCCTCCCACCTCGGCCTCCCACAGTGCTGGGATTACAGGCGAGAGCCCCCGTGCCTGGCCTGGGTGGTCTTCAGTTCATACAGTCACTCCCAAATGTCCCCAGTGAGGCTGGGCTCAGGAAACAGGCCAGATCCCTGTGCTTGGGGAGCTCCCACTCTGGTGGGGGCAAAAGACACAGACTAGGGTGAGAAATTCCCTAACGGAGGAGATCCCAGAGAAAGGCCCCTCAAGGCAGGCTGGGGGGTACCAGGGAAAGCTTCCTGGAGGAGGATGTCTTGCAACTGGACCTTAGTGAGTGAGTAGGAGTTCTCTGAGGGGAGTCAGCTAAGAATCTGGGGCAAAACTGAGAGATGAGCAAGATTTAGGGGGATTTAGGGAGTTTCTGGCAAAAGTATAGAGGGTTACAACTGGGTCCTTTAACTCACTGCACCTCTGATCCTCACCCCCCACCTGGCTTCCCCTGGGCCAGGCCTAAAACAGGCTCTACCAGATACTGAGAACCACACTAACAATAGCCATGATCTTAATGATGCTGATAAGATTCACTAGCACTTTCTATGTTCAGGGAGCCCTGGTTTCCTCATCTGTAAAACGGAGATGCATACATTCGTTCCTTTATTTTTAAATTTTATTTATTTATTTATTTATTTTTTGAGACAGAGTTTCGCTCTTGTTGCCCAGGCTGGAGTGCAATGGCGTGATCTTGGCTCGCAGCAACCTCTGCTTCCCGGCCAGGTTCAAGCCATTCTCCTGCCTCAGCCTCCCGAGTAGCTGGGACTACAGGCATGTGCCACCACACCCAGCTAATTTTGTATTTTTAGTAGAGACAGGGTTTCTCCATGTTGGTCAGGCTGGTCTCTAACTCCGGACCTCAGGTGATCTGCCCACCTCGGCCTCCCAAAGTGCTGAGATTACAGGCGTGAGCCACCATGCCCAGCTTTTGTTTATTTATTTTTAAGGCAGGGTCTTGCTCTGTCTCCCAGGCTGGAGTGCAGTGGCGCAATCACAACTCACTGCAGCCTCGAACTCCTGAGCTCAAAGGATCCTCCCATCTCAGCCTTCTGAGTAGCTGGGACCACAGGCACACACCTGGCTGATTAAAAAAAATTTTTTTGTAGGCCAGGCACAGTGACCTATAATCTCAGCACTTTGGGAGGCCGAGGCGGGTGGATCATGAGGTCAGGAGTTCGAGACCAGTCTGGCCAATATGGTGAAACCCCGTCTCTACTAAAAATACAAAAATTAGCTGGGCCTGATGGTGTGTGCCTGTGGTGGTGGGCGCCTGTAGTCCCAGCTACTGTGGAGGCTGAGGCAGGAGAATTGCTTGAACCCGGGAGGCGGAGGTTGCAGTGAGCCGAGATCATGCCACTGCACTCCAGCCTGGGCGACACAGAGACAGTCTGTCAAAAAAAAAATAATAATAATAATAATTTTTGTAGAGACAGGGTCTCACAATGTTGTGCAATCTGGTCTTAAACTCAAGCAATTTTTGGGCCTCAGCCTCCCAAAGTGCTGGGATTACAGGAGTGCAACACCATGCCCAGCCACATTTATTCTTTTTAACAAATATCTCTTTTCCTTTCTTTATTTTTTGAGATGGAGTCTCACTCTGTAGCCAGGCTGGAGTACAGTGGTGTGATCTTGGCTCACTGCAAACTCCACCTCTTGGGTTCAAGTGATTCTCCCACCTCAGCCTTCCAAGTAGCTGGGATTACAAGAGTGCCACCACACCTGACTAATTGTTGTATTTTTAGTAGAGATGGGGTTTCACCATGTTGGCCAGGCTGGTCTCGAACTCCTGACCTCAGATGACCGCCCGCCTCAGCCTCCCAAAGTGCTAGGATTACGGGCATGAACCACCGCACCTGGCCTCTCTTTTTCTTTCTTTTTATTTTATTTTATTTTTTTGAGACAGGGTCTCACTCTATTGCCCAGGCTGGAGTGCAGTGGCATGATAATAGCTCACTGCAACCTCAAACCCTTGGGCTTAAGTGATCTTTCCACCTTGACCTCCCAAGTAGCTGGGACTGCAGGTGTACACCACTGTGCCCAGCTAAACAAATCTTTTTCTTTCTTTCGTTTTTTTTTTTTTTTTGAGACTGGGTCTTGTTCTGTTGCCCAGGCTGGAGTGACAGCATGACAGTCCAGGCACAATCTTGGCTCACTGTAGCCTTGGCCTCCCCAGGCCCAGGTGATCCTCCCACCTCAGCCTCCCGAGTAGCTGTAACTACAGGCACATGCCACACACCCAGCTAATTTTTTTTTTTTTTGGAGATGGAGTCTCGCTCTGTTGCCAGGCTGCAGTGCAGTGGTGTGATCTCAGCTCACTGCAACCTCCATCTCCCAGGTTCAAGCCATTCTCCTGCCTCAGCCTCCTGAGTAGCTGGGACTACAGGTGCGCGCCACCACGCTCAGCTAATTTTTGTATTTTTAGTAGAGACGGGGTTTTCACCATGTTGGCCAGGATGGTCTTGATCTCTTGACCTTGTCATCTGCCTGCCTCAGCCTCCCAAAGTGCTGGGATTACAGGCATGAGTCACCGCTCCCGGCTTCACCCAGCTAATTTTTAAAAAAAATTTTTGAGGCCGGGCTTGGTGGCTCATGCCTGTAATCCCAGCACTTTGGGAGGCTGAGGCGCGCAGATCACCTGAGGTCGGTGATTCCAGACCAGCCTGATCAACATGGAGAAACCCCATCTCTACTAAAAATATACAATTAGCCGGACGTGGTGGCACATGCCTGTAATCCCAGCTATGTGGGAGGCTGAGGCAGAAGAATCACTTGAACCTGGGAGGCAGAGGTTGCAGTGAACCGAGATCGTGCCACTGCACTCCAGCCTGGGCAACAAGAGCAAAACTCCGTCTCAAAAAAAAAAAAAGAAACAACTAAGGTAGACAGTGGTGTAGTAACCTCCACAAGGTCAAGGTTGGAGGGGTTGTAAAAAGCAGGACCAAGACAAGAAGGCTGCTGCTTTTGTCACTAACGCAAAAGGCCTTTCTCTCCCCAAGACTCCCTTGGGCTGAGTGGGGGATGTTTGGAGGGGAGAGACTGAGGCAGGGAGGCCAGAGGGGAGCCTGGGCGAGGGTCCAGGGAAGGAGGAGGAGCTGCAGAGAACAGGGCAAAGAGTCTGGGCTGGGAAGGATGTCTGGGAGACATCTCCTCCCTCAGACAGAAGAGCTCTCCGCCCTGTCTTGGGGAGTGTCCCTCAGGCAGCACTTGCAGCCGTTTGCCTCCCACCAGAGCTATTTCTGAGTCACATCCCCCACTGGATCGTGAAGCCTGAGAAAGTGCCCCAGGCAGCCAGGATCGAGGTCTGACACAGCTGCCAGCTCGCTGTGGGGCTGCAGGGGAGTGTCGGCCTCTAACGGGCTTCAAGTTCCTTCTCTGTGAAATGGAAAAAGTAATGACCTTGGGGTGCCTGCTGGAGAGGTGAGGGGGGCAGCAAGAGCTGGAACCAGCACCCAGCACCTGAGCTGCATCCAGAGAGAAGGCGGGGACAGGCAGAGAGAAGGACACAGAGACCCAGAGAGAGAGGACAGAGAGAGACCCAGAGAGAGAGGGAGACAGAGACCCAGAGAGAGAGAGGGGAACAGAGACCCAGAGAGAGGGGAAGGGAGACCAGGGAGAGGGGGACAGAGACCCAGAGAGAGGGGGACAAAGACCAAGAGAGAGGAGGACAGAGACCCAGAGAGAGAGGGACAGAGACCAAGAGAGAGGAGGACAGAGACCCAGAGAGAGAGGAGGACAGAGACCCAGAGAGAGAGGAGGACAGAGACCCAGAGAGAGAGGAGGACAGAGACCCAGAGAGAGAGGAGGACAGAGACCCAGAGAGAGAGGAGGACAGAGACCCAGAGAGAGAGGAGGACAGAGACCCAGAGAGAGAGGAGGACAGAGACCCAGAGACAGAGGGGGGCACATGCCTGTAATCCCACCTACTCGGGAGGCTGAGGCAGGAGAATCGCTTGAACTCGGGAGGTGGAGGTTGCAGAGAGCCAAGATCGTGCCACTGCACTCCAGCCTGGTGACAGAGTGAGACTCTATCTCAAAAAAAAAAAAAAAAAAAGAAGACAGAGACCTAAAGAGTAGAAAGGCAGAGACTCAGGAAAAAGAAGTCAGAGACTCCGAGATTTGGGGGACAGAGCTGAATCAGGGTGAGACAGAAGACCAGAAATAGAGGAGGGGGATAGAGACCCAGAGAGAGAAGGAACAGACACAGGGGCTGGGTGGGGACAGAGAACTGGAAAGAGGGGGACAGAGAACCAGGCGGTGATGGAGACCCTGGCTGAGAGAGTGTCAGTTTTCAGGTAGGAGGAAGGACAATGGGAACCCTGTGAAGGTAGTTGTTAGTTGTATCTCCATTTCACAGGTAGGGAAGCAGAGGCACAGAGAGGTGAAGTCCCCTCCATGAGGTCATATGGCTAGTAACTGGGAGAAATTAGCTGACCCTAGGTCCTGTTGCCTTGGTTTCCAGAACAATTACCCACAGGAAACCCAAGACCTTCTGAGTCTTCAGGTTAGAAAGACACTTTGTGTAATGCTTTCTATTGCTGTGAAACCAATTACACCAAAACTTCAAACAACAAACTTGGAGGGACTCAGCTAGGTGGGCCTGGCTCAGGGCGTCTCACGAGGTTGCAGACAAGATTTTGGCTGGGGCTGCAGTCACCTGAAGGTTGGACTGGGGCCAGAGGGTGTGCTACCAAAATGGGGCACTCACCTGCCCTTGGCTGGAGGCCTCAATTCCTTGCTACATGGGCCTCTTCATAGGTGGCTGCTTATGACATTGAGGCTATCATTCCCTAGAGGAAGAGAGAGCAAATAAGAAACAGTTCCTCTTATGAAGTAGTCTCTTACCTCACATATCATCAATTCTACTTTATTCTATTTTTTTATTTTTTGAGACAGAGTCTCTGTCACCTAGGCTGGAGTGCAGTGGTGCAATCTGGGCTTACTGCAGCCTCTGCCTCCCAGGTTCAAGCAATTGTCTTGCCTTAGCCTCCTGAGTAGCTGGCATTACAGGTGTGTACCACCATGCCCAGCTAATTTTTGTATTTTTTGTAGAAACAGGGTTTCACCATGTTGGCCAGGCTGGTCTTGAACTCCTGACCTCAGGTGATCCGCCTGTCTCAGCCTCCCAAAGTGCTGGGATTACAAGCATGAGCCACCACAACTAGCCTGCCTTATTCTATTTCCTAGGTGTGAGTCACCAAGTCCAGCTCATACTCAAGTGAGGCAAATAAGGCTCCACGTTTTAAAGGAATGTGAAAGAATTTATGGACATATTTTAAACTATCACATTTTGTGGGATTTTTGTAGCTGCCCTTTACTGGGATGAGGAAGTTCCTTTCTTCCTTTCTATTTCTAGTTTGTTGAGTGTTTTTTTTTTTTTTAATCATGAGCGGTATTTTGTCAAAAGCTTTTTCTCAACTGACATGATCATGTGGTTTTTTCCCTTTTATTCTATTAATATGGTATGTAACATTTATTTATTTTTAGAGACAGAGTCTTTCTCTGTTTCCCAGGTTGGAGTGCAATGGTGCCATCATAGCTCACTGCAGCCTCAACCTCTTGGGCTCAAACAATCCTCCCACCTCAGCATCCCAAGGAGCTGAGACCACAAGCACATGCCACTGTACCCAGATAATTTTTAAATTTTTTGGTAGAGATGGAGTCTCACTATGTTGACCTGGCTGGTCTAGAATTTCTGGCCTCAGGTGATCCTCCTGTCTCAGCTTCTCAAATTGCTGGGATGAGCTACCATGCCCAGTCATTGGTTGATTTTAGTATGTTGAACCAACCTTGCATTCCTGGGATAATTCCCAGTTGGTCACGATGTATAATCCTTTTTACATGCTGCTGGATTTGGTTTGCTAGTATTTCGTTGAGGATTTTTGTGACTATATTCATAAAGGATATTGGTCCATGGTTTTCTTTCTTTCTTTTCTTTTTTTTTGAGATGGAGTCTCGCTCTGTCGCCCACACTAGAGTGCAATGGCATGATCTTGGCTCACTGCAACCTCCGCCTCCCAGGTTCAAGCGATTCTCCTGCCTCAGCCTCCCAAGTAGCTGGGACTACAGGTGCCTACCACCGCGCCAGGCTAATGTTTGCATTTTTAGTAGAGACAGGGTTTCACCATCTTGGCCAGGCTGGTTTCAAACTCCTAACCTCATAATCCACCCACTTTGGCCTCCCAAAGTGCTGGGATTACAGGCGTCAGCCACCAAGCCCAGCCACCTGGCCCATTTTATACTATTTTAAAAGTGTTTTTATTTTCATTTTCATTTTTAGAGACGCAGGTGTTACTTTGTTGCCCAGGCTGGTCTCAAACTCCTGGGCTCAAGCGATCTTCCCATCTTGGCCTCCCAAAGTGCTGGAAATACAGGTATGAGCCACCATGTCCAGCCTTCTTATTGTTGTTTTTTACGAGACAGGGTTTTGCTATGTTGGCCAGGCTGGTCTTGAGCTCTTGGTCTCAAGTAATACACCCTCCTCAGCCTCCCAAAGTCCTGGGATGACAGCAGTGAGTCACTCGGCCCGGCCCCTGGAGCCTATTTGGAGTTCATTTGGCTTCTTGGGTGTGTGGATTTATGTTCAAATCATCAAGTTTTGGAAGTTTTCAACCATTATTTCTTCAAATATTCTTTCTGCCCCTTTCTTTCCTTCTGGGACTCCCAGATCCATAGGTCTCTGAGGCTGTATTCATTCTTCTTCATTCTTTTTGTTTTCATGTTTCTCAGGCTGGATAATCAAAGTTGAGCTATGTTCAAGTTCACTGAATCATTATTCTGCTACAGAGCCCCCTCTAGTACATTTTTCACTTCAGTTATTGTACTTTTCAACCCTAGAATTTCTTTTTTGAGATGGAGCCTGTCTCTGTTGCCAGGCTGGAGTGCAGTAGTGTGATCTCAGCTCATTGCAACCTCTGCCTCCTGGGTTCAAGCGATTCTCCTGCCTCAGCCTCCCGAGTAGCTGGCACTACAGGTGCACACCACCATCCCTGGCTAATTTTTGTATTTTTAGTAGAGACGGGGTTTCACCTTGTTGGCCAGGATATTCTTGATCTCTTGACCTCGTGATCCGGCTGCCTTGGCCTCCCAAAGTGCTGGGATTACAGGTGTGAGCCATTGCGCCTGGCCCTTCAACCCTATAATTTCTATTTGGTTTCTTTTAATAATGTTTATCTCTTTAGTGATATGCCCTATTTGGTGAGACATTATTCTCTCATTTCCTTTAGTTATTTAGGAATGGTTTCCTTTAGCACTTTGAACATATTTAAAGTAGCTGATTTAAAGTGTTTGCCTAGTAAGTCCAAATCTGCCCCCGCCATCCTACCCCTGAACAGTTTCTCTTGACTGCTTGTTTGTCCTCCATTGTATAGGCCATAGTTTTTTTTCTTTGCATGCCTTATAACTTTTTTGTTGAAAACTGGCCATTTTTTATTTTTTATTTTTTTTGAGATGGAGTCTCGCTCTATCACCCAGGCTTGAGTGCAGCAGCACGATCTTGGCTCACTGCAACCTCTGACTCCCAGGTTCAAGCAATTTTCCTGACTCAGCCTCCCCAGTAGCTGGGATTACAGGTGTGCACCACCATGCCTAATTTTTGGATTTTTAGCAGAGACAGGGTTTACCCATGTTGGCTGGGCTGGTCTCAAACTCCTGACCTCGGGTGATCCACCTGCCTTGGCCTCCCAAAGTGCTGAGATTACAGGTGTGAGCCACCGTGCCCGGCCTGAAAACTGGCCATTTAAAGTATCATAATGTAGCAGGGAACGGTGGCTCACGCCTGTAATCTCAGCACTTTGGGAGGCCAAGTCACGCAGATCACCTGAGGTCAGGAGTTCGAGACCAGCCTGACCAATATGGTGAAACCCCTATCTCTACTAAAAATACAAAAATTAGCCAGGCGTGGCAGCGGGCGCCTGTAGTCCCAGCTACTGGGGAGGCTGAGGCAGGGGAATCGCTTGAACCCAGGAGGCAGAGGTTGCAGTGAGCCGAGATCATGCCACTGCACTCCAGCCTGGGGGACAGAGGGAGACTCTGTCTCAAAAAAAAAAAAAATACAATAAAAAATAAAGTATCATAATGTAGCAACCCTAGAAACAGATTCTCCCCACTCATAAGGATTTGTTGTTATTACTGCTTGTTATAGTTGCTTTTTATTTTATTATTTTTATTTATTTATTTTTATTATTATTTGAGACATGATCTTGCTCTGTTGCCCAGGCCACTGTACAGTGGCATGATTGTGGCCCACTGCAGCCTCTAACTCCCAGGCTTAAGGGGTCCTCCTGCCTCAGCCTTCTGAGTAGCTGGGACTATAGGTGTGCACTACCAAGCTCAGCTAATTTTATTTTATTCTTATTATTATTATTGAGATGGAGTCTTGCTTTGTTGCCCAGGCTGGAGTGCAATGGCGCAATCTCGGCTCACTGCAAGCTCCGCCTCCCGGATTCACGCCATTCTCCTGCCTCAGCCTCCCGAGTAGCTGGGACTACAGGCGCCCGCCACCACGTCCAGCTAATTTTTTGTATTTTTTAGTAGAGACGGGGTTCACCATGTTAGCCAGGATGGTCTCGATCTCCTGACCTCATGATCCACCCGCCTCAGCCTCCCAAAGTGCTGGGATTACAGGCATGAGCCAACACGCCCGGCCTATTTTATTACTATTTTTAAAGGGATTAGGTTTTACTATGTTGCTCAGGCTGGTCTTGAACTTCTGGGCTCAAGCAGTCCTCCCACCTCATCCTCCCAAATTGTTGGAATTACAGGTGTGAGCTACTGCAACTGGCCTGTAGTTGCTTTTTAAAAAACAGACTTTTCTGAACTATTTCTGTAATATCTGTGTTCTTTGTCATGTTTGGCCACTGAAGTCTCTGTTCTCTAATTTTAGTGGTTAGCTAATGATTGGAGAGACATTTCCTTAAACTGGAACAACAACAAAATCTTCTAGTCTTTGCCAAATGGCACTCTGTGTGCCTGATGAGGCACACCTTTAACACTCAGACAATTTACAACTCTACCTTAGCCTTCCCTTCCTGCTTGTGCAGCGTTTCAAGGTTTCAAGGTCAGCCAGAGGTGAAAAGCTTGGGGCCTTCTCAGAACTTTCCCAAGCATGTACACAACCCTACACAGGCCAATGGCTTTCTACATTCCTAGGAATTTGTTGGAACATTTCAAGGCTTCTACAGATATGTCCATCAGATTTTCCTTTTAAGATTTTTTGCTTTTTATTATTTACCCCAACTGTTATCCATTGCCTTCGGCAGTAGCAACATTAAAACAAGCGTAAATTTTTTTTTTCTTTACAAATGTTCCCTCTCCCACTCCATGTTAGTCCATTCTTGCATTGCTATAAAGGAATACTCGAGGCTGGGTATAAATAAAAGAGGTTTAATTGGCTTATGGTTCACAGGCTATCTGATAAACATGGTGCCAACATCTGCTCAGCTTTTGGTGAGGGCCTCATAGCAAAAGGTGATGGAGCCAGCATATCACTTGACAAGAGCAGGAGCAAGGAGATGCCACACAAGTTTTTTGGTTTTTGTTTTTTTTGAGATGGAGTTTTGCTCTGTCGCCCAGGCTGGAGAGCAGTGGCATGATCTCGGTTCACTGCGACCTCCACCTCCCGGGTTCAAGCGATTCTCCTGCCTCAGCCTCCCGAGTAGCTGGGACTACAGGCATGCATCACTATTCCTGGCGAATTTTTGTATTTTCAGTAGAGTCGGGCTTTCGCCATGTTGGCCAGGCTAGTCTTGAATTCCTGACCTCAGGTGATCTGCCCACCTTGGCCTCCCAGAGTGCTGGGATTACAGGTGTGAACCACTGCGCTCAGCCTGGGAGTTACATTTTTTTGTTGTTGTTTTTGAGACAGGATCTCAGTGTCATCCAGACTGGAGTGCAGTGGCGCAATCTCGGCTCACTGCAACATCCACCTCCCAGGTTCAAGCGATTCTTCAACCTCAGCCTCCTGAGGAGCTGGGACTACAGGTGCACACCACCACACCCGGCTACTTTTTGTTTTTTTTTTTTTTTTTTTTTGTAGAGATGGGGTCTCACCATGTTGTCCAGGCTGCTCTCAAACTCCTGAGCTCAAGTGAACCTCCTGCCTCAGCCTCCCAAAGTGCTGGGATTACAGGTGTGAGCCACTGTGCCTGGCAAGGGATGACATTTTAACATGAGATTTGGAGAGGACAAACATCCAAATCTTTCCTTCAACTATCAGAGATGCTTTCACGGCTTTGCCAGTTCTGAAAAGGGAAGACAAATATCCTGTGTGGGGTCTTCCCAGGCATCACTTAACAATCATAGAATGACTCTTCTTTGGGTTATGAGGCTTTGAATGAGTTCTGGTTTCATTCTGCTTCCTCCCTGTGGGAAATGTGGGCTGTTATTTTCCAGGGTTCCTGCTGAGCTAGGGAGTGGGAGATAGGACCAGGATAAGTTAAAATTCCTCAAGTCTTGCCGTTTTTATCGAGAGTCACTTTTCTTGAATAAATACTCCTTGAGTTGCTGCAAGCCTTTGGTGAATTTCCAGAATTGTGAACAAACTGCTTCTTATGGTTTTTGTTAGTTTTTTCACTGTTTTTATGGAGGGGTGGAATTTTTGAATTCCTTTTTTTTTTTTTTTTTGAGATGGAATCTCGTTCTGTCGCCCAGGCGGGAGTGCAATGGCGCCATCTAGGCTCTCTGCAACCTCCGCCTCCCGGATTCAAGCGATTCTCCTGTGTCAGCCTCCCAAGTAACTGGGATTACAAGTGCCCGCCACCACGCCTGGCTAATTTTTGTATTAGTAGAGACGGGGCTCCACCACGTTGGTCAGGCTGGTCTCGAACTCCTGACCTCAAGTGATCCACCCACCTCGGCCTCCCAAAGTGTTGGGATTACAGGTGTGAGCCACTGTGCCTGGCCTGAATTATTTAATCCACCATTTTGCTGATGTTAACTGGATACAATATTTCTTATCACACTTCTTCCCCAGAGCAATCATGCAAGAAATGTGTTGCTGCCTCCATCTCACAAGGAAGGAAACTTATTCTGTCTATCTTTTGTGTATTAGTTCAGCAACCATGAGAGAAACCAAGAGAACTCCTTTTTTGCACATAAAATGCTTGATAAGCTTAGTAGCTCTGCTCTTCAAATGCAGCAGGTTACAGGTGTCTACGTTCTGGTTGCTCAGCCATTTCTAGACAGTTGCTCTCGCCACTGCCTTCTAGCCATTAAGCAGGGGGAACAGGGGAAGAGATCATGCCTGTCTTTTCCACACATCGACCAGTGCCCACTTCCCTTCCATCGGCTGGAACTGGTCATAAACAGCTGGCAGAGGGCTCTCTGGGTCTCTTTTCCTTCAAGTGTGAAATAAGAATGTCAATGATAGGCTGGGCACGGTGGCTTACGCCTGTAATCCCAGCACTTTGGGAGGCCGAGGTGGGCGAATCACGAGGTCAGGAGATCAAGACCATCCTGGCCAACATGGTGAAACCCTGTCTCTACTAAAATACAAAAAATTAGCCTGGTGTGGTGGTGCACGCCCGTAGTCCCAGCTATTCGGGAGGCTGAAGCAGGAGAATGGCTTTAACCTGGGAGTGAGAGGTTGCAGTGAGCTGAGATCATGCCACTGCACTCCAGCCTGACAAAAGAGCAAGACTCTGTCAAAAAAAAAAAAAAAATGTCAATGATATTGAAGTTATACATTTGACTACTGTAACAAAAAAACACAAAATAGCACAGCTTGAATAACACAGAAGATGTAATGTCTCACCCTGAAAGTCTTCACAGGTGGTTGGAATGGAGTATGGTGGCTCCATGTCAAGGATTCAGGCTTCTTCTGTTTCATTGTGTCCTCTATCTGCTGGTCCAAGACAGCCCTCAATTGTGCATTCCAGTGAAATGAGAGAAAAAGGGAAAGTTCTCACTCTTTTCCTTTAAGGGATGACTCAGAAATTGACTATAATTCTGCACAGTCTAAGTAATGATGTAGGCTAAAAAAAAAAAAAAAAAGAGAGAGAAAAAAGGAGGCTGGGCACAGTGGCTCATGCCTGTAAGACCAACACTTACAGGCAGACACAAAAGGATCACTTGAGCCCAGGAGTTTGAGGCCAGCTTGGGTAATGCAGTGAGAACCCATCTATACCAAACATCTTAAAATTTTGCTGGGCATAGTAGCAAGCACCTATACTCTTAGCAACTTGGGAGGCTGAGGCAGGAGGATCATTTCAGCCCAGGAGCTGGTGAGCTATGATAGTACCGCTCCACACCAGCCAGGGTAATAATGAGAGACCTCCCCCCACACCTCCCCCAAAAATAAATTGACTACATTATTTCCACTCACATTCCATTGGCCAGAACTTAGTCACATGGCCACACCTAGCTGCAAGGAAACCTGGGAAATGTAGTCTCTGGTTGGGCAGTCATGTGCCAGGCTAAGGCTTCTGTAACTGTCCAAGCTGGGAGACTGGATCCTACCACATGCATCCCTCCTGAACCACAGATTGGCAGGAGTCGCACAACACTTTATGTGATATAAAGTAATGATGACCAGAGGCCACATGGTGTCATGGTTTAAAACAAGGGTTCTGAATCTAGATTCTGATGAGGTCATCTAATGTGCTGAGTGCTTGGGAAGACAAGGGATATCCCATTTCTGAGACCCATTTGTCTCACTTGTAAAATAGGCCAAATAACCTCAAGAGGCGGAGTTGTGAAGAATAAAAGACAAGACAAGTGCTTGGTGCATAGCAAGTGTTGATATCTGAAAAGTGGCTTCCTTTGTAATTCACCAGTTCCTGGAGAGAAAGGGCATGTGTTTTCAAAGTTTATCTTTTTAAGCTGTGGACCCCAAGGACTTTTTTTTTTCTTTAGACGGAGACTCGCTCTGTCGCCCAGATTGGAGTACGGTGGTGCAATCTCAGCTCACTGCAGCCCCCGCTTCCCAGGTTCAAGCAGTTCTCCTGCCTCAGCCTCCCAAGTAGCTGGGATTAAAGGCACCACCATGCCTGGCTAATTTTTGTATTTTTAGTAGAGTTGGGGTTTCACCATGTTGGCCAAGTTGGTCTTGAACCCCTGACCTCAAGTGATCCACCCACCTCGGCCTCCCAAAATGCTGGGATTACCAGAGTGAGCCACGGCACCTGGCCCCCAAGGACATTTAGCTCAGTGTTTGGTTGAGTCCATCCTTCTTCCTCCACGTGTCTGAGCACCCCACCTCCATCCCCCATTCCCTCCTGGATCCTATTTTTCTCCCAGCCCACCATGAAGAAAGGTCATTTATGCCCTGGGTTTGCCACGCAGGAATGCTAAGAATCAGAGGTATAGCCCTTGGCTCCAAGTCACACAGCCATTCCAGGGCAAAATCAAGGTGTAAACACAGCCTCCCAGTTCTGGAATTCTTCCTGGGCTTGGGGCTTGCCCCCACATACCCACTAACTCACCTGTCTCCCATTCTTCCCCAGAGTGGGGTCAACAGTGGATTGGTCCGCGCTAAAGACTCCATCACCAGCTTGAAGGAAAAGACCAACCGGGTTAACCAGCATGTGCAGTCTCTGCAGGTGTGAGGACCACCTATATCCAACACCTGCCCTTCCTCCAGGGCCAAGTTCCCTTCTTGGAGCCTGCCTCCAGCAGAATGCACCCATAGCTCAGTTGGGGAGCTTGAGGCTCAGAAAGAAGAGGAACCTTCCCAGGCCCAGATCTTCTTTTCCACAGGCTGTCCCCTCGTGTCCTTGGCTAACCTCTCCTCCTTCCATGCTCCAGAGCGAGTGTTCTGTGCTGAGCGAGAATCTGGAGAGAAGGCGGCAAGAGGCAGAAGAGTTGGAGGGGTACTGCATTCAACTCAAGGTGAGCCAGTGGGACGCACGAATGGATGGGGAGAGGGGAATGGGAGTAAGAACAGGGTGGGAGAAAGAGGGGAGGAGGCTGGGTACAGTGGTTCACATCTGTAATCCCAGCACATTGGGAGGCCGAGGCAGGCAGATCACCTGAGGTCAGGAGTTTGAGACCAGCCTGGCCAACATGGTGAAACCCCATCTCTACTAAAAATACAAAAATTAGCCAGGTGTGGTGGCGGGCACCTGTAATCTCAGCTACTTTGGAGGCTGAGGCAGAAGAATTGCTTGAATCCACGAGGTGGAAGTTGCAGTGAGCCAAGATTGCGCCACTGCACTCCAGCCTGGCCGACAGAGCGAGACTCAGTCTCAAAAGAAAAAAAGAAAAGAAAAGAAAGAGGAGAAATGGAATAGGTGGACCGAAGAGAGGTGGGAGGAAGTGGAGGGGTGCCACTCTGGCACATCTGGCTAAGGAGGAAGCCATCCCTTTAGCCAAGGAAATGAGCTGGTGAGTGTGTCTTGTACTGGGGTGCTAGGAGGCCTGGAGCCTGTATGGAAACAGACAGGCTAAGGGTTGGGAGGCGGAACTGGAATGGGAAGGCAGGGCCCTCGCCCTGGTGTCTGACCCAGGAGAACTGCTGGAAGGTGACCCGGTCTGTGGAAGATGCTGAAATCAAAACCAACGTCTTGAAGCAGAATTCTGCCCTGCTGGAGGTAAGGGCTAGGGGGCAGTCCCAGGATTTGTGGGAGGAGGTCAGATGCACGAGGGACTCAAGATACACTTTTAGGTGGAACTCCCTGCCCCGACACTACCACCACACTGCACCTTCGTGCACATAGTCATCCTTAGAACTCGCTGATAAGAGGGATTCAAATGAGGCTCCAACACCCAGATGGGGGACTCTTGCCCTGCAGTCACATTCAGGTCCCAGAAAGAGACTCGAGCTGGACTTCAGGTGAGAAGGCCCGTCCTGTCCACATGCCCACTCATTTTCCAACAAAATGCTGAGAAAGCTTCAGTTGTTCTTGCCAAGTGGCCGGGACTGGTATTTGACGCCTGGAAGGCTTGGAGGGCCGGGTGGATACCTGGAGGCAGGCTGTGGGAGGTCAGCGGGAATTGGAGTCCAACTGGGCCTCAAATGGTGCCTCCCCTCCCTAATGACAGCCAGTGAGACTTCCAACATACTGTCCCCACAGGCGTTCTACTTCCAATCTCGGGGAGTACTGGAGCGGATTTTGGGGTGGAGGTGGTTGCGGGAGGAAAGTGGCTGGACGCTGTGACCCCGTCCTCCCTTACCGCCCAGGAGAAGCTGCGTTACCTCCAGCAGCAGCTGCAGGATGAGACGCCGCGACGGCAGGAGGCCGAGCTGCAGGAGCCGGAGGAGAAGCAGAAGCCGGAGGCTGGCCTCTCCTGGAACGGCCTGGGCCCCGCCGCCATGTCCCAGTGCTGCCCCGGCCCGCCAGGGAGTCCCGACAAACCCTCGCGGCCGCACGGCCTGGTCCCCGCAGGCTGGGGAATGGGGCCTCGGGCAGGCGAGGGCCCCTACGTGAGCGAGCAGGAATTGCAGAAGCTGTTCACCGGCATCGAAGAGCTGAGGTGGGCGGGACCTAGGGGCGGAGCCTCGAAAACGAGATCGGCGGGGACTCAGGGGTGGAGCCTCGAGGAGATGCGGTGGGCGGGACCCAAGGGACGGGGGTTCTCAAGTAGCTGAGGTGGGCGGTGACATGGGTGGAGCCTCGGGGACCTGAGGTGGGCGGGAACATGGGAGGAGCCTCGAGGAACGAAGGTGGGTAGAGACACGGGAGGAGTCTCCAGGAGCTGCAGTGGGCGGGGACACAGGGGAGGTTCCTCAAAGATCGTTTTTTTTTTTTCTTTTGAGGCGGAGTCTCGCTTGTCGCCCAGGCTGGAGTGCAGTGGCGCCATCTTGGCTCACTGCAAGCTCCGCCTCCCGGGTTCACGCCATTCTCCTGCTTCAGCCTCCCCAATAGCTGGGACTACAGGCGCCCACCACCACGCCCGGCTATTTTTTTGTATTTTTAGTAGAGACGGGGTTTCACCGTGTGAGCCAGGATGGTCTCGATCTCCTGGCCCCGTGATCCGCCCGCCTCGGCCTCCCAAAGTGCTAGGATTACAGGCGTGAGCCACCGCGCCCGGCCTAGATCTTAACCGGAAGGCGACAAGGCTGGGGTCTCCAAGAGCAGAGGAGGGAGTGCCCCGAAGGCAGTGACCTGAGCAAGGGAGGGACAGAATAAGGAACTTTTGAGTTCTGGGCTGCTGGGAGGCAGGTCCAGGCCTGGTGAAACTAAGGTGGGCGGGGCTTAGGAGAGGAGTGGTCCTGGAGGCACCAAGTGGGGCAGAGTAGGGTGGGCAGTGCCTTGGGGGGCCAGTGTCTGGAGGAGCCCAGGTAGAGGTTGGGGACCTGACCAGGAAAGGGCCAAAACAGCCAATAAAGGAAGGGGATAAAGGCGGGGCTCTGGAGGACACGACCAAATTTCACCAAATGGAGGGTGCAATAAAATTTGGTGACCTGGGTGGGTCTGGAGCCACGGGCATGGTCTCAGTGGGGCGAGATAGGTGAGTCCTGTCCCACCTATCTCGTGGGGGTAGGTGGGGACCTGTCGAAGCCTAGCCCCTACCCATTCCCCTCCTCTGCCCCTCCAGGAGAGAGGTGTCCTCACTGACCGCCCGGTGGCATCAGGAGGAGGGGGCGGTGCAGGAAGCCCTGCGGCTGCTCGGGGGCCTGGGCGGCAGGGTCGACGGCTTCCTAGGCCAGTGGGAGCGGGCACAGCATGAACAGGCACAGACGGCGCGGGGCTTGCAGGAGCTGCGAGGTCGGGCGGATGAGCTGTGCACCATGTGAGGATTGGGGCCAGTGCATGGGAAGACCGGAAGGGGCAGGGCAATCCCAACCTGAGGGCGGGGTCTTGAGGGAAATGGGTAGGCCAATCAGCTATGGCCAGGCATTCCGGAACATATACCGACATGGGGAAACACCAATTAGAGAGCAGGAAGGGTTGCATCAGCCCTAATAAGGCCTGAGGGGTGGAATCAATTAGAGAAGGGGTGTGGTCTATACCTTAAAAGGGCAAAGGGTGGGGTCAAGTGGGATCCGAGAAAATCAATTAGAGAACTAGGAGGGGCATTCCAAACAGTAATCTACAAAAGGTGGCCCAGTGAGGTGGCTCACATCTATAATCCCAGCACATTGGGAGGCCGACGTGGGCGGATTACTTGAGGCCAGGAGTGCAAGACAAGCCTGGGCCACATAGCGGAGACCCCATCTCTACAAACAATTAATAAATTAGCTGGGAGTGGTGTGGTGTCGCACCCTGGTAGTCCTAGCCACTCGGGAGGCTGAGGCAAGAGTGATCGCTTGAGCCCAGGAGTTCAAGGCTTCAGAGAGCTATGATGGTGCTGCTGCACTCCAGCCTGGGCCACAGAGCCAGACCCTGGCTCAAAATAGTCAATAGATAAATTACATAACATAAAGTAAAATACAAAAAGTGAGGCCAGTCAGAGCAGAGAGGGGAGGGCAGGGTGGAGAATTGCTGACCAGATGGAGACGCAAGTGGTGGGCTAATAATGGGTGGAGTCTTGCCAGGGTTATACCGCTGAAGAGACGACCCGGCAGCACTGGTTACTCATGCCTCAGGGTGGAGCGGTCAGCAGTGTCTGTGGCTTCACTGAGGAGCGAACTGGAGGGGCTGGGCCCACTGAAACCCATTCTGGAGGAGTTCGGGCGGCAATTTCAGAACTCTCGAAGAGGGCCTGACCTCTCCATGAACCTGGATCGGTCCCACCAAGGCAACTGTGCCCGCTGTGCCAGGTAACGGGGCTGGGCTTGCCTCTGGAAGCCTTGTGGATAGGACATTAAAGGAGATGCGGAAGGAGATGGGACATTAGTGAAGGGTGGGGCGCTGTTCATTTTGGGAGACAAGGTATCCCAGTGCATTGTAGAAACAGCCGGTCCTGCTGCACTAGAAGCCTCATTTGTTCCCACTCTACAAGGTAGAATCAGTGTCTTGTGGAACTCAAGAGAAACTTGGTGCAGGCCGGGCGCGGTGGCTCCCGCCTGTAATCCCAGCACTTCGGGAGACCAAAGTGGGCAGATCACTTGGTGTCAGGAGTTCGAGACTAGCCTGGCCAACGTGGTGAAACCCTGTATCTACTAAAAATACAAAAATTAGCTGGGCGTGGTGGCGCGTGCCTGTAATCCCAGCTACTCAGGAAGTTGGGGCATGAAATTCACTTGGACCAGGCTGGGCGCGGTGGCTCATGCCTGTAATCCCAGCACTTTGGGAGGCCAAGGCAGGCAGATCACAAGGTCAGGAGATCGAGACCATCCTGGCTAACATGGTGAAACCCCGCCTCTACTAAAAATACAAAAAAAATTAGCCGGGCGTGGTGGCGGGTGCCTGTAGTCCCAGCTACTAGGGAGGCTGAGGCAGGAGAATGGCGTGAACCCGGGAGGCGGAGCTTGCAGTGAGCTGAGATCGCGCCACTGCACTCCAGCCTGGGAGACAGAGCGAGACTCCATCTCAAAAAAAAAAAAAAAAAAAAAAAAAAGAAATTCACTTGGACCCGGGAGGCGGAGGTTGCAGTGAGCCAAGATCACGCTACTGCACTCCAGCCTGGTAGGTAGAGTGAAACTGTGTCTCAAAAAAATAAAAATAAAATTAAAAGGGTAGACGCAGTGGCTCACACCTGTTATCCCAGCACTTTGGGAGGCCAAGAGGGGCAGATCACTGAGGTCGGGAGTTTGAGACCAGCCTGGCCAACATGGTGAGACCCCATCTCTACTAAAAATACAAAAATTAGCTGGGTGTGGTGGTGAGCACCTGTAATCCCAGCTGCTTGGGAGGCTGAGGCCAAAGAATCTCTTGAACCTGGGAAGTGGAGGGTGCAGTGAGCCAAGATCGTGCCATTTCACTCCAGCCTGGGCGACAGCAAGACTCCATCTCAAAAAAAAAAACAACTTGGTACATTTTAAGCATCATATTTCCAGTGCATTGTGGGAAGGCTGGGATGTGAACATGAGGGGAGGCAGGGTTTCAGTGCACTGAGGGGGAAGTGAGACCTTGGTGTATTGTGAGAGCTGAGGGATACACCATTTTTGGCCCATTGTGGGAAGGTCCATTGTAGGAAAGGGGGACTCACAGTACAACATGAAATCGAGTTTCACTGGTGTATTATGGGAAATGTTAGTTCTTGACGGCCTTTGCAAACTGAGGGCTGTCTGGTGCCTTTAGGAATAGTGACTCCGGCTGGGCGTGGTGGCTTACGCCTGTAATCCCAGCACTTTGGGAGGCCAAGTGGAAGGATCACCGGAGGTCAGGAGTTTAAGACCGGCCTGGCCAACATGGTGAAACCCCATATCTACTAAAAACACAAAAATTAGCTAGGTGTGCTGGCGGGTGCCTGTAATACCTGCTACTCAGGAGGCTGAGGCAGGAGAATCGCTGAACTCAGGAGGCAGAGGTTGCAGTGAGCCAAGATCGTGCCACCGCACTCCAGCCTGGGTGACAGAGCGAGACTCCATCTCAACAACAACAAAAAAAAGGGCCGGGCCCGGTGGCTCACGCCTGTAATCCCAGCACTTTGGGAGGCCGAGGTGGGCAGATCACGAGGTCAGGAGATCAAGACCATCCTGGCCAACATGGTGAAACCCCGTCTCTACTAAAAATACAAAAATTAGCCGGATGTGGCAGCACATGCCTGTAGTCCCAATTACTTGGGAGGCAGACGCAGGAGAATCGTTTGAACCCGGTAGGTGAAGGTTGCAGTGAGCCAAGATTGCGCCACTGCACTCCAGCCCGGGTAACAGAGCCAGACTCCGTCTCAAAAAAAAAGGAGTAGTGATCCCCAGAGCACCATGGAAACCAAGGGACAGCTGGTGCACAGTGCATGCTGGGAAGGTTGCATAGGGTGCATACTGGAAACGAGGCCAAATGGAGGCTCCACAGGTGAGCATGGGGCATGGGGCATCCTGGAGTTGGTACTGGGCCTCTTTATCTGGTGACCGCCCCTCCCCCAGCCAGGGGTCGCAGTTGTCTACGGAGTCCCTGCAGCAGCTGCTGGACCGAGCACTGACCTCACTAGTGGACGAGGTGAAGCAGAGGGGCCTGACTCCTGCCTGTCCCAGCTGTCAGAGGCTACACAAGAAGATTCTGGTACCAGGGAATATGGGCCACCATGTCCCACTTTACTTTTCTGTTGGGGCAAGGGGAGGGGAACCCCGGACTCAAGGGTACTGCTGGTGTGTGGCAGAAGGGGAAGGGCTGAGCTGGGAGCAGCAGGCACTGGGGGAGGACTTGGCCCTAATGCATGGGGAGATGGACAAGCAGTTTGGTGGTGAGTGAGTCACAGGCCAATCATTACGATACCTCGGAAGATGAACTTGGGCCTAAAGCATGATGGGACGTTGGATCTAGTGCATTGTGGGACACGAGACAGACACCAGTCTAAAGCTTCATGGAACATAGGCCTGATTTTCTCTAAACTTTTAGAGAGGCGGTGCATTGTACAAGATCATTGGGGTCAGCTATATTGAGGTAAAATAGGAGACCCAGTGACTGTAGGTCCCAGTTAGCTGATGCGTTATGGGAAATGGAACCACAGCTCTTCCTGGGGCATTGCACAACACACTCAGCCCAATAGTTGGTGGAACTTGAGCCCTAGTGCACTGTATTATGGGATATTGACCTAATGTACTATAGGATTATGTTGTAGTGGGTGAGACAGACAAGTGAGGCACTGTGGGACATTGATGTGGCCGAGCTATAGGACTAATACATGAGAGGAAATGGGGCTTGGTGCAGTTGTACATAGAGAACCAGGGCACTAAGGACTGTTTTTTGTTTGTTTGTTTGTTTTGAGATGGAGTCTCGCTCTGTCGCCCAGGCTGGAGTACAGTGGCACAATCTCGGCTCACTGCAAGCTCTGCCTCCTGGGTTCACGCTATTCTCCTGCCTCAGCCTCCCGAGTAGCTGGGACTACAGGCGCCCGCCACCATACCTGGCTAATTTTTTGTGTTTTCAGTGGAGACAGGGTTTCACCGTGTTAGTCAGGATGCTCTCGATCTCCTGATCTCATGATCCTCCTGCCTCAGCCTCCCAAAGTGCTGGGATTACAGGCGTGAGCCACTGCGCCCGGCCTTTTATTTTTGGAGACAGAGTCTCGCTCTGTTGCCCCAGGCTGGAGTGCAGTGGCGCCATCTTGGCTCGTTGCAACCTCCACCTCCCAGGTTCAAACGATTCTCGTGTCTCAGCCTCCTGAGCAGCCAGGATTACAGGCATACACCACCACGCCCAGCTAATATTTGTAGTTTTAGTAGAGATGGGGTTTCACCCTGTTGGCCAGGCTGGTCTCGAACTCTTGACCTTAAGTGATCCACCCGTGTCGGCCTCCCAAAGTGCTGGGATTACAGGTGTGAGCCACTGCGCCCGGCCAGGACTTTTGTGTGAGAGGTGCTGGTCTAATGGATAAGGAGATGTGGGGTCTTCTAAATTATGGGATGTAGGAGGCCACCATGTGGTAGAATACTGGGGCGCATACACCTATCAAATGGAGGATAGTTCATGAGCTTAGGAGACAGACGATAGGCACTGACTTAGTGCTTGCTGGGACATAGGTCAGCGCATCATGGGACAGACAATAGGACAGACACAGATTTAGTCCACAGCGGAATCTGGAGACCAGTGCATTGTGGGATGCTGGGGTCAGTCTCAAGCTCAAGGCATGATGGGAAACTCTGAGGGAGAAATGTGGGCCCCATGAGACCCTACCCTTTGCCCTCCGCAATCCAGTTCCCCCTCCACCCCCAGACCAGTCCAGCAAGCCCAGCTACGCCTACGCTCCTCTCCCCAGGAGCTGGAGCGCCAGGCCTTAGCCAAACACGTCAGGGCAGAGGCCCTGAGCTCCACCCTTCGGCTGGCCCAAGACGAGGCCCTGCGGGCCAAGAACCTACTGCTGACAGACAAGATGAAGCCAGAGTGAGGAAGGAGGCTGAGGGCATGGGAGGAGGGTGAGATCTTGGGGAAAGGGCCTGATCTCCCCTTCCACTCCAACACCCCAGCACCTAGCCATGCCGCCATCAACTCCCCGCTGCCTCATGACAGGGAGAAGATGGCCACTCTGGACCATCTACACTTGAAGATGTGCTCCCTCCACGATCATCTCAGCAACCTGCCACTTGAGGGGTCCACGGGAACAATGGGGGGAGGCAGCAGTGCAGGAACCCCCCCAAAACAGGGGGGCTCAGCCCCTGAACAATAAATGGCCTCTCATGCTAGCATGAATTCTGTCTGCTTTTTGGCACCAGAGTCCTAGTGAATTGCACACACACCATGCACTCCCTCTATGCCCAATGTGATTTATTTAATTAATTAATTAACTTTATTATTCTTTTTGAGACAGATTCTCACTCTGTCGTCCAGGCTGAAGTGCGTGTGATCTCGGCTCACTGCAACCTCCACATCCTGGGTTCAAGCAATTCTCCTGTCTCAGCCTCCCGAGTAGCTGGGATTACATTCGCACACCATCACGCCTGGCTAAGTTTTTGTATTTTCAGTAGAAACAAGGTTTCCCCATGTTGCCCAGGCTGGTCTCAAACTCCTGAGCTCAGGCAATCTGCCTGCCTTGGCCTCCCAAAGTGCTAGGATTACAGGTATGAACCACCACACCCAGCCCACTGTGATTTATTTAATTTTCAGCAAACAGGATGTCGTGGTCCCCAGAGAGGTGCTGATGGTGGTACAGTTCTTTGAGATGGCAATGGTGGTAGAAACAAGGTTCTGTGGTATAGTATAGGTCTGTCAAGTCAACATTTTTTAGGCTGATTATTACTAGATAACTATATTAGTTGTCTATTGTTGTGTAAAAATACCCCATAAGTTAGTTGCTTAAGATAACAAATGTATCTCAACTTCTGAAGGTCAGAAATACAATCAGTTAACCTCACTCCTGGGGTTAGGTCCCGGCTCAGATCCTCATGAAGTTAGAGTCAAGATGTCAGCCAGGACCAGAGGCGGTGGCTCACACCCGTAATCCCAGCACTTTGGGAGGCTGAGGCGAGTGGATCACTTGAGACCAGCAGTTTGAGACCAGCCTGGCCAACATGGTGAAACCCTGTCTCTACTAAAAATACAAAAATTAGCCAGGCACGCACCTGTAGTCCCAGCTACTCGGGAGGCTGAGGCACAAGAATCGCTTGAACCCGGGAGGCAGAGGTTGCAGTGAGCTGAGATCACGCCATTGTACTCCAGACTGGGTGACAGTGAGACTCCGTCTCAAAAAAAAAAAAAAAAAAAAACACACACACAAACAACAACAACAAAAAAACATTGAAAAATTGAGACAGTGTCTCACTATGTTGCCCAGGCTTGTTTGGAACTCCTAGACTCAAGGGATCCTCCTGCCTTGGCCTCCCAAAGTGCTGGAATTACAGGCATGAGCCACTGTGCCCAGCCTGACAATGTTTTTTTTATACCCAGGGCTTTTCACCCATAGGTTTAATACCCCTCCCCCCCAGTACACCTCTGAGCTCAGAGGGAAAGCACAGAGTTATGAAATTTCCCTCCATAAAAGACGGAATAGGGAATTGGCAGTTCCTCAAAGTAGAAATATCCTCTCTAACAGACAGAATATACCTGGAAATACCCTCTGCGTCTGGCAGAATAGCCAATTTCTTCAGGTGAAAATGAGGCAATAGGCCAGGCACAGTGGCTCATGCCTGTAATCCCGACACTTTGGGAGGCCGAGGCGGGCAGATCACTGGAGGTTAGGAGTTTGAGACCAGCCTAGCCAACATGGTGAAACCCTGTCTCCACTAAAAATACAAAACTTACCTGGGCATGGTGGAGTGTGCCTGTAATCCCAGCTACTAGGGAGGCTGAGGTAGGAAAATCGCTTGAACCTGGGAGGTGGAGGTTGCCATTAGCCAAGATCACGCCACTGCACTCCAGCCTGGGCAACAGAGTGAATGAGACTCTGTCTCAAAAAATAAAATAAAATAATAAAGAGAAAAAAATGCAAATCCAGAAGATATTGCAAGAAACATATGAAGTAAAGTCGTTAGAATAATTTCGTAAAGTTTTCTGTTGTCTTAAAATGAAACTTCAATGTAAGAAACAGAAAAATAGGCCGGGCGCAGTGGCTCACGCCTGTAATCTCAGCACTTTGGGAGGCCGAGGCGCGCGGATCACGAGGTCAGGAGATGGAGATCATCCTGGCTAACACGGTGAAACCCCGTCTCTACTAAAAATACAAAAAAATTAGCCGGACAAGGTTGGGGGCGCCTGTAGTCCCAGCTACTCGGGAGGCTGAGGCAGCAGAATGGCGTGAACCCCACGGGGCAGAGCCTGCAGTGAGCCGAGATCGCGCCACTGCACTCCAGCCTGGGCAACAGCGAGATTCTGTCTCAAAAAAAAAAAAAAACAAAAAAAGAAACAGAAAAATATATCCTCAATAGTTAAGAATTTAAAGTCTACATTATATTCACATTTTGGGGTTTGAGGAGGGAGAGAGAAACTGAAGTAATATAATACATGAAGATGATAAACAGTGTCAATTATATCAATCATTAAATGTAAATTAACAAGACTTCACCAGTTAAAAGACAAAGTTTGATAACATGGATTAAAACATATACACACTAAATCCAGATCAATGCTGTTTTATAACAAACACACTGGCCGGGGCCGGTGGCTCACGCCTGTAATCCCAGCAATTTGGGAGGCTGAGGTAGGCGGATCACCTGATGTCAGAAGTTCGAGACCAACCTGGCCAACATGGTAAAACCCAGTCTCTACTAAAAATACAAAAATTAGCTGGGCATGGTGGCGCATGCCTGTAATCTCAGCTACTTGGGAGGCTGAGGCAGGAGAACTGCTTGAACCCATGAGGCAGAGGTTGCCGTGAGCTGAGGTTGCGCCGTTGCACTCCAACCTGGGGACACAGTGGGACTCTGTCTCAAAAAACAAAAACAAAAACAAAAAAAAACAAAGACAGACAGAAAGAAACACACTTAAAACAACAAAAGAATGCAAAGTTAAAAGATTGTAAACAAGTCCCCTGGAATGCAGGGAAAGCCGGGTGTGGTGGCTCACACCTTATCCCAGCACTTTGGGAGGCCGAGGCGGGAGGATTGCTTGAGCCCAGGAGTTCAAGACCAGCCTGTGCATCATAGTGACCCCTGTCTCTGCTAAAAATATTTTTTAAAAAATTAGCTTACCGTGGTAGCACGTGCCTATAGTCCCAGATACTAGGGAGGCTGAGGTGGGAGGATGGCTTGAGTCTGGGTGGTCAAGGCTGCAGTGAGCTGTGATCGCGCCACTGCAGTCCAGCCTGGGTGACAGAGCAAGACCCCGTCTCAAAAGCAAAAATTAAAACAATTCAAATTTCCACATATATGAGGATTTTTAATCCCTCTTTTTGACATTAACTAGAGATCTAATTGCATAGTGATCAGAAACATTGATCTGTATGATACCTGTTCATTGAATTTATCGGGGCTTTCTTTTGGTTTAGTACAGATGAATTTTTATAAGTGTGCTTGAGAAAAAAATGTGTGTGCTTCAACTGTTGATTGGAGAGCACTCTATGGATCTATTGATTGATCCATCCATCCATCCATCCACTTATTTATACTCCTCCCTAGTTCATTTCTCAATGAAAAGAATGTTCCTGTGTACTCCTGGGGGTATATACAGGAGGAGAGACAAGTGATTGCACATAACAAGTCTATTCCAGAGTTGCTACCTCCCAAATCCTTTAGATTATTTTATTTATTTATTTATTTATTATAATTTTTGAGACAGTCTCACTCTGTCACCCAGGCTGGAGTGCAGTGGCATGATCTCAGCTCACTGCAACCTGCAACCTCCACCTTCCAGGTTCAAGAGATTCTCCTGCCTCAGCCTCCTGAGTAGCTAGGATTACAGATGCGCACCACCATACCCAGCTAATTTTTATATTTTTAGTAGAGACAGGGTTTCACCATGTTGGCCAGGCTGGTCTCAAACTCCTGAGCTCAGCTGATCCGCCTGCCTCAGCCTCCCAAAGTGGTGGGATTACAGGCCTGAGCCACCCCCTCCCCGGCCACTTTATCTTCTCTTCTTGACATTCTACCAGGGAGGTTCTGGGATATTAACCTAATTAAATGTAGGCCATCACTGAACCCAAGTTTTGGTCCATTATTATTAGAGCTACTTAGAGCTGCTCAAGCTAGCACATTAAATTCAGAATTAATACATTAATTCATTCCCATCAAACTTTACATTCCATCCTCCCTGGTCCAACACTGTTAGAATCTGTTGCTACACATACACCCAGGTTTTCGAGCTCTTTGGAAATACACAGCATCTCCATCTCCTTCTGGAGCTGAGATTAAAGTCCTGAGCTCATCATTTTCTTTATGTCATCTTCCCAGTGTGACAGAAATAGCTGTTCTGTTCCACAGCTCTCATCGCTCCCACTATATTGGTCAAGGTCAGCAGTTAGTTGATTTTCTAAAGTCTTTAAAAACAGGGTTTTTTTTGGCCGGGCACGGTGGCTCACACCTGTAATCCCAGCACTTTGGGAGGCTGAGGCGGGCAGATCACGAGGTCAGATCAACACCATCCTGGCCAACATGGTGAAACCCCGTCTCTACTGAAATACAAAAAATTAGCCAGGCGTGGTGGCACGTGCCTATAGTCCCAGCTACTAGAGAGGCTGTGGCAGGGGAATCGTTTGAACCCAGGAGGCGGAGGTTGCAGTGAGCCTAGATCGCGCCATTGCACTCTAGGCTGGCAACAGATCAAGACCCCCTCTCAAAAACAAACAAACAAACAACAACAACAACAACAAAAGGTTTTTTTTTTAGAGACAGAATTTCATTCTGTCACACAGGCTGGAGGGCAGTGCCACAGCTCCCTGCAGCCTTGAACTCCAGGGCTCAAGTAATCCCCTAGCTTCAGCCTCCCAATGGCTGGGACTACAGGTGTGCCCTCTATGCCTGGCTAAAGCCTTTTGTTTTTGTTTGTTTGTTGGTTTGTTTTTTTGAGACGGAGTTTCTCTCTTGTTGCCCAGGCTGGGGTGCAATGGCGCCATCTTGGCTCACCACAACCCTGCCTCCCTGGTTCAAGTGCTTCTCCTGCCTCAGCCTCCTGAGTAGCTGGGATTACAGGCATGTGCCACCACGCCTGGCTAATTTCGTATTTTTAGTAGAGACAGGGTTTCTCCATGTTGGTCAGGCTGGCCTCGAACTCCCAACCTCAGGCGATCCGCCCACCTTGGCCTCCCAAAGTGCTTGGATTACAGGCGTGAGCCACCGCACCCAGCCAAGGCTTTTGATTTGTTTACTGGAACCTCATTGCAAACAACCAAAGATAAATAATGAATGATGCCACTACATGCAATAACTGTCATCCCGTTTTCCACCTCCCAGGATATCATCACATCATTAAACAGCTCATCAAAGAGCAAAGAGGTGAATAACCTAATCCCAGAATCCCATCTTCAGCATCTTTTTTTTTTTTTTTTTAGACGGAGTTTTACTCTGTCACCCAGGCTGGAGTGCAGTGGCGCGATCTCAGCTCACTGCAACCTCTGCTTCCCAGGTCCGAGCAATTCTCCTGCCTCAGCCTCCCGAGTAGCTGGGACTACAGGCGCCCGCCACCATCACCATGCCTAGCTGATTTCTGTATTTTTAATAGAGACAGCGTTTCGCCATGTTGGCCAAGCTGGTCTCAAACTCCTGACCTCAGGTGCAGTTGGCCTCCCAAAGTGCTGGGATTACAGGCGTGAGCCACCGCGCTCAGTCCAGCATCTGTTTTCTGAGACCACTGGTAGAGGGAAAAGCAACTTCATCTTGGATGCTCATCGGCCATGTTGGCATCTGACTCACCCCAGCTCTGGGAAGGGCCCTAAGATTTCCAGTTTAGGCTGGGCAAGGTGGCTCACACCTGTAATCCCAGCACTTTGGGAGGCCAAGGCGGGTGGATCACGAGGTCAGGAGATCGAGACCATCTTGGCTAACACAGTGAAACCCCGTCCCTGCTAAAAATACAAAACATTAGCCAGGTGTGGTGACAGGCGCCTGTAATCCCAGCTACTGGGGAGACTGAGGCAGGAGAATGGCATGAACCCAGGAGGTGGAACTTGCAATGAGCCGAGATCGCGCGCGCCACTGCACTCCAGCCTGACAGGTGTGAGCCACCACTCCCGGCCAATCACCTTTTCTTTATGGTCTATAAGCTTTAGGTCTAGGGGGGTAACAGTGCAGGGATCTGCTGTCTTTTTTTTTTTTTTTTTTTTAGAGTCTCATTCTGTCGCCCAGGCTGGAGTGCAATGGCACAATCTCATCTCACTGCAACCTCCACCTCCCAGGCTCAAGCGATTCTTCTGCCTCAGCCTTCTGAGTAACTAGGACTACAGGAGTGCACCACCACGCCCAGCTAATTTTTTGTATTTTTAGTAGAGAAGGGGTTTCGCCATGTTGGTCAGGCTGGTCTCAAACTCCTGACTCAGTGATCCATCCGCCTTGGCCTCCCAAAGTGCTGGGATTACAGGCGTGAGCCACCGTGTCCAGCCTTTTGTGTTTGTTTGTTTGTTTTTTTGAGACAAGGTCTGGCTCTCTCGCCCATGCTGGAGTGTAGTGGCACAAAGATGACTCACTGCAGCCTCAACCTCCTGGGCTCAACTGATTCGTCCACCTCAGCCTCCCGAGTAGTTGGGACCACAGGTGCATGCCACCATGCCTGGCTAATTTTTTTATCTTTTGTAGAGACAAGGTCTCACCATGTTGCCCAGGCTGTTTTCAAACTCCTAGGCTCAAGTGATCCACTGGCCTTAGCCTCCCAAAGTGCTAGGATTACAGGCATGAGCCATTGTCCCTGGTCCAGCTTCTGTTCTTAAGTCCCTATTAAATGTTTATTTCTAAGAAACTAGGTTGGGCGTGGTGGTTCACACCTGCAATCCCAGCACTTTGGGAGGCTGAGGCAGGTGGATCACCTGAGGTCAAGAGCTGGAGACCAGCCTGACCAACATGGCAAAACCCCATCTCTACTAAAAATGCAAAAATTAGCTGGGCGTGGTGGTGCATGCCTACAGTCCCAGTATTTTGGGAGGCCGAGGCGGGCAGATCACTTGAGGCTAGGAGTTCAAGACTAGCCTGGACAACATGGAGAAACACCGTCTCTATTAAAAAAACAAAAATTAGCTGGGAGTGGTGGTGCACACCTGTAACCCAGCTACTCTGGAGGCTGAGGCAGGAGAATCGCTTGAACCTGGGAGGCAGAAGTTGCAGTGAGCCAAGATCGCACCACTGCACTCCAGCCTGGGTGACAGAGTAAGGCTCTGTCTCAAAAAACTAAAACTAAAAATTAATTACTTCAGGCCGGGCGCGGTGGCTCATGCCTGTAATCCCAGCACTTTGGGAGGCCGACCGAGGTGGGCGGATCACCTAAGGTCAGGAGTTTGAGACCAGCCTGGCCAATGTGGTGAAACCCCATCCCTACTAAAAATGCAAAAAATTAGCTGGGCGTGGTGGTGGGCGCCTGTAATCCCAGCTACTCGGGAGGCTGAGGCAGGAGAATCACTTGAACCGAGGAGGTGGAGGTTGCAGTGAGCCGAGATCCCGCCACTGCACTCCAGCCTGGGCGACAGAGCAAGACTCTGTCTCAAAAAAAAAAAAAAAAATTAATTACTTCAGTCCAATCAAACCTTACATTCCATCCTCCCTGGTCCAAAACCCTTAGAATCCATTGCTACACATACCCACAGGTTTGCGAGCTCTTTGGAATAACTCCTTCTGGAGCTGAGAGTTTAAAGTCCTGAGCTCATCTTAGAGCGACAGCGAGTGAGAGAACAACCTAGGTTTCAGAGCACTCCAAAATTCAGAAGCCTAGAATCAAATAAGTGATGGAACTCACGGTGGAAAACGAAAAGGTATAACCAGTGAGTAGGAAGAGAATCAAAATAAGATGATGTGGCCAGGCACGGTGGCTCACGCCTGTAATCCCAGCACTGTGGGAGGCCGAGGCGGGCGGATCACCTGAGGTCGGGAGTTGGAGACCAGCCTGGCCAGCATGGTGAAACCCCGTCTCTACTAAAAATACAAAAATTAGCCGGGCGTGGTGGGTGGCACCACTACTACCCCGCTACTCGGGAGGCTGAGGCAGGATAATTGCTTGAACCTGGGAGCAGAGATTACAGTGAGCCAAGATTGCACGATCGCACTCCAGCCTGGGTGACAAGAGTGAAACTCCATCTCAAAAATAAAATAAAATAAAATAAGATGATGTCCTTGAAGGCAGTGAAAAAATGTACCAATGAGGAGGGAGCAATCAATTCCAAATGCTTCTGTGGGTCAGCTACGATGAGAACCGGGAAACTGATTAGAGCATTGAGCAACAAAAGTATTTTCACTGGAGTGATGGTTGAAGGAGACTGAAGGAATGACTTTTTTGAGATGGGGTCTTGCTCTGTCAACCAGGTTGGAGTGAAGTGGCTTGAACACAGCTCATCGCAGTCTCGACCCCCTGGGTTCAAGCAATCCTCCCACCTCAGCCTCCTGAGTTCCTGGGACAACAGGCACATGCCACCATGCCTGGGTGATTTTTTTTTTTTTTTTTTTTTTTTGAGACGGAGTCTTGCTCTGTCACCCAGGCTGGAGTGCAGTGGTGCGATCTCGGCCCACTGCAAGCTCCGCCTCCCAGGTTCACGCCATTCTTCTGCCTCAGCCTCTGGAGTAGCTGGGACTACAGGCGCCTGCCACCACGCCTGGCTAATTTTTTTTTTTTTTTTGTATTTTTAGTAGAGACGGGGTTTCACCATGTTCGCCAGGATGGTCTCAATCTCCTGACCTCGTGATCCTCCCACCTCAGCCTCCACAAGTGCTGGGATTACAGGTGCGAGCCACTGCACCCAGCCTCAAGTCTCAAAGTCCCACTCATTTTCAACTGATGCCCAAATCTTCATATTAGAAACTTGTGCTGGGTGCGGTGGCTCACGCCTGTAATCCCGGCACTTTGGGAGGCCGAGGCGGGTGGATCACGAGGTCAGGAGATCGAGACCATCCTGACTAACACAGTGAAACCCCGTCTCTACTAAAAATACAAAAAATGAGCCGGGCTTTGTGGCAGGCACCTGTAGTCCCAGCGACTCGGGAGGTTGAAACACGAGAATGGCGTGAACCCGGGAGGCGGAGCTTGTAGTGAGCCGAGATGGCTCCACTGCACTCTAGCATGGGCGACAGAGTGAGACTCTGTCTCAAAAATAAATAAATAAAATAAAATAAAATAAAAATTAGCTGGGCATGGTGGTGCATGCCTGTGGCCCCAACTACTCAGGAGGCTGAGGTGGGAGGATTGCTTGAGCCCAGGAGCTGGAGGCTGCAATGAGCTATGATCACACCACTCTACTTCAGCCTGGGTGCCAGAGCAAGACCCTGTCTCAAAAAATAATAATAGATAAATAAATGAATAAACAATTTTCCAAAACCTACCTTTGGAAAGCTCCTTCCCATTACAAATATCTGTGTCAGTCAGGGTATATTCAGGAGACAGAAATCACACTGGTTATTTTAACAGAGATGATCGAATATAAATAAATTTAGGCATTAAAGGATTGGTAACTAGGAAACTGAAGAGGCAAAAAGAGGACCCTGTGGTATTGTGGTGGCAGTAACTACAGGAAACAGCATTATATTGGTCCTGCTGTCACAGGACGCACCCCGAAATTGGGGTTCAGTCTGGGAGGCCAAGTGGGTTCTTGGCTTCACAGAGGAAAGAATTCAAGAGCAACACGAGTTGAAGACCAGCCCGTGCAACACAGTGAGGCTCTGTCTATACTAAAAATAGTTTTAGCCCAGGCACGGTAGCTTACCCTGTAATCTCAACACTTTGGGAGGCCGAGGCGGGCGGATCACTTGAGGTCAGGAGTTCGAGACCAGCCTGACCAACATAGTGAAATCCTGTCTCTACTAACAATACAAAAATCAGCTGGGCATGGCGGCACGCACCTGTAATCCCGGCTACTTGGGAGACTGAGGCTGGAGAATCGCTTGAGCCCAGGAGGCAGAGGTTGCAGTGAGCCAAGATCGTGCCATTGCACTCCAGCCTGGGCAACTCTGTCTCAAAAAAATAAATAAATAAAAATAAAAATAATTTTTAAAATTGGCCGAGTGGACATGGTGGTGCCTACTTGTAGTCCCAGCTACTTGGGAGGCTGAGGCCGGAGGGTTGTTTGAGTCTGGGAGGTCGAGGCTATCGTGAGCCATGGTGGTACTACTGCAGTCTAGTCTGGGTAACAGAGTGAGACCCTGTCTAGAAAAAAAATAATACATTGAAGAGCAAGTGGATTCAGTAAAGTGAAAGCAAGATTATTAAGGAAGTAAAGGAATAGCCAAGCGTGGTGGCTCATGCCTGTAATCCCAGCACTTTGGGAGGTGTAGGCGGGCGGATCACCTGAGGTCAGGAGTTCGAGACCAGCCTGACCAAAATGATTAAACCCTATCTCTACTAAAAATACAAAAATTAGCCAGGCATGGTGGCATGCGCCTGTAATCCCAGCTACTTGGGAGGCTGAGAGAGGAGGCTCTCTTGAACCCGGGAGGCAGAAGTTGCAGTGAGTGGAGATCACACCATTGCACTCCAGCCTGGGCAACAAAAGTGAAACTCCGTCTCAAAAAAAAAAAAAAGAAAGTAAAGGAAAAAAAGGGGCTGGGTGCAGTGTCTCACCCCTGTAATCCCAGCACTTTGGAGGCCAAGGCAGGTGGATCACTTGAGGCCAGGAGTTCAAGACCAGCCTGGCCAACATGGTGAAACCCCATTTCTACTAAAAAATACAAAAATTGGCCGGGCGCTGTGGCTCACGCCTGTAATCCCCATCTCTACTAAAAATACAAAATTAGCTGGGCGTGGTGGCGCATGCCTGTAATCCCAGCTACTTGGGAGGCTGAGGCAGGAGAATCGCTTGAACCCGGTAGGCGGAGGTTGCGGTGAGCCAAGATGGTGCCACTGCACTCCAGCCTGGGCAACAAGAGTGGAACTCCGTCTCAAAACAAAAACAACAACAAAAAACAAAACAAATACAAAAATTAGCCGGGTGTGGTATCATGTGCCTGTAGTCCCAGCTACTCAGGAGGCTAAGGCACAAGAAATGCTTGAACCTGGGAGGTGGAGTTTGCAATCAGCCGAGAATATGTCTCTACTCCAGCAACCTGGGCGACAGAGGGAGACCCTGTCTCCAAAAAAAAAAAAAAAAAAAAGGGAGTGAATGAAAGAGTGGCTACCCCACAGGTAGAGTAGTCCTAAGGGCTATTGGTTGGCCATTTTGATATATTTTTATGGTTATAGTTATTTTTTGATTATATGCTAAATAAGGGGTGGATTATACATGAGTTTTCTGGGTAAGGAACAGGGAGCTCCCAGAACCTGAATTTTCTCCCCCATCCAGATGATACTGAGTAACTTCTCAGCATGGCCGTGGCATTTGCAAACTGTCATGGCGCGGGTGGAAGTGTTTTTGGCATGCAAATGCATTCTAATTAGTGTATAATGAGCAGTGAGGGTAGCCAGAGGTCGCTTTCATCCTGTCTTGGTTCCAGCTGGTTTTGGCCAGTTTCTTTTACTGTCTCCTGTGTTATCAGCAGGGTCGTGTCACATGTTGTCTTGGAAGTTAGTCCTGCCAAATTCCTACTTTATTCCCCGCTCAAACATTATATAGGCCTCCTTAATCTTTTTTTCTTTTTTTTTTTTTGAGACAGAGTTTCACTCTTTTTGCCCAGGCTGGGGTGCAATGGCATGATCTCGGCTCACCGCAACCTCCGCCTCCCGAGTAGCTGGGATTACAGGTACCCGCCATCATGCCCAGCTAATTTTTGTATTTTTAGTAGAGACGGGGTTTCACCATTTTGGCCAGGCTGGTCTTGAACTCCTGACCTCAGGTTATCCACCCACCTTGGCCTCCCAAAGTGCTGGGATTACAGGCGTGAGCCACCGCGCCAAGCCCTCCCCACCCTAATCTTATTATGTAAATGAACTCTCCCCACGGCCAGAGCCCTCTTGTCTGCTCGTTAACTGTACACGTGGCTGTCAGAGAAGGGAAGATGGAGCCACCATATTGAACATGTCTAGTCCCTAGTTCCTTGTTCCCGCCAGGCCGACGTTCACCCAGGCAAGCTCCCAGCTTGCATGCCTATCTCTGCAGCTCAACTTTATAAGCCGCTCTTCATTAGAAAATGATTCGGGGCTGCTTTTCATTAAAAAGGAAAGCCTTACCAAGGACTCCCTTACCCTATCAGTCTAAGTGATTTCGTCTTAACTCCTACATCACCTTGACCTTGACCCTCTTCATGGGCGGGAACTGGAGTGGCTTTTTGGCTCAGCCTGCTGCTGGTGACTCCTCATGAGAGGGAGCGTGGGAGCAAGCGAGTGCAGGAACTGAAGGGAACAAACGCTGGAGCCGGCCAGTCACTCCTCTCTGGTGGGAGCAGGCTCTGTGCGGGAGCGTCCAAGCCCCTGCCCTCTCAGCACCCGGGTTCTTGACTGGTGTCCAGGAAGAATTAGGTCACATGAACAGTTTGTAGGGTAGTGTATGGGGAGGATTTTACTGGGTGATGGAAGTGGCTCTCAGCGGAATGGAGGCCAGGGGAGGGTATGGGAAGAAGGTGATCTTTCCCTGAAGCTGCGCCATCTGAAGTTAGCCGTGTCTATCCGTAGTCTTTGATGCTCAGCCATCAGCCGCTTGTGTTGCTCTGCCAGCGGCAGTCTTTTTGTGGGCACAGGATAGAGGTGTGGCAGGCCAAAAAGGCAACATTTGGATGGAAAAATGGGGTCAGCTGTTTTCACTTAGGGCGGCGGTTCCAGGCTTAAGGATAGGGTTTAGCCGGGACCCCAGCTGTTCTGTACCAGTCTGGGTATGATGAAGGTAGCCAGGTAGTTGTTTGTATATCTTGTTGATATTTTTCTCCATTTGATCTGAGGTGTTTATATAGGTACAGCAGGTTTTATTAATTACAGTTGTTCCACTGACCATACTAATTACTAATGTTCCATTAGACCATGGATAGACTAATGCTAATCTGTTACCCATTACTACATCTGTTACAGAATCAAGGGACAGTCTCAATTTATCTAAACTGTCCTGTAGTCTATGAGACAGCAGTGTACAGAGTAAAGAAGTACAGTTTTTTTTTTTTTTTTGAAACAGAGTGTCGCTCTGTCACCCAGGCTGGAGTGCAGTGGTGCGACCTCGGCTCACTGCAAGCTCCGCCTCCCGGGTTCACACTGTTCTCCTGCCTCAGCCTCCCGAGTAGCTGGGACTACAGACGCCCACCACCACACCTGGCTAATTTTTTATATTTTTAGTAGAGACGGGGTTTCACCATGTTAGTCAGGACGGTCTCGATCTCCTGATTTCATGATCCACCTGCCTCGGCCTCCCAAAGTGCTGGGAATACAGGTTTGAACCACCGCGCCCGGCCGAGTAAAGAAGTAAAGTTTTGAAGAGTTCCCTCATGATGGGCAAATCCTCCCCACGGGGCCAACAAGTTGATGGCAGCCCCAACTCCAGCCAAGATAAGGCCAACTGCCTGCTTAGCACTTGGGTGAGTGACGTCATGTAACTGTATATTAGAGGGCTTTGCCTGTCCTGTTATACATTGACCTCTGAACCAGCATATGCTGGGAGGCTGAGGCAGGCTGATCACCTGAGGTCAGGAGCTTGAGACCAGCCTGGGCAACCTGTTGAAACCCCGTGTTTACTAAAAATACAAGAAATTAGATGGTCATGGTGGCAGGCATCTGTAATCCCAGCTACTCTGGAGGCTGAGGCAAGAGAATCACTTGAATCTAGGAGGTGGAGGTTGCAGTGAGCTGAGACCGTCCCACTGCACTCCAGCCTGGGCGACAGAGCAACACTCTGTCTCAAAAAAAAAAAAAAAAAAAAAATGGTGATACCGGTGGGCTGTGAGAGGTCCCCAAATGCCAGGCTCTTGACATCATCACGAGAAGCAAGGAATTCAAGGATGAGTCATAAGATAGTGAAAGTAAGGAGATTTATTGCAAAGCAAATAGTACCCAAGAAAAAGGCATGTGGGCAGTTTCAAGAGATAGTGACACAATGGGGTTAGGGCTACTACCTTTTCCTCTTTTTTATTTATTTATTTATTTATTTTATTTATTTTATTTTTTTTTTTTTTGAGACGGAGTCTCGCTCTGTCCCCCAGGCTGGAGTGCAGTGGAGCGATCTCTGCTCACTGCAAACTCCGCCTCCTGGGTTCACGCCATTCTCCTGCCTCAGCCTCCCGAGTAGCTGGGACTGCAGGCGCCCGCCACCAAGCCCATCTAATTTTTTGTATTTTTAGTACAGACGGGGTTTCACCATGTTAGCCAGGATGGTCTCGATTTCCTGACCTCGTGATCCGCCCGCCTCGGCCTCCCAAAGTGCTGGGATTACAGGCGTGAGCCACTGCGCCCAGCCTCTTTCTTTCCTTCTTTCTTTCTCTCCCTCCCTCTCTCTCTTTCTTTCTTTCTCTTTCTCTCTCCTTCCTTCTTCTTTTCCTTTCCTTTCCTTTCTTTCCTTTTTCTTGGAAAGGGTCTCACTCTGTCAGCCAGGCTGGAGTACAGTTGGGTGATCATGACTCATTGCAGCCTTGACCTCCCAGGCTCAAGCCATCCTCTCACCTCAGCCTCCCAAGTAGCTGGGACTACAGGCGTGTGCCCCCAAGCCCGGCTAATTTTTAAACTTTTTTGTGGAGATGGGGTCTTGCTGTGTTGCACAGGCTGGTCTCAAACTACTAGGCTCAAGCTATCCTCCCATCTCAGCCTCCCAAAATGCTGGTCAGAAGTTTGAGACCAGCCTGACCAACATGGAGAAACCCTGTCTCTACTAAAAATACAAAATTAGCCGGGCATGGTGGCCCATGCCTATAATCCCAGCTACTTGGGAGGCTGAGGCAGGAGAATCACTTGAACCCGGAGGCGGAGGTTGCAGTAAGCTGAGATCGAGCCATTGTACTCCAGCCTGGGCAACAAGAGCAAAACTCTGTCTCAAAAAAAAAAAAACAAGAACAAAAATGTATTGGGAGTCTGGGTGTAAAGTTATATAAAAGAAAGCATCTGGGCTGGGCACGGTGGTTATTGCTCTAATCCCAGCATTTTGGGAGGCTAAGGTGCGTGGGTCACCTGAGGTCAGGAGATCGAGACCATCCTGGCTAACATGATGAAACCCCGTCTCTACTAAAAATACAAAAAATTAGCCTGGCATGATGGCACACGTCTGTAGTCCCAGCTATTCGGGAGGCTGAGGCAGGAGAATTGCTTGAACCTGGGAGGCAGAGGTTGCAGTGAGCCAAGATCATGCCACTGCACTCCAACCTGGGTGACAGAGCAAGATTCCATCTCAAAAAAGGAAAAAAAAGCATGTTTATATTCAATACCATGAAGCAATTAGCATTTCCTGGGACGTGGGTCAGCATCGTGTGAGGGTTGGGAACTACTGGCAGGACTGGAATTCCTGCCTCGTTGACTGCCCTCAGAGCCTTGACAAACTCGTATCCCCATCTGGTTATTTTATAGGCAGCATGGGGGTGTTATATGGGGACTGACAGAGTTGTAACACTGTGTACTTTATTATTTATTTATTTATTTATTTATTTTTTGAGACAGAGTCTTGCTCTGTCGCCCAGGTTGGAGTGCAGTGGTGTGATCTTGGCTCACTGCAAGCTCTGCTTCCCAGGTTCACACCATTCTCCTGCCTCAGCCTCCCGATTAGCTGGGACTACAGGTGCCTGCCACCACGCCTGGCTAATTTTTTTTTTTGTATTTTTAGTAGAGACGGGTTTTCACCTTGTTAGCCAAGATGGTCTCGATCTCCTGACCCCGTGATCCACCCGCCTTGGCCTCCCAAAGTGCTGGGATTACAGGCGTGAGCCATCGTGCCCAGCCTATTTAGTTTTTTTGAGATGAAGTCTTGCTCTGTCACCCAGGCTGGAGTGCAGTGGCACCATCTCTGCCCACTGCAACCTCTTCCTCCCAGGTTCCAGCGATTCTCCTGCCTCAGCCTCCCAAGTAGATGGGACTACAGGCATTCACCACCAAACCCAGCTAATTTTTGTATTTTTAGTAGAGACGGGCTTTCACCATGTTGACCAGGCTTGTTGGGGTGATCAGACCCAACACCAGGTCGTGGGGGCTACGAAGTCCGGCGGAATCAAAGGAATGAGACAAAACAAGTTAAGAGTACATAGGATGGGTCCAGGGGGCCAACGCTGGTGTATGGAGGCTGCGAAGGCCCCGAGCTCTGGGAGCCCACACTATTTATTGGTAATCAAACAAAGAAGCAGGTGGTGAGGACGTGCGGACATGGGGGTAGAAAGGTAGTGGTGCACCAAGCGTAGCTATGACGGTTTAGCGTATGCTCTGCTAGTTGAGATAAAGGAGAACAGGTTCTTTTCACTCAAGACACAACCAATTTATCATCTTGGGAGAGCAAGGAGCAAGGGGCCAGCGAGTCTGGACACATTCCAGAGGCTATGAGGGGTTTTATGCCCAGAGCCCTGAGTTCTCTCCAAGCCACGAGGGGTTTTATGCCCTGGGCTTCGATTGCAGTGTGGCAGGGCAGCCTTCCACCCTTAGGCACAGAGCTTGGTGTTCCATAGGCCACGAGGGGTTTGAGACCCTGGACCCAGGACATGTTCCAAGACTCTTTTACATTATGTCAGACAAGCAAGCCCTGCCTCAGCTTTTCTTCCAAGTCCTGACCTGAGGTGATCCACCCACTTCAGCCTCCCAAAATGCTAGGATTATAGGCGTGAGCCACCACACCTGGCCCTAACACTCTGTACTTTTAAAACTTTGTTACTGGCCAGGGACAGTGGCTCATGCCTGTAATCCCAGCACTTTGGGAGGCCGAGGCAGGCGGATCACTAGAGTTCAGCAGTTTGAGACCAGCCTGGTCAACATGGTGAAACCCCATCTCTACTAAAAATTTAAAAGTTAGCCGGGAGTGGTGGCGGGCACCTGTAATCTCAGCTACTTGGGAGGCTGAGGCAGGAGAATTGCTTAAACCCAGGAGGCGGAGGATGCAGTGAGCTGAGATTGTGCCACTGCACTCCAGCCTGGGCGACAGAGCAAGACTGTCTCAAAAAAAAAAAAAAAAAAAAAAAGGATGAAAAAGAGGTTCAATAGACTTACAGTTCCACATAGCTGGGGAGGCCTCACAATCATGGCAGAATGCAAAAGGCACGTCTTACATGGTGGCAGGCAAGAGAGAATGAGAGCCAAGCACAAGGGGAAACTCCTTATAAAACCATCTGATCTCATGAGACTTATTCACTACCAGAACAGTATGGGGGAAACTTCCCCCATGATTCAAGTATCTCCCACTAGGTTCCTCCCAGGACATGGGGGAATTATGGGAGCTACAATTCAATATGAGATTTGGGCAGGGACACAGCCAAACCAGATCAGGGGCCAATGTGGGGTTGCATTCCCTCCTCCCAATAAATGGCATGGCTTTGATTGCAAGTGGCCATTCCATTTGTGGTTTCATGGGGAGTGCCTAGAATCCTGTTTTTCCTCTACTGTAGAGCAGGTAGACAATAATATCCATTAGTCATGCCAAGTCAGGTCACAGGACATGGCCAACTTAACAAACTCTTCAATAAATTACTGGATTCTCCCAAAACTGGCCAAACTTATCCTTACATAAAGCCAAATCAGACTCAGAAAGAGGCACACGTCCTCTATTTTATTGATTGATTGATATTTTTTGACACAGTCTCTATCACCCAGCTGGAGTGCAGTAACATGATCTCAGCTCACTGCAACCTCTGCCTCCTGGGCTCAAGCAATTCTCCTGCCTCAGCCTCCCAAGTAGCTGGGACTAAAGGCATGACACCATACCCAGCTAATTTTTTGTATTTTTAGTAGAGACGGGGTTTTATGCTGTCCAGGCTGGTCTCAAACTCCTAACTTTGTGATCCACCCGCCTCGGCCTCCCAAACTGCTGGAATTACAGGTATGACCACCACACCTGGCCGCAAAGAACTATTTTTAGGCTAAAATTTCTGGTTTTCCAGTTTGTAATGACCCAGGCAGTATTCCAACCAAAAATAAATTTCTGGCCAGGTGCAGTGGCTCACACCTGTAATCCCAGCTACTCGGGAGACTGAGGCACAAGAATCATTTGGGCTTGGGAAGAGGAGGTTGCAGTGAGCCGAGATTGCACCACTGCACTCCAGCCTGGGCGACAGAGTGAAACTCGGTCTCAAACAGGCTGGGCATGGTGGCTCACACCTGTAATCCCAGCACTTTGGGAGGCCAAGGCGGGTAGATCACGAGGTCAGGAGTTCAAGACCAGCCTGGCCAATATGGTGAAACCCCGTCTCTACTAAAAATATAAAAAATTAGCTGGGTGTGGTGGTGCAGGCCTGTAGTCCCAGCTACTTGGGAGACTGAGGCAGGAGAATCGCTTGAAATTGGGAGGCGGAAGTTTCAGTGAGCCATTGCGTCACTGCACTCCAGCCTGGGCGACAGAGTGAGACTCCGTACAACAAAAAAAAACAAATTTGAGTCTGGCTACCAGTACAACCACGCAACCTGAATCCAGGGCACCAAATACCGAAAGACCTGGGGCCTCCAGATATCAGTCACCAAGGGTCCCCACACCAAATGCCGAAAACCCTGGAGCATCCTGAGGGTGGCCAACAGTGAACCCCAAAGGCACAACTGAGGCTACGGAACAATGTGACTCTGGCATCCCAGAGTCAGAACAAAGGGGTTCCTCTCCAAAATAAATAATTAAAAACAAGGAAAGTGCCCTACCTGATACAGAATAGCAAAAATTGCTCAAATAGCCAGAACAAATGCTACCAGTCCAACAGTGAAATAAGCGTCATAAGCATGCATTTTGGCACTAAGAGCAGAAAAGTAAAATAGTCATTAGAAAGAGAAAAGGCCTGAGACAGGTGACAAGGCAGGTTATAAAGGGTGTGGCTGGGCTGGGTGTGGTGGCTCACACCTGTAATCCCAGCACTTTGGGAGGCTGAGGCGGGTGGATCACGAGGTCAGGAGATCGAGACCATCCTGGCTAACACGGTGAAACCCTATCTCTATTAAAAATACAAAAAATTAGCCGGGCATGATGGTGGGCGCCTGTAGTCCCAGCTACTTGGGAGGCTGAGACAGGAGAATCGCTTGAACCCGGGAGGCGGAGGTTGCAGTGAGCCGAGATCGCGCCAGTGCATTCCAGCCTGGGCGACAGAGCGAGACTCTGTCTCAAAAAAAAAAAAAAAAAGAAAAAAGAAAAAAAAAAAGAAAAAGAAAAAGAAAAAGGAAAAGAAAAAGAAATGAGCTCTTTCTCAGTGACCGGGTCCTGCGCTCAGGCGCAGACGGGGAAGCGGAGCCAACATGCCAGTGGCCTGGAGCTGGGTTTGTCGCAAAACTTATGTGACCCCGCGGAGACCCTTCGAGAAATCTCGTCTCGACCAAGAGCTGAAGCTGATCGGCGAGTATGGGCTCCGGAACAAACGGGAGGTCTAGAGGGTCAAATTTACCTTGGCCAACATCCGCAAGGCCGCCCGGGAACTGCTGACGCTTGATGAGAAGGACCCACGGCGTCTGTTCGAAGGCAACGTCCTGCTGCGGCGGCTGCTCCGCATTGGGGTGCTGGATGAGGGCAAGACGAAGCTGGATTACATCCTGGGCCTGAAGACAGAGGATTTCTTAGAGAGACGCCTACAGACCCAGGTCTTCAAGCTGGGCTTGGCCAAGTCCATCCACCACGCTGGCGTGCTGATCCGCCAGCGCCGTATCAGGGTCCGCAAGCAGGTGGTGAACATCCCGTCCTTCACTGTCCGCCTGGATTCCCAGAAGCGCATCGACTTGTCTCTGCGCTCTCCCTATGGGGGTGGCCGCCCGGGCCGCGTGAAGAGGAAGAACGCCAAGAAGGGCCAGGGTGAGGGTGGGGCTGGAGACGACGAGGAGGAGGATTAAGTCCACCTGTCCCTCCTGGGCTGCTGGATTGTCTCGTTTTCCTGCCAAATAAACAGGATCAGCACTTTACAATTGGAAAAAAAAAAAGGAAAGTAAGAGTAGCAACCTCATAGGCAGAGTAGCTCTGAGGATCGTTGGTTGGTTATTTTAATGGTTAGTTCTTGAATATATGCTAAATAAAAGGTGAATTACGCATGGGTTTTCTAGATAAGGGGCAGGGAGTTCCCAGAACCTGGGCTTTCACCCCATCCAGACCACACAGGGTAACTTTTCAGCATGGCCATGGCATTTGTAAACTGTCACGGTGCTGGTGGCAGTGTTTTTAGCATGTTAACGCATACAATTAGCATATAATAAGCAGTGAAAGTAACCAGAGGTCACTTCCTTTTTAGTTGTTGTTGTTTTTTGAGATGGAGTTTGGCTCTTGTTGCCCAGGCTGGAGTGCAATGGCGCGATCTTGGCTCACCACAACCTCTGCCTCCCGGGTTCAAGAAATTCTCCTGCCTCAGCCTCCCAAGTAGCTGGGATTACAAGCAGGCGCCACCACGCCGGGCTAATTTTGTATTTTGAGTAGAGACAGGGTTTCTCCATGTTGGTCAGGCTGGTCTCGAACTCCTGACCTCAGGTAATTCACCCGCCTCGGTCTCCCTAGGTGCAGGGATTACAGGCGTGAGGCACCGGGCCCGGCCCCAGAGGTCCCTTTCATTGTCCTCTTGGTTCTAGCTGGTTTTAGCCAGTTTCTTTTGCTGTTTTCTGTCTTATGAGTGAGGTCTTGTGTCCTGTTGTCTTGGAAACCAGTCTTGCCAAATTCCTATCTCACTAGGGTATGAAAAACAAAGACAAAGGTTAGAGTTATTAAAAACTATACATTTGGATCAGGAGCCAGTGGACATAAAACTGAGCCTCTGGGCTGAGCACAGTGGCTCACGCCTGTAATTCCAGCACTTTGGGAGGCCAAGGCGGGTGGATCACCTGAGGTTGGGAGTTCAAGACCAGCATGGCCAACATGGGGAAAACCCGTCTCTACTAAAAATACAAAAATTAGCTGGGTGTGGTTACGCACGTCTGCAATCCGTTACTCGGGAGGCTGAGGCAAGAGAATCACTTGAACCCGCGAGGTGGAGTTTGCAGTGAGTCAAGATCACGCCATTGCACTCCAGCCTGGGCTACAGAGTGAGACTCTGTCTCAAAAAAAACAAAAACAAACTGAGGCTCTGAAGAGGAGGCACTGCTCAGATGGTGCTGGTGTTTCTGAGCTCAGAGGAGGATCACCAGAGACTGGAATTTTCTTTTTTTTTTTTTTTTTTGAGACGGAGTCTCGCTCTGTCACCCAGTCTACAGTGCAGTGGCGTGATCTTGGCTCATTACAAGCTCAGCCTCCCGGGTTCACGCCATTGTCCTGCCTCAGCCTCCCGAGCAGCTGGGACTACAGGTGCCCGCCACTATGCCCAGCTTATTTTTTGTATTTTTAGTAGGGACAGGATTTCACCGTGTTAGCCAGGATGGCCTCGATCTTCTGACCTCGTGATTGACCCGCCTCAGCCTCCCAAAGAGCTGGGATTACAGGCGTGAGCTACGGCACCCGGCCCGAGACTGGAATTTTCTCAGGCAGGGGTGCTGGTCTGGCATCCCCAAATGGTCTGGCATCTCTGAGGATGTGCAAGTTTGGAAAAACTGCAAATTGGATTTAGCTGCTGCTACAGGAAAGAACTGCCTTGGACAGGGTGAAGAAGCTTTGCTGACGCAGATGAGAAGAGGAAACCAACGGGAAGTAAGCAGAGAGCAAACAGGAAGGAGCAAGACCCCTTTTCCTCCTTCAGGCTCTACGGTCAGTCTGGCACCCCCTATTGGCAGAGGCTAACACACCACTTGGCAAAGTGAAAGTGGGGTTTTCAGAGTCCCATTCCCAGTTACCCAAAGCCCAGTGCTGGTAAATAGATTTGAAGCCAAGAGATAATAGCTTAAGAAGTGGCACACATAATAATAGTATGTGCCAAGGACCAGCAATTATGATTAATCCAATTCTGTACCCCTGAGGACCAAATATATTTTTGAAAGACTACTTGCGAAAAAAAAAGTCTTGGCCGGGCGCGGTGGCTCACGCCTGTAATCCCAACACTTTAGGAGGCTGAGGCGGGTGGATCACGAGGTCAGGAGATCGAGACCATCCTGGCTAACGTGGTGAAACCCCATCTCTACTAAAAATACAAAAAATTAGCCGGGTGTAGTGGCGGGCGCCTGTAGTCCCAGGTACTCGGGAGGCTGAGGCAGGAGAATGGCGTGAACCCGGGAGGCGGAGCTTGCAGTGAGCCGAGATTGCGCCAGGCAGTATTCCAACCAAAAATAAATTTCTTGGTCAGGTGCAGTGGCTCACGCCTATAATCCCAGCTACTCGGGAGACTGAGGCACAAGAATCATTTGGGCCTGGGAAGAGGAGGTTGCAGTGAGCCGAGATTGCACCACTGCACTCCAGCCTGGGTGACAGAGTGAAACTCGGTCTCAAACAGGCCGGGCGCGGTGGCTCAAGCCTGTAATCCCAGCACTTTGGGAGGCCGAGGCGGGCAGATCGCATGAGGTCAGGAGTTCTAGACCAGCCCGACCAACGTGGAGAAACCCCGTCTCTACTAAAAATACAAAATTAACCGGGCATGGTGGTGCATGCCTGTAATCCTAGCTAACTTGAGAGGCTGAGGCAGGAAAATCACTTGAACCCGGGTAGGTGGAGGTTGTGGTGAGCCGAGATTGTGCAATTGCACTCCAGCCTGGGCAACGAGAACAAAACTCCGTCTCAAAAAAATAAATAAAAATAAAAGTAAATTTCAAAAAAGAATATGAGGGTTGAGGCTGAGGTGTTTGCAGTTTGTATTCTTTATTCCTGTGTAAAAAAAAAAGTTACCCCAAAGTATAGCAACTTGAATTAACAAACATTTATTATCTCACATAGTTGTTAAAAGTCAGGAAATCAAAAGTAGCTTAGCTAAGGTGGTTCTGGCTCCGTGTCCCTCATGAAGTTGTGGTTAAGCTGTCAGCTGGGCGACAGTCATCTGAGGGCTTGACTGGGACTGGAGGATCTGCTTCCAAGATGGCGCACTCATGTGTGCCTCACTGGCTGTTGGCAGGAGGTCTCAGTTCTTTACCACGTGGGCCTCTTCATGGGCAGCTTGAGTGTCCTCATGACATGGTGGCTGGCTTCCCCCAGAGCAAGTGATTGAGAAACAGAGCAATAAGGAAGCCACAATGTCTTGTTTTGTTTTGTTTTGTTTTGTTTTTTGTTTTGTTTTGAGACACAGTCTTGTTCTGTTGCCAGGCTGGAATGCACTGGTGCAATCTCAGCTCACTGCAACCTCCACATCCCGGGTTCAAGCGATTCTCCTGCCTCAGCCTCCCGAGTAGCTGGGACTACAGGCACATGCCACCACACCCAGCTAATTTTTGTATTTTTAGTAGATACAGGGTTTCACCATGTTGGTCAGGATGGTCTCGATCTCTTGACCTCGTGATCAGCTCACCTCGGCCTCCTAAAGTGCTGGGATTACAGGTGTGAGCCACCGTGCCCGGCCGAAAGAAAGCCACAATGCCTTTTGTGACCTAATCACTATTTTTTTTTTTTTTTGAGACGGGGTTTCACTCTTGTTGCCCAGGCTGGAGTGCAATGGCATGATCCCGGCTCACCACAACCTCTGCCTCCCGGGTTCAAGCAGTTCTCCTGCCTCAGCCTCCCGAGTAGCTGGGATTACAGGCATGCACCACCATGCCCAGCTAATTTTGTATTTTTAGTAGAGATGTGGTTTCTCCATGTTGGTCAGACTGATCTCAAACTCCCGACCTCAGGTGATCCACCCGCCTCCGCCTCCCAAAGTGCTGGAATTACAGGCATGAGCCACCATGCCCGGCCCCCACTTGTGGACGTTTTTTAAACCATCACAGAGTTCGCAGTCTGGCTGGGGTGGTTGGGCTGGTAGAGGTTGAGCCATTTAGAATTTTGATTTTGTTGTTGGGTTGTATTATTGTTTGACTCAGAAGCAGTGAGGGTTAGATTGATGGCATGTTGGAACCGTGGTATTGGTGGGGGTGGGTGATTGGGTTTGGTGTTGATGGCTGTAGTTGGGCTGGTGGAGATTGTAATGGTGGGGGTGGTGGAGCACAGTGAAGGTGTGCTCGGGGGATGATGGTGTTTAAAGTCATCACTGGCCGGGCGCAGTGGCTCACGCCTGTAATCCCAGCACTTTGGGAGGCCAAGGTGGGCAGATCACGAGGTCAGGAGATCGAGACCATCCTGACTAACACAGTGAAACCCCGTCTCTACTGAAAATACAAAAAAATTAGCTGGGCGTGGTGGCGGGCACCTGTAGTCCCAGCTACTCAGGAGGCTGAGGTAGGAGAATGGCGTGAACCCGGGAGGCAGAGCTTGCAGTGAGCTGAGATCACGCCGCTGCACTCCAGCCTGGGCGACAGAGCAAGACTCCATCTCAAAATATAAATAAATAAATAAATAAAAATAAAGTCATCACTATGGGTCAAGGTAAAGTGTGGGTTATGGTGGAAATGAGAAGGGATATTTGGTGGGGATGGTGGAGCTTGGAGTTGGACGTTGTGTTGGTTGTGTGCTTCGAATTGTAGTCGAGTTGTTGTGTATAGTGGGGTGTGGCATCACGGAGTTGCTGATTGCTGGAATGATGGCAGTGTTAGGGTGGTGTGCACTGGGCAGTGCATTTCCTAGTTATGGGAGCTGAATCCGTCATTGAGGAAGAGGTTGAAATGGCTGGAGTAGGCCAGGCACAGTGGCTCATGCCCATAATCCCAGCACTTTGGGAGGCCAAGGTGGGTGGATCATTTGAGGTCAGGAGTTCGATACCAGCCTGACCAACATGATGAAACCCCAAAAACCCATCTCCACTAAAAATACAAAAAAAATTAGCCGGTCATGGTGGCAGATGCCTGTAGTCCCAGCTACTCGGGAGGCTGAGGCAGGAGAATTGCTTGAACCCAGGAGGCAGAGATTGCAGTGAGCCAAGATTGCACCACTGCACTCCAGCCTGGGTGACAGAACAAGACTCTCTCTCAAAAAAATAAAAAGAAATGGCTGGAGTTGGGGTTGGGTAATAAAAATTTTCGTGGGTTCGTTTGGGGATTGTCAATTGGGGTGGCTGGTTCTTTAGGTTTGGAGATGGATTTTTTTTTTTTTTTTTTTTGAGACAGAGTCTCGCTGTGTCCCCCAGGCTGGGGTGCAGTGGCACGATTTCTGCTCACTGCAAGCTCTGCCTCCCGGGTTCACGCCATTCTCCTGCCTCAGCCTCCCGAATAGCTGGGACTACAGGTGCTCGCCACCATGCCCGGCTAATTTTTTTGTATTTTTAATAGAGACGGGGCTTCACAGTGTTCGCCAGGAAGGTCTTGATCTCCTGACCTCATGACCCGCCCACCTTGGCCTCCCAAAGTTCTGGGATTACAGACATGAGCCACCGCGCCCGGCCTGGAGATGGATTTGAGGTGGACAGTGGTGTTGGGGCAGCAGGAATTAGACTCAGGAGAACTTGTGAGGTTGTGTTTGATTGGCACTGGCCTTGGAGGGTTGGGTTTGGTATGAGTGAAGCTGGAAATGAAGTACACTGGGCAGGTGTTGTGGGCTGTGGTTGAAGCTGTGACTGCAACTGGGAATCCCTGGCTGGGCCTGGGAATGAATGAGAGCTTCCGTCCTCCTCCACCCTGGTCCTTACCTCTTCCACCCCTGCCCTGCCCAAGAGCATAGCAGACACCACACACCCAGCTCACACATCTTTATTGGCCTGGATGTGGGGTTGCCAAACCAGTTGCCCCTGTCCTGTGTCAGCCAGCTGTGGCAATTTCACCCTTATTCCTCGGAGAGGCCAGCTGCCTGCTGGAAGGAGTCAGAAGTTGGTGGATGTCATTGATGCCTTGGAGACCCCAGTCTGGCGGGAGAGAAATCCACACCTGTGCCTGGAGTTCTCCTTCCCTGACCCTCTGAACCGGCGCTTAAAATGCTGTCCCGCCTGGAACAGGGAGGCCACATCCAGCAGTGCGTCCTCAATGTGCTGCCCCAGCCTGTGGGAATCCTGGAAGGAGAACAGGTCAGAGCCAGGGGAAGCTGGGAGATGGGATCCTGGAGGCTGAGAAACAAGAGGGCTAAGGGCCTGGATTCCTGAGTCTGAGGGAGGAGGGGCTTGGGTCTGGACTCCTGGGTCTGAGGGAGGAGTGGCTGGGGACCTGGATTCCCGGGTCTGAGGGAGGAGGGGCTGGGGGGCCTGGACTCCTGAGTCTGAGGGAGGAGGGGCTGGGGGCCTGGACTCCCGGGTCTGAGGGAGGAGGGGCTGGGGGCCTGGACTCCCGGGTCTGAGGGAGGAGGGGCTGGGGGCCCAGACTCCTGGTTCCTGAGGAAAGAGGGAGTTGGTGGGTATACACGTTTGTCTCACCGTTTTTGTGCTTGATTTTTTGCTGGAGATGTGGAAGGTGATCATGCCATCCCCCATGAAGATATAAGAAACACCATAACCATGGTCATCAGCCTGGAGTCGGAAAGAGTGAAGGGAAGAAAATAGCTCCGGGTCCCCTCCACCCCCACTACGCAGGAGTGCAGGCCCCCCAGCCCCCTCTTTCCTCTGGGGGCCAGCGCGCCCCAGCTCCACTCACAGGCCCGAATCCACCGCCTGAGGAAACATAGTCCGGGTAATTGTGGACGTCAAACAGATGCATTTGCTGAACAGGGATCTGGCTGGTGGACAGCTGCCACTGCTCCGAATGGACCTGAGGACAGAAGCCCATCACATGTGCAGGACAGAGATCTGCAGGTCTGGCCCTTGGCTCCACTTCACTCCCTGCATCCCTGGCTTTTTTTTACCAGTAAATCCGGGCCTCCTTCTCCTGGCCACGCCCGTCACTCGTCTCACCACCCATGTCTCTCTCCTCTTCTCCCTTGGACCACGCCCCTCCTCTGACCACGCCCTTTCCTCCTATCCCCACCCCACTGACCCTCTCCCCTTTTGTCTGCTCCCGTTGTCCCGTTGCCTCTCCGCCTTCTGCCTTGCCGCCCCCCCACAACTGACTTCTCTGCTGATGCATCCTTTCTCAACATCACCCTCCTTTTTTTTTTTTTTTTTTTTTGTTTGAGACAGAGTCTTGCTCTGTCGTCCAGGCTGGAGTGCAGTGGTGCGATCTCAGCTCACTACAGCCTCCGCCTCCCGGGTTCAAGGGATTCTCTTGCCTCAGCCCTCCCAAGTAGCTGGGATTACAGGTGCCTGTCACCATGCCCAGCTAATTTTTGTATTTTTTAGTAGAGACAGGGTTTCGCCAAGTTGGCCAGGCTGGTCTCAAACTCTTGACCTCAAGTGATCCGCCTGCCTCGGCTTCCCAAATTGCTGGGATTACAGGCATGAGCCACCGCACCCGGCCTTGACGGGTCCTTTGTCAACATCACCCTCCTTCCCTGAAACCTTTACCTTTTTCCATGGTCTCCCACTTCCCTCTCTAACCCTTTCCCTGTGCCCCAACCTGGGTCAGGAAGGGCGACTGCAGGTGGAGGAATTGGGACACGATGTACAGCGCAAAGAGGTGGCGGTCGACTCCCTGCCCGCTCATGGCTGCCTTCAGCAGAGCCTGGTGCTTGTCCACTGCCACGCGGAACAGGGCGAGGCACTGTGGGTCCTGGGGTCCCCAGGGAGGTCACAGGTCATGGAAAGACAGGAAGTCGACTTAGTGCTGGGCCTGCAGCACATCTGGCCTCAACTGAGCTTGCCACATCCCTGCAAGGTGGGAATATCAACCCCATTTTACAGATGGGGAAATGAGGCTTAGAGAGGGGAAATCATTTGGCCAGGTTCACACAGCCAGGGAGAGCTAGGCGGGTTCCTAGGTGTGTCTGGCCCCAGAGTCCAAACTCCTTCCATGGAACCACAGTACCTTGTAGGTGCGGGGCTAGGTGTAGGGCAAGGGAGAAGAGGTGCGGGGCAGGTGGGATCTGGGCAGAGAGGGTACAGGGGTGCAAAGGAAGGTCACAAGTCACAAAGAGGTTAAATGGGCAGAGTTACGTTGTAAAAATGGAGTTCCAACCAGGTGCATTGGCTCACGCCTGTAATCCCAGCACTTTGGGAGGCCGAGGCAGGGAGATCACCTGAGGTCAGGAGTTCGAGCCCAGCCTGGCCAACATGGTGAAACACCGTCTCTACTAAAAATACAAAAAAAAAAAAAAATTAGCTGGGCATAGTGGCGGGTGCCTATAATTCCAGCTACTCAGGAGGCTGAGGCATGAGAATCGCTTGAACCCGAGAGGCAGAGGTTGCAGTAAGCTGAGATTGTGCCACTGCACTCCAGCCTGGGCAACAGAGCAAGACTCCATCTCAAAAAAAAAGAAATGGGGTTCCTTCTTGGGTGCACCCCCAAAGCAGATATCACACTATGCTGGGCTGTCTCCCCCCATCAGTGAGCTCTTTGAAGTCAGAGGCCAGGTCTGATTCATCCCTTGTCCCTTGTGCCCCTCGTGGAGGCTGGCTTCAGTAGGTCCCATCAACGTTTGCAACTGGATGAGTGAGTACACAGAAATGACTGAAGCCTCAAGCGAGGGCTGCACCCACCGTCTTCTCTTTGTCCTCCATGGCCCTCACAAAGTTGCAGGCCTCCCTCGTGCAAGACCGCACCGTCTCTGTCCGGCCTTCCAGGAATAAGCGAGTCATGGCCGACTCATAAGTCAGGCAGAATTGACCCCTGTCCTGGGGGACAGGGAGGAGAAGAGGAGTCTGTCAGCTGGGCTCAGGAAATCTTACAGACTTGACCTATCTCTTTCCAGACCTCCAGCCTCCTCCAGCCAGCCCAAGAATGGTTGGGAGAGAGAATTCAAGATGGCCAACCCACAATGGCAGCGACCACAAGGAACCATGGAGGGGCAGGTCTTGGGGACTCAGGTGGACTGAGACCCTGAGGGGGCTGTGGGTGGGGAACCCAACTGACCCGGAAGTGGGCCAGTTGCAAGGCGATCTGGATGAAGCTGTCTGAAGAGAGGTGGCAGCGTCGGATGAAGCTCTTGCCAAATAGGGAGAATGGAACGACATGGCAGTCGACATTTTCAGACAAGATCTTGGCTCCCCTCAGGGCTAGAGAGATGGAGGAGTGGATCTGCCAGAGGAGGAGGGAAGAGGAGTAGTTGGGGTTACAGATGGGGGTAGGGTGAAAGCCAGGAATAAGGCTGGAAGCGAAGGTGGATGTGGAGTTAAGGTTGCGGCAGAATATGGAAATGGGGACAAAGAAGAGAATTGAAGGATGAGACTAAAGATGGGGATAGGAGCTGGGCATGGTGGCGCACGCCTGTAATCCCAGCACTTTGGGAGGCCGAGGCGGGCGGATCACCTGAGGTCGGGAGTTTGAGACCAGCCTGACCAACATGATGAAACCCCGTCTCTACTAAAAATACAAAAAACTAGCTGGCCGTGGTGGCACGTGCCTGTAGTCCCAGCTACTTGGGAGGCTGAGGCAGAAGAATCGCTTGAACCCAGGAGGCAGAGGTTGCAGTGAGCTGAGATCGCACCACTGCACTCCAGCCTGGGTACAGAGCAAGACTCCGTCTCAAAAAAAAAAAAAAAAAAAATGCCGGGCGCGGTGGCTCACGCCTGTAATCCCAACACTTTGGGAGACTGAGGTGGTTGGATCACCTGAGGTCAGGAGTTTGAGACCAGCCTGGCCAACATGGCAAAACCTCATCTCTATTAAAAATACAAAAATTTAGCCGGGTGTGGTAGTGGGTACCTGTAATCCCAGCTCCTCAGGAGGCTGAGGCAAGAGAATCACTTGAACCTGGGAGACGGAGGTTGCAGTGAGCTGAGATCGTGCCATTGCACTCCAGCCTGGGTGACAGAGCGGGACTCCATCACAAAAAAAAAAAAAAAAAAAAATGGGGATAGGGATGGCAGGTGTAGACTGGAACAAGATTGGAGTTGGGCCACAGTTGAAGCTGGGGTTGGGGATGGGGATGGAGGAGGGACTGAGAGTGGTTTGGGAATAGAACGGGGAAGGGGTTGGGTATGGGAAGTGAATTCGAGTTGGGCATGGGTTGTGGTTGGAGGTGGGGTTGTGGCTGAGTACGGCATGGGGTTGGGGTGGGGTATGGGGTTGAGGTTGGGTATGGGATGAGTTGGGCATGGGTTGTCATTGGAAGTGGGGTCGTGGCTGAGTACAGGATGGAGTTGGGGTTGGGTATGGGGTTAGGGTTTGGTATGGGGTGAAGTTAGGATGAACATGGGAATGAATTCAGGTGGTGTTGGGATGGGAGTGGGTATGGAGATGGATTTGGAAGGAAAATGGAGTAGGGGTTGGTGCTGGGGTTGGACAGTGGTGGTTTTTGAGTCTGAAACAGGTAGAGATGGGGTTGGGGTTGAGGATGGGATTGGCAGTGGGAGGAGGGTTGGAGTTGGGGCTGGGGATGAGGTTCGTGTTGGGGTTTGAGGTTGTGGATGCATTTGGCCTGATTTGGGGGTGGGGGAAGCATGGGTTTCAGGTTGGGGGTAGAAATGGGGTTGATTTTCATGTTCAGATTGGGGGTGGGGATGAGTTTGAAGTCAAGGCTAGGAATCTTGGGACTTGGAGGAGAGGCCCAGAAACCCATCCTCACCTGGTCTGGAAGGTCCCATTGCAGCCGCTGGGGCTGGGGTAGTGTGGGGTCCGGGTGCCCCTTGCAGTGGCCGTCTGTTGAGTAGCCCAGCTGAAAGCATTCTGTAGCCAGAGTGAACTGTGGGCAAACAGAGGCTGTCAGAGTCCCTTCCTCCCTGTGGACTGAGGCCATCTAACCCGGGACCTCTTTTCATACAGCCCTTTTTCGGGTAGGGGGCAGTCCCTGAGAAACAGAAACCTCTGATATTCACAGATGCGGTCTCAGGTTCATGTTCATCAAGAACAGGACTAATACCAATACTCAACTGGTGTTTACTGTCCTTATACTTCTTTTCTTTTCTTTTTTTGACAGGGTCTTGCTCTGTCATCCAGGCTGGTGTGCAGTGGTGAAATTATAACTCACTGCAGCCTCAAACTCCTGGGCTCAAGCCATCCTCCTGCCTTAGCCTCCGGAGTAGCTGGGGCCACAGGCATGTACCACCATGACTGGCTAGTTTTTTTTTGTTTTTTTTTTTTTTGTTTTTTTTTTTTAACGTTTTTTGTAACAGGGTCTCATTATGTTGCCCAGGCTGGTCTCAAACTCCTGGGCTCAATTGATCCTCCTGCCTTGACCTCCCAAAGTGCTGGGATTACAGGCATGAGCCACTGCACCCAGCCTGGAGTCATCTTCTTGCTCTGTAACTCCTCGCTGTGTGACTCTGGGAAAATCACTTCCCTTCTTTGAGCCCCAGTTACCAACTCATCAAAGGAAGGTCCTCATCCCAGTCCCCTTTCTTTGCCAGGTGACCCTGGGCCAGCCTCTGCCTCTCCCTGAGCCTCAGTTTTTCTTTTCTTTTCTTTTTTTTTTTTTTTTTTTTGAGATGCATTCTTGCTCTGTCGCCCAGGCTGAAGTGCAGTGGCACAATGTCAGCTCACTGCAACCTCCACCTCCCGGGTTCATGCGATTCTCATGCCTCAGCCTCCCGAATAGCAGGGATTACAGGCACACACCACCATGCCTGGCTAATTTTTTTGTATTTTTAGTAGAGACAGGGTTTCACTATGTTGGCCAGGCTGGTCTCGAACTCCTGACCTCATGATCCGCCCACCTCGGCCTCCCAAAATGCTGGGATTACAGGCATGAACCACCGTGCCCGGCCAAGCCTCAGTTTTTCTTCTGACACTAAGGCACTGGAGAGGACGGTCTTTGGAGATGGGGCGGGGGTCCCCAGAACCAGGGAGGGCTGGCCGCCCTACCTCCCACATGTGTCCTGAGATGGGGCAGTCGGCCCAGGAGTGCTCCACGCTGAGGCCCAGCTTCCCGTTAGAGAAGACGATTAGGGTGAAGGATTTGTCAAACCAGCTGTTGGGGAGAGTTCAGATGGGTCACCAAGAGCGAGGGGCACGGGGACCTCGGAGTGCTTTCTGTGGGACTTGAGGGGGTTTTCTTGATGGGAAGATGTGGGAATCCATTGGGGTGCTGGTATGGGGATCTCTAGGACCATTGGGGGTCCCCAGTAGTGGCCCTGGAGGTCTTCAAGACATGTCTGGGATTTAGAGTTTGGAGATTGTTTTTTTTGTTTGTTTGTTTGTTTTGAGATGGAGTTTCACTCTTGTTGCCCAGGCTGGAGTACAGTGGCGCGATCTCGGCTCACTGCAACCTCCGCCTCCCAAGTAGCTGAGGATTCAAGTGATTCTCCCGCCTCAGCCTCCCAAGTAGCTGGGATCACAAGCATGCACCACCATGCCCAGCTAATTTTTGCATTTTTAGTGGAGATGAGGTTTCACCATATTGGCCAGGCTGGTCTCGAACTCCTGATCTCAGGTGATCTGCCCCTCTCGGCTTCCCAAAGTGCTGAGATTACAGGCGTGAGCCACCATGCCCAGTCTGGAGTTTGGAGATTTTTAGGAAACTTGCCGAGGAAGGTTCAAGGCTTTTGGGGGTGCTGGGAGGTCAGCGGGACCCCCCTGGGGCCTAGGAATTCAGTGATGCCTGCCAGGCCTGAGAATCTCTAGGTCTGGAAGTCTGGGTCTGGGGCCATGGATTTGGGGTGCCTGCATTAAGGCCTGAGGATTGAATGGTTCAAGTTCTGAGGCTGAGGTTGCCAAGTCTGGGGTCCCTGGGCCTAGGGGTCCTGGGTTTGGTGGTCCTCAGATCTGGGGTCTCTGGGTCTGTGATGCTGAGTTCTCTGGGTCGGAGGGTCCAGCTTAGGGGTTTGGGAGTCTCAGATTTGGGGGTCACTGGGTCTGGTTTATAGGTCTTGGGTCCCAGGTCGAGGGGTTCCCCAGGTCAGAGGTCTCCAGGTCCCAAAGCACTGGGTCTGGGGTCCTCAGCTCTATGCAGCCCCTGGTCTACAGACTCTGCAGGTGTGGGCTCCAGGGTCTGGCTGTCTACTGTCAGGGGTCCTAGGTCTGATACTGGATTCTCGGGTGCCACATCTGGGGGCCCCATCCCAAGACTCACTCACCGGTCATGGCCCCGGCCGGCCAGCAGAGCATGGGCGTAGGCATCCAACGATGCTGCCGGGTCCTCCCTGGTGAGCCCCGCGGGCTCAGCATCCAGTGACACAAAGAAAGCGGCCCCTTCCACCGCCTCCAGGGCCTCCGCTGCCTGGGTCTTCAGGGATGTCCGCACCTGGGCCCACGTGCCCCTGGAGGGCCCAGGATGTGCCTGAGTCCATCCTGCCCAGCCGCCACCTGGCCCCACCCTGCCCTTCCACAGTCTCAGGACACTGGCGGCCTCTGAGAGCCCCTGACCCCTGACCCCCGACCCTTACCTGGGAGCAGCTGTCAGAGCTGCCAGATGTTCCTCGTGGGGGCAGGCCGGTGAGGGATCATCCAGGATTCTCTGAAACTGCTGCTCCAGGGCCCTCGGGGAAAGCAGGCTGTTTCGGGAGTGGGTCCCCATGCGGAAGAATCGGCCCCGGTGGAAGACAGCCACGTGTTGGCTGTCATGGAGGTGGCGGATGTAGTCTAGGGGTGGCGTTGGCAGAAGCATGGGGGCAGGAAGGCCAGACACATAAAAATAGCGACCATTTATTATATACTTCTTAGGTGTCATCAGTTGTTCAAAGTACCCTAGTAATCATCAGCACCCTAGGACTTTTATTTACTTAGTGTTTGGAGACAAGGTCTCGCTCTGTCGCCACGCTGGAGTGCAGTGGTGAGATCTCAGCTCACTGCAGCCTCAACCTCCCGGGCTCAGGTGATCCTCCCACTTCAGGCTCCCGACTAACTGGGGCCACAGGCGCATATCACCATGCCTGGCTAATTTTTAAATTTTGTATATAGACCGGATCTCACTACGTTGCCCTAGGCTGGTCTCGAACTCCTGGCCTAAGCAATTGTCCACCTCAGCCCCACAAAGTGCTGGGATTATAGGCATGAGTCACTGCGCCCAGCCCCTAGGTACAATTATTATCCCACTTTAGTGGAAGCTGAGGCTCAGAGAGGGTAATAACGTGCAGAAGGTCACACAGCAAGGAAGCAATGGTTCCCAGCTCAGTCAGGCGGACTCCAGAAAACATGCTCTTAGCCACTATATTGTTCTGCCTCCATCAGTGGGGACAGGAGAGGGTCTCACCTTTTTGGACCCCTGGAATCCGCGTGGTGTTGAAGATCTTCTCGTACTGGGCAGAGCATAAGGGGCGCATTCCCATCAGCAAAGTCTGCAGGAAACCGTGGGCTGTGAGCTGCCTTCCAGGACCCACGTGGCCCAAAGGCCACAGGACCACACCTCCATCCCTAACCCACTGGGGCCCTCTTACGGGGGGTATCTCCTGGCGGTTCAGGCGGTGGCGGTACAGGAGGAGGGCATGGACGGCATTCCCAGCGCGAGCTGCCTGCAGAGGCGTGGGTGTGACATACAGGAAGTCCTGGGGACCAGGAGAGGGGATGGCAAAACACCCAGGGTCAGGTTTGCCCCCGATGGAGCCACTGACCCAAATACAGGTCCTGACCCCAAAAGAGGGTGGAATGATGAATCCCAGATGGCGTGTCTAGATCCAGGTCACTGAGCATGACTGTCACATTCCGCCCAGGTACCCCCCAACCCTAGACCTGGAGCCTATGAACCTCACCCCTCCCCTTCTCACCATCATGTAATAATTGCTGTTCACCATCAGCGGATTTCGGGAGCGCAGGTACACAAATTCCTCCCACCAGTCACTGACCTGGGAGCGGGGTGGGGAGACACACAGTGAGGGGCTGGGGCCTGTTGGGGGAGGGACAGTAGGACAGGGAAGGTCCCAGATGCTCCTGTGTCAGGCAGGGAGGACAGAGCCAAAGAAGTCAGCCATCGTAGTCAGTAACTAGCGATCACCTAGAAATCCATCCATGGGGGCTCAGTTAGCTAAACCCTGTTACACTCCGGCAGTGGAATATTACATAGCTGGTGGAAAGAACAAGGTACAGCTGGGCGCGGTGGCTCCCACCTGTAATCCCAGCACTTTGGGAGGCTAAGCGGGTGGATCACCTGAGGTCAGGTGTTCAAGACCAGCCTGGCCAACATGATGAAACCCTGTCTCTACTAAAAATACAAACATTAGCCACACGTGGTGACGCACGCCTGTAATCCCGGCTACTCGGTAGCCCGAGGCAGGAGAATCGCTTGAATCGGGGAGGCGGAGGTTGCAATGAGCTGAGATCGCACCATTGCACTCCAGCCTGGGCAACAAGAGTGAAACTCCGTCCTCCCAAAAAAAGAAAAACAACATAAATGTAAAATTTATAAAACAATAAATATGTGAAATAATATACATATGTGTAAATACATGAAAATTGTGGCCTTGTCAATACCATGATAAAATTCAAACAATGAAAAACACAAAAGAAAGCACTGTGTCACGGTTTAGCTGCTCTTGTAGGTTTTTTGTTGTTGTTGTTGTACATAAAAAAATGGTGTGTGTGTCACTGGCAGTTGGCTTGGAGGTACAATAAAATATACAGGCTGGGCGCAGTGACTCACGCCTGTTATCCCAGCATTTTGGGAGGCTGAGGTGGGAGGATAGCTTGAGCCTAGGAGTTTGAGACCAGTCTGTGCAACATAGCAAGACCTCATGTCTACGAAAAATTTAAAAATTAGCCGGGCTTAGGGGCACATGCCTGTAGTCCCAGCTACTCAGGAGGCTGAGATGGGAGGATGGCTTGAGCCTGGGAGGTCAAGGCTGCAGTGAGCTTTGATCACGCCACTGCACTACAGCCTGGGTGACAGAGTGAGACCTCTTCCAAGAAAGCAAAAGGAAAGAGACAGAGAAAGAGAGAAGGAAGGAAGGGAGGGAGGGAGGGAGGGAGGGAGAGAGGAGAGAGAGACAGAAAGGGAGGGAGAGGGAGAGAGAGAAAGATAGAGAAAGAAAGAAAGAAAGAGGCCGGGCACGGTGGCTCACGCCTGTAAATCCCAACACTTTAGGAGGCCGAGGCAGGCGGATCACGAGGTCAGGAGGTTGAGACCATCCTGGCTAACACGGTGAAACCCCATCTCTCCTAAAAATACAAAAATACAAAAAAAAAAAAAGAAATTAGCTAGGTATGGGAGGCTGAGGCAGGAGAATGGCGTGAACCTGGGAGGTAGAGCTTGCAGTGAGCTGAGACGGTGCCAGTGCACTACAGCCTGGGCGACAGAGTGAGACTCATCTTGAAAAAAAAAAGGAAGGAAGGAGACAGAAAAAAAGGAAGGAAAGAGAGAAGGCAGGCAGGCAGGAAGGAAAGAAGGTAGGAAAGGAGGGAGGGAGGGAAGGAAGGGAAGAAAGAAGTGTGTGTGTGTGTGTGTGTGTGTGTGTAAACAGAATCTTGTCCAAAAGTGTGAAGAAAAAAATATTTAACCAGAAAAGCAAGGCCTGCGTTCCCTTTTACTTCTCCAGATATTTCGTCCCCTTCGCTGGGTTTGACCAACTGAGGCTTCCACATAGCTGCCCCGTGGGGCTCTGCCGGGGACCTTCTTCCCTTCCCTTCTCACTCTTGCCGCAGCTTTTCTCATCCGAGCCCAGTGTCTCAATGACCTACAATGGTAGGTCTCACGGTAGCTTCCTCTGCAGCCTCCCGCCCTCCAGTCTTTCCCCCACACCAAAGCTGACCCTGCCCCTTCCCTGCTCCAAACCCTCCCATGGCTCCCTAGTACCCCCAGGAAAGAGTCCAGGATCCTCAGTCTGGAGTTCAGGCCTCTCCCACCACTCCTCACCATTCAACTCCTTTGGTTTTGTCTTTTTTTTTTTTTCTTTTCTTTTTTTTTTTTTTTGAGACAGAGTCTTGCTCTGTGGCCCAGGCCGAAGTGCAGTGGCGCAATCTCAGTTCAGTGCCACCTCTGCCTCCTGGGTTCAAGCAATCCTCCCACCTCAGCCTCCCGAGTAGCTGGGATTATAGGCGCGTGCGCCACCAGACCCGTTTAATGTTTGTATTTTTAGTAGAGACGGGGTTTCACCATGTTGGCCAGGCTGGTCTTGAACTCTTGACCTCACGTGATCCGCCTGCCTTGGCCTCCCAACCTGCTGGCATTACAGGCGTGAGACACTGCGCCAGGGCTAAGTCCTGGAATTCTGGTTCAAACTTTGGAAGATCAAGGGTGAAGCTCAGAATACTGGAGCATCTATACCCCAAACTTCAACATTAAATATATAGAGAGAGCATATATATGTTATGAGCATATATATATAAATAAATATATAAGCTTATATATATATTTCTATATAAATAAATATATAAGCTTATATATATATTTCTATATAAATAAATATATAAATATACATATTTCTATATAAATAAATATATAAATATATATATTTCTATATAAATATATATATATTTCTATATAAATATATATATTTCTATATAAATATATATATATTTCTATATAAATATATATATTTCTATATAAATAAATATATATTTCTATAGAAATATATATAAATATATATTTCTATAGAAATATATATATTTCTATAGAAATATATATAAATATTTCTATAGAAATATATATAAATATTTCTATAGAAATATATAAATATATATAAATATATATGAATATATATAAATGTATATAAATAAATATATATAAATATATATAAACAAATATATATTTATTTATAAATAAATATATATTTATTTATAAATAAATATATATTTATTTATATATTTATAAATAAATATATCAAAATATATAAATAAATATATAAAATATATAAATATATAAATAAATATATATTTATATGTAAATAAATATATATTTATATGTAAATAAATAAATATTTATATGTAAATAAATAAATATTTATATGTAAATAAATATATATTTATATGTAAATAAATAAATATTTATATGTAAATAAATATATATTTATATGTAAATAAATATATATTTATATGTAAATAAATATATATTTATATATAAATAAATATATATTTATATACAAATAAATATATATTTATATATAAATAAATATATATTTATATATAAATATATTAAAAAATATATTTCTATATAAATATATTAAAATATATATTTCTATATAAAAATATATATTTATATATAAATAAATATATATATAAATGTTGAGGTTAGGGTATAGATGTATGTGAGCGGGGCTCAGTGTATTGACCCTTGGGGGCTGGGGGCGTGTGGGTTGTGGGCGTTTCGTGGGGCGGGGCGTATAACTCGCAAGTTTAGCAGGCGAGCTCACAACCTTAGCCTTTCAGGTGGGGCCTTGGTGGCGGTGGCAGGACTCACATAATTGGACGCCCACCAGGACTTGAGCCGCAGGTACCACTGCAGCAGCGACGCCTGCAGCCTCAGGAATTCCTGCGCCAGGACCGCGGTCCAGTCGAAGTCCTCGTCGGAGAGGACGGGCCGGACCGACTCCAGGTACTAAAGTGGAGAAGAGGGCAGGTCACGCCCCCGGCCCGCCCGGCCGCCCCAGCCCGTCTGCGCGCTCCCAGGCCCACCTTGCGCACGGTGTCCTGCACAGAGGGCACGGGCTGGCGTGGCAGGGAGCGCTGGTAACTGAACAGCATCGGGTGGCGGCCAGAGAAGATGCGGACCAGGGCCTGGGGAGGAGGAGTTACCGGGTCATTAACCCCTCACCGGGGCCAGGGAGTTGAGGGGGCAGGGGTCGACAGTGGGACAGAAACCCAAAGAGAAGGACACAGAGACTTAAGAGCATCGGAGACCCCAAGAGAGAAGGGAACAGAGACCCAGAGACAGGGGACAGAGACCCAGAGAGAGGGGGACAGAGATGCAGAGAGAGAGGGGGCAGAGACCCAGAGAGAGGGGGACACAGACCCAGAGAGAGAGGGGGGCAGAGACCCAGAGAGAGAGGGGGGCAGAGACCCAGAGAGAGAGAGGGGCAGAGACCCAGAGAGAGAGGGGGACAGAGACCCAGAGAGAGTCGGGGGTAGAGACCCAGAGGGGGGGACAGAGACCCAGAGAGAGAGGGGGACAGAGACCCAGAGACGGAGGAGGACAGAGACCCAGAAAGAGAGGGGGAAGAGACCCAGAGAGAGAGAGACAGAGACCCAGAGAGAGGGGGATAGAGACCCAGAGAGAGGGGAATAGATAAGCGGGTCCCAGGAGAGCCTGAGCAGGGCTATGCCCCTCCCATACCAGCCAGGTCTTGGTGGGGGAGGACATGGCTCCGTGGGGCTCAAGAAGCCAGCCGTGGTAGGACAGAAGCAGCCTCAGGGCCACGTGCAGTGTGAAGATCAGGGCTCCCCACAAACACGAGGCAAACAGCGCGGCTGCCAGGACCCCCCGGAGCCCGTGGTGTTGTCCACCCCTGCGGGGAGAGAAACAGAGGCTGGGCCTGGGTCTCCTGGCCTCAGAACCTCCCTCCCTTCCAGCCCCCTCCAGCCCCCTCCAGCCCCTGCGCTGATCTTTTGGCTGTCAGACAGAGAAACCCATTTTTGTCATTTTAGTAGGTGTGAGCTCTGTCACCCCCTCCAGCCCCCTCCCATTGTGGTAGCACCAAGCTTCCTAAGTCACTTTCCATGGAAGTTGGTAGGTGTTTAATAAATGAAAGCCATTATTTCTATTGAGGGGACACTTTTTCCTTCCAGCTATCACTACTCTAAGGCAATAGTTCTGAAACTGTGGCTCCTGGGAGCACTGCCTGGGAGCTTGTTCGAAATGCATATTCCTGGGCACCTTTGAGACCTAACAAGCCAGAATCTCTCGGGGTGGGGTCCAGCAATCAGCGTTTTTTTTGTTTTGTTTTGTTTTGTTTTGTTTTTGGGATGGAGTCTCGCTCTGTCGCCCAGGCTGGAGTGCTGTGGTGCTATCTCGGCTCACTGCAAGCTCCGCCTCCTGGGTTCACGCCATTCTCCTGTCTCAGCCTCCGGAGTAGCTAGGAATACAGGTGCCCACCACCACGCCCGGCTATTTGTTGTATTTTTAGTAGAGATGAGGTTTCACCGTGTTAGCCATGATGGTCTTGATCTCCTGACCTCGTGATCCGCCTGCCTTGGCATCCCAAAGTGCTGGGATTACAGGCGTGAGCCACCACGCCCAGCATGTTTTGTTTTTGAGATGGAGTTTCACTCTGTCGCCCAGGTTGGAGTGCAGTGGCACGATCTCGGCTCACTGCAACCTCCATCTCCTGGGTTCAAGCAATTCTCCTACCTCAGCCTCCCGAGTAGCTGGGACTGCAGGCGCCCGCCACCACGCCCAGCTAATTTTTTGCATTTTTAGTAGAGAGGGTTTCACCACATTGGCCAGGCAGGTCTCGAACTCCTGACCTTAGGTGATCCACCCACCTGGGCCTCCCAAAGTGCTGGGATTACAGGTGTGAGCCACAGCACCTGGCCATAGTCAGCGGTTTAACAACCCATCCAGGTGATTCCAATACAAGCTTAAATTTAGGAAAAGCTGGTCTAAAGCTACATTAAATCAACATGTTTGTTTGCAAAGTTTGCAAATGTCACCTGGAGGACTTGGGTCAAATCACTTTCCCTCTGTAGACTGGGGGTAAATCTAGCGTTCCAGGAATTTTTTTTTTTTTTTTTTTAAGAGACAGGGGTCTCTATGTTGCCCAGGCTGGTCTCCAACTCCTGAGCTCAAGCCTCCTGCCTCAGCCCTCCGAAGTGCTGGGATTACAAGTGTGAGCCACTGTGCCCGGCCTCCCTCTTGGAATTGTCTACATCTGATCCTGGGTCTGTTCTTTGGGGCCATCTGCACAAAATGTGGACCTTCCTTCCCGGGAGGACTCATCCGAGAACTAGACCTGAGATCTCACCTGCACCCAGTTTTCAGACCCTTCCTGAAGATCACAATAACTCAATAAAATAATGCAGCCACTCCCATGAGGACCTCCTGGCACTCTACTGACTATATGACAGGCATGATTTTTTTTTCTTTTAATTGAGACGGAGTCTCTCTCTGTCGCCCAGGCTGGAGTGCAGTGGCGTGATCTCACCTCACTGCACGCTCCGCCTCCCAGGTTCAAGCAATTCTCCTGCCTCAGCCTCCCAAGTAGCTGGGATTACAAGCACCTGCCACCACACTCGGCTAATTTTTGTATTTTTAGTAGAGACAGAGTTTCACCATGTTGGTCAGACTGGTCTCAAGCTCCTGACCTCAGGTGATCCACCCGCCTCAGCCTCCCAAAGTGCTGGGATTACAGGTGTGAGTCACCACATCCGGCCGACAGGCAGGATTTTGATTAATTCTTCCAAGCACACTAAGAAGCAATTATTCATACCCTCATTTTACAGATGAAGGCCTTGACAATCAAGAACGATGAGATCCTTGCCTAAAACTACATGACTAGAGACAGGCAAAGCTCATACTTTTTTTTTTTTGAGACAGAGTCTCGCTCTGTCACCAAGGCTGAAGTGCAGTGGCACAATTTCGACTCACCGCAACCTCCGCCTCCCGGGTTCAAGCGATTATCCTGCCTTAGCCTCCTGAGTAGCTGGGACTACAGGCGCGCACCACCACACCCGGCTAATTTTTGTATTTTTAGTAGAGACAGGGTTTCACCATGTTGTCCAGGCTGGTCTCAAACTCCTGACCTCAGGTGAGCTGCCCACCTCGGCCTCCCAAAGTGCTGGGATTACAGGTGTAAACCACCATGCTTGGCTATTTTTTTTTTTTTTCTTGAGACAGGGTGTCACTCTGTTGCCCAGGCTGCAATGCAGTGGCATGATCTCAGCTCACTGCAGCCTCGACCTCCTGGGCTCAGGTGATCTCCACCTCAGCCTCCTGGGTAGCTGGGACCACAGGTAAGTGACACCACACTTGGCTAATTTTTTGTTATTTTTAGTAGAGACGGGGTTTCACCATGTTGCTTAGGTTGGTCTCAAACTCCTGGGCTCAAGTGATCCTCCTGCCTTGGCCTCCAAAAGTGCTGGGATTACAGGCATGAGCCACTGTGCCCAGCAAAGCTCACACCTTTTTTTTTTTTTTTTTTTTGAGATGGAGTTTCGCTCTTGTCACCCAAGCTGGAGTGCAATGGCACAATCTCGGCTCACTGCAACCTCCACCTCCCGGGTTCAAGCGATTCCCCTGCTTCAGCCTCCCTAGTAGCTGGAATTACAGGCTCCTGCCACCACGCCCAGCTAATTTTTTGTATTTTTAGTAAAGACGGGGTTTCACCCTGTTGGCCAGGCTGGTCTTGAACTCCTGACCTCAGTTGATCCACGTGCCTCAGCCTTCCAAAGTGCTGGGATTACAGGCATGAGCCACCATGCCCGGCCTAATTTTTGTATTTTTAGTAGAGACAAGGTTTCACCATGTTGGCCAGGCTGGTCTCAAACTCCTGACCTCAAGCGATACACCCACCTCAGCCTCCCAATGCCCAATATGCTGGGATTTCAGGGGTGAGCCACTGCGCCCGGCCTCACCTCCTTTTTCTTCATGCTATACCTTTATTAATCTGACCCAATGTAAGTCTCGGAGGTTACTTTTCTTTAGCAGGTACACCACAATGACAGAGGAACTTACTGGGTGAAGGGAGAGTGACTGGGGGTTACTGGGCTGGAGTGGGGGGACCTCACCAGTCAGGCAGCAACTCTTTGATCTTCTCCATCAGTCCTAAGGAAGGATCCAGCTGGAGGAACCAGGCAAGCTGGATGGCACTGAAGAGGAAAAGCCAACTGAGGGGGCTGGCAGGAAACACACCGGTGAGAAAGTCATTCTGTGGGGAGGAAAGGGCATCCATTCAATCATCTGCCCTCTCCTCTGAGCCCCTGTTCTGTGCCATCCCCGGACATTACTGAGCACCCAGTGTGGAGCCCTGAGCTGGAGGCTGAAGATCTAGTAGGGAACAGAGAGATCCAGGTCCTGCCCTCAGCGAGGTCAGTCCAGAATGAAGTAAGTATTAATTGCTATAGGGCAAGAAATAGGAGGAGCCCTGTGCTGCTAAGTTACAGTTCGAGGGCATCAGGGAGGGCTCCCTGTAGAAGGATATTCTGAGGCAGGACCTGGAAGGAGAGGCTGTCAAAGGCAGAACAGTCCGGGTGTGGTGGCTCACTCCTTTAAACTCAGCACTTTGGGAGGTCAAGGAGGAGAATCCCTTGAGCCCAGGAGTTCAAGACCAGCGGTGGCTCACGCCTGTAATCCCAACACTTTGGGAGGCTGAGGCAGGCGGATCACTTGAGGCCAGGAGTTCGAGACTGGCCTGACCAACATGGTGAAATCTGTCTCTAGTAAAAATACAAAAATTAGCCGGGCATGGTGGCAGGCACCTGTAATCCCAACTACTTGGGAGACTGAGGCACGAGAATCGCTGGAGCCCGGGAGGCAGAGGTTGCAATGATCCAAGATCATGCTACTGCACTCCAGCCTGGGTGACAGAGCAAGACAAGGTCTCCAAAAAAAAAAAAAAAAAAAAAAAAAAATTAGGCGCAGTGGCACACACCTTAGTCCCAGCTACTTGGAAGGCTGAAGCAGGAGGATCGCTTGAGCCCAGGAGTTCAGGGATGAAGTGAGCTGTGATGGTGACACTGCACTCCAGCCTGGGTAACAAAGTAAGTAAGACCCTGTCTCAAAAAAAAAAAAAAAAAAAGAAAAGAAAAAGAAAAATGATCCCTATTCAGAGCAGGGTCTGGAGCTCAGTAAGGCCTTCTAGAAATACCAGGGCATGGAATGAATGAGGAATGACCAACAGCACTGCGTTACTAACTAAACTCCTTTGGAAGCCTCAGAGAGATAACTAACGTTTAATGAGCACTTACTACATTCCAGGTGCCATTTACAAGGATTAACAATTTAAATCCTCCCCAAACCATGTGAAGTAAGTACTAAGATGATCTCATTTTACAAACGAAAACACTGGAGTTTGGCCGGGCGCAGTAGCTCATGCCTGTAATCCCAGCACTTTGGGAGGCCTAGGCGGGTGGATCACCTGAGGTCAGGCATTCCAGACCAGCCTGGCCAACATGGCAAAACCCCATCTCTACTAAAAATACAAAAATTAGCCAGGCGTGATGGTGGGAACCTATAATCCCAGCTACTCAGGAGGCTAAGGCAGAAAAATTGCTTGAACCTGGGAGGTGGAGGTTGCAGTGAGCCAAGATCCTGCTATTCACTCCAGCCTGGGCAACAGCAACAGAGTGAGATGCTGTCTCAAAAAAAAAGGCCAGGGGCAATGGCTTATGCGTGTAATCCCAGTGCTTTGGGAGGCCATGGCAGGCGGATCACGAGGTCAAGAGATCGAGACCATCCTGGCCAACATGGTGAAACTCCGTCTCTACTAAAAATACAAAATTAGCTTGGCGTGGTGGCACATGCCTGTAGTCCTAGCTACTTGGAGGCTGAGGCAGGAGAATCACTTGAACCCAGGAGGCAGAGGTTGCAGTAAGTCCAGATCATGCCACTGCACTCCAGCCTGGCAACAGACCAACTCCATGTCAAAAAAAAAAAAAAAGGCCAGGTGCAGTGGATCATGCCTGTAATCCCAGCACTCTGAGAGGCCAAGGCGGGTGGATCACCTGAGATCAGGAGTTCGAGATCATCCTGGCCAACATGGTGAAACCCTGTCTATACTAAAAATACAAAAAATTAGCCGGGCGTGGTGGCAGGCACCTGTAATCTCAGCTACTTGGGAGGCTGAGGAAGGAGAATAGCTTGAACCCGTGAGGCGGAAATTGCAGTGAGCCAAGATCATGCCATTGCAATCCAGCCTGGGCAACAAGAACAAAACTCCGTCTCAAAAAAAAAAAAAAATTGTGCATTTTTCTCCATGCAATGTTATCATATATATGTGTGTGCATGTATATATTTATAGGTCTATAAATATGTATGTATCTATGTATGTATGTATTTAAACACATGAAAAGGATGGCCACATGTTTGTTTTTTTTTTGAGACAGTCTCGCTTTGTTGCCCAGGCTGGAGTGCAGTGGCACGATCTCGGCTCACTGCAAGCTCCGCCTCCTGGGTTCACGCCATTCTCCTGCCTCAGCCTCCCAAGTAGCTGGGACTACAGGTGACTGCCACCACGCCCAGCTAATTTTTTTGTATGTTTAGTAGAGACGGAGTTTCACTGTGTTAGCTAGGATGGTCTTGATCTTCTGACCTCGTGATCTGCCCGCCTCAGCCTTCCAAAGTGCTGGGATTAGAGGCGTGAGCCACCACGCCCGGCCGAGGATGGTCACATGTTAACACTTTAGTTGGTAGACTGGCCTGAGGCCCAAGGAGTCCCAGGGTAAGGGCGGGAGAGCGGTTCGGAGTTCAAGGCAGTGGCTGTTTGCCAACTGGAACAGATTTCACAACCAACAAGACCACAGAGGTTCAGTTTAGCCTGCTGAAGCATCCCAGCTTCAGGAGATCCTCCTGGCCGCACCCCCCCCTTTTTTTTTTTTTTTGAAACGGAGTCTTGCTCTGTCACCCAGGATGGAGTGCAGCGGCGCAATCTTGGCTCACTGCAATCTCTGCCTCCTGGATTCAAGTGATTCTTCTGCGTCAGCCTCCCAGGTAGCTGTGATTACAGGTGCCTGCCACCACACCCGGCTAATTTTTGTATTTTTAGTAGAGATGGGGTTTCACTATATTGGCCAGGCTGGTCTTGAACTCCTGACTTCGTGATCTGTCTGCCTTGGCCTCCCAAAGTGCTGGGATTACAGGCGTGAGCCACCGCACCTGGCCTGCCACCCCTTTATTTAACTGCAACACCCCCACATCACTCTTCTCTACCCGATTTATCATTCACCATAGCATGTGTCACCATCAATATCAGATGACACTATAGAATGTCACCATACCCTATATTTTGCTCATCTGTTTTACTGCCTTCTGTTTTGCTCATCTGTTTTATTGCCTTCTCCCCCAACTCGAATGAGAACTCCATAAAAGCAGGATTCTGTCTTTATTATTTATTTATTTATTTATTTTTTTGAGACGGAGTCTCGCTGTGTCGCCCAGGCTGGAGTGCAGTGGAGCCATCTTGGCTTACTGCAAGCTCCGCCTCCCGGATTCACGCCATTCTCCTGCCTCAGCCTCCTGAGTAATTGGGACTACAGGCACCCACTACCACACCAGGCTAATTTGTGTGTGTGTGTGTATTTTTAGTAGAAACGGGGTTTCACCGTGTTAGCCAGGAGGGTCTCGATCTCCTGACCTCATGATCCGTCCGCCTTAGCCTCCCAAAGTGTTGGGATTACAGGCATGAGCCACGGCACCCGACCTGTCTTTATTTTTTTAATAGAGATGGGGTCTCCCTATGTTGCCCAGGCTGGTGTCCAAGCCCTGGGCTCAAGTGATCCTCCTGCCTCAGCCTCCCAAAGTGCTGGGATTAAAGCCGTGAGCCCGCAGTGCCCAGGCGTGATACTGTCTGTTGATCTCTGCTGTGTTCTCCATGCTAAAGAGGGCCAGGCCCTTACCGGATGCCCCATAAATATATGGGGAATGAATGAAGAACAATATCAGAAGCTAACACTCAGACCTCACCACGGGCCAGGACATAGAAGAATTAATTTAGTCTTCAAGGCTATCCTGTGAGGGAGGTGCTGTCAACATCCATGTTTTCCCCGAGGGGAAACTGCGACTCCAAGAGAGGTGCTTGCCCAAGATGACACAGCTACTAAGCGGTGGAGTCAGGCTTCAAACTCAATCATGACCCCACAGGTGTTCCAGACCCCAGTTCACACACAGAGGATGTGACAAGCAGGGAGTCCCTGTATGGAGACAGTGCAAGAGTTCTAGAACCAGGAACCCTGGGACAGACATGGGTGCTGGTTACACATTGGGCATGCGCATTCCAGAACACGGACAAAGGGCAGGAGTTTGGGTCGGGCGCGGTGGCTCATTCCTGTAACCCAAGCGCTTTGGGAGGCAGATCACTTGAGGTCAGGAGATCGAGATTAGCCTGGCCAACATGTTGAAACTCCGTCTCTACTAAAAATACAAAAATTAGCTGGGCGTATAATCCATGCCCGTAATCCCAGCTACTCGGGAGGCTGAGGCAGGAGAATTGCTTGAACCTGGGAGGTGGTTGCAGTGAGCCAAGATCACCCCACTGCATTCCAGTCTGGGCAACAGAGTGAGACTCTGTCTCATAAATAAATAAATAAATAAGCCAGGCATGGTGGCGTGCGCCAATAATCCCGGCTGCCTGGGAGGCTGAGGCAGGGAACTGCTTGAACCCAGGAGGCGGAGGTTGCAGTGAGTTGAGATCCCGCCACTGCACTCCAGCCTGGGCGACAGAGTGAGACTGTGTCTCAGAAACAACTACAAAAGAAGCTGGAGATGAAAGGGAGAAATGATAATTTCACCATAAGGAAAGGATATGGAGTTCTAGAAACTGGAAGTGGGTAGTTTTTGGGGGGCCCAGTTCCCCTCTTGGGTGAAAGAAGTGAGCAGAGGTTCTCAGCAGGTGGGGCTGTGGATCCCAAAAGTGAGCCACGGAGAAATTGCTAAAGGGGTCCCGGGAGCAGACATCGAAATTCTCGGAAAAAGGGGTGATAGTCTCCCAGAAATGAACCAACTGAAATGCCGGAAGTGAGCCTCAGACATCCCGGAAGCAGAAACCTGGATCCCCGGAAGGAAACCGACCAGCACCGCTCCTCACCCAGAAACGTGAGAGATGCCTTTTCCAGGAGCGCAGGCCAGAGAGGTAGATCTCCTGCAGCACAGGGGCACTGAGTTCCACTTCAGCCCCGTCCGAGGTCAGCGAGGGTCGGAAGCCCACGGCCTGGTGCGCTTCAGCCATGTCACGCTGGAGCCCTGAGTCGGGCAGAGTCATACTTCAGGACCTCAGCCCCTCCTCCCTCAGACTCAGGAGTCCAGGCCCCCAGCCCCTCCTCCTCCTCCTTCATACCCAGGAGTCCAGGCCCCAGGCCCTCCTCTCTCAGATCCAGGAGTCCAGGCCCCAGGCCCTCCTCTCTCAGATCCAGGAGTCCAGGCCCCCAGCCCCTCCTCCCTCAGACCCAGAAGCCCAGGCCCGCCCCAGCCCCTCCTCCCTCAGACCCGGGATCTCACGCTTTCAGCTGCCTTTTTGCGCCGACCCAGGACTATATAACCTAGCTCATCCTTCTCTAAGCACCTGAAGGGTCTTGAGGGTCCTGGTTTGTAGACCCGGAGGTTTTGAGGGAAGGACGTCAATTCGGGACCTCTGGGAACGCATAGAGAGGCCAGAGGGATAGCTCGCGTTAAGCCCTTTACCTGCTCTCCCAAGAACATGGTGCGGGGGCAGTGCCCTCCCCCCAGTACAGGATTCTCAAGATTCGGGGGTGGGTGGAGGAGGGAAACTGGTCCAGGCTGAGTTGCGGGGTCTTGAGAAAAACATTAGTTTTAGACCCATATGAAACAAACACCTGTTAGACATTGACGCTGTCCACCCCATTTCCGCTTCTCATGTCAAGGCGTGGGGGATGGTGTCTATAAATTCATCCGCTCAGCGTCCCCTCCCCCCGCCGGTGCTGGAGGGAATGGGGAAGGAAGCACCCACTGCGCATGCCTCGCAGCCTGGGATGCTGAGGCTGTGAGCGGAGGCGAGCGTCGAGGACAAGTGATGGAGAGGCTTGCACGCCCAACCCTAGACACAGGACTCCAGGCCCCGCCGGAGCCCGAGCCCCTGGGGTCCAGTACTTACCACGTTGAATCAGGGGTCCGCTGATCGGATCCTGGGGTCCAAACCCGAGTCCACCCCCGCCCCCCGATTTTGAGCGCCGGCCCCAAATCTCCCGCTTGCATATGTCCAAACCCAGTGCAAGGAGTCCACCACCGGGTCGACGGGCCTTTGGAGTCCTGCCCACCCCAAGATCACCGTCACCCAGAAACCCCGATTCCTGTCTCTCGTGTCCCTAGCTGGGTATTCAGGTCCCGGGTTTTATCCCCGCCTCCTTCCAATCCCCGCGTTCTATCCCCGCCCCCTTCGAGCCACGGCGTCCAATCCCCTACATCCGTTCGATCCCCAGTCCTCCGTCTCCTTTTACCCGGCCAGATTCTCCACCATTTGGCCGCTCGCATTCTACGCAGCTGATCGGAACCCGGGTTCCTGGGCTCCTCACTCAGCTCATTGTCTCTTAGTCTCCTGTCTCTTCGAGGAACAAGGCTCAGCTGGGAGGTCGTAGCCCACCCCAGGTGCATTATAACGTCAGGCGCGTAGGGTGCCGGAGCAAATCTCAGCCCTTTCACGCCAGGGAGGGAGGAGGGATGTTTGGGGGCCAGGACGGCCCGCCAAAACCACCCACGGAAGGTGCATGGATTGAGTTGGCAAGAAAGGCGCCACAGCGGGTTGGATTCAAGGTAGACAGTGGGACTTCCGTGAGGGAGAAGCAGCATGGCTAATAGAGAAGGGTATATTAGAGACCCAGCCCCGACTGAGAGGTCGAAATAGGTACAGAGAAGCAGAGACTGAAACACGGAACTCTTGTTTATTCGGCTCTGGGCGTCAGTGTTCTTCGTCCAGCCTGGTCCCGTGTGCTTCTAGGTCCAACCAAGTCGCAGCCCGGGGAGGGACTGGGGAAGACGGTTTCAGGGGCTGGAGTTAGGGGAGAAGAAATGTGGAGTAGAAGCTCCAATATACAGATAGGCAAACTGAAGCCGAGGAGGGGACGAGCCGTGCCCGAGGTCACCCAGCGAGCTGGGCACTGCGCTAGCCCCCTCGCTGCAGGCCGGAATCCTGGGAACCGAGCCGGGCTTCCGCCTCGCGCCGCCGGCGGCGCCCATAACTGTAGGGGTCCTGGGGCTCGCGGCTGGCCTTCCCCGAGGGCTCCTTCGTGGAGACAGCGAATCCAGTATATGATCTCCGTCAGGCGGTGGGTCCGGCATACGCCCAGGTAGCAGACGTGCCCGCGGTGCTGGGGGACCTGGTGCTGGCCTCGCCTGGAGAGGGAGCGTGGGAGAAAACTGGATTCAAACCGAATTGGGAGATGGAGCGTGACGGAGGTGGGCACCCAAGCACTCCAAGACCAGCGGGGAGGCTTACAGATCACCTGCCCGTTCCGCGGCCGGGAGGGGGCGCTCGCCCTTTACGGTCTCCCTCCCGCCCTGTCCCTGCTGCCACCCGGGTTTCTCACCTGGCTGCAGTGTCCAGGTCCCGTTGGGCGGAGAAGGCGAGGAGCAACAGCAGGATGAGGATGTGGATAGTCATCGTGGGCAGGGCGGGTCAGGATCCGTGGCCCGTAGTTGCAGCCACCCCGCCCCGTTCCCGCACCGGGCTGATGGCCTCTGGGTGCAGCTCTGGAGCCAGGTACCAGGGCCAGTACCCACTTCCCAGGCGGGGAACACTGAGGCCAAAAGTCTGTGGGAAGAGGCCGCACCACACCAGAGGGGCAGGATTCAAACCCGGGTCCCCGCTTCCCGCACCGCGGCTCCAGAGCCCTCACTGGGTGTGTGGGGTCACACCAGCTGCTGTCTATCCCCCTGGGAGGTCTGTGGAGACTCGCCCCCTTCAAAGCGTGGGGAAATGGGGCGGGGCCAATGACACCCGCAGGTAGCTAAGCAGCGGGATTCCAAGAAAAGGGGTGGCGGCGGGGAAGCGCTGGCTCTGGTTGTAGATGTGACCTCACCCTCACCCTGTCGGGAAGCCGGTTAGTAGACAGTTGAGACCCTGGAACCTCGGGGGCCAGGCAATGCAGGGCGAGTGCACATGCGGCCCCCTGGAGGGCGTGGAGCGAGGGAGACCCTGAACACACTGAGGAGCGCCCCTCCGGAAAAGGCCGAGGTGTCAGGCACCCGCCGGTGAGGGCTCCAGTTGCACTGAAGCAGGTGTAGCCAGGGCTGTTCAACGTGGAGGGTGTCCTGGGTCAACCAGGTCGAGTGCACAGTATTGTGGGGGACCCAGGACCCCGTGGCCAGGCCCTGAGGGTGGAAGGGTGGGTGCAGACGCCATGTCTGCAGCAGAGGCAGAGGGACCTCGTCTTCGCCTCTGTAAGATGGGTAGGCCCTGCCACCTTACAGCTGTGACTCCCACTGACCTCCATGGAGGGCAAGTCCCCAGCCCTAAGCCCCAGGCCATTCTAGGGGAGGAAGCAGGGCCACTCCCCCACGAGAAATTCTATCCTCGCAAACATACACCCCCAACCCACTCAGTGTCCCCAGCTGCAGAGGGCTGGGCACAGTTGGGCCTTGAAGGGACCCGAACAGGAAAAAAACAGCCAGAGAGGAACAATGTTGAGTGCTGGGGGGAGGTGGGGAGACTGTTCTGGGAAACTTGAGGGCTGGCTGTGCTGGAAAGCCACCCCCATCCCCTACTAAGCAGGACACAGGGGTACCGCAGAGGGGAGGGGCGCAGACCCAGGAGGGGGATGAATAGAGTTGGACAAAGACCCTGAGAGAGAGCTGTGGAGGACAGGGACCCTGAGAAGGAACCAAGGGGAGCAAGAGGCCTAGAGACGAGGGACGGGAGACGCAGATCCACAGAATGGCAGCCACCAGCAGGTGCCAAGGCCGGTCCCCCCACTGCTGAGGCTGGCACTGCAGTACCTGCGAAAGGAACCCCAAACCTCCTTTGCCCCCAGGAAACAAAGCCAGACCCCAGCTGAGGATTTATTGGCGTAAATGCAACCATATAAAAACATAAGTTATGAAAAACACAGTCACGATGTGCCCTCCCCATCCCCCCAAGCCCAGGCCCCTAAAACCCCCTTCTGTGGGAGGGAGGGAGAGGAAGGGGGAGCCCCAAAACCGCCTAGGAACGCTCAGCCCCTGGGCCCGTGCAGGGCGGGAGAGCCGGGCCTCAGCGCATCCGGTAGTCGGTGGAGCAGGACAGCTCGCACAGCTGGCCCTTGAAGTCCAGGTCGATGGTGAAGTCCAGGTCCCGCTGCAGGGAGAGGTGGGGCATGAGGGCGGAACCCACCAGGAGGTGGTGGCAGGGGGGTGCAGGCAGGCTATGCGACGATGCGCCGGGCTCCGGCTTCCTGCCCATCTCCACGCTGCAGACCCCAACTGCTGGTCCCACCCTAGCAGCTGCCCTGACCCTGCCAAGGGACAGCACCACGTGGACACCCCCAAGCCCACTAGACTCACTCAAGAGCAGAGCCCAGTTGCTGTCCCTTGCCCTTGGATTTCTCCATCAAGATGATTCCCATCAGCAATGCAGTGATTGCTTCTTTCATAAAAAAGAAAACCTCTCCCAAGCCCACTTCCTCCTCAGGCAAACGTTCCAGTGAAACGCAATGGTCCAGCCTGCTGTCTCCACTTCCTCTCCTCCCCCCAATACCCTCCAGCACATGAAGACGAGACAAAGTCACCAACGCCCGAGGACTCCTCCTCCCTCTCCAGTATCTGTTTCCCAGCTAGTGCCGTGGTCCCGGGGGCTGCATGAGTCTTTGTAGGGGGTGGCCCTGTGGTTGCAGGACGTTTATCAGCCCCCTGGCCCCTACGTACCAGATGCCAGGACCACCCCTTCTCCGGAGTGACAACCACAAATGTTTCCACAGACGGTGACAAACGTCCTCTGGCGGCGGGGGCAGTAAAACTGCCCAGTTGACAACTGCTGCTGTCACGGGTGTCCCAGGGTCCACATTCCATGACTGCCCTGAGTGCCACCCTCGCACCCATGGGCCGGGACCCACTTTTCCAACCCAGACCACTCCCGGCGACTCCAGGCTCCAAGCCTTCCATCCTCCTGCCTGCTCAGACCCACCACACTGGATCTCTGGCCAGACCCTGTCTCCGAGAAGCCCCCCCAGCTCCCCCCGAAGCCCCCTTGATCTCAGGTGATGGCAGCTCCTGCCAAGTGCTCAGGAGGAAAAAGAAAGGGGAGCAGAAAACAAAAAGCTGCCTTTCTCCTCTCCCAGCTGGGCTAGAAAACCCCGTGCACTCTACTGGGGGCTGCCTCTTGCCCTGGAGCCCACCCACACCAACACCTGTCTGCCCTGCTCCCAGCCTGACAGAGGTCACCTCCAACTGGCATCACCATGTCACTGACCCCCTTGTCTAGAGTGGAAGCACCAGGAGGGCAGGGTTTTGGCCTGGGTCCCCAGGCCCGTAACTTCCGGTGAATGCTCAAGAAATCCTGCTGTGTAGACAGGCATGGGGCTGAGGGGCTTGGGGACCCGGGAATAGGCAGAGGTGCTCGCCCCCGCCAGCTGCCCCCATCCCCCACCCCGGCTGCCCCCATCCCCTACCCCCGCTGCCACCATTCCTCCCCCACCACTCCCCCCTCATCCACACTCCCCGCCCTAGCTGCCACCCTCCCACCCAGCTGCCCGGAGCCTCACGTTGTTCTTGGCGTTGGGCCGCATGCCGATGGTGCCGAAGATCTCCTCGCCCGTCTTCACGGTCAGGTAGTCCTCCATGTAGAACACCGTCTGCTTCCAGTGCGTGTACGGGGACTCGGGGCCTGGGGGCACAGGCGGGTCAGCCGGCCTCGGCCTGCTGCTGCCCACCCTCCGCCCCTTGCGTTCCCTCTGTCGGAATGCCCACCCCCATGACAGCTGACGGGACTGCTGTCCGTGAGTCACCTCCCTGTCATTGAGCTTTGGAGACAGGGACCGTGTCAGCCTTTTGTGGATGAGGAAACTGAGGCACTGCACACTCAGGTCACTTGCCGAAGGCCACGAGACTGCTACATGGCAGAGCTCACACTGGAACACGCGTGTCCCCATGGTTCCCTCTGCCCGTTTCTGTCACCCCCTCCACTACGTGGGTGCCCCTCGGCCCTGGCTCGGGAACGGCCCCCAGCCCTGCGGGCCCCGCCTCACTGGTGGAGAAGCCGGTCCTCTTGTGGCAGCGCGTGAACTCGATGTTGAAGTAGGCCACCAGGGCGTGCACGTAGTCATTCCGCTTCACTTGCAGGCAGAACGGGGAGGTGAAGGTCAGGTCTTCCACCTTGACGGTGTAGATGTCCACCTCCTGCAGGACAGGAGAGGGCGAGCTCCGGGATGCGTCCCCATGTCGCTTCATCCCCTCCTCCCTCCCTTAAGCTCCCAGAGGGCCTGTGACCTCGCTGTCCCCTTCCTGCTGGCCCTCCCTCACTGGCACCCAGCCTCGGCTCCTCCTTCACTCTGCATCCTGCCTATCCAGCTCCCAATAAACCATGTGGGTTCGAGCCCAGATTCCTTGCTCCCTCCTCTCCAACACCCAAACCTGGCAGTGCCACCCTAACTCTGTCCAGACCTCCTAGAATGCAGGCGCCCCACTCCACTGTCTCCCCAACCCCTTGACAAGTCCAACAACGTGATGGCTTCAAACGGCAACACAAATGCCAACCTAAAACCCTGTGCCAGTTCCCCTGGCTCTCAGGAGGGTGGCCCGGGTGGGGTCCCTGCCCCTCTAGTCTCCTCTCCTCCCCCACTCAACAACTTCCTCCTCCCCGACAGGATCCCCCGGTCAGCCACCCAGCTTCACCCGGCTCACACATCCCAGCTCAACAAATACTCATCGCCGTATTTTTTTTTTTTAAACAGGGTCTCAGAAGTAAAAAAAAAAAAAAAAAAGGAAAAAACAAAACAAAACACTGTCACCAAAGCTGGAGTGCAGTGATGTGATCACAGCTCACTGCAGCCTTGAACTCCCAGGCCCAAGTGATCCTCCCGAGTAGCTGGGATCTCAGGCACATCTTGGAGCCCAGCCTGGCCCCGTGCTCTTCTGCAGTGGCCCGCGTGCATGTGCACCCGCTCATCGCCCTGGGGTCCTGCCTTTCCGTGCATGGGCTGTGGGCTTTAGCTGCCAGCTTTGGGTGTTTCCTCCGCCAGACGCCAAGTGCCAAGCATGGTTCTCACACAGCAGCGCTCACAAAGATATTTAAAGGACGAAGTGTCTTTCCCGGGCCTCTAGCACCACCTCTGGCTGGCAGATCAGGCTCTGAGACCTCAGGCCAACATTCTGGGCCCCAAAGTCCCACGCCAGGACCAGGTGATGGCCTCTCTTTGGTTTCAACCCAGGGGGCACCTGGCCATGCCCACCCCCTCACCTTTATGAGGCAGGCGTTGGTGACCAGCTGTTTGGGGTCCACGACATCCACTAGGGGCTCCTTAATGGCCACATCTTTGATGCAAGACATGTCGAAGCCATACACGTTCTCCCACCCTGGGGAGGCAGGCAGGGAGGGGGTGAGCCCGCAGCAGCCCACCCGGGGCCCCGCCCGCCAGCTCCCGGGCCGCGCTCACAGTGGATCTTGTAGTCTTTGTACTGCCGGTCCTCGATGGCCGTCACATAGAGCGTGGCCCGGTCTGGGAAGATGAGGCCATCGGGCGCCTACAGAGGGGCAGGGCGAGGCATGAAGGGTGGGGCCTGGCAACACTACCCTGAGTCTTGCCTCCAAGATGTGGCCTCCTGCCCTGGTCTGAGCCACCCTCATGTCGCAGCGGCACTCACCCCTCACCCCCTGGTCTATTTCCCACACGGCCGCCAGAGGGCACCCAGGGGCACCTCAGTCAGCTCCTGGCCCTCGGAGGTTCTGGGGATCCTCAGACCCTCCCTAGCTGCTCTGAGAGGAAAAGCATGGGGTCCCATAAGGCTCCACAAAATCTGCACACGCCCTGTCACCCCTCACCTCCACTCCTTCTTCTGCTGCCGTTCTAGACCCTCCTTCCACACGGGCCTCCCTGCTGTTCCACACGCAGCAAGGGCACACCTGCCCTGGCCGCCCCTCCGTGTGCTTCATCCAGCTCTCCGTCACCTCACCTCTCCCAGGGAGGCCTGCTGGGGCCTAAGGACCTGGGCTATTGCCCTGCTACGGATTTCCTGTTCCTACGACCTCCCCCACATCGCACCATCTCCCTCCAGGGTCTGTCACACCTGGCTCGGGCTGTGGCTTTCTAACACCTTGCAGCCAAGCCCCCACAGTAAGTCCCGTCTGTGGGAAAAATTGAGCGTGGTTTTCGTCTTCCGCCTGGACCCCAGCCCATGCGAGCTGCACCCGTCCCGCTGGGGCCTCACCAGCCACTTGTCCCGGGCATAGAGCACAGTGTTGAGCATGGACTCGTAGAAGAGGCAGTAGCCCATCCACTCGCTGATGATGATGTCCACCTTCTCCACCGGCAGCTCCACCTCCTCCACCTTCCCCTTGATGATGGTCACCACTGCGGGCGGACAAGCGCGGCCACATCAGCCCCCGGGAGGCCTGCCCCTCACCTCACCTGCCCTGGGGGCTAGAGCCTCGGGACCCCACTTCAGTTCAGAGAACTGGGTGAGCAGAAGCCATGAACCCTTCTAACTGTTTTAAAATTCATACATCGTTCTGGACATTTTTGAGGCAGGAGCAGAAATTTTATGTGGAGTGGGTATCAGGTGATGTTACTTTTTTTTTTTTTTTTGAGACGGAGTCTTGCTCTGTCGCCCAGGCTGGAGTGCAGCGGCGCGATCTCAGCTCACTGCAAGCTCCGCCTCCCGGGTTCACGCCATTCTCCTACCTCAGCCTCCCGAGTAGCTGGGACTACAGGTGCCGGCCACCACGTCCGGCTAATTTTTTGTATTTTTAGTAGAGACGGGGTGTCACCGTGTTGGCCAGGATGGTCTTGATCTCCTGACCTCATGATCCGCCCGCCTCGGCCTCCCAAAATGCTGGGATTACAGGCGTGAGCCACTGTGCCCGGCCGCGATTTTGTTTTTAACTGGGTGGGCTTGATATAATAAGTAACAGCATGGTCACATTCTCAAAACAGCCTTTATCTATTAGATAAGACACACGCAGACACATTTACCGGGAAAATTACATCACAGTGGGAATTTGCTTCAAATAGACTTGTGCGTTCATTATAATAATCTCTTTTTAAAAATCACTTCAGGATGGCACGGTGGCTCACGCCTGTAATCTCAGCTCACGCCTGTAATCTCAGCACTTTGGGAAGCCAAAGTGGATGGATCACCTGAGGTCAGGAGTTCAAGACCAGCCTGGCCAACATGGTGAAACCATGTCTCAACTAAAAAAATACAAAAAAAAAAAAAAAAGTTCACGCCTGTAATCCCAGCACTTTGGGAGGCCAAGGCAGGCAGATCACGAGGTCAGGAGATCGAGACCATCCTGGCTAACACGGTGAAACCCCGTCTCTACTAAAAAAACAAAAAAATTAGCCGGGCGTGGTGGCTGGCGCCTGTAATCCCAGCTAATTGGGAGGCTGAGGCAGGAGAATCACTTGAACCCAGGAGGCGGAGCTTGCAGTGAGCTGAGATCATGCCACTGCCCTCCAGCCTGGCAACAGAGTGAGACTCCGTCTCAAAAAAAAAAAAAAAAAAAAATGCTGGGGATGTACCTATGATGGTGGTCATGGAAAAGAGCGGATGCCGCAACATCCTGGAAAGTGTTAAACGACATGACAAGCAGGTGTAAGAAGCCAAGGGCAAGAGGCTGGTACGAAATGCTACTGGCGTGAAAATTGTGCACGAGAATGTAAACACATTTACATATGTATGTGTTTGTAGGTCCAGACTTCTCTGGAAGTTAGTGTTGGTTAAACTCAGAGGAGGGCAGCTGGGAAACAGGGGAGGCTTCTCACTGTGGGCCTTCGGTGGCCAACCACGTGACTCTATTACTCATTCAAGAAACTAGAGAGTGCTTCTTGCCCTAATTTTAAGACTGCCGTGCTAAGCCTGTGATTTTGACACTCAGATTCTCAGGCGGCTGGCAGCCCAAAAGACCATGGGTTGGGAGCTGCTGAATCTGTGGTCATCCGTAGACCCCACTGCTCTTCAGAGGGCCCTGGGGAAGCAGGGCATCACCCCCTCCACTCCCACAAACCCATCCTCTTTCTGGGCTCACCGTGGTCTAACTTGTTGGCTTTGACGATCTTCACCGCATAATCAGAGATACTGGAACACTCGATCTGAGGGCCCAGGAAGAAGGGAGGGTGAGACCCATCCCCTGCCCCCATCACCTCCATCCAATCCCTGAGCCCTGATGGGCTCCCCTCCATCCCCCAGGCCCGGCCCCGCCTGGCCACCCCGGAGACTCACCCCGATGACCTTGCGGGCCCCGGCCTTGGCAGCGAACATGCAGAGGATGCCGGTGCCCGAGCCGACGTCCAGCACCACCTTGTCCTTGAAGAGGTGCCGGTTATGAAACATGGAGTTGCGGTAAGTGAGGGTGCGCACCTCGTCCTTCAGCATCTCCTAGGGCAAGAATGGCACAGAGACGCCGTGAGGGGCCCCATATCCCCAATTGGAGAACAGCGTGTCCTGAGAGCTCGGAGGGCCAGAGCTCGGCCCTCTCGCTTTCTTCCATGCACCTCAGTTTCCCTTTTATATTTATTCATTTATTTATTTTTATTTTATTTTATTTTTTGAGATGGAATCTCACTCTGTTGCCCAGGCTGGAGTGCAATGGTGCAATCTCAGCTCACTGCAACCTCAGCCTCCTGGGTTCAAGTGATTCTCCTGCCTCAGCCTCCCAAGTAGCTGGGATTACAGGTGCACACCACCATGCCCGGCTAATTTTTGTATTTTTCATACAGATGGGGTTTCACCATATTGCCCAGGTTGGTCTTCAACTCCTGACCTCAGGTGATCCACCCACCTCAGCCCCCTAAAGTGCTGGGATTACAGGCGTGAACCACTGCGCCCAGCCAGTTTCCCTTTTTAAAAAATCAGATTAGATGGTCTAAACTCCAATCTTGGCCAGACTTCACCACTGCTACCTAAGAACCAGTGAACCCTGGCTTTTAAAAGTCCTCAGGCTGGGAGCGGTGGCTCACGCCTGTAATCCCAGCACCTCAGGAGGCCAAAGCCGGAGGATCACTTGATCCCAAGAGTTTGAGACCAGCCTGGGCAACAAGGCAAGATTATCTCTACAGAAAAATAAGAACATCAGCTGGGCGTGGTGGCGCGCGCCTGTGGTCCCAGCCACTCGGAAAGTGGAAGTGGGGGGATCACCTGAGCTGGGGAGGTCGAGGCTGCAGTGAGCCATGATTGCACCAATGCACTCTAGCCTGGGCGACAGAGCGAGACCGTCTCTAAAAATAAAAAATGGCAATTTTATGCATATTTTGCCACAATTTTATGAAAAAGGCCTCAGGGGGAAAAGAAAATTCCTTAGAATGCCACCCCAGCTTCGTTCTGGGATTTCAGTGTCTTCAGTCAGATCTGAAGTGTGCAGAAGGTGTCAGGGCGGGAGCAGCCGGGGCGCAGTCCCACCGCCGGTCACTAGAGGGCGGCAGAGACCAGCGGGCCCTGCCCGATCTCTGGCTAAGGCCCCAGGCACGCATGCGCTCTCCCACCCCAGCCTTCGGCGCGAGGCCCCTGCAGAGATTCAGGCTAACCTCGGTCTCCAAGGCAACGGCTTGGCGAGGCGACCCTAGGGGGTGCGCAGCAGAGGGGCAGGGGGGCGGCCTGCTGCCAGGGGAAGCAGTGCGCATGCGTGGGAAAACAGGTTCCACCCCTTCCCCAACATTTAAGCCCCCCTAAGATTGGGGCCTTGGGGACTGTCCCCACTGACCTCGTGGATGCCAAAGTGGGCGTAGGAGTCAAAGTAGTAATCTTTGGATGTCATGTCCTCAGCGTTGGGCTTCTCACTGCTTTCCGCCTGGCCACAGGACACCTGGGAGGGGGCCGATGGGATCATGGGTCAGATCTGGGGGCTCCCCACAGCCTCTTAAACCTCCAGCTCCCTACTTTTCCCTGAAGAGTAGTATAGAACCCCCAAAATCATACCATGACAACCCTACAGCCCCCGCCTGCCATCTTGCCCCCCCAGGAACCCCAAAACCTAACAACCCCATTTTCCACTTCCAGGACCCCCCCAGAGCACCATCCAGGGGAGCACCCCGATACCTCAGCCACGCCTACCATCTCTCCAGTCTCTCTGACCCCGTCTCTAGCTCAGCCCACAGCTGGGGAGGGGAGGGGAAGGAAAATGGGGGCAGACACAGGGAAGGGCAAAGGGGGGTTGGAGGTGGAGTTAAGGAAGTAGCCGCGATACTGGGGGAGGCCAGCGGGGGCTGTGAACCTGGAGGGGTTGCTACTAAGTGTCTGGGGGCCTGGAGTAAACTGGTTTGAAGCAAGAGGGGTATGGTTAGACCTCAAGAAAGGGCCAGATGTGTGGCAAGATATATTGATGTGGAGGTCGGGGTGGGGAGGGGTCTCACAAAAGGATATTTACTTCTTCAAGAGGCGGCTGGAGGCTCATCCCATTAGCCAAGGTGGCTACAAAATTCTAGGAGAGAGTAACAGGGAGAAAGGATTAGCTACTGGGAGTGGCTGTGGGAGGGCTGGGCGGCGGGACCTGGGCTCTGGCGGGGGGTGGGTTTCCAGCAATTCTCCTTCTTGGTGGGGAGTGGTGGCGAAGGGGGCAAGTAATGAGGTGGGGTGTTTAAGAAAGGGATGGGAAAAGTGAGGGGAGAAGAAAGGGGGTCTCCTATCCCAGCTGTGGCTGGAGAGATGGTGGCCCACCCCCACGCTGCCCCTCTCTGGCCAGGCAGTTGACCACACACCTCCCCCATCCAGGCCAGGGGAATTGGCACCCACCACCGCCAGCTGTCGCTCCCTCTCATCACCTAATCTCCTCCAGATTAGGTGACACTTCCTGACACACACACCCCTATCCTAGGGTGCCATGAATAGCAGGAGGGAGCGGGGCTGGCAGGGTATGCCCACAGGGCATCTGCCACCTCTGCAAACCAGTCTCATGTCTGAGAGGATTCCAGAATAGAGGTGTGGCACACGGGTACTTCCCCAGAGCTAGTACCCCAGACCCCAGCTCCTGCCTTGGACTCAGGAGCCCCAAACAAAACCAGCTGGAACCAACCCCCTCCCTTATGACCCTCTGCCCACGAAGGTAGGGTCCCAGGGAGGATGGGCAGCTCCTGGACCCTCTAAGAATGAGAGGACTCCAGAAAGTGGCTTGGGGGGCGCGGTGGCTCACACCTGCAATCCCGGCACTTTGGGAGGCCGAGGCAGGTGGGTCACCTGAGGTCAGGAGTTTGAGACCAGCCTGACCAACATGGTGAAACCCTGTCTCTACTAAAAATACAAAAATTAGCTGGGCCTGGTGGTGGGTGCCTGTAATCCCAGCTACTCAGAAGGCTGAAGCAGGAGAATCGCTTGAACCCGGGAGGCGGAGGTTGCAATGAGCCGAGATCAAGCCATTGCACTCCAGCCTGGGTGACAGAGTAAGACTCCGTCTCAAAAAAAAAAAAAAAAAAAAAAAAAAGTGGCTTGGGGAGTCAGGCCATCGCCCCCATTCAGACACCCATCCCAGGCCCTGAAGACTTCCAGGTGCGGCCAAGCCTGAGGCCACCTCTGGGAAAGTTATTTCCTCCACCCATAGAGCCCCAGGTGCAGGAGACAGCCAAGAGGGTGGGAAGTCATTACAGTGACCCCTGGGAGCTGCATCCTGACAGCTGAGAGCTGACCTGTCCCTCCAGCCAATGCCATAGGTAAGGGGTGGAAGGACAGAGGCCCCATCAGATTACATCTCTTCCAGATGTGACCACTATCCAAGTCTCCAAGAAGGGCCACGTCACAGGCCATGACCTACTAGGCTCCAAGCACCCTCCCTCCAGCTCTCCCAAGCCAGCGGGGATGCCTATAAGAAGAAAGGTGCTGAGGGGGTTTCCCACTGGGGCCCATTTCTCAGCACCACTGAAAACTACCGCCAGACAACCCCAGCCCCAGAGGGCTTGAAACGCAAGACTGAAACCTCCCCCACATGGCTGCACGAGAACCAAACCTCACTCGAAACCATTTCAGGCACCCACTCTCAGGACCCCGGGGCTCAGGACCCTGCACAGGGCTTCAGGAAGAGGGAGGTCATCTCGCACCCTCACAAAGGCCCGGGGGAGATAAACGGCTCCAGTAGGGTAAAGCTCTCAGCCTACGTATTTCCCACAACTCCTTCCCAGCGGACATACCCTCCTCCCTCCGCCCGCCAGGAAGAAATCCGACGGGAGGTGGGCTTCAGGACACGCCCCATGAAAAAGATGTCCCTCCCACACACCCAGAAATGGCCACAAGGGGGTGCACGGCGCCTATTAATGGGAAAATCTCGATCTAGATGCCCCACCACCACCCAGAGGGAGGTCACAGGGGCATGCCCCATCCCCCAACTCCTAAAGCCCTGGGCGAGGGGGAGAATTCTGGGAGGGGAAACGGGGTCGGCGGGGGACCCCATTCTTGGTTTTCCTCCAGTCCCTAACCCAGAACGCACAAAACCGGGTCCGATATCCCAACAGATGCCCCCGGAGCTCGGAAGGAGGTTGGTAAAGGGCTGAGAAGCACTGCTCTTCCCAAGAGACTCCCCACATCGTGGAGGGCCCCAGGTCGATCCCACCCCACGGCGTGTGCCCAGGTCCCCGGGGAGGAGGGCTGGGGGCGTCAGGAGGGTCGGACCCCCCTCCCCGCCGCCCCCCCGGGCGCCCCTCCCCGGCCGGGGGCGGGGCCTTTGTCCCGCACGTGGAGCCCGCCGGGCCACTGGACTCGGCACACCCCCTCCCCACCCACCGCGCAGCGGCCACGTGGGGGCCTGGCCGGAAGCGCCCCCAGCCCTCCTCCACGTGGGAGGGGGGATAAGACCCTCCGCTAGGCCGGATGCCGAAGGCCCTTGAAAGCTAGGGAGCCGTCACCTCAAACGATATCCCCGGATGTGGAACGTGCGGCGCCCCCGTGTGCGGCGGGGGACCTCCAACCCCATGTCGCCAACTTAGAGGCCTTTCCCCACCACAGAGGCGTGAAACACCGACCCAAAGCCGCCCCCCGCCCACGGCGGCGCTCCAAGCGCTCACCTCCATGATGCAGTTCGCGGCCTCGGCTGCCGCCATCTTCACCCGCACCTACTCCTCCTCCGGCCGCCAAGACCCCCCCTTTCTCCTCACTCCCCCGGGACCGCCTTATACCAGAGGGTCCACGGCCCGCCTACCGCGACCCCGCTGGAAGATTTCATTGGCAATGGAGGCGGCCCGTCTGAGAATACTGTCTAGTAATTGGCTAGAGAATACGTCCATCATAGGTCAGGGGTTTGCCAACTCTGGCGTCCAGAATCCCGCCCCCTCAAGTCGACCCGGGATGGGGAAAACTGCCCGTCTATTGCAAGAAGCGCGACTGGTGATTGGGCAAAATCCACCAGGAATGCCCTCCCCTTTACACCCAGCACCGCCTCAAAGCTTCCCGGGGAGCCCCGCGCTAAAGGGGCGTCTTGAAACACCTGTCCATCACCAAAATGACCCGCCCCCAATCGCTGCCATTGGCTTATCCGGAAGCGACGTCACGCAGCCTTTGGCCCACCCTCGCCAAGCGGCCGGCCTCAAGGAGAACACGGCAATTGGCCCACGGGTGGGGAAGAAGGCGGGGCTTCACGCACCAACGATTGGCTCAAAGGAATTATCACTCCTCGTCCACTCGGTGGATCCTCCCAACCCGGGGGGAGTCTGGAGGAAAAAGGGAGCTTGTGCTCATTACCTGGGGGAAAAACGGAATCGGTGAGAGGCCCAGAGAGAGGAAGGGCATAGCTGGGGTCCCGAAGCAAGTGAGGAATAGGAATCCGTCGTCAACATATTAAATCCCTAGCCCTTGACATAACCATTCCAAGTTTTTTAAAACCATCAACCCCTCCCAAGCCACTTGGTTTTTGCCAAGTCCCTCCCCCTGCCAGGAACGCCCACCTCTCTTTGTCTGGTCAGCTTCTAAACGTGAATCAGAGCACAGCTTAGGCACCACTTCCTCCGGGAAGCTTTCCTTGATTTGCAGAAAAAGTTCCTAGTTGAATGAAGCTGAATGCAAAGGGCCGAATGCGTGGGTCCTGCCCCTCCTCTCCCCGACCCCTCTACTTCCCTCTGCTCACACTTCTCTCCAATCCCGGAATGAGCTCGCTCTTTGGTTCCTGGGTCTCCGGCGTGCCGCTGGCAAACGCCTGAGACTTAAAATTTACAATAGGGTTCGTTCGGGCGCGATGGCTCACGGGTGTAATTCCAGCACTTTAGGAGGCGGAGGCAGGCGGATCACTTGACATCAGGAGTTCGAGACCAGTCTGGGCAACATGGTGAAACCCCCATTTCTATTAAAAATACAAAAATTACGCCGGGCGGCCGGGCGCGGTGGCTCACGCCTGTAATCCCAGCATTTTGGGAGACCGAGGCGGGCGGATCACAAGGTCAGGAGGTCGAGACCATCCTGGCTAACATGGTGAAACCCCCGTCTCTACTAAAAATACAAAAAATTAGCCGGGCGTGGAGGCTTAGGCAGGAGGATGGCGTGAACCCGCGAGGCGGAGCTTGCAGTGAGCTGAGATCGCGCCACTGCACTCCAGCCTGGGTGACAGAGCGAGACTCTTGTCTCAAAAAAAAAAAAAAAAAAAAAAAAAAAAAAAAATTTAGGCCGGGCGCGGTGACTCACGCCTGTAATCCCAGCATTTTGGAAGGCCGAGGTGGGCGGATCACAAGGTCAGGAGTTCGGGACCAGCCTAGCCAATATGGTGAAACCCCCGTCTCTACTAAAAAAACAAAAATTAGCCGGGCGTGGTGGTGGGCGCCTGTAGTCCCAGCTGCTCCAGAGGCTGAGGCAGGAGAATCACGTGAACCCGGGAGGCAGAGGTTGCAGTGAGCTCAGATGGTGCCACTGCACTCCAGCCTAGGCGACACAGCAAGACTCCATCTCAAAAAATAATAAAATAAAATAAATAAAAATAAAAATAAAAAAATTAGCCAGGACTGGTGGCACACGCCTGTAATCCCAGCTACTTGGGAGGCTGAGGCAGGAGAATCGCTTGAGCTCAGGAGGTGGAGGTTGCAGCGAACCAGGATGAAGCCATTGCACTCCAGCTCGAGCGACAGACCGAGACTCTAACTTTAAAAAAAAAAAAAAAAAAAAAAAATTGAAAAGCACGGCACTAAACAAACCAAGAAAAGGACATTTGTTTCCAGTGTTTGAGCTGAAGCAAGAGGAGCCCAGCTGCAAATATGCACATCAGGTCTTTAGCTTGTTGCAGCTCTGTGCATAAGCATTGCCCTCCAAAACACCACAAAAGCACTGCCTTAATTTTTGGGGTATGAATACATTGTAGCAAGGATGCAAATTTGCAAATAATCTACAAATACTGAGGATCAACTGTAATTGGTTCGGTTTGTAATCCTGTACATTTCACTTTATTAATTTACAAACATTACTCTGTGAAGGGGGATATGGCCCTATAAAGGAGACAAACCGCCCAGGCACAGTGACTCATGCCTGTGATCCCAGGACTTTAGGATGCCAAGGTAGGAGGATCGCTTGAGCCCAGGAGGTGGAGACCAGCCTGGGCAACATAAGGGAGACCCCATTTCTACAATTTTTTTTTTTGAGACGGAGTCTCGCTCCGTTGCCCAGGCTGGAGTGCAGTGGCGTGATCTCAACTCACTGCAACCTCTTGCCTCCCGGGTTCAAGCGAGTCTCGTGCCTCAGCCACCCAAGTAGCTGGGATTACAGGCACCCACCACCATGCCCAGCTAATTTTTGTATTTTTAGTAGAGATGGGGTTTCACCATGTTGGCCGGGTTGGTCTTGAACTCCTGACCTCAAGTGATCCACCTGCCTTGGCCTCCCATAAAAATTCTTTTTAAAAAATTAGCTAGGCGTGGTGTCGCATGCCTTTAGTTCCAGCTACTAGAGAGGCTGAAGTGGGAGGATCACTTGAGCCCAGGAGGTTGAGGCTGCAGTGAGCCATGATAGTGCCACTGTATCTATGTAACAGTGCAAGTATAGGCAACAGAGCAAGACCCTATCTCCAAAAGAAAAAAGGGAGAGTGGGGGGTGTGTGTGAGACAAACCACTGGTCTGTAGGTAGATGAGAAACCAGCAAGAGAGACTTGAAAGGAGCAATGGGAGGAGAAAAACAAGAAGAGGGTGGTGTCCTAGACACAGGTGAAGTTAGACTGTACCTTTCTGTGGAATTTACTGGAAAGACTCCATGACCATCATACAGCATTAGCTAGAATAACCAGATCGTGCAATAGGAAAAAAAAATGCAAGTTGCTGGAATATTTACAGATATTCTCTCAAATATGTTACATGTCCAGGAGACAGGCTCTTGTAGGTGCTGCAAATAAGTATTTCTAGAATGAATGAACTGGTTCTTTCCTCAATTTGCGTAAGCCACAGAAATCTCTGAACCAAATCTCCTCTCCTTAAAACTTTAGTTCTCAAGTGTAAGAACAGACAATTGAATACTTTGTAACATTTTTAATAAGAAAAGTTTTAAACAATTTATTTTTGGCAAAAACAGGTAGGGCAACCACCACCCTACAGCCCTGAGTGGAATAGGAAGACTTGGAAAAGCACACGAAAAGGGCAGGGACATGAGGTGTCATCTTGTAGCAGCTTCTGAGAAAGAGCTCAGTCCAATGGCAAGTTCAAGTCCACGGGTGAAACAGCCAGGATGCCCTCCTGGAAGGGAAAAGTGGCAGAGCCCTGTGAGCAGGGCAGGTGTTCCCCCCATACAGCAGCGTCCACATCAGCCCTGTGAGATTAGAGACAGGAAGGCGAGGAACCAGAGAGCGGAGGGTGACAGACACCCAGAGAAGGGGACAGAGACCCAGACAGAAGGGCACAGGGATGAGGGGACAGGGTCCTAGCAGGAGGAGGAAAGGTTGAGCTCGAGGAGGGTCAGGACACTGGAGTGGGGTTAGACAGAGACCCAGAGAGAGTGAAGAGTCGGGGGACAGAGTCAGAGATGGGGAAGAGAGTCTTGGGATTTGAACAATTCAGAGTTGTGGCTTTGTGTACAAATCCAGATTCCAACACTCTGCGTGCTGGGGACTTTTCCTCTCTGCCCCCACAAGACGAGGATAATAAGAGCCCCACGAGGTTGTAGTGGGTTTAAATGGGATCATTCCATTGAAATCCCTGGCAGAGGACCTGGCCCACCGAGAAGACTCATCTGCTATCAATCCTACTTTAAAAAAATTTTTTTGAGAAATTGTCCAGGCATGGTAGCTCAGCCTGTAATTCCAGCACTTTGGGAGGCCGAGGTGGGTGGATCACTTGAGGCCAAGAGTTCGAGACCGGCCTGGCCAACATGGCAAAACCCCGTCTCTGCTAAAACTACAAAATTAGCCGGACATGGTGGTGTGCGCCTGTAACCCCAGCTACTCAGGAGGCTGAGGCAGGGAATCGCTTGAACCCAGGAGGTGGAGGTTGCAGTGAGCCAAGGTCGTGCCACTGCACTCCAGTCTGGGCAATAGAGTGAGACTCCATCTGAAAAATTAAAATAAAATAAAATAAAATAAACGAGCTTCTTTGCTGAGCCCAACACTTACATCCAGTCCCCTCAACATGTGCTATGAGTTCTGATCTTACTGTAGACTGGACCACCTCCAGTCCTGCTCCCCACCCCCATCGCCCCCATCCCCACACCTTCCCCCTCTCGGGGAACTTAAGATGTCGCCCTGCAGCTGCTCGGGCCAGCATCCTTTAGTCTGTCCCCACGTCTGGCCCATTAGCCAAATCTGTCAGCTTCACCGCTAAGTTAAATCCAGCATTCTCCACCGCCCCCGACTTGGGTGAGATCCACTCACCTCCTCCCTGTGCCCCTACTTCTGCCCTCGCCCCCAGCAGTCTGTCCCCAGGCAGCCGCCAGAGGGCGCCCATTAGCGCCTAAATCAGCGCCTGTCCCTCCGCTGCTCAGAGACCTTGGCTTACCCAGAGTCAAAGTCCGAGTTGTCACTCACCGTGACCACAGGGTCCTGGCTGGCCCGGCGCCTCTCCTCCTCTCATTTGTCGCCCGCTCACCCTACTGTAGCCCTACTGGCCTCCTCCTCCCTGCTCCTCAAACACACTTGACCAGCTCCTGCCAGGGAAACCGATTCCATCCAGAGCCTGGCTTGTGTCCCTCTCTCAGTGGATACCCACAGCGACCCCCCAAGGCAGGTAAATGAGACGGTGCTCACTGGACCAGTGGGGAGAGTGCCACTCAGGGAGACTGCGACAGTCGCCAAGCCACAGGGCCAGCATGCTGGAGCCCAATCCAACTCTGAAACCGGCACTGGAGATAAAGTAAGAAAAGGAGAGGGGAAGACTTCTGAGTCTTCTGAAGCTGATGTGTTAGAGGCGGGAGACACCAACAAAGAAAAATAAACCAGAAGACAAGTAAAACAAGTCAATTCCACCATCTGTTGGAAGGCCCAAAGTGCTATGGAAGGAAAAATAAAGCAGGAAGGGGGAAGGAGGGCGGTGGGAGGGTGTGGAGGTGGCTGTGATTGTCAATGGGGACCTGGGAAGGCCTCGTTGGGGGTGAAACCAGAGCCCACCAGAAGGAGCAGAGGACGGAGGCAGGGGGTTCCCCGGGAGGGCATCCTGGCAGGCACTGTTGGAAAGGCAGCAGGTAGCCATATAACCTCACCAACAAAATGCCCGCATGCCAGGCAGTGCACAGAGGGCTTACCACATTGACCCCATTTTAACCCTCAGAGCGACCCTTTGAGGTAGCACTACTACTCTATTTTATTTTTTGAGACAGGGTCCCACTCTGTCACCCATACTGGAGTACAGTGGCGCAATCATAGCTCACCACAGCCTTGAACTCCTGGGCTCAAGTGATCCTCCCGGCTCCTCTGCCTCCTGAGTAGCTGGGAGTAAACATGTGAGCTACCATGCTTTGCTAATTATTACTAATTTTAAAAATTTTTATTTATTTATTTTTTGAGACAGAGTCCCGCTCTTGTTGCCCAGGCTGGAGTGCAGTGGTGCAATCTCGGCTCACTACAACCTCTGCCTCCCAGGTCAAGCAATTCTCTTGCCTCAGCCTCCCTAGCTGGGATTACAGGCATGCCCGGCTAATTTTGTATTTTTGGTAGAGACTGGATGTCACCATGGTCAGGCTGGTCTCAAACTCCTGACCTCAAGTCATCCACCCATCCCAGTCTCCCAAAGTGCTGGGATTACAGGTGTGAGCCACCGCATCCGGTTTTTATTATATTATTTTGTTGAGACACAGTCTCACTCTGTCGCCCAGGCTGGAGTGCAGTGGAGTGATCTCAGCTCACTGCAATCTCTGCCTCCCAGGTTCAAGCGATTCTCATGCCTCAGTCTCCCCAGTGGCTGGGATTACAGGCACCTGCCACCGCGCCCGGCTAATTTATGTATTTTTTTTAGTAGACACAAGGTTTCACCACGTTGGCCAGGCTGGTCTCAAACTCCTGACCTCAGGTGATCCACCTGCCTCGGCCTCCCAAAGTGCTGGGATTACAGGTGTGAGCCACCGCACCCGACCCTGGCCAGTTATTTTCAATTTTTGTAGAGATGGGGTCTTACTATGTTGTCCAGGCTGGCCTCAAATAATTCTCCTGCCTCGGCCTCCAAAAGTGCTGGGATTACAGGCATGAGCCACCTAGTCCGGCCTCTCCCTGAGTAACCTCAGTCACTGGTTTCACGCTCACAGTATTAGCGTACCCAGTCGTTGAAGCCAGGCATAGTGTCTGCACTCATCGCTGCAGTCCTGGCATACAGCAAGGGCTCAACACAGAACGAACGCAGTGGAGCTGGGAGAATACCTGAGGTCTGAGAGGAACCTAAGAAGTCCCCGCCCCTCCTCTATCACATGACAGTTAGGTAAAGTGAGGCCCGGAGAGAGAGGCTTCAGCGGCTCACCCAGCCCCCGTGGGCCTGGATCCAGGGCGTGAAGCTGTGCACGTGCTCCACGCTGAGTCCGGCCAGGGTGCCCCCCAGCCCGGCCACGCGCCGGCTCAGCTCCATGGCTAGGGCCAGGCGGGCCAGGGGCTCCGGGGAAGGAGGCGGGGGCCCGGGGCATGCTCGGCTTGGGCGAGAGCTGTCCTCCCGGCTACAGAACAGCTCCACCAGGCGGGCGAAAGAGCCGGAGGACAGGCGGACCAGCTTGCTGCGCAGGGCGGGGTCCGAGGCCAGCTGTAGTGTGGAAGAGGCAGGGTCCGCGTCAGCAGCGCCCCCGGGGTCAGCCAATAGAGGGCTGGGAGGCGTGGCTTCCCGGTTCAGGATCGTTCTAGATGCTAAAGTTCTAGGCCACCCCTCATCCATATTAGCCAGTCAAGCCAGACTCCAGGGTCTCTGCCAAACTACCCCCGGGATACTGGCCTGGAACGTGAGTCCCTAAGCCATGCCAGGCCCTTGCCTCAACAGCCAATCAGGGCCAATCTCTACTGTAACTGAGTTAATCTAGCCATGCCCCTGGTGGCCTTTCCCAGGGGCCAACCTAGTGTCTACAACAATCTTGCCCTCTACCATTCAATTAATATTAAAGGACGATGTACCTTGTCCAAGCTCCGAAGCCAATCTGATTCCAGGACACAGCCACAAGCCACACCTCCTCTGGTAGTACATTTTCCCCTACATTCTAAGCCAGGTCCCTTCTATGCTCAGTTAGATTTTAGCCACTCCCCCCACCCCCACATTCCTTCACTTACTTCCCCAACTTGGCCAGTGTCTTGTGGATAATGTTTCTGATGGCCACACCCTCTGCATTTAGGCCATGCCCCTCTAAACAATCAATTAAAACCACTAATTTACAGTACAGTACTACCCTAACCATACCCCTGTCATTCAACCATTTTTTTTTTTTTTTTTTTTAAAGACAGAGTCTCACTCCGTCACCCAGGCTGGAGTGCAGTGGCGCAATCTTGGCTCACTGCAACCTCCACCTCCTGGGCTCAAGCGATTCTCCTGCCTCAGCCTTCTGAGTAGCTTGGATTACAGAAACGCACCACCACACCTGTCTGATTTTTGTATTTTTAGTAGAGATGGGGTTTCACCATGTTGGCCAGGCTGGTCTCGAACTCCTGACCTCAAGTCATCCGCCCAACTCGGCCTCCCAAAGTGCTGGGACTACAGGCGCGAGCCACCACACCCGGCCTCAACCCTTCATTGAAACCCTGTCCCAGCCTCTTTCCACCTGACCATCCAAAGAAAATACAGATCCAGCTTCTGATCCCAGTGCCCCACCATTCCGCAACTCCTGTCCTTGCCAAGGAGTGGGACAGATGCCCATCACCTTCTGGTTAATGACTTCTGCCTCCTCCTCCAGCAGGGCCACCAGCCTCTGCAGTATGGCTTCCTTCTCTGTGGATGGGGGACCCTGTAATTCTGGAGGCAGAAGAGAATTTGGCTGGGGGCAGAACCCTGACTATCCTCCCACCGCCATCCTTCTCTGGGGCTCCTCTGTGCCTCACCTGGGCTGGGCGGAGATTTCAGCTGCTCTTGGACCAGCTGTTCCAGCCGCTGGGCCACCAAAGCATAGAAGTCTGGAGTAGCTGGGCCTGGGGTGAAAAGAGTTAATGACAGGTTTCCAGGACATTGGAAACTTACAGATTCTCTCCTTCCCCCAACTACCTTGGCAGGTGGCAATGATTCCCATTTTATTTATTATTTATTTATGTATTGATTTTGGGAAACGGAGTCTTGCAATTCTCCTGCCTCAGCCTCGTGAGTAACTGGGACTACAGGCGCACGCCGCCACACCTGGCTAATTTTTTGTATTTTAGTAGAAATGGGGTTTCACCGTGTTGCCCAGGCTGACCTCAGGCAATCCGCCCACCTCAGCCTCCCAAAGTGCTAGGATTACAGGCGTGAGCAACCAAGCCCGGCCATGATTCCCATTTTATAATGGGGTAAACTGAGGCCCAGTGAGAAAACTTGGTTAAAAATGCCAAAACCCTTGTACTTTTCACTTTATGAGATCCTCAGACTGGACTTAGAATGTCAGAGCTGGGGCCAGGCGCGGTGGCTCACGCCTGTAATCCCATCACTTTGGGAGGCTGAGGCAGGCAGATCACCTGAGGTTGGGAGTTCGAGACCAGCCTGACCAACATGGAGAAACCCCATCTCTACTAAAAATACAAAAAAAATTAGCCGGGCATGGTGGCGCATGCCTATAATCCCAGCTACTTGGGAGGCTGAGGCAGGAGAATTACTTGAACCCGGGAGGTAGAAGTTATGGTGAGCCGAGATTGGGCCATTGCACTCCAGCCTGGGCAACAAGGGCGAAACTCCGTCTCAAAAAAAAAAAAAAAAAAAAGAATGTCAGAGCTGACAGGGTGCGGTGGCTCACGTCTGCAATCCCAACATTTTGGGAGGCCGACGTGGGAGGGTCACTTGAGGCCAGGAGTTTGAGGCCAGCCTGGCCAACATGGCGAAACCCCGTGTCTACTAAAAGTATAAAAATCAGCTAGTATGCTGGCGTGCACCTGTAATACCAGTCACTCGGGAGGCTGAGGCACGAGAATCGCTTGAACCCAGGAGGTGGGGATTGCAGTGAGTTGAGATTGCACCCCTGCACTCCAGCCTGGGTGACAGAGCAAGAATCTGTCTCCAAAAGACTGTCAGAGCTCAACTAGACCTTGAAGATGATCTCATCCAAGGAAGGCAAACACAAGACATTACTGTTAGTATCCCCCTTCCCTCACTCACTACAGACATCACCAATTGATCACAGCACTTCCTCTCCCCAGCTGTGAACCCGTTTTCAAGCTAGCACTCCCAGCAGCCATTACTAGTCTGTCCAGGTTCACACCTATGAGGAAACTTGTGGGTCACCTTGATCAAGTCCAGTGACCTACTCCCCAATTCCTACTCTGCTATTGGAAAAACAGGGGAGCAGGGAAGAGAAAGCATTTTCCCCAGAGTCACGCAACTAAAACAGCCAGAGAGATGTGACTGAAAACCAGCCCTTCTGCCCCTCTATCAGGGGTATTCCTGGCTACAAAAGTCCTAGGGGCAGGGAAGTAGTTATGGAAGGAAAGAGACAACAACCAGATTGACCAAATGCTCTCTGAAAGCCAACCCACAGAATTGACAGAAATCTAACTGGGGAGGGGAGAGGACAGGACAGTTCTGTCCTGAAGGCTGGTGCTAGAGACTCCACACAGCCACCCCCTAGCTGAGTGATCTTAAACTAGCACCTTATCCCGTGTTCTGCCGGCTTCACAGATGATCATGGAAATCTCTTACCAGGCTCTGAACCATAGCAGGGGCGGATGGGCAGAGAGCAAGGCCGAGGGGACTCAGAGGGGGCTGCTCCTCGCCCCAGGGAGCAGGGAAGACATCTTCGAAGGCGGCTCAGGAAGTCTGTTGGCTCTTCTTGGGCAGGGCTTCTGGGGAGGAGGACTTCAGAGACTGACCCCACCAGAGATCCCCTGCAAGCAGTCTCTTTCCCCAACTCCCTCCCTCCCCCGCTGAGGACCTCTCTCCAAAACCCCAAAGACAGAGAATAGAGCCAGATATAAAGAGAGGAGACAGACTGAGACCAGGAGCAAGAGTTAGGAGGGAGCCTCAAATGCTGGCCCCTGGGGGAGAAGGGCCACTCCTCTTACCTAGGTGGAGTTGGAACAGGAGACCCGGCAGCCTCACCACGCCTAAGGAAGGCAGCTAGGACCCTCAGCGTGTCTTCCCGGAGCCCCAGCTCTTCAGAGCCTGCCATGGAGGCACCTGTGAGAGAGAGGGTTAGGGACTGGACTCCAAGGGTTTAGCAAGAAGTGGAGGCTTGGGGACCAGGACTTGTGAGTCCCAAGGAAGGTGCTGAGGGCCTGGACTCCTGGGTCCTTTACAGAGTGTGGGTCTGGGGGCCTAGACTCTTGAGTCCTCAGACGAAAAAGGGATCAGGAAAAAGACTCTTTGATCCAAGGAAAGGTGGTGGGGCTGGGTGCCCAGATTCGTGGGTCTAACGGAGGAGGGAGCTGGGGTCCTAGACTTCTGAGTCTTAGAGAGAAAGGAACTGGAGCCCCAGACCCTTAGGTCTCCCAGGAAGAAGAGGCTTAGCGCCCCAACTCCTGGATTCTATAAGAGGCATATGCCAAACTCCAGAAACCCTTAAAGCGTCGGGAACTACCAATCCCAGGAGGTTTCAGGGCAAATCTTCCCCTCCGTCCGCGCTTCTTCGCCGCGCAGCCTGCTGTGAGGTGTAGTTCCAAATCTCCGACTCCTGCTGGAATCTAGAGGACCCTGGACCCTTGGATGTCAGAGAAGCGGGACTGGGGTGCCCACTACTGGATCCCGGCCCCCTCCTCTTCCCTCCTCACCCCACCCCTCGTCAACACCCCGCTGACCTGGTCCGGGGCCCCACCGCCGCCTCCTCCACTCAACTTGCGGTCTTCTCCACTCAACTCGTACAAACTTTATTAGTTCAACTTTCCCGCGCCTGCGCACTGGGCCAGGTCGATAACCGGCCCAACGTAGAAAGGGCGGAACGCTGGGTGCACGCTCAATTTGCATGTGACGCTCCCAGCATGCCTCTGGCCGGAAACCCAAAAAAGGGCATAGGGGCGGGGACAGCCCCGGGCCCAGCGGGCCGTCCCATCGGCTTTCGGGTCTGTTACCCAAAGAATGATAAAGTTGGTTTTATTACAAGAAGTCGATCGAAAAGAGAGCCCCAGCGCTCTAGAGCTCAGCTGACGGGAAAGGGGGTGCGCAGCCTCGAGTTTGAGAGCTACCCGGAGCTCCAAGACAGGGGTGGGCTCCAGCTGCCCGCACGCCCCGACCTTCCATCGTAGGTAACGCGGAAGAGCCCGGGAGAGCGTTGGTGGCGTCCGAGATCGAGGAGCGGGAAAGAGGATGGGTCTGCACGGAGAGTGGAAAGGCAGGCTGTGTACTCTGGGGAAAGTGGAGCAAGGAAGGAGCTACAGTGGCCGACGCTGGAGGTCGGCTGCAGAAAAACTAGAAAAAGTAGGGAGGGAAGAGGAAAAGAGGAGGCGTCTACACTGAGGGGGTTCTAGAGAGGGAGGGGTGGACTCCGTAGATGGGGGTAGTTCAGTCTCGAAACCTGGGGCGTGCTCTGTCCTGGAGGAGGGAGGCAGGCAGTCGGAGGGGAATTGGATGGAAGTTCTGTGTTGGAAATGTTTTGGGAGATCTTCTGTAGGGGGACTGTGGAAAGGGGTCTACATTGGGGTAAGTGCAGGAGGTAGAGGCTTACACGTGAATCGATTCTGCACTGAAACAACTAGGGAAAGAGGATGCTACCCTGAAAGTGGGGATACTTACTTTCGATGATGTGGGGGAGAGAGGAGGTCTATACTGGCGGAATTGAGGGAGTGGAGGCTCTGCACTGAAGACGCTGGGGAAGGGTGTGCCATGGATATGGGAAGGAACCCTAGCTGATTAGAGAGCCTCTCGGGAGGATGGGAGGATGGGAAGAGGAGGTTTCCTGTTTGTACCCCCGAAAATATGGGTGAAGGACCTGTGCCGTGGCCCGTGAGAAGGAGGTCTGGGTGCGGAAACTCCAGGCCAGGTGGGTCCGGGGGAGGCCGGTCGCGCCCAGGAAATGCCCTATACGCGCAGGCCGGACCATGGGAACCCCAAAGCCACGGATCCTGCCCTGGCTGGTGTCGCAGCTGGACCTGGGGCAACTGGAGGGCGTGGCCTGGGTGAACAAGAGCCGCACGCGCTTCCGCATCCCTTGGAAGCACGGCCTACGGCAGGATGCACAGCAGGAGGATTTCGGAATCTTCCAGGTGCGTGCGACGACCTGGGACGCTGGAAACCCGGAGCTGCGCGCTGGGCGGAAAGGACTCCTAGTGGGCCCGGCTGAGAAGGCGGAGGTGGCGCGCGAGGGGCGGGCTCGTGCCAACGCTGGTGGGTGGGGCTAGAACGGGAGGGGCGGGGCTAGCCGGATCAGCTGACTGATGGTGGGGCGCAAGCAGGGTTGGAGCTGCAGAGTTACGGGAATAAAACCGGGAAAGCCGGTTAGTACGCAAAGGAAATGCATCCTGGGGGTTTGGGGCTTTCCAGAGGCCGGGGCTCTTGGTTGTAGGATAGATACTGGGGGATGGTTCTTGAAACATCAGAGGTGAGGCCTGGAGCCCCAAATCTGAGGTTCCTAACCACCGAATTAGTATATGCCAGAGGTGGTAAACACTGTGAGGGGCGGGGTTATCACAGAGGGTGTCGCGGGGCAGGTGGTGCACGGGATTAGACACCAAGTTGGACTTGGAAGCCTGGCTTAGAAAGAAAAGGTTTTTGGGCCGGGCGTGGTGGTTCACACCTGTAATCCCAGCACTTTGCAAGGCCAAGGCGGGAGGATCGCTTGAGCCCAGGAGTTTGAGGCCAGCTTGGGCAACATAGGCTCCATCTCTTTAAAAACAAAAACGAAACAAAACAAAAACCAAAGAGGTTTCAAAGGCTTTTGAAGAGGCCGAGCACAGTAGCTCATGCCTGTAATCCCAGCACTTTGGGAGGCCGAGGAGGACAGATCACCTGAGGTCAGGAGTTCAAGACCAGCCTGGCCAACATGGTGAAACCCCATCTCTACTAAAAATACAAAAATTAGCCAGGTGTAGTGGTGCCCACCTGTAATCCCAGCTACTCAGGAGGCTGAGACAGGAGAATCGCTTGAACCGGGGAGGCGGAAGTTGCAGTGAGCTGAGATTGCACCATTGCATTCCAGCCTGGGTGACAGGAGTGAAACTCCATCTCAAAAAGAAAAAAAGCCTTTTGAAAACTAGAGGTGGGGGATGGAGGTAGGTGGGACGGGGGGATTTGGGGATGGACCTTGCAGAGTTAGAACTTGCCAGGGAAAGAGGGTGGTGTTAGGACTCGGGAGACAGGGTTAGGGCCCCAGGAGCAGGATCTAAGTCGTCCTCCCCCACTATCCTGACACCACTGTTGCCCCAGGCCTGGGCCGAGGCCACTGGTGCATATGTTCCCGGGAGGGATAAGCCAGACCTGCCAACCTGGAAGAGGAATTTCCGTTCTGCCCTCAACCGCAAAGAAGGGTTGCGTTTAGCAGAGGACCGGAGCAAGGACCCTCACGACCCACATAAAATCTACGAGTTTGTGAACTCAGGTGTGCCAGATTGGGGTTCGTGTGGGAGGCTGGGGCCCCAAGGGTTCCTGGCACTCCTACTCCCCTCACCACTTTTCTCAACAGGAGTTGGGCACTTTTCCCAGCCAGACACCTCTCTGGACACCAATGGTGGAGGCAGTACTTCTGACACCCAGGTGAGAATGTGCCCAACCTTCATGCCCCTCAGTCTCTGACCTGTCCCCATGGGCCTTGTCCTCTCCCTCTAGACCATCCCCCCACTCCCCTGCCTCCAGCCTGCCCCTCACCTGAGCCAGTGCTGACCCTGTCTGTCCCTGCCCCAGTCTCCTCAGGAGAAAATTCCAAGTCTTCACCCAGCATTCAAGGCCCGAGCACACCTTCCCGGGATTTCATGGATTTTGATTCGCAGGGGGCTGTCAGCCTCTTGGGAACTGAAAAACTCCCTCACCTTGATCCTGCTGAGGCCCAAGCTGGGGGAGCATCCCCTCTGAAATTCTACCCAGCCTGCTTTGCCCAGGTCTTAACTACATAGAGCCAGATCCCTGGGTTGGAATGGTAGCACCTGGCGTTCATTAGTGTTTGTTTGGCTGTTGATGCCATGGCTGGCTCTGTCCCCAGGCTGGAAGCCCCTTGAAGGCAGAGCTCAAGCCTGACCTCCCTGCATTGCTGAGAACAGACCTGGTCCGTATGAAGTCTCCAGAAAAGGCTATGGAAATGCCTGATTCTCTTTTTTTGTTTCCCTCCAGGAAGACATTCTGGATGAGTTACTGGGTAACATGGTGTTGGCCCCACTCCCAGATCCGGGACCCCCAAGCCTGGCTGTAGCCCCTGAGCCCTGCCCTCAGCCCCTGCGGAGCCCCAGCTTGGACAGTCCCACTCCCTTCCCAAACCTGGGGCCCTCTGAGAACCCACTGAAGCGGCTGTTGGTGCCGGGGGAAGGTGAGTGTCAGCTGCAGGCTGGGAGGGCTGAGGTCTGGGCGGCAGCCCCTGACTCTCAACCCCTCTCCCCTTCACGCCGCTGCTGCCGCTGCTCAGAGTGGGAGTTCGAGGTGACAGCCTTCTACCGGGGCCGCCAAGTCTTCCAGCAGACCATCTCCTGCCTGGAGGGCCTGCGGCTGGTGGGGTCCGAAGTGGGAGACAGGACGCTGCCTGGATGGCCAGTCACACTGCCAGACCCTGGCATGTCCCTGACAGACAGGGGAGTGATGAGCTACGTGAGGCATGTGCTGAGCTGCCTGGGTGGGGGACTGGCTCTCTGGCGGGCCGGGCAGTGGCTCTGGGCCCAGCGGCTGGGGCACTGCCACACATACTGGGCAGTGAGCGAGGAGCTGCTCCCCAACAGCGGGCATGGGCCTGACGGCGAGGTCCCCAAGGACAAGGAAGGAGGCGTGTTCAACCTGGGGCCCTTCATTGTAGGTGAGTGAGACAGGGGCTTCGCCTCGCCCTGGCCAGTACGAAGCAGCCTGCACAGTGGTTAACAACTCAGGATTGGCTGGGCACGGTGGCTCACGCCTGTAGTCCCAGCACTTTGGGAGGCTGAGGTGGGCAGATGACAAGTTCAGGAGTTCGAGACCAGCCTGGCCAACATAGTGAAACCCCATCTCTACTAAAGATACAAAAAAATAGTCAGGCGTGGTGGCACGTGCCTGTAATCCCAGCTACTCGGGAGGCTGAGGCAGGAGAATCGCTGGAACCCAGGAGGCGGAGATTGCAGTGAGCTGAGATCGCACTACTGCACTCTAGCCTGGCAACAGAGCAAGACTCCATCTCGAACAAAAAAAAAAAAGAACTCAGGATTAGGACTGAATTCAGACCCTGGCTGCCCTTGGCCCGCTGTATAACCGAGGCAAAGGACTTTGCCCTGAGCCCGTGGAATCCAAGGACGGTCTCCTCTCTCTACCCGCCTGCCAGCGCTAGGGTGAGACACAGGCCCAGTACACAGAGCGTGCTCAGGGAATTAGCTGCCACTGTCATCATCATGGTAACTAATGATGGTGAACAGACCAATAGCAGGAAAGCTACATCCCTTAGGGTTTCGCTGTGCAGTGGCACTTTCTGCCATGATGGAAATGACAGTCACCTGCACTGTCTGGTGCAGCAGCCACTAGCCACAGGGGCCAAGCACTCAGGTGAGGCGAGTGCAACCAGGACGTGATTCGTTTTAATTGGTTACAATTTAAACTGAAATAACCTTACATGACTAATGGCTGCAATCGGACAATGCAGCCTCAGACGGGACTGAATGCCAACCAGCTTCTCCAGATTCGCTGAGCATCCTTGGGAGCATGGGCCCCCTACTCTGGGCCTGTTATGAATGCTGAGGCTTGGGGGCATGAGGGTGTGGCCTTCCAACAACCCCACCCTGATGGGAGGGAGGGAGGGAGGGAAGGAGGGGACTTTCCCCAAACAAGCAGTCACCTGGTCAAGGCAGCAGAGGGCCTTAGGTCAGGGGAGATGGTGGGGGTTATCATTCAAGTTTACAGGGAAGGGTGGGTAGAGGGTCCTCTTCTCATCCCTGACTAGGCTCCTGGGCCCCCAGATCTGATTACCTTCACGGAAGGAAGCGGACGCTCACCACGCTATGCCCTCTGGTTCTGTGTGGGGGAGTCATGGCCCCAGGACCAGCCGTGGACCAAGAGGCTCGTGATGGTCAAGGTGCCTGCAGACCTGAGTCCCTGGGGCTGAGAGGGGTGGCCTTACAGACGGAAGAGGTTGCTCCCAGGAACTCCATCTCCCAGAGGGCCCTCTAAAAAACTGCAACTTCCAAGATCTCTGCAATAACCAGTTTTTCATCCCCGGGAGCTCCTTCCCATGGCCTCACCTGCAGAACCTGTTTTGAACTCTCTAAACCAGTGGTCCCCAAACTATTTGGCACCAGGGACCAGTCTCATGGAAGATAATATTTCCACGGACAGGGAGGGGGTGGTTTCGGGATGAAACTGCTCCACTGCAGATCATCAGGCATTAGATTCTCCTAAGGAGCAGCCTAGATCCCTCACGTGCGCAGTTCGATAGAGTTCGTGCTCCTCTGAGAATCTAATGCTGCCGCTGATCTCACAGAAGGCAGAGCTCAGGCAGTAATATTCCCCCACCCGCTGCTCACATCCTGCTGTGCAACCTTGTCCCTAACAAGCCGTAGGGGGTTTGGGGACCCCTGCTCTAAACCATGTAGAGCTAGCTGGTGGACTCAAGTTTTAGCTGCCATTGTGAGGCCATGGCTGTGGCTCCCAGGAGTCAAGATCACAAGACTGCTCAGCCCTGACGTGTGCGTGCGTGTGTGTGTAAAACTACAACTCCCAGCAGCCCTAGGCCTATGGTTCATCCTGGGTTACAGCAGGGGCTGCAGGGAGTTGTAGTCCTCCCAGCCCTGACTCCTACCTTGGTGGACACTGGCTGGGTGTTTTCCCTGACTCCTGTCCCCACTTCTCCTGCAGGTTGTGCCCACGTGCCTCAGGGCCTTGGTAGAAATGGCCCGGGTAGGGGGTGCCTCCTCCCTGGAGAACACTGTGGACCTGCACATTTCCAACAGCCACCCACTCTCCCTCACCTCCGACCAGTACAAGGCCTACCTGCAGGACTTGGTGGACGGAATGGATTTCCAGGGCCCTGGGGAGACCTGAGCCCTCGCTCCTCATGGTGTGCCTCCAACCCCCCTGTTCCCCACCATCTCAACCAATAAACTGGTTACTGCTATGATCACTTCTTGTGCGTGTCTGGTGTTGGGTGCCCTCTGACCCAATATGGTTGTTATTCCCGCTCAGGGTCTCAGTTTACCCATCTGTGCAGCTATGTACAACTCAGGTGCTCAATGCATGAAGACCAAGCACTGCAGGGAGCAGCTGACACCTCCTCACTTCTGCCCAGGGACCTGGTGGGTGATGGCTATCCCCATGTTGTAGACCAAGACACAGGCTGGGAGAGGCGCAAAGGTCACAGAGTAGGAAACACAAAGACTAGCCAGAACCCAGGCCCCCTACCTTGCCTATGAACAGTCTGGGCAAATGGCCCTTCTCCTTCCAGGCCTCAGGCTCCCCTCTACGTGGGGCTGGAGGGGGCCTTGGTAAAGGGGCTCTGTGGCCACCCTGGAGCCTGCAAAGCCTGCCTGCCTGGTGACCCTGGGCACTGTCACCTCTCCTGGTTGGGCCGCAGTTCTGGGTGATGAAACCGGCAGAAGCCAGCGCAGCCCTGACTCACCCTTCGGCCCTTGCTGCTCTGTGCCTCAGTTTCCCTCTCAGGACAGTGGATGAGATCACCCCAGCTTCACGGGGCTGCTGAAAAGAGAAGCCAACTCAATGGGGAACACAGATCCTGCTCTGGGAGCAATTCCAAGGCAGGCACATGGCACCCAGGAGCCGAGCTGGGAAGATGCTGATCAGGTGGGGTCCGGCCCCTGCCTCCCTGTGAGCAGCTCGCTCCCAGCCAGAGACTGTGCTAAGTGCTCCACCTGTGTCTTGTTCAATCATCACAACACCCACTACACAGATAAGAAAACTGAGGCCCAGGGGAGGCGGCTGCCCCAAGTCACAGTCTGGTCTCTGTCTCCCATCCTCAGCCTCCTGGGGGTCCCTCCCCAACCCTCTGGCAAATTTGTCTCCGAAAACAAAGGGTTAGAACCATGGGGCTCAGGGGTAATGTTTCATGAAATCTTTAATGAAATTGGGGAGAGGGGCACAAACAGAAGGGAGGGGCACTGGGGACAGGCTTGGGGGCAAGGGAGGTGGGCACGGGGCAGGGCAGGGGGCTCTCCTCTTCCCTGCAGCAACCCTCCCCCAGTCATCCCACTGACGGGGGAGGGAGGTGGGGAGGTGGAGCCATAAATACGTCCAGAGTTTCAAAGAGGTGAGGGGCGAAGAGCTGGCCAGGGCTCTCAGAGAGGGGGCAGGGGCAGGCCCGGGCCACCCTTGTCCGGGGGCCCTGGCTCCTTGGGCGGCCGTGGGGGCCCTGGGGGGTCCCCTGGCTTGCGACCGTGCTTGCGGAAGTAGCGGTAGCGCTGGACGTAGGCCCGCACCAGGTTGCTCACCTTCACTGGGTTGATTTCCCCACTTTTGCTGTGGCAGATCTGGGGGGCCAGGGACAGTTGGAGTCACCACCAGGCTCCCGGGGCCCCATCCACCCAGGACTGTTGGGCGCAGCTTGGAACTGTGGTAGGAGCTTCCCCAATAACCAGGCCAAAGTCCCTCTGTCCCCCTAGACGATGGGTGCCCCAGGGCCAGCGGAACAGGCCCAGGTGGCCTTGAGAAAATCCCGTCACCCTCCTCACCTCCCAGACTGACCTCCTCCCCGTCTCCCATCCGCGTCCATCTGTCTGCACACATCTGTCCCTCCAGCTCGTTCTCTCCCCGGCCTGTGTCTGCCCCTCTCTCCGGGTGCCCACCTTGTGGACGGCCTTCCTCAGGATGTCCTTGTACTCCTCCTTGGTGATGTCCTTCTTCTGATAGTACGGCTTGATGGCCAGCTTCACCTCCTCCACCGCCCGCTCCTGCGTGTGCAGCTTCTTCAGATACTGGTGGGGTGGCGACAGCGGGGGAAGACACAGCAAGGGCCAGTGAGTACCTGCGGAACCTCCACCTCCACTCGCCTCTGCTGCCAGCCTAACCTCTCTGGCCGTCCGGCTGCTCTCAGGCTGGAAGTCCTGCTGAGGGTCTGTCCCATGCGCCCTCTGCTGCAGGTGCCCGGGACCAAAGGCCAGGCCTGGGCCTCTGCATGTCACTGAACATCTCCTGCAGGCCGAACCCTGGGCTGCTCCAGGCCTGGCCGGGACCAGGACATGTGTGTCGCCTGCCCTCACAAAGTTCAGTCTGATGAGAAGACAGGCATTGGCCAAGAAATTGCAGCTGGTTTTGAATCAGACTCTAGAGGCGGGGCTGTAGAAAACTGCACAGGGCTTTTCACCGCGGGAGCGGGGAGGACTCAGTTTAGGTTTTTACAGTACTGCTCTGGTCACCCAGGGGATGGAGGGGGTGGCTAGGGGTGAGGGGCACTGGGGAGTGGGGATGGGGACTGACCTTGAGCCCATTTGTATCAGAAGCCTGGTCTGCCACTCCCTGTCTCTGACCCCTGGGATGCTCAGCCAAACCTTTTTGTGGCTCATTTTTTGTTTCTTTGTTTTTGAGACAGGGTCTCTCACTGTCATGCAGGCTGGAGTGCAGTGGCACAACCACTGCTCACTGTACCCCTGGTCTCCTGGGCTAAAGTGATCTTCCCACCTCAGCCTCCTGAATAGCTGGGACTAGATGTGCCACCCCCACGCCTGGCTAATTCTTGTACTTTTTGTGGCAACTGGGTCTCACTATGTTGCCCAAGCTGATCTTGAACTCCTGGGCTCAAGCGATTCACCCGCCTCGGCCTTGCGAAGTGTTGGAATTACAGGCATGAGCCACCGTGCCTGGCCACCTTTGTGGCTCATTTGTAAAAGGGGGACAGCACCTATGGGTAGGACTACAGCGACACACATGGAGGACATGGCACAGGCTGGGTACAGAGCAAAGACTCAATCCAGGGGAGCTGTGCCTGCTCCGAGGGGGATGGCCATGGGATGAAAAGGGGAGGACGCAACAGGGACAGGGCAGAGAGCCTCCGAGGCAAGGCTCTTCCCGCCTGTGGCCAGCAAGCTAGGAGATCCTGCAGCCGCAGGCTCAGGGCAGCAGCTGCAGCCCTGGCCTCAGGCAGAATCCTTGCAAAAGCAGACAGGAAACCTCTAGCCAGAGAGCCACGTGGGACCAGAGAAGAACAGGCCTTCTGCAGGCACAAGGGACAGTCCCTTGGCACCACGCTTGGAGAAGCTGCCCTCCCAAGCCAGGTGACTATCAAAGTAGGGGCAGGTAAACTGAGTCCTGGGAAGGGCAGGGCACAATGGCTAGCCGACTCCAGGAGCAACATCAGTGACACTGTCTGACGAGCTACTGAGCTGTTAGGGCAACTCTGTGGCCAAAAGAGACACAGGCTGCCCTGGAGGGACTTCTCAGGCTTGCCTGGCCCCACACGATGTGGGTCTCTAGAGACGCTGCTCCCCAATACCCATCTCGGATGGGCAAAGCGGGGCAAAGGGCAGAGCACAGACCAGGGCAGAGCAAGGGCCACTGTAGACCAGGGGGTCCTCACCGTCTGAGTCCTGCAGCGCAAGGCACAAGCTACGGACAAGTGACCGACTAAACTGCAGCCCCGCCTCTGTGGCTCACACGGGATGTTTAATGGGGTTTATACAGCTTTATCTGGCACGGTACACAGCTGTGTAAGGGTGGCCAACATCACCGTCTGGCTATGGGCTACTAGACTGTAAGAAAACACATCTAGGCTGGGTGCAGTGGCTCATGCCTATAATCCCAGCACTTTGGGAGGCTGAGGTGGGAGAATCACTTGAGCTCAGGAGTTTGAGACCAGCCTGGGCAACGTAGTGAGACCCCAACTCTACAAAAAATGAAGAAATGAGCTGGGCATGGTGGCGCGTGCCTGTAGTCCTACCTACACAGGATGCTGAGGTAGGAGGATCCCTTGAGCCCGAGAGATCAAGGCTGAGGCTACAGTGAGCTGTGACTGTGCCACTGCATGCCAGCTTGGGTGACAGAGCGAGACCCTGTCTCAAAAACAAACCAACCAAGGCCGGGCACGGTGGCTCACACCTGTAATCCCAGCACTTTGGGAGGCTGAGGCTGGCAGATCACCTGAGGTCAGGAGTCAAGACCAGCCTGGCCAACGTGGTGAAATCCCATCTCTACTAAAAATACAAAAATTAGCTGGGTATGGTGGCGGGTGCCTGTCATCCCAGCTACTCGGGAGGCTGAGGTAGGAGAATCACTTGAACCCTGGAGGCGGAGGCTGCAGTGAGCTGAGATGGCACCATTGCACTCCAGACCGTGTGACAGAGCAAGACTCCATCTCAAAGAAAAACAAAAACAAAAACTCACATCTAGACCTGACCGAGAGAGAAACAGCCCCAGAGCCCAGGAGTAGGAGCCGGCCAGAGCAGCTGAATAAGAACCTACATTACTGTCTGCCTGGCACCCATTCTCCCCCGCTTCATCTAGAAACAGGTTCTTGAGTTTTCATTCGGAAACCACCCTCCCCCACTCACACAGAGAGGGAGACAGCGCGAGCAACAGATAATCAAGGGGTGGGCTGCAGCGCGGGGCGTCTCTTCCAGGGTGTGTATATGTGGGGTGTACACACACAGCCCCACACATGCACAGACGCGATTTTCCTTTGGACACGCCCAACGCATTTCCTGCTCACCCGTTCCAGCAAAGTGGAGTTCCTTATGGTTCCATGACTTTGGTCTCTACGGCCCTGTCTCCCTGCCTCAGTCTCCCTTTCTCCTTGGGCCCCCGTGTCTCAGTTCCTGTCCATATTCTCTACAGAACTGTCACCACCGCCCCACCTCTCCCCAGGCCAGCTCACCTTATCTGTGTCCCCACGGCCCTCAGAGCTGCTGCTGCCCTCTCTCTTGTCAGACGTGGCAGCCAGCCCGGTGGGGGTGGGGGGGGTCGAACCGCAGCCCCCCAGAGGGAGGCTGCCAGGAAGCAGGTAGCTGGAGGGGCCAGGGGGCAGACCCAAAGAGGTGGGCACAGGAGCTGGGGTCACCCCCAGACTTGAGGGTGGCTTTCTGTGGCTGAGGATCTGTGGGAAGAGGACAGAGGGGTGATGAGTAAAGGGAGGTGGAGGGGAAGAGGGGACGTGCACCCCACTGTTCCCAGGCTGACTTCCCCACAGCTGAGGCAACAGGCTCCTCTTCAGGCCGATACCTTGCCCCAGAGCTGCCAGGCCTGCGGTTCCTCTCCTAACCCGAGGCAATGGACAAAAGAAGGGGCGGCAGGGACTCTCCCCCAGGGGAGCCCACCTGGTTGGTGGCCTGGATCAGCTCCTGGGCCTTCGCTCGGCTCGCCAGGTTGGCTTCTTCCATCTTGAAGAGAAGTGCAGTCACTGCAGGAGGCGGAGAGGTGACAACATGAAGATGGGAGAGGTGACAGGACAGGAGCTGGTGAACCTCACCTGGACACCTGCTATCATCTCCCGCCCTCGGCCCCAGAACAGCCACAAGGCCTCACGCTCAGAACTGGGAAAAGGGGGCCTTGGCCAATGAGAGAACAGCCCACACCACGAATGTTCTTGGGACTCCAGGTGTGTGGGTGCGGGGTTAGCCAGGGTCATGCAGTGATGAGACAGTGGCAGGAGTGAGATTCTGCCTCCTGACCCGCTGTGGCCAGTCCCAACCTCTCTCCCCACCTCTGCAGTCTAGTAGAGGCAACCGCCATCCGTAAGGAATACGATGCCCTGCTCAAGCCATTCTTTCTGGTCCCTCTCTCCTACTCCCCATCTAGGGGAATCCCAGAACCCAGCCCACCACTCCAGTCTGTACTTGCCACCACCTGCTCTCGCCAGCCCCTCTCTCCCAGTACACCCAGGCACCTAGAGCACCTAGAGCCTGGCTGGCCTTTACTCACCCCCACCCTCCCAGTCTATGTCCCTATAAACCTCTCCCTGCCAGGGCACCCCACTGCCTCTAAGTCTGTACCCTCCAGTCCCCATCCTGTCTCACCTGCCCCAGCACCACCCTCCCCCAGGGGACACTCACAGGCCAGGACGCCGCTGGTGGTGCAGTCCACACCAGCCGGCAGATTCCAAGGCATGGGCGGGGGCAGCGTGGGCAGCTGGGAGACACGGGAAGCTGGCCCGTCCTCCGCCCCCGAGTCACCGGCTGTGGACCCCGCGCTGGGGGCAGTGCTTGGGGCGGCTGCAGCAGTGCTGGTGGCCGTGGTGGTAGCAGGCTGCTGCTCCTCTTCTTCCTCCTCCTCCTCCTCCTCTTCTTCTTCCTCCTCCTCCTCCTCTGCCCCACCTCGGACCCCAGCCTCCTCAGTGGCCTCCTCGGGCAGGAAGGAGACCTCAGGTGTCTTGCAGCTGCTGTCCACGGTCTGCGAGTCCGGAGTGAGGGCAGGGGGTGGTGGGGCTGCCTTGGGGGGCGGGGTGCTAGGAACCTTGGCTGCCCGCTCCTCCCCGGACCAGGAAGTCTCCTCCGCCCCCTTGGTGCCTGCCGCCTGGCTGCAGCTATCCGCCTTGGACTTCTTCAGCGACACCTGGCCACCACTGCCCCCGCTGCCACCTCCGCTGCGGACCTTTTTCCTGGTCTTGGATGGCTTGGTCTTTCCCTTGGTCCCCTTGGCTTTCTTGGCCCCTGCCTTGGCCTTGACCTTGGTCTTTTTGGGCTTGGTGCTGCCCGGAGCTGCTTTGGCCATCTCAGTGGGGGCCCGCTCGTCAGGTTTTAGGAAGGGGGAGCGACTCTCGCGGTCACGGCTGAATTTGACGCCAATGGAGCCCAGGCCGGCTGACGCGGCATCCTTGGCCGGGGTGGTGCTGCTGACACCCTCGCGGATCAGCACCGCCACCTTGGACTGCAGCTTCACCTTCCGGGAAGAACAGGAGGACGACGAGGATGAAGAGCCTGAGCCGCTGCTGACTGGTGGCTTTGGCGGGGGCCCTGAGGAAGGCGCCGACTCCTTGGGGGGCCGGGCCTTCTTGGATGACCTGTCCCTGTCCCTATCTCTGTCCCTGTCCCGATCCCGGTCACCCCCGTCCAGCGCCTTCCGACGAGACCCCTTCTCCCGGGAAGAGGAGGAGGAGGAGGCGGCCCCCGAGCGGCGCCGATCCTTCTGGCTGCTCTTGCCGCCCCGCTCCTCGCCGCTCAGTCCCTCGGAGTCGTACAGGACCTCCCGCTTAGGTGAGGAGGCCGGAGCAGGAGAGGGTCCTCGGGGGTCGGACTTGTCAAGCCGGCCCACCGTGATGGTCCGCTTGATGGCGAAGAGGTCGTGGTCCGTGAGGTCCTGGATGGAGGGTGGCACGGCCCCCCGGCGGCGGCTGTCGCGGTCACCACCCGAGGTGGAGCCGGAGGGCGGCGGGGCGGGCGCCGGGACCTTCTCGCTGCCATCCCCAGACCGCTTCTCACCCCGAGACCGCGACCGCTTCTTCTTCTTCTTGCTGCCGCCACCGTCCCGGTGTTTCCCGCGGTGCCGCTCGCGCCTCGAGGACGACGATGAGGAGGTGGCCGGGGGCGGGGAGGCGGAGCGCCGCCGCCGTCGCCGCTTCTCCCGGGACCGCGACCTGCGGCTGCCCCCGCGGCGGCGGTCGGTGCTGCGCGAGCGGCGGCGGGTGGAGCGGGAGCGGGAGCGGGAGCGGCGGCGGGCGGACGACGAGGCGTGGGAGCCCGGCTTGCGGTCCCGCGAGCGGTGCTTCTTGGAGTCCCAGGGCGAGGCCGGGGCGGGCGGCGCGGGCTGGGTGCCCGACGAGGACGAGGCGGCCTCCTTGGCCTCGCCGCTGCGCTTGCGTTCCCGCCTGGACTTCTTGCGCGTGGGCGGACCAGCAGCGGCGGCCGGGGCGGGCGCGGGCGCCGGGGAGGGCGAGCGCTGGCGGTAGCGCTCCCGCCGCTGGGTCAGGATCTTGCGGCGCAGGTCCAGGCCGCCCCAGCGCGAGTCGGCGGCGGGCGGCGCGGGAGCCGGCTCCCCCAGGTCCACCTGCAGGGCGCCCTCGCCGTCCGACTCCGCATGCAGGGACAAGAAGTCGTCCCCCTCGGGGGCCCGGGGAGCGGGAGGCTGGGGAAGGGGCTGGGCCGTGGGGGTGGCCGAGGCGGCCGGCGGAGGTCGGGCGGCCCGGCCGCCGGGGCGGAAGAGGGACAGCGCCAGCCTGGGCTCCTCCTCCGGCTGGACGATCTCCCCTTCCTCGATCTCCGAGTCGCCGGGCGGCAGCAAGGGCGGCGGGAGGGCGGCTCCACCAGCGGTCACCACCTCCACCGAGACCTTGCCTTCCCGACAGGCCTCTGCCTCGGTCCCCACCACGAAGACCCGCCGGCGCATGGCTCCATCAGCCCGGGTGGAGTCCACCTGGGGCGGCGTTCCAGGGGCCGGAGTCGGCTGTGCGGGCTGCGGGTCCGGGCGGGGGCTCTCGTCACCTGGGAAGTCCTGGCTCAGGCTGTTGTCATCGTAGATGCCCGCCAGGGTCTCCGAGATGCGGCTGATGCTCTGGGACAGGCCTTCCTCCTCCTCCTCGTCTTCCTCTTCCTCTTCTTCTTCCTCTTCCTCCTCCTCTTCCTCCTCAGGTGAGGGGGTCCCGGCTGATGAGCTGGGGTTGGAGCCGGTGGGCTCGAAAGGGTCGTACTTTTGCTCCGGAGCAGGCGGTGGAGAGTAGGCCTCGTCGGTGGGGTGGAAGGGGTCATAGATATCGAATCGGGGGGCAGGTGGGGCTGGGGGTGCAGGGGGCGGTGGGGGTGGGGGAGGGGAAGGGGAGGAAGATGAGGGAGAAGGGGAAGGGGAGGAGGATGCAGAGGAGGGGGCAGGGGGTGGGGCAGGGCCCCCGTCTCCCGTGCCCAAGGTGAGGTGACGGGCACAGGTGGGTCTAGAGGAGTTCGACTGTGGAGAAACTGCAAAGGAACAGGGAGAGAGAGGCGCTCAGGGCCTTTGCCTCCCTCCTGGCGCCTGCTTGCTGGCCCAGCCGTGGACACTCCCTGGGCCACCAGGTCCTGCCCAGGAAGCCCCAAGTGCTTCACAGGAGCCAGCCGTAGGATGCTCCCAACAACTGCACACCATGGTTCTTAACCCAAAGGTCACAGGAGGAAACTGAGGCAGAGGGCTGCAGTATCCTCCCCAAGGGCACACAGAGAGGAGGCAGCAGTCAGGGTGTAAACTCAGTCAGTGCGGCCCCGAACCTGCACTCCCATATCCTGAGACAGCACTGGCCTGACCCTGGGCAGTGTACCCTGGCCTTGAAACTAGGAACTATCTTGACCAGTGCTGGCGACCCATCCCAGGAGGTGGAGGCTGCAGTGAGCTACGACCACAACACCACACTCCATCCTGGGTGAAGAAGAAACAGGAAAACAGGCTGCAGGGGGAGAGCTGGGATTCAAACCTAAGTCCCCCTCCAAGACAAAAACAAGCTCCGGCCTGCTGCGCCAGCTGCCTCTCGTGGGAGTTTCTCCCGTTTGGTAGAGGGTGAGATTCCAGTGCAGAGCCAGGAAATGGCAGAGCTGGGGAGCCCAGGAAGGCTGGTCTTCACCCCAAGCTCTTCACTCTGTGCTGAGTCCCCACCCAAGGAATTACATCTGCTCAGGACTCAGAGACACCACTGACCAGTGACGGTGGCAATGACAAAGGTTTGCCTCTTCCTCCAAACCAGGCATGGTGCTTCGTATGTCACCTCATTCGCCCCGAAGAGCCCGCTGCACTGTGCTAAGTACTACAGTCATGATGCCACAGTCACACGATGGAGATGGCTGACAGAGGCCACATCACAGGCAAGGATGCCAGCAGAGTGGTGTGAGGACAGTGCCAGGGAAGGAGAGGGGTCAAGAGGGCAGCACCAGAGCCACCCCTTGATCCAGGGGCTGGCCCTCACCAGCCACGTGACCACAGGCAAGTGGATCAATGTGTCTTACTTCAGTTTCCTCATCTATAAAATGGGGCTATGTTCATTCATCCAACACCCTTTATGGCCGGGTGGGGTGGCTCATGCCTGTAATCCCAGCACTTTGGGAGGCCAAGGTGGATGGATCACCTGAGGTTGGGAGTTCGAGACCAGCCTGACCAACATGGAGAAAGCCCATCTCTACTAAAAATACCAAATTAGCCGGGTGTGGTGGCACATGCCTGTAATCCCAACTACTCGGGAGGCTGAGGCAGGAGAATCACTCGAAACCGGGAGGCAGAGGTTGCAGTGAGCTGAGATCACACCACTGCACTCCAACCTGGGCAACAAGAGCAAAACTTCATCTCAAAAACAAACAAAAAAAATATCAATGAGTGGAGTGTACAGTCCCTCAGCTTCCAAGGGCTTAGGGGAAGATGAAGCAGGGGTGATGATGACAGCATTTACTTCCCAGGATAAGCGGAGGAATAGATGAGTGCGCAGAAAGAGCCAGGCTGCACCTGCTGCTGGGTGAGGACAGTCTGAGCCTCAGCTTTTCCTAGCCTCATTGCTATTCCCAGCACCTTAAGCACAAAATACTCCACGGACTAGAGCGCTCTGCAAACACGCGAGATCCACAGCTTTATATAAATTTCTGTATGGGATAGGATTATGGGTGAACTTTCTTTTCTTTTTAAAGCTACCTGGAATAAGCAAAGAAAACATAACCTCAGAGTCCCCCTGAAAACAACTACTATTAGCTTCCGGATACACCCTTATCACTCTTAAGGCCCAGGGGCCAAATCCAGCATACCACCTGTTTTCCTAAATCAAGTTTTAGGGGAACGTTGCCTCACCCATTTGTTTACTTATCCTCTGCAGCTTCTGATTTTTTTTTTTTTTTTCTTTTAGAGGGAGTCTCACTCTGTTACCCAGGCTGGAGTGCAGTGGCACGATCTCAGCTCACTGCAACCTCCATCTCCTGAGTTCAAGCGATTCTCCTGCCTCAGCCTCCCGAGTAGCTGGGACTAGAGGCGTGTGCCACCATGCCCAGCTAATTTTTGTATTTTTAATGGAGACAGGGTTTCACCATGTTGGCCAGGATGGTCTCAATCTCTTGACCTCATGATCCGCTCACACTGGCCTCCCAAAGTGCTGGGATTACAGGCGTGAGCCACCGTGCCCAGCCCTACAGCTTCTGATTTTAAAGAAATTGAAACACTTTTGTGGGCCCCTAAGAATGTCATAAGTCCTAGGCACCATATCTCTGTACTTAATGGATAAATCATTTCCAGCTGTTAAAAAAAAAGGGGAGGGTGTGTGGCAGGCATGGTGGCTCATGCCTGTGATCTCAGCAGTTTGAGAGGCCAAGGCAGGAGGACTGCTTGAGCTCTGGAGTTTAAGACCAGCCTGGGCAACATATCAAGACCTCATCTCTATTAAAAATTTTTAAAAAATTAAAAATAAAGGCTGGGCGTGGTGGCTCACGCCCATAATCCCAGCAGTTTGGGAGGTTGAGGCAGGCGGATCACTTCAGGTCAGGAGTTTGAGACCAGCCTGGCCAACACAGCGAAACCCCACCTCTACTAAAAATACAAAAATTAGCTCAATGTGGTGGCATGCGCACCTATAATCCCTGCGACTCAGGAGACTGAGGCAGGAGAGAATAACTTGAACCCGGGAGACGGAGGTTGCAGAGAGACTAGACCGCACTACTGCACTCCGGCCTAGGTGACACAGCAATACTCCATCTCAAAAAAAGAAAAAAGAAAAAAAAAAAACTAGCCAGGCATGGTGGCATGCACCTGTAGTCCCAGCTACTCCAGAGACTGAGACAACAGGATAACTTGAGCCCGGGAATTTGAGGCTGCAGTGAGCTGTGACTGTGCCACTGCACTCTAGCCTGGGGGATGCAGTGAGACCCTGTCTCAAAAAAAACAAACAAGGTAGCAGGGCACAGTGGCTCACGCCTGTAATCCCAGCACTGTGGGAGGCTGAGGCGGGCGGATCACTTGAGGTCAAGAGATCAAGGCCATCCTGGCCAGCATGGTGAAACCCCATCTCTACTAAAACTACGAAAATTAGCTGGGTGTGGTGGCACGCACCTTGTAGTCCCAGCTACTCAGGAGGCTGAGGCAGGAGAATCGCTTGTACTCAGGAAGTGGAGGTTGCAGTGAGCTGAGATTATGCCACTGCACTCCAGCCTGGGCGACACAGCGAAACAACGTAAACAAGGTAAACATGACCTGGCACAGAGTGGTGTGCCTGCTCTACCACAGAACTGGTGCTCACGGCTCACAGCTGGTGCCCATAGCTGACTGCACCTTCTTCTCCTCTCCCTCCAACCCCTCCTCCAAATACAGATGTTCACGTAGAAGGAAGGCCTAAACCCAGGGTTCTCAACAGAGTCCAGGGCTCAGCAGCATGTATTGTTTAAAGTGAAAATTCCTAGGTCCCACCCCAGACCTGCAGAATCAGAACTCCTGGGAGTGGGCTCAGCAATGTGCAGAGTAACAAGTCCTCCTTGCAAGTGAGATGTGCGTTCCTCTTGCGGTCTAAAGGGCTCACAGGGTTACCGTTGTGTGTGGGGTTGGAGGAAGAGATTCCTCCTTGGGCAGCGCACATCTCAGACATCAAAAACTTGGGCTTCAGACTCAGACACACCAGGGCTCAAGGCCCAGGCACCCCATGGAGCATCTGGCTGTGTGCCCTTGGGCAAGTGCCTGCCCTTTTTCAGGCTGTCTGCTTCTCTGAAGATAGAGATTCGAAGAGTCCCCCTCCTGGGGAGATGAACGCCCAGTGCAGTGACACTAATACTTAGCGTGCCGAAACCAGTTGTCACACACGCTGACCACTCCCACATAGCCCCAGCACATCAGTTTTTACTTTATGTACCTCTGTATGCGCCTACAGCCTTAATCACGTCTAATACGAAGAGAAGGGAAAGGTTTTGTGTAAATAACATGATCACCGCTACCATCACTACCAAAAACAGCCGATCCCCACACAACTCCACGACCACCTGCCCAGCTCCGCCCTGGCCCCACATACCCGTTTTGCCCGTCCTCCAGGCCCTGAGACGGGGCAGCAGGCTGGGCACAGGCAGAGGGATGGGATCTCTGTCCCCGATTCGGACCTCAGCCACCAGCTCCAGCATGTCCTCACTTCTGCAAGGCGGAAGGGGTGGGTGAGCCTCAGGGGTGCTTCTGGCTCTCACGCTGAGGCCTCTCCCACTCCAGCTGCCCAGCTACTCACTCGCCAGGCCGCAGGTCCAGGCGGCTGGGAACCCAGGTATCCGGGGGATCCAGGACACTCACCAGCCCTGCGAGGAAGCTGTCCGCGGCCATGTCCAACACCTGGAAGAGGCCAGAGAGGCTCTACGCCATCCCTGGTCACATGAAGACTGGCAAATCCTGCTTCCCCACTCCCTAACCTCTCAGGAACCCAGACATCTAAGATCCCCAAGAAAACTGAGGATCTAATTCCTATAGCCTGACTGCCATCAACACTCAAAGCTCAGGCCCACAGATCAGGCCCCCAGACTCTCCAACATTGCCCCTGGTCAGCATCGCAGAGCCAGGAGTCCAGGTCCCCAAACCCCATTCCCCCAGACTCAGGCCCCCATCCCTTCCTCCCTGATACCCGTGAGTCAGGCCCCCAGCCCCCTCTTCTTACTCACAGTAGCCGTGTCAGTGCCCCCTGATTCCTGGGAACGGGGCTCTGACCGTGGACTCCGGCAGCGCCGCCATCGAAGGCCATGACACCGAGAGCCATCTGGCGAGAGATTTGCATGGGGGATTGGACACAGGGGACTTGCTGCAGAGACTTGCGGGGTAGAGGAAAGAGGAGCTTGATCTAGTTCCTGACAGCGGAACCAGCCTCCCGCATGCTCTCCAGGCCTCCATGCGCCGCCTCCCAGGAGGACTTCCCAGCACCCACTTCAGAGGCTCCGACGCTCAGCCATTCATCCTCCTGTCTGCCCGCAGACACCTCAACCTGGCATTCAGGCCTTGCTGGGATCCAGTCCCCACAGACCTCTCCTGCCTCCCCCCACCCCACTCACACCCTCCTGCATGCCAGCCCCAAGGGAGCCCAGCGCAGCCCCTTGCCGCTGCACCCGTGCTGTAGGCCTGCTGCAGCTGATCAGGCTTCCCTCTAATCCTAGGTCCTTAGACTCTTCTAGGTCCTTAGAAAGCCGTTCACTGTCCCTGCTCTGGGAAGGTGCCCTGACCCGTCTCCCACCATGCTAGCTCAAGTGGGCCTCCTGCCCTCTCCCAGCACTGTGCCTGTCTCCCTTCCACTGCACACTAGGCCCTTCCAAGGCAGCTACAGTGTGTCTGCCCATTTTTGGCTCCCCATGCCACCACAAGGGTGGCACCCAGGAGGCTTCAGAAAAGCTTGTATGAATGACATTAGGATAAAGAATGCAGAGAGGGGGCAGGGGCTAAAAGGAACCGGAAGCCGCCATACCTTTATCATTGGGCAGGTCCCCCTGCAGGGAGCTTCCCACAGCCTGCTGGATGGCTCGCTGGGGAAGGGGGGAAGAACCAAGCGTCAGAGGACCCAGGCAGATGCTTTGCAACCTCTGCCCCTTGGGAGACAGACATCCCAGACACTGACAGCCAGACTCAAGTGCTTCATGGGAGCCAAGAGTCCAGCGCCCCTGCCTCAGGCCCCGGCGTCAGGCCCCTGGAGTGTGGATGCCCAGCTCCTCCATCCCTCAGTGCCAGGAGCCCAGCAGCCTCACCAGGATAAAGGCAGAAGGAGAAAGCGTGGGGTCTCTGTCTGGCGGACCATCGCCCCGATCCTCGCCCGACTCCTCTGTCTTCCCTCGAGACTCATCTTCTTCCTCCATGGTCACCTGGGGGTCCAGGGGGGAGAGTTTGGAGTGGAGGTCCCGGGAGAAAGGATGGAAGTAGAGGATAGACATGAAGACCTCAAGGGCCCCACACTACCTCCCTCAGCATCCCCTCTGGCACCCCTCCTCTCCTCCACCTCATCCCACTCCACCCTGTGCTTGGGTGCGCGCTGGACCCAGCACAGACACCCCAGGGACTAGGAGCAATTCTCTTCCTTTTTTCTGGGTTTCAGGTGCCTCTTATGCCAAAGGGAGGCCTCCCTGGCCTCCGCTTTTAACATCTCACTCCTCAATTCCCGCAGCTTCCCCAACAACCTATCCAAACTTCAAGACCTCATTCCCTGGCCTCCTAAGAGGCAAAGCCAACACCAAGGTTTTTTGTGTGTGCTGCACTGTGATTTCAAAGGGTGTGTTCCACAGTCCTATAAACCCACCTTTCCCAAGGCCAATGTGCTGGGCAATATTCAACGCCATGCCTCAAACACCACACAGCTTCCTAGAGCATCAACTGTCCTCGATGGTGAGGACCACCCCCAAATTTTATTTATACACCTAAGTTGGAAACTTCATTGAGTGATCTGCAAAACCAGTATGCCATTTTTAAAATAAAAACGCTAAACTTCAGAAAGACATGCTGAAGGAAAACTTCACAGGAGGCATTTACCTATCGCCATCTGCACAAAGCCTTTGCAATGTCATGGAAATTCTTTGATATGATTCCCCAGTCAGGCAGTTGAAAGATCATCCATCAAACAGGTGGATGTCTTGATTAGGGCTTCAGAAAAATATGAATATTTCAGCTGTAAGCTTCCCCATGACTGTCAAATCTGCTACTCGTAAGACAATATCCAATCTCAAAATTCCTAGAAAGCTTCAAAATCCCTAACCCACAACTCAGTATGCTTAATTGTAAATGCACGAAATAGGAGCATCTATCTCAGAGAATGGCTGTGAATATTCAAAGCCTGACTTCTGCCACACATTTAGAGCACCTCAAGTGCTCAATACGGATGAACAGGAATGACACTATTAGCCCTTAACGCACAGGTTTCCCCTACATCTGTCTCCTCGCTTCCCCCACAGCATGCCTGCAAAGACAAGACCCTGGTCCTGTTCTAGATCCCATATAGATTTTCAAACCATGCCAAGCCTCCATATTCAGCCTCCCAGCTCCACCTAATTCCTAACTTCCTAAGACACACCCAACCCTGATAGTCTATTACATCCCAGCCTCTTTCACCAATACTCAATAAGCTCAGCCCCAGTTCCTGGCCCTGGAACTGCTCTCCAGCACCTCCTGGGGAAGCACATGCTACCTACAACAGTGACTGTCACATATCAGAAGCTTAATCAACATCTGCTGACTACAGGCTGAGGGATCCCCAAACCCTCTGCAGTATACAAAGATGCTTGCTTGCTCATTTAGAAAGCACCAGGCTTCGCAGACACACCCTCAGCTACTGAGATCTTCTGAACAGAAGAATGCTCTGCAGATACTGCTAGGTCCTGTCTGGATCAGTGGTTTCCCCAACAACAGGGTCATATACCAGTTTAGTGCTTCACAAATAGCTTGTTTTAAAAAGTAAATAGAACAAAATAGTTCTTCGCAGCACAGCACAAGTAGTAAGTGGAAATGTCAATTCGTGGAAGGTGAGTTAATGTTAATACATTATGTTATATAATGTTAAATACATTATGACTGTCTGTACCAGGTCTCAATGAAAAAATGTATCTTAATGCAGATCACGGTCAACATGGCCCAGGTTTCCCCTTGAAAAGCACTGTAATAGTGGGTCTAGATGATCCTCCAGACTCTTCCAGACTAATGTAGATTAATTCTAACTCTCTCAATAACCTCCAGGGTAATGCAGAATCTTAAAACATTTTTCATTTGAATTACTGTCTGAAGGGCAAGTATATCTAAGCTGGGCAAAATTTCCTCATTCTGTTTCCGTATTATTATTCGCCACAAGCTGCTCTGACCCCAAAGGCATTCAAATTTGCTCCAGGCATCAAAACTGCATTCCTGCAGTCACATTAAAGCCATCTAGATGGTTCCAGGTCCTTCTAACTGCCCCCAGCCTCCTGTCACCCATTATTAGACACTACCCATACCTTGGAGACCCCAGACCCTCAGTACATCTCAATATTTGGCGCCCTTCCCTGGTGGGCATAACCCAACCCCCTAGGGGGCCCTAAATGACTTAGCCCTTGAACACTTCTTCTACGCCTGATAAATGGCCCCAGACTTATGCAGACCAGTTGCATCCTCAGGCCAGCCCATGCAGACACTTTCCAGCCCTAAAAGACATACCCCAGGCGCTCTAGATGGCTCTGAAGATACTCTTCAGGTCTTGCAGACCCTCCTTCACCCCTGGGACATATCTCAAGATCTCAAGATGGCCCCAGAACCCTCTAACCAGACCCTAGCCTCCGGTCAGCCCATAAAGACAATCTACAGTGTCTAACAGACACGATCCAGGCCAGCTGTGTGATGGAGGGCAGGCCTTAGGCTCGGTCTAGGCCCAGAGACGCCCCAAGTCCTCTCGGAGACGCCCCATAGACGCCCCCAGGAACCCAAGGATGCGTCCCGGGGCCCTGAGAAGGCCCCCCTCTCGGCGCCAGGTTTCGCCGCAGCTGCCGGGCCCGAGACCGCCCCGAGAAGCCCTCCAGGACCCGTGGCTTGTGGGGAGGACCCCGGGACAACTAGCGACCCAACTCCGCCCCGCCCACCCCAATAGGCCCGAGCCCCGCGGCCCAGACTGCCGCCGCCATCTTACCCCGCCGCTCGGGCTGCGGCTCCGGCCCCGGCGCGGGGCGGGGCGGGCTGGGGCGGGGTTCGTGAGCAAAGGAGGAGAGAGGCGGAGCTAAAGCGCCGCCGAGCTTGCCGGGATTTCAAGTACCAAGCACGGCGACGTGAAGGCCGGCGGGAAGGCAACCGCACTCGGTTTCCCAGAAGCCAATGGGACACATGGGGCGGGGGTCCGCGCGATGCACGCCGGGAGGCGTAGTCCGCGCAACGCCTCTGTCGCGCGGGGACAGCTAATGGGGTGAGAGGTGAAGTGGGCGGGGCCGCGGTAGCCCGCGATGACGCCCCACAGTGCCCTGCGCGCGCGCGGAAAGGGTGGCGGAACAGGAGGTGACGTAAGAGGCGCCAGGCAGAACAGACGCAAGGGAATTGTAGTCCGGCGGAGTGAGCACGACTTGCTGGATGTTGTGCTGCCCACATTCTGGGGCTCTCAGAATCCAGATCCTCTAGGCCCCCCTAAATTTAGAACCAGACGGGATGCATTGGCGCACACCGTAGTCCCACTCGGGAGACTGAGGCGGAAGGATCGCTTGAGCCTAGAAGTTAGAAGCCAGCCTAGGCAATATAGGGAGGCCCCGCCTCTAAAAAAATAAAAATAGGCCAGGCGCGGTGGCTCACGTCTGTAATCCCAGCACTTTGGGAGGCCGAGGCAGGCGGATCATCTGATATCAGGAGTTCAAGACCAGCCTGACCAACATGGTGAAACCCAGTCTCTACTAAAAATACAAAAATTAGCCGGGCGTGGTGGCTAACGCCTGTAATCCCAGCTACTCGGGAGGCTGAGGTAGGAGAATCGCTTGAACCCGGGATGCGGACGTTGCAGTGGGCCAAGATCGCGCCATTGCACTCCAGCATGGGCTACAAGACGGAAACTCCGTCTCAAAAATAAACAAATAAAAATAAACTTAGAACCTAGAAGCCCGACCCCATAGCCGCCTCATTCAGTACAGAGAAATCTGAATTCCGAATCCTCTCACTCAGAGCAGTGTCCAGACTCCTATTTCCCTCCTCCCTCCGACTCAGGAGTCTGATTCTTCCTTCCTCGGATCCAAGAGTCGGTCTCCCAGACTAGTCCTGGTCTCAAGCTCTCATATACGAATTCGGTTCCCCCCAAGCCAGTGCCCTCGCTCGGATCCAGAATCCTGGGTCCCCAGCCTCTCCAATCCCTGGACCTAAGAGTCCAGGCCCCCGGCTCCCTCCTTTACCGAACCTAGTACGAAGGAACCTGTCTACCTTCCTCCCTGACACCCTCCTCCCCAGGACCCAGGAGTCCACATCTCCAGCCCCATTTTCTCCTAAGGACCCAGGAGTCTGGGCCCTCTGCTTCCTTCTCCTTCAAGACCCAGAAATCCTGGCCCCAGGCTCTTCATGACCCAGGCATCCCTACTTGGGCGAGCTGGCTCATGGATTAGGAATGCAGTGATCTCACGGCCCCTCCCTGCCCCGTTACCCTGCTGTCCCCCTCTAGGGCCCCACTCTCCTCCCAGTCTGTCTTCCGCTTGGCTGGGACAGCGGGAACCGGAAGCCTGGGTCCCTTAGCGGGCGGAGACTCTAGCTTCTAACCCAGACGCCCGGGTCGAAAGCTTGGCTAGGATCCCAGGAGGGAGGTGGAGCTACTCCTCAAAACCTGCTGCTTCCTCGGAGCGCCCTATATACGGCCGCGCGCTCGAGTCGACGAGCTCCGCCTACCATACTAAGGCCTCGGAGACGATGCCCCAAGCAGCAGTGTCACAGGGGTCCTTATTTGCATAGCCCCTCCCCTGAGGAACTTTCCGCCCCGTCTGCTGAAAGAATAAATTCTTATTAGCATGGCCACGCCCACAGACCGCCCTCCCGCTGAGAGCGCGTGGCGCCGCTCAGGGCAAGCACAGGTCTCTCATTAGCATAGCCCCGCCTCATTCGGAATTCCCCTTCGCAGCGAACGCCGTTCCCTTTCCCTTATTAACATAGCTCCTCCCTTTCTTTGGCCCGTCCCCCTCCTTAAGTGTCCGGAGACGCGAGCCCTCCTTGCCAGAGCTCATGATTATGCAGTAGCCTCATTAGCGTAGCCCGCCCCCCCGGGTCCCGCCCGGCTCCCCCGCAGGCGGTAGCGAAGGCAGCAGCAGCGGTGGCGACATGAGCAGCGGGGCGGCGTCCGGGACAGGGCGGGGGCGGCCCCGGGGCGGGGGACCTGGGCCCGGGGACCCCCCGCCCAGCGAGACACACAAGCTGGTGGTCGTGGGCGGCGGCGGCGTGGGCAAGAGCGCGCTGACCATCCAGTTCATCCAGGTAGTGGGCCCTCACCCGGGAGGGTGTCCCCCGGGACCCAGAACTGAGCCCTTGGGGGGATCCCCGAGACCCCTTTTCCCCCTTGACCCATCACTGAGACCCTCCTATAAGGCCCTCTAATCTTAAAAGATCCCCACAGATTGTAACCTAAACTCTTGGAGAGCCTCCATCCCCTGCACGGGGGACCCTTCCTTCTGCACTCGCATCCCGAGACCCACCATTCCCTCTCCCAGTGCCTAAGACCCCGCTTACCTGCTGACCTGGCTTTGAGCACCTCCTGGGAACATGCTAAATACAAAATACTCACCCCATTCGGACCCTAAGCACTCCCAGGACCCCCACCACGCCCTCGGTGCCACCTTCCACCACCCTGAGCCCTATCTCCCCCAAATCCCAGTCCCCAACTTCCCCTCTAAGCCATTGAGAGCCTTCCTGGGAGAATGCCAGTGCCCAGCACCTTTGAGATTCCACCACGTTCGATTCTCTTTTTTTTTTTTTTTGAGACAGAGTCTCACTCACTCTGTCGCCCAGGCTGGAGTGCGGTGGAGTGCAGTGGTGCGATCTTGGCTCACTGCAACCTCTGCCTCCTGGATTCAAGCAATTCTCCTGCCTCAGCCTCCCAAGTAGCTGAGACTACAGGCGAGTGCCACCATGCCTGGCTAATTTTTGTATTTTTTAGTAGAGACGGGGTTTCACCATATTGGACTGGTCTCGAACTCCTGACCTCGTGATTGGCCTGCCTTGGACTCCCAAAGTGCTGGGATTACAGGCGTGAGCCACCGTGCCCGGCCCCACGTTTGATTCTTAGCCCCTTCCATGACTGCCCCCAGAATCTAGAAATTCTACCCAGACCCTGGCCCTGAGACTCTTCTGGGACTACCCAGTCCTAAGAGAGTCCTGCTCTCCGACCCGAGATTTAAAAAGAGATCCTGCCCCTTGGCCATTCCAGAAATCTCCAAGACCCCAAGTCCTGACAATCCCCCATTCCTGGAGGCCCAAACCTCCACTCTCCCACCCCACCCCCAAGGAAAACCAGCCCCTCCTCCATCCCATGCTTTCTCCACTGCAACTCCCTGAGCCCCTCTCAGAAACCGTGAATAGCTCTCAAATCATCTCCATGGAAGAAGCCCCCAGATTCTTGGCACCCCCAGAAAGACCTACTCCTTGGGAGTTTCTCTGACCCCATAAATGAACTCAATGTTTCTAAGCCTGTATATACTATAACCTCCCAAAACCCCTGAGCCACCCCCGGGCTGGCTCCCAGTTCTCAGCCCTGAGCTTCTCACTCTGTGCTCTGAGGTCACGCCCCTAACTACCCCCAGAGCCACAATCCCTCCCAGGGCTTGGTCCTTACAGCCTCCCTCCAGGACAAGCCCCTCACCAAGCACCCCTCTAACCGACAGATGCAGCCTTCAGACCCCTAGCCTCCACATCACCCCCTTTCCTGAAATTCCACCCAGCCCAGGAAACCTCCTCCCCATTCCTGAGGGAGGTCCCCCCAGCTTCAAAGAAATCCTAGAAAAGTGTCTTGGCCTGACATGCCACCGCAGAGGCCCCGGGGCCCTAGGACACCCCCCTCACCCCCACCAACAGACCCCTTCAAGGGCCTGGGAGGGAGCCCTGCTTGTGTAGAGAAAGGCCCCAGCCCTGGGCCCCTTGCACCCAGAGGCAGTCCCAGAGCTGGCCAAAGGCCTGGCTGGCAGCGGGCAGGACCCAGGCAGGAAGGGAGGGGCCGGGGCCCGAGGGTGGGGCAGCCTCTCCGCAGCCGGATTGGAACCGGGACCTTCCCCTGGGAGGAGACGCTGGAGGCCGCCTGAGCAGGAGGAGGAGACGGGGGAGGAGGAAGAGAGGGAGGAAGCAGAAGAGGAGGGAGAGATATAAACAGGCAGTCTGGACAACAACGCCTCCGATAACTGATACATTCAATATTCAATGGGGATTTGCTCCGAATCTTGCCGGTGCTGGATGGAGTGTAGTGCTGTTCTTAGCCTCCTTTTTCAAATGAGGAAACTGAGGCTCAGAGAGGGGAAGTGATTTGTTCAGTGTCACACAGCTAGGATGTAATCACGATGTGGGACATGTACCTTATACCAGAAAGAGAGGACCAGGAGTGACTCAGAGAGAAGAAGACTGGTAGGAGGGGTGGGGGGCAGGGAAAGGGGGGCAGGGGAGCAGCTACCCAAAGAGAAGGGGACAGAGACCCAGAGAGAGAGAGTAATAGAGACTCAGAGAGACAGAGGGGACAGAGACCCAGAGAAAAGGGGGCAGAGACCCAGCAACAAGGACAGACATCTGGAGAGAGAGAGAAGGACAGGGCAGGGCGCAGTGGCTCACACCTGTAATCCCAGCACTTTGGGAGACCCAGGTGGGTGGATCACCTGAGGTCAGAAGTTCGAGACCAGCCTGACCAACACAGCCTGACCAACACATCTCTACTAAAAATACAAAATTAGCCAGGTGTGGTGGCGCATGCCTGTAATCCCAGCTACTTGGGAGGCTGAGGCAGGAGAATCTCTTGAACCCAGGAGGCGGAGGTTGCAGTGAGATCTCGCCATTGCACTCCAGCCTGTGCAACAAGAGCGAAACTCCGTCTCAAAAAAAAAAAAAAAAAAAAAAAGATTCAGAGAGACAGAGGGGACAGAGACCCAGAGAAAAGGGGGCAGAGACCCAGCAACAGGGACAGACATTTAGAGAGAGAGGAACAGAGACTGAGAGAGGCATCCCAAGGGCAGGGCTTCGTCCTGCCTGCCGGGGCACTGCAGTAACTATCCTCTCCCCACCCCGCCAGTCCTACTTCGTGTCTGACTACGACCCCACTATTGAGGACTCCTACACGAAGATCTGCAGTGTGGATGGCATCCCAGCCCGGCTGGACAGTGAGGGCGGCAAGGATGGATGATGGATGGGGGTGGTGTCAGTGGGGGCTGAGGGCTCTTGGGGGTGACTGGGGGGAGCCTGGTCCCCACGATGGCCCCTCTCCCTGTCTCTGCAGTCCTGGACACCGCGGGCCAGGAAGAGTTCGGGGCCATGAGAGAGCAGTACATGCGTGCTGGCCACGGCTTCCTGCTGGTGTTCGCCATTAACGACCGGCAGAGGTGACGGGGTTGCTGGTGGCGGAGCAGTGGGTGGGTGTGGGGAGGACCTGGGCTCTGCAGCTGGGTGGACCTTATGCCTCCGGCTTCACTCACAGTTTCAACGAGGTAGGCAAGCTCTTCACGCAGATTCTCCGGGTCAAGGACCGCGACGACTTCCCTGTTGTGTTGGTCGGGAACAAGGCAGATCTGGAGTCACAGCGCCAGGTTCGGGACACCCCTCTTTCTGGGGACCCCATCTCAGTCTGGGAGGCTCCTTCCAGCACACCTGTCCCCCATCAGCATCCTCCTCTGTTCCTGCAGTGCTGCGACTGCCACTGTCACACAGCTCACCTAGATGGGTTACCCCCAAACTGGACCTTCAGGGTCCCCGGCATCACCGAGCAGAGGGCCTAGCATGCAAGTGTCCTCAGGAGAGGCTGCTGGACGGAACAAAGGACATTCACCCCCCGTCCGCCAGCTCTCTTTGCCCCTTCCTCGCGTTCCTCCCTTCCAGCCAACCTCCCACCAGCCCCAGCACCTCCCCTGCTCATGGCCAGCCCCCTCCATGGCTCCCCAGTTCCTCCCCAGGTGCCAGATGCCCCGCACAGTTGCGCCCCTCCTTTCCCTGCTCCCATCACTTCCCCCACGACAATGATTTCCACACAGAACTCGTCCATCTGGCGAAGGCTTTGGGGATTTCCAGGCTTTGGGGTTCCGCCGGCCTCTGCCGGGAACACCCTGACTTCCCTGCCTGCCCACTCCTGGTTATCTAAGGCACAGCAGGGCAAGTGCCCACGAAGCCTGCCCCCGTCCCTTACTTAGAAGACACCAAGCCCCTGCAGCATCTCCCTCCATAATCTCTCAGGAGCTCTTCGTCTTTGAGTTCTCACAGTGGGTCACCTCTCCTAGAGTATCCAGCCTGCCTGTCTGTCTCTCTGGCTGTGGTCACCCTGAGTGCAGGGACCTGACTCCCCCGTGTCCCCCGTACCCCCAGGTCCCCCGATCAGAAGCCTTTGCCTTCGGCGCCTCCCACCACGTGGCCTACTTTGAGGCCTCGGCCAAACTGCGTCTCAACGTAGACGAGGCTTTTGAGCAGCTGGTGCGGGCCGTCCGGTGAGCCAAGTCCCCTTCCTGTTGTCCTTGTCCCCAGCCCTTCCACTCCAAACTCACTGGCGTTTTCCCACAGGAAATACCAGGAACAAGAGCTCCCACCGAGCCCTCCCAGTGCCCCCAGGAAGAAGGGCGGGGGCTGCCCCTGCGTCCTCCTGTAGCCCAGGCAAGAGAGAAGCAACCACCACAAGCTCTCGGGACTAGCTGCCTTTGCACCTTGCTGTGTGACCTGAGGCCCTCACTGAGCCTCAGTTTCCTCATCTGGGTCTCCCAGGACACATCACATACCCCCCCTTACTTCCTGGCCTCTTCTGGGCTACTGCCACTGTGTGCCTTCTGCCAACGCCTCCTGTCCCCACCTAAGCCTGGTGGGGGTGAGGGCTCCGGGTCACTGCTGTATATAACTCTCCTCCCCCAGAAAAATAAACGTCACTGCCAACGTCAGGAGGTGCTTTCTAAAAAGGTAATGAGGGTTGGGCACTGTGGCTCACTCCTGTAATTGCAGCACTTTGGGAGGCCAATGCGGGAGAATCGCTTGAGTCCAGGAGTTTTTGACCAGCCTGGGCAGCATAGCGAGACCCCCATCTCTTAAAAAAAAGGGTGGGGGAATGAACTCTGGGAAGGTGAACGAATTCAGGGCACACATGTTCTAAGGCCTCCCTCCACCTAGAACCCTCGCATCTAGAACCTATTGCTTGGGGAGGAGCAGAAGAAGTTTATAAAGCATAACCAAGTGCCTAGAGCCCCCACTTTCCCTTCAACAGGGCGATTCTACCCTTTTCTGTTTTTGTGTGTGTGTGTGTGTGTTTTTTTTTTTTTTTTTGAGATGGAGTCTCACTCTGTAGCCAGGCTAGAGTGCAGTGGCGTGATCTCAGCTCGCTGCAACCTCCGCCTCTCGGATTCATGCCATTCTCCTGCCTCAGCCTCCCGAGTAGCTGGGGCTACAGGCGCATGCCACCACGCCCCCAGCTAATTTTTTTTTGTATTTTTAGTAGAGGCGGGGTTTTACCGTGTTAGCCAGGATGGTCTCAATCTCTTGACCTTATGGGTATTTTCTTGGGATAAACTTTGAACATCTGATGAAGGAATTTTTTTTTCCTAGAAAGTTATAGAATGCGCTCTTCAATATGGTAGGCAGAAGCTACATGTGGCTATTTAAATTAAAATTAAATAAAATTTGGCTGGATGCAGTGGGTTATGCCTGTAATCCCAGCATTTTGGGAGGCTGAGGTGGGCAGATCGCTTAATCTCAGGAGTTCGAGACCAGCCTGGGCAATAAAGTGAGACCCCCCCCCCCGCCCCCATCTCTACCAAAAATACAAAAATTAGCTGGGTGTGGTGGCACATGCCTGTAGTCCCAGCTACTCAGGAGGCTGAGGTAGGAGGATAGCTTGAGCCTGGGAGACAGAAATTGCAGTGAGCCAAGGTGATGCCACTGCACTCCAGCCTGGGCGACAGCAAGACTTTCTCAGAAAATAAAAAAATAAAAAATAAAAATAATAAAAATAAAGGCCAGGCGCAGTGGCTCACGCCTGTAATCCCAGCACTTTGGGAGGCCCAGGCGGATGGATCACCTGAGGTCGGGAGTTCGAGACCAACCTGACCAACATGGTGAAACCCTGTCTCTATTAAAAATACAAAAATTAGCCGGGCGCATTGGTGGGCACCTGTAATCCCAGCTTCTCAGGAGGCTGAGACATGAGAATAGCTTGAACCCGGGAGGCGGAGGTTGCAGTGAGCCGAGATCGTGCCATTGCACTCTAGCCTGTGCGACAGAGCGAGACTCCGTCTCAAATACAACAACAACAACAAAATAAAAAATATTTTAATAAAACTTAGTTCCTTAGTCAAATCAACATTTCAAGACCTCAGTTGTCACATGTGGCTAGTGACTTTTTTTTTTTTAGACAAGAGTCTCGCTCTGTCACCCAGGCTGGAGTGCAGTGGCAGGATCTCCAGTTGCTGCAACCTCTGTTTCCTGGGCTCAAGTGATTCTCCTGTCTCAACCTCCTGAGTACCTGGGACTACAGGCGCATGCCACCATGCCCGGCTAATTTTTGTATTTTTGGTAGAGACGGGGTTTCGCCACGTTGGCCAGACTGGTCTGGAACTCCTGGCCTCAAGAGATCTGCCCACCTCAGCCTCCCAAAGGGCTGGGATTACAGGCGTGAGCCACCGCACCCGGCCTCTAGTGGCTATCTTAATACATAGGGCAAATAGACAACATTCCTATCATTGCTGAGTGGGCTATTGGACAGTGCTTTCTAGAACATTCCAATAGAACGTTCTAGGACATTGGAGACAGGCAGCAACTCAGCTGGGTGTGGTAGCTCACGCTTGTAAGCCCAGTACTTTGGGAGACCGAAATGGGTGGATCACTTGAGGCCAGGAGTTTGAGACCAGCCTGGGCAAGAGCTAGACTCTGTCTACAAAAATAGAGACAGGGAGCAACTGCTACAAACCCTGCCTGTCCCACTCTCACCTTCAATGTATATCGAGAAGGGACAGGTGGGTGGAATGGTGTCCAAGCAGCCGTCTGGCAAGTCCTCATTTTCAGAAAGTTCCCAGTAGCACTGCCATCTGAATCTAAATACTTAATCCAATTTGGGGTCAGTGTGGACACCCCCCATCCAACCCCCTATTCTGTCCTGGGAGAAGCAGAAGTGTCAGGTGTCTTAAGGCCACACTGGGTAAGTGGATGACACACTTCAGTCTGGAAGCCCAAAGCCCATCTGTGTCCTAGGAACACTTCGTTTTTCACATTTTATTTATTTATTTGAGACAGGGTGTCACTGTGTTGCCCAGGCTGGAGTGCAGTCGCATGACCACAACTCTGTAGCCTCAACCTCCTGGGCTCAAGCAATCCTCCTGCCTCAGCCTCCCAAGTAGCTGGGACTACGAGTGCACACTTGGCTAATTTTTCATTTTGTTGTAGAGATGGGGTCTCGCTATGTGGCCCAGGCTGGTCTTGAACTCCTCCCTTTAAGCAATCCTCCTGCCTCGGCCTCCCAAAGCTCTGGGATTACAGGCATGATCCACCATGCCCAGCCTGGGGACACTTAGGACTCTCCCACATCCAACCTAAGCTCTGGTGGGGGGAGGGGCAGTCCTGCCCACTATCTGCTACCCTGGAAGGCTGAAGCCAACTGGAGACCACTGTCCACCCACCTCCCAAGCCTGTGTGACTGGCCATCTTTAAAGCCCCAAATCTACCCAACAAACCAGGCTAAAAACCTCAACCGGCTGGGCACGGTGGCTCATGCTTGTAATCCCAGCACTTTGGGAGGCCGAGGCGGGCGGATCACAAGGCCAGGAGATCGAGACCATCCTGGCTAACACAGTGAAACCCCGTCTCTACTAAAAATACAAAAAATTAGCTGGGCATGGTGGCGGGCGCCTGTAGTCCCAGCTAAGGCAGGAGAATGGCGTGAACCCAGGAGGTGGAGTTGCACCATTGCACTCTAGCCTGGACGACAGAGCGAGACTCCATCTCAAAAAAAAAAGAAAAACAAAACAAAACACCTCAACCGAGATGTCCCCATGCCCTGAACTTGAGGCTCCACCTGACACCTATCAGCAGTCAACCATCTGCTCCCTATACCCAGGCCCCTGATCCCTGAATGCTCTACTCGCACCCACCATGGAACCTGCTTCCTAGTCCTAGGGTGGAGCATGGCCTTTGCATGACCGGGCTGCCTGAATTCAAATCCAGCTCTGCCACCTCAGTCTCATCTGTAAAACGGGGGCAAGTACAAAGCTACTTCACAGGGTGAGCACGAGGCTAAAGGAGACGATTGCAGAGGAGAAATGAGCCCGGCGCATACTAAGTGCTCACCATCAATGACTGTGGCTGACATGTCTCCATTCTGCCCCAGAACCATGAATGTCCCTCTGTATCCCGGATTAGAACACGGATTAGCAGGCTGGGCGCAGTGGCTCACACCTGTAATCCCAGCACTTTGGTAGGGCAAGGCGGGCGAATCACCTAAGGTCAGGAATTTGAGACCAGCCTTGCCAACATGGTGAAACCTCCCCTCTCTACTAAAACTACAAAAATTAGCCGGGTGTGGTGGCAGGTGCCTGTAATCCCAGCTACTTGGGAGGGTGAGGCAGGAGAATCACTTGAACCCGGGAGGTGGAGGTTGCAGTGAGCTGAGATCGTGCCGTTGCACTCCAGCCTGGGCAACAAGAGCGACACTCTGTCTCAAGAAAAAAAAACTGATTAGCTAAATATCCCTTTCCGGGTTCTATTATCACAGAATCTTTGGCCTGTTCTCAACCTTCTGCCCTGGGAAAAAGTACAGCTTGGATGTACTGTGTCACATGTTGGCTCTCTTCCCTGCTAGGAACTCTGCACACCAGGGGTCCATCCCTGCTGGATGGGGAGTGGTGGGGCAAGAGGGTGGGCAATGTTTTGATCAGTTTCCAAACAAGCTCTGACACTTCCACCTAAGCCCCAGCTGCGGGTACTGAGCCCCCAACAGGAAGGAGTCCTGTGCCAACATCTCTCTTCCCAGATCTCACCATCCACATGCCCCCTGCAGAGGATCGGAGTCTTTCCTGCACTGCCCGATGGGGCCAACTTCTTGGCTGGGGCACCCTGCTTCTAGCAGGACCAAGATGCACTTTGAGAAGGTGATTAAAGTTACCGCTTGCCCCCAAATGCTCAAGACAACTGGCAGACCATTTTTGGAAGGTTTACAGCCACCAGTGTCCCAAAGATCAACACACAACAGCGAAAAGGCTGGCATCTCCCTAGGTACTGTTAGTGCCAGAAATTATGTATTCGGTTCCTCCCCTCCCCTGAGCTCTGGCAGGCCCTAGCAACGATTCTAAAGCTTTCCAGGTTTTGATGTCCCCATCTTTCTTTTTTTTTTTTTTTTCAAGACGGAGTCTCACTCTGCCGCTCAGGCTGGAGTGCAGTGGCATGATCTTGGCTCACTGCAACTTCCATCTCCCAGACTCAAGCAATTCTTCTGCCTCAGCCTCCCAAATATCTGGGATGACAGGCACCCGCAAGCATGCCCGACTAAATTTTTTTTTTTTGAGACAGTGTTTCACTCTTGTTGCCCAGGCTGCAGTGCAATGGCGCGATCTCGGCTCACCGCATCCTCCGCCTCCTGGGTTCAAGCGATTCTCCTGCCTCAGCCTCCTGAGTAGCTGGGATTACAGGCATGCGCCACCACCCCGGCTGATTTTGTATTTTCAGTAAAGACGGGGTTTCTCCATGTTGGTCAGGCTGGTCTTGAACTTCCAACCTCAGGTGATCATCCCACCTTGGCCTCCCAATTTGCTGGGATTACAGACGTGAGCCACTGTGCCCGGCCATACCCGACAAATTTTTCTATTTTTAGTAGAGGCAGGGTTTCACCATGCTGGCCAGGCTGGTCTCGAAATCCTGACCTCAGGTGATCCACCCACATTGGCCTCCCAAAGTGCTGGGATTACAGGTGTGAGCCACCGCGCCCGGCCAATGTCCCCATCTTTATCTTTCTCTGTGTCTCTTCATTTTCTGTCATGTCGTGGACCTCTGTTAAGCTTCTCTAGATCTCCTGCTACAGGTCACAGGAGCTGCAGGCCAGGTGCTCCAAACTGGTTGTCTTCCTTCAGTTTGACAAAAGCCCATTTAATGGATGGCAAAGGTGAAGATGGGGTCTGTTACCCAACCTGCCTGGTTAGTGCTGCAGCTGGGATTCTAATCTGGGCAGCTGGATGCCAAAGGCCAACCACAAGGTGATTCTGTCCCTAAAGGGATGATTCCTGACCTCACTGTCCACGCTCACAACACTCCACTCCCGGCCGAGCGCGGTGGCTCATACCTCTAATCAATCCCAGCACTTTGGGAGGCCAGGGCGGGTGGAGCACCTGAGATCAGGAGAGACCATCCTGGCCAACATGGTGAAACCCCGTCTCTACTAAAAACACAAAAATTAATTGGACGTGGTGGCACGTGCCTGTAGTCCCAGCTACTCAGGAAGCTTGAGGCAGAAGAATGGCTTGAGCCCGGGAGGCGGAGGTTGCAGTGAGCCAAGACCGTGCCACTGCACCCAAGCTTGGGTAACAAAGCGAGACTCTGTCTCAAAAACAAAAAAGAAAAAGAATACTCCACCCATTTTCCATCCTGGAACTCTGACCTGGGACAATGCCAATCCTTTGGCCTCAATTTTAGCTTTTTTTTTTTTTTTTGGAGACATGAGGATCTCGCCACATTGCCCAGGCTGGACTCAAGCAATCCTCCTGCCTTGGCCTCCCAGAGTGCTGGGATTATAGGCATGAGCCACTGTCACCTGGCATTTGGCCTCAGTTTGACAGCCTAGTCCAGGACCTTGAGTGTATGGCTTTCCATCAAAGGCTGCACCCCCACATGCTATAGGCCACAGTTCAAGCACAATTTAATGGTTTGTACTCAGCCCTCTTAACTCAATGATTCTAGAAAGTTCATGATCCTTTTTTAAATTTTTTGAGATGGAGTCTCACTCTGTTGCCCAGGCTAGAGTGCAGTGGCGCAATCTGGGCTCACTGCAACCTCAGCCTCCCGGGTTCAAGCGAGTCTCCTGCCTCAGCCTCCTGAGTAGCAGGCGCAAGCCACTATGCCTGGCTAATTTCTGTAATTTTAAGAGAGATAGGGTTGGCTGGGCACAGTGGCTCATGCCTGTAATCCCAGCACTTTGGGAGGCTGAGAAGGGCAGATCATGAGGTCAGGAGTTCGAGACCAGCCTGATCAACATGGTGAAACCCTGTCTCTACTAAAAATACAAAAATTAGCCGGGAGTGGTGGCATGCACCTGTTATCCCAGCTACTCAGAGGCAGAGGCAGGACAATCGCTTGAACTTGGGAGGCGGAGGTTGCAGTGAGTCAAGATAGTGCCACTGCACTCCAGCCTGGGAAACAGAGCGAGACTCCATCTCAAAAAAAAAAAAAGAAAGAAAGAAAAAGAGGGTTTTTGCCATGCTGGCCAGGCTGATCTCAAACTCCTGACCTCAGGTGATCTGCTCATCTCCACCTCCCAAAGTGCTGGGATTACAACCGTGAGCCACCACGCCTGGCTTCATGGTCTATTGTTGACTCACCCATTATGGTTCTCAAATGCTACTATCCATCCTCTAGTCTGAAATCACGATCTAAAATCTGTAACATGGCCAGGCACGATGGCTCTTGCCTATAATCCCAGCACTTTGGGAGGCCGAGGCAGGCGGATCACGAGGTCAGGAGATCGAGACCATCCTGGCTAACACAGTGAAACCCCGTCTCTACTAAAAATACAAAAAAAAAAAATTAGCCGGGCATGGTGGTGGGTGCTTGTAGTCCCAGCTACTTGGGAGGCTGAGGCAGGAGAATGGCAGGAACCCAGGACGCGGAGCTTGCAGTGAGCCGAGATTGCGCCACTGCACTCCAGCCTGGGCAACAGATCGAGATTCCGTAAAAAAAAAAAAAAAAAAAAAAAAAAAATCTGTAACATGTGATGGTCTGGAGTCCAGATTTGTCCAACCCACCTTATTTTGTTGTTGTTCTGTTTTGTTTTAGGCTTTTAGCAGCCTGAAGCCATGGTTTTTAGTTTCTGTCTCTAGTAATAAACAAAAAAGAGGGATGAGGAAGGGGCTTTACTGGTACAACAGAAACTAAGAACCCATGACTGTATTCTCTCCTTGGACACCCCTGGAACAATACTCAAGGTTCTAGAACGATGAGGGTTCTTCCTCAATCTCACCTAAAAGGGCATCTGGAATGCTGATGTTCCACCCTCAAATCTCACACTGGGTCCCTACCCACGGACTAAGCCAGGGTTCTGGAACACCAGTGGTCCATCCATCCAGGCTCTAGAATGACAACAGCCTGTTCACTGCTTCATAGGCTGGGTTCTAAAATATTGCCAGTTGACCTCCACATTTTTTATTTTTTGAGATGGAGTCTCGCTCTGTCAGCCAGGCTGGAGTGGTGCAATGGCACGATCTCAACTCACTGCAACCTCTGCCCCCCGGGTTCAAGCGATTCTCCTGCCTCAGCCTCAGCCTCCCATGTAGCTGGGATTATAGATGCACGCCACCACGCCCGGCTGATTTTTGTATTTTTAGTAGAGACGGGGTTTCACCATGTTGGTCAGGCCGGTCTCGAACTCCTGACCTCAAGTGATCCCCCCGCCCTGGCCTCCCACAGTGCTGGGATTATAGCCGTGAGCCACTGTGCCCAGCCAACCTGCACATTTTTAACATTCTTGTTCTAGAACACGGTTCTTCAAACTTGAATGTGCTTGAGAATCCTCTCAGCATTTTACTAAAAAGTGGGTTCTGATCAAGTAGACCAGAGCAACAGCCTGAGATTCTACATCTTTTCCTTTAAAGGTGGGAGGAGGGGAAACAGCCCTATTCAACCTGCCCTCTCCTCGTCTGCTGCCTGTGCCGATTCTACATTTATACAAGCGTTTGGGGAACTCCGAGAGTGCTGTACCATGGACCACTCACTTGGATTCAAGAATACAGGACTTGAGGCCGGGCGCAGTGGCTCACACCTGTAATCTCTTTGGAAGGCTGAGGCTGGCGGATCACCTGAGGTCAGGAGTTCGAGACCAGCCTGGCCAACATGGTGAAACCTGGCTTCTACTAAAAATACAAAAATTTGCTGGATGTAGTGGTAGGCCCCTATAATCCCAGCTACTTGGGAGGCTGAGGCAGGAGAATCGCTTGAACCGGGGAGGTTGAGGTTGCATGAGCCAAGATCGAACCACTGCACTCCAGGCTGGGCGACAGAGTGAGACTCTGTCTCAAAAAAAAAAAAAAAAAAAAACCACTACAGGATTTGAGATGGGTGTAGTGGCATGCACCTGTAATGCCAACTACTTGAGACTGGGGCAGGAGGATCTTTTAAGCCCAGAAGTTCAAGGCCAGCCTGGGTAACATAAAGAACACAGGGCCAGGCACAGTGGCACTTGCCTGTAATCCCGTCACTTTGGGAGGCTGAGGCAGGAGGATCGCTTGAGCCAGGGAGTTGGAGGCTGCAGTGAGCTATGATCATGCCACTGCACTCCAGCCTAGGTGACAGAGCGAGACCCTGTCTTTAGCTAAAAAACAAAAGAAACCCCCCAGTGATAAATATTTGTTGTCTGAAGTCATTAAATTTCAGGGTGGGATACTCTGCTGTGCGGGCACACAGAACATATGCCAGCCTCAGGCCCCCCACTGCCCAAGGCTCTGGGAAAGTCCCGTTCCAGAACCTCTGCCCCTGCCACCACCGCCACCCACCCCAGCGCCGCAGGACAGAGGCACTCCAGCCTGCCGGTAAAGTGTTTGCCGTTGGGTTTTCGTTTGGCTGGTTGTGTGTACACAGTGTATACAAGTTGAGTTGTACAGAAGCCCAAGAAAGAGCAAGAGACAAAGGGTGGTGGGAGCAGGGGGCGGGGTGGGGCAGGGGCGAGAACGGGGAGGAGGGGAAAGGAGACCGATAAAAAATAGAACCACATCCAGATAACAATGGGGGGTGGGCAGCGGGTGGGGGCGAGACACAGACAAATCGCCGTAGAAAAGGATTGGGAGGGGCAGAGAGAGGGGACCCTTCTCCCCCCTCCACCTCCCCAAGCCCCTGCCCCAGGTATGTACAATAAATAAGATTAAAAATAATTAACAAGATGCGTTTTCCCCTCCCACCCGACGCCAAATGCCCTGGGGAGGGAATGGCCTTTAGCAAAGATCTTGGCCTGCAGGGGGGACTTGGGGGAAAGGGGTCCCCCAGCTCTCTGAAGCCACCCCACCCCCCCCAGCCATACATAGACTTTTCCTATACATTATGTACAAGGTGGAGGGGGCGGGGGCTGTGGCTGTGGAGGTGGGGTCGGGGCAAGGGGAGAGGGAAACCGTTACTAAATAGACATTTATACATATATATAAATAATTTCTCTGTACACCGAACAGTGGGAGGAACGGGGAGGGAGTGGAGGGGGCTCGGGAGGGGGGGGGAGTCGGACTTTGAACCCTGCCCTGGAGGGGGCAGCACAGACACACCCTGACCCATGACCCCCTTTCCCCGGCGACGGAGCCCAGGTGTTAGCTCCTGAGGACACGGTTCCGTCCCAATTCTCGGTTCATGGAGGAGGCGCCCCCCTCACAAGCTGGGGCGGGGTCACCCACAGCGGCTGTGGGCCTGTGCTTGGGCCAGCAGGTCACTGAAGGAGTCAAAGAGCTGTTCCAGCCACGGCTGGTTCCGCATGCACTGCTGGACCACCTCCTCCTGGCCCAGGTCCTCGGCGCCGCCCTCGATGGCCAGGGTCTGCAGGGGTCAAACATGGCACTGGGGAGGGTGGCACACCGGCCTCTGGGGAGGGAAGGGGCTGGGGCATGGCGCCTGGGGTGTCAGATGTCAGTGTCCCAGGGAGACCAGGGCTGGGGGCTGCATTCTTAAGTCCAAGACAGAAGGACCTGAACTCTTGGGTCTGAGGCAGGACGGGGCTGGGCTTGGACCCTCAGATCCCAAGAGGAAGTCAGAAAGGTTGGAATCCCAGGGAGATGGGTGCTGTGGGTGGGGCTCACCTGGTCCCGGCAGCGCAGGAAGGTGTGGTATTTATAGTGGTGGAGCGAATGGTAGAGTGTATAGTATCCCGATTTTTCCAGCTCAACCTTGAACTCCTGGGTAGAAGTGGAGATGCCTCAGCCCCTCCAGCCCGGCACTTGGCAGCCCCTCTCCTCCCTTCCCACATACCGCCAGCACTCCCCACTCCCAGCCCCAGCCCCAGCGCCCACCTGGGCTCTGACCACGCTCCTCTTGAGCTTGCTGAGCGTCTTGCGGTTGTAGGGTTCCCCGGCAGGCCGCAGCCGCACAGCCCCCTCTTCCGGAGAGCCCTCCCCACTCTGCTCCACTTGCAGCTGTGGGAACGTGTGCAGAGCATCCTGCGGGAAGCCGATGGGTCAGCTGGATGCCGCCCTGGACCCACACACCCCAAACCCAACAGCCAGGTCTCAGATCCGTGCCTCAGTTTCCCCCAGGCTGCAGATCAGGAGAGACAACTGGAGTCTCCTCAAAGGACAGAGGAGGCTGGGCCTGACCAGTGATGCTTCCACTGTGCCTTCTGGCCTGGCTCAGATTCTCAATGTCACCCAAAATTCTACCCCAGAATTCTCAGCCCCATCCTAACCATCTACCCCAGAATTCCCAGCCCCATCCTAACCATCTACCCCAGAATTCCCAGCCCTATCCTAACCATCTATCCCAGAATTCCCAGCCCCATCCTAACCACCTACCCCAGAATTTTCAGCACCATCCTAACCACCTACCCCAGAATTTTCAGCACCATCCTAACCACCTACCCCAGAATTTTCAGCACCATCCTAACCACCTACCCCAGAATTCTCAGCCCATCCTAACTATCTATCGCACAATTCTCAGTCCCATCCTAACCACCTACCCCAGAATTCCCAGCCCCATCCTAACCACCTACCCCAGAATTCTCAGCCCCATCCTAACTATCTATCCCAGAATTCTCAGTCCCATCCTAACCACCAATCCCAGAATTCTCAGTCCCATCCTAACCACCAATCCCAGAATTCTCAGCACCAACCTAACCACCTATCCCTGAATGCTCAGCCCCATCCTAACCACCTACCCCAGAATTCTCAGTCTCATCCTAACCACCTATCCTATCCCAGAATTCTCAGCCCCATCGTAACCACCTACCCCAGAATTCTCGGTCCCATCCTAACCACCTACCCCAGAATTCTCGGCCCCATCCTAACCACCTACCCCAGAATTCTTGGCCCCATCCTAACCACCTACCCTAGAATTCTCGGTCCCATCCTAACCACCTACCCCAGAATTCTCGGTCTCATCCTAACCACCTACCCCAGAATTCTCAGCCTCATCCTAACCACCTACCCCAGAATTCCCGGACCCATCCTAACCACCCACCCCAGAATTCCCGGCCCCATCCTAACCAGCTACCCCAGAATTCCCGGCCCCATCCTAACCAGCTACCCCAGAATTCCCGGCCCCATCCTAACCAGCTACCCCAGAATTCTCGGCCCCATCCTAACCACCTACCCCAGAATTCTCGGCCCCATCCTAACCATCTATCCCAGAATTCTTGGCCCCATCCTAACCATCTATCCCAGAATTCTTGGCCCCATCCTAACCATCTATCCCAGAATTCTCAGCCCTATCCTAACCATCCCATCTACCCCAGAATTCTTTTTTTTTTTTTTTTTAAGACAAAGTCTCGCTCTGTCGCCCACGCTGGAGTGCAGTGGTGCAACCTTGGCTCACTGCAAGCTCCACCTCCCGGGTTCACACCATTATTCTGTCTCAGCCTCGCGAGTAGCTGGGACTACAGGCACCCACCACCACACCTGGCTAATTTTTTGTGTATTTTTAGTAGAGACAGGGTTTCATCATATTAGCCAGGATGGGTTGTTGTTGATCTCCTGACCTTGTGATCCACCTCCCTTAGCCTCCCAGAGTGTTGGGATTACCAACGTGAGCCTCCGCGCCCAGCCATCTACCCCAGAATTCTAACTCCCGACTAATAACACATACTTCTCAAACCTACTCTAATATCCTACACTGGGATTATCTACTCTAGTGTAACATCTCACCCACAATCCTCAGTGCCAGCCTAACAATCCATCTCAGAATTTGTAGACTAGATTCATATCCTCCAGAGTTTTTATAACCTAATGCTACCCAGAATTTTCCAACCCACCCAGCACTCTACCCACAAATTTTCAGAGTCAGCATAACATTCCAGCTTAGATTTCTCCACACCAGTCTAAGAATCCATTCCAGAATTCTCGGTCATCCCAATGTCCCACCCATCATTCTGAGAAAACTACTATCTCACTCAAAATTCTCAGACTCATATTAATATCTCCCTATATACATATATATATACATACATATATATACATATATATACATACACATATACACATATATACATACATATATACATATATATACACATACATATATACATATATACATACATATATACATATATACATATATACATACATATATATACATATATATACACATACATATATATATACACACATATATATATATGTTTTCTTTTTTGAGACAGAGTCTCGCTCTGTCGCCCAGGCTGGAGTGCAGTGGCACGATCTCGGCTCACTGCAAGCTCCGCCTCCCGGGTTCACACCTTTCTCCTGCCTCAGCCTCCTGAGTAGCTGGGACTACAGGCGCCCGCCACCACGCCCAGCTAATTTTTTTGTATTTGCAGTAGAGACGGGGTTTCACTGTGTTAGTCAGGATGGTCTCGATCTCCTGACCTCGTGATCCATCCGTCTTGGCCTCCCAAACTGCTGGGATTACAGGCGTAAGCCACCGCGCCCGGCCTGTTTTCTTTTTTTTCTTTTTTGGAGACAGTCTTGCTCTGTCGCCCAGGCTGGAGTGCAATGGTGCCATCTTGGCTCACTGCAAGCTCCACCTCCTGGGTTCAACTGGTTCTCCTGCCTCAGCCTCCAGGGAAGCTAAGACTACAGTTGCCCACCACCACGCCCAGCTAATTTTTTATTTTGAGTAGAGATGGGGTTTCACTTTTTTTTATTTTGAGAGAGCCAGGGTGGTCTCAAACTCTTGACCTCAGGCCATCTACTGGCCTTGGCTTCCCAAAGTGCTAGGATCACAGGCGTGAGGCCGGGCACCCTGCGTATTTTCTAAGACTAACTTCCCACCAGCCATCTCAGCACCAGCCTAATAGCCTATCCCAGAATTCTTAGTACCAGCCTAGAATCCATCCCAGAATTCTCAGAATCACTGCAAGTCTTCCAGAATTCTCAAAGCCAGAATAACATTCGATTCCAGAAGTCTCAGTTACCCTAACATTCTATCCCGGAATTCTCAGTGCCACACTAACATCCCAACCAGAATCCTCAGAGCCAGTTTAACACTGGATTTCAGAGCCCTGATATTCCATCCCAGAATATCCCAGAAGGGAAATCATACAGATGACTTAACACTGAAGCCTGGGATCCTAATAGCCTGCACTGGACTCACAAAGAAGCCATCGGTCCAGTGCCCGCTTTGGGTGCAGGCCTAGTCTACGTTTGGCTCCACACTTGTTCTCCGCAACAACAGCCCAGCCTTTCACAACCACCCCTCTGCTGCCCCAAGGCCCACAGCTCCTCCCCACATGGGCTTCATGGCTGTTGAGAACCCAGAGATCTCCTGACAGTCCTGCCCTCAACTTTTCTCCCATCTGAGCCCAGAAGGACGATCTCCTTCCAAGGATCACCGCTCCCCAACAGCGGCCAACATGTACATGTCTTCTCCATGTGGACCCTGGGCCCCAGACACCCCCTGCCCAGACCCCCAGGCACCTGCAGGGCTGGGCTTAGCGACAGCCGCTTCAGGACTTTCTTCTTGTGCTCATTCAGCAGGCCGTCTATCTTCCGCATGGGGGGCAGGTACAGCTCGTCTGATGGACGAGGACATGGTATCAGGAAGGCCACAGCCTCACAAAGCACTGGGGCCAAGGTGGGGTCATGGAGTCTGGGTCCCCAAATCCCCTTCCCACTCAGAGACAAAAGTACAGGCCCCAGCCCCCTCCTCCTTCGGACCCAGGAGTCCAGGCCCTAGCTCCCTCCTCCCTCAGACCCAGGAGTCCAGACCCCCAGCCACTCCTCCCTCAGACCCAGGAGTCCAGGCCCCAGTCCCTCCTTCCTCAGACCCAGGAGTCCAGACCCCCAGCCCCTCCTCCCTCAGACCCAGGAGTCCAGGCCCCAGCTCCTCCTCCCTCAGACCAGGGAGTCCAGACCCCCAGCCCCTCCTCCCTTAGACCCGGGAGTCCAGTCCCTCCTTCCTCAGACCCGGGAGTTCAGGTCCAGCCCCTCCTCTCTCAGAACCAGGAGTCTAGGCCCCCAGTGCCTCCTCCCTCAAACCCAGGAGTCCAGGCCCCCAGCCCCTCCTCCTTCAGACCCAGGACTCCAGGCCCCAGCCCCTCCTCTCTCAGACCCAGGTCCGGGCCTCAGCCCATCCTCCCTCAAACCCAGGAGTCCAGGCCCCCAGCCCCTCCTCCCTCAGACCCAGGAGTCCAGGCCCCCAGCCCTTCCTCCCTCAGACCCAGGAGTCCAGGCCCTCAGCCTCTTCTCCCTAGGACCCAGGGACCTCCTCCCTCAGACCTAGGACTCCAGGCCCCAGCCCCTCCTCTCTCAGACCCAGGTCCAGGCCTCAGCTCCTCTTCCCTCAGACCCAGGAGTCCAGACCCCAAACCTCTCCTGTCTCAGATCAGGTCCAAGCCCTCAGCACCTGCTCCCTCAGACCGAGTCAGCCCCCACCCCTCCTCCCCAGGCCTCAGCTCACCATGCGTGTCCTCCAGGGCCTGGATCATGTCTGGGTCAAGTGCTGTGCTCACCAACATCTCCACGTAACTCCGGTACATCTCCCGCATCGCCCTGGTTTTCAGCAGACGCCCAGGTACTGCCCGCTCTGCAGAAAAGACAGGACGCAGGCTCGTTATCCCAACTTCCTCTGAGACCACCTGTGTGGCAGACACTGCTCTCAACACTGGGGACCGGAAGAGAAATCCCTGCTTTTGGGAGGTCCAAGTCCGCTAGGGAAGATTGACAGGCAAGCGCCAGTGCCACGTGCTCTTGTGGCAGAATCACAGGGACTGCAAGAAGCTCAGAGAAGGCCAGGCACAGTGGCTCATGCCTGTCATCCCAGCACTTTGGGAGGCCGAGGCAGATCACCTAAGGTCAGGAGTTTGATACCAGCCTGGTCAACGTGGCAAAATCCTGTCTCTACTAAAAATACAAAAATTAGCCATGCGTGGTGGCACACGCCTGTAATCCCAGCTACTCGGAAGGCTGAGGTAGGAGGACGGCTTGAACCCAGGAGGCGGAGGTTGCAGTGAGCCAAGATTGTGCCATTGCACAGCCTGGGTGACAGAGTGAAACTCGTCCCCCCCCAAAAAAAAAAAAAAAAAAAAAAAAAAAAGCCGGGCGTTGTAGCCCATTAAGTGCTGTGGCCTGTAATCCCAGCACTTTGGGAGGCCGAGGCAGGCAGATCACCTGAGGTCGGGAATTGGAGACCAGCCTGACCAACATGGAGAAACCCCGTCTCTACTAAGAAATACAAAATTGGCCGGGCATGGTGGTGCATGCCTGTAATCCCAGCCACTCGGGAGGCTGAGACAGGAGAATCCCTTGAACCTGGGAGGCGGAGGTTGCGGTGAGCCAAGATCGCACCATCATACTCCAGCCTGGACAACAAAAGCGAAACTCCGTCTCAAAAAAAAAAAAAAAAAAAAAAAAAAAAAGGGCTGGGCATGGTGGCTCACACCTGTAATCCCAGCACTTTGGGAGGCCAAGGCAAGTGGATCACCTGAGGTCGGGAGTTCGAGACCAGCCTGACCAACATGGAGAAACCCTGTCTCTACTAAAAATACAAAATTAGCCGGGTGTGGTGGTGCATGCATGTAATCACAGCGACTCGGGAGGCTGAGGCAGGAGAATCGCTTGAACCCAGGAGGCAGAGGTTGCGGTGAGCTGAGATCGCACAATTGCACTGGCAACAAGCCTGGGCAACGAGAGCAAGACTGTCTCAAAAAAAAAAAAAAAAAAACAACTCACAGGAGGCATCAGACTTACCCTTGTTCAGGATCAAACAAAGGCTGAGCCTTGAGTGACAGCTCAGAGCACTTAATTGTGGCTTCACGTAAGTCTAAAGAAGCAGCATTGTTGGTTTCCAAAAGAGTGCATCCAGGGAGGTCAGATCATAAAGGGGCAAGGCTGAGGGACGAGATGGGAGCTGGGATTGCACAGGTCAGTGCAGGCCAGACCACACTGGGCCTCCAACACCAGGCAGAAAGGGCAAGGGCTTTTTCTGGTGGGTACTAGGGAGCCATGAGAGAGCTGAGAGCAGGGATGGGGTGAGTGTAAGCGTAGAAAGATCCCTCCTAAGCCAAGCAGGGGACAGACTGGAGGAGTGAGGCTGAAGTCCAGGCTGATGGACCAGGTAGGAACGAATGGAGGTGGGGCAGGGCTGGAAGCAGAGGACGAGGCTGAGCTGGGCAGGCCTGGGAAAGGGTGGAGGGGATGGGGGCAGACAGGGCTGGGAGCTGCCCAGCTGTGGGGGCGACAGGTAGAAAAGGAAAAGAGGAAGGCCAGGTGCATTGGCTCATGCCTGTGATCCCAGCACTTTGTGAGACTGAGGCGAGCGGATCGCCTGAGGTCAGGAGTTCGAGACCATCCTGGGCCAACATGGTGAAACCTCATCTCTACTAAAAATACACAAATTAGCCGGGCATGGTGGCACACATCTACAGTCCCAGCTACTTGGGAGGCTGAAGCAGGAGGATCACTTGAACCCAGGAGGTGGAGGTTTCAGTGAACTGAAATTACGCCACTTTGCACTTCAACCTGGGTGACAGAGTGAGGCTCTGTCTCAAAAAAAAAAAAAAAAAGAAAAGAAAAGGAAAAGAGGTGAGGATGGCTCCTGGGAAGTCTGGTCAGGTGACTGTGTAGCCAGAGGTCCGGTCCCTAAGATGGGGAAGCCAGGACACAGAGCTTGATGGGATTTGGGGGTGTTGGGGAAGGTCTGTGGGGTAGCCAAGGGCAGAAACAGGGCTTGGGCTCACTGGAAAGGGGTCATGACCCCAGCAACAAGGCAAACAGCCAGTCAACAAGACAGAAGGAAACTGGGACCCTGGACAACCCTGAAAAAGAGCCATTCATTCATCCATTCGTTCATTCATTTATTGAGACGGAGTTTCCCTCTGTCGCCCAGGCTGGAATGCAACGGCGCAATCTCAGCTCACTGCAACCTCTGCCTCCCAGGTTCAAGTGATTCTCCTGGCTCCGCCTCCCGAGTCGCTGTGATTATAGGCATGCACCACCACACCCGGCTAATTTTTTTATTTTTAGTAGAGACGGGGTTTCTCCATGTTGACCAGGCTGGTCTCGAGCTCCTGACCTAAGGTGATTTGCCCGCCTCGGCCTCTCAAAGTGCTGGGATTACAGGCATCAGCCACTGTGCCCGGCCGCTTTTATTTTCTATACATCTCCCTCCTATATCAGGGCTTTGATGGAAAGAGAATTCCGCCTTCCTCATTTGACTCGCTAATTCTAATCTCTGTTAAAACAGCTACCCCTGTACTGTATGGCCCTGACCAGGCACCATCACCTCTTGGTGCCTCAGTTTCTTCATCTTTTATTTATTTAAGAAGTTATCCTTAGAGACAGGGTCTAATTCTGTCACCCTGGCTGGAAAGCAGTGGTGTAATCATACCTCACCATAGCCTTGAACTCATGGGCTCAAGTGATCCTTCTGCCTCAGCCTCCTGAATAGCTGGGACTACAGGCATTCGCCACCAATCCCAGCTAATTTTTAAAAATTTGTTCGTAGAGATGGGGTCTCACTATGTTGCCCAGGCTCATCTCGAACTCTTGAGCTCAAGTGAGTCTACCACCTCGGCCTCCCAAAGTGGAGGGATTACAGGTGCGAGCCACCACACCCAGCTCCCATCTTTAAAATGAGGATAATTCTACCAAGCTATCTCACAGGGTTTATTAGGTAAAGGTCAAGTAAGCCTGTGTGCAAATGTTTAAAATGATTTCTGGTACATAGTAAGCACTCAACAAAAGTCAGCTGTTACCCTTACTGTACATATGTGAATATATATTTATTTTTGTTGTTGTTATTGTCATCACTAACCAGACTTTTTTTTTTTTTTTTTTTGAGACAGAGTCTTGTTCTGTCATCTAGGCTGGAGTGCAGTGGCCTGATCTCAGCTCACTGTAACCTCTGCCTCCCGGGTTCAAGTGATTCTCCTGCCTCAGCCTCGTTGAGTAGCTGGGATTACAGGCATGCGCCACCATGCTGGGCTAATTTTTGTATTTTTTAGTAAAGCCGGGATTTCACCATGTTGGTCAGGCTGGTCTTGAACTCCTGACCTCAGCTGATCCACCCACCTTGGCCTCCCAAAGTGTTGGGATTACAGGCGCAAGCCACTGTGCCCGGCCTAACCAGACATCATCATAAGCATTGAGGATGTGGCAGTGTGCTGGGCAGACATGGAGTAGACAGGTAGTGTCTACTAAAGATTGGCACTCTCCTATGAGCTTCGTCTATTATGAACCCATTTTACAGGTGAGGTCACTAAGGCACAAGAGGTTATGCCTCTTTCTCAGGGTCACCCAGGGCCTCACAGGAAACCCCACCATCACAGAGCCTCCAGGACAGCCGCCTAGTCCCACATCTTCCTCAGCCCTCAAATCTTGCCTATTATGAGGCAGAACACAACACTGAAGAACAGAGTCCGAGGCACCCTGGGCTCAGTTGCAACTCTGCTGGGCACCCAACACAGACTGTGCTGCCCTCTCTTGGAGCCTCAGCTTCCTCATCTGTAGATGAGGATAACAGTATCTACCTGCTAGGATGGGTGAAAATTACACAACATCCATCAGCTTCTTAGGAGGCAGCCTGTCATGTAGTTAGATGCCCCGTGACTGTGAGCTACTGCCATTATCTGTAACATACTGGTTGTTACTGTCCTGCCGAGGCTACCCGGAGCCCTCTGGACAGCCCTCACCTGTGTCCCTTCCCCACCCACCCCTGCAGCCCTGAGGCTGCCTAGGGCCTCACCGTCCTCGCTGGGGGCTCCAGGGGAGGACTCTGAGTCCGAGGAGCTGCCTGGTGGGCCCCCGCCTGCTGCAGCGTTGCCGCCTGCCTCCTTCAGCCATTTCTTCCTCTTCTTAGGGGGCGGTTCAGCCTTCACCTTGGTAGGCCGGGCTTTAGGCAGCCGGGATGTGGCAGGCTGTCCTGTGGCGAGACTCCGCTCTGGCCGTGTCTGCCTTCCGCTGGTGGCCCGCTCACCCCGCAATGGCCGCTCTCCACGCGTCACCTTCTCCTTCTCCTTTTCCTTCTCAACAGGCCGCAGGAGGGAGGGCTTCTCAGGGGCAGGGGGCTCAGGCATGGCCGTCTCAGGCGTCCGCTCTGGGGGCTTCTCAGATGTTGTCTTTTCAGGGGTCTCAGGCTTGGGAGGTGGTGCTGGGGCCTTAGGGGGAGGTGCAGAGCTACCCCCAGCAGATGCGGGGTTCTTGGCCTGCCCAGAGCGTCTAGAAGGGAACAGAGAAGGGACTGTAGTCAGCAGCCCCCAAGAATCCAAATTCTCCTCAGGGCCCCTGCTCAGTGCCCTAGGCACAGGAATAGCTTCTCTCATACTGTCCCCTCCTCTCTCTGGGACTCTGATCCCCTCCCTCTCTGGGACTCTGACCCCCCTCCCTCTCTGGGTCTCTGACCCCCTTCCCTCTCTGGGTCTCTGACCCCCTTCCCTCTCTGGGTCTCTGACCCCCTCCCTCTCTGGGTCTCTGTTCCCCTCCCTCTCTGGGTCTCTGTTCCCCTCCCTCTCTGGGACTCTGACCCCTTCCGTCTCTGGGTCTCTGACCCCCTCCGTCTCTGGGTCTCTGACCCCCTCCCTCTCTGGGTCTCTGACCCCCTCCCTCTCTGGGTCTCTGACCCCCTCCCTCTCTGGGTCTCTATTCCCCTCCCTCTCTGGGTCTCTATCCCCCTCTTTCTGGGTCTCTGTCCACCCCAGGTCTCTGTAGCCTTCTGTGAGTCTCTGTCCCCTCCCGTCTCTGGGTCTCTGTCTCCCTTTCTCTGGATCTTTGTCCTCCCCCATCTCTGTCCCTCTTTTTCTCTGGGTCTCTGTCTCCTTCTGAGTCTCCGTCTCCCTCATGCGTCTGGTTCTCTGTTCTCCCGTCTCTGGGTCTCTGTCCCCCCACTTCTGGGTCTCTGTTCCCCTCCTGTCTCTGGGTCTCTATCCCCCCTTCTCTGGGTCTCTGTCCCTATTTCTCTCTGGGTCTCTGTCCCCCTCTCTCTCTGGGTCTCTGTCCCTATTTCTCTCTGGGTCTCTGTCCCCCTCTCTCTCTGGGCTCTGTCTCCTCTCTCTGTCCCCACCCCCCACTCTCCAGCCTTCTCTCTTGCATGCCACATCCCCATGCCTGTCGGCGCTACATACTACCTGCCCCTGTGTCCCCCATGGTTGGTACCTGACTGGCACTGGGGGCCGATGCCAGGGTTTCCGAGCACAGACCCTCACGTAGTCCTTCTTATTGACATTTTCCAGGAACTTTACATAGAGGCGCTGGTACCGATTTTTTGCATCCCCAAAATACCCCAAATACTATGGGGAGAAAGAGGCACATGAGGAAATTCTTCACACTGCCCAGCCAGATGGCCAACACCCCCGTGCCCTGGGCCACCATGGCAGCTGCTTGGAGCCTGCCGGCAGCAGGGGGCCCCCTTCCAGATACACTGTGGAGTGAGTCACAGCCACGCTAAGGGGAACGCCAGCTCCTAGATACCACGCCCCGGGGCCCCCAAGTCCTTGGTCCCCTTTGCAGGCTTACATTACTGGTGGCACAAAACTGCCTCTGGCCGTCCTTGATCTCCGGAGTGAACTTCTGCAGAAGGGCCTTCTGGACTCGCCAGATGGGTGGGGGTTCGCGTCCCGTCTGCAACGCCAGCTGAGAAGGAGGGGTGTGGTGAGGCCAGCAGGGTGAGCCCTCATTCCTAGACCTACTGCCCCTACGCCCTGGCCCACTGGCCTCCCTCACCATCCCCTTAGAGAAAAGGCAGACACGTCAACAACAAATATCTTCTACCCCCATGATGTGTTCAGCTCTGTGTACAGCTTGAACTTGACACTGTCGCCTCCTGCCCACCCAGTACCCTGGATTGGGCTGCTCGTTCTCAGGCTGTAGAGTTTGAGTCACTATTGCTTTACGGGGTGAAAGCCCAAAACTTCCTGTGTGACTCAGAGTAATGACAATCTTTGAACACTGCCTGCTATTTACTGGGCTGGACAGGAGAGTACGGTTGTGAGCAAGACGTCCTGTTGTGGTCTGACTGTCCCCCCACATAATTCTCTTTTACTTTTTGTTTTTTTGAGACGGAGTTTTGCTCTTGTTGTCCAGGTTGGAGTGCAGTGGCGCAATCTCAGCTCACCGTGACCTCCGCCTCCCGGGTTCAAGCTGATTCTCCTGCCTCAGCCTCCTGAGACACTGGAATTACAGGCATGCACCACCACACCCGACTAATTTTGTATTTTTAGTAGAGACGGGGTTTCTCCATGTTGGTCGGGCTGGTCTTGAACTCCCGACCTCAGGTGATCCACCCGCCTCGGCCTCCCAAAGTGCTAGGATTAGAGGCGTGATCCACCAAGCCCAGCCAAATCTCTGTTGCTTATAAGCCACCCAGTCATGGTATTCTGGTATAGCAACCTGAGGAGTCTAAGACATTGAAAAAGCCTTCTCAGGTAATAACAGAGGTAATGAGACAGACAAGCAAATAAACAAAACAGGGTGAGTTTGTGGCCTGTGCCAAGAACAGGCAGGTGAGGTTACCTGAGACCATTTCACCAGCACGTCCACAGCAGGGAAGACAGACCAACAGGAAGGCTCCCTATCTCTGCTCCCCCTGCCCCACAAACACCTGAACACCAACCACCACCACCCTGCAGTTTGTGTGTGCCCCAGCTGGGCGATGGCAACTGATGGATGTGAGTCACACTGAGCATGTGACCTTGAGGACTAAAAGGGCAGCTGAGGCGCCAAATATGGACACAAGAAATAATAGTACAAGTCATAAATGTCCTAATGCCAATTCCCTGGACACTACAGAAGCCTAGAGGAGGGGCCTCAGATTTTTTTTTTTTTTTTTGAGATGGAGCCTCAGTCACCCAGGCTAGAGTGCAGTGGCGCAATCTCGGCTCACTGCAACCTGCGCCTCCTGGGTTCAAATGACTCTCCTGCCTCAGCCTCCTTAGTAGCTGGGATTATAGGCACCTACGATACCAGGCTAATTTTTGTATTTTTAGTAGAGAAGGGGTTTTTGCCATGTTGGCCGGGCTGGTCTTGAACTCCTGACCTCAGGTGATCCACCTGCCTCGGCCTCCCGAAGTGCTGGGATTACAGGCATGAGCCACCGCGCTTGGCCTCAAATTTAAACTGAATCCAAGAATGCTTCCTGGTATAGGTGACGGATGCCAAAAAGAGTCCCTGGAAGGAACATGTCTTTAAAAGGGGGGCCAGGCTGAGTGCAGTGGCTCACACCTGTAATCCCAACATTTTCGGAGGCCGAGGTGGGATCACTTGAGGTCAGGAGTTTGAGACCAGCCCAGCCCACATGGTGAAACCCCACCTCTACTAAAATACAAAAATTAGCCAGGTGTGGTAGTGCGTGCCTGTACTCCCAGCTACTTGGGAGGCTAAGGAAGGAGAATCACTTGAACCCGGGAGGTGGAGGTTGCAGTGAGCTGAGATCACAGCACTGCACTCTGGCCTGGGCAACAGAGCAAGACCCTGTCTCAAAAAGAAAAAGCAGCAGCTTGAGGAAGCCATTGGAGCATCTTGTCAGCCCAGGGAGACCACCCCTACCTCTGCCCCCTCCCACTCCCGGTGTCGGCGACCTCTCAGGAAGCTGTTGACACTGTAGCTGGGATCAGATCCTCTGGCTAGCACATTCTCACTGGGCTTGGTACCTTCTCTCAAACCACTTTTCCTCCCAGCATCCCCACCCCACACCCAGTCATCAGGCCTCACCCTGACTTCAGCCTTGCCCGTTCCCCAAACAGGGCCAGTCAATCCCCAAGCCCCACCCATCCTGCCTCTCATCATGTCACTCATATCACTGACCATGCCAACTGCCGATTACTAGAAAAGTGGCCTGGCCCACAGCCTCCTACTCAATGGTTCCATACCCACAGCTGATTGGAGACTTGACCTGGGGAGCTCACTAGCAGGCTTTTTTTTTTTTTTTTTTTTGAGACCGAGTCTTGCTCTGTCGCCAGGCTGGAGTGCAGTGGCGCAATCTCGGCTCACTGCAACCTCCATCTCCTGAGTTCAAGTGATTTCCTGCCTCAGCCTCCCGAATAGCTGGGACTAGAGGCACACGCCACCACGCTCAGCTAATTTTTGTATTTTTAGTGGAGACGGGGTTTCACCATGTTGGCCAGGATGGTCTCAATCTCTTGACCTCATGATCCGCCCACCTCGGCCTCCCAAAGTGCTGGGATTACAGGGGTGAGCCACTGTGCCCGGCCTGTTTATTTATTTATTTATTTTTTTTAGATAGAGTTTTGCCTAGGGTGGAGTACAGTGACGTGATTTCAGCTCACTGAAATCTCTGCCTCCTGGGTTCAAGCGATTGTCCTGCCTCAGCCTCCCAAGTAGCTGGGATTACAGGCACCTGCCACTAGGGCCAGCTAATCTTTTGTAGTTTTAGTAGAGGCGGGGTTTTACCAGGTTGGCAAGGCTGGTCTCAAACCACTGACCTCAGGTGATCCACCTGCCTCGGCCTCCCGAAGTGCTGAGATTACAGGCGTGAGCCACTGTGCCTGGCCTTTTTTGTTTTGTTCTTTGTTTTTGTGAGACCCTCTCAGTCCGTTACCCAGGCTGGAGTGCAGTGGCACAACCATGACCATAGCTTACCTATGGCCTCCTAGGCTCAAGTGATCCTCCTGCCTCAGCCACCTACCCACCAAGTAGCTGGGACTACAGGTATGCGCCACCACTCCTGGATAATTTTTGTATTTTTTGTGGCAATGGGGTTTCATGGCCAGGCGCAGTGGCTCATGCCTGTAATCCCAACGCTTTGGAAGGCCGAGGCAGGTGGATCACCTGAGGTCAGTAGTTCAAGACCAGCTTGGCCAACATGGTGAAACCCCGTCTCTACAAAAATACAAAAATTAGCCGGGCATGATGGTGCATGCCTGTAGTCCCAGCTACTCGGGAGGCTGAGGGGACAATCACTTGAACCTGGGAGGCAGAGGTTGCAGCGAGCCAAGATTGTGCCACTGCACTCCAGCCTGGGCGACAGAGTGAAACTCCATCTCAAAAAACAAAACAAAAAAAAGGCCGGGCGCAGTGGCTCACACCTGTAATCCCAGCACTTTGGGAGGCCAAGGCGGGCGGATCACGAGGTCAGGAGATCGAGATCATCCTGGCTAACATGGTGAAACCCCGTCTCTACTAAAAATACACAAAAAATTAGACGGACGTGGTGGCGGGCGCCTGTGGTCCTAGCTACTTGAGAGGCTGAGGCAGAAGAATGGCGTGAACCCAGAGGCGGAGCTTGTAGTGAGCTGAGATCGCGCCACAGCACTCCAGCTTGGGCAACAGAGCGAGACTCCATCTCAAAAAAAAAAAAAAAAATAGAAACAGGGTTTTACCATGGCATGCCCAACTCCCAGGTTCACGCAAACCTCCCACCTCAGGCCTCAATGTGTTGGGATTACAGGCGTGGGCCACTGCACTCAGCCACTGACCTCATCTTGGCCCTATAGGCTGAGCAGAACCAATCAGATTTTCTTCTGAGAATCTGAACTGCGACAAGCTAAGACATGTGGTGTAAGCAGTGCGGATGTAAGCCACTGAGCTACAGACACTCAGACTCGATATTAATGAGAAAACTGCAGGGTCCCAGGCTGGGTGCGGGGTGGCTCGCATCTGTAATCCCAGCACTTTGGGAGGCCGAGGCAGGCGGATCACCTGAGGTCGGGAGTTCAAGACCAGCCTGGCCAACATGGTGAAACCTTGTCTCTACTAAAAATACAAAAATTAGCCAGGTGTGGTGGCAGGCGCCTGTAATCCCAGCTACTCGGGAGGCTGAGGCAGGAGAATCGCTTGAACCTGGGAGGCAGAAGTTGCAGTGAGCTGAGATCGTGCCATCGCACTCCAGTCTGGGGGACAAGAGCGAGACTTCGTCTCAAAAAAAAAAAAGAAAAAGAAAACTGCAGGGTCCCATTGACAGGGGAGTCCGTCCCAGGACAGAGGCTGTGGACAGAGTACTATCCAGGCTTGAACAACTCCCCAGTCACTTCCCTACTGGCCAGGGACTCTAAACGGCACAGAGCCTAATGTCTTCATCAGCACCCATGGAACTCACCCCTGCACCCAAGTCCAACATGGCTGGGCCCAGCCCACCGGCCCAGCCTCAGCATTCACTGTCCAGCCATTCAACACCTTGCATCCCTGTACACCTCAAACACAGCGTGCTTTCCCTCACCACAGGGCCTTTGCACAGCTGTTTCCTCTGCCTGGACAACCCCAACACCATACTCTTCTCCTTCCAACACATTTTTTTTTTTTTTGAGACAGTCTCACTCTGTGGCCCAGGCTGGAGTGCAGCAGCACGATCTCGGCTCACTGAAACCTCCGCCTCCTGAATTCAAGTGATTCTCCCACCTCAGCCTCCTGAGTAGCTGGGATTACAGGGACCCACCACCATGTCCGGCTAATTTTTGTATTCTTAGTAGAGACGGGATTGCACCATGTTGTCCAGGCTGATCTTAACCTCCTGACTTCAAGTGATCCACCCACCTTGACCTCCAAAAGTGCTGGGATTACAGATGCCAACCACCATGCCCAGCCAACTTTTTCTTTTTTGAGACAGGGTCTCACTCCAGTTGCCCAGGTGGGAGGGCAATCGAGCAATCCTGGCTCACTGCAGCCTTGACCTCTCAAACTCTGGTGATCAACCTCTAGGGTAGCTGGGAATACAGGCATGTGCCACCACACCTGGCTAATTTTTTGTATTTTTAGTACAGACAGGATTTCGCCATGTTGACCAGGCTGGTGTTGAACTCCTGAGTGCAAGCGATTCACCCACCTCAGCCTCCCAAAGTGCTGGGATTCCAGGCAGGAGCCACTGTGCCCAGTCTCCACCCAGTGAACTCTTACATGCTTGGAGTATACACGCTGCCCAGCCCTTATGACAACCCCAACAACAGTCCCAGTTTACAGACGGGGAAGGAGAATGGGCTAGCCTGGCACTGTCAATTCAGCAGCTCGTTCCCACAAGTGGTTCTTGAGCTTTTGAGATTGATTTTTTGTTTTGTTTTTTTTTTTTTTTGAGACAGGGTCACATTCACTGTCACCCAGGCTGGAGTGCAGTGGTGTAATCATGGCTCACTACAACATCAACTTCCTGGGCTCAGGTGATTCTCCCACGTCAGCCTCTCCAGTAGCCGGGACTACAGGTGGGCACCACCATGTCTGGTTAAGTTTTTTTGAATTTTGTGTAGAGGCCTGGCACGGTGGCTCACGCCTGTAATCCCAGTACTTTGGGAGGCTAAGTCGGGTGGATCACGAGGTCAAGAGATCGAGACCACCCTGGCCAACATGGTGAAACCCCGTCTCTACTAAAAATACAGAAATTAGCTGGGTGTGGTGGCACTTGCCTGTAGTCTGCGCTACTTGGGAGGCTGAGGCAGGAGTCCCAGCTACTCGGGAGGCTAAGGAGAAGAATCGCTTGAACCCGGGAGGTGGAGGTGCAGTGAGCAGAGATCGCGCCATTGCACTCCAGCCTGGTGACAGAGCGAGACTCCATCTCAAAAAATAAAAAATTAAAAAAAAAAAGAATTTTGTGTAGAGACAGGGTCTCACTATGTTGCCCAGGCTGGTCTCAAACTCCTGGGCTCAAGTGATCTGCTGGCCTCAGCCTCCCGAAGTGCTGGGATTGCAGGTTTGAGCCACCATGACTGGGGTGACATGTCCGCTAGAGCACTTCAAATGTGGCTGGTCCAATGGATGTGTTCAACGAGTACAAAGTATTCACAGGATTTTGAAGTCTTGGTATGCAAAAAAGAATGTAAAACCTCTTAACTTTTCATTTTAGTAATACCCCATTTAATAATATTAAAACATCATTAACAGTTTTTCTTTTACTTTTTTTGAGCCTGAGTTTCATGCTTGTTGCCCAGGCTTGAGTGCAATGGTGTCATTTCGGCTCACTGCAACCTCCGCCTCCAACGTTCAAGCGATTCTCCTGTCTCAGCCTCCTGAGTAGCTGGGATTACAGGTGCCCACCACCACGCCCGGCTAATTTTTATATTTCTAGTAGAGATGGTGTTTCACTATGTTGACCAGGCTGGTCTTGAACTCCGGACCTCAGGTGACTCACCTGCTTTAGCCTCCCAAAGTGCTGCGATTACAGGCGTGAGCCACCATGCTTGGCCAACAGCTTTTCTTTTTTTTTTTTTCTTTTTGAGACAGGGTCTCGCTCTGTCACCCAGATTGGAGTGCAGTGCTACGATCTCGGCTTACTGCAACCTCCACCTCCCAGGCTGAAGCGATTCTCCCACCTGAGCCTCTCAAGTAGCTGGGACAACAAGCATATGCCACTATATCTGGCTAATTTTTCTTATTTTTTTGTAGAGGGGGGGGTTTTGCCATGTTGCCCAAGCTGGTCTTGAACTCCTGACCTCAAGCAATCCACCCACCTTGGACTCCCAAAGTGCTGAGATTACAGGCATGATCCACCACGCCTGGCAAAAACATCATTAATAGTTTTTATTAATTACAAGCTGAAACTCTGTGTGTGTGTGCACACACACATGACAGAGGCTCACTCTGTTGCCCAGGCTGGAGTGCAGTGGTGCAATCATAGCTCACTGCAGCCTCGACCTCCGGGCTCAAGTGATCCTCCCACCTCAACATCCCAAACTGCTGGGATTACAGGTGTGAGCCACCGCATGTAGCCAAAATAATACTTTCAATATGTTAGGTTAAATAAAATGCATTCCTATGGCTAATTTCTTTCTTTCTTTCTTTTTTTCTTAAAGGCGGGGGCTCACAATGTTGCCCAGCCTGATCTGCAACTCCTGGGCTCAAACAATCCTGCCTCGTCCTCCCAAAGTGCTGAGATTACAGCACTTTGGCCACCTATGGCTAATTTCACCTATCTTTTTTATCTTTATAAACCAGGAATGAAAACATTTAAAAATCACATATATGGCTCAGGTGATATTTATATTGGATTGCTGTTTTTCTGGAATAAACAATGGTCTATGGCTTGTTTTTGTAGGGGCTTTAAGAGTGGTTTCTACCAGCCTGACCAACATGGTGAAACCCCATCTCTACTAAAAATACAAAAATTAGCCAGGCATGGTGGCAGGTGCCTGTAATCCCAGCTACTCAGGAGGGTGAGGCAGGAGAATCACTTGAACCCAGGAGGTGGAGGTTGCAGTGAGCTGAGATTGTGCCACTGCACTCCAGCCTGGGAGACAAAGCGAGACTCCATCTCAAAAAAAAAAAAAAAAAAAAAGAGATGGTATAAAAGAAAAAAATGGGCTGGGCACAGTGGCTCATGCCTGTAATCCCAGCACTTTGGGAGGCCAAGGTGGTGGGTGGGGGGGGAGGCGCAAATCACGAGGTCAGGAGTTCGAGACCAGCCTGACCAACATAGTGAAACCCCTAAAAATACAAAAATTAGCCTGACGTGGTGGCGGGCGCCTGTAATCCCAGCTACTCAGGAGGCTGAGGCAGGAGAATCGCTTGAATCTGGGAGGCGAGGGTTGCAGTGAGTCAAGATTGCGCCACTGCACTCCACCCTGGGAGACAGACTGAGACTCCATCTCAAAAAAAAAAAAAAAGAAAAAAAAAAGTCCAGACACAGTGGCTCACACTGGCAATCTCAGCACTTTGGGAGGCTGAGACGGGAGGACTGCTTGAGCCCAAGAGTTCAAGACCAGCCAGGACAACAGAGTGAGACCCCAGTCTCTACTTAAAGAATAAAAAAATTTGCCAGGCATGGTGTTGTATATGCTTGTAGTCCTAGTTACTTGGGAGGCTGAGGTGGGAGGATCGCTTGAGCCCAGGAGTTTGAGGCCTCAGTGAGCCATGATCATGCCACTGTATACCAGCCTGGGTGATAGAGTGAGGCCCTGTCTCAAAAACACAAAAAAATAATAAGTGGAAGAGATTTGAGTCAGTCAGGTTAAACCAAAGCTGGGCTCTTAACTATGCCAGCAGCCTGCCCCATCTCTAGGCCCACAAATGAGTTCCCAAGGTCTGTACATTTGGCAAAGGCGTGGGGCTTTGCCCCCATTATAATGCACACTGAAGTTGTATTTTAAGCATCTGAGTCCTCGCCTGGCCCCCTCCCCTGCCCCGTGCCAGCTGGGAGGTGGTGTCAGGTGGCCCTGGCTCCAATCCCAGGTTGGCACTGGCCAGCCAACTGACTCCCTTTCTCTGAACGTGAACTTCCCCATCTGTAAAATGGGGATGGTCAAGGCCCCTGCCCCAGGGCCCTGTTCATTTGACCCAATGCTGGCTCAGCTGCGTTTGACTAGAACGTACATGGTGCATGGCTGAGTCGGGGATAAGAATATGGGTTCCTGGCTGGGCGCAGTGGCTCATGCCTATAATCCCAGCACTTTCGGAGGCAGAGGCAGGCAGATCACCTGAGGTCAGGAGTTCGAGAGCAGCCTGGCCAACATGGAGAAATCCCATCTCTACTAAAAATATAAAATTAGCCAGGCATGGTGGCACATGTCTGTAATCCCAGCTACTCGGGAGGCTGAGGCAGGAGAATCACTTGAACCCGGGAGGCGGAGGTTGCGGTGAGCCGAGATCGCACCATTGTACTCCAGCCTGGGCAACAAGAGCGAAACGCTATCTCAAACAAACAAAAAAAAGAATACGGATTCCTAGGGCCAGCAGGGCTGGGTGTGGATCCCAAGCTACAAAAGCCTGGGAAGGCTACTTTATCTCTCTGTGCCTTGGTTTTTTTCTCTATGAAATGAGAATAGGCCAGGCACAGTGGCTCATTCCTGTAATCCCAGCACTTTGGGAGGCCGAGGCGGGCGGATCACCCGAGGTCAGGAGTTTGAGACCAGCCTGGCCAACATGGTGAAACCCCATCTCTACTAAAAATACAAAATTTAGCCAACCGTGGTGGGATCCTCTGTAGTCCCAGCTACTCGAGAGGCTGAGTTATGAGAATTGCTTGAACCAGGGAGGTAGAAGTTGCAGTGAGCCGAGATCACGTCACTGCATTCCAGCCTGGACAACAAGGGAGACCCTGTCTCAGAAAAAACGGGCATAGAAATCCCCAGTCAGGACTTTTTACCTGTGTGAGCCTCAGTTTCCATCCCTGTAAAACGCTACTAGTAGTCTCTATAATCAAGTTTATTTTATGTAAAAAGATAAAACTTGGAGATGGATGGTGCTGACGGTCATTTAACAATGTCAATATTCTTTTTTTCTTTATTTTTTTGAGACAGAGTTTTGTTCTTTTAGCCCAGGCTGGAGTACAGTGGCATGATGTTGGCTCTCTGCAACTTCCGCCTCCCAGGTTCAAGCAATTCTCCTGCCTCAACCTCCTGAGTAGCTGGGACTACAGGCGCCTGCCACCACGCCCAGCTAATTGTTGTATTTTTAGTAGAGATGGGGTTTCATCATGTTGGCCAGGCTGGTCTCGAACTCCTGACCTCGGGTGATCTGCCTGTCTTGGCCTCCCAAAGTGCTGCAATTACAGGTGTGAGCTACCGCACCTGGCCTACGATGTCAATATCCTTTTTTTTTTTGAGACAGTCTCGCTCCCTTGTTTTTGGTAGATGTGAGGTCTTGCTATTTGCCTAGCTGGTCTCAAACTCCTGGCCTCAAGTGAGCCTCTCACCTCAGTCTCTCAAAGTTCTGGGATCACAGGTGTGAGCCACCACTCCCGGCCTGCTCTATTATTTACTTTTCCCACAATGAAATAGATTGAAATAACACAGGAAAAAATACATTTGAGTTTGCCTCAAAAAACACACTTAAGAAGAAAGTGTAAGGCCGGGCGCAGTGGTTCATGCCTGTAATCCCAGAACTTTGGGAGGCCGAGATGGGTGGATCACAAGGTAAGGAGTTCAAGAGCAGCCTGGCCAAGATGCTGAAACCTCTTCTCTACTAAAAATACAAAAATTAGCCAGGTGTGGTGGCACTTGCTGGTAATCCCAGCTACTCAGGAGGCTGAGGCAGGAGAATCGCTTGAACCCGGGCAGCAGAGGTTGCAGTAAGCCGAGATTGCGTCACTGCACCTGCACTCCAGCCTGGGCGACTCCGTCTCAAAAAAAAAAAAAAAAAAGAAAAGAAAAGAAAAAAGTGTAATGATAGTTATTACCCTTATAATTAATAATTAATTCTTCCCACAATTTATCCACGTCACATCAAAGATTAAATTAAAACAACATCCAGGACTAAATTATTATTATTATTATTTTTTCGAGATGGAATCTTGCTCTGGTGCCCAGGTTGGAGTGCAGTGGCACAATCTCAGCTCACTGCAACCTCTCCCCTCCACCCCAGAGTTCAAGTGATCCTCCTTCCTCAGCCTCCCGAGTAGATGGGATCACAGGTGCGCCCTACCACGCCCAGCTAATTTTTTGTATTTTTAGTAAAGACGGGGTTTCGCCATGTTGGCCAGGCTGGTCTCAAACTCCTGACCTCAAGTGATCCACCTGCCTTGGCCTCCCGAAGTGCTGGGATTACAGGCTGAACCGCCATGCCCCGCCAAGATTAAATTAAATGTCACACTGTACACGAAGGGCCAAACAATAATCCTGTATCATAATCAGTACAATCAATGACAATGATTGACATGGAGCATGGCCTTGGCTTCCATGCCACCATCAGGGTGAGAATGGGCTGACCTCCTGAGCACCTGCTCAGCCGCATGCCCTGTGCAGAGCACTCCATGGGCACCTGGTAACACCTACCCCTGTCAAGTGCCTTGCACATTAATCCTCTGATCCAACTCTATTTGTCCAGTGAACCCAGTACAGTAGAGGCCAGCAAACTTTATTCATGATGAGCCAGAGATATGTTTTGCCATTGAGGGCCAGCTAACTACCCAGCTCTCTGCCATATGGGAAAAACAGCCATAGACAACATGTAAATGAATGGGCATGGTTGTGTGCCAATAAAACTTTACTTGCAAAAACAAGCAGTGGGCTGGATTTGGCCTAGGGGCCATAGTTTTCAAGCTCCTGCGGTAGACAAACTGGAAGCAGTGAACAGGCTGTTGGTCTGCATTTACGTATTTAAGTATTTAAGGTAAATATTGAAGATACGGCCAGCCAGGCACAGTGGCTCACACCTGTAATCCCAGCACTTTGGGAGGCCAAGGCCGGTGGGTCACCTGAGGTCAGGAGTTCGAGACCAGCCTGGCCAACACAGTGAAACCCCATTTCTACTAAAAACACAAAAATCAGCCGGGTGTGGTGGCGTGCGCCTGTAGTCCCAGATAGTTGGGAGGCCAAGTCAAGAGAATCGCTTGAACCTGGGAGGCAGAGGTTGCAGTGAGCCGAGATTGAGCCATCACACTCCAGCCTGGACAACAAGAGCGAAACTCCATCTCAAAAAAAAAAAAAAAAAAAAAAAAGATATGGCCTGACACACAATAACCATTCCTAAATGATTCACTTTTTTTGTTTGTTTGAGAGAAAAGGTTTCATTATGTTGCCTAGGCTGGTCTCAAACTCCCAAAGTGCTGAGATTACAGGTGTAAGCTGCCGCGTCCGGCCCAATTCATGATTATATTTACGGGTTACATAAGCGTGTATCTGCAGGTAGTCTACGTCAATGACACATTTCCACCATTGTGCCATAAATGGCAAAGCAGCCCGCCTCTCTGGCTCGTTCCATTAAACTAGAAGCTCCCTAGGGCCAGAGCCTCATCTGCTTGTACAGTACTGGTCCTCTATCACCCACAGCAGGGTATCCGCATAAACGTTAACAAGCGGTTCACTTTATATACAGGTAACGCACGTATAGACACATACGCGTTAACAATCGCTTTACCTTATGTACAGGTAATGCATGTACAGACACAAACGCAAATAACACCTCTGAGGCCCGCAGGTCCTCGACACCTCTATCAGCCCCATAGGACTGCAAATTCCAGGGCGGCCCGGCCATGACTGGATCTGCAGGTCTCAGCACAAGCCTGTCATCCAGCAGGCACTCAACAAACAGGTGACCAAACCCATCAGGCCCAGTTTCTGGAGAAGGCTGGGACTCACCTTGAGGGAAGGGATGTCCTCAGCACGGATGACGAACTCGTCCCGTTCCCGGAAGATGCCCTCTCCGCCACTCTCGCCGGCCTCCTCGTCCGTCTCCCCACACACTGCCGCCGTCTCCTGCTTTTTGGCCAGATGCAGGGGCCGGGTGTCCGGCAGCTCGGGGTCTTCGGGGGACGGGGCGGCGGGCTCCTCAGGAGGAGCAGCCAGTGGGGCAGTGGCTGGTGGAGGTGGTGGTGGAGGCGAGGGCATGGCTGGTGGAGGTGGCGGCGGCGGCAGCGGCGGTGGCGGTGGTGAGCTGGGCGTGGGAGCCACCAGCGGGGGTGGCGAGGGCAGGGCTGGCTGTGGCGGCAGAGGGGGTGGCGGAGGCTGAGGCTGAGGAGTCGGGGCAGGAGGTGGAGTGGGTGGGGGTTTCTCCTCCAGCAGCGGGGGCTCTGGGGGAGACAGGGACATCAGGCCTGGATGTTATTCATCATTCCTGGCACCTTTCCTCTTGTCCTTTAAACACTGCTTTCTATACCAAAAGCCCCTCTGTAACTACCACTCAGCTCCCAGTGTCCCTTCTACCCTATCAGAGTCTCTCCACAGACCTACTCCGGCTCCTGCGGCTGCAAAGGAGACCTGTCTCCTATCCCTAATCCCCTTCTCAGTCCTGGAATGTCTCTTTGTGGTCTTAAAGCCCTTGTCTGGTTCTTAACTCCTCTTCCTGAATGACCCTCCCAACTCCTAAATCATCACCTCCCTAACTCTACTTCCTCACCTCCTCTTCCTCCAAGGCCTCATCCTCCTCCCTCCAGGACCATCTTTGTCCTTTCCCTGGCCTGCTCACCAGTGTGCAGACTGCTAACCTCTCCCGTCTGCCAGCTCCCTTCTTCAGGCTTTTTAAGAACCTCACAGAGGGCAGGCATGGTGGCTCACGCCTGTAATCCCAGCACTTTGGGAGGCTGAGGTGGGCGATCACTTGAGGTCAGGAGTTCGAGACCAGTCTGGCCAACATGGTGAAACCCCGTCTGTACTAAAAATACAAAAATTAGCTGGGCATGGTGGTGCGTGTCTGTAGTCCCAGCTACTTGGGAGGCTGAGGCAGGAGAATCACTTGAACCTGGAAGGCAGAGGTTGCGGTGAGCCAAGATCGCACCACTGCACTCCACACTCCAGCCTGGGTGACAGAGCGAGACTCTGTCTCAAGAAAAAAAAAAAAAAAAAAGAACCTCATAGGGTCTTTTTGTTTTGTTTTTGGGGTTTTTTGTTTAAGACAGGCTCTTGCTCTGTCACCCAGGCTGGAGTACAGTGGCTCAATCATGGCTCACTGCAGCCTCAACCTCCTGGGCTCAAGCGATCCTCCTGTCTCAGCCTCCCAAAGTGTGCTAGGATTACAGGTGTGGCCCACCATGCCTGGCCTGTCATGGTTTTTTTTTTTTTGAACACTCCCCTCTATGCCCTCCTGTAAGCTCCCACTTCTCATTTCCCAATGCCTCTGTTTCTGCCATTACACTCCTTAAACTGTGTCCAAAACCAGAGCACAACCTAAACCCTTCCTATGCCCCTAGCCTTCCCTTCCACCACCCACCCGCAAGACCATCACCCTTCCCAAGTCTTTCTCTGCCCCCTGACATCTTTCTGTATCTTCACACACAGCTGACTCAGAGCCCTCCTCAGTCCCCACACCTCCCACCATTCAGAACCTGAGTAGCCCCTGTCCTGTCCCTGTAACTTATCACCTGCTCTGTCTCCCTGCATTCTCCAGTGTCTGCCTTGGGGCCCCTCCTAGTCCACTTAGCACCTCTGGGTGAATTAGAAAAAGATACACCTTCCTCAAAATGCTTGTATAATCAGGAAAGTCCCTTCATAAACACGCAAGCTTACACCACGTATGTGAATGGTGTCTCTTAAACAGTGCATAACCTGCACAACTGTTACCTAGTGATCCTAATAACCTTTAAGCTCTACTCCCAGACCACCTTCCCAGAGCTCACCGGGAGTGCCATTGCTGTTGGCACTGGGGAGCCCCGGAAGAGGGGGTGGCCCTGGAACTGCAGCCGCGGGGGCCAAGGGCGGCCCATCTGGGGTGGAAGTGTCCTTTGGCCCAGCAAGGGGTGGGTCATCGAGGGCAGAGATGGCGGAGGAGATGCTCTCCTGCAGGTCTCGGTTCTTGGCGACAGAGTCTTCCTCGTCCGAGGAGAAGGAGGGCAGCGTCTCGAGGTTCCGCTTCAGCTCCTCATCCAGCCGCTTGCAGGGTGAAGGGCAGCCGAGCCCCAGCCCCTCACTCTCTGCAGCCTCCAGGGCGCCCCCAAGCCCAAAGGCTCCGGAAGGTGGGGGATGTGGCACAGCAGGGGTGGCAGGGGGCTGGGGCTGCAGGCCTCGGGCTGGCACAGAGGGTGGCACACTCTTGGGAGGGCTGAGCGGAGGCGTCAGGCCCGCCTGGTAGAGTGGTGGGTGGCGCTTGCCTGACTTGAGGAAGTCCAAGAAGGAGGCCATGAAACCCGACTTCATCTCCGGCTGCTTCTCCTCCACCTCCTTGATCTTGGCCTCGATCTTCTCCCGAGTGAGGCTCGAGTCCAGGCTGTTGTGGTCAGTGCCTGATATGGCATCACCCGATGAGGTTCCCAGACCCTCGCCAGCCTTGGGCACAGACAGCTTGATCTAGACATGGGAGTGGCGGGCCGTGAGGGCCCAGTAGCCTGGGCCCCCAGTCCCATCCTCCCTCAGCCCCCAGAAATCCAAATTTACAGGTGCTCAGCCTGTGAATTTATAGAATTCAAACCTGCAGACCCCTTGTCTTAGATTCTAGGAGGACAAGACTGGAGTTCCTCCCTCAGAAGACCAGGAACTTGGACTCACTGAGCTCTTCACTTACAGCCCAGTTCAGGTCCCTACACCCGCTTCCCATGAGACCCAGGAATGTAGGATCCCTGAATGCCCATCCTTTGGGATATAGAAACTAAAAGCAAGCAGACCGGGTGAGGTGGCTCGCGCCTGTAATCCCAGCACCTTGGGAGGCTGAGGCAGGCAGATCACTTGAGGTCAGGAGTTTCAAACCAGCGTAAGCTCCAACCTCCTGCCTCTCTCCCTAAACCCAGAATTTCCTTTATCTCTTGAGACAGGGTCTCACTCTGTGGCCCAGGCCACAGTGATGCAATCATAGCTCACTGCAGCCTTGAACTCCTGGGCTCAAGAGATCCTCCCACCTCAGCCTCTTGAGTAGCTGGAACTATAGGTACACGCAGCCACACCTGGCTAAATTTTTATGTTTTTAATAGAGACCAGGGTCTCACTATGCTGACCAGGCTGGTCTCGAACATCTGGGTTCAAGAGATCCTCCCGCCTCAGTCTCCCAAAGTGCTGGGATTACAGGCATGAACCACCCTGCCCAGCCTAGATTGAGAATTTCAATTCTTAGGTCTTTCTGTCAGTGGGACCCTGAAATTCCTCACGCTAACTTCCTCACAGATTTTAGGAATGTAAACCTTATTATCCCCCTGCCCCCAAAATGCCAAGGTGCAGCCATAAACCTGTCCTTTAAGACTCAAACATTGGGAGGCCGGGCGCGGTGGCTCAGGTCTGTAATCCCAGCACTTTGGGAGGCCGAGGCGGGTGGATCACGAGGCCAGGAGATCGAGACCATCCTGACTAATAAGGTGAAACCCCGTCTCTACTAAAAATACAAAAAATTAGCCGAGTGTGGTGGTGGGCGCCTGTAGTCCCAGCTACTCGGGAGGCTGAGGCAGGAGAATGGCGGGAACCCGGGAGGCGGAGCTTGCAGTGAGCCGAGATCATGCCACTGTACTCCAGCCTGGGCGACAGAGCCAGACTCTGTCTCAAAAAAAAAAAAAAAAGACTCAAACATCGGACACAGCTCCTCCTCCCCTATCCCCTACAAGACCCCATCCCCCTCACCTTAAGTGGCTTCAGGGGCTCCAACCGGGTGCCCCCTGCCTCCTCAGCCTTTCGACCCCGGCCTCGGCCCCGGCCCCGGGGTTTCTTGGCGCCATCGGTGGGCGTGGAGGCCGAGGCGGGCCCCGCAGTGGTCGGGACCTCCAACGGGCGGATCCGGGGCCTCCCCCGTGGCCGGGGTGGCCCATCACGTTTCGCCTTCGTGGGCTTGCGGCCACGGCGCCGGGGGCCATCGGGTCCTGGGTTGGGTGGGCAGAAGTCGATGTCCCCCAGTGGCGAGAGGGCCGGGCGGGAGCGGCAGCTGGAGACCAGGTCAGGCAAGCGCCGGGGGTTGAGGCGGATGTCGGCGGGAACATCGGCCTTGTCCTCGTCCGCCTCGAACTCGTACTCCTGGGCGTACAGCTTCTTGGGGGTCTGGAAGGGTGGGTCGCGGCGCCGCAGCAGGTGGAAGGAGGATGTCTTGAGCAGCTTCTTTGGCTTGGTAGAGCAGAAGATGGGCGAGGTGAGGCCACCCTTGGGTTCGGAGGCCGGCGCGGGAGGCGGCGGTGGCGGAGGCGGGGGTGGTGGCGCCGCCTGGTGGGGGCCGCTCTGGATCAGGCCCAGCGGCTCGGCGTTGACCGTGGAGGGCAGTTCAGGCGGTTTGTTGGGGTCCAGGCCCAGGCCCGGTGTCTCGGGCCCGGCTCCCGACGCCCGGCCAGGACAGTAGGGCCCATAGGGATCATAAGCAGGGGGGCCGGGGGGTGGCCCAGCGCCAGCCTTGGGGTCCCCCTCGTCCTCGGGTGGCCCGGCCTTGCCGTAGTCGTCCGCGGCCCCTCCACCGAACATCTCCTCCATGGTGGGGAAGAAGCTGCGCTCCTCGTCTTGGAGCAAGGAGTCAGGGAAGCAGATGGAGGTGAGCGGCACGAAACGCGGCGCCTTGGTGCCTTGCGGGCTGGGGCTGCGGTAGGCGCCTGCGGGATCCTTGCCCTCCGAGTTCGGCGGGCCTACGCCGGTGTCCCCAGGCGCCGGGGGCAGCGGCTCCAGAGCCCCGAGCAATTCCTGCATGGCGCCTGGCGGATCCAGGCTCTCCTCGGGTCGCAGGCGGGGGCTGGGGGCCGCGGGCTCCAGGCCATGGCTGCGGAGGTGGGCCTCGAGCTGCAGGGGCATGGGTGGTGGAGGCGGGGGTGGCGGTGGAGGTGGCTGGGGTGCCCCATCGCGGGTGGCTGGCTCAAGGAGGTGGACGCCGACTTTGGAGGCGCTGGGAGAGGGACTGGGGGCATGGCTGAGGACCGAGGGGAGCAGCTGGGGGGGAGGCGGAGGCAGCACCAGTGGGAGGTCAGGGCCCCCGGCCTCCAGAAGGAGGCCATGGGGAGTGGGCTGGGTAGACTGGGCCGTGGGAGGTGGGGGCGGAGGGCTCTTTTGCAAGAAGGCCCCCAGCTCCTTGGCGCCTGCCCCGTAGTGGACAACAGAGGTGGCCAGCCCCTCGGGGGTCTCGCCACCCCGCTCTGGCCCTTTCTTCTTCTCCTTCAGCCTCCCCAGGCCCAGCTCCAGTGCCGCAGTGGCACCCTCATCCAGGCTGGCACTGGTGCGGATGACACTCTGCAGGTGGTACCTCTGGGGGTCTTCCTTGGCCAACTCATAGGGTGTACCCGGCGGTCCCCCGGGCCCGCCACTCCCCCCAAGTCCCTTAGAGGCATCTGCTGCCCCGTCCTCGCCCACCAAGCCGTCCGCCCCTGAGGTCCGAGGAGGGCTGGGCGCCTGCAAGAGGTGCTGGATAAGGAACTCCTCATCCTCTGTGCGCTCCGCAGGAGGCCCACCTGTGCCTGCCAGCAGCTCCGAGCCATCCCCCTTGCCCTTGTAGCCACCTGCTCCGGCTGCATAGCTGCCAGCTCCCGGAGGTGCCAGGAAAGGCGCTGAGGCCAAGACTGAGCTCAGGTATTTGCCAGGGGCTCCTGGAGAGCCGACTCCAGGTGGGCGGCCGGTGGCAGGCGGTGACTGGAGCGGACGAATGATGTGAGATGGGCTGGCCTCACCGCCGCCTCCCAGGGAGCTGGGTCCCCAGCCACCCCCATGGCCCGAGAGCGCTGGGGAATGGCCGGTACTGTAGCTGAGCGAGGGGCTGGCTGTGGGCAGCCCCTGGGAGTGGGCAGCTGGCCCTGGGTATGGCTCGCCCTGCACCCCATACAGCTGCCCCTGCAGCTGGTCCGGGGAGTAGCTCTGACATGTGGCCAGGCCAGGAGGAGGGGGGCCGCTGGGGGGCTGTGGGGGGCCCCCTGAGTAGCTGGGGGCTTTGCTCAAGTCCTGTGCCTGCCCCCCTCCAAACCCTTGCCCATAGGCCTGGGGTCCCAGAAGCCCTTGAGGCTGACCAGGGGAATAAGCCTGGCCCCCTGCCCCTCCAGCCCCAGAGGCCTTCCCAGTGGCATAGGCGGCTGCTGGCCCACCCAGGCTCTGACATTTGGGGGTGGCGGTCGAACGGGGTGGGGGGGGCCTGGTGGCACCCCCGGCAGCTGCTCCATAACCACCTTTGCCCGTCTTGTACCCAGGCGACTGAATGATGGGGCGGTAACCTCCACCACCACCCCCAGCCCCACCGCCCCCTGCTGCCTCAGGGCCCGTGGCCCGGCCAGATGCCCCCGCCGTGGCTCCGCTGGGACCAGCCTTGCTAGGCTCCCCAGCACCCGGGGAGGGCTCCCCACCACCCAGGGGGCTGCAGGCCAGGTTAGCCCGGTGGCCCATGGAGGGGTAGCTGCCTCCGCAGCTCAGATAGTGCTGGAGCGCATGGGCTGGTGGCGGGGGTGGTGGGGGCTGGGCACTGGCTGGCCGCTGGTAGTGCTTGATGACCGTGTCCTGGCGTGGCAGGGCCCGCTCAGGCGGCGGTGGGCCCGGGGCAGCACCCGAGAAGTTATAGAGCTGTGGGGAGGACTGCTCGGCAGCGGCGGCGGCAGCGGAAGAGGAAGCCAGCAGGTTGAACTGAGTTGGGAGGTGGCGAGGAGGTGGTGGTGGGTCTGGGGGGCCAGGGCGGTAAGGGGGGGTCTGGGCTGGACCGAGACCAGCTGGCCCCAAGACACCGCCCCCTGCCAGGCGCTCGAAGCCCAGTGAAGAGGGCACCGTGGGTGCCTGCGAGGGCTTCAGGTGCAGCACGTCATGAGGGGACAGAAGCCCGTTAGCTGGAGGGCTGAATGGGGGGTCCTGGAGGCTGAGGGACGAGGGCACTGGGAAGGGGCGGCTGCCGAAGGAAGCCGGGTGTTGGTAAGCCGACAGGGCAGATGAGGACGGAAAGGTGCTGGAACCCGGCAGGGCGCCCGAGATGAAGAGCTCCGTGGGGCCTGGCGTGTGCATGGCTGGAGATGAGGAAGACCGCGGGTCAGAGAGGACAGCAAGCCAGTCCCACCCTGGCCCTGCAGGGCCGGCGCTGGGCTTACCTGTTTGCCAGGAAGGACTGCGGAACTGGGAGAGGAGAGAGGAGGCGGAGGGGCCAGGCTGGGGGCCCCGGGATTCCAGGGCCGAGATGAGGTTCATGACGGAGGCGTCGGGCCCTGCTGAGCCCGCGTGGTGGAGGCCAGTGTCGAAGAGTCCAGAGAGGCCTGGCCGGGGACAGGGGTTATAGTCAGCCAGGTTGGGGTGGGTAGGATACAGTCAAGAGAGAAAGGGAAGAGGCCAAAAGCAAGTTGGATCAGGAAAAGGAGGGGATGGGAGAGAAAAGGGCAAATTCAAAAACAAGATGGATAGAACCAAGCTAATGAGACACGAATGAGGGGAGGGAAGGGGGAAAGGTGAGACAGTAAAGCAAGACAAGGGGCAATCCAGTCGTAAGGACAGGGGGCCCACGTAGGAAATGGTAGACAAAAGCGTAGAAAAATCTAGAAGCGAAAGAGCCAGGGGCAAAAGAACAGAGTCCTCAGTAAGGCTGGGAGGGAGACCAAATTTTGATATTTCCAGCAAGGAAAAGGAAAGGATAGGACAATGAAGTCTAAGAAAGACCAGAGAACGTGTCAGAAAGGATTGAACTAAGTGGGAGGGTTCAGAAAAAAAGATGGGGAGGGAAAAAGGGAAGGAGCCAATCAGGAGGGTCAAGGGTCAAACTGGACAGCATCATGTCATTACCAGTACCCCTAGGAAGAGGGAACCAATCAGAAACACTGGAGGCAAAGGCAAGGGGGGTAGAATAAGGCAATGGGGCAAAATAAGATAAAACAGGGCGGGCCAGAGAATTAGAGCCAATCAGGAAGAAAGGGAATCAGGAAGAAAGAATTCAGAGTTCCAAAGAGCCAAAAGAATAGGGCAAACCCACAGGGAAAGAATTGGGGTGGGTTGGGGAGAGGCGGAAAAGCCTGGAAGAGAAGGTGGGATTTGGGGGCTGATGGTAACAGGGCCAATTGGAGCGAAAGGGGAGGGGCGAGGCAGGGGCGGACGAATCCGGCGAGAAATGAAGCAGGGACCAGCAGCCTCAAAGGCAACCAATCAGAGGAGACACAGCAAGGGGCGGGCCACGGCACGGGCCACGGCCAATTAGGAGGGGCGGAACTTTCAACAGCCAATCAGCTGCCTCAGGGGGAGGGGGAGGGCCAGCCCAAAGCGGGGCGGGATGGGGGCCGTACCTGCCGGGTGGTGGTTGGTGGCATAGCTTTGCAGTGGGTGGGGGGCCGCGTAGGCCTGGCGGTGTAAGATGTCCGTCTCGGGGTGCGAGGTCCTGGAGCTGCCATAAACCAAGCTGGGGGGAAAGGGGAGACGTCAGGGGGTTCTTCCAAGCTGCCTTCTGAGAAGGAAGCTCAGGAAGCCCCCCGGGGAGTTGGGGGGACCCTTCCAGCTGACTGGGGTTGGGGGTGTTAAGCTAAGGAACCGTAGGCCCTAAAGGGGAGAACACAAGGGAATCGGGGTGCCCAACTAAAGAGCCACAGAAATGGCCCCCACTCCAGAGCCCGAATAAAGAGAGCCCGGATCGTCTCACGTTTACAAACAGGCATGCTCAGAGACGAGACTAACACACAGAAGAGGGTCCAAAGCAGAGCAAGCGTCTTGATTTGCAAATGAGAGCCCTCCCCCGTCGACCCCACCAACCCCCCCAGCCCCCGTGCCGGCGACACAGGCTATGGGGCCAACGCCAGAGGTCCACATGGACGCCTCCTCTTCCGTAGACACACGGGAACACATAGGCCCTGAACTTCATGGGGTGGTGCAGAACAAGTTGGGAGCAGGAGGAAGATCGGTTCCCAAGCGGCAACGGTTTGGGGGGTGGAGAGAAGAGGGAATAAGACCTGGGGAAAGTACCAGGTACAAGTGTGAACAAGAACACCGACCATCCCCGGGGGTTGAGGTTCAAATGCATGGGCCCGTGCAATGCCAGGTATGTGTGCAAATGGGTGTCCAACTCACCCGTGGGGAAGAAAAGATATAGACGGAGGAGTCCCACACGGAAAATCCTGACACACTTGGGGTTATGCCCTGCTGGGAAATCCAGGTGTGTTGGGGGGGAGGTGCTGGGGATAGGTGAAGTGTGAGGGCGCCACACCAATAAGCAGCAGGAAAGGGGCAGATTCACAGGTGAACACGCTTCCAGCCACGCACGCACAGGGCCCACGCTCAGACACACAAACACACACCCGGGAAACATCCGACTCTTCCCATGCAACGGCCCCAGTCCGTGGCCAGACTCAAGAGGGCAAACGCTCCACTCCTTGCGATCAACTAGGATTCTCTGCCTTTGGGGGTGGGGGCATTAAAGGGGGCGTGTCCCAGACGCCGGACCCCCTCCCTTACACACACAGAACCCCAGCTTAGGAAGGGGGCGGGGCCCCGTGCCCACTCTGCGCGCGGAATTCTTGGGGGGGCGCCTAGTGGCGCGGCCTCGCACAGTCCCGGAACAATAGGACCTGAGAGGGGGTTCGCGCCCCCCAGATCTGCGTTCTAATTCTTCTCTTCTTCCCACCTTTGCAAGAGCAGTGCCTGGGGCGCGGGGGGGAGGGGTCACCAAGCCGGGAAGACAAGGATGGGGGGAAGTCCAGGCCTTGCTTCGCCAGTCCCTCCCACCTTCCCAAGGCCTTCCCGTCCGAAATTGTTTTGCACCCCCATTTTCCCGCTGCAATTCTCCCTTTGCATGCCGGAGCTGGCTTTGGCGGAGTTTGCAATTTGCAAACTGGGGCGGCGGCGTTGTTACAAACCGAGGAAGGCCGCTCCCTTGCAAGCCAGAGGGGAGTTTGCGATGCACGCGTCGCCGGGCGGGCCCGGCCCGGCCCGGCCCGGCCCGGCTGGGCTCCCACCCCTTGGCCCCCTTCTCCAGGCCACCCTCAGCTCCTTACCTAGCTTTCGCTGACCTCTCGTAACTCCATCCCGCCCCGGCGCCGAGCGGGTCCCCGAAGCCGGCGCTGGGGTAGTTCCTGTCCATGAATTGGCCGCGGTGGAAATTGGGGGGAGGGGGAGGGGGAGGGAGGGAGGGAGGGGGCGCGCGCGCGCTCTCCTCCGCCGCCGCTCCCTCCGCTGCTGCTTTTTTTTCCCCCCTTTTCTCTCTCTCTTTTTTTCTTTGCAGCCGCCGAAGGCCCGGGAAGGCCCCGGGCGGGGGAGGGAGGGGGCAGGGGCGGAGGGGCGGGCAAGGGAGGGGGTGCAGTCGCTGAGCCAAGGAAGGGGGAAGGGGGGTTCCCCCTAGAGGAGGGAAGGGGGGAGGAGGGACCCCGCTGTCTCCGCCTTTGCCCCGGCGCTTGCGAGAGAAAAGGGGGGGCGCGCGCTCGGGAGGGGGCGTCCCGGGCGGCCCCGGGGTGGGTGCAGGCGCTGGGTGCTCGCTCTCTCGCCGCCGCCGCCGCCGCCTCCTCCTCCTCTGCGCTCACGGTGCAGCCATCTTTGCACAAGGCGGCTGGGGGAGGGGGGAGGGGAAGGGGGGGCGGGCGGCGGGGTGTCTGGCTGCGCTCCGCTTCCTCCCACAATCCCGTGCAAATGCAAAAAAAAAAAAAAAAAAAGGGAGAGTGAGAGAGAGACTGAGCGCGAGCAGGGCCTGGGGGTGTAGGGCGCGTTTGCACAGAAAACCAGTTCCGATGCGCCCGGGATCGCAGTTCATTTCATTATTATTTTTTGCATTATTTCTGCTTTTTTTGGTCTCCTTTCCGAAGGGTTTTTATTTAGGGGAACAGCTCAACTCCAGTTCCCTGGGTGCAATGCGAGCCTGCCCGCACCGAGCGCGCTTGCAAATATGCCCCCCGCCCTTTCCCTGGGTTACGAAGTGCCCCTGTACCGCACGGGGAGTGCACGAAGACACGCGTGTGCACAGGCGGGGCTCTGCGTGTGCGTACCCTGTGGCACTGGAGGGGGCTGTCAGGTCATATCTGCCCATACACAAGATGGCACAGCCGGGGCTAGGCTCCTGGGTCCGAATTTCCCCGCCCGTCTGCCTACCACGGGGGCGGAACTGACCAGTGCCCTCACGGTCAGGAGAGTGTGGGGGCCCGTGAGGGGCCAGGACACGGGAACACGTTGCCGAAAACATGTGTATATCCATACGCGGCGGAAACGCGTGTGCCAGGGCAGGCCTCGGGCCGGATGACCCCTACTCCCACCATTCCCCCCTCCAAGTCCAGCTTCGGCGTCTATGAGGCCTAGGGGCTTCCGGAATCCGGTATGAATCAGGGGCACGGTTCGGAGAGCCGGGTCTCGAGAGCAGCTCTTCAGTGAGGCCTCCTGAGGCTGCAAGAGGAAAGGCACACTAGGGAGTCAAAGATCTGGCTGTTTTTCTCCCCCCCTCAACCAGGACCACTCCGACCGCCCTTGGCGTCTCAGCCAATCCAGGACCCTCTGGGCACAGGCCCCACCCTCCTATACGGCTCCACACATACAACGCTGGGCCCCGCCCCTAGACCATTGCATGGGGCCCCGCCCCTAGACCATTGCATGGGGCCCCGCCCCCGCACTCCAAGCCCCGCCCTAGGTAAGAAGGCCCAAATTCCAAGTCCCGCCCCTGAGCCCAGGTTCCTCCTCCAACGTGCCCACCCCTCTGCGCCCCGCCCCCGGGCAGAAGCCACGCCCCATACCTGGTGTAGGGGGGTGGAGGTGCGTCGTGTACCCCAGAGGCTGCCAGCGCCTGCTCATAGGTGGGGAGGCCTGGGGGTGGGGGTGGGGGTGGAGGCAGGGGCGTCGGTGGGCCCAGAGGGCTCAAAGGACTCAGAAGGCTAATGAGCCCGGCCCTGGGGACAGCAAAGGTACAGTTAGCAGAGGCAACTTACAGGATACCTAGACTAGGGAGGAAGAGAGGGGATCTAGGAGACGGAGACTCAGGGTGACACTGGGACAGAGCTGGAAGGGAGGTGGACTTCAGAAAAGGAGGGTCACCTTCAGCCTAGCCTTCCACACAGAAAAGCGCCTCAAATGACAGGCAGCTGCACACAGACAGGCAGACACAGAAATCAGCAACCACAGAGACACACTCTTATTCAAACACACTCATGTGCACCAGATGCAGGCAGAGCAATAGAGAAAAAGAGCCCTGCTGGGTGCATGGCGCACACCTGTAGCTCTAGTTCCTCAGGAGGCTGAGGTGGGAGGATTTCTTGAGCCCAGGAAATTGAGGCTGCAGTGAACTGTGAACCGGCCACTGTACTCCAGCCTGGGCAACAGAGTGAGACTTTGTCTTTTTTTTTTTTTTTTAAAAAAAAGGGCCAGGCGTGGTGGCTCACACCTGTAATCCCAGCACTTTGGGAGGCCAAGGCGGGCAGATCACCTGAGGTCAGGAGTTCGAAACCAGCCTGACCAACATAGAGAAACCCATCTCTACTAAAAATACAAAATTAGCTGGGCGTGGTGTAGTGCGCCTATAATCCCAGCTACACTGGAGGCTGAGGCAGGAGAATCACTTGAACCCGGGAGGCAGAGGTTGCAGTGAGCCAAGATCATGCCATTGCACTCCAGCCTGGGCAATGAGAGTGAAACTCCATCTCAAAAAAAAAAAAAAAAAAGACAGCCCTGCAGAGAGGCAGGCCAACACACACCAAACAGACAGAACTCAGCCCATCCATATAGACAGGAACACAACACAGATGCACTCCTCACCAATTTCCCACACCCACTCAGGTGCTGCACCTGTCACCACTGAAACTGACATACCACAGACACCCAGACACCACAGGCTGCACCGTCGCAGCCTCACCAGATACACAATATCCACAGTGGTAATCCCACAGATACTGGTAATCTCAGTACCGCAAAGACAGGCTGGCAGCAAAAGTGGTCAGAGCTCCTACTGCAGGCCAGGTACTGAGGATCCAGACAGAGCGACAGCCACCAAAACCAGACACAAGCCAGCTCACAGACTCACTCTCCAAATGACTGTGTCCTTAGGTCTTTCATCAGTGCCCGCCTGCCCCCAATCCTTGGCACATCCCTTTAGGTCAATGCTTCCTCCCTCCCCTGCTCTCCACCACCACCCCCTCCTCGCTGAAGCCCCCTTACTCTTGGGGACAGGGCTGCTGGCCTCGGCGCCGTCGCCAATGCAGATACCAAAAGGCTCCCAGGCCAGCCAGGACAATGAGCAGGATGCCACAGGTCAGCCCCACAGCCAGGCCGGCCACATCCACTCGTCCACGCCCTGCAGGGAAGTAGGGAAGGGGAGACACTGTCTCGGGGACTGCCACCCACCCCAACATCAAAATTCCTTCCCACTGAGGGAAGAGAATGCACCCGGAAGCAGGCAGAGCTGGGGTCCCTTCCTAGCCCTGTGACCTCAGGCAATTCACCTCATTCCTTTCTCTGACCCTCCACTGCCAGTTCTGTAAAATGGGAACCATAACCCCTACCCCACTGTAAAAACCTAATAAGATTAGGCTGGATGCAGTGGCTCATGCCTGTAATCCCAGCACTTGGGAGGCCGAGGCAGGTGGATCGTTTGAGGTCAGGAGCTCAAGACCAGCCTGGCCAACATGGTGAAACCCTGTCTCTACTAAAAATACAAAAAAATTAGCCAGGCATGGTGGTATGTGCCTGTAATCCCAGTTATCTGGGAGGCTGACACAGGAGAATTGCTTGAACCCAGGAGGTGGATGTTTTAGTGAGCCGAGATTGAGCCATTGCTCTCCAGCCAGGGCAACAAGAGCGAGACTTCATCTCAAAATAAAAAAAAAAAACAAAACCAAAAAAACAAAACTATGTCCTGGCCAGGTGTGGTAGCTCATACCTATAATCCCAGAACATTGGGAGGCTGAGGCAGGCAGATCACTTGAGGTCAGGAGTTTGAGACCAGCCCGGCCAATGTGGTGAAACCCCATCTCTACAAAAAATACAAAAGTAGCCAGGCGCGGTGGCTCACGCCTGTAATCCCAGCACTTTGGGAGGCCGAGGTGGGTGGGTCACCTGAGGTCAGGAGTTCGAGACCAGCCTGGCCAACATGGAGAAACCCTGTTTCTACTAAAAATACAAAATTAGCCAGGCATGGTGGTGCATGCCTATAATTCCAGCTACTTGGGAGGCTGAGGCAGGCGAATGACTTGAACCCAGGAGGCGAATGTTTTAGTGAGCCGAGATTGCGCTATTGCACTCCAGCCTGGGCAACAAGAGCGAAACTCTGTCTCAAAAAAAAAAAAAAAAAAAAATTAAGCATGCTTGGTGGTGCTTGCCTGTAGTCCCAGCTACTCGGAAGGATGAGGCAGGAGGATCACTTGAGCCGGGGAGATTGTGCCACTCACTGCCCTCTAGGCTGGATGACAGAGAGAGACTCTGTCCCCCTCAAAAAAAAAAAAAAAAAAAAAGGATGTCACATGTACTACTTGGAATACGCTTTTAAAATTATTCATTGTAGCTAGGCACAGTGGCTCACACCTGTAATTTCAGAACTTTGGGAGGCTAAGGCAGGAAGATCACTTGAGCCCAGCCTGGGCAACATAGGGAGGCTCTACCAAAAAAAAAAAAAAAAATTTTTTTTTTTTTGAGACAGGGTCTGACTCTGCATGGAGTGCAGTGGCACAATCGCGGCTCACTGCCACTTGGCCTCCAGGGCTCAGGCGATCCTCCCACCTCTGCCTCCTGAGTAGCTGGGACCACAGGTGTGTGCCACCATGCCTGGCTAATTTTTGTGTTTTTGTAATTTTTTGTATTTTTTGCCCAGGTTGGCCTCAAACTCCTAGGCTCAAGCAATCCACCAATCTCTATCTCCCAAAGTTCTGGGATTACAGGCATGAGCCACCACTGAGCCTGGGGAAAAAATGTTGGTTTTTTTGTTTTGTTTTGAGACGGAGTCTTGCTCTGTCGCCAGGCTGGCGTGCAGTGGCGCAATCTCGGCTCACTGCAACCTCCGCCTCCCAGGTTCAAGCAATTCTCCTGCCTCAGCCTCCCAAGTAGCTGGGACTACAGGTGTGCGCCACCACATCCAGCTAATTTTTATATTTTTAGTAGAGACGGGGTTTCACTATGTTGGCCAGGATGGTCTCGATCTCTTGACCTCGTGATCCACCCGCCTTGGCCTCCCAAAGTGCTGGGATTACAGGCGTTAGCCACCTCACCCAGCCGGAAAAAAATGTTTTTAATAGCTGGGTGTGGTGGTACAGGTACCTGTAGTCCCAGCTACTTGGGAGGCTGAGGAAGAAGAGTCACTTGACCCAAGGAGGTCAAGGCTACAGTGAGCCAGGATCACTCCACTATACTCCAGCCTGGGTGACTGGACCCTGTCTCTAAAAAAAAAAAAAAAAAATGGCCAGGCTTGGTGGCTCACACTTGTAATTCCAGCACTTTGGAGGCCAAGGCAGGAGGATCACTGGAGCCTAGGAGGTCGAGAGCAGCGTAGACAACACAGTGAGCACAGTGAGACCCCCACCTCTACGGAAAAAATTTTAAGTATCTGGGCGTGGTGGTGCATGCCTGTAATCCCAGCTACTCAGGAGGCTTAGGTGGGAGGATCACTTGAGCCTAGGAGGTCGAGGCTGCAGTGAGTCGTGATCGTGCCACTGCACTCCAGCTTGGGTGACAAAATGACCCCATTTCCTTTTTTTTTTTGGAGACACTCTGTTGCCCAGGCTGGAGTGCAGTGGTGTGATCTCGGCTCACTGCAACCTCTGCTTCCCAGGTTCAAGCGATTCTCCTGCCTCAGGCTCCCACATAGCTGGGATTACAGGCGCGCGCTACCATGCCCGGTTAATTTTTGTATTTTTAGTAGAGACGGGGTCTCACCATGTTGGTCAGGCTGAACTTGAACTCCTGACCTCATGATCCACCCGCCTCAGCCTCCCAAAGTGCTGGGATTACAAGCGTGAGCCATCATGCCCCGCCCGACCCCGATTCAAAAAAACAAAAAACAAATGGAGGAATTTAGGGACTCCCCCCCAGCCAACGTAACTAAGAAGCTAGAATTCACGTTTGACCTGTTACTAAGGTTGCAGCCCTGTTTGCAATCCAACGCCTCGAGTCTAAGGACAAGGGGGTATAGGGAGCCGTTGGGCTTGGGGAGGTCTTGCTAGCTCTTGCTGCTAGGGAAACTTCCATGGGCACTAAGTAGGCGGGCTTTCCTCCAAAAGTAAACCCCAAACTTTTTTGTTTGTTTTTGAGATGGAGTTTCACTCTTGTTGCCCAGGCTGGAGTACAATGGTGTGATCTTGGCTCACTGCAACCTCCAGCTCCTGGGTTCAAACGATTCTCCTGCCTCAGCCTCCCCAATAGCTGGGATTACAGCCACGTGCCACCATGCCCAGCTAATTTCTGTATCTTTAGTAGAGATGGGGTTTCACCACGTTGACCAGACTGGTCTCAAACTCCTGAACTCAGGTGATCCGCTCGCCTCGGCCTCCCAAAGTGCTTGGATTACAGGTGTGAGCCACCGCACCCAGCCGTTTGTTTGTTTTTGAGACATCTCCCAGGCTGGAGTGCAATGGTGCGATCTCTGCTCACTGCAACCTCTGCCTCCCAGCTGCAGCGATTCTTGTGCCTCAGCCTCCTGAGTAGCTGGGATTACAGGCACACATCATCACACCTGGCTAATTTTTGTGTTTTTAGTAGAGATGGGGTTTCACCACGTTGGCCAGGCTGATCTCGAACTCCTGAACCTCAGGTGATCCGCCTGCCTTGGCCTCCCAAAGTGCTGAGATTACAGGCATGAGCCACCACATCTGACCACAGTAAACCCCCAGACTTTTGAGCCCCTTTAGCAAAAGGCGCAAGTGCAGCTTCAGAAGGCAGGTCCTCCTGATTTGGGCACCTTCAGGTAGATTCAAGGAGCCACTACGCCTCGCTAGGCCTGTCAGGAAAGAGTTACCTCCCCTAGCAACCAGGCTCCAATGTGAGACTCCAGCCCAGACCTAGGGCCTGTTGCTAAGGTGCATCTACCCCTAGCAACCGGGCCACAAGGGGGTGGGGCATCGGAGGCCTGGAGGGTGGTCCTCCAGTGGGCAGAAGGCCTTGGGTCCTGGAGCCTGGCTAGGTGTGGTTGCTAGGGAGAAGGCCTCCTTAGCAACCAGGCAGCTGCTGGGATGGGGCTGTGGGGGAGGGGAAATCAGCCAGGTACTGCTTCAGGCTTCTTCGTCTGGTCTGGCCTGGCCAGGCCCCGTTGCTAAGGAGCAGCCCCCCTTAGCAACAAGGCTGGCAACAAGATGGGAACAAGATGGCAACCCCTCAGAGAAGGGGTTCTTGGGGGCAAAATGGGCAGGTGAGGATGGGCAGGCTTCCTCCCTTGGTCGTGTTGCTAGAGGGCTGTGTCCCCAGCAATCAAGCTGCCGGAGGGGCTGGTCTTTCCACTTACTCTGGACACCAGGGAAGGGTTCAGGTGGGCCTGCCCCTCTGAGCCTAAGGCCTGACGGGCCCCACAGCTCTAACCTTTCCCTCCACTGACACTTTTCCCTTCCTAGGGACACAGGACCTGCGTCCAATAAGATGTGGTGGGGCCTGGCACCTATAATCTCAGCAGTCTGGGACACTGAAGCAGAAGGATTGCTTGAGGCCAGGCATTCAAGACCAGCCTGGGCCACATAGTGAGACCCCATCTGTACAAAAACTACAAAAATTACCATGGTAGTGTGTGCCTGGAGTCCCAATTACTCAGGAGGCTGAGGTGGGAAGATCGCTTGAGCCTGGGAGGTTGAGGCTGCAGTGAGCCAAGATTGTACCACAGCACTCCAGCCTGGGTGACACAGCAAGACCGTCTCAAAAATAAATAATTAAAGGCCTGGCGCGGTGGCTCACGCCTGTAATCCCAGCACTTTGGGAGGCCGAGGCGGGCGGATCACGAGGTCAGGAGATCGACACCATCCTGGCTAACACGGTGAAACCCCGTCTCTACTAAAAATACAAAAAATTAGCCGGGTGTGGTGGTGGGTGCCTGTAGTCCCAGCTACTCGGGAGGCTGAGGCAGGAGAATGGCGTGAACCCGGGAGGCGGAGCTTGCAGTGAGCCGAGATCGCACCATTGCACTCCGGCCTGGGCAACAGAGCGAGACTCTGTCTCAAAAAAAAAAAAAAAGCAAAAATAAATATTTAAAAATAAAATAATAATAAGGTGTCGGGGGCTCCTTAGGCAAGCTGGGGTCTTAAGGGAGGGAACTCCTTTAGCAGCCAGCTTCAGAGCACACAGAATTGGGGGGCAGACGATTCTTGTACCTAATTTGGGGTGGAGGACGTTGGTTTGGCCTCCCTGGGAAGGGACTATCTTAGCTGCACAGAACAAGATGGCTTCAGCCCCTCACTCACCTCCTTTGCCATTGTAGATGTAGCTCTCCCAAAAGCGCTCCTTGAGGGGGAAGGAGTGGAAAAGAAGGGGAAAAAGCAGGAATTCAGCTGGGAGGTTCACACCCCCAAACTAGCCCATCCTGATTTCTGAGACACCAAGGAGGAGGGAGCTGAAGGCCAGAACCTACCCCTGCAACCTCCCCACAGGTATAGAGAAGAGAGAGGGCCTGAAACTCCAGGGTCTCGAGGCCCTCACCGTGAGAGTGTTGTCCTCAAAATACTCCCTGGCCTCTTCCCAGGAACACCTCTCTTCAAGACACTCCCGTTCCAGGTTCCCTGGTGTGAGCAGCTCCAGGTCCCAGTGGTTGGCTCTTGGAATCCGGGTATGGCTACTCAGGAAGCTCTGGGCCTCTGGGGGACCCAGGAAGACTTCTGGACCCAAAGACATGAGGGACAGAAAAATGGAGGTCCCTAGGGCTGGAGTCATAGGGGGATGGAAAGCAGTGGGGTCCTGGAGGAAGGAGCAGGGGCTGGGAATCCAGACTCCTGGGTCTGAAGGAGGAAGGGGCTGGGTCCTGGACTCCTGGAAGAGGAGGGACTAGAGACATTCCTGAGTCAGGGGGAGGCCAACGCCAAGTGTCTGGATACCACTTCCCCCAAACACTCACCTTGGTCTGTCTCCCCACTGGGTGAAGTATCCAGGCAGGTGGTTAATGCCATGTATAGCAGCAGCAGAGAGGGGTGGCCCCTCATATTTTCCAGACGCCTAGAACCAGGTTTGTTACAGCTGACAAGGGCCTTAGTCCCTGGGTAATGAGGCAGTGCCTCTCTGACTGGCCTCTGTGGTCCACGAATGGCAATAATAGCAGCCACTTACACAGCCTGTATTCTGTGCCAGATACTGTTTACCTATATAAACTCATTTTACTTTTTTTTTTTTTTTTGACATGGAGTCTCGCTCTGTCAGCCAGGCTGCAGTGCAGTGGCACAGTCTCAGCTCACTGCAACCTCTGTGTCCTGGGTTCAAGCGATTCTCGTGCCTCAGGCTACCAAGTAGCTGGGATTACAAGCATGCGCCACCACACCCGCTAATTTTCTTTTTTTTTTGAGACAGAGTCTCGCTCTGTCACCCAGGCTAGAGTGCAGTGGTGCGATCTCCGCTCACTGCACACTCCACCCCCCAGGTTCACGCCATTCTCCTGCCTCAGCCTCCCGAGTAGCTGGGACTACAGGTGCCGGCCACCACGCCCGGCTAATTTTTTTATATTTTCAGTAGAGATGGGTTTTCACTGTGTTAGTCAGGATGGTCTCGATCTCCTGACCTCGTGATCCGCCCGCCTCAGCCTCCCAAAGTGAATTTTCATATTTTTAGTAGAGATGGGGTTTCACCATGTTGGCCATGCTGGTCCTGAACTCCTGACCTCAAGTGATCCGCCCACCTCAGCCTCCCAAAGTGCTGGTGCTGGGATTACAGGCGTGAGCCACTGTGCCCGGCCTCAACTCATTTTACTTTTCACAGGAGTCATACAAAAATTAGCCGGGCGTGGTTGTGGGTGCCTGTAATCCCAACTACTTGGGAGGCTGAGCCAGAATAATCACTTGAAACGGGAGGCAGAGGTTGCAGTGAGCCGAGACTGTGCCACTGCACTCCAGCCTGGGTGACAGAGCGAGATTCCATGTCAAAAACAAAACAAAACAAAACTTTTCACAGGAGTTTTTTTTTTTTTTTTTTTTTTTTTTTTTAAGACAGAGTCTCGCTCTGTCACCCAGGCTGGAGTGCAGTGGCGCTATCTCAGCTCACTGTGACCTCTGCCTCCTGGGTTCAAGCGATTCTCCTGACTCAGCCTCCCGGGTAGTTGAGATTACAGGTGCACACCACTACGCCTGGCTAATTTTTTGTATTTTTAGTAGAGATGGGGTTTCACCATGTTGGCCAGGCTGGTCTCAAACTCCTCACCTCAAGTGATCCACCCGCCTCGGCCTCCCAGAGTGCTGGGATTACAGGTGTGAGCCACTGCGCCCGACCAGGAGTCCTATTATTATCCCCAATATAGAGAACAGGAAACTGAGGCACAGAGAGGTAATATAGCTTGCCGAAGGTCACACAGTGTGCAAGTGTGAGAGCCAGGATTTCAGTGAAGGCAGTGTCCGCCAAAGAAGAAAGCAAGGGGCAGGCAGCTTATCTTTCTTTCCCCACTGTGTCTACAGCACCTGACACAGATGCTTATAAACATGTCCACTGGTGATCTGGAGTCTTCCCTTCCTGGTAATTTCCACTTGTGCCTCTTTCTGTGCTCATTGTCACATCCACCCACAGACAACAAAGATTAGGAGAGAGGCAGAGGCAGGGGATTAGTTATATTATTGGGTCTAGGGACCTAAGTGGGCAGGGGCCCTGGACTCCTGGGCCTAGGAGCCCCAAACTTCTGAGTCTCGGAGGGGCGGGGAGCCAGGATGCCTGGGTCCCCAAGCCAGGCTCTTCCTCCAGGGACATTCACTTACCTGCCCAGAAATGTGAGCACTGCCCCTTCCTCTTTAATCGAGAACTCCTTGGCCAGCTACAGCCAGCTGTGAAGGGGGACAGGGAAGAGGGGAGGGGATAAGGAGGAGGGGCGCCCCACTCCCGGTAACCAGGCCTGATCCCGGTTTCTGGCAGGTGGGCGGAACTTGCCATTACCTGCCCTGGGCGGGACTCAGGTAAGGGACAAAGTATTTAAAGGGACCTTGGGATAAAGGACTTAAAGGCCAGAGCTCCATGAGGAAGCCAAGGTGTCGAATACCATGGGGTACTTGGGGGATTAGATTCGACCCTCCTCCTTCCTCCCGACCCCTACCCGCTCTGGCTCTCCCCTGGGAGTTCGCCTGTCCGAGCTAGAAAAATTAATGTCTAGGTCTCTAGGTCTCTAGAAACTAGCGGGAACGATATGCCTTAGTCCCTGGGACCGCTGGGCAGTGCCGCAGTAAATCCCTGTTTCCTGAGAGCGACTTGAACGGCTTTGATTTTCAATTTCCCAATGGCTCTGTCTGTAAAATGGGAGCGTAGTTGTCTCTTCTCAATTGTTTTAAGATGCAGCAAGAAAAGTGGATGATATATTTGGGAAAGTGGGCTTCCCGATCTCTAGGGGAAGTGATTAGTCCTTAAATTTGGGCTTGGAGAGACTCAAAACCTGGGAACCAAGCAGGAAAAAACGATCTCCCTGGGAAATGCCTAGTACATAGTAAGCGTTCCCCATATTCCCACCAGTTTCAATATCCGGAACTTTCGATTAGCTACTCACGTTTCCGGAGAGAGAAAGAGAAGAGAGGACTTGAGCAAGCCAGGCTAGGCCCTTCCGCAACTAGGGGCAGGTCTACTTCCGGTTCCTTCTGCTGGGCGGAAGTGGGCGGAGCGGAGGGGGAAAAATAGCGCTCCTTTCCGGTGTCGGGGCACAGTTGAAGAAGCGACCGAGGGACTGGGAGTCGTTAGTGAGGTGAGTTCGAGGCGGTGCAGGAAGAGTGTTGCTGGGATCGCTTTCCTGCGGGCTAGAGGCCTGGGGTCTTGAGGGAGACTGGGGTAAGATTTTGGATTCCCGATTCGCTGTCAATCATTAATACAGCTGTCCGGGCGCCCCAAGTTTGAAGCTGAACTACACTCTGCGGGAGGTGGCCAACCGTCCATCGGGCAGTTCTCTCTCTCTTTGTCTCTCTCACTATAAACTCAGTCAAGTGGTAGCTAGCATCGGCCAGTTCTCCTGAGAGTTACAGTTCTGCTGTAGATGATGGCTATTTGCTGGTGGTCCCAAGGGAAGGAGTGGACTGGGATTGCTGGGGGTACAAGGAGTGGGAGTTGAGGAAAGAGAACTCCTTTCCTGGCCTCAGTTTCTCAGACTGTGGTGGGACGACGGGCGATACTAGATTGTGCAGTCATCCATCGCCACCTTCTCTTCACCTTTTTGACAGCCCCTTCCCTCTCGGGGTTGGTGCAGGGATTCACGTTTTCTTGTGTGGAGCTTCGGGGTCAGGCAGTCATGGATTCCCATTCTGATTGTGCTGCTAATTGTGTGAACTTAGGGCTTGAACGGTCCTTGAGGCAGTTTGATGTTAATGTTTTCTTACGAAAATGTTCAAACTTATATAAAAGTGAGAGAAGAATACAGGAATTCCTGTCACCCAAATCACCAATGATCATTTTTGCCATACTTGCCGTATTTTTTTAAACTTAAAGAGATTAAAACAAATCGTAGGCATCATGACACTTAAGGATTGTCAAAAGACAAAATTGCAACACATTTAGTGAGAAGATCTTAATTGGCATTTATTCGTGAATCTACAATCAAACAACATCTAATTATGGAAAATAGCATGAGTGTTCCGATGAGCTGAGCAGAGGTTGTTTTCGGAGACAAAGGGCTGAGAAAATCAGAAACGGAAAACGAAAAGCTAGTTGGTTAAATTGATTAACTTGATTAAATTTCTAAGTTAAAGGTTAAAGTAGAGGGGACTTCCTTTATCAGGTGGGCTAAAACTGGGTTGTTTGGGGATTTGGCTATTATCTCTCTCCTGATATCTCAGAAGATCAGATATCAACTTAGTTTGGCTTGGAAGCATGGAACTTTAGCATGAGTGTCTCCATTTTGGTTTGGTCTGTTGAACCTAGTGCAGGAGCTCAATCCAAACCAATGACCTTCTATAAATTTTATCTAACAGGGTGCGTGTGTAAAAACCAGAAACATTGCTAATATGACCACAGTACCATCATCACACTTTAAAAGAACAACCGTAATTCTAGACTACTATCCATTACGTGGTGCAGAGTCAAGTCCAGTGTAACTGTGGGTTTGTTGGAATCAGGATATAGTTAAGTGATTGCTATCGTCTTTTACATCTCTCTTAATTTAGACTGTTCCCCCTTCCACTCCACTTTGGTTATTTCTTGGTGTAATCGATCCACTGAAGAAACTAGTTCTAGTTCAGTTGATCATCCCACCATCTGAATTTGTCCCGTTTGCTTTTTTGTGGTCTCATTTTACCTGCTTCTGTTTTTTTTTTTTTTTTAAGTATTTAAAAATAGGCCAGACACAGTGGCTCACGCCTGTAATCCCAGCACTTTGGGAGGCCAAGGCGGGCGGATCACGAGGTCAGGAGATCAAGACCACCCTGGCTAACACGGTGAAACCCCTTAGCCGGGCATGATGGCAGGCGCCTGTACTCCCAGCTACTCAGGAGGCTGAGGCAGGAGAATGGCGTGAACACGGGAGGCAGAGCTTGCAGTGAGCTGAGATCACGCCACTGCACTCTAGCCTGGGTGACAGAGTGAGACTCTGTCTCAAAAAAAAAAAAGAAAAAATAGATAGAGACAAGGTGTCGCTATGTTGCCCAGGCTGGTCTCAAACTCCTGGGCTTAAGCGATCCTCCTGCCTTGGCCTCCCAAAGTGCTGTGCTAAGATTACAGGTGTGAGCCATTGAGCCCGGCCTCATTTTACTTGTTTCCTCATGCCAGGGATCAGCTAGTTATGTCTACAGACCAAACTCAAATCCTGCCAGCTACCTGTTTTAAAAATCCCCGTTGGGCAGGCACAGTGGCTCATGCCTGTAATCCTAGCACTTTGGGAGGTGAAGGCAGGTGGATCATCGGAGGTCAGGAGTTGGAAACTAGCCTGGCCAACATGGTAAAACCTCATCTCTACTAAAAATACAAAAATTGGCTGGTCATGGTGGCTGGCACCTATAATCCCAGCTACTCAGGAGGCTGAGGCAGGAGAATTGCTTGAACCCTAGGGACAGAGGTTGCAGTGAGCTGAGATCATGCCACTTCACTCCAGCCTGGGCAAAAGAGCATAACTTCCTCTCAAAAAAAAAAAAAGCATTAGTGGGATATAATTTACCTAACATATAGTTCACCCATTGAAAATATACAATTCAGTGGTGTTTAGTACGTTGACAGAGTTGTGCAACCATCAACACTATCATTTTAAGAATATTTTCATCACCCAAAAAGAAACCCTGGTACTCATTAGCAGTCATTCCCTATTTCCTCCCAATCCTTCCCACCCCAGTCTTTGGCAGCCACTACTCTGCTATATCTATGGATTTGCCTAATCTGGGTATTTTGCACAAATGAAACCATAAAATATTATTGTGACTGCCTTCCTTCTTTCATTTAGCATGTTTTCAAGGTTCACCTATGTTGTGGCATGTATCAATACTTCTTTTTTTTTTTTCCCGAGACAGGGCCTTGCTCTGTTACCCAGGCCGGAGTGCAGTGGTTCGATCATGGCTCACTGCAGCCTCAACCTCCTGGGCTCAAGTGATCCTCCTGCCTTGGCCTCCCAAAGTACTGGGATTACAGGTGTGAGCCATCGGCGCCCAGCCAGCTACTTTATTCTTTTTATGGCTGGATAATATTCTTTTACCCAAGATATACTTCTTTTTTTTTTTTTTTCCTTTTTTTGAGACAGAGTCTTGCTCTGTCACCCAGGATGGAGTGCAGTGGCGTGATCTCGGCTCCCAGGTTTGAGCGACTCTCCTGCCTCAGCCTCCCGACTAGCTGGGGCTACAGGCATGCACCACCATGCCTAGCTAATTTTTGTATTTTTAGTAGAGATGGGGTTTCGCCATGTTGGCCAGGATGGTCTCGATTTCTTGACCTCATGATCCGCCCGCTTTGGCCTCCCAAAGTGCTGGGATTGCAGGCATGAGCCACCGTGCCCGGCCTGTGTGGATGTATGTTTTTATTTCTATTGGCAGTGGACTTGCTGGGTCAAGAGGTGACTATTTAACCTTTTGAGAAACTGTGACTTTTCCAGAATGGCTGTACCGTTTTACATTTCTACCACCAATGTATAAGGGTTCCAGTTTCTCCATATCCACACCAGCACTTATTATTTATCTTTTTGATTATAGTCATTCTAGGGGGTGTGAACTGGTGTCTTTTAATGTGCTTATTGGCCATTTGTAGATCTTTGAAGAACTGTCTATTCCAATCCTTTACCCATTTTCAAATTGTGTTAGGTGTCCTTTTACTATTGAGTTGTAAGTTTTTAATATATTCTCACTGCAATTCCCTTATCAGATATCCTGATTTTTTTTTTTTTTTTTTTTTTGAGACAGAGTTTCACTCTTGTTGCCCAGGCTGGAGTGCAATGGTGCGATCTTGGCTCATCACGACCTCCGCCTCCCGGGTTCAAGTGATTGTCCCGTTTCAGCCTCCCGAGTAGCTGGGATTACAGGTATGCACCACCACACCCAGCTAATTTTGTATTTTTAGTAGAGATGGGGTTTCTCCATGTTGGTCAGGCTGGTCTCGAATTCCCAACCTCAGGTGATCCGCCCACCTCGGCCTCCCAAAGTGCTGGGATTACAGGTGTGAGCCACCTCACCTGGCATTTTTTTTTTTCCCCAGAGACAAGGTCTCACTCTGTCACTCAGTCTGGAGTGCAGTGGTGCAGTGGCACGATCATAACTCACTGCAGCCTCAACCTCCTGGGATCAAGTGATCCTCCTGCCTCAGCCTCCCAAGTAGCTGGGACCACAGGCGCATGCCACTATGCCCGCCTAATTTTTTATATTTTGTTTTGTAGAGATGGAGTCTTGCTATGTTGCCCATAGCAAGTTCAAGTCTGGTCTCAAAAACCATGCTGCTGCTGCTTTTTTTTGGTAGAGACAGGGTTTTGGCATGTTGCTCAGGCTGGTCTTGAACTCGTGAGTTCAAGTGATCCTCCTGCCTTGGCCTCCCAAAGCACCCTATCCAGGTACGAGCCACAACAGCCAGGAGATATCTGACTTTTGTAACTGCTACCTGTTTTTGTTCAGCCTGCAAACTAAAAATGGTTTTTAACATTTTTTTTTTTTTTTTTTATAAGATGGAGTCTCGCTCTGTCGCTCAGGCTGGAGTGCAGTGGCGTGATCTCCGCTCACTGCAAGCTCCACCTCCCGGGTTCATGCCATTCTCCTGCCTCAGCTTCTGGAGTAGCTGGGACTACAGGCGCCCGCCACCACGCCCGGCTAATTTTGTTTTTGTATTATTAGTAGAGACGGGGTTTCACCGTGTTAGTCAGGATGGTCTCAATCTCCTGACCTCGTGATCCGCCCGCCTTAGCCTCCCAAAGTGCTGGGATTACAGGCGTGAGCCACTGCGCCTGGCCTAGTTTTTAACGTTTTTACATAACTGGAAAAAACCAAAAGAATGAATTTGGTGACCTATGACAATTATATGTGATTCCGTGTCAGAGTCTAAAAATAAAGTTTTATTGGAACACAGCCATGCCTGTTTGTGTGTCTGTGGCTGCTTTTATGCTACAGGGGCTGAGTGGAGTACTTACAGGGGCTGTTTGGCCTGCAAAGTTCAAAACATTTACTCTCTGGCTCTTTTTTGTTATTCCCTGCTATATCCTCTGACTTCCTAGAATCAGGAACTTGAATGTAAAGACTTGATTAAATTTCCATTCAGCTGTCAGGTGATTACTTCAGAGCTGGTCGCTTGCTGTTGCATACTGCCTGGGTGCCCCACTTTCAGGGGTAGTGAGATTCATTCAGGCTCAGGCAGCATTATAGACTGAATGTCCCCCCAGATTCGTATATTGAAGCCCTAATTCCCCAAGGTGATTATATTTGGAGGTAGGGCCTTTGTGGAGATAATTAAGGTGAAAGAGTGGGGCCCTAATCTGATGGATTAGTGTCCTTATAAAAGGAGGAGGCTGCGCATGGTGGCTCATGCCTACAATCCCAGCACTGTGGGAGGCAAAGGCAGGTGGATCACCTGAGATCAGGAGTTCAAGACCAGCCTGGCCAACATGGTGAAACTCTGTCTCTACTAAAAATACAAAAATGAGGCTGGGCGCAGTGGCTCACGCCTGTAATCCCAGCTACTTAGGAGGCTGAAGCAGGAGAATCACTTGGGCCTGGGAGGTGAGATCCGCTGCTGCACTCCAACCTAGGTGACAAAGTGAGACTCCTCCCAAAAAACAGAAGGAGACACCAGAGAGCTTTCTCTCTGCCACTGAAGATAGCCATCTGCAAACCAGGAAGAGGGTGTCACCAGAACCCCACAATGCTGGTAGGCTGAACTTAGACTTCCAGCCTCAGGAACTGGAGAAAATAGGTCTGTTGTTTAAGCCACCCAGAGTGTTTTGTTATGGCAGCTGGAGCAGACTGAGACAGGTGGCAGCCATCGAAAACCACATTGTAAAGCTACAACTGTGTATTTTCCAGTAGCAAGAATTAGCATCCTGTGACTATCCAGGCCCCATCAGCCTCTCCTTTAATGCCATCCATCAACAGTCATTGCCTGAGTCAACTATTTCACCAGAGGTTGCAAAATGGCAGTTTTCCTATTCTCCCATTTCTCTTACACTTAGTCTGAATAGTTTGGTTTTTGTCTTGAGTCATGTTCAAGAAGCAGTTGAAGAGAGTGACTTAATCAAACTTCCATTCTGAAAAGCCCCCCTGAGGCTGGTTTGTCAAGGAATAGACTGAGGAAGAGGCCAATTTCTCCAAGCTTCAATTTTCCTACCTATTAAATGAGCAAGGCTGGGCACGGTAGCTCATGCCTGTAATCCCAGCACTTTGGGTGGCCGAGGTGGTAGATCACCTGAGGTCAGGAGTTCAAGACCCAGCCTGGCCAACATGGTGAAACCCCGTCTCTACTAAAAATACAAAAAAAGTATCTAGGCATGGTGGTGTGTGCTTGTAATCCCAGCTACTTGGGAGGCTGAGGCAGGAGAATCACTTGAACCTGGGAGGTAGAGGTTGCAGTGAGTCAAGATCGTGCCACTGCACTCCAGTCCGGGTGACAGAGTGAGACTCCGTCTCCAAAAAAAAAAAAAAATACTTCAGTCCTGGTGACAGTGAGACTGTCTCCAAAATACATACATACGTACATACATATATACATAAAATAAAATAAATGGGCAGAACGTGGGGAGGTTGTCATGAGGACCGAATGTGTTCACATGTGGAAAGTGCTTCCCACAAGGTCTGATTCTTAAGGGATTGAAGGATGTGATGATTACTTCTGTTCTTCCAGTGCTTCTGTGATTCACGTGTTACTGATGAATTATTAGTGTATTAATGGCATGATGTCATGGCTGCATGGTTAGTTCATTGCTAACCCACCTCCCCTGGCCCTAGGATTGGAGGTGGTTCATTGATTCTATCATGACATCTCTGAGACCTCCCAGGTGCCAGGCAATGCTGGGACCCAGAATGAAGTTCAACCCAGGCCCCACCAACCAGGGGCCCCTACTCTGGAGCCGAAATACCGAGGGACGGGCTGTAACGGAGGTAGCTCAGGGCACGGTCAAGTGCAAGGAGAACCTAACTGATCCCGGAGAGGCAGGCTTCTTGGAGGAGGCAAACCTTGGCAGTGCTCTGGAGGAGAAAGGAGACAGGATTTCAGGGGAGGACAAGACACACACTAGCTGTCTGATCTGCTCCCAGAGTTCAGCACAGTGCCTGAGGCCGCCTGCAGCCAGCTGGCACAGTGGATGGTCAAAGCCACAGGTGCTTGGATCAAACTCAGCTGTAGGACTCACTAGCTGCATAACCTAGGGCACCGCCTCTGTGCCTCGCTTCATTTATAGCAACCATTTGAGGTGCTGTGATACTCAGTGGAGTGCTGTGATATTCAACCGTTTGAGGTGTTATGATATTCAGTAAAATGCTTAGAGCCAGGGTCTGGTTCAGAGCCGGGCTTTTTTTTTTTTTTTTTTTTGAGACAGAGTCTTGATCTGTTGGCCAGGCTGGAGTGCAGTGGCCCGATCTTGGCTCACTGCAACCTCTGCCCCCAGGTTCAAGTGATTCTCCTGCCTCAGCCTCCCGAGTAGCTGGGACTACAGGCACCTGCCACCACACCCAGCCAATTTTTGCATTTTTAGTAGAGACAGGGTTTCGCCACGTTGGCCAGGCTGGTCTCGAACTCCTGATCTCAGGTGATCTGCCCGCCTTGGGCTCCCAAAGTGCTGGGATTACAGGCGTGAGCCACTGCTCCCAGCCATATATATATATATATATATATATATATATATATTTTTTTTTTTTTTTTTTAAAGTATCTCCAATGAAAATTTAGCATCTGATGGCCGGGCCAACGTGGTGAAACCCCATCTGTGCTAAAAATAGAAAAATAAAAATACAAAAATGAGCTGGGCATGGTGGCACACGCCTGGAATTCCAGCTACTTGGGAGGCTGAGGCAGGAGAATGGCTTGAGCCCTGGAGGTGGAGGTTGCAGTGAGCCAAGATTGCACTATTTTGCACTCCAGACTGGGTGACGGAGCGAGACTCTGTCTCAAAAAAAAAAAAAAAAAAGGCTGGGTGCAGTGACTCACGCTTGTAATCCTAGCACTTTGGGAGGCTGAGGCAGGTGGATCACCCGAGGTCAGGAGTTCGAGACCAGCCTGCCCAACATGGCGAAACCCCATCTCTACTAAAAATACAAAAAATTAGCCAGGCATGGTGGCGGGTGCCTGTAATCCCAGCTACCTGGAAGGCTGAGGCAGGAGAATCGCTTGAATCGGGGAGGTGAAGGTTGCAGTGAGCCGAGATCACACCACTGCACTCCACCCTAGGTGATAAAAGGAAAACTCCATCTCAAAAAAAAAAGAAAATTTAGCATCTGAATTACTGAAATTACTGAGATGTGCTGAAAGAGTAAAATACATTCTGGATTTCAAAGGCTACAAATAAAGGAACGGATTGGCTTTTTTTTTTTTTTTTTTTTTTTTTGAGACAGAGTCTCACTCTGTCGCCAGGCTGAAGTGCAGTGGTGCGATCTGGGCTCACTGCAACCTCCACCTCCTGGGTTCAAGCGATTCTCCTGCCTCAGCCTCCCGAGCAGCTGGGACTACAGGCGCGCACCACCACACCCAGCTAATTTTTGTATTTTTAGTAGAGATGGGGTTTCACCATGTTGGCCTGGATGGTCTCAACATCTTGACCTTGTGATCCGCCCGTCTCAGCCTCCCAGAGTGCTGGCATTACAGGTTTAAGCCACCATGGCCGGCCTGATTGGCCTTTTTTCTGAGATTGTGACTTTCCTAGGAAAACTGACAGTTGTCACCTAGTTAAAAGGAATGGCTCCAGAGCCTGGCTGCCTGGGTCTGAGTCCCAGCTCTGCCATTTCCCAGCTGGGACATGCTGTGAGCCTGTTTCCTGTGCTGTGAGGTAGGGATTATGCTGACATCGGTCGCTCCTGCTTTTTGCCTGTTTCCTCTCTGAAATGCTGGTGACAGCAGATGGCAGCAGTCTGCTTTGTAGTTTGAAATTGGACCTACCAAAGAGACAATATAGTGTGGGGCAGGAGAGCTCAGCTTTCAGAGTTTGTAAATCCTGAAACTGGCTATTCTTCAACCCTTGGTTGGAGGCGCTCACACTTTCTGGTCTCAGGATCTTAAAAATCACTGAGTTTTAAAAATCAAAGAGTTTGCCGGGCGCAGTGGCTCATGCCCGTAATCCTAGCACTTTGGGAGGCTGAGGTGGGCGGATCACTTGAGATCAGGAGTTCAGAACTAGCCTGGCCAACATGGTGAAACCCTGTCTCTACTAAAAAATACAAAAAAAAAAAAAAAAAAAAATTAGCTGGGCGTGGGCACCTGTTATCTCAGCTACTTGGGAGGCTGAGGCAGGAGAATTGCTTGAACCCAGGAGGTGGAGGTTGCAGTGAGCCGAGATCACACCACTGCACTCCAGCCTGGGCAACAGAGCAAGACTCCATCTCAAAAAAAAAAAAATTAAATTAAAAAAAGTTTAAATGCTCCCTCTATAGGTGTTCCTCCTATTTTTGGAGGGAAAATGTATGTCCCCATCTATGTAGAAACCTCAGTTCTTGGCCATAAAACAGCAAGCAAGCTCATCTCTGGGAAAGCCGAGGTGCCCAGAGCCAAATACTGCAGAGGGTCAAGGGAGTTGACAACTAAGAATAGAGTGGGGAATGTGTCCATGAAAAGGTCACCGTGACCTTCATGAGTGGCAGTTGTGGGGGCTGGGGAGCGGATGGCAGGTGAGTGAGGGGAGGCAACAGGTGCTGGACCTTCACTGAGAAGCTTGGGGGTCAGGGGGAAGTCGGAGGAGGAGCCTGGCGTGTGGAGGGGACCCTGGGTCAAGTTGGGGTGTTTGATCAAGGTCGCCCTTCTGCAAGCAGCCCTGGCTGCCTCATGGGGCACATTGATCGGGAAGGGGTGTGAGGGGGTATTTAGCGTGATAGGAAGGTTCTGTATCTCCATAGGGTCATGGTCACAAGGGTGTATACATTTGTCAGATCGCATACAACTGTAAAGGTCTTTGCTTTGATTCTGTGTAAATATACCTAAAACCCAAAGAGTGGCTTCTGAGAAGACGCCAGTAGGGGGAGAGAGAGCTCCATAGCTCCCAGAGGTTTGTGTTTCAAGTTTTGAATGGGAAAGGCAAGTTTTTCAAAGCAACCAGAAGGGGGCGATAGAGATGAAGTTGCTTTTTACATCGGTGGGACCCTTGGTTGTGCTCCCCACCCCAACTTCTGGATCCTACTTGCAGGCTACTTGAGAGCAGGAGACAATCTTTCCTGAATGCAACTAATATGTGTCATGTGGAACCTTTTGTCTGCAAGCGTTCTTTATATTTTATTCTTTCTTTCTTTTTTGAGACAAGTGTCTATCACCCATGCTGGAGTGCATTGGCATAGTCTCGGCTTACTGCAACCTCCGCCTCCTGGGTTCAAGCGATTCTTGTGCCTCAGCCTCCCAAGTAGCTGGGCTTACAGGTGCCCACCACGACCGGCTAATTTTTGTATTTTTGGTAGAGACAGGGTTTTACCGTGTTGACCAGGCTGGTCTTGAACTCCTGACCTCAGGTGATCTGCTCACCTCAGGCATGAGCCACTTCGCCCCGCCTGCAAGTGTTCTTTTTTGTTGTTGTCGTTGTTGTTTTTGTTTTTTGAGACAAAGTCTCACTCTTGTCCCCCAGGCTGGAGTGCGATGGCGCGATCTTGGCTCACTGCAACCTCCACCTCCCGGGTTCAAGCAATTCTCTTGCCTCAGCCTCCTGAGTAGCTGAGATTACAGGCGCCTGCCACCACGCCCGGCTAATTTTTGTATTTTTAGTAGAGACGGGGTTTCACCATGTTGGCCAGGCTGGTCTCAAACTCCTGACCTCAAGTGATCCGCCCACCTCGGCCTCCTAAAGTGCTGGGATTACAGGTGTGAGCCACCGTGCCCGGCCAAATGTTCTTTAAAATGTATCATTGTAGGCCAGGCACGGTGGCTCACACCTGTAATCCCAGCACTTTGGAAGGCCGAGGCGGGCGGATCACGAGGTCAGGAGATGGAGACCATCCTGGCTAACATGGTGAAACCCCATCTCTACTAAAAAAAAATACAAAAAAATTAGCTGGGTGTGGTGGCAGGTGCCTGTAGTCCCAGCTACTCAGGAGGCTGAGGCAGGAGAATGGTGTGAACCCGGGAGGTGGAGCTTGCAGTGAGCCGAGATTGTACCACTGCGCTCCAGCCTGGGCGAAAGAGCGAGATAACGTCTCAAAAAAAAAAAAAAAAAGTATCATTGTATGCACAGTAGATTTCCTGTGCCTACATGGTATTGAGCTCTTGTTTTACTCTTTTCTCACTAAGCATTATGATTTAAAGATCCTCCCAGGCTGGGCGCAGTGGGCTCACACCTGTAATCCCAGCACTCTGGGAGGCCAAGGCGGGCAGATCACGAGGTCAGGAGTTCGAGACCATCGTGACCAACGTGGTGAAAGCCCATCTCTGCTAAAAATACAAAAATTGGCCAGGCGTGGTGGCGCACGCCTGTAGTCCCAGCTACTCAGGAGGCTGAGGCGGGAGAATCGCTTGAACCTGGGAGGCGGAGGTTGCAGTGAGCCGAGATTGCGCCACTGCACTCCAACCTGGTGACAGAGCAAGACTCTGTCTCAAAAAAAAAAAAAAAAAAAAATTTTTTTTTTTTTTTTAGAGATGGGGTCTAGCTATATTGCCCAGGCTGGTCTTGAACTCCTGGCCTTAAGCAGTCTTCCTGCCTTGGCTTCCCAAAGTGTTGGGATTACAGGCATGAGCCACGGCACCCAGCCTCTTTTACTCATCTTTCTATTGGAGTGGCTGTTATTTTCTTCTTGATTTGCTGGAGTTTCATGTACCATCAGTTCTGCTATAATGCTTATTTTGAAAATGTGAATTTATTCCAATGCAGTTGATATATCAGGGAACAATTTGAGCATAACACCAATTTCACATTTGCTTATGTGCATCCAAGATGAATCCAGGAAACTGCACTCTGCTATAAGTGTGTGTGTAGGAATACACAAAGCACACATACACGGCACTTCAAACAAATACCACCACCGCAGTTCCCCGGGTGTTAGGAGCCACACCCATCCACATCTGGTACTAGGACTTTCCATCAGATCTCAAATAACCCTCTTTCCACCACATCACAGTAATTCACAAGGCACTCCCTCCACCCCACACCCATTGCCACAACAAACTTCAAGTCTTTGTCAAGGTCAACTGCCATATTTTTGGAGTATGTTGGTACGTCTTAACCACCTAGCCCGTGTGAAACTGTTCTCTCCTTTTGTATTCTGTTCTTATCTTTTTCTTTAAGCATCACCGACAAAGTTTACGAGGATTGTGACACAATCCTGTTTTCTCTGTAAGCCTTGTGGTTTTTGACTGCAGGATTTTGCATATTGCTGTGATTTCTATGAATGCATGCCTTATAGTAGAACTGACTATTCTACATATTAGTCCCTTGTTGGTCGGGTGTGGTGGCTCATGCCTGTAATCCCAGCACTTTGGGAAGCCAAGGCGGCCAGATTACCTGCAGTCAGGAGTTCGAGATCAGCCTGGCCAACGTGGTGAACCCTGTCTCTACTAAAAAAAAAAATGCAAAAAAATTAGCCGGGCGTGGTGGCAGACACCTATCATCTCAGCTGCTGGGGAGGCTGAGGCAGGAGAATCGCTTGAACACAGGAGGCAGAGAGGTTGCGGTGAGCCAAGATGATGCTACTACACTCCAGCCTGGGCGACAGAGCAAGATTCTGTCTCAAAATAAATAAAATAAAAATAAAAATGATATTAGTCCCTTGTTGATTGTAGGCATTACAAGTATCTTCTCCCAGTCTCCCACTGATGCCACATTTTCCACAGCACGGTGCAGGAGGTTCCTTGCTGACCCAGGCACAGCTCAGAGCCAGTCCCAGGAAGCCCTGGGGCAAAGTTGTGAGGAGCGGCTCTCTCATGTTGTTGGAGGTATATAGACCTGTGCAGTCTGTATGGAGAGCAACTAGTAAATTCTAACAAAAAAATTTTTGGGGCCGGGCACGGTGGCTCACGCCTGTAATCCCAGCACTTTGGGAGGCCGAGGCGGGCGGATCACGAGGTCAGGAGATCGAGACCATCCTGGCTAACACGGTGAAACCCCGTTTCCACTAAAAATACAAAAAATTATCCGGTGTGGTGGCGGGGGCCTGTAGTCCCAGCTACTCGGGAGGCTGAGGCAGGAGAATGGCGTGAACCCGGGAGGCAGAGCTTGCAGTGAGCCGAGATCGCGCCACTGCACTCCAGCCTGGGCGACAGAGCGAGACTCCGTCTCAAAAAAAAAAAAAAAAGTTTTTTGGCTGGGCACGGTGGCTCATGCCTGTAATCCCAGCACTTTGGGAGGCTGAGGCAGGTGGACCACCTGAGGTCAGGAGTTCAAGACCAGCCTGGCCAACATGGCGAAACCCCGTCTCTACTAAAAATACAACAATTAGCTGGGCACGGTGGCACACGCCTGTAATCCCAGCTACTCAGGAGGCTGAGGCAGGAGAATTTGCTTGAACCTGGGAGGCAGAGGTTGCAGTGAGCCAAGATCATGCCGTTGCACTCCAGCCTGGGCGACAGCGAGACTCTGTCTCAAAAAAAAAAAAGTATATATATATATGTATGTATGTATATGTATTTATATTTTTAAGGCTGGTCAAGTGAAGGAGTGGAAGTGGAAAGGAACAAAGAAATCTGTAACTGGTTGTGATCAATTAGTTGTAAACATTGCTGCACTCAGCCCAGCCTCTAACCACATTTTAAATGCACTCACCCTTTGAACCAGTTATTCCACTTTTAAAATTTATCTTAAAAGCGGGGTTGGGTGCAGTGGCTCAGACCCTTCATCCTAGCACTTTGGGAGGCCAAAGCAGGAGGACCACTTGAGCCCAGGAGTTCAAGACCAACCTGGACAATATATCAAGACCCCGTCTGGATAAAAAATTAGCTGGGCATGTTGGTGCATGCCTGTATTCCCAGCTACTTGGGAGGCTATGGTGGGAGGATCACTTGAGCCCAGGAGTTTGAGGCTGCAGTGAGCTATGATTGTACCACTGTATTCAGCCTAGATGACAGAGTGAGACCCTGTCTTAAAAGAAAGAAAAGGCTGGGCGCGGTGGCTCACGCCTGTAATCCCAGCACTTTGGGAAGCTGAGGTGGGCGGATCACGAGGTCAGGAGATCGAGACCATCCTGGCTAACATGGTGAAACCCCGTTTTCACTAAAAAATACAAAAAATTAGCCAGACGTGGTGGCGATCGCCTGTAGTCCCAGCTATTCGGGAGGCTGAGGCAGGAGAATGGCGTGAACCCGGGTGGCAGAGGTTGCACTGAGCAGAGATTGTGCCACTGCACTCCAGCCTGGACGACAGAGCGAGACTCTGTCTCAAAAAAAAAAAAAAAAAAAGAAAGGAAAAAAGAATTTATCTGAAAAACATCCTTGGACACGTGCTAGACATTGGGTACCAAACTGCTTTGTCATAGTGGACAAGGATGTCTGTCCACAGGTGTCAAATCCAAGAGTTGCGTTCATTCAGGGATGAATCTGTAGCCACATAGAGACCAAGGACGTGCCTGGTGGGCTGATGGGGAATGATGTCCAAGATGGAGTGGGGGTTCCCCCGCCATTAATTTCTTTCTTTCTTTTTTTTTTTTGAGACAGGTTCTCACTCTATTGCCCAGGCTGGAGAGCAGTGGCTCCATCTTGGCTCACTGCAGCCTTGACCTCCCAGGCTCAAGCAGTCCTCCTGCTTCAGCCTCCTGAGTAGCTGGGATTACAGGCGTGTGCCACCACACCCAGCAAATTTATATATATATATATATATTTTTTTTTTTTTGTAGAGATGGGGTCTCAATATGTTGCCCAGACTAGTCTCAAACTCCTGAGCTCAAGTGATCTTCCAGCTTCAGCCTCCCGAAGTGCTGAGATTACAGGCGTGCACCATGGCGCCCAGCCAATTTCTTTTTATAACATGTACAGAGAAGTACAGAAAGCATAACTATCTAACCCAGTGAGTTTCAGAGCAAACACACCCATGTAACCAGCACCCAGATCAAGAAACAACATTCCCAGCCTCCCAGATGCTACCTGTGCCCCTCCTAGTCACCCCCACCTTCTGCCTCCCAAAGGTACCTGACTTTTTTTTTTTTGAGACGGTCTCACTCTGACTCCCAGGCTGGAGTGCAGTGGCCCAGTCATGGCTCACTGCAGCCTTGACCTCCCTGGGCTCAGGTGATCCATCTCAGACTCCCAAGTAGCTGCGACTACAGGCATGCACCACCACGCCCAGCTAATTTTTCTATGTTTTGTAGTGACAAGGTTTTGCTATGTTGCTCAGGCTGGTCTCAAACTCCTGGGCTCAAACAATCCTCCTGCCTTGGCCTCCCCAAGTGTTCGTATTACAGGTGTGAGTCACCACAGCCACCCACACATAACTTCTAGTGTAGTAATTACTTTGTGAGTTTTTGAACGTCACATGAATGGGATCATACAGTAAGTTTTCTTTTGCGTGTCTGGTGTCTCGCCTGCATGGTGTCTGTGAGATTCAGCTATACTATGGGTATGACAGTAGGCTGTTGTGTCTCATTGCTGGGTGTTTCCATTATGTGACTATGGCCCAGTTTCTTTATCTACTCTGTGCTGACAGGCATGGGGTAGTTTCCAGTTTATGAGCCATTGTGAATAGGGCAGTGTATGTGTCTTGTAAACAGGTGTACCCTTCTGTTAGGTGTATACGTGGGAGAGGAATTGCTGGCTCATAGGACTGGCATATGCCTGGCTTCAGTAGATACTGACAGTTGCTTTCCAAAGTGGTTGTGCTGGTCTGCACTCCCCTGAGCAGTGCACGAGGGTTCTAGTAGCTCCATGTCCTCGCCTGCACCCCTCTGTCTAATTGCAACCCTTGTGGTGCATGTGGGGAGGTATCTCAATGAAGTTTTTTTTTGTTTTATTTTTTTTTGAGATGGAGTCTCGCTCTGTCCCCCAGGCTAGAGTGCCGTGGCGTGATCTCGGCTCACTGCAACCTCCGCCTCCCAGGTTCAAGCGATTCTCATGCCTCAGCCTCCCCAGTAGCTGGGATTACAGGCGCACACCACCACGACCAGCTAACTTTTTGTATTTTTAGTACAGATGGGGTTTTGCCATGTTGGCCAGGCTGGACTCGAACTCCTGACCTCAAGTGATCTGCCCGCTTCAGCCTCCAAAGTGCTGGGATTACAGGTGTAAGCCACTGTGCTCGGCCTTCAGTGAAGTTTTAATGTGCGTTTCCCTGGTGACTATATTAGTTTCCTATCATTGTTGTAACAAATTACTACTAATTTAGTGTTGCAGTGTCACACCTCATGGAGCCTCTGGTGTACTTGTGAGAGAATGAGAATCAGAACGGCAAATAATATCTTAGTATTATTAAGATAACAGTTTTGACCTTGCAGACTCTAGAAATGTGTTGGGGGACCACAGGGTCCTAGGACGCACACTTTGAGAACCACTGATCTAGAAGAGTATTGGACTCTTATAGCCTAGGAACAATGGGAAATGTTTAGAAGGATTTCCTATCCATATTTTTTATTTCTTGCAGAGATATATAACAGGGTGATCACTAAAGCAAGTATTTTCAGGCTGGGCACAGTGGCTCACACCTGTAATCCCAGCACTTTGGGAGGCCGAGGCGGGTGGATCACCTGAGGTCAGGAGTTCAAGGCCAGCCTAGCCAATATGGTAAAACCCTGTTTCTACTAAAAATACAAAAAATTAGCCGGGTATGGTGGCATGCACCTGTAATCCCAGCTACTTAGGAGGCTGAGGCAGGAGAATTGCTTGAACCCAAGAGGTGGAGGTTGTAGTGAGCTGAGATCATGCCATTGCACTCCAGCTTGGGCAACAAGAGCAAAACTCCATCTCAAAAAAAAAAAAAGAATTTTCAAGCACAAAAGATATGATGTGCCAGGTGCAGTGGCTCACACCTGTAATCCCAACACTTTGGGAGGCCAGGAGTTCACTTGAGTCCAGGAGTTCAAGGCCAACCTGGGCAACATGGCAAAACCCCATCTCTACTAAAAATATAAAAATTAGCTGGGCGTGGTGGCACATGCCTGTAGTCCCAGCTACTCGGGAGGCTGAGGCAGGAGAATCACTTGAGCCCAGGAGGTCAAGGCTGCAGTGAGCTGTGATTGTACCACTGCACTCCAGCCTGGACAACAGAGTGAGTCCCTGTCTCAAAAAAAAACAAAAAGAAAAAACGATGTTAGATTAAAAATGGGTGGCAGAGAGGGAAGTGGAACGGAAATACAAGTTCAAAGAGAAAAACAGGACATGTACAATTTTCTGCTGTCGAAACAGCTTTTTCTTGGATTTTTCAAATGGTCTCAAATTGTTACAGTATTTAGATTCCATCAGCTACACATTTACATTGCTGGAAATTGTATCCTTTGCAACTGTTTAAGCTTGGGAGAATTTTTAGGTGGCAACTTAGAGATGAGTGAGACTAGTATATAATGTTACTAGATCTTCTCTCTTCTCTTCTTTTTCTTTTGACAGAGTCTCTGTCTGTCACCAGGCTGGAGTGTAGTGGTGCAATCTCCACTCCCTGCAACCTGCACCTCCCAGGTTCAATGAGTCTCCTGTTTCAGCCTCCCGAGTAGCTGGGACTACAGGCATGTGCCATCACACCCAGCTAATTTTTGTATTTTTAGTAGAGACAGGGTTTCACCATGTTGGCCAGGATGGTCTCGATCTCTTGATCTCGTGATCCGCCCCCGCCTCGGCTTCCCAAAGTGCTGGGATTACAGGCATCAGCCACTGCACCTGGCCATCAGCTTCTTTGTTTTTAAATTTAACAGAGATGGATCTTGCTGTGTTGCCTAGGCTCATCTCCATCTCCTGGGCTCAAGCAGTCCTCTTGCTTCAGCCTCCCAAAGTTTTGGGATTACAGGCGTGAGCCCTGAGCCTGGCTCTAAATCATTTTAAGGGATAAAAAAGCCTGCAGGGGCCAGGCACAGTGACTCACGCCTGTAATCCCAGCACTTTGGGAGGCTGAGGCAGGTGGATCACCTGAGGTCAGGAGCTCAAGACCAGCCTGGCCAACACGGTGAAACCCCGTCTCTACTAAAAATACAAAAAAATTAGCCAGGCGTGGTGGCAGGCACCTGTAATCCCTGCTATTTGGGAGGCTGAGGCAGGAGAATCGCTTTAACTTGGGAGGCAGAGGTTTCAGTGAGCCAAGATCACGCCATTGCATTCCAGTCTGGGCAACAAGAGTGAAACTCTGTCTCAAAAAACAAACAAACAAACAAACAAACAGGCATGCAGGCTGTTTACTGGCCAAGCAGTGTTGGTGAAAGCTGCCCAGCCTCTGTGGGTTCAGGGCTTCTCCTTTTACAAATGAACTCCAAAAAAGTAGGGGGCTCCCTTCCTCACACCATACACAAAAATTAACTCAAAAAGTAAAAGTTAAAATGATCAAACCCCTAGAAGAAAACATAGGAATAAATGTGCATTATCTTGGCTTGGGCAATGTCTTTTTTTTTTTTTTTTTTTTAATTGTGACAGAGCCTCGCTCTGGGTTGGAGTGCAGTGGCATGATGTCAGCTCACTGCAACCCCTGCCTCCTGGGCTCAAGTGATTCTCAGTGCCTCAGCCTCCCGAGTAGCTGGGATTACTGGCGTGCGCCACCACGCCCAGCTAATTTTTGTATTTTTAGTAGAGACGGGGTTTCACCATGTTGGCCAGGCTGGTCTCCAACTCCTGAACTCAAGTGATCCACCTGACTCAACCTCCCAAAGTGCTGAGATTACAGGTGTGAGCCACTACACCTGGTCTGAAACCACTTTAAAAGGGTTAATTTTATGGTATGTGAATTATGTCTCAATAAAGTCATTTAAAAGGGTGGGGGTTGCCCTTAAGTATGGGGAATGATCAAAGGTATCAAAGTAAGGTGGCAAAATGTTGACAGCTGCTGGACCGCAGGACATGGGTACATCATGGGGGTTCCTTATGCTATTCTGGTTTTGTATGTGTTTGAAAACTTACAGAATAAAAAAAGCTTTGCTTTTTGAATTGAGCTCCAGGGTTCTGGGGTCTTCTCTTCCTCCTTTACCTGCAGTGGGAGTGGAGGTAGCTCTTCCCCTAGACACAGAGCCCTACTCTGACCTGCCCTCTGATCGGTCGATCTGAGACATAATCACAGCTGCTAGATCCAGTCACTAGTGGACTGGCAGGCAGCGATTGGGTCAAGCCTTAGCTAAGTGTCAAGCCTTAGCTAAGAGCCCCGCCTTGAGCCAATCACTGGGCTGGTCCACGCCTTGGCCTCAGTCAGAGCTTACAGATATGAGAGGGGAAGGGAAGGTGGAGTGGATTCATCAACAATAGTGGCCCCCTTGGTGTCTTTTTTTTTCCCCTCCATTAAATGGCACAGCCACCACCCTCGCTAATCTGAAGTAGTGGCTAGAATTTGAACCCTGGTCTCTCACCCTCTTACCTCCAAACAAAGAGTTTTGTTGTTAAAGGTGCTATTTTCGTGTATAAATGAGTCTAGGTGAGTCTGGAAGGGGACTTCCTGGAGGAGGCCTGGCGACCACATGCCCTCCCTCTCTTCCACCTCACCCCCCTTCTCCGCCTCCGCTTTCCCATCAAGGGGGGCAGATCAGCTCTGAGGGCTGCAAAGGTCTTCCCTGTGCTGCCTGCCTCCGGTCACCACAGTCCTGCCACTGTCCCTTCCTCCCTAGGATGACGCGGCATGGCAAGAACTGCACCGCGGGGGCCGTCTACACCTACCACGAGAAGAAGAAGGACACAGGTGCAGGGCTGGGGTGGGGCGAGGCGGGACATGGCTGTGTCTTGGAGTCACCATCTCCCCTCGTGCCCCAGGTTTTGCTTCCTCTGTCCCTGTCTCTCTCCCTCCCCCGATATACACTGATGGCCATGACCATGTAAACAACAGCTGGGTGATCCCATGACCCCATGTGGCCCGGCACTGTGTTCTCTGCCTTCTGCGCATGAACTCACTCCTCCCAACAGAGTGTCAGGGAGGGCGCTCTTGTTACCCCATGTTCCAGAGCTAGAAACTGAGGCCCAAAGAGGGACAGGCACTTGAGCTTGGTCACAGTCAGAAGGGTGGAGGGGAGTCAGCCGTCAGCCCCTCCACCAAGCTGCCACTCAGTGACCAGGCCTGTCTGCCTCTCACCCTCCAGGGTTGACAACTCCCTGTGGGTTCAGCCCGTGGCCCCAGCACACAGGCAGCGGCTCCCGACTGCCTGTTTCTTTCTGAGTCCCCCGCCCCCACCACCGCGTTATCTCTGTGTCTCTCTCTGGGCCTTTGGAGACGGACATGTCTCCTGTTGCTCTGCCCCTCCATCACTCTGCCCATCTCTGTCCCCAGCGGCCTCGGGCTATGGGACCCAGAACATTCGACTGAGCCGGGATGCCGTGAAGGACTTCGACTGCTGTTGTCTCTCCCTGCAGCCTTGCCACGATCCTGTTGTCACGTGAGCTGGGAACAGGGATGGGTAGGTCTGGGTGGGGAGAGCAAGGGAACCGCCAGGAGGAGGCTGTGTGCGTGGGTCTGGCCACCTGCACAGCCAGGGAACCCTGGATGAGCAGTTTATCCTCAGAGCCTCTGTATTCTCACCTGGGACGTGGGCATGATCCTAGCGTCTGTTTCATAGTGTGGAACAGATGGAAACGAACATACTTCTAATGGGGTGTAGGGCTCTCAGAGCATTGCCGAGGCCATCGGAGCAGCTCACCTTTGGACACTTCCCATGACCTACCTCTGATGGTAGGGCAAAGGCTTAACAGGTGCTGAGTCCAGGCACTAAATACGTGCTCAATTAGTGGTATATTTTGTAGAAGACAGTAATTAATGATCAGGGCCCCCAAGGCCACCTTCAGTTTTTTTTTTTTTTTTTTTTTTTTTGAGACAGAGTCTTCACTTTGTTGCCCAGGCTGGAGTGCAATGGGGACATCTTGGCTCACTGATCTCCCAGGCTCAGGTGATCCTCCTGCCTCAGCCCCCACGAGTAGCTGGAACCACGGGTGTGCACTACCACACCTGGCGTTTTTGTTTGTTTGTTTTTTGTAGAGAGGGGAATCTCACTTTGTTGCCCAGGCTGGTCTCGAACTCGTGGCTGCAACAATATGTGGCACACATTGTTGCTGAGAGAATGAAGCACTTTCCCTGCAGCTCTATTGGGAGAGGACAGCTGGAAGCTCAAATCTAGTCTCTACTAGATTCTGCCCCATGTGCCTTTTTCCTTTGCTGATTTTAATCTGCATCCTTTCACTGCAGTAAACTATCACCATGAGTATAACAGCTTTGCTGAGTTCTGTGAATTCTAGCAAATAATTGAACTTGGGACTGATCATGATGACTTCTGCCTGTAATCCCAGCACTTCGGGAGGCCAAGGCGGGAGGATCACTTTCTTTCTTTTCTCATTGCACCCTGTCTTTGCAGCCCAGATGGCTACCTGTATGAGCGTGAGGCCATCCTGGAGTACATTCTGCACCAGAAGAAGGAGATTGCCCGGCAGATGAAGGTGATGGGGATGGGGAGAAGGAGGCACACAGAGGCAGGAGCTTTTGAGTCTGAGCTCACAGGCAGAGCCACTCAGAGCCCTCCGATCTCAGTTCCCTCTGCCTGGTACACCATTCCCCTCCCCTGCTTCCGGCCAAATCCTTCTCACCGATTTCAGCCCAGGTGCTGCCTCCTCTGAGCTCCTGCCAGTCCCCAGGATCTGCCCCAGTCACCTCTTCTCTTAGCACTTAGCATAGTTGTAGCTGTACATGTGGCTGTCTGACACATGCCCACTTTCCCTTATGGACTTCGAGTTTTCCCACCCTGTGGCTTAGGTCCTTAGTAAAGATGTGCTAAATGGGTCGGGGGTGGTGGCTCACACCTGTAATCCCAGCACTTTGGGAGGCCGAGGCAGGTGGATCACTTGAGGTCAACAGTTAGAGGCCAGCCTGGCCAACATGGTGAAACCCTGTCTGTACTAAAAATACAAAAAAAAAAAAAAAAAAATTGAGCTGGGCATGGCGGGCGCCTGTAATCCCAGCTACTCAGGAAGCTGAGGCAGGAGAATCGCTTGAACCCATGAGGTAGAGGTTGCAGTGAGCTGAGATGGCACCGCTGCACTTCAGCCTGGGTAACCGAGCGAGATTCTGTTTCAAAAAAAAAAAAAAAAAAAGATGTGCTACATGAATTGACATCACCTCATTTTTTCTGGGCCTCAGTTTCATCGTCTGTAAAACGGGCTGACGGCCAAATCAGAGGACACAGCAGGGCCCCTGGGAGGTACACGCAGATGAGCATTCTCAAGGCGTGTTACTGGGAACCCGGCCTGGCCTTCCATGGACAAAGCCATTTGATGGGTAGGAGGGGCCCTGTTTGAGGCACAGTGGGTCTGTCCCCCTCTTCCCCTGCCTGGTTGCTGGCGCTCAGGAAACACTACAGGTCACATGCTTATTGGACTTTTTGTCCCAAGCAGGTGGCTCCCCCTGTGCCCATGTTCTCCACACAGCCTGGTGGTCATGTCGGAGGCCCTCATGAGCATCTATCACTGTCACTGTTACCTCCTCACTCAGCTGGGTGGCCCAGGGTGGTCTCTAACTGCAGCACCGCCCAGGCAACTGCTGTGCACCAGGCAGGGCTGAGCTCAGGTCGTGGCTTCACTCCTCCCGTCCTCACTCACTGTCCGTCCGTAGACATGGGCTCCTCAGCATTCCCTTAGATCTGAAGTCTACATCCCCCGTCCCAAACACGGGCTGGGGCATGCACTGTATAGAAAACTTAATTGGCCAGCAGGTGACATTAATTAAATGCTTAGCTGAGGGCCAGGTGAGGCTCTCCATGCTGTAAACACTCACCTTATGTAACCCTTCAGTGAGCCGCTGAGGTGGGTAACCATTGTTAGCCTGTTTTACAGATGAAGAAACTGAGGCCAGGAGAGGTCATAGTGCTCACTTAGGCCACAGAGTGACAGAGATGGGCTTTGAGCCCTGGCACTCTGGCTATACAACGCAGTAAGGTTCACACCCACCCAGGCAGTTACCACCCTCTGCCACATAGTGCCTCCATCAGAGGGTCCCCTTTGTGGGCCTCAGTTTACCTACCTGTGAAATGGGAGGAAGATACCTCCAGCCCCACGGGCAGATGCTCAGCCCACTTTCCCCGACGCAGGCCTACGAGAAGCAGCGGGGCACCCGGCGCGAGGAGCAGAAGGAACTTCAGCGGGCGGCCTCGCAGGACCATGTGCGGGGCTTCCTGGAGAAGGAGTCGGCCATCGTGAGCCGGCCCCTCAACCCTTTCACAGCCAAGGCCCTCTCGGGCACCAGCCCAGGTGACTCAGGTTGGGCTTGTTGTGGGTTGAGGGGCGGGGCGCCGCGGGCTGGGCGGGCCCAGGGGGCGGCATCTGAGTCCCTTCCTTCCCCCACAGATGATGTCCAACCTGGGCCCAGTGTGGGTCCTCCAAGTAAGGACAAGGACAAAGTGCTGCCCAGCTTCTGGATCCCGTCGCTGACGCCCGAAGCCAAGGCCACCAAGCTGGAGAAGCCGGTGAGCCCCCACAGCGCCCCGGCACGCACGGTGCCAGGGCGCCAGGGTTCCCCACCGTCCTCCTCACGCACAGGGACCACGCGCTCTCCACCTGCGCCAGCCCTGCCTACTGAGCCCGCCTCTCTCTGCCCCTTGCAGTCCCGCACGGTGACCTGCCCCATGTCAGGGAAGCCCCTGCGCATGTCGGACCTGACGCCCGTGCACTTCACACCGCTAGACAGCTCCGTGGACCGCGTGGGGCTCATCACGCGCAGCGAGCGCTACGTGTGCGCCGTGACCCGCGACAGCCTGAGCAACGCCACCCCCTGCGCTGTGCTGCGGCCCTCGTGAGTCACCTGGGAGGGGAGGGAAGGGACCACCCGGGAACCTGCGGGGCGGTCCGGCTTTGGGGCCAGTAGGTCCCCAGGAAGGCCTCTGATCAGAGTCTCCCGCCTTCGGCCTCACCGTAGTGGGGCTGTGGTCACCCTCGAATGCGTGGAGAAGCTGATTCGGAAGGACATGGTGGACCCTGTGACTGGAGACAAACTCACAGACCGCGACATCATCGTGCTGCAGCGGGTAAGAGTCCCACCCCTCCCCTTCCCCCAGCACTCCAAGGCCCCGCCCCTCCCCTTCACCCCCTCCAAGGCTTCGTCCCCTCCCCTTCCCCCAACTCTCCAAGGCCCCGCCTTCTTCTCGGCTCTGTAAGGCCGCCCCCGACCCCCGCTTTCTCCTGCAAGGCCCCGCCCTTTCCCCCCCCCGCTCTCCTAGGCCCCGCCTCCTCCTTCCTTTTCAAGGCCCTGCCCCTGCCCTATTTTTAAGGCCCCGCCCCTTCCCTGCCTCCAGCCCTCCAAGGCTCCACCCCCTCCACACGCTCCCTCCCAAGGCTCCTCCCCTGCCACTCTCTACCCTCTTCTGTGCGCCCTGCGCCCTGTCCATCCGTACCCACTGCGGTCGCCTCGCCCCCTCCCCAACTCCTACTCCTTAGCTAGCAACCCGCTTCACCTTGACCCGCTTAGGAATCCCCACTACCACCTGGAGCCCCACTGGTCACCCCCGGGCCGGCCTCCACCTCGTCCTTCTCTCTACCTCCCCCAGGGCGGTACCGGCTTCGCGGGCTCCGGAGTGAAGCTGCAAGCGGAGAAATCGCGGCCGGTGATGCAGGCCTGAGTGTGTGCAGGAGACCAAATAAACCGGCTTGGGTGCGCAACGACGTGGCGCCTTCATTCGCGGCGTGGGCGCCCCGGGGACAGGGCAGGCGAGGATGCCGGGCCGTGTAAACAGCGCTCCTACAGCGCACGCTGGAGTTTGAAAGAGCGGGCTAAGCATATTGAATGTGGTCTCACATTAAGAACAAAATCTGGCCAGGCACGGTGGCTCACGCCTGTAATCCCAGCACTTTGGGAGGCCGAGGCTAGCGTATCACTTGAGGTCAGGAGTTCCAGACCAGCCTGGCCAACATGGTGAAACCTTGTCTCTACTAAAAATACAAAAATTAGCCAGGCATGGTGGTGCGCACCTGTAATCCCAGCTACTCCAGAGGCTGAGGCAGGAGAATCGCTTGAACCCAGGAGGCGGAGGTTGCAGTGAGCGAAGATCGCACCATTGCACTTCAGCCTGGGCAACAGAGCGAGACTCCATCTCAAAGAAGAAAAAAGAAAAAAGAAAAAGAAAAAAACCTGAATAGAACGCAAATGCACAGCATTAAAATTGGTTGAGTGGCCGGAAGTCCAAGTCGAAGCCAAGACCGTGTGAGTGCGCCACTTTAATGAGCTACATAGAAATTCCTTGAGTTCTTTGTTAGGGTTCCCGGATTTTTGCCAGGTTTGAAGAACAGGAAATGCCCAGGAACGTGTCTTCCGGGCTGCAGTGTGATTAGACCCACAAAGGAAGTGCAGTTCTGTGAAAAAGTGCGCAGCACCCGTACTAGGAAAGGCGGTCAGGAGCATCACGCCCCCACCTGTGGCTGCCTGAGGGGGAAAGGAAGAGGAAACCGCGAGTGCAAAGGCCCAGAGGCAGCAACGCACTTTGCAGATTTAAGGAGCAGAGGGCGTACAGGGGAGAGTGAGGGAGCTAGGGCAGAGCGGGGACCAGGAACCAGCCCTGTGGCCTCAGACTTGACTGGGAATGTAGGGGCTGTCCTTAAGGCCTTGTGTTTAATAACCATTGAGTCGCAAAAGCAGCTGCTGGGCAGTGTGAAAAAACAGCACGGAGACAAGCAAAGATTAAAACAATAAAGACAGGCCGGGTGCGGTGGCTCACGCCTGTAATCCCAGCACTTTGGGAGGCCGAGGCGGGTGGATCACGAGGTCAGGAGTTCAAGACCAGCCTGGCCAACATGGTGAAACCCCCATCTCTACTAAAAATACAAAAATGAGCCGGGTGTGGTGGCCGGCGCCTGTAGTCCTAGCTACTCGGGAGGCTGAGGCGGGAGAATTGCTTGAACCCGGGAGGCGGAGGTTGCAGTGAGCTGAGATCGTGCCACTGCACTCCAGCCTGGGCGACAAAGTGAGACTGTCTCAAACAACAACAACAACAACAACAACAAACACAGCATTCCTGCCTCGCAGAGCTATGCCACCTAGGTTCTGTCCTTCCTGTTCTTTATGTGAGTACACATGAGGTTTCAACCAAAGTGAATCACAGTGCATGCACCATCCTGTTCAGTGAGTAATACTTTTCCACTCCCCAGGCTGGAGTGCAATGGCATGATCGAGAAGGCACAACTTGAGTAAAGTCACACGTGCTCGAGGGAGTGACAGAAGCCAGGTTCCCCCAGGAGCCAGTTGCCTCTGAGATGCCCCCAGACTTTGTCCTGGACTTCCCCCATCCTTCATGCCCTCCCTCCCCTAGAGACCCACTGGCCTCTCCACCTCCACAAGCTCCCACCCCATCCCTCCATACCCAGAGTTCCATGTCATACCCTTTCCTTCAACATCCCTAATCCTTGTCCTCTTTCCCAAGACCTCTCAACCACCCGAGTCCTTCCAGCTTTCTCAGCCGTCTAAGAACCCCAGTCTTGTTCATATGTTGAACAGATCACCGGTGCCCCCAGTAACAACCTGAAGGGTTTCTAATCTTGCACCTGTGTTTTCCCAAAGGAACCTAAACACCACTCTGTTCACAGACTCTTTGTGCAGTGCAGGGTGGGGAGGTCAAAGTCCTGGCTCCAATCTGTTCTGTCATTTTTTTGTTGTTTTGAGATGGAGCCTTGCTCTATTGCCCAGGCTGGAGTGCACTTGCGTGATCCTGGCTCCTGCCTCAGCCTCCTGGGTAGCTGGGACTACAGGTGCTGCCAGCACAGCCAGCTAGTTTTTGTTTGTTTGTTTTGTATTTTTAGTATTTTAGTAGAGATGGAGTTTCGCCATGTTGGCCAGGCTGGTTTTTTTTTTTTTTTTTTTTTGAGACGGAGTCTCACTCTTTTGCCTAGGCTGGAGTGCAGTGGCGCTATCTCGGCTCACTGCAAGCTCTGCCTCCCGGGTTTACGCCATTCTCCTGCCTCAGCCTCCCGAGTAGTTGGGACTACAGGCGACCACCACCATGCCTGGCTAATTCTTTTTTGTATTTTTAGTGGAGACAGGGTTTCACCGTGTTAGCCAGGATGGTCTCGATCTCCCGACCTCGTGATCCGCCCGCCTCGGCCTCCCAAAGTGCTGGGATTACAGGCGTGAGCCACCGCACCCGGCTATCTAGTCTGGTCTTGAACTCCTGAATTCAAGTGATCCACCCGCCTTGGATTCCCAAAGTGCTGGGATTACACATTTGAGTCACCTCACCCTGTTCTGTCATTTAAGGTTCTAAAGTACTTGGAGAGGAAGCAAGAGCAGAACCACAGCTTCAGCCGTAGCAGAAGAAAGAGACGGGAAGTGAGACAAATCATGTCTTTTTTGAGCAGAGTTTCCTTAGACACTGGTCTAAAGTTTAGAGCAAGACCTGGGCTTGGTGGCGCTGAGGGCAGGCGTGCCTGCCGAGGGCTCCAGTTTCAAGAAGCTCACAGACAGCGCGTCCAGAAAATTACAGTTACTTGTAAAGATTTAAAAACGGGCCAGGCGTGGTGGCTCACACCTATAATCCCAACACTTTGGGAGGCTGAGGCGGGCAGATCATGAGGTCAGGAGATTGAGACCATCCTGGCTAACAGGGTAAAACCCTGTCTTTACTGAAAATATAAAAAATTAGCCGGGCGTCATGGCATGCGCCTGTAGTCCCAGCTACTCAGGAGGCTGAGGCAGGAGAATTGCTTGAACCTGAGGCAGAGGTTGCAGTGAGCCAAGATCGCGCCACTGCACTCCAGCCTGGGCGACAGAGTGAGAGTCTGTCCCAAAATAAAAATAAAAACGGGCCAGGCGCAGTGGCTCACACTTGTATTCCCAGCATTTTGGGAGGCCAAGGTGGGTGGATCACTTGAGGTCAGGTATTTGGGACCAGCCTGGCCAACACGGTGAAACCTCATCTCTACTAAAAAAATACAAACTTAATCGGGTGTGGTGGCACAGGCCTGTAATCCCAGCTACTTGGGAGGCTGAAGCAGGAGAATTGCTTGAACCCGGGAGATGGAGGTTGCAGTGAGCCAAGATTGCACCACTGCACTCCAGCCTGGGCAGCATGAGCGAAACTCCATCTCAAAAAAAAAAATTAAAAACAGGAAGATGGCTGGGCCTGGTAGCTCACACCTGTAATCCCAGCACTTTGGGAGGCCAAAGCAGGTGGATTGCCTCAGGTCAGGAGTTGGAGACCAGCTGGTCCACATGGTGAATCCCTGTCTCTACTAAAAATACAAAAATTAGCTGGGTGTGGTGGAGCACCCCTCTAATCCCAGCTACTCAGGAGGCTGAGGCAGGAGAATTGCTTGAACCCAGGAGGTGGAGGCTGCAGTGAGCTGCGATACCACCACTGCACTCCAGTCTGAGCTACAGAGCGAGGCCCCATATCAAAACAATAGAAAATAAAAACAGGAAGATTTATTCTGACACTGCAAAGGCAAAACTATACAAACCAGGAACAAAGCTTTGGTTGCCAGAGTAGGTGAAGGAATTGACCCCAAAGTGGGGAGCAGCAAGAGAGATTCTGGGGGGGTGTGAAGGAACAGTTCCGGATTTTGACTGTGGTGGTTACATGACTCTGGTTTATCAGAATTCAGAACTGTTCACCAAAAGGAGTGGATTTTACTGTATGAAGTTTTCAAATGCAAAAAAGGAGCTGGGAGATTTCATGTGAAAAACTAGATTTCCATTTCTCTTTTTTTGTTTTTGAGACGGAGTCTCGCCCTGTTGCCCAGGCTGGAGTGCAGTGGCCTGATCTTGGCTCACTGCAACCTCTGCCTCCTGGGTTCAAGCAATTCTCCTGCCTCAGCCTCCCACGGAACTGAGACTATAGGCGCCCACCACCACGCCCGGCTAAATTTTTTTGTATTTTTAGTAGAGACGGGGTTTCACTTATGTTGGCCAGGCTGATCTTGAACGCTTGACCTCGTGATCCGCCCGCCTTGGCCTCCCAAAGTGCTGAGATTACAGGTGTGAGCCACTGTGCCTGGCTAATTTTTGTATTTTTTAAGTAGGGAAGGGATCTCACCACATTGGCCAGGCTGGTCTCGAACTCCTGATCTCAAGTGATCCACCTGCCTCGGCCTCCCAAAGTGCTGGGATTACAGGCTCCATTTCTCTTTTTAAAGAGAAATGCATGGCCGGGCGCAGTGGCTCACGCCTGTAATCCCAGCACTTTGGGGGGCTGAGGCGGGAGCGGATCACTAGGTCAAGAGATAGAGACCATCCTGGCCAACGTGGCGAAACCCTGTCTCTACTAAAAATACAAAAATTAACTGGATGTGGTGGCGCAGCCTGTAGTCCCAGCTACTCGGGAGGCTGAGGCAGGAGAATCGCTTGAACCTGGGAGATGGAGGTTGCAGTGAGCTGAGATCGTGCCACTGCACTGCAGCCTGGAGACAGAGCGAGACTCCATCTAAAAAAAAAAATCAGCCCAAGCAAGGTGGTTCACGCCTGTAATCCCAACACTTTGGGAGGCCGAGTCAGGAGGATTGCTTGAACCCAGGAGTTGGCGACCAGCCTGGCCATTGTAGCAAGACCCCATCTCTACAAAAAAGAATACATTAGCTGGGCATGGTGGGGCCCACCTGTAGTCCCAGCTGCATGGGAGACCGAAGCCAGAAGATGGTGTGAGCCCAGGAGGTCCAGCTGTGATCCCACCTCTGTATTCCAGCCTGGGTGACAGAGTGAGACATGTATGAAAGGAAAAATCAGCTTCACAATTCCCCTCCTAGTTATCTACACAAGAAAACTGAAAACAGGTCCACACAAAAATATGTATGTGATCTGGGAGGCCGAGGTGGGCGGATCACGAGGTCATGAGTTCGAGACCAGCCTGGCCAGCATGGTGAAACCCTATCTCTACCAAAAATACAAAAATTAGCCAGGCGTGGTGGCAGACACCTTTAATCCCAGCTACTTGGGAGGCTGAGGCAAAACAAATGCACATGAATGACCCTAACAGCACCATTCACCATAGCCCAGAAGTGGAAACAACCCAAAAGCCCGTCAGCTGATGAGTGGAGACAAAATGTGGTCTAGCCTGTGCCATGGAATATTACTCAGCCCTAAAAAGGAATGACGTTGGGCCGGGCGCAGTGGCTCATGCCTGTAATCCCAGCACTTCGGGAGGCCAAGACGGGCAGATCACGAGGTCAGGAGATCAAGACCATCCTGGCTAACACGGTGAAACCCCGTCTCTACTAAAAATACAAAAAATTACCTGGGCGTGATGGCGGGCGCCTGTAGTCCCAGCTACTTGGCAGGCTGAGGCAGGAGAATGGCATGAACCCGGGAAGTGGAGCTTGCAGTGAGCCGAGATCGCGCCACTGCACTCCAGCCTGGGCAACAGAGTGAGACTCCATCTCAAAAAAAAAAAAAAGCAATGACGTCCTGACACGGGCTACAGTGTGGATGGATCTGGAAAACATGCTGAAAGAAGCCCAGCAAGAAAGGTCACACGTATGCTTGCATTTATAATGAGATGCCCAGAATAGGCAAATCCATAGCAACAGAAAGTAGTTAGTGGCTGTCCGGGGCTGGGAGTGCAGAGAGAGAGGGGATAGTGACTGCTGATGGGGCGTGGGTTTCGTTTCTTTTTTTTTTGAGACAAAGTCTGGTTCTGTCACCAGGCTGGAGTGCAGTGGCACGATCTTGGCTCACTGCAACCTCCGCCTCCCGGGTTCAAGCGATTCTCTTGTCCCAGCCTCCTGAGTAGCTGGGATTACAGGCATGTGCCACCACGCCCGGCTAATTTTTGTATTTTTAATAGAGATAGAGTTTCGTCATGTTGTCCAGGCTGGTCTTGAACTCCTGGCCTCAAGTGATCTGCCCACCTTGGCCTCCTGAAGTGCTAGGATTACAGGCGTAGCCACCACGCCCGACCAAGGGTTAATTTTATGGCCTGTGAATTTTATCTCAGCTTTTAAAATATCAGAAGATCTGACTTCGTTCGAAGCTCCACCTGGCTCTTTGCTCCCGGCGTGTTGTCAACAGCATGGGGATTTGATCTGCTGATCTGCAAGTGGGGAGGTCACCAACGGAAGAACTAAAAGCAAAAACAGTTCAAAAGTTTATTCTAATAAGCGTTGGTCAGGATGTGGAGAAACTGGAACTTGTCTACAACGCTGGTGGGCACGTAAACTGGGGAAATGAATTGGCAATATCGATTAACGCTAAAAATGCGCCTAGCCGGTGCTCCACTACCTCACTCCTGTGTGTGTACCCCAAAGACATGCGAAGATGCTCAGCAAAACACGAGCTAGAATGGCTGGGGGCAGTGGCTCCTGCCCATGATTTCGGCACTTTGTGGGCTGGGGTAGGAAGATTGCTTGAGCTTAGGAGTTTGAGACCAGCCTGGACAACATGGTGGAACTCCATCTCTATTAAAAATACAAAAATTAGCTGGGCGTGGTGTTACACGCCTGTAATCCCAGCTACTAGGGAGGCTGAAGCACGAGAATCGCTTGCAGCTGGCTGAGATCAGTGAGCTGAGATCAGTGGAGTGCAATGGCACAATGTTGGCTCTCTGCAACCGGAGTGCCACAGTACTCTGGCCTAGGTGGCAGAGCAAGACTATGTCTTTAAAAACGCGGGCCAGGGCCAGGCGTGGTGGCTCACACTTGTAATCCCAGCACTTTGGGAGGCCGAGGTGGGTGGATCACCTGAGGTCAGGAGTTCGAGACCAGCCTGGCGAACATGGCGAAACCCTGTCTCTACTAAAAACGCAAAAAGTAGCCAGCCACGGTGGCCGGCACCAGTAATCTCAACTACTAGGAAGACTGAGGCAGGAGAATCTCTTGAACCCAGGAGGCGGAAGTTGCAGTGAGCTGAGATTGAGCCGCTGCTCTCCCACCTGGGCGACAGAGCAAGACTCCATCTCAAAAAACAAAACAAAACAAAACAAAAAACACACACACAAAACAAACAAACCAAAAAACGCGGCCGGAAGCGGTGGGTGACACCTGTAATCCCAGCACTTTGGGGGGCTGAGGAGGGCAGATCTCGAGGTCAGGAGCTCAAGACCAGCCTGACCAACATGGTGAAACCCCCTCTCTGCTAAAAATACAAAAATTAGCAAGGCATGGTGGTTCATGCCTGTAATCTCAGCACTTGGGAGGCCGAGGCAGCCGGATCACCTGAGATCAGGAGTTCGAGACCAGCCTGGCCAACATGGCAAAACTCCGTCTCTATTAAGAATACAAAAAATGGCTGGGCGCGGTGGCTCACCCCTGTAATCCCAGCACTTTGGGAGGCCGAGGTGGGGCGGATCACGAGGTCAGGAGATCGAGACCATCCTGGCTAACACAGTGAAACTCGTCTCTACTAAAAATACAAAAAAATTAGCCGGGCAGTGGTGGCGGGCGCTTGTAGTCCCAGCTACTTGGGAGGTTGAGGTAGGAGAATGGCGTGAACCCGGGAGGCGGAGCTTGCAGTGAGCCGATATCGCGCCACTGCACTCCAGCCTGGGCGACAGAGCGAGACTCCGTCTCAAAAAAAAAAAAAAAAAAAAAAAAACCCACAAAAAATTAGCTGGCATGGTGGCCCGTGCCTGTAATCCCAGTTACTCGGGAGGCTGAGGCAGGAGAATCGCTTGAACCTGGGAGGCGGAGGTTGCAGTGAGACAAGATTGCACCACTGCACTCCAGCCTGGGAGACAAATCGAGATTCGTCTTCCAAAAAAAAAAAAAAAAACTATTTGTACATATTTGCTTAAATCTGTGTAGATTCTCCATGGAAGGAAACACTGGCTGTCTGTGAAGAGTTGAACTTAGTGGAAGGCGTTGTTTTTAGCTTGTAGCATCCTGTATATTTCGGGTTTTGTATCCTGTGAGAGTATGGCCATTATTTTAAAATAAAATATGCAAGAGTATTTTAAAACTAAAAAAATTCTAGAGAGAAGCACTGAGTGTGACAAGATGCTGGGCAGTTTTTCACCATAAACTGTTCTGTGCAAGTAATTTGTTGCTATGTGTGGGTATTGTTTTCGATAAACAATGTTTCCAAACATGCAGCCCTCAGAGATTTACCAATATGCCCTTCCTCCCACATAAACCAGTTCTCCATATCCAGCCACTAGAGGGCAGTATGTTATCATACGAAAACGCTTGGAGTCAGACGCGCTTGGATTCAAATTCCAGCCCTCCCACACAGACAACAGCTATCAACTCTGGAAAAGACGTGGAAAACAATTACCCAAAGGCAAGGCATTGGAAGGTAAACAAAAGCAGACAGAGCAACTGGAGGGAACTTGACACTCAGAAAAAAGAAAGGCGAGTTTCTTATTTGTACAGCTTTTACTTGGGGGTGAGTTCTAGTTCATACCATGACTGGCAGCTAAAACGCCAGAGGGAAATCCAGTCTTCCTAGCTTGAAGAACTACAGCAAAAGGAAGGTGAGGAGATAAGTCCTGGAAAAGAAAAGCTGGAGAGAGGGTACCTGGAATGGTTTCTATAAACTCTACTCAAGTATCTTTTTTTTTTTTTTTTTTGAGACGGAGTCTCCCTCTGTCGCCCAGGTTGGAGGGCAGTGGTGCAAACTCCTCCTACCGGGTTCACGCCATTCTCCTGCCTCAGCCTCCCCAGTAGCTGGGACTACAGGCCCCCACCACCACGCCCAAGCTAATTTTTAAAATATTTTTAGTAGAGACGGGGTTTCACCGTGTTAGCCAGGATAGTCTTGATCTCCTGATCTCGTGATCCGCCTGCCTCGGCCTCCCAAAGTGTTGGGATTACAGGCGTGAGTCACCGCACACAGCCCAACTCTACTCAAATATCTAGCTGACCCTGAACCACACCTGGCTGCATGGGTACACTCCAAAAAGCCCAGGTAAACCTAAAAAAAAAAAGTGAACTGGCCAGGCGCGGTGGCTCATGCCTGTAATCCCAGCAATTTGGGAGGTCGGGGAGGGCGGATCACCTGAGGTCGGGAGTTCGAGACCAGCCTGGCCAACATGGTGAAACCCCGTCTCTACTAAAAATACAAAAATTAGCCGGGCGTGGTGGTCCATGTCAGTAATCCCAGCTACTCGGGAGGCTGAGACAGGAGAATCGCTTCAGCCCGGGAGGTGGAGGTTGCAGTGAGTCAAGATCACGCCATTGCACTCCAGCCAGGGCGACAAGAGCAAGACTCCATCTCAAAAAAAAAAAAAAAAAAAAATAGCTATTGGGCAGGCACAATGGCTCAAGCCTGTAATCCCAGCACTTTGGGAGGCTGTGGCAGGAGGATCGTTTGAGCCCAGGAGTTCAAGACTAGCTTGGCAACGTGACAAAACCTTGTCTCTATAAAAAACTGCAAAATATTAGCTGTGCCCATGCCTGTAGTCCCAGTTACTCAGGAGGCTGAGGTGGGAGTATCACCTGAGCCCAGGAGGTTGAGGCTGCAGTGAACCATAATTTTGCCACTGCACTCCAGCCTGGGTGACGGAGTGAGACCCTGTCTCAAAAAACAAAAATAATTTTTTTAATTTAAAAATAAAAATAGCCATTGATAGGGTGGCTGCAGAGGCTCACACCTGTAATTCCTGTACTTGGGGAGGGTGAGGCTGGAAGATCACTTGAGTCCAGGAGTTCCAAGACCATCCTGGGCAACATAGTGAAATGTCTTCTCCACAAAAAATTTAAAATTAACCCAGCATGGCTGGGCACAGTGGCTCAGCCCTGTAATCCCAGCACTTTGGGAGGCCAAGGCAGGTGGATCACTTGAGGCCAGGAGTTCGAGACAGCCTAGCCAACATGGCAAAGCCCTGTTTCTACCAAAAAAGTACAAAAAATTAGCTGGGTGTGGTGGTGGGCTCCTGCAGTCCCAGCTACTTGGGAGGCTGAGGCACAAGAATCGCCTTAACCCAGGAGATGGAAGTTGCAGTGATCTGAGATCATGCTACTGCACTCCAGCCTGGATGACAGAGCAAGAATCTGTCTCAAAAAAAAAAAAGGTCAGGCGCGGTGGCTCATGCCTGTAATCCCAGCACTTTGGGAGGCCGAGGCAGGTGGATCATGAGGTCAGGATTTCGAGACTAGCCTGGCCAAGATGGTGAAACCCCATCTCTACTAAAAAATACAAAAAAATTAGCTGGGCGCGTGGCGGGCGCCTGTAATCCCAGCTACTCGGGAGGCTGAGGCAGGAGAATCGTTTGAACCCAGGAGGTGGAGGTTGCAGTGAGCTGAGATCACGCCACTGCACTCTAGCCTGGGCGACAGAGCAAGACTCCGTCTCAAAAAAAAATAGCCCAGCTTGGTGATATGCACCTATAGTCCCAGCTACTCGGGAGGCTGAGGTGGGAGGATTGCTAGAGCCCAGGAGATCAAGGCTACAATGAGCTGTGATCTCACCACCGCATGATGCCTCACACACACACTGGGGCCTCACACACACACAAAGCTATTGTAAGAGCTATTATAACTATACTCAGGAATCTAAATGTTTATAATGCATAAAATGACAGGAAATGTCAGTGAATAAATAATAAAAAGGGATAACATGGAAATTCTAGAACTAGTAAGTACATTTGGCAAGTTCACAGCATATGAAGTTAATATCAAAATAATTCTTTTTTTTGAGACAGAGTCTCACTCTGTTGCCCAGGCTGGAGTGCAGTGGTGCTATCTCTGCTCACTGCAAGCTCCGCCTCCTAGGTCCACACCATTCTCCTGCCTCAGCCTCTGGAGTAGCTGGGACTACAGGCGCCCGCCACCATGCCTGGCTAATTTTTTGTATTTTTTAGTAGAGGCGGGGTTTCACCGTGTTAGCCAGGATGGTCTCGATCTCCTGACCTCGTGATCTGCCCGCCTCGGCCTCCGAAAGAGCTGGGATTACAGGCGTGAGCCACCGTGCCCGGCCATAAACTAATTTTTTAATAGAGATATGGTCTCTATAAATGGCATGAGCCCGGGAGGTGGAGCTTGCAGTGAGGTGAGAGTGTGCCACTGCACTCCAGCCTGGGCGACAGAGCGAGACTCCGTCTCAAAAAAAAAGAAAGAAAAAAAAAAGAGATGCCGTCTTTATAAAAGATCATCCCAGACTGGTCTTGAACTCCTGGCCTCAAGCAATCCTTGATTAATCCTTGGGATTACAGGCGTGAACCACTGCGCCCAACCCGACTCTTAAATAACTCAAAGCAGTTTATAATCCCTCCTCTCTCTGCTCATGACACTCCAGCGACTCTCATGTCACTCAGAATAAATTCTGTGTCTCTCTGGGTCTCTATCCCCATCTCTTTGAATCTCTGTCCCCCTCTCTCTGGGTCTCTGTTTCCCTCTCTCTGAGTTTCTGTCTCCCTCTCTCTGGGTCTCTGTTCCCCTCCCTCTCTGGGTCTCTGTTCCCCTCCCTCTCTGGGTCTCTGTTCCCCTCTCTCTCTGGGTCTCTGTCCCTCTCTCTCTGGGTCTCTGTCCCTTTCTCTCTGAGTCCCCATCCCCTTCTCTCTGGGTCTCTGTCCATCCCTGTCTTGTGCCACCAAACAGGGACCACCATGACCTGCCTGCAGGGGCCTGCACAGTCTGGCCACTTGCCCCATCTGCTCTCAGCTCTGACCCTCTTCCGCTGGCTCATTCCCTTCCAGCCACTCTAGCCTCCTTGCTGATGCTGCCACAGCAGGCCCACTCCTGCCTCAGGGCCATTTTGCTTGCTCTTCTCTCTCCCTGGAATGCTCTCCCTCCAGATCTCTCCGTGGCTCCCTCCTTCACTCCATTTACCATTGAGACCTTTCCCAGCCTCTCAGTCATCAGAACATTGCCACACTGCTACACGCTTCCCCTGCTTCACAGCGTCTGTTGCGCCGTGCCACATTTTAGGTCACTGTGTCTCTTCCTTACAGAACTGGAGCTCTGAGAGGGCAGGGCTTCCTGTCTGGTTTGTGCGCTGCAGAGTCCAGGCCTTTTTTCCCTTTTTTTTTGAGACAGAGTCTCCCTCTGTCACCCAGGCTGGAGTGCAGTGGCGCCATCTCGGCTCACGACAACCTCCACCTCCCGGGTTCAAGCGATTCTCCTGCTTCAGCCTCCAGAGTAGCTGGGATTATAGGTGCCCATCACCACGCCTGGTTAATTTTTGTATTTCTAGTAGAGACGGGGTTTCACCATGTTGGCCAGGCTGGTCTAGGACTCCCGACCTCGTGATCTACCCGCCTCAGCCTCCCAAATTGCTGGGCTTACAGGCGTGAGCCACCGGGCCTGGCCCAATTTTTTTTGTTTGTTTGTTTTATACCGAGGAACGCCCTCCAATCTCTCTCCAACACCCAGCACCCCTCCTTCAAATGCCTGGTCCCCTATTGCATGTCTCAGCCCCCAACTCCCAGTCACAGCCCCCAAACCGTCCCCAGGGCCCCCTTACCCTTCATAGAGACAGGCAGACAACAGACAGACACAGACACAGACACACAAGGTCCCGGCGCTGGCTTTTATTGCCTCCTGGCAGAGAGGAGGTGTCCCAGGCCAGGCCAGGCAGGAGAGGGCTGGGGCCAGGGGAGTTTCAGTCTATGTGGTGGAGGCTCAGATTTGGAGCTGGAGGGGTTGGTGGCGGTTCTTAGAGCTGAGCTTGGGGCCAGGGTCCCTGGGTCTGGGCTGGGAGACTCAGTCAGAAATAGGTATTGCTTATCCTCTGGGACTATGACAGCCCCTCCCTGGGGTTGGGGGTGTGACAGGGACAGAAGCCGACCCAGGGGGTCCCTGAGAGCCCAGGGGCAGGAGGATGCCTGGGACTGCGTCTGCCTCCTGCGCGGCCTGGACAGGGAGGGGGCCAGACCACAGCGGCCCCTCCTCCGGTCATTGTGCGGGCCTCTGAGGCTGTGGCAGGTGCGCGGGGCTCACAGCTCATCGTGGTGCCGGGTCAGGTCCTCGCCATAGTTGGTGGCCTGACTGCCCACAAACATGTTCCAATTACCCAGGATTTCCGCTTTGCTCAGCCGCCCGTCCTGGAGGGAGGGTCAGGGTTCAGAGGGGACAACATGGCCCTGCTTTCAAAAGGCCTCCCTGCATCCAAGTGTGTCCCGAAGTCTCTGGGACCATTGTTCTCTGGGCCTCTGTCCCTTTCTCTCTGAATCTGTCCCCCTGTCTTGGTCCCTGTCCTTCTCTCTTTGGGTCTCTGGGTCTCTGTCCCCCTCTCTCTCTGGGTCTATGACCCCCCCTCTCTCTGGGTCTCTGTCCCCCTCTCTTTCTGGGCCTCTGTCCCCTCTCTTTTCCTCTCTCTCTGTCCCTCTTTTTTTATCCCACCTAAAAGGGACCCTGAGCTCCAGGCCCAGGTCTTGCTCCTTTCTGGAGTCTGGCCCGCAATGCCCACCCGCTCCTCGCTCCTGCCAAGGCCCCGTCACTGCACCTTGTCCGTGTCGCTCTCGTGCAGCAGGTGGTTGGCTTCCACCAGGGGCTGGTCCTGGGCAGGGGGCAGCACCCAGTGGCCCACCTCACTCCCGTCCAGGTGTCCATCCTTGTTCAGATCCCGGAAGTCCCGGAACTGCTGCCTCTCTGTCTGCACCCACGCCGGCTCCTCCTCCCCGGGCTCGGCTGAGTACAGATCCGCTGGGGGCCGGGACAGAGGGGACAAGGTCAGGGGCAGCTCTGGGGGTCTAGTGGAGCTGGGGGCTGATCCTGGCTCTGATACTTCCTGAACCAGGCCCTTGAGCAACTCACTACCCTCTCTCTCGCCTCAGCGTCCTCTTCTGTTTCAATGGAATTAGTAACAAAACCTGACTTATAAGCAAGCATTTGTGTTACAGGTGAAATTCATTTGATTGGTTGATTGCATGATTGATTGATTTCATTGACACACACGTGAAGTAGTGTGTGCATTGGGCAAGGCAGTGCCTGGCACATAGTAAGCAATGTCTATGCAGGAGGAACGTGCGAGGATGTTTCTGGCCAGTTAGCAGGTGACAGATATGCCAGGTGCAGTGATGACTGTAATCCAACACTTTGGGAGACCCAGGCAAGAGGGTCATTTGAGGCCAAGATTCAAGACCAACCTAGGCAACATAGCAAGACCCTGTTTCTACAAATTTTTTTTTTTTTTTTTGAGATGGAGTCTCGCTGTGATTACCCCACTGCACTCCAGCCTGGGCAACAGGGCAAGACCCCACCCCCCTTTTTTTTTTTTAAGATGGAGTTTTGCTCTTGTTGCCCAGGCTGGAGTGCAATGGCACGATCTCAGCTCACTGCAACCTCTGCCTCCCAGGTTCAAGCGATTCTCCTGCCTCAGCCTCCCAAGTAGCTGGGATTACAGGTGCGTGCCACCACGCCCAGCTAATTTTTGTATTTTTAGTAGAGACGGGGTTTCACCATCTTGGCCAGGCTGCTCTCGAACTCCTGACCCCGTGATCCACCTGCCTCAGTCTCCCAAAGTGCTGGGATTACAGGCTGGAGTGCAGTGACACAATCTCAGCTCACTGCAATCTCCACTTTCTGGGTTCAAGTGATTCTCCTGCCTCAGCCTCCCAAGTAGCTGGGATTACAGGTACCCGCCACCATGCCCAGCTAATTTTTGTAGTTTTAGTAGAGACCGGGTTTCATCATGTTGGCCAGGCTGGTCTTGAACTCTTGACCTCAAGTGATCCACCCGCCTTGGCCTCCTAAAGTGCTGGGAATGCAGGCGTGAGCCATGGTGCCCACCCCAATTTTATACATTTTGAAATGTTACTGGTTGGGGAGGAGTTAAGAAATAGGTGCCAGAGCCCAAACACCAAGGTTCAAATCCTAGCCCTGCCTCTTCCCATTGTCTTCAGCAGATCCTTTCAACCCCCCGGGCCTCAGGTGTCATCTATATAATGGAGGATAGTGACAGTGTCTGCCTGGTAGAGCTGAGGAATGGAAGATGAAGTCTTAATGGGATGAAGTAATTTAGAAGATAGGCTGGGTGCGGTGGTTCGCGCCTGTAATCCCAGCACTTTGGGAGGCCAAGGCAGGTGGATAACCTGAGATCAAGAGTTCAAGACCAGCCTGACCAAAATGGTGAAACCCCCGTCTCTACCAAAAATACAAAATTAGCCAGGCGTGGTGGTGCACGCCCGTAATCCCACCTACTCAGGAGGCTGAAACAAGAGAATTGCTTGAACCTGGGAGGCGGAGGTTGCAGTGAGCCGAGATCACGCCACTGCACTCCAGCCTGGGCGACAATAGCGAGACTCTGTCTCAAAAAAAAAAAAAGAGATGGGGACAGCTGCTGGCATCTGGGGCCTGTGACCTCCTTGTTGTCATGGCCTGTCCTGTGCACGGGAGAATGCTAAGGAGCATCCCTGGGCTCTATCCAGGAGACGTCAGTAGCATCCTCACCCCTCTAGAAGTGACAACCAGAAGTATCTCCAGAGGCCGCACTGTGCCTGGAGTCTCAGTTACTTGGGAGGCTGAGGTGGGAGGATCCCTTGAGCCCAGGAGGTCAAGGCTGCAGTGAGCCAAGATCACCCCACTGCACTCCAGCCTGGGCGACAGGGCAAGACCCCATCTCTCTTTTTTTTTTTTTTTAAGACGGAGTTTCACTCTTGTTGCCCAGGCTGAAGTGCAATGGCGCGATTGCAGCTCACTGCAACCTTTGCCTCCCGGGTTCCAGAGATTCTCTTGCCTCAGTCCCCAGAGCAACTGGGATTACAGGCTCCTGCCACCAGGCCCAGCTAATTTTTGTATTTTTAGTACACCATCTTGGCCAGGCTGGTCTCAAACTCCTGACTTCATGATCCATCCATCTCAGCCTCCCAAAGTGCTGGGATTACAGGTGTGAGCCACTGCGCCCGGCCCAACCCCATCTCTTAAGAAAAAAATATAAAAATGTTCTCTCAGCCAGGTGTGGTGATTCATGCCTGTAATCCCAGCTCTTTGGGAGGCCAAGGTGGGAAGATTGCTTGAGCCCAGGAGTTCTAGACCAGCCTGGACAATATAGTGAGAACCCATCTCTATTTAATAAAGAGAGAGAGAGAGACACACACACAGACAGACAGAAAGAAAGAGTGACAGAAAGAAAGAAGAAAGAAAGTAGCCGGGCGCGGTGGCTCACGCCTGTAATCCCAGCACTTTGGGAGGTGGAGGCGGGTGGATCACAAGGTCAAGAGATCGAGACCATCCTGGCCAACATGGTGAAACCCCGTCTCTATTAAAAATACAAAAATTAGCTGGGCATGGTGGCGCATGCCTGTAGTCCCAGCTACTAGGGAGGCTGAGGCAGGAGAATCGCTTGAACCCAGGAGGCGGAGGTTGCAGTGAGCCGAGATCACGCCACTGCACTCCAGCCTGGCGACAGAGCGAGACTCCCTCTCAAAAAAAAAAAAAAAAAAGAAAGAAGAAAGAAAGTGAGAGAAGGAAAGAAAGAAAAATGTTTTCTCATGTAGGATGTGGTCAGAAAAAAATAAAAGAATAAACAATGTTTTCAAACTTAAAAAAAAAATTCCTGGCCGGGCGTGGTTGCTCACGCCTGTAATCCCACCACTTTGGGAGGCCAAGATGAGCAGATCACCTGAGGCTGGGAGTTCCAGACCAGCCTGGCCAACATGGTGAAATCCCATCTCCACTAAAAATACAAAAATTAGCCAGGCGTGGTGGCAGGCACCAGTAATCCCAGCTACTCAGGAGGCTGAGGCAGAAGAATCTCTTAAGCCCGGGAGGCGGAGGTTGCAGAGAGCCGATACCATGCCACCGTGCTCCAGCCTGAGCAACAGAAAAAAACTGTCTCAAAAAAAAAAAAAAAAAAAAAAATTCCTTGTTAGCGTTCTCCTTGACTAAATTTTTTGCCCGCTAGGGGCAGGGACAGTGGCAGGGGCCCAGGGAGAACTCAGAACTCAGGGGGTATTGTGAGGATCCCCCCAACATCCCATGTAACAGGAAACAGTGTTTGCTGTGCAGACGCAGGTTCAAGACCAGCTTCCTGACCCCCATCCTCAACTAAACATAGCCCCTGAGCCTTGATTTTGTAGAAACTCCAGACCCCCAAGAAGGGATTTGTCTGTGTTATTGTCTGCTGTAGGCGCAACCACCCATATGCAGTAGGTGCTCAGTAAATGTATCCTGGGCGTGACACACAGCAGGTGCTCAATAGATGCTTTTTGTGTCTGGTATACAGTAGGTGTTCAATAAATGTTGGGTGGCTAAATGAACTCAAGCAGTGAGTGCCCCTGCCCCCATGTCTGAGGGCCACTGCTCTCTGATGATGGGTGATGTACCTCCGGCTGCCCCCACCAACCCTGTCCATGCCTGAGAGAGGACAGGCATCCCAAGAAGAAATTGGGGCCCACTCACCGATGTACTCCTCCACCTGGACATAGCCATCTTTGTTTCTGTCCAGGTCCTCCAGGGTTTCCTGGGGGAGAAAGGGGCATTGAGGCTGGGGGCTGATGACCCTGGCTCCTGGGGGAGGCTGGACCCCTGGGGTGAGAGTGAGAGGTTCTCTTGGAAATTTAGCTCTGGGCAGCTGTGGGAGGCAGGCAGTAGAGCAGTCTCAACAGGTGGCATGTGGGAAATTTGCAGGCTTTCTGGGGTGTTATCATCAAACATTTACGGGACAAGAGCCTGGAGGCCCCAATGTCCAGCAGTGCACAGGTTTGTTGCTCACAAGGGGAGCTGTCCTGGCTCCCTAATAACTTGCTCAAGCCCCAGCAAACACCCTCGAAGGGGAGAAGATCCTTTATGTTTAGCAGAGCCTAGAACCTACCTCTGCTTTATGTGTGAACATGGTGCACTTTGGGGCTTCTTCTGACACACTGGACACCTCCGCTCCTTGTTTTTGTGCCCTTCTGGAGCAAAACGACTTTTGTTCCCCAATTTATATCCAAACTCATTCACTATAAGACTGTGGGCTGGGCACGGTGGCTCACACCTGTAATCCCAGCACTTTGGGAGGCCGAGGCGGGAGGATCGATTGAGCCCAGGATTTTGAGACTAGCCTGGGCAACATGGCGAGACCCTGTCTCTACACAAAATTTAAAAATTAGCCAGGCATGGCCGGGCGTGGTGGCTCACAACTGTAATCCCAGCACTTTGGAAGGCCGAGGCGGGTGGATCACAAGGTCAGGAGATCGAGACCATCCTGGCTACCACAGTGAAACCCCGTCTCTACTAAAAAAAAAAAATTAGCCGGGCATGGCGGCATGCGCCTGTAGTCCCAGCCACTCAGGAGGCTGAGGCAGGAGAATGGAGTGAACCCGGGAGGCAGAGCTTGCAGTGAGCCGAGATCGCATCACTGCACTCCAGCATGGGCGACAGAGCGAGACTCCGTCTGAAAAAAAAAAACAAAACATTAGCCAGACATGGTGGCTTGTGCCTGGTGGTCTCAGCTTCTCAGAAGGCGGAGGTGGGAGGATTACTTGAGCCCAAGAGTTTGAGGTTGCAGTGAGCTGAGATTGAGCCACTGCCCTCCGGTCTGGGTAACAGAGTGAGGCCCTGTCTCAAAAACTAAAAAAAAAAAAAAGAGGAAGGAAAGAAAAAAAAGCCTTCTTCTATAGAACAAAGCACATTTTGGGGCCAGGCACGGTGGCTCACGCCTGTAATCCCAGCACTTTGGGAGGCCAAGGTGGGCAGATCACCTGAGGTCCGGAGTTCAAGACCAGCCTGGCCAACATGGTGAAATCCCATCTCTACTAGAAAAAAAATTAAAAATTGGCCAGGCACAGTGGCTCATGCCTATAATCCTAGCACTTTGGGAGGCTGAGGCGGGCGGATCACCTGAGGTCGAGAGTTTGAGACCAGCCTAACCAACATGAAGAAACCCTGTCTCTACTAAAAATTAGCCAGGTGTGGTGGTGCGCACCTGTAATCCCAGCTACTTGGGACGCTGAGGCAGGAGAATTGCTTGAACCCGGGAGGCGGAGGTTGCAGTGAGCTGAGATCGCACCACTGCTTTCCAGCCTGGGCAACCGAGGGAGACTATGTCTCAAAAAAAAAAGAAAGAAAAGAAATTGTATATGGTGGGGCACAGCGGCTGTCTGAGGGAAGGCTGGGGGCCTGGACCCCAAATGCAAGCACAGGGAGGGGGAGGCCAGACGAGGAGAGATCAGACCCCAGGGGTCTGAGAGTGGAGGTGGGAAAGGTCGCCGTCCTCTGACCTGTGTTTGCGGCCTGGCTTCCCCGGCAAGATGCTGGAGAGCCAGGTGACTGCCTGCCCCCAGGTCGGTGCTGGGAAGCAGGACCTGAACCGGAAGCCTGGGTCCCCGGAAGGGTGTGGGGGGCAGGGTTCCCCAGCCGCCACTCACAGCAATCACGATGTCCCGCATGTGAGGGAACTCCTCAGGGTGCAGGAAGGCTGTCAGCTCCTCTCGAGTGGCCATCGAGTCCCCATCCTGGTCGGCCACCCGGAAACGCCGCTCGTCCCGAGCCAGCATCTTTTTGTAGGTCTCTGCGTCCTCCACGTCATGAAATTCTTCACCTGGGGAAGGACAGGTCTCAGTGAGATGAGCTTTAATGGAGGAAACGCCAAGCAGGTTAAAACAAAGACAAAGTAAATCCTACTGGGGTACAAAGATTTCTGTGGAGTTAATAAGTATATATCAGTAGGCTGGATGCAGTAGCTCACGCCTGTAATTGCAGCACTTTGGGAGGCTGAAGCTGGCAGATCACTTGAGGTCAGGACTTTGAGACCAGCCTGGCCAACATGGCGAAACCCCATCTCTACCAAAAAAATACTTAGCCGGGCATGGTGGGGCACGCCTGTAATCCCAGCTACTCAGGAGTCTGAGGCACAAGAGTCGATTGAACCCGGGAAGCGGAGGTTGCCGTGAGCCAAGACTACACCACTGCTTTCCAGCCTGGGTGACAGAGGGAGGCTATGTCTCAAAAAAAAAAAAAAAAATTTTAGAAGGCTGGCACAGTGGCTCACACCTGTAATCCCAGCACTTTGGGAGGCCGAGGTGGGTGGATCTCCTGAGGTCAGGAGTTCGAGACCAGCCTGGTGAACATGGTGAAACTCCTTCTCTACTAAAAATACAAAAATTAGCCTGGCATGGTGGTGGGCGCCTGTAGTCCTAGCTACTCGTGAGGCTGAGGCAGGAGAATTGCTTGAACCCAGGAGGATGAGGTTGTAGTGAGCCGAGACCTTGCCATTGCACTGCAGCCTGGCCAACAAGAGTGAAACTCCATTCCACCTCAAAAAAAAAAAAAAAAAAAAAAGTAGGCCGGGTGCGGTGGCTCAAACCTGTAATCCCAGCACTTTGGGAGGCCGAGGTGGGCAGATCACCTGAGGTCGGGAGTTCGAGACCAGCCTGACCAACATGGAGAAACCCCATCTCTACTAAAAATACAAAATTAGCCAGGCGTGGTGGCGCATGCCTGTAATCCCAGTTACTTGGGAGGCTGAGGCAGGAAAATTGCTTGAACCCGGTAGGCAGAGGTTGCAGTGAGCCGAGACCACGCCACTGCACTCCAGCCTGGGCAACAAGAGCAAAACTCCCTCAAAAAAAAAAAAAAAAGCATATATTGATACTTTATATATAATTTGTATATATATTTATTATATAAGTATATAATATGTTATATAACATTATTAGTGTGTGTGTGTATATCTATATCTATCTATATCTATATCTATATATATATATATATTTTTTTTTTTTTTTTTTTTTTTGAGACAGAGTCTCACTCTGTCGCCCAGGCCGGAGTGCAGTGGTGTGATCTTGGCTCACTGCAACTTCTGCCTCCTGGGTTCAAGTGATTCTCTTGCCTCACCCTCCAGAGTAGCTGTGATCACAGGTGCACACCATCACGCCCAGCTAAGTATTTTTTTGTGGTAAAGATGGGGTTTTGCCACATTGGCCAGGCTGGTCTCTAACTTCTGATCTCACGTGATCCACCCACCTCGGCCTCCCAAAGTGCTGGGATTACAGGCGTGAGCCATGGCACCCAGGCTATATAACATATTATATCCACCCGATAAATTAGCTAACTTGTGAGAGATTCTATGCTAAGCTCTTTATGTACAATATTGCATTTAAACATCACAAAAAAGCACGTACAGTGGGTTTTTCCATGTATTCTACTTTCTGAATGCAAAAATTGATTCTCAGAGAGAAGAAATAACTGATCCAAGGGTGTGGAGACAGGAATGGCCGACTTTGAGTTGACAGTGGGCCTTTTGGCCCCAGACTAAGGCTGTGATGGGGTAGCTTACAGGGACTGAGATGGCTTGACTGAGAGGAGGGGACGGGCATTGTAACTGGAGGAAACAATATGGGCAGAAGGCAGAGGTTTGAAGAGTGTGGTGAGTTCAGGAAAACCACAGAAAATCCATTTGGTGCAGAAAATGCAGAAAAACAAAGCCACAGGAGGAAACGTCCCGGCTGAGGAGTGGGACTGTCTCCTGGGGGCCCAGGAGGGGGAGGGAGGGGCAGAGTCAGTGCTGGGCATGAAGACCCCCGCCCCCGGAGCCCTGTGGAGGACAGGCTGGACGGGGAGGCTGGGGCCAGGGACAGAGAGGAGAGGAGGGAGAGAATGAGGGCTGTGTGTGTGGCAGGGGGTGGGGCACTGAGGCTGGGACTTGGGACAGAAAGGAGGGATCTGAGAGTCAGGGGCTGAGTAACTGGCTTTGGGGTTCTCAGGATGAGAGGTCACGGAAGTTAGGGGTCAGGATGACAAGGCATGGAAAGTAGGTGTCCTTGGCCAGGGATCTCAAGTACCCTAGTCATATTGTCATAGAGGTGGTGGGTCCCAGAATGAAAACCCTGAAGGGAACCTGGGTAGCTTAGTTGGTAGAGCATTGGACTTTTAATTTGAGGGCCCAGGGTTCAAGTCCCTGTTTGGGTGCGTTCAGTGGCTTTTAGCACCTAATTGTGACTTCATGTTTGAAAAAAAGATCGTTTTTAGCATGCAGCTTAAATACCAGAAAAATAAGCAGACGAAAAACAAAAAAGAGAAGCCAGAGGTGAGAAACTGAAGATCTCACAGTTATGGGCTCCTAAAAGTGGGTAGAGCCTGGTTAGGGGCCAGGGACTCCGGGTAAATGGGTTCAGGGTTCTCAGAATGAGGCGGTCCAGAAGGTCAGGGTCACGATGTATGGGGAGCAGGGTGGGGGGTTCGCCGCGTACCGGGAGCGTAGTGGCCATAGGTGGCGTTGCGCAGCTCCTCCCAACCCACACGCCCGTCGCGGTCCGTGTCGTACGTGTCCCAGGCCGCGCTCACCGAGTCCCGTATGTGCCGCTGCTGCGTGTGCGCGATCCACGCGCGAAGCTCGGCCAGCGACACCCAGCCGTCGCCGTCCCCCGCGCGGTCCATGCGGTCCACGATCCGCCTGCAAGCCGGGGCGGGCACATGTCAGGCTCTGGTCCCGCCCCCAGGCCCCGCCCCTCGCACGGGGCCACGCCCCCTGGGACACTTCGGATCCGGGGCTGAAAATACAGTCCACGGTCCGCGGGCTAACTGGGGAGGGGCGCGGGTCAATTTCGGGACCAAGCCCACCGGAGGACCCTACCCTTCAGCCTAGGGTCCACCCCCAGGTCGAGTCACGCCCTTCTCCAGAACGAGCGGGCCTGCTGGGAGCACTGCAGGGGAGGGACCTACTACGATGCAGGGCCACCCTCTCCGCGCCGGCCCCGCCCTCGGCCTGCACGTGCTGCACCTCTCGCTGGGCCGAGCTGGGGTGGTGAAGGGGAGCACGGCGTCGCACTGTGACCCTTGCCAAGGGGGCCCTGTTGCAAGATTGACTCTGAACCCAGACAGCCACGGCCACACCCCCGATCCCCCGCTGTCTCAGGCCCCGACCCGCCCCATGCCCCTCCCCCTTACCAGGCTGCGCGTGTCAATTTCAGGCTCCTCTCCCTCCAGCCCTGCCCTGTGCTGAGCCCCGTGGCTTTCCCCTGCCTGCTCCCGGCTGAATCAGGCACTGCCTGAGGACCATCACCCGCAACCCCGGGGGCTCAGTCTCCCTCTGCCCCTCCCCATGCTCCTCCGGGCTCCTGTGCCCCTCCCCGTCGCATGTCAAGCCACTTTAGGTTCCATCTCTCCCCTTCTCTCGGGCCCCTCTCCTCTCCCTTGGTGACGCCCTGCCAGGCCGGTCCTCTCCCAATCTCTAATTAACAGAGACTACATGGAGCCTTCCTCCCTGTCACCGTCCCTAGGCCCCCGCGGCCCCCTCCCTAAGGTCGAAAATCCGAGACAGCAGAGCCCTCTCCAGGCCTGCCTGAGTCACCGCCCCACCTCCCGCACCAGGCGGTCTCTGCTCCAGTCTGTCTAGGGCCCGACTCTGTCCCCGGAATCACACCCTTCTCTGAGGTTCCTGGTGTTGTTAAGCGCTTGGGCTCCACAGCCAGACATTTTACGTCCAAATCCAGCCACTTCCTCTTACTGGCTGTGTGACTGTGGGCAAGTGACTTAACCTCTCTGTGTCTCAGTTACCCCTCTGTAAAACGGAGGCCCAAAAGGGCAGTTGTGGGGAATAAATGAGTTAGGCCATGTAAAGCACTTAGGACAGGACAGGCGCGGTGGCTCACGCCTGTAATCCCAGCACTTTGGGAAGCCAAGACAGGCGAATCACTTGAGATCAGACGTTCCAGACCAGCCTGGCCCACATGGTGAAACCTTGTCTCTACTAAAAATACAAAAATTAGCAGGGTGTGGTGGCACGCACCCGAAATCCCAGCTACTCTGGAGGCTGACTCGGGAGAACTGGTTGAATCCGGGAGGTGGAGGTTGCAGTGAGCCGAGATAGTACCACTGCACTCCAGCCTGGGCAACAGAGCGAGACTCTGTCTCAAATAATAATAACAATAATAGGCCGGGCACGGTGGCTCACACCTGTAATCCCAGCACTTTGGGAGGCCGAAGTGGGCAGATCACCTGAGGTGAGGAGTTCCAGACCAGCCTAGCCAACATGGTGAAACCGTCTCTACTAAAAATACAAAAAGTAGCCAGGCACAGTGGTGGATGCCTGTAATGTCCACTACTCGGGAGGCTGAGGCAGGAGAATTGCTTGAACCCAGGAGGCGTAGGTTGCAGTGAGCCGAGATCATGCCACTGCACTCCAGCCTGGGCAACAGAGTAAGACCTTGTCTCAAAAACAAACAAACAAACAAACAAACAAAAAACACTTTGGAGGCCGAGGAGGGCGGATCACAAGGTCAGGAGATTGAGACCATCCTGGCTAACATGGTGAAACCCCATCTCTACTAAAAATACAAAAAATTAGCCGGGTGTGGTGGCAGGTGCCTGGAGTCCCAGCTACTCGGGAGGCTGAGGCAGGAGAATGGCGTGAACCTGGGAGGCGCAGCTTGCAGTGAGCCAAGATCGCGCCATTGCACTCCAGCCTGGATGACAGAGTGAGACTCCGTCTCAAAAAAAAAAAAGGCCAGGCGCCGTGGCTCACGCCTGTAATCCCAGTGCTTTGGGAGGCCGAGGCAGGCGGATCACGAGGTCAGCAGATCTAGACCATCCTGGCTAACACGGCGAAACCCCGTCTCTACTAAAAATACAAAAAAATTAGCTGGGCGTGGTGGTGGGCGCCTGTAGTCCCAGCTACTCGGGAGGCTGAGGCAGGAGAATGGCATGAACCCGGGAGGTGGAGCTTGCAGTGAGCCGAGATCATGCCACTGCACTCCAGCCTGGGAGACAGAGCGAGACTGCATCTCAAAATAATAATAATAATAATAATAACAATAATAAAGCACTTAGGACAATGCCTGGCATTGCCATTAGTGCTAAGCTAAATGTGCTAACCTGTCACTGCCCTTCTTCCTCTATTTCTCCTTCATGCATGCCCATCCAAGCACAATCTCCTAGCCAGCAGTCCTGGGGACCACCGCCACTGTCTCCACCCTGATCTGGCCACCATCTTGTCTTGTCTTCCACCTGGACTATGGCACTCGCTTCCTCACTGGGCTCCCTGCTTTTTGCTCCCTACAGTCTGTTCCCCACCTCGCAGCTGGCAGGATTCTCTCAAAACCTAAGTCAGCTCATGCCCTCCCTCAGTTCTACTCTCAATTGGAGAAAAGCCTAAATCTTCATCGTGGCCTAAAAGGCTTTGCACTGCATGATCTGACCCCCTTTGCATGGTCTCAGGCGATCCGCCCGCCTTGGACTCCCAAAGTGCTGGGATTGCAGGCGTGAGCCACTGCACCTGGCCCTCTCTCTTTTTGAGACAAAGTCTTGCTCTGTTGCTCAGGCTGGAGTGCAGCGGCATGATTTTGGCTCACTGCAGCCTTCACCTCCCAGGCCCAAGTGATCCTCCCTCCTCAGCCTCCCTAGTATCTGGGACTACAGGAGCACGCCACCATGCTGGGCTAATTTTTGTATTTGTTTTGTAGAGGCGGGGTATCACTATGTTGCCCAGGCTGGTCTTGAACTCCTGGGCTCAAGTGATCCCCCAGCCTCGGCCTCCCAAAGTGCTGGGATTACACACATGAACCACCATGCTGAACCCCTTTGCTCCTTCTCTGCCCTCACCTCCCACTCTCTCCCCTTTCTCACTGAGTTCCAGCCACACGGGCCTCAGAACTGTTGCTCAGACACTCCAAGCCCACTCCTGCCTCAGGGCCTTTGCACTTAACTGTTCTGTCTGCCTGGAATGCTATTCACTCCGATACCCACATGGCTCAAATACCACATACCACCTTCTCCTGGAGGCCTTGTCCAAGTTCCCTGTTTAAAATTGCAGCTCCAGCCGGCTGCGGTGGCTCATGCCTATAATCCCAGCACTTCGGGAGGCCGAGGTGGGCAGATCACCTGAGGTCAGGAGGTCGATACCAGCTTGACCAACATGGAGAAACCCCATCTCTACTAAAAATACAAAATTAGCCGGGCATGGTGGTGCATGCCTGTAATCCCAGCTACTCGGAAGGCTGAGGCAGGAGAATCACTTGAACCCAGGAGGTGGAGGTTGTGGTGAGCCGAGATTGCACCACTGCACTCCAGCCTGGGCAACAAGAGCAAAACTCCGTCTCAAAAAAGAAAAAAAAAGAAAAAAAAGAAAAATTACCTGGGCCTGGGCTGGGTGCTGTGGCTCACGCATGTAATTCCAGCACTTTGGGAGGCCAAGGCGGGCGGATTGCCTGAGCTCAGGAGCTCGAGACCAGCCTGGGCAACACAGTGAAACCCCATCTTTACTAAAATACAAAAAAAAAAAAAAAAAAAATTAGCTGGGCGTGTGGGCATGCACCCATAGTCCCAGCTACTCGGAAGGCTGAGGCAGGAGAATTGCTTGAACCTGGGAGGCAGAGGTTGCATGAGTTGAGATCATGCCACTGCACTCTAGCCCGGGAGACAGAGTCTCACTCTGTCTCAAAAAAAAAAAAAAAAAGAAAGAAAAAAAATTAGCTGGATGTGGAGGCGTTCACTTGTAGTCCTAGCTACTAGGGAGTACGAGGCAGAACAATTGGTTGAACCCGGGAGGCGGAGGTTCCACTGAGCCGAGATCACGTCACTGCACTCCAGCCTGGGTGACAGAGCGAGACTCCATCTCAAAAACAACAACAACAAAAATAAAAATAAAAAATAAAAATACAAAATTAGCTGGGTATGGTGGCTAGCGCCTGTAATCCCAGCTACTTGGGAGGCTGAGACAGGACAATTGCTTGAGCCCAGGAGGTGGAGGTTGCAGTGAGCCGAGATCGCACCACTGCACTCCAGCCTGGGTGACAGAGCGAGACTCCATCTCAATAAGTAAATAAATAAATAAATAAATAAATAAATAAATAAAAATTGCAACTCTCCCCCCACCAACAACCTCTCCCCTCCACACTTTCTGACTCTCTTGCTTTATCTTTCTTGGATGCATTTATCTCTATTTGATCCACTTTCTACTTATTGACTTCTTGCTGTTTCCCTCACCACAGTGTAAACTTCAGGAGGACAGATGTGTTAGCTGTTGTGACTTCAGCACCTAGAGCAGTGCCTGGCACATAGCAGGTGCTCGATAAACCTTTGCGGGCTCAGTGTCAGGAGGATGCACAGAAGAAGGCGGCTGCTCCCATCGCGCCCCTCTGCGCTCAGGCCCGGACAGAGAGGGTGGACAGGGCTCCATTCCACCCAGCTCACCCTGAAACTCAGGGCTCTGCCACTCTCCTGCACTGGCCGGGCTCCTTAAAGGCCAAACCTCATTTTCCACACCAGTCCCTGCCATTTACAGAGCAGGAAACTGAGTCTTGGGGAGGGGAGATGTCTGGGACAAAAGAATAAGGAGCGCTTAGGGGGCAGAATCTAACCCAGATTTTGCTGCCCTCAAAGGTCCTCTTTTTTATTGTTGTTGTTGCTGTTTTTTAGACGGAGTCTCACTTTGTAGCCCTGGCTGGAGGGCAGTGGTGCAATTTTGGCTCACTGCAACCTCCGCCTCCCAGGTTCAAGCGATTCTCCTGCCTCAGCCTCCCGAGTAGCTGGGATTACAGGTGCCCACCACCACGCCTGCCTAATTTTGTATTTTTAATAGAGACGGGATTTCACCATGTTGGCCAGGCTGTTCTTGAACTCCTGATCTCAAGTGATCCGCCTGCCTTGGCCTCCCAAAGTGCTGGGATTACAGGCATGAGCCACCACGCCCGGTCTCAAAGGTCCGCTTTAGGCCTCAATTTTAACTTAATTTGTTTTTCCCAAGGAGAGAAGGTAGAATTTCATTTCTCACAAAGAACTGAAGTTCAGTCCACGCCATTTCTCTGACCCCTGTCGATACCCCCGCGTCTCTCTCCCAAGCCCCACCTCTGGACACGCCCCAACCGAATGTCTCTCTTACCCCAGACGGGCCTGGCTTTCCTCTGGGGTGAGTTGGTCGAATTCCTTGGCCACTTCCCGTCCCAGGAAAGCCTCATGGTCGTACTGGAAGTTCCCGTGGGCGTCATCGTGGGGAGCGTCGCTCAGGGGGGCCGCCTGGTGCACCCTCCCCTGGCCATGAGGGCCTGCGTCTGGGGATGGCTTCCCCTGGGCCCCGTGCCTCAGTAGCAACAGAAGCAGCAGAAGCGATGGTCGCCACATCATCGGTCCCTGGGGAGTGGCAAAGGCCAGGGGTCAGGGGTCACAGGGATGGGGACAGACACGGGATAGGAGAATGGCGGGGTGGAGGGGTTACCTAGGACAGGACAGGGAGTTGGAAGTTGGCTGCAAGCTTTCGGGCTCAAAAAGGGCGGGCGATGGGGGAAAAGAGGGCGGGATGCTTAGAGGGAAAGCCACCTTTGGGGAGGACCGAATCTTCTGACGGAGTCTCAGGGGGGTCCCAGACCTGCCAGGGGGAATTACAGAGACAGACGTGGCGCACATCCCACGCAAGGTGCAGGGCATAGTTGTGGCCAGCGAGAGGTCAGGCAGGCTCCCCGTCATTGCTCCCCATCCGGACCCTGGTCCTCGACCCGAGCCGCCCCGAGCCGCCCTCCCTGGACAGAGGCCCCCCACCCACTCCCTTTACCCTGTTATCCAGCTTCGCTCGGCTTTCCACGCTCCGCTCTGCGTTCCCGCAAATGTGCCCAATTCGGCCGCTCTCCAGCCAGGCCCCGCCTCTGGCAGCGCAGAGCCCCACCCCCCGCCCAATGAGCTCGCACGAGCGTCTCACGGGGCGGGGCCGATGAGTGCATAGGGGGCCGCGGGCACTCCTCGCCACGTCCACAAAGGAAACCGCGGCCTGCCCGGGGAAGAAGGGTGGGCGACGCCGCGGTGACGCGGCCGGGGAGAACTACAACTCCTGGCAGTCGTCGCGGCACTCTGCCGTCCACCTCCAGCTGTTCTAGTCACAACGCCTCACGGGAAATGTATTTTTCCCTTTCCCTTTGTCAGGATGGTTTAAGAAAGAGGTGTACGTTCCAACACTTCTATACCAAACAAAACAAAACAAAACAAAAATAAACAAAAAGAACGAAAGAAAAGAAAAAAGGCCGGGCGCGGTGGCTCACGCCTGTAATCCCAGAACTTTGGGAGGCCGAGGCGGGCGGACCGCCTGAGGTCGGGAGTTCGAGACCAGCCTGACCAACACGGAGAAACCCCATCTCTACTAAACATACAAAATTAGCCAGGCGTGGTGGCGCATGTCTGTAATCCCAGCTACTTTGGGAGGCTGAGGCAGGAGAATTGCTTGAACCTGGGAGGCGGAGGTTGTGGTGAGCCGAGATCGCACCATTGCATTCCAGCCTGGGCAACAAGAGCGAAACTCCGTCTCAAAAAAAAAAAAAAAAGAAAAGAAAAGAAAAGAAAAGAAAAGAAAAGAAAAAAAAAGGAAGAGCAGAATCAAGGGGCCGGAGGAAATATCCCATTTCCTTCAAGAGTGAACAGTGCTCCTCGCTCCTCTTCGGCTCCAAGGATTCAGGTGGTCAGACAGTAGCCAAGAATTCCTCAAAATGCCTGGCATGGCAGTCATCCAGTAAATATTTGTAAAAGTTATGAATTAAAAATACATGACCTCAGGTTGAGCACAGTAGCTCAATGCCTGTAATCCCAGAACTTTGGGAGGCTGAGGCAGGTGGATCACCTGAGGTCAGGAGTTCCAGACCAGCCTGACCAACATGGTGAAACCCCGTCTCTACTAAATACAAAAAATTAGCCGGGTGTGGTGTCGCATGCCTGTAATCCCAGCTACTTGGGAGGCAGGAGAATTGCTTGAACCTGGGAGGCGGAGGTTGCAGTGAGCTGAGATCACGCAATTGCACTCCAGTCTGGGCAACAAGAGTAAAACTCTGTCTTAAAAAAAAAAAAACAAACGTGACCTTAGGCCGGGCGCGTTGGCTCACACTTGTAATCCCACCCCTTTGGGAGGCAGAGGCGGGTGGATCATGAGGTCAGGAGATCGAGACCATCCTGGCTAACACGGTGAAACCCCGTCTCTACTAAAAATACAAAAAATTAGCCAGGCATGGTGGCAGGCGCCTGTAGTCCCAGCTACTCGGGAGGCTGAGGCAGGAGAATGGCGTGAACCCAGGAGGCGGAGCTTACAGTGAGCCGAGATCGCGCCACAGCACTCCGGACTGAGCAATAGAGCAAGACTCCATCTAAAAAAAAGAAAAAAGAAAAAGAAAATACATGACCTGATGTATAAAACTGGCAGGTTCCCCTGTGGCAGCATGTTACCTGCAGGAGAGATCCGAGGCCCAGCCGCCATTCAGTCCCCCGACTCATTCCCTTACCTCCCCTGCCTGAAAAATGATGAGAACACACTGATTCGGGCCCAAACTCGTGTTATATTATCGAGGTGGAAAACAGCCATATGTATTAGGAGGGGAAACTGAGGCAGACCACAGGACCGGGCTCCAGAGGGAGGACAACTGGGCCCAGAACCCCTTCTGGAGGCTCAGAGATGCCAGTGTTCCAGGAGGTCTCACAGCATGAAAGGGGCCTGACTACATTCGCTTTTAGCAGCCAGAATGGCGGATGGTCAGGCGGTGGCTGGAATCACATTTACATCCTTCGAATCAGCATCCTGGGCCTCCCCCGGGGTGGGCAGGAGGACCCCGGTGTCATCTCCACGAAGGGAGATCCAAGGGGCTGAGGAGAGAGAGAGGGAGAGGTCATCAGAATCTCTGAGGCGCTCTGGGTCTGACTGGCGTCCCCCATTTCTGTGTGTGTCTCACACTCTTCCTCAGTCTCTATCCCCTTCCTTCTGGGCCTTTGTCTCCCCTTCTCCCAATTTTCCATCCCCCCTCTTTCTATATCTTTGCCTCCCTCCTCTGGGTCTGTCTCCCCCTCCCTCTGTCCGCACCTCTCTCTGTCCCCTCTGGGTCTCTGTTCCCCCGTCTCTGGGTCTCTGTCTCCGTCCCCCTCTCTCTGCACCTCTGTTCTCCCATCTCTGGGTTTCTGTCTCCACCTCTCTCTGGTCTCTGTCCCCCCTCTGGGTCTCTGTCCTCCCAGGTCTGTGTGCCCCTCTCTTGGGGTCTCTGTCCCTCTCTCGGAGGCTCTTCCTCCCGCTGCCTCCCACCTGGCAGCCCACTCCTCATCCTTCTCCACAACAGAGCTCCTCCTACAGCCGCTGCCGTGAGTAGCAAGACACCGATGACGATTCCCACCACGAGCACGGAGGACTTGGCTGGAGATTCTGCAGCCAGAGAACGCTGTGAGATGTGGAGCAGCCCCTCCACCCCACCCAGTCAGGACACAGAACTGGGGCGCTCCCAGTCCCTCCCAGCCTCGGAGATTCCAGCACCAAGTGTCTGATGGGCAGAGGCAAGGCCAGGCAGGCGATCTGGGCAGAGTGCCCCCCAGGTTGGACGTAAGAACCAGCTACAGCACGAGCGGCCGCGGTCACACCGGCAATGGATCAGCAGCGGCAGGGCGGGGCTGTGCCAGTGCAGTGGGGAGAGGCAGGCAGAGCAGTGTGAAGTCAGTCTCATGGGCCCGGGCAGTAGCAAAGCAGCAGGCAGTCAGTCTTGGTGAGGACGGGCATAGCAGACAACGAATGGTCAGATTCCAGGAAGACCCGCAGCAGCAGTAGCAGCAGGATGGAAGATGGTCAGACTCAGGGAGGACTGGCCATGGTGGTTAACAGCTCTTCAGACTCAGTGAGGCCAGAAGCAGCAGGAGACGGAAGGCAGTTGGCCTTGGGAAGGACAAGCCATCAGGTTTTGGGGGCACTGGCAGGCGCGAGGTTCAAGGCAGTCAGATTCAAGGAGGTGGCAGCAGTGGGGAGGAAGGTCAGACTCAGGAAGGACCGGCACAGCAGTGAGACAAGGCAACGGGAAACCAGGAGCATCACCACCCGGCGGTGCCTCACCCAGCTCCACCCTGAGGGGCTGCGCCAGCCCTGCGTGCTGCACAATGCAGCAGTAGTGGTGCTCATCGCCACTTTTGACTGTTAGTGACGATGAGGCGTGGAAGGATCCATCACTGTTGGGGCCGAAGTCACCCTGGCCGGTGCCAGCGGCCAGCCCATTCCGCAGGAACCGAAGTTGCAGCTCCGGAGGGTAGAAGGAGAAGGCGCTGCAGGTAAGCACGGAAAAGCCAGGGCTGCTGGGTCGGGCCTTCAGGCGCATGGAGGGGGGCTCTGCAGGAAATCAGGCAGACAGGCCTAAGTCGCCAGCCCACCACTCCCAGAGCCAGGGCTGGATAGGGACAGAAAGAGGCCTCCACGTTTGCACTGTGCTAACCGCAGATAATACAGTGGTAAAAGGGGAGGCACTTCCTAGGTGACAGAGACTCAACCTATCCACCCTGAAGGTGTCCCCTCAAGATGTCACCTCCTTGGGCTGGGCATGTTGGCTCACGCCTGTAATCGCAACACTTTGGGAGGCCAAAGTGGGTGGATCACCTGAGGTCAGGAGTTCGAGACCAGACTGGCCAACATGGTGAAACCCCATCTCTACTAAAAATACAAAAATTAGCCGGGCACCTGTAGTCCCAGCTACTCAGGAGGCTGAGGCAGGAGAATCGCTTGAACCTGGGAGGCAGATGTTGCAGTGAGCCAGGATCGTGCCACTGCACTCCAGCCTGGGCGACAGAGCGAGACCCCGTCTCAGAAAAAAAGAAAAAAAAAAAAAGATAGAGGATAATTATGAAAAATTCCACAGCAACACATTTGAAAATTTAGATGAACTGAACACATTCCTGATAAATACAACCTTCTAAACTGACACAAGACGAAATTTAAAACTTCAGTAGTCCTATAACTATTTAAATTTTTTTTTTTTTTTTTTTGAGATGGAATCTTGCTCTGTCGCCCAGGCTGGAGTGCAAGCAATGGTGTGTGATCCTGGCTCACTGCAAGCTCCGCCTCCTGGGTTCACGCCATTCTCCTGCCTCAGCCTCCCGAGTAGCTGGGACTACAGGCGCCCGCCACCACACCAAGCTAATTTTTTGTATTTTTAGTAGAGACAGGGTTTCACCGTCTTAGCCAGGATGGTCTCAATCTCCTGACCTCATGATCCACCCGCCTGGGCCTCCCAAAGTGCTGGGATTACAGGTGTGAGCCACCACGCCTAGCCTTTTTTTTTGTTTTTGAGATAAGAGTCTCGCTCTGTCACCCAGGCTGGAGTGCAGTGGCACGATCTCAACTCACTGCAACCCCCACTTCCTGGGTTCAAGAGTTTCTTCTTCCACAGCCTCCTGAGTGGCTGGGACTACAAGTGCATGCACCACCATGCCGGGTAATTTTTTTATTTTTAGTAGAGACGGTGTTTCACCATATTGGCCAGGCTGGTCTCAAATTCCTGACATTGTGATCTACCTGCCTCAGCCTCCCAAAGTGCTGGGATTACAGGCATGATGCACTGCACCCAGCCTATTTAAAATTTTTAATCCATAGTTTAAAACTTTCCGAAAACTAAAATTCCAGGTCCAGAAGACATCAATTAGTGAATTCTTCCAATGTAGAAATGATTCTACTCCTACAGAAACTCTTCAGGCCATAAAACAGAGGAAACACTCTCCCAACATATTTTATGAGGTCAGCATCATCTTGACAACAAAGGACATTATAAGAAAGAGAACTTGGCCAGGCGCGGTGGCTCACGCCTGTAATCCCTCACGCCTGTAATCCCAGCACTTTGGCAGGCCGAGGCGGGCGGATCACGAGGTCAGGAGATCGAGACTATCCTGGCTAACACGGTGAAACCCCATCTCTACTAAAAATACAAAAAATTAGCCGGGCGTGGTGGCCGGCGCCTGTAGTCCCAGCCACTCAGGAGGCTGAGGCAGGAGAATGGCGTGAACCCGGGAGGCGGAGCTTGCAGTGAGCCGAGATTGTGCCACTGCACTCCAGCCTGAGTGACAGAGCGAGACTCCATCTCAAAAAAAAAAAAAAGAGAACTTAAGGCCAATGTCTCTCATAAATATAGATTCAGGACAGGTGTGGTGGCTCACACCTGGAATCCCGGCGCTTTGAGGGGTGGAGGCAGGAGGATCACGAGGTCAGGAGGTCGAGACCAGCCTGACCAACATGGTGAAATCCCATCTCTACTAAAAATACAAAAAATTAGCCAGGCATGGTGGCGCGCACCTGTAATCCCAGCTACTCAGGAGGCTAAGGCAGGAGAATCGCTTGAACCCAGAAGGCGGAGGTTGCATTGAGCCAAGATTGCACCATTGCACTCCAGCCTGGGCGACAGAGCAAGACTGTCTCCAAAAAAAATAAAAAATAAAAAATTTAAAAAAAGATTCAGAACTCTTAAACATAATATTAGCAGACAGGCTGGGTGCAATGGCTCACTCCTACAATCCCAGCGCTTTGGGAGAATGAGGTGGGTGGATCACTTGAACCCAGGAGTTGGAGACCAGCCTGGGCAAATAGTAAGACGTAGTCTCCACTACAAATGAAAAAAATTAGCCAGTGCGGTGGATGTGCCTGTGGTCCCACCTACTCTGGAGACTGAGGCAGGAGGAATCCTTGAGCCCAGGAGTTTGAGGCTGGAGTGAGTTATGATCACACCTGGGTATAGCCACTGCACTCCAGCCTGGGCGACAGAGCAAGACTCCGTCTAAAAAAAAAAAAAAAAATTCATAAACTTTATAAAATGTATAAATTGAAATCGATAAACTGAACTTCACTGAAATTAAGAATTTTTGTTCATTCAAAGGTTTCGTTAAGGGAATGAAAAAAGGTTGGGTGCAGTGGTTCATGCCTGTAATCCCAGCACTTTGGGAAGCTGAGGCAGGAGGATCACTGGAAGCCAGGAGTTCAAGACCAGCCTGGGCAACATGGAGAAACCCCCGTCTCTGAAAAAGTTTAAAAATTAACTACGTGTGATGGTACACACCTGTGGCCCCATCCATTCAGGAAGGGTAAGGTGGGAGGATCGCTTGAGCTTGGGAGGTTGAGGCTGCAGTGAACTCTAATCCCGCTACTGCACTCCAGTCTAGGCAACAGTGCAAGTGCCCTGTCTCAAAGAAAAAAAAAAAAAAAGCCGGGTGCAGTGGCTCATGCCTGCAATTCCAGCACTTGGGAGGTCAAGGCAGAAGGATCCTTACGCCCAGGCTTTCTTTTCCCTTTTTTTTTTGAGACGGAGTCTCTGTCGCCCAGGCTGGAGTACAGTGGCACAATCTTGGGTCACTGCAACCTCCGCCTCCTGGGTTCAAGCGATTCTCCTGCCTCAGCCTCCAGAGTAGCTGGGATTCCAGGCGCCCACCACCACGCCCAGCTAATTTTTCTATTTTTAGTAGAAACAGGGTTTCACCATATTGGCCACGCTGGTCTTGAACTCCTGATCTTGTGATCCGCCTGCCTCAGCCTCCCAAAGTGCTGGGATTACAGGCGTGAGTCACTGTGCCCGGCCAAGCCCAAGACTTCTAGACCAGCCTGGGCAACAAATACCCCATCTCTACAAAAAATAGAAAATGTTAGCCAGGCATGGTGACGTGTACCTATAGTCCCAGCTACTTGTAAGGCTGAGGCGGGAGGATCTCTTGAGCTTGGGAGTCCAAGGCTACACGGAGCTATGACTGTGCCACTGCACTCCACTCCAGTCTGGGCGACAGAGCAAGATCCCAGCTCAAAAAAGAAAAAAAAAGGCAAAGATTTCAGCAACTGCCTAGGACTGGGCATTACTGCCCAAGTTCCTTTCAGGGAGGGTGGATCTGGGCAATGGTGGGTCTTGGCTGGGATCTTGGTTTTGGTTGCTCAGCAGAAAACACATTTGCTGCTTCAGGAAAGCGCAGCAGCTTCTCCCTCCTGGAGTTGCCTCTCTGGCAAGTCGGCAGAATTTGCTGCACCGTCAGGTGGAATGGAGGGGCCGGGCTGATGGCCATCAGCAGTTCTGGCTTCTGCTTTATGTTCACTATTCTTTTCAGCAAATCTGTATCTTTCTGTGTCGTGCTCACAGCCACGTGCCTTCAGCCTCAAGGTACTTCCAATATAGACTAAATCCAAGCACAGAAAATCTGTCTGGCCTTTGGTTCTGTTTAACAAAATACCAAACCAGGCCAGGCATGGTGGCTCGCGTCTGTAATCCCAGCACTTTGGGAGGCTGAGGCAGGCAGATCACCTGATGTCAGGAGTTCAAGACCAGCTTCGCCAACATGGTGAAACTCCATCTCTGCTAAACATATAAAAATTAGCTAGGCATGGCAGTGCATGCCTGTAGTCCCAGCTACCCTGGAGGCTGAGGCAGGAGGATCACTTGAATCCAGGAGGCAGAGGTTGCAGTGAGCTGAGATCATGCCATTGTACTCCAGCCTGCGCAATAAGAGTGAAATTCCATCTCAAAAAAAAAAAAAAAAAACCATCCTGGCCAACATGGTGAAACCCTGTCTGTACTAAAAATACAAAAATTAGCTGGGTGTGGTGGTGTGTGCCTGTAATTCCAGCTACTAAGGAGGCTGAGGCAGGAGGATCACTTAAACCTGGGAGGTAGAGGTTGCAGTGAGCCGAGATCGTGCTACTGCACTCCAGCCTGGTGACAGAGGGAGGAGACGCCCTCTCAAAAAAAAAAAAAAAAAAAAAAAAAAAAAGGCCGGGCGCGGTGGCTCACGCCTGTAATCCCAGCACTTTGGGAGGCCGAGGCAAGTGGATCACAAGGTCAGGAGTTCAAGACCAGCCTGCCCAACATAGTGAAACCCCATCTCTACAAAAAAAATACAAAAATTAGCCAGGCATGGTGGTGCGCACCTGTAATCCCAGCTACTCAGGAGGCTGAGGCAGCAGAATCGCTTGAACCTGGGAGGCGGAGGTTGCAGTGAGCCAAGATCGCAACACTGCACTCCAGCCTGGGCGACAGAGCAAGACTCCATCTCAAAAAAAAAAAAAAAAAAAGATTAAGGCAATGGCCATTGCTATCCGCTAAAACCATCAGGAGAAAACCTGACGAAGAACTTCATAACAACACCCGAATCCAGTGGTCCACAGAACAGCACAGAAGCAAGCAGATGTTTGCAGCCTATGCACACAGACATACGCACCAACTACCCAGAAAGTTTTCTTGCCATAAAAATTGAACCAGAATCTGACCAAGCTTCTAGATCGAGCTGCTCCTTTAAAGAAGGGAAGGAGGACTATTTCCAGCAACATCACAGGATGCAAAGGGCAAAATCCAGTCTAGGAGAAACTCAATAGGACATAAACTGACTTTCTTCAAACCACAATTACAGGGGAAAAAAAAACAAAAAGAAAATGGGAAACCTGTAAATCAAAAGACACTCAAGATCACAGGTAACTCAAATTACCTCAAAATGAATCACAGACCTAACTGTAAAATGCAAAACTTTAAAACTCTTAAAATACACAGGAGAAGATCTAGCTGACTTTGGGTTTGGTGATTACTTCTGAGATTAAACACCAAAAGCATAATCCACGATAGAAAAAAAAAAAGAATAAACTGGATTTCATCAAAGTTAAAAACTTTTGCTTTGTGAAAGGCACAGTTACAACAATGAAAAGACAACCTAGAGAGTGGAAGAAATATTTGCAAAACACCTATCCGATAAAAAATTGGAATCCGGCCGGGCGCGGTGGCTCACGCCTGTAATCCCAGTACTTTGGGAGGCCGAGGCAGGCGGATCAGGAGGTCAGGAGATCAAGACCATCCTGCCTAACACAGTGAAACTCTGTCTCTACTAAAAATACAAAAAATTAGCCAGGCGTGGTGGTGGGCGCCTGTAGTCCCAGCTACTCGGGAGGCTGAGGCAAGAGAATTGCTGCAACTTGGGTGGTGGAGGTTGCAATGAGCTGAGATCGCGCCACTGCACCCCAGCCTGGGTGACAGAGCGAGACTCCGTCTCCAAAAAAAAGAAAAAAACAAAAATATGGCTGAGCGCGGTGGCTCACGCCTGTAATCCCAGCACTTTGGGAGGCCAAGGTGGGTGGATCACCTAGGGTCGGGAGTTCGAAACCAGCCTGGCCAACATGGTGAAACTCTGTCTCTACTAAAGATACAAAAAATTAGCAGGGCGTGGTGGCTTGCGCCCGTAATCCCAGCTACTTGGGACGCTGAGGCAGGAGAATTGCTTGAACCCGGGAGGCAGAAGTTGCAGTGAGCCGAGTTCGTGACTCTGCACTCCAGTCTGGGCGACAGAGTAAGACTTTGTCTCAAAAAACAAACAAAAATAGCTAGGCCTGATGGCGTGCACCTGTGGTCCTACCTACTGGGGAGGCTGAAGTGGGAGAATTATTTGAGCCCAGGAAGTTCAGACTGCAGTGAACTATGATTGCACCACTGGACTCCAGTCTGGTGACAGAGCAAGACCCTGTCTCAATAAGGAAAAAAAAAAAAAAAAAGAAAAGAAAGAAAAATTCAACAATCAGAAAAAGACACTGAAAAGACAACAAAATGTGTGGACCTTGCTGGATGCTGATTCAAACTTTAAAAAACATTTACAGTCAGGAATATGGGAACAAAAACTGGACATCTGATGCCATTAAAGAGTTAGTTAATTGGCTGTAGGTGTGATGATGGTTTTGGTATTAATTTTTTTAAATGCCCTTACCTAGTAGAGTTACATACTAAAGGACTTATCAACAAAACAGTCTGGCTGGGCACGGTGACTCCCGCACTTTGGGAGGCTGAGGAGGGCAGATCACTTGAGGTGGAGGGTTCGAGACCAGCCTGGCCAACATAGTGAAATCCCGTCTCTACTAAAAATACAAAAATTGGCCAGGTGCGGTGGCTTATGCCTGTAATCCCAGCACTTTGGGAGGCCAAGGTGGGTGGATCACGAGGTCAGGAGTTCAAGACCAGCCTGGCCAATATGGTGAAACCTCGTCTCTACTAAAAATACAAAAATTGGCTGGGCGAGGTGGCGTGCACCTGTAATCCCAGCTACTCAGGAGGCTGAGGCAGAATTGTTTGAACCTGGGAGGCGAAGCTTGCAGTGAGCCGAGACTGAGCCACTACACTCCTGCATGACAGAGTGAGACTCCATCTCAAAAAACAAACAAACAAAGAAAAAAACACTGTGATGTCTGAGATTTACCAAAGCTTGATGTGAAGTGGGGTGGGGAAGTGAGTGAGGATGTGCGTGAAATTCAAAAAACCATGGGTTGATAATTATTAAGTCTCAGTGATGGGATGCTCGCTTCCTTCCTTCCTTCCTTCCTTTCCTTCCTCTTTCTCTCTCCCTCTCCTCTCTCTTTCTTTCCTTCTTTCTTTGAGACAGAGTCTTGCTTTGTTGCCCAGGCTGGTGTGCAGTGGCTTGATCTCGGCTCACTGCAACCTCTGCTTCCCGGGATCAAGTGATTCTCCTGCCTCAGCCTCCCGAATAGCTGGAGTTACAAGCACCCACCACCGCACCCGGCTAATTTTTGTATGTTTAGTAGAGATGGGGTTTCACTCTGTTGGCCAGGCTTACCTCAAACTCCTGACCTTAAGTGATCTGCCCACCTCGGCCTCCCAAAGTGTTGGAATTACAGGCGTGAGCCACTGCACCTGGCCACCATATTTTTTTTCTTTTTGAGACAGGGTCTGGCTCTGTCATCTGGGCTGGAGTGCAGGATTGCAATCAGTTCACTACAGCCTCAAACTCCTGAGCTCAAGCGATCCTCCTGCCATAGCCTCCCCAGTGGCTGGGACTAGAGGCACATACCACCATGCCAGGCTAATTTTTTGAGTTTTTAGTAGAGATGCGGTCTTACTATGTTGCCCAGGCTGGTCTTGAACTCCTGGGATCAAGCGATCCACCTGCCTCGGCCTCCCAAAGTTCTGGGATTCCAGGCGTGAGCCACCGTGTCTGCTCCGTTTTATACCATTGTTTCTACTTAAGTGTGGTTTGAAACTTTCCCTCCTTAAGCCAGGAGCGGTGGCTCATGCCTGTAATCCCAGCACTTTGGGAGGCCAAGGTAGGCAGATCACAAGATCAGGAGTTCGAGACCAGCCTGGCCAGCATGGTGAAGCCCCCGTCTCTACTAAAAATACAAAAATTAGCCAGGCATGGTGGTGTGTGCCTATAATCCCAGCTGCTCGGGAGGCTGAGGTAGGAGAATTGCTTGACCCTGGGAGGCAGAGGTTGCAGTGAGCCAAGATTGCGCCACTGTACTGCAGTCTGGGCGACAGTGCAAGAGTCTGTCTCAAAAAAAAACAACAACAACAACGACAACAACAACAAAAAAAGCTGGGCACAGTGGCTCACGTCTGTAATTCCAGCACTTTGGGAGGCCGAGGCAGGCGGATCACGAGGTCAAAAGATCGACACCATCCCGGCCAACATGGTAAAACCCTGTCTTTACTAAAAAACAAACAAACAAAAATTAGCCAGGCGTGGTGGTGCACGGCTGTAGTCCCAGCTACTTGGGAGGCTGAGGCAGGAGAATCACTTGAACCTGGGAGGCGGAGGTTGCAGTGAGCCGAGATCACGCCATTGCACTCCAGCCTGGGTGACAAGAGCGAAACTCTGTCTCTAAAAAAAGAGAAATTTTCCCTACTTAGGAAAGAAAGAAGACAATTAAAGAAAAACTACCTGGTTGAGTCTCAACTTCTCCTTTGTGGCACTTGGAATGAATATCTGTGCACATCCCCAGCTGGTATCTATCTTTGCCCAGCAGCCTGGGAGCCACAGAGGGTGAACGTGTGTCACTTCCCTCTTTGCTCAAGACCCAGAGCAGCGCCTGGCAGTGCAAATGCTCTTGGCCAACAGTTGAATGAGTGGGGATCTGGGGGCCTCCGGGGAGGAAACAGTGAACTCTGCCCTACAGAGCTGAGGGAAGGCTTCTCAGAGGAAGTGATATCCAGCCCTGACCTTGAAGAATAAGGAGGGCTGGAGTATATGCAGAGAGGGGGAAGGGTGGAACAGAGAGGTGCCAGGGGGAATTGGATGAGCAAATGCCCAGAGGGAGGAGATTGCTTATGTTGGGTGCCTGGAGCGTAGACTCTGACGGCTGCGTAGAGACAAGTGCTGCTGCGTGGGTCTGATGAGGACATTAAGGCAAGGAAGGCCGAGCACAGTGGCTCACACCTGTCATCCCAGCACCCTGGGAGGCCAAAGTGAGAGAATCACTTGAGGCCAGGAGTTTGAGTCTGGCCTGGGCAGCATAGTGAGATGCCACCTCTACAACAAATTTTAAAAATTAGCCAGGTGTGGCCAGACGCGGTAGCTCACTCCTGTAATCCCAGCACTTTGGGAGGCTGAGGTGGGTGGATCACTTGAGGTCAAGAGTTTGAGACCAGCCTAGCTACCATGACGAAACCCCATCTCTACTAAAAGTATAAAAATTAGCCAGACATGGTGGATGTGCCTATAGTGCCACCTACTCATGAGGCTGCAGCAGCAGAATCCCTTAAACCCAGGAGGCGGAGGTTGCAGCGAGCTGAGATCACGCTGCTTCACACTAGCCTGGGCGACAGAGATTGTGCGGAAAAAAAAAATTAGCCAGTTATGGTGGTATGCACCTGTAATCTCAGCTACTCAGGAGACCAAAGCAGGAGGATCGCTGGAGCCTAGGAGTTCAAGACCAGCCTGGGCAACATAGTGAGACACCGTGTCTACAAAATATAAAGTTAGCCAGGTGTGATGATGCTGGGCTGTGGTCCCAACTACTTGGTTGGCTGAAGTGGGAGGACTGCTTGAGCCTGGGAGGTTCAGGCTGCAGTGAGCCGAGATCGTGCCACCACATTCCAGCCTGGGGTGACAGAGCGAGAATCTGTCTCAAAAAAAAAAAAAAAGGTGGCCAGGAGCAGTAGCTCATGCCTGTAATCCCAGCACTTTGGGAGGCTGAGGTGGGCAGATCACCTGAGGTCAGGGGTTTGAGACCAGCCTGACCAACATGAAGAAACCCCGTCTCTACTAAAAATACAAAATTAGCCGGGCATGGTGGTGCATGCCTGTAATCCCAGCCACTCGGGAGGCTGAGGCAGGAGAATCACTTGAACCCGGGAGGCGGAGGTTGTGGTGAGCCGAGATCGCGCCATTACACTCCAGCCTGGGCAACAAGAGCGAAACTCCGTCTCACAAAAAAAAAAAAAAAAAAAAAAGAAGGCAAGGAAGGAAGCCAGGAGTTTGTCCTGGGGGGCGCTGGGGAGCCATGGGAGGGCTGAGTGTAGAAGGACCCCTGAGGAATGGGGGGCAGAGCGTTGGCTGCAGTGGGAGGCTGACGGAGGGTCCTGGCAGGGGAACTGAGGCAGGTGGGCATGACGGGAGAGAGGACAGAACAGCCTGCGGCTGCAGATCCGGCTCACCCTTCCACTCCAGGTTTCCGCGGCCCCTCTCCAGGTGCTCCCGCAGGCGGTGAGGGCAGGAGAATAGCAGGAAGGTGAGCTCCTTGTTGGCCGCCTTGTCCTGCTGCTGCCACCGCTGACTGATAGCCAGGGCCTCGGGCCAGTCCCCACCCCAGGTGCCCTGCTTGAGGTCGAAATTCATGAACTCCTCGCCGTTCAGGGCGAACTTGGCGGTGGGCACCGAGGTGTTGTCAGGGCCCAGTTCACAGCCCAGCAGGCCCTGCAGAGTGTAGGGACCTGGGGCGCCCAAACACAGGTAAGCGGGGCCCAGGAGCATGGACCCGGCCCCTTGCCCCTCCAGACCGGAATCTCACCTTTTCCCCCCAAAGCTTTGAAAGCTTCCAGAAAGAGCTTCTCCTTGATCCTCAGATCTGTGGTCTCTTTCTCCCAATACCAGGACACCTGGTTTTCCCAGACCCAAGCTCCACAGGGCTCCGCCTCGCCCCGCAGGCTATTGTAGCTCAGGTACTGCTGCGGGCCCAGCCAGCCAGACACCCAGAAGGCAGGAGTCCCCGGGGCAGGCGAGGACACCGCGGTAAGGTGGTACAGGAGGGAGAGGTGGCTTTCTGCAGACAGAGACAGAGCTGAAGGGAGCACACGGGCGGGGAACTAGACTGCAGTGGGACAGATACCCAGGGAGGGAGAAGAATCTATTATGGAGGGAGGGGGACAGATTCAGAGAGAGGGGACAGAGACGGGGGGGGGGACAGAGACCCAGAGAGAGAGAGGGAAACAGACACAAGAGGCGACAGGTGGTTCCCAGCCTCAGGCCCAGCAGGAGACGTTGAGAAAGTTAACTGAGCGGAGAAGGCAGCGCCAGGGGCTCGCGGGGAACTCGGGTCCCGCTGGCTTCGCCTGCCTGCCTGGGGCCGCCTCCCGCCGCCCGCCTGCAGCAGGGCCCTGGCCCGGAGCGGCCCTCACCTGCGCCCAGGCTCCCGGGAAGGAGAAAGAGCAGGAGCCCCAGCGCCCAGGGCTGAGGCCGCGGGACCCCCATGCTGAGAGGACGACCTGGGGCGGGAGGGGGCACGTGACTCCTCCCGACCCCCGGCCCGCCCCTTCCTCCCGGGACACCGCGGGCACGGCCGGGACCAGGACGCCAAGGAGGGGCTCTGCGGGCTCGGTCCAGACTGACAACAATGCCCTCCTCGTACCTGAAGAACTTTCACCCCTGAACTGGATCTCAGTTGGTTAATTAATTACAGACACTTGATAGGCTGAGAGTCCCGGCCCCGAGCTCCGCCACGCCCCTTCCGCCCCCCTCAGGCCCCAGCCCCTCCTCCCTCAGACCCCGGAGTCCAGGCCCCCAACCGCTCTTCCCTCGGACCCAGGAGTCCGGGCCCCCAACCCCTCCTCCCTCGGACCCAGGTGTCCGGGCCTCCAACCCCTCCTCCCTAAGACCCAGGAGTCCGGGCACCCAGCCCCTCCTCCCTCGGACCCAGGAGTCGGGGCCCCCAACCCCTCCTCCCTCTGACCCAGGAGTTCGGGACCCCGGCCCCACCTCCCTCGGACCCAGGAATCCGGAACCCCGGCCCCTCCTCCGTCGGACCCAGGAGTCCAGGCCCCCGGCCCCTCCTCCCTCCTCCCTCAGACCCAGTGTCCAGACCCCCAGTCCCTCCTCTCTCAGACCCACGAATCCAGGCCCCCACCCCTCCTCCCTCAGACCCAGTGTTGAGACCCCCAGCCCCTCCTCCCTCAGACCCAGGGGTCCAGGCCCCCAGCCCCTCCTCCCTCAGTCGGGCCCTGGTCGGCTCACGTTCCCTTCAGCCTCGCTCCCTTCCTGCCTGCGGCCCTGGCCGGCTCCTGGCTCCCGTGACTGGAGACCCCAGTTCCTCTCTCACATCCTGTGGGAGGCTGCTGCTCCCTGACTCCAAGAACATCCAGCCCCACCCCCCAGTTGCAGGGCACACCCCAGGCCCTAGGCCCAGCCTGTTTGTTTCTCAAAACGCTTGTGGTTCTTCTTTTTCCTTCTCTGTGGTTCCCGTTTTTTACTTTGAGGGTGTCTGCCGCTCAGGGAATTCTTGACAAAACTGGGAAAGGAACTCGATGCCTCCGGAGTCCACAACTTGGAGGTCTCTGGATCCTCCTCCTACCCCTTTGTATCCCCGTGGCCTTCCCTAGAGCTCGCTGTTAATCAAAATCTTTTGGAAGCCTCCTTAGTTCCTCCTTCAAGCCCTTCCCCCGGCATCCCCTTAAAAAATTCCTGCAGGTGCTCTTTAATATCCTTCTGCGGGCCGGGTGCAGTGACTCACGCCTGTAATCCCAGCACTTTGGGAGGCCAAGGCGGGCGGATCACGAGGTCAGGAGTTCGAGACCAGCCTGGCCAATATGGTGACACCCCCGTCTCTACTAATAATACAAAAATTAGCTGAGCGTGGTGGCGGGTCTGTAGTCCCAGCTACTCGGGAGGCTGAGACAGGAGAATTGCTTGAACCCGGGAGGTGGAGGTTGCAGTGAGCCGAGATTGCACCACTGCACTCCAGACTGGCAACAGAGCGAGACTCCGTCTCAAAAAAAAAAAAAAAAAAACAAAACCACATCCTTCTGCTAGGACTTCAGTGACCACATGGTCCCCATACAATGCTGCCTCACTCGAAGGCCCCTCCAGGCACCAGCCCCCGCCCACACTCCTGCTACAAAGCTTCCCATACACTTGTTTCATTGTGGTAAAGTATTCAAAATATTTACCCTTACTGTCATTTAACACATTTACAGTGCTGTGCAACTGTCACCTCTATCAAGTTCCAGAGCTTTTTTATCACCCCAAACAGAAGGTCTGTCCCCGTTAAACAGCCGCTGCTCCCAGCCCCCTGGCAACCATTCATCTGCTTTCTGTCTTGATAGATTTGCCTATTCTGCACATTTCAAAGAAATTGAATCATATAATATGAAGTCTTTCCTTCCTTCCTTCCTTCCTTCCTTGCCTCCTTCCTTCCTTCCTTCCTTCCTTTCCTTTTTTTTGACAGGGTCTGGCTCTGTCACTCAAGCTGGAATGCTGTGGAGCGATCATGGCTCACTGCAGCCTCAACCTCCCAAGCTCAAGCACTCCACCTGCCTTAGCCTCTCAAGGAGCTGGAATTACAGGCACTTGCCACCAGGCCCAGCTAATTTTTGTATTTTTGCAGATATAGCATCTTGCTATGTTTCCCAGGCTGGTCTCAAACTGCTGGGCTCAAGACAGCCTCCCACCTTGGCCTCCCAAAGCACTGGGATGACAGGTGTGAGCCACCCATGCCTGGCCTGTTTTCAGCTCTATTGAGCATACATCTGGGAGTGGAACTGCTGGTCAGGTAGTTCAGGTTCTCTAGAGAAACAGAATCCACAGAATGTGTATATGCATACACAGAAAGAGATTCATTTGAGGAATTGGCTTCCAGGATTAGTGGACGTTCAGCTAGTTCAGAGTCTGATGGGGGGGCCAGGTGTGGTGGCGTATGCCTGTCATCCCAGCACTTTGGGAGGCCAAGTTGGGAGGATCGCTTGAGTCCAGGAGTTTGAGACCAACCTGGCCAACATAGGGAGACCCTGTCTCTATTTTAAAAAAAAATTTTTAAAATGTCGGACACGGTGGCTCAAGCCTGTAATCCCAGCACTTTGGGAGGCCAAGGCGGGCAGATCACGAGGTCAGGAGATCGAGACCATCCTGGCCAACATGGTGAAACCCCATCCCTACTAAAAATACAAAAAAATTAGCCAGGCATGGTGGCAGGCGCCTGTAGTCCCAGCTACTCAGGAGGCTGAGGCAGGAGAATGGCGTGAACCCGGGAGGCGGAGCTTGCAGTGAGCTGAGATCCCGCCACTGCCCTCCAGCCTGGGTGACGGAGCAAGACTCCATCTCAAAAAAAAAAAAAAAAAAAAGAAAGAAAAAAAGAAAGAAAGAAACCCCAAAGTCTAATGGGGGGGCCAGCAGGTGGGAGACACAATTGCCTAGCAGGACTCCCTCTCCCTCTGGGCAGACTTTTCTTCTTTCTTTTTTTTTTTTTTTTTTGAGACGCAGTCTTGCTCTGTCATCAGGCTGGAGTGCAATGGCGCGATCTTGGCTCACTGCAACCTCCGCCTCCCGGGTTCAAGCGATTCTCCTGCCTCAGCCTCCCAAGTAGCTGGGATTACAGGCACGTGCCACCACACCCGGTTAATTTTTGTATTTTTAGTAGAGACGGGGGTTTCACCATGTTGGCCAGGATGGCCTCGATCTCTTGACCTCGTGATCTGCCCGCCTCAGCCTTCCAAAGTGCTGGGATTATAGGCGTGAGCCACCGCACCCAGCCGAGACTTTTCTTCTATTCAGGGTTTCAACTGGTTGGATGAGCCTTCCTCAGTTCAGGAAGGGGAACCTCCTTTACTCAAAGCCTAACCATCTAAACATAAATCTCAGCTGGGCACAGTGGCTCATGCCTGTAATCCCAGCACTTTGGGAGGCCAAGGCAGGAGGATCGCTTGAGTTCAAGGACCAGCCTGAGTGACAGAGAGAACTTATCTCTACAAAAAATTAAAATATTAGCCGGGTGTGGTGGTGCGCACCTGTGGTCCCAGCTACTCAAGAGGCTGAAGCTGGGGGACCCCTTGAGCCCAAGAGTTGGAGGCTGCAGTGAGCCGTGATGGCGCCACTGCACTCCAGCCTGGGCAGCAGCAAGACCCTGTCTCACAAACATATATGTAAATCTCATCCTAAAACACCCTCATAGAGACATCCAGAATAATGTTGACCGAATATCTGTTCACTCACTGTGGCTCAGCCAAACTGACACATAAAATTAACCAGGTAAATCTCTGTTCTCCTTGTCCAGAATGTCTTCATTTTTCTCATTCTCCCTGTGTCCTACTGTGTCCTACCTGATTCTCCCTGTGTCCTACTAGAAGGAAGATCCAGTGACACCCATCCCAAGGTCCACTCCTAAGAGACAGAAAGAACCTGCTTTAACTTCTTTTTTTCTTTTCTTTTCTTTTCTTTTTTTTTTTTTTTTGAGACGGAGTCTTGCTCTGTCGCCCAGGCTGGAGGGCAGTGGTGCAGTCTCGGCTCACTGCAAGCTGCGCCTCCCAGGTTCATGCCATTCTCCTGCCTCAGCCTCCCGAGTAGCTGGGACTACATGAGCCTGCCACCACGCCTGGCTAATTTTTATATTTTTAGTAGAGACAGGGTTTCACCGTGTTAGCCAGGATGGTCTCGATCTCCTGACCTCGTGATCCGCCCGACTCGGCCTCCCAAAGTGCTGGGAATTACAGGCGTGAGCCACTGCGCCTGGCCAGCTGCTTTAATTTCTTAAAAATCCTAATTACAGCACCCTCAGCTCTTCCCCAAAATACCCTGGAGGCACCTGCCCTGTCCTTAGCTGTCCCCTCTAGTCTCCTTGGGATCATGTAATGTCTTTAGGACACTATTCCAGCAGCCCCTGGGCCCCATTTTAAGGTTCCTTGGACCCTGACAGAATCCTCAATGCCCTGTTACAGTGTCCCCCAGGAGCCTGCTATGCTTTTCCTGGAAGTCTGACTACCATCACCGTGGGGTCCTCCTCTATAACCCAGCCTTAGCTCTCACGTCCCGTCCCCAGGGCCCTGCTGTAACATTACCAGGACATTCGTAAAGCTCCTTGGACCACCTATGATACTCACAGGTTTTGTGTTCCTTTTTTTTTTTTAGATGGAGTCTGGCTCTGTCGCCCAGCTTGGAGTGCACTGGTGCGAACTCGGCTCACTGCAACCTCCGCCTCCCGAGTTCAAGCGATTCTCCTGCCTCAGCCTCCTGAGTAGCTGGGATTACAGGCACCCGCCACCACACCCGGCTAATTTTTGTATTTTTAGTAGAGACAGCGTTTCACCATATTGGCCAGGCTGGTCTCGAACTCCTGACCTCGTGATCCACCCGCCTCAGCCTCCCAAAGTGCTGGGATAACAGGTGTGAACCACCGCGCCCAACAGTTTTGTGTTCTTTCTGGAGGCTCCAGGGGAGAATCGGTGTTTTTGCCTTTCCCAGCTTCTAGAAGCTACCAGCATTCCTTGGCTCATGGCCCAGTCCTCCATCTTCAAGGCCAGCAGCATGGCATCCTCTCCCCTCTCTGACCCATATGTCGGTCCTCACGTCTTCTCTCTCCGACACCAACCCGCCCGCCTGCCTCTCCAAAGGAGTCCTGTGATTATGTTTAGGGCGACTTGGATAATCCGAGATCGTCTCCCCATCTGAACCTAACCTAATCACATCACAAAGTCCCTTTTCCCATATAAGGCCACAGTCAGAGATTTTGGGGGATTAGGGTATGGACGTCTCTGAGGCCATGATTCAGCCGGCCGTGGTCATCTGGAGTGTCTTTCCTTGCCTCATTCTGATCTCCTCTCCTTGCTGTTGTAATGGCCTGGGGCTTTAGCCAGGAGGCCTCCCAGGGGTCGGCCTAGACATTCCCCATCATAGCCCTCCTTCCTGTCACGGAAGAAAAAGGTCTCAGTCAACGTTGCAGTGAGCCATGATTGCGTCACAGCACTCCAACCTGGATGACTGAGCGAGACCCTAAAGAAAAAGAAAAAGAAAAAGGCCTCAAGGCCCCTTAGTGCCACCTGGGAAACCCTTGCAGATGCCCTGGGTTCCTGCGATGTCTCTGGAGCCCATTTATAGCATCAGCTGATTGACTTGCATCAGATCCTCAGGGCTCTGTTCTAATGAGCCCTGACTACACCCTCTGTCCCCCTGGGATCCTGCTGTCATGTCCCCAGGGCTCTATTAGAACCCCCTTAGACTGTCACCTGGGCTCCCCCAGGACAGCTACAATGTCCTGAAGTCCGCACTATAATGCAGTAGAAAGCCCCTGGCAAGGCCGGGCGCGGTGGCTCATGCCTGTAATCCCAGCACTTTGGGAGGCCGAGGCGGGCAGATCATCTGAGGTCAGGAGTTCGAGACCAGCCTGGCCAACATGACGAAACACCATCTCTATGGTGCAAAAATTCCCTGGGCCTGGTGGCCTGTGCCTGTAATCCTAGATACTCAGGAGGCTGAGGCAGGAGAATCGCTTGAACCTGGGAGGCAGAGGTTTCAGTGAGCCGAGATTGCGCCACTGTGCTCCAGCCTGGGCAACAGAGTGTGACCCTGTCTCAAAAAAAAAAAGAAAGAAAGAAAAGGAAAAAGAAAAGAAAAGAGCCGGAAGAGCCGGGCACCGGTGGCTCACGCCTGTAATCCCAGCACTTTGGGAGGCTGAGGTGGGCGGATCACGAGGTCAGGAGTTCGAGACCAGCCTGACCAACATGGTGAAACCCCGTCTCTAATAGAAATACAAAAATTAGCCGGACGTGGTAGTGCGCACCTGTAATCCCAGCTACTCGAGAGGCTGAGGCAGGAGAATCACTTGAACCCAGGAGGCTGAGGTTGCAGTAAGCCGAGATTGCGCTATTGCACTCCAGCCTGGGCGACAGAGCAAGACTCCATCTCCAAAAAAGAGAAGAGAAGAGGAGAGGGGAAGGGGAAGGGGAAGGGGAAGGGGGAGGGGAAGGAGAAGGGGAAGGGAAAGGAAAAGCCCATGGCAGGACACACTCAGCATAAAACAAAAATGTGGTCCCCTTGGTTCCAGTTTCAAGATGGTTCAAGTAGAGCACTCACCAGGTGCTGGTCCCTTCTGATCCACTCCTCAGACCACACGAGGAGCTGGCCTTAAAGCCGGCCCTGGCCCCTGCCTCTGTGCCTAGAATGGCCCCAGGCAGCTTTGAGCTGTGCACCGTGAACCACCTAACCTCTGCCCCTCCTCTCCACCCTTACACAATAGTGCCCCCTACTGACCTGGGGGGCAATCACACCTGAGTTCAAAACCAAAACACGACTCTTCCAGGTACACCTCTCCCAGCCAAAGGTTCTTTATCTGGAAAATGGGGATAATAATTGTGTCTTTATATTAGGGTGGTGCAAAAGTAATTGCGGTTTCTGCCATTAAAACCCCAACTGCAGGCCGGGCACGGTGGTTCACGCCTATAATCCCAGCACTTTGGAAGGCCGAGGCAGGCGGATCATGAGGTCAGGAGTTCCAGACCAGCCTGGCCAACATGGTGAAACCCTGTCTCTACTAAAAATACAAAAATTAGCCAGGCATGGTGGCACTCACTGAATAGTCCCAGCTACTTGGGAGGCTGAGGCAGGAGAATCACTTGAACCTGGGAGGTGGAAGTTACAATGAGCCGAGATCGTGCCACTGCACTTCAGTCTGGGTGACAGAGCAAGACTCCATCTCAAAAAAACCAACAAACAAAAAACCCGCAATTGCTGGCTAGACACGGTGGCTCACGCCTGTAATCCCAGCACTTTGGGAGGCTGAGGCGGGTGGATCACCTGAGGTCGGGAGTTTGAGACCAGCCTGGCCAACATGGCAAAACCCCATCTCTATTACAAATACAAAAATTAGCCAGACATGGTAGTGGGCACCTGTAATCTCAGCTACTTGGGAGGCTGAGGCAGGAGAATCGCTTGAACCTGGGAGGCAGAGGTTGCAGTGAGATGAGATTGTGCCACTGCACTCCAGCCTGGGCAACAGAGTGAGACTCAAAAACAAACAAACAACAAACAAAAAACCACAATTGCTTTTGCACCAACTTATTTCTTTTTTTTTTTTTTTTTTTTTTTTTGAGACGGAGTCTCGCTCTGTCACCTAGGCTGGAGCGCAGTGGTGCGATCTCGGCTCACTGCAAGCTCCACCTCCCGGGTTAACGCCATTCTCCTGCTTCAGCCTCCTGAGTAGCTGGGACTACAGGCACCTGCCATCACTCCTGGCTAATTTTTTTTTTTTTTTTTTAGTAGAGACGGGGTTTCATCATGTTAGCCAGGCTGGTCTCGATCTCCTGACCTTGTGATCCGCCCACCTCGGCCTCCCAAAGTGCTGGGATTACAGGCACAAGCCACCATGCCCGGCCCAACCTACTATTTCATTAGAGGCTTCAGCAGGCCAAAGGCTCCACGTGGCACACAGGGCATCCGTAGTAGCCCCCGGTTCCTGTTAACACCCCCACTCTGCAGCCAGGCTGGGCCCCCAGGGATCCCACTGGATTGCAGGCTCTGACACCAGGCCCTGGCTGGAGCTGTCTTGCTCACTCTTGCACCCATCCCTGGGGAACAGCACAATAAACATTTGTAGAATGAATGTCCCTGGGAAGGCTTGATGTGTTCCTCAAACTCATCTAGAATATCATTGGTGTTCTGCTAGAATGTTCTAGCTAAATCTATACTGACCTCTGAAACATCCATAGGTCTTTTATTTTTACTTTTTTTCTTGAGACAGGGTCTCACTCTGTCACCCAGGCTGGAATGCAGTGGCATGATAATAGCTCACTGCAGCCTCGACCTCCCAGGCTGAAGCGATCCTCCCACCTCAGCCTCCCGAGTAGCTGGTACTACAGGTACGTACCACCACACCTGGCTAATTTTTAAGTTTTTTTTGTAGAGATGGGGTCTTCCTATGTTGCCTAGGCTGGTCTGAAACTGCTGGGCTCAAGAGAGCCTCCCATCTTGGCCTCCCAAAGTGCTGGGATTGCAGTCTGAGCCACTGTGCCTGGCCTGTCTTGCTATAATACATAATAGAGCCAGGACCTACTACAGTGTTAGACCCAGGAATTCCTGTTGGACTCAGGGTAGTGCTGACACTCGGCAGTGGGCCTGCTTAACTACTCCTGGAACACACTCCAATTCAATTTCCAAACTCCACTCACACACCTTGGGACTAGTTCAATGAGCTCAGGTGCCTCCTATATAGATAACTTTTTTTTTTTTTTTTTTTTTTTTTTTTTTTCAGACGGAGTCTCGCTCTGTCACCAGGCTGGAGCACAGTGGTGCAATCTCGGCTCACTGCAACCTTCGCCTCCCGGGTTCAAGCGATTCTCCTGCCTCAGCCTCCCGAGTAGCTGGGACTACAGGCGCCCACCACCACGCCCAGCTAAATTTTGTATTTTTAGTAAAGACGGGGTTTCACCATGTTGGCCAGGATGGTCTTGATCTCCTGACCTCATGATCCACCTGCCTCCCAAAGTGCTGGGATTACAGGCGTGAGCCACCGCGTCCGGCCGATCACATATTTTATATTATATAATTATAAATATAGCCATGGGCTGGCCTATAATTTAACCTGAGTATTGCAACCATGTAATATCAGCAGGGCCTGTCACAGGAGCCCAAGGTCTTACTTAGTATTATAATAGCCCACAGGAGGCTGCAGCAATGATGGCCATCCGGCTCTAATATCATAGACCCATGACCTGCTGCAGGAGGTGCAGGGCCGCAATACAAGATAACCAAGACCTGCCCTGTTTTCACACGGTAGGTTTGATGCCTGTCTTTTTTTTTTTCTTTGAGACAGGGTCTGACTCTGTCACCCGGGCTGGAGTGCAGTGGTGTCATCCTAGCCTGCTATAGACTCGGACCTCTGGGCTCAAGGGATCCTCCTGCCTCAGCCCCCCAAGTAGCTGGGACTACAGACCCAGCAAATTTTTTTTTTTTTTTGAGATGGGGTCTCACTCTGTCGCCCAGGCTGGAATGCAGTGGTGTGATCTTGGCTCACTGCATCCTCTGCCTCCCAGGTTCAAGCGATTCTCCTGCCTCAGCCTCCCGAGTAGCTGGGACTACAGGTGCCGCTACACATCTGGCTAATGTTTGTATTTTTAGTAGAGATGGGGTTTCACCATATTGACCAGGCTGGCTTCGAACTCCTGACTCGTGATCCACCTGCCTTGGCCTCCCAAAGTGCTGGGATTACAGGCATGAGCCACCGCACCTGGCCTAATATATTTTAAATAGAGACAGGAGTCTCCCTTTGTTGCTCGGGCTGGTCTCTAACTCCTGGCTCAAGCAATCCTCCTGCCCTGGCTTCCCTAAGTAGTGGGATTACAGGTGTAAGCCCCGGCACCTGGCCTGACCGCTATCATTATAAACCCAGAACCCCACTATAAAAGCTAACTTTCCTGTGAAAAGGCAAGGCCATTGGGGCCCCCTATAATAGGTATTCGACAGAATATTCCAGAAGCATGCTAAAACAGACTCAACATCCCGTGACAAACTACCAGGGCTTGCTGTAATGGAGCCAGGATTCTGCAACCATACAATAAATATTAAAATAAAAACCGTGGGTCCATTACAGCAAGGGCTGCCTGCCAGAGGCCCTGGTTCTTAAGCCTGCCCAAGGGGCGCCACAGGATGCTGTAACATGACACTATGGGCCTTTCTCTAACACCAAGCTGAGGGCCCCCGGCATTGTTACTTTCCAGTGTACACTTAATCAGGACTGGTTCTATCCCATTATCACACACGAGCATTGTTTTTTTTTGAGACTGAGTCGCCCTCTACTGCTTAGGTGGAGTGCTGTCTTGGCTCACTGCAACCTCTGCCTCCCAGGTTCAAGTGATTCTCCTGCCTTAGCCTCCTGAGTAGCTGGGACTACAGGTGCGCGCTATCACACTGGCTAATTTTTGTATTTTTAGTAGAGACATGGTTTCGCCACATTGGCCAGGATGGTCTTGAACTCCTGACCTCAAGTGATCCGCCTGCCTCGACCTCCCAAAGTGCTGGGATTACAGCCGTGAGCCACGGGACCTGGCTCACATGAGCATATTGATCCTCCCAATAGGGCAGGGAGGCAAGAAGCCATTTTACAGATTAGGAAACTGAGGCTCTGTGGTGGAGGAGTGGGTCTCTTTTCCAAGGTCAAACACAGCTAGGGAGCTACAGGGCCAGAAGTTGGAAAAGAGCCTCGGTGGGTCTCTGCTACCTCTGGGGCCTCTGGCTCAGCTTTACTGCTTCCAGTTATTGAGCCCCTGAAGCCTAGGGGTCAAGGTCCGCCCAGCCAGAATGTGGCAACTTCACATAATTCATTCCTTCACCATCCATTTTTCCATCAGTCAGGAAGGACGTTGGTATTGAGGCTGACATACGTTATCAAGGACAGTAACTACCACGGCTTCCAAAGTTTTGCCAAAACCTCAGATGTGTAGCCTTCTGGCCAAGCGTCTGTGATTTCATATTGTTGAAGCATCCATGGTATCCCTGGGGGCTGCAGCTTTCTATATGTTTGCTGTGGCTGAACCAAGAAAGAAGGCATATGCAGATTTCTACAGAAATTACGATTCCATGGAAGATTTTGAGATGAGGAAGGCTGGTATCTTTTTTTTTTTTTTTTTTTTTTTTGAGATGGAGTCTCACTCTGTCACCCAGACTGGAGTGCAGTGGTGCGATCTCAGCTCACTGCAACTTCTACTGCCCGGGTTCAAGCGATTCTCCTGCCTCAACCTTCGGAGTAGCTGGGATTACAGGTACCTGCCACCGTGCCTGGCTAATTTTTGTATTTTTAGTAGAGACGGGGTTTCACCATCTTGGTCAGGCTGGTCTCGAACTCCTGACCTCGTGATCCACCCACCTTGGCCTCCCAAAGTGCTGGGATTACAGGCATGAGCCACTGCACCTGGCTGGAAGGCTGGTATCTTTCAGAGTGCAATGATCTTGGAATATAAAGAATTTCTTCAGGTTGAATTACCTAGAAGTTTGTCACTGACTTGTTCCTGAACGATGACACATGAATATATGGGCTAAGAAATAGTTTCTCTTCATAAACAATTAACAAATAAAAAAATTCATTCATTCACTTAATTAAAGACAGAGAGTGAGGGAGGGAGCCAGGTGGAAACTCAAGGTCAGAGTATTCCAGATAGAGGGAACAGATGGTGAGGAGGCTCAGAGGAACAGCAGGTCTGGTGGGCGCTGGCGGTGTGGGGCTGAGCGAGAGGGAAAGCAGGTGGGAGGGGAGACAGGGGAACCCACTGACCTAGGAACTGTATCTCCTTGGGTTATCAAATAACCTATGGGCAGGGTGCAGTGGCTCAAGCCTGTAAAATCCCAGCACTTTGGGAGGCCAACATGGGTGGATCATGAGGTCAGGAGTTCGAGACCAGCCTGGCCAACATGGCGAAACCCCGTCTCTACTAAAAATTAAAAAATTAGCTGGGTGTGGTGGTGCATGCCTGTAATCCCAGCTACTCAGGAGACAGAGGCAGGAGATTCGCTTTAACTTGGGAGGCGAAGGTTGCGGTGAACAAAGATCGCGCCATTGCACTCCAGCCTGGGCGACAGAGCAAGACTCTGCCTCAAAAATAAAATAAAATAAAATAAAAATAAAAAAATAAAAAGAAGCTATGGTCCTTATCCCCACTCTTCAGGTGGAAGGCCTGTCAAGGGGTGCGAGGGCGTCTTTCAAACTTGCTCTTTGCGATCCAGCAGGCCCAGCAGAGGTCCTTCCCCAGCACACACTCTGACCTCAGCACACCACCTGACGTGATGGGGTGCCAAGGAGACGCCCCAACAATCGGGGAGGAAACCGGGGAGCCGGGCTGTTGTTGTAAACACAGCAGCCCCACCCGAACGGAAACACCTGCGGCTGAGGGGAGGGGGCCGCAACCTCCTATTCCCCTCTGGGTCTCCGTCCCCTCCCTCTGGAGTCCATACTCCCTCTTTGCCCCTTGCTGGTTCTCTACTGCCCCCAGCATAGGGTGGAGTGGGTGTGCAGTTTCTGCGACTCAGGGCGGCGTCCCCCCAACCTGTCCCTGCCCCTTCCTGCCCTCTTTGATGCGGCCCCACTTCCTCTGGCAGGAACCCCCGCCCTCCCTGGACCTGGGTATAAGGCAGGGACTGGGCCCACGGGGAGGCAGCGTCCCCGAGGCAGCAGCGGCAGCGGCGGCTCCTCTCCCCATGGCCCTGTCTCCCAACCCTTGTACCAGTGCTGGGCTCAGACCCTGGTACAGGCCTGGGGGACAGGGACCTGGGGACCCCGGCACCGGCAGGCCCCAAGGGGTGAGGTGAGCGGGCATTGGGACCTCCCCTCCCTGTACTCCCATCTCTGCTGCGGCTTTTATGCGTCTCTCCCCTTCGGGTCCCACACATCCTCTGGTGCGCTCCTGCCTCACTGCCCCCACCCCATGCCTGTCGTCCCCACCTCTGTGTGATGCGCAAAGTACACCTGTTTCTATTGTACCTGCCTCTCGCAGTGGTCTCTGTGCTCTCCCCAGCTCTGCAAAACCCCTCCTCCCCATGTGCCACAACCCTGGGCCACCGTGTCTGTCCTGTCCTGTTCCTGTCAAGGCCCCCATCTCTGTGGCCTGTGTGTGTGTTGGGCCATCTCCGGACGCTTCCTGCCCACTTCCTTCCCAGCAGCCTGGGCCCCGGTACCACTGAACGGGCTCCAGGGGAGCCTCATGATGCCACTTGCCCACACCACCAATTTTCTTACTGCGATTTTGAGGCAGCTGGCGCAGAGGAAGTTTCTAGAATCTGAGACCTGTAACTCAGCTACTCACTGGGACTTCAGGTGGAGGGGCTTGGCCTCTCCCAGATGAGTTTCCTCATCTGCAGATAGGCCTGGTGCCCAACTAGGCGTGTGTGGTGCGTGCATGGGGCCCCCACCCTTGGCTATAAGCAGGGATAGGAGACCCAGGCTGAAGCCAAGACCTTTACACTTCACAGCCAGACAACAGGGCCTCAGCACATCCCACTCTACCTGGGTGAGCCCATGCCCACAGCAGGGAGGGCTGCAACTTCTTCCCCTCCCCACCTGAGGTGGTCAGGAAAGAGACAGACCAGGGCCTGGAGGACCCAGGGGCCTCCGCCCTCACTCACTTCCTCCCCAGAGACCGGAGGGGGCGGGGGGACAGCGCAACGCCAGGTAATCAGCCTTATTCAGACACCAAAAAGGTGACAAGGACCAAAGAAGGAGACCCAGGGGAAGGTAGGCATCTCAGTTCAGGCTCCACTGTCCTCACCCACAGACATGGGCAGGAGGCCTCTCTGACAGCAGCTCTGCCCAATTCCCCGAGGCACACCCCCACCCCCACCAATGCTCTGGTAAAGGCGCGGAAGATCCCAAGTCTGGCCTGGGAATGAGAAAATAACTTTATTTCATTGTGGGGAGCGGGCCGATGTCCAGCCTCAGAACTTCTGGAACTGCTTCTTGGTGCCGGCAGCCTTGGTGACCTTGAGCACGTTGAAGCGCACTGTCTTACTCAGAGGCCGGCACTCGCCCACTGTGACGATGTCACCGATCTGGACGTCCCTGTGGAGGCAGGTAGGGCCATGTCCTCAGGAGGGGCCACACCAGCAGACCCCAGGAGGCCCTCCCTCCCCTTCAGCAGAGGCTGAAGGCTCTCTGCTTCAGCTCCACCAAACCCCAACCAAGCTCTACTCGCCAATTCAACCTGTCCCCTCCTTTCGTACAAATTTTGTGCCAAGCACCAAGCTCAACGCTGTACACAGTGCAGGCCACCACCCCTCCGAGGACCGCTGGGGTGGATGAGCTCCATTTCACAAGCAAACTGGAGGCCCCCAAGTTGTCAGCAGCCTCACCACCCTTCCCCAGCAGAGCAGCAGGGGGATCCTGCAGCACTGACAACCACAGGTCCCTTATCGCTCAGCATCAGTTTGGGCCACCCTCCTCCCCACCCACAGGACTCCTCACCTTGCTCCCAAGATCCTCCCCGCCCAGAGGGCCACCAATATCAGCTGCCCACATCCCCATTCTGGTTATACTTGGCTGTCATCTGGCACCCACACTGCTTGAAGGTGCCCTCTGAGGGAGCAGGACTTTGTTCCTGGCTCACCACTGAACCCCAAACATCTCACACCAAACCTGGCACGTGATAAGCTCTAACTAAAACATGCTGAGGGAACGAACAAACGTTTAATTCCAACATTTCTGAGGTTCCCATCTGGTATAACATCCTAACCTTTTGGTTCCAACGCACCTGCCTATTACAGGTTCAGCACCCTAATCCAAAAATTCTGAAACGCTGCAAAATCTGAATTTGTGTGTGTGTGGGAGAGACAGGGTCTTACTCTGTCGCCCAGGCCGGAGAGCAGTGCTGCCATCTCGGCTCACTGCAGCCTCCACTTTCTGGGCTCAAGCAATCCTCCCACCCCAGCCGCCTGAGACTACAGGCACATGCTACCACACCTGGCAAACTTGTATTTTTTGTAGAGAGAGGGTTTTGCCATGTTGCCCAGGCTGGTCTCAAACTCCTGGGCTCAAGGGATCCTCCTGCCTCAGCCTCCTACAGTGCTGGGATTACTGGCTTGAGCCACAGTGCCTAGCTAGAATCTGAAACTTTTTCAATACCAGCGTGACACCTTTACTTTCCAATGGTTCAATGTATGCAAACTTTGTTTCACACACAGAATTATAAAACGCACTGCGTAAGACTACTTTCAGGCTATGTGAATAAGGTGTATATGAAACAAATGAGCTTCTTGTTTAGACATATGTCACATCCCCAAAACATCTCACTATGTATGCAAGAACATTCCAAAATCTGGTTCCAAGCATTTCAGGTAGAGATATTCACCCTGGAGAACGCTTTGATTCTGAAGAACATATGATATACAAATCCTGAGATTCTGGGGCTTCCCAGAGATGCCACCTCAGTCTTTCCCTCCCTCAGTTGGCCTTAAATTGGTCCGACCTGGAATCTGAAGGCTGAGAGAGCGTGGCCTGAGCAACCTGATGGGCCACTGCGCTCACCTGAAGCAGGGGGACAGGTGTACAGACATGTTCTTGTGGCGCTTCTCGAAGCGGTTGTACTTGCGGATGTAATGCAGATAGTCTCGGCGGATGACAATGGTCCTCTGCATCTTCATCTTGGTCACCACGCCTAGGAGCGGAGGCCGATCATAGGTCAGGTCCCATGGGAAAGAGGGCCATAGGTAACCCAGGGCATGCTGGGACTCAGAAGCAGCTGAGCAGGGATCCCAAAAAGCCCCATTTCCGGCATCAGTTTTACCAAGTGGCTTTCTCAGCAGTGCCCACGTGGGCATCTGAAGACCATCGTGAAAACAGACATCATCTGCCAATGTACCTGCACCTACAAGTTTGCATTCCTAACCACCCCTCTCACCCAGGACCCAGGAGTCTGGGCCCCAAGACCCTTCTTTCAGTATTTCAGGCCCCAGACACCAGTAACTCCCGCACTTACCAGAGAGGATCCGCCCTCGAATGGACACATTACCAGTGAAGGGGCATTTCTTGTCAATGTAGGTACCCTCAATAGCCTGAAAGGATAGGAAAGATAAAGGAGTGAGCCTTGGGCGGGAGGTTCCTTAAACGAGCCAGGGGCGTGGCCTCAGGGAAGCAACTACAATTCCCAGCAGCCCCAGAAGAAGCCACTCAGATGCAGGGAGGGCAACTCGTCGTGGGCACACGTGCAGGAACGCCAGGGTCCCCTTCTTTCTTCTGAGGTTCCCCGCACCTCCTTGGGTGTCTTGAAGCCCAGACCGATGTTCTTGTAGTACCGCGGGAGCTTCTCCTTGCCAGTTTCTCCCAGCAGGACCCTCTTCTTGTTTTGAAAGATGGTCGGCTGCTTTTGGTAGGCACGCTCAGTCTACAGGTATGAGGAGAAAACTGATGAGCTGCTAAGTTTGAAGCCGGCAGCCAACCAGCCCTAGAGACCTTCCCAGAACCTCCCAGACCCCATGCTCTACATTTACTTGCAAAGCGCCGGCGTCCAAGGCCTGGTACCCCAGAATCACCCTCTAAGACATGACCACCCTGACCTTACCTGTAATTCATACTCAGAGCTAAGCCCGAGATTATTTCAATTTATATACTCCAGAAGGCCTCTCAGGGCTTGCAAAATTCATCCTCCAAACCAGGATCAACCCTCTCACACCCTGGACACCTTTCAGCGAGGATCATTCTCCAAGACCCAAGGTCGCCCACCCAGGATTCACTCCTTATGTAGTACATAAGGATTCAGAATTAAATACCAGACGGCAGGCTCCCTGGATTAGCCCTTAGGAGTCCGTTTCCACAGAATTACCCCTGAAGACCGGAGAACTCCAAAAAAACCTTCTTAAACTTGGTTTTTAAGAAGGTAAGTCCTAAAACGCTTGAGCCTCCATTAACGCCAGGAGCCCCCAGGAATTAGGAAGCACTCATCTAGAAACAAAAGCAAGCGCCCTCCACTCCAGTTAATCTCTAGAAAATAATCACGGACGCCCGGAATTAACCCCCGAACTTGGCCGCCGGGCTCTGCCCTCTCGGACGCGCCCCTGAAGGCCAAGGCAGACCCCGCAGCCTGGCATCCAACCCCGAGCCCGCACCTGAATGTCCGCCATCTTCCCGGCCGCCTGAAAAAAAGAAAGCGGCAGCGGCGTCCGGGTTTCCTTATCGATTACGCAGGGGCTGGAGAGGAAGTGACGTAAGGAGAAACGCAGCACGGCCTTGGGCGGGGCCTCGAGAGCGGCTCTGATTGACAGGCTGCACTTAAACCAGCGGGCGATTCGGGCACCGTGAAGGACTGACGGGCGGGAAGTGGTAGACGATGTCTCGCGAGAGTCTTAGGCCCCACAACGCCGGGCGCGATTATTTAGGCAGGGAAGATGTGACCAGCCTTCAGCCCGCCCGTATTATCGCGATAGTCGTACGCAGTCCATCCTGTTTCGGCGCGGCGTAGGCTCCCGTGGGATTTGGATACCGCGTGGCTTTGTTCGTTCAGCCTTCAAACCGGATGAGGCGGCTGCCATCTTTTTGAAGGGCGGGCGGCCGGGGAGTGCTAGGAGCATGTGCAGGGGCGTCGCCGTCTTTGTTAGGGGCAGGAGCTGCCCACGAACTTTCAGAGGTGCAGTGAAAGTTACTCTCGGCCGAGCGCGGTGGCTCACGCCTGTAATCCCAACACTTTGGGAGGCTAAGGCGGGCGGATCACCTGAGGTCAGGGGTTCAACACCAGCCTGGCCAACATGGTGAAACCCCGTCTCTACTAAAAATACAAAAATTAGCCGGGCGTGGTGGCGGGCCCCTGTAATCCCAGCTACTTGGAAGGCTGAGGCAGGAGAATCGCTTGAACCTGGGAGGCGAAGGTTGCAGTGAGCTGAGATCGCGCCATGGCACTCCAGCCTGGCCGACAGACAGCCTGGGCGACAGAGCAAGACTCTGTATCAAACAAAACAAACAAACAAACAAAAAGCGGGCTCGGTGGCTCACGCCTGTAATCCCAGCACTTTGGGAGGCCGAGGTGGGCGGATCACCTGAGGACATGAGTTCGAGACCAGCCTGACCAACATGGAGAAACCCCGTCTCTACTAAAAATACAAAATTAGTCGGGCATGGTGGCGCATGCCTGTAATCCCAGCTACTCAGGAGGCTGAGGCAGGAGAATCTCTTGAACCTGGGAGGCGGAGGTTGCAGTGAGCCGAGATCGCGCCATTGCACTCCAGGCTGGGCAACAACAGCAAAACCGTCTCAAAAAAAAAAAAAAAGAAAGAAAGAAAGTTATTCTCGCCGAGTGCAGTGCGCCTCGCCTGTAATCCCAACACTTTGGGAGGTCGAGGGAGGAGGATCGCTTGAGCCGGGGAGGTCGTGGCTGCAGTGAGCTATGATTGCGCCACTGCACTCCAGCCTGGGCGACGGAGCGAGACCGTCTCAAAAAAAAAAAGCAAGCAAGCTACTCTCTCCTCATTTCATCCGCAGACGATGATTTAATTGGTGCCAGGGGTTGGGGTGGAGCGATCCTTCTGCCGTTTTTCTGTAGATAACAGGATCGTCTAGTAGAACTTTATGTGATGGAAATTTTCTATATCTGCGCTGGTGGACACGGTAGTCACTGGCACTCGAAATGTGGCTTTTATGACTGAGGACATAAATGTTTAACTTAGATTGTGTTATATCTAAATAGCCACATGTGGCTAAAGGCTACTGTGTTGAACAGCACAAGTCTATAGCTGAATATTACGGTTTTTTTTTGTTTTGTTTTGTTTTTTTTTTGGAGACGGAGTCTCGCTCCGTCACCCAGGCTGGAGTGCAGTGGCGCGATCTCGGCTCACTACAAGCTCCGCCTCCCGGGTTCACGCCATTCTGCCTCAGCCTCTCCGAGTAGCTGGGACTACAGGCGCCTGCCACCACGCCCGGCTAATTTTTTGTATTTTTAGTAGAGACGGGGTTTCACCGTGGTCTCGATCTCCTGACCTCGTGATCCGCCCGCCTCGGCCTCCCAAAGTGCTGGGATTACAAGCGTGAGCCACCACGCCCGGCCGGTATTTTATTTATTTTTAGAGACTCCCTAGGGTGTCTCTCTGTCGCCCAGGCTAGAGTACAGTGGCTCAATCATAGCTCACTGCAGCCTCGACCTCCCTCAGGTAGTCCTCCCACCTCAGCCTTGCAAGTAGCTGGGACTACAGGCATGTGTCACCATGCCCAGCTAATTTATTTTATTTTTAGTAGGGACAGGGTCTCGCTATATTACCCAGACTGGTCTCGAACTCCTGGGCTCAAGTGATTCTCCAGCCTCGGCCTCCCAAAGTTCCGGGAACAGGTGTGAGACTGCACCCAGCCTCACTCTATTCATATTTAAGTGCTCAGGGGCCACAAGTGGGGTTAGTGGCTTGTGTATTGTGTATCAATTAGTGCAGCTATAGAACTTCTTAATAAAAAAAAAAAAATTGGCCGGGCGCGATGGCTCACGCCTGTAATCCCAGCACTTTGGGAGGCGGAGGCGGGTGGATCACGAGGTCAGGAGAGCGAGACCGTCCTGGCTAACACGGTGAAACCCCGTCTGTACTAAAAATACAAAAAATTAGCCAGGCACGGTGGCGGGCACCTGTAGTCCCAGCTACTCGGGAGGCTGAGGCAGGAGAATGGCGTGAACCCGGGGGGCGGAGCTTGCCGTGAGCGGAGATCACACCACTGCACTCCAGCCTGGGCGACAGAGCCAGACTCTGTCTCAAAAAAAAAAAAAAAGAAATGTTCTTGTTAACTCGGAGTCTCCCTATGTTGCCCTGTCTGGACTCCAACTCCTGGACTCAAGCCAGTCCTCTCACTTCAAATGGTTGGGGTTACAGGTGTGAGCCACCACATCCTGTAAGAGTTTTTTTTGTTTGTTTTGTTTTTTTTTTTTTGAGACGGAGTCTTGCTCTGTCGCCCAGGCTGGAGTGCAGTGGCGCAATCTCGGCTCACTGCAACCTCTGCCTCCCGGGTTCAAGTGATTCTCCTGCTTCAGCCTCCCGACTAGCTGGGATTACAGGCGCCCTGCCCCGTGTCCAGCTAATTTTTGTATTTTTAGTAGAGATGGGGTTTCACCATGTTGGCCAGTCTAGTCTCTTAACTCCTGACCTCAGTTGATCCGCCCGCCTTGGCCTCCCAAAATGCTGGGATTACAGGCGTGAGCCACTGCATTTGGCCAAGAGTTCTTTATAGCAGGATACAAGACCTTCAAAAAGAGATGACTTGTAAATATTTTCTCCTAGTCTGTGGCTCGTCTTTCCTGATGGTTTCTCAGTCTTAAAAATTTTTATAAAACCCACATTCCCATTTGCTAATGGATCATGCTTTTGAAGGATAACTGTGCCATTTCACATGGAGTTGGTGAAATTGAAGATTATGCTCTAAGTCTGGTTATTTCTGGAGTTGGCTTCTCTGGTGGATGAGAATCCATGTGGGGACTCTGGCAGGGGTAGGCACCACCCATGTTCACTGATTCTCAGGGAAAACACAAGCCACTGTGGTCTCTTCAGACTTTTCTGGAAAGTTTAATAAGCCCCTGATGGAATGGTGTGGCAAGTTATAATCTGCCATCAACACAATGCACATCACTGTCCACTCATCTTTCTCTGGGGTAAGGTTGTACATGTAAGTATACGAGTACCAAACAGTTACTCCTGAATCTTGGCATCCAACCGCAAGGACAGCATGAATCTAGCTTCCTTTACTTCACAGCATGTTTACTTTTAGTGTTTAGGCTGTTTAGCGTGGGGACCTGGGTATGACGTATTACTGAACACGACTGCTAGACATCAGTAAAATGGGAACGGGGCCTGCCCCAGCAAGCTTTGACCAGGGACATTTTATGAAATTGCTACCTAGTACTAAATGCTCTGTATCAGTGCCCTTTCTGGGATTCAGAGTAGCAGATCTAATGGGTTCTCTTAGTGCATAAAGCCTAGCGTTATCTGTTATTCTAGTGCTTATCATTTGCAAAATGCTTGTCTCTACAGACCGCCGGGACTACAGCAGCCTGGCAGCAGGGCATGGGTCCATACTTTGCAGCTGAATTAGAATGAGACAGCTTTATATTAACTAGGAAGCACCAGGCACTGCTGGCCACATTTTGTCTTTGGTTTGTAAGCGGTATCTATAAAGGATCATTCAATTTACAGCAAGTTACATATATTCTGTATATTAGCACAGCCCATTCTACCCTCTTCAAGCTCCTCACCCCCCGTTTGCCAGGGGCCTGCCTCCACAGCAGACACAGTGCAAAGACGCCAGATTTCTTTAAAAGCAATTTATTTCTGATTACAAAATACAGGTGAGGAGCACGGGCGATGCCTGTAACCCCTTGGTTGTGCATCTTCCCAGTCTATTTCTGCTTCTAGAAATACCCTGTGTACAACAGCAAGCTCATGCTGTCCCCAAGTGCTTGCACATTCTAACAGCTGCAGAGTATATGACCAGGTGGAAAGTCCAACAGATGCCCCACTCACAAGATAGAGCCCTCCAATCAGTCTTCTGGCTCCCTTTCACTCATAGTAACTGGTGGCTCTTCCTATTGGTCATAGATAAATGACACCTGCACAATTCTCCGAGTGCTTTCAAGCAACTTCAGGAGGCAGTGACTAAGACCCTTTCCTTGCTCCCAGCTTCCTATGTCCCAGGCTGCCTGTGGCACCTGGACTGCTGCTGCCCCTGGGTCCCGTACATTCCAGGGCAACAATGGAGGAAGGGCAGGCAACGCATGAGGAATTAACAGTCTTTATTGGGCTCAGACCAGGAGTCCGTGGGTCTTGAGGACCTCTGTGTATTTGTCAATTTTCTTCTCCACGTTCTTCTCGGCCTGTTTCCGTAGCCTCTGCCAAGAATAAGTGCAGGTGGTGGTGGTCAGGAGGGGTTGCATTGCCCTCATTACATGGACTGCATCCCACCCACCCCAACCCCGGCTGGCCCTTTGCCAGTTAAGAGTACTCTGTGGGCAAGGCACCTGCCAGACCTGTCCAGGAGTGAGATGCCCCCCTCAGCACCAGCCCCTGGCCTCACCATGAGCTGTTTCTTCTTCCGGTAGTGGATCTTGGCTTTCTCTTTCCTCTTCTCCTCCAGGGTGGCTGTCACTGCCTGGTACTTCCAGCCAACCTCGTGAGCCAGGCGCCCCAGATAGGCAAACTGGGAGGGGTGAACAAATGAAGTTGTAAGGATATCTAAGCCCCCACACCCTGAAGAGCCGGAGCTGGTGAGAGCTGGGAGGTGACTGACAGCTGGACATATCATAATGCAACTGTTCTCTGCAGGCCTGTTAGAAAAGCACCCACCCAACCCTCCTGGCATCAGCTAAGCCATTGGCATTGTCGCCATTCCCGCAGGGACATCCGCAGACCATCGTGAGATAAGGACATCATCTGCCAGGCTCCGGGTCCCCAGATCCCTCAGCAGGCCTGAAATCTCCCAAGTAGATGGCGCAGCGTAAGCTGGGACTCACCTTTCTTGTAGGCTTCAGACGCACGACCTTGAGGGCAGCAGGAACCACCATCCGCTTTTTCTGTTAGAGAAAGAGAGGGGCTTAGAGCCGGGAGGGACAGACAGGGAAGGAGGTTGGCTGGACTGGCGTCTCAGCCAGTGCTGCTTTCATGAGGATCAAACAATGTAGGTAGTTGCGGAACATCACGGACGCCACAGGTAAGGCCGCTGCCTGCGGGGTTTGGCACAGCTCACCTTGTCGTAGGGTGGTGGGATGCCGTCAAACACCTTGAGACGGTCCAGAGCGGCCTGGCCTCGCTTGGTCTTGTGGGGCAGCATACCTGTTGGGTGACAGATAGCAGGCCCAGTCAGAGGGCCTCATAAGGACGCCCACCCTCCCCACTGAGGTGGGCCCATGGGGTGGCCTCAGATGGTAGTGCATGTGGAGTCATCTCATGGTTGGGAAACTCGAATGTGAGTGGGAGAAGTTCTCATCACCGGCCGCCTGCCCGTCACCACCTGCAGTCCCCATGCTCTGCTCACCTCGCACGGTCCGCCAGAAGATGCGGCTGGGGGCCCGGAAGTGGTAGGGGCCTCGGGAAGGGTTGGTGTTCATCCGCTTGCGGAGGAAAGCCAGGTACTTCACTAGGGAGAGGGGAGAGTGTGAGGCCTGCCCAGTCTACCAGCACCCCCAAAACCCCACTTCCAAGGGCCTTCTCAGAAACCCCAAGTAGCCTCTCCCAACACGGCTGCAATTGCTTTCAGAGCCTCAACACCCCACAGGGAGACCCTCTCCAGTGCTCCTCCCAGGTCCTAACTTACACTTGTTTCTGTAGAAATTGCCAGAAATGTTGATGCCTTCACAGCGTACGACCACCACCTTGCGGCCTAGAGGGAGGGAAAGGCTTAGAAGGGCCGAGCCGCCTGAGGGTTCTACCACTGCCTATGCAGTCACCCTCCAGACACAGCACAGTACTCGCCAGAGCTAAGTTCATGTTTAAATGAAAAACTAGCCTAATACATAATTACTTCTTGAGCCTGGAGTCCCCAACCCTGGGGAAGAGTGGCTGGCAGGTCTCAGAGCGGTGCATGGGGTTGATCTCATGGCCGTGAGACTCAAACGAAAGATGGTGAATGTTGCTCATCACTGACCTCCAGCGGGAGCCCATGACAGAGGGGCCGCGAGCAGCGACTTACCCAGCAGTACCTGTTTAGCCACGATGGCCGCCAGGCGGCCCAGGAGATGGCCTCGACCATCAAGCACCAGGACCTGTGGGAGACAAGGGCAAAAGGGCTCAGAGACAAGGACAGCCTTTGATTGTCCTCACAAGCAAGCATTCCCTTCTTTTGTCCTACCGTGCCAACAGCGTGCCTTGCACCCAGCCATCAGAGCTGGGAACTATGCACCGAGCCCCTTTCTACAGATGAGGAACAGGGACTGAGAAAGCAAGGCTGCCTCAGGATCAGTGAGTGAGCAGTTTAAGAGGCCCAAACTCCCCTCATATCTGAGTTCTTCTATGGGTATTTTATGTTCAGATTGTATTTTGCAAAGCAATTAGATTTGAACGAAGACCAGCAAGGCTCTGCCCACTGACTACCCAGTTACAAGACCTTGTAACTAATGAACTGTAGGATTTGGTTTTGAGACAGGGTCTCGCTGTTGCACAGGCTGTCGACCTCCCAGGATCAAGCTATCCTCCCACCTCAGCCTCATGAGTAGCTGGGACTACAGGTGCGCACCACCACACGCAGCTAATTTTTGTACTTTTTTTTTTTGTTGAGTCAGGGTTTTGCCATGTTGCCTAGGCTGCTCTTGTACTCCTCGCCTCAAGTGAACCGTGTGCCTCATCCTTCCAAAATGCTCGGATTACAGGCTTGAGCCACCGTGGCCAATCAATTGTAGGATGTTAACACAATCTAATTCTCTTCTAATGTATAGGATGTTTCCACCACAAATTTAATTTGGAAGAAAACCGAATTTCAGGTGGGATGAGATTAGGCAGAGTAGTCAAAAGCCCATGCTAGCTCTGCTATAGAGCACTCTGCTTTCCCCGGTAAACTGCTCAGGCACCAAACCTCAGCTTCCTCCAGAGTAGAAATCCTGGCCGGGCGCAGGGGCTCACACCTGTAATCCCAGCACTTTGAGAGGCCTAGGCGGGCAGATCAGTTGAGGTCAGGAGTTCGAGACCATCCTGGCCAATATGGTGAAACCCTGTTTCTACTAAAAACACAAAAATTAGCCAAGCGTCGTGGCAGGCACCTGCAGTCCCAGCTACTCCGGAAGCTGACGCAGGAGAATCACTTGAACCTGGGAAGCAGAGGTTGCAATGAGCCAAGATCGCACCATTGCACTCCAGCCTGGGTGTCACAGCGAGACTCCGTCTCAGAAAAAACACTAAAAGTAGAAATCCTCATTGTTTTAATGCAAAAGCATGAAGCACACACTGGTTGTTACACATGCTTTGTAAGCGTTGGTACAAAGACTCTTAAATCCAGACAAACTTCCTGAAGTCGTGACCTTGGCCCAAAATCACCAATTCCAATTTAATTTCCTCCTCTGTAAAATAAGGATACCAATATCTGCCTCAGGAATATGGTTAACTGAACTACGCAAAACATTGCAAACTGTGCTAGGCACGAAGAGACATGCTTGGTGAACACAACTTGCCTAGATCGGCCTGGCTCTGAAATGTCACCCGCCCCAACAACAAACTACTCACAAAGAAACCTTTCCAGGGCCAACCCCTCCTTTATACTTAAGAAGCTACACCAGGAGCCAGGGAAAGGGCCCCGAGGTGTCAGGCCCAAAAGATGTCCCATCCTTGTGGAACCATTCATCACAGCTCTCGACTTCCAGTAACACGCCTCAGGACAATCGCCAATCCCCAAAACGACGGAAAACGAGTTCATTCCCGAGTGCCTTGCAGCCAACAGCTCTCGACCCCCCGCAGAAAGGCACTGAGAATTAAAAGAACCGGAGCTGCAGGGGACCCCGATTAACACCTCCACGTGAAATCAAAGTAGCCCGCGCGCTGAGCGGGATAAAAATACCTTCCATTTTGGCCAAAACTCAAGTTCCTCATTGCCCCAAGACCGCCCGGCCACACTTCCGCGTGTTCCTCATCGCTGAGGACACACAAGGATCCAATTCGGCCAAGACTCTACCCCAGGGCCCCCACCCACTACCCGAGTTCAAGGTAAGCAAAATCTAGTTGTAAAATACCTGTCCTGTGCTGGAAGCTCTATCACCCTCGCCTCGAGAAGGAAATGCCGCATTGTAGCCAACCCTAGGCCTAAAGAGAGCCGCGGCATTTCCTACATTCCCCTTATCCCAAAAGACTTCCATTTTGCTTCATTATGGATGTTAAGCTCCGCAAAACATGCAGGAGGACAGAGAGGGTGCGACCCCATTCCGGCCTGGATCCCACCCGGCCCCTTGCCGCCCCGGCCCGCGCGGAGCCCACACCTGCACCTCCGCCATCTTCGGCAGCCGCTTGGGAAAGGAGGAGGTCTTGTCGCAGGGTTTCTTATCCCTTGAAACAGGGGCGGCAGAAGTGACGCAACGCGGTTGCGCAGACCGCTTTCTGTGTTTTCATTGGTCGAAGCGTTCTGCGCGTGCGCAGAGATTCCCGAGGGAAGGCGGGCCCTCTTCCGAATGTCCAATCCGGACATTCTTCCGGTTGGACCTCCGCGGTCGGCGCTGTGCCCGGCGAGAGATCACGTGGGGCGCGGAGGCGGTGCTGCTGGGGCACGGCCGTCCAGCCTCGGCGGCCATATTTTTGAGGGGCTGTTCATCTCGTTCACACGCTCTGTCCGCCATGTTTGTGAGTGGAAGCGCCATTACCCCTTCAAGCGACTGAAGGCTGCAGGGCCTCTGGTGGCCCGCATGGGGAGACCAGACCCGCCAGGCCCGCCTTTCCGCACTCAGTCCGGGCTTACTTTATTTTGTGAGACAGGGTCTCGCTGTGTTGTCCACGCCAGAGTGCTGTGGGGCGATCATGGCTCACCGCAGCCTCCACTTCCCTGGCTCAAGGGATCCTCCTGCCTCAGCCTCTCGAGTAACTTGGACTACAGGGGCGCGCCACCATGCCTGGCTAGTATATATATATATATATATATATATATATATATATATATATATATATATATATATACACATACATACATATATATATTTTTTGTTGTGGCCCGGGAACGGGGGGAGTCTTGACATGTTGGCCAGGCTGATCTCGAACTCCTGGGCTCAAGTGATCCTCGCGTTTCGGCCTCCCAAAGTGCTGGGATTACCGGTGTGAGCCCCGGCGCCTTGCCCATTCTAGGCTTAGAGATTTGGATTCCTGTGTCTGGTCGACTTCACTGTGACCTGGACAAACCCTTGGCTTTATCTGGGCCTCAGTTTATCCATCTGTAAAACAGATGGAGGTAGTCTTCCCCAGGGCCTCTAAGAGTGGATCAAGGAATGGCTTCTAGTTGCCTAGCTGCACCAATCCACTGAGCGTTCCTCAGAGGAACTTCTCACTTTCTGGACTGTTGGCCTTTGCTTCAGCTGGGTCCCTTGCCCAGGATGCCCTCCCCACCCCCTCCAAATCTGGCTTGTCACCATCGCAATGCCATTTGGCTCTGGAAAGCCTCTCTGCTCTCCCTGCCTGGGTGAGTTGCCCCCAGCGGGCTCTCACACTGCCTCTGTGCTATCTCCATAGGAGCCTGTGGCATCCTGCACCCAGGCTCGCTGAATCCCTTGTCTTCTCGTCCATAGCCAAGGAGACCTGGGGCGACTGGGCTGGTTCTGACTCAAATCCAGGCTCTGACATTGCCCAGCGCCGGCCCGGGGCTCCAGGGGACCTCAGAAAACACGTATTGAATGAAACATTGCATTGCAATTCAAAAACCAAGATTCTGAAATCAAAAGTACCCCATTCACACCCATCCATAGACAGACCTGGCCAGAGCTGGTAGAAAAGGATGATTTATATACAATTTCATGGGGATAAGGGCTTTGTACAGAGTTGGGTAAGTGGGGCCGGTGCTGGATTCTGGCGTTGCCTCCATCCTGGGGAGGGAATGAGAGGGGCCCAAGGAAGGGACCGGCCTCTAGCCAACTTCCTCTGTGTCCAGGCTATGCATCCTCTGGCTGGTGACTCCCCTCTGTGTGCCTCAGTATCCTCCCCTGTAAAATGGGATGATAGATGTCTGTCTCACTGGGTTGTTTAAGGATCCGCTGAGAGAGGAGAGGGAAAGTAGCTTAGCTTGGGGCGGGCCACAGACTCATTCCCAAAACAACTCCATTCCCAGCAAACGCTTACTATGTGCTAGGGCATTGCTGTCCAAGAGAACGTGGCCATGATAGAAATGTTCTCTATATTTGCCCGGGCGCGGTGGCTCATGTCTATAATCCCAGCACTTTGGGAGGCTGAGGCTGGTGGATCACCTTAGGTTGGGAGTTTGAGACCAGCCTGACCAACAGGGAGAAACCCCATCTCTACTAAAAATACAAAATTAGGGCCAGGCACAGTGGCTCACGCCTGTAATTCCAGCACTTTAGGAGGTCGAGGCGGGCGGATCACCTGAGGTTGGGAGTTTGAGACCAGCCTAGCTAACATGGAGAAACCGTTTCTACTAAAACTACAAAATTAGCTGAGGCAGGAGAATTGCTTGAACCCGGGAGGCGGAGGTTGCAGTGAGTCGAGGTTGCACCATTGCACTCCAGCCTTGGCAATAAAAGCGAAAGTCTGTCTCAAAAGAAAAAAACAAAAACAAAAACAAAATTTGCTAGGCATGGTGGTACACGTCTGTAATCCCAGCTACTTGGAGTGCCATTGCACTCCAGCCTGGGCGACAAGAGCGAAACTCCCATCTCAAAAAAAGAAAAAGAAAAAAAAGAAAAAGAAACGTTCTCTATTTTTGCTCTTTAATACGGGAGTAACAAGCCACCTGTGAATACTGAACACTTGAGATGGGGCCGGTGCACTACTCAGAAGGCTGAGGCAGGAGGATCACTTGAGTCCAGGAGTTTGAGGCTGGACTTAAACTTCTTTTGAGACAGTCTTGCCCTGTCTCAGGCTGGAATGCAGTGGCATGATCTCAGCTCACTGCAGCCTCTGCCTCCCGGGTTCAAGCCATTCTTCCTGCCTCAGCCTCCTGAGTTAGCTGGGATTACTGGTGCATGCCCCCATGCCCAGCTAATTTTTATATTTTTAGTAGAGACGGGGTTTCACCATGTTGCCCAAGCTGGTCTTGAACTCTTAGGCTCAAGCGATCTACCAAGGAGTTACAGGTGTGAGCCACCATGCTGGGTGAGATACAATAAAATTAATATCAGGTGTTGGTTGGGCAGGGCGGCTCATGGCTGTAATCCCATCACTTTGGGAGGTCAAGGCGGGCAGATCACGAGGTCAGGAGTTTGAGATCAGCCTGGCCAATATGGTGAAACGCCATCTCTACTAAAAATACAAAAATTAGCCAGGCGTGGTGGTGTGTGCCTGTAATCCCAGCTACTCAGGAGGCTGAGGCAGGAGAATCGCTTGAACCCGGGAGGCAGAGGTTGCAGTGAGCCAAGATCGTGCCATTGCACTCCAGCCTGGGCAATAGAGTGAGACTCGGTCTCAAAAACAACAACAACAACAAAAGAAACCCCGTCTCTACTAAAAATACACTAAGTTAGTTGGGCGTGGTGGCAGGCGCTTGTAATCTCAGCTACTCCAGAGGCTGAGGCAGGAGAATCGCTTGAACCTGGGAGGTGGAGGTTGCCGTGAGTCAAGATAGCACCACTGCACTCCAGCCTGGGTGACAAGAGCAAAAGTCTGTCTCACAAAAAAAAAAAAAAAAAAAAAAAATTATAATAAAAAATAAATTTAAGACAGGAAACAGATTGGACAGGGACTAGGTTGGGAGGAAAAACTGCTCAATGTATTACCTTTTCTTAAAAAAAAAAAAAAAAGGCTGGGCGTGGTGGCTCACGCCTATAATCCCAGCACTTTGGGAGGCTGAGGCGGGCAGATCACGAGGTCAAGAGATCGAGACAATCCTGGCAAACATAGTGAAACCCTACCTCTACTAAAAATACAAAAATTAGCTGGGTGTGGTGGCACGTGCCTGTAGTCCAAGCTACTGGGGAGGCTGAGGCAGGAGAATCACTTGAACCCGGGAGGCGGAGGTTGCAGTGAGCCGAGATCGTGCCACTGCACTCCACCCTGGGCGACAGAGCAATTTAGATACTGGTCCTTGATCTTTTTTTTTTTTTTTTTTTTTTTGAGACAGAGTCTCCCTCTCTTGCCCAGGCTGGAGTGCACTAATTATTTTTGTTGTTGTTGGATAGATACCGGTCTTAGCAATCATGATGATTCCCAGAGATAGCAACTGAGATTCTAAACTCTTCTGTGTGGTTTTTTTGTTTTTGAGACAGGGTCTTGCTCTCTCACCAAGGCTGGAGTGCAGTGGCACAATCATGGCTCACTGCAGCCTCGACCTCCTGGGCTCAAGCAGTCCTCCTACTTTGCCTCCTAAGTAGCTGGGACTACAGGCATGTGCCACCACACCCAGCTACTTTTTAAAATTTTTTGTAGAGATGGGGTTTCGCCATGTGGCCCAGGCTGGTTTAATGTATGTTTTGAACAACTTGACTATGTGAATCTACTTTTGGCAACTGTAAATTTCATGAAATTTAAATATAGATGAAGCATTTCTGATAAAAATTTATTGTCTGGGCTGGGCGCGGTGGCTCACACTTGTAATCCAGCACTTTGGGAGGCTGAGGCGGGCGGGTCACGAGGTCAGGGGATGGAGATCATCCTGGCCAACATGGTGAAACCCGGTCTCTACTAAAAGTACAAAAATTAGCTGGGTGTGGTGGCATAATCCCAGGTACTGGGGAGGCTGAGGCAGGAGAATCGCCTGAACCAGGGAGTCCGAGGTTGCAGTGAGCTGAGATCGCGCCACTGCACTCCAGCCTGGGTGACAGAGCGAGAATCCATCTCAAAAGGAAAAATAAATAAATAAATAAACTATACATTGGATGCTGAAGGCTTAGTATGACAAAAGAATGTAAAATATTCCAAAATGATGAATGATTCCAACTGATTAATGTCTCATTAATCATTGAGAAATACTGATTACATGTTGAAATAACAACATTTTGGATATACTGCATAAAATAAAGTTACCTGCTTCTTTTTCCTTTTTTAAAAACTGTGACCCTGGGCGCGGTGGCTCACGCCTGTAATCCCAGCACTTTGGGAGGCTGAGGCAGGTGGATCATGAGGTCAGGAGTTCGAGACCAGCCTGACCAACATGGTGAAACCTTGTCTCTACTAAAAACACAAAAAATTAGCTGGGCACGATGGCGGGTGCCTGTAATCCCAGCTACTCGGTAGACTGAAGCAGGAGAATCGCTTGAACCCGGGAGGTGGAGGTTGCAGTGAGCTGAGATCACGCCACTGCACTCCAACCTGGCAACAGAGTGAGACTCCATCTCAGGAGAAAAAAAAAAAAAAATGTGGCTACTAGGAAAGTGAAAATCGCACAGGTGGCTCACATGCCATTTCCGCTGCATTGCTCTAAGAGCCTTGCCTGTGTCACTTCACTTCACCTCGTAACAACCCTATGGTGGAAGGACTATTATTAGAGCCTTTTGTACAGATCAGGAAACTGAGGCAGCAGAGTGAAGGGCACAGATGCTGGATCAAGACAACCTCGAGGCCGGGCGTGGTGGCTCATGCCTGTAATCCCAGCACTTTGGGAGGCTGAGGCGGGCGGATCAGCTAAGGTCAGGAGTTCGAGACCAGCCTGGCCAACATGGTGAAACCCCGTCTCTACTACAAATACAAAAATTAGCCGAGTGTGGTGGTGGGTACCTGTAATCCCAGCTACTCCAGAGGCTGAGGCAGGAGAATCGCTTGAACCTGGGAGGCGGGGGCTGCAGTGAGCCGAGATCATGCCACTGCACTACAGCCTGGGCGACAGAGCAAGACTCCATCTCAAAAAAAAAAAGACAACCTGAAGTCAAATCTTGGTTGTCACCCTTGAGTTGTGTGACTTTTGGCAAATTATTTACCTCTCTATGCCTTGGGATCATAATGGCACGAACTTCTCAAGGAAGTGAGTTCATTTGTGGAAAGCCCAGCATGGGCCAGGAACAGTGGCTCACACCTGTCATCCCAGCACTTTGGGAGGCTGAGGCGGGCGGATCAGCTGAGATCAGGAGTTTGAGACCAGCGTGGCCAACATGGCGAAACCCCATCTCTACTAAAAATACAAAAAATTAGCCAGGCATGGTGGCGGGCGCCTGTAATCCCAGCTACTTGGGAGGCTGAGGCAGGAGAATTGCTTGAACCTAGGAGGTGGAGGTTGCAGTGAGCCAAGATCCCGCCACTACACTCCAGCCTGGGTGACAGAGTGAGAGTCCACCTCAAAAAAAAAAAAATAAAGCAAGCAAGCAAGCCCCACATGAGGCCTGCATTACCAAGGCACTATATGTGTGAGCAATTACTACAAAATGTTAGATTTGAAATGTTAGGGGACCCGCTGGGGCCTCCCCTCCTTCTTCTCTCCCGGCCCACCTGCCTACCTGCCTGCACCCTCCACACCTGTTCCCAGCTCCTTTCCTCCCTCTCACACCTCCCATGGCTCCTTGCTGCCCCACGCTGGCCCAAGTTACTGGAACACCCTGATCTTTCTCATACCAAAGGGCTTCCAAAGGCAGTTCCCTCTTTCTGGAATGCCATTTCCTTCCTGTCCCAGGAGACTTGCAAACTCCCACATCCACAGATCTCCCCAGGGCCCCTTGCTCCTTCAGGTCCCCAGTGAGCTCCATGTCTTTCCCTAATCTGACTCGTCCCCCAGGTTCCCCCCTGTCCACCCCATCACTGGACCAGGGCTATCTGTGCCAACTCAAGCCTGTCAGGCCCCAGGCCGGTCCCTCCTGATCTCTGACCCCTGACTCTGCCCATCCACTCCACTCCATCCCATGGTCCCAGCCCTGGCTCAGTCATGGTCCTCACCCTGGGCCTTCCCACAGCCTCTGGCTTGGTCTCCAGTCTGTCTCCGTGGCCCCAGAGGGGTCTTTCTTTCCTTTTCTTTTTTTTTTTTTTTTGAGACGGAGTCTAGCTCTGTCACTCAGGCTGGAGTCCAGTGGCGCAATCTCGGCTCACTGCAACCTCTGCCTCCTGGGTTCAAGCAATTCTCCTTCCTCAGCCTCCTGAGTAGCTGGGATTACAGGCGCACACCACTACGCCCAGCTAATTTTTGTATTTTTAGTAGAGAATGGGTTTTGCCATGTTGGCCAGGCTGGTCTTGAACTCCTGACCTCAAGTGATCCACCCGCCTCGGCCTCCCAAAGTGCTGGGATTACAGGCGTGAGCCACCGCGCCTGGCCCCAGAGGGGTCTTTCTGCACCTAGAGCTGCCCCTGCCCCTCCACTGCTCACCACCCTTCCATGGCCTCCTAGTGACCCTCCCAACCTGCAGACACAAAGTCCAGGCCCCATAGCCCAGGAAGGACTCACCAGGATGAGGCCTTGGCCAGGTCAGTGCTCCACAAGCAGCAGGTCCTGGGGACTGGGGACGGGGGGCACCTGTGGGCCCCAAAGTGTCAGCCACAAGTGGGCCACCCTCTCGGCCCCCTCACCCCCTCTTCCCAGCCTGCTCACCTGCTCCCCAGGGCGAGGTGTCCTCCGCCGCGTCCTCTGCCAGTGCAGGCACCAGGCAGCGGCCAGCAGCAGGAGGCCCACGGGCAGCAGCAGTAGGAGGAGCAGAGGGGGCTGCGGGGCTGTCGGGGCTGTGGCCTCCAGGGGCCGGGGACTCCATGGGGGTGGCAGGGTTGAGGAGTCTGGGGAGAAAGAGGAGGCTGGGTGACCAAGGAGAAGGGCTGGGGTAAGGAAGGAAAGAGAGGCCTGGCTGCCACTGGCTGTGTGACCTTGGATGGGCTGCTTGGCCTCTCTGTGCCTCAGTTTGCTCATCTGTAAAACCAGGATAATCATTGTACCTACCTCATCAGATTGTCACAAATTAAATGAGTGAATAGCCTGAGCGCGGTGGCTCACGCCTGAAATCTTTGGGAGGCCAAGGTGGGTGGATCACTTGAGGTCAGGAGTTCAAGACCAGCCTGGCCAACATGGTGAAAGCCCATCTCTACTAAAAACACAAAAACTAGCCAGGCATGGTATGCGCATCTGTAATCCCAGGTACTCGGAAGGCTGAGGCAGAAGATTCGCTTGAACCCTGGAGATGGAGGTTGCAGTGAGCCAAGATTGCGCCACTGCACTCCAGCCTGGGCGACAGAGCAAGACTCCGACTTAGAAAAAAAAAAAAACAATAGGCTGGGCGCGGTGGCTCACACCTGTAATCCCAGCACTTTGGGAGGCCGAGGCGGGCAGATCACGAGGTCAGGAGATCGAGACCATCCTGGCTAACACGGTGAAACACCGTCTCTACTGAAAATACAAAAAAAAAAAATTAGCCGGGTGAGGTGGCAGGCGCCTGTAGTCCCAGCTGCTGGGGAGGCTGAGGCAAGAGAATGGCGTGAACCCAGGAGGCAGAGCTTGCAGTGAGCCAAGATGCAACACTGCACTTCAGCCTGGGGGACAGAGCGAGACTCCGTCTCAAAAAAAAAAAAAAAAAAAAAGGTAGGCTGGGCACTGTGGCTCAAGCCTGTAATCCCAGCACTTTGGGAGGCCAAGGCAGGCGGATCACAAGGTCAGGAGATCGAGACCATCCTGGTTTAACTCAGTAAAACCCCGTCTCTACTAAAAATACAAAAAATTAGCCGGGTGTGGTGGCGGGCGCCTGTGGTCCCAGCTACTCGGGAGGCTGAGGCAGGAGAATGGCGTGAACCCGAGAGGCGGAGCTTGCAGTGAGCCAAGATCGCGCCACTGCACTCCAGCCTGGGCGACAGCGCGAGACTCCGTCTCAAAAAAAAAAAAAAAAAAGTTGGTAAACTGAGCTCCAGAAAGAGGAATAAGCTTGCCCTTATCACAACCAATATGAGAAAGATGGGGTCTGGTATGCACTGTGCAGAGAGGAGGAGCGGCCGTGAGGACAGGAGGGAAAGGAGTGGGGGTGCCTGGAAGCCTTTACCGGGCTGACACTGCAGCTCCAGGCACCGGGAGAAGTTCTGGCGAGTGATCCAGGGCTTCAGCGCCACCAGCTGCTCGGAGGTCTCCTGCAGGAGGCGGGAGATGTTGGTCTGGACGAAGCGAAGACAGCTGGGGGGGGGCTGGGAGCAGGGGAGGGAGACGTCACCACCACGTCATCCCCCCACCGCCCCTCCGCAGGCCAAAGGCCCTTCCCTGCTGGTGATGCCCAGCAACAGGGCCCAGTGAGCTCTGGCTCTCAGAGTTTATTTATTTAATTAATTAATTTTTTTTTTTGAGATAGAGTCTCACTCTGTTGCCCAGGCTGGAGTGATGAAATGCAACCTCTGTCTCCCAGGTTCAAGTGATTCTCCTGCCTCAGCCTCCTCAGTGGTTGGGACTATAGGTGCCCACCACCATGCCCAGCTATTTTTTGTATTTTTAGTAGAGACGGGGTTTCTCCGTGTTGGCCAGGCTGGTCTCGAACTACTGACCTCAGGTGATCTGCCCACCTTGGCCTCTCAAAGTGCTGGGATTGTAGGCATGAGCCACTGTGCTTGGCCATATTTATTTATTTATTTATTTTTAAGACAGAGTCTCGCTCTGTCGCCCAGGCTGGAGTGCAGTGGCGCGATCTCGGCTCACTGCAAGCTCCGCCTCCTGGTTTCACGCCATTCACCTGCCTCAGCCTCCCAAGTAGCTGGGACTACAGGCGCCTGCCACCACGCCCGGCTAATTTTTTGTATTTTTAGTAGAGACGGAGTTTCATTGTGTTAGCCGGGATGGTCTTGATCTCCTGACCTCGTGATCCGCCCGCCTCGGCCTCCCAAAGTGTGGGATTACAGGCGTGAGCCACCGTGCCTAGCCTATTTATTTATTTATATTTTTTAGTAGAAACGGGGTTTCTCTATGTTGGCCAGGCTGGTCTTGAACTCCTGACCTCAGGTGATCCTCCCGCCTCAGCCTCCCAAAGTTATTTTATTATTTATTTATTTTTTGAGACAGAGTCTCGCTCTGTCACCCTGGCTGGAGTACAGTGGCACGATCTCGGCTCACTGCAACTTCTACCTCCCAGGTTTAAGGAATTCTGCCTCAGCCTCCTAAGTAGCTTGGACTACAGGCGCGCGCCACCATGCCCAGCTAATTTTTGTATTTTTAGTAGAGACCGGGTTTCACCACATTGGCCAGGGTGGTCTCAAACTCCTGACCTCGTGATCTGCCCGCCTTGGGCTCCCAAAGTGCTGGGATTACAGGCGTGAGCCACTGTGCCCAGCCTTTTATTTTATTTTTATTTTTATTTTTTTGGAGATGGAGTCTTGCTCTGTCGCCCAGGCTGGAGGGCAGTGGTGTGATCTCGGCTCACTGCAACCTCTGCCTCCTGGGTTCAAGCAATTCTCCTGCCTCAGTCTCCCGAGTAGCTGGGACTACAGGTGCCCACCACCATGCCTGGCTAATTTTGTTTCTGTATTTTAGTAGAGATGGTTTTCATCACGTTGCCCAGGCTGGTCTCGAACTCCTGAGCTCAGGCAGTCCACCCGCCTCAGCCTCCCAAAGTGCTGGGATTACAGTCGTGAGCCACCGCACACGGCCTATTTTATGTTTTGAGACAGGGTCTTGCTCTGTCGCTCAAGCTGGAGTGCAGTGGCCCAATCATAGCTCATCGCAGCCTCGACCTCCAGGGCTCAAGTGATCCTCCCACCTCAGCCTTCTGAGTAGCTGGGACCACAGGTGGGCACCACCATGCCTGGCTAATTTATTTTTATTTTTGTGCAGAGATGAGGTTTCACTGTGTTACTCGGGCTGGTCTTGAACTCCTGGGCTCAAATAATCCTCCCACCTTGGCCTCCGAAAGTGCTGGGATTACAGGTGTGAGCCACTGCACCCAGCCCTCAGAGAGAGGTTTTTGTTTGTTTGTTTTGTTTTTGAGACAGTTTCACTCTGTCTCCCAGGCTGGAGTGCAGTGGCGTGATCTCGGCTCACTGCAGCCTCTGGCTCCCGGGTTCAAGCGATTCCTGTGCCTCAGCCTCCTGAGCCACCATGCCCGGCTAATTTTTGTATTTTTAGTACAGCCGGGATTTCATCATGTTGACCAGGCTGGTCTCAAACTCCTGACCTCAAGTGATCCACCCACCTCAGCCTCCCAAAGTGCTAGGATTACAGGAGTGAGCCACCACGCCTGGCCTCCTCAGTTTAGAGACCCCTTCTCTCCCTGTTTTTTTTGGGGGGAAGAACCCCTCAGTGGCACCCTTCATCATGGCCTAGGAAACCGGGGCCCCAGAATGGGACCAGACTGCTCCCCATCACCGGTGCCTGGGGACGTGTTGTTCTGTAGGAACAGGGCTCTGCAGGGTGGCGCTTCTCGCTCTACCTTCGTTGGGTGGCTATGGTCCAAATCGCCAACAAGGCCTAGCGGAGCTTTACTTCTAATTCGTAGGAAGGCATCTCCCTCCCCTCACTTGTCCCCTAAGTTGAGGGCTGACCTGAAAGGCACATTTGGTGACAAAGTGTATCTCCGTGTTCACGCGCTCCAGCAAGCCTTGCATCTTGGACCCAGCGACAGTCTTGAGCCGCTCCATCCAGCGCTGTGCCAGGACCAGCCGCCAGAGGGCACCGCAGAGCTCCTCCTAGAGGGGAGAACCCACGGGTCTGAGGGAGGAGCTGGGCACGGGGCTGCTGGGTCTGAGGGAGGAGGGGCTGGGCCGGGGCTCCTCGGTCTGAGGGAGGAGGGGCTGAGGACTCTGATTCCTGGGTTTGGGGAGGGGAGGGCCTGGTTATCCACTCGCCTCGGTGGAGCATCTTGAGTCTGTGGTCCCCACCTCCATCCCAGGTCCCTCCCAACATGACTCACGTCCTGCAGGTTGGAGGCCACGGTGACCGGGTAATCTTGAAGCAGGTAGTCAGACTGCGGGAAAAAACAGGATCAGGCCTGGCTGAAAACAGCGAGAAACAGAACTGTGGGGACCCAGAGGTGGCAGCAGAGATCCAGAGAGAGAGGGACAAGACCAAGAGAGGGGGAACCCAGAAGAAGCTACAGAACCTTGCCCTTAAAAAGGGATGACACCCCTAAGCACAGTGGTTTGGGAGGCCAAGGTGGGAGGATCGCTTGAGCCCAGGAGTTCAAGATCACCCTGGGAAACACAGGAAGAGGGACCCCATCTCTACTTAAAAAAAAAAAAGGCGGGGGAAGGGGGATCACATGAGGGGGTCCGGGGCAGCGCCGCTCACCAGCTCACGGATTTTGACAGCGAAGTCGGAGGAGATGGGGCTGTGTTGGAAGGAGCAGTCCTGGGTCCCACTGAGTCCCGAGCTCAGCAGCAGCAGCAGGAGGAGATAGGTCTGCAGGGGAGGGGGTGCTGGGGGAGCCCTCCGCTGTTCCACACACAGCCCCCTCCTCCGGGCTTCCCACCTGTACTGTTCTGTCTTCCCCGCTCCTCCTTCCCTGGGTGTCCTTCTGCCTCTTCCACACTTTCTGGAGACATGGCCCCATCTCTGCCCGTCTTTCCCGGTTTCTCTCTGCCTCTGGTCCAATGCTGTCCACTTTGCATCCTCCTCTGCCCCACCCCTCTCTCTCCCCATCTCCCCCACTCTGCTGGTCTCTCTCCAACCCCCTCATCTTCAGGTCTGGTTTCCTCGCCCGGGTTCCTCCAGCTCTGTCCCTCCCTCTGCCTTCTACACCACTGTTGCCTGCTTCTCTCTTGATCTTGGTCCACGTCCTCTTCATTCGTTCTTGGCTCTGTCCACTTTCTGTCTCCTCTGTCCATCTCCCCCCTTTTCTGTCCATCTCCTCCTCCTCTGTCCATCTCCCCCCTCCTCTGTCTCTCTTCCTCTCCTCTGTCCATCTCCCCCTCCTGTCCATCTCCCCTCTCCTCTGTCCATACCCCCTCCTCTCCATCTTCCCTCCTGTCCATCTCCCCCTCCTCTGTCCATCTCCCCTCTCCTCTGTCCATACCCCCTCCTCTCCATCTTCCCTCCTGTCCATCTCCCCCTCCTCTGTCCATCTCCCCCCCCCTCTGTCCATCTCCCCTTCCTCTGTCCATCTTCCCTTTCTCTGTTCATCTCCCTCCTCCTGTCCACCTCCTTCCTCTTCATCTCCCTCTCCTCTGTTCATCTGCCCTGTCCTCTGTCCATCTCCCCCTCCTCTGTCCATCTCCCCCTCCTCTGTCCATCTCCCCCTCCTCTGTCCATCTCCCACTCCTCTCTATATCCCTCTCCTCTATCTCCCCCTCCTCTGTCCATCTCTCTACTCCTGTCCATCTGCCCATCCTCTGTCCATCTCCCCCTCCTCTCCTATCCATCTGCCCATCCTCTGTCCATCTCCTCTCCTATCCATCTCCCCTCACATCTGTCCATCTCCCCTCCTATTTCCTCGTCATCTGTCCATCTGTTCTCCCGTCCATCTCCCCTCATCTCTGCCCCATCCTGACATTGTGCCTCCCCTCTCCCGATCTTGTCCCTGGGGTTTACGCACTGTTGGGCTCCAGGCTGGCGCCAGCAATGTCATTTCGGCCGGGGGCCCCTCATGCCTCCTGTCGCCGGGTCTTGGAAGGGACAGAAGAACAAGTCTCGGACCCTCATGCCCCAGCCCCTGCCCCGCCCGCCCCTTTGCCTCCCCGCCCCTCCCGCGTCCCATTGATGTGGCTGAGTTTCCGCCCCTTCCTCCCCCAGGCTTCCTGCGTCTGCCCCAGTTACGGTGAAAACTCTTCATCTCCACTTCTAAGAACCTCGACGTCTGGTCCCCAGAACCCTCCCCAGGTTAGGGACCCGGGAACCCAGCCCCCCACCCTCTGCTCCCCCTGCCCCAGGAGTGGGGACCCTGGCTCCGCCCCTTGGGGACCTAGAGTCCAAGTCTCCTCACGCACCAGGCTTGCCCCAGCTGGGTGTGGAAGGGGCCAAGCCGGGTGACAGCCAGAGACCGAAAGTGAAAGGAAATTTTTGGGGGGAGACAGTCAAGGGGTGGAATCTGGGCCCAGGCGGAGCGCGCCCCCTGGTGGTGAGAGGCGGACGCTCACGCCGCAGATGGCGCGTTCCCCGGACGCCCGCATCGGGGGCTGCAGTGGGGCTGACTCCCTGGGTGGCACGCCCAGTGCATGGTGAGCTGGGGCTGGAACCCGGATCTGTCTCTGGGAACTCGGAGTTGCTGTGTCTTACCGTCCTCCGGGCCCCAACTTTGCCCCGCCAAGGCTTGGCACACAGGACTCAGGATGCATCTTGTCACATTGGGCCTGGCAGGTGTCGCCCTAGCACTAGCTTTATCACTGTGGGAGCTTGGCCAGCCCCTTGACCTCTCTAAGCCTCGGCTTCTCCAACTCCAAACTGAGGGGTGAGGTGGTACATGAGACAAAATAGAAGCTCTCTTCCACATCTGTGGATCTCTGAATCTCTGAAGCATTTTTTTTTTTAGATGGGGTCTCACTCTGTTGCCCAGGCTGGAGTGCAGTGGCACAATCTCGGCTCACTGCAACCTCCGCCTCCTGGGCTTAAGCAATTCTTGTGCCTCAGGTTCCCGAGTAGCTGGAATTACAGGTGCGTGCCACCATGCCCGGCTAATTTTTGTATTTTTAGTAGAGACGAGGTTTCACTATGTTGGCCAGGCTGATCTCGAATTCCTGACCTCAGGTGATCAGCCTGCCTCGGCCTCCCAAAATGCTGGGATTACAGGTGTGACCCATCACGCCCATCCTGAATCTCTTGCTCACCCATCTGATCCGTGGCAGACTGTCCTGAAACATCTGCTGCCCCCCCCTCCCTGCAGGAGGATTCGAGGTCCCATCCTGGGGAACTCGGACATGGCCACACTCACTTTGGCCAATCACATGAGGGTGGAGGTGACAGGTGTCACTTCTGAATGGAAGTCTAAGGGACCGGGGAGTGGAAGGTGGAGGATGCATGGAGAGAGCGCCTCTATCAGCCAAGTTTCCTGTGCCACTTGGAGGAGCACAGGGATCCTGCCAGCCCCGGATGAGCACAGGGAGTGTAAGCAACAAACTAACGTTGTGGTTGCGGCCCACGCAGATTCGGGGGTTGTGTGTTACTGCAGCAAAGCCTCGCCCGTCCTGGCCTTCACCATCCATTTCCCTTCCCTGATCCCTCTGCCTGCCTCACTTCCTGTTCAGCCTGGGTTAGCTGCCTTGTCGCACCGAATGGTCAGACCTTCCATCTGGCTAGGAAGATTTAAATGAAGCAGAGAGGCAGAGATACAAGCCCCAATAGCTCATGTGGCCCATGGACAAAGGACCTGCTCTAGCTCCTTCCTGACCAAGTCCTGGGGCCCCTCAATGTGTGTCCTGCCCTATCGCCCTATTGCCTCTAGGGAATCTCTGTAGCCTTCCAGAAGACTCCTCTCTCTCTCTCTTTTTTTTTTTGAGACTGAGTCTCGCTGTGTTGCCCAGGCTGGAGTGCAGTGGCACGATCTTGGCTCACTGCAGGCTCCCCCTCTGCCTCCCAGGTTCAAGCAATTCTCCTGCCTCCCAGATAGCTGGGATTTCAGGCACTGCCACCACGCCTGGCTAATTTTTATAATTTTAGTAGAGACGGGATTTCACCATGTTGCCCAGGCTGGTCTCAAACTTCTGACAAGTGATCCACCCACCTCGGCCTCCCAAAGTGCTGGGATTACAGGTGTGAACTGCCACACCTAGTCCGGAAAACTCTCATTTTTTTTTCTTTGAGATGGAGTCTTGCTCTGTTGCCCAGACTAGAGTGAAGTATGTGATCTCAACTCACTGCAACCTCTGCCTCCTGGGTTCGAGTGATTCTTCTGCCTCAGCCTCCTGAGTAATTGGGATTACAGGTGCCCGCCACCACACCCAGCTAATTTTTGTATTTTTAGTACAGACAGGGTTTCACTGTGTTGGCCAGGCTGCTCTCAAACTCCTGACCTCAGGTGATCCGCCTACTTCGGCCTCCCAAAGTGTTGGGATTACAGGCCTGAGTCACCGAGCCTGGCCTCTGAAAACTCCCTTTTATCCTAAACTAGTAAGAGTGGGTTTCTTACATCAAAAAGAATTCTACTTCAGGTGTAGTGGCTGATGCCTGTAGTCCCACACTTTGAAAGGCTGAGGCGAGAGGATTGCTTGAGGCCAGGAGTTCAAGACCAGCCTGGGCAACGTAGGTAGACTCTGCCTATTTAAAAAAAAAAAAAATTAGCCAGGCATGGTGGTGCGTGCCTGTGGTCCCAACTACTCAGGAGGCTGAGGTGGGAGGATTTTTTTTTTTTTTTTTTTTGAGACGGAGTCTCACTCTTTCGCCCAGGCTAGAGTGCAGTGGCTCGATCTCGGCTCACTGCAAGCTCCACCTCCCAGGTTCACGCCATTCTTCTGCCTCAGCCTCCCGAGTAGCTGGGACTACAGGCGCCTGCCACCGTGCCCAGCTAATTTTTTTGTATTTTTAGTAGAGACGGGGTTTCACCGTGTTAGCCAGGATGGTCTTGATCTCCTGACCTCATGATCCACCCTCCTCGGCCTCCCAAAGTGCTGGGATTACAGGCGTGAGCCACCGTGCCTGGCCGAGGTGGGAGGATTGAGCCCAGGAGGTTGAGGGTGGGTTCAGTAAGCTGTGACTGCACCACTGTATTACAGCCTGAAAAACAGAGCAAGATCCTTTATTTAAAAAATCAACAGTCATGTGCAGTGGCTTAAGTCTGTAATCCTAGCACTTTGGGGAGACCGAGACATGCGGACCGCTTGAGGTCAGGAGTTTGAAACCGGCCAGGCCAAGATGGTGAAACCCCGTCTGTACTAAAAATACAAAAAATTATCTGGGTGTGGTGCGCGCCTGTAATTCTAGCTACTCTGGAGGCTGAGGCAGGAGAATCGCTTGAACCTGGGAGGCAGAGGTTGCAGTGAGCCGAGATCACCCCGCTGCACTCCAGCCTGGCCGACAGAGAGACTCTGTCTCAAAAAAACAAAAAACAAACCAAGAAAACCCACCCACAACCAGAATCCTAAGGCAGTGGTGTGCTGAAGCGGCTCGTATTGGCTCATGGGAGCTGACCTGTTAACAATTCAGGATCTCTCAGGCAGTTGTTTAATCACCTGTACCTTGAAATCCGGCACGGTGGGAGCATTTACATCATGGAAATTGACAAAAGTCATATAGGAGGACTTTAATTTTATTCCAGAGAGTTCCTTTACTCCATATGGATTCTGGGGCCATGAAAAGGTAGAGAAAACCAGAGAGCAAGAGCCACCAGATGGAGAAGACAAGAAGATATGAGAGTCCTAAGGCCCTGTCTGGGGTCCTCGGGGGTCCCCTTTCTCTGTTTCACAAACACAGCACTGTGCTGGAGCCGGCTCCTGAGCTGCTCAGCCTCAGAACTAAAATGGCCTCGAGCCAGGTGTGGTGGTGCATGTCTGTGGCCCCAGCTACATGTGAGGCTGTGGCATGAGGATCCCTTGAGCCCCGGAGGTCGAGGCTGCAGTGGGCCAAGATTGTGCCACTGCACTCCAGCCTGGGTGACAGAGCCAGACGTTGTCTCAAAAAAAAAAAAAAAAAAGCCTCATATGTGCCAGCAGTTGCTACACCCTTTCTTCTCGCAGAAGCACAGCTAGGGTTGGTCAGAGAGTTTATTAGAAGACACAGGAACCAGAAGGGGAAAGTCCCAGGTGTCCGTGGGGTGCATCTCCCCTTGGTCTGAGGTGTCCAAAATGCAGTAGGTGGCGCTCAGGCATCAGTCCCCCATAGGCAGCCACAGGGCCTTGGTCCGCGCCGCTCGCAGCCCCAGCTCTGGGCCTGCCCCCTCAGCCTCCTGGTCCCAGGCCCGCGGGCAGCCCCTGCTCGCCCACACCGGTTTGAGGTTTCCTGCCGAGGCCCACTCGACAAACTGGGAACCCTGAGGCGGGGAGAGACGGGGGTAAGCACTTCTGCGGGCCTGTTGCTAAGCACCTGCTTCCTCCGCGATGAAGACTGTTACTGACGAGGGGCTTCAGGCTGGACCCAGGCTCTGCAGCTACAATGCTCAGCTCCTCCCAAGCAAAACTTCCAGATGGTAGGGAAAAGCATTTGACCCAGTGGTTAGGGAATTTCCTCTCCCTTAACAGCCCATGTTGAAAGCAATGGGCCCCAAGGCTCTTGTCAACAAGTTCACATCTGTTACCAACAGGAGGTTTAAGAGAGTGGACGGTGGGGCGCGGTGACTCGCTCCTGTAATCCCAGCACTTGGGGTGGCTGAGGCGGGAGGATCGCTTGAGTTCAGGAGTTTGAGACCAGCCTGGACAATATGGCGAGACCCCGTCTCCATTTAAAAAGTAAAAATTGGTTGGGCACAGTGGCTCACGCCTGTAATCTCAGCATTTTGGGAGGCTGAGGCAGGCAGATCACGCGAGGTCAGGAGTTCGAGACCAGCCTGGCCAATATGGCGAAACCCCATCTCTACTAAAAAAAAACCCCAACAATTAGCTGGGCATGGTGGCGAGTGCCTGTAGTCTCAGCTACTTGGGAGGCAGGAGAATCACTTGAACCGGGGAGGCAGAGGTTGCAGTGAGCCAAGATCGTGCCACTGTATTCCAGCCTGGGCGACAGAGTGAGACTCTGTCTCAAAAAAAATAAAATAAAATTAAAAAAACACAGTAGACTCAACCAGTTGTGCTGGCTCACACCTGTAATCCCAGCACTTTGAGAGGCTGAGGCGGGCAGATCACTTGAGCCCAGGAGTTCAAGATCAGCCTGGCCAACATAGAGAAACCCCTGTCTCTGCAAAAGAAAAAAATTAGCTGGGCATGGTGGTGCATGCCTGTGGTCCCAGCTACTCAGGAAGCTGAGGTGGGACGGTGGCTTAAGCCTGGGAGGTTGAGGCTGCAGTCAGGTATGATTGCATCTGGGTGACAGGGTGAGGCTCTGTCTCAAAAAAGAAAAACAAAGCGTAGACTGTGGGCCTCCAAATCTAGGGTGTGGTCCTTAGCAACGGGCTGTCCACTGAGACGAGGTCTTTGGGCTAGGCAGCTCTCAGGCCCTTGTTGCTAAGGACAGCCTCTTCCTTAGTAACTGGAGTCCTAAGGGCGGGGCCTCAAAACCTTGTCAAGGAGTTTCTCCCCTTAGCAACAGGAGTTCTAAGAGGGCGGGGCTGTGTTTCTAGAAAAGGAGGAGCCTGTTTGAAGTTTGAGATGCTGAAGATGGCAAAACAGAACAAAGAGCACCTGGGCCGATCCGAAATACCACATGGCCTGGACGTCCTGGTGCAAGGCCAGGCAGCGGGTCAGATGGTCCCGGTCTCCTGTCACCACGTTGGCCAGGCCTGCTGGGAACAGGGTGGCCATGTCCTAGGGGATAGAGAGAGCGAAAGGTTGGGAAGGCCGTGGGGGCAGGGCAAGGAGTGGGCATTCAGGGGGTGTCCATGGGAGGGAAGGGGACGAGGGGTCATGGAGGAGAAAGCCCCAGGCCTAGGGTGAAGAATGGGCACTGGGTCCCCAAGGAGTGAAGGTTTGGATGCTGGGGCTGGGGGCAGCATGGGTACCACAGAGGGTGCGGTAAGAGACAAGCTCCTGCTGACTTTGGGGAGCCTTTTTCTGCTGCCCTGAGGCTACGGGGAGGAGAGGCAGGAAGGCAGGGGGCTATACCTGGCAGACCTCCAGGGCCAGCAGAGGACAGGCCGCACTGGGCACCGTGACCACAGTGTTGCCGTAGGCCAGGGCGGGAGCCAGCAGGGACACGAAGGCAAGCAGGGGCCACTCGTCCGGACACACCACAGCCAGCACACCCAGCGGCTCCCGCAGGCGCAGCACAGGGCCTCTCAGCCCCGCTACCTGCAGGGACAGGTGGGTCACGTGTGGGGCAGGGGAGCCCCGCCCGCAGTAAATGAGAGATCCAGTTCCTCTACATTCTCCCCAACACTTGGTGTTGGCCCAAACTGCACCATTGTGGAAGCCCCTGCCATTTCGCAGACGCTGGTCAAAGTGAATCATTCCACGGGGGTTCGGGCAGTGAGAAACATCCTGCATAACCGCCTTTCTTTTTTTTTTTTTGAGACGGACTCTCACTCTGTCGCCCTGGCTAGAGTGCAGTGGCGCGATCTTGGCTCACTGCAACCTCCGCCTCCCGGGTTCACGCCATTCTCCTGCCTCAGTCTCCTGAGTAGCTGAGACTACAGGCACCTGCCACCATGCCCGGCTAATTTTTTTTTTTTTTTTTTGTATATTTAGTAGAGACAGGGTTTCACTGTGTTAGCCAGGATGGTCTCGATCTCTTGACCTTGTGATCTGCCCACCTTGGCCTCCCAAAGTGCTGAGATTACAGGCGTGAGCCACTGCGCCTGGTCTATTTTCTTTTGTTAAAAATAAATATGGTGTTGGGGGGTGGGAGGCAAGGGGAGGGAACTTAGAGGACAGGTCAATAGGTGCAGCAAACCACCATGGCACGTGTATTCCTATGTAACAAGCCTGCGCATTCTGCACATGTATCCCAGAACTAAAGTAAAATAAAATTTAAAAAAAAGAAGGCCAGGTGCAGTGGCTCACACCTGTAATCCCAGCACTTTGGGAGGCCAAGGTGGGCGGATCACGAGGTCAGGAGATCGAGACCATCCTAACACGGTGAAACCCCGTCTCTACTAAATATACAAAAAAAAAATTAGCCGGGTGTGGTGGTGGGCACCTGTAGTCCCAGCCACTGGGAAGGCTGGGGCAGGAGAATGGCGTGAACCCGGGATGCAGAGGTTGCAGTGAGCCGAGATTGCGCCACTGCACTCCAGCCTGGGCGAGAGAGCGAGACTCTGTCTCAAAAAAAAAAAAAAAAGAAAGAAATATGGTATGGCCCATGATATAGTTCAGATGTCCCACCCAAATCTCATGTTGAAATGTAATCCCTGGCCAGGCGCAGTGGCTCACGCCTATAATCCCAGCACTTTGGGAGGTCAAGACAGGCGGATCACTTGAAGCTAGGAGTTCAAGATCAGCCTGGGCAACATGGTGAGTCTCGTCTCTGCAAAAATACAAAAACACCCAGTCATGTGTGCTGGTGTGTGCCTGTGATCCCAGATACTTAGGAGGCTGAGGTGGGGGGCTCACTTGGACCTCGGAGGTTGAGGCTGCAGTAAGCCATGATCGTGGCACTGCACTCCAGCCGGTTGCCAGAGGGAGACTGGTGCCAACATGCCCAGCTAATTTTTCTATTTTTTGTGGAGACAGGGTTTCACTGTGTTGCCCAGGCTGGTTTCAAACTCCTGGCCTCAAGCGATCCACCCACTTTTGCCTCCCAAAGTGCTAGGATTACAGGCGTGAGCCACCATGTCTGGCCAGGTATTTTTTGTTTTTTGTTTTTTTTTGTGACACAAGGTCTCACTCTGTCACTCAGGCTGGAGTGCAGTGGCACAATCTTGGCTCACTGCAACCACTGCCTCCTGGGTTCAAGCAATTTTCCTGCCTCAGCCTCCTGAGTAGCTGGGACTATAGGTGCCCACCACCGTACCCAGCTAATTTTTTGTATTTTTAGTAGAGACCGGGTTTCACCGTGTTGCCCAGGTTGGTCTCGATCTCCTGACCTCGTGATCCGCCTGCCTCAGCCTCGCAAAGTGCTGGGATTACAGGCCTGAGCCACTGCGCCCCCAGGTGTTTCTTTACAGCAATGTGAGAACCGCCTAACAGCCCACTAAATTGATTTTAGGGTCCAGGAATGGGTCGCTATCCATCATCTGGCGAACGCTACTCTACGAGGCGGGTTGTGTGCCCACTCACTGTACAGATGAGGGAACTGAGGTAGGGAGAGGTGAAGCCACTTGCTGATGATCCTGCCGTGGAAGGCAGTGGGGCTGGGCCCGAATTCCAAGCCTGGGTTATCTCACAGCCTCTGGTCTGAGCCCCACCCCGCCTGCCCAGCTGGCCCAGGTGCCCACAGACCCTTCACCTGCAGCGTGTGGCCTTGGGCCTGCACCCGGGCCCCCCACGCCCGAAGTCGCCTTGCGCTCAGCTCCACCTCCGCCTCCGCAGCCTTGAGCTCCACTCCCTGCCTCTCCAGCCTCGAGGCCAGGGTAGACTTCCGGCGCTCCAGTGCAGCCGCCAGGGCCCACAGCAGGGCTGCCCGGGCTCCTGGGGACTGGCCCGCCCAGCTGTGGGCAGACAGCGCACAGTGGGGGTCGGCATCCTGGTCTTGGCTCTCCCGACACCCCACCTCTGTCCACAGCCCCTACCCTGGGGGCCCAGCCTCCCAGTCCACCAACTGCTGGGGGCAGGCTCCCCTCTCTGCCACACCATGACCCTTGGGCTTTCCCGTGTGACCCCTTACCCAGGGAAAGCCTGGTGAGCGGCCTCCACAGCACCTCGGATGTCCTTGGCTCCACCCTCAGCCACGTAGCCATGGAGGTTGCCAGACGAATCCCGGATGGGCCTGGAGCTTCGGGCCCCAGGAGCCTGGAAACGGCCCCCAACGAAGAGCCCATAGGGGGGTGCTGGGCTGGAGTAGGGTGGGACATGAGGAGGAGTCCTGGGGCCTCAATCTGCTCAGACCCTATGCTCTACCGCACTGGGAAGACCGCCTTGGCTCCCGTGAGCCTCTGGGGCACCCCAAACCCCTGTTCCCATGAGCCTCTGGGGGACCCTAAAACTCCTGCTCCCATGATTCACTGGGGGACCCTAAACTCCAGCTCCCATGAGCCTCTGGGGGACCTTAAACTGCTCCCATGAGCCTCTGGGGAACCCCAAATTCCTGCTCCCATGAGCCTCTGGAGGACTCAAGTTTGTAATCCCATGAGCCTCTGGGGGACCCCAAACCCCTGTTCCCATTAGCCTCTGGGTACCCTAAACTCCTGCTCCCATGAGCCTCTGGGGGACCCTAAACTCCTACTCCCATGAGCCTCTGGCAGACCCTAAACTGCTCTCATAAGCCTGTGGGGCACCCCAAATTCCTGTTCCCATGAGCCCCGGAGGACCCAAAGCTTCTGCTCCCATGAGCGTCTGGGGGACCCTAAGTTCCTGCTCTATGAGCCTCTGGGGGACCCTAAGCTCCTGCTCCCATGAGCCTCTGGTAGACCCTAAACTGCTCCCTTGAGTCTCTGGGGGGACCTTAAACTCCTGCTCCCATGAGCCTCTGGAGGACCCCAAGTTTCTGCTCCCATGAGCCTCTGGGGGACCCCAAGCTCCTGCTCCCATGAGCCTCTGGGGGACCCCAAGCTTCTGCTCCAGTGAACCTCTGGGGGACCCCAAGCTCCTAGACCCATGAGTTTCTGGGAGAGTACAGACATTCATGGGGCAGAGCTGAGAGTCTCGGCAGGCCTGGGGTGGGGAAAGTGTGAGGCCACAACGTGGTACTCAGCAGGACTATGAGATAGCTTGGATGGACCTCGCGCCAGCCCTCCAGTCCACGGGGAAACAGGCATCAATTCCCCTCTCCCCGTTCACACTCCCAGACCACTGGCCCCCAACGACTCACCTGGGCCCTATTTCAGGCCCAGCCGGCAGGGTTGAGGGAACAGCGAGGCCAAAGGTGTCATAGTTCAGGTTCTTGGAGAGGCAGGACAGCCGGGCAGGGGTCCCTGAGGGCCGCAGATACTCATACAGCCCCTGTGAGAGGGACGGTGTCAAGAGGATGCAAGGGGCACGCGAGGCCGGATGCGAATGTCAAGGGCATGGGGCGGCGGGGGGGCTGGTGACGGGGAGGGGATGTGCTCACGTCTGGGCCCCCGTGCCAGGAACACCCACTCTCCTTGCAGCCGCCTGTGGGCACCGAAGGGTCTCTGAGGCCGTGGGCGTTGATCCAGACAGTGCCCACCTGGAGCCTGTGGGGAAGATGGAGGTGTCCAACAGAGGAAAACAGATGGTGGCAGGCCGGGAGAGGGGTGAGTTAAAGGCGCGGGGAGCGACCCAGGGAGAAGGGAGATGAAGACGGGAAGAATGAGGAGAGGAGTGAGCGCCCGGGCCACGCAGACTGACCCATAGCCCAGCTCCAGCGCCTGCCCCAGCCTCTCGCTCCACACACTGGCGCTGCCCCCGCGGGGCGTCCCGTTGGCCACCAACAGTGCCTCCTTGGCTGTGCGGAAGGGGGAGGCCACGACCACAGGCCACGGCACCTGCAAGGGGTGACCGGGAGGCTCAGCCCTCCAGGGCCCACCCACCAGGGAAGGAGCCTAGAGCAGGCAGCAGCCCCCACAGCCAGGTCACACGGTCACCCCAAGGGCATCCCCAGGCACAGAGCTGCTGCCCTTGGCTGGCGGTGGGTAGGAGCTCTGCAGCCTTAAGGGTCTCACCTCCACCTGGGCACATGGGGAGGCTGGGGGCAGGTTGGAGACCAAGGTTGGGGGATAGAATGGGCGTTCCGAAGGCACATCGCCAGCCTGCAACACCTAGGGAGAGAAATGATCTAGAAGTCGACTTCTGGTCCCTTCCTGCTGAGACTGAGGACTCCAGGACCCCAGCCCCTCCTCCCTCAGACCCAGGAGTCCAGGCCCCAGCCCCTCCTCCCTCAGACCCAGGAGTCCAGGCCCAGCCCCTCCTCCCTCAGACCCAGGAGTCCAGGCTCCCAGCCCCTCCTTCCTCAGACCCAGTTGTCCATGCCCAGCTCCCTCCTCCCTTGGACCCAGGAGCTCGGTCTCCAGGCCCCTCCTCCCCTGACACCCTCAAGTCTCTACCCCCTGCCTCACCTGTGCACCCTGGCTCTGGGCCTCACGCACAAAGCGCTGGACCAGGTCACATGCAGCAGCCCCCCGGGCCCCCATGTCCACGGCCCCATCCAGCCCTCGGCCACTCCGAAGCCGCCCCATCCGCTCCTGCAGCCGTCTCATGGCTTCATCCCACACAGACTCCTGGATGAGGAGCCTGAGGCCACCCTGTGAGGAAAAGGGGCATCAGGAGATCACACCATTGCACTCTAGCAAGTTGGTGATCTGAAGAGTGAAGACAGAGGCTGGAAAACTAGGGACATGGACACTCAGATAAATCAACAGAGTCCTAAAGAACAGAGAGGCCGGATGCGGTGGCTCACGCCTGCAATCCCAGCACTTTGGGAGGCCGAGGTGGGTGGATCACCTGAGGTCAGGAGTTCGAGACCAGCCTGCTCAACATGGTGAAACCCCGTCTCTACTAAAAATACATAAATTAGCCAGGCATGGTGGTGCCCGCCTGTAATCCCAGCTACTCGGGAGGCTGAGGCAGGAGAATCACCTGAACCCGGGAGGCAGAGGTTGCAGTGAGCCGAAATCGCACCACTGCACCCCAGCCTGGGCGACAAGAGTGAAACTCCGTCTCAAAATAAATAAAATAAAATAAAATAAAATAAAATGAACAGAGACTCAGGACCCCGAGGACTGGAGACAGACACCAACAGCCTCCAGGGTGTGAGGGGACAGGAGTGCACGGGTCTCACCGGGCCGCGGTCGGACCAGGCGGCGTCCACAACACCCTCCACGGCTGAGTCTATGTCCGCTGTGTCCGTCAGCAGCAGCAGCGACTCCGTCCCCAGCGCCAGGCCCAGCTCCGCACACTCGCCCGCCAGGCTCCGTCGAAGGGCACGCCCTTCCTAGGGACCCCCCCAATTCAGCCGCAGGAGGAGCCTTGCAGCCCCCAGCCGCGTTCCACCACAACCCCTGTCCTGAAGGTACCTCCAGGGCTCCGCAGAAGGCCACCTTCTGGATTCCAGGCTGGGAGGCCAGGACGGGCACCAGGGAGGCAGGGCCACTGATGACATTCAGGATTCCTGGGAATGGGCCTAGCTCCCCTGACAGCTGGGCCAGTAGGAGGGGCGTTGGGGAGGCCGGGGGCACGAGGGCCACCACGGTGCAGCCTGGGGAAGTGGAGCAGCTCAAAGACTCAGGAGTCCAGGTCCCAGCCCCTCCTCCCTCAGACTCAGGAGTCCAGGTCCCAGCTCCTCCTACCTCAGACTCAGGAGTCCAGACCACAGCCCCTCCTCCCTCAGACCCAGGAGTCCAGACTCCAGCCCCTCCTCCCTCAGACCTAGGAGTTCAGACCCGCAGCCCCTCCTCCCACAGACTCCTTCCACAGAGTCCAGGCCTCCAGCCCCCTTGTCTCTCAGACTCTGGAGTTTGGGGCCCACGATCCCCTCCTTTCTCAGACCCAAGAGTCAGGACCCCCCAGGCCATCATTTACCCACAGCCAGGGCAGGGCAAATCCTCCACATCATCTCAAGGAAGGAGAATGTGGGTGGCAGGATGAGGCCAATTACTCCTGCAAGAAAAAAATGAGGCGAGAGGATCCCTTGAGGCTAGGAGTTTAAGTCCAGCCTGGGCCACATGGCGAGACCCCATGGCTACATTAAAAAAAAAAAAAAAAAAAAAAAAAAATGTCCGGGCGTGGTGGCTCACGCCTGTAATCTCAGCACTTCGGGAGGTCGAGGTGGGCGGATCACCTGAGGTGGGAAGTTCGAGACCAGCCTGACCAACATGGAAAAACCCCGTCTCCACTAAAAATACAAAATTAGCCATGCGTGGTAGTGCATGCCTGTAGTCCCAGCTACTTGGGAGGCTGAGGCAGGAGAATCACTTGAACACGGGAGGCGGAGGTTCCAGTGAGCCGAGATCGCACCACTGCACTCCAGCCTGGGCAACAAAGAGCGAAACTCCATCTCAAAAAAAAAAAAAAAAAAAAAAAAACTAGTCAGGTGTGGTGGTGCATGGTCGTAGTCCCAGTTACTTGGGAGGCTGAGGTGGGAGGATTTTGAGCCCAGGAGGTCGACGTATCAGTGAGCTATAATTGCACCACTGTACTCCAGCCAGGGTGACAGAGAAAGACCCTGTCTGAAAAAGAAAAAAACAAAAACAAAAACAAAAGAAAAAGAATGAGGGGACCGGGCACGGTGGCTCATGCCTGTAATCCCAGCACTTTGGGACGCCAAGGCAGGTGAATCATCTGAGGTTAGGAGTTTGAGACCAGCCTGACCAACATGATGAGACCCCTCTTCTCTAATAAAAATATAACAATTAGCCAGGTGTGGTGGTGGGTGCCTGCAATTCCAGCTACTCAGGAGGCTGAGGCAGGAGAATCACTTGAACCCGGGAGGCGGAGGTTACAGTGAGCCGAGATCGCGCCACTGCACTCCGGCCTGGGCGACAAGAGCGAAACTCTGTCTAAAAGAAAAAGAATGAGGGGACTGAAGCTAGCACTGCTGAGGCATGTGGGAGGATAGGGCTAGGGACTCCAGGGTCTCACCCATGGGCTCCCAGCCTGCCAGTGCCTCCTCCTGGGTGGATGCCTGGATTGCATGGTAGTGGAGCAGCTGCTGGGCCAGCTGGACGTCCCCGTCTCGAACCTCTCGAACAGCCCGCCCAGTCACCAGGGATTCCAGGGTCCACAGCAGCCGCTGGTGCTTCTGGATCACCTTGGCCAGCCTGTGGAGAAAGCCAGAGGGTGCTCATTTTCCAACGGCCCTCAGCCTCGCAGAGTCCTGGGCTGCTCCTATATACCTGGACTACAATCCCCATGAGCCCCTGAGGCATCCCCACCATTTACCTGGGGCAGAGGGCAGTGAAGATTTATGAGAATTATAGTCGTGGAAACACAAAGCCTGAGGATGCTGTGTAAAGGTCTTGGCCGCTGGAAATCCCTGAAGCTTTTGGGAAATTGAGTCTTAGCTTCTAACCTCAATTGCGTTTTGGGAAATGGAATTTTTGTCTCTAGCTTCCCCCCAGGCAGCTAGGAAATGGATTTAGGGGCTTCACCAGCCCCAGTGAACTGAGCCCCAATGCACTCCAAGAATGTCCTGGGAAATAGAGGCTTTGCGGCTTCTAGTCCCAGTGAATAGTGCACAACGGATGCATGTTTCAGCCACTACTGCCTCCAGCACATACTGGGAATCTGAGCCTTAGCTGCAAATTAATTCAGTGGGATCTTGGGAAATAGCCTTTGTTCCCATGGTTTTGAGTGGATGCTGGGGGTCCCCGCCTCCCGGGGTCCACACCTCAGCTGCATCACCTGGTCAGGTGCTGGGCCCGGACGACGCCGGGGTGCACACTCCAGCTCCTAAATGCCATCCTGGCTGCCTCCACGGCTGCAGCCACATCCTCGGCCTGTGCCTGCAGGCAACTGGCCAAGTTCTCTCCTGGGGAGAAAAGTGGGGGGACTCAGATAGGAGGAGTAGCCCATGTCATATCTGGACGGGGCTGAGATTTTCGGAGCCTGGATCAGCCCGGGAGTGTAAAGCTGGTCCCCATTCTCTGCTGGGTCACGGCTATGATCACCTCCAGAGCAAGGAAGGGATTTTCGCAGACAGCAGTCTCACAAAGCCTCCACAGAGACCCGGAACCATAATTAGGGTGACTGGTTTCAGAAGGAACCAGACATCGCAGCCCATCTCCCACAGCCAGCTGTTTCCTGCCCTCAGGGCCCTAGGCAAGGGGAATGGGTGTTGGTGGGTAGGGCTAGAGGGCACAGATACCTCCCTTCCACTAATGACTGGGGGACATCTCGTACCTGTGATGGGATCCTGGCAAGGCACTGAATTTCTGTGTTCAGGCTTTAACCACTTCCCATTCACATAGTGGCCCAAGCACCGGTCCTGGGTGTCCAGCCAGGCCTGGGGGAGGTAGAGACAGTTTGGAAAGGGGTTCGGGAGGAGCTGGGGCAGTTCAACCCCTACCCAGAATCCTCTAGGAGGGGACATGTGTCTCCCTCTGCCCCATCAGCTAATTCTTTTCCTCCTATTGCTTTAAAAAAAAAGTTTGTGGTAAAATAGAGCATCTCAAAGTGTATAGTTCAGCAGTTTAGTGGCATTCTGCGCATTTACAGTGTTGTGTAACCATCACCACTCTAGTTCTAGAACATTTTTTCATTTTTTTTTTGGAGACTGAGTCTTGCTCTGTCACCCAGGCTGGAGTGCAGTGGCATGATCTCAGCTCACTGCAAGCTCCGCCTCCTGGGTTCACGCTATTCTCCCGCCTCAATCTCCTGAGTAGCTGGGACTACAGGCGCCCGCCACCACACGCGGCTAATTTTGTTTTTGTATTTTTAGTAGAGACGGGGTTTCACCATGTTGGTCAGGCTGGTCTTGAACTCCTGACCTCAAGTGATCTGCACGCCTTGGCCTCCCAAAGTGCTGGGATTATGGACGTGTCAACATCTTTAATTCATTCAATTAGGGTCTCAACTGAGTCCTTGGGCTGGTGCCACAACAGTGGCACCTATTTGGAGTCCACTTTGGGAGGCCGAGGTGGGCTGAGCCTAGGCGTTCAAGACCAGCCTGGGCAACATGGTGAAAGCTCATCTCTACAAAAAATACAAAAAGTTAGCCAGGTGTGGTGGTGAGTGCCTGTAGTCCCAGCTACCTGGGAGTCTGAGGTGGGAGGATCACTTGAGCCCGGGAGGTAGAGGCTGTAGTAAGCCAAGATCACGCCACTGCACTCCAGCCTGAGTAACAGAGCAAGGCTCTGTCTCAAAAAAAAAATTTTTTTTTACCACATCTCCTCCATATTTCTTTCTTTCTTTCTTTCTTTTTTGTTTGAGACAGAGTCTTGCTCTGTCACCCAGGCTGGAGTGCAGTGGCGCGATCTCTGCTCACTGCAAGGTCCGCCTCCTGGGTTCACGCCATCCTCCTGCCTCAGGCTCCCGAGTAGCTGGGACTACATGCACCTGCCACCACGCCTGGCTAATTTTTTTGTATTTCTAGTAGAGACGGGGTTTCACTGTCTTAGCCAGGATGGTCTTGATCTCCTGACCTCGTGATCCGCCCACCTCGGCCTCCCAAAGTGCTGAGATTACAGGCGTGAGCCACTGCGCCCGGACTTCTCCATATTTCTTTCTCATCCTGGTCACGTCTTCCCTGCTGCTAAATCCAAAGCACACTGCTCACTTGCTCCTTCTACAGACTCCCCTAGCATCTCTGATGTCACATATTCCTGATTTTTCTCTTACTGGCCCTTCTTTCTTTTTTTTTTTTTGAGACGGAGTCCTGCTCTTGTCTCCCAGGCTGGAGTGCAATGGTGCGATCTCAGCTCACTGCAACCTCCGCCTCCTGGGTTCACGTGATTCTCCTACCTCAGCCTCCCAAGTAGCTGGGATTACAGTCGGCCACCACCATGCCCAGCTAATTTATATATTTCTAGTAGAGATGGGTTTTTACCATGTTGGCCAGGCTGGTCTCGAACTCCTGGCCTCAGGTGATCCACTCGCCTCGGCCTCCCAAAGTGCTGGGATTACAAGCATGAGCCACTGTGCCTGGCTTCTCCTTTCTCTTTAAAGCAAAAAAGTTACTCAGAAGTTCCAAACTCAAACGCCCACAGGGAGAGAGACATCTGTGAGAAAGTCAGGGATATTTGAACATTAACTGGGCATCAGATGACATTAAAGAATGATTGTTGGCCGGGCATGGTAGCTCACATCTGTAATCCCTGCACTTTCCCACGCTGAGACGGGAGGATTGCTTGAGCTGAGGAGTTTGAGACTAGTCTGGACCTACACAGCAAGACCCCATCTCTACAAAAATAAAAGTAAAAAATTTGCCAGTCATGATGATGCACACTTGTAGTCTCAGCTAGTCAGGAGGCTGGGGTGGGAGGATTGCTTGGGTCCAGGAGTTTCAGGCTGCAGTGAGCTATGAACGCTACTGAATGCTAACCTGGGCGACAGAGTAAGATCCTGTCTCAAACAAACAAACAAAAAACAAAAAGAATGACTTAATGTTAAGTGTGGTAACAGACCATGCTAGTTTTGTAACAAAATGAGCCCTTATCTGTTAGAAGAAAGGATTCAAATATTTATAGGAAAATACTGTGACATCCAGGATTTGTTTAAATTACTGCAAAGAAAATACAGAAGGAAACAGCGCTGGGATAAATGTTGATGATGGTTGAAGCACAGTGATGGGTAAATAGGAGTTCAAAATAAATGCTAATTATTCTGTGCAAGTTGGAAAGTTTCCCCCCAAAAGAAAAACAAAATTCCAAAAGAATGTCCAGAGGGTTCCAGGAGGCCTGAGAAGAGGGCCTGGATGAGAAGAGGAGCTTACGATTCATGGAAAAGACAGGAGCTATTGGTCCCAGATGACTTTTGTCAGGGAAGTTGAGCCAAATGTTGACACATTTTGGAATTTTATTTTCAAGAGGACCTCCCGGATGTTTACATGGAATCAATTGTCCAGCATTTCACATAAAAAAAAAAAAATAAAGTTCAGGCCAAAGAAAACATGTTTGTTGGTTGAGTCTGGCCCAGAGACTGTACGGTTGAGAACTTTGCTGGTGTAGGCAAGACCATGGGTCTGAAATGCAAGGGCTCAAGTCCAAGTCTCAACTTCACTTTTTATGTTTTATTTTTATATTAATAGAGATAGGGCCCCACCATGTTGCCCAGGCTGGTCTCAAACTCCTAGGTGCGAGTGATCCTCCTGCCTCGGTCTCCCAAACTGCTGGGATTACAGGTGTGAGCCACTTGCCTGGCCTCAACTTCTTTTTTTTTCAGGGGGGACAGGGTCTTATTCTGTCACCCAGGCTGGAGTTCAGTGGTATGATCACTGCACCTCCCAGGCTCAGGTGATCCTCCCACCTCAGCCTCCCGGGTAGCTGGGACTACAGGTGTGTGCTGCCATCCTCGGCTAATCTTTTGTTTTCTGTTTCTTTTTTTTTTTTTTTTTTGAGATGGAGTTTTGCTCTTGTTGCCCAGGCTGGAGTGCAGTGGCGTGGTCTCGGCTCACCGCAATCTCCACCTCCTGGGTTCAAGCGATTCTCCTGCCTCAGCCTCCCAAGTAGGTGGGATTACAGGCGCCTGCCACCACGCCCAGCTAATTTTTTGTATTTTTAGTAGAGATGGGGTTTCACCATCTTGGCCAGGCTGGTCTTGATCTCCTGACCTCATGATCTGCCCGCCTTGGCCTCCCAAAGCGCTGGGATTACAGGTGTGAACCACTGCGCCCAGCCATTTTTGTATTTTTTTTGGAGACAGCGTCTTGCTCCGTTGCCCAGGCTGGAGTGCAGTGGTGCAATCTCAGCTTACTGCAACCTCTGCCTCCTGGATTCAAGCAATTCTCCCACCTCAGCCTCCCAAGTAGCTAGGATTACAGGCAAACACCACCACGCTCAGGTAATTTTTGTATTTTAGTAGAGATGGGGTTTCACCATGTTGGCCAGGCTGGTCTCGAACTCCTGACCTCAGGTGATCCGCCCGCCTCGGACTCCCAAAGTGCTGGGATTACAAGTCTGAGCCACCACGCCTGGCCCAATGTTTTGTATTTTAGTAGAGACGAGGTTTCACTATGTTGCCCAGGATGGTCTCGAATTCCTGAGCTCAGGCGATCTGCCCGTCTTGGCCTCCCCAAGTGCTAAGCTGTGCCAGGGTTCTGATCCAGTTCCTTCCACTTGGACCATTGCTCTGGCCTCCTGCCCTCCCCCTCAAAGAAGCCTAAGCTCCTCTCGCCTGGGTGCTGGGGGACCCTGGGGGATCATGAGAGCCCCGTGAAGGAATTCTGAGAGTGCCTGGGGAAACGACAGAAAGTTTGAGGTGCCCTACTCATTTGCAGGAACCCCACGAGGGTTCTGGGGGTCATGGGAGTCCTAGGGAGGTTCTAAGGACCCCCAGGGGATCATGGGACCCTCACGAGGACTTCAGGGGTTCCTGAACAATCATGGGAACCCTATGGGACATTCTGAGAGCTAGAGAGATCATAGGAGCCCCGTGAGGGTATTGTGAGGGGCCATAAGTAATTACAGGAAGTCCTGATGTGGCTGGGTGCAGTAGCTCACGCCTGTAATCCCAGCACTTTGGGAAGTCGAGGTGGGTGGATCACTTGAGGCCAGGAGTTCGAGACCAGCCTGGCCAACATGCTGAAACCTTGTCTCTAGAAAAAGTACAAATATTAGCTGAGAGTGGTGGCGCGCGTCTCTGGTCCCAGTTACTTGGGGGGCTGAGGTGAGAGGATGGCTTGAGCCCAGGAGGTTGAGGCTGCAGTGGTGTGATAGCGCCAGTGCACTTCAGTTTGGGGGACAGAGTGAGACCCTGGCTCAAAAAAAAAAACAAAAAAAAACCAACCCAAACCGGAAGTCCTGATGTATTCTAGGCTCCTGAGAGTTTCGATGAGGTCACATGAACCCCACGAGTATTGAGGGGTCCTATGGGATCACGGGGGCTCCATGGAAGTTCTGAAGGTCTCTGGGTAATCAAAGGGATGAAGGGAGTCCCTCAGGAGGTCTGGGGTGCTCTGGAGGCCCATGGAAGCCATAGGATGTTTTTTAGAGTCGTGGAAAGACAATGGGGGTTGTGGGTCACTGGAGCCTCACAGGAATCCTAAGGGGTCTGGTGGGTGGCGTCAGGTTCTGAGGGGACCCTGAGGAATCACGAGAGCGTCTAGAGGAGTTCAGCAAAACCGCGGAAACACTACGAGGAGTTCAGGATCAAGGGGCAAGAGAACCAGTGGGGAAGACCGGAACAGACTAAAAGGCTGCCACCGCCAAGGCTCAAGGGAGCGTCCTACAGGGCGCGATCCTATTGGGCGGCGGGAATCACGGGGACTAAGAGAGGCGGAGCGGCTGAGCTACCGCAGTGGATGACGGGACTCCGCGCGAAAAACCGGGCGCCCAGGCCTGGGGAACGCAGCGGGCAGCGACGGCCGGGCAGGCTCTCACCAGTGCGCATGCGTGGCTCTCCGGCACCGGTCCGTACTCCAGCGAGGTGAAGATCTCGCGGGCGCGGGGCCCTGCACGCGTCGCAGCCATCGCTTACCCCGAACGTTTTCCGCGAAGACTGCGGGGCGCTCTGTGTTAAGGGGAACCTTGAGGTCCGAAGAGCGACACCTCCCGTTCCAGCCCAAAGGGGCGGGGCTAATGGGAATGGGGTGGGGCTACAAGATACAGAGAGCAGCCACGCCCACACTTTTTGCCTTAGGATCCGATGGCCCCTCCCACGTCCCCCACGGGGAAGCGTATTTAGGAGCATGCGCACTGCTTAAAACGGGGAGGAAGGGGAGACAGCGATGTGGGTACTTTGCGAATAGTTAGGAGGGCTCCGGATTTAGAAGGATCGGCGTGGCCAGGCACGATGGCTCTTGGCTGTAATCCCAGCACTTCGGGAGGCCGAGGCGGGCGGATCACCTAAGGTCGGGAGTTCGAGACCAGCCTGACCAATTTGGTGAAACCCCGTCTCTACTAAAAATACAAGCATTAGCCGAGCTGTGGTGGTGCGCGCCTGTAATCTCAGCTACTCAAGAGGCTGAGGCGGGAGAATCACTTGAACCCAGGAGGTGTACGTTTCAGTGAGCCGAGATCGCGCCACTGCACTCCAGCCTGGGTGGCAAAGGGAGACCGTGTCTAAAAAAAAAATAGTAATAAAAAAAAAGAGTCGTCTTATTGATGCGTCTTCCCAGTGCCTTGTTTTATAGTAGCAGGAAGTGCAGGTTTTTTTGTTTTTTTTTTTGTTTTTTTTTTTTTTTTTTGAGACGGAGTCTGGCTCTGTCGCCCAGGCTGGAGTGCAGTGGCGCAATCTCAGCTCACTGCAAGCTCCGCCTCCCAGGTTCACGCCATTCTCCTGCCTCAGCCTCCCGAGTAGCTGGGACTACAGGCGCCCGCCACTGGAAGTGCAGGTTTTATTTGTTTTACCTTTTATTTTCTTGAGACAGGGTCTCCCTCTGTCGCCCAGGGCTGGAGTGCAGTGGTCCGATCACGGCTTACTGTCGCCTCGACTTTTCGGGTTTAAACATTACTCCTGCGTCAGCCTGCACAGTAGCTGGGACTACAGGCACGTGCCATCAAGCCTGGCTAATTTTTTTTTTTTTTTTTTTTTGTAGAGACAGGATCTTGCTATGTTGCTCAGACTGGTCTCGAACTCCTGGGCTCAAGCGATCCTCCTACCTCGGCCTCCCAGCCTCAAAGTGCAGCTTTTAGTTCTAATTATATTGACTAGAGGTCTAGATCTAGATCTAGACCTGGCGGGTCTAGATCTGGACGTATTAGGATCTAGAGCTGGCAGGAAGTGATAATTCAAAGATAAAAAGGGTACCTTTTAGGATGGACATTGAGATTAAGGTTTGGAAAATGCAACCTTCACTGCAAAGTAAGAGGGCCAGTTTTGGTTGTGGAAAGAGTGGAAGTCTGGCGCTTTTTTTTTTTTTTTCAAAGAGATGGGGTGTGGGACGTTATCTCATTGTATTGCCCAAGCTGGTTTCGAACTCCTGGCCTCAAGCGATCCTCTTGCCCTGGCCTTCCAAAGTGCTGGGACTACCGGTAGGAGCCACAGCGCCCAGCCGGAAGTGTGGCTTTCATAGATACAGGAAGTGTGGCATTCAGGGATCCGCCTTGGGGTTTATTTTTGATTGATGCGAGGGGCGTGGCTTGTCGATAACGCGATACCAGCTTGTGAATGAACACTGGGGTACTCGGAAGTGTGGCGTACTCCAGTCCTGTGTTTACCGATAGACCGGAAGTGTGGCTTCGTTTACAGTTCGGCACGTAGGACGGAGGGTAGTTCGTCTAGAGACACATATTCCCAACGGATTTGACGATGGTGTTCGGTCTTGAATGGAAATGTAGTCTTAGGCCAGTCTTAGGTTTTTGAACAGGATAGTAGGTATCCGGAGTCGATTGAGGGCCAGAGCAGGCACTGGGGTTCGGATCCTGGGCAAAGTTTCCCACGTTGAGGGTCTCGAGGACGCCTAGATCTCTTTCCCAGGGCCATGGCGAACCCGAAGCTGCTGGGACTGGGGCTAAGCGAGGCGGAGGCGATCGGTGCTGATTCGGCGCGATTTGAGGAGCTGCTGCTGCAGGTGCAGTGACCGGACCCCTGGATCCTTGAGTATTCGGGGATTTTGGCGGGGTGCTCAAAGATGGGACTGCAGTTCCCAGAATGCACTAAGGCGGGAACCAAGCCTCGGGGAATTGAGGTTAATGGGCTTCAAGTTTGCTAAGAAATGGGAGTGGGGGGCCGGGCGCGGTGGCTCACACCTGTAATCCCAGCACTTTCGGAGGCCGAGGCGGGCGGATCAGGAGATCGAGACCGTCCTGGCTAACACGGTGAAACCCCGTCTCTACTAAAAATACAAAAAATTAGCCGGGCGTGGTGGCGGGCGCCTGTAGTCCTAGCTACTGGAGAGGCTGAGGCAGGAGAATGGCGTGAAGCCGGGAGGCGAAGCTTGCAATGAGCCGAGACCGCCGCACTGCACTCCAGCCTGGGCGACAGAGTGAGACTCCATCTCCAAAAAAAAAAAAAAGAAACGGGAGTGGGGTTGGGGTTGTTCTTCTAGTTCTCAAAGGAGAAAGGGGACCTAAACCGTCTAATTTCTCGCGTTATCCACAGCTCTCATGCATAAGAATTGCTCCATTTGAGGAACAAATGAGGGGTCTGATGGCACAGACTCCAAGCCTGGAGGTAGTTTTCCTTTATACAGGCCTCGAAGGAGCTCCAGCAAGCCCAGACAACCAGATCAGAATCGACACAAATCCAGCCTCAGCCTGGTGAGAAAGGACACCGGAGAGAGAGGGACAGTAGACCCAGGGAGAGGACAGAGAGAGGAGGAAGGAAAGAGACACGAAAATAAAGGCCTAGGGTGGGCATGGGGTGAGCAGACACCCACAGAGAACATCCTAGGACAGAAAGGAGTTGGAGGACAGAGTAGGAGTAGGTAGGGGGCCAGAGAACCAGAGATAGGAAGAGGCCAGGTGCGGTGGCACGTGCCTGTAGTCCCAGCTACTGGGGAGGCTGAGACAGGAGAATTGCTGGAACCCATGAGGCAGAAGTTGCAGTGGGCGGAGATCGCACCACTGTACTGCAGCCTGGGTGACACATCGAGACTCTGTCTCAAAAACAAAACGAAACAAACAACAACAACAAAGATAGGAAGAGAGGCTGGGCACAGTGGCTCACATCTGTAATTCCATCACTTTGGGAGGCCGAGGTGGAAGGATTGCTTGAGGCCAGGCGTTCAAGACCAGCCTGTGCAACATAGTGAGACCTCATCTCTACTAAAAATAAACAAAATTAGCTGGACTTGGTGGGTGCGTGCCTGTAGTCATAGGTACTCACGAGGCTGAGGTGGGAGGCTCACTTGAGCCAGGTGGAAGAGACTGTGGTGAGCCAAGATCGTACCACTGCACTCCAGCCTGGGTGACACAGTGAGACCCTGTCTCAAAAAACAAACAAGGAGAAAACAAAGAAGAGAGGGGGCCGGGAGCTGTGGCTCACGCATGTAATCCCAGCACTTTGGGAGGCCAAGGCGGGAGGATCACCTGAGGGCAGGAGTTTGAGATCAGCCTGGCCAACATGGTGAAACTCCATCTCTACTAAAAATATGAAAATTAGCCGGGCGTGGTGGTGGGCACCTATAATCCCAGCTACTTGGGAGGCTGAGGCATGAGAATTGCTTGAACCTGGGAGGTGGAGGTTGCAGTGAGCCGAGATCACGCCACTGCATGCCAGCCTGGGTGACAGAGTGAGAGTCTGTCTCAAAAAAAAAAAAAAAAATAGAAGTGAGGGATCTCAGGGGTGGGGAGTGGAACAAAAAAGGGGGACAGGGCAAAAGGAAAAGAGACAGAGCCTGGAGAGAATGGATGGGGACTGGGACTTGTGCAGAAAAGGATTGTCATGACTAACCCACTCCCACCAGGTTTCTGCATAAAGACCAACTCCTCGGAAGGGAAGGTTTTCATCAACATCTGCCACTCCCCCTCTATCCCTCCTCCCGCCGACGTGACCGAGGAGGAGCTGCTTCAGATGCTAGAGGAGGACCAAGCTGGGTTTCGCATCCCCATGAGTCTGGGAGAGCCTCATGCAGAACTGGATGCAAGTCAGTGCGCTCAGAGGACCCAGGAATCTGGCCCGCTAGGCCCCTTCTTCCCTAGAACCCAAGAATCCTGGGCCCAGGACCCTCCTCCCTCAGCTCCTGGAGATCTGGCCCCTTGATCTGATTCTTTTCCCTATGGTAGATCTCTAGTGCCCTGGACATCCCACACCCGGGCAGTCCTGGTTCTGCCACCTGGCCAGGCTGGCACTTTTCCATGCCCCACTCCAGGGCCGGGAGGCCTGGGCAGAGTGCTCTTCGTGCATTAGCGGATCTCCTGGCTTTAGTCCTGAGCCTGCTGTCTCCTTCTTTTTTCTTTCTTTCTTTTTTTTTTTTTTGTGATGGAGTTTCGCTCTTGTTGCCCAGGTTCAGACGATTCTCCTGTCTCAGCCTCCCAATCAGCTGGGATTACAGGTGTGCTCCACCACACCCAGCTAATTTTTGTATTTTTAATAGAGACGGGGTTTCGCCACGTTGGCCTGGCTGGTCTCAGACTCCTGACCTCAGGTGATCCACCGCCTCAGCCTCCGAAAGTGCTGGGATTACAGGTGTGAGCCACTGCACCCAGCCTGCGGCTCTCTCTTTCATCCTGTTTTCTCCTCTGCCCTTCTCCCTTTCTCCATCTCTGTCTTGCCTCACCTCTGTCCCTGTTTCTGCCTCTATATCCTTTTTTCAATATGTCTCTTGAAGCTTTCTGGGACCAAGCGCTAGGCAGTGCCCTGGGGAGTAAGGACCTATGAAATGCACATTCCACGTTCCAGAAACTCGCTGTCATGGGTGGGGCTCAAGGAGATGGATGCAGTATCAATAGGGTGTGATTCACGCTGCTTTGGAGGGGGGCACCCAGCACAGCCTTGAGAGGGCTCGTCACCCACATGAAGGGGTCAGGGAAGGCTTCCTGGAGGAGGGGGTGTGGGATAAGATTTGAAGGAACAGGAGAAGTTCAGCAGGCAGACAGAAGAAGGTTCTAGGTAGAGCGGCCCAGAGCTGGGAGAGAATGATTGGATTGGATCAGCCAGTAATGGAGAGTGACTGAAAGAAATTCAGTGGGCCGAGGTTGCTAGAAGAATGAGGTCTTCTCCAGAGGTGGGAGGGGCAGACCACACAGGGTCTCCAACGCCAGGCTTGTGGGGCTCAGACCTTCACTTGGGAGCACTGGGGAGCCAGAGAAGAGCTGTGAGCAGGGGAGGGATAGGGTCAACTCTAGTGACATCACACTGATGGACAGGAGATACGAGGCCAGGGAGGAGGCTGGGCGGAGAGTCCAGAGCAGAAAGTGAGTGCCCAGCTCTCACTTTCTTATGTCTCTGTCTCTGCTTCTTACGGCCGCTGTCCCTGAATGTTTCTTTCCTGTCTGGGTCTGGGCTGTGGGCTTCCTGCAGAGGGCTGGGGGGTCCTCACCCCCCTTTTTCTCCCCGCAGAAGGCCAGGGATGTACCGCCTACGACGTAGCTGTCAACAGCGACTTCTACCGGAGGATGCAGGTTGGGGGCGGGGCTGCGGTTGAGGCCTGGGCAGGGGTCTCTACCCCTACCCTCCCCGCCACCGCCTGTCTTTTCCCTCTCTGTCACCCCAGAACAGCGATTTCTTGCGGGAGCTCGTGATCACCATCGCCAGGGAGGGCCTTGAGGACAAATACAACTTGCAGCTGAATCCGGGTGAGGGGCAGGTCCTGGGCCCTCGGGAAAGAGTGGAGCCAGGAGCGGTTTGGGGAACACCCCTAGGAGAGGAGGGGCTGGCTTGGGCAGGGTGCCCTGGAGTCTGTGCTACTAGGAGGGGGTGGAGTCTGGACGCCCTGAGGGGGCGGGGCCAGGAACATCTCCAGGGGTGGGTTTTATTGGGGCATATCATGGGAGGGGCGTGACTAAGGTGGGCGGGCTTCCTGGAGCCAAGCCTGCGGGGTGTGGTCAGACCCCAAGAGTCCTGGTGAGCCGGTGGAGCCTATCCCGGCAGGCTCTTGGCCCCCACAAAGGGAACCCTGACCTGTATGATGTTTGACGGCGCTCCTGACCCTCAGAATGGCGCATGATGAAGAACCGGCCATTCATGGGCTCCATCTCGCAGCAGAACATCCGCTCGGAGCAGCGTCCTCGGATCCAGGAGCTGGGGGACCTGTACACGCCCGCCCCCGAGAGAGCTGAGTCAGGGTGGGCCTTCGGTAGATCCCCGGTCTGATGTTTCCTCAACGCTCTTGGGAATCCCTCCCTCCATCCTCCCACACTGGGTGATGTCCTGGGGCCCTGGGCACTGAGAGAGGGAGGAGAGAGAACTCCTGACTGGGAAGGCGTCCTGAGGCCAATAGGGCTGGTTGGAGGGAGAAAAGGGACAGCACGCCAGGCAAAGACCTGGCAGCTGTGCTCAGCCCTGGACCTTGTTCCTCCTCAGCCCTGAAAAGCCTCACCTGAACCTGTGGCTGGAAGCCCCCGACCTCCTCTTGGCCGAAATTGACCTCCCCAAACTGGTGAGTTTTGCCCGCTGGACCAGAGCAGGGGAATGAGGTCTGGAAAGGTCAGGGACTGTCTCTGAGTGTGAGTGACAAGGGGTTGTTGCTGGACTTGTCAGTTGCGTCCTCTCTGCCAGGAGGCCCACAGGCCACCTTCCGGTGCTGTCCTGAGGGCGCCCAAGGGATTGTAAGTGCTCGGTCGTTGAGACTTGTCATTGCTGTCTTCTGCGTCTTCCTGGGAGATTAGACCCTTCAAATATAGTTTCCCAGCGTGTGAGGCTACCATGCCTGGTCCAGGTGATCATCCTGTTGCTGGGGAGGGTGACCTGATTCCGCCACCTCTCCAGGATGGAGCCCTGGGGCTGTCGCTGGAGATCGGGGAGAACCGCCTGGTGATGGGGGGCCCCCAGCAGCTGTATCATCTAGACGCTTATATCCCGCTGCAGATCAACTCTCATGAGAGCAAGGCAGCCTTCCACCGGAAGAGAAAGGTGCCTGGGGGAGGGGCTTGGGGAAGCCGGGACATTGGGGGGGGCCTGGACTCTGTCTCCCAGGGAGGGGGGCTAGGAGCTGGACTTCTGGGTCCTGGATCCTCATTCTCTTTGCTCTGTCTCCTCAGCAATTAATGGTGGCCATGCCGCTTCTGCCGGTGCCTTCTTGATCAGGGTGTCTCCTTATGCTTCTGAGATGTGGAGAAGAGGCTGCTGGCTTCCCTAAAGTTGAAATAAAAGATTTTTGCCTTTGTTCTGTCTCTGACTGGGGATATGTGGGTGTTGGGAGGGAAGAGGGACATTGGGCTGTACCCCTCCAGTCCTATAGAGGTCACTGCCCCAGCTCAGGCCTCATCCTTCCCCCTGGATCCTCCCTGAAGCGTCCTGGCCTCCAGTCTCCCCTTGTTAGTCCTCCCCAGGCCCCAGAGCTGGCCCTGCACTTTCCTTCTTCACAGGCCTCCTGTGGCTCCCCAGCCGCCATGGGAGAAGGTCCAAGCCCCTCAGCCAAGCACTCAAGGCTCTGTGTGATCTGAGCCCCGGGTCATGGCTCACTTTTATGTTTAAGAGACAGGGTTGTCAGGCACGGTGGTTCACACCTGTAATCCCAGCACTTTGGGAGGCCGAGCTGGGTGGATCACCTGAGGTCAGGAGTTCGAGACTAGCCTGGCCGACATGGTGAAACCCGGTCTCTACTAAAAATACAAAAATTAGCCGGGCATGGTGGCGCAAGCCTGTAATCCCAGCTACTTGGGAGGCTGAGGCGGAGGTTGCAGTGAGCCGAGATCGTGCCATTGCACTCCAGTCTGGGCTACAAGAGCGAAACTCTGTCTCAAAAAAAAAAAAAAAAAGACAGGATCTCACTCTGTCACTGGAGTGCAGTGGTGCAATCATATAGCTCACTGCAGCCTGGAACTCCTGAGTTCAAGTGATCCTCCCACATCAGCCTCTGAGTAGCTAGGGTGACAGGCATGCACCATTGTGCCCAGCTAATTTTATTTTTTGCATTTTTTTAGAGATGAGGTCTTGCTATGTTGCCCAGGTTGGTCTTGAGTTCTTGGCCTCAAGTGATCCTCCCACTGTGGCCTCCCCAAATACTGGGATTACAGGCGTGAGCCACTGTGCCCAGCCTAGTTTTGACCTCTTCCTCTAACTGGAGCCCAGTCATACTGAACAGTGTCCTGACCACACCCATTTTCCCCCATCTCTTAGTTTCTGCTGTTCCTGCTACTTTGTATCCTCTTCCCAGTACATCTGCAGAAGTTTCTTTCTTTATTCTTTCTTTCTTTTCCTTCCTTCCTTCCTTTCTCTCTCTTTCTTTTTTTTTTTTTTGACAGAGTCTGGCTCTTAGGCCCACGCTGGAGTGCAGTGGTGCAATCCTGACTCACTCTGCAACCTCCCGAGTTCAAGTGATGGTTGCACCTCAGCCTCCCAAGTAGCTGCGACTACAGGTGCCACCATGCCCAGCTAATTTTTAAATATTTTTTATAGAGACGGGGTCTCCATCTGTTGCCCAGGCTGGTCTCGAACTCCTGAGCTCAAGTGATCAGCCCTCCTCAGACTCTCAAAGTGCTGGGATTACAGGAGCGCCCTGCCTTGATAAATATTTCTTGAGTTAATAAGTGATTGTTGAGGCCGGGCACAGTGGCTCACACCTGTAGTCCCAGAACTTTGGGAGGCCAAGGCGGGCGGATCACCCAAGATCGGGAGTTTGAGACCAGCCTGACCAACATGGAGAAACCCCGTCTCTACTAAAAATACAAAATTAGCCTGGCGTGGTGGCAGGCGCCTATAATCCCAGCTACTCGGGAGGCTGAGGCAGGAGAATTGCTTGAACCCAAGAGGCGGAGGTTGCTGTGAGCCCAGATGGCGCCATTGCACTCCAGCCTGGGCAACAAAAGCGAAACTCCATCTCAAAAAAAAAAAAAAAAAAAAAAAAAGTGATTGTCTATACCCTCCTCTTCTTTAGTGAATCCTAGGATCATCAGTAGATGGAGGAACTTCAGTGGTAAATGCTCAAAGCACAATGTGAGTTAGTGGGGCATGGTGGTGCACACCTGTTGTCCTCAGCTACTCGGGAGGCTGAGGTGGGAGCCCAGGGAGGTTAAGACTGCAGTGAGCTGCCCCTGGGCGACAGAGTGAGACCCTGTCTCAAAAAGGAAGGAAGGGAGGAAGGAAAGGAGGAAGGAAGGAAGGAACGAAGAAAGGAGGAAGGAAGGAAAGAAGGAAGAAAGAAGGAAAGAAAAAAGAGAAAGAAAAAGGAAGGAGGAAGGGGAAAGGAAGGAAGATAGAGAAAGAAGAAGGAATGAAAGAAGGAAAGAAAAAAGAAGAGAAAGAAGAGGAAGGAAGGAAAGAAAAGGCAGGCAAGCAAGCACAATGTGTCTGCAATGGGGTGAATTGTGAGGGAGGGGGAGAAAAGACGGGGAAGAGGTCAGGGTGGGAGTGACTTCAGGTAGGGTCTTTCCGGCCGCGGAACGGATGAGCGAACGTGGGCGCCGTGTCCACCAGAGGGAGCAACGTATCCCTGCCCATCGTCTCAGAGAACTACATCTCCCAGCGGCCCTCGGAGTGCACGGCCCTTCTCAAACGAGCGCTGAGGCTCAGAGGCCGCTGGGACTTGTGGTTGGGACGGTGATCCGCTGGAGGGGGCCGAGTAACTCATTCCCAGGTCCTGAAAAAGTGTGGGGCTGGGTCCTTTCCTCCTTCCTCGGTTTCCATGGCGATGGTTTCGGCAAAGGCCCAGGTTTTGGCAGCGGCGGGGCCCGCTTCCCACTCCCTCCTCTTCACCATCTGCTCCACCCTCACACCTGGCCCCAAGCCGCAACCACCGCCTCCGCACCCGGGCCGGGGACTCTGCAGCCACTGGGTGGCGCGTGTGAGCGGCTCCCGCGCTGCTACTTCAGCCCCACGAGTCCCGGTTCCTACCTCCCTCCTGCCTCAGACCCGCAGCGTCCTCCGTTCTGGGGTCCCAGGGGTTTCTCAAAGCTGTGAGACCCAGAGACCCAGCCAGTCAAGGCTGGAAGCGAGAGGCTGCGGCGGTCAGTGGCTTCCCGGCCACCCCGTCCTTGGCGCCCGCCCGACGCGCCGTCTGCTCCTCCCACCCCACCGCGGGCCGCATCATGAAAATTTAATACCAAATGCATTTGCGGCCCGACGCGGGGAGGTAGTGGGGAAAGGATCACCCTCCTGGGGCCTGGATCTGGAGGTGGACTCAGCGCCGGGAGATGGGCTGGTCTGAGGACAGGAGCGGGGCGGGACCCTGTCTGCGGGCCCGGGACAGGGAAGGGCCGGGCTCTACCCAACGGGGCGGCGCTGGAATTCCGGCGTGGAGACAGAGTTCGGTGGGCGGGGACAGATTCCGGGGGTGGGAGCAGGACTGGGAGGGCAGGGACAGATCCCAGAGGCGGAGGTGGTGGGCGGGGGACAGATCCCATGGGGCGGGGGCAAGACTGGGAGGGCGGGGACAGATCTCAGGGGCGGAGGCCAGAGCTCGGTGGGCGGGGTCAGATTCCGGGGGCGGAGGCAGGACTAGGAGGTCGAGGACAGATCCCAGTGGCGAGGGTCAGAAGTCGGAGGGCGGGGACAGATCCCATGGGGCCGGGGCAAGACTGGGAGGGTAGGGACAGATCCAGGGGGCGGGGAGAACTGGGAGGGCGGGGACAGATCGCATGGGGCAGGGGTAGAACACAGAGGGCGGGGACAGATCCCAGGGACGGAGGCCAGAACTCGGTGGATGGGGACAGATTCCAGGGGGCAGAGACAGATCCTGTGGGGAAGGGGTAGAACTCAGATGGCAGGAACAGATTCCAGGGGGCAAGGACAGAACTGAGAGGGCGGGAACAGAGCCAGGGACAGATCCTAGGAGAAGGGGACACAACTCCAACGGTGGGGAGAGAACTCAGAAGGCGGGGGCAGAACTCAGGTCAGCAACAGATCCTAGGGGAGGAGACAAATTCAGAGGGCGGGTGAGGATGCCAGGGGGTGCGGATCACAATTTAGGGGGCGGGGACAGATCTCAGTGGGTGGAGACAGAACTCAAATAGAGGAATGGATCCCCCGGAGCTAGGGAAGAACTCAGAGCGCGGACAGATCCCAGAGGAGCGGAGAAATAACACAATGGGGAGACTATGGGGTCGCAGCTGGCACTGGTGGGGTGTGTGACATATAACTGTGGGGGACGGAAGCCAGAGGGAAGAAAATCGGGGTTAGGGAATGAAACTCAGGGAGAGAAGCAACAGGGAGGAGAGAGACGCCGGAGGGAGAATAGAGCTGGAGGAGTACGGGATTCAAAGGGGAAAGATGGAAACTCAGGAGGAGATGGAGCTCAAGGGTGAAGAACCCAGGTGGCGAAAGGGACTAGATGGGGACGACAGGTGGATCGAAGTAGGCGTTGGACTTGAGGGGAAAGAATTTCCCTTGAATGAGAAAAGAAAGAACTCCCTGGATGAGACTATTGGAACTGGGGACGAGGTGGGATGGGGATGGAATTGCGGGGTGGGGGCGGGGAGGAGTGAAGGAACTGGAGGATGAACGCAGAGGGAAAGTCAGAGAAGACAGGATTGTAAGGGACGAAATTAGGGGGAACAGAAGTCGGGGAGAGAAATGATGGGGATGAGAACTCAGGAGAGGAGAGAAAATCTGGGTAGGAGCCAGGGGTGATGGAACAGGGATAGGGGGAGTAGCCTGGGGAAGGAACAGAACTGGGGGGCGTGAACTCGGAGGCGTGAGTTCAGAACCCACAGGCGTGGTCTTGGAAGGCTCAGGAGGGGACAGGACGAGGATGAAAGGGCTGCGAGAGGGGGCGGGTCTGACAGACGAGGGGAGGGGCCTGGTGGGGCCGGGGCGGGGCCTCCTGCGCCCCGCCCCCGGCGCTGAGTCCTGTGACAGCCCCCGGGCCGCCTGTACTTGCAGCCTCCTTCCCCCCGAGCGGAGCTGCGGGGCCGGCCGGGCCGGGGCGGACCCCGGGAACCCGGACGCGGCCGCCCGGGCCCGCGGGCGGGGGGATCGGCGGGGGGGACCGGCGGGGTGACCGGCGGCAGGAGCCGCCACCATGGAGTTCCGCCAGGAGGAGTTTCGGAAGCTAGCGGGTCGTGCTCTCGGGAAGCTGCACCGGTGAGCCTGGCGGGGGTCCCGGGAGAAGAGTGGGAGGATCTGAGGAGGATGCTAATTCCCACCTGGGCGCAGACTGACAGATGAACGGGCGATACCCCGGCATGGGGGTCCACTCATCTGTCCAGTTTTCTGCCGTGGGCTCCGACGGCGCTGTTCTCCCTGGTCGAGCCTTGTCCATTATCCTGTTCATTTTTCTGCACCCCACCCCACCCGGCTCCACTCTTTCTCTGGTGCTGTAAATGCCTCTCTCCCGGGTCTCTGGCTCCTCCCCCACCACTTCTGGGTCTCTGTCCCCGTCTCTTTCTGGATGTCTCTGCCCCCTTTCTCTCTGAGTCTCCGTCTCCCTCTTTTTCCAGATCTCGGCTCCCTTCTCTCTGGGCCCCTCCTTCTCCCTAGATCTCTGCCTCCGCTTCTTTGCGTCTCTGTGCCCCTCTCTCTGGTTCTCTGGCCGTTGCTCTCACTGGATCTCTATCAACTCCTGACTCAGAGTCTCTGTCCCCCTCTTTCTGGGTCTCTCCTCTTCCCTGGATCTCTGGTCCCCACTTCTCTGGATCCCTGTCCCGGTCTCAGTGTTTTAATTCTCCCACCATGGGTCTCTCCGTCTCTCTGTGTCTTTTTCCGTTTCTGTCTGGCATGGAGTTTAATCTGCAGCTATAAGCGGATTGGGGCTCATAGCCCGTTGTCCTTGAGGGGGTGAGGCTGGGTGGAAGAAGTCACAGCACCCTGGGTCCCTGGGAGAGAAAGGAGTTAGAGGCCAAAAATTTTGGCTCCTGGGGTAGGACAGCCTTCCCAAAGGATATAGGCTGGGGCTGACAGGGACCCCCTCCCAACCAGGTTGATGACCCCAGTGACCTGAGTGTCCCTCAGGATAATCGGGACACCTCCCCACAGGCTCTCACCCCCAACCCCAGCTTTGGCTCTAAGTCAGATAAATTACTCAGCTGCGGAAAAGCCTAAAAATATATCTGGCCACAGTGCACGAAGGAGATGGCCTCATCAGCATCATGCCCCTGCCGCCGTGCCCTCAGGCCCTGTCCCCTTGGCCCACAGCCCTGACCCTGTGTTTCGTTGAGCTTCAGTCCACCTCACTAGGCCATGGGGGTCCTTTGCTAAGTCTAACATCAGTCTTGCTTGCTGCAGATCACCTCTTAGCTCCAAAGTTACCCCACCCTCTAGTAACATGAGAGACAAGAATAAGGCTGGACAGAAGTGGGGGGAGGTGGGCAGGAGGATGGTGCAGTGACGGAGGTTGGCGGTGGAGGGGAAGCTGAGATAACCTCACCCCTTCTTTTTCCAATTTTCCAGCCCCTCCCCACCCTTTTTCTCGCCTCCTTTCACGAGTTTCTCAAAATACATCAGTGTGAAGTCAGGAGAATGAGAGAGAGAGAAAGAGACGTGCTGGTGGAGGGGCTGGCGGGTGGCAGCGGGAGGGATGTGTTCCTCAGGCCCCTCCCTCAGTCTCTGCCTCTGTTTCTCATCTGTGCTAGGGTTTCTCACAGTCAATCTCTCTGGCTCTCACTCTCTGAGTTACCTCTTGGGTCCCCAGAGACACCCGGGCTCTGGCCAGGACCATCAGCAGGGAGTTTGTGCAGAGAAAAGCATTTGCTTCCAATGCCTGGGGTTTGCTCTGATGGTTGGAGGGAGAGGGGAATACCCCCTATTAGAGACAACAGGTTGATCTCATTTAATCCTCTAGACAAAGATGGGGAAACTGAGGCTCCATTCTGGGGTTGGGGAGATCAGTGGATGAGTATGAGCCCCATGATTTGAACCCAGGTCGGTCTCCCTCCCAAGCCTAGAACAGAGCTCTTCCTTGAGATGAGTGATGCCACAGCTGGTGGGGAGCTTCCTTGCACCCAGGGTGACTTGGAACAAGGACATGGGGGAATGGGATGCCAGAGAGATGAGAACCCAAGGTGCCTCCTTTCTGAGAGCCAGGTCTTGGACAGGGGGATGCCGAGGGCCAGTAAGAGATCAGGTCCCATTGCTGTTCTTGTCTGTGACCTTGGAGTGCCACTTCAGCTCCCCGAGCCTCAGTTTCCTTAGTTGTACAATGGGAAGAGAAGAGAGAGCAGAGGGACATAAGGAGACAAAGACGTGGGGGAGTGGACAGAGATCCTGAGAGAAGCAGAGAGAGAGAGAGAGGGAGAGAGAGAGAAGTTGAGACATCTTCTCGATTTGGGGTAATGGCCTCCTAAGTGTTGCTTTTCCTCATCGCCAGGTCCCCAGGCCTGAGTTTGGGGTATCCAGGGAGGGGAGGGGGATTTGCATCTAGGGTCTCCCTTCTCTGTCCTTGTCCCCTGCAAAGCATCAGGGCCACCTTCATCTCTGCGTCCTTGGTCCTCTTGCTCTAAAATGATTGATATCACCTTGAAGTTCCCTCTTTATTCTCTTGCATTTTTGCCCTTGTCCCCATTTTATAGATGTGGGATACTGAGACCCCCTGTTTAGACAGCCTTGATTAGAGATCTGACATCTCCTCATATTAACAAGGAATCTCACATCAGGGGCTGCAATCACATCTTGAGTTTCAGGGTCAAATATCATCCGATGTCAACCTGGGTCAGTCTGATCTCTTTGGGTGATGTGTTCTGATGGGTGGGGGGAGTTACTGCCATCCTGTACTATTCGTCCTAGTGGCTTCAATCCCCCCATCTCTGGCTCTCTGTCTTCTTCCTCTTGGGGTCTCATTCCTACTCCTTCTGGGTTCTGTCCACTCCCTGGCTTCTCCCACCCCTGTTTCTTAACTGCCCCTCCCCACCTCCTTAAGTTCTAGGACGGGGAGGGGTTGCTGTGTTCTCGCAGCTCTTCCACCTCCCTCCCCCTGGACCGTCTGGCTGTTCCTTCCTCCCCCGTCCCAGTCTCCCTCGCCTCCATCTGTTCCAGCCCCTTCCTGGGATCCAGCCCGATCCCCTGGCTGCCTACCCACCTCAGAGAGGGGCCGCACCTCACAAATCACGTCCCCAGCCTGTCTATCCTCCATCTCCCAGGCTCTCCATCTTTCTCTTGCATTCTGGATCTCTGTTCTCATCTCTCTGCATCTATGTCCTATCTCCTGGGTTTCTGTCCCCACCTCTCTTTGGGACTCTGTCTGCTTCCTTCTCTAGGTTTCCATCTCCTCCCTCTCTGGGTCTCTGTCCCCCTATTTCTAGGTCTCTCTCCCCCTCTCTCTGGGTCTCTGTCTCCCTCTCTCTGGGTCTCTGTCATCCTCTGTGTCTCTGACCCCTCCATCTCTGGGTCTCTGTCTCCCTTTCTCTCGGGGTCTCTGTCCCGCTATGTCTCTGGGTCTCTGTCCCCCTCTCTCTCTGGGTCTCTGTCCCCCTCTCTCTCTGGATCTCTGCTCCCCTGTTATTCTCTCTCCCTCTCTCTGGGTCTCTGTCCCCCTGGATCTCTGGGCCTCTGTCCCCCTCTCTCTCTGGGTCGCTGTCCTGCTATGTCTCTGGGTCTCTGTCCCCCTGTATCTCTGGGTCTCTGCTCCCCTGTTATTCTCTCTCCCTCTCTCTGGGTCTCTGTCCCCCTGTATCTCTGGGTCTCTGTCCCCCTCTCTCTCTGGGTCTCTGCTCCCCTGTTACTCTCTCTGGGTCTCTGTCTCTTCCTCTCTAGATCTCTGTCCCCCTTTCACTGGATCTCTCTCCCTTCTTCTGTCTGTGACCCCCTCTCTCTGGGCCTCTGTACAACTCCTCCCATCTCTGTCACCCTCTTTTTGGGTCTTTCTCCACCTGTCTGAAGGCACCTCTCTCTCTCTGCAGCCTCTCTCTGGGTTTGAGGCAGCCCTCCAAATACCCTCTTCGTCATCACAGACTTGATTCTGGATCCAGAACGGGCGGGGGCGAGAGTCACGCTGGGGAATGAGCCAATCCCCCTACCAGGGCCATCTGTCCCCTGCCAGGACACCACCCGACACTCCCCCTCCCTACCCCCTAGGCTGGCAGCCTGGACTCAAGGTTCCCTAGGGATGCCTGGGACGGGCTGCTGGATTCCCAGGGTCCTGGACATCTCCCCACCCCCTAGCAAACGTGGCTGAGAAGCATCTGTTCTTTTGACACCTTTGCTGAAGCATCTCCTTAGCACCTTTTGCTTCCTCGAATAGACTGTTATCCGGGAGAGGCGGCTGGAGAGTCTTTGGGCCTCGGAGTGGGGGCACAGGCTCTTGAATCCCAAAGGGTTGTCTGGGGTCTAAGTCTCCTGAGTTGAAGGATTTGACAGAGCTGGGAGAGGGGGACTGAAGACCGTCAATGTGAAGAAGGAGGGGGCTGGGGGCCTGAATTCCCGGTCTGAGGGAGATGGAGGATTTCTGGATCAGGGGGGCGAAGGGAGCCAAGGACCTGGACTCTTGGTGAAGGAGGAGGTGCGGGCTTAGAATTCTGGATCTTGAAAAGCAGGTTTTGCCCTGGATCCTGGTCTTGGGGGTGAGGGGGCTGGGGGCCTGGACTTCCGAGTCTCTGGCTCTTGCTGTCCCGCAGCCTTCTGGAGAAGCGGCAGGAAGGCGCGGAGACGCTGGAGCTGAGTGCGGATGGGCGCCCGGTGACCACGCAGACCCGGGACCCGCCGGTGGTGGACTGCACCTGCTTCGGCCTCCCTCGCCGCTACATTATCGCCATCATGAGTGGTCTGGGCTTCTGCATCAGCTTTGGCATCCGCTGCAACCTGGGCGTGGCCATCGTCTCCATGGTCAATAACAGCACGACCCACCGCGGGGGCCACGTGGTGGTGCAGGTAGCTCAAGGCCTGAGCCCTTGCAGAGCCCCGCCCCGCTCACCGAGCTCCACCTACGCCCCCATGACGTCACATTCACCCACCAGACTTCCAGGCCACGCCCCTTCCGAAACGCTGTCGGAATAGCTCCGCCCAATCCGTGCGCCCCTTAGTTCTGACCTCGCCTTAGGGGCCGCCTCCGTTTCCTAAGCCCCGCCCTGATCTAAATGAAGTCCCGCCCTTATTTCCAGGGGCTTGATTGAAAAACGTAGAGTCCGCCCCAACATCAGGTTCCCTAGGGGTTGCCCCTGCCCCATTTTGGACCTACTAGCAATTTTGCTCACGCCTGTACCCCAAGCTCATGTCCCCGGGTCACATCTATTTAATCTCAGTCCCATCTCAGGTTCCTCCCTGAATGTGATCCTTTTTTGAAACCCTGCCACTGCCTACGTCCCACTGCATGTGTTGTGTCCCTTATCTAAAGACCCACAGGGTCTCCCAGGCTACGGAGCAGTGGGGCCATTGCTCTGTCGCCCAAGCTGGAGTGCAGTGGCACCATCACTGCAGCCTCGAACTCCTGGGCTCAAGTGACTCTCCTGCCTCAGTCTTCTGAGCAGCTGGGACTACAGGCGCGCGCCGGCATACCCAGCTAATATTTTTATTTTTATCTTTGTAGAGACAAGGTCTCACTATGTTGCCCAGGCTGGTCTCGGACTCCTGGGCTCAAGCGATCCTCCTGCCTCGGCCTCCCAGTCCTGGGAGTACAGGCGTGAGCCACCGCGCCCTGTCCTTTCTCCTATTTTAATTTCAGCATAGGCCTTGCCCCTGCATCAGAAAAGAGTCCTGATTTGTGCCTTTGTCCTACCTGAAGCTCCTCCCCTTGCTCCCTTCCAATCTGGTCCGCCCCCTTGGCTGCTTCGTGTCCCCGCCTGGACCCTGTGCAGGTCACTCCGCAAACGCTCATAAGCTGGATATAAGTGGAGAGAGTCATCATCATACATGGGCCCCTAGGCTTTCATAGAGGCAAGGAAGCAGGCAAAGCAAGGCGTCTAGGTGGTGATGGACTCCGTTGTTAAGGCAGCATAGGCCCTAGCAACGTGGAAGAGCGGAGTTTGTAGACTTTAATTGACAGAAAGATAGTGTGAGCTTTGATTGGCAGGCGTTTGGAGGTGGGAGGGGTTCCTCGTTGCTGATAGGTCGAGACGCTAAGTCTGTGGGTGCTGATTGGTGGAGCCGCAGAGCCTGGACAGGGCGGCTGATTTAATGTACATTTTGGCCCGCAGAAAGCCCAGTTCAGCTGGGATCCAGAGACTGTCGGCCTTATACACGGCTCCTTTTTCTGGGGCTACATTGTCACTCAGATTCCAGGAGGATTTATCTGTCAAAAATTTGCAGCCAACAGGTACAGTGGTGGGGTCTCCAAGTGGGCGTAACTACAGTTGTGTGGGTGGAGTTAGAGGGCGTGGTCTTGAATTTGCGGGCTGGCTCTGGTAAATGGGAGAAGCCTGGATTTGGGGGTGGGCCTTAGAGAAAGGTGGGGCTTGCGATTGAGGAAGGTGTAAGTCAGAGAGGTGGTGGGACCTGGGGTCCCGGGGACCACTGGGCCTAGCTTGCTGTGGGCCGGAAAGGCAGAATCCCGGGCCTGGCTGGATAGCTTGGATTCTTTTCTCTGACCCTTCCCATCAGAGTTTTCGGCTTTGCTATTGTGGCAACATCCACTCTAAACATGCTGATCCCCTCAGCTGCCCGCGTCCACTATGGCTGTGTCATCTTCGTGAGGATCCTGCAGGGGTTGGTAGAGGTAAATCCCCGCCTGATATGACCCTGCCCTCGCTCGGACCCTGCCTCTTCTCAGTGACCTTGGTTTTCTCCTCTTTAGGGGGTCACATACCCCGCCTGCCATGGGATCTGGAGCAAATGGGCCCCACCCTTAGAACGGAGTCGCCTGGCGACGACAGCCTTTTGTGGTGAGAGGAAGAGGGATCCTCACTCCTGAATCTGAGGGAGGAGGGGTTGGGGCCTGGACTGTTGGGTCTGAGCGGGGAGGGGCTGGGGGGGCTGAACTCCTGTGTCTGAGGGAGGAGGAGGAGACTCTGGACCTGGACTCCCAGGTCTGAGGGAAGAGGGGCTGGGGCTGGACTCCTGGGTCTGAAAGAGGAGGGTCTGGGGGCCTGGACTCTTGGGTCTGAGGGAGGAGGGACTGGAGGCCCGAACTCCTGGGTCTGAGAGGAGGAGCTGGGGGCGTGGACTCCTGGGTCCGAGCGAGGAGGGGCTAGGCCTGGATTCCTGGGTCTAAGGGAGGAGGGGCTGTGGCCTGTAATTCAGTGTCTGGAAAGGTGGAAGCGGTGGGGGTCCGCACTCCTTGATCTGAGGGAAGATGGGCCTGTTCTCTCCCCCGCATCCTCCCCCTCAGGTTCCTATGCTGGGGCGGTGGTCGCGATGCCCCTCGCCGGGGTCCTTGTGCAGTACTCAGGATGGAGCTCTGTTTTCTACGTCTACGGTGAGGGACCCGGATGCCTGGTTCCGGGTGGCGCTGGGGCGGAGCGGGGCCGGTCCTCACCTCGCTCCCATCCCCCTCCTGACCCCCCCCAGGCAGCTTCGGGATCTTCTGGTACCTGTTCTGGCTGCTCGTCTCCTACGAGTCCCCCGCGCTGCACCCCAGCATCTCGGAGGAGGAGCGCAAGTACATCGAGGACGCCATCGGAGAGAGCGCGAAACTCATGAACCCCCTCACGGTCCGGGACCAAATCTTTGGGGAAGGGGCGGGGAGAGATAGCAAGCCACGAACCTGCACAGCGTGTAGATCAGGGAGGGTTCCTGCAGACTCTAGAGGAGACGGGACTGGAACGCAAAGAGAGGGGCTAGAACCTAGGAGGCGGGTTGCAACCCGCGGAGGACGGGATTCTCAGGTGCTGGGGGCAGGGTTAGGTCAGGAGTTGAGCAGGATTAGAACCACTGACAGGGCATGGTTAAAGCCAGCAGAGAAGGGATTAGAATGTGGGGGTTTTGCTTAGACCTTGAGTTGAGGCTGTATTTTGGGAGCATTTTTGATAAAAAGAGACTCCTAGGGCAGGCTCAGTGGCTTCCGCCTGCAATCCCAACACTTTGGGGGTGGAGGCTGCAGGATCGCTTGAGCCCAGGAGTTCCAGACCAGCCTGGGCAACATGGTGAAACCCCCGTCTCTACTCAAAATACAAAATACAAAAAGTTAAAATAAAAATAAAAAAAGAAAAAGACAGGTCCCTGAGGGGCCCGGACACCTGCGGACCTGAGAGGCTACCATAGGGCCAGGACCCCTTCATCACTCAAGTGTCACCTTGAGGCTAGGATCCCTGGGTCCCCACGGCAACATGGTGTAGCCCGCGCCTTTGGGTCCATAGAAGTTTCAGTGCGGTCGGGATCCTTTGGTCTCTGCAGAACTACACTGTGGTCCCTGAAGGGACGCGGAGAAGCCCTCAGCCCCGCTCCCCGTCTTAGCGGCCCTCCCCTCGCCCCCACAGAAGTTTAGCACTCCCTGGCGGCGCTTCTTCACGTCTATGCCAGTCTATGCCATCATCGTGGCCAACTTCTGCCGCAGCTGGACGTTCTACCTGCTGCTCATCTCCCAGCCCGCCTACTTCGAAGAAGTGTTCGGCTTCGAGATCAGCAAGGTAGAGCCCAGGAGGAGAGGGCAGGGGGGTGCGGAGGGGTCGGCGGGAGGGAACTGGCGGCGATCCCGAGGCAGGGAGGAGCCGGTGGTGCACGGACCGGGCAGAGACGCCGAGCCGGCGGCCCCGAACCCTAGTGTCCCCTGTACACCTGTTCCCGCAGGTAGGCCTGGTGTCCGCGCTTCCCCACCTGGTCATGACCATCATCGTGCCCATCGGCGGCCAGATCGCGGACTTCCTGCGGAGCCGCCGCATCATGTCCACCACCAACGTGCGCAAGTTGATGAACTGCGGAGGTGAGTGGGGCGGGGCCTGGGCCGGCTCTAGGACAGCCTGGGTGGAGCAGAGCGGGATTGAGAGGTGATGGGGAGTGGTTACAGGCGGAAACCATCCAGCCTGCCCCAGGAGTCCCTTTCTATGCAAAGGGCCGTGGCCAACAGGGTGGAGCCCTCGGGGCAGGGCAGGCCTGGATGAAAGGGACTGTCACACGGCCGTCCAAGGGGCCACCGCGTGGAAGGGCAGGGTGGGCGAGACTTCCCGGGTGGAGCAGAGGCAAGACCGAGTTGGGCCTGGAGGGACAAGGCCTGCACAAAGTTGGGTGTGGTGGGACATGAACTAGGTGATGAAGAGGCGCTAAGAGTAAGGCACCTGGAGAGACAGGGTTTAGGGGGCCTGCTGTCTAACAAGTGAGATGTGCTAGGCGTGGTGGCGCGCGCCTGCGGTCCCATCTACTTGGGAGGCTGAGAAGGGAGGATCGCTGGAGTCCAGAAGTGCGAGGCCGCAGTGAGCTATGATCGCGCCGCAGCACTCCAGCCTGGGCGACAGAGCGAGACTTTGTTTCTAGAAAAATTAAAATTACAATTAAAAATTAAAAAACAGGCAGGGCATGGTGGCTAACCCCTGTAATCCCAGCACTTTCGGAGGCGAAGGCCGGTGGATCACTTGAGCTCAGGAGTTTGAGACCAGCCTGGGCAACATCGTGAGACTTTGTCTCTTAAAAAAAAAAAAAAATCAAAAATTAAAAAAACCCCAAAAACTCATGAGTGGGGATTGAGGGGAAGGTGTGAATGTGCACAGCAGGGATCCTGCGTGTTCGGGGAGTGGCCTAGTCAAGGGGTGGAGCTACGGGAGGGGCGATGGAGCTGGTGGGCGTGGTCAGGGCTGGGTCCTGGAGAAGTAAGGGCCTGGTTAGGGTGGGTGCGTGTGGCGCGGAGGGCGCGAAGAGGCCTGGGCGTGGAGGTGGCCAGACTGGGGCGGATAGAGGCGGTTTGGGGCTGGAGCAGGTCTGGAAGGGCGGTGTGGGGCAGCCTGCGCCCTGCTCCGGCCGACACTCAGGAGACGCGGGCCCCCCCTCCCTGTAGGCTTCGGCATGGAAGCCACGCTGCTGTTGGTGGTCGGCTACTCGCACTCCAAGGGCGTGGCCATCTCCTTCCTGGTCCTAGCCGTGGGCTTCAGCGGCTTCGCCATCTCTGGTGAGAACCGCGGATCCGCAGCTTGGGGGACTCTGGTCAGCTCTGTAGGGAACTTCCTGGCTCAGGAACGGGGCCTCTCAGCCTCACAAAAGGTGGAACATGAGTGGCGGGGAGGGGAGAGGGTTGAGAACGTCCCAGTGGGAATCACTCGAGTGAGATTCCGGTGTGACACCTTCCGACTTGTCTCTCCGCCAGGGTTCAACGTGAACCACCTAGACATAGCCCCGCGCTACGCCAGCATACTCATGGGCATCTCCAACGGCGTGGGCACACTGTCGGGCATGGTGTGCCCCATCATCGTGGGGGCCATGACTAAGCACAAGGTCGGTGCCGCAGTCCTGACTCAGTCTGCCTCCAAGTGTGTGCTTGGTACCTAACTGACCACGTGGTGGCACTGTCTCTGGGGTGCCATCCCTGCCTTTTCAGCCTCTCTGGGTCTCTGCCTCCCTTCCTCTAGGCCTCCCCCTCTCTCCGCCTCTGTTTCTCTGTCCTCCCATTTGACCTCAGCCCTATTGTCCCCTGCAGACTCGGGAGGAGTGGCAGTACGTGTTCCTAATTGCCTCCCTGGTGCACTATGGAGGTGTCATCTTCTACGGGGTCTTTGCTTCTGGAGAGAAGCAGCCGTGGGCAGAGCCTGAGGAGATGAGCGAGGAGAAGTGTGGCTTCGTTGGCCATGACCAGCTGGCTGGCAGTGACGACAGCGAAATGGAGGATGAGGCTGAGCCCCCGGGGGCACCCCCTGCACCACCGCCCTCCTATGGGGCCACACACAGCACATTTCAGCCCCCCAGGCCCCCACCCCCTGTCCGGGACTACTGACCATGTGCCTCCCACTGAATGGCAGTTTCCAGGACCTCCATTCCACTCATCTCTGGCCTGAGTGACAGTGTCAAGGAACCCCGCTCCTCTCTGTCCTGCCTCAGGCCTAAGAAGCACTCTCCCTTGTTCCCAGTGCTGTCAAATCCTCTTTCCTTCCCAATTGCCTCTCAGGGGTAGTGAAGCTGCAGACTGACAGTTTCAAGGATACCCAAATTCCCCTAAAGGTTCCCTCTCCACCCGTTCTGCCTCAGTGGTTTCAAATCTCTCCTTTCAGGGCTTTATTTGAATGGACAGTTCGACCTCTTACTCTCTCTTGTGGTTTTGAGGCACCCCCACCCCCCACTTTCCTTTATCTCCAGGGACTCTCAGGCTAACCTTTGAGATCACTCAGCTCCCGTCTCCTTTCAGAAAAATTCAAGGTCCTCCTCTAGAAGTTTCAAATCTCTCCCAACTCTGTTCTGCATCTTCCAGATTGGTTTAACCAATTACTCGTCCCCGCCATTCCAGGGATTGATTCTCACCAGCGTTTCTGAGGGAAAATGGCGGTTTCAAGTCCCCCCTTCCTTGCCCACTTCACATCCCCCCTACCAGCAGATTCTGCGAAAGCACCAAATTTCCCAAGACCCTCTTCTCCCTAGCTTAGCATAATGTCTGGGGAAACAACCAAAATCGCAATTTTAACAATATGCCTCTCCACCCCCGTGCACTTTTTCTGACATGGTTTTCAGGTCAAATAGTGGCTGCTCCAGTCCATGAACTCAAAGGTTTGAAGCTACCACCATTGAACTCCCCCATGGTGGTTTCATGATGCCCCCTCCCCAATTCCTTGCACTTTATTCTCCTGGGTGGTTTCGAACTACCCTGTTTCTCAGTGGCCATTTGTTGTGTCCCTCAGGGGCTTAATGACTCAAAATCTGGGATCCTTCCCCTCTCAGACACCCCTCTTTCAGCTTAGAATTTGGGGAACCTATAGAGAAGTCACAGAATCCCATGAAAGGGAATGGGGCAGGAGACAGGGGTGTTTTTTCCCAGTGCAGGGTTGTGTCTTTGTGTCTCTGTCTCTGTGACTGTAAATCCTGCCCTGCCCCACTCCCAATAAAAGCTTTGGTGTACAGGCTCAGTTGTTCTTGGCTGTGGAGGTCACAGGCATCCTGGTCCCCAGCCCCGTCCTCCCTCAGACCGAGGAGTTCAGGCCCCTAGCTCCTCCTTCCTCAATTCCAGGGATCCAGGCCCCAGCCCCTCCTCCCCCAGACTCAGGGGTCCAGGCCCCCAGCCCCACCTCCCCCAGACCCAGGGGTCCAGGCCCCCAGCCCCGCCTCCCTCAGACCCAGGGGTTCAGGCCCCCAGCCCCTCCTCTCCCAGACCCAAGAGTCCAGGCCCCAGCCTCTCCTCCCTCAGACCCAGGAGTCCAGGCCCCAGCCCCTCCTCCCTCAGACCCAGGAGTCCAGACCCCAGCCCCTCCTCCCTCAGACCCAGGAGTCCAGACCCCAGCCCCTCCTCCCTCAGACCCAGGAGTCCAGACCCCCGCCCCTCCTCCCTCAGACCCAGGGGTCCAGACCCCAGCCTCTCCTCCCTAAGTTTCAGCGGTCTCAGACTCCAGCTCCTCCCACCCCAGGGCTCAGGCCAGAGGAGGGGTCTAGCCATGGGAACATGATATTTATTCGGTCTCAGACCTTGTTCTCTGATCACAGCGCAAGCATCTCTGTATATTAGACCCTTTATCCGGGGACTACTCTAGCTAAGCATGCCAGAAGCGCAGGGTTTTCCTTCACTGTGGGGATGTGCAGGTCCGGCAGAACTCGGTGGGGCTCACACGAAGTTGTTGGGGAGAGTGGCGGGGGACAGGGCCTCCAGACGCTGCGGGCGACCCCCGCGGGGCGGCGGGGGCAGCTTTGGTGGCAGAGGAGGTGTGGGCGGGGGCTGCTTGGTGGCGATGTGGGAAGGGACCCAGGTATCCGGAGCATAAAAGTAGAGGTCGTAGGGGTCTTTCGGGGCGTCCAAATGCAGAACTGTGGGTGCAAAGGGGCGTGGTCATCTCTAGGCTGACCCTCCAGGCCCCCTTCCAGATCATCTCCAGGGCCGCTTTTGTGCGGCCGACCGTTCAGGAGGCCGGAGAGAGGATTCCGATCCTGCATTTGAACTGAGTTTTCAATAAAAAGCGTGGGGGCCGCTGCAGAAACCAGGAGGCGTGGCGTCCGAGCAGCAGCGGCGGGGCCTGCAGTGGAGGGCGGGAAGTACAGGGCTCCGGGCCGCGTACCTGGAGGGGCAGGGGCGGGGCTGGCGGGGACGGCCGGCTCTGGGCCTGAAGCCGTTTCCAACCGCATTGGGAGCGGCACTGGACTCTTGGGTGAAATTGCAGACATTTAGGGGGCTGGACGTTGCCATGGAAGAGCCAGGGCTTTCATTGACCTTGGGTGGGGGACCTGTGCTTTTTTGGCTGGGCGCCCTGTAGTGCCGGGAGAGACCAGGTTATGGAAAAGTGCAGGCATTCAAGGGGCAGGGCGCTCACCCGGTTCATCTCCGTCGTCCGGAAGCCGGTGATGTGCGAAGGGCCGCTGTCTAGCTGCCCGGCGGTAAAGCCACCACAGCAGCACAAAGATGCCGATCAGCAGCGCGGTCCCCGCGAAGAACAGGCAGAGGGCCCCGCCTGCTGCGCCACGTGGTCGCCCCACCAGAGTCACGCCTGAAGGGGGATACCAGCAATCTAAGCTCCTAACCCCCTCCTCTCTCAGACCCAGGGGTCCAAGCTCCTAGCCCCTCTTCCCTCAGATCCAGGAATTCCTGTTCCCAAACCCTTCTCCCTCAGACCCAGGAGTCCAGACCCCAGCCCGTCCTCCCTCGCACCCAGGAGTCCAGGCCCCCAGCCCCTCCTCCCTCGGACCCAGGAGTCCAAACCCCAGCCCCTCCTCCCTCGCACCCAGGAGTCCAGGCCCCCAGCCCGTCGTCCCTCGCACCCAGGAGTCCAGGCCCCCAGCCCGTCCTCCCTCGGACCCAGGAGTCCAGGCCCCCAGCCCGTCCTCCCTCGGACCCAGGAGTCCAGGCCCCCAGCCCGTCCTCCCCCGGACCCAGGAGTCCAGGCCCCCAGCCCCTCCTCCCTCGGACCCAGGAGTCCAGGCCCCCAGCCCCTCCCTCAGACTCAGGAATCCGGCTCCTGCCCCTCACCGGTCTCCTTCACTCGCTCCACCACGATGATGGTGTTGACTCCCTCACCTCGGCTGTGCCTCTGGGGTGCCCGCAGAGTGGCAGGGGCCAACTGACTGGGGAGCCCTGGAAGAGCAGGGGGACCTGCAATCCGGGCTGAGGGATGAGGGGCGTTGGACTCCTTAGGGCCAGAGCTCTGGGGGGCCTTCAGCTCAACCATTCCTGGAGAATCTGAAGTGGGCAATTTTGGGGAGTCGGGCTGGATGGCTGCAGGTGTTCCTGGTTTGGGATTCAGGGACAGCTCATTTAGAGCAGTGGCGTCATCCTTGAAGGGCACAGGTGTTTCTGGGTAGGGACTAGTGGAGATTTGAGGGTCGGAGGTCCTGGGTACATCTGTTGCATTTTGGTAGTAGGTTGTGGGGAATTCTGTTTGGGAAATTTCGGTGGGGCTGGGATTGTAGGTCACACGGGATTCTGGGTGGGGGGTTTTAGAAGGGTCAGGATGGAGAGCTTGGAGAAATTCAGAGTTTGGGGTCTCAGTGGAGTTGAGGTCATGCTTTTCTGGGGATTTGGGGTCAGGGGTCTTGGTAGGGTTAGTGTTTGAGGTCTCGGGGAGTTCTGCCTGTGAGACTTCAGTGGCATTAAGCTGCAGAATCTCTGGGGATTCTTGGGGTATAGTTTGCATAAGGTCAGTGTTTGGGGTCTCAGGAAATTCTGGGCGTGCAGTTTTGGAGAAGTTAGGGTTGGGGGTCTCAGGGGATCCTGGGTGTGGCATTTCAGTTGGGCCAGGTGTGGGGGTCTCGGGAGACTCTGGGTGTGCCATTTTGGAGAGGTTAGTTTTGGGCATGTCCAGGGATTCTGATATTGAGGTTGTGAGTGAGTCAGCTTTGGGGGTCTCAGGAGACTCTGGGTGCGGGGTTTCTCGGAGGTCAGGGTTGGGGGGCTCAGTGAAGTCAAGTGGGAAGGTTTCCAGGGAAACCGTATGAGGTGGTTTGGAAGGCTCAGGGTAAGGAGTCCCAGGAAATTCTGGGTTAAGGCGATCTCGTGTGGAATTTTCAGAAGCACCTTTCAGAGGGGAAGTCTCAGAGGGGTGGGCCATGTCCGGAAAGCCACAGCCCAAAGGCAGAGGGGCTGAGGGAGCGGCCTTGGACCTCAGGCCGGAGAGGAGGAAGACGAGGAAGAGGATCCGGCTGAATGATTTCATAGCTCTGGGAGATACCTATAGCTGCGGGGGGGAGCGGGAAGGAAGGGGTTAAGGCCGAAGGCTCCCAGGAGCCCCGCCCACTCCCGGAGGCCACGCCCACTGGAACACAGGTGGACCACGTCCGTCCGGGGCCCAGCTTGGCGCCAGGGATGGGAAGAGAACTCAATCGCAAGTCCCTTGGAGGCTTGTGGGGCGATGGCCCAGGTAGCCAAGGGAGACTGAGGCGCGGGGCTACTTGGGAGTCGTAGTTAATTTCCTTATCTGTTTCAGCGAGGGGTCCTAGAAAAATTGGGAAAGAACGACACTTCTCCAGGCCCCAGATCTCCTCGACTTTGGGGAGTGTCAGGGCTTCGAGGGGACGTGGGATCTCCTTCCTCTCCGAGGTCCCCCGGGACACCTTGACTCAACAGTTGTTTACACTACAGGAGGCTCCTAACGGCTGAGGGCTGGACTCATGGATTTGAGGGAGGAGGGAGACATTTGGGCTCTGGGTTAAGAAGGTTGCTGGGGCTTCAGACTCCTGGGTCTTGCAGGGTGAGGGGGCTGAGGTTCCTGGCTCCTGGTTCTTTAGAGAGGAGAAGGCTGGAAGTTCAGGTGCCTAGAATTTTGAGGGAGCAAGGTTTGGGGGCTGGATTGCAGGGGTGAAAGGAGATAAGAGGCCTTGAGCTCTTGGTTCCTGAGTTAGAAAGGAATTGGGAGCTCTGAGTCCTCCAGAAATAGGGTCTGGGGTCTGGGCTCTGCAGAGTGGAGGGGTAAGGACTTGAAGAAGAGAACTTTGGGGCAGGACTCTCAAGTCTGTTATTGAAGATAGAGCTAGGATTTCAGCATCTCCGGGGCCAGTCTGGGCAGAGAAGCATAGGTCTGTGTTCAGGTGGAGGTGGAGGCGGCCGACACATCGATGGGACAGGCTTACTTGAGGTCCTGGGGTCTCTTACCTGCTCTGGTGTCCAAGGTAACAGCAGATAAGCAGAGCTGGATGCAGAGAACGGTGAATATTGCAGAACAGATCTGGGCAGGGCGGTGGGAGGCAGGGTCTCAGGGGCACACAGGTGACGCACCTGACCCCCTCCCAGGGGATCCTGGGAGCCTAGCGACAGACTTAGACTCTTAAAGGGACAGAAGTAAAGGACATTTTCTCTGGGGTGGGGAAGGGAGTTAGAAACTGGATTGATCTAGCGGAGATGTGGCCCAAATTATTTTTTTGAAACCGGTGGTCCTGGCCCTCTACCCTCTCCTACCTGAAAACCCAGGGGTCTAGTTCCCTGGTACCTTCCTATTTCAAGTCCCCTAAGTTGTATCCCCCAGCTCCCTCCCCCCAGACTCAGAACTGCAGTCCTCTAGCTCCTTCCTTCCTCAGATTCAGGAATCCAAGTCCCCAGCCTCCTCCTCCCCCAGAACATAGGAATCTGGGTCCCTGTCCCATCCACTCTTAGACTCAGGAGTCCAAGCTTCTGCCACCACCTTCCTAGGAAACTAGGAGCCCAAGTTCCCACATCCCAAGTTGCTACTGCTCTGTAGGACTTCCAAGTTTTGCCCATCTTCTCCTCACTGTGTATAAAGGCCCCTTTTTTTTAATTTTTTTTTTTTTTTGAGACAGAGTCTCACTCTGTTGCCCAGGCTGGAGTGCAGTGGTGCGATCTCGGCTCACTGCAACCTCCCTCTCCCAGGTTCAAGCGATTTTCCTGCCTCAGCCTCCCAAGTAGCTGGGATTACACCACACCTGATTTATGTATTTTTGTAGAGAAGGAGTTTCGCCATGTTGGCCAGGCTGGTCTCGAACTCCTGACCTCAAGTGATCCACCCACCACGGCCTTCCAAAGTGCTGGGATTACAGGCATGAGCCACAGCACCCGGCTGAGGCCCCTCTTAAGAGTCAGTGTGGACTGGGTGTGCTGGCTCACGCCTGTAATCCCAACACTCTGGGAGGCCAAGGAGGGCAGATCACAAGGTCAGGAGTTCAAGACCAGCCTGGCCAACAGTTTGGCGAAACCCTATCTCTACTAAAATACAAAAATTAGCTGGGCGTGATGGTGGGCACCTGTAATCCCAGCTACTCGGGAGGCTGAGGCAGGACAATGGCTTGAACCTGGGAGGTGGAGGTTGCAGTGAGCCGAGATAGTGCCATTGCACTCCAGCCTGGGCAACAAGAGCAAGACTCCATCTCAGACAAACACACACACACAAAAAGAGTCAGTGTGAGGAAGACTGGGCTTTAATCTTCACAGCACCCCCAAACTCCTCCCAGATAAGGGCTTAGACACATCCTTAGGGCAGCTCAGGAGCCCTGTCTGTTTTCCCCTCTTCTCACTCTCTCTGAGGTTTTTCTGATGTGGTCTGTCACTTTTCCTGTCCTCACACCCCTGCCACACGTACCCTTTGCCATTTCTTGCCTTTCCCCCCTCCCTACCTCGCCCTCGATCTTTCTGGGCCTCTCCCTGCTGTATTTATCTCTGGGCAGCTCCTTCCAGACCAGGACGTCCTTCCATTTCCGTCTGTCTTTCTGAGAGCCTTTTCTTTCCCTCCTCCATCTCCATCTGACTGTTCGTTTCCATCTCCTTCGCTCTCTTTTCTTGTTTTCTTCCTTTTCCTTTCTTTTTCTGTCGTTCCCATTCTTTCTCTCTATTTCTTCCTCGGCCACTCTGTCTTTGTCCTTCTCTTTGTGTCTCTGTTCCTCTGACGGTCCTTCCGCCAGTCTCTATTTTTAGCCCTCTGACACACCCCCTGTGTCCACCTCTCTGTCTGTCTGTCTCTCCCCCTCCCTCGTCTCAGGTCCAGCTTCTGGTCCCAATTAGTTGGTGGCGGCCAAGGCAGCGGCAGGTCCCCCACCCCCGGCTCCTCATTACCGCTGGCGGCTCCTAATGAGCCTGGGGAGGGGGTGACCCCGCGTCCCCGGCCCCCCGGCCTGCGTCACTGCCTGGTGCGGGGGCTGCGGAGGCGATATAAGGGGGCTGCCAGCATCGCTGCCCCAGCCCACTGCACGGTAGGGGACTGTGCGGGAAGCTGGGGGTGGATGCATGGTGGGGCCGGGGGTTCTGGGCCGGGATGCAGCCCTACTGAGCCCCTTTCTGGTTCTCCACAGGTGATGGAGACCCGCCAGGTGTCCAGGAGCCCTCGGGTTCGGCTGCTGCTGCTGCTGCTGGTGGTGGTGCCCTGGGGCGTCCGCACTGCCTCGGGAGTCGCCCTGCCCCCGGTCGGGGTCCTCAGGTAGGTGCCAGGCCCAGAACTCCCAGGGAGGGGTGGGAACTTGGAGAAGTGGGAAGAGAACCAAAGAGAAAGGGGACGGAAGATCCAGAAAGCGGAACAGAAGCCCAAAGAGAGGGCGACCGAGACCCAGCGAGAAAACAGAGACTAGGGGTGGGGGAAGGCGGGAGGAGGGTTTGGTGGTAGTGGTGGTGCGGGAAATGGACAGAAAATCAGCAAGGGAAAGAGACACAGAAAGACAGATCCCGAGAAAGGCGTGGAGAGGCTCGAAAGGAGTCGTTGCAGAAACGGATTCATTCTTTGAGCAACGTTTATTGGGTTCTTGGTGTGCGCCTGGCCATGCGCTGAGCGCTGTGGGCGGACAAGTGCATCAGACTCGGTCTCAGTACCTGGGGAGTTTCGAACCTGGTGAGCAGAGAGACAGAGACCCACACAGAGAACGAGAGAGACAGGGGGAGCCGGACCGAGCCACTCCACGGACTGGGCAGTAACAGGGCTTCGAGTTAGACCGCGGGGAGGACAGGCGGCGGCAAGAGCGAGTCTGGACGCGCGGTCACCGCGTCTCTCCACAGCCTCCGCCCCCCAGGACGGGCCTGGGCGGATCCCGCCACCCCCAGGCCGCGGAGGAGCCTGGCGCTGGCGGACGACGCGGCCTTCCGGGAGCGCGCGCGGTTGCTGGCCGCCCTCGAGCGCCGCCACTGGCTGAACTCGTACATGCACAAGCTGCTGGTGTTGGATGCGCCCTGAGCGCGCTGCCCGTCCCCATCTTAATAAAGACCATGCCCTGCGCTCCGGACTGCGCCTCGTTCCTGCGCGACCTGCGTGTGCGTTGGGTTGGGGGCGCGGGGCTTGAAATGGGGGGTAGAAAAGAGACAGGACTCTGTGTCGGCCACTCTGGCATCTCTCCCCTCAGTCCCCACTCTATTTTCTTTCCTCAATTCCGTTTCTCTGCCTTTGTCCAGGAAGCTGGCTTCTTTCCTATTTCTGGATCTCTGCTTCCCTATCGCCCCCCACACCCCCTCTGCCCCCTCCTTTCATTCTGGGCCCCTGTCCCTCCCTACCCCCATCTCTGTCCCCTTCTCTCTGGTTCTCTGTAATCTCCAAGGTCTCTGTCCTCCTCCGTCTCTGTCCCTTTCTCTGGGTCTCTTTCCTCTCTGGGTATGTGTCCCCGTCTCCCTGGGTCCTTGTGGTTATCTCCCCTTTCACCCTTTTGGCTTTCTGGTCTTCTGGGAATCTCTGCCTCCTCTCTCTATTCTCCTTCTGTCTCTGAAACTCTTCCTTCCCTTCTCCATCACTTTCTTTTTTCCTTTTTCCTCTGCCTGACTCCTTCATATCTTCCTTTTCTTTCCTCCGTTAGGTTTCTATCTGTCTCTCCATCAGCTCTCATCTTTGAATTTCGCTGTTCCTCCCTCCCATCACTTCCAGACTTCTCCCCAGGCACAGTGGAAAGATCGCGGGCTCTGGTGTGAGGCAGCCCTAGCATCCAAACCCAGGGTCCTCCAAATCTAGCTGCGTAGTACTGAGAAAGCCTTCTTGACGTCAGTCTCTGTGTCTCCTTTTCTTCATCTGTTACGAGGATCCAATAAGATATACTTCATAAGACTTCAGCACAGCGCCCGTTACGTAGCAAAACGCTTTTGTTTGAAAAGGGTTTCCTCTTCTCACAGCAGCGTCCGGCAATTTTTTTCAGGGTTTTCTGACTTCAGGTCTCCTTCTCGAGAGACCTTCGGGGCGCCAGGCTGGGGCAGGAGAAGAGAAAGGAGCAGGCGTCAGGCTCCAAAAAGGACAGGGAAAGGGCGGGAAGATACCTGGGCTGCAGGTGAAGCGAGAAAAGAGCCAATCGAAATCTGTCTCTCTCCCCGGAGGTCCAGCCTGCCCTTCAGCTCCGCCCCTCAATGGTAACCATGGCAACCCGGTGGTTCCCCAGAGGGCTAGATCAGCGCGCCTGGGGCGCCGTTCGTGCGGACCGCGTTCTCATTGGTTTAAAGAAGAGAGTGGAGCTGGCCGCGTCTGCTGCGCGGGAAGCGGGGCCGCCGCGCGTGTTTGGCAAGGCGTCCCAAAATTTGCATTTTCGGGAGGCGGACCGAGCCCTAATTGGCCCTTGGACTGTGGGGGCGGGACTGTTTCTCTGTCTTTCCGAATAACAAAGGAAAGACTGCATTCCTCAAAACTATCTGGAGTTGGCCTAATTTTACAAATAAGACTGAAAGTCAGGAGGAATTTTCCTAAGTTGTTAGAGCTACTAGGCGACAAAAGAATAACTGGAATCCGGGTATGTGCAATTTCAAAAGTCTAGACTTTTCCGCTACTCTCATGGAGAACTGGAATTAAAATGTTAATGAGCAGTTGCTATATAGCAGGCACTCTTCTAAGTGCTGTGCTTGTATTAGCTCTTTTAACCTCACAAAGACCCTATGAAGAGCCTCCTCCTGTTTCCCCGCGGGCCTGGTAGCTGGGTACTGGCCTGGTCTCTTCCCACACTCTATTTTCTTCCCGATCCGTATCAGAACATTTGAGGTTTTGCTCAAAATGGTGTCTGGAGCCTCCTCCCTCCCCACTCTACTCTCAAGCAAATTCAGCAGTCCCCACAGCTTCTGCCACCACCCACAGCTGACAACACCCAGACCCCCTTCTCCAGCCTGGGAGCTCAGGGCTCAGGACTCCAGCCCCTAAATGAACTGAGTCTTTCTCTGAACTCACTCCTTATCATGGGTTCCCTATCTTGGGAATGGCTCCACTCTCTACTAGTCACTGGGCCAGGTCCCAGGGCTTGTCCTTGTCCTGCCCCTTTCGCCATCCTTCACAGCTTGTCAGTCTCCAGCCCGGTCCCTCCCACCCTGCCCTGGCTCTGCTCTTCCCTCCTCTCCACCCACATGCCCTGCCTCAGGCTTCATTCTCTCCAACCTGGACCACAGCCCCAGACTCCTCCCCACCTGCTGGCCTCCATTCTCATCCCCTTCATTCATTCATCTCCTCCACAGGCCCTGAATGCTCTTCTTCCTACCCAGAGTTCTGCCTTCCCTTGCTCACAACCCTTTTACCGGCACTAGGGAATAAAGTTCAAGCTGGTGTTCAAATCCCTTCATGGGCTCTTGCCTACCTCTCTTATTTCCCACCACTCTGTAGCCTTCAATCCCTCCCAGGCTCCAAATCTTTAAAAAAAAAAATTTTTTTTTTTTTAAATCCAGCAACAGGATGCCGCCTATGGCTCTCCACACACACTGGTCTCTTTCCCACCTCTATGACACCCTCCCTGGGCCCCTGCTGACTGTAACCCAAACCTTACCCATCTTTCAAGACTAAACACAAATGTCACTTGTCTGGAAAGAATTCTGTAACCTCCAAGCCGAATCAGTTGCCTTTTCTGGGTTCTCACAGGACCTGCAGCTACCTGCATCTGTCTTTAAATAGGTCCGATTCTGTTCCTCCCTTGCTCAAAACTCTCCAAGGAAGCACCTGGGGTGCTGAAACTGTCTACTATCTTGACCTGGGCTGTGATTTTCATGCGTATATACGTACACAAAAGTTTATCCAGCTGATACTTAAGATTTGTCTGCCTATCTGTATGTAAGCTGCGCCTCAATTAAAATGTAAAAAACCAAAGACAAACAAACAATAAAACCTCCCAAAGCCCCATCATTCTCAGGAGAAAATCTAAGCTCCTCAGCTTGATGTTGGAGGTCCTGCTTTCCTCTACAGCTTCATCTTCTAAGGTCTAGCTGTTGCAAAGAGATGATGAACAAATATTTGTTGAATGAATAAATGGCACCCTGGTGCTTTTCCTGTTTGCCATTTGCACTCTAGCGGACATCTCTGGTGTGTGCCTGGTCCACATCCCTGTCCTCCTTTTTCTGTAGAGAGTTGCTGCTGCCTTTGACAGCTGTGACTGGAGGGTCTGGTGGGGCTGCCAATCTCGTGATCCTTCTCCTTGGCCACAGGGATGGGCATGGGCCCCACACACTGCCTGTCATAGCAGCCCAACCCCCTGGGAGCTGGGGAAGGGGACCCTCCTTTGACTCTCCTGGTTGAAGGTGGGGCCCTGTCTCCTTCCTATCTTGGGATTTTCCCAGGCAAGGAAGGATGTTCAACTCATTGGCTGCTACAAACAGCAGACAGCCACCGTGTTGAGTTCATTTGCTGAACTGGACTCAGACTGAGTTTGGATCCCAACTCTCATAATTTTTAGCTGTGACATCTAGGTCAAGTCATTTAACTTCTCTGTGCTTCAGTGTCTTCATTTGTAAAGCAATAATAGCACCATCTACTTCCTAGTGTTGAGGTGAAGATTAAATACATATCTCAAAGTGCCTAGCTCAGCGCCCTCCCACCCTGGGGCCAGCCATCCTGGGTGTCCACTCTTGTTGTTTACAGGGAGCGTTGGAGCCATGGTGTAAGGATCTTGCTGGCGGTGCTATGAGGCAGGCAAAGCTTGGGGCATTCCCTGCATAATACCATGGGCCACATGCCACACAGAGTGGGTGCCCAATCATGTATTTTTTTCGGGAGTAGGGTAGGCTTCTCAGACTCCATCTGCTTCCCTTTCCTGCCCTCAGCTTTACTCCAGCTGGGAAGGGGCTTACAGCATAATGATGCATCAGAGCTGCACCATGCAGATGGTCCATGTGAATAAGAGGGAGGGGTTGGGGTCTCGCATGTGTTTTTTTAATTTTTTTTTTTGTTGTTGTTTTTTTAAGACACCGTCTCACTCTGTCTCCCAGGCTGGAGTGCAGTGGCACAATCTCCACTCACTGCAACCTCCGCCTCCCGGGTTCAAGTGATTCCGTGCCCGGCCCAAGAAGATTGTTCTTTATTGACTTAGGATGCAGTTAGGACTGGGTCAACCTAGGCTGCTACCCATGGAGGGGTGGCAGGACAGAGTCAGGATCCTATTGGGGGAGGGCAAGGCAGAGCTGTAGAGAAGGTAGGAAGGAGAAAGAAATCAAGGAGAAGAGGTATCCTGGAGCCCTTCGAAGCAGCTTGGCGATGCATGCCAAGGCCACTCAGCAGCTGCACACTGGTGGTGGTGTGTAGGTGACTCCCAAAGTGTTTGTTAGGTCCATGGCCTGCAGTGTTTTTCAGTGTGAATGAGGTGTGTGGCAAGGCACTTTCAAGGTACCCAGTCCCCGCAGAGGTACTTGACCTCCCAGGTCTCCCAGCCTCCCTTACAGTTAAGGGTGGTCACACCAAACAGTCTGGCTAGTGAAACAAACACAAGTCTGCTGGTGGCTCTGGGCAGGCAACTGCTTCTCTTTTATTATGAATATGATTTGAATCTACCCACTGCACACTGAGGCTACTGCCTCTCTTTATAAAAAGGAAGGAAGAAATTTCCGTCTCCCGCAGATGTGATGTAGGAAGCTACAACTGCCAACTCCTGAGCGTGAGGGAGGGGACAGGAGAATCACTGAGGCCCTGACCCCAAGGCAACCGAGACTTAGCTGTGTGCCCACAGCTGCCCTCGCCAGGCTTGTTTTGTGAGGGAATAATCCTTAGTGCTTAATCCATTACTGGGGGAGTTCCGCTATTGTTAAGAAATGTCAACATTAAAAAACTAGGAGACTTCACATAAAAATACAGGGATGTGGATCCCCTGTACTCTATCTAGGGCAAGCCTGCGCAACAGTGGACTAACAATGGAGATCCCAGTGGAGAGAGGGCCAGGGGATTTATTGAGCTAGACACTGCTCTGAGGGGCAAGTAGTGCCTCTCACACTGGAGGGGGCTGGAGGTAGCAGAGCTGGAGGTGGGGCCAGGTGGGAGGTGGGGCCAGGCCAAGCAGCAGGACAGAGAGCAGCAGCAGCAGCAGCAGGCCCAGGACAGGAGCTGGGATCAGTGGATGTCGAGTGACTCTGGTGGGGAGGTGGGAGAGCATTTAGGGCAGGGTCTGGACAGCCCCTGCTCTTCCCAAGGTCAGACCACCTCCTTCCTTCTGGAGATGCCTGGGGGCACACCTGAGCCGCTGTGGGGGCAGGCAGAGCTGGCCCCAGGCCCTCCTCCTGACTGGGACCAGCTCTTTCATCACAGGCACCAGGGCTTGCTGGAGTTCCCGCCGCGCAGGTCTGCTGGGGTGAAGGAGGGAATCACCACTGGGTTTTTCCTTGCCCCCAGTGTCCCTCCCGGACCCTGTGGGTCCTATTACCTCTCTGGAGGGTTTTCTGGGATGTCTCCAGGGCGAGGGTCTCCTAGAGGGATAGGGAGATCAGCCTGCGAGGACAGAAGAGATGCGTTGGAGGCACCAGGTTCTGGACTGAGAGGTGCTCAGGTCAGCCCACTGGACACAAGTGGCCACATAGAAAGTGGTGGAGCTCAGGAGATAAGTGAGTGCACTTCTGCTGCCAGGTCAGGTTCCCATTTCTGCCAGCTTCTGGCTGAGGGTCCTTGGCATGTCACCACACCTCTCCGTGCCGCTCTTTCCCCATCTGCTGGCCAGGGATGTCCCCACCTCATAGGGTTAACATGGAGACTAAATGAGTGAATGTAGGAAAAAAAAGGTGGGGGCAATAGCTTGGACAGCGCCTGGTACATAGTGAGTGCTCAATGTCTGTGTGAGCTATTCAATATCATCACCTCCGTTTTCCATTGGATTCTGGAAGTATCTAATCTCTCTGAGGGCAGAGACCACATCTTCTACAGGTGCCCACCCCTGTGCTGGGCCTCATGAAGAATCCTGTCTTCCTGCCTATGCCAGAATTGGCAGGTGCTTTACTAATTAAAAACATGCCATTACAGGCCAGGTGCAGTGGCTCATGCCTGTAATCCCGGCACTTTGGGAGGCTGAGGCGGGTGGATCACAAGGTCAGGACATGGAGACCAACCTGGCCAACATGGCGAAACTCCATCTCTACTAAAAATACAAAAATTAGCCAGGCATGGTGGCACGTGCCTGTAATCCCAGCTACTTGGGAGGCTGAGGCAGGAGAATGGTGTGAACCTGGGAGGCGGAGCTTGCAGTGAGCCGAGATCGCACCACTGCTCTCCAGCCTGGCGACAGAGCAAGACTCCATCTCAAAACAAAAGCCAAAAACAAAACACCATGCCATTATAAATGGTATAATTACAAATTTATTTTTCTAATTGCTCATGGTTGCTATACTGAAATATGATTTTTTATTTTGACCTTTCACCCAGCAACCACACTAAATTCACTGATTAATTCCAACACTTCATCTGAGGATTCAAAGATCAAAGCCCCAGCTGTTCCTCCAGGGCCAGGCCCCACCCACTGCACCGCCTCATCCCCCATGTCTCCCGGGAAGGGCCTCCCCTCTATGGGTCTCTGGCCTTCCTACCCCCACACCTTTTTAACACAGATGAGGATGATGAATGACAATGATAATGGCAGTAAATAAAAACAGAACACCAATCACAATCAATATCTTCACCTCTACCACCTGCTGTGCCAGGCAGGGACCCAGGCCCTTTATGACATAGTCCTTAACCCTCCTCCCCACCCTGGGAGCAAGGAAGAGATTACGCCCATGTGAGCTGTGAGGAAGCTGAGGTGGAGCCCCAGTCTCTGCAAGGGAGTGTAGTATGTCGAAGGAGGTGGTCTTCGGGGCCAGGGTGCTGGGAGCTGAGTGTCCTGGAGGCAGCCATCTTGGCCAGTTTGGACCCTGAAGAGCCCCAGGGGCCCTGACAGTGCCTGACCCACAACAGGCAGACTCCAGCCCAGCTCCTGCATTCCTCAGCTCACAACTGAGGGCTCCTCACCTCTCCTTACCAAGTTTCTTTCCCCGTCCTTGCCTGAGAATGGAAATCTTAACCTCCACCGGGCACTGGGCTCTGAGGAGCAGAGGAATTGGCCTGTGTGGCTGCAGGCAGGGGGGCTGCGGGCACTGCGCCCCCAGGGAGTTCTGAGGCTGGCTGGGGAGGGCCGGCCCAACCTCACCCGAGTGTGGGAGCATGTGCGTGTGCATTTATGCAATCCGGGGGTGTAGCCACGTCTATGAGGCCTGCGGTGTGGTGGCTGCAGCCCTGTGTGTGTGGCTGGGCGGGTCCCCTGGGAGCAGCCTGGCCGCCCACTAGCCTCCAGGCCTCCCCCCACCTCACCATCGCTCTCATTAGCTACAGCAAAGGCCTTGTTATCTCTTGGCCAAATGATTTTTCTCTCTGCTCCTGAGGAGTTGGAGTGTGAGGCTGGGGCTTGGGAAGAGTTGAAACGACTCAGCCTCTGTGGGTGTGGAGTGGATGGGGACTGGGGAGGGGTGCTGGGGACTGCCTACCGTGACCTGGCTCTCTGCATCCTCCTCTTCCTCTCTTCTGGTCAACCTGAGGGCCAACAAAGTCACTGCTGGCTTCGTCCTCTTCTCCCTGGTTCCCTTTGCCTACTATGGGCTGGGAGAGAAGCCTTGGAGCAGGGGGTCTTAGCACAGGCCAGGCAGCATGGATGGGCCTGGGGGGTGTCTTGCATATGTATTTTTCACAGGAATTTTCACCAAATTACCCAAAGGGTCTGTGAACCACTAAAAGAATAAGGGGGCCTCTTCATCTCAGATTGGTTTTCTCAGCCACTACTTCCCCAGCAGATCCCCCAGCTGGAAACTGAGGCTTCTGGCTCTCTCACCCTCCAAAATACCAGAGATTCAGGCCTCTGTAAGACCCCAGAGCACATGTCGAAACCCCCTTTCTGTCTAGTGGGTTGAGCCATTTTTCAATGACTGTCACTGGGTGCTCTCTGAGGACTGGGACTCCAACTCAGGCCTCCCAGCCCACAGAACTCAACTGTCGGAGCTCTTCCCCATGCCAAATCCTCTTAGGTGCAAGCCCCTCTTCCAGGAGGACTGGAAGAGCCCTGAGGGGTTAGCATGCCCCTCATTCATTCCCATCTTCCGGGAGTAGACCCTGGGCCTGTAGGCCAGGAGATGAGATCTGGCCCTTCCCTCAGCGAGTCTCGGTCTAGGAGGAGTCTGGCTCCTGACCCTGCCTTGGCGGGAGGCTCCTAGGGAGGCCCCTCCTAGGGTCACAGCCATCTGAGTCCCTGAAATGCTGCTTTGGGGACTCAGGCCTCAAGCTGCCCAGCCTGAATGCCCCTTAGAGACCCAGCCATCCACACCACCAGCCACTGCCTTCACTGGGGACCAGAGATCCAGCCCTGCAGTTGCCACCACCACCAGCTTCAGACCCAAAACCCTCAGAGATACCCTCAGGAATATAGCTGTGCTCCCACGCGATAAAGGATCCAGGCTCTTAGGCCCCAGTCAGACATACACTATCTGATCCCCTGAAACTTCTACTTGGGACCCAACCCCTCTCAAGGTCCAAGCCCTCACAGCTGGCTACATTTAGGGGCCGTTGTATTCACCACCTTCCTCACTCCCAGCTTTCCAACCTGCGGATCAAACTGCCCCTGACCTCTGGAAACTCGCATGGCACCTGCCTCCCCCACTTCCACTACTGCTCAGCCCCTTCTCCCCTCCTTTCTCTGGTGACGCAGAGGGAGGTCATAGCTCCAGAGCTCCCATCCCGCCCAATCTCAGCTCTTCCCAGACAAGTCCAATTAGAGGCCTTGGCAGGCAGCCTCATTAGTAGCCGCAGCTGGGAGCCTGAATGAGGGGAGGGGGAGAGGGAAGCAACACAGGAAACCAGAGGCCCCAAGGCCAGGGCCCCGGAGGAGGGTGGGCCCAGTCATCTAGTGTGTTCTCCATCCTCAGAGGCCTGGACACAGCCTCCTAACAATCACATCCCAATCACAGGGCTGGGACTTCACAGCATACAACCAAATGCTTACACCAGCCTGACTGCAAAGTACCTGAGCTGGAATCTGAATCCACGCTTATTCCAGAGGACCCCCTCACCCCATTCAGGCATGGCGGCCTCGCTGGGAGCCCTCCCCCAAGGCAGGATCAGGAACCAGATCTCCTCCTAGACCTGAGGGCAGGGCCAGGCCTCATCTCCTGGCCTACAGGCCCAGGGTCTGCTCCCGGAAGACATGAAGAACGAGTGAGTGAATGAATGCCGACCCCCTCAGGGCGCATCCAGTCCTCCTACTCTATACAGCTGTGAATAAGGTGTCACCCTGAGGCAGACGGATGGCTCAGCTCCTTACCACATGGATGGCTCCTTCCTTCCTTCTTCAGGGTGCGCTGGCTCTCCCTGGAAGTTTCTCTGTGGAAACAAAAAGGTTAGTTCTTCTCTGATTCTTCTCACTCAAAGCTCTAACCCTAACAGTGCCCACTGTCTCCCCCGCCGGTCCCAGACCCCATATACAAAAGGTCTTCCAGGCTGCAACCTGCACATGAATTCACCACCTTCTACAACCTGCCCTCCTCTCGTGCTCCCCTACATGAGGATGGCCCTATTAGCCCCCTAAGGGCAGAAGCCAAAAACCAAAGGGTTGTTCTCGATGCCACCAAGCCCCCTTCCCTGACAGGACCCAGGAGTCCCGGTCGCCTAAACTTCCGGGATGTTCCACAGATCTCGTACACTTATCTGGGTCCCAGAGGAGATCAGCATTTCCCTGTCCAACCGCCTTCTCATCCCAGGTTCCCAGACTTGGGCTGGGTCCATCTGCTCTCCCTCAGGACCCGAGTACCTCTCGGTTTCTCCAGAGACGTATCGGCATTGCCCTTGACCTCAGCAACCAACTTGCCATTGTTTTCTAAATGCAATCCTCGAGCTCCAGGCTGGTGCACCCAACTCTTCCAGGCAGCCCCCAGACATCCCTCAAGATTTCGCCTCACTAGGTCACGAGTTCCAAGTCTTGCCTCCTTTCCTCCTTCCCCATCACCCACATCCCGTCTGACCCCTGCTCTGTCCCTCCACCCCAATTATGTCTGTCTGTCCCTTTTCCTCCATCCCTAGGGCCCTGGCCTGGCTCAGGCTTCATCACCATTGCTCCAGCCTCCTCCCTGCCTCCAGTAGGTCCCTCACATGGTCCCAGAGGGATCTTTTTAAGCCCGGAGCTGACCCCACCCTTCTTGTGGCTTTATGAAGAAAAGTACAATCTGTTAGCTTGTCAGAGATTTCCTTTCATGATCTGGCCCCGGCCTCATCTCTCACTAGTCACCCCTAGCTACCCTCTACTCCTCAAGCATATCATGATTTTATGCCAAGGCCTTGCACAGGCTGTGCTAGTGCCTCGAAGGCTGGCTTCCTTCCTTCCTTCCTTCCCTCCCTCCTTCCATCCTTCCTTCCTTCCTTCCTTCCACTCAAGTATCAGTTTTCCTTCAATATCTTCCCCAATCTCTGACCTGACACAGATACCCCTTCTCTGGGCTCCCACAGGCCCATCCCCCACCTCTAGCACAATGATCATTCTGCACTGGGGCAACCCATTTGCAGGGTCTCTCCTATCAGGCCTTGAGCACTGAGAGGCCCGGCCCCAAGGGACTCAGCTGTGTATCCCTGGGCCCATCGCAGGTTGCACTCTGAGGCCTGGCTCAGTCTTCCCCTTGACAAGCCTGTCTCTCAGGGGCATCTGACATCTCAAAGCAGAAGCCCAATCTAACCTACACTTCTGAGGGATAAGGCTCTGTCCCCAACAAGCTGTGTGACCATGGGCATGTGATTTCTCCCTGAGCCTCAGTTTCCCATAAGTAACAAGATGAGGATGCCTGCCTTACAGAGATACTGGGAGAGTTAAATGAGAACCCAAACAAGCTCTGGTGTCAAAGAGAAACAAGCTTTTCTCAAACCAGGGAAAAAGTGATCAGAGAAATGAGTCTCTCCTTAAGGATGGCAAAGAGCTTTGAAGTGGTGCAGTTCTCAAGACCATACAGCTTGTTTATAGAGCTGTTTACAACATTTTCTTTAAAAGAAAAAAAAAAGAGAGAGAGAGCCCAGAGCAGCGGCTCATGACTGTAATCCCAGCACTCTAGAGACTGAGGTAGGCGCATCACTTGACCCCAGGAGTTCAGCCAGACTGGGCAACACAGGGAGACCTCATTTCTACAAAAAATAGAAAAACTAGCTACACATGGTGGCACATGCCTGTGGTTGCAGCTACTTGGGAGGCTGAGATGGGAGGATCACCTGAGTCCAGGGAGACTGAGGCTGCAGTGAGCTGTGATAATGCCACTGCACCCCAGCCAGGGCAACAGAGAAGCGAGTGAGACTGTCTCAAAATAAATTAATTAATTAAAAAAAAAAAGCCAGGTGCAGTGGCTCATGCTTGTAATCCCAGCACTTTGGGAGGCTGAGGTAGGAGGACAGTTTGAGCCCAGGAGTTTGAGACCAGTCTGGGCAACACAGTGAGATCTCAACTCTATAAAAATATTTTAAAAAGGCTGGGCATGGTGGCTCATGCCTGTAATCCCAGCACTTTGGGAGGCCGAGGCGGGCAGATCACCTGAGATCAGTTCAAGACCAGCCTGGCCAACATGGCGAAACCCCGTCTCTACTAAAAAAAATACAAAAATTAGCCAGGTGTGGCGGCAGGTTCCTGTAATCCCAGCTGCTTGGGAGGCTGAGGCAGGGAGAATTGCTTGAACCTGGGAGGTGGAGGTTGCAGTGAGCTGAGATCGTGCCACTGCACTCCAGCCTGGGTGACAGAGTGAGACTCCATCTCAAAAAAAAAAAAAAGCCAGGCATGGTGGTGTGTTCCTGTAGTCCCAGCTACTCGGGAGGCTGAGGTGGGAGGATTGCTTATCCAGGAGATTGAGGCTGCAGTGAGTCAAGTTCACTCCGGCCTTGGCAACAGAATAAGACAAGATCCTGTCTCTAAAAACAAAAAACAAAAAAAACCCCAATGGTTATTGCTGAGTTAAAGATGTCATAGTGAGCTTGCTGGCTTTTCTTAAAGGTGCTAATATTTGAAACATAAATGCTTAATATATCCTTAAAATGCTGGAATAAACAACTTACTTATTCCCTTCCTACAGTAGTACGATTTTAAATAATGTAATTCCCGAGAGTGTTTTCTAAAAAACAAACCAACAATAAAAGCCACAGTGCAACTTGTGTGTTTGCTTGGTTCACCTTTGTCTACAACGCTGGCAGGTCAGTCCCTGGGGTAGGGGTGGTGTCTGGTCTGGCTTGTGGCTGGGTGTCCAGCACACACTGGGCCCTCAATTAACATTTTCTCATCAAATGGCGAACAAGCAAAAGTGTGAGTGAATGGGCTGGCCAGGGCGGCACCTGGAGCTCCTGGCCCCTTTCCAGCTCCTGGACTTCAGAGCTTTTCCTGTGCTCACCTGTCCCCCAGCTGGGACTTCAGATGGAAACTCAGTTTCCTCACTGGTCTCATGGATGACTTCCTCCCACTGCCACACCCCACACAGAGGGTTGGAGAGATCAGCAGTTGCCACTTCCTGTTTCTGGGACAGAAGTTGTTTCCGAGGTCAGGGAGAGCCATATTAAGGTAGAAGACAAGGTCAGAGATAGAAATAGGTTTAGGTGTGCGGCTGAAAATAGGATGAGAGATAGAAAAGGGCTGGTGTGGGGCTGGGGTTGGGGAGTGGGCAGAAGCAGGAACAGGGGAGGATTTGGTGCCAGGACCAAGGTCTAGGTTCGAGATGAAGTTAAGGAGTGAGATGGTCATGGAGGGAGACGAGATAGGGGTGAGTCAAAGCTGGATCAGACTGGGGTCTGGCACAGGCCTGGGTCTGGCAGTGGGTTTGGGGTTAGGATCCGAGGTAGAGAGAGTTAGAGAAAAGCTAAGGTTGCGATGGGAGCCTCTGGCAGCAATGTGGGTTAGGGCTAGGCTGGTGTGAGGATCAGAGTAGGGAGATGTTTGGAGATTCTGCCTTGGTGGCCTGCAGCTTATTCCAGGGGTGTTAGGCCCACCTGTCGAATGGCCTCGATCTCCAAGCCCAGCGATGGGGGTAGCAGCTGGGTCCAGCCCACTCTTCTCAGCTGGGCCCCTTCAGGTAGCCTGGCCACACAGAAAGGAGGGAGGAAGATGGCCTCTGTGCCTGGTGGCCACTCAGTCAGCTTATGCTGGCCTCCCTTCCCTGCCCACCTTGGGGCTGGAGGCCAGGGTGTCCCTGCCCTTAGGCTCCCCTCCTGCCTCCTCCTACCCCTTGAAATTCCACTCACTCATCGGGCCCCTCATAGGTCTGACTCAGCTGCTCCTCCAGGCGTGAAATCTCCAGCCTCAGTTCCTGCAAAGGAGGAAGTGGGGAGCACATTTGGCTCTGCATTTTTCCCACCCTCCCATCCACCTCTGGGCTCCTCTTCCAGGGTTCTTTCCCCTTTCCTGACTACTTTGGGCTCCCCAGACACATACTGCCTAGGGACAAGGGGAAGAAACCCATGACAGAATGTTAGGAAGCCAAAGAGAGAGAGCAACAGGAATCCAGAAGCTAAAGCACAGGCCAAAAGGCCAGGCGCAGTGGCTCATGCCTGTAATCCCAGCACTTCAGGAGGCCGAGGCGGGCAGATCACAAGGTCAGGAGATCGAGACCATCCTGGCTGACAGGGTGAAACCATGTCTCTACTAAAAATACAAAAAATTAGCCGGGCATGGTGGCACGCACTTGTAGTCCCAGCTACTTGGGAGGCTGAGGCAGGAGAATCGCTTGAACCCAGGAGGTGGAGGTTGCAGTGAGCCGAGATTGCACCACTGCACTCCAGCCTGGGTGACACAGCCAGACTCCATCTCAAAAAAGAAAGAAAAAAAAAAGCACAGCCAAGAAAATTAAAACAAGGAAGGCAGAGGCAGAGATGCATGAAAAAATGAGACATAGATGGAAACAGACTCACAGACAGGCAAGAGAAACATGAGGGCTAAGAGACTGGTAAAGACCAGAGCCAAACAGAGAAGACTTGCCTAGGGAGACAGACAGCCTAGACCTAGAGGCAGAGACAGGAACCCATACGAGCCTCGCAGAGACACAAAAAGATAAGGAGGGGAGGCTGGGCGTGGTGGCTCACGCCTATAATCCCAGCACTTTGGGAGGCCAAGGGGGGTGGATCACGAGGTCAAGAGATCAAGACCATCCTGGCCAACATGGTGAAACCCCGTCTCTACTAAAAATACAAAAATTAGCTGGGCATGCTGGCGTGCACCTGTAGTCCCAGCTATTTGGGAAGCTGAGGCAGGACAATCGCTTGAACCTGGGAGGCAAAGGTTGCAGTGAGCCGAGATTGTGCCACTGCACTCCAGCCTAGCGACAGAGCAAGACTCCGTCTCAAAAAAAATATAAGATAAGGAGAGGAGGTGTGTGAGAAGACACCCACAGAGAATGAAAGTGAATGGAAGGAACAGAGAAAAAGTGAAAAGGCAGATACAGAAACAGAGGGGGAGACATACAGTCATACAGTCATACATTAAGGATGGAAGAAGCAAGATGTGGCCACTGACAGAGAAAGAGGCACGAGGAGGAGAGGCAGCAAGTCCCAGAGATGGCAAAAGAGAAGTGGCGAGGGCCGCGGTGGGTGGCAAGGGCCGCTGAGTTACCTGCGTTGTCACTCTGTATTCTTCCAGGGTCTGGGCCAGGCTCTCCACATGGCGAGTGCGCTAGGAAAGCCGAAAGCCAAATGAGACTGGGACCAGTTCCCCAAAGACACTGGGGGTGGTGGTGGCCGGGGGACTGGCTGGGGGGTTAAGGGACAGGGTGAGCTTGAGGGAAGAGCTGGGGCGCAAGGGAGAGCACCGGGCAGAAGGGCTTCTAGATCCCTGAGGGGTCACACTCGGGACCTGGGGAAACCCTCCAGTCTCTCCAGCTGCACATCCAAGGATCAGACCCAAGTAGGACTTCCCTTTCTAGACCAGGGGCAGGAAGTGGCTGGTGCACAAGGAAGGCAAATCTTTCTCTCCCCGGGCCCCTTACCTCAGAGAGGATGGTGTCTCGTTGGCAAATGAGGTGTTCACACTCAAAGAGCTGCCGCTGCCAAGAAAGGAGCCGGTCCATCCATCCAGCCTCCCAGGACTCCCCTTGGTCCTGCCCTCCACCTGGCCCCACCTGTTCTCTCGCACCCCCACGTATTCAGCCTCCTGAGATGTTCCAGGACTTCAGGGATTTTAGGGATGCCTGGGTGGTCCTGGGAGCCTGACAGCTTGATGGAAGACCCTGCCCTTATCAGGCTGCAGTCACTAAAACCGGAAATGGGAAAAATGGCCCCGGGGTGGTGGAAAGTTGTCAGGCACTAGGAAGGAGTGGCACCTTCAAAGTGTCCTTCTCCATGGCCAGCTCCTGACTTCTCTTCTTCACTCCATCCCGCTCAGCAAGCAGCTTCCCGTTCTAGAAGAAGGAATGGCTGGTCACATTCATTTCAGCAAACGGTAATGTCAAAATTAACAGCAGATATTTGCTAAACACTTGATTGATATACATCAGGCCTCATGCTAAGCACTTCACATGTTTTAACCCATTTAATTCCTCCAACCATTCCAGTGGGACCACAGCTTTAATTTCTTTGAGTGTGGCTCCCCCATCTATAAAAATGGAGCTAGGCCAGGCGCAGTGGCTCACGCCTGTAATCCCAGCACTTTGGGAGGCTGAGGCGGGCGGATCACAAGGTCAGGAGTTCAAGACCAGCCTGGCCAACATGGTGAAACCCCGTCTCTACTAAAAATACAAAAATTAGCTGGGCATGGTAGTGCGTGCCTGTAATCCCAGTTACTCAGGAGGCTGAGGCAGGAGAAATGCTTGAACTGGGAAGACGAAGGTTGCAGTGAGCCAAGATCGCACCACTGCACTCCAGCCTGGGCGACAAGAGCGAGACTGTCTCAGGAAAAAACAACAACAACAACAAAACGGAGCTTAACTAGTACCTACTTTATGGGATTGCTGTAAAGATTAGATAGGTTAATAATCGCTAACACTTACCGAGCATTTTGCATGTGTTGACTCATTTCTTATCCCCAATTTTAAAATCAAAAGAACAATATAAGCAGCCTGTTATCCACGTTATCTATCACCCAGCTTCAATAATTATATGCATTTTCTCAGTTTTGTTTAAACTGAGATGTTTCTCCTCCAGATTTTTTTTTTTTTTTTTTTTTTTTTGAGCCAGAGTTTTGCTTTTGTTGCCCAGGCTGGCGTGCAACGGTGCGATCTTGGTTCACTGCAGTCTTTGCCTTCTGGGTTCAAGTGATTCTCTTGCCTCAGCCTCCCTAGTAGCTGGGATTACAGCCACCTGCCACCACACCCAGCTAATTTTTTTTTTTTTTTTTTGAGACGGAGTTTCCCTCATGTTGCCCAGGCTGGAATGCAATGGCATGATCTTGGTTCACTGCAACCTCTGCCTCCCGGGTTCAAGTTATTCTCCTGCCTCACCCTCCCAAGTAGCTGGGATTACAGGCATATGCCACCACGCTCAGCTAATTTTGTATTTTTAGTAGAGACGGGGGTTTCACTATGTTGGCCAGGCTGGTCTTGAACTCCTGACCTCAGGCGATCCACCTGCCTCCGCCTCCCAAAGTGCTGGGATTACAGGTGTGAGCCACCGCACCCGGCTCTCCTCCAGATGTTTTAAGTAGATTACTTTAAAGCAAATTGCAGGCATCATATTAGTTCACCTGTAGTTACTCCAGCATTTATCTCCTACTTGAGGACTTATTTCCTTTAGCAAAACCACAATACCACTATCATACTTAACAAAACTAACAATAACTCAGTATCATCTCATACTAGAAAGTTTGTGCTCCTTTTTCTTTCTTTTTTTTTTTTTTTGAGAGGAGTTTCACTCTTGTTGCCCAGGCTGGAGTGCAATGGCGTGATCGCGGCTCACTGCAACCTCTGCCTTCCAGGTTCAAGCGATTCTCCTGCCTCAGTCTCCAGAGTAGCTGGGATTACGGGTGCGCGCCATCACACCTGGCTAATTTTTGTATTTTTAGTAGAGACGGGGTTTCACCACGCCGGCCAGGCTGGTCTTGACCTTCTGACCTCAGGTAATCCACCCTTCTTGGTCTCCCAAAGTGCTGGGATTACAGGGGTGAGCCACTGCACCCGGCCTGTGCTCCTTTTTCATTTTGGTTGTCTCAGAGATTTCTTTACATTTACTTTGATTGAGGGTCCAAACAAGGTCCATCATTGCTTTTGGTTGAAATGTCTTACTTCTTTTAATCTGACAGTAATTTCTGCCCCCTCCACCCCGACCCTGGTACTCTTCAGGCCCTCATTCTGTGGAAGAAAGCAAGTCCCTTGTCCTGTAGGATTGGTGCGTTCAGATTAGGCTGATTGCGCTCTTGTTCCCTGTGGTTATGTTCACCACTTTCCTCTATCATTATTTCTTATAAACTGGTAGGTAGATCCAGGGCCTTGTCCAGACTGTTGTTCAATTTCTTGGCAAGATTGGGTGGTGCTATACATATCAAATTGTGCCATTCAGGAGTAATGCCAAGTCTGGTTGCCCTATTAATAGTATAATGATTTCCAATTTTATAGAGGAGTAGAGAGGCTAAGAGACTTGGCAAGGTGACATGGTAAATGGACTCAAACCTAAATCTGTGTGATTCCAAATCCTGTGTTTATAATCCTCAGACTCTCATGTGAGCCAGACACAGCCCTGGGTGAGAATGGGACACAAAGGGAATTAGGTTCTAGAGGTGGCGACGGATGCAGAAGCGGGTAACAATGCACGAGGTGGGCTCTGGTGAGGCCTACAGCCTGGGTACCATGGGAGCACTAACAGGCTTCCTGAGGAGGCGTTGCTGAGTCTTCAAGGCTGAGGGCAGTTAGCTGGGAAAACAATAGGCTGGAGAGGGCAGCCCATGCCAGCCATGAAATGGGACCTGAGCATAAAATGGCCCAGATTCCAGTCTAAAGTTTAGGGGCACCAAAAACCTATCAAGTTGCACAGGGTTTCAAAGCGAGGTGGTCACTGGGGAAATGCACTTTGGGGCATGGAGGCAGTCCAGAGTTCCCTTTCACCACACCCCTCCTCTTGGCACTCCAGGGGATATACCAAGGCCAGCCTCTCCCTCTCTCCAGCCAGCTCCAAGTCCTCCATCAGCTGCTCTCCCTCTGTCTCAGTGGGCCTGGGCTGCCAGGTGAAGGGCAGAGGAAGGACGGGAAAGGAGTGCTGTCTCAACATCTGTCCACCTGGTAGGGATTTGCAGGCCAGATCCTGGGCCACTCGGCAGGGAACCTGGTTACTCAGCTGCTCCTGCCTCCTTCTGCAGTAACCTGAGCCAGCTCTGTAGGTTCTCCACAGGAAGGCTGCCTGGATCTTCAGTGTCTGAGTGTCTTGTTACTCCAGCATTATTCTACTGTAACTTGAGAACTCAATCTATAGATGCTCTGTAGGCAGCTGTGTGGAGGGGGAAGGTAGAGGGGAGGGAACCAAGAATAGCTCCAGTTTATCGAGGGCCGAGGGTGTCCCAGATGCTGCTCAAGGCACTCAACCTGGCAGCAGGCCTTCCTGGTGGGGAGGAGGTAGAGATGAGACTGCTGGTTGCTATTTACCCTGCTTACTCCTGCTTTTGTCGAGGGATCCACTCTCTCTGTCTGAGAGCAGATGGGTCCCAGCCCCAGCCATGGGAGTGAGTCAAGGTGGAAATCTTGGCAGATGCAGGAAGCTCAGCTGGTTAGCTAAGCCAGCAGCCATTCTCACCCCTTCTCACTTGTTCACCTGCCACTCTAGAGGCTGAAAAAGGTCACATATTCTCCTGGGCTCCTTTGCAGCTGGGGGCGTTATGTCATCCAGTTCCGGCCAGTGAGATGCAAGAGCTGCTGGGGGTGGGGTGAGAGGCTTCTGATGAAAGGAGCCACGAGAGGGGCATTTCCTGGCTCCCCTCGCCTTTTTTTTTTTTTTGAGACAGAGTCTTGCTCTGTCGCCCAAGCTGGAGTGCAGTGGCACAATCTCGGCTCACTGCAAGCTCCGCCTCCTGGGATCACGCCATTCTCCTGCCTCAGCCTCCGGAGTAGCTGGGACTACAGCGGCTCGCTGCCATGCCCAACTAATTATTTATTTTTTGTATTTTTAGTAGAGACGGGGGTTTCACCATGTTAGCCAGGATAGTCTCGATCTCCTGACCTCGTGATCTGCCTGCCTCGGCCTCCCACAGTGCTGGGATTACAGGCGTGAGCCACTGCGCCCAGCCTCCTGGCTCCCCTTTGCCCCACGTTTTCCTACTTTGAGTGAGAACATGAGATTGGAGCTGTTGCAGTCATCTGCAATAATGAGGCCACAGGCAGCCAGGGAGCCACCAAACCACCCAGAGACCACCTTCTTCCCAGAGACCACCTTCTTCTAAACCTCTGGTTAAGGAAATGAATGTCCTGTAAATTGAAGGCATCATTTCTTTGTTCTCTTCCCTGGAGCATTCTGGACCCATCAGTGGCCATATTATCCATGTAGTCTGGTTATAATGGCTGAATGGCAATGAACTGTAAAGCAGGAAGTTCTGCCAGGGGGCTTCAGGGAAAGTTTTTCATTTTAAAAAATTTTTTTTGAGACAGAGTCTGGCTCTGTCACCCAGGCTAGAATGCGGTGGCACAATCTCAGCTCACTGCAACCTCTGCCTCCCAGGTTCAAGTGATTCTCCTGCCTCAGCCTCTCAAGTAGCTGGGATTACAGACGCCTGCCACCACGCCTGGCTAATTTTTATATTTTTAGTAGAGATGGGGTTTCGCCATGTTGGTCAGGCTGGTTTCGAACTCCTGACCTCAAATGATCCACCCATCTCGGCCTCCCAAGATGCTGGGATTACAAGCGTGAGCCACTGTGCCTGGGCTTTCATTCTTTTATTTACTTTTTTTGTTTTTTTGTTTTATAGAGACGGGCTCTCACTATGTTGCCTAGGTTGGTCTCGAACTCCTGGCCTAGGCAATCTTGCTTTGGCCTCCCAAAGTGTTGGGATTACAGGTGTGAGCCACCATGCCCAGCTGGAAAGTTTTTCTTTTCCTTTTTTTTTTTTTTTTTTTTTGAGACTGAGTCTTGCTCTGTCACCCAGACTGGAGTACACTGGTACCATCTTGGCTCACTGCAACCTCTGCCTCCTGGGTTCAAGCGATTCTCCTGCCTCAGCCTCCCGAGTAGCTGGGATTACAGGTGTGTGCCACCACACCCGGCTGATTTTTTTATTTTTAGTAGAGATGGGGTTTCACCGTGTTGGCCAGGCTGGTCTCGAACTCCTGATCTCAGGTGATCCACCCACCTCGGCCTCCCAAAGTGCTGGGATTACAGGCGTGAGCCACTGCGCCTGGCAAGTTTTTCATTCTTAAAAAGGGATGTTCTGAAAGAAACTGTCACATCCTGTCTGCACTCCATGTCTCACATGGTACAGCCATCCTGCTGTGAGATTCCCATTGCCCCAAGAGGGTGAGTTTTCATGGAAGAGCCAGAAAATAGCAGAAAGATTTTGGATTTCAGTGTAAAAAACACTGCACATGTAGGACAAAGATATTTTTTGGGAATACATGATCTGCCTGGACTAGGCAGAGATCCTTAAAGCTGGGGGAGGAATGCAGGACAGACAGAGAAGAGAATAGGCTGAAAATGAGCCCAGAGTTTTCCCCTAACCCAGGGCTAGCTATGAGGGATGGAGGGTATGGATGGAGAACCACAGAGCCCTGGAAGTCTTGTGATCTGAGAGGCCTTGCGTGTACTTCCCAGAGCACTCTCAGAATCATCACGGTGTGAGAATAATAGAGATGCTACTTTCTTGTGAAAGCAAAGAGGCCTCACTGGTGGGTCCTCTCCAGACCTCTGCCCACCCCAGCCCTGTGTCCTCCAGTCTGTCAAGGCCTGGGTGGGGTTTGGGATCCTTCAGGGAAATGAGTGAGGGACAGGGACTTTGCTAACAGCTCAGGGAGAACAGAGGAATCTCCTGTTTCTCTTTCCCCAGAGAAGCCACATCTCCCCACCATGAGCACCCACCCTGGCCTGGGGAAATGAGGCAGGGGCTTTGGGCAGTGACCCCAGCCTCTTCCCTTTCACAGGAAAGTAGCCAAACCACCTCCCTGGCTCTGGAAGGGTGTGGAAGTGGTGGAGTGAGAGTCCCAGCCCAGATAAGGGATCACCACCAGAAGATGAAGAAGATGGTATGTCCAGAGATCCGAAGGCAATGCGGGCCTCACAGTAGATGCCAGCACACAGTGGTGACAAACGCTTGGACAAAACCCATCAATCTCATGAACAGCAGAGAGGAGAAACACTGAGTGAGGATCAGCAGCCTCCTAGAGCACTAGACTCCTGCATCAGTCTCCTGCAACTTAGATACCACCTTGAGGTGGGGGGTGGTGACAGGTTTCATTGTCAATTGATGAGTTTGTTTCAATCTAAAAAAAATTAGGTGGGCCCAGAATGAACTAAGATGATGTTTTTCTGTCTTGGATGGAACGGGGCTTGAATTAAATGTGAAGCTGAACTCAGTCTCTTCATATTGTTTGCTAGTCCCTCAGTGAAATGCTGTCAATCCTCAAAACAAGCCTACTGAACAGATACCCTTCTTCCAGTTCTTTGAAAGTAAAAGTAGGTCAGGCGTGGTGGCTCATGTCTGTAATCCCAGCATTTTGGGAGGCTGAGGTGGGCAGATCACCTGAGGTCGGGAGTTCGAGACCAGCCTGACCAACATGGAAAAACCCCGTCTCTACTAAAACAAACAAACAAACCAACCAACAAAAAAACAAAATTAGGCAGGCGTGGTGGCACATGCCTGTAATCCCAGCTACTTGGGAGGCTGAGGCAGAAGAATCACTTGAACCGGGAGACGGTGGTTGCGATGAGCTAAGATCGCGCCATTGCACTCCAGCCTGGGCAACAAGAATGAAACTGTCTCAAAAAAAAAAAAAAAAGAAAAAAAAAAAAAGAAACTAAAAGTAAAGGCTTGAGAAGGAGAAGTCACATGCTTAAAGGTTGCCTATTGTGTAAGTGGCGGAGATGGGATTTGAACTCAAGGTTGACTTCAAATCCAATTTTTTTTTTTTTTTTTTTTTTTTTTTTGAGAGGCTCTCGCTCTGTCATCTAGGCTGGAATGCCATGATGCAATCTTGGCTCACTGCAACCTCTGTCTCCCGGGCTCGTGCAGTCTTTCCACCTCAGCCTCCAGAGTGGCTGGACTACAGGTGCACACTACCATGCCTGGCTTATTTTTCTATTTTTTGTAGAGACAAGGTTTTGCCATGTTGCCCGGGATGGTCTCGAACTCCTAGGCTAAAGGGGTCCACCCACCTAGGCCTCCCAAAGTGCTGGGATTCCAGGCATGAGCCACTGTGCCTGGCTGTTTTATTCACTGTGAAAAATACTAATATAGAAACAATGCTAGATAACTTTTAGTGAGCACATCCTATGTGTCCTACCTTGTACCCAAGACTTTGCAAGTATCCTTTGGTTGAAGTCTCACACAAACCACTGAGGCAGATGCCATTGTTTTGTTCATCTTTATAGGTGAGGCAACTGAGGCACAGAGAAGGGAGGGACTGGTCCACTCTTATGTAGGTGGCCTCAGCCTGAAGCCATGTAGGCTGACCCCATGCCTCACACTCTTGTCAACCATGGCTGTTCTCACAGTGTGATATAACCTCAGGGACATTCCCACACTACTGACATTCTGAGGTCTCCCCAAGCAGGCAGAAGGTTGTCTGGTGGCAGGCTGCTGGGGTGTTGGGGGCAGAAGGGAGTGGTGTCAAGAAGACCTTAAGGACTGGGGAAGGGGTGGGGGTGGGTGCCGGGCCTCCGCTCACCTCCTCCTGCAGAGTCTCCATCTCAGCCACCAGATGCTGCTGCTCCTTTTCCTGGCCAACCCCAGAGAGAGGACAAAGGTTTCATTTCTAGCCTCCTTGCCCCCACGTTGCCCTTCTCCCACCCCTGAAAACACAACCAGGGCCTGGGGGAATGGGTCTGGGAAGCCCTGATGGCTCCTGCTGTCTCCTTTGTCATGAGAAGGATGGCAGGTAAGCTTGAAAAAGTCTAGGGTGAGCAGGGCCTGGAGAGAGGGAGAAAGCCGGGTGACCTCTGCCCCTTCCTACTCCATAGTCACACTCTGCCGCCCTGACTCCAGGAAACAAAGAAGAGAGAGGGCACCTTCCTTCCCCTGGGCCAGACCCACCGCCTGCCGGGCTTGGGCCAGAAGGCTGCGATTCTGTTCCTCCAGGCTCCTGGCCAGAGTCTTCAGGTCCTCCAGCTCCTCATCCATGGCCTTGGCAAACTGCAGGGCCTGCTGGGTGCTGAATGCGGGTGGGGGCAGATGAGCCATACGAGAGAGAGGAAGGCAGAGAATCACAGAGACAGATCCATTCTGAGAGACACTAGCAACAGAGAGCTCCCAGGTGGTAGGCAGGGACAGAGACCCAGAGAGAGGGGAGGACAGAGACCCAGAGAGAAAAGAGGAGAAGGAGACCTGGTGTGGGCACAGAGACCCAGTTTTAACCTAAAAGACTGAGGAGGTGGGAAAGAGACCTAGAGAGAGTGGGGGACTAGAACAGGGAGACCATGATAAACATGAAGAATGACAAAGCACAGAGAGATGAAAGGGCCAGTGACACGAAGAATCAGAGAGAGTTAAAGAATAAAGAGAGAAATCTAGGCTGGGTGCAGTGGCTCAGGCCTGTACTCCCAGCACTTTGGGAGGATAAGGCGGGAGGATGGCTTGAGCCCAGGAGTTTGAGACCAGCATGGGCAACACAGTGAGAACTCATTTCTATAAAAAATAAAACAAAATTAGCCGAGCAGGGTGGTGGGCCTGTGGTCCCAGCTACTTGGGAAGCTGAGGTGGGAGGATCGCTAGAGTCCAGAGGCGGAGGGTACAGTGAGCTGTGATCATGCCCACTGCACTCCAGCCTGGGTGACAGAGTGAGAACCTGTCTCAAAAAAAAAAAAAAAAAAAAGAGAGAGAGAGAGAGAAGTCTGAACCCTCAAGGGAAAGATAAAAAGACCAAAACAGAGGCTGAGAGATAAGAATCAGAGAGACACAAAAGATAAAAAACAGAAAAGGGAAAAGAAAGGACAGGTACAGAGTCAAAGAGCAGGATGCAGACGCGAGCATGGGAGATAGAGGCCGGGTGCTGCAGGGAGGACGGAGGCAGGGGCGCTGGGGAGGGTGGGTGTGGAGTCCAGCCCACCTGTGAAGCTGCTTACGCAGAGCCAAGATCTCCTCCCCAAGGCGTGCTGACCCCTCCTCAGCTGTCTCCATGCTCCGCTGCAGTTTGGCATTCTCCCCAACCAGACGTCGGTTGCTGAGCTCCAGGTCCTCCAGGCTGCTCAGCAGGTCAGCTGTGGCTTGTCTAGGGGCAAGGAAGGGGTTCAGGTCACTGTCCACAGCCCCTGACTCATTTCCCCAGGTCGAGCTAGGTGCTGGTAGTGGGCAGATGTGACTCTTTTGGGGAAAGATAAACAGGAGAGAGACTCCTCTGCTCTCCCTGAACTTTCAGCAAAGCCCCGTCCCTCATTCATTTCCCTGAAGGATCCCAAGCCCTACCCAGGCCTTGGCAGGCTGGAGGGGACAGGGTGGGCAGGAGGGTCAGGGAGGGGTGTGAGGATAGGTACAGCTCGGGTCTGGGGTCTTCGCCTCCGAAGCTCTCCAGGTTGGCTGGCTCCTCAGCTTCTGGGCATCCTGGAGGGAGACAGCCAAGAGGGTGTTGGCCTCCCTGGAACCCTTACATGTAAAGTGCCCCAGGGCTGAGGTTGGACTCCATCTGCCTCCACCCTCACCTGTGCTCTGGAGAATCTCATGGGCTTTTGGGGCTGCAGTTATACCCACTGTAAAGCCCTCTTGCTTGTCTTCTACCTTGAGCTCAGGCTGGATCTCCCAGATAACCCTAACTCCCCACATTCTTTACACCCAACACTGGGCAGCACTTCCCCTTCCCCTTCCCAGATCCCCCACCGACCACCCAGCCACTGGGCGGACCTGGCTCCCTTGCTCCCTGTCACCCCCAGTCCAGCAGAGCCCAGACTTCTCCCTCCTGCCCCTGACTCTCTGCTCCACCCCTCCTCTCTGTCTCCATGCCCCGGCCCTTGCTTTCTCCTCTTGGATCCTCACCAGAGCCTCTTCTCTGGCCTCCTGGCCTCTAGTCCCTCCTCTGCTTACAGCCCTCCCTGGGCCCCCAAGCCTGATGAAGGAGGTTGAAGAGAACTTCCTTCCCCACCGTTTTTTGTATGGCTAGAGAAATGGAACATGACCACCATTTTTTTTTTTTTTTTTTAAAAGACAGGATCCTGCTCTATTGCCCAGGCTGGAGTGCAGTGGTGCAATCATGGCTCACTGCAGCTTTGACCTTTCAGGCTCAAGCGATCCTCCTGACTCAGTGTCCCGGCTGGGACCACAGGTACATGCCACCGCACTCAGCTAATTTTTTATTTTTAGTAGAGATGGTGTCTCACTATGTTGCCCAGGCTGGTCTCAAACTACAGGGCTCAAATGTTCTTTCCACCTTGGCCTTCCAAAATGCTGGGATTACAGGCTCACGCCTGTAATCATGACCACTTTTTTTATGGAGCACCTCCTATGTGTGAGGTCCTGGGGATACAATGTTGAGCAAACCAGCCAACTAAACCCAGGTGCCAGTGGCTAACTAGATAATCAGATTTCCTCTGCAGGTGGATGTTCCAATGGAAAGGCCTACAAGTCTAGGAGTGAGCATGGGGAGCAAGGAACTCTAGCCAGGGGCATACCAGGGCTTCCCCTTTGCCAGAGGAGTGGATGACGGCTTGGCGCAGTGGCTCACGCCTGTAATCCCAGCACTTTGGGAGGCCAAGGCAGTTGGATCACCTGAGGTCGGGAGTTCGAGACCAGCCTGACCAACATGGAGAAACCTCGTCTCAACGAAAAATACAAAATTAAACTGGGCGTGGTGGTGCATGCCTGTAATCCCAGCTACGCGGAAGGCTGAGGCAGAAGAATTGCTTGAACCCAGGAGGTGGGGGTGGCGGTGAGCTGAGATTGCGCCATTGCACAACAGCCTGGGCAACAAGAGCGAAACTCTATCTCAAAAAAAAAAAAAAAAAAAAGTCCAGCGGGGTGGGGAGTGAGGAGTGGAGGGGAACAGCCTGAGCAAGGGCCTGTGCTGGGCAGAAGTGGGGCACATTCGAGGAAGGGCAGCAAGACCAGTGGGCCTGTGAATGCCTGGACTAGAGTGAGGAGAGGTGATGTTAATGATGGAGCAGAGGTAGGCGGGGCCTCGTAGGCCTCTCTAATAGGGCTGGTGTGAGGAGGAAGAGTTGGAAACCACCCTCTGAAGAAAAGAAACCTAAAAGCTCAGGGAAGGAAGGGACGGAGGACCTAGAAAGCCACACTCACAGCTCTAGGCTACAGTAAAGGTCCCTGGTTCCTACCCTATCCCTTGCTCTGCCCTGGGTGGTAAGTCCCCACACTGTCTGACCCAGGGCCTGCCTGCTTCATTCTATATATAGCAATCTCACCAGATGGCAGTTGCTGGGAGGTCAGGGCTCTCTGGAAGGCGGTCTCCTCTTCCAGCTCTAATCCCCTGTATCAAAGGGATGAGGCTTAGCGCCCCACTGTAGCTGCCCCTCAGTCCTCACCAGCCACAGGCAGGGGGATTGCAGGTGGGAGGAGGGGACCGGGTCAGGTGAGAGCTGGCACCACAGGGTAGGAGGGTGAGGCCAGATGGCAAGTGCCCGTGGCCAGATGGAAAAGCAGGAGGGGCAAGGAGTGGGTTTGGTGAAGGGATGGGGAGGGACCTCTGTCAGCCCCAAACTCCTCCCTTCTCCAGCCCCATTTTATTTCTGTCTCCCAGACCCCCTCTGCTTCCTCATCCAAATTATTTTGTCCTCAGACTCCCTATCTACCCCCTCTGAATCCCGTCTCTTCATTTTTCTCTCCACAGCCTCGTTCCAAACACAGTAGGTCCTTGGGCCTAAAGGATGCTGGCTCCAGTAAGCAGGTATGAGGTTAGATCTTAGGAAGGACTTCCCAGAGGAGGATGAAGATGTGGGGACTCACCCATGTAGCTGACAGGCAGCAATCCAGTCACGCATGACAACCAGGAAAGTGTCCAAGTCCACAGTGGCCTTAGGGCCCTCCCCATTGGGGTCCAGGCTGTTGGCCAGTGTTTGGAGGCGTGCATCCTGGGGGCCCTGGCCTGTCACAGCCTCCAGGTAGGCCAGCACCTGGGCCACAGCCACAGTGCCTGTGACAGAGCATGCAGTGAGGGGGTCTGGGGCAGGTGGGGAGTGGTGGGTATGGACTGGCAGCAGCTTCGGACCAGGATGTCACTGGCTAGGCTGGTGGCACTCCTGCTCCATGGCCCAGTGGAGACACACTGGGCAAGCCCTTTCCCCTCCTCTGAGTCCACTTTTTCACCTGGAAATGGGGCCCAGTCATCCCCCCATCACAGGGTAAACCAAAGGGGATGGACATAGGGACAGCACCAGCCATGCCCCACGCCACCATGGTGGCTGCCTCCCTCCCCTATCCCACGACCCCAAAACTCTGCCCTCTTCCATCGATGTCCCCCAAGTTTTCCTCATTCTAAAAGGCCTTCACCCCATTATCCACTTTCTTCTTCCTGAAGCTTCCCATAATCACCCACTTTGTTCTTACAATACCCCTAAGAGGGGGCCTTAGCCCAGTCTTCTCTCTGAGGCTCCCCAGTTCCCAGCCTCCACCCCATCCTGCCCGCACTGGTCCCCAGCACCCCTCGTGCCCCCACCACCTGTCCTCTGAGGGTCACAAGCTTCGAACGTGGAGTTGAGTATTTGCTCCTCCAAGCTGACCGGCATTCCCAGCCTTGCCTCCTCAGGCCGCTCCCGGAGGTACACTGGGGAGACAAGAGGGCTCAGCTCACCAGTGAGAAGAATGAGGAAGGAAGAGGGGTGACCCCAGGTCCTCAGCCTCCTGGGCTCTGCAGCGGGGAGGGAATTCACTCAGAGCACCGAGAGTTAGGGCGGGTGGGGAACAGCAGGAAGCTTCAGGAGGGGGCAACAATGTGAGGGTCTCTGAGTTACTTCCCCCCATCTTTCAGACCAGGAAGTCCCCCCTGCTGTCTTTTTGTGTCCAATTGGCTTAGGAGCCCAGAGAAGAACGCTCTGAGATCACCCTTTCCTCCTCTCCTCTCCAGCCTCCCAGGCTGGACTCAGAGAGGGAGAGAGGGACAGGGTGGGGGAGGGCAAAGAAGAGAGGATTCTGGGAGGAGCTGAGAGTGAAGGGGGGCCCAGGAGCCAGGAACAATCCAATAATGCATGGGCAGCCCAGATCGATCCCGCCTGCTGCATCTCCGGTCTCCCAGCCCACCCTGGGGACCAGGTCTCTCTCCTCCCTGCATCCCTAAGGCAAGGGTGGCATCATTGGAGCCCATGGCCAGGGGCTGAGACATGAAGGGATAGGGTAAACCAGACAGGATGGGCAGTGAGGGAATGGTTATGAGCTGGATCAGTGTGTCAGATAGACCTGGGTGCAGAGTCCAGCTGCACATCTGTGGGCAAGTCTCTTCTCTTAGAGCCTCGGTTTCCCTACTGGGGGGGGGTGGGTAGAGTGATCCTCCTCACCAGGGCTGAGTTAGTTCTGTGTATGTGAAGCACACGCATGTACACACACACACACACATCCTGGGGTCTATTTGTCTACTGTTGTAGCCACAACACCTGCAGATGGTAGGTGCTCAACAAATGCTCCATGACATAGGAAGAGATCCTCAACTGCAGGAGCCACTGGGCTGGCCCAGCCTCTCTCCCAGGGCTGGAAGTGAACTTCTAGGCTCCCTGCCCTGGCCTTGAACAGCTGGGTGCAGCAGCTCACTGAGCACAGGCTGCAGGACTGGGTAGATCCAGGGGGCAACCGAGGCTTGGCCTCAGACAAGTGGTGGCACCTGGGGCAATGGACTCAACTTCTCTTGGACCTCAGTTTCTTCCTCTGGAAAATGGGGTTGGTGTTACCTCTTTCCTAGAGAGAAAATGAGATACAATCTAGAAAGGCTTTGGCAGAAGGCCTGGCACGTGGTGGGGACTCAAGAATAGAATTGAACACTTATTGAGCATTTAGTAGGTGCCAGACCTTTTCTGAGCACTTTACATGAACTGTCTAGTAGCATAATAATAATCGATGCTATTATAATCCCTACTTTACAAATGAGGGGACTAAGGCATAGAGAAACTAAGAACTCGCCAAAGGTCACCCTGTTTAACATATGAGTCAACTTTCTCATCCCTCTAACTCTTCCAGGATTCTTTGCAGTGAGTGAAATTTGCACCCCCTCTGTCTTGAACCTATGCTCCTAGGTTTGGCCCTTGGGAAGGGGCATGTGAACTCACAGTTAGGGGAGACCAGGGCTTTAGCCCCAGTCTGTTTTCCTCCTCTCACTGTTTTTTTTTTTTTTTTTGAGATGGAGTCTCGCTGTGTTACCCAGGCTGGAGTGCAGTAGCGTGATCTCCGCTCACTGCAACTTCTGCCTCCAAGGTTCAAGCAATTCTCCTGCGTCAGCCTCCCGAGTAGCTGGGATTACAGGTACCTGCTACCAGGCCCAGCTAATTTTTGTATTTTTAGTAGAGATGGGGTTTCACCCTGTTGGCAAGGCTGGTCTCGAACTCCTGACCTCAAGTGATCCGCCCACCTTGGCCTCCCAAAGTGCTGGGATTACAGGTGTGAGCCACCATACCCAGCCCTCTCAGTGTCTTTCTCATGTTACATGAACGAGGACCCTGAGGCTCAATGAGATGGTTCACCCAGGGCTGCTTGCCAGAGAGAGCTAAGCTGGGAATAGAACTCAGGACTGGCATCAGGTCGTGCTGGCTCTGAGGATCAGCATGTGTCTGAAGTCGCATCCCAGGATTCCCCCAGGGAGATGTCATTTCTGTTCCTCAGGAAGATCTCCTTCCTCAGTGTCTCTGTCTCCTCTATGTCTCTGTCCTTGCCTCTTCGTTACATTTCTCTTTGGCTCTTTCTCTCTATCTTTCTCCCAGTCTCTCTTCCCCACGTCCTGTCTCTCTGCCTCCATGTCCCTTGTCCCCGTTTTCTTCCCTGTATCTCCGTCTCTGTGCTTCCCTTCCCATATCTCAGAGACTCTCCATTCCCTAAGTCTTCTCTTTCCTTCCTCTGCTATTTCTTTTTCCCTTTGCCTTCCTCTGTCTCCATCTCTCCTTCTGGGTGTGTTCCTACCTTTCCTTCCAGAGCCTCTCAAAGCTGTCTCAGCCCTTGCCACCCGGATCCCGGTGGCTGCACGCCCTCTGCTGGTGCAGGTGAAGTTTAGATGGCCGTCACTAGACAGCCTGTCCTCTGGTTCCCACACCCTGGTGTCTACCTCTGACCCTCCTATCTGGAAAGCCTCCTGAGGTCTGGGGCTTTGTAGAAAAAGACGCAGGCTGTGCCGTGGATGCCTGGGAGCCTCTAAGAAAGGGGCCCTACCATCCCCATCAGACTGGGCTCTCTCACTTGGCAGATGAGTTTCAGAGAGGCAACCCCAGTGCCTCCTCCCCACCCTCTGAAGCCGGCTTTCACACCCGTTCAACCTACATCCCTCCGTTCACTCAACAGTAACTGAGCTCCTACGGTGAGTCAGGCGTTGCTCTGGGGTCCCAGCCAATAGGACAGTCTCTCCTTCTGGACCACCTGAGCTGAGGCGAGTGTAGATCGAAATGCTCTGTTAGTGTAAAGTACACGCTAGATCTTTAGGGCTTAGTATGAAAAAAACAGATTATCTGAATACATTTTTTATATTGGCTATATATTGGCTATATACATATATATATCTCTATGTATGTATATCCTGTGTACATATATAATATACAGGGTATTAGTCTGGCTATATAAGGAAAATCTATTATCAACATTCATTTCACCTGTTCCTTTTTTCTTTTAAAAAATAATAAATTACCTATGTGGCTCATATTATACTTCCACAGGACAGCGCTGCTCTAGGGACTGGGAATACCAGAGTGAATAAAACAGACGCTGCCTTGTGGAGCTCATGCTCTAGCAGGGGAGACAGAGACAAAACATGACATACAGATGTGAGCACTATGAAGTGAAGCGGGGCAGGGGACAAAGTGTCACAGGGCAGCTGCTTTACATAAAGTAAGAAGTGCCATCTGGGCCGCGATCTGAATGGAGTAAGGGGTGCGGCTGCTTGCGCTCTCACACAGTCCAGCCTCCCCACAGGAGATAAGGGGTACAGACAGGTGGGCGGGCATAGAGTAGGCACTTAATCTACCAGAGTCCCTTCCCTCCCTTCCACTCTGCACCCATGCAAAGGCTCAGCCACCCCCAGCCACCTCTCCCAAGTCCCCGAGTCACAGCCTGGCACCCATTCACCCATGGCTCCCTCCTCACCCTCCCCGGGGCAAATAGGGTCCCAGCCACTTACTTTCCGCAGTGGGGCCACCCACCGGGCCCTCGGGCAGGTCCATGGGCCACCCCTGCCGCAGCGCAGCTGCTGGCAAAGCTACCAGCCTCCCTCCTTCATGGGGAGGGATGGGAAAAGGACCAGCTGGCCCGAGCACTCCTGGAAGGAGAAGCAGGGGAATGGTGTCCTCAGAGCAGCCACCAAGGGTCGGGGCCTGCCTAGCCCCACCTGTGCCCCAGGACCTCTGGGTCCTCACAACCTGTTTGTCACCCCCGCTGTGACCTGAGCAGCTCCGCTCGGACCTGTTTTATGGATTGGAGGTGTGGGCTGGGGAACGAGGTGGCTGACATCAAAGGGGCTAGTGGGTGGGTGGGGGAGGTCACTGCCTCCCTTTATTCACATGGCTTGTCGCCGGTCCAGGCTGCCTGGTCCTCTTCCCTGGCCTTTGTCCCAGCCTCCTATCCCCAGGCTTGTCCTCTAGTCTGTCCCCACAGGGCCCCAGAGCTGACCTGCCCCTCCCCTGCTAAGTACCCTTCCATGGCTCCCTGAATCCTGGGGACGGGTGAGACCCTGGCCCTGACGCCAAGGCCCTGCATGGCTGACCGCCCACCTCAGCACCCCAAATCGCACATGATGCTCCAGCCACTCTGAGCTGCGGACCGCTCCCATGCCCAGGTCTCTGCCTGGGACGCCCTCCTGCATCCTGCTTCGGCTTCACGTGGCCTCTTCCGGGAAGCGAGGGGCCGTGTCTGGCTCCCACACAGCCCTGGGCAGCTGCCATTCTTGCCACATCAGCCTGGATTTGGCCGGCTGGCTTCTCATGGGAGTTTGATCCTGACTTGCCCCTGCTCCCGATCCTCCCATGGCTCCCTAATGCCCCCGGACTAAGTTCCAGTCCCTCAGGCTAGAGTGGCATTGAGTGGTCTCTGAAGCTCCTGCCTCTTCCTGTCCCTTTTCTCTCCATTGGGCAACCCCTAGGTCTCTCCTCATCACGGCCCCAAACCTGCTGCTCCCCTGGGTTCCAACTCAGGATGTACATGGTCCCCCAAGCCCAGGCCACCTCCTCCTCATCCCTGCCAGCCCCACTTGCAGCTGCTCTGGGCAGTCCCTGCAGCAGTGACAGGAGTTTGGGGGGCCCCATCCTGCCTCCATTCCACCCAGGCCGACCCAACACCTTAGTGGTCACACTCTGGGGGCTACAGAGAGACCTGGGCGCTGCTATCATCACAGCGGGCACGGGCGCCCCTTGGGGCCACCACTCAAGCCTGGGCTCGCCTGTCCTCACCCAGCTCCCCCAGTGCCTGCTCTCCCCAAGCGACGTGAGCCCACTGCCACCGTTCTGGAAATACGGGTCTTTGAAGAGAGGCCCTTCCAGGGTCTGAAACACCCTGCAGGGTGCAAAGGGGGGCGATGGCCTTGGCTGGGCCCTGGCGCACGGAGTGGGTTCGGGATGGAGTCCTGAGGGACCCCGGGGGTGTTGGTTGATCTCGGGGGTCTGACGGGACTGAGACGGGGACACTGAAGCAGGATGGGGCCCTGGCAGGAGCTCTGGGTGGTGTGGGCCTTGGCGGGCTTTCAAGGGCTCTGACAGGATTTTGGGGGGGGGTCTCTGACTGGATTTCTGGGGAGTGTCTGGCTGGATTTTGGGGATTTTGATTTCTGTGGGGGTCTCTGGATTTCAGGGGTCTCTGGCTGGATTTCGGGGGTCTTGATTTCTGCAGGGGTCTGATTGGATTTCTGGGAGTTCTCTGACTGGATTTTGGGGGTCTTGATTTATTCGGGGTCTCTGGATTTTGGGTCTTGATTTCTGCGGGGGTCTCTGACTGGATTTCAGGGGGTCTCTGGCTGGATTTTGGGGGTCTTGATTTCTGCAGGGGTCTGACTGGATTTCTGGGGGTCTCTGGCTGGATTTGGAGGGTCTTGATTTCTGCGGGGGTCTCTGAGTGCATTTCGGGGTCTCCGTTTCTGGGGTGTCTTTGATGGACTTCTGTGCTCTCTGATGGAATCTGAGGTCCGACTGGGTTTGGGAGGGGACCTGCCAGGATTTCTGGGGATCTCTGACACAAGTCTAGGTGGCTCTGCTGATTTGGGGAGAGTAATAGGATTTTGGGGAAAGTTTCTGGCAGGCTCTGAGGGAGAAGTCTGACATAATTTCTAGACGATTCTGACAGGATTTTGGGGGTCAACTATAAGATTTCCTGGTGGACTCCTTTCAGTATATCTGAGAGGATGTGGTCAGGATTTTTTTTTTTTTTTTTTGAGACGGAGTCTCACTCTTGTCACCCAGGCTGGAGTGCAGTGGCGCGATCTCACCTCACTGCAACCTCTGCCTTCCAGGTTCAAGCAGTTCTCCTGCCTCAGCCTCCCGAGTAGCTGGGATTATAGGCGCGCGCCACTATGCCTGGCTAATTTTTTGTATTTTTAGTAGAGACGGGGTTTCACTTCCCCGGGATGGTCTCTATCTTCTGACCTCGTGATCCGCCCGCCTCGGCCTCCCAAGTGGTCAGGATCTGGGGGGCCCTGACGCAGGGGTATCTCTCCCACAATATGGGGGGGCTTCGCTAGGACTTCGGTAGGGGCTGGGAAGGGCCATTCTGGGAACCTCGCCGCGGGGCAGGGCGCACCTGGAGCCACGTCCTAGTCTCGGGACACAACGGACGTCCACGAACGACGAACGGCAGTTGAGTTGGGGGAGATGCGTGTGAGCTTTTCCCGCCAGAAAAAGCAAAAGGAGGCGAGGGGTCGCGAGTGCGCGTGCGCAGCGTCTGAGCCCCGCCCCTCCCCGCCCGGACTCCTCTTAAGACGCAGGTGCACACCGGCGGCCGACGCGTGTCACGCATGCGCGCTGGCGGAGCGGGCTGTGGCCACGGAGTTTGTTTGGTGGTGGAAGGAGGGGGTGGCTGCGCCCGCCATGCTGGGGCTCGTGTTCTTCTCTTCCGCTTCAGGCTTTGGTGAAATGGGCTGAGGAAGGGGGAATTGAACTGAGAGACTCCTTGTCCGTCCCCCGTTTCTTTCTTTCTTTTTTTTTTTTGAGATGGAGTCTCGCTCTGTCGCCCAGGCTGGAGTGCAGTGGGACAATTTTAGCTCACTGCAACCTCCGCCTCCCGGGTTCAAGCAATTCTCCTGCCTCAGCCTCCCGAGTAGCTGGGATTACATGCGCCCGCCACCACACCTGGCTAATTTTTGTATTTTTAGTAGAGACGGGGTTTCACCACGTTGGTCAGGCCGGTACCGAACTCCCAACCTCAGGCGATCCACCCGCCTCGGCCTCCCAAAGTGCTGGGATTACAGGCGTGAGACACAGCGCCTGGCCTGTCCTTTTTATGTATTGCTATATTTTCTTTTCTTTTCTGTGAGATCCCTGTTGAGTTTTGTTAAGAAGGCTATGCTGATATAATGTGTGGAGAAGTGTTCTCTCTTTTTCTATTCTTTGAAAGTGCTAGTGTAGGATTGATGTTATTTATTTTTTATGTGTTTGGAAGAAGTCACCAGCCATCTGGACCTAGAGTTTTCTTTGTGGAAAGACTTTAAATTACAAATTCTATTTCTTTTATAAAAATACAACTATTCAGATGTTCTATTTTATTTCTGGTAAGTTGTGGTTTTGGTAAGTTGTGGTTTTCAAGGAATTTTTCCATTTTATCTAAAATTTCAAATAATTTGCATAAAGTTCATAGTATTGTCTTTTTTTGGAGGGGGAGAAACACGGTCTTATGTTAGGCTGGTCTCGAACTCCTGGCCTCAAATGATCCTCTACCTTGGCCTCCCAAAGTGCTGGGGTTACTGGCATGAGCCACCATGCCCAATCTTTTTAATATCTGTAAGATCTGTGGTGACAGATATTAATAATTAGTGCCATCTCTCTTTTCCCCCCTCCCTTCCCCTCTGCTCCTCTCCTCCCCTTCCCCCACTCCCCTCCCCTCATCTCCCCTCCCCTGTACCTTCCCCTCCCCTCCCCCTCCCTTCCCCTCTGCTCCTCTCCTCCCCCCACTTTCCTCCCCTCATCTCCCCTCCCACCTCCCTTCCCCTCCTCCTCCCTTTCTCTCCCCTCCCCCTTCCCCTCCCTTCCCCTCTGCGTCCACTGCCTCCCCTCCTCCCTCCCCTTCCTCCTCTCCTCTCCCCCCTCCTCTCTTTCTGAGACAGGTTCTCACCCAGGATAGAGTGCAGTAATGTGACCCTAGCTCACTGCAGCCTCCACCTCCTGGGCTCAAGTAATCCTCCCACCTCAGCCTCCTGAGTAGGTGGGACTACAGCCATGTGCCCTCAAGCCCCTGATCTGCTGTTCTTTTTCCAGCTTTTTCCCCCCAACTTCTTGAGGTGAATGCTTAGGTCACTGATATTTTTAGGTTATTAAGCCATTGATTTTTTTTTTTGAGACGGAGTTTCACTGTCACCCAGGCTGGAGTGCAGTGGTGCGGTCTTGGCTCACTGCAACCTCTGCCTCCCGAGTTCAAGCGATTCTCCTGCCTCAACCTACTGAGTAGCTGGGATTACAGGCGTGCCCCGCCATGCCTGGCTGATTTTTTGTATTTTTAGTAGAGTCGGGGTTTCACCATGTTGGCCAGACTGGTCTTGACTTCCTGACCTCAGGTGAGCCGCCTGCCTTGGCCTCCTAAAGTGCTGGGATTAGAGGCGTGAGCCACTGTGCTGATGCCAGGTCATGTGCCCAGCCAGGTCATTTGATTTTTAAAGATCTCTTCTAATACATGCGTTTAGAGCCATCATTTGCCTTCTAAAAACTTCTGTAGCTACACTTGACACATTTGTTATGCCACATTTCTATTATTATTATTATTTTTTGAGACAGAGTCTCGATCTGTCACCCAGGCTGGAGTGCAGTGGCACGATCTTGGCTCGCTGCAATCTCTGCCTCCTGGGTTCAAATGATTCTCCTGCCTCAGCCTCCGGAGTAGCTGGGATTACAGGCATGCACCACCACACCTGGCTAATTTTTGTATCTTTAGTAGAGATGGGGGTTTCTCCATGTTGGCTAGGCTGGTCTCGAACTCCCGACCTCAAGTGATCTGCCTGCCTCAGCCTCCCAGAGTGCTGGGATTATTGGCATGAGCCACCATGCCTGGCCACGTTTCCATTATTATCAATTCAAAGTATTTTCTAATTTGACCTGAGTGATAATTTTTAGAGATATATTGCTTACTTTCCAAATATTTTATGACTTCCCTGCTATCTTTTTATTATTTATTTATTTTTGAGACGGAGTCTCGCTTTGTCGCCAGGTTGGGTGCGGTGGTGTGATCTGGGCTCACTACAACCTCTGCCTCCTGGATTCAAGCGATTCTCCTGCCTCAGCCTCCTGAGTAGCTGGGACTACAGGCATGCACCACCACAGCCAACTTTTTTTTTTTTTTTTTTTTTTTGTATTTTTAGTAGAGGCGGGGTTTCACCATGTTGGCCAGGATGATCTCGATCTCTTGACCTTGTGATTCCTCTGCCTCAGCCTCCCAAAGTGCTGAGATTACAGGCGTGAGCCACTGCGCCCGGCCCCCTGCTATCTTTTTATTATTGCTTCCTACTTAATTCACTGTGGTCAGAAAACATACAAACATACTCTATATGATTTCATTTCTTTGACATTTGTTGAGATTTGCTTTATAGTCCACGATTTCGTCTATTTTAGCAAATGCTTCATGTGTATTTGAAAAGAGTAGCTGGGCGTGGTGGCTCATACCTGTAATCCCAGCACTTCAGAAGGCCAACTTGGGTGGATCACCTGAGGTCGGAGTTCAAGACCAGCCTGGCCAACATAGTGAAAGCCCGTTTCTACTAAAAATACAAAATTAGCCAGATGTGGTGGCATGTGCCTGTAATCCCAGCTACTCAGGAGGCTGAGGCAGGAGAATTGCTTGAACCCAGGAGGTGGAGGCTGCAGTGAGCTGAGATCGTGCCACTGCACTACAGCCTGGGCAAGACAGAGTGAGACTCCATCTCAAAAAAAAAAAGAAAAAAAAAAAAGGCCAGGCATGGTGGCTCATGCCTGTAATCCCAGCACTTTGGGAGGCTGAGGCAGGCGGATCACCTGAGGTTGGGAGTTCGAGACCATCCTGGCCAACATGGTGAAACCCCATCTCTACTAAAAATAAAAAAAATTAGTCAGGCATGGTGGTACACGCCTGTCTTCCCAGCTACTCAGGAGGCTGAGGCAGGAGAATTGCTTGAACCTGGGAGGCAGAGGTTGCAATGAGCCGAGATTGTGCCACTGGACTCCAGCATGGGCAACAAGAGTGAAACTCTGTTTCAAAAAAAAAAAAAAAGAAAAGAACAGAGTGTGTATCCTGCAGGTCAGCTATGTCAGGTCAAGTTTGTCAATCATGCTGTTCAAATCTTTAATATCTTCACTGTTTGCTTCTTGTACTGAATGACTGTGGATATTTCCATCTCTCCTTTCAGTTCTGTCATTTTTGCTTTATATATGTTGAAGCTGTATTATTAAATGCATACAGATTTAGAATGTTTATATCCTCCTGGTGACTTGACCCCTTTATTACCTTGAAATGTCATTTTTTACTTCTAGCAATGCTTTTTGCCTTAATGGCTACTTTGATGTAGAGATTTCTCCAGCTTTCTTTGGTTAGTGTTTATATAGGGTATCTTTTTCATCCTGTAACTTTCCATCTTTTTGTGTGCTTATATTTAAGGCATGTCTCTTGTAACAGCATATAGTTGGGTTTTGTTTTTATGCTGACTGCTGATTTTTGACTTTACCAAAACTCTTAGTGAAGTGTAATATTTATATAGAACAGTCCATAGATCATAAGTGATAAGCTTTATGAATTTTCAGAAATTGAACACATCTGTGTTATCTAAACCGAGATCAAGATACAACATACTACCTGCCTCCAAGACTCTTCCTCATGGCTCCTTCCAGTACCTACTCTCCTAGGGGTAACTTTTACCCTAATTTCTTTTCTTTTTCTTTTTTTTTTTTTTTTTTGAGACAAAGTCTCCTTCTGTGGCCCAGGCTGGAGTGCAGTGGAGCAATCTCGTCTTACTGCAAACTCCGCCTCCTGGGTTCAAGTGATTCTCGTGCCTCAGCCTCCGAGTAGCTGGGATTACAGGCATGTGCCACCGTATCTGGCTAATTTTTGTATTTTTAGTAGAGATGAGGTTTCACCATGTTGGCCAGGCTGCTCTCGAACTCCTGACCTCAGGTGATCTGCCCACCTCAGCCTCCCAAAGTGCTGGGATTACATGCATGAGCCACTGTGCCCGGCCTACCCCAATTTCTAATGGCATAGATAAGCTTTATTTGTTTTTTTATTCAGAATAAATAAGACCGTACAGAAACATTTTTGTTTCTGGTTCTTTTGTTAAATGTCATATAAGATTCAACCATGTTGCATGTAGTTGTAGATCAGAAAATCTGTGCCTTTTATTTGGAGTATTTAGCGTCAGTTACTTAAAAATATCTTTATACAGTATTAAAAAAATCTCAAACATACATAAAGTAAACATAATGAACCCGTATATACCTAACACATAGCTTTAGCAATTATCAACATTCTGCCTTTTTTTTGGAAACGGGGTCTCACTCTGTTACGCAGTCTGGAGTACAGTGGCACATTCTTGACTGACTGCAACCTCCACCTCCCAGGCTCAAGCGATCCTCCCACCTTGGATCTGTGAGTTGATGTCTTTCATCAGTTTTTTAAAATTCTTGCCCAGGAGTTCTTTAGTATTGCTTCCTCCTCATTGTCTTTTTCCTCTCTTCTAGGACTCTAGTATGTATGTATTAGACCTTTTAACCATGACCTATATGTCTCATATGTTTTTAATGTATTTTCTACCCTATTTCTGTGTAATTTAATCTAGATATTTTCTATTGATCTGTTTTCCAGTGTGTCTAACCTGCTGTGGGACTAATCTACTGAATTTTTATTTTAATTAATTTATTTTTCAGCTCTAGAATTTATATTGGATTCTCCCTCCTCCTTAGATTCCAGTTCTCTGATGAAATTATCCATCTTTTCATCTATTTTTGGGGAACATATTAATTATAGTTATTTGAAAGCCTGTATCTGAGAACTGTAATACCTGGATCACCTTTGGGTACATACTTCTAGTGTATGTTTTTTCTCTTGGTTTTCTGTCATTTGGTCTTGTTTCCTGGCAAGACTGGTAATTTTTAAATTAAAATATAAAAAACTGGATGGTATTATCTTCCCTCGGAAAGAATTTAATTTCCTTGGCTGGGCGCGATGGCTCATGCCTGTAATCCCAGCACTTTGGGAGGCTGAGACGGGTGGATTACAAGGTCAGGAGTTCAAGACCAGCCTTGCTAATATGGTGAAACCCCATCTCCCGTGTTCAAATGACTCTTATGCCTCAGTCTCCCGAGTAGCTGGGATTACAGGTGCCTGCCACCATGCCCAACTAATTTTTGTATTTTTAGTAGAGACAGGGTTTCACCATATTGGCCAGACTGGTCTTGAACTCCTGACCTCAGGTGATCCACCTGCCTCAGCCTCCCAAAGTGTTGGGATTACAGATGTGAACCATCGTGCCCAGCTTGTATTCAGCTTTTATAGTTTTTGGTGGGGAGTTAGTCAGCTACTAGCTACTCCATCATAGTGGCAAGCAAAAGTCCGGATAATCTTTTTGATCAGTAAATACATATATGTTACTTCTTTAATTGTAACACTTAGCTCACTTCCCATTTTAAATAGAATAACATAAAAACTCCTCACTATGCTCCAAAGACCCTGCATGGTCTGCTCTCCTGTACCCTACGTCTACTTTTGTGATCTTATCCCCTATTTATCTCCATCAATAACTGCTCTGTCCACCTTGGCCTCCTTGTTTTTGATCAAGCCAAGCCATTTCCAACCTCAGGACCTTTGCACTTGCTATTCCCTCAGCCTGAAAGTCTCTTTCTCCAGATTTACCATGGACAGGATTTGCTCCATTACCCCAGTTCAGTCTCTGTATATATCAGAGTGCCTCCCTCTGTGTATATATCAGAGAGACTACCCTATCTAAGATGAGCTCGGTCCCCTCGGAGTTTCCTTTCTGCCTCATATTGCTTTATTCTTCACAGCATTTGCCATTGCTTGATACATATTTATTGTTTCTCTCCCCCACCAAATCCCATGATGCTGGGGCATTGTTTATTCACTGCTTAATCCCCACTGCTTAGAATAGTGTTGGGGGTCTGGGCACATTGGTTCATGCCTGTAATCCCAGGACTTTGGGAAGCTGAGGCAGGCAGATCGCTTGAGTCCAGGAGCTCAAGACCAACCTGGGTAACATGGGGAAACCGCCTTTCTACAAAAAAAATTTATAAAAATTAACCGGGCATGGTGGCATATGCTTGTGGTCCCAGCTACTCAGGAGGCTGAGGTGGGAGGATCACCTGAGCCCAGGAGGCAGAGGTTGCAGTGAGCTGAGATCACACCACTACACTCCAGCCTGGGTGACAAAGTGAGACTCCATCGCCTGCCCCCGCCCCCCCAAAAAAACCCAAAGTCTTATGAATTAACACTTTTTTTCCAGTCAAAAAATCAGGATAGTATCAGGGAATACCAGACCTGGTAACTGAGTAGATGTTGGGGGTCTCACCCAGGTGTGTGAAGCCACTGGGAGGAAGATGCTGAAATAGTCTGAGATGTAGTGGTTGTGGGTGGGTCCATGGATTTTCTTGGGGGAAGCGAGGCCCAGGAGATAGTGGTCCATCCCCATCCTCTACTGCTTTCTTCCTCTCTAATTGAGCTAATGCCCAGTTAAGTCTTCAAAGATCTTGAGCACTGAGAGGCTTTCAGGCCCCTCCTCCTCTATAACATAATAATGTAAAGTGGAGACCAGCTGCTAGTAAAGCACTAAATGCAAAAGGTAAAACTATAAAGTTAATAAAAGAAAATGTAGGAAAGTATTAATGACTTCTTTTAGGGATCCCAAAAGGATGAATCATAAGTCAAAAAAATTAATTTGATTATATCAGTATTAAGGGTTTCTATTCATCAAGGATCCCAAGGGCCAAGATCATGAGAGATAAGATGATGGACGAGCGGAAGATATTTGCATTGTCTAAAATTGATCAGGGGCTGGGTGTGGTGGCTCATGCCTGTAATCCCAGCACTTTGGGAGGCCAAGGCGGGCAGATCACCTGAGGTCATGAGTTTGAGACCGGCCTGGCCAAGAGATGTTGTATTTTTGTACTAAAAATACAAAAATTAGCCAGATGTGGTGGAGCATGCCTATAATCCCAACTACTTGGGATGCTGAGGCAGGAGAATAGCTTGAATCTGGGAGGTGGAGGTTGTGGTGAGCTGAGATCACACCACTACACTCCAGCCTGGGCGACAGAGTGAGACTCCGTCTCAAAAAAAATAAATAAATAAAAAAATAAAATTGACAAGGGATTAAAAGGTAGGTGATTGAAGGAACTCCTACAAATCAAAAAGAAAAAGATAACAACCCAACAGAAAAAAATGACCAAGAATTTACAGAAAAGCAGGCAATTTACAGAAGGGGAAATCCAAAAAACTAACAAATATGTGATAAGGAGCTCAAAAGATCAGTAACCAGAAACATTCCAATTAAAGCAACAGGAAACTACCCTTTTTAGATTGGCAGACTGCAACAAGCTGAATAATGCTTTATCCTTTAGGGTTTGCTCAGAGAAGCAGATCCATTGTGACTTATACAGTTCATCCTTGAACAATCCCACGTAGCTGGGATTACAGGCACGCACCACCACGCCCAGCTAACTTTTGTATTTTTAGTGGAGATGGGGTTTCACTATGTTGGTCAGGCTGGTCTCAAAGTCCTGACCTCAGGTGGTCCTCCCGCCTCAGCCTCCAAAAGTGCTGGGGTTACAGGCATGAGCCACCGTGCCCGGCGATTTTATTTTTTTTAACCCTCTCCTAACTTCCTCTGATTTCCTTAATAACATTTTCTTTTCTCTAGCTCACTTTATTGTTTGAATATAGTATATAATACATATAACACAGCCAGGCATGGTGGCTCACGCCTGTAAACCCAGAACTTTGGGAGGCCAAGGTGGGCTGATCGCTTGAGCCTAGGAATTGGAGACACCCCTGGGTAACATGGTGAAACCCTCATCTCTACTAAAAATACAAAAATTAGCCAGGTGTGGTTGTGAGAGCCTTACCTGTGGTCCTGCCTACCTGGGAGGCTGAGGAGGGGGGATCGCTTGAACCAGGGGGGTCGAGCCTGGAGTGAGCTATGATTGTGCCACTGCACTCCACCCTGGGTGACAGGGCAAGATCCTGTATCCAAAAAAAAAAAAAAATCCCCAAAAACATAGATCATAAAATATATGTGTTCATCTACTGTTTATGTAAAGCTTCTGGTCAATAGCATGCTATTAGTCATTAAGTTTTTGGGGAGTCAAAATTGATCTTCAGATTTTTTACCTCACAGGGGGTTAGTCCCCTAAACCCTGAGTTGTTCAGGGTAAACTGTTTAGTAGAATTATTAATTAACTAATTGTTTTAACAGCTTTATTGAGTTATCATCCACACACCACATAATTTACCCATTTAAAGTGTATAATTCAGTGGTTTTCAGTGTACTCACAGAGTTCTACAATCATCACAATTAATTTTAGAACATTTTCATCACTCCAAAACAAAGCCCTACATCTCTTAGCCATTATCCCTAACTCAACCTTCCTTTCCGTGAAGCCCCACGTAACCATGAATCTGCTTTCTGTCTCTGTAGATTTGTCTTGTTAAATAAATTTTACAGGAAGCCATTGGTTTGGACCGAGCTCCTGCACTAGGCCCAAGAGACCAGCGGAGTCACTCATGTTACAGTTCCATGTCAGCAAGCTGAAACTAAGTTATATGACCTCTGAGAATTTAGGGGAGACAGGAGAGAGAGATAATAGCCACATCTTCTAGCTAGCATGATGAGGAAGTCCCCTCTGTTTTAACCTTTACAAGTAAAGTAACTTTGTTTGTTTTTTTGTTTGTTTTTTGAGACGGAGTCTTGCTCTGTCGCCCAGGCTGGAGTGCAGTGGTGTGATCTCGGCTCACTGCAACCTTCGCCTCCTGGGTTCAAGCAATTCTCCTGCCTCAGCCTCCTGAGTAGCTGGGATTACAGGCACCCACCACCATGCCCGGCTAATTTTTTATATTTTTAGTAGAGACGTGGTTTCACTGTGTTGACCAGGCTAGTCTCGAACACCTGACCTCAGGTGATCCACCCGCGTCAGCCTTCTAAAGTGCTGGGGTACAGGCGTGAGCCACCACACCTGGCCACAAGTAAAGTAACTTTGAAATGACCAATTGAGGCCGGGCACGGTGGTTCATGCCTGTAATCCCAGCACTTTGGGAGGCCGAGGTGGGCGGATCACGAGATCAGGAGATGGAGACCATCCTGGCTAACATGGTGAAACCTTGTCTCTACTAAAAATACAAAAAATTAGCCAGGCATGGTGGCGGGCACCTGTAGTCCCAGCTACTCAGGAGGCTGAGGCAGGAGAATCACTTGAACCTGGGAGGCAAAGATTGCAGTGAGCTGAGATGGCGCCACTGCACTCCAACCTGGGCGATGAAGCGAGACTCCCATCTCAAAGAAAAAAAAAAAAAGAAAGGAGGTATTCAAAATGAATCTGAAAGGATAGTTTGATGACAGATAATAATTGTTCTGTAATAAAAAATTAAAAAAAAAAAAGAAATGTAATCCCTGGCCGGGCACAGTAGCTCACGCCTGTAATCCCAGCACTTTGGGAGGCTGAGGTGGGTGCATCACTTGAGGTCAGGAGTTTGAGACCAGCCTGGCCAACATGATGAAACCCTGTCTCTACTAAAAATACAAAAATTAGCTGGGTGCGGTGGCTCACGCCTGTAATCCCAGAACTTTGGGAGGCTGAGGTAGGCCAATCACTTGAGGTCAGTAGTTCAAGACCACCTGGCCAACATGGTGAAACCCCGTCTCTGCTAAAAATACAAAAATTAGCTGGGTGTGGCAGCAGGAGCCTTTAATCCCAGCTACTCGGGAGGCTGAGGCAGGAGAATCGCTTGAACCCGGGAGGTAGAGATTGCAGTGAACCGAGATCGTAAACAACCCTTCTCTGCTCAGCTCATGGGAACACTCATTTTACTTTATAGAATGAGGTACTGCCCTATTCTAGAATTGCAAATAAAAGCCAATGTGGGCCAGGTGCAGTGGCTCACGCCTGTCATCCCAGCACTTTGGGAGGCCGAGGTGGGTGGATCACGAGGTTAGGAGTTCAAGACCAGCCTGGCCAATATAGTGAAACCCTGTCTCTACTAAAAAATACAAAAATTAGCCAGGCATGACAGCGCGTGCATGTAGTCCCAGCTACTTGGGAGGCTGAGATAGAAGAATCTCTTGAACTTGGAAGGTGGAGATCACGCCACTGCACTCCATCCAGCCTGGGTGACAGAGTGTGAGACTCTGTCTCAAAAACAAAAAAAACAAAAAGACACAATGTGAGGATACAGTGAGAAAGCAGCCATCCTCAAGCCAAGGAGAGAGGCCTTAGAAGCAGCCAAACTTGGACGGGCGTGGTGGCTCATGCCTGTAATCCCAGCACTTTGAGAGGCTGAGGCGGGCAGATCACCTGAGGTTGGGAGTTCGAGACCAGCCTGACCAACATGGAAAAACCCCGTCTCTATTAAAAATACAAAAATTAGCTGGGCGTGGTGGTGAGCACCTGTAGTCCCAGCTACTTGGGAGGCTGAGGCATGAGAATCACTTGAACTTGGGTGGTGGCAGAGACTGCAGTGAGCTGAGATCATGCCACTGCACTCCAGCCTGGATGACAGAGCGAGACAGTCTCAAAAAAAAAAAAAAAAAGTTGACTTGTATTCATTGTACTCACTGTTGGGTTCCTGAGTGTGTGAGTCTATGGGGTGATCCAGTGCTCAGCTTGGGCTTCAAGGGAGAGAGTACATGCTGTGTCTGGGTCCTAGATGGGACTCAGCACTAGGGAGGATCAGATCAGCTTTCTCCTTGATGGGTCATGACGGAGGATTCTCAGAGGGGACAGGAAATGCTCTGAGGAAGGACAAAGTGGACAGACCACCACAGGCAAGCTCTCTGAGCTTCCAAGTTTGGACATGGCATCAGGCCTGGAAGTGAGGGAGTTTGAGGTGGTGAGCAGGGAGGGTCAGATAGAGGGACAAAGAGAGAGAAATAGCAAGTTGGAGATGGAGTCTGTCCATCAGGGGGGAGTCAGAGAATGAGAAGATGAAGACAAGGATAGGTGGGTGTGGACACCACAGAGTCGAGGCTGGAGATGACACGGGAAGGACCTGAGTGGGGCTAGATAGTGGTCCCCCAAAGATGGTCACCCCATAATTCCTGAAAACTGTAAATATATTGTCCCGGTAGGTCCAGTCTAATCACATGAGCCCTTCAAAGCAGAGGACTGTCTCTGCCAGAAGAGGAAGGCATACCAGAGATGGGACACAAGGGGAAGTCAGAGTCCCGCCATGATACTGGGCTGTGGCTCTGGGATGTCAGGTCCACCTGCAGTAACTGGAGAGAGGCCTCTGGGAGCTAAGCGTGGAAGCGTGAGTGGCCCCCAGCTGACAGCCAGTGAGAACGTGGGGACCTCAGTCCCACAAGCCCAGGAACTCAATTCTGCTTAAAATCTGAATGAGCTTGAAAGCAGCTTCTTCCCAGAGCCTCCCAATGAGAGCTCGGGTGGCTGACACCCTGTGAAACCCAGAGCTGAGGGCCGGCGGAGCCATCCTGGATTTCTGACCAGGATGATATATGAAATAATGCATTTGTGTTGTTTTAAGTTGCCAAGTTTGTGCCCATTTGTTATGACAGTAACAGTACGGGGGCCAAGTAGAGAGGACTGGAGTGAAAGAGTTGGGGGCCGGGCACAGTGGCTCAAGCCTGTAATCCCAGCACTTTGAGAGGCTGAGGTGGGAGGATCGCTTGAGCCCAGGAGTTCAAGACCAGCCTGAGCAACATAGGGAGATCCCTATGTTAAATAATACAACAATTAGCTGGGCGTGGTGGCACACGCCTGTGGTCCCAGCTACTCAGGAGGCTGAGGTGAGAGGATCACCTGAGCCTGGGAGGTCAAGGCTGCAGTGAGCTGTGATTGCGCCACTGCACTCCAGCCTGGGTAACAGAGTGGGACCCTGTTCACAAAAAAAAAAAAAAAAAAAAAAAGAGCTGAGAGTTGGGAGTGCAGACAGGGCTGGAGGTGACAGGGTTGGGTGCTGAGTGGACAGATGGGGCTACAGCACAGACAATGCCTGAATGAGAAAACCAAGCCTGGGAGACTTAGGCAAGAGCTAGCACAGCCAGCTATCATGCTCAGAGCTGGGACTGGGGGCCTTTGCCATGGCCTGGTTGGCAGGCGGTTGGGGATAAATAGTGAAAGGAGATGGTGTTGTTAGATGTAAGAAAGAACTTTATTTCCATATGGTGCTTGGGGCAGGGTCTGATGGGGGCTACAGGCAGGTGCTCCCCGGTCCCCACCCCTACAGCTGCCGAGAGGGCCTGAGGATGTACAGTAAGTGGGTCTTTCGGGGGGACAGCCTGGAGTGGGAGGAGCTCTCGGTCCCCTCTTCTAGGACGCCCTTGTGGGTCCCCTTGCGGAGTCCATCCCGGATGGCCTGCAGGCGGTGTCGCTTCTCGCTGAGCCAGTGGCCGCCCTCCAGGGCATCCTGGTGGGACCTCTGCCGTGGCAGCTTAATGATCCAGAAGGCCACCCGGGGATGGAGTTCTGTGTGGAAGCTGTCCATGGCCTTCTGGATGGGTACCAGGGCCTCCTTCTCCTCCATCCTGGGTACCTGGGGAGGAAGAACAAGGAGACCCTCTCATACTCCAAACAGCACCCCAGGATGGTCAGTCCCCACTGACCTATTCAGCCCACTTTGCAGATGACAGGATGCTTTGTGGGTTCAAAAGCCCTGTTTGAGGTTTACAAAGCACTTGGGTTTACACTTAAGGATGAAAAATACTCTGAGGTTTATAGAATGCTTTGGGATTGGAAAATTTGTTTGGGGGCTTTCAAAAGGGAGGTAATAGAGCACTTCAGGGATTATAATGCCTATTGGGATTCTGGAGCACTTTAGGATTAAATCCTCTCTGAGGTTTAGAGGATAGCAGTTTGAAATGTACAAAGCACTTTAGGACTAAAAGCTCTTGGGTTTACCGAAGACTCATGACCATAAATGCAATATGTGATCCTTCATTGATCCTGAATCAAAAGCTTTCAAGGGGCCAGGTGCAGTGGCTCATGCCTGTAATCCCAGCACCGTGGGAGGCCGAGGCTGGCGGATCACGAGGTCAGGAGATCGAGACCATCCTGGCTAACACGGTGAAACCCTGTCTCTACTAAAAATACAAAAAAAATTAGCCGGGCATGGTTGCGGGCGCCTGTAGTCCCAGCTACTCAGGAGGCTGAGGCAGGAGACTGGCATGAACCCAGGAGGCGGAGCTTGCAGTGAGCCGAGATCGCACCACTGCACTCCAGCCTGGGTGACAGAGCGAGACTCCATCTCAAGGGAAAAAAAAAAAAAAAAGCTTTCAAGGACAGCTTTGAGTCGAGGGAGAAAGTTTGAATGTGGACTGAGTGTCTGTTTGGTCCTTGCAATTCAAAGGGTGGGCTGCTGTAGTTAGGTATGCAGATTAATAGGTCCCACCCCACTCAGACCTGCTGAATCAGTCTGCCTTTTAGTAAGATGAGGTCTGAGAAGCCGTGCAGGAGATTGTTATGTGTTAAATTGTTTCCTCCTGGCTGGACGCGGTGGCTCATGTGTGTAATCCAGCACTTTGCGAGGCTGAGGTGGGCAGATCACTTGAGGTCAGGAGTTTGAGACCATCCTGGACAACATGACAAAATCCTGTCTCTACTAAAAATACGAAAATTAGCTGGGCGTGCTGGTGTGCTCATGTAATCCCAGCTACTTGGGAGGCTAAGGCAGGAGAATCACTTGAACCTGGGAGGCAGAGGCTGCAGTGAGTCAAGATAGTGCCATTGCACTCTAGCCTGGGCAACAGAGCAAGACCCAGGCTTAAAAAACAAACAAACAAACAACCATATTGTTTCCTCCCCAAATTCATATTTTGAAATTCTAACATGTAATACCTCAGAATGTGGCCTTATTTAGAACTAGGGTCATTGTAGATATAATTGGTGAAGATGAGGTCATTAGGTTGGGCCCTAATCCAACATGACTGTGTTTTTTTTTTTTGAGATGGAGTCTCACTCTGTAGCCCAGGCTGGAGTGCAGTGGCACAATCTCGGCTCACTGCAGCCTCTGCCTCCTGGGTTCAAGGGATTCTCCCACCACAGCCTCCAGAGTAGCTGGGATTACAGGGGCATGCCACCATGCCAGCTAATTTTTGCATTTTTAGTAGAGACGGGGTTTCACCATGTTGGCCAGGTTGGTCTCAACCTCCTGACCTCAGGTGATCCACCTGCCTTGGCCTCCCAAAGTGCTGGGATTACAGGCGTGAGCCACCATGCCCAGCCTATTTATTTATTTATTTTTTGAGATGGAGTTTCGCTCTTGTTGCCCAGGCTGTAGTGCAATGGTGCTGTCTTCGCTCACCGTGACCTCCACCTCCTGGGTTCAAACGATTTTCCTGCTTCAGCCTCCTGAGTAGCTGGGATTACAGGCATGTGCCACCATGCCCGGCTAATTTTGTATTTTTAGTAGAGACGCGGTTTCTCCATGTTGGTCAGGGTGGTCTCGAACTCCTGACCTCAGGTGATCTGCCCGCCTCGGCCTCCCAAAGTGCTGGGATTATAGGTGTAAGCCACCACTCCTGGCCATACTTTGTATTTTTTTTTTTTTTTTTTTGAGACAGAGTCTCACTCTGTCGCCCAGGCTGGAGTGCAGTGGCACGATCTCGGCTCACTGCAAGCTCCATCTCCCGGGTTCACGCCATTCTCCTGCCTCAGCCTTCTGAGTAGCTGGGACTACAGGCACCTGCCACCATGCCTGGCTAATTTTTTTGTATTTTTACTAGAGACAGGATTTCACCGCATTAGCCAGGATGGTCTTGATATCCTGATCTCATGATCTGCCTGCCTCGGTCTCCCAAAGTGCCGGGATTACAGGTGTGAGCCACTGTGCCTGGCCCCATATTTTGTATTTTTAGTAGACGGGGTTTCACTATGTTAGCCAGGCTGGTCTCGAACTCCTGACCTCATGATCCGCCCGTCTCTGCCTCCCAAAGTGCTGGGACTACGGGTATGAGCCACTGTGCCTGGCAGGAGGCAACTTCTCTCTAGTGGATAGAGCCCAGGGATGTTATCAAATATCCTACAGTGCACAGGGCAGCTCCCACAATAAAGATTATCCAGCCCCACATGCCAATGATGCCAACCTTAAGAAATTTTGGTTTATGGAAAAGAGACTATAGGGATATTTATTATACTATTTTTTTTACCATAAAGACACAGGCACATGCATGTTTATTATGGCACTATTCACAATAGCAAAGAATTGGAACCAACCCAAATGTCCATCAGTGATAGACTGGATAAAGAAAACGTGGCACATATACACCATGGAATACTATTCGGCCACAGAAAAGGATGAGTTAATGTCCTTTGCAGGGACATGGATGAAGCTGGAAACCATCATTCTCAGCAAACCAACACAAGAGTAGAAAACAAAATACTGCATGTTATCACTCAAGTGGGAGCTGAACAATGAGAACACATGGACACAGGAAGGGAAACATCACACACCAGGACCTGTCGGTGGGGGGTGGGGGGTCAGGGGAGGGATAGCATCAGGAGAAACACCCAATGCAGGTGACGGGCTGATGGGTACAGCAAACCACCATGGTACATGCACCTATGCAACAAAACTGCACATCTGCACATGTACCCCAGAACCCAAAGTATAATTTAAAAAAACATAAAAATACTATGTCTTAATATAACTTACTGTACCATGGATTTGTTAAAAACTAAGGTAAGTCATTAAGAAAATGATACAAAGCATAAAAGATCATTTATCAAAATTACAAAAACTCTAAAACCAGTGGACAAAGATCCAAAAAAAACTAGTAAAACAACTGAAAAATTATTTGAGTAATAAAATGTAAACTATGATGACGCAATGACAGCTTGCATCTTAAAACAGGTTAAAGAAAGAATATTTTTTTTAAAAATTAAGAGAATGTAAAAGTCCAGAGAGAGTAGCAAAATCCCCAAAACTCTCACGGTCCAGATGGTTGCTGGGCCAGGGTGAGGTCTTGTGTCCCGGCCCTTCCAGGTGTTCAAAAAATCTGTAGGGACTTCTAGCATAAAAAACAAAGGTCACAACAGGTCAGGTCAGGCTCTTCAGCATCCTCATCCTCCTTGAACTCACTGGGTTACATTTCTTCTGCCTTTTCAGGCTTTGTCTCTATTGTTTTTTCTGCAGGTGCTGGGAGAGTACTTGTTGGCATATGCTGATGGTCATCTGCATGATTGGACTCTTCCATATCTGCTCCAGAAGCTTGAGTGTCTCCACTACAGGAAGAGTCTTTGTCATTACTGGTTTTAGAAAAGCTGTCCTCAGAGCCACCATTTTTCTTGATGCCTTTCACGGTGACAACGGCCAGCACTTGCCCTGAGGACATCTCTTCAGGAAGCTCTGCTACAAGAATGGCGAAGCAATCCTTTTTCTTGGCATCTCATTTTGCCCTGTGAAGAGATAGGGCTGCTTCTGGGGACTTTTCACTGATCACTGCCCCCGCCAGGTCATCCTTGAAATCATTTGCCTGGACTCCCTAGGGTGCCTTCACATTACATGGGGCCTCCTTTTCCTTGATGTTGTTGGCAAATTCTTTCACTGGATTATCTATGGGAACTTTTTCCTTGGCACATTTGTCAGCATTCAGATCCAGTGGAGCATCCTCATCTGAGCTTTCGTTGGTGAGGTCTTCCACCAGGGTATCCTCCATGGGAACTTTTTCCTTGGCTCATTTATCAGCCTTTAAATTTAGCAAAACATCCTCATCTGAGCTTTTGTTGGCGAGGTCTTCCACCAGGGTATCCTCCGTGGGAACTTTTCCTTGGTGGATTCATCGGCTTTCAATCCAGTAGAGCGTCCTCATCTGAGCTTTCATTGGCAAGGTCTTTCACCAGGGTATCCTCTGTGGGAACTTTTTCTTTCGTGCGTTTGTCAACCTTCAAGTCCAGTGAGGCATCCTTATCTGAGCTTTCGTTTCCAAGGTCTTCCACCAGGGTATCCTCCATGGGAACTTTTTCCTTGGCACGTTCTTTGGCCTTCAAATCCAGTGGGGTGTCCTAATCTGAAATTTCATTGGCGAGGTCTTCCAGAGGATCCTCCATGGCACCTTTTTCCTTGGCACATTCATCAGCCTTCCAAAGCCATGGGGCATTTTCATCTGAGCTTTCACTGGCTTGGTATCCTTCCAGGATATCTTCCATGTGAACACTTGCCTGAGTTGCTGAGTCTGTCAAGTGAACAGCAAGAACCTGTTCAGAGGAAGTGTCGCTGGTCTGCTCACCCGCCAGGTTGTCCTTGAAATCTTCAGATGGCTACCTGCCAGGGTGCACGAGGATGACACCTGCGGTGGCACATTCTCTCTCTAAAACTGCGCTGGCAGACCATGGATTCGCCATGGACAGTGGATTCTCCTGAAACCTGAGTATCCACTGCTGCATCTTGGAGGCAATACTCTAGCCTTCACGAGCACCCTTCTACTCCAGTCAGGCTGAAGTCTCCCTCGCTGTCACCGCCACAACCGTAGGAGGTGAGCCACAGAGCCGTGCCATCTGCAAGCTCCAAACTCCACCTCACCACAGGTGACTCCTCCTTCACTTTCTCCTCCAGCCTTTCTCAGAGTGGCTGGGCGGGCAAAGCCAGAAAAGCCACTCTGGCCACACTGCAGCCTCTGTTGCCACCACCAACTGCAGTGAGGCAAGCCATGGTGCCACAGGCTCCAACCTCCAGCATGTGGCAGGTGATTCCCCTTCCCCTTCTCCTGGTTCTCTAAGCCAGGAACAGAGTAGCTCGGTGGGCAGATACAGAAGAGCCTAAAATCTGTTGTACTATTTTAAAAAAAACTTCTCTTGCCTGTAATACCAGCACTTTGGGAGGCCGAGGTGGGTGCATCACCCAAAGTCAGGAGTTCAAGACCAGCCTGGCCAACATAGCAAAACCTCATCGCTACTAAAAATACAAAAAACAAAAAACAAACAAAAAAAACATTAGCTGGATGTTGTAGTGCATGCCTGTTATCCCTGCTCTTTGGGAGGCTGAGGCAGGAGAATCACTTGAACCTGTGTTAGAATCAAAATGCTTGTTTCTTGGTGTCGCAAGGAAAAATTAGCATTCAGACAAAAAGTTTTCTCAGCAAGGCAATTTTACTTTCTGTAGAAAGGGTGCTGCCCATCAGCAATCCTGCCAGGAGAGCACAATGAACAAAGAAAGGCAGGAATATTTATCCCTTATGCATTGGGTCCTTACTGCTGTGTCCTGTCTCCATTGGTTGGAGCTGGACCTCACAGTCTAAGCTAAACCCAATTGGCTAACAACTTAAAAAACTTTCTTAAATAGGTAAAGGCAATGGAGAACAAAGGAAAAGAGGAAGTTGCTTGCCAAAAGACTTGGAGAAGTAATAACATTTCCAAATAACGAAAGGGCATAAGCTGTGAGCTGGGACATGCTTGAGCACGTTGAGACCAAATATCTTGGTTAAAGTACAAGGACACAGAAGGTACTTATTTCCTTATATCTAACAACTACATAAGATATGGTTTAAAAAAGAGTTACTAACACAAAGCAAAGAGGCTTAAAAAAAGTTAATTAAAAATATTATTTCTAACACTTGTGATTTATTATTTAATAAAAACTTTAAAGAGAAACTTTTTTACTTTCCACAACCTAGAAGGTGGAGGTTGCTGTGAGCCAAGATGGTACCACTACACTCCAGTCTGGGTGACAGAGGGAGACTCCATTTCCAAAATAATAAAGTATGTTTTTTAAAAAAAACTTTTCTGTAGGCTTGAAATTTTATTTATTTATTTATTTATTTATTTATTTATTTATTTATTTATTTTTTGAGACAGAGTCTCACTCTGTTGCCCAGGCTAGAGTGCAGTGGCATGATCTGGGCCCACTTTAGACTCAACCTCCTCGTCTCAAGCAATCCTCCCACCTCAGGCTTCTGGGTAGCTGGAACCACAGCACACACCACCACACCTGGCTACTTTTTTGATTTTTTTTTTTGGAGACAGAGTCTCACTCTGTCCCCCAGGCTGGAGTGCAGTGACATGATCTTGGCTCACTGCAACCTCTGCCTCCCGGGTTCAAGCAATTCTTCTGCCTCAGCCTCCAGAGTAGCTGGGACTACAGGTGCAGGCTGCCATGCCCAGCTAATTTTTCGTATTTTAGTAGAGACAGGGTTTCGCCGTGTTGCCCAGGCTGGTCTCGAACTCCTGAGCTCAGGCGATCTGCCTGCCTTGGCCTCCCAAATTGCTAGGATTACAGGCGTAAGCCAGCATGCCTGGCCTACTTTTTAAATTTTTTTGTAGAGATGAAGACTCCCTCTATTGCCCAGGGTGATCTCAAACTCGTGGGCTCAAGTCATCCTCCTGCCTCAGCCTCCCAAATTGCTGGGATTATAGGTGTAAGCCACTGTGCCTGTCCTGAAATTTTTAAAATAAAATTTTAAATAAACATTTTTAAAATGAAGATATTGCATGGGTGTACGTGGGTATCATATGGATTTATCAAGCTCTTTGGGTTTCTTAAAACTTTTCAGGATTAAAAATACCCTGATTTTGCAAAGCACTTCATAATTACAATCACTTGTAGAAGTTTACCAAAGGTGGCCTGGCCAGGCATGGTGGCTCACGCCTGTAATCCCAGCACCTTGGGAGGCCAAGGCAGTTGGATCACCTGAGGTCAGGAGTTCGAGAGCAGTCTGGCCAACATGACGAAACCTTGTCTCTCTAAAAATAGAAAAATTAGTCAGGTGTGGTGGCAGGCACCTGTAATCCCAGCTACATAGGAGGCTGAGGCAGGAGAATCACTTGAACCTGGGAGATGGAGGTTGCAGTGAGCTGAGATCGCACCATCGCACTCCAGCCTGGGGGACGAGCGAGACTTCGTCTCCAAAAAAAAAAAAAAAAAGAAGTTTACCAAAGGTGAAATACACAACGCATTTAGCATTCATACAGCTCTTTGGTATTAAAAATCACATTTTGGGCCAGGCGCAGTAGCTCATGCCTATAATCCCAGCACTTTGGGAGGCCGAGGCAGGTGGATCAGCTGAGGTCAGGAGTTCGAGACCAGCCTGGCCAACATGGCGAAACCCTGTCTACACTAAAAATACAAAAATTAGCTGGAGGTGGTGGCATGTACTTGTAGTCCCAGCTACTTGGGAGGCTAGGGCTGGAGAATCACTTGAACCTCAGTGGCGGAGGTTGCAGTGAGCTGAGATTGTGCCATTGCACTCTAGCCTGGGCGACAGAGCAAAACTCCATCTCAAAAAAAAAAAAAAAAAGAAGAAGAAAATCACATTTTGGGCCAGGTGTGGTGGCTCATGTCTATAATCCTAGTACTTTGGGAGGCAGAGGTGGGCGGATTGCCTGAGCTCAGGAGTTCGAGACCAGCCTGGGAAACATGGCGAAACCCCGTCTCTACTAAAAATACAAAAATTAGCTGGGTGTGGTGGTCCACGCCTGTAGTTCCAGCTATTCGGGAGGCTGAGGTGGGAGGATCATTTGAATCTGGGAGTTGGAGGTTGCAGTGAGCTGAGATTGTGCCACTGCACTCCAGCCTGGATAACAGAGCAAGACTCCATTCTCAAAAAAAAAAAAAACCCAAAAATCAAAACAACAATAACAACAAAAACATTTTGGAGTTTATAATGGAGAGGTTTACCAACAACTTTGGGATAGATTGAAAAATACTCTGAAGTTTGCAGAGCACTTACTTTGAGACAAAAACACAATTTGGGGTTTATGAGGGTGAAGCTTTCCAAGCACTTAGAATTAAAAACCCTTCTTGGTTTATAAAACATTCTGGTGCTCATAGAAGCACTTTGATTGACTATTATGTAGTTAAAAAAAAAAAAAGAAAACCACTTTGATACTCACAAAACCCTCTAGGGTCTACTAAACCCTTGCAGATGTATTCTGAGGTCGAAAATCTCATTTCTGACAGTTGGATTGCCCCACTTGAGAGATGGCAAAACTGAGGCTCAGAAGGAGGAAGTTCCACACAGAGGAGTAGGAGGGTCAGTTCCTCTTGTCCTCCTAAACTACAGAAAATGTTAGGGCCTCACCAGGCATGGTGGCTCATGCCTGTAATCCCAGCACTTTGGAAAGCCAAGGTGGGCAGATCGCTTGAGGTCAGGAGTTCAAGACCAGCCTGACCAACATGGAGAAACCCTGTCTCTACTAAAAAAATACAAAAAATTAGCCGGGCGTGGTGGCGGGTGCCTGTAATCCCAGCTACCAGGGAGCTTGAGGCAGGAGAATTGCCTGAACTTCGGAGGCGGAGGTTGCAGTGAGCCAAGATCGTGCCACTGTGCTCCAGCCTGGGTGACAGAGTGAGACTCTTCTTTAAAAAAGAAAAAAAGAAAATGTTTGGGCCTGGACACTTTGACGGCGGGGCACGTCCTAACCTTCAAATCACCCTTGAAGCTCCCCTCTGCTGGTTGAATGGATGCCACCACATTCTCGGAGATCAGCACCTCTCCTGTCTTGTTGTCGGTCATCTGTGAGGATCCAATGAGAGAGTGAGAGCAAACCTGCTTTCCTCCTCCGCCCTCCTTCCCTCCCAACAGATACTGCAGCACGAGGGATGGAGGGATGGAGGGATCCCAAGGGGACTTCAGGAAGGGCTTCCCTGCATAGGCACCTTGTCAATCTGGAGGTGGCTGGAGAGGGTGTTGTTCCCCAGCTGGTGCTCCTGGTTCTCCTCTTTGTGGTAGTTCCCAGGGAGGCCCCGGAAGTCCATGGGGGCAGAGAATAAGCTGTCTATGCCCCGAAGCAGGTTACCCTGGGGCCGGAGGAGGGACTGGTGAGCTGCTGGACCTCACATCTCCTCAGTACAGCCCCTTCTGCAGCCCTGCTAGGATGCTCCCAAGGCCTTGCCCCAAGTCCCTCCCATCCCCTTTACTTTCTGCCCTCTGATACTTAGGGCCTAACCTCCGGCCTCCATCCCCCATGAATTCTGTCTCTATTCTCAGTCCCATTGCCTTACTATCCCTGTTCCTCTTCTGTCCCCATCCCCCTCTCCTCCTGTCTCTTTCCCCAGTCTCTTTTCTCTGTCCCATCTCCCTCTCTCTTTGCCTGTTACCTTTCCTCTCTTATTTATGCACGTATATATTTATTTATTTAGAGACAGGGTCTCCTTGTTCTGTCATCCAGGCTGGAGTGCAGTGGTGCGATCATGGCTTACTGCAGCCTCGACCTCCTGGGCTCAAGGGATCCTTCTGCCTCAGCCTCCCAAGCAGCTGGGATTATAGGCGCATGTACCTGCAACTATTTTTTATATTTTTTTGTACAGATGAGGGTCTCACTATGTTACCCAGGCTGGTCTCTCAGTACTGGGCTCAAATGATCCTTCTGCCTCAGCCTCCCAAAGTGCTGTGATTATAGCCTGGGCCCAGTCCCTTCCCTCTTCCTATCTCTTGGTCTCCCTGTTGCCCTCTCATCCTGTCTGTCCCCCTGCCTGGCCCTGAACCATCTCCCACTCTGTGTCCCTGAATCTCTTCTCAGTACTTCTTCCCCCATCCCCCCGCCATCGCTTACTTTCAGGAAAAGTCGGCTGAAGCCTTGGAGTAGGCTCTGGAGGCCTGTGAGACCCAAGGAGCTCTCTTGGGCGTCAGCATCATGGATAGGAGCTGCAGTGGAGGGGATCACCAGGGTAGAGAGGAGCAGCAGCAGGACCAGCAGATGCCACCTTGCGGGGGCAGGTGGGGAGGCTGTGGCAAGGGTCGGGGTCAGAGCCCTGCACAGTGGCCACGCCCCCACCCAAGACGCCCCTCTCCAGCACCTTGCCCAGGCCGCCTCCCCAGTTCAGGCAACTCCCACACTGCGCTCATTTCCCCCACTGCTTCTTTCTTCTACTCCCACACCCTCCACCTTGCCAGGCCCCCTCTTCTCCCAGGTCCGGCTCTTCTGGGTTCTGTCTCATATGCTTTTTTTTTTTTTTTTTTGAGACCGAGACTCTGTAGTCCAGGCTGGAGTACAGTGGCACAATCACGGCTCACTGCAGCCTCGACCTCCCCGGGCTCAGGTGATTCTCCCACCTCAGCCCCCCGAAGTAGCTGGGACCACAGGCGCGTGCCTCCACGCCCGGCTAATTTTTGTATTTTTTGTAGAGACAGGGTTTCGACATATTGCCCAGGCTGGTCTCGAACTCCTGATCTCAAGCGATTCGCCCACCTTGGCCTCCCAAAGTGTTGGGATTGCAGGCGTAAGCCATAGCACCCGGCCTCATCCAATGGTCTTTTCCTCGCTTTCGCCCACATTCACCACCAGATCTCAATCCTCACCTTCTCCCATACCCCGCCCCTTCTTCTGGGCTCCGCCTTTATGCTAGACCACAGCCCGGGTCACCGGACTCCCGGATTTCTGCCGCCCACGTACTGTTAAACCCAAACAGTTATGGTCTCGAGCCCAGGTCTGGTCTAGAGCGTTGGTTGCGCTCCGCGAGCCGTAGCCACGCCCCTATTGTCTGACCACGCTCCAAACTTGCCGGCCTCACCCAGGAGCCCGGGCCTCTACTCCATGACCACGCCCTTGGTGACAGAGCCACGCCCCATCCTTCGTTCACCACACCCCTTAAGCCAGAGCCGTCAGTTCATTCCCTGGCCACGCCCACGCCGTCAGACCGCGCCCCCGTCAGTTGACCTCAGTCCTGGAGACCAAGTCCTGGAAGTCCTGGCGGTGTTCTGTGATTGCGGCCCTCGTTTCGGAGTCCCGCCCAATCGCAATGGCCACGCCCCCTGGCTGAAAGCCACGCCCCTGCACTGGGCCACGCCCCCGCATTGGACCACGCCCCTGCGTCCCAGATCTTGCCCTCAGCACCCCGAGTTCCAGTCCTAGGCTCCTCCTACTGGAGACACCGGAGTACAAGCATCCCTTTTAGCTCTCACTCTAATTGTGTATCTGTCTCGGAACCTTTTCTCCGTGTCCCTTCTGGTTTTCCCGCTCCCGCTCCACTAAAAAGTCCCGTTGTCTCCGGAAACCCTAAATCCAGTCGTATATTTCATCTTCCAAGGAACCCAGAATCAGACTTCCCTTTTCCCTGAGGACCTCAGGTCCGGACTCCAGCCCCCTCTAGTCCCGTAATTTTGAACACGCAGCCTTTCACCCTTAAGGGACCGGGCCCTAAGCCATCTTCCCTCAGGCACCAAAGCTCTCTTCCCTGTCCTGGGACAGCCGCCAGCCGTCTCCAGTCCACTAGCGCCTGTAGATGAGGAATCTGCACCTACGTGGGCCTCCAATAAACTCCCGGTGGTCCTGCCCACGACTCTTAACTGTGGTGAGGTCACAAGGAAACCAGGTTGTCATAGGAATCAGTCAAAACCCATCCCCAGACCCCAATCCTCAAAAAAAAAAAAAAAAAAAAAATCAAATAGAAAAAAAGAAAAAAAACCTCAGGGCTGAACAGTAAAGACTCTTTGTATTCGTATCACTTCCACACCCCCAATACGCAAACACGAGGGTAGCCGGGATTCCAGGCGCCTAGCCCCGTCCCCTCTCAGACCTAGGAGCCCATATCTCCAGCCGCTTCCTCTCCCAGACCCAGGAGTCCCAGCTCCCAGCCCCTCCTCCCTCAGATCAGGGGTTTCTGGCTCCTATCAGCCTTTTCCCTCCGACTTGGAGTCCGAACCCCCAATCCCCCTCCTTTCCCAAGCATCCAAATCCTGAGTTCCTACCAGCCCCGAGATAGACTAATCTCTCCCAAAGCAAAAATCCTCCCCCAAACTGTCACCGTCGGATCCCCCTTCCCGCTGTCCGCCGGCCGGGCCCGCCCCCCCCTCCGGTCCCTCCCACTTTTCCCAAACAAAGCTCCCGGCAACTTTCTCCCTCGCAGCGCCCCGCCCGCCCGCGGCTCCCCAGCCCCAGGCCGGGAGGTAGGAAGGCGCCGGCGGGAGTCGGGGATCCTGCTTTGGGGTGTGTGAGTCGGGGTGGGGAGTTGCTGGTTAGGAGGTGAGGCGTGCGTTTGCGGGACCGTCTCTGAATGGTTCGCAGCCCTCTTTTTGCCTGGGGGCCCGAATTTGCTCCCGTGACCGAGCCTCAGTGAGGAGTGGGAACTCTGGCCGGAGTTAGGGTGCCTGCGGCTGGGTCTGAGTTTGGGCGTGCGCGCAGGAGCGGTTGCGGGCCAAGGGCGCTGGCGGGGTGTGGGGCGTGCGTCTGCGGCGGTGTCACTTTGGAGTGAGAAGGACCCCGTGTGTAATCTGGAGGGCATTTGGTCCTTATTACGGAGAAGGGAGGGCCTCTGGGGTGGCCGAGGGGAGGTTACGGGGCTTTCTGGATCTTAAGTCTTGCCTCTTTGGAGGTTTAGGGTCTGGGGCGGGAAATTAGGGGGACCTTTCTTACCCGGCTCCACCGTCCCTTTGTCTGGCCACATGGGGAAGGGCTGGGCTGGGATTTTGGCCTACGGGGGTCCTGAACGCCGCAGCGCCACTGGGCTTGGCCTGGGGTCTTTGTCTGCTATGGTCCGCGGGAGGAGGGGAATAGGGGCCTGGACTCTGGGGTCCTGGGAAAGCGGTGGAGGACATGGAGCCTCCGGGGAGGCGGGATCTGACTGTATTGGAAAAAGTTTTCCCTGTTCCCGGCCTCCGGAAAGTCACTGGGAACTTGAGTTGGATCAGAGCCCACGGCGCACGGGGGAGGGGAGGGGCGGGGCCCGCTGCCGGAGGGGAGTCGCCCTGGCCGGCAAGCCCCTCCCCTGATGGAGGTTGTGGGAAGCTGGGGGAGGGGACGCCTGGGCCCTTTGTTCTGGCTCTTCTGATGGCAGGGCGCCCCTGTCCCCCAGCTTGTGGTTCTATGGGTCTCTCCTGGTCTCGGCCTCAGCTGCTGCCCTGAGTCTCTGTCCCTGCCCTTTCTAGGTCTCCGTCTCCCTTTCTCTGGGTCTCTGTTGCCCTCTCTCTGAGCCTCTGTCCCCCTCTCTCTGAGTCTGTGTCCCCCTCTCTCTGGGTCTCTGGTCCCCTCTCTCTCTGGGTCTCTGTCCTTCTCTCTCTGGGTCTCTGTCCCCCTCTCTCTGGGTCTCTGTCCCTCTCTCTCTGGGTCTCTGTCCCCCTCTCTCTGGGTCTCTGTCCCCCTCTCTCTGGGTCTCTGTCCCTCTCTCTCTGGGTCTCTGTCCCCCTCTCTCTGGGTCTCTGTCCCCCTCTCTCTGGGTCTCTGTCACCCTCTCTCTCTGGGTCTCTGTTCCCCTCTTTCTCTGGGTCTCTGTCTCCCTCTCTCTCTGGGCCTCTGGACCCCTCTCTCTGGTCCCTGTCCCCCCCTCCCTGGTCTCTGTCCCCCTCTTTCTGGTCTCTGTCTCCCCCTCTCCCTGGGTCTCTGTCTCCCTCTCTTTCTGGGTCTCTGTCCCTCTCTCTGGGTCTCTGTCCCCCTCTCTGGTCTCTGTCCCCCCCTCCCTCTGGTCTCTGTCCCCTCCTCCCTCTGGTCTCTGTTCCCCTCTCTCTCTGGGTCTCTGTCCCCCCCCTTGCTGATCTCTGTCCCCATCCCCTCTCTGGGTCTCTGCCCCCCTCCCTCTCTGGGTCTCTGCCCCCCTCCCTCTCTGGGTCTCTGCCCCCCTCCCTCTCTGGGTCTCTGCCCCCCTCCCTCTCTGGGTCTCTGCCCCCCTCCCTCTCTGGGTCTCTGCCCCCCTCCCTCTCTGGGTCTCTGTCCCCCTCCCTCTCTGGGTCTCTGCCCCCCTCCCTCTCTGGGTCTCTGTCCCCCTCCCTCTCTGGGTCTCTGCCCCCCTCCCTCTCTGGGTCTCTGTCCCCCTCTCTCTAGACCTCCCCTCAGTCTTACTTGGCCCCTCTTCTTTTCTGGCAGCTGCTGCTCACATCCTAGCACCTGTTCTTGGGGTGGGACAGGGGAAGTTTCACCCACACCTTCCTTCCCCACCACTAACTTTTGCCTCCTGTCTTCTTTAAAACCCGTAATTCATACCCGAACCTTTAGCCTTCATGGCCCTCGGCATTACTCTGGGGTAATCATTGTGACTTCATCACAATTGAGTTCCTCTGGAAACTCTGAGAACACTCCCATCCTCAGCTTTCCCAGAAATCCAGCTCCTTCTCCTCCCTCAGACTCAGGAGTCCAGGCCCCAGCCCCTTCTCCCTCACACCCAGGAGTCCAGGCCTCCAGCCCCCGCTCCCTCAGACCCAGGAGTCCAGGCCCCAGATCCTCCTCAGTCCTAGGAGTCCAGGCCCCAGCCCCTCCTCCCTCAGACCCAGGAGTTCAGGCCCCAGATCCTCCTCCCTCGGACCCAGGAATCCCCCCCAGCTCCTCTTCCCTCAGACCCAGGAGTCCAGGTCCCCAGCCCCTCCTCCCTCAGACCCAGTGGTCCAGAGTCCCGGCCCTCTCAGCTTCAAGTCCCTTGAGGGTGGGGTTTGGGGGAAGCTTGCTGAGTTCTGTATTCCTCCAGGCCCAGATGGGGGAACCCCGGGCTGGGGCCGCCCTGGACGATGGCAGCGGCTGGACGGGCAGTGAGGAAGGCAGTGAGGAGGGTACCGGCGGCAGTGAGGGGGCTGGGGGTGACGGGGGCCCGGATGCAGAGGGGGTGTGGAGCCCAGACATTGAGCAGAGCTTCCAGGAGGCCCTGGCCATCTATCCACCCTGCGGCCGCCGGAAAATTATTTTGTCTGATGAAGGCAAGATGTATGGTGAGTCTACTTCTGTCTTTTGCCCTGGCCCCCACTGATGAATAATGACAGTAACCAAGGTTTATGGAGCACTCTGAAGTAGGAGCTAGCATCACCATTTGCACAGATGAGGAAACTGAGGCACAGCTAGGTTAAGTGATTTGCTTATGGTCGCACAGAGCCAGTGCGTGATGGAGCTGGGATTTGAACCCAAGCAGTCTGGCTTCCATGTAGCTGAGGGGACCGGCAGCCCAGTTGCTGCAGACCTTTGGGGACCCATGCTGCTTTCTTCTTCCCTGGTGTCCATGCTGTGGGGAAGTTCTGTTGAAAGTCTAACTAACTCTGTTCCGTCTTTGAATCTTCAGGTCGGAATGAACTGATCGCCCGCTACATCAAGCTGAGAACGGGGAAGACCCGAACTCGAAAACAGGTTTCGGAACGGACTTGTGGGCTTCTGTCTGGGATGGGCCGGTCTTCTTAGGGTCATCCTCGCATGGGCAGGTTCAGGTTCAAGGAAGAAGCTGCTTCCTGTGCGTTCATCTGTCTTCTCGGCATGTGTGTTAGTCTGTTTGTGTTGCTATAAAGAATTACCCGAGGCTGGGTTATTTATTTGTTTATTTTTTGAAATGGAGTCTAGCTCTATTGCCCAGGCTGGAGTGCAGTGGCACAATCTTGGCTCACTGCAACCTCTGCCTCCCGGGTTCAAGCAATTCTGTCTCAGCCTCCCGAGTAGCAGGGATTACAGGCATGCACTACCATGCCTGGGTAATTTTGTATTTTTAGTAGATATGGGGTTTCACCATGTTGTCCAGGCTGGTCTCGAACTCCTGACCTCAGGTGATCCACTCACCTCAGCCTCCCAAAGTGCTGGGATTGCTGGGATTACAGGCGTGAGCTACTGTGCCTGGCAAGGCTGGATAATTGATAAAGAGCTTTAGACTGGGCCAGTGGCTCATGCCTGTGATCCCAGCACTTTAGGTGAGCGGATCAGGAAGTCAGGAGATCGAGACCATCCTGACCAACATGGTGAAACCCTGTCTCTACCAAAAATACAAAAATTAGCTGGGAGTGGCAGTGTGTGCCCATAATCCCAGCTACTCAGGAGGCTGAGGCAGGAAAATCGCTTGAACCCGGGAGGCGGAGGTTGCAGTGAGCCAAGATCGTGCTACTGCACTCCAGCCTGGTGACAGAGCGAGACTCCGCCTCAACAAAAAAGAAAGAAAGAAAGAAAGAAAAGAGCTTTATTTTGGCTCACAGTTCTGCAGGCTGTCCAGGAAGCATGGAGCTGGCATCTGCTCCTGGTGAGGCCTCAGGAAGCCTCCAATCATGGCGGAGGGGGTAGTGGGAGCAGGCCTGGCACATGGAAAGTGGGAGCAAGAGAAGAAAGACAGAGGTCCCAGACTCTTTTTAAACACCCAGATCTTTTTGTTGTTGTTGTTTTTTGAGACAAAAGTCACTGTGTCTCCCAAGCTGGAGTGCAGTGCCGTGATCTCAGCTCACTGCAGCCTCTGCCTTCCGGGTTCAAGCGATTCTCCTGCCTCAGCCTTCCAAGTATCTGGGATTACAAGCATGCGCCTCCACATCTGGCAAATTTTTATTTTTTCATTTTTTAAATATTTTTTTTGAGACGGAGTCTCGCTCTGTTGCCCAGGCTGGAGTGCAGTGGCGTGATCTTGGCTCACTGGAAGCCCCGCCTCCCGGGTTCAAGTGATTCTCTTGCTTCAGCCTCCTGAGTAGCTGGGACTACAGGTGCGCACCACCACACCTGGCTAATTTTTTGTATGTTTAGTAGAAGTAGGGTATCGCCATGCTGGGCAGGCTGGTCTCGAACTCCTGACCTCAGGTGATCCACCCGCCTCGGCCTCCCAAAGTGCTGGGATTACAGCTGAGCCACTGAGCCCAGCCCTAATTTTTGTGTTTTTAGTAGAGACAGGGTTTCACCATGTTGGCCAGGCTGGTCTTGAACTCCTGACCTCCAGTGATCCGCCCATCTAGGCCTCCCAAAGTGTTGGGATTACAGGCGTGAGCCACCACACCTGGCCTAAACAACCAGATCTTGTGTGAACTGAGTGAGAAGTCACTCATCATCAAGGAGATGGTGCAAAGCCATTCATGAGGGGTTCGCCTCCATGATCCAATACCTCCCACCAGGCCTCACCTCCAACACTGGAGATGGCAATTCAATATGAAATTTGGAAGGGACAAGTGTCCGAACTGTATCAGCATGTCTGTTCGTGTGCTCTCACTGTGCCTGTTTGGGGATAGTTTTTCTAGCGGTTGTGTTAGACCCAGAGTAGCCACAGAGAGAGCATGGTGGAGGGGAAGGAGGCCTGGATGGGATGGGTCCCGGGAGGGTCCGTGGTGTTCACGAGCTCCTTTATGGACATCTGTGTTCAGGTGCTCCCAAGATGGCTCTCATCTTCAGTGTGTTTGTCACCTTTCATGGTCCAGCAGCTCAGTGAGGCACCTGGAGGGAGAGAAGGGGTAGTGAACACAGGGGCGGTGGCTGTGGCCTGAATCTGCTTCTCCGTTGATCCTTCCAGGTTTCTAGTCACATCCAGGTTTTGGCCCGAAGGAAATCAAGGGAAATCCAGTCCAAGTTGAAGGTAGGGACCAATGCAGACATCCTGAGAGGGGGACAGAGACTGGGGGTGGGGGACCGAGACCCAGAAAGAGAGGGACAGAGACCCAGGGAGAGGGGGACAGATACTTAGAGTGGGGAGGACTGAGACCCAGAGAGAAAGGGACAGAGACCCAGGAGAGGGGGACAGAGACTTGGGGGAGGGGACCAAGACCCAGAGAGAGAGGGACAGAGACCCAGAGAGAGAGGGGGACAGAGACCCAGAGAGAGAGGGACAGAGACCCATAGACAGAGGGGGACAGAGACCCAGAGACAGAGGGAGACAGAGACCCAGAGACAGAGGGGGACAGAGACCTCAGGTGAGGGACCTCTGTGGTCAGGGCGGGGGGTGCAGTCATCCAGGGTGGGGAGTCAGTGGCCCACAAAGGGAGATGCATAGGGATGGTGGTGCGGTTGCTGAGACCCTGGGCAGGGAGCGATGGCGTGGAGGAGGCTGAAGGTTTTGCTCAGGACAGCAGGAAGGATGAGCCTTCGGTCCCCTCCCTTGACCACTGTTCCTGTCCCCCTCCCTTTCCTCTGCTCCTGTCCCTCCTTTCCCTCTTCCTGGCGGTCTCATATCTCCCCCCTCTTGTGCTGTGAAGGCCTCCTCTTCATCTCCGCTGGTTTGTTTTCCCATTTCCTGACCTTTGCGTGACCTGCCTACTCTTTGTGCCCAGAAATCTTCATTTCCTGGTGGAGATTCCTCATTCATTTCCTTCTCCTCATCCTTTGGATTTCCTGGTTCCTGTTGGCCGGAGACCCTCATTTTCTCCCCCTTCTGGGTGCGTGGGGGTTTTTCTGTCTCTTTTTCTGGACTTGGGGATGGTCGCTTCCAGTTTTTGTTTTTTTTTTTGTATCCAGCAGCTTTCCCTTTCTTTCTCTCTAGGTCTGAAACCCTTCCCTTCCGGTCTGTTCTCGACCTTCTGTGTTCCCTGTCTGTTCTGTCTGGATTAGGAAACATTCACCTTGTCTTCCCACTGACTCTGAAATTCTCATTTCCTGTCTCCTGGACATCTGGGAACCTTCTGGCTTTCCTTGTTCTAGAAACCCCCATCACTGTCTTTCTGGGCAGGGAGCCCCTTTTCCCCTCCAGGGCTGGCCACCTCCACTTCCTGTTCCGCATCCATCCCTTGGCACTGCTCAGCTCAGGGTGGCGGGGCTGTGCGGGCGGGTAGGGCAGGGAGGTGGGGGAGTCCGGGCCGTACTTCCTAAGTCATGTTTTCTTTCCTCCTTTGGCACCCTCCCCCACCCCCACGGGCAGGCTCTGAATGTGGTAAGTTCCCCTGCCCATCCTCCCACCCACGCTCACTCCAGACTAGTGCCCTGTCCCTGAGGAGGGGCAGAGGGCTGTGGTGAGAGGTTCAACCCTCCCCCAACCCAACCCTTTGCCTTTTTTTTTTTCTTTTTGGAGACAGGGTCTTGCTCTGTCGCCCAAGCCGGAATGCAGGGGCACGATCTCCACTCACTGCAACCTCTGCCTCCTGGGTTCCAGTGATTGTTGTGCCCTAGCTTCCCTAGTAGCTGGGATTATGGGTGTGCACCACCACACTTGACTAGTTTTTGTATTTTTAGTAGAGACAGGGTTTCACCATATTGGCCAGGCTGATATTGAACTCCTGACCTCAAGTGATCTGCCCGCCTCCGGCTCCCAGAGTGCTGGGATTACAGGCATGAGCCACCATGCCCGGCCACTAACCCTTTGCCTTGACTCCCCACCTCTGCACCTCCCCGTCTTCACCCCACCCTGGCACCATCCCCCTCTTGCCATGTTGACTGAGATGCCCCTCTCACATGAACTTCCGCCTCCTCCTCCAGGACCAGGTTTCCAAGGACAAGGCTTTCCAGACAATGGCGACCATGTCCTCTGCCCAGCTCATCTCCGCGCCTTCTCTGCAGGCCAAACTGGGTCCCACTGGTCCTCAGGTGGTCCAGGTTGGGGATTGTGGGACTTGGGGGCAAAGGGGGATGGATGGGGCTGCAGCTGTCCACAGGGGACTGACCAACCATTTTTCTTTGTGTCCTATCCAGGCCTCTGAGCTTTTCCAGTTTTGGTCTGGAGGATCTGGGCCCCCCTGGAATGTTCCAGAGTGAGTACTATGTGTCCTGGCTCAGCACCTGCCCCCCACCCTCACACTCCCACAGAGACCTTTCTCACTCCATCTTCTAGCTCCTGTCTCACCCCATTTATGTATGTATGTATGTATGTATGTATGTATGTATGTATGTATTTATTGACATGGAGTCTTGCTCTGTTGCCCAGGCTGGATGGAGTACAGTGGCGCGATCTCGGCTCACTGCAACCTCCGCTTCCTGAGTTCAAGCAGTTCTCCTGCCTCAGCCTCCCGAGTAGCTGGGACTATAGGCGCCTGCCTCTGCACGGCTAATTTTTGTATTTTTAGTAGAGATGGAGTTTCACCATGTTGGCCAGGCTGGTCTTGAACTCCTGACCTCGTGATCCACCCGCCTCAGCCTCCCCAAGTGCTAGGATTACAGGCGTGAGCCACCGTGCCCAGCCTCTATTAGGTGGTTCTTCAACCTGAGGGTAGAACAGAGGTTATAATTAATCTTCTCTTAGGTTCAGAAGGAAGAAAATGTTTCCCAGAGGTAAGTGGGAGTGTCCTTTTCAGTTCTGAGAGAGCCTTGAGGTGACGGGATATGTTTGTAGCCTACAAGAATAGAAATGGGCCCCAGAAGATGATGGGAAGTGCTTTTCTTTTTTTTCTTTTTTTATACAGGATATTCTTCTGTTGCCTAAGCTGGGGTGCGGTGGACAATCATGGCTCACTGCAGCCTCAGCCACCTGGGTTCAAGCAATCTTCCTGCCTCAGCCTCCTGAGTAGCTGAGACTACAGGCATGTGCCACCACACCTGGCTAATTTTTTGATTTTTGTAGAGACGGGGGTCTTGCCATGTTGCCCAGGTTGGTCTTGAACTCCTGGGCTCAAGTGATCCCCCTGCCTGGACCTCCCAAAGTGCTGGGATCACAGGCGTGAGCCACTGTGGCGGGCTGGGGGTGTATTTCTTAGCCCAGAGAGGAACTGATGGATCCAGGCTAGGCATTGGTTGGGTAGTGTGGCTGCAGGACGGTGAGGCAGGAGTGTTGACGGTATTGTCAGAGAAAGAGTGCAGTGAGGGCCGAGTGCGGTGGCTCACGCCTGTAATCCCAACACTTTGGGAGGCTGAGGCGGGTGGATCACGAGGTCAGGAGATCGAGACCATTCTGGCCAACATGGTGAAACCCCGTCTGTACTAAAAACACCAAAAAAAAAAAAAAAAAAAAAAATTAGCTGGGCGTGGTGGCAGGCACCTGTAGTCCCAGCTACTCAGGAGGGTGAGGCAGGAGAATCACTTGAACCCAGGAGGCAGAGGTTGCATTGAGCCAAGATTGTGCCACTGCACTCCAGCCTGGGCAATAGAGTGAGACTCCAGCTCAAAAAAAAAAAAAGAGTGCAGTGATGCAGTGACAGGCTGTGTGGGATCTAGACTGGAAGAGAAGGAAGGTCACTGGGGAGCTGCTGCTGAATGGGGATATGGGAAGCATCAGATCAAGTACCTGGGGGCTGAGGGTTTTGCAGGGGGGGTTGCTTAGCTGGAAGGTAGGGGGCTGGGCAGGCACTGCCCTGACGCTGGGGTTTCCGCTTTCATGGAGCTGTTAGTCAAATGGGGGAAATGAGCATTCATCAAATCATCACCTGCATAAACAGAAAATCGAAGAATGTGTGAGGTGCTGTGAAGAACCACAGCAGGTTCTGGGGTGGAGGAGAAAGTTCTAAGGGTTTCTCTGAGAAGATAACATTGAAGGCTGGGTAGGACTTAGCCAGGTGAAGAATGGGAGTGGGAGGCCCGGCATGGTGGCCCGCATCTGTAATCCCAGCACTTTGGGAGGCCAAGGAGGGCAGATCACTTGAGGTCAGGAGTTCGAGACCAGCCTGTCCAGCATAGTAAAACCCCATCTCTACTAAAAATGCAAAAAATAGCCAGGCATGGTGATGTGCGCCTGTAATCCCAGCTACTCCGGAGCCTAAGGCAGGAGAATCGCTTGAACCTGGGAAGCAGAGGTTGCAGGGAGCTGAGATTGTGCCACTGCACTCCAGCCTGGGCAACAGAGTGAGACTCTATTTCAAAGAAAAAAAAAAGAATGGGAGTGGGAATATATTAGGCAGACACAATAGCACATGACAAAGTCCTCAGGTAGGAGATCTTTCTGGGTTCCAGGAATCTAGAGGAGGCCAGTCCAGTATTTGTTGAGTGCCTACTAAGTGCCTGATACTGTGCTTGGTTTGGGGGCACAGCAGTAAGACAGGTGAAATTCCTGCCTTCACGGAGCTTCATATATTTGGTGGGGGGGGGGGGGGGAGGCGACACAATAAACATATAAACAAAGAATTAATAAGGAAAGGAGGCCAGGCACAGTGGCTCATGCCTGTAATCCCAGCACTTTTGGGAGACCGAGGTGGGTGGATCATTTGAGGTCAGGAGTTCGAGACCAGCCTGACCAACATAGTGAAACCCCGTCTCTACTAAAAAAATACAAATTAGCTGGGTGTGGTGGCACAGCCTGTAATAATCCCAGCTACTTGGAAGGCTGAGGCAGGAGAATCGCTTGAATGCAGGAGGCGGAGGTTGCGGTGAGCCAAGATCATGCCATTGCAGTCCGGCCTGGGCAACAAGAACAAAACTCTGTCTCAAAAAAAAAAATAGAGATGGGGTCTTGCTGTGTTGCCCAGGCTGGTCTCAAAGTCCTGGGCTCAAGCGATCTTCCTGCCTTGGCCTCCCAAAGTGGTGGGAATACAGGCGTGAGCGACTGCGCCTGGTCTGACCTCTGACATCTGAGTCTCTTCACCACTATCTCTTGGGCTACTAGCGCTGTGACTGATACTGTAGCCACTAGCCTCATGCAGCTATTTAAGTTAAAATTAAATAAAATTAAAGATTCTGTTTCTCAGGTCCATGAGCCACACTTGTGCTCAGTGGCCACGTGGTCTGTGGTCAGTAGCCACATGTGGGCACTGGGTACCGTATTGGATGGCACAGATTTCCATCCAATAGAACATTTCCATCCCTGGAAAGTTCTATTGGCCAGTGCTGCCTCCCCACCCCGACTTTGGCCTCACGTCCCATCTCCTGACTGTTGGTCATTTTCTTCCCACCCTCCCAACCCCTCAGCCTCTTATTCCTCCAAATTCCTTGTCTTCTGTGTCTTCTCCCCACCTTCCAAGACTTGGTTTCTCTTCTCTCCTCTTTCTTTCTTTTTTTTTTTGAAATGGAGTCTTGCTCTGTCACCCACGAGTATAATGGCGTAATCTCGGCTCACCACAACATCTGCCTCCCGGGTTCAAGCAGTTCTCCTGGCCCAGCCCCCTGAATAGCTGGGATTACAGGCGCCCACCACCACACTCTGCTAATTTTTGTATTTTTAGTAGAGATGGGATTTCACCGTGTTGGCCAGGCTGGTCTCGAACTCCTGACCTCAAGTGATCTGCCCTCCTCAACCTCCTGAAGTGCTGGGATTACAGGTGTGAGCCACCACGCCAGGCTGGTTTCTCTTCTCTTTCTGACATTTTGTGAGAGATACCAAAATGTCATCATCAAGAGCCTGAGATACCGGGCTGAGACTGACCTGGGTTCAAGTCCCAGCTCTGCTGCATCTCAACTGTGTGACTTTGGGCAGGTCAGTTGACCCCTCTATACCTCAGTTTTCCTCATTTGTGCAATGAAAAGAGCAGTCATTCTACTACCTCACGCACTGTGAGGCTTCAATGAGATTGTGCACAAAATGCACAGGGTCTTGCTTGTCGTGGCCTCTCAGTAAACATTTGCTGGTGACATTAGCATCTTTCTACCTGGCTAACCCCTGGCTTCCTTTTTCCCTCAGTGTGAAGCCATTCTCACAGACACCGTTCACCTTGTCACTGACTCCCCCATCTACTGACCTCCCAGGTAAGAGCCTGCGCTCCACCCTCCCTTGTCTCCCCTCTCTCTCTTCGACCCCTACTGCCCTTCCTTCAACCTTCCATCAGTTGAGGGATACATTGTTTTTTTTGTTTTATTTTGTTTTGTTTTGAGATGGAGTCTCCCTCTGTCGCCAGGCTGGAGTGCAGTGGCGTGATCTCGGCTCACTGCAACCTCCGCCTCCTGGGTTCAAGTGATTCTCCTGCCTCAGCCTCCCGAGTAGCTGGGATTACAGGTGCCCGCCACCATGCCGGGCTAATTTTTGTATTTTTAGTAGAGATCGGGTTTCACTATGTTGACCAGGATGGTCTCGATCTTTTGATGTTGTGATCCGCCTGCCTCGGCTTTCCAAAGTGCTGGGATTACAGGCGTGAGCCACCGCGCCTGGCCAATTAGGGGATACATTCTTACTAAAGCCCAGCTTTGAGGCAGGGTGTGTGTGTTGGGGGTGGGGGAGCCGGGAGGGGCTGGAGAGCTGAGTGGTGGAACTGGTGATGGTTAGGAGATTTTGGTCTTTGCAGCCACACACACTGGGTTTGTGTTCTGCCACTTGCTAGCTTATGAGACATGGGGGAGGTGTGTTAGTCAAGATTCTTTCAGCTGCAAGTGATAGAAATCCAAATCAAGCCAGCTGAAGCAACATTTCAAAAAAGCAGAGGCCGGCACAGTGGCTCACAGCTGTAATCCCAGCACTTTGGGAGGCTGAGGCGGGTGGGTTCACCTGAGGTCAGGAGTTCCAGACCAACCTGGCCAACATGGTGAACCCCCCCCGCCCACCTACCCCCACAACCTCTACTAAAAAATACAAAAATTAGCCAGGCGTGGTAGCAGTAGCACTTGCCTGTAATCCCAGCTACTTGGGAGGCTGAGGCAGGAGAATCACTTGAACCTGGGAGGCAGAGGTTGCAGTGAGCCGAGGTGGCACCGTTGCACTCCAGACTGGGCGACAGAGCAAGACTCTGTCTCAAAGTAAATAAATAAATAAATAAAATAAAAAGTAATAAGAAAATGTATTGATTTATTGGTTCCAGTAACTGACAGTTCAGAATTATGGCCTCAGGCATGGCTGGATCCAGTGGCTCAAGTGATGGCATCAGTCATTACTTTGATCTGCTTTCCACTGTGGTGGCTTCATTCCCAGGCAGACTCAGCTACTTGGCAGCAAAGATGGCTTCTGGAAGTCCATGCTGATATGGCCCTGAGAACTCACATCAGTGAAAGAGGGAGTCCCTTAGTTTCCATAGATTTATCAATTAGGAATACTTTGGGCTGCAAGTAACAGAAGACCCACATTAAAAGTGCCTTAAATAGTAAAAGCATTCATGTTATGAATCCATGCAACAAAAGTCCTGGAGGTGGGCTGTTCCCATGTGGGCTTAGCAATATCAGGACTGGAATCTCTGTAGTTCCTCTCATGTCTGTCTTATTGTCCCAAGATGGCTGTTGCAACTCCAGGGATCATGTCTGTGTTGGTCCATTTGCATTGCTGTAAAGGAATGCCTGAAACTGGGTGATTTATAAAGAAAAGAGGTTTATTTGGTTCCCAGTTCTGCAGGCTGTACAGGAAGCATGTTGCCAGCCTATGCTTCTGGTGAGGGCCTCAGGAAACTTAGGATCATGGTGGAAGGGGAAAGGGAGCCACTATGTCACATGGTGAGAGGGAGCAAGAGAGCGAAGCCAGGCTCCTTTAAACAGCCAGCTCACATCAACTCAAAGAGTGAGAATTCACTTGTTACTATGGGGAAGGCACCAAGACATTCATGAGGGATCCACTCCCATGACCTAAGCACTTCCCATCAGGCCCCACCTCCAACCTTGGGGATCACACTTTTTTTTTTTTTTTTTGAGACAGAGTCTCGCTCTGTCCCCCAGTCTGGAGTGCAGTGGCACAATCTCGGCTCACTGCAACCCCCGCCTCCTGGGTTCAAGTGATTCTCCTGCTTCAGCCTCCTAAGTAGCTGGGATTACAGGCACATGCCACCATGCCCAGCTAATATTTTGTATTTTTAGTAGAGACAGGGTTTCACCATGTTAGCCAGGATGGTCTCGATCTCCTGACCTTGTGATCCGCCTGCGTTGGCCTCCCAAAGTGCTGGGATTACAGGCGTGAGCCACTGTGCCCAGCTGGGGATCACATTTCAACTTGAGATTTGGAGGGGACAAATATCCAAACCATATCAATGTCCCAAGCAGGACTTGGCCAGGGCCAAAAGCTTTCTCCTCCCAAAGTTCTGTCTTTTTCATTCAGGAAGAAACTCCTTCCCAGAAGCCCCCCAGCAGATTTCCCCTAACGTCTCATTGGCTAGGACTGTGTCACATGGCCACTTCTAACTGCAAGGGAGGCTGGGAAAGTGAGTATTTAGCTTTTTCAGCTTCTAAGTGGAGGCAGGCAAGAGACAACAGTACCTGATATATTCAATAAATGTTAGCAATTTGTATTGTTCTTTCTTCTCTCTCTCTAGGGTACGAACCCCCCCAAGCCCTCTCACCCCTGCCCCCACCTACCCCATCGCCCCCAGCCTGGCAGGCTCGGGCCCTGGGCACCGCCCGGTTGCAGCTGGTAGAGTTCTCAGCCTTCGTGGAACCGCCAGATGCAGTTGATTCTGTGAGTGAAATTTTGGTATAGTCGCTGAGGGATTTTGAAATATAGAGGGTGACAGGAAGGGAATGTATAAAGTCATGGTTTTAAAACTTTAGCATGTATCAGAATCATCTGAAGGGCTTCTTAAAACAGAGATTGCTTTCTGATTTGCTAGATGTGATGTGGGGCTTGAGAATTTGCATTTCTAATAAGCTACCAGGTGCGTTGATGCAGCTGGTCTGGGGACCGTACTTTGAGAACTACTAGCATAAAGGAACTGGAAGGTCATAGGGTGACAAGTTGGGAAGGTCAGAAAAGCTCCCCAGGACATCATTCATTCATTCATCAAACGTGTTTGAGTTTCTACTGTTCACTAGGCTTTGTGATGCATACTAGGAACTTGGAAAAGATTTTATTTCTGTGCTTGAGCTTCTCCTGGGCTAGGATGGAGTGGGCCGACTGTTAGAAGAAACAGCTCCTAACTCTTAGGGACTGAATGCCAGATAAGTTGCATGTAACATTTCAATGTAGGTTCAGTAGGGGCCTTGGACTCAAGTGATTTGGGGATCCAGGCTCCTTCCATTTTGTGGCTCTGCCATTTTCTAAGGCTTCAGAATCTGCTGATGGAGTCTCTGCATCTGGCCAGCAGATGGTGGAAGGGAGAGAGTCAAGATTGTGCAGGAGGTTTTAGGAATCTGACTTGGATGTGTCGACTGCCAGGCCTGGTCACATCCCATTGGCCAGAACTTAGTCATGTGGTCACACCTAACTGCAAAGCTGCCTGGGAAATGTAGTTTCACACTGTGTAAAGGAACCAGGATTTGTGAACACGTAGCAGTCTCTGCCACACCATATAAACATCAATCAAAACATCAACCACAAGACCTCTGTGGATTCCCATTCATTCACTCTTCCATCCGTTGACCATTTATGAGCACCTGTTCTATATAGGACCAGGCCTAGGGGGTGTGAGCTTTGCCCTGGGGCTCCTGGGGAGCTATGGGAGGGCTATGACCAGGGGAGGGTCAGGGGCAGGTCTGGAGCCACATGAGGGATGAACTGGAGAGGCGAGGTTGGAGGCTGGGGTGAGGGCGGGAGGCCTGAGGTGAGGCTGAGGCAGTGAGGATGGAGTTGGGGGTGTGTGGCAGGAAGCTGGGGACTGTGGGACTGCAGGGCTGCAGGGGACTGGGTGCAGAAGCAGAAGTGGGGACAATGGGTGGCAGTCAGGCCCAGTGCTGGGTGGACTGTGTGGAACAGCTGGCCAGAGCTGTGGGGATGGTGATGGCATTTGGTGGGCTCAGGCAGCACGGGCTGGAGATCCAGCTCACCTCCGACTTCTCACCCACGGCCAACCCTCCTCAGTACCAGAGGCACCTGTTCGTGCACATCAGCCAGCACTGCCCCAGCCCTGGAGCGCCGCCGCTCGAGAGTGTGGACGTCCGGCAGATCTACGACAAATTCCCCGAGAAAAAGGGTGGCCTCCGAGAACTGTATGATCGTGGCCCCCCCCATGCCTTCTTCCTGGTCAAGTTCTGGGTGAGTTCTCACAGCAAAACCAAAAGTGCTCACAAATCCTGTGGTGTCCCAGCAAAGGCCTCTGGCCCTGAGAGAATCTGTCGTGGGCCCTACCAGGTCAGCCTGGGACTTACCAGTCAGTCCTCATGGCTTGGAGTGTCAGCCCCCTTTGCAACAAGGAACACCGAGGAGGCCAGCCCCCAGGGTGGGTTGGAGGTGTCTGGGCCTCCCTGGATCCCACTAGACATTGCCACATGTAACTAATACGGTGAGTTACCTGGCCATGTAGCTAATAGGGTCCTGGGCATGGGCTTGCCATGTTCCAGGCTTCCCTGTGGCCCACCTGACTGCACCAAGCCTTGCTGCTAAGGAAAGGTTCCCTCCCCTTAGCCAGTGGACTTGTGGAGACTGGTTTCTAAAGAGGGGACTGATGCTTTGCATCAGTTTCACCAGACCTTGTTGCTAGAGAATGTCTGGCTTTGAGGAAGTGATGAAGAGAGCCATGGAGTGGCTTTGTCAAGTCCTGTATTCATTTATTTGTTTATTTATTTATTTTTGAGACATAGTCTCACTGTCACCCAGGCTGGAGTGCAGTGGCTGTATCTTGGCTCACGGCAACCTCCGCCTCCTGGATTCAAGTGATTCTCCTGCCTCAGCCTCCCCAGTAGCTTGGACTACAGGCACCCGCCACCACATCTGGCTAATTTTTGTATATTTAGTAGAGACGGGGTTTCACCATGTTGGCCATGCTGGTTTTGAACTCCTGGCCTGAAATGATCTGCCCACCTTGGCCTCCCAAAGTGCTGGGATTACAGGTGTGAGCCACCGCACCCGTCCAAGTCCTGTATTTATGTAGCAATCACTTATTGAGCACTTCCTATATAGACGCCTGGTGTCAGGTGCTATCTATATGATTGGGACTAAGAGGGCCCATCTTGCGTGTTTCTTAGGGCTCCTTGGTTTGGTGTCCAGTATGATGACTAACACTACAGGGGTTCAATAAATGTGTTTTATTTTATTTTATTGGTTTTTTTTTTTTTTTTGAGATGGAATTTTGCTCTTGTTGCCCAGGCTGGAGTGCAATGGTGCGATCTCGGCTCACTGCAACCTCTGCCTCCTGGGTTCAAGCGATTCTCCAGCCTCAGCCTCCCAAATAGCTGGGATTACAGGCATGCACGACCACGCCCAGCTAATTTTTGTATTTTTAGTAGAGACGGGGTTTTGTCATGTTGGCCAGGCTGATCTTGAACTCCTGACCTCATGTGATCCGCTCACCTTGGCCTCCCCAAGTGCTGGGATTACAGGCATGAGCCACTGCACCTGGCCTAATTTTTGTATTTTTAGTAGAGACAGGGTTTTACCATGTTGGCCAGTCTGGTCTCGAACTCCTGACCTCAAGTGATCCACCCACCTTGGCCTCCCAAAGTGCTGGGATTACAAGTGTGAGCCACAGCGCCTGGCCTGGGCTCAATAAATGTTGCCTGGATGTTTAGGGGGTGCTAGTTCTTATAGTAACAAAGGTGGTAGAGGGATCTAGTCTCTGAGAAGAAAGCCTGGCTAGGTGTGGTGGTTCACTCCTATCTTCCCAGCACTTTGGGAAGCTGAGGCGAGAGTTTCGCTTGTATTCAGGAGTTTGAGACCAGCCTGGGCAACACAGTGAGACCTCAGCTCTACAAAAAATGAAAAAAATTAGCTGGGTGTGGTGGCGCGCACCTGTGGTCCTAGCTTCTGTGGAGGCTGAGGCAGGAGGATCACTTAAGCCCGGGAGGTGGAGGCTGCAGTGAGCCAAGATTGTGCCACTGCCCTCCAGCCTGGGTGACAGAATGAGACCCTGCCGAAAGAAAGAAAGAAAGGAAGAAGGAAAGAAAGGAAAGAAGGAAAGAAAGAAGGAAAGAAAGAAGGAAGGAAGGAAGGAAGGAAGGAAAGGAAGGAAAGGCCTGCTGAGGGCCTGAACTTTACTGTTCTTGCTGGGAATGTTGTTGTTCTGGAGCTTGCTGTTCATGGTTCTGGAGCTTTCTGCCATGTGAAGCAGAAGCCTGAAACTGCTCTGGGGATGTGCAGCTGAGGGCTTAGACATTGTTGGGGCTTAAGACAGGCCTTATCAGGTCCCAGGACTGGAGAGCCACCCCCTTAGGAAGCCCAGCTGCTGAAGGGGTTCAGAGGAGCAGCTGGTAAGGTCTTTGGTTTTGCCACGGTGAGAGATGGAGTCGGGCCCCTGAGAAGACGGACCTGGCACAGTGTTAGCAACTAAAGTTAGGAAGAGGAAGAGGTGCGCCTCGCAAGGAGGTGACTCAGACCAAAGGTGTGATGAGCTCTTAGGCTTCCTTAGGCCCCACTTGGCCTAGTGACACTTGGCCAGCTGTCTACACACACTTGGCCACTGGGGTCATGGAGGGAGTCTGACCTCTCAGATTTGGCCGAGGGGGAAGTGCTCTGAGGAGGAGTCAGGCCTCCTCAGGCTCCGTGAGGTCCCGTTGCTAGGGAGTAGCCACTTGCCTTAGCAACCAGGGTGAGAGGGGCTTAGAGGGAGGTATTCATCTTGAACTGGTTGCTAAGGAGTAACTGCCATAGTAACCAGGCCCTTGGAAGGGGCTGAACTCTTGAGTTGCAGGCTTCAAGAGAAAAAGGTTGAATTGGCTGGACACAGTGGCTCATGCCTGTCATCTCAGCACTTTGGGAGGCCTAGGTGGGTGGATCACCTGAGTTCAGGAGTTCGAGACCAACCTGGCCAACATGACAAAACCCTGTCTCTACTAAAAATACAAAAATTAGCCAGACATGGTGGCGTGCGCCTGTAATCCCAGCCACTTGGGAGGCTGAGGCAGGAGAATCGCTTGAACCCGGGAGGCAGAGGTTGCAGTGAGTCAAGATCGCGGCATTGCACTGGGCAACAAGAGTGAGACTTCATCTCAGAAAAAAAAAAAGAAAAGAAAAAAGGTTGAATTTGAATTCCAGGGCTCCTTTGGTTACTGGGGAGACAGGGCCAAGACTGTTTTGGGGACCCAGACTTCTTCAACGCTGATGGACGGTGGATCTTCTCCAGAAACCAGCCCTTGGAGAACTTTGAAAGCCTGATGCGGTGGCTCACGCCTGTAATCCCAGCACTTTCAGAGGCCAAGGTGGGAGGATCGCTTGAGCCCAGGAGTTGGAGACCAGCCTGGGCAACATGGTGAAACCCTGTTTCTACAAAAAATACAAAATATTAGCTGGATGTGGTGGCATGCACCTGTGGTCCCAGCTACTCAGGAGGCTGAGATGGGAGGATCACTTGAGCTCAGGAGGTCGAGGCTGCAGTGAGCTGTGATTGTACCACCACACATTGCCTGGGTGACGGAGCAAGACCCTGTCCCCCCCCCCCAAAAAAAAGACAAACAAACAAACAAAAAAACAAAACAACACTGAAGAATCAAGCCGGGAACTGTAGGGGTAATGGTAGGCTATGGGGCAGAGTCCCCACTGTGTTGTTTTTTTTTTTTAAGATGGAGTTTCGCTCTCGTTGCTCAGGCTGGAGTGCAATGGCATGATCTTGGCTCACCACAACCTCTGCCTCCCGGATTCAAGTGATTCTCCTGCGTCAGTGTCCCAGTAGCTGGGATTACAAGCATGCGCCACCACGCCCGGCTAATTTTGTATTTTTAGTAGAGACGGGGTTTCTCCATGTTGGTCAGGCTTATCTCGAACTCCTGACCTCAGGTGATCCACCCACCTCGGCCTCCCAAAGTGCTCGGATTACAGGTGTGAACCACTGCACCTGGTAGTCCCCACTGTTTATAAGGGATGTCCCCTCTGACTCATCTGTGCCTTCCCATCTCTCAGGCGGACCTGAACTGGGGCCCAAGTGGTGAGGAGGCAGGGGCCGGTGGCAGCATCAGCAGTGGTGGCTTCTACGGAGTGAGCAGCCAGTATGAGAGCCTGGAACACATGACCCTCACCTGTTCCTCCAAGGTCTGCTCTTTTGGCAAGCAGGTGGTGGAGAAGGTGGAGGTGAGGCTGGAGGGGTGGAGCTCTGGGGCAGGTGAGCGCCCAGCCACCCAGCACTTGGGGGTGCAGAATGGACCAGAAGCCATGATGACTCAGGCATTTGGGAGTATGTGTGGAGGGAGTGGGTCCCAGCCTCTTTGAGGGTTTAATGCATGTGTTGGGAGCTAATGGGCAGTTCAGAAGTCACAGGTAGGGATCATTCTGAGGGCTGACAGGTAATGTGTAGTATAGAGATTTAGAGTCACTGAGAATGAGAAGGGTCTTATGGATATGGAGAGGTTCTTAGGGCAAGAAGGTTCAGAAGTCACACAGTTGCTGGAGACTTGGGGAAGTCTCAAGTTTAGAAGTCAGACTTTGAAGACGTCATGGAGGGGTCTTTGGAGGGTATCTGAGGGCTGGGAGGTTAGAGGAGTCCAGAGGTCTTTGGGGGTTCACAGAATCACTTTGAGGGGCTTGTGATTTGCAGGCTCAGAGATCCTGATTCGGATCTCCGAGGGTTCAGGCCCAGTCTCCAGTCACTGTGGGTGGGGTGATGAAAGGAAGGTGTCAGTGAGAGTGAGTGTGGTGGCATCTTAGAGGCATAGGGTGGAGCTCAATTCCTGGGGTGACCCGTGGGTCTCTCAGCCACCATTTTCCCGACTCCCTTCCCCTTGGTTCAGACGGAACGGGCCCAGCTGGAGGACGGCAGATTTGTGTACCGCCTGCTGCGCTCGCCCATGTGCGAGTACCTGGTGAATTTCTTGCACAAGTTGCGGCAGCTGCCTGAGCGATACATGATGAACAGCGTCCTGGAAAACTTCACCATCCTCCAGGTGATGCCTGGGGCTGGGCTGGAGTGGGGGCCCCCAGTGTGGAGGGACAGTACCTATAACAGACCCTCAGTCTAGGGGATCTCCTCACCCAGGAACTGACACAGCAGGGACTCCGAAGTGAGCCCTCAGCCTGAGGCTCTTTTAACTAGGAAACTGATGCAGCGGGGACCCCACCATTGACCCTTAGTTTAGGGGACCCTTCACCCAGGGAACTGATGTGGTGGGGATGTCACAGCACTCTCTTTTTTTTTTTTGAGATGGAGTCTCGCTCTGTTGCCCAGGCTGGAGTGCAGTGGCAAGATCTCGGCTCACTGCAACCTCTGCCTCCCGGGTTCAAGTGATTCTCCTGCCTCAGCCTCCCGAGTAGCTGGGATTACAGGCACGCCCCACCATGCCTGGCTAATTTTTGTATTTTTAGTAGAGATGGGGTTTCACCATGTTGGCCAGGTTGGTCTTGAACTCTGACCTCAAGTGATCCACCTGCCTCGGCCTCCCAAAGTGCTGGGATTACAGGCGTGAGCCACCACGCCCAGCCCCACAGCACTTGCACATAAGGTGGGTCCCTCCTTCCCTGGTGAAGCTGACTGGAGGGCACTCGAAGGCAGATCCTCAGCTTGTCAAGGAACATGATATGGTGGGAGCCCCTTTAACTTTTTGGACTGCTGAGGCAGAGACCCCTTGACTGCGGAACCTGCAGGGAGGGTTCTCCCTTTACTTGTGACATGATGGGGACCCCTTTTACCCAGGGAATGTGATGTGATGGGAACCCGATTAACCCTGAGATGTGATACACCGTAACTGCCAACGCTCAGCTGAGGGGTAACCCCCATTGCCCAGGGAACTGACTTTTGGGCATCCCTTTCTCCTGGGGAACATGATATGGTGGCGGCCTGTTTCCTGGAGATGGAAAAGAGCCTGCTGGGTATTCCACGATAGCTTGGCAGGGGGGCACAGGGGTCCCTGCCCTCCCTTCTAAGCATAAGTCCCTTGTCCTGGCCTTCCTGGCAGGTGGTGACAAACAGAGACACCCAGGAACTGCTGCTCTGCACCGCCTATGTCTTCGAGGTCTCCACCAGCGAGCGTGGGGCCCAGCATCACATTTACCGCCTGGTCAGGGACTGAAGGGGGACCCCAAAACTGGCTCACCCCCAGAACACCCTCCTCCCAGGGAGGGTCCTCCAGCTCACCTCATGCTTCTTATTTGGGGAGAGGGCTGTGATGTAAAGGGGTTGACCTCAGAGGCCTAAGCAACTGGGGCCATCCCCCCCATTAGAGGGGCCCCCAAAACTTGGTTGGAGAGCTGAACAGGCTGGGACTGAGGAAAGGATAAACCCCGATATTGGGACCTCACAGTGGGTGTCTGAAAGGACAGATCACTCCGGAGTATCAGGGATTGTGGGGACAGGAGTGAGACAACCCCCCAGGTACAGCACTGGCTTTTCTTTTCAGCCCCTGACAGGCGCCCCCCCCACCCCCCGCCCGCCACTCCTCTGCATGTCTTGGAGAGCGCTAGTTACACATTGGCTTGTCCCCTTTACTTTTTCCCAGCCACCCCTCCCCCTGAAATTTCTGCCCCTCTCTACCACCCTCACTCCATGACCTGTGAGATCACAAAGTGAAGATGAACCCTTTCTGTGCAGGAGCAGAGCCAGGTGGGCCCTGGAAATATTTTTTTTTTTTAATATAACGAGATATTTATAAGTGGGTGCTAGGGTCTTGACTTTATCTCCGCTGCACAAGCAGTGTGTTGAACTTTCTAATCTCATCCCTCTCCTAAGTGAGCCCTGAGCTAGACGGTTTCCTTCCTCCCCTCTCAAAGTTTGTTGGTTTGTGTTCTGACAGAGGATAAAGCTATTTTACCAAAAACGCAGGAGATTTATTTGAGGTTTGGGTGAAAAATAATCTTGTGGGTGGTGGTAGGCTGACAGATGGGGACAGGAAGCTGTGGACGAAAGCCCCAGGTCCCGTGGGAGAGGTGACAGCAGCAGGGGCATGCAGCCACGTGGGTCCCCAGGGGAATGTGAAGGCGGAGGGCTCCAGGCGAACTGGGGATTAAACAAATATTTACAGGCAGCAGGGAAGTGCCCAGCGCACGTGACGGGGGCGGGGCGGGACTTTGGGGAGGGCGGGGCCTAGCGGTATCGAGCGAGCCGGTTGTAGACGTGGTCCAGGTTTCTGCACAGGAATATCGAGAGCGTCATGAACCCGAGCTATAGAGAAAGGAGATGAGGTCAGAGAAGTCGAAGGGGTGCTGGCGAGACGGGGGTGATGCCCACCCGGGCGAGAAAGGTCAGGGGTGGGGCCGTGAATTGGGCGGGAAGGGGCTGGAGAAGGGGATAGGTAGAAAAGGGCGGGGCTCGACGGGAACTGCCGCAGGGCTGGCTGATGAGGCGGGAATAGTTGCTACAAGTAGGGGTAGAGGCTGAGAAGGAGTAAGGTCGGAAGCAAGCCCAGGGTCCTTTATTTTGGAGGCTCATCTGTCTCCCCCCTCTGCCTCAGCCTCTAATTGTGCCTCCTCCTCTAATTCTGCGCCCGCACTTCCAGTGTCAGGCTGGTCCTCGTCTTGAACCCACAGCGGCCAGAGCCCCAGGGCCAAGGGCAGCTTGCCCTGCGGTGCCTTGTCTCCCCAGTTGGGGCAGGCACCCGCCATGCCCCAGCCACCCCACAGACTGCCGCTGCGCCCGCCGCCGCCGTCAGCGATCAGGCTGGGCCCGGTGCTCGAATCCCCAGCGCCCGGCACGTGCGGCTCGCATTTCCGGCGGAGTGCCCTGCGCTGTAGCTGTACGCTCAGCACCATGACAGTCATCTGCGGGGAAAGGGGAGGGAGATCGCAGCCAATAGCAGGAGGTTTTCCCTGCGTACACGCAATCAGGGCTCCCTGAAGCTGGGCCGCCCCCACCCTCCGGTGCTGGGTGGAGCGGCGGGAGGGCCGAGGTGGGCTGCGCTCCGCCCTGAGCTCGTCCTTCCCAGGCAACCGAAGGACGCGAAATGAAGGGCAGGGCCATCTAGGGATTTAGGGCCGATCGCGGGTGGGGGCGGGGCCAGATCACCTCGAGTAGGCCGACGCCCAGGCAAATGCCCACTATGGAAATAAGGTTGTTGTGCAGCCACTTCTGGAGGCTCTGCGCGCAGCCCTGAGGGGTGTAGGGAAAAGTTAAAGGGATTCTTTCTGGGACTCTCAAGCCCAGGCCCAGCGTTCTTTTCAGCCCAACCCTCACCGTCTTCAGGCATCTACCCGCTCCCCTAGTCACCAGGGCACTCTAGTCTCCTTACTAGTGCACCCTCGCTTCACCTTTTCCAAGCCTGGCCCCTCCCTAGACGTCTGTATTCCAGAGCCAGCCCAGCCTTTTCTTTAGGCCCTGCCCTTCCTACAGACCCCGCCCTCTTCAGAGGGCCCCGCCCCTCCTGCCGTACCTTTCCTTTTCTCGTAGACCCCTCCCTTTCTCAGGCCCCGCTACTCACTGACAGCCCTCCCCCTCCCGCAGGCCCCGCCCCATTCGACAGGTTTATGCTCCGAACCCCTGCCCACCTCGCGGTAGATGTGGCTCTTTGCAGGGACCGCGCAGATGTCTGTACTGTGTCTGGACCGCGCCAGCTGTCCAAGCCTGCTGAGCTGGGGCAAGATCACCTTATCTAGGATTGTGGAGTCGTTGGTCGCCGACAAGTTGTAGCAGGAGCAGGGCACGCGCTGCGCCTCCGACCCGTTACCTCTCAGGATGTGGACTTGGAACCAGTCCTGCGGGGAGTGCCAGCCGCAGCAGCGCAGCTGGGAGAGGGATACGAGTCAGAGGGACCGGGACTGGAGACATATGATGTTGGGGATCAGGGGACAAGGTGATGGGTATGAGGTCAGGTCGGAGAGCAGGGGACTAAGTGGTGGGTGTGGAGTGGGGGACAGTGGGCTGGGGTCACGTTGGGGCCGGGGCCAGGGGACATTACGGGAATATGGGGCTGGGAAAGACGAGTCACGGGGTGACCTGGGGCTGGGGAAGGAGCTGCAGGGTCGCGCTGTGGACTAGAGATTGGGTGGGTGGTGCAATTGGGCCTCTGATACCCGATAGGTGAATAGGAGTGCGAGACCATGTGAGTCTCATCGGGGGCGGAGTCCGGTGGAAGCCAGAGTCACTACGGGGTAGGAAGCCGTGTCTCGCGAGGGTCTTGGGACTAGGGGCCTGACAACCTCTGGTCGGGGCGGGGGCGGGGGCGGAGTCTCTCGAGGTAGGTGGCGAAGCCACGCCAGGGTCTGGGTACTGGGAGACTGGGCGACGCCGGGGACAGTTGTGTCATCTGAGGAGTGGGGGGCGTCGGGCCTGGGAGGGATTGGGGTGCGTTAGGATCGTAGAGCTGGGGGTCGGGCCCACGTTGGGGTGGAGTCTCCTCCAAGCACCGGGCTGAGGCGGGTCAGTCCGGGAGGGAACTGGAGGAGGGGGGCTTACCTGGAACTGCACATAGTCCCAGCTCTCCTCGGCCGCGGTCTCCTCGGGGTTGGTGCCGTACTTTTGGATGGTTTTGTCTACGACGTCCTGCAAGCTTCGCTCCAGCTGAGAGGCCACCAGTGAGGCTGGGCCTCATCTTCCCCGCCCCACCCCTCCCCCTCTCAGGCTGTGCCAGCCTCAGGCGGTCCCTGTGCATCTCTGGGCCAGTCTCAAATCCTTACTGAATGGCTAGCTCTGTGTACTTCAGGTCTGTCTTTCTGTTTCTTCCACTATTTCTACGGCTCATAAGTCTCTGTCTCTTCTTTCAGGGCGTCTATTTCTTTCTCTTGTTCTCTCTTTTTCCCGTGTGGTTTCCCTTTGGAGCTGTTTATGCCTGTCTCCCTTGGTCCAGGTCGGTGTGTCTTTCTATTAATTTATTTTTTGAGACAGGGTCTCACTCTGTCACCCAGGCTGAGTGCATGGCTCACTGTAGCCTCAAACTCCCTGGATCAAGTGATCCTCCCACCTCAACCTCCCAAGTAGCTGGGACCCCAGGTGCACACCATCACACCCGGATTTTTTTTTTTTAATATAGATGGGGTCTCACTATGTTGCCCAGGCTGGTCTCAAACTCCTGGACTCAAACAGTCCTCCCACCTCAGCCTCCCAAAGTGCTGGGATTATGGGATTACAGGCGTGAGCCACCAGGCCCAACCTCTTATTTCTCTTTATCTAGGTTAGCCCCTGTCTGCCTTTGTTTCGGTCTCTCTCCACCCTCTCCCACCACTCCCTTCCCTCTCCTCCCTGCTGGGGGTGGGTGGTGGCCACTGCAGGAAGCTCACCTGGGCCCGCTGAGTGGAGATGAGGATTCCCAGGGTGATCTGTGTGGCAAACAGGAGCAGCAGCATCCCAAAATACTGGGGAGCAGAGTGGAGAGATCAGGCTGACCACCCCTGCAACCCCGGCCCAGGCCATTTTTGAGGGTGGGGATAGGAGTGTTCCTAGGGACGGAGAGGGATGGTGCACTCACCAGGCCCAGGAGGCAGCGGAGCTCCTTGAGGGCCCCCACACAACCCAGGAGGGCGATGCCCATGGTGAAGATTCCCGAGATGGCCAGGACTTTGGACCAGATCTGCAGAGGCACGAAGGCCAAGCCTGGGAGAGGTGAGGGGAGCGATGATGAGCTGTGTGGCACAGCTCCAGGCAGCCCCATTTCCCACCTAGGCAGCCACCCAAGTGGGGAGCAGTATCTTGGTGCCCCTCTCTCTGGGACTCTGTCCCTGCCCCACCCTGAGTCCCTGTTTCCTTCTGAAACTTTCTCTTCTTTCTGGGCCTCTGTTTCCCGTCCCTGGATCTCTGTCTCTCTTCCTCTTACCCTCTCCTTCCTCCTTCAGCTCCTCCTCATCCCCAGTAGTTTCAGCCCTATCACTTGTTCTGTGACATTGGCTTGGCTCCTTAAACCTCCCTGAGGCCTAGGAGATGGTATCTATTTCTTAGGGTTTTTTTTTTTTTTTTTTTTTTGAGATGGAGCCTCGCTCTGTCCCCCGGGCTGGAGTGCAGGGATGTGATCTCGGCTCACTGCAACCTCTGCCTCTCAGGTTCAAGTGATTCTCCTGCCTCAGCCTCCCTAGTAGCTGCGACTACAGGCATGTCGCATGTGCCACCATGCCTGGCTAACATTTTGTATTTTTGAGTAGAGACAGGGTTTCACCATGTTGGCCAGGCTATTCTCGAACTCCTGACCTCAAGTGATCCACCTGCCTTGGCTTCCCAAAGTGCTGGAATTACAGGTGTGAGCCACCGCGCCCGGCCCTTAGGGTCATTTTGAGAGACACATGGGGACATGTGTTCAACCCAGTCCTCAACACAGGGCAAAGACTTCTGAAACATGAACGTTTAGGGTCATATTTCATTATTATTTAGGGTCATACTTCATTATTATTTTCCTATTATTAATGTTATTTTGGCTCTTTTACTTCCTTGCTGTATGACATCCATCAAGGGACTTCCCCTCTCTGAACCTCAAGCGAGGGGAAGGTTTGTGGGGGCATCTGACCAGCCACAAGTCCCGACAGATAGGAAGTGCTTGAGAAATGGCTCTCATGATCATTGTTGTTTGTATGCACAACCCCATTTGCCGGAAGAAGACTCAGGCTCCGAGAAGCCTCCGATGAGCAGTGGATGGGAGCCTGTGGCCTGCCTGCAGAGTAGGGCACCGTGGGTCTCCCTGAGACAAGGGAGACCCCAGGAAGTTGCTTGGGTTGGGGGAGGCCCTCCCACCTGCCCCAGCCCCCCTCACCCACAAAGGACACGAAGCTGGTCTTGTCGATGAGGATCCAGATACCGAAGCAGAAGATCAGGCTGCCGAGGACCTGGGGAGAGGAGATGCGGATACGGGGGTAGGCCACGGGGGAAGATGAGGGCTGGGTTAGCGGCAGGGGCTGGGCTCCGACTGGGTAGCCATGAGGCAACTCACGAAGAAGAAGAGGTTGAAAACGAAGAGGAAGTACTTGATGAGGCTGAGGCAGCTCTCCTGGGCTGACATCTTCACCTAGTGGGGTAAGCGGTCCACTCACCACACAGAAGAGGTGCTGACAGTGGGGGAGACAGGGAGAAAGACAGAGGCTGAGAGAGAAAGAGAGACGGAGAGCTGAGAGAGAAAGGAAGAACCCTGAAAGAGGAAGTTCCAGGGGTGGGGCTCCACCCACTCCCGCTTCATGCAAGGTGGCTTTCTGTCTCTCTCTCTGTCCCTGTCTCCCTCACCTGCTCCACTGGGACACACGCTCTGGTACCTGAGGGGCCTTGGAATTTGTGGGCACCAAGGACTCATGGGGCAGTCCCTCCCAGGTCTCCATGTCTCAGGCGCTGGGAGATCTAAAGGGACCCCTGATCTACTGGAACCCACCTCTGGGCATGGGGACCTCAGGGCTGACCCTGGACAGCGGCTGACCTCACAGACACTCTGACCTCATGGCCTGCTAAGCTCTCCCATCTCTGCATCCAGCTGTGTCTCCCCTTTCCTGCCCTGGGTCTCTTGTTCCTTCTCTCTGGGTCTTTGTCCCCACCTTCCTGCCACTCCCCGTCTCTGTCCCCTTATCTCAGCAGAGTCTCTCCCTCCTCTGGGTCTCTGTCCTCCTGCCCCCTGGGGTCTCCATCCTCCCTCTCTCTGTGTTTCTTTATTTTATTTATATATTTGTTTCTTTTTGAGACAGGGTCTCACTTTTCACCCAGGCTGGAGTACGGTGGGGAAAACAGCTCACTGTAGCCTGGGCTCAAGCTATCCTCCCACCTCTGCCTTCTGAGTATCTGGGATTACAGGTGCACACTACCATGCCTGGCTAATTTTTGTATTTTTTGTAGAAATGGGGTCTTGCTATGGAGTGGGAGTGTTGTATTTTTTATATTTAATTAAAAAAAACAGAGATAGGGTCTCACTAGGTTGCCCAGGCTGGTCTGGAACTCCTGGACTCAAGCGACCCTCCTGCCTTGGCCTCCCAAAGTGTTGGGATTACAGGCGTGAGCCACTGTGCCTGGCCTCTCTCTGATTCTGGCCCCTTCTTTGGGTCCTTCCTCCTTTCTCTCTTCATCTCTCTTTTGTTTTTGTTTTTGAGACAGGGTTGCCCAGGCTGGAATGCAGTAGTGCGATCATAGCTCACTGCAGCCCCAACCTTCCCAGGCTCGAGCAATCCTTGCACCTCAGCCTCCCGAGTAGCTGGGACTACAGGTGCACACCACCATGCCTGGCTAATTTTCTTCATTTTTTGTAGAGATGGGAGTCTCACTGTGTTGCCCAGGCTGGTCTCAAATTTCTTGGCTCAAGTGATCCTCCTGCTTTGGCCTCCTAAAGTGTTGGGATTATGGGCGTGAGCCACTGTGCCCAGCCTGTCTTCTTTTCTCTGTCTCCCCCTTCCCCACTTGTTTTTGTGCCTCTCAGAGTCTGCAGCCTATTCTGGACCAAGGAGCACCCAGGTGCTGGGGGCAGGGGCTGGGTACCTGGGGAAGTGAAAGTGCTACAGGCTCGAGGTGGGAAGGTCCCTGGGAGTGGGGAGGGCGCTGGGCCGTGCCAACACCCCCAGCGGAAGCTGAGCATCAGGCGGTACTTCCTGCCTCTGCAGTGGGGCCCGAGGAGCGGAGGCCCCAGAGGAGGAGGCACTGAGCCTGGGATCCTGACAGTCAGATCTGGGTCTGCAGTGCCTGGTTGCAGGTGCACACCCAGTGGCCTCTGCAGTTTCCTCTGATGTCCCCAAATTCTCTCACCTGGTTTCCTCATCTGAGGCAGCCCCACCATCTATCTAGTCATGAGGTCAAAGCCCCATCTTGTCCCCTCTCCTTCAACAGCACATCGGTCTCTAAGCCAGATCCCTCCTGCCTGCTGAGTCTCCACCCCACCCCTCTTCTCTGTCCTGAGGGCTCAGGCAGGCTCTGGGCTCCTGCTCTCCTACCTGGACCCTGACTCTAGGCTTCTCCCTGGCTTCTAGTTTCTCCCTCCAGTCTGTCCCCCACATAGCCCCAGAGGGGTCTTTTTGAAACCCAGACCTGAGCCACACAGTTCTGTATCCAAACGCTGAGTCACCACCCGACTCATCCCTCAGCTTTTATTTTTTTGGTTGTTGTTGAGACAGAGTCTCACTCTTCGCCAGGGCTGGAGTACAGTGGTGCAATCAGCTCACTGCAACCTCCGCCTCCTGGGTTCAAGCGATTCTCCTGCCTCATTCTCCCAAGTAGCTGGGATTACAGGCATGCACCACTACACCCGGCTAATTTTTGTATTTTTAGTAGAGACGGGGTTTCACCATGTTGGCCAGGCTGACCTCGAACTCCTGACCTCAAGTGATCCACTCACCTCGGCCTCCCCAAGTGCTGGGATTACAGGCATGAGCCACCACACCCAGGTTGTTGTTGTTGTTGTTGTTGTTGTTTGTTTGTTTTGAGATGGAGTCTCACTCTGTTGCCCAGGCTGGAGTGCAGTGGCACGATTATGGCTCACTGCAACCTCTGCCTCCTGCGTTCAAGCAATTCTCCTGTCTCAGCCTCCCGAGTAGCTGGGATTACAGGTGTGCACCACCATACCTGACTAATTTTTGTATTTTTAGTAGAGACAGGGTTTCGCCATGTTGGCCAGCCTGGTGTTGAACTCCTGACCTCACGTGATCCACCTGCCTTGGCCTCCCAAAGTGCTGACATTACAGGTGTAAGCCACTGTGCCCAGCCCCTCAGCTTCTGTTTCTAACCACCACCAACGCCTCTCTGCTCTACCACTAAAGTACATTGCAAACCCAGCCACTTCTTTCCAAGGCCACCATCCTAAGTCAGGTTCCCATCGTTTTCTACAAAAATAATTATAGCTGATTATAGTGGGTTGCATGGCGTTCTCCAAAAAGATATGTCTATGTCCTAATCCCCAGAACTTGTGGTGACCTTATTTGGAAAAAAGGGTTTTGCGGGTATAATTACATTAAGGATCTCAAGATACTGCATTATCTGTGTGACCCCTAAATCTGATGACAAGTGTCTGTTTTTTGTTTTTGTTTTTGAGACACAGTCTCGCTCTGTCACCCAGGCTGGAGTGCTGTGGTGCGATCTCGGCTCACTGCAACCTCCGCCTCCCAGGTTCAAGCAATTCTCTGCCTCAGCCTCCCGAGTAAATGTGATTACAGGCAGGCTCCTGCCAGCACACCCAGCTGATTTTAGTATTTTTAGTAGAGATGGGGTTTCACCATCTTGGCCAGGCTGGTCTTGAACTCCTGACCTCGTGATCCACTTCAGCTTCCCAAAGTTCTGGGATTACAGGCGTGAGCCACCACACCCGGCTGACAAGTGTCCTTCTAAGAAACACACCGAGGAGAAGACACAGAAGAGGAGAGCACCATGTGATGGTAGACACAGAAATTGGAGTTCTACAGCCACAAGCCAAGGAACTCCTGGAGCCACCAGGAGATGGAAGATGCAAAGAACTGATTTTCTCTCAGAGCCTCTGGAGGGAGTGTGGCCCAGGTGACACCTTGATTTTGGATTTCTGGCCTACAGAACCATGTGAGAATACATTTCTGTTGTTCTAAGTAGTAAGTCTGTGGTAATTTGCTGTTTCAGCCATAGGAGACTAATACACCAATCCCTCCTTCCCACCCACTGATCCCTCCTCAGAGATGAGTACATGATTAACCAGAAGTCGAAGGGTAGGTGGCAGAGTGCAGTGGTGCAATCACGGCTCACTGCAGCTTTGATGCTCACCAACTTGGTTTCTTCTTTCCTAGGCACACAGGAGGACTTCATTTCCCAGGTCTCCTTGCAGTGAAGTTGAGGCCATGTGACTGGTGTTGAGGCCATGTGACTGGTCTTGGGCCAATGGAATGGGTGCAGAAGGGACACAGCCCATTTCTAGACTCAGCCTGAAATGTCCTCCATAATCCTTACTCTTTCTCCCTTCACTCACTGGCTGCAGGAAGCTGAGAATTATCCTTGGACTTACATAAAGCATTTTGGACTTTATGTAAGTAACAACCTGTTGTATTAAGCTACTAAGATTTTAGGGTTGTTTGTTAAAGCAGCTAACCTTAAACATCCTAACAACTACAAATAGAATACCTGTTACTGCATACACTGTATATGTCAAAACATTATTATGGGCCAGGTGAGGTGGCTCATGCCTGTAATCCCAGCACTTTGGGAGGCTGAGGCAGGAGGATCACATGAGCCCAGGAGTTCGAGACCACCCTGGGCAACATAGTGAGACCCTGTCTACAAAAATTAACAAAAAAATTAGCTGGGCTTTGTGGTATGTACCTACAGTCCCAGCTACTCAGGAGACTGAGGTGGGAGGACTGCTTGAGCCTGGGAGATCGAAGTTGCAGTGAGCCATGATTGCACCACTGCACTCCAGCCTGGATGACAGAGCAAGACCCTACAGGGGAAAAAAAAGTGGAACACCAGGAGCTACCAGAAACTGAAGAGTCAAGGACGGATTCTCCTCTGAGCCTTTGAAGGAAGTGGCGTGCTGACACCTTAATTTCGGACTTTCGGCATCCAGAACTGTGAGATAATATATTTTTGTTCTTTAAGCCACTAAGTTTGTAGTAATTTATACAGCAGTCTCGGGAAGCGAATATACCTGCTCAGTCAGAACCTCTGGGGGCGGGCCTGGCAATCTGTTTTCTTTTTTTTTTTTTTTTTTTGTCTCACTCTATTGCCCAGGCTGGAGTGCAACGGCACAACCTCGGCTCACTGCAACCTCTGCCTCCCGGGTTCAAGCGATTCTCCCGCCTCAGCCTCCTGAGTAGCTGGGATTACAGACACCCACCATCATGCCCAGCTAATTTTTGTATTTTTAGTAGAGACAGGGTTTCACCATGTTGGCCAGGCTGGTCTTGAACTCCTGACCTCAGGTGATCCGCCCACCTTGGCCTCCCAAAGTCCTGGGATTACAGGCAAGCCACTGCACCTGGCCTGGCAGTCTGTGTTTTAACAAGCCTTCCTGGTGACTGATGTGCACTAACGTTTGAGAACAGCAATTCTACCCATTGAATTCACCTGATCCCCTCCTCCTTTACTGGCAAATTCCCTCTTGCTTTTCTTCCTTCCTTCTTTACTGGCTGGTTCTCCTCAATCTTCAGTGGATCGTCCTTTTTCTAGCTTCTAAAATTTGGGGAGTCCTAGCCCTTTCTAGCTACACTCACTCACGAGATGATATCATGCAGTGCCATAGTGTTCATCGCAATCTATAATACTGTTGACTTACCAATTTATATGCCTAGCCTCCAACTTTCCCCTGAACTGCGGACTCAGGAAGATTCATTTCCCACGTCTCCTTGCAGTGAAGGACAACTTAACCTCTGCCTTTGGCTGTATAATTGACATCTCAAACTTAACACGCCCAAAACGAAACTATTGATTCCCTCCCACCTCCTGCTCACTCCAGTACTTTCCTTTTCACTAAATTGTCACTCCATCTTCCAATTCTTCAGGCCCAAAGTTTTGGAGTCTTTTTTTTTTTTTTTTTGAGGTCTTGCTCTGTCACGCAAGCGGGAGTGCACTGGCACAATCATGACTCATTGCAGCCTCAATCTCCTGGGCTCAAGTGATCTTCCCACTCAGTCTCCTGAGTAGCTGGGACAACAGATGCGTGCCACCACACCTGGCTATTAAAAAACACTTTTCTTTCCTTTAAGAGACAAGGCCAGGCTGGGCACAGTGGCTCACGCCTGTAATCCCAGCACTTTGGGAGGCCGAGGCAGGCGGATCACGAGTTCAGGAGATCGAGACCATCCTGGCTAACACAGTGAAACCCTGTCTCTACTAAAAATACAAAAAATTAGCCGGGCGTAGTGGCGGGCGCCTGTAGTCCCAGCTACTCGGGAGGCTGAGGCAGGAGAATGGCGTGAACCCGGGAGGTAGAGCTTGCAGTGAGCGGAGATCGCACCACTGCACTCCAGCCTGGGCGACAGAGCGAGACTAGACTGTCTCAAAAAAAAAAAAAAAAAAAAAAAAGACAAGGCCTTGCTATGTTGCCCAGGCTAGTATCCTACTATCAAACTCCTAGCCTCAAGCAATCCTCCCACCTCGCCCTTGCAAAGTGCTGGGACTACAGGTGCAAGCCACCGCTCCCAGCTGAGTCATTCTTGATTCCTCTCTTTCTCTCAGCCCCCAAATCCTAATCACCATTAGTTTTCTAATGCTCTGTAACAAATTACCCCAAATTTAGCAGTTTAAAACAATAAACATTTCTTAGTCCAGGAGCGGTGGCTCACTGTAATCCCAGCACTTTGGGAGGCTGAGGCAGGCAGATTACGAGGTCAGGAGTGCGAGACCAGCCTGACCAACATAGTGAAACCCCGTCTCTACTAAAAATACAAAAATCAGCTGGACGTGGTCCCAGCTGTAGTCCCGGCTACTCGGGAGGCTGAGGCAGGAGAATTGCTTGAACCCAGGAGGCGGAGGTTGTGGTGAGCTGAGACCACACCACTGCACTGCAGCCTGGGCAACAGAGCAGGACTCTATCTCAAAAAAAAACCACAATAAACATTTCTTACCTACTGTAGTTTTTGTGGGTCAGGAATCTGGGAGCAGCTTAGTTGGATGATTTCTGCTCACAGTGTTTTATGAGGTTGCAGTCAAGATGTTGGCTGGGGCTGTAGTCATCTAGAGATTTAACTACGGCTGGAGGATCCACTTCACCATGGTTCACTCACCTGGTGCTGGTTGCTGGCAGGAAATTTCAGCTCTTCTCTTATATGGATCTCTTCACGGATTGCTTGAGTGTCCTCACCGTATGGTGACTGGCTTCCTTTACAGAAATCAGTTGAAGGGAATGGGCAAGTAAGAAACAGCAATGCTTTTTATGACCTAGTCCTGAAGTTCCCCACCATTACTTCTGTTCATTGGAAGCCAGTCGCTAAGGAGAGCCTGCACTCAAAGATTGGGGAAATAGACTTTATCTTTCAAAGTGTTGAAGAATTTGCAGACGTATTTTAAAACCACCACACAATCCATCAACACATCATGTCGGCTCTATTCTTGAAATAGATCCAGAATTTGACCACTTTTCACCATCTCCATTGCTATTACCCAGATCTAATCAACACCATCACTTGCCTGGACTAGAGATTTCCTCCTCACTGGGCTCTCTGCTTCTATCTTTAGCCCACTGATATGATTTGGCTGTGTCCCCACCCAAAATCTCATCTTGAATTATAATCTTCATAATCCCCATGTGTCAAAGGGAGACCAGGTGGAGGTAACTGAGTCATGGGGGTGGTTTCCTCAGGCTGTTTTTGTGATAGTGAGTGAGTTCTCATGAGATCTGATGGTTTTATAAGGGGCTGTTCCCTCCTTTGCTTGTGAAGAAGGTGCCTTTTTTCCCCTTTGCCTTCTGCCATGATTGTAAGTTTCCTGAGGCCTCCCCAGCCAAGCTGAACTGTGAGTCAATTAAACCTCTTTTCTTTGTAAATTACCCAGTCTTGAGCAGTTCTTTACAGCAGTGTGAAAACAGAGGAATACACCCATACATGCTATTCTCTGCCCAGAAGCCAGGGGGAGCCTGCCGTTAAAATGAAAGTCACTCCTTGACTCAGAACCCTCAAATAGCTTTCATCTCACCCAGAAAAAAAAAAAAAAAAATTCCGACCATGACCTATAAGGGCCTCCAAATGATACTCTGGCCCCTGCCACTGCTCTGATCTGATCTGTTGCTACCCTTTCCTCAATCACTGGGATCCAGTCATATCAGACTCTTTGCCGTTTCCAGAACCCATCAAGTGTACTTCTTGCCTCAAGGCTTTTGCTGTTGCCATTTTCTTTGCCTGGAATGTTCTTCCCTATGCTGTTCACAAGGCTCCCTTCCTTCAGCTCTCTGCTGAAGTATCACTTTCCCCAGGAGTCCTTCTTGACTACCCTGTCTAAAGTAACTCCCTATCAGCACTCTTACTCTCTGAAATTCTTTCTATTTAGGCATTTACTTTCTTTGTGCAACTGGAATGTAAAATCTTTTTCATAACTATATCCCAGGGGTCTAGGACAGTGTGGGGCACATCATTCAATAAATATTTATTGACCGACTGAGACTTTTCCTGGTGCCTTGAACACACAGTTTGCCCTGCCTCAGGGCCTTTGCACAGCCTCAAGGCTTGAGATGTTCACACACATTTTTCACCTAGCAAATCATCCTTTAAGCCTCAGCTCCAGTGTTATTTCCTTAAAGAAATCCTCCTTCTAAATTAGGTCTATGGGCCGGGCGCAGTGGCTCACGCCTGTAATCCCAGCACTTTGGGAGACCCAGGCGGGCGGATCACCTGAGGTCAGGAGTTCAAGACCAGCCTGGCCAACATGGCAGGCTGACTCTACTAAACCCTGACTCTACTAAAAATATGAAAATTAACCAGGCATAATGGCAGGCACCTGCAACCCCAGCTACTCGGAAGGCTGAGGCGGGGAGAATTGCTTGAACCCGGGAGGCAGAGGTTGCAGTGAGCTGAGATTATGCCACTGCACTTCAGCCTGGGTGACAAAGTGAGATTGTCTCAAAAAAAAAAAAAAGTTCGATAGAAATAAATAGGTCTGTGGCCCTTTTCTGTTGCAGCACTTTTTTTTTTTTCCTTGAGACAGGGTCTTACCCCATCACCCAGGCTGGAGTGTAGTAGTGTGATCTTGGCTTACTGCAACTTCTGCCTCATGGTTTTAAATGATTCTTGTGCCTCAGCCACCCGAATAGCTGGGATTACAGGCGTGCACCACCACACCTGGCTCATTTCTGTATTTTTAGTAGAGATGGGGTTTCACCATGTTGGCCAGGCTGGTCTTGAACTCCTGGCCTCATGTGATCTGCCCACCTTTGCCTCCCAAAGTGTTGGGATTACAGGCGTGAGCCACCATGCCTGGCCTGTCATAGCACTTAATACAATTTATAATCATGTAATTATTTGAGATTCATCATATATCTGTTTTCTTGTTGTGTGAAGCGAAACGAGGGCAGGAATGGGGTCTGTTTTGTTCTCTACACTATTCCCAGTTCCTAGCATTTAGTAGACTCTCGATAAATACGCGTTGAAGGATTGAATGATTCCCAAAGATTGTGATGAATTCTTACAGCACCCCCAAAATTTCCTCTTCATCTCTTTGTTCAATCATAACAATTTAAGCCTTCGATTCTCAAAGTGTGGCTCAGGGACTCCTGGGGGCCCTTGAAACACTTTTGGGGGTCCATGAGGTGAACATTATTTTCATAATACTACTAAGCTATTATTTGCCTTTCACTTTCATTTCCTCTTTGAGTATAGTGATGTTTGCCAGAAGCTGCAAGACATGAGCTATTTTCACACACTCAGCGCAGAAGCAGATATGAGAATCCAGCTGTCTTCTGTGAAGCCAGACATTAGAGAGATTTGCAAAAATGTAAAATGATGCCACTCTTCTCCCCAAATTTTTTCTTTTTTTTTTTGAGACGGGGTCTTGCTCTGTTGTCTAGGCTGGAGTGCAGTGGCAAAATCTCGGCTCACTGCAACCTCTGCCTCCTGGGTTCCAATGATTCTCCTGCCTCAGGCTCCCGAGTAGCTGGGACTACAGGTGTGCGCCACCACGCCCGGCTAATTTTTTTTTTTTTTGACTTTTAGTAGAGACGGGGTTTCATCATGTTGGCCAAGCTAGTCTCGCACTCCTGACCTCGTGATCCACCCGCCTCGGCCTCCCAAAGTGCTGGGATTACAGGCGTCAGCCACCGTGCCCAGCGCCAAAATTTCTTTTGGAGTAGAAATTATAGTTATTTTAAATAAAAATGTTATTTTGACACATAATGAATTTTTAAACAATGACTATTTTAGAAATTTATTTTAATATTGATAGATACAACTCACATAAACATACAACCCATATAAATGTAACTCAAATTACTGGAGTCCTTAATAATTCTTAAGAGACCGGAAAGTATGAGAACGGATGACCTAAGTAAATCTTTGAGTTTTTAATTCTTGTCTGCAACCCTAGTAGGCTTCTGAGCTCTCTTAAGGCAACGTCCCTGTCTGCCTTGTTGGACGCATATTTAAGGTTTGGTTTCTAGTAGGCGATCTTTAAGTAAATGCGAAAGGTTTGAAGGCTAGAAGGAATGAATGAGACGATTCTCCCACTTCCTACCCTCTTCTTCCTTACATGAAGTGGAAGCAAAGTGCATGTGCCAGAGAAGGGCCTTGTCTTAGAGCCCCGCCTGAAGCGTGGCATCGTGGGTGTCGGGGATGGGATGGGATGGGGTGGGGTGGGGAAGGGAGTGGCGCGTGAGCAGTCAGAGGATGTGCACACGTGCGTGCGTGTGGGGAGAGAGCAGGGAGTTGGGGAGGGCGGAGTGGTTACAGTGTGTGCTACAGCTGTAGGGAAAGAGTGAGGGGCGCGGCGGCGCATGCGCAGAGAATCGGCGGGAAAGGCCGCGCGCCGGGCAGATCGAGGGGTGTCGCCCAAACCGATCTGTCGACGCCTGAAGGGGCCTGAGGAGATTGCTAGGCTTCTCAGCTGGGGCTTCTTCACCCTCATTTTTGTCCGACTGGCTGGACTGAAGAACCTGGCAGAAGCCTTGGGGCTAGGGTGAGGGTCACGGCCCAGGGAGCCCTAAAATGTTCCCAGATCTGGGGTGTGTGGGGCTGGGCGCCATTTTCGAGGCCCGGGCCCACTGGGCTCCACTGACGGGTGACAGGTAACTGGCTGGGAGCCTCCTGGTTGCCCTGGGCTCTGTGGAGCTGAGGGATCAAAGGGGTCCCTCCTTTACCCCCCACGTAGGACACAGGAAACTGTCTTCGGCTCTCCTCACTCATCCAGTCCGAGTTTGAGCCAATTCCTTGACAGGATTCGGCCATCAGTCCCTGCCTTTGGGGAAAGCCATCAGTGTCAAGTGCCCGAGTGGCAGAAACCCAGGTCTAGCCCCATCACTGGTCTGTTAGGGCAGTTATTTTCTGCTTTTTGCAGAAATGGGACACCAGCTCCTTATTTTCCTTTTCTGGAGGTTATAGTTCCAGGGAAGGAGGTAATGTGAGGGGAATGGGCATTTCTGGGGGATCCTGAGCACTCCCCACAGGGCATGAGCCTAGGAGTTGCTTGGGATGACGGTGTAGGGGCACCATGGAGGGTTGTACCCATATGGGAAGAGGAGTCCGCCTGGGGCTCAAGGGGCTTTATGGGTGTTGGAAGTGGCCAGTTGGCCAAAACTCAGTTCTCTCCCTTCCGTAAAGCTTGCTTTTAAGGACAACTGTTCTAGAATGTGTTTAAGAAACATGAATCTATTATTTTTTATTTATTTATTTTTTTGAGATGGAGTCTCACTCTGTCACCCAGGCTGGAGTGCAGTGGCACGATCTCAGCTCACTGCAACCTCTGCTTCCCAGGTTCAAGCGATTCTCCTGCCTCAGCCTCCCGAGTAGCTGGGACTATAGGTGTGCGCCACCACCCCCAGCTAATTTTTTGTATTTTTAGTAGAGACGGGGTTTCACTGTGTTGGCCTGGCTGGTCTCGATCTCCTGACCTCAGCCGATCCACCCGCCTCAGCTTCCTAAAGTGCTGAGATTACAGGTGTGAATCCCCGTGCCCAGCCTATTATTATTATTTTTAAGAGACAGGGTCTCTCTCTGTCTCCCAGGCTGGAGTCCAGTGGCATGATCACCTCTCACTACAGCCTCGAACTTCTGGGCTCAAGCAATCCTTCCACCTCAGCCTTTCAAAGAGCTGGGATTACAGGCTGAGCCACTGCAGGCTTGGTTTTCACTTATTTTGGGTGTATACCCAGAAGTGGAATTGCTGGATCATACGGTAATTCTATTTTTAAGTTTTTGAGGAACCACCATAGTGTTTTCCATGGTGGTTGCACCATTTTACATTCTGACCAGCAAGGCACAAGGATTCCAATTTCTCCACATCCTCACCAACACTTCTTATTTTCTGCCTTTTTATATTAGCCATCCTAATGGATGTGAGGTATTATCTCATTGTAGTTTTCATTTGCATTTCCTTAATGATTAGTGACATTGAACATCTTTTCATGTACTTCTTGGAGATTGGTATATCTTCCTTGGAGAAATGTCTATTTAAGTCTTTTGCCCATTTTTGAATTGTGTTGTTTGTTTCTTTGTTGTTGAGTTTTACGAGTTCTCTATATATTCTGAATATTAATCTCTTATTATACATATGATTTTCAGATATTTCCTCCCATTCTGTGGGTTATCTTTTCACCCCTTTGATAGTGTCTCTTGATGCACAAATTTAAAACATTTTAATGAAATCCTGTTTGTCTGTTTCTTCTTTTGTTGCTTTTGCCTTTGGTGTCATATCCAAGAATTCATTGCAGATCCACTATCGTGAAGCTTTTGTCGTATGTTTTATTCTAAGAATTTTATAATTTTAAGTGTTACATTTAGGTCTTTGATTTATTTTGTGTATTTGTATGTGGTGTTAGGTAAGAGTCCATCTTTACTCTTTTGCCTGTACATAATCCAGTTTTCCCAGCACCATTTGTTGAAAAGACTGTCCTTTACTCATTGAGTAGTCTTGGCACCCTTGTAAAAAATCATTTTTCCATACGTTGTTTCTGGGCCCTCTATTCTGTTCCCTTGGTCTCTATCTTTCTTTATGTGAATAACACACTATTTTGATTACTATAGCTTTGTAATATGTTTTGAAATCAGGAAATGTGAGTACACCAGCGTTTTTCTTCTTTTTCAAGATTATTTTGGCTGTTCAGGGTCCCTTGAGATTTCATGTTAGTTTTAGGACGTGTTTTTCTATTTCTGCAAAAAAAAAAAAAAAAAAAAGCTACTAATTCTGTAGATTGCTTTGGGTAATACTGACATCTTAACAGTGTTGTCTTCCAACCCATGAACATGGGATATTTTTCCATTTATTTATGTCTCCTCTAATTTTTTTCAGCAATGTTTTGTAGTTTTCTTTGTACATGTCTTTCACCTTCTTGGTTAATTCTTTTTTTTTTTTTTTTTTGAGATGGAGTTTCGCTCTTGTTGCCCAGGTTGGAGTGCAATGGTGCAATCTCGGCTCACTGCAACCTCTGCCTCCCAGGTTCAAGTGATTCTCCTGCCTCAGCCTCCTGAGTAGCTGGGATTACAGGCATGTGCCACCATGCCTGGGTAACTTGGTAATGGAAATGGGGTTTCTCCATGTTGGTCAGGCTGGTCTCGAACTCCTGACCTCAGGTGATCTGCCCACTTTGGCCTCCCAAAGTGCTGGGATTACAGGCTTGAGCCACCGTGCCCAGCCAAGTTAATTCTTAAGTATTTTATTCTTTCTGATGCTATTACAAATGGAATTGTTTTCATAATTTTCTTTTCAGATTGTTCATTGTTAGTGTATAAAAATGCAGCTGAGTTTTGATTGTTGACTTTGTATCCTGCTACTTTGCTGAATTCATTTATTAGCTCAAAAATTTTTTTGGTGAAAATTTTAGGATTTTCTACATATAAGATCATATAATCTTTCTAGTTTGGTTTCCTTTTATTTATTTATATTTTTGCCTAATTTCTCTGGCTAGGACTTCCAGTACTATATTGAATAAAAGTGGCAAAATTAGACATTCTACGCTTGTTTCTAATCCTAGAGGAAAAGCTTGCAGTCTTTTATCATTAAGTATGACATTTGCTGTGAGTTTTTCGTATATGGCTATTACGTTGGGATATTTTCCTTTTTTTTTTTTTTGCTGAGATATGGTGTCACTTTGTGACCCAGGCTGGAGTGTAGTGGTGTCATCATGGCTCACTGTAGCGTTGACCTCCTGGGCTGAAGTAATTCTCCCATCTCAGCCTCATGAGTAGCTAGGACTACAGAAGTACATCAACACACCCAGGTAATTTAAATTTTGTTTGTTTGTTTGTTTGTTTGTTTTTGAGATGGAGTCTTGCTCTGTCACCCAGGCTGGAGTGCAGTGGTATGATCTTGGCTCACTGCAACCTCTGCCTCCCAGGTTCAAGCGATTCTCCAGCCTTAGCCTCCCAAGTAGCTGTGACTACAGGTGCACACCACCACATCTGACTAATTTTTGTATTTTTAGTAGAGATCAGGTTTCACCATGTTAGCCAGGCTGGTCTTCAACTCCTGACCTCAGGTGATCCACCCGCCTCGGCCTCCCAAAGTGCTGGGATTACAGATGTGAGCCACTGCACCTGGCCCCAGGCTGGTCTTGAACTCCTGGGTTCAAGTGGTCATCAGGCCTCCCAAAGTGTTGGGATTACAGGCATGAGTCACCATGCCCAGCCGTATTTTCCTTTAACTCCTAGATTGTTGAGTTTTTTTTTTTTTTAAATCATGAAAGGGTATTGAGTTTTGTCAAATGTTTTTTCTGCATCAGCTGAGAGAATCATTATTTTTCTTTCATTTTGTTAATGTGGTATATTATATTGATTGATTTTTGTATGCAGAACCATCCTTGCATTCCAGGAATAAATCCCACTTGGTCATGGTATATAATCCTTTTAATATGCTGCTGAATTAAGTTTGGTAGTATTTTTTTTGAGGATTTTTGCATCAAAGTTCATAATGAATATAGGTCTGTAGTGTTCTTTTCTTATAATGTCTTTGCATGGCTCTGGTATTAGGGTAATGTTGGCCTTATAGGATGAATGAGGAAGTGTTCCCTCCTCTCCAATTTTTTGGAAAAGTTTGAGAAGGATTGATATTAATTCATTAAAGGTTTAGTAGAATTCACCCATGAAGCCATCAGGTCCAGAGCTTTTCTTTGTTGAGAGATTTTTGATTACCAATTCAATCTCCTTACTAGTTATAGATCTATTCAGATTTTCTATTTGTGATTTAGTCTTAGTAGATTTGTATTTCTAGGAATTTGTCCATTTAATCTAGGTTATCCAGTTTATTGGTGTACAGTTGTTCATAAGTTCATAGTACTCTCTTATAATCCTTCTATTTCTGTAGAATTGGTAATAATGTCCCCATTTTCATTTCTGATTTTAATCATTTGAATCTTCTCTTTTTTTCTTAGTACATCTAGTTAAAGGTTCGTCAATTTTGTTGATATTTTTAAAGAAACAACTTTTGGCTTCTCTATTGTTTTTCTATTCTCTATTCATTTCTGCTTTAATTTTTATTTTCTTCTGCTAGCTTTGGGTTTAGTTTGCTTTTCTAGTTTCTTAAGTTTTAGAGTTAAGTTATTGATTCAAGATCTGGTTTTTGTTTGTTTGTTTGTTTGTTTGTTTGTTTTTTGAGGGAGTCTTGCCCTGTTGCCCAGGCTGGAGTGCAGTGGTGTGATCTCGGCTCACTGCAACCTCCGCCTCCTAGGTTCAAGCGATTCTCCTGCCTCAGCCTCCTGAGTAGCTGGGATTACAGGTGCCCACCACCATGCCTAGCTAATTTTTGTATTTTAATAGAGATGGGGTTTCACTATGTAGGTCAAGCTGGTCTTGAACTCCTGACCTCAAATGATCCACCCACCTTAGCCTCCCAAAGTGCTGGGATTACAGGCGTGAGCCACTGCATCCGGCCTCTTTTTTGTTTTTTAATGTAACCATTGATAGTCATAAATTTCCCCCTTGGCATTGCTTTTGTTGCCTCCCATAAATTTTAGTATGTGTGTTTTCATTTTCATTTATCTGTAAGTATTTTCTAATTCCCCTTGTAGTTTCTTCTTTGATCCATTGGTTGTTTAAGAATGTGTTGTTTAATTTCCACAAATTTGTAAAATTTTCAATTTTACTTTTGTGATTCATTTCTAACTTCATCCTATCGTGGCTGGAGAAGATATTTTGTATGATATTTATCTTTCTAATTCTATTGAGAAAAAAAGGAAATTTGTGGCCTACAAATTTGTGGTCTATCCTGGAAAATGTCCCATGTGCACTTGAGAAGGATGTGTATTCTGCTGCTGTTGGCTAGAGTGTTCTGAATACATCTGTTAGATCTGGTTGGCTTATTGTGTTAAGTCCTCTATTTCCTTGCTTATCTTCTGTCTGCTGCTTCTGTCCATTGTTCGTAGTGGGGTATTAAAGTCTCCAGTTATTATTGTAGAACTGTCCTTTTATCCTTTCAATTATGTGAGTCTTTTCTTGATATATATATGTATATGTATATATCAAATATGTATAAACGTATACACATATACACATATATGTATATGTATATGTATATATATGTATATACAAATATATATATATACACACACACATATATGAAGGAATTAGGGAGGAGTAAAGAAGAGTAGTTGGTCAACATATAGCAGGTTCATCTCATTGTACAAATGTAAGTTTCTCAAGCTTCAGTTCTGTGGGCATCTGGCTTGTTGGAAAATTGGTCTGGTTTCATTTTCTCATCCTCCCTTTATTTTGGACCTCCAGTTACACATTTTAGGCCATTTGATATTGTCTCACAGTCACTAATGCTCTGGTAATTGTTTTCAGTCTTTTTTTTTTCTTTGTGCTTCATTTTGGATTGTTTCTATTGCTATATCTTCAAGTTCACTGATTTATTAAAATCTGCCAGTAATCTTCAGTGAAATTTTCATTTCAGGTGTTGTATCATCTCTAGAAGTTCTATTTGATGTTTAAAATATATCATGGCTAGGCATGGAGGCTCATGCCTGTAATCCCAGCACTTTGGGAGGCCATGGTAGCTGGATCACATGAGATCAGGAGTTCGAGACCAGCCTGGCCAACATGGCAAAACCCTGTCTCTACTAAAAATAAAAAAAAAATAGCCAGTTTTGGTGGTGCACACCTGTAATTCCAGCTACTTGGGAGGCTGAGGCAGGAGAATTGCTTGAAACTTGGAGGCAGAGGCTGCAGTGAGCTGAGATCAGTGTGGGCAACAGAGTGAGACTCTGTCTCAAAAGAGAAAATATCTATTTGTCTGTCTAGCTAGCTAGCTATCTAGCTATCTTATATTCCTCATTCTGTTCATGTTTTCCTTTTAAGTCCTTGACCATATTAAGCATATTTGTAACAGCTATTTTAGTGTTATGGTGTGTTAATTCCATTAGTCTATCATTTCTGTTTTTGTTGTCTGATTATGGGTCACTTTACCTGCTTCTTTGCATGTCTAGTAATTTTTGACTAGATGGTTGACATTATGAATTTTTTGTTGTTCAATGCTAGTTTTGTCTGTATTATCTTAAGGAATGTTGGCCTTTGTTGTGACAGGCAGTTAAGTTACTTGAAGATCAGTTTTGGCTGTTTAATGGTTGCTTTTAAGACTTTTTTTTTTTCAGGTCTAAAGTAGTCCTACTACTAGAACTAGAGCTAGTTTATGCCACCTTAAATGTTCCAAGTATTCAGTAAAGTCTCTCCACACTGGCTGATGGAAACTTGAGTAATTCTTGTTCTTCTCCAAGTTCTAGGAATTGTTTTACCTGTAGTTCCCCAGTACTTTTCTTTCCTTGGAATTTATTCTTTGCCTGTTCTTATGAGGTTTCATACTATACACGTGCAGGTTGATATTTAGCTAATGGCTCGAAGGTGCTTTATCCAGATTCCTAGAGCTCTTTCTCTGTGGCTCCCTTCTGTTGAGTACTTAACCCAGCTAATTCTAGTCACCTAAGCCTTCCTGAACTGACTTTTGCCTCCTCAAGTGCTGAGACTGCCAGGCTCTGTTTGTATTCTTCCTCCTGTGCCAAAGTTTGGAAATTAGTAGCAGAAAAATGGGGCAATCGTGCAATTAGTTACCTTGTTTTCTGGCCTTTTTTTAGAGATTGCAATGCTGTACTGCCTTTGTTTAATATGTGAAAATGGTTGTTTTAATTATTTGTACAGTTTTTTTTTTTTGAGACGGAGTCTCGCTGTGTTGCCCTGGCTGGAGTGCAGTGGCGTGATCTCTGCTCACTGCAAGCCCCACCTCCTGGGTTCACACCATTCTCCTGCCACAGCCTCCCGAGTAGCTGGGACTACAGGCGCCCGCCACCATGCCCGGCTAATTTTTTGTATTTTTAGTAGAGATGGGGTTTCACCATGTTAGCCAGGATGGTCTTGATCTCCTGACCTCGTGATCTGCCTGCCTCGGCCTCCTAAAGTGCTAGGATTACAGGCGTAAGCCACGGCGCCTGGCCTATTTGTACAGTTTTGTAGTGTTTTTGTGGAGGTAACTCCAGATACTGTTTTGCTTTCATGGTCAAAAGTGGAAATTTCTTCTCCCTATTTTTATCTGGATCCTGTATATCCTTCATTTCTATGTTTTCTTAAAATTATCTTTTAATTAATTAATTTATTTTATTATTATTGTTATTATTTTTGAGATAGGGTCTTACTCTGTTGCCCAAGCTGGAGTGCAGTGGTGCAATCTTGGCTCACTGCAACCTCCCCCTCCTGGATTCAAGTAATTATCTCACCTCAGCCTTCCGAGTAGCTGGGGCTACAGGTGTGTCCCACTATGCCTGGCTAATTTTTGTATTTTTTGGTAGAGATGGGGTTTCACCATATTGGCCAGGCTTGTCTTGAACTCCTGACTTCAAGTGATCCTCCTGCCTTGGCTTCTCAAAGTGCTGGGATTACGGGCATGAACCACTGCACCTGGCCTATTTTATTTTAGTTTTTTAGAGAATGAGGTCCCACTCTGTTGCTCAGGCTGGAGTTCAGTGGTGTGATCATAGCCCACTGCAACCTTGAACTCCTGGCTCAAGCGATCCTCTCCACTTAGCCTCCCAAATAGCTGGGACCACCGGCGTGTCCCACTATGCCTGGCTAATTTTAATTTTAATTTTTTTTTTTTTTTGGTAGAGATGGGTTTTCACTGCATTGTCAAGGCTTATCTTGCACTCCTGGCCTCAAGTGATCCTCCTGCCTTGGCCTCCCAAAGTACTAGGATTACAGGCATGAGCCACTGTGTCTGGCCTATCCTTCATCATTCTTGTTCTTGTATTGCTCAATTTGGCTTTACTCACAGGAATTTCTCCTCATTGTGGCCTCTGGGTTGGAAAAGATCCCTGGTTGGTTAATTTTAAGAGTTCATAGAATCTAGTCTGCCCTGGTCCCTTCAGTTTCTATTGTTGACTCCATGCACTCAACTGTTATTGGATTAGGCAAGACATCTTCTAGTTTTAGATGCTGTTCTCTAATAGCCTTCCCATGATTTCTGGTGAGTACCTGTTGATTATTTTGAGAGGCTGGTTTCCCTGTCCCCCATCCCCAGGTCTGTCAGATGCTCTCTTGCTTCCTTTGTTTCCTCCCACACAGATGCTGATTCTATACAGGTCTGTGGCTCTTGTGGTTTGTTCTCATAGACTTGTCTTTTGGGGTTTATCTTGATATTGTAAATATTATCCATGGATTTTGGGCTTGCAATCTAGTAGAACTACTTGTTTTCATGTGGGTATTTGGGAAGATTTTAAAACAATGTTGCTGTTATTGCCATTACCTCCCCAGGATTTTACTCTATATTTAAAAAATTATTTTATAAGTGGCATTATTATTTTAAAATTTTATTTTCTAATTATGTATTGCAAGCATAGACATATAAATAATTTTCATTTATTGCTGTTTGCATCCAACAATCTTGCTAAATTATCTTATTAATTTAAATAATTTATCTGTAGTATTCTGGATCTTCCACATAGATATATCATCTGTGAATAGTGAGTTTTGTTTAATCTTTGTCTTTTATTCCCCTTGCTTTACTGTGCTGTCTAAAATATTTAATGCAATGGGAAGGAAGTGCTGATAGCTGGTTTCATTGATTGCTCTTGATTTCAAAAGGCAAGCTTTCTTCATTTCATTATTAAATATGTGCCTATGTTTAAGCATATGTTCACTATTAAGTATAATCTTTTTTTTTTGAGAGACACCATTTATCAGGTTAGGGAAATTATTCCTGGTTTGCTAAAAGTTTTTCTCCTTAAATCATTATTGTATTGTATGTTTTTCCTATATCTCTTGAGATGATAATATTTTTCTTCTTTATTATATAAATGTGACTAATTATATTGATTTTCTCTAGTGGTATGCTTTGAATCATTTCTACTGAGTTTTTTGCTTTGTAGTTACCACGAAGCTTACATAAAACATCTCCTGCCTCAGCCTCCCAAAGGGCTAGGATTACAGGCATGAGCCACCATGACCAGCCCCAAAGGCTGGATTTTTGTACCTAATTTTTTCTTCAGCCTTTTCTTCCCTGCATGATTTCCTGCTTCTCTCTTAATGTTATGGAAGCATCATTTGTCTCAGGGAGACGCCCATCAACCCACCAATAACTCCAATAAATCCAATAACAGAGGAGTGGCCCACCTGCTGTTGCATTCTCTGGCATACAGCTTCTGGAAGCTATTGGTTCACTGGAGCAGAAGGTCTTTGGCAAGTGATTGTTTTTATTTCCCATAAGTTGCTGGGAAAGTATTTACTTACTTCCTGAAACACTGAACCACTTCATCAGGAAAAAGAGATGTGAACTGACTCCTCAGTGATTACAGTTTGGTCCTGTTTCTTGTTTATGTAGCAGAAGTTTCTCTGTTTTTGACATGAGGATGGAACCTATTTTTCAGAAATGATGCAGATATCCCCATATTTGTAATATTTTAAAATCATTTTTTTTGTTGTTGTTGGGTAGGGGGAGATTGTGGGTAAGTTTGGAGATCGGTGTTCATGTGGCTATCTTTCTTAGAAGAAACTTCCTTTTGTTTTGATGGTGAATTGTAGGAGTGGCAGGTGCTTGGAAGTTTAAACAATTTAACAAAATTTTGACATAATTTCAGACTTACAACACTTCCATCTTTCCTTGTCTTCATTGACTGTGACATTTTTACTGAGCACAGGCCAGCTATTTTACAGAATGTACTTCAATTTAGATTTGTTTTCTGATGTTTCCTCACGATTGGAGTTTTGTTACATGTTTTTGGCAGGAATCCCACAGAAATGATGTTGTGCTCTTAATGCATTGTATCAGGAGTTATATGATATCAGGTGACTATTATTGGTTTAGGTAGTGTGTAATACTCTAAAGATACTATTTTCTTGGGTTTTTTTGGGGGGAATATCTTGTGGGGAGATACAGTAATACTATGCAATTATCCTGTCCCCATCAAATTTTCATCATCTTGTGTTAGCAAACATTGATGATTCTTGCTTGAGTCAGTTATTACTCTGGTAATTTCCAAACAATGATTTGTTAAAAAGACATCTTTATTGAGGGATGATTGACAAGTAAAGAACTGTACATATTTCATGTGTACAACTTGATTAGTTTATGATAAGCAGTGACCTTCTAATTCATCGTTCCTTGTACATTTATTAGTTTGTATTCTACTATAAGGAAGAGGTTTTCCTTTTCCTGAGTTGTATCCCTGTGGATTCATGGATTCTTGTTTTAGTCTGTTGGTTCTCATCTGTTACTATTCTTTATTTTGATGTTCTGGTTTGTCCAGATTTCGCCGATGAGAGCTTCTTCAATTGGATTTCTTTGTCCATTATGATCTTTTTATTTTCACTTATCAATACATATTTTTTCTTGATTATGATTATGATTATGATTTTTTTTTTTGAGACGGAGTCTCGCTCTGTCGCCCAGGCTGGAGTGTAGTGGCGTGATCTCAGCTCACTGCAAACTCCACTTCCCAGGTTCACGCCATTCTCCTGCTTCAGCCTCCTGAGTAGCTGGGACTACAGGCGCCCGCCACACTGCGCCTGGCTAATTTTTTGTACTTTTAGTAGAGATGGGGTTTCACCGTGTTAGCCAGGATGGTCTCGATCTCCTGACCTCAGGTGATCCGCCCACCTCGGCCTCCCAAAGTGTTGGGATTACAGGCGTGAGCCACTGCGCCCGGCTGATTATTATTATTTTTTTGAGAGAGTCTTACTCTGTCACCTAGGGTGGAGTACAGTGGTATGATCTTGGCTCACTGTAACCTCTGCCTCCCGATTCAAGTGATTCTCCTAAGTCAGCTTCCCTAGTAACTAGGATTACAGGTGCTTGCCACCATGTCTGGCTTTTTTTTTTTTTTTTTTTTTTGTATTTTTAGTAGAGATAGGGTTTTGCCATGTTGGCCAGGCTGGTCTCAAACTCCTGACCTCAAGTGATCCGCCTGCCTTGGCATCCCAAAGTACTGGGATTACAGGCATGAATCACCATGGCTGGCCGTATTTTTCTTGATTATTAAAGTAATACAGGTGAGTGGGGAATGGTGGCTTGTGCCTGTAATGCCACCTACTCTGGAGGCTGAGGCAGGAGACTCACTTGAGCACAGGAGTTCGAGGCCAGCCTGAGCAACATAGTGAGACTCCCATCTTGAAAAAAACTTTTAAAAATTAGCTGAGTATGGTGGCACATGCCTATAGTCCTAGGTACTTTGGAGGATAAGGTGAGAGGATCCTTTGAACCCAGGAGTTCAAGGCTGCAGTGAACTGTGGATCATGCCACTGCATTCCAGCCTGGGTGACAGAGTGAGAACCTGCGTCTGAAAAAAAAGTAATACAAGATTTTAAAAAATTTAATGTAAAAGCAGGGATAAGGATATAAACATATTTGTAGCCATCATCATCTTTTTTTTTTTTTTTGGGACAGGGTTGCCCAGGCTGGAGTGCAGTCGTGCGATCTCAGCTCATTGCAACCTCCGCCTCCTGTGTTCAAACGATCCTCCTGCCTCAGCCTCCTGAGTAGCTCAGATTACAGGCGTGAGCCACTGCGCCCGGCCTGATCATCTTCTGTATATTGATGTATTTCCTTTCAGCCTTTCATTGCATTTTTAAATGTAGTAGAGATAGAACTAAAGATAGAAATTCGTATCTTAGTTTTATGTTTTTAACCTGTAATTGAATTATAAGCATTTTCTTGTGTAACAAAGAGCTCTTTGGAAGCTGTGTCTCACAAGCAGTTATCCATGTCACCCAAATGTGCCAGTGCTGCCTTGAGGTCCACCTACTGCCTCTGCTTTTGAAAAGCATGCTCCTTCCCCCACTGAAAGAAAACTCCAGTTTCCCCTCTCTCTTCCTCTCTTTCATGTAACTTTTTTTTTTTTCAGCACACTCCTTGCCCGTTCTCTTGTATTTGAAGAGCCAACAGAAGTTCAGAGTGGCAGGAACTTGGAGACTAAGGAGGAGAATAGCCCTAGATGTGAGGTAGAACACCATCCTTTTGCTGGAGATAGAGCAGTAGGCAGAGATGGACAATGAATAAATTAACAATCAATAGATAATAAAGTCAGGAGATGAGAAATGCCACGAAGTAAAGAGAGTTGTGGGTAGGTAGCTGCTATTTTAGATAGGTGGACAGGGAAGGCATCTCTGGTGAGGCTATATTTGAGCAGAGATCTGAGTGTTTTACAGATTAGAAAGCTCAGAAAGGTAAAGTAACTTTTCTAAGGTTACAAGGCAGATTTAGTATTAAATTAGTTTAGTTTAGTTTAGTTTTATTTTCTTTTTAAATTCAGAAGCCCTCTGTAAATAGTACTTCAGTGTTCTTAGAAATCCTTTTATTTCAGGCTGGGTGCAGTGGCTCACACCTGTAATTCCAGCACTTTGGGAGGCTGAGGTGGGCGGATCACTTGAGGTCAGGAGTTCAAGACCAACCTGGCTCTACTAAAAATACAAAAATTAGTCAGGTGTGGTAGTGGGCACCTGTAATCCCAGCTACTTGGGAGGCTGAGGCAGGAGAATCGGTTGAACCCAGTAGGTGGAAAAAAAAAAAAAAAGAAATCCTTTGATTGCAGGGATTCCTGACTCTTGGGTATGTCTGTCTCTATCCCTATCCTGTACAAGAAAACATTTCTTTTTTTTTTCTTTTCTTTTTTTTTTTTTTTTTGAGATGGAGCCTCACTCTATCTCCCAAGCTGGAGTGCAGTGGCCTGATCTCGGCTCACTGCAACCTACGCCTCCTGGGTTCAAGCGATTCTCCTGCCTCAGCCTCCCGAGTAGCTGGGATTACAGGTGCCTGCCACTATACACAGCTAATTTTTGTATTTTTAGTAGAGACGGGGTTTCACCATGTTGGCCAGGCTGGTCTCGAACTCCTGACCTCAGGTGATCCATCTTCCTCGGCATCCCAAAGTGCTGGGATTACAAGCATGAGCCACCACGTGAAAACATTTCTAAGAAGTGAAACTTATGCAAGAGATTTTTTTGTGCTTTAAATGTCAGTGGTGGTATAAAAATTTGCTTTAAGGAGATGTTGAGGATTGTTTTGTAACTCAGTAGTTACTTGACTCTAAAATCTAAAATCTACAGATTTTGGTGTCCTTCAGGTCTCCTCAGGAAGATGAGCCCTCCCTTGCAGAAGTGGGAGCTGCCCCAGAGAGTCTGTCTGAGATGAAGACAGAGGCCCAGCCTTCGACATCCTCGCTGGCAAACACCTCATGGACTGGCACAGTGATTTCTGACAGTGTCCCAGGAAGTCAAAAGTGGGAAGACAAGGGTTCATTGACCTGGTCTGCAACATCTTGGACCTCAGAGGCCCAAGTTTCAGCAGCCCGGGTTGCAGAGGCTCAGGCCTGGGAGGCCTGTGCTTTCGAGGCTCAGGCCAGGACCAGTCAGCCCAAGCAAATTTCTGTATTGGAGGCCTTAACTGCCTCAGCCCTGAACCAGAAACCCATGTATGAGAAGGTGCAGATGACAGAGAAGAAAGAGAGTGAGGTCCTCCTTGCCCGTCCGTTCTGGTCCAGCAAAACTGAGTATATTCTGGCTCAGGTGGGCTTCTCTATGAAGCCATCTTGTCTCTGGCGCTTTGCCTACCTGTGGCTTAACAGTGGAGGCTGTAAGTCTGGGGACCAGGAAACCTGGGTCCACAAGGGGCAATCAGGAGAGTCCTGTCCAGGCTTTAACCATGAATGTTTCTGAGATATGTAGAGACTAAAGACCTGCTGCTCTGAGCAGGATAGGAGCCAGGTCCCTGGACACTTAGGATCATGAGAGGTTCAGGGTATCTGAACATGGGGATGGCAAAGCTGGAGGCCTGGGCCCAAGATGGGCTGGAAACTAGGTACTTGGGTCTTCCAGGATTTGGGGGCCAGAGGACTGGACACTTGGGACCGTGAGGGATGTAGACATGGGTGAGCCCTGATGCCTGTGGCCCTGGAAGAGGTCGCTGGTAGGGAGAATGTTTTCCTGGGCTCCTGGAGTCCAGGCACTGAAAGGCCACATGGTTCTCAGAGTCCCTCCTGAATCTTCTTCACAGGCAGTTTCGCTGCCATCTACATCTTCATGCTGTTCCTGGTCGGGGTTCCTCTTCTCTTCCTGGAGATGGCAGCTGGTCAGAGCATGCGTCAGGGTGGCATGGGTGTATGGAAGATCATTGCCCCCTGGATTGGTGGTGTGGGGTATTCTAGCTTCATGGTGAGGAGCCCATGGCTGCCCAGGCCCGACTTTTACACCCCACCCCCATCCCAACCCTCCTCCTGAAATGCGCCCTGTGAATACCTCCATGGGTCAGATCCCTTTGGTTCCCCAATCCTCTGTCAAATCCCCTCCCTTTTCCTGTCCCTGCTCTTCCTCCCCAGCCATATCCTCCTTGGCCCCCAGGTGTGCTTCATCCTCGGCCTGTACTTCAATGTGGTCAATTCCTGGATCATCTTCTACATGAGCCAGTCCTTCCAGTTTCCCGTTCCATGGGAGAAATGTCCCTTAACGATGAACTCTAGTGGCTTTGGTGAGGAGGAAGTGAAAGAAGAGAAGGGAAAAATGGAGAAGTAGAAGTAGAAGGGAATTTGGAAGAGGAGAGAGTGGGGAGGGACAAGGAAGAGGAAGAAGAAGGAAAAAGAAATAGGAGAGGGAAAGAGAAAAGGGAGGTGGGGGAGGGGATAAGGAAGAAGAGGGGATACCTTGTCTAGCAGGCATGTCTAAAGCCAGGTCCCCCCAGATCCTGAATGTGAACGGACAACACCCTCCATATACTTCTGGTACCAGCAGGCCTTGAAGGCCTCAGACAGAATCGAGGATGGCGGGTCACCAGTCTACAGTCTGGTCCTGCCCTTCTTTCTTTGCTGGTGTCTTGTTGGTGCTTTCATGATCAATGGGCTCAAGTCTACTGGGAAGGTGAGCCACCGGTACTGGATTCCTTGAAATTCTCAGATGCTTTAGCCCTTACCTCAATTTGTTACTTGTTGATCTCCTAATCTCTTACTCCTTTGGCCTTTTACTCCCCTAGCCCCTGACTCTTGCTGAAGGCTTTCTTCTAACTCCTACTCATTTCTGACTCAGAACTTTTGATACCTCCTAACTGTTGGTTGACCCCTACTGGTACACAGTTGCTGATATGTCCCACTCTCGATTCAGGTAATCTATGTCTTGGTACTGCTCCCCTGTTTCATCATTGTCGGTTTCTTCATCCGGACTCTACTCCTGGAAGGGGCAAAATTTGGCCTTCAACAGTTGGTGGTTGCCAAGGTGAAATCTATCTCCTCACTCCCCCGTCAGGCCTTGTAGGGCACCACAGCTGCCTATTCTTAGAGCTTCCTTTCCCCATTCTTTACGTCTGTATCTCCCTCTCTCCTCCCTGCAACATTTCTACTATAGTTGTCCTCTGCTTCTTCTTTTACAGCCCCCTTATGCTTGTCTTCTCTCTTTTTTAGATATCGGATGTGTACAATATGAGTGTGTGGTCTCTAGCAGGGGGTCAAGTTTTGTCTAACACAGGCATAGGCCTTGGCTCCGTTGCCTCCTTAGCCTCCTACATGCCCCAGTCCAACAACTGTCTCAGTGATGCCTTTCTCGTGTCTGTGATAAACCTGCTCACTTTGTTGATTTTCACATCTTTCAACTTCTGTGTCCTGGGCTTCTGGGCGACAGTCATCACACATCGCTGCTGTGAGAGGTAAGGCCAGCCCCTTTGTTAAGGGTCCCAGCCCAGGGAACTTTAAAACCCTGAGACCCTAACCTTAAAGGTGCTGTAAAGACCCACGTTCACACATTTCAACCTTGGGTGCACTTGCAAGCCCTCTACCTTCCCCATAGCTAAAAATGGAGACAATAGAATCTCCTATCATATATTATCCTTCTCAGAGCCTTTTGTCACCCTAGAAATAAATCTTCAAACTCAGAGATTGCCAGCTATCCACCTCAGAGTGGATATGCTAAGAGGGATGTACTAAAAATGGCAAACATTGAAGGCTTCTCTAATCCCAGATACACAACAAAATACCATCCAAGACCATACCACACAGAGACTTCCAAGGCTATCCTTGGAAAAATGGAGAAGTAGAAGGCCCCCATTATTTTATTTTATTTTTATTTTTTGAGATGGAGTCTCGCTCTTTCACCCAGGCTGGAGTGCAGTGGCGCGAACTCGGCTCACTGCAAGCTCTGCCTCCTGGGTTCAAGCCATTCTCCTGCCTCAGCCTCCTGAGTAGCTGGGACTACAGGCGCCCGTCACCAGGCCTGGCTAATTTTTTTGTATTTTTAGTAAAGACAGGGTTTCGCCATGTTAGCCAGGATGGTCTCGATCTCCTGACCTCATAATCCGCCTGCCTCAGCCTTCCAAAGTGCTGCAATTACAGGCGTGAGCCACTGCGCCCTAAGGCCCCCATTCTTAACTGTTAACTCCTGAATTGGGGATTTCTGTCAATCTAGCAGAAACTCCAAAAGGATTCTCTGTACTAGAACCTGGATTGTCTGATCACCCCTGTTTCTTATTTTTCTTATTTTTAGGCATTAATTCCAAAAACATCCATCAGACAGACATTTAGGAAGTGTTCTTTCTATACAACAGAGACTTGGACAGGTGAATCAGACCACAGTCCTTGTTTCATTAAGTTTTCAATTTTGGAGGGGGAAGGAAAGGAGAATGAGACAGCCAAAAACTTGTGCTAACTGGTAACTGAAGTGATGGGTGAGGACAGGAGACAGAGCCATTAATTCTGTCTGGACTAGTCAGATGCGGCCTTCCAGAGGAGGCAACCCTGAGTTGAATTTCTCCCAGTAATCTTTTTTTTTTCTTTTTTTTCTTTTTCTTTTTTCTTTTCTTTTCTTTTTTTTTTTTTTTTTTTTTTTGCTTCCTCCTCCTCTTCCTCTCTCTCCCAGCAGATTTTTTTTTTTTAATTTAAATTTTTGAGAACAGGGTCCCACTATATTGCTCAGGCAGGTCTTGAACTCCTGGGCTCAAGCTATCCTCCTGCCTCTGCCTCCCAAAGAGCTGGGATTACCGGCGTGAGCCACCGCGCCCGACCTCTCCTAGTAATCCTAACCCTCACAAATAACCACCATTTTCTTCTAGAAGATGCCTGGGAATATACGTGTGTGCGTGTGCAAGAGTTCTTGACAGCATATAGTTAGGAAAGGAATTGCTGAGTAGGGTGTGCTCCCCTTCAATTTTATCATATATTGTCTGGTTTTCAAAGTGGTGTAATGCATTGCCCTCCCATCAGGGATGTGTGAGACTTCCATTTGTTCTACTTTTTGCACAACACTTGATTAAACTTGGTTGGACTTTTAAATTGTTTCCAGTCTGGTGGGAGTGTAATGGTAGTTTTTTGTGTATTTTCAAAAAAACCTTTTATTATGAGCTACTACCTACATATGGAAAAATGCATAAAACAAGGCCGGGAGCAGTGGCTCACGCCTGTAATGCCAGCTCTTAGGGAGGCTGAGGTGGGAGGATTGCTTGAACCCAGGAGTTTGAAATCAGCTGGGTGAGACCCTGCCTCTAACAAAAAAAAAAAAAAGAAAGAAAGAAAAAAGTGTATAAAACGATGTACTGTGTAACGAACCATGAAGTAAACATCACCTGTATTAAGAACTAGAATAACCCTAGATGCTCTCTGTGTATCTTTTTCTAATCATAATCTCTTTACTGCCTCCCAGAGGTAACCATCATAAAAGTCAGGATAGTGGTTACTATATTGCTTAGTAGATACGCATACATAGATGATCAAATGTAAAGAAAAACAAGCCGGGTGCGGTGGCTCATGCCTATAATCCCAGCACTTTGGGAGGCTGAGGCGGATGGATCACGAGGTCAGGAGTTTGAAACCAGCCTGGCCAATATGGTGTAAACCCCATCTCTACTAACAAATACAAAAATTAGCCAGGCGTGGTGGCACACACCTGTAGTCCCAGCTACTCAGGAGGCCAAAGCAGGAGAATTGCTTGAACCTGGGAGGTGGAGGCTGCAGTGAGCTGAGATTGTGCCACTGCATTCCACCTGGGCAACAGAGTGAGACTGTCTCTCAAAAAAAAAAGTAAAAAAAAAACACAAAGAACTAAGGATAGTGATTAATGTTTTTCTTTATATTCTATCATCTACGTATGCATAGCTAAGCAATATAATTTGTCCACTTATATAAAGCAATATGTTTAGTTATTTGTTCCCTCATATATACATTCTCTTTGCTTACTTTTGTGCTTTCTTTTTCTCATCCAACATGTTTGTAATATTTATCCATATTGTGTATAACTTTAATCTGTGCTCTTTTTTTTTCTTTTTTTTTTTTGAGACAGAGTCTCACTCTGTTGCCCAGGCTGGAGTGCAGTGGTGCGATCTCGGCTCACTGCAACCTCTGCCTCCTGGGTTCACACCATTCTCTTGCCTCAGCCTCCCAAGTAGCTGGGATTACAGGTGCCCACCACCATGCCCGGCTAATTTTTTGTATTTTTAGCAGAGACAGGGTTTCACCGTGTTAGCCAGGACGGTCTCGATCTTCTGACCTCGTGATCCACCCGCCTTGGCCTCCCAAAGTGCTGGGATTACAGACGTGAGCCACCATGCCAGGCCTAATCTGTGCTTTTAAAATGCTGTATAATGTTTCAGTATATGAATATACCACAGTTTTAAAAAATCCATTCAACTATTGATAACATTTGGAGTCTTTCCAGTTTTATGCTATTAAAACAATGTTGCTGCAAACATTCTTATGCACGTTCCTGATGTACTACATATGTGCACATTTTTCTGGGATATGAGTTAGATTGTTGGGGCATAGTTGTCTATTCTTGGGTAACAAATCACTCTGGAAGTAAATGGATTAAAACAACAATGATTTATCTCATGATTCTGCGGGTTGGCTGGAAAGCTCTTCTGCTGGGCTTGTATGGGTTCACTGACATGGCTGCATTTAGCTGGAGGGTTGGCTGGGGGCTGAGCCCAGCAGGGATGGCGCTGCTCACTGCTCTTCTTCTTCTTTTTTTTTTTTTTTTGAGACAGATCTTTGCTTTTGTCACCCAGGCTGGAGTGTAATGGTGCAATCTCGGCTCACTGCAACCTCCGCCTCCCGGGTTCAAGCGATTCTCCCGCCTCACCTTCCTGAGTAGCTGGGATTACAGGCACCCACCACCACACCCAGCTGATTTTTGTATTTTTAGTAGAGACGGGGTTTCACCATGTTCACCAGGATGGTTTCAAACTCCTGACCTCAAGTGATCCACCCACCTTGGCCTCCCAAAGTGCTGGGATTACAGGCGTGAGCCACCACACCCGGCCGGCACTGCTCTTCTTTAAGTGGTGGTGGCTGGGTTCACTCCTGTTTGTAGTCAGTTGGCTGGCCAGCAAGGGCTGCTCTCTTCCATGAGGCCTCTCCATGGGGCTAGTTTGGTCTTCTTCACATGGTAGCTCACAGAGCACAAAGGCAGACTCAGCAAAGTGTCTTGAAGCGAAGTATAGGACTGCTTCCATTGCTGCTACATTTCTTGGTTGAAGGAAGTAAAAAAGCTACCCCAGATTCCAAAGGTGAAAAATGGACTTTACCTCTTAATTGGAGGAGCTCCAAAATATTGTGGCTGTATTTCTTCAATCTACCACATATATCTACAGCTTCACAGATGATGCCAAATTACTTTCCATAGTATCTGTGCCAATTTATAATTGTATGTATATGAAATGTGTGTATGGAAGTTCTCATTACCTCACTCGTGCAAATACTTGTATTGTCATAGTTTAAAGCAAAATGTGTGGTCAAGTTCATTTTTGCCCATTTAAAAAAAATATTGGATGATCTGTCTTTTTCTATGGAGTTCTTTATATGTTCTGGATATGTAGTCATTTTCCAGTTGTATATATTAAAATTCTTTTCTCCCACCTGGTGGAGTGCATTGAACGTCCCAGGTTCAAGAGATTCTCCTGCCTTAGCCTCCCGAGTAGCTGGGATTACAGGCATGTGCCACCACGCCTGGCTAATTTTGTATTTTTAGTAGAGACGGGGTTTCTCCATGTTGGTCAGGCTGGTCTCGAACTTTCGACCTCAGGTGATCCGCCCGCCTCAGCCTCCCGAAGTGCTGAGATTACAGGCTTGAGCCACCGCGCCCAGCCGACAAAGGTTTTTAAAGGAAAAAAATGAGGAGGATAACATAATTGTTTTGAAATAATTTTCCTTGACTACAGAGATTGATAACAACGGTGACACCAGTCCAAGGTTGGATAGGCGTTTGTTGGGCAGATGTTTCTGCAGGAATATTTTGTGTGTGTAAGGTTGCAATGGCCTTTATGCATGGTTATAGTTTTTGTAGTTGTTTTTCTAATCAGACATACAAGTGTGAGAACCCTCTCTTCATGGCCTTCCTTGGCTCAATTTGCTAGGGCTTTCTTAACATTAGTGACTCCATTTTATTCTATTAACGTTCACATTTCCTCTTTTAATCAAGATCTTTCTCCAAAAGCATCACTGATCAATCATTCATATTTGGGTTTTCCTGTCCCTCAATGTCATGATGGGTCTGTCCCAGTTGCTGGTCTCATGTCACATTGAGGGGACTGATGGGTGACTTGGAGTCAGTGTCAAACTCTTGTAGCCACATTTGAGCAACAAGGGACATTTGAAGGGAGCATCTCTTAGGCTAAGTCTATCTGAGGTCCATTATGAAGTTCAATTTTGTCTGTTCCATAGTCTTTTGTTATCATCTCAAAGTGTTTGGCTGGGCCAGCATTATTTTGTTAGGAGTTGTACTTCTGTAAAAATTTAACAAGTGACAGATACAAAGTTTTAAAAAGGGCAAATATAAAGTAAAATTAATAGTAATATGATAATAGTTTTGTGCCCCAAACCTTATCACTTGTATAAATCAAATGACTGAAGGGCATTAGATGAGACCTATTCTAATGGTGTGGCTTTTTTTCTTTTTTCTTTTTTTTTTTTTTTTGAGACAGTCTCACACTGTCACTCAGGCTGGAGTGCAGTGGCGTGATCTCAGCTCACTGCAACCTCCGCCTCCCGGGTTCAAGCGATCCTCCTGCCTCAGCCTCCCAAGTAGCTGGGACTACAGGTGGGCACCACCATGCCCAGCCAATTTTTGTATTCTTAGTAGAGACAGGGTTTCTACTAAACCCTATATTGGCCAGGCTGGTCTTGGACTCCTGGCCTCATGATCCGCCTGCCTTGGCTTCCCAAAGTGCTGGTATTACAGGCGTGAGCCACCCTGCCCGGCCTACATACTTTTTAAAGTATTCTTGGTTGTCAGATTTTTTTTCAGCACTTTGAATATATCATCTTACTCTCTCCTGGACTGCAAGATTTCTGTTGAGAAATGTGTCGATACTTGTACTCGGGCTCCCTTATATGTGATATGCTTTTCTCTTTCTGCTTTCAGAATTCTTTGTCTTCAGTTTTAAATAATTTGTTTATAATATGTCTCAATGAACTCTTCTTTGGGTTGAATTTTATTAGAGACCTCTGAACTTCTTGTACCTGGATGTTTGTATCTTTCTCCAGATTAGGGAAGTATTCAGCTATTTTTAAAAATAAACTTTGTCCTTTTCTCTCTTCTCCTCTGTAAATCTTGTTATGTAAATGTTCTCTTGATGGCCTCCCATAGATATTGTAGACTTTCTTTGGTCATCTTCATTTCTTTTTCTTTTTCTCCTCTGACTGGATGATTTAAAATGATGTCTTTGAATTTGCTTATTCTTTCTTCTGCTTTTCTAGTCAGCTGTTGAAGCCATCTATTGTATTTTTTGTTTATTGTTATTCTTCAGCTCAAAAATGTTTGTTTGGTTCTTTTTCATGTTTTTAGTGCCTTTGTTTAGCCTCTTCTTTCGTTGTTCTGTTGTTTTCCTGATATTGTTAAATTGTTTTCTGTGTTCTTTTATAATTAACTGAGATTCTTTAGAACCATTATTGTGAATTCTTTGTCAGGCAATTAGTGGATCTGCTATTCTTTGGAGTCAGCTAATGGAAGTTTATTGTTTTCCTTTGGTGTTGTCATGATTCTCCAATTCTTCATGATTTTTATAGTCTTGAGAAAAGCATCTGAAGAAGCATTAACTTCAAATGCTTTTTTTGGGGAGAAGAGTGGTGCTCTCTGGCACTGGGTCCAGTGGCACAGAGTGCCAACTGTGGGTGGGGGTGCATGTGGTAGGTCCAGGTTGGAGGGACACAGAGTCTTGTTAGCACAGGCAGCTGGGGGCTGTGATGTTGACACCTGCATGGTCCTTGGTGGCAACAGCTGTGGGAGGTCCACAGTGGCTGTGAAGCTCCCACAGAGTTTTCTGGGATCTCAGCTGTGCCTCTTGCCTAGCATCTAGGGGCCAGGACTCGCAGCAGTGGAGGCTGGGGTCAGTGGTGTGCACACACTCTGCTGCAGAGGCTGGCTGTAGGCACAAGCATGGCAGCAGAGGCTAGTTGCAGGCTCATTAATGGTGGCAAGGGGTGGAGTCAGAGGCAGGGGCTGGGGTTGACTAAGGGCATGCATGTGGCAGTGGGGCCTGACAGCTTGTGCCTAACTGCAGGGGCCTGCTGCAGTCTGGCCACAGAGGTCAGGCCATCTGTATGTACGTGGGCAGTTGCAGGGCTGAGCTGGAGGCGTGTGTGCACATGCAGCCGCAGGGCCTAGCTGAGGGTGCAAACGTGATGCTGGAGTTAGAACCTGGGGATGGGGAGGCATGGCTGTGTGCAGGCACATGCATGGTAGCTGTGCTGGGTCCTTGGCTCAGAGCACTTGTAGAGGCAGCAGCTGGGGTGACTCCATAGAGGAGGGGTATTGGCTTAGGCACCCAGAGAATGCGATGGCCACTGGGGTGAGTCCCTGGGTCTGGTCTGGGTGACCATGGTATTGAACAGCTTAGGTGGTTTCAGGGACAGAGGAAGGAGAAATTAGAGGGCCAGACACCTGGAGACTGTGAAGGTGGAAAAAACTACAGGGCTTTTGCTGCTGCAATGCTGGCAGTTGGTTTCCTCAGTTGTGAAAGCTGCTTGGTTCCTCTGCAGAAAATGGTGCTGGCATCAGCCATTGGTAACACCAAGGTGTCCTTGGTGGTGAAAACTGTGGGGAGCTGCACAGTGGCCAGGAGTGCTGTTGAGGTCCTCAGTACAGAAGTCTGCTAGAGTCCCGTGTTGAGCAGGCCACTAGGGGACGCTGTGGCTCCCACCAGCATGGCTGATACTGACAGCCTGTCCCACTTCTTGGTTCCCCATTATCTCCATATGTCTCGGCAATGCCAGTCTCCACGGAAATGTGAATGGAGTGAAACTGAAGCTGGTTGGGCAGAGTCCCAAAACACTGGGGAAGCTGGTGGTACAGCCTGCTCTCATTATCCCTGAAAGAGGGTTATGCGAGCCAGGGAATTCCCTCTCCATGCTGAGCAGTGCTGGCTCGGGGGATGGGGTGATGTGGGCAAAATGGAATTGTTCTTTCCACCCTTTCTGTGTGGGTTTTTCTAGGGTTCTTTCTCCCACTAAAAGTCAGCTGAAGCCGACTTCTCAATTCTTCCAGAGTAATTTTTATTTTATTTTATTTATTTATTTATTTTTGAGACGGAGTCTTGCTGACTTCCAGGCTGGAGTGCAGTGGCCTGATCTCGGCTCACGCAACCTCCGCCTCCCGGAATCAAGCAATTCTCCTGTCTCAGCCTCCCAAGTAGCTGGGATTACAGGAACGCGCCACCATGCCCAGCTAATTTTTGTATTTTTTGTAGAGACGGGGTTTCCCCATGTTGGCCAGGCTGGTCTCGAACTCCTGACCTCAAGTGATCCTCTCGCCTCAACCTCCCAAAGTGCTGGGATTACAGGCATGAGCCACCGCGCCCGGCCCAGAGTAATTTTTGTTCAAGGATAGTTGCCAAATTGTTGCTCTTTATAGAGAAAGGGAGGCTGGATCCCTTTCTCTGCCATCATGATAGGAAATAATTGGCTCTGTCTCCCATCTTACTTTGCTATTTGTTTCTCCTGGTCTGTATTTTGTTTTTTCTCTTTTCTTGCCTTCTTTTGGATTGACTTAGTAGTTATTTATCATTCCATTTTTTTTTTCCTCCACTAGTCTGGAAGTTATCCACTCTGTTTTCTGTTCTTTCAGTGATTTAGTGATTTCCCCAGAATTCACAATATGCATTCTTAATTTATCGATGTTTAAAGGTAATCAGTACTTCACTGTCTCTCAAGATAAGGGCTCCAAAACTCTTTATATCCATTTACATGCATTCCTAACTTACATTTGAATGTTATATCATGTTTTTGTTTTGTTTTGTTTTGTTTTGAGACGGAGTCTTACTTTGTCACCCAGGCTGGAGAGCAGTGGTGCAATCTCAGCTCACTGCAACCTTTGCCTCCTGGGTTCAAGTGATTCTCCTGCCTCAGCCTCTCAAGTAGCTGGGATTACAAGCATGCACCTCATGTATTTTTATTTCATATTATTTTGCTAAAATGCAAAGATATTATTGTTTTATTATATGGTTAATGTTCAATTAGATGTACTACTTCCTATTTATTGCTTTCTTTGATCTTTATTCTATCTTGCATCCTGGCCCTTCCATGAGGGATTTCCTTCTACTTGAATATCCTTTAAATTACTCTTTTTTTTTTTTTTTTTTTTTTTTTTGAGACAGAGTCTCACTCTGTCGCTGAGGCTAGAGTGCAGCGGCACTGTGTCAGCTCACTGCAGTTTCCTGCCTCAGCCTCCCAAGTAGCTGGGATTACAGGTGCCCACCACCACGCCTGGCTAGTTTTTATATTTTTAGTAGAGACGGGGTTTCACCATGTTGGCCAGGCTGGTCTTGAACTCCTGACCTCAGGTGATCCACCTGCCTTGGCCTCCCAAAGAGCTGGGATTACAGGCGTGAGCCACCATGCCCAGCCTAAATTGTTCTTTAGTGATAGTCTGCTAGTGGCCAATTCCCTACTTTTCTTTTCTGAAAATATCTTTCACTGTGTTTTGAAATCTATTGTATCTGGATATAGATTGCTAGCTTGGCAGTGCTTTTTTTTTTTCCCCCCTAGCACATTGAAGATAGCCTACTATCTTTCAGCTTTCTCTTTCTTTCTTTCTTTTTTTTTTTTTACACCAAGCCTCCCTCTGTCACCCAGGCTTTCGGCTCACTGCAACCTCCGCCTCCCAGGTTCAAGCAATTCTTGTGCCTCAGCCTCCTGAGTAGCTGGGACTACAGGCACATGCCACCACGCCAGGCTAATTTTTATATTTTTAGTAGAGACAGAGTTTCCTCATGTTGCTTAGGCTGGTCTCGAATTCCTGACATCAAGTGATCGGTTTGCCTCATCCTCCCAAAATCCTGGGATTACAGGCATGAGTCCGCTTCTGGCATCTTTCAGCTTTCTTTTTTTTTTTTTTTTGAGACGGAGTCTCGCTCTGTCGCCCAGGCTGGACAGCAGTGGTGCGATCTCGGCTCACTGTAACCTCTGCCTCCCGGGTTCACGCCATTCTCCTGCCTCAGCCTCCCGAGTAGCTGGGACTACAGGCGCCCGCCACCACGCCCGGCTAATTTTTTGTATTTTTAGTAGAGACGGGGTTTCACCATGTTAGCCAGAATGGTCTCAATCTCCTGACCTTGTGATCCGCCCACCTCGGCCTCCCAAAGTGCTGGGATTACAGGCATGAACCACCGCGCCCGGCCCCCAGCTTTCTTTATGGCTGTTGAGAATTCAGTTGTCAGTTTGAAGGTAATTTGTCTTTTTCACAAACAACCTTTTTTACCTTTTCAACTTTTTTTTTTTTTAGTTTCAGAGGGTACATCTACAGGTTTGGGACATGGGTAAATTGTGTGTTGCTGAAGTTTAGGGTATGAATTATCCCATCACCCAGCTAGTGAGCATAGTATCCAATAGGTAGTTTTTGAATCCTCATTCCCCTCCGTTCTTCCTCCTTCTAGTAGTCTTCAGTGTCTATTGCTGCCATCTTTATGTCCATGTGCACTCAATGTTTAGCTCCCATTTGTAAGTGACAATATGTGGTATTTGATTTTCTTTCTTTCTTTCTTTCTTTCTTTCTTTCTTTCTTTCTTTCTTTCTATCTCTTTCTTTTCTTTTCTTTCTTTCTTTTTTTTCTTTCTTCTTTCTTTTTTGAGATGGAGTCTCGCTCTGTTGCCCAGGCTGGAGTGCAGTGGCGTGATCTCGGCTCACTGCAACCTCCACCTCCTGGGTTCAAATGATTCTCCTGCCTCAGCCTCCCGAGTAGCTGGGACTACAGGTGCCCACCACCATGCCCGGCTAATTTTTTAGTATTTTTAGTAGAGACGGGGTTTCACCGTGTTAGCCAGGATGGTCTTGATCTCCTGACCTCGTGATCTGCCTGCCTCTGCCTCCCAAATGCTGGGATTACAGGCATGAGCCACCACACCCGGCCGGTTTTCTATTCCTATGTTAATTCACTTAGGATAATAGCCTCCAGCTGCATCCATATTGCTGCAAAGGACATGATTTTGTTCTTTTTCATGGCAGCATAGTATTCCACAGTATATATGTATCACATTTTCTTTATCTACCATTGTTGGGCATCTAGCTTGATTTCATGTCTTTGCTATTGTGAATAGTACTGTGATAAACATATGAGTACATGTATCTTTTTGGTAGAACGATTTATTTTCCTTTGGGTATATAGACCCTGTAATGGGATTGCTGGGTTGAATGGTAGTTCTCTTTTAAGTTATTTGAGAAATCTCCAAACTGCTTCCCACAGTGGCTGAACTAATTTACATTCCCAGCAACAGTGTGTAAGCATTCCCTTTCCTCTGCAGCCTCACCAACATCTGTTATTTTTTGTCTTTTTAATAGCCATTCTGATTGGTGTGGTGAGAAACACACCAGTGAGCATTTTTTCATATATTTGTTGGCTGCATGTATATCTTCCTTTGAGAAGTATCTGTTCATGTCCTTTGCCCATTTTTTAAATGGGGTTATTTATTTTTTGCTTATCAAATTACTTAAGTTTCTCATAGATTCTGGATATGAGACTATTGTTGGATGCATAGTTTGCAAATATTTTCTCTCCTTCTTGTTGAGTTTCTTTTGCTGTGCAGAAGCTCTTCAGTTTAATTGGATCCCACTTGTCTGTCAATTTTTGTTGTTGCAAGTGCTTTTAAGGACTTTTAATTCATAAATTATTTGCTGATGCACAGGTACCTTTTAACATTGTTTCTCTACACCTTCACTGTAATATTTCTAATGGGGAATTCCTTTTATTTTGCTTGGGATTCTTTTGGCTTCTTGCATCTATGGATTACTTTTTTCATTAGTTCCAAAAATTCTCAGCCATTGTTTGTTCACATATTGTCTCTGACTCACTGGCCATGTCATCTCATTTGTTAGACCTTTTTACTATATCATCTAGGTCTTAGAAACTCTCATATTTTCTACCTATGTTCCTCTCACTCCTGGCCCCAATTAATCACCAATCTGTTTTCTATCATCATGGATTAGATTTGTCTTTTTTTTTCTTCAGAGTAAGTAGAATCATACTATATGCATTCTTATATCTGACTTCTTTCACTTAGCATGTTTTTAGTATTCATCTATGATACTGGATGTATTGGAGGTTCGTTCCTTTTTATTCCTAAGTATTATTCCATTTTATGATTATACCACAATTTCTTTATCCATTCTCCTACTCAGAGGCATCTGAGTTGTTTCCAGTTTAGGGCTGTCTCAAGTAGAGCTGCTTTGAGAGTTCATGTACAAGTCCTTGTATGGACATATGTTTTCATTTCTCTTGGATAAACACCTAAGAGAAGGATCATTGGGTCACTGGGTTACGTGGTAACGGTATGTTTAATTTCATAAGAATTTGTGGAACTGTTTCCAAAGTGGTTTTAAATCAGTTTTCCATTCTTACTAGTATGGTTTGAGAGTTCTGGTTGTCCCACATCCTTGTCAATACTTGATGACATCAGGCTTTTTAATTTTAACCATTCTGGCAGATGTGTGGTGTGGTATGCCATTGTGATTTTAATTTGCCTATTTCTCAGGACTACTAATGTTGGCTACCTTGGAAAGTGCTTATTGGCCTTTTACAGAACTTGTCTTGTAAAGTATCTTTTCAAGTCTACTGCCCATTTTAAAAATCAGGGTTTTTTTTGGGCGGTGAAATTATTGAGTTGTAAGCATTCTTTATATATCCTAAATGCAAGTTCTTTGTCAGTTGTACATATTGTGGATATTATATCTCATTCTGGGGTTTGTCTTTCGTTAATGAAGCCTTTTGATGAAAAGACATAATTTTGATGATGCCCAATTTATCAATTTTCTTTCATGTTTTGAGCTTTTTACATCCTAAGACAGTTCTGTTTACCTCAAAGTTGCAAATATATATATATTTTTTGAGATAGGGTCTCACTCTGTTGCCCAGGCTGGAGTGCAGTGGCACGATCTTGGCTCACTGCAGCCTCTGCCTCCCAGGCTCAAGTGATTCTCCCGTCTCAGTCTCCCAAGTAGCTGGGACTACAGGCGCCCGCCACCACGCTTGGCTAATTTTTATATTTTTAGTAGAGATGGGGTTTCACCATGTTGGCCAGGCTGGTCTCAAACTCCTGACCTCAAGTGATCTGCCCACCTCAGCCTCCAAAAATTCTGGGATTACAGGCATGAGCCACCGCGCCTGGCCAAGGTTGCAAAGATTTTTCTCCTGTGTTTTAAAGTTTTTGCTTTTTCTGTTTAGATATCTATTTCACATAAATTTCTGTATAAGGTATAAGGCAAGGATCAAGATTAAATTTTTTTCTATTTAGATATTCAGTTGTTCTAGCACTATTTGTTAATAAGACTATCCTTTTCTTATTAAGCTGCCTTGGTATCTTCGTTGACAATTAGTTGTCCACAATATGTTTCTGGGCTCTACTCAGTATCATTAGTTAACATGTCTATTTTTTTAAAACCAATACGTCCCTGCTTTGATTACTAAGGTATTATAGTAAACCTTAAAATCAAATTGTATGAGTTCTCCAACTGTGCTATTTTTTTTCCAAAATTGTTTTGACTATTGTAAATCTTTGTTCTCCAAGTAAATTTTAGAATTACCTTCCCAGACTGAGTGTGGTGGCTCATGCCTGTAATCCCAGCACTTTGGGAGGCCGAGGCGGGCAGATCACCTGAGGTCCAGAGTTTGAGACCAGCCTGGCCAACATGATGAAACCCTGTCTCTACTAAAAATACAAAAATTAGCTGGGCATGGTGGCGCACGCCTGTCCCAGCTACTTGGGAGGCTGAGGCAGGAGAATCACTCGAACTTGGGAGGCGGAGGTTGCAGTGAGCGGAGATCGCACCAATGCACTCCAGCCTGGGCGACAGAGTGAGGCTCCATCTCAAAAAAAAAAAGAAAAAGAAAATAAAAAGCCTTCTGTGGTGTTAATTGGGATTGCATCAAATCTGTAGATCATTTCTGAAACAGCTTTCCTTGCATTCCCAGTTGTGTAGAAGGGCCAGGAGCAAGCTTCTGCTTCATTTTTATTGTGAAGGTGTAGCCCTTTGAAGTGTCAGATTTAAGAGGGGAACTTCTATTCTGATCCTTATTTTGGGCAGGCTCTGGTGTTTTATATCTGGTCTCCATGGCCCCCTTTTGTATCTGAAAAGTCATAAAATTGGAAACTGCGGGTCCAGTTTGTTGTATTTGGCATACATCTTTGGGACAAAGTATCTTTGGAAGTCCCCTTTCTCCACTGCTTTGCCTGTACTTCAATGTTTGCCTGATAATTCCTTATTATCTTGTCAACATTTTTATTTTGTTAGAAGATTTAAAAATATCTTCCAGCCTTTTAAATTATTTCCAATGAGAAAATTGGTTCAAATCTCTAGCTTATTACTGGAATAGCATATAGTATTTTATTTTCTAAAATGTGATCAAACTCTACTTGCTTGCCTTTTGCTTTTATCAGTGAACCTTGGCAAGCTGTCCATTGCAGTTCTTACAGAGCAATGAGCTGAATTTTTTTTTTTTTTGAGATGGAGTCTCGCTGTCGCCCAGGCTGGAGGGCAGTGGTGCGATCTTGGCTCACTGCAACCTCTGCCTCCCAGGTTCAAGCAATTCTCCTGCGTCAGTCTCCCAAATAGCTGGGACTACGGGCACGTGCCACTATGCCCAGCTGATTTTTGTATTTTTAGTAGAGACAGGGTTTCACCATGTTGGCCAGGATGGTCTCGATGAATGAGATGAATTTTTAAGGATTTGTAGGAGTTAGCCAAGTGAAGAATGGTGGTGGGGGTGGAGTTGGTATTGTGTGAGAGGGGGTATGATGGGCCCTGATACGGTTAGTAGTTAAATCTGGCCAGAACATGGAATGTGAAGAGGGCCACAGGGACGTATGAGGCCAAAATGGTCAGCAGGGCTCACATCAAAAAGTCGAACCAGCAGTTGCTGTCACACAGCACGACTCCATGGGAACATTATGATCATAGTCTGTGTGCTCCTGGACATGCTGTAATAGGAACTTTAGAAAGTTGGCTTTTACCCATTAGTCTCAGTAGAGAGGGAAGGTAGACAGTGAATAAGAAACCCCATCACTAGAGCAGAGACCACAGAGTCCCCAAGAAGACTGTAGAAAATGCATCTCCTAGGCTCTCCCATGGTCATAAATTCTCTAGGATCACACAAACGAATTCACGTCCCTGAAGGCGGGTGCCTTCTAGGATTCATCCCAGGCTCTATCTTACCCAGATCAGTAATGCTAAGCCAGTGTTAGCCTTTTTTATCTTGAAGATAAGGGAAAAGGAGACTATCTCCTACTGGGCCAAATGGTTCGATTTGATTCCACCCTCTATCCCCAGGAATGTTGAAATACTTTTAAAGCTGATAAACCTAGGGAAACTGCCTCCTGACGCCAAGCCCCCTGTCAACCTGCTTTACAACCCAACCTCCATCTACAATGCCTGGCTCAGTGGCCTTCCGCAGCACATCAAAAGCATGGTTCTCCGCGAGGTGACTGAGTGCAACATAGAGACTCAGTTTCTTAAGGTCAGTAAACATAGCTGAGGGGGGAACCTAGAGTTCCTGAAAGCCTTTAGCACAACAGAAATTTTAGCTTTTATTAGCACCAGCAAAAATCCCGGAAGCACCAGAATCATCTGTGGCTCTCAGTAATACAAAGTACTATAGTTTGCGGAATGGCCTTCCATGGATAATGCTAGGTGGATTGATTTTCCATGTCAGGGGGTTAGCTTGGACATCTGATTTTCTCAGTGATCCAGGGATTTTCAGGAGTTTTCCAGGGAAGATAGAATGTATACCTGTCTATATTTTTTTGTTATTGTTTAGTTCAATGACACTTTAACACCTCTTTGTTCTCTTTGCAGGCTAGCGAGGGCCCAAAGTTTGCATTCCTGTCCTTTGTTGAAGCCATGTCCTTCCTTCCTCCGTCTGTCTTCTGGTCTTTTATCTTCTTCCTGATGTTGCTGGCCATGGGGCTGAGCAGCGCAATAGGGATTATGCAGGGCATCATTACTCCACTCCAGGACACCTTCTCTTTCTTCAGGAAACATACAAAGCTGCTCATAGGTACTCTGACCTAGGCCCTACTCCTAACAATGACCCTGACCCCTGACACCACTGGGACTCTTTTTTTTGGGACAGGGTCCCTGTAGCCCAGGCTGGAGTGCAGTGGTGTGATCTCGGCTTACTGCAACTTCTGCCTCCTGGGTTCAAGTGATCCTCCCACCTCAGCCTCCCCAGTAGTTGGGACCATAGGCGTGCATCACCACGCCCGGCTAAGTTTTGTAGCTTTTGTAGAGATGGGCTTTCGCCATGTTGCCTGGCTGGTCTCAGACTCCTGAGCTTAAGGAATCTGCCCACTTCGGCTTCCCAAAATGCTTGGATTACAGATGTAATCCACCTTGCCCGGCTACCACTGGGTCTGCCACCAGCCCTGGTCTATGACCTCTACTTAGCCCTTGTCACCCAGCTCTGACTTCTAACCTTGATCCAGATCTCATGTTTTCTCCAGTGGGAGTCTTTTTGCTCATGTTCGTGTGCGGCCTCTTCTTCACTCGACCTTCAGGCAGCTACTTCATCAGACTGCTGAGTGACTACTGGATAGTCTTCCCCATCATCGTCATTGTCGTATTTGAAACCATGGCTGTATCCTGGGCCTATGGGGCCAGGAGGTGATGTCCTAAGCCCAGGTTCTCACAAAGCATGGGACTATAGGGAAGGGTGACCCCTTTCTTGTTGCCTCTACTGTCAACCCACCTAGTGTGACATAGGGACCCTTAATTTCAGAGTCTTCTGGGAAATCTTTTTATTCATTCATCCATTTTCGCATATATTTTGGGTGCTGAATATGTGCCAGGCACTATTTTAGTCATCAGGTATAGGGGCATTGAATAAAAGAAGTATTCCTATTCTCAGAAAGCTTGCATTTTAGTGGTCTAGAGAGACAATAACCAACTTAGCAAATAAAGAATAAAAACGTTGAGAATAAATACAGGCGATAGGAGGAATCAAAGGATGAGGTCAGATGGCCCATAGTGGGAGTGTGTGTGGGCACCAAGTCACATACGACTTCAGGGAGGGCCCTTCCGATAGGGTGACATGTGAGCAGACTCCTGAATGATAGGAGGGAGGGAGTCATGACAAGATTTTGAGGAAAGTGCTCCCTGCAGGGAAACAGAAATTACCAAGGCCAGAGGAAGCATAATGCCTAGAGTTTTTGAGAAACAAGGAAGTCAGAGAGGCTGGAATAGAAGATATTAGGAGATGGGGCTAAAGAAGTGATGGTGGCCAAGTCATGTAGGGTTTTTTAAGCCACGATAGGACTCAGCTTTGTATGCAGAATGGCAGATGAAGCATTGGAGGGTTTTGAGTAGGAGAATGACATTTTCAGGTGGGAGTGCCATTATTAGATTTGTTTTTTAAAAAGGTATCTATGGCTGCTGTCTGGAGAACAGACCAGGAAGAGTCAAGAGTGAAGCCAGGATAAGAGTTGGAAGCTATGTAATATTTCTTTTTTTTTTTTCTTTTTGAGATGGAGTCTTGCTCTGTTGCCCAGGCTGGAGTGCAGTGGTGCGATCTCAGCTCACTGCAACCTCCGCCTCCCGGGTTCAAGCAATTCTCCTCCCTCAGCCTTCTGAGTAGCTGGGATTACAGGCATGCACCACCACGCCTGGCTAATTTTTGTATTCTTAGTAGAGACGGGGTTTCACCATGTTGGCCAGGCTGGTCTCGAACTCTTGACCTCGTGATCACCTGCCTCAGCCTCCCAAAGTGCTAGGATTACAAGCGTGAGCCACCCTGCCTGGTGAAAGCTATGTAATATTTCAAGTGAGAGCTAAGAATGGCTTGGTCAAAAGTAGAAGAGTTGTGGATTAAGAGAAGTGGTCTGATTCTGGAAGGTAGAGCTACCTGGGAAAGAGAACAAGATAATCTGGGAGTGAGACCTTCAAGATATAGCTGTGGAATGTAAGTCTATAGTAGAGGTAGCCAGGGCAACTCCGGGGGCACAGATGGTTAGTTAAGGAAGACTGGAGAGTTAGGGAAGGTGGCCTAGAGGAGAGGATGCTTGAGCAGAGCCTGGACAGATGAATAGGTGGAGATAGGGTGATGGGCACCCTAGACCAAAAGACCCCACTTGTATATTTATTGAGATTGAGAATATGTACTAAAGGAGACTGGATAGGTGGCTGAAATAAACTAGATAAGTTCACCAAGGGCCTAATGCCACTTTCTTTTATCTGTGTTCAGTGCTGGATATCCAGCACTTAGAAGAGTTTCTGGTATAATTCAGGGGTGAAAGCCTCAGCATTTTCATCTGATAGTGGTTCTTGGAGTCAGTTTGCTCACTTATGAACTCATTTATTAACTCACCCAACAAACATTTTCTTGAGACTTTGTGTCAGGAAAGCCTTGTGGTACTGGGATGTGAATGACTTACATTGAGATACTCTTCTCAAAGAGCTCAGAGTCCAAAGAGAAAGATGTATATAAGCAGAAAATCCCAGTACCCGGTGGTAAGTCTATAGTAGAGGTAGCCAGGGAAACTCCGGGGGCATAGATGGTTAGTTAAGGAAGACTGGAGAGTTAGGGAAAGTGGCCTAGAGAAGAGGATGCTTGAGCAGAGCCTGGACAGATGAATAGGTAGAGATAGGGTGATGGGCACCCTAGACCAAAAGACCCCACTTGTATATTTATTGAGATTGAGAATATGTACTAAAGGAGACTGGATAGGTGGCTGAAATAAACTAGATAAGTTCACCAAGGGCCAAATGCCACTGTCTTTTATCTGTGTTGTTCACTGCTGGATATCCAGCACTTAGAAGAGTTCCTGGCACATCGTAGACATTCTCATATTTATGGGATGAATGAAAGAGACTTGGCCTTTCTCCTGAGGCCATTGGATACCCATGGAAAGTTCTTGAGCAGGAGAGGGGTGTTTGGAAAAGTTTCTTGGGTTAGGATAGAAGACAGACTGACTAGGGGGAAGATGAGAGAGGACAAGACTTGACATGAAACAGGAGATTAGAGATACAATAGAATGTTTGAAAGATGCCAGGGTTGGGCTGGCCCTGCCTCCAAGGTGGTGAGGCCTAACTGGGCATCCCACACTCTGGTGGCCCTTCTCCAGGTTCCTTGCAGACCTGACGATCCTGTTGGGCCACCCCATCTCTCCCATCTTTGGTTGGCTGTGGCCCCATCTGTGTCCAGTTGTGCTGCTAATCATCTTTGTGACCACGATGGTTCATCTTTGTATGAAGCCGATCACCTACATGTCCTGGGACTCAAGCACTGTGAGCCTCCCCCAGGACCCAGAACCCCTTTGGGAGTGGGGGCCAGACCTTTCAATTCACTCTGGGTGAAAGAACCCAGTCATCTCATTCTCTTACTGCCCGAAGACTCATGGGTTTTCTGCTTTGGTTCCCCACCCATCCTTCCCCTCCACAACTCTTCCTCTTCTCTTGGGGATTTTGATATTCTGAACCCTTTTCCCATCTCTCCACAGTCAAAAGAGGTGCTTCGACCATACCCACCATGGGCACTGCTCTTGATGATCACCCTTTTTGCCATTGTCATCCTCCCCATCCCTGCATACTTTGTATACTGCCGCATACATAGGATTCCCTTCAGGCCCAAGAGCGGAGATGGGCCTATGACAGCCTCCACATCCCTACCACTAAATCACCAGCTAACACCCAGTAAAGAGGTTCAAAAGGAAGAAATTCTACAAGTTGATGAAACAAAGTACCCATCAACTTGTAATGTGACTTCCTAACTTCATTAATTTGGCTTCACATAACATATCCCTTAGAACAGATCCAATAGGCAACTCTTAATATCAGCTTGCAACTGTTGATCTCCCTGGATCCAGAACCACTTTTATTTCCAAGAGGAGGGGCATTCTTTGGGGGGGGGTTCATGGGGCCTGGACTTGCAATCCCTTCCTGGGTCCCATCTTACCTGGTGACCACCATCATTGTTTTCCCCATTCTCTTCCTCAACACACATACATGCACAACGCATATACAATACTAGTGATGTCTACCAGTCCTGCTACTTCTGGGGTGCCTGTCTCCTGGAATGGAGCTGGAGGAGCAATGCTGTTGGTCAACCAATCAGTCTACTGGAACTCCAAGGACTGGATGTAAGCAGATCTTTTTTTCCTATAGATGTCTCAGATGTTCAGTTTTCCTGTCACAAGGCTCCCAGTCTGTATTAGTTCATTTTCACACTGCTAATAAAGACATACCTGAAACTGGGAACAAAAAGAGGTTTAACTGGACTTACAGTTCCACATGGTTGGGGAGGCCTCAATCATGGCGGGAGGTGAAAGGCACTTCTTACATGATGGCAGCAAGAGAAAAAATGAGGAAGAAGCAAAAGTGGAAACCCCTGATAAACCCATTAGATCTCATGAGACTTATTCACTATCAAGAGATTAGGATGGAAAAGACCAGCCCCCATGATTCAATTACCTCCCCTGGGTCCCTCCCATAACACGTGGGAATTCTGGGAGATATAATTGAAGTTGATATTTAAATGGAGACACAGTGAAACCATATCATTCTGCCCCTGGCCCCTCCAAATCTCGTCCTCACATTTCAAAAGCAATCATGCCTTCCCAACAGTCCCCCAATGTCTCAACTCATTTCAGCATTAATCCAAAAGTCCAAAGTGTCATCTGAGACAAGGCAAGTCCCTTCCACCTATGAGCCTGTAAAATCAAAAACAAGCTAGTTACTTCCTAGATACAATGGGGGTACTGGTATCAGGTAAATACAGCCATTCCAAATGAGAGAAATTGGCCAAAACAAAGGGGTTACAGGGCCCATGCAAGTCCAAAATCTAGGAGGGGAGTCAAATTTTAAAGCTCCATAATGATCTCCTTTGACTCCAGATCTCACATCCAGGTCATGCTGATGCAAAAGGTGGGTTCCCATGGTCTTAGGCAGCTCCACCTCGTGGCTTTGCAGGGTACAGCCCCCCTTCCAGCTGCTTTCACGGGCTGGTGTTGAGTGCGGCTTTTCCAAGCTCAGGGTGCAAGCTGTCAGTGGATCTACCATTCTGGGGTCTGGAGGACAGTGGCCCTCTTCTCACAGCTCCACTAGGCAGTGCCCCAGTAGGGACTCTGACTCTGTGTGAGGGCTCTGACCCCACGTTTCCCTTCTGCATTTCCCTCCCTGGCAGAGGTTCTCCATGAGGGCTCTGCCCCTACAGAAAACTTTTGCCTGGACATCCATGCATTTCCATATATCTTCTGAGATCTAGGCGGAGGTTCCCAAACCTCAATTCTTGACTTCTGTGCACCCGCAGGCTCAACATCACGTGGAAGCTGCCAAGGCTTGGGGCTTCTACTCTCTGAAGCCACAGCCCGAGCTGTACATTGGCCTCTTTCAGCCATGGCTGGAGTGGCTGGGACACAGGGCAACAAGTCCCTAGGCTGCACACTGCATGGGGACCCTGGGCCTGGCCCACAAAACCACTTTTTCCTCCTGGGCCTCTGGGCCTGTGTTGGGAGGGGCTGCCATGAATGTCTCTGATATGGCCTGGAGACATTTTCCGCATGGTCTTAGGGATTAACATTAGGCTCCTTGCTACTCATGCAAATTTCTGCAGCTGGCTTGAATTTCTCCTCAAAAATGGATTTTTCTTTTCCACTGCATCATCAGGCTGCAAATTTCCTGAACTTTTATGCTGTTTCCCTTTTAAAACAGAATGCTTTTAACAGCACCCAAGTCACCTTCTGAATACTTTGCTGCTTAGAAATTTCTTCTGCCAGATACACTAAATCATCTCTCTCAAGTTCAAAGTTCCACAAATCTCTAGGGCAGGGGCAAGATGCCACTAGTCACTTTGCTAAAACATAATAAAGAGTCATCTTTGCTCCAGTACCCAACAAGTTCCTCATCTCCATCTGAGACCACCTCAGCCTGGACCTTATTGTTCATATCAGCATTTTTGTCAAAACCATTCAGTAGGTCTTCAGGAGGTTCCAAACTTTCCCACATTTTCCTGTCTTCTTCTGAGCCCTCCAAACTGTTCCAACCTCTGCCTGTTACCCAGTTCCAAAGTTGCTTCCACATTGTCGGGTATCTTTTCAGCAACACCCCACTCTACTGGTACCAGTTTACTGTATTAGTTTGTTTTCGTGCTGCTGATAAATACATACCTGAAACTGGGAACAAAAAGGTTTAATTGGACTTACAGTTCCACATGGCTGGGGAGGCCTCAGAATCCTGGTGGGAGGTGAAAGGCACTTCTTACATGGTGGTGGCAAGAAAGAAAATGAAGCAAAAGTGGAAATCCCTGATAAACCCATCAGATCTCATGAGATTTATTCATTATCATGAGACAGCATGGAAAAGACCAGCCCCCATGATTCAGTTACCTCCCCCTGGGTTCCTCCCACAACACATGGGAATTCTGGAAGATACAACTGAAGTTGAGATTTAAATGGGGACACAGCCAAACCATATCACAGTCTTTCTAAAGCCAAATGTCCAGCCCTGAGTTCCTGCCCTCCCCTTGCTCTGGCAAACTCAGATTCTAGATTACCAGGCTTGCCTTATCCACGGGCTGGCCTTTAGCCAATGGAAACCTGGGAAATGGTGACTTCAACAAAGATGGGAAAGATATTAATGCGCTTGCTACTGATACATGATAATCCTATTATAGGTCTAAAATTATTTCTAAAAAGAGGTTGCACTCAAGGTTTTAACATTGTGTTGTGGACTGAGTACATCTGTAAATCAGTGCCACAACCAGTTACTAACAAGCTGTTTTGCTGAGCTCACCAAGAGTCCCATTGCTGCTCAGTACTGGGCACCACTGGTTTTTATCCCAGGGTCAAATCAACTGAACTTGCCCAGTGGATGATCACTGAGTGGGTCTTTAAGAACTTGTGGGAGGGTAGTGCCATGAGGGTGCTGAAGTACTCCCCAAAAGGAGACTGGGGCCTGTCAGTTACCTGCTGGGGATGGGGGCTGTGGGCAGAGGTGATTGGGATTCCCAAAGATCCAGGGAATGGGTTTCCCTTAAATGCTCAGAGATCTCAGGCTTTTAGATTGCTTAGAGCCCACGGGTTAAGTTTCAGTGATAAAGGAAAAGAAGACATCCCCAACCATTGGCAGGCAGGACTCAAGAGGTGGATCTGCAGAAAGGAAAGAGCAGAGGCATCCGAAGTTTCCAGACCTCTGAAGTCTGGCTCTTCAAGCTTGAAGATAGGAGGGCTGGAGGGGCGTGCACCTCTGTGTCATCACCCATTGGCTCCTGTGCCCTATTAGGCCAGCCCATCCACCCCCCAAAGTCCAAATGCTCTATCTGCTTGAAGACTTGTGCTATTGAATCGGGTAATGTGGGGATGGGAGAGAGAAGGCAGTGGGCTCCTCCTTCTCATCAAATAGTCTGGGTCTTCAACCCCTCCCTTTTGGGAACCCAGGGCACTCATCCTCCCTTCTGCCTCAAGGCCCCTCCCACCTACCTCCCCACCATCCCCGGTCCAGTTTTGGAGGTGGAACTTGGGAGAGGGGGATTGAAAAGTAGGGGCTTACCATCTCAAAGAAAGAAAGAAAAAATATTTTATTTCCCTGTTAGTGTGTTTCCCTCTCTCTCTCTCTCTCTCTCTGTCTCTCTCTCTCTTTCTTTCTTTCTTTTTTGACAGAGCCTTGCTCTGTTGCCCAGGCTGGAGTACAGTGTCTCGGTCTCGGCTCACTGCAAACTCTGCCTCCTAGGTTCAAGCAATTCTCCTGCCTCAGCCTTCTGAGTAGCTGGGATTACAGGGGTGCACCACCACGCCCAGCTAATTTTTGTATTTTCAGTAGAGACAGGGTTTCACCATGTTGCCCAGGCTGGTCTCGAACTCCTGACCTCATGATCTGCCCATTTTGGCCTCCCAAAGTGCTAGGATTACAGGCGTGAGCCACTGCACCCAGCCTTTTTTTTTTTTTTTTTTTTTTTTGAGACAGTCTCGGTCTGTTGCCCAAGCTGGAGTGCAGTGGCACGATCTTGGCTTACTGCAACCTCCACCTCCTGGGCTCACGCGATTCTTATGTCTCAGCCTCCCAAGTAGCTGGGATTATAGGCGCACACCACCGTGCCCAGCTAATTTTTGTATTTCTAGTAGAGATGGGGTTTTGCCATGTTGGCCAGGCTGGTCTCGAACTCCTGGCCTCAAGGGATCCGCCCGCCTCAGCCTCCCAAAATGCGTGAGCCACTGCACCTGGCCTAATTCTGCTTTCTAATTTGCATCCCTGACATGCGGGACGCTTCAGTAGGGATGGCGCCACGTTCAAGAGGCTGAAGAAGAAACCCAGGGCTAGCAAACGAGAAATAGGGTTTATTTGAGATAACTTACAGGGTGATCCAGTGGTGATGAGCTGGACAGGAGAACCACAACCACTTGCAAAATGCATGCAGTTTATATGGCACTTTCACTTAGCACCCTCCCCCAGCAACCTCCATGCAGCAGCCCTCATTCTCAGGGTGTGCTTAAGTTATTGCTGCCAGGCGTGTCTACCATATACACTCCACTCCAGCATACCCACCTTGTTGTGTTTTTTTTTGTTTTTGTTTTTCACTTTTTTGAGATGGAGTCTCACTCTGTCTCCAAGGCTAGAGTGCAGTGGTGCGATCTTGGCTCACTGCAACCTCTGCCTCCCGGGTTCAAGTGATTCTCCTGCCTCAGCCTCCCAAGTAGCTGGGATTACAGGTATGTGCCACCACACCTGGCTAATTTTTGTATTTTTAGTAGAGATGGGGTTTCACCATGTTGGACAGGCTTGTCTTGAACTCCTGACCTCAAGTGATCCACATGCCTGGGCCTCCCAAAGTGCTGGGTTTACAGGCGTGAGCCACTGCGACCTGGCCACTCTAGCATACCTTTGAATGGCCCTCACATTCTTGTGCCATTCTTCCACCATTTCCCTGGGGCCCGGTATGCGGAGGAGCATTGCAGCCAGACACCACAGCAGCAATACAAACTACAACAGAAAAAAATAATGAATATAAAAGTGGCTTCAGGTACTCAGGTTAACAGCTGCGAGGCACCATGGCAGGCCCGCAGTGGAGGAGAGGGGCAGCTCTCTGCAGACCCAACAGTCTGTTTTGTTCTGGAGAGAGACCACCGTCTGTGCCCAGCTGGCAAGAGGTTTGCTGCATACCATCTATGGGTGAAAAGTGAGATGTTTAGTGAGTACAAGAAGGGGCAAGTCATGGTCATTTTTTTCTTTTTGAGACAGAGTTTCACTGTTGTTGCACAGGCTGGAGTACAGTAGCTGGATCTCGGCTCACTGCAACCTCCGCCTCCTGGGTTCAAGCGATTCTCCTGCCTCAGCCTCCCAAGTAGCTGGGATTATAGGCACCCGTCATCATGCCCAGCTAATTTTTTGTTTTTTAGTACAGGTGGCGTTTTGCCATATTGGCCAGGTTGGTCTCAAACTGCTGGCCTCAGGTGATCCTCCCGCCTCGGCCTTCCAAAGTGCTGGGATGACAGGCATGTACCACTGCGCCCAGCCTCATGGTCATTTTACAAGAAACAGGAAGTTGTGTCCTTGTGAGACAGCATCACCCCGAGAGTGGCCTGGTGCTTGGTTTGCAATACCAAATAGGTTGGCCCCCTCTCTACAAAGTGTCACACGAGGCTGGAGTAAGACAATAGGGATATTATGCAGTGTGGGCATCCAGACGCTAGACTGTTACATACATCCCCCAGGTGCAGTGGAGAATGTTCTTCCATATCAGCCCCCCAAAGGGGGCTGCCAGCTACCATCCAATCCTGTGTTTCTCCTTGTAGCAGGCACATGGTGGGCCCCTTAAAGATGGTGCCCAGATGTCAGTGCACAGGACTGTTGGGTCCGGCTCCTAGAAGAAACCATCCAGGAAGCTCAGCCCATTGGCTACATGTCCTTTGCCTGTATCGAGCCAGATACTCTCAGTGGACAGCTGGATACAGGTGGAAGGACTGCCTCGTGACAAGCCATCTGTGTACCAGGCCTGGTCAGGAATTGGGCCCTGTCCCTCTTATATAAAGGAGGGAATATGTGGAGGCTCAGTGCCTCTGTCAAAGACTGTCCTTCAGCTGTCACATAGGTGACAGGGCCAAGCAGCAAACGGAACCCTGCGCTAGTTCGTGTACTCCTCTGTTGCAGGCATGCGTGCCATTTGGCCACAATCTGTTTCTGGGCATTCCCAGATTTTGGTTTCTGGAAGGTGTCCTACTTTAGACTAGGATAAAGGCTAAGGCCTCAGGATCCTGATAAGAGCAATGGTGGCTGAGTGTCTGGAGACTGGCGGCCACATATAGAGCTAGCTAACTATATATTGGTCACCTAAGAATGCACAGGCTGGCTGGGCGTGGCGGCTTACGCCTGTAATCCCAACATTTTGGGAGGCCAAAGTGGGCGGATCACCTGAGGTCAGGAGTTTGAGACCAGCCTGGCCAACATGGCAAAACCCTGTCTCTACTAAAAATACAAAAATTAGGTGGGCGTGGTGGCGGGCACCTGTAATCCCAGCTAACCTACTATGGGGTACTGGGTATGTACTAGCATGGGAACCCCTTTGGAACATCTTCCACTTGCTGTAAGGCATAACACGTAGTGCAGAATTATAGCTCCCTGACACTGTAACTTCAGTCCCCTTCCACAGCTGGAACCAGAATCCTAAAGGCACAAGTTTGTGTCCTTGCCTTTGCCACCGGTCCCAGTTGGCCCCCTTCTTGACTAAGTGGTACAGTGGCCTAAGGAGTTGAGCCAAATGGGAAATAAAAGGACACCACGGCCTTAGAAGAACTAAGAAGGTTTGCAGCCGCTTTGGTGGTGTAGGATGTGGGTAGGCCTGCACCATATGTAGAATGGCAAATTGAACACTGTTAGTCTTACCCAACCAGATGACACCAAGTATTTGACTGATAAGCCTGGACCCTGCCTTTGTCTGCATTGACCGCCCATCCTCTGTTAACCAAGTGAGACAGCAAGGTGAGGGCTATAGAGACTCAGAAGTTAGCTGGCAAAAGACTCAGAATTTAACATCAATGTAAAGGAAAACATGTACCCTCTCCAGGGTAGTCCATCTACTGAGGTCTGTGGCCACTAGGCATTGACAGATAGTGAGGCTATGGAAATATCCCCGCGGCAAGACAGTAAAGGTATATTGTTCTCCTTCCCAGGTGATAAGGTTAGGCTTTTTTTTTGAGAGGGAGTCTCGTTCTGTTGCCCAGGCTGGAGTGCAATGGCGTGGTCTCGGCTCACTGCAACTTCCGCCTCCCAGGTTCACACCATTCTCCTGCCTCAGCCTCCTGAGTAGCTGGGATTACAGGCGCCCGCCACCACGCCCAGCTAGGGTTAGGCTTTGTGTTCCCATCCAAATCTCGTCTTAAGTTGTAATCTCTATAATCCCCACGTGTCAGAGAGACCACGTGGAGGTAATTGAATCATTGGGGCGGTTTCCCCCATGCTGTTCTCGTGGCAGTGAGTGAGATCTCGCGAGATCTGATGGTTTTATAAGGGGCTCTTCCCCCTTCGCCCAGCCTCGTGAAGAAGGGGCCTTTCTTCCCCTTTGCCTTCTGCTGTGATCGTAAGCTTCCTGAGGCCTCCCCAGCTATGCTGAACTGTAAGTCAATTAAACCTCTTTCCTTTATAAATTACCCAGTTTTGGGCAGTTCTTTATAGCAGCTTGAAAACGGACTAATATACCAGGTGAATGCAATGACAAAATGAGGTGCGTCCAGTCCCTCTCTTATCCTCATAAGAAAGGAGGCGATATGAGAACAGCTGCATACATTAGGGGGACCGCTTTGTTGAACTCCCAGTAATATGTCATTCTCCGTGTCCCATCAGGCATCCACATGGGCCATGCAGGGCTATTGTATGGGCTGTTCACTGGTCTTATAATGTCTACCCAGACTTCTTTCCTTTTCAGTCCCTACGATCTCATCATGACCTCCTGGCAGGTGTTGTCGTTTCTTTTTTCTTTTTCTTTTTTTTTTTTTGAGACGGAGTCTCGCTTTGTCGCCCAGGCTGGAGTGCAGTGGCACGATCTCGGCTCACTGCAAGCTCCGCCTCCGGGGTTCGCGCCATTCTCCTGCCTCAGCCTCCGGAGTAGCTGGGACTACAGGCACCCGCCACCGCGCCCGGCTAATTTTTTGTATCTTTGAGTAGAGACAGGGTTTCACCGTGTTAGCCAGGACGGTCTCGATCCTCTGACCTCGTGATCCGCCCGCCTCGGCCTCCCAAAGTGCTAGGATTACAGGCGTGAGCCACCGCGCCCGGCCAGGTGTTGTCGTTTCAATGCTGCTATTCACAGAGGGGCTGGCAGCTGTGCTGGTGTCCATTTCGCATTCCCCTTGATCACGCGCTTCACCATCCTAACTCAGTCGGAATTCAGAGGGTCACAATCCTGATGAGACAGCCATTCCCAAGACGTACTCTGGGATAGGAGCTCTGTATACTAAATAGGGTTTGGGCAGCAGTCTCCTAACTTGTAATACTAGCTCAACCTGTCTGACTTTCACGACCCCCGCCCCCACCGACCATCTATTGTTATAGGCCACTGGAACCACGGATGTCACCACATACGAGAGTGCATTCAGCTCCAGTATCCGCTGGGAACAGCCTGTACATTCTTGTTTTTTTGTTTCGTTTTGTTTTTGAGACAGAGTCTCACTCTGTCACCAGGCTGGAGTGCAGTGGCACGATCTCGGCTCACTGCAACCTCTACCTCCCGGGTTCAAGCGATTCTCCTGCCTCAGCCTCCAGAGTAGCTGGGATTACAGGTGCCCAGCTAACTTTTGGTATTTTTGGTAGAGACGGGGTTTCACCATGTTGGTCAGGCTGGTCTCGAACTCCTCACCTCGTGATCTCCCCACCTCAGCCTCCCAAAGTGCTGGGATTACAGGCGTAAGCCACCTTGCCTCCTGGATGCATTCTTGGTTTTTTGCCTTTTTTTTTTTTTTTTTTCTGAGACGGAGTCTCACTCTGTGGTCCAGGCTGGAGTGCAGTGGCACGATCTTGGCTCACTGCAACCTCTGCCTCCCAGGTTCAAGTGATTCTCCTGCCTCAGCCTCCTGAGTAGCTGGGATTACAGGTGCCCACCACCACGCCCAGCTAATTTTTGTATTTTTAGTAGAGAGGAGGTTTCGCCATGTTGGCCGGGTTGGCCTCAAACTCCTGACCTCAGGTGATCCTCCCACCTCGGCCTCCCAAAGTGCTGGGATTACAGGCATGAGCCACTGCGCCCAGCCAGCCTGTGCATTCTTAGGTGACCAATATATAGTTAGCTAGCTCTATAGGTGGCCGCCAGTCTCCAGACACCCAGCCGCCATTGCTCTTACCAGGATCCTGGGGCCTCAGCCTTTGTCCCGGTCTAAAGGGGTTGGTGCCTGTATCCCCCTGTGGGAGGGGCAGTGGGCTGAGCCTGAGGCTTCTTCGTGAAGTGCTGTTTTGGCTTGAGCTTCTGCCACAGTCTGACCAGAACAGCATTAGGCTGTTTATCTATTTTCACAGTAGGCGTCCCTGCCACTACCTGGTCACACATTTGTCGGGGGTCCCCGACAGCCCCTTGGCTGTTTTTCCTTTGGTTCCCTTGTTTTTATTCCAGCAGCATGCACCCCTCACCTGTGCAGTTTCTGTTTCTCCTAAGCGGTGGCCCTTTGGGCCGCCTGAGACACTGGCTGTCCTACGAAGGGACTCAAGATAGACGCTAGTGTGCCACACCATTGGTTGTGTGCCTACTGTAAGATGGCATTTCTCATGCCCGCAGTGAAAAGCTCCTTGTCAGGGCCTCGGTAATGCTCAGTGTAGATAGCAAGCATCACCCCTAATACCCAGAGGATGCCCCTCAATTCCTCCATAATCTGTCATCACAAAGGAGATGTGGGGACGTTCCTTTCTTTCTTTCTTTTTGAGATGGAGTCTCACACTGTTGTCCAGGCTGGAGTGCAATGGCTCCATCTCAGCTCACTGCAACCTCTGCCTCCCGGGTTCAAACGATTCTTCTGCCTCAGCCTCCCGAGTAGCTGGGATTACAGGCACCTGCCACGACACCCGACTAATTTTTGTATTTTTAGTAGAGACGGGGTTTCACCATATTGGCCAGGCTGGTCTCAAACTCCCTACCTCATGATCCTCCTGCCTCGGCCTCCCAAAGTGCTGGGATTACAGGCCTGAGCCACTGCACCCAGCTGGGACATTCCTTTCATTTGGCCAGGCTGCCTTGCAGCTTGCAACCACCCGGCTTAGGAGGGGGTGGCCCGATCCTCATTATTGGTGCCATCGAGGCACCGCCTCAGGGCCGGATGGTTGGTGATGGATGCCATTCCACTCATCTCTGTTCCATGTCCCATAGACAGAGAAGCCACCCTGTGACCGACTGTCTCCCCCTTCTGCCTGAACCTAGTTCCCAGCTCCACCAACTCCACCACCATGGAATCCCGCACTTCGGTGTCTTCCAGGCAGGGGCAAGTCTTGCAGGGTGACCCCCTACGTCTGTGGTTGGTCGGCTTTCATCTTGGTGTTGACCAGCAAACGTGCAGAGAGGATGGGCACCTTCATGAGCTCATCATCCCAGGCCTCACTCTCTTCCCCACTAGAGCTCTCCATGGGGTCCCAGAACTTAGGGTCCCAGGATGATTTAGTCATGAGGGCCCTGACTCATTGACATAGCAGCCAGCAGCTTTTCAAATGGACCATACCTGACAAGCCAGGGTCTCTCCATTTTGTCATCCCGTGCCCGCAGGCAGGACAGTCGGTCTCTGATGTTTCAGTCTGATCTAATTAGGCATCTCTTTGTCGTCGCAGTTCATCTTGTAATGGATGCACCTTCACCTGCACCATGAGCCCAGCCCCCAAGGCTGCTCAGAGCACAGTCAGGAGTGGCCAGCCAACCGCAGCTGCCACAGCTCAGGCATCTAACTTTTGCTTAGTTAGATCCACCTCCTGCAATAGCTCTTCCAGACCCTTCAGTGTTTTGGGGGCATCTCTGTACCCATGCCTTGGGCCTCATCCATCAAGGATAGTGGCTGTTGGGCCCCACACAGACGTGGACAGCCAGCCCAAGATGCCCCCCGTTGATATTGTCCTCTCCAATCCCATCGACTGCGTGCACAGGATTTTCTCCGACCTGCTGGGATCATCGGTTGTCATGCCAAATGCCTGTTAACTTCAGTAGCCATGGCACCAAGTTCAAGAGGCTGAAGAAGAGACCCAGAGCCAGCACACAAAACACAGGGCTTATTTGAGGGAACTTGCAGCATGGGCCAGTGGTGGTGGACTGGACAGGAGAACCACAACCATTTGCAAAAAGCATGCAGTTCAGGCCAGGCTCGGTGGCTCGCGCCTGTAATGCCAGTACTTTGGGAGGCCAAGGCAGGTGGACCACTTGAGGTCAGGGGTTCGAGACCAGCCTGGCCAACATGGTGAAACCCTGTCTCTACTAATAGTATAAAAATTAGCTGGGCATGGTGGCGGGCGCCTGTAGTCCCAGCTACTTGGGAGGCTGAGGCAGGAGAATCGCTTGAACTTGGGAGGCAGAGGTTGCAGTGAGCTCAGATGGTACCACTGCACTCCAGCCTGGGTGACAGAGCGAGACTCTGTCTCAAAAAAAAGAAAAAAAAATGCAGTTCATAGGGCACTTTCACTTAGCATCCTCCCCTAGCAACCTCTACGTGGCAACCCTCATTCTCAGAGGCAGCTTAAGTTATTGCTGTCAGGTGTATCTGCCATAAGGGTAGGGTTAAGGAAAGTTATTGCTATCAGAGATGTCTACCAGACACTCCCAAGCTCCCTTTTGTCCAGAGGCCTAAGATAGTCTTCTGTGACAGCTTTATTGAAATGTGATTCATATACCATACAATCAACCTATTTAAAATTTACAATTCGGCCAGGCATGGCGGCTCATTCCTGTAATCACAGCACTTCGGGAGGCCAAGGTGGGTGGATCACTTGAGGTCAGGAATTCTAGTCCACCCTGGTCAATATGTCAAAACCCCATCTCTACTAAAAATACAAAAATTAGGCGGGCATGGTGTTGGGTGCCTGTGATCCCAGCTACCTGGGAGGCTGAGGCAGGAGAATCTCTTGAACCTGGGAAGCAGAGGTTGCAGTGAGCTGAGATCATGCCATTGCACTCCAGCCTGGGGGACAAGAGCAAAACTCCATCTCAAAAAAAAAAAAAGTTTACAATTCAATGATATTTAGTATATTCATAGAACTGCCGCATTTTGCCAAATGGCTTTTTAGCATTTAGTGGACTTGTTGATAGAATTTTAAATATTGAACTCTCCTTGTGGAATCAATTCTACTTAGGTGTAATGTATTATCCTTTTGATATATTCTAGATTCTACTTGCTAATATTAGCTTGTTCATCTCGTCTTTGTAAATGAGGGTTTTTTTCCTAGTTTTTATAAATTTTGGCATTAAAGTTATGCTAGCTTCAGAAAGTAAATTGAGGCGCTCTTTATTTTTTATGTGATCCTAAGCCAGTGCTGCTCAAACTTTAGTATGCTGAAAGTCACCTGGAAAGCTTGTTAAACAGATCCTTGGGCCCCATCTTCTAGTGATTTTTTTTTTTTTTTTTCTTGAAACAGAGTCTTGCTCTTGTCACCCAGGCTGGAGTGCAATGGTGCGATCTCGGCTCACTGCAACCTCCGCCTCCCAGGTTCAAGAGATTCTCCTGCCTCAGCTGTCTCGAATAGCTGGGATTACAGGCGTGTACCACCACTCCCGTTTAATTGTTGTAGTTTTAGTAGAGACAGGGTTTCGCCATGTTGGCCAGGCTGTTCTCGAACTCCTGACCTCGTGATCTGCCCGCCTTGGCCTCCCAAAGTGCTGGGATAACAGGCGTGAGCCACTGCACCCGGCCGCCCGCTAGTGATTTTTATGTGGTGAATCTGGATTCAGGTTCATTAATTTGCATTTATCACACTCCCAGGTGATGCTTAGGATTCGTGGGCCACACTTTGAGCAGCCTGGTATAATTGACATTAGAACCATCTGCTTTTTAAAGGTTAAATCGAACTCATCTCTGAACCCATCTGGTCCCAGAGCCCATTTGTGCAGTAAATCTCTACTCATCTTTCCAACCCTTTCCATTAATTTTCCCCAAAATTCTTGGATTATTTTTAGTAATTTACATTTGCCAGACACTTTCAGTTTCCTCTAAGGTTTCAGATTTGTTGACCTAGGATTTCATATAGCATATGTCCTTAAAATTCTAAATTTGATGGCTGTGTCTCTTTTCTCATTTTTTACATTTTGTTATTTTTATTTATCTTTTTCTCAATCAGATTCACAAGTGGCATTTGGATTTACTTAGCATTTTTACTTTATTTTCTATCTTATTAATGTCAACTTTTTAATTACAATTTCTAGTTTGTTTTGTCTTTATTCTTCTGATTTCTCAAACTCCTGACCTCAAGTGATCCACCCGTCTCAGCCTCCCAAAGTGCTAGGATTACAGGCGTGAGCCACTGCGCCCAGCCTATTCTGATTTCTTAAGGGGAGTATTAAGTTCCTTTATTCATCATCTTTAGTCTTCAGTAAAGTGTAATTTTTGCTGTATGTCAAAGGTTTTGATATGAAATAATCTCCTTTTTATGCTACCTAGATACTTTGTAATTTTCTACTTAGCTTCTTTTTAATCCAAGGATTATCTGGAAGTGTGTGTGTGTGTGTGTGTGTGTATAGGATTATCTGGAAATATATATATGTACACACACACTTTTATGCTACCTGGAAACTTTGTAATTTTCTACTTAGCTTCTTTTTAATCCAAGGATTATCTGGAAGTGTGTGTGTGTATGTGTGTGTGTGTGTGTATATATAGATGTATAGATATGAGATGGGTGTCTTGCTGTGTTGCCTAGGCTGGTCTTGAACGCCTGAGCTCAAATGACCCTCTCACCACAGAAGCATATTTCTTAATTTCCAAGTCATTAAGGTTATTTTCTCTTTTAAAATTGTTCATTTCTTTTTTTTATGATTTTTACAAATATTGTTTATTTTAATGAAGCTGGTACAATGTCCATTTAAAACCCATATCCCAGGCCAAAAAGAACAAATAAAAAAGAGCAGTGTTCTGTCTTACTCATTTCTACATGTATCGCTTTATTAATTGCTAATGAAAATCAGAACTTTTCTGGGATCTTCTGACAAGATTTAAAAAAAAATCTTAAAATGCCTTTTCTTCAGTGAAGCCATCTTTGGAGTTAGGCATCACTCTTACCTGATCTGTCATCTTGACTTCAACCTGATATTCCTCTTCTTTTGGTCCAGACCCTCAAATTTTAAAAGTACCTTCAAGTTAAGGAAAGGTCGTTTTTCCACAGTTCAGTTCTCTGAAAAAACTCCCATCTCCCACTGAAAGTCACAGTCCAGGAGTGAAGCAATCTCATGCTAGAACATCAGGGCCAGTTGGAAAGTCATTATGAACACTTGCATTGGCCGATCTTATATATCACCACAAGCCTGAAAATGCAATGTCCTGAAAAAGGTGGCCTCTCTGTGCACACGTAATTTTTAAAAAGGAGAGGGTAGGCTGGGCGCGGTGGCTCACGCCTGTAATCCCAGCACTTTGGGAGGCCGAGGCTGGCAGATCACAAGGTCAGGAGATCGAGACCATCCTGGTTAACACGGTGAAAGCCCGTCTCTACTGAAAATACAAAAAATTAGCCAGGCGTGGTGGCGGGTGCCTGTAATCCCAGCTACTCGGGAGGCTGAGGCAGGAGAATGGTGTGAACCCGGGAGGTGGAGGTTGCAGTGAGCCGAGATCGCGCCACTGCACTCCATCCTGGGCGATAGAGCGAGACTCCATCTCAAAAAAAAAAAAAAAAAAAAAAAAAAGAGGGTAATATGAAGGGGACTGAGGCTTGATCACCAAAAATCAGCACAATGAAAACAAATGATAATGAATAATGAGCACCAGAATTCAAATTACCAGATGTTTCAAAGAGATGGGGTACCAGTTTTCAATTCCGTTTTGAACACCACATTACAAAGGAACTATTTTTAAAAATAAAGGATTAAAGGATCGAGGGAAAATAAAAAAAGAATAAGCTGTTGAATGACCGCCCCCCCACCCGTTTGTTCCTGATAAACTTCAATCACATCTTCTTCCTCCATTCCCAGTTCTTTTGGAGTATGATTATCAGCAATTCTCTGACCCTCAAAGAGAAACCGAGTGAATTCATTGGAATACCCTGTCTTTGACAGTAAGATTCTTTGAGTTTCTTGAGATGTGTTGTCATTTTCACTTTGAAGTGAATCTCACTGCTATCCTGTCCAGTGACTTTGAGTTTAATATATTCACCTTCCTTCTTATTCCCCAAGTCCTCAGTTGAAGGTTTTGCCTCCTGGTCAGACATGATGACAGCGGCTTCACCCAGGGGTCTCCACACAGCAGCGGCCTCGAGTAGGCAGAACTGCACTCCAGGGTTCACAAATCCATCTCCCTTCCCTAAAATTGTTCATTTCTAATATGACTATCTATTAAATCATATTTGTTTGCATTATTCAATTTCTCTATGTCCTTTATTTTCTCTATTAGATCTGTGAGTTCTGAAAAAGTTGTATGATAATTGCCATTGTAGTTATATTTTGATCAATTTCTTTTTGGTTTTATACGTGTTTTGCCTTAAATATTTAGCTCTCCAGTTGTTTGGTACATATAGGCTTGTGGCTGTTATTTTTTTCTTTGCGTGTTGAGCATGTACTATACAATGTCTCTAACGTGCTCGGTACTTTTAATCTTAAATATTGTTTCCTGATATTCAGATTTCAATCTTGGCTAGGATGGTTGGGGCATTTGCTTTATAATAAATCATTCAGGTGAACATTTCAGTTTTGTACACTTTTTGGAATATGTGTATTTTATAATAAAAAGGAGATAGGTTAGTATGTAAGAAGAAAGCAAAACTCACCCAAAAAAAGAAATCTGGCCGGGCGCAGTGGCTCACACCTGTAATCCCAGCACTTTGGGAGGCCGAGGCAGGCGGATCACGAGGTCAGGAGTTCAAGACCAGCCTGACGAACATGATGAAACCCTGTCTCTACTAAAAATACAAAAATTAGCTGGGCATGGTGGTGCACACCTGAAATCCCAGCTACTTGGGAGGCTGAGGCAGGAGAATCGCTTGAACCTGGGAGATGGAGATTGCAGTGAGCTGAGATCAGGCCTCTGCACTCCAGCCTGGGTGACAGAGCAAGACTCTGTCTCAAAAAAAAAAAAAAAAAATCTATAAATACATTACTAAGATTAATGAGTGAGTTTATCAAGGTTGCTGGATACAGGGTTAATAGAACAATATTAATAGCATTTCTACATACCAGCAAGAAATAAACAGGTAATGAAAAATATAAAGATAACAGTTATAATAACATGAAGCTATTTTAAGTGCCTAGGAATAGATCTAATAAAAAAGTACAAAACTTCTATGCCAAAACCTATAACCATTATTATTATTATTATAGACAGGGTCTCTCTGTTGCCCAGGCTGGAGTGCAGTGGCATGATCTCGGCTCACTGCAACCTCCGCCTCCCAGCTTCAAGATATTCTTGTGCCTCAGCCTCCTGAATAGCTGGGACTTAAGGCATGCACCACCACGTCCAGCTAATTTTTTGTATTTTTGGCAGAGATGAGGTTTCACCATCGTGCCCAGGCTACTCTTGAACTCCTGACCTCAGGTGATCCGCCTGCCTTGGCCTTTCAAAGTGCTGGGATTACAGGGGTCAGCCACCACGTCCAGCCTATAATCATTATTAGTATCAAGAAAAGTGTTAATCCATGAGGATTAACAGATTTAAGCATGAAAGGCAAATTTATAAAGTGTTTAGAAGTTATGTGGAAGAATAACTTCATGATCTGGGGGTTAAGAAAGACGTATTAGGGCCGGGCGCGGTGGCTCATGCCTGTAATCCCAGCGCTTTGGAAGGTCGAGGCAGGCAGATCACCTGAGGTTGGGAGTTTGAGACCAGCCTGACCAACATGAAGAAACCCCATCTCTACTAAAAATACAAAATTAGCCAGGTGTGGTGGTGCATGCCTGTAATCTCAGCTACTCGGGAGGCTGAGGCAGGAGAATGGCTTGAACCTGGGAGGTGGAGGTTGCGGTGAGCCAAGATCGCGCCTTTGCACTCCAGTCTGGGCAACAAGAGCGAAACTCTGTCTCAAAAAAAAAAAAAAAAAGAAAGAAAGATGTATTAAATAGCTTTTAGAAAATATTAACCATGAGGGAACTGATAAATTTGAGTTCATGAAAATTTAGAACATTTTTTCATCAAAAGACACCAATATAATAATAACAATAATAATAATTTATAGGTTTTGGTATAGAAGTTTTGTACTTTTGTGTTAGATCTATTCCTAGGCACATAAAATATCTTGTTATTATAACTGTTATCTTTATTTTTTTATTACCTATTTATTTCTTGCTGGTATGTAGAAATGCTATTAATATTGTTTTCTATTAACCCTGTATCCAGCAACCTTGCTAAACTTACTCATTAATCCTAGTAATGTATTTATAGATTTTTTTTTTTTTTTGAGACAGAGTTTTGCTCTTGTTGCCCAGGCTGGAGTGCAATGGCGTGATCTCACAGACTGCAACCTCCACCTTCTGGGTTCAGTGATTCTTCTGCCTCAGCCTCTCGAGTAGCTGGGACTACAGGCATACGCCACCACGCCTGGCTAGTTTTGTATTTTTAGTAGAGATGGGGTTTCACCATGTTGGCCAGGCTGGTCTCGAATTCCTGACCTCGGGTGATCTGCCCACCTTGGCCTCCCAAAATACTGGGATTACAGGCGTGAGCCATTGCGCCCGGTGATTTTTTTCCTTTTTATATACAGAATCATATCCATAAATAATAGTTTTATTTCTTCTTTTCTAAGCCATTTTTTTCATTTTATTGTACCTTGTGTCAATGACTCATTGCCACCATAATGCTGAATAACAATCCACCTCAAACTTCAGTGACTTAAAACAAGAATTTTTTATTACAGCTTATGAGTCATTATTTTGGGCTCAGCTAATATAAAAGGGAATGGGCTGCCTCTTGGCTAATCTAGACTAGCTTGAGCTAGTACCACTGGAGTGATTCAGCTCTAATATATATTTCAGTTTCCAGCAGATTAGCCCAGACATGTCCTCGTAGCGATGGTGGAAGAGTTAGAGAATAAGCAGTAACAAGTAAGGTCTCTTGCAGCACAGGCGCTGAATCGGCATACAAGCCCAGGTTCAAGGAGCAGGAGAGTAGATATGATCTCAGACAAACTGTAGAATCACATTGCAGAGGGGGTGGATATAGGAAAAATTGAAGGCTTGGTACCATGAAGGCCATCAATCTACACAAACTTTAAATTCAATTTGACTAGAAGGGATGGTGGCAGACATCCTTGTCTTATTCCTGACTTTGAAGGAAAACCCTTCAACGTTTTATCAAGTATAATGTTTACTTTATGCTTTTCTTATAAATACCTCCTATGAAATTAAAGATGTTCTTTTCTACTCTAATTTGCTAAGAGATTGGCTTTTATCTTATTTTTTATTTTGTAGAGAAGGGATCTCGCTGTGTTGCAAGGGCTTATCTCAAACTCTTGGCCTCAGGCAGTCCTCCTGCCTCATCCTCCCAAAGTCCTGTCCTGGGATCACAGCACGAACCACCATGCCCAGCTACTTTTGTTAATAAATGAATTGTTATTGGGTTTCATCAAATATTCTACAAATTGAGATGGTCATATGATCTGTATCCTTATTATGTCATCACTGATTTTCTTTTAAGCAAAATCATTTGTGATATATAGTTTTCATGTATTGATGGATTTCATTTGCTTGTTATTTTTTGGGACCTTTGCATCAAGGTTTATGAATGACATTTGGTGTGTGATTTTATAATTCCCTTGCTAGACTAGGTACTCAAGTTATACTCGTCTTGCCACTTTTTCTATTCTGGAAGATTTTATACCAAACTGACAGCATTTACTTCTTAAATGTCTGGTACGATTCAGTGAAGTCATCTTCACCGGAAGTTTGCTTTGGAGCAAAGTTACTAATTACGGAAGCAATTTATTCAGTGGTCCCCAATCTTCTTAGCACTAGTGTGGGGGGGTGGTTTCAGGATGAAACTGTTCCACCTCAGATCATCACACATTCCATTCTCATAAGGAGTGTGCAACCTAAATCCCTCACATGCACAGTTCACAATAGAGTTCTAGCTCCTGTGAGAACCTAATGCTGCCGTTGATCTCACAGGAGACAGAGTTCAGGCAATAATGCCCGCTTGCCCTCCACTCAACTCCTGCTGTTTGGCTGGTTCCTAACAGGCCACAGTCAGTCAGGTTTACTAATTGTTCAAATATTTTTTATATAGGCATTTATTGCTTTAAGTTTCCCTCTTAGCACTGCTTTTGCTGTATTTGTAGGTTTTATTATTTTTATTTATTCATATAATCTTTGAGACGGAGTCTCACTCTGTTGCCCAGGCTGGAGTGCAATGGCACAATCTCGGCTCACTACAACCTCTGCCTCCCAGGTTCAAGTGATTCTCCTGCCTCAGCCCCCTGAGTAGCTGGGACTACAGGCACCCATTGCCATGCCTGGCTAATTTTTGTATTTTTTGTGTTTTCACTATGTTGGCCAGGCTGGTCTCGAAATCCTGACCTCAAGTGATCCCCCCGCCTCGGCCTCCAAAAGTGCTGGGATTACAGGCATGAGCCACCATGCCCAGCCTCCACAGGTTTTAATATGCTGTATTCCCATTTTCATTTGTGTCGAATTTCCTTTTTGATTTCTTTATCAACCCATTGGTGGTTTAGGAGCATGTTGCTTAATTTCCAAATATTTGTTTCCAATGTTCTGCCTATTAATTTCTAGATTTACTCTATTGTCAAAAAAGATAATATGATTTAGCTTTTTAAAATTTGTTAAGACTTGTATTATGGCCTAACATATCATCTATACTAGATAATGTTCCATGTGGTTTTGAGAAGAATGTGTATTCCATGGCTACTGGATGGAAGGTTCTGTAAGTGTCTTGTTAGGTCTGTTTGGTCTGGAGTGTAGTTTAACTCTGATATTTCTTTGTTGATTTTTGTCTGGATGATATGTCCATTGCTGCAAGTGGAGTGTTGAAATCCTCTACTATTACTGTATTGCAGTCTCTCTCTCCCTTTAGGTTTATTTAAGATTTGCTTTATAAATTTAGATGTTCCAATATTGGGTGCATATATATTTATTATTGTTATATCCTCTTGTTGTATTGACTATTTTACCATTCTATAATGGCCTCTTTGTCTCTTTTTACAGTTTTAGGCTTAAGATCTATTTTATCTGATATAACTACTCGTTCTTTTTTGCTTTGCATTTGCAGGAAATATCTTCCCATCCCTTCACTTTCAGTCTGTGTGTGTCCTTTCAGGTGAAGCAAGTCTTTTGTAGACAACATATTCAGTGACCCTTGAACAATGTAGGGTTAGGGGCACCAACCCCCATGTAGTTGAAAATCTGCGAATAACTTTTGACTCCCCCAAAACTTAACTACTAATAGCCTAATGTTGGCCCGAAGCCTTACCAACAATATAAAAAGTCGATTAACACATATTTTATATGTTGAGTCTATTATACACTATATTCTTACAACAAAGTAACCTAGAGAAAAAATGTTATCAAGAAAATCATAAGGAAGAGAAAATATATTTAATGTTTATCAAGTGGAAGTGATCATCACGCAAAGGCCTTCATCCTCGTGGTCTTCACATCGAGGAGTCTGAGGGAGAGGAGGAGGAAGGGCTGGTCTTGCTGACTCGGAGTGGCAGAGGTGGAAGAAAATCTGCATGACATTGGACTCCTGCAGCTCAAACTCATATTGTTCAATGGCCAGCTTTAGTTAGGTCATGTTTTTTAATCCGTTCAGCCAGTCTGTCTTTTAACTGGAGAATTTAATCCATTTACATTCATGGTAATTATTGATAGGTAAGGGCTTACTACTGCCATTTTGTTACTTTTTCCTAGTTGTTTTGTAGATCTTTTCTTCCTTTTTCTCTTAGTCTTCCTTCCTGATTAAGGGATTTTCTCTAAAAATCTGGAAAAATGAGAACAAATGAAACCCCAAGTTAGTAAAGGAAAAAAAATAAAGATCAGAGCAGAAATAAACTAGAGAATTAAATACAAAAGATCAACGAAACAAACAGTTGGTTTCTGAAAAGATAAAATCAACAAACCTTTAGCTAGACTAAGTATGAAAGAGAGATGATTCAAATAGATCAAAGGCCGGGTGCAGTGGCTCACGCCTGTAATCTCAGCACTTTGGGAGGCTGAGGTGGGTGGATCACCTGAGGTCAGGAGTTCAAGACCAGCCTGGCCAATAGGGTGAAACCCTGTCTCTACTAATAATACAAATATTGGCTGGGCATGGTGGCGGGCACCTGTAATCCCAGCTACTCGGGAGGCTGAGACAGGAGAATCACTTGAACTGGGAGGTGGAGGTTGCAGTGAGCTGAGATCGCACCATTGCACTTCAGCCTGGGCAACAAGAGTGAGACTGTCTCAAAAAAAAAAAAAAAAAAAAAAAAAAAAAAAAAAAAGGATGACAAAGGAGACATCACAATTGGTATCACAGAACTGCAAAGGATCATTAGAGACTATTATGATATTATGAACAACTATATGGAAAACTTAGAAGAAATGGATAAATTCCTGGACACATATAACCAGCCAATATTATGAAGAATTAGAAAACCTGAACAGACCAATAATGAGCAACAAGCTTGAATTAATAATAAAAAGTTTTCCATTAAAAAAAGCTCTGGATCTAATGAATTCAGTTACAAATTCTACCAAACATTTAAAGAACTGTAGCTGGGCATGGTGACACATGCCTGTACTCCCAGCTACTTGGGAGGCTGAGGTGGAAACATCAGTTGAGTCCAGGAGTTCAAGTCCAGCCTGGGAAACATAGACCCCATTTCTTTCCTTCTTTTTTTTTTTTTCTGAGATGGAGTCTCACTCTGTCACCCAGGCTGGAGTGCAGTGGCGTGATCTCGGCTTATTGCAACCTCCACCTGGTTGAAGTGATTCTCCTGCCTCAGTCTCCTCAGTAGCTGGGACTACAGGTGCACTCCACCACGCCTGGCTAACTTTTTGTACTTTAGTAGAGACAGGGTTTCACCATGTTGCCCAGGCTAGTCTCAAACTCCTGAGCTCAGGCAATCCTCCCGTCTCGGCTTCCCAAAAAGGTGGGATTACAGGTGTGAGCCACTGGGCCTGGCCGATGCTATTTCTTTAAAATAGCACATCAAGAAGGTCATTTGCCATGATTAAGTGGGATTCATCCCAGGGATGCAAGGATGGTTCAACATATGCAAATCAATAAACATGATACATCACATTAATAGAATGAAGGACAAAAACCATATGATCATCTCAAATTCAACATCCCTTCATGATGAAAACCCTAAACAAATTAGATATAGCAGGAACATAGTTGGTTACAATAAAGGCCATATATAACAAACCCACAGCTAGCATCATACTCAATGGGGAAAAAGTTGAAAGCTTTGCCTCTAAAATACAGAAAAACACAAGGTTGTACCCCTTCTATTCAACATAGTACTGGGAGTCCTAGCCAGAGCAATTAGGCCAGGGAAAGAAAGAAAGGGCATCCGGGGGTGGGGGCTCATGCCTGTAATCCCAGCTACTCGGGAGGCTGAGGCAAGAGAGTCACTTGAACCCAGGAGGCAGAGGTTGTGGTGAGCCAAGATCATGTAATTGCACTCCAGCCTGGGCAACAAGAGCGAAACTCCATCTCAAGAGAAAAAAAAGCATCCAACTGAAAAGAAGAAAGTCAAATTGTCCTTGTTTGCAGAAGACATGATCTTATATATAGAAAACCCTACAGCCTCCCCAAAAACCTGTTAGATTAAACAAGTTCAGTGAAGTTGTAGGACACAAAATTAACACACAAAAATCACTAGTGTTTCTATATACCAACACCAAACTATCTGAAAAAGAAATCAAGAAAGCAATCCTGTTTTCAATAATACCAAAAATAAAATACATAGGAACAAATTTAACCAAGGAGGTGAAAGATCTCTACAATGAAAACTATAAAAAATCGGTGGAAGAAATTGAAGAGATTACTAATAAATGGAAAGACATCCAATGCTCATGGACTGGGAGAATTAATATTGCTAAAGTGTCCATACTACTCAAAGTAATGTACAGATTCAATGCAATTCCTGCAAAAATACCAATGACATTTTTCACAAAAAAAATGCTAAAATTTGTATGGTGTAGGGACTAGCCCCACAGGGTCGGTGGGTTTTTCTCCCTGTGTGTGGAGATGAGAGATTGTAGAAATAAAGACACAAAACAAAGAGATGAAAGACAGTTGGGCCCGGGGGACCACTATCACCAAGAGGCAGAAACTGGTAGTGGCCCCAAATATCTGGCTGTGCTGTTATTTATTGGATACAAGACAAAGGGGCAGGGTAAAGAGTGTGAGATATCTCCAATGATAGGTAAGGTCCCCTGGGTCATGTGTCCACTGGACAGGGGGCCCTTCCCTGCCTGGCAGCCGAGGCAGAGAGAGAAAGGAGAGAGAGACAGCTAATGCCATTATTTCTGCATATCAGGGACTTTTAGTACTTTCACTGATTTTGCTACTGCTATCTAAATGGCAGAGCCAGGTGTACAGGATGGAACATGAAAGCAGACTAGGAGCGTGACCACTGAAGCACAGCATCACAGGGAGACGGTTAGGCCTCTGGATAACTGCAGGTGAGCCTGACTGATGTCAGGCCCTCCACAAGAGTGGAGGAGTAGAGTCTTCTCTAAACTCCCCCGGGGAAAGGCAGACTCCCTTTCCCGGTCTGCTAAGTAGTGGGTGTTTTTCCTTGGCACTGACGCTACCGCTAGACCACAGTCTGCATGGCAACGGTTGTCTTCCCAGATGCTGGCGTTACCGCTAGACCAAGGAGCCCTCTAGTGGCCCTGTCTGGGCATAACAGAAGGCTCGCACTCTTACCTTCTGGTCACTTTTCACTATGTCCACTCAGCTCTTGTCTCTGTATGGCCTGGTTTTTCCTAGGTTATGATTGTAGAGCGAGGATTATAATAATATTGGGATAAAGAGTAATTGCTACAAACCAATGATTAATGATATTCATATGTAATCATGTCTATGATCTAGATCTAGTATAACTCTTGTTGTTTTATATATTTTACTATACTGGAACAGCTCGTGCCCTCAGTCTCTTGCCTTGGCTCCTAGGTGGCTTGCCGCCCAGAGTATGGAATAACAAAAGACCCTGAATAGCCAAAGCATTTTTTTTTTTTTTTGAGATGGAGTCTCACTCTGTTGCCCAGGAGGCTGGAATGCAGTGGCATGATTTTAGCTCACTGCAGACTCCGCCTCTGGGGTTCAAGTGATTCTCCTGCCTCAGCTCTTGAGTAGCTGGGACTAAAGGCGTATGCCATCATGCCCAGCTAAATTTTTATATTTTTAGTGGAGACGGGGTTTCACCATGTTGGCCAGGCTGGTCTCCAACTCCTGACCTCAGGTGATCCGCCTGCCTCAGCCTCCCAAAGTGCTGAGCCACTGCACCCGGCTGATGTTGAGCATTTATTTATATGCTTGTTGGCCATTTGTATGTCTTCTTTGGAGAAATATCTACTCAGGTCCTTTGTCCACTTTTTAATTAGGTTGTTTGGTTTGTTTGCTATTAAGTTGTATGAGTTCCATACATATTTTGGATGTAGATTGCAAATATTTTCTGATTCCATAGATTGCCTTTTTTTTTTTTTTTTGAGATGGAGTCTCACTCTGTTGCCCAGGCTGGAGTGCAGTGGCGCAATCTCCGCTTACTGCAAGCTCCGCCTCCCGGGTTCACGCCATCCTCCTGCCTCAGCCTCCTGAGTAGCTGGGACTACAGGCACCCGCCACCATGCCCAGCTAATTTTTTGTATTTTTAGTAGAGACGGGGTTTCACCGTGTTAGCCAGGATGGTCTCGATCTCCTGACCTCGTGATCTACCTGTCTCGGCCTCCCAAAGTGCTGGTATTACAGGAGCCACGGCGCCTGGCCTCTTTTTTTTTTTTTTTTCCTGCTATGCAGCTTTGGCAGATGCTAGGGCTTATGGGGAATGGGGAGATGTTGGTTAAAGGGTACAAACTGAGTTATAAGATTATTAAGTTCTGGGGATCTAATATATACAGGGTGGCTACGGTTAATAATACTGTATTATTTACCTGAATTTGATAAGAGAACAGATTTTTTTTTTTTTTGAGACAGAGTCTCGCTCCATCGTGCAGGCTAGAGTACACTGGTGCAATCTCAGCTCACTACAACCTCTGCCTCCTGGGTTCAAGTGATTCTCCTGCCTCAGCCTCCCGAGTAGCTGGGATTACAGGCACCCACCACCACACCTGGCTAATTTTTGTATTTTTAGTAGTTTTGCCACGTTGGCCAGGCTAGTCTTGAACTCTTGACCTCAGGTGATCTGCCCACCTCGGCCTCCCAAAGTGCTGGGATTACAGGCGTGAGCCACCACGCCCGGCCAGAGAACAGATTTTAAGTGTCCTCATCACATACATATGCACGCACACACACACACGATAATTATGGTGGTTATGGATGTGTTAATTTGATTGTGGTAATCATTATACAGTGTATACATAAATCATATTATGCCTTGAATATATACAGTTTTTGTCAATTATTTTTAAATTTAAAAAGAATATACTTTATTAACCATTAAAACTATTAATTTTATTAAATCTGAAAAGCTTTTGAGCTTCATGTTTTGGGGGCATCAGTAACTGGATCTTTTTTATTGTGTATTACTTTGTATGAATATGCCACTATTTGGAGGCTATTGTGAATAAAGTGGCAACAAATATTCTTGTACATATTTTTATGCACATAGACGTGACTCTTTATGGGTCATAGAACAGGCATTTTTGTCTTTAGGGAGTCTGCCAAACACCCGTCCAAAATGGTGAAATCACTTTCCACTTCCGCCAGCGATGGAAGGGCGCTGCGGTCACTGCACATTCTGGACAATATTTGATGAGCTCAGTGTTTTCAGTTTTGGTCGTCCTGGTAGCTATGCAGTAGTACCTGATTGTGGCTTTAATTTACATTTTCATGATGAGTAATGATATCTAGCACTTTCATATGGCTATTGGTCATCTGAATAGCTGCTTTTGTGAAGTCCCTGTTCAAGTCTTTCACCTTTTCTTAGGCTTTTTTTTTTTTATTGTTTTGTAGGCATTATTTATATTCTGAATACAAGTCATTTGTCACATGTGTGCATTACAAATGTGTTCCGTCTGTGGCTTACCTAGTTACTTTCTTAAAGATGTCATTGAATTTTTAAAAACGTCTTAATTTTAATGAGGTTGAGTTCTAATTTTCTTAGTGCTTTCTTTGTGTACTATTTAAGAAAATGTGCTACCCAAAGTCAAAGTGATATTTTCATATTTTTTTGGTATCTCTTTTGTTTTACCCTCCACATTTATGTCTATAATTCATCTTGAATTAATGTTCGTGTGTCATGTGAGGTGGGCTCAAGCTTATTTTCTACATAGATATCATTATTCTGGCACTACTTATTGAAAAGAACATCCATCGCCACCCAATCGCAGTGGCAATTCTATTTTAAATTAAGTGACCACATAAGCTGGAGTGGATTTATGGACTCTCTTTTCCATTGATCTATTTATTATCCTTTGCCAACACCACACTCCCACCCCTCTCTCCGGCCCCTCCCCCATCTCCCCCGCCCCTCCCCTCCTGTTTTAATTATGTAGCCTTAGAGTAAATCTTAAGATAGTAAGATAACTCCACGGTAAGTTAAGTCTTCCAACTTTGGTCTTCTTCAAGATAGCCTTAGCCATTCTAAGGTCTTTGGCGTTCCATATAATTTTAGAATGAGCTTGTCTATTTCCAAAAAAAAAAAAAACCCAACAATATGGGATTTTGTGTTTAAGATTGCCCTGAATCTGTAGATCAATTTGGGGATAACTGACATTGTAAAAATGTTCAACTTGCCAACTCATGAACATGGTAAAATTCTCTAAGTCTTTTGCATTGTTTTGTAGTTTTCAGCGAGGTCTTACACATTTTAACTACATTGATTACTAAGTATTAAATGTCTTTGATGTTTTAAAATAGTATTTTCCAATTATTTGTTGCTACTATACAAAAATATAATTTTTTGTACAATTGCCTTATATATCTAGGAACTTTGCTAAATTCAATTACAAACTTAATTCCATCCATTTGTAGACTCTTTTTACATATACAATATCTGGGGGTTTTTTTTTCCTTAGACAGGGTCTTGCTCTTTTGTCCAAGCTGGAATGCAGTGGCATATCAGCTCACTGCAGCCTCAAACTCCTGGGCTCAAGAGATCCTCTCTCCTCAGCCTCCTGAGTAGCTAGGACTACAGGCGTGTACCACCACACCTGGCTAATTTTTTATTTTAATTTTTGTAGAAATGGAGTTTTGCTATGTTGCCCAGGCTGGTCTTGAGCTCCTGGCCTCAACTGATCCTCCTGCCTCACAGTACTAGGATTATAAGCATGAGCCACTGTGCCCAGCTACATACATGATCTCTTGACAGTATACTTACATCACCTTTAAATAAGGAAAGTTTTATTTATTTTGATCTTTATACTTTTTTTCTTGCCTTATTGCACAGGCTAGGACCTTTAATACAATGTGGAATGAACATCCTTATCTTGTCCCCAAACTCAAGAGAAAAGCATTCATATTTCATTGTTCAGTGTGATGTTAGTTATAGGCTTAAGGAAGCTGTAGATTAAGGAAGTTGCCTTCTATTTCTAGTTTTCCCACCATTTTTTTTTTTTGCAATTGTTCTCCAATATTTTTCTTCTACATATTATGAATACCACAATACATTGCTGCTATTGTTACTTTAAGCACTCATTAGTCTCAAATTTGCCTACAGGGTCTTGCTCTGTTGCCCAAAGTGGAGTGCAATGGCATGATCAGCTCACTGCAGCCTCAAAACTTCTGGGCTCAAGTGATCCTCTCTCCTCAGCCTCCTGAGTAGCTAGGACTACTTTGACCTAGGTAGTAGCTGGGTCACCCTTTCAGGTTTTCTTTATTCCTTTCTAAATTTTATGTTATTATTTTTTAACTGACAGATGAAATTGTATGTATTTGTGTTCAACATGATGTTTTGAAATATATATACATTGTGGAATGCTAAATGTAGCTAATTTACATATCTATTATTTTTGTGGTGAGAATATTTAAAATCTCTCAGCATTTTTCAAGATTACAATGTAGTTATTAACTTTAGTCACCATGTTGAATGATAGTTATCTTAAACCTATTCCTTTTATCTAACTGAAATTTTGTATTATTTGACCAACAACTCCCCAGCACCCCACTCCCCCATCATCCCCACTCTGGTAACCACCATTTTAGTCTCTACTTCTAGATCAACTTTTTCAGATTCCATGTATGAGTGAAATCACGCAGTATGTTTCTGCGTCTCTTATTTTACTCTAACATCTCTTTCCAGCTCCAATAATATTCCTTCAGCCCAAAGATTTTTAATATTTTTTGCAGTGCAGATGTGCTAATGACAAATTCTCCCAACTTTTGTCTGTCTGGTAGCATTATTTCATCATCTTTTATTATTTTTATTGAGGTGAAATCCACATAACATAAAATTAGCCATTTTAAAGAAACACTTCAGTGGCATTTAGTACTTTCACAATGTTGTGCAACCACTATCTCTATCTAGTTCCAAAACATGTCAACACCCCAAATAGAAACTCTGCACCTGGGAAGCAGTAATTCCTCTCCCTCTGCCCAGCACCCCCCTAGTAACCTCTAATATGCTGTCTCTATGAATTTGCCTATTCTAGATATTTCATATAAATAGAATCATAATATTTGTCTTTTTGTGTCTGGCTTATTTCATTTAACGTTTTCAAGGCTCATCCATGTTATAGCATGTATCTGAATTTCATTTTTTATGGATGAATAATATTCCATTGTAGGGTATCAGAGTTTATTCTTTTTTAAATCTTTTTTTTTTTTTTTTTTTTGAGACAGAGTCTTGCTCTGTCGCCCAGGCTGGAGTGCAGTGGCACAATCTTGGCTCACTGCAAGCTCTGCCTCCTGGGTTCACACCATTCTCCTGCCTCAGCCTCCCGAGTAGCTGGGACTACAGGCGCCTGCCACCACGCCCAGCTAATTTTTTGTATTTTTAGTAGAGACAGGGTTTCACTGTGTTAGCCAGGATGGTCTCAATCTCCTGACCTTGTGATCCGCCCGCCTCGGCCTCCCAAAGTGCTGGGATTACAGGGGTGAGCCACCGCGCCTGGCCTGAGTTCTTCAAGTCAGGTGTGTATGTACCCGGAAGTGGAATTGTTGGATCCAATGGTAATTGTTTTACTTTTTGAGGAACTGCCAAACTGGTTTTTACCATGGCTGCTCCAGTGGACATTCTTATCCTCAATGCATAATGATTCTAATTTCTCCACATCCTCCCCAGCAGTTGTTATTTCCCATTGATTTTTTTTTTTTTTGTAGCCATCTTCATCGGTGTGAAATGGTAACTCTGGTCTTGATTTGCCTTCCCCTAGTGATTAGCGATGTTGAGCATCTTTTCATGTGCTTTTTGGCCATCTGTTTATCTTCTTGGAAGAAACGTCTATTGATGTCCTTTGCCCTTTTTAAAAAATTGATTTTTAAAGTAACAGATGCAAATTATATATATTTATCATGTACAACGTGATGTTTTGGAACATGTATATGTAGTGAAATGGTGCAATAGGGCTAATTAACATACTTTGCCGATTTTTCTTTTAACTGAGTTTAGTTTTTTTTCAGTTGTAGGGGTTATTTTTATATTCTGGATACTAGAATCTTACCAAATACTTGATTTGCAAATGTTTTCTCCCATTCGATGGGTTATCTTTTCACTCTCTGATAATGTCTTTCGATGCACAAAAGGACAAATTTTGGTGTCATATTTAATAAACCATTGCCAAACCAAAGTCATAGAGATTTGCTCCCCAACATTTTCTTCTAAAAGGTTTATAGTTTTTGCTCTTACATGTAGGTCTTTTATCCATTTTGTTAATTATTGTGTATAGTGTAAGGATCCAAGGTTTTTTTTTTTTGCATGTGGATATCCAATTTTCCCAATATCTGTTGGAGAAACTTTTTCTCATTGAGTACTCTTGGCACTCTTGTTGAAAATTGACTATATACATAAAGGTTTATTTCTGGGCTATTCTCTCCTGTGGTATCCTGTTGGTTTATATGCATTCTTGTACCAGTCCCATGCAGCTTTAATTACTGTAGCAGTATAATAAGTTTTGAAATCAGGAAGCATGAGTCCTCCGACATTGTTCTTTGTCAAGTTTGTTTTGGCTATTCTGGGCCGCCTTTAATTTCCAGATGAATTATATCATCAGCTGGTCATTTTCTGCAAAGAAGCCAGCTAGGGATTTTGAGATGGACTGCATTAATTCTATAGATCAACTTGGGAAATATTGCCATCTTAATACTTAGTTTTCTGATTCACAAACATGGGATTTCTTTTCATTAAATCTTCTTTCAACATGTTTTGTAATTTTCAGAGTATAAAAGTTTGTCCTTTTGTTAAATGTATTACTAAGTATTTTATTTTATTTTTTGACACTGCATTAGGCCACTTTTGCATTGCTATAAAGGAATACCTGACTAGTATTCCTATTGGTCTATTGTGCATCCTTATACCAGTCCCATGCTGCTTTAATTTATAAAGAAAAGAGGTTTTATTTTGGCACACGGTTCTGCAGGATATACAGGAGCATAGTGCTAGCATCTGCTTCTGCTGAAGGCCTCAGGACACTTAAAATCTTGGTGGAAGGTCATAAAGAGCCAGCATGTCACTTCTACTACACACGAGCAGAAGCAAGAGAGAGAGGAGGAAGAGCCACACACTCTTAACCAGATCTCACAAGAAGCCATTCACTATCAAGAGGTCAGCAACAAGCCATTCATGAGAGATCCGACCCCATGACCCAAACACCTCTCACCAGGCCCCACCTCCAACAGTAGGGATTACATTTCAGCATGAGATTTGGAGGGGACAAACATCCAAACTGTATCAGATACTATCATATATGGAACAGTTTTCTTAAATTTTGGATTTTTTGCAAGTATATAGAAATTCAATTTTTGTATATTGATCTTGTATTCTGCAACCTTACTGAACCTATTGGAGTTCTAATAGTTTAGTGGATTCCTTAGGATTTTCTTTATACAAGATCATGTTATATGGGAAGAGAGATAGTTTATTTCTTTTTCATTCTTGATGTCTTTTATTTTATTGTCTTGCCTAATTTCTCTGGCTAGAATCTCCAGTACAATATTGAACAGAAGTGGTGAGAAAAACACTCATGTCTTATTCCTGATTTTGGAAAGGATTCAGTTTTCACCATTAAGTATGATGTTAACCATAGATTTTTTTTGTAGATTCCCTTTATCAAGTCAAGATTTCCTTCTGTTTCTAGGTTTGTTGAGTGTTTATCATGAAAGGTGTTGGATTTTGTCAAGTGCTCTTTATATATCTACTGTGATGATCATATGGGTTTTGTTCTTTATTGGGTTTTGTTCTTTATTCTATTGATATAACATTGATTTTCCGATATTAAGCCAACCTTGCATTCCTGGAATAAATCCTGCTGGTCATAATGTATATTCCTCAAAGGGCACAGCTTTAGACACGCATTGTCACCCTAGGATGACAGTGGTTTTAGGTGGGCTCTCCTGTCTCTTTCCCTCACCACACTCAGCTTTTAGGCTCCACTAATTGCCACCTGATTATTGTTTTTGACAATGCTCTGAGGCATAAATTGTTCTGCATCTGGTCCACTTAAATTTAGGCTCCCTTAAAGGAGTAGTTTTAGAGGTTAGTGTTTGAGACTTGTTCTGAACCCAGGAGGGACCTTCTTAGCTGTTTCCCTGATTCTCTCTAGTATACTAGTTGGCCTGTTGTTTAGCTTGTGTCTCATGAAGCTACCAGCTTCCTCTTAATTACTTACCAACAGAACCTCCTCCACCATTTTTGAGCATGCCCTTAGGCTTGAACTCTCCCACGCTGTTTCAAGTCAAGTCAGTTCTTTGGGGAGAGACTTTCAGAGCTCTTTGTTCTGAAGGCTTGGCTTTCTCCCTGAGTAAAATCTCCAGAGATGGGTAGGGACAGTGGCCTATTTCTCTCTGAGTGACACAGCTGCCTTAGCAGCAGGTTGCTGGATGGGGCATTAAACTTTCTTATCAACTTGCCTCTCCTGGAATGTAACCTTAGCCTTACACATGAGCTAGGGCCAGGGGAGATCAGGGCTCCAGCATTCTCAAATGGCTGGGGTGGAGCCTCTGCCCTAAAAGAGGGGGAGGGGCAGTACTGGATAGAAGAAGGGAGCTCCTGACCTTTTTACCACACTTGCAACAGGTAGCTGGAGAGGAATGAGAAATGCTGGTGGCCTGTCCCTCCTGGGAAGATACTATAGCCTTCAACTGGAAGCAAGGCAGAGAAAGAGCCGTGTGTGTGTGTATACATATATATATATATATATAAATTTTTTTTTTATATGGAGCCTTGCTGTCACCCAGGCTGGAGTGCAGTGGCGTGATCTTGGCTCACTGCAACCTCCACCTCCCGGGTTCAAGCAATTCTCCTGCCTCATCCTCCCGAGTAGCTAGGATTACAAGCACGTGCCTGGCTAATTTTTGTATTTTTAGTAGAGATAGGGTTTTGCCGTGTTGGCCAGGCTGATCTCAAACTCCTGACCTCAAGTGACCTGCCTGCCTTGGCCTTCCAAAGTGCTGGGATTACAGGTGTGAGCCACTGTGCCTGCCCAGAATTTTAGTATATTTTCTTGAATAAATATTTTGTCACTTGCTATATGTCCTTAGGACAATTTCTAGAGACCGTAAATATTTTTCTTTATATTTCTCACAAGTTGACTTGTTTTACTAGGGAGTGGGTCCACAGAGCTCCTCATTCTGCCTTTCCAAAGGTGGAATCCCAACGAAGCTTTTAAAGTCTACCCATCCTGGCTGGGCTCAGTGGCTCATACCTGTAATCCCAGTACTTTGGGAGGCCAAGGTGGGTGGATCATGAGGTCAGGAGTTCAAGACCAGCCTGGCCAACATGGTGAAACCCTGTCTGTACTAACAATATAAAAATTAGCCGGGTGTGGTGGTGCGTGCCTGTAATCCCAGCTACTTGGGAGGCTGAGACAGAAGAATCGCTTGAACCTGGGTGGCGGATGGTGCAGTGAGCCAAGATCACGCCACTGCACTCCAGCCTGGGCGACAGAGTGAGACTGTGTCTCAAAAGAAAAAAAATTCTGCCCATCTCTATCCCCACCTTAGACTTAATCTAGAGGAGTGAGGCTAGCAGAATGGAAGGCAGGAATCTGTATCATTGTAGAGCTCCCCCAGTGACTGTGATAAACAGCTGTGTTTGTAAAACCTGGCCTAGAAGTCTATGTGCATTAGCTGGGCCTAAAAGTTTCCAAGTACACCAGAAGTCAACGGGAAAGAAACCTGAGTGTATCCATTGTTTACTGTGCTCTTGGCACTCAATATTCCATTGTGTTATTTTAATCATTTCAGACAGGACTGGTGTTCAGCTGATACTCCAGTGTTTATGGCTGGCATTCATTCTGATTGGTGAGTGCTCACACCATAGCTTTTATTAAATATTTTGAAATTCACCGCTGCTTTTAAGATGAGAAAAACAGAACTGGGTGTGGCGGCTCACACCTGTAATCCCAGCACTTTGGGAGGCTGAGACAGGCAGATCACTTGAGGTCAGGAGTTCTGAGACCAGCCTGGGCAACATGGCAAAACCCTGTGTCTACTAGAAATACAAAAATTATCTGGACATAGTAGCACACACCTGTAATCCCAGCTACTCGTGAGGCAGGAGAATCCCTTAAACCTGGGAGGCGGAGGTTGCAGTGAGCTGAGATCATGCCACTGCACTCCAGCCTGGGCGGCAGAGTAAGACCCCATTTCAAAAAATATATATGTAGATTGCCCATAAGTTAGTAACTCATAAGGAGAAGGGCCAAGATTTAAACTCTGGCCCTCATTTCTCCAAAGCCCTGGTTATGAAGCTTCACAGCCTGGCACCTGAGACGTGTCCTTTAAATTCTGCTGCTCTTGGTGACCCAAGATTTTCTCAGGATTTAGCGGGCCTGAAAGAAGAAAGCCACGGAGTCCCTTGAGGAATTATCTGACAGAGAAAGAGTCTTCTAAGAAATTCCAGACCCCCAACTCCCTGTCCTGGAGGCTCAAGACCAAGGAGATCCAGGCCACCAAGACCCAAAACTACTTCGTTCAGCCTAAAAACACTGAGAGCATCTTGATCCAGATTGCCTTCTCTGTCGGGCTGGGCAGCGTGTGGCGTTCTCCTTACCTGTGTCACCGGAACAGAGGAGGTAAGGCCAGGGGCCTGGGTCCTGAGCTTAAGGAAGGAGTTTCAAGGCTGGGAGCTTGGAGTCCTGGGCCCTGAAGGAGGAGAAAGCTGGGGTTGGGCACGTGGGCTCCTAGGGGAAAATGGGGACAGGGCCAGGACTCCTGGCTGCCTGAGCACAGCCCCTGGCTCCCTTCCCAGGCAGCTTCATCCTGATGTACTTCTTCATGCTCCTCTTATTCGGGATCCTGCTCTTATACAGGGAGGTGATCATGGGGCAGTGGCTGCATGTGGACAACATCCGGGTCTGGAAGCAGCTCGTCCCCTGGCTGTGCAGCATGAGCTATGCTCGCATTCTGGTAAATGAGGGATCCAGCCCCAGGCCATCCCCGATCTCCCTCTGTGGTCTCCAGGTCTCCGCCCACCGTGTCCACCCCCAGGTGTGCGTCTCGGTGAGCTTGTACAACAGCACCATCATCTCCTGGAATTTCTTCTACTCCTTTGCTCACCCCCTGCCCTGGGACCACTGCCCACTGGTGAAGAACATCAGTGTCACCGGTGAGGAGAGGGGCCAGCAGGGCCAAGGGAGGCAGGGACACCAAGGGGAGGAAGTGAACAGAAGCAGGCACCGAGCAAGGTGGTACCTGAGTCCCCTCCCCCAGACGTCTCTTGCCTTCAGACTGGGCCCACCAGTACTTCTTGTACCACACCACCCTCCATGCCTCGGACCACAGTGAAGAAGCGGCTGAAGCCCTCGTCCTGAACCGCAGCCTGGGTCGTCTTCTCAGTCGTGATCACAGGGATTTGGATTTCAACGCCGGTAAGCTCCCCTGACCGCCAGCCCCACTACCCTGTCACCTTTGCAAATCCGAAGACTTCCACACTCTCCACCCCAACACAACCCAACTCCTTCCTGTTGACTGCTCTTCTGCAATCCCTGTGACCCTTCCACCTACCCTGAGGACAAGCTCAGATATGCCTCAGCCTCCCAAATGGCTGGGATTACAGGCACCTGCCACCACATCCGGCTAATTTTTGTATCTTTAGTAGTTTTGCCATGTTGGCCAGGCTAGTCTTGAACTCTTGACCTCAGGCTGAGGCAGGAGAATCACTTGAACCCAGGAGGCGGAGGTTGCAGTGAGCTGAGATCGCGCCACCGCACTCTAGCCTGCACGATGGAGCGAGACTCAGATGTGGCCACCCAGCGTCTCCATCCAGGGGTCTGAGGAAGATTCTGTACTCTCCTCAGACAAGCTAAGTCGGCCAGGTCTCTCTACAGAGAACTGCTGTCCCATTGACAGCGTGAAGAAATGCCTCACTATCAACCAGATCCCCACATCGCTGCAGGCAGACACCTGTGGGCAACCTTTCAGATCAGACCACAGTCTCCCCGGCTGAGTCCTGCAACCTCCACCTCCCTGCATTTTGACAACATGTTAGCCCCTAAAGGAGCTGAGTGGCACCAATTCCATTCCAGGTACCCATTTGGAGCTTTTTTTTTTTTTTTTTGAGACTGAGTTTTGCTCTTGTTGCCTAAGCTGGTGTGCAATGGCGCTATCTCAACTCACTGCAACCTCTCCCTCCCAGGCTCAAGTGATTCTCCTGCCTCAGCCTCCTGAGTAGCTGGGATTACAGGCACCCACCACCATGCCCAGGTAATTTTTTGTATTTATTTATTTTTTTGAGACGGAGTCTCACTCTGTTGCCAGGCTGGAGTGCAACAGTGTGCTCTCGGCTCACTGCAGCCTCCGCCTCCTGGATTCAAGCGACTCTCCTACCTCAGCCTCCTGAGTAGCTGGGACTACAGGCACATGCCACCATGCCCAGCTAATTTTAGTAGAGACGGGGTTTCACCATGTTAGCCAGGATGGTCTTGATCTCTTGACCTCGTGATCACCCGCCTCGGCCTCCCAAAGTGCTGGGATTACAGGCATGAGTCACCACGTCCAGCCATTTTTTTTTTTTTTTTTTAAGATGGAGTCTTGCTCTGTTACCCAGGCTGGAGTGCAATGGCATGATCTCGGCTCACTGCAACCTCTGCCTCCCAGGTTCAAGCCATTCTTCTGCCTCAGCCTCCTGAGTATCTGCGACTACAGGTGCCCATAACCACACCCAGCTAACTTTTATATTTTTTAGTAGGGATGGGGTTTCACCATGTCGGCCAGGCTGGTCTTGAACTCCTGACCTCAAGTGATCTACCCACCTCCCAAAGTGCCTGGATTATGGGTGTGAGCCAGCACACCCAGCCTGGGAGTATTTTCTTTCAATCCATCTCCTTGGCATCTGGATCATGCTCCCTTTACATAGAAAATGTATTTCAGGCCGGGTGCAGTGGCTCACACCTGTAATCCCAGTACACTGGGAGACCGAGGTGGGAGGATCGATTGAGCCCAAGAGTTCAAGACCAGCCTGGCCAATATGGTGAAACTGCATCTCTACTAAAAATACAAAAATTAGCCATGTGTGGTGGTGCATGCCTGTAGTCCCACCTACTTGAGAGGCTGAGGCAGGAGAATTGCTCAAACCCCAGAGGCAGAGGTTGCAGTGAGCTGAGATCGCGCCACTGCACACCAGCCTGGGCAACAGAGCAAGACCCCATCTTAAAAAAAAAAAAAGAAAAGAAAATGTATTTCAGTGTGTTTACCAGATTATTTTGGTAAACTCTACCTGTACCTCCTGGTCCCTGCATTCACGCAGGTGGTCACCTTTCACGTCATCCATCTCCACCCATGGAGATTCAGCTCGCCATCTCTTCACAGCCTCCAAAAATAAACCACTCCTACAAAAGCAGACTTTACTAAAGGTTTGATAGGGATATGCACAGAGAGGGGCCATAGCTCAACTACCTCCGGGGCAAATCACTAAAATTCCTCTTAGTTCTGTTATTCTCTCTCAAAGTCTCTTCTCAGTTTCTTTTCCTCTCCTTAAACTCACACATAAGCTGTAAATCCAAGGCCGGGGAATTAAGTGTCCAACCACCCACCCCTTCAAAGCCATCTTTACTTGGAGTCTCACCCCTGACTCCTGGGCAGCTTATTGTTTGCTCCAAACCACAATATTGTCTCCTTAGAATCGTCCTCCCGTAATTCCATCGTGTTACTTCTGGGCCACCTTGACACCGTTCATATTTCTACTCCTGACCGGGAGGCCCCCGCTGATGCTCACCTCTGTCTTCCTCTCCTCCGTCATCCTCCTCTGCCTCTTCCTGGAAGGTGTGGTCACGAGCCTCAGACGTATGATCACCACAGAGGTGAGGCCCGGGACTCCAAACCTTCTCCCTCCCTCGACTCTCAAGACCTCAGAGTCTCCTTCCCCCACATCTGCTTTCCTTCTGACCCCAGCCTTCCTTTTATCCTTTTGCTCTCTACCTTAGCCGACCCCTTAGCCTGCTTATTTACTGGTAGTCCTACCCTTCCAAGCCCACTCCTAAACACTTCTCAGTCACCCACAGCTCTCTGCCTTGTCCTCCCTGGACCTGTGGCATCAAGCAGGGGCCATGTACCCTATTCCCTGAGCCTGGGCACGGGGACCATCATCACCTTCACCTCCTACAAGGCCGGAGGTGACGATTATGTCAAGGTGGCCGCCATTGCAGCCCTGGTCAACCTGATAACCTCAACGCGGACGACATCCATCGTCTTTCTAGTGCAGGGATTCTGGGCCACCACCAGTGGCCACGCCTGTGTTGAGAAGTGAGTAATCAGAGCCTCACAGGTACAAGGAAAGGCCCCTCCCTTTACCTTAGCAATCCATCAGCTTCATGGCCCTTCAGACTTAAGACCTTTCCATTCATAACAACATCCTTTCTTCTCACAGCCATTAAAAAAAGGAACGCAGCCAGACACAGTGGCTCACGCCTGTAACCCAGCACTTTGGGAGGCCAAGGCAGATGGATCACCTGAGGTCAGGAGTTTGAGCCCAGCCTGGGCAACATGGTGAAACCCCATCCCCATTTAAAAATACAAAAATTAGCCAGACATGGTGGCACGCCCCTGTGGTCCCAGCTACTCTAGAGGCTGAGGCAGCAGAATCGCTTGAACCCAGGAGCAGGGGTGGAGGCTGCAGTGAGACGAGATCACGCCACTGCGCTCCAGCTTCCGTGACAGAGCGAGACTCGGACTCAAACAAAAAAGGAATGCTCTAATATAATATTCACCACTTTATACGTAAGAAAATAGTCTCAGAGATACGACTGTTCTAAGCTTTCCATAAATCGCAAATGGAGGGAGGAAGATTCCAAAATCAATTCTACAACTCACAAAAGAAGGCTGTTACAGGTCATGGGGCCACAGTCAGTGGTTATAGACCCAGGCTGTATATTTGAATCATTTGGGGAACATGAGAAAACGCTCCTGTCTGAGTTCCTCCTCCAGAGATTCTGACTTACTCGGTCTTGGGTGCATCCAGGCATTGGGATTCACAAATGCTTCACAGCAGAATTGTTCTCAGCAGAATTGTTCTTCTAGTCAGAATGTTGAAGGATACAAACATCCCAGCTTTGATGGTAGCAGGAGCTTTTTAAATGAATAAAAACCACACTTTCTTATAAAGTTACTGAAGAGCAGTGGGCACAGCGTCATGAATGTTTTGTGGGGTTTTTTTGTTTTTGTTTTTTTTGAGATGGAGTCTCGCTCTGTTGCCCCGGCTGGAGTGCAGTGGCGTGATCTCGGCTCACTGCAAGCTCTGCCTCCCGGGTTCACGCCATTCCCTTGCCTCATCCTCCCGAGTAGCTGGGACTACAGCAGGCGCCCGCTACCACGCCCGGCTAATTTTTTGTGTGTGTGTATTTTCAGTAGAGACAGTGTTTCACTGTGTTAGCCAGGATGGTCTCGATCTCCCGACCTCATGATCCAACTGCCTTGGCCTCGCAAAGTGCTGGGATTACAGGCGTGAGCCACCGCGCCCGGCCATGAATGTTTTTATATCTGTGGGTAAGTGCTTAATCTGGGTAAGGTGAGTGGAAGAGTTTTCATAGGTGGACAGACTTTTTGCACAGCTAAGAAGAAACCATCCAGGCACTTAATAACAGCATGGGCTGCCAATAGGTAGTGTAGTCTTGAAGAATCCCCAACACATAAGTCAACTGCTTGATCCAACAGTTATCCTCACATTAGTCCTAGGAATTCTGCTGAGGAAGTGTGTATAAGTCTTATGATGCTCAGATTCCTGGGCCCCACTGGAGTTGAATACAAAGAAAGACCATAAGCATCTAAAGCCACAACCCAACTCACTCAAACTCAATGGCAACATCAAAGGAACTAGTCTGATGGCAGGTGCAGAAGGTTGGGGCATCAAGGGCGAAGTGAGCTCTCTTAATTCCATGTGAAGGTGGAGAAAAATTTAATTAAGACTGTTACCCAGCCCCAGCTCAACTCAACTCTTAGAAAAATCTAAATAGCCCTCATCCTAGCCAACTTTTGGGATAAAAGGCATGAACTCATTGAAACGAAACAAAGTAAACAAATAACATGCCTTTTTTCTTCTACATACAATATCCAGCATAAAATTTAAAATAATAAAACCAAGAAAATGTAACCCATGACCAAGAGAAAAATGACCCACAGATCATCCAGACATTAGAATTAGCAGACAAGAGCTTTAAAACAACTTACAAGTATGTTAAGGAATTTAAGAGAAAGCGATGGTTTTCAATATTCAGAAAGTTCAGAAAGATATTGAAACTCTAAAGAACCTCACGGGAATTCTAAAACAAAAAGATGAAAGTTTCACTGGATGGGTTTAATATGGACTGGAACCAGTGGAAGAGAGGATCAGCTTGAAGGTAGCTACATAGAAATTAAAGTGAAGCAGAAAGAGAAAAAGAATTGAGAAAAGCTAAACATAGTATCAGCGACCTGTGAGACTAATACATGTATAATTGGAGTTTCAGAGGGAGAGGGGAGAGAAGCAGGGCAGCAATTATCAACCTAAATAATGTAGGACTCAACCACAGGCTGTTTGCAAGAGATGCCCTTCATAAAGACACAGGTTAAAGTAAGAATGGGGCCAGGCGCGGTGGCTCATGCCTGTAATCCCAGCACTTTAGGAGGCCAAGGCAGATGGATCACCTGAGGTCAGGAGTTCGAGACCAGCCTGGCTAACGTGGTGAAACCCCGTCTCTACTAAAAATACAAAAAATTAGCCAGGTGTGGTGGCACATGCCTGTAATCCCAGCCACTTGGGAGGCTGAGGCAGGATAATTGCTTGAACCCGGGAGGCAGAGGTTGTAGTGAGCCGAGATCGTGCCGCTGCACTCCAGCCTGGGCAACAAGAGCGAAACTCCGTCTCAAAAGAAAAGGAATGGAAAAACATACCATGCAAACCAATGAGAAAGCTAGTGTGGTAACATTAACATCAAAGTCAAGCAAGTAACACTAGAGATTAGGAAGAGGATTTCATAATGATAAATGAGCCAATTCAGCAGGAAGCCGGAATTATATAAATGTTTATGCAGCTCATAACAGTTTCAAAATAGATAAAATTTTCAGAACTCCAGCAAGAAACACATAAATTCATAATCATAGTTGGATAACACTTTCTTCTCAGTAGCTGCTGGAAAAGATAGATAGAAAAAAAAAAAACCATTTAAAATACAGGGAACTGGCCAGGCACAGTGGCGCACACCTGTAGTCCCAGCACTTTGGGAGAACGAGGCAGCGGATCACTTGAGGTCAGGAGTTTGAGACCCACCTGGCCAACATGGCAAAATCTCATCTCTACTAAAAATATAAAAATTAGCTAGGTGTGGTGGCATGTGCCTGTCATCCCAGCTACTCAGGAGGCTGAGGCAAGAGAATCGCTTGAAGCCAGGAGGCGGAGGCTGCAGTGACCCAGCCTGCACAACAGAGACTCTAAAACAAAAGGAGCATCATCATAGATCTTGATGACATCAAAATAATAATGGAATATTATGATCAAAATTATACCCATAAGTTCAACTTAAACACCTTGCAAGGTACAAATTACAAAGACTGATGCAAGTAGAAAATCTAAATAGCCCCATTTCTGAGTTTAAAAGTTAAATTTGGCCCAGCGCAGTGGCTTGTGCCTGTAATCACAGCACTTTGGGAGGTGGGTGGATCACTTGAGGTCAGGAGTTTGAGACCAGCCTGGCTAACATGATGAAACCCCATCTCTACTAAAAATATAAAAATTAGCCGGGCGTGGTGGCAGGCGCCTATAATCCCAGCTACTCGGGAGGCTGAGGCAGGAGAATAGCTTGAACCCAGGAGGCGGAGGTTGCAGTGAGCTAAGATCACGCCACTGCCCTCCAGCCTGGGCGACAGAATGAGAGACTGTCTCAATAAAAGTATATTAGCAAATTTAATCCACAAATAAAGTGGCTACAGTATAAGCAAGTGGTTTTATATCCCAGAAATTAATGTAACTTATTACATTAATCGATTAAAGGGAAGAACCATTTGACAAAATTCAACACCTATTAATGGAGGAAAAAAAACCTGCAACAAACTAGAAATACAACAGAACTTCCTCCATGTGCTGGGCAGAGATTCTCCACCTGAACATGATGGGGATTTTGCCCAGAAAATTCTTTGCTGGGGTGGGGAGAGGCTGTGCTGTGCATCCTAGAATGCTTGGCTGTGTCCCTAGCCTTCACCCTCAAGATGCCAGCATCAACGCTCCCCACTCAGCTGTTTGTGACAATGAAAAATGTCACATGACAGGCCAAGTGCAGTGGCTCACGCCTGTAATACCAGCACTTTGGGAGGCCGAGGTGGGCGGATCACGAGGTCAGGAGATCGAGACCATCCTAGCTAACACGGTGAAACCCCGTCTCTACTAAAAATACAAAAAATTAGCCAGGCATGGTGGCGGGCGCCTGTAGTCCCAGCTACTCAGGAGGCGGAGGCAGGAGAATGGCGTGAACCCGGGAGGCGGAGTTTGCAGTGAGCCGAGATCACGCCACTGCACTCCAGCCTGAGTGACAGAGCGAGACTCAGTCTCAAAAAAAACAAAAAAGAAAAATGTCATGTGACATTACCAAATGTCCCTGGAAGAGGTGGGAAATCACCCTCGGTTGAGAATCATTCATTGTGTTAAGGATATTAACAACAATGACAAAAGCTACAGCTAACATTATACTAAATGATGAAATAACGAATACTTTCCCCAATACTGAAAACAGGGAAGGGAAATCCCTTTACACCACTTCTGTTCAACACTATAGTGAAGTTCCTAGCCAGTGAAAGAAGGCAAGAAAAAGACATAAAAAGCATAGAAACTGGCTAGGAAGAAGTAAAACTGTCTTTATTCACAGATGTCATAAGCATGTAATTAGGAAATCCTAGGGAATCTACAAAAATAAAAAGCTACTAGAATAAGTGCACTTAGGAAAGTCACAAAAATAAAAGCCAATATACAAAAATAATCATTTCTGCACACTAGCAACAAACCATAGTTAAATGAAATTTTAAAAACAAAACCATTTACAATAGCCTCAAAAATCAAATGCTAAGACTATATTTAACAAAAGATATTCAAAAATCTCTATACTGAAAACTACAAGGTATTTTTGAGAGAAAAACCTAAATAAATGGAAATATTTGTTTATGAATTCAAAGAATCAGTGTAGGCCGGGCGTGGTGGCTCACGCCTGTAATCCCAGCTCTTCGGGAGGCTGAGGTGGGTGGATTACTTGAGCTCAGCAGTTTGAGACCAGCCTGGCAAACATGGTGAAACCCTGTCTCTACTAAAAATACAAAAAAATTAGCTGGGCATGGTGGTACACACCTGTAATCCCAGCTACTCAGGAGGCTGAGGTAGGAGAATCGCTTGAGCCTGCGAGGCAGAGGCTGCAGTGAGCCGAGATCGCACCACTGCACTCCTGCATGGGTAACAGAGTAAGACTCTGTCTCAAAAAAACAAGATATCAGTTCTCCCCAAATTGATCTACAGATTCAACACAATGGCAATTCAGATCTCAGCCAGCTTTGTTGAGGAATTGACAAGCTGATTCTAAAATGTACATGAAAATGCAAAGGACCGGCCAGGTGTAGTGGCTTATGCCGGTCATCCCAGCACTTTGGGAGGCCAAGGCAGGAGGATCACCTGAGGTCAGGAGTTTGAGACCAGCCTGGCCAACATAAGGAAACCCCATCTCTACTAAAAAATAATTAGCCGGGCGTGATATTGGGTGCCTGTAATTTCACTTACTCAGGAGGCTGAGGCAGGAGAATTGCTTGAACTCAGTAGGCAGGGAGGTTGCAATGACCTGAGATCACACCACTGCACTCCAGCCTGGGCAATGGAGCAAGACTCCATCTCAAAAAAAAAAAAAAAAATGCAAAAGACCTAAAGTAGTCCAAACAATCTTGAGAAAGAACACGTTGGAGACTCATACTATCTAATTTAAAGATTTACTGTAAAGCTACAGTAGTCAGGGCAGTGTTATATTAGCCTAAAGATAAGCCAAAAGATCAATAGAACAGAACAAATCCACCTATACACATATGACCAATTGATGTTCAATAAAGATATCACAGCAATTCAGTGGGTAAGGGAAAGTCTTTTTAACAAACAGTGCTAGAACTACTGTATAGCCATATAGAAAAATATAAACATATTCCTGCCACATACCATATCCCCACCCCAAATTAACAGGAACCAAAGACCTAAATTCAAAAGCCAAAACTAGAAACTTCTGGAAGAAAACATAGAATATCTTTATGACCTTGGGGTTAGTAAAGATGTTCTATATTAAATGTAACAGGCCAGACACAAATGTCTATATATTGTGTGAATCTATTATCTTTGAAACCCAAGAACAGGTCAAACTAATATGTAGTGATGGAAATCAGTCATTGCTTCTGGGGTGAAGAGAAAGGAACCCAAAGTAACTCTCTGGAGTGACGGAAATTGGGGCGTTGGTGACAGGGGTCATTTGTCAAAATTCATTAAAGTATACATTTAGTATCTGTGCTTGTTGTCTGTAAATTATAGCTCAATAAAAACAGTTTTGGCCAGGTGTGGTGGCTCACGCCTGTAATCCCAACACGTTGGGAAGCCAAGACAGGAAGATCGCTTGAGCTCAGGGGTTTGAGACTAGTCTGGGCAACAGAGGGAGACCGTATCTCTACAAAAAAAAAAAAGAAAATTTAAATTAGCTGGTCATGGTGGCACATGCCTGTGGTCCCAGCTACTCAAGATGCTGGGTGTGAGGATTGCTTGGGCCCGGGAGGCCAAGGCTGCAGTGAGCTGTCATCATGCCTCTGCACTCCAGCCTGGGTGACAGAGCAAGACTGTCTAAAGGAAGAAAAAAAAAAAATAGCCAGGGCCAGGCGCAGTGGCTCATGTCTATAATCCCAGCACTTTGGGAGGCCGAGGCAGGTGGATCACGGGGTCAGGAAATTGAGACCATCCTGGCTAACATGGTGAAACCCCGTCTCTACTAAAAATACAAAAAAATGAGCCGGGTGTGGTGGCGGGTGCCTGTAGTCCCAGCTACTCAGGAGGCTGAGGCAGGAGAACGGCGTGAACCCGGGACCTTGCAGTGAGCCGAGATCGTGCCACCGCACTCCAGGCTGGGTGACGGAGCAAGACTCTGTCTCAAAAAAAAAAAAAAAAAAAAAAAGCCACGTGTGCCTAATAGCTATCATACTGGACCATTGCAGCCCTAGAAGAGCAGCCTCCTGAGTGCTCTGCCCTTTATTATATAAAGCCTCTCAAACTGCAATGGGGGCCAGGTGCAGTGGCTCACACCTGTAATCCCAGCACTTTGGGAGGCTGAGGCAGGCGGATCATGAGGTAAGGAGTTCGTGACCAGCCTGGCCCACATGGTGAAACCCTGTCTCTACTAAAAATACAAAAAATTAGCCGGGCGTGGTGGCAGACACCTGTCATCCCAGCTACTCAGGAGACTGGGGCAGGAAAATTGCTTGAACCCAGGAGACGGAGGTTGCAGTGAGCTGAGACAGTGCCATTGCACTGCAGCCTGGGCAAAGCGAGACTGAGAGCAAGACTCGGACTCAAAAAAAAAAAAATGAAGCACAGATTTACGGGCCAGTGACTCCATTCCCAAGCATAGGAAAGTTCTCACACAAACCCTAGAAACGGATGGCTCATCCTGATCATGTTTGGATCATGTTTGTGATTACAAGAAGCTGTCTCATTATTTAGGGAATCAAATATAAAATGTGGATCTTAAATGCAGGCTATGGAGGATGGCGCAGCAGTCAAGGACAACAAACCAAGTCTACCTGAGTAACTGACGGCCACACTAAATCACCGTAACAACTCTCACCACTGTGGGGTGCTGAGCCCGGCGCAGTGCACGCATGGAGTCCTAGCTACTCAGGCTGAGGTTTGAGTCTGAGGCTGTAGCACATGAGGGCCATGCCTATGAATCGCCACTGCACTCCAGCCTGGGCAGCATAGTGAGACCTCATCTCTCTACAAATAAAACAAGGCCAGGCACAGTATCATCCCAGCACTTTGGGAGACCGAGCCAGGCGGATCACCTGAGGTCAGGAGTTGAAGACCAGTCTGGCCAACAGGGCGAAACCCCATCTCTACTAAAAAAAATTTAAAAATTTGCCAGATGTGGTGGTGCACGCCTGTAGTCCCAGCTACTTGGGAGGCTGAGGCAGGAGAATTGCTTGAACCTGGGAGGTGGAGGTTGTGGTGAACCAAGATCACCCCACTACACTCCAGCCTGGGCAACAGAGTGAGACTCTATCTCTAAATAAATAAAAATAAGAAAATAAACAGAGGGTAATGTGCCCAGAACTGAACCTGGCATGTAGGTCCTCTCTAGCTCATCGTCGTGCCTGGTCCTTGCTCGGGGTCGAGTTCCTTGCCCACTCGGCACTGGGAGGTGGGTCACCTGCTTTCCCTGGGCCATGGCCCAAGAAGCTTCAGAGAACTTGGACCTTACTGTGCTGTCAGTGGGAGGGGGGAGGGGGTGACATCACCTGCATCTTTGAATGGCAAACGGGGTTAAGGCAGCTCAGTGGGGGGAGGCGTCTTCTAGAAGCCATACTGCTCAGTGACTTCCTGGGCAAAGACCCCTTCATCCCCACAAAGTTCATGGCCTTGGAAAAAAAAAAAAAAATCAATGCCAGCTCCCTGGTTCCCGACCAATTCCCAAATCTCCACCTGCCCCTCACACCTTTTTATTTACCTTAGAAGTCCCTAAACGTTTGTCACACTCCCCTATTAGATAACAACTTTCTGAAAAAACGTCGCAAACAAACATCGAAAGTTTACGTTGTGATCTACTGTCATTCTATACACGGTATCGGTGAAGCTTATTTTGCTTATTTTTGTTTAAAAAAACAGAAGCAGAAGTCGTCAATTTTTCTTCCTGCATCCCCAACGTAACCAATTCTACAGCCCAATATAGAGAGCCCTGAGAGCTCAGAGGCAAAGGCCCCCCGCCCCGGGCCCCTTCCTCCTCCTCCCTCGCTCTCCAGGGACTTTGGGTCTGGGATGTCCCAGCCTGGGGAACGGCTGTGTGGAATAGGGGTGGGGCTAAACTCTAGCAGGGAGAGAAGAGGCTGGGACACCCTCCCCACCCTTACCCCCACCCCTTTTGTCTCCTCTCAGAGCCAGGACAGACCACCAGCCACCAGGAACTGCAAATCACCTGGGCTGTGGTGGAAGGAAGGTAAAACCCAACGTGGGAGATGCTTCCGAAGTCACTTGAGCTCCGGCTCCAGTGAAAGAAAAAAAAAGAAAACAAAAAAGAAAGACTAGGCCAGGCGCAGTGCCTCACATCTGTAATCCCAGCACTTTGGGAGGCAGAGGCAGGCGGATCACCTGAGGGCTTTTTTGTGTGAGATTAGGGTGGTGACACGTATGGGCGCTGAGAACACTGTTCCAAGTGCTACAGGAAGCCCCAGTGCCCTTCTTAATACTTCACAGGGGGCCGGGCGCGGTGGCTCACGCCCATAATCCCAGCACTTTGGGAGGCCGAGGTGGGGGGATCACCCGAGGTCAGGACTTTGAGACCAGCCTGGCTAACGTGGTGAAACCGCATCTCTGCTAAAAATACACAAATTAGCCGGGCGTGGTGGTGGGTGCCAGTAATCCCAGCTACTCAGGAGGCTGAGGCAGGAGAATTGCTTGAACTCAGGAGGCAGAGGTTGCAGTGAGCTGAGATCACACCATTGCACTCCAGCCTGGGTGACAAGAGCAAGAGACTGTCTCAAAAAAAAGAAAAAGAAAAAAGAAAAACAGACTAGGTCAGGCGCAGTGCCTCACATCTGTAATCCCAGCACTTTGGGAGGCAGAGGCAGGCGGATTACTTGAGGTTAGGAGTTCAAGACCAGCCTGGCCAACATGGCAAAATCTCATCTCTACAGAAAATACAATAATTAGACGGGCCTGGTGGCGCATGCCTGTCATCCCAGCTACTCAGGAGGCAGAGGCACGAGGGTCACTTGAACCCAGGAGGCAGATGTTCTGGTGAGCTGAGATCGCACCACTGCACTCCAGCCTGGGTGACGGAGCAAGACTCCAACTCAAAAAAAAAAAAAAAAAAAAAAAAAAAAAGCATATTGGAGTAATTGGGAAAAACGAATAAGGTCTGTAGATAATAGAAGTAGATCGACGTTACTTTCATGATTTCAATGGCACTGTGGTTACACAGGTGAATGTCCCCATTCTGGAAATACGCACGGCAGTATTTAGGAGTAAAGGGGCATCACGTCTACAGCTTACTCTCAAATAGGTCTGCTACATAATAGGTATTGTTATAATAAATGTGAAAGGCGGTGATGATAAAGGAAACACGGTAGGATATCACAATCAAGGACTCGAGGTGAAGGGTGACTAAGCTCTTATAGGGCACTCTTCATTTTATTGCACTTAGCTTTATTGTGCTTCACAGATACTGCATTTTTTTTTTTTTTTTAACAAATCAAAGGTTTGTGGCAACCCTGCATTGAGCAAATCTATCGGCACCATTTTTTTCTAACAGCATGCTCTCACTGTGTGTCTCTGGGCTGCATTTTGGTAATTCTCACAATAAAATTTTAAATCTTTTCATGATTTTTTTTTTTGAGACAGAGTCTCGCCCTGTGCCCAGGCTGCAGGGCAATTTTGTGATCTTGGCTCACTGCAACCTCCGCCTCCTGGGTTCAAACGATTCTCCTGTCTCAGCCTCCCGAGTAGCTGGGATTTCAGGTGCCCACCACCACGCTCTGCTAATTTTTGTATTTTTAGTACAGACGGGGTTTCACCATGTTGTCCAGGCTGGTCTCGAACTCCTGACCTTGTGATCCACCTGCCTTGGCCTCCCAAAGTGCTGAGATTACAGGCGTGAACCACTGCACCCAGCCTCATTACTACTCTTCCATCTGTGATGTTGATCTGTGATCAGTGGCCTTTGATGTTACTATTGTCACTGGGGCCACCACAAACTATGCTCATATAAAATGGCAAACTTAATAAATGTTGTGTGTGTTCTGACTTCTCCACCCACCGGCCATTCCCCCATCTCTTTCTCTCCTTGGGCCTACCTATTCCCTGAGACACACAATATTGACATTAGGTCAGTTAATAACCCTACAATGGCCTCGCAGTGTTCAAGTGAAAGGAAGAGTCACACATCTCTCACTTTAAATCAAAAGCTAGAAATGATTATGAGGAAGGCTCATCAAAAGATAAGACAGGCCAAAAGCTAGGCTTCTTGCACCAAACAGTTAGCTAAGTTGTGAATGCAAAGGAAAAGTTGAAAGATATTAAAAGTGCTACTCCAGTGAACACAAAACTAAGGAGTGGCCGCATGCGGTGGCTCACACCTGTAATCTCAGTGCTTTGGGAGGCTGAGACGGGTGGATCACTTGAGGACAAGAGTTCAAGACCAGCCTGACCAACATGGTGAAACCCCATCTCTACGAAAAATACAAAAATTAGCTGGTGTGGTAGCGCACACTTGTAGTCCCAGCTACTCAGGAGGCTGAGGAAGGAGAATTGCTTGAACCTGGGAGGTGGAGGTTGCAGCAAGCTGAGATTGTGTGCTACTGCACTCCAGCCTGGGCAACAGAGCGAGACTCTGTCTCAATCAATCAATCAATCAATAAAAAATAAGAAGTCAAACAGCCTTATTACCGATATGGAGAAAGTGTTGTCTGGATAGAAGGTAAAACCCTTAAGCCAAAGCCTAATCCAGAGCAAAGCCTTAACACTTTTCAGTTCTATGAGGGCTGAGAGGAGGAAGCTGCAGAAGAAAAGCCTGAAGCCAGGAGAGGTTGGTTCATGAGGTTTAAGGAAAGTAGCCATCTCCATAAAGTAAAGTGCAAGGTGGCTGGGCACGGTGGCTCATGCCTGTAATCCCAGCACTTTGGGAGGCTGAGGCGAGAGGATCACCTGAGATCAGGAGTTCGAGGCCAGACTGGCCAACGTTGCAAAACCCTGTCTCTATTAAAATTACAAAAAAAAAAAAAAATAGGCATGGGTGGTGGCGGGAACCTGTAATCCCAGCTACTCAGGAGGCTGAGGCAGGAGAATCACTTGAACCCGGGAGGCAGAGGTTGCAGTGAGCCAGGTGCAGTGCACTCCAACCTGGGCGACAAAAGTGAGACTCCATCTCAAAAAAAAAAAAAGGTGCAAGGTGAAGCAGCAAGTCCTGATGGAGAAGCTGCAGCAAGTTATCCAGGAGATCTAGCTAAGATCATTGATGAAGGTGGTTGCACTAAACAACAGATTTTCAGTGGAGACAAAAGGCCTTCTACTGGAAGAAGATGCCATGTAGGACTTTCATAGCTATAGAGAAATCAATGACTGGCTTCAAAGCTTCAAAGCTTCAAAGGACAGGTGGGCTTTCTTGTTAGAGGCGAATGCAGCTGGTGACTTTAAGTTAAAGGCAATGCTCGGCCGGACGCGAAGGCTCATGCCTGTAATCCTAGCACTTTGGAAGGCCAAGGTGGGCAGATCACTTGAGGTCAGGAGTTTGAGACCAGCCTGGCCAACATGGTGAAACCCTGTGTCTACTAAAAATGCAAAAATTAGCCGAGTGGTACACACCCGTAATCCCAGCTACTCAGGAGGCTGAGGCAAGAGGATCGCTTGAACTCAGGAGGCAGAGGTTGCAGTGAGCCAAGATTGAGCCACTGCACCCCAGCCTGGGTGACAGAGCAAGACTCTGTCTCAAATAAATAAATAAATAAATAAATAAATAAATAAAGGCAATACTCATCTATAATTTCAAAAATGCTAGGGCAGCTGGGCACAGTAGCGCACACCTGTATTCCCAGCACTTTGGGAGGCCAAGGTGAGCAGATCACTTGAGGTTAGGCGTTCGAGACCAGCCTGGTCAACATGGTGAAACCCGTTCTCTACTAAAAATACAAAAATTAGCCAGGCTTGGTGGTGGGCACCTGTATTCCGAGCTACTTGGGAGGCTGAGGCAGGAGAATCACTTGAACCCTAGAGGCGGAGGTTGCAGTGAGCCAGGATCACGCCACAGCACTCCAGCCTGGACAACAGAGTGAGACTCCATCTTAAAAAGAAAAAAGCTAGGGCCCTTAAGAATCATGGTATATCCATTTGACCCAGCAATGAAATTGCTGGGTATATGCCCAAAGGGTTATAAATCATTCTACTATAAAGACACATGTACACGTGTGTTTATTGCAGCAGTATTAACAATAGCAAAGACTTGGAACCAAGCAAAATGCCCATCAATGGTAGACTGGATAAAGAAAATGTAGCACATATACACCATGGAATACTATGCAACCATACAAAAGGATGAGTTCATGTCCTTTGCAGGGACATGGATGAAGCTGGAAACCATCATTCTCAGCAAACTAACACAGGAACAGAAAACCAAACACCACATGTTCTCACTCAAAAGTGGGAGTTGAACAATGAGAACACATGGACACAGGAGGAGAACACCACACACTGGAGCCTGTGGGGGATGGGAGCAAGGAGAAGGATAGCATTAGGAGAAATACCTAACGTAGATGACAGATTGACCACCATGGCAAATGTATACCTATGGAACAAATCTGGGCTGGGCGCGGTGGCTCACGCCTGTAATCCCAGCACTTTGGGAGGCCGAAGCAGATGGATCACAAGGTCGGGAAATCGAGACCATCCTGGCTAACATGGTGAAACCCCATCTCTACTAAAAATACAAAAAATTAGCCAGGTGTGGTGGCAGGCGCCTGTAGTCCCAGCTACTCGGGAGGCTGAGGCAGGAGGATGGCATGAACCTGGGAGGCGGAGCTTGCAGTGAGCCGAGACTGTGCCACCGCACTCCAGCCTGGGTGACAGAGCAAGACTCTGCCTCAAAAAAAAAAAAAAAAATGAGGGTATATCTACTCTGCCTGTGCTCTAAATGGAACAGCAAACCCTGGATGACAGCATACCTGTTTACCTGTTTATAGCATGGTTTACTGAATATTTTAAGCCCACCGTTGAGACCTGCTGTTCAGAAAAAGACTCCTTTTAAAATATTACTGGTCATTGATAATGCACTTGGTCAACCAAGAGCTCTGATGGAAAGGTACAAGGAGATTAACATTGTTTACATGCTTGTTGACACAACATCCGTTCTGCAGCCCATGGATCAAGGCATCATTTTTACTTTCAAGTCTTATTATTTAAGAAATACGCTTTGTAAGGCTACAGATAGCTGCCATAGATAGTGATTCCTCTGATGGATCTGGGCAAAGTAAATTAAAAATTTTCTGGAAAGAAGTCACCATTCCAGATGCTGTTAAGAACATTCATGATTCATGGGAGGAGGTCAAAGTATCAACATTAACAGGAGTTTGGAAGAAGTTGATTCTGGCTGTCATGGATGACTTTGAGGGATTCAAGACTTCCGTGGAGGAAATCACTGCAGATGTAGTGGAAATAGTGAGGGAACTAGAATTAGAAATGGAGCCTGACGATGTGACTGAATTGCTACAATCCTTTTTGAGACAGAGTCTCGCTCTGTCGCCCAGGCTGGAGTGCAATGGCATGATCTCAGCTCACTGCAACCTCCACCTCCCTCCCAGGCTCACACGATCTCCTGCCTCAGCCTCACGAATAGCTGGGACTACAGGTGCATGCAACTGCACCCGGCTAATTTTTGTATTTTTAGTACAGACGGGGTTTCACCATGTTGGCAGGCTGGTCTCGAACTCCCAACCTCAGGTGATCTGCCCACCTCAGTCTCCCAAAGTGCCGGGATTACAGGCGTGAGCCACCACGCCCAGCCAGGAGATTACAACTTATATGGGTGCTTTGAGAGCCCCAAGCTGAATTGAGTTTCCAGTGCCAGAGTGGCTGGCAACCCTTCCCTAATGGGACAGGAGGGCAGCTGGGCGTGATGTCTACATTTATCCATACCTGGATGTGCATTTCTCAGAATACTCCTACCTGGGCAGATGACCTAATGCCTAGTTGTCTGACACGACCAGGGATCCCTCCCACAGAACACTTGATCTACCCAGACACCCTTATGGCTCTCGTCTGTCCTGTGTCCAGTTTATGCCTAACCATCACTGCGGCACTGGGATCCCGCCCGTGTTCTCCCTGGCTTCTTGGGAAAAACCCAGCCTGGGGTAGCCCCTACATCTTCAGATGAGGGACGCAAATTTGATACATCACCACAATAGAAAATAAGGTCAAAGCAAGCCAGGCGCGGTAGCTCACGCCTGTAATCCCAGCACTTTGGGAGGCTGAGGCGGGCGGATCACGAGGTCAGGAGATCAAGACCATCCTGGCTAACGCAGTGGAACCCCGTCTCTACTAAAAATACAAAATATTAGTTGGGCGTGGTGGTGGGCACCTGTAGTCCCAGCTACTTGGGAGGCTGAGGCGGGAGAATGGCATGAACCCAGGAGGTGGAGCTTGCAGTGAGCTGAGATCGCGCCACTGCACTCCAGCCTGGGCAACAGAGCGAGACTCCATGTCAAAAAAAAATGAAGAAGAAGAAAGAAGAAGAAAGAAGAAGAAGAAAGAAGAAAGAAGAAGAAGAAGAAAAGAAGTTCAAAGCAAAGCAAACAAAAACAAAGTGGGGAAAGGCCACACTGTTCAACAAATGGTGCTGGGATCATTGGCAGCCACATGTAGAATGAAACTGGATCCTCCTCTCTCACCTTATATAAAAATCAACTAAGATGGATCAAGGACTTAAATCTAAGCCCTGAAACCATAAAAAATCTAAAAGATATCATTGGGGAAACCCTTTTAGACAATGACTTAGGCAAGGATTTTCTGACCAAGAGCCCAAAAGCAAATGCAATAAAAACAAAGATCAATAGCTGGGTCTTAATCAAACTAAAGAGTTTTGCACGGTAGAAGGAACAGTCAGCAGGGTAAACTGACAACCCACAGAGTGGGAGAAAATCTTCACAATCTACACATCTGACAAATGACTAATATCAATATCCAGAAACTACAACAAACTGAAATTAGCAAGAACAAGAACAATCCCATCAAAAAGTGGGCTAAGGACATGAATAGACAATTCTCAGAAGAAGATATGCAAATGGCCAAGAAACATATGAAAAAATGCTCAACATCACTAATGGTCAGGGAAATGCAAATCAAAACCACCATGAGATAGCACCTTACTCCTGCAAGAAAGGTGATAATCAAAAAATCAAGACATAATAGATGTTGCCGTGGATGCGGTGTGACACTTCTGCACTGCTGGTGGGAATGTAAACTAGTACAGCCACTATGGAAAACAGTGTGGAGATTCCTTAAAGGACTAAAAGTAGAGCTACCATTTGATCCAGCAAAACCACTCCTGGATGCCGGCCGCGGTGGCTCACGCCTGTGATCCCAGCACTTTGGGAGTCTGAGGTGGGCGGATCATGAGGTCAAGAGATCAAGACCATCCTGGCCAACACGGTGAAACCCTGTCTCTACTAAAAATACAAAAATTAGCTAGGCGTGGTGGCGTGCACCTGTAATCCCAGCTACTCAGGAGGCTGAGGCAGGAGAATTGCCTGAACCCGGGAGGCGGAGGTTGCAGTGAGCCGATGTCACATCACTTCACTCCAGCCTGGTGACAAAGCGAGACTTCATAAAAAAGAAAAAAACAGAAAAAACAAAAAACAAAAAACAACACCCACTCCTGGGTATGTACCCAGAAGAAAAGAAGTTGTATGAAAAAGATACTTGCACACACGTTTATAGCAGCACAATTTGCAATTGCAAAAATGTGGAACCAACACAAATGCCCACCATCAATCAACAAGTGGATAAGGAAACTGTGGTGTGTATAATATATATATATACACATGCACACACACACATATATACACATATATATACACGTATATATATACACACACATATATACATGTACATATATACACACATATATACACGTACATATATACACACACACATATATACACGTATATATATACACACACACATATATATATACACATATATATACATATATATGTATATATATATACATGATGGAATACTACCTAGCCATAAGAATGAATGAATTAATGGCATTTGCAGCAACCTAGATGGGATTAGAGACTATTATTCTAAGTGAAGTAACTCAGGAATGGAAAACCAAATATTGTATGTTCTCACTCATAAGTGGGAGCTAAGCTATGAGGATGCAAAGGTATAAGAATGACACGATGGACTTTGGGGACTCAGGGTGGGAAGGGTGGGAAAGGGGTGAGGAATAAAAGACTACAAATTGGGCTCAGTGTATACTGCTCAGGAGATAATCGCACCAAAATCTCACAAATCACCACTAAAGACCTTACTCATGTAACCAAACACCACCTATTTCCCAATAACCAATGGAAATCAAATTAAAATAAACATATATATATAAGGTCCAAGATTTATTACTTACAGATCCTGGGTAGGGTGAGTGCAATGAGTGAGGACACTGCTCCATCCCTGGGTCCTGCAAGGCAGGGAAGAAGAAGAGTCAGAGAGAGAGAGAGAGAGAGAGAGAGAGAGAATGCATCACAGTTAGTGGAATAGGTGTACAGAGGAGAAGGGTGTGGATCACTTTAAATTCACAGGCAAATGTCGGAATGGTCCATTTAAAGGAAGCAGCAGGAAAGTGGAGAGCCTAGTCTACTGGGTGACAAAGATGCCTCTAGGTGCTCATCTCTGATCACCAGCTTGGACCACTCAGGAGAGGTGTTCTCATGGCTAGGCAGCAACCTTTGGTGTGGCATTCCTGTTACAATGGTATACTCCTACTTTTGCAAAAGTATCTGTGTAAAGTGTCTAGGAGGATATAGAACCAAACTTTAACATCAGTTGCATGAGAATTGCAATGATGAATGACATTTATGTTGTTTGAGATGGAGTTCTTGCCCTGTTGCCCAGGCTGGAGTGCGGTAGTACAATTATAGCTCACCGCAGCCTCCAACTCCGGGGTTCAAGCGATCGTCCTGCCTGAGCCCCTCCAGTAACTGGAACCTCAGGCACACATCACCATACCTGGCTAATTTTTTGCATTTTATTTTTTGTAGAGATGGGATTTTCCCATGCTGCCCAGGCTGGTCTCAAACTCCTGGGCTCAAGCAATCCTCCTGCCTCAGCCTCCCAACGTACTGAGATTACAGGTATGAGCCACTGCACCTGACCCATTTATGTTGTTTTTTTTTTTTTGTATTTTCAGCACAGTATCAATTCTTTAGAGAACATATGATACCATTACTGCAGCCAAAAAAAAATCATTTCCATTTTTAAGAAGCACCAGATGTACTATTAAACACTGTAGCAAAATATAACTAAGTGCGGATGGAGTCGTAAACAAAAGAGGAATGGCAAAAATGTTTCACACTGAAGCGGAATGAGCTGAATGATGAGTACGTGGGGCTTCGTTATATGATTTTCTCTACTTTTCTGTAGGTTATAACTGTTTCCATAATAAAATGTTTTGTTGTTGTTGTTTGGGGGTATTTTTTTGTTTTGTTTTGTTTTGAGACGAAGTCTTGTGCTGTCGCCCAGGCTGGAGTGCAGTGACACAGATCCCGACTCACTGCAACCTCCGCCTCCCGGATTCAAGCAATTCTCCTGCCTCAGTCTCCCAAGTAGCTGGGATTACAGGCACCTGCCACCACGCCTGGCTGATTTTCGTATTTTTTAGTAGAGATGGGGTTTCTCCATGTTGCCCGGGCTGGTCTTGAACTCCCTACCCTCAAGTGATCCACCTGCCTCAGCCTCCCAAAGTGCTGGGATTACAGGCGTGAGCCATCACGCCTGGCCTCATCATAAAATGTTATGTGCAGAACTTTTTAATTAAGTTGAAATGCCTCTTGGCCCACCTCCTCTCCCCACAGTCTCTCACTCTCAGCATCTGCCTCCCAGACCCCATTCTCCCAGATTCTGTACCTCTCAGGAGTGGAGCCACTGTCTGCCCAGTCACCAGGCCACACCCCAGGCACCTTCCTCTCTCCTTTCCTCCCCTTCACCTCCCCACAGCCCATCAGCCCCCAGCCCCATCCCTGCTGCCCCCTGACTTTCTCTGCCCAATTCCACCTTCATCATCTCCACACCTGGATCCCAGCTTATTCATACCTCACCCTCTCCTGCCTAGACCATCAACCCAGCCTCCCTCCTGGCCTCCCAGCCTTCACTTGTTCCCTCCAGCCCACTCCCCAAATGGCCCCAGAGAGGAGCTTGCTGCTTCTTTGCTCATAGGACTCCCACAGCTCCCCAGTGTACCAGGAAAAATCCCCAGCATCTCTACTTTGATGACCTCATCAAGTCTGTCCAGCTTCATCCTGCATTACTTGCCAATCACTCTCTGCACCGAAGCCACAGGGACTTACGAGCCAGGCTCCGCCTGCAGCTCCCTGCCTCGGTCCTCCACACACGCACTTCCCTCTGCCTGGGATAATCTTCCCACCTTTCTCCATCTGCTCAATTCCCAACTCATCCTTAGCGGTAGATAAAAAGTAAAAGTCATCCCTTCTAGGGTCTGCCAGAAGGCAGTTAACCTCTTCCTTCCCAGAGCTGCCTTTTTTTTTTTTGGACAGAATCTCACTCTGTTGCCCAGGCTGGAGTGCGGTGGCACAATCTCGGCTCACCGCAACCTCTGCCTCCCAGGTTCAAGCGATTCTCCTGCCTCAGCCTCCTGAATAGCTGGGATTACAAGTGCCCACCAATATGCCTGGCTAAGTTTTGTATTTTTAGTAGAGACAGGGTTTCACCATGTTGGGCAGGCCGGTCTCAAACTCCTGACCTCAAGTGATCCACCCAACTTGGCCTCCCAAAGTGCTGGGATTACAGGTATGAGTCACTGCACCTGGCCCCAAACACCTTTTCATTCATTCATTCATTCATTGATCTAATTTTTAAGTAATTTTTATTTTTTTCTTTTAGAGACAGGGTCTAATTCTGTTGCCTAGCCTGAAGTACAGTGGTGCAATGATGTCTCACTGCAGCCTCCAACACCTGGGCTCAAACGATTCTCCCACCTCAGCCTCCCAAGTAGCTGGGATGACAGGGGTATACCACCATGCACAGCTATTTTGTTATTTTTTATTTTGTAGAGTCAGCATCTCCTATGTTGCCCAGGCAGGTCTTAAACTCCTGGGGTCAAGCAATCCTCCCTCCTTGGCCTCCCAAAGTGCTGGGACTACAGGCGTGAACCACCATGCTCAGCCTAAAAATATTTATGGAGTTCATACTCTGTGTCAAGAACTCTCATCTGTTCTAGATGTCAGGGATACAACCAGAAACGGGACAGATAAAAATCCTGGCTCTCGTCGAACTTGCCTTTTTAGATGTGTGTGTCGGGGACTGGGAACAGAAAGCAATGGAGGCCGGGCGTGGTGGATCACGCCTGTAATCCCAGCACTTTGGGAGGCCGAGGCAGGCAGATCACCTGAGATCAGGAGTTTGAGACCAGCCTGGCCAACATGGCGAAATCCCTTTTCTACTAAAAATGCAAAAATTAGCCGGGCATGGTGGCACGTGCCTGTAATCCCAGCTACTCGGGAGACTGAGGCAGGAGAATCACTTGAATCCATGAGGTGGAGGTTGCAGTGAGGTGAGATTGTACCATTGCACTTCAGCCTGGGCAACAAAAGTGGAATCTCCAAGAAAAAGAGAGAGAGAAAGAGAGAAGGAAGGAAGGAAGGAAAGGAGGAAAGGAGGAAAGAAAGAAAGAAAGAAGGAAAGAAAGAAAGAGGGAGACGCTGAAGGAGAAGGGGCAGAGGCCTGATTCCTGGATCCCTAACCTCTGCCCTTTCTCCTTTGCCAATAGCTTTGTTCTCACCCCAGCTCCTCCTGCTGTCAAAGGCAGAAAGGCCACACCAAAGCAGCCTCAGTGACGTTCAGCAACCCCCTGGTGAGTGAGTCCCAGGGAGTCTTCCTTCCCACAGACGGCCCAGAAACTTTCCAGCCTCTTCTTCCCCCTTAACCTGCCCACAGCCCACCGTTCCCAGCCTCAGGTCCTTCCAGCGATGGGCTCAGCCCAATGCCCCGAGCCATCCAAGTCCAGGTACATTGGTGTAGAAGAAGCAGAGGAGGCAGGGTTGTGCAGAGAAGCAGGAGGAAGGGAAACATTAATAAGAATTTCTGAATACCCAAATAGGGCTCTTGAGCAAAGAAAGGACTATTTGCTGCTATTCCACTTTGAAAACAATACTCAATCTCTTAAAATTGTTCATTGTAAACAAAATTTTCAGGGCCAGGTGTCGTGGCTCACATCTGTAATCCCAGCTCTTTGGGAGGCCAAGGTGGGAGGATCGCTTGAGCCCAGGAATTGGAGACCAGCCTCGGTAACATAGCAAGATCCTCCGTCTCTGGAAAAAAAATAATTAAAAATTAGCCCCGTGTGGTGGCATGCGCCTGTGGTCCCAGCTACTTGGGAGGCTGAGGTGGGAGTGTCGCCTGAGCCTGGGAGGTCAAGGCTGCAGTGAGCTATGATCACACCACTGCACTCCAGCCTGGGCGACAGAGCAAGATTGTAAGACTAAAAAAAAATGTCCTAAGGCCCTAAGTTCAATGAATATATTATCATCTTTATAATAATAATAAGGGCCAGCCAGGCGCGGTTGCTCACACCTGTAATCCCAGCACTTTGGGACGCCAAGGTTGGTGGACCACTTGAGGTCAGGAGTTTAAGACCAGCCTGGCCAACATGGTGAAACCCCGTCTCTACCAAAAAATACAAAAATTAGCCAGGCGTGGTGGTCGATGCCTTTAATCCCAGCTACTCGGGAGGCTGAGGTGGGAGAATCACTTGAACCCAGGAGGCGGGGGTTGCAGTGAGCCGAGATCGCGCCACTGCACTCCAACCTGGGCAACAGAGTGAGACTCCATCTCGAATCAATGAATGAATGAATGAATGAATGAATGAATGCCTTTTAATGATCAGAGGGTGGGGGAATCCCCTGTTTCCCCTTTTTCTGTTTCTTTCTCTGTTCTCTCCTCCCTGATCAAGGCTCTGTGGTCCCCCGGGGACAGCACCCATCCCCATTGCTTTCTTTCCCCCTGCATCCTCCTGCCCACTTCGCCGTAGATGCAGGTTCAATCGCAGGAAGTGTGAGGCAAGTGGGGTAGCTGAGGCCCCAGCTTTCTGGCTGGAGGACCAACAAAGGGGAGAGAAACCAGAAAGTACCGCGGAGAGAGAGGAGATTGGGAAAGTGACCTAATGAAGTCGCTTTTATGAATTTCTCTGTTTGCCCCTAAGATGCATGTGGATCTGAGCCTAAACAACATTCCAAAGATGTTGAAGACACAATGAAGGGATTCAACACCATCTGGGTTCCAGTCTGGCCAGTGGGTGGTCCATGGGGAAGACCGATTAGAAAGTCATTGTAACGACTTTGAAGTCAGAACTCACCTGAAACCACAACCCACAGCAGGCTGCTCAGAAGCCCTGAGCTGAACCAAACTAGGTCAGTGACCTGTCAAAACAAAAGTATCGCCGGGTGTGGTGGCTCACGCCTGTAATCACGGCACTTTGGGAGGCCAAGGCAGGAGGACCACTTGCAGTCAGGCGTTCAAGACCAGCCTGGCCAATAGGGTGAAACCCCATCTATACCAAAAAATACAAAAATTAGCCGGGCATGGTGGCACGTGCCTGTAATCCCAGATACTTGGGAGGCTGAGGTGAGAGGATCGCTTGAGCCTGGGAGGTGGAGGCTGCAGTGAGCCGAGGTCATGCCACTGCACTCCAGCCTGAGCAACAGAGCGAGACCCTGTCTCAACAAAACTAAAACAGGCTGGGCATGGTGGCTTATGCGTGTAATCCCAGTACTTTGGGAGGCCAAGGCGGGTGGATCACCTGAGGTCAGAAGTTCAAGACCAGCTTGAGCAATATGATGAAACCCCATCTCCAATAAAAATACAAAAATTAGCCGGGCTGTGGTGGCACATGCCTGTGATCTCAGCTACTCAAGAGGCTGAGGTGGGAGAATCTCTTGAACCTGGGAGGCGGAGGTTGCAGTGAGCCAAGATCACGCCACTGCACTCCAGCCTGGGAGACAGGGGGAGACCTTGTGTCAAAAACGAAACAGAACAAACCCCCCGCACAAAAAGTATCCACAATCTACATAGAATTTAAATAAGACCCAGCACCTTATCACATAATATTTAAGATGTCCAGAATACAACCCAAAATTGCTCAGCATACAAAGAATCAAAATTGCAACTCACAAGAGAAAAAGACAAGCAGTAGACTCAGATGACATAAGTGCTGGAATTGAGTGCAAAGAGGTTAGGGCTGTGAGTAAAGCACTTAAAGCAGCAGAAAGCAACATGCCCCACTGACTGAACACCACGGGAGCCTGGGGAATACGTTTTGCAGGCTTCCTAGCCTGGCCATCGATAGAAAAGAGAAGAAAGAAGAATATGGAACTGAGAGGCAACAGTGTCCAACACAGGCCAACATTTTGGCTACTCAGTATCTGTTCACACCAATCTACCCTTATTTAAACTTTTATACAACAAGAAAACATCATCATGCTTCCATCTAATAGAATGCAAGTATCCCTTGTACAAATGGAGGTGTGAGCAACCTCTTCCCAAAAAAGCACTTAACAGCGGCATCTGGCTGGGCGCGGTAGTGCATGCCTGTAATCTCAGCACTTTGAGAGGCCAAGATGGGAGGATCACCTGAGGTCAGGAGTTCGAGACCAGCCTGGGCAATATGGTGAAACCCTGTCTGTACTAAAAATACAAAAATTAGGTGGGCATGTAATCCCAGCTGCTGGGGAGCCTGAGGCAGGAGAATCACCTGAACCCAGGAGGTGGAGGTTGCAGTGAGCCAAGAACAAGCCACTACCCTCCAGCTTGGGTGACAGAGCAAGACTCTGTCTCAATAAATAAATGAATCTATCTATCTATCTATCTATCTATCTATCTATCTATCTATCTATCATCATCTATCTATGTATCTGTGTATCTATCTGTGTATCCATCTATATCTAATGTATCTATCTATATCTAATGTATCTATCCACCTAATGTATCTATCTACCTAATGTATCTATCTATGTAATGTATCTTGGCAGAAGACATGAAACTCCTGGGTTAGAGACAAAGGACCATATTCCTCCCAGTACAGCCAGCAGCATAAATACAGCATGTTTTCATTGGTTCTCCTTTCTCTCCAAACTCTGTAAGGGCAATGCCAGGGCCCAGGTGGATGCCTGCATGTACAGAGGGTTGTATTACAGGAGAGGAGCACTGAGCTTAGGGAACCCCCTCTTCTTTACAGCAATCAACAAGCAAGCCTCTCTTTGTGTGAGGGGAGGGGTTGCCTCATTGCTCAAGTTTGCCAGCTGCGTAAACAACCCTGAAGAAACAGTGACCAGGGCCTTGCAGCCATGCACACCCCACACAACATGCAGGAACACAAGACAACTGTGGAGGACAGTCTCCCAACACAGCAATACCCACCCCCAGACCCGCATCATCTTAGCTTCTGGCAAGTTTTCAAATGACTCTGACACCCATCAGCCACTCTGATTCATCTAACTAACAGGCTGGAATAAAATCACTTCAGGCCAGGCACAGTGGCTCACGCCTGTAATCCCAGCACTTTGGGAGGCTGAAATCACTTGAGGTCAGGAGTTTGAAACTAGCCTGGCCAACATGGGGCAACCCTGTCTCTACTAAAAATACAAAAAAACAGCCAGGCGTCATGGTAGGTGCCTGTAATCCCAGCTACTTGGGAGGCTGAGGCAGAAGAATCGCTTAAACCTGGGAGGCAGAGGTTGCAATGAGCCAAGATCGTGCCATTGCACTCCAGCCTGGGCCACAGAGACTCCGTCTGAAAAAAAAAAAAATCACTTCAATTTGTCTCATTCGGCCTTTAATTAAGGCTACTTTTGATGGGACTCCCAACAGCAATATCAGGCCAACCTTGAGTATTGACCTCAACTCTCAACTATGTCCCCCAGGGTCCTAGACTCAGCCAACTGTGAATAAGTCTCAAGGTGGCTCATGCCTGTAATCCCTGCAGTTTGGGAGGCTGAGACCGGCAGATCATTTAATCTTAGGAGTTCAAGATCAGCCTGGGCAACGTGGTGAAGGCCCATCTCTACAAAAAATACAAAAACAATATTAGCCAGAAGTGGTGGCACACCTGTAATCCTAGCTACTTGGGAGGCTGAGGCGGGAGGATCCCCTGAACCCAGAAGGTTGAGGTTGCAGTGAGCCAAGATCACGCCACTGTACTCCAGCCTAGGTGACAGAGCAAGACCCTGTCTCTAATACAATAAAATTAAAATAAAAAAATTTAAAAGTCCAGGTGTGGTGGCTCACGTCTGTAATCCCAGTACTTTGGGAGGCCAAGGAGGGGGAATCACCTCAGGTCAGGAGTTCAAGACCAGCCTGATCAACATGGAGAAACCATGTCTCTACTAAAAATACAAAAATTAGCCGGGCATGGTGGTGGGTGCCTTTAATCCCAGCTACTCGGGAAGCTGAGGCAGAAGAATGGCGTGAACCCGGGAGGCGGAGCTTGCAGTGAGCCAAGATCATACCACTGCTCTCCAGCCTGGGCAACAAAGCGAGATTCCATCTCAAAAACAACAACAACAACAACAAAACAACACATTCTTTAAAATATATGAAAACCTTTGTTAGCTTATAGACCACACAGAAACAGGTCACAGGCCAGATGTATCCCACAGGCTATAGTGTGCCAACTCCTGATCTAGCATCGTGTCGGTCCAACAAGGGGATTCTGGTGCCTAAACCAGCATTAGTTTGAAACCCCTACTTGGCCCCCTCAGGACTAAACTGCCATCTGGAGGGCATGACCACCAGGCTGTCCAGCGGAAAGAAAGATGCATCATTCCCAACAATGGTCAGCGGGCAGAATTGTACTTTTTTTTTTTTTTTCTTTTTTTTGAGACAGAGTCTTGCTCTCTCACCCAGGCTGGAGTGCAGTGGTGTGATCTCGGCTCACTGCAAGCTCCGCCTCCCGGGTTCACGCCATTCTCCTGCTTCAGCCTCCCGAGTAGCTGGGACTACAGGTGCCCGCCACCATGCCTGGCTAATTTTTTGTATTTTTAGTAGAGACGGGGTTTCACCATGTTAGCCAGGATGGTCTCCATCTCCTGACCTCGGGTCTCTGTAACTCCTCCAACACTTCTCTCTCAGGGACTATCCAAGATGCAGCCAAGAAGAGATGAAGCCTCTTCTGGGACTGCCACATTCAGTGACCAAACGGCCTGAGTAAAGTCTGTGCGGCCGGGTGCGGTGGCTCACGCCTGTGATCCCCGCACTTTGGGAGGCCAAGACGGGTGGATCACTTGAGGTCAGGGGTTCGAGACCAGCCTGGCCAACATGGTGAAACCCATCTCTACTAAAAATACAAAAATCAGCTAGGCATGGTGGCGCCTATAATCCCAGCTACCTGGGAGGCTGAGGCAGGAGAATCGCTTGAACCCAGGAGGCAGAGGTTACAGTGAGCCGAGATGGCACCACTGCACTCCAGCCTGAGCAACAGAGCATCTGTCTCAAAAAATAAATAAATAAAGTGTGTGGATCAGGAAGAGGCGGGAAGGGGAAACCAGAAACCTTTCTGAGCTGATTCTTGAGGAAGATGATCCAACAATCAATAATACCAGACACCCGCAGATAGTGAGGAAGTTACAAAGTCCCATTGAATACCTTAAATATCAACGAAACTGCAATCAATGTCTTCCGGAGTTGGTGTTGGGGTTAGGTGGTTGCTGCCCCCTAGTGGACATCTTTAGGTTTAACATAGTGGAATGCGCCCAGCCGTTTAAGGGAACCCTTTTGAATTGAGGGCCCCATTGAGCCAGAGGAATTGCCTCAGGCAGGGGAGTGGAGGAGCGTTTTCTCCAAATGGGGTTGCTGCTGCTGGGTGCGGCGGCTCACACTTGTAATTCCAGCACTTTGGGAGGCCGTGGCAGGAGGATTGCTTGAGCCCAGGAGTTCAAGACCAGCATGGGCAACACAGCGAGACTCTGTCTCTGGAAAAAAAAAAAAAATTAAAAAATTAACCGGGTATGCTGGTGCATGCCTATAGGCCCAGCTACTCAGGAGGTTGAGGTGGGAGGATCGCTTGAGCCCAGGAGTTCCAGGCTGCAGTGAGCCACGATCATGCCACTGCACTCCAGCCTGGGCAACACAGCAAGACCGTCTCGAAACAGAAAACAGAAGAAACAGGGGTAGCTGTGACTTTTGTATGTAAAACTCAGAAGACCTGAGGACCAGACCAGCTGTGCTCTTAGACGTACCCTTTACCTTTGGCCATTTCCAGTATTGCTAGTGAAGCTGCAGTTAACCTACCTGAGAACGAGGGTGTGAGGCTGGGGAGTCAAAGGCCACCATAAGCCAGGCATCTGCTTTCAAGGAGAGCTTCATAGTGATTCATAACGGCCTTCTTTTCTTTTTTTATTATTTATTAGAAGAGAGACAGGGCCGGGCAAGGTGGCTCACGCCTGTAATCCCAGCACTTTGTGAGGCAGAGGCGGGTAGATCCCAAGGTCAAGAGATCGAGACCAACCTGACCAACATGGTGAAACCCAGTCTCTACTAACAATACAAAAGTTAGCTGGGCATGGTGGCAGGTGCCTGTAATCCTAGCTACTGGGGAGGCTGAGGCAGGAGAATCGCTTGAACCCCAGAGGTGGAGGTTGCAGTGAACTGAGATCGTACCACTGTGCGCCAGCCTGGTCACAGAGCAAGACTCTGTCTCAAAATAAATAAATAAAAATTTAATTTAAAAAAAAACAGATGGGTTTTCACTATGTCGCCCAGGCTGGTCTTGAACTCCTGGACTCAAGCAATCCACCCACCTCTCGGTGCGAGCCACCGCACCCAGCCCAGCTGCCCTTTCTTTTTAAAAGGGGTGTACTTGGTGGCCGTGTCAGGCAGGTGGCACTGTGGCACTGGGAAACGGCTTCCCGGAGCACTCCAGCAGCCATTGAGTCATTACAGTTGTGTTTCCTTTTCTACTGGGATCCCACGTTGTTTCTGGTAGAGGTGAAGAGGGCAGCATATGCCACAGCCTCCGACTGGTAGAATCCTCTGATAACAAGGCGTGTGTAGTTCGAGCATGTAAGACATCAGTACCAATTACACCTGCTCAGTCGTGGAAAACACACAGCGGGACATTGAATTGGCTCTAGGTGCCACACCCAACGAGATCACTTCAGCTTCCCTTCCCGCTGGGAGCCTGATTGGTTGAATTCAGGTACTTGGACCAAGAAGTCTGTGGGTCAGGGACTACAGCCTCAGCCCTGGAGCAACTTGGGGCTGGGGGGCATCCCAGGGGGACAGCAAAGGCAGGGGAAAAAAACTCACTGTTGGTTGGGCGCGGTGGCTCACACCTGTAGTTCCAGCACTTTGGGAGGCCGAGGCGGGCGGATCACTTGAGGTCAGGAGTTCAAGACCAGACTGACCAACATGGAGAAACTCCGTCTTTACCAAAAATACAAAATTAGCCAGGCGTGGTGGTGCACACCTGTAGTCCCAGCTACTCAGGAGGCTGAGGCAGGAGAATTGCTTGAACCTGGGAGGCGGAGGTTGCAGTGAGCAGACATCGCGTCATTGCACTCCAGTCTGGGCAACAAGAGTGAAGCTCCATCTCAAAAAAAAAAAAAAGGCCGGGCACGGTGGCTCATGGTTGTAATCCCAGCACTTTGGGAGGCAGAGGCGGGTGGATCATGAGATCAGGAGATCGAGACCATCCTGGCTAACACGGTGAAACCTCGTCTCTATAAAAAATATAAAAAATTAGCCAGGCATGGTGGCGGGCACCTGTAGTCCCAGCTACTGGGGAGGCTGAGGCAGGAGAATGGCATGAACCCAGGAGGCAGAGCTTGCCGTGAGCCAAGATCATGCCACTGCACTCCAGCTTGGGCAACAGAGCAAGACTCCATCTCAAAAAACAAACAACAAAAAAACTTCATTATTGACCTCTCTGTCGGCTCACTTGGCTCCTCCCTCCAGGATCAGTGCCAGAGCTGCAACCCAGGTACCTCCCAGGACCCAGCAAGTTCTTGGGCACAGAGGCCCCTCTCTTCCTGCTCTTCCACAGATGGCCAGGCTCAGCCCTCCCAGTCCTCAGCATCTTTGACCAGCCCTGCACCCAGCTGTGGACTGGATCCAAATTGGACCATGGTGGGACCAGAAACACTAGCAGGGTGGGATCTTCACTAATGTTTTCAGCCCACTGAAGGCTCAATATCAAATAGCAAGGCAGGGCATACTGGCTCATGCCTGTAATCTCACGGCTTTCAGAGGCCGAGGTGATTGCATCACTTGTGCTCAGGAGCTCACGACCAGCCTGGGAAACATAGCGAGACCTCATCTCTACAAAAAAATTTTAAATTAGCTGGGTGTAGTGGTGCATACCTGTGGTCCCAGCTACTCAGGAGGCTGAGTGGGGAGGACCCCTTGGCCCTGGGAGTTTGAGGCTACAGTGAGCCATGTTTGCGCCACTGTACTTCAGCCTGGGTGACAGAGCAAGACCCTGTCTCAAAACAAAGAAACAAATAACAAGGTCCTTGTTGCTGATACCACTTTAGTTTCAGAGACCCTTTGACCCAGCGGCCACAGCCATGCTGCCTCTTGGTTGGGTCCCTGGGGCTTGTTGCCTCATTTTCATGATCCCATTTCTTCCTCCACCTGCCTGGAGAAGGGTAAGAACCCAGGTGCAGCCAGGCACCATTTGCCCACTGTTTTGCCCACTGATTTTGATCCTATCTGTAGCAACTGAGCCTCATTAACAAGTAGGACAGGCCGGGCACGGTGGCTCATGCCTGCAATCCCAGCACTTTGGGAGGCCGAAGCAGGTGGATCACCTGAGGTCGGGAGTTCGAGACCAGCCTGACCAACATGGAGAAACCCCGTCTCTACTAAAAATACAAAATTAGCCGGGCGTGGTGGCGCATGCCTGTAATCCCAGCTACTCGGGAGGCTGAGGCAGGAGAATCGCTTGAACCCAGGAGGCGGAGGTTGCAGCGAGCTGAGGTTGCACCACTGCACTCCAGCCTGAGCAACAACAGTGAAACTCCATCTAAAAAAAAAAAAAATACAAGTAGGACAGTGAAGGCCTCTATTCCTGGCCATCCTCCTCTACTTGGATGAGAGGATTCCCTACTGGATCCTAGGGATTCTTCTCATATTTTTGAACCAGGCCCATGGAGGCCCTGTCCTTACAATTCCAGAAAGCCACGCCTTTGTCAGCATCCCATCGTTTTCAACACTACCAGGTCCGGACTTTCATTTTGTCCTACTTACAAGCCAGCCTGCACTGGGTGCAGTGGATCATGCCTGTAATCCCAGCACCTTGGGAGGCTGAAGCAGGAGGATCCCTTGAGCCCAGGAGATCGAGACCACTCTGGGCAATGTAGCCAGACCCTGTCTCTACAAAATGTAAAAAATTAGTTGGGCATAGTAGCATGCACCTGTAGTCCCAGCTACTCGGGAGGCTGAGGTGGGAGGATCACTTGAGCCCAGGTTGGAGTGCACCATTGCACTCCAGCCTGGGTGACAGAGTGAGACCCTGTCCCTAATTCAATGAATCAATCAATAAAATAAAAAATAAAAATAAAAATAAAACAAGCTAGCCCATTACTGTTTCACAAATGTTGCCAGAAGACACAAGACTCCTGGGCCAGAGACAAGGGACTTTATTACTCACCAGCCAGCAGGGAGCATGAGCATCAGTGCCTTCGTATTCATTCTCCTGGACTCCAAGGTCCCACGAGGGCTGGTGCAGATGTCTGTAATCCCGTGGGTCCTGAAGAAGATAAAGAGCTCCTGGGTGGAGCTTGATTTTAAAAAGCTCTTGCTAAAGAGGCCCCCACTCAAATGCGGCCATCTGTCTGGTCACTTGCTGCAGCCGTGTTAGTGAAATTTCCACACGTGAGATGTGGCGTCTTCAAGATCCCAAAAGGCTTATCAGTTGCGACACCTTTGTAGTTGGAGGTGGCAGGGCCAACAGTTTGTCTTTTTTAAGCTATGAAATGTCCCTTTAAGCTGCGGCCCAGCTAGTCCTCATGATGATGATTGGGATAACAGGGTCTTTGTTCTTGCAGTCACAGCTAACTAAGGGCAGGTGGGCATTGTCCTCATTCAACACCCACCTGCCCTTAGTTAGCTTCGACTGGACGGCAGCTGATACAACACAACAGTGCAAGCCATTACCCAAAAGCCATTTCTTCCAAAGAACGCATAAGGCTGGGCGCAGTGGCTCACACCTGTAATCCCAGCACTTTGGGAGGCCAAGGCAGGAGAATCGCTTGAACCCAGGAGTTCCAGACCAGCTTGAGCAACATAATGAAACCCATCTCTATTAAAAATAATAATAATAAAAACTTAGCTGGGCATAGTGGTGTGCATCTGTAATCCCAGCTACTCAGGAGGCTGAGGCAGGAGGATCCCTTGTGCTCAGGAGTTTGAGACCAACACTTTATTTCTTATTTCCACCTGATGCACTGCCATTGCCTGTGCTCAATCTTCTGGATTTGTGGGTCGGATTACACCGAGTTCCTGATGGTCAGCTCAGGTTTTATCATTGCTCGGTGCTCCATGGCCAGGTATCCATCTCTAACCAAGACAAAGAATTGTTTCTTCACAGAGATGAGTTGTGTGCAGAAGACGGCATGGCTTTGTGCCAAAACCCTATGAGTTTATGCCGGAAAATGCTCCTATTGGCACTTTCTGGAGGTCATACAGCATCTCGATTTGCCACATTCTTTTCTGAGTATCACGTGAGCTGCTGAGTCACAAGGCTGAGCTTAAGCTCAGCATCAGCCGGATGCAGAGCCTTCTCACGCACTTGGACCACACTCCGAGTTGGCATTTTTGTAGGTTACTCACTAAATGGGTTGGAAAATACCTCAAATGTGGTGTATTTTTCTTTTTTCTTTTTTTTTTTATTTTAAAACTTTATTAGCCTGGCCAACATGGTGAAACCCTGTCTCTACTAAAAACACAAAAATTAGTCAGATGTGGTGGTGCACACCTGTTATCCCAGCTACTCAGGAGGCTGAGGCAGGAGAATCACTTGAACTCGGGAGATGGAGGTTGCATTAAGCTGAAATCACGCCACTGCACTCCAGCCTGGGTGACAGAGCGAGATTCCGTCTCAAAAATAAAAAATGATTAAAGACCAATTGTTTGGTTTGTTTTGAGACGGAGTCTCGCTCTGTTGCCGAGGCTCTGTTGCTCACTGCAACCTCCGCCTCCCAGGTTCAAGTGATCCTCCTTCCTCAGCCCCCCTAGTAGCTGGGATTACAGGCACACACCACCATGCCCGGTTAATTTTTGTATCTTTCGTAGAGACAGGGTTTCGCCATGTTGGCCAGTCTGGTCTCGAACTCCTGACCTCAGGTGATCCACCTGCCTCGGCCTCCCAAAGTGCTGGGATTACAGGCATGAGCCACCGCACTGGCCTAAATTTTTTTTTAAAAAAAATTGATGGGCATGGTGGCGTGCACCTGTGATCCCAGCTACTCGGGAGGCCGAGGCAGGAGGATCACTTGAGCCAGGCTGCAGTGAGCTGTGATCACACCACTGCACTCGAACTTGGGCAAGAGAGTGAGACTGCATGTCAAAAATGAATAAATAGGCCGGGCCAGTGTCTGCTAATCCCTAAAAGGTCTGAGTATTTTCCTTTCCCCAATACACAGTTACTGCATAAATGGAGACAAGTCCTATTTGAATGGAAGATGCAAAATATAAGCTTGCAGCAGTTATTTTAGGGTAATTCCTCAAGAGTACCAGCCTCCTCTTCAATTAACGAATTTTTGGTCTCCAAATCGCTTTACATGTGGAATTTGTGCAAATTCTCCATCTTGATGACTCACGTTAGATTTCTACACACACGACCTGGAGTTTTCCTGTTATATAGATACTTCAACAGAGATGAATTAATACACGGGTCTCAGATAAATTAAACAGGTCTCAGGAAACCGTGAAAGGAATGAGAAGAAACAGCGCAGAAATAGTAACTGCACCGTATAATAATAGTAACTGCAGGCTACACCTGTCACTCCAGGACTGAGAATAGAGCTATCAGAACCTAAAATGTTGAGGCAGCAGCCCTGCAGAACTGAAACCCAGACTAGAGCCAGGGGCTACCGGGGTGGCGCTGGTGTGACAGAAGGCTGACAATGATGCTGGTTATGGCATCCGGCTTGGTGGCTCATGCCTGTAATCACAGCACTTTGGGAGGCCGAGGTTGGAGGATCCCTTGATCCCATGAGTTTGAGACCCACCTGGGCAACATGGCGAGACCCCCATCTCTACGAAACAATTTGAAAACAAAAAATTAGCTGGGTGTGGTGGCGTGCACCTGTGGTCCCAGCTATTCTGGAGGCTGAGGCGGGAGTATGGCTTGAGCCTGGGAGGTCAAGGCTACAGTGAGCCTCGACCACTGCACTCCAGCCTGGGCGACAGAAATAGAAAAAGAAATAGGTTAGGGAGGTGCCAAAAAAATAAAACTTGAAACCTGAAACAGGGCCGGGCGTGGTGGCTCACACCTGTAATCCCAGCACTTTGAGAGGCCAAGGTGGCTGGATCACCTGAAGTCAGGAGTTTGAGACCAGTCTGACCAACATGGTGAAATCCTGTCTCTACTAAAAATACAAAAATTAGCTGGGCGTGGTGGCGGATGCCTGTAATCCCAGCTACTCAGGAGGCTGAGGCAGGAGAATTGCTTGAACCCAGGAGGCGGAGGTTGCAGTGAGCTGAGATCGCGCCATTGCACTCCAGCCTGGGCGACAGAGCAAGACTGCGTCTTAACAACAACAACAAAAAACAAACAAATAAACAAAAAACCTGGAAGCAACTGCTGCTGTCAGAGGGAGCGTTGTTCTGGGGCGACGCTTGCTCGGAAGCCTGAAGCAAATAGGTGGAGCAAATCCCTGCTTCCTCCTCCAATCGCGGGTCTCCGTCTAGCGCCCTCTTTAGGCCGGGGCTTATAGCAACCCAGCTGGGAAAGCAAAAACGTGGCTTACAGAGGCTCCGCCCCAACATCACAGAGCGGAGGCAAGGGTGGATTTGCAGCTGAGAGACAAAAGCTCAAACTTGCATATGGACTGAGTGAGTTCCTGTGACTTCACGGCAGTTGACATTTCCAAATATAAAATCGTGCATTACAGATGCTCTCTGGATTGCCCAGATTTCTGTTCCAACTCAGCCACTTTCCATTTTTATTTGTTATTATTCTTTCGCAACAGAGTCTTGCTCTGTCACCCAGGCTGGAGTGCAGTGGCGCAATTTCGGTTCACTGCAACCTCCGCCTCCTGGGTTCAAGCAATTCTCCTGCCTCAGCCTCCCGAGTAGCTGGGACTACAGGTGTCTGCTACCACACCCGGCTAATTTTTGTATTTTTAGTAGTGATGGGGTTTTGCTATATTGGCCAGGCTGGTCTCGAACTCCTGGCCTCAAGTGATCCACTTGCTTGGCTTCCCAAAGTGCTGTTTTACAGGCATGAGCCACCACGCCCAACCCCCAACTCAGCCACTTTCTATGTGTGACTTTATTTGAGCTACTTTTCTGTGTCTCACTTTTCTCATCTGCAAAATGGAGACAATAATAGAACCTACCTTATATGGTTATCATAGGGTTCACTGATGTAGTGCACGTGAAGCACTTAAAACAATGCTGGACACACATATATAGAAAGCACTGGAGGCCGGGTACGGTGGCTCACGCCTGTAATCCCAGCACTTTGAGAGGCCGAGGTGAGTGGATCACTTGACCCCAGGAGTTTGAGACCAGCCAGGGCAATATGGTGAGACCCCATCTCTACCAAAAATCCAAAAAATTAGCCGGGCATGGTGGTGTGAGCCTGTAGAACCAGCTACTCAGGAGGCTGAGTGGGAGAATTGCTTGATCCCAGGAGGTGGAGGTTGCAGCGAGCTGTGATTGAGTCACTGCATTTCTGCCTGGGTGACAGAGTGAGACCTTATTGAAAGAAAACAAGAAAAAGTGGCCGGGTGTGGTGGCTCACACCTGTAATTCCAGCACTTTGGAAGGCCGAGGCAGGCAGATCACCTGAGGTGAGGAGTTTGAGACCAGCCTGGCCAACATGGTGAAACCCCATCTCTACCAAAAATACAAAAATTAGCCGGGCATGGTGGCGGGCACCTGTAATCCTAGCTACTCCAGAGGCTGAGGTAGGAGAATTGCTTGAACCCAGGAGGCGGAGGTTGCAGTGACCTGAGATCGTGCCACTGCACTCCAGCCTGGGTGACAGAGAGAGACTCTGTCTCAAAAAAAAAAAAAAAAAAAAAAAGAAGAAAAGAAAGGAAGGAAGGAAGAAGGAAGGGAGGGAAGGAGGGAGGAAGGGAGGAAAGGAGGAAGGAAGGGAGGGAGGGAGGAAGGAAGGAAGGAAGGAAGTAGGTTACATTACAGTGATTATTACTACTTGGGTTGGTGAGAACTCAGCATCTTCCAGAGAAGTCGCAGTTGCCACACAACACTTGGCAATGTTTCAACGCTACTCTGCACCCACAGTGACAGATACTTGGATCTCCTCCAATTTGGAGGAAGGATGTTTGGTTTTGATTTTTGGATGTGTTGGTTGTTGGTGGCTTTCTTGCTATTTAACTAATAATTGCTGTCAGTTCAACCTTGTCATTACCAGTTTAGCTTGTTATGGGTTATTTAGTTAAGCTGCATGTATAATCACGCATATTTGCCTCAACCCTGTGTGCGCCTGGCCTGCAATTTCCCACTAATTAGACTTTTTAAGGACACGTATGCATTTATCTACTCAAATTTGCATCATCCGTTTCCCTATTGCCAAAGCAGATGTACACAACACCCACCCACCTCCATTCCAGGAAATAATTTGCTTATTATCACTGAGATATTTTTCCACTGGAAAGTTGAAACTGGGTGGGAGGGGGTACAGATGGGGTCTTGTCCTACTGAAGCGAGAGCCGTCAGAACAGTGCAGACAGAAGTGCTGGGTCTCAGGCAAGAACAATGGGGCTCAAAGGAGGAAACGGACTCCAAAATATCTGAATTACAGCAGCAAATCCACCAAGAACCCCAAACCCAACACCCCAGCTCCAGCTCCCATCCTGGATCTAGACACCCACCAGCTCCCCCAAGAATCAAGCCTCCGGACACGATTCCTCTGAAATGGCTTTATTTCCCCAGTGTGAGGAATCTGTGAGTGGTGAGGGGTCTGTGGTCCCTGTTACCCCAAGGACCCTGCAGCCTCCAGATGGATAACGGCCCGGGCTCCAGGCCTTGATCCTCCCAGGCTGGGGCTGGTTCTGGGAGGAGCCAGGCATGCTGTGGTTTGTAAGGATGACACTCCCAAAGGTGGTCCTGACAGTGGCCCAGATGGACATGGGGCTCACCTCAAGGACAAGGCCACCAGGTGCGGGGGCCGAGGCCCAGATGAGCCTTACTCTAGGAGCAAAATCCCCTGTGGGGGCTTCTCCTTGAAGTCCGCCAGCAGGGCTCAGTCTGGGGGAAGAGAGAAAAGAGAGAGCAGGTGATTGGCAGGGAAGGGGAGAGACAGAAAAACTGGGAGACTGGCAAAAAAGAAGAAACACGAAGGCGAGAGTACAAAAGGCTCAAAGGAGACCAAGAGAGTGACCCAGGGACACTGGAAAGGCGCCGAGAGAGAAAAACACGCAAAAATACAGGAACAGAGGCTGGAGATGCACAGGCTGATGCTACACACTGACCTTTGGACCCAGGTAGGTCAGGGGGTGGCGGCCCACCTGGGGGCAGCAAGGCAGAGCGGCTCAGGGCCTCGGCCACCCACCCCAGGACGCGGCTACACTGCTGGACCTGGGGAATGGGAGGAATGTCAGAGCGGGAGATGGGACCCCTGCCCGATCCCTGCCACAGTCCCCCAGCCAGGCCCCAAGGCCTCACCTCCCGCTCCAGCACTTTCAGGCGCTGTTCGTACTCGCGGATGTGTCCCAGCTGTTTCAGTGCCAAGTCCACCCTGAGAAGGGAGGGCCTCTTACCGGGGGCACCCGCAGCCCACCCACCCCCAGGGCTCCGCCTGCTTCCCGGGCCTCCTCCCTCTCTCCCTCCCTCCCAGGACCCTGCCTTCAGCTGAAGTCAGGATCCACCCCAGGCCAGAAGCCCCATCCCCGACCAGGCCCCGCTCTCACTTCTGGGACGTGCGCTTCAGACGCTCGGAGTCGCTCTCCCGCTTGTCCCTAGCGCGTGCCAGCAGAAAGTTCTCCTTATGCACCGATTCCCACGTTAGCAGCTTCCGCTCGGCTTCCTTAGAAAGGTAGACCCCTGCAGGGGCGGGCGGAGTCAAAGGGCTCAGGCCACGCCCCTTCCCAAGCCCAGCTGCCCCTTCCGACACCCTCAGAACACGCCCGCTACCCCAGACCCAGCGCTGGTGATTCGAGAACATGCCCCGCCCCTCACCCGTAAGCACTGCCCCTCAGTGCTTAAGCTCCGCCCCTTGTTGCTTAAACCCCGCCCCTCGCTACCTAAGCCACGGCCGTTAGTCATTTGGGGCATGCCCCCTTCCCCTCGCCTTCCAGGCTCCCGGTCGCCTATATTTCTCCTTTTTAAGCCAAGCTCTGTTCTTACGGAAATGCTCGAGGGCCGGGGAGGACGGCTGGGGGCTCCGGGGGCGCCTGCACAATTGCCTGAGCAGTAGGCGCAAGTGGGAGATGACGATAAAGGGCGGGGCCAGCGCGGGCCGAGAGTGGAATTCCCGGATGAGGCGGTAACGCTGCGCCTTCCAGTAGAGATCGCTGTTGCCCTGTACTTTGCCGAAGGTGTAACTGCAAAGGCCAGAGGTCAAAGGTCACTTGAGGTCAGGGCCCAGCCAGGGGCAAAGACGAAGGTTAGATGCCAGGCAATAATTGTTCAAAGTCTATGGCAGCAGACAGAGGTTACAGGATGCGATTAGAAGTCAGGTTAGGGCCAAGGGCGTTTGGTCACGCCTGTAGTCCCAGCACTTTGGGAGGCCAGGGCGGGCGGATCACCTCAGGTCAGGAGTTCGAGACCAGCCTGGCTAACATGGTGAAGCCCCATCTCTACTAAAAATACAAAAATTAGCCAGGCGTGGTGGCAGGCGCCTGTAATCCCAGCTACTGGGGAGGCTGAGGCAGGAGAATCGCTTGAATCCAGGAGGTGGAGGTTGCAGTGAGCTGAGATCGTGCCACTGCACTCCAGCCTGGGAGACGGAGTGAGACTCCATCTCAAAAAAAAAAAAAAAAAAAAAAGTCAGTTTAGAAGGGCCAAGGGTCAGATGTCAGAGGTCAAGTTGGGGATGGTATCACGGTATAAGCTAGAGGTTGAAGTCAGGTTAAAGTTGGGCTCAAAAGTTAGCCTGGACACAAATAACTAACATCAGAAATGAAAATGGAGACATTACTACTGAACTTACCGAAATAAAAAGGATTGTATGAGAATACTATCAACAATTATATGTCAACAAACTAGAAAAATGAAATGGACAAATTCCTAGGAACACACAAATTACCTAAGCTGACTCAAGAAAAAACAGAAAATCTCAGTAGAATTATCATAAGAGATTGAATCAAAAACCTTTCAATAAAGAAAAGCCGAAAACCAGATGGCTGTGCTGGTGAATTCTATCAAATATTTAAAGAAGAATTATAATAACAAGGATGTTTCTCAAATTCGTCCAAAAGATTGAAAAGGAGAGAACATTTCCTAACTCATTCTATGAGGCCAGCATTACTGTAATACCAAAGCCAGATAAAGATATCACAAGAAAATTACAGACCAGTAGCCCTTATGAATACACATGTAAACATCCTGAAAAAATACAAGCAAATCTAATTCAGCAGCATATTAAGTGGATTTTATACCATAACGAAATGGGATTTATCCTAGGAAAGTAAGGGTAGTTAAACATACAAAAATCAATGCAAACACCACATTAATAGAACAAGGTGGGGGGAAGCCACATGATCTTCTCAACCAACACAGAAAAGGCATTTGACAAAATTCAACAACACTTCACGATTTTTTTTTTTTTTTTGATGGAGTCTGGCTCTGTCTCCCAGGCTGGAGTGCAGTGGCACAATCTCAGCTCACTGCAAGCTCCGCCTCCCGGGTTCATGCCATTCTCTTGCCTCAGCCTCCCGAGTAGCTGGGACTACAGGCACCCACCACCACGCTCAGCTAATTTTTTGTATTTTTAGTAGAGATGGGGTTTCACCATGTGTGGGCGGCAAGCCACCCAGGTGCCAAGGCAAGAGACCGAGGGCACGAGCTGTTCCAGTGTAATAAAACATATAAAATAACAAGAGTTATACTAGATATAGATCATAGATATGATTATATATGAATATCAATCATTAGTTTGTAGCAATTACTCTTTATTTCAATATTATAATAATCCTTGCTTTACAATCATAACCTAGGAAAAACCAAGCCATACAGAGATAGGAGCTGAAGGGGCACAGTGAGAAGTGACCAGAAGACAAGAGTGTGAGCCTTCTGTTATTCCTGGACAGGGCCACCAGAGGGCTCCTTGGTCTAGCGGTAACGCCAGCATCTGGGAAGATTCCCGTTACCAAGCGGACCGTGGTCTAGAGGTAGCGTCAGTGCCAAGGAAAAGCACCCACTACTTAGCAGACCGGGAAAGGGAGTCTTCCTTTCCCCGGGGGAGTTTAGAGAAGACTCTGCTCCACCACCTCTTGTGGAGGGCCTGACTGATGTCAGGCCCGCCTGCGGTTATCCAGGGGCCTAACCGTCTCCCTGTGATGCTGTGCTTCAGCGGTCACACTCCTGTTTCACTTTCATGTTCCACTCTGTACACCTGGCTCTGCCCTCTAGATAGCAGTAGCAAAATTAGTGAAAGTATTAAAGTATTAAAGTCTTTGATCTTTCTTAAAAGAGCATAGAAGAAATAAAGATGTAAGCTGTCCTCTCTCTCTCCGCCTTGGCTACCTAACAGGGAAGGGCCCCCGTCCAGTGGACACGTGACTCACGTGACGTTATCAATCATTGGAGATGACTCACACTCTTTATCCTGCCCCTTTTGCTTTGTATCCAATAAATAACAGCGCAGCCAGGCATTCGGGGCCACTATCGGTCTCCATGTCTTGGTGGTAGTGGTCCCCCGGGCCCAGCTGTCTTTTCTTTGATCTCTTTGTCTTGTGTCTTCATTTCTACAATCTCTTGTCTCCGCACACGGGGAGAAAAACCCACAGACCTTGTAGGGCTGGCCCCTACAACCGTGTTAGCCAGGATGGTCTCGATCTCCTGACCTCATGATCTGCCCACCTCGGCCTCCCAAAGTGCTGGGATTGCAGGCGTGAGCCACCATGCATGGCTTTTTTTTTTTTTTTTTTTTGAGACAAGGTTTCACTCTGTTGGTGGCACAATCATGGCGGTGGTGAAATCATGGCTCACTGAAGCCACAGCCTTGACTTCCTGGGCTCAAGCCTTCCTCCCGCCTCAGCCTCTTGAGTAGCTGGGACTACAGGCATGCACCACCATGCCTGGCAAATTTTTTATTTTTTTATTGAGATAGGGTCTCACTATGTTGCCAAGGTCGGTCTTGAACTCCTGGCCTCAAGTGATCCTCCCACTTTGGCTCCCTAAAGTATTGTGATTGCAGGCATAAGCCACCATGCATCATAATTTTTAAAAATCATAAACTAGGAATAGAAATAAACTTTCTCAACATGAGAAAAGGTACTTCTGAAAAACCCACAGCTACCGTCATACCCAATGGTGAAAGAGTGAAAGCTTTCTGCCTAAGATCAGGGACAAGACAAGGATGTCCACTTTTACCACTGCTATTCCACATTGTGCTGGAAGTTCTGGCTAGAACAATTAAACAAGAAAAAAAAATAAAAGGCATCCAAATTGGAAAGGAAGAAGTAAAAATATCTCTATTCACAGATGACATGATCCTATATATAGGAAATGCCAGAGAATCACAAGAAAGCTTCTAGGGCTGCAGATTCAGCAAAGTTGCAGGGTACAAGATCACACAAAAATCAGTTGTGTTTCTACACACCCGCAATGAACAATCCAAAAAGGAAATTAAGAAAGCAATTCCACTTACAACAGTATCTAAAGGTTAAGCACCTAGGAATAAAGTTAACCAAAAGGGTGAACAATTTGTAGCCTGAAAACTACCAAATACTGCTGGAAAAGCATTAAAAAGAACACCTAGATGAAATATCAATACTACCTGAAGCAAGCTACAGATTCAACGCAATCCCTCTGAAAATTCCAACAACTGGCCAGGCGCGGTGGCTCACACCTGTAATCCCAGAACTTTGGGAGGCCAAGGCGGGCGGATCACCTGAGGTCGGGAGTTCGAGACCAGCCTGACCAACATGGAGAAACCCCGTCTCTACTAAAAATACAAAATTAGCCGGGCATGGTGGCACATGCCTATAAGCCCAGCTACTCAGGAGGCTGAGGCAGGAGAATCGCTTGAGCCCGGGAGGCAGAGGTTGTGGTGAGCTGAGATCGCGCCATTGCACTCCAGCCTGGGCAACAAGAGTGAAACTCTGTCTCAAAAAAAAGGAAAAAAAAAAAAAGAAAATTCCAACAACCTTTTGACAGGCATGGAAACTCTGATCTTTAAGTTCATATAGAATTGCAGGAGGCCCAGAATAGCCAAAACAATCTTGAAAAATAACAAAGGAGATTCATACTTCCAATGTCAAAATTTGCTACAAACCTACAGTAATCAACACTGTGCAGGCTAGACATGGTGGCTCATGCCTGTAATCCCAGCACCTTGGAAAGCCGAGGCAGATCACCTGAGGTCAGGAGTTCAAGACTAGCCTGGCCAACATGGTGAAACCCTGTCTCTACTAAAAATACAAAAAAATTAGCCAGGCGTGGTGGCAGGTGCCTGTAATCCCAGCTACTCAGGAGGCTGAGTTAAGAGAATCGTTTGAATCCAGGATGCGGATGTTGCAGTGAGCAGAGATCGTGCCACTGCAATCCCGCCTGGGTGACAAGAGCGAGACTCCGTCTCAAGAAAACCCCCAAAACTGTGTGGTACTGGCATAAGGATAGACACAATCCAGTGGAATAGAATTGAAAGTCCAGAAATAAACTCATAAATCTATGAGTGTCATGCATTGAACTGTATCCCGCTAAAGATATGTTGAAGTCCGGCCAGGTCCAGTGGCTCACGGCTGTAATCCCAGCACTTTGGGAGGCCGAGGCAGGTGCATCACCTGAGGTCATGAGTTTGAGATCAGCCTGGGCAACATGGTGAAACCCCGTCTCTACTAAAAATACAAAAATTAGCTGTGTATAGTGGCGGGCACCTGTAATCCCAGCTACTCGGGAGGCTGAGGCAGGAGAATCCCTTGAACCCAGGAGGTGGAGGTTGCAGTGAGCCGAGATCACGCCATTGGACTCCAACCTGGGTGACAGAGCAAGACTCTGTCTCCAAAAAAAAAAAAAAAAAAAAAAAAGTTGAAGTCATAACCCATAGTGCCTCAGAATGAGACCTTTTTAAATTTTTTATTTAGGAAATATGTGGCTTTATTCGGAAATAGAGTTTACACATGTGATCAAGTTAAAATGAAGTTATTAACATGGTCCCTAATCCAATTTAAGTAACGTTTTATTAAAAGGAGAAATTTGGAAGATGAAAGCAGAAGTTTCAATGATGCAACTAGAAGCCAAAGATGGCCAGCAAAGCACTAGACGTGACAGGAGGGGCAGGGAACAGACTCTCCCCGACATCCCTCAGAAGAAAACAGCTTGGCGGATGCCTTGATTTTGGACCTCTAGCATCCAGAATTGTGAGACAATTTCTGTGATTTAAAGCCACACAGTTTTTGGTACTTTGGCGGTCCTAGGAAACTAATACAATAGGTCCAGCACAGGGGCTCATGCCTATAATCCCAGCACTTTGGAAGGCCAAGGCAAGAGGACTGCTTGAGCCCAGGAGTTCAAGATCAGCCTGGGCAATATAGTAAGACCCCATCTCTGAAAAAAAAAAAAAAACAAAACCAAAGCCAATGAAATTTTATATTTTCTCAGCAAAAATCATGCCAACAAGAAAGGAAGCAAACAGAGAGACCTAACATAGGATTAAAAAGGAGTTTCATTAAAAAAAAAAAAATAGCTGCTGGGCATGGTGGCTCATGCCTGTAATCCCAGCACTTTGGGATCCAGCCGAGATGGGTGGATCACAAGGTCAGGAGATCGAGACCATCCTGGATAACATGGTGAAACCCCGTTTCTACTAAAAATAAATAAATAAAATAAAAGTAAAAAAAAAATAAAAAAACAAGCCAGGTATGGTGGCACGTAACTGTAGTACCAGCTACTTGGGAGGCTGAGGTGGGAGGATCACTTGAGCCCAGGAGGTTGAGGCTGCAGGTGTGAGTGGTATCTCATTTCTGGTGTTTTGGTAGAGACAGCAGCCTCGCTATGTTGCCCAGGCTGGTCTCGAACTCTTGTGCTCAAGCAATCCTCCCACCTCAGCCCCCCAAAGTGCTGGGATTACAGGCATGAGCCACTACACCCAGCTGGATGACTATAATTTTTACAAAAGGAAAATAACAAGTGTTGGCTAGGATGTGGAGAAATTAAAACCCTCATACACTGCTGGTGAGAATGGAAAATGGTGCAGCTGCTGTGGAAACCAGTTTGGTGGTTTCTCAAAAAGCTATACATAGAATTACCATATGACCGAGGAATTCCACTTTGAGATACACACCCAAAGGAAATAAAAACAAGGATTCAAATAGATACTTCCATGCCAATGTTCCAACAAACATTAGTCACAATAGCCAAAAGGCAGAAAGAACCCAAGTGTTCCTCAACAGATGAGCGGGTAAATCAAATGTGGTCTTCTTTTCTTGAGATGGAGTCTCGCTCTGTTGCCCAGGCTGGAGTGCAGTGGCACGATCTTGGCTCACTGTGGCCTCTGCCTCCTGGGTTCAAGCAACTCTCGTGCCTGAGCCTCCCAAGTAGCTGGAATTACAGACATGAGCCCGGCTAATTTTTGTATTTTTAGTAAAAAAGGAGTCTTGCCATGTTGGCCAGGCTGGTCTCGAACTCCTAACCTCAGGTGATCCACCTGCCTAGGCCTCCCAAAGTGCTGGGATTACAGGCATGAGCCACCACGCTGGGCCCAAATGTGGTCTATTTGTACAATAGAATATTACTCATTCATAAAATGGAATGAATGGAGTTCTGATGCACACTACAACATGGATGAGCCTTGAAAACATGCTCAGTAAAATCAGCCAGACACCAAAAGACAAATATTGCATAATTCCACTTACATGAAACATCTAGACTAAATCCATAGAGACAGAAAATACACTGGAGGTTACTAAGACCTGTGGGGAGGGGAAGTGGGGAGTTGCTGTTTCATGGGGACACACTTTCTGTTCTGGGTGATAGAACGTATTGAAAATAGACAGTGGTGATGGTTGCAGAGTACTGTAAATGTAATTAATGTCACTGACTTGTACACTTAAAAATGGTAAAAATCACCTCCGGGTGCGGTGGCTCATGTCTGTAATTCCAGCACTTTGGGAGGCCAAGGCGGGCGGATCACAAGGTCAGGAGATCGAAACCATCCTGACTAACACGGTGAAACCCCATCTCTACTAAAAATACAAAAAATTAGCCAGGTGTGGTCGTGCACGCCTGTAGTCCTAGCTACTTGGGAGGCTGAGGCAGGAGAATCGCTTGAACCTGGGAGGTGGAGGTTGCAGTAAGCTGAGATTGCACCATTGCACTCCAGCCTGGGCGACAGAGCGAGACTCCATCTCAAAAAAAGGCTGGGCGCGGTGGCTCACGCCTGTAATCCTAGCACTTTGGGAGGCCAAGGCGGGTGGATCACGAGGTCAGGAGATTGAGACCATCCGGGTTAACACGGTGAAACTCTGTCTCTACTAAAAATACAAAAAAATTAGCTGGGCGTGGTGGCGGGCACCTGTAGTCCCAGCTACTCAGGAGGCTGAGGTAGGAGAATGGCGTGAACCCGGGTGGCGGAGCTTGCAGTGAGCTGAGATTGTGAGATCGTGCCACTGCACTCTAGCCTGGGTGACACAGCGAGACTCCGTCAAAAAAAAAAAAGAAGAAGTAAAAATGGAAATTTTTATATAATTTTACCACAATAAAAAACAAAGTTGGCTGGGCGCGATGGCTCACACCTGTAATCCTAACACTTTGGGAGGCTGAGGCGGGCCAATCACTTGAGGTCAAGAGTTCAAGGCCAACATGGTGAAACCCTGTCTCTACTACAAATACAAAAAATTAACTGGGTGTGGGGGAGTGGGAAGTGGAGGTTGCGGTGAGCTGAGAACTTGCCACTACACTCCAGCCTAGGTGACAGATTATCCCAGCACTTTGGGAGGCTGAGGAGGGAGGATCACTTGAGTCCAGGAGCTCGAGACTAGCATGGACAACATAGTGAGACCCCTCTCTCCAAAAAGTTTTTTTAATTAGGCAGGCCTGCTGGCCTGGCTAATTTTAAGTAGTCCCAGCTACTTATGGGGCTAAGGCAGGAGGATTGCTTGAGTCCAGGAGGTCGAGGCCGCAGTAAGCTACGATCACATCACCACACTCTAGCCTTGGCGACAGAGTGAGACCCTGTCTCAAAAAAATACAAATAGGGAAGTTCAACCTGGGCTCAGGGAGAGGATCAGTCCAAAGTCCAAGTCACAAGCAGGTCTGGTTGGGTTTGGGGAGAAGGCAGCATTAGATTGGATCAGAGTTCAGGGACTAAAAACAGAATTCATTAGACGGAGCTCAAGAGTCATGAGAGGCCACGGGTCATGCTGGGTGGGGTCAGATCAGAGAGCAGTCAGGCCTCACCTGAACATGGCAATGAGCAAGTTGACCAGCAGGATGTTGGCCACGAGCAGGAAGATGACGAGGAGCAGCACCACCAGCCAGTTGGCATACTGGGAGACGCAGGTGCCCGCCTGGGCCCCAGGAGGGTGTGCCCAGAAGCCGGGCTCCGACGAGCAGTTGCTGTGCTCCATGAGGGCCACTGTGAAGAGAGACATTCAGAGATGGGGTGAGGGGGACAGAGACCTAAGAAAGACAGGAAGACTGCCGGGCGCGGTGGCTCGCGCCTGTAATCCCAGCACTTTGGGAGGCTGAGATGGCCGGATCACCTGAGGTCGGGAGTTTGAGACCAGCCTGACCAATGTGATGAAACCCCATCTCTACTAAAAACACAAAACTGTTAGCCAGGCGTGGTGGCACGCGCCTGTAGTCCCAGCTACTCGGGAGGCTGAGATAGGAGAATCGCTTCGATCTGGGAGGTGGAGGTTGCAGTGAGCTGAGATCGTGCTATTGCACTCCAGCCTGGGCAACAAGAGCAAAACTCCATGTAAAAAGTAAAGTACAGGTTCCTCTTCAAAGACTTTCCTCCCCATCTAATTAACAATAAATAGTAACTTCTCTTAGAAACAAAATTTATTCAAACACCTGTGCTAACATTCTTAAATATCTACCAGCCATAAAAAATAAATCGATGTACTTTATGTTCTTAGCTCCCACAATTTAGCCTAAATATTTGCCCTGACATACTTATACTGGTCCAAGCAAGCATTAGATCATAGCCTGTTCCTCTTCCTTATTTAAAAGTGTTTTTACCTTTCTCAACATTCCACAAGTTACTTCCTCCTTCCTCTGTTTTCCTCTGCCTTCGCTTCTTTTAAAAACTTCTAAGTTACTAGCCAATCAAGACAAATACAAAATGTAAAGTCCGGTTCCAGCCAATAAAAACCAGACACAGCAGTAAAATAGACGCGTCAGGTTATAAATGACCCTATCTCCTTTGTTCCGTGTACTCTCATGACAAAACTGCTGGCGAGTGTACCCTTTCTACAAAAAATAAAAATGGCTTTACTAAAAAAATTAAATTTATGTTCAAGTACTATTTCTTTATGACACCATAAAACAAACATTTCTAACATCCATCTCAAAAAAAAAAAAAGAAAAAAGAAAGGCAGACAGAAAGACAGAGGGGGTGGTGTAGGCAGAGACCCAGAGAGATGATGATGGGGAATATAGGGTATCACTCAGAGATCCAGAGAAAGAGGGAGACAGAGACTCAGAGAGACAGACATTTTCTTAGAGACAGGAGGACAGAGACCCAGGGAGCGGGGACAGAGACTCAGAGGAAGGCTGTCAGGCCGTCATCCCCCCTACCGTCCATGTCCTCCTGGGGGATCTGCCCGAAGATCTGCAGGTAGGGACGGTAGAAGACGCGGCGCAGGATACTTGGGAAGTCACTGTCCCGTGGCCTCAGGAGCCCCTCCGTGGCCACGCCATAGGCCACCAGCCACACGCCGAGGAAGAAGAGGAAGAAGAACACGTCCTTCATCTGTGGGGAGATGTGGCTGAGTCTGGCCCCGCCCTTTCCTACTCTGGCCCCACCCCTATATCCCAAAACCACGCCCCATTGCTCCCCAAAGTCACGCCCCTTCTCCACGGACCACTCCCTCCCTGGCCCCACCCCTTTCCCTATGGCCCCGCCCACTTCAGCCCCGCCCCTGCCTCACCATCTTGCTCACGATGACGATCTTGGGCCCCAGCTGTTTGTTGACCGTGAAGATGTGAAGCAGCCGCACCGTGAAAACCATGAAGTCGATGCAGAGGACAGTGCGGCCCAGGTGGTACAAACCCGGGGTCAGCCTGGGGTGTGGGGAGATGCCACAAGGGTCAAGTGTCACAAGACGCCAAGGAAAATGGAAGTCTTCCCAATGCCATCCTTCAGAGGAAGCTGCAGCCTCCACCGGGCAGGACCAGGACCCTCCCAGTCACCCGGGGTTTACTCAAATTTATTCAGTGCCAAGCTGGTCCATGCAGGGCCCTGGCACCCATTTCTAAAATGGCTGCGCCTATTAAGTAATGACTGAATGAACGATGGCCTTAGCAAAGAGCTGGTCCCTGTAAGAATCCAGCTGGAAAAACTGCCGGAATATCTGTCCAACCTATAAAAGGCAAAACATATAGAGTCCTTACAAACTAATATGCAAAAGGAAGGAAGCCAGATAAAGGATACCACGCACAATTCACAGAGGACGTTCAAACGGCCAGTAAACATCAATAATTCCTATGGGGAAAATAAAAATTCTACCCCTATTTTGCATTCTCATGTACTTAAACTTTGGATGGATTAAAAACCTAGTGTATGGACAGACGCGGTGGCTCACGCCTGTAATCCCAGCACTTTGGGAGGCCGAGGCAGGCTCAAAAAAAAAAAAAAAAGAAAAGAAACATACAAAAGTGAAAGTGAAAAGACAAGCCACAGACTTCGAGAAGATATGAAGATATTAAGACCAACAAAACTACCGAGGATTAGGATCCAGAGTATAAGGAGTATATATATTTATACATATACAAATCAATGAACCCCAATTAAAAAAACGGGAGGGTGGCCGGTCGCGGTGGCTCACGCCTGTAATCCTAGCACTTTGGGAGGCCGAGGCGGGCGGATCACGGGGTCAGGAGATCGAGAACATCTTGGCTAACACGGTGAAACCCCGTCTCTACTACAAAATACAAAAAATTAGCCAGGCATGGAGGCAGGCACCTGTAGTCCCAGCTACTCGGGAGGCTGAGGCAGGAGAATGGCGTGAACCCGGGAGGCGGAGCTTGCAGTGAGCCAAGATAGCACCGCTGCACTCCAGTCTGGGTGACAGAGGGAGACTCCGTCTCAAAAACAAAAACAAAAACCAAAAAAAAAACCCAACGGGGCACAAGGACATGTGGCCATTAAGCTTAGGAAAAGATGTCCAACCTACCTGGTAGTCAAGAGTGCATAAATTATAACAAGGAGAGGTCATGTTTACCCATTAAATTGGCAAATTTTTTTTTCAGTTAAATTGAGAGCTACATTTTAGAGTGAAAGTATCAGGCATTGTCGAGCATGGCCTCAAGGGGGCACTCTCTTACCCTGATGGCAGGTGTGGAAATAAATGGGTGAGGCTACTTAGAAGGAAATCTATCCATGTCAAGAATATATGTACCCTTTGACCCATAAACTTTACATCTGGGATGTAAACTTTTATTATTTTGGAATAATAAAAAAACAGAAGGCTGAGCATAGTAGCTCACGCCTGTAATCCCAGCACTTTGAGAGGCCAAGGTGGGAGGATTGCTTGAGCCCAGGAGTTTGAGACCAGCCTGGGCAACACAGTGAGACCCTGTCTCTATTTAAAACAAAAAAAGAAAGAAAGAGAGAACCTCAATGTCCATCTAGAGGGAACTGGCGAAACAAAGGATGATTCATCCATTCAATTCCGGAGATGATTAGACATTTCTCCCTTTTTTTTTTTTTTGACAGAGTTTTGCTCTTTTCACCCAGGCTGGAGTGCAGTGGCGTGATCTTGGCTCACTGCAACCTCCGCCTCCCAGGTTCAGGCAATTATCCTGCCTCAGCCTCCCGAGTAGCTGGGATTACAGGCGCCTGCCACCACGCTCGGCTAATTTTTTGTATTTTTAGTAGAGATGGGGTTTCACCATGTTGGCCAGGCTGGTCTCAAACTCCTGATCTCAGGTGATCCACCCTCCTCGGCCTCCCAAAGTGCTGGGATTACAGGCATGAGCCACCACGCCAGGCCCATTTCTCCCTTTTAAGATGAGATCTTTCCATTTTTCACCTGGAAAGTGGTAGGCTTGATAAACTGTCCAAAATATCGCTGGCAATCCTAGAGCATGGTAGCATATGGCCTCAGCCCTTTCATCTCAAAAGTCACTTTATACAAAATACAACAAACGACAAACAGAAGTATTAGTGTTCTGCAAAACTCTCATATCTTGCTCCCCGCTTGAATAAATTATTTATGTTGAATCACTTTGTAACACTGCTAACACAGCTTAGAGGAAGCCTGCCTCTCAGCGTGTCTACTGAGAAAAGCTTGAGTAGGGATCATCACTGTCATCACTGTCAACCATTCAGGATGTGTCAGGTCCCTTGTAAACAGTCACCAGTTTGTTGGCCAGGCACGGTGACCCACATCTGTAATCTCAGCACTTTCAGAGGCTAAGGCGAGTGGATCACTTGAGGCCAAAAGTTCAAGACCAGCCTGGTCAATATGGCAAAACCCCATCTCTACAAAAAAAATACAAAAAAAATTTAGCTAGGTGTAGTGGTGCATGCCTGTAATCCCAGCTACTCACGAGGCTGAGGCAAGAGAATCGCTTGAACCCAAGAGGTGGAGGTTGCAGTGAGCCAAGATCGTACCACTGCACTCCAGTCTGGGCGACACAGCGGAACTCTGGCTCAAAAAAAAAAAAAAAAAAAAAAGAAAGAAAGAAAGAAAAGAAAGGAAACAAAAACAAACAAACAAAAAACCAGTCACCAGGTTGTATCCACAAACTTTTCTGTTTGCTCTCCTCAAAAGGAGGAGTATCCTAATGCAGGATACTCCATAATGCAGGCAGGGCAAGGGTTAAACCCTTAGCTTGGAGGGATGGAAGGAAGCATAGAAGGAAGGAAGGAAGGAGGGAGGGAGGCAGAGGGGCAGAGGAGAGAGGGAGAGAGAGAGAAAGAACAGAGAAAAAGAAAAAGAAAAGAAAGAAAAAGACAAGAGAAAGAAAGAAAAGAAAGAAAGAGAAAGAGAGAGAGAAAGAAAGAAAGAAAGAAAGAGAAAGAAAGAAAGAAAGAAAAAAGAAAGAAAAAGGAAAGAAAGAAAAAGTCGGGGGCAGGAGGGCAAGGGGCCTGGGACCAACGAGCTATGTGGAGGAAGAGAAGGGAGGAGGTGAGGTTGGCACCCAGGTCGGGGCGCTCCCATAAATATCTGTTAATCTTCAGACCTAGCAATAAATAGCAGCAGAGGCTGAGTGGCGGACAGCGGGGTTTTCTCCTGAATCCTGCCGTCCCTGAAGCCAGATCTCCAGGTGCCAGCCAGTTACCCTGGGGCAATCGTCATGCCCGACTTTCCTAAGAGGGGTTCTCAATCAGCAGGGTTGGCTTGACCTGCTGCCCAGCTGTGGGGAAGCCGGGAGTGGAGACCCCAGGAGTGGGCAGGAAGGATGAGAGGTGGCCAGGGACCAAGGTTCCAAGGCCCCGGGGCACTCACCGGCAGCCCACGCCCAGGAGGAAGCAGGTGAGAGCCACTAGGTCGCACTGGTTCCAGCTGTCGGCGAGGTAGAGGCGCAGGCGCTGGCTCAGCGAGGCATGGCCAGGCCCGGAGCCCCCGCTGGCCAGGCTGCCCCCGCCTCCGCTCAGGCCCTGGCGCAGCTCCTCGCACAGCAGCGTGAAAGCCCAGAAATAGAGCAGCAGCTCCAGGGAGCCGGGCGGCGCCGGCTGGAAATCCACGAGCAGCACCCGCGAGAAAAGCAGCAGAAACAGCAGGTAGCTGACCACGTTGCCCATGAAGATGGTCACCGGCGCGCCCCAGAAGTGGAACCAGCGGCGTAGGCACTGGCGCCCCCCGCAGCAACCGGGATGGCCCGACTGGCGCGGGACCCCCAGCGGCGTCTTCTCGGCTGGGTCCGCCGTCCTGTGGGGAAGAGAAGAGAAGGGAGGAGGCCTCACTCTGACCTCTGAGTCCTGATCTCCACCATCATCGAGACTTTTGGCTTGGCACATCTCACCCTGCCTGACCCGAAACTCAGTCTGCCCAGAGCTAATTTCTTGGGTTTTGACTCTTGTATCTAACCTCTGACCTCTGAAATCTCCGGTCAAGAGGTGGATTGATCGCTTGAGCCGAGGAGTTAGAGACCAGCCTGGCCAACATGGCAAAACCTCATCTCTACAAAAAATATTTTAAAAATATACCTGGGTCGGGCGCGGTGGCTCACGCCTGTAATCGCAGCACTTTGGGAGTTAAGGCGGGCAGATCACCTGAGGCACGGAGTTCGAGACCAGCCTGGCCAACATGGTGAAACCCTGTCTCTACTAAAAATACAAAAATTAGCCGGGTCTGGTGGCGCATGCCTGTAGTCCCAGATACTCGGGAGGCTGAGGCGGGAGAATCGCTTGAACCCGGGAGGCGGAGGTTGCAATGCACTGCAGCCTAGGCGACAGAGTGAGACTCTGTCTCAAAAATAATAATAATAATAATAATAATAATAATAATAATAATAATAAATAATAATAAAATAAATAAAAATAAAAATTTAGCCAGTAGTAGGGGCAAGCACCTGTAGTCCCAGCTACTGGGGAGGCTGAAATGGGAGGATCACCTGAGTACAGGAGGCCCAGGCTGCAGTCAGCCATGAACATGCCACTGCACTCCAGCTTGGGCAATAGAGCGAGACCCTGTCTTAAAAAAAAAAAAAAAAAAAAATTAAAGTAGAAACGGGCTTGTAATCCCAGCATTTGGGGAGGCCGAGGCAGGCAGATCAGCTGAGGTCGGGAGTTCGAGACCAGCCTGACCAACATGGAGAAACCCCGTCTCTACTAAAAATACAAAATTAGCCTGGCGTGGTGGCACATGCCTGTAATCCCAGCTACTTGACAGGCTGATGCAGGAGAATCGCTTGAACCCGGGAGGCGGAGGTTGTGGTGAACCGAGGTCGCGCCATTGACTCCAGCCTGGGCAACGAGAGCAAAACTCCGTCTCAAAAAATAAAAAAATAAAGAAGAAGAAGAAAAGACCATAGAGTGCATGGCTCCACTTATGTGAAGTGTGCAAAACAGGCGAACCCAGAGACAGCAGGTACATGAATGGTGGCCTAGGGCTGGGAAAACGAAAAGCAGTGCTAAGCATGTACAGAGTTTCTTGTTGGAGTGATGACAATATTTGAAAATGAATTGTGGAAATGATTTCACAATTCTGTGAGTACACCAAGAAGCACTGAATTGTATACCTTAAGTAGGTGAACTGTATGATATGTGGATTACAGCTCAATAAAGCTGCCATTTAAAAAAAAAGAAAAAAAAAGTGAGGCTGGGCGTGGTAGCTCAAGCCTGAAATCCCAGCACTTTGGGAGGCCAAGGTGAGCAGATTGCTTGAGCCCAGGAGTTCAACACCAGCCTGGGCAACATGGTGAAACCCCATCTCTACAGAAAAAAAAAAAAAAAATTAGCCAGGTGTGTTTATACCTGCAGTCCCAGCTACTCAGGAGGCTGAGGCAGGAGAACCACTTGACACTGGGAGGTTGAGGCTGCAGTGAGCCAAGATCAAGCCACTATACTTCAGCGGAGGCAACAGAGTGAGACCTTGTCTCAGAAGGGAGGAAGGAAGGGAGGGGGGGGAGGGAGAGAGGGAGGGAGGGAAGGAGATAGAGAAAGAAAGAAAAGAGAGGGAGGAAGGAAGGAAGAAAAGAAGGAAGGAAGGGAGGGAGGGAGGGAGGGACAGAGAGAGAAAGAGAGATAGAAAGAAAGGAAGGAAGGAAAGAAAAGGAAAGGAAAGGAAGGAAGGAAAGAAGGAAGGAAGGAAGGAAGGAGGAAGGAAGGAAATAAGTGAGGCCGAGCGCGGTGGTGTATGCCTGTAATCCCAGCATTTTGGGAAGCCGAGGTGGGAAGATCACTTAAGCCCTCGAATTTGAGACCAGCCTGGGCAACATGGCGAAACCCCATCTCTACAAAAAATATAAAAATTAGCCGAGCATAGCATGCATCTGTAGCTACTTGGGAGGCTGAGGTGGGAGGATGGCTTAGCCTGGGAGGTTGAGGGTGCAGTAAGCCATGATTGCGCCACTGCTCTCCAGCCTGAGTGACAGATCAAGATCCTGTCTCAAAGAAGAAGAAAGGAGAAGGAGAAGGAGGATGAAGAGAAGGCAGAGGAGCAGGAGGAGGAGGAGCAGGAGAAGGAGGATGAGGAGAAGGCGGAGGAGCAGGAGCAGGAGGAGGATGAGGAGGAGGAAGAGAAGGAGGATGAGGAGAAGGAGGAAGAGGAGGAGGATGAGTAGGAAGAGGAGGAGGAGAAGGAGGATGACGAGGAGGAGGAGAAGGAGGATGACGAGGAGGAGGAGAAGGAGAAGGAGGATGAAGAGAAGGCAGAGGAGCAGGAGGAGGAGGAGCAGGAGAAGGAGGATGAGGAGAAGGCGGAGAAGCAGGAGCAGGAGGAGGAGGATGAAGAGGAGGAAGAGGAGAAGGAGGATGAGGAGAAGGCGGAGGAGCAGGAGCAGGAGGAGGATGAGGAGGAGGAAGAGAAGGAGGATGAGGAGAAGGAGGAAGAGGAGGAGGATGAGTAGGAAGAGGAGGAGGAGAAGGAGAAGGAGGATGACGAGGAGGAGGAGAAGGAGGATGACAAGGAGGAGGACAAGGAGGAGAAGGAGGAGGAGGAGGAGGAGAATAGTGAAAGCTACAGAAACTAAGAACTCCTAGAGAAAGAGGGTCAGATGCAGAGAGGACAGCAAGCTCCCTACTGACAGAGAAAACCATCATGGTATTTCACAGTTCTCCTTCTGCAGAATCCTGGTAAGAAGGGAGAGCGGTGGGTCAGAAAGCTTCCCCCACATCTGCCATCTTGAATCACCTCCAGCCAGGCCACAGGCAGGTTCCTGGGCTCAGCCCCAGCCTCTCGGGGGGGATCTTGGGATCTCTCCTTCAACAGAGCTCTCAGTGGGGGGGCTCCACAGGGGCTGAGAGCACAGACTCAGGTACAAGAGGATCTGGGATCAAATCTCGGCTCTACCATTTACCAACCACATGATCTGAGGCAAGTGACTTAATGACTCCATTATTTCACCTGCAAAATGAGAATAATTATAGGCCCTATTGCATTGGGTTGTTGGAATTAAACGAACTGATTTCCTGCCGGGCGCGGTGGCTCATGCTTGTAATCCCAGCACTTTGGGAGGCCGAGGCGGGCGGATCACGAGGTCAGGAGATCGAGACCATCCTGGCTAACACGGTGAAACCCCAGCTCTACTAAAAATACAAAAAAATTAGCCGGGAGTGGTGGCGGGCACCTGTAGTCCCAGCTATTCAGGAGGCTGAGGCAGGAGAATGGTGTGAACCCGGGAGGAGGAGCTTGCAGTGAGCTGAGATCATGCCACTGCACTCCAGCCTGGGCGACAGAGTAAGACTCCATCTCAAAAAAAAAAAAAAACCAACTGATTTTCAAAAGAACTGAGCACAGTAGTTGCTCATTGTACGTGTTTCATAACATCAGCTGTTATCGAGGTCGTCATCATCATCACGTGTGCAGATGAGAAATTGCTAGGGAAGGACACCATTACTGATCCTGACCTCAGACACTGGGGCCTTCTATCAACCTTTCTCAGTGGTCCAAATGTTTATCTTAGTTTTTCCCTTCTCTCTTGATACATATTTTGTTCTTTTTTTTTATTTTTTGACATTTATCTTTAGTTCAGAGGTGCATGTGCAGGTTTGTTAGGTAGGTAAACTTGTGTCTTGGGGGTTTGTTGTACAGATTATTCCATCACCTAGGTATTAAGCCTAGTACCCACTAGTTATTTTTCCTGGTCCTCTCCCTCGCCCTACCGTCTGTCCTCCAATAGGCCCCAATGTGTGTTGTTTCACTCTGTGTGTCCATGTGTTCTCATCATTTAGTTCTTACTTATAAGTGAGAACATGGGGTATTTGGTTTTCTGTTCCTGTTAGTTTGTTATGGATAATGGCCTCCAGCTCCATCCATGTCACTGCAAAGGAAATGATCTCATTCTTTTTTATGGCTACAGATAAATATTTTGTATCCTCTCTACATTGTCTTAAAAAACTATATATAGGCCAGGCATGGTGGCTCATGCCTGTAATCCCAGCATTTTGGGAGGCTGAGGCGGACAGATCACAAAGTCAGGAGATGGAGAGCGTCCTGGCCAACATGGTGAAACCCCGTCTCTACTAAAAATACAAAAAAATTAGCTGGGCGTGGTGGCAGGTGACTGTAATCCCAGCTACTTGAGAGGCTGAGGCAGGAGAATCGCTTGAACTCAGGAGGCGGAGGTTACAGTGAGATGAGATCGTGGCACCGCACTCCCGCCTGGCGACAGAGCAAGACTCCGCCTCAAAAACAACAACAAAAAAAGAAGTTTGATAAATATTCTACTTCATTTGCTTAGGCCTGATTTTTAAAATACCTTTACGGCAACCATGGCATAGTGATTAAAAGCAGGGGCCTTGGGGCCACAAACAAAATAGGTGAAAAATCCCTCAATGAACTGATTCCGCTTGCTACAGAGGGATGGAAGTATGTGTAGCATGAAGAAAATCAGTTTCTAGTGATGGCCTCCTTGATGGCAGAACCAAATCTTGAGCCAAGCCTTGAGCTTGGCACTTGGGAAGCTTCCTCAGTATCTCAGTCCCTGATGGGACGTGTGATATAGTTTGGATGTTTGTCCCTTCCAAATCTCACATTGAAATGTAATCCCTGGGCCAGGCATGGTGGCTCACGCCTGTAATCCCAGTACTTTGGGAGGCTGAGGCGGGCGGATCACAAGTTCAGGAGTTCAAGACCAGCCTGGCCAATGTGATGAAACCCTGTCACTACTAAAAGTACAAAAGTTAGCCAGGTGTGGTGGTGGGTTCCTGTAGTCCCAGCTATTCGGGAGGCTGAGGCAGGAGAATCGCTTGAACCCAGGAGGCGGAGATCACACCACTGCACTCCAGCCTGGTCGACAGAGCAAGACTCCATTTCAAAAAAGAAAGAAAGAAGTGTAATCCCTGGCTGGGCCCGGTGGCTCACACCTGTAATCCCAGCACTTTGGGAGGCCAAAGTGTGCGGATCACTTGAGGTCAGGAGGTTGACACCAGCCTGGCCAACATGGTGAAATCCTGACTCTACTTTAAAGATACAAAAATTAGCTGGGCGTAGTGGCATGCACTTCTACTCCCACCTACTTGGGAGGCTGAGGCAGGCTGATCAGGAACCCAGGAAACAGAGGCTGCAGTGAGCCAAGATTGCACCATTGCACTCCAGCCTGGGCAACTGAGGGAGACTCCATATCAAAAAAAAAAAAAAAAAAAAGAAAGAAAGAACAAAGAAATGTAATCCCTAATGTTGGAGGTGGGGCCTGGGGGAAGTGTTTGGGTCCTGGTGGTGGGTCCCTCACAAATGGCTTAGCACCATCCCTTTGGAGACTTTTTGCTCAGTTAATTCACATGAGATCTATGTGGCACCCCCTACTCCTGCTTCCGCTCTCGCCATGTGATACACTGGCTCCTCCCTCACTTTCTGCCATGAGTGGAAGCTTCCTGAGGGCTCACCAGCAGCAGATGTCAGCACTATGCTTCCTGTACAACCTGCAGAACCATGAGCCAATGAAACCTCTTTTCTTTATAAATTACTCAGTCTCAGGTATTCCTTTGTAGCAACTCAAGAGGGGACTAACACAACGTGGAAGTGGCACATGTCCTGAACTGCCCAGGGTGTCCCCACCTCACACAGTGCTGGAGGCTCCACTCACCTGACAGGCCCTTCCCCATTAACGACACTATCCATGTCAAACTCTAGCTCCTCCCGTGTGGGCTCCTCTTCTGATTTCCTGGCAAGGGGGGAAGCACAGAGCAAGAAATGAGGGGAAGAGGAGGTGGAGAGGCATTCTCCAGCAAAACTCAAACTTCTTCACCCGGAGACATGGCAGAGAGACAGAGAGGTGGTCTCCTAAAGTCACCCCAAAGGGACCTTCCCCCAGAGCCATGGCCAGAAAGGCAGAGTAACTGCCACTAGATACCACAGGGAGGATCCCCCCAAAACTCACCTCCCACAGCACTCCCTTAGTGGAGGGACAGAGAGTCCCATTTCCTAGGGAAGGGACACAATGGTCCGATGAGGGAAGAAAGGTGGGCAGAGTGGGCAGGAAGGAGAAACTGAGCACCCCGCCCCCATCCCCACCACTCTCACCCCAGGGTACTGACCTGAAGGTGATGAGGCGGGTGTAGATGAGTGGAGGGCAAAAGAAGGCGAGAACCAGGGCCCAGATGGGTGTAGTGCTGGCCATATCTCCCCACCACTTCTGTGTCAGCAGAGACTGTGGGGGGTGGGAAAGATTAGGATCCAAATCTCCCCCACAGCCCCCTCCCTAAGACGCCCAGCAAGGGTTGGACCACAGCTCCAGAGTACAGAGCAAGTGCCTAATGTCACAGCCACAACTATTGAGGTAGGGAAACGGTGGTGAAAGGCAAAGACAACTTGGGCCAGGGTTTGGCAGTAAACAGTCAACACTTAAATTGACACCATATGGCAGATACAGGGCTAAGCACTTTATGTAGATTAGTCCACCGAACCCTTGACACATAAGGGGGTGGGTACTAGTATCTCCTCCTTGGTACACATGAGGCACAGAGAGGTTAAGGAAATGGCCCAAAGAAACACAGCTTGTATGTGGTAGAGCTGGAATCCATGAGTTTAACCACTATCCACAGCAAGGGACTCTGGGTAGCTGTTTGAAATGTCAGCCAAACCATTCCAACAGATGAGGATGGGACTTCCTGTTGGGCACAACTTCCTGTACTGAAGTGGGACTCTGAGCCCCTGTCAGATTTAAACTAAAAATATTGATAATGTTTCCAAAATGTCAACTTGTCAGGATCGGAGAGACTGTGGGTGCAAGTAGGGCTTCCCAAGGCAGATGATTTCCTATAGGAAGGGTGAGATTTCCTAGACCAAAGTTTGTTTATGTCCAAAAAAAAAAAAAAAAAAAGGTAATTGTTCAGTGAGGCCATTCTAACTGCTGAAAACTGAAACTAGGGACCTCTAAAGGAAGTGGAAAGGACTTCCTGTGGATGCCGAAGGACTTCCTGTGGATGCCGTAGGACTTCCTGTGGATGCCATAGGACTTCCTGTGGATGAGCTAGGACTTCCTTGGAAAGAAATGGACTCTTCCCTGAAAGCAGGAAGGACTTCCAGGGTTAAAGGTGGAATTTCCTGATAGGGTCACCAGGATTTTCTCTATCTGGAGTGGAACTTTTTAGGAAGATGGGCTTTGCCGTGGGAAGGTTGGCTTTTGGTGGAAGGGAGCGGGGCTTCTTCTGGGAAGAGCAGCCTTTCTGAGAGAGAAGAGAGACTTTCTGGGGAATCTCCAGGGAGAGTGGCTGGTCAAGACCATAGATGTTCCCAATGGCAGGGGCTCATCCCCGTACTTCCCAGAGTCCACTCGGAGATTGTTTGGGATGTTGGTGTCGCAGATACTCACCTGTACCCCATCCTGGGCAAAGAAGGCACGGGCGTCAGCTTGCATGGCCAGCTGGAGGCAAGTGGCATCGCCCCAGAGCGGGCAGCGACGGAGGAGGAGGCGGGCAGCCCTCACCTCATTGCTGCGATAGCACTCGCCAAAGAGGTCTAGGGGCAGAGGAGTTAGTTATGTGACAGGGATGGGAAGGAGTACGGTGAGGGTGTGAAGGGAGAGGAAAGGGAATTTAAGGGGGTGGCGCAGGGATATGTGAGGAGTGCGGAGTTGCACATCCCCCTCTGGCGGCAGCCCCCGTCCCTGCTCCCAGGCACCGTGCCCCACGCACCAACGCCCATCCCCTCAAACTTGAACGCCAGGTCTTTCCTCCGTGCTGCCTCCTCAGCGTCAGGCTCCAGGCGTGCCATCACCCGGAGCAGCAAACAGGCCCCAAGAGCTGAGGAAACTGCATTGGAACCCTAGAGAGACAAAGAGGTCACGGATGCATCAAAGAGGGTTCATAGAGGGGGAGAAAGCCTCAAGTCAAGGGAAGGGACAGAGTCAGAGGTCAGAAACGAACTGGGGTCATCAGAGGCCAAGGATGAAGTAATGTTTGGAGATGGATCTGGAAGAAACTGAAAGTCAGTTGAAAATGCCAGAAGTCAGGTGGTTCAGAGACCAGGGATGCAAGTCAGGGGCTGGGCTGCAGTTAGAATGAATTCAGCAGTCACAGACAGGTCAAGAAGCAGTTGGAGGCTGGGTAAAGTGGCTCACGACTGTAATCCCAGCACGTTGGGAGGCTGAAGTGAAACCACCTTTGCAAAAATGATAACTGAGGAAATTATGACAATGAAAGAAATCAGACCTAACCGACTCCATCTTGCTTCTAACCCTTAAGCTGTCCTCGCTCATTCCTGGGCATAGGCTGAACTAACTTTGGGAAGGAATTCTGTTCATGGTTTGACTCTGAAACGAAATTGATAATAGCCCTTTTCCCAAAGACCCCCTTCTTGCCTGGGGACCAGTCTACCTTTGCAGGACTAACAAATTAGCTACAAGATTAGAAATTAAGTTTAGGGGTCACGCAGCCTCTGGCTCCCCCGATTGCTCCTGGGGATGACATCACTATTCTAACACCTAAGATGAGTGCTTGAGATAGTTTGCAGACCCTGCACTGGATGGATCAGCTGACAGCACCCAGACTGTAGTCTGGCTCAATGGAGTTCTGCCATGCCAACCAGGAACAGAAAACAGCAAGAAAAACCTCACTTCCAACCCCTGTGATTCCATCTCCAACCTGACCAATCAGCACTCCCCACTTCCCAAGCCCCTACCCGCCAAATTATCTTTAAAAGCTCTGATCCCCGAATCCTCGAGGAGACTGATTTGAGTGATAATAAAACTGAGGTCTCCCGCACAGCCGGCTCTGCGCGAATTACTCTTTCTCCACTACAATTTCCCTGTTTTGATAAATCGGCTCTGTCTAGGCAGCGGGCAAGGTGAACCCATTGGGTGGTTACAAATGAGGAGGACTGCTTGAGCCCAGGAATTCAAGACCAGCCAGGCAACATGGTGAGACTCCATCTCTACAAAAAAATTTTTTTTTTAGTTGGCCAGGCGTGGTGGTCTGCTTCTGTAGTCCCAGCTACTAGGGAAGCTGAGGTAGGAGGATCAAATGAGCCCAGCAGGTTGAGGCTGCAGTGAGCCATGATCATGCCACTGCACTCCAGCCTGGATGACTGAGGAAAACCCTGTCTCTAACAATGAAATTTTTAAAAGCACTTGGAGAGGTGACCAAAAATGCCAGTGTAGGGAACTTCAAAACTTCATAACTTCATCCCTCCACAAAAGCAATCAATAGCTATCAAAAACTGTCAGAATCAACTTTTCTAGAATCTAATCGAAAACTTATAAAAAAACAAGAAAATGCTTAATAAAGAGACTACTAAATTTCAGTAAGAGGGTACTGTGACATTTTCACCTACCCACTTACTATCCCCAGCTCCCCAGTTCAGTGGCAACCTTGAAGACAAAGACACACATTCCTGGTGTGGGTCGCTAGTACTAGAGGGAGCAATTCAGACTTACCCTCCAGAATTGTGGTTGTGTGTGTGGCCCTATCTGGTGGCTCCCTGAAGCAATAGCTCAAGGACTTGACTTTGCTTCACCTGCCTTAGAGCTTTCCCTAGAGAAAAAGTGGCTTTCCAGGCAGTGTGTGTTAAACTCTTTTTTTTTTTTTGAGACGGAGTTTCACTCTTGTTGCCCAGGCTGGAGTGCAATGCTGCAATCTCAGCCCACCACAACCTTTGCCTCCTAGGTTCAAGCAATTCTCCTGCCTCAGCCTCCCAAGTAGCTGGAATTACAGATATGCACCACCATGCCAGGCTAATTTTTTGTACTTTTAGTAGAGATAGGGTTTCTCCAAGTTGGTCAGGCTGGTCTCGAACTCCTGACCTCAGGCTATCCACCTGCCTCGGCCTCCCAAAGTGCTGGGATTACAGGCGTGAGCCACTGCGCCCAGCCTGTTAAAATCTTTTAAAGGCAAATGAATTAACCACATCCATCTGAGGCAAGGAATCACAGCAGAGGCAGTAATAGATACACTAAGCATCTTGGGAAGAAAGAGGCCATGAAAGGAAATACTTGGAGGGAATAAGGGCTTTGAAAATCTTCCTTGTGTACCAGGAAATCCAGACGGCTAGGTGCATGACTAGGGCTAGAGGCGTGCTCAGAAAATACCAGAGAAAACCTGAAGCTCTTACATCTGGCTGAACTTTAGGCTCTGCACAAGCAGGAAGTGAAGACTAAAGCAGAACTGTAAACAGCTTGGCTAAGTATTGAAAGACTGCTTCAATATACAGCCATGGTGGGCGTCGCTCACGCCTCTAATCCCAGCACTTACAGGGAGTTTCTTGTTGTATTTGCTTCTGTGGTTCTAGGCATTTAAGGATATCTCTGTCAAGTCACCAGCAGACCACTAAGCTAACAGAAGAGGGGCTTCCATGGCCACACATGCAAAGAATACAGACTTTCCAAAAAAGGTTTAGAGAAGTCACTAAACAGGGCGAGCGCGGTGGCTCACGCCTGTAATCCTAACACTTCGGGAGGCCAAGGCGGGTGGATCACCTGAGGTCAGGAGTTTGAGACCAGCCTGGCTAACATGGTGAAACCCCGTCTCTATGAAAAATACAAAAATTAGCTGGGTGTGGTGGTACACACCTGTAATCCCAGCTACTTGGGAGGCTGAGGCAGGAGAATCACTTAAACCTGGGAGGTGGAGCTTGCAGTGAGCCGAGATTGCACCACTGTACTCTAGCCTGGGCCACACAGTGAGACTCCATCCCCCCTCCCCCCCCAAAAAAAAAGAAAAAGAAAAAAGAAAAGTCACTAAACAAACAACAATGACCCACAATGAGCAGCAGCCACAACAAACCCTGGAGGGAGGGCATAAGCTGATTTCCAGAGTTGCCACATTATCATATTCAAAATGTTCCACTTTTCAATCAAAAATTATGAGGCATGCAAAGAAACAAGACAATATGGTTCATATACTGGAAAAAAAAGAAATTAATAGGGACCAGGCATGGTGGCTCACACCTGTAATCCCAGCACTTTGGGAGGCCCAGGCAGGAGGATTGCTTGAGCCCAAGAATTCAAGACCAACCTGGGCAACATAGTAAGACCCCATCTCTGCAAATTTTTTAAAATTAGCTTGGCATGTGGCTGGTAGACCCAACTACTCAGGAGGCTGAGGTGGGAGGATTGCTTGAGTCCAAGAAGTCAAGGTTGCAGTGAACTTTGGTCAAACCACTGCAGTCCAGTCTGAGTGACAGAATGAGACTCTGTCTCAACAACAACAACAAGAACAACAAATAAATAAATAAAAGAAAAGAAATGAAATGAATAGAAATGAGTAGGAAAAAAATAAATGAATAGAAACTATCCCTGAGGAAACTCAGACACTGAACTTACTAGCAAAGGCTTTAAATAAATTGTCTTAAATATGCTCGAAGAGCTAAAGGAAATCATGAAAAAAGAACTAAAGGGAGCCAGGAAAAAGATGTCTCACCACCTAGAGAATAAGAATACAGAGATAGAGGCAGGGTTTCCTGAAACTGGGTTAATTCTTTATAGAAATGTGAACACTGAATT